>NC_090450.1:410799602-413299602 GCF_031143425.1 Pleurodeles waltl | reverse complement strand
TGACTGTAAGGTACTAGGCAAGGTTCTTGGAAATAGACTTGCTCCCTTAATTCATACCTTGGTTCAGGAAGACCAAAATGGTTTCATACTGGGCCACAACACATTCCTTAATATACAGAGACTATCATGCATTCTCCATGACACCCCAACCACAGCATACAACAGCATAGCCATATCTCTAGATATATAAAAGGTATTTGACACCCTAAGCTGGGAATTCTTACTTGCTACACTAAGATATATGGTGTTTGGACAAGGAATTTTGAGATGGGTGCAGACCTTATACACCAAACCATTTGCCAGGGTGAAGACAGGAGGACTGATATCTCAGAGCTTTTCAATCAGCAGGGGAACCAGACAGGGCTGCCCGTTGTCACACCTGTTGTTCGTGCTCACGATGGAACCTCTTGCTGTTCACTTATGCCTGCGAGCTACGCAATGGGGGATCCGGAGGATGGGAATTCATCATATCATATTGCTTTAAATGGATCAAAACTACCAGATCTACCTAGAAAACGGCAGGGATACACTACCTGACGTGATGTCATTACTGGATACCTTTGGAGCAATATCAGGCCTCCGGGTTAACTGGTCCAAATCTTGCCTTTTCCCCCCTAATTGAACTGCCAGCTTCCCTTTGGGACTCACTTCCTATCTATAGATTAGATTGGTGTTTGGACTCCTTTAAATACCTGGGCATTCAAGTGTATCACAAGATGGATACTGTGAGAGGCGTCAGAAAATGGAGGGATGCAAGAGTATCTTTATAGAGAGTTTTATTAATGTAACATATGGCAATATCAGTCTCTTATACTGTTGTCTTTGATGGCCATTAGTTCTATTCCTTCTTCCTGCCTTCTATCTGGGTCTTCACGCTTTTCCACTTGAACTTCTTTCTTTTCCCCCGGGTCAACTCAGGAGGAGCTTGCAAAGGAAAGAAGAACACAGGCAGTGGGTAAGTAGGTTCTTCCTTATTCTCTCCCTCTCTAGTCCCCTCTTCTCCTTTCCTCTATCATTTTAGGGGCGGGATTTTTCCTCGTCCTCACTCTCTTTCTCTCTTTTCTGCTGTTGATCTCTCCTTATGGTTTTCTTACTGTCACTCTCGGCCCTTTCACTATTTTCTCTCGATTTTCTTTTCTTCTTTTCTCTTTTCTTTCTCTCTCTCTCTCTCTCTCTCTCTTTGGTTATAGTTGTTCTTTCTTCTCTGCCTGTCACTGTCTTTACTGCGTTTTCTATCTCTTGCTCTTTTCCTTTATATTTAAATAAAAGAGATTGTTACAACTATCGTTTCTTGTGTTTTATGTTTATTAAATGTTTTCTGGAAAACTGGTTTATTCGAAGGCCCCAATTATGGTTTGAAAAAAACCAAAAGGAATACAAATGGGGAACAAATCAAATCAATAGGCTTCCTGCCGCTGAGGCCGGGATCTGGTTCTTTGGAATGTGGGCAACAATAAAATAAAGTTTGTTGCAGGTTTAATGGAAAAGGAAAAATTGTATTGGAGCTTGCCACTGTAACGAAGTGTTAATGCCCAGAACTACTAAGCCCCACCAAACGTAAACTCTACAAAAACAACCTTTTCCCGACTCCCTACATCCCCTCCCGTCCCGTACCTGGTGTGGCCACGCTCTCCAGAGCGTGGCCTGCTTCAGCGCAGTGCGTCCTCCTGGTTCCTGGCTCCCCGGTGCAACAGCTGGCAAGGTTTGTTCTCCTGGGCGACACCGTCGTCGGGCTCCCGGACTCGTCCTCCTCCAGTGGTTGCTGACCTCCCTGGTGGTGTGGGCTCTTAAAAAGCCCCCCCGAAGCATCTCCGTCTGTCCTGCCGGGAGATGGCCAAAACAATTCGGGGTCGGGAATGCTGTTCCCGGATGTCTCCCCGGGGCCTTCCTGACTCAAGGCCGTACCTCCGCGGTACCAAGGAGCGTCTTCCGCTGAGGACGCCCCATCACAGATACCTTGAGAGACTGTAACTGGGGTAGTGCGCTTCGATCAATGAGAGGATTGCTCCATCTTTGGAGCTTGTTACCGCTCTCGCCCCTGGGCCAACATGCTGATCCTACCAAGGTTATTATACTACTTTGCAGCACTGCCCATAATCGTTCCAAAAAGTTTCTTTCGTGAACTGAATAGTTTACTACTAGGACTCATATAGGGCCGAGATTGACACTGAGTGCCACTTACAACCCTACAGTGCCCACTTCAGGAGGGGGGTCTGGGTGCACTGAATTTTGAACTTTACTATGCTGCATCTCAGTTACAGTGGGCTGTGCGTTGGTTGGGTGCTCCTGAGAGTGCGCAAGTGGCATGGATGCGGACATACCTGGGAGACACCCCCCTATACAGTTGCCTTTCAGATGCGAACAGGAGACAACATTCTATTGAGAGCTGCTCATACGAGCTGGTGATGAAATATACAGGGCAGAATGCCTTTCCCCCATATTCACACCTAATCCCAATTGGACCAATGCTGGGTGGTACATAATTGCCCAAATCTCATTCCATTACTTCCCAGATAGAGGCGGAGATGGAGATGGTAGCAGAATACTTTGAAGATTGCGCCTTTATGTCATTTGAAGCTATTATGGAACTTACCTCCCTAGGCTCGTGACATTTCCTCACTTATCATGCTATCTGCCATTTAATCAGAACAGCCTGGGGACAGGAAGATAGGGAACCTCCGCGTTCTCCCGCCCTTCACATATTATTGACTGGCATTGGCTCTAAAAAGGCAATAACTACTCTGTATAGAGCATTATTGGGAATTGAAGTCACACAGCCAGAGGTGGGACTTAATGGATGGAATGCAAATCTCCCACACCCCTTGACACCCAAAATGTGGGCGGAAGCTCTCCAACAGGTAAAGAGGGTATCCCGTAACCCTAGATTTTGTTACACACAGTTCAACTTTGTTCACCAGACATATTTATCCCCGTATCGAATCCAACGCATGTACCCTGCTTTGAACACTGGCTGTCCTCGCTGTGGGTTCCCTGCAGCTGGGTTCTACCATATGGTATGGGAATGCACTTTGCTACTGAAGGAATGTCAGGTAATAGTAGCAGATATCTCTGACATTACGGACCACACATTCACCCCCACCCCAGAGTCCTGCCTTCTGAGAATTCGCCCTAGACCCAAAAAGCATACACATATCAACAGGTTTGCTGATCTGGCGTTCATCATGTACAAAAGATTAATTGCTATGAGATGGAAGGCACCAATGCCTCCAAAGGTCTCCAGCTGGCGCCACCTGACACTAAAGTGGGCAAGTACAGAATTACACACACTTCGATCCCTCAGCGACAGGGGCCAGCTGAGCACAGGCTGTGACATATGGGACGCACTAGTGACAAAACTCAAGGCCAAAAATGACAAACGCCCACGTGAAGAGTCCAACGAACTGCCAGACTATTGAATTATATATAGCTATCCCTTACTTACAAAGGAGGGTCCAATCACAACCAGTCTAATCAAACTCCTCAATAGGACATAGTGAAACCTTTCAGTGTCCTTTATTTGAAAGAACGCTTTACACTGATACTAACCGTACTAGGGGATTGGAGGGATCGGCTTGCCAAATTTGGGTTGGGAAGGAGCCCCGGAGGTGACATGTTCAATCTGTCCACCTATGTGCCATGAAAGTTTGCAATGACAAATGTTAATACATATATAAATGTTACTTATGGGGGATCAACCAGCAAATGATATCGGTGTCTATGGCTAACAACACATTGGGGGTCATTACAACCCTGGCGGACGGTGTTAAAGCGGCGGTAAGACCGCAAACAGGCCAGAGGTAAAAAAATGGGAATTATGACTGTGGCGGAAACCGCCAACAAAGACAGCCACTTTAACACTCCGACCGTCACGGCGGTACAGACAAACAGCTTGGCGGTCACAGCCAACAGACAGGCGGAAGACAATGTACCGCCCACAGTATCACAACCTACCAATGCGCCACCTTTTCAGGGGCGGATTCACCGCGGATAAAAACACGCCGGAAACAGCCATTTCAAAGGGAAAATGCTCACCTCTACACGCTCCACGAGGAAGGAGGACACCATGGAACCGGAACTCCAAATTCTCCCTGCGATAGTCTTCCTGCTCCTGTACGACCATCATCAACGCCGGCGCCGAAGACAACGGTGAGTACTGCACCTACGACATAGGGGAGGGGGAGGCAAAAGTCAGGGACACGCAACCCCCCCACCCCCACCCCGACCCTCACCCACTACAACACACACACCAATGCATATCCAAACATTACAGTAACAACCCCCAACCCCCCCCCCCGGAAGAATGCAAAGACAAAAGGAAATGAGTTCAACCATTGTAATATATCAAAATACAGTAACCAAATATATACAGATATATATACAGATTCAACAAAATATACATCACGATTAGTAGTGCAGGTAATGCACCATTCATTGTCCTTGGACCACTGGGCCCAAAATGCATGGGCGAGGCCCACATCAGATACCTGATCAAAACGGAGAGAACACTGCCGGGGCATCAGATAGAAATACAACAGGCACCTCAGGGGGAAGTAAAAGGGGGGCACCTCAGCCGGATGAGTGCACCACACCAGATCCACGAGGGGGCTCCATGCCCATTGATGTATCCTGGGGAGTGCAAAGCCACAGTCTCTCAAGTCTCTACAGTGGGTGGTTTGCCCACTGGACCATCCTGGGGAGTGCAAAGCCACAGTCTCTCAAGTCTCTCCAGAGGTTGGTTTGCCCACTGGACCATCCTGGGGAGTGCAAAGCCACAGTCTCTCAAGTCCCTCCAGTGGGTGGTTTGCCCACTGGACCATCCTGGGGAGTGCTAAGCCACAGTCTCTCCAGTGGGTGGTTTGCCCACTGGACCATCCTGGGGAGTGCAAAGCCACAGACTCTCAAGTCTCTACAGTGGGTGGTTTGCCCACTGTACCATCCTGGGGAGTGCAAAGCCACAGTCTCTCAAGTGGATAACAGTCTCCACTGGTTCTGGAGGGGGACTGGTGCCCAGAGTGCTTCATCCTGTTAAGGACAGACGGAGTGGATGCATGTCTCCACTGGTTCTGGAGGGGGACTGGTGCCCAGAGTGCTTCATCCTGTTAAGGACAGACGGAGTGGATGCATGTCTCCATTGGTTCTGGAGGGGGACTGGTGCCCAGAGTGCATCACTCTCCCCGTGACGGCCCCAGTTCCGTCACTGCCCCTGCCGCTCATGGGCTAGCGGTGCTTGAGTTGGCGGTCCTTGTCCTGTTCAGCGGTCTTTGCCTTGTTCAGCGGCGCTTGAGTTTGCAGTTTCTGACCTGTTCAGCGGTGCTTGCCATCGCGGTCTTTGCCCTGTTCAGCGGTGCTTGCCATGGTGGTCCTTCATTGCCCAGCTGGGCTGGGGCTGGCAGTCCTTCATTGGGCAGCTGGGCTGTGGCTGCCGGGGACCTCCTGGGCAGCTGGGCTGTGGCTGGCGGTGGCCTCCTGGCCACTGACTCTGGCGGTGGCCTCCTGGCCAGTGACGATGGGGCTGCACTCCTGGGCAGAGACTCTGGTGGAGGCCTCCTGGCCAGTGACGATGGGGCTGCCCTTTCTGTACACTGACTCTGGCGGTGGCCTCCTGGCCAGTGACGATGGGGCTGCCCTCCTGGGCACTGACTCTGGCGGTGGCCTCCTGGGCAGTGACGATGGGGCTGGCGGTGGCCTCCAGGGCAGCCGGGATGATGGCGGTCTTCTCCGCCATGCTGCTCTTCTCAGACTTTGGTGATTTCTTCTGCCCCTTCCCCACCTTGGGAGGAGTCACAGCTGAGTGGACACTCCCCCCGGGACCCTTGTGAGCGGCTTTGCTGGCTGGAGTCTTCCCCCACTCCCGCCTGGTCCAACTTCTGGTACTTCACAGGGGGGGGGACTGGCTGTGCTGTGGCTCTGTGTCACACTGGCTGCCCTGGTGCCCGGTGCACTCCACATACCTCTAACAGGCACCACTGGTACCAGAGATTTTTTGTCTGAGGTGCTAGTACGGGACCTATGAATTGGAGGGGGTGGGGGGGTGGGAAAGAGGTCAAGCTTGGTCAGGAAAAGTGTCTTAGGAACACTGGGACGGTTAGCTGGAGGGGGTCTGGGAGTGGAGGAAGAGGAGGTGTTTGTAGGAGGTGTAACTTTTGTGGCTTTGGGTGAAGGTGCATGCTCTGGAGGCTGTCGTGAGGTGGATGTATGTTGGGTGGGTGTGTGCCTGCGTTTGTGTACTTTGGGAGGGGGTGTCACAGACACACTGGGAGAGGACACAGGGGATGTGTAAATGGTAGTGGGGGTGGTGAGTGCAGGTGAGCGGGGTGTGGTGATGGGTGTGCTGGTGCGGGACCTAGTGGCTGTAGTGGTAGTGCATGCAGGTGAGAGTGTAGACGAGACTGGGAGGGAGGAGGGAGACGACGAGGAGGGGGACACAGTGGAGGCAGTGGATGTTGGTGTGTCTGTATGTGTGTGATGCTTGCGTAAGTGCCTGTGGGATGTTTGCCTGAGCTTCCCTTGTGTGTTGAGGTGTGTGCAGGCTGGTCTGATGGTGTGCTTGGGATAGGCTGGGGTACTGGGGATTGGGTCTGGGTGGAGGAAGTTGGAGGGGGAGGCTAGAGACAGGGACAATGGCTGCCATCAGTGCTGAGGTCAGAGTTTGCAGGGTTCGATGAAGGGCAGCCTGACCAGAATGAATGCCCTCCAGGAATGCATTTCTGTGTTGCAAATCCCTTTCTACACCCTGGATGGCATTCAAAATGGTAGACTGCCCAATAGTGAGGGACCTGAGGAGGTCAATGGCCTCCTCACTGAGGGCAGCAGAGGTGACAGGGGCAGGGGCTGAGGTGCCTGGGGCGAAGGTGATGCCCACCCTCCTGGGTGAGCGGGCACGGGGCGAAGGCTGAGGGGCTGCTGGGAGGGCGGTGCTGGTAGGAGGGGTGGCGGCTGTACCTGTAGAAGTGGGGGGCACAGATTTTGCCACCACCACAAGGGAGCTCCCATCGGAGGATGAGTCCGTGTCGCTGGTTGCAGATCCTGTGACCGCCGTGAAGCTCCCCTCGCCCTCCGTCCCACTGATGTATTCAGAGTCCGTGGTGTGGCCCTCCATGGCCATGTGAGATGCAGCTCCCTCGTGCTCCGGTGCCCCTGCTCCTCCGCCTGATGATGCTGATGCACACAAGAACAGGGAGACCACAAAAAGGGGGGGGGACGACAGAAGAAAGACAGGTTGAGTGCATGGCTTACCGCTACCGTTGGCGGACAATACAGACACAGCAGCCCCCTGCACTACGCCGCGCTGTTGGGCTCTACAGATGCAGTTCCTGGGATATGGCCTACATGGCTATGGTGGACATCTGCACACATAGATGACACAGGGGCATTTATACCTTTACTTGGCACTCTACAGAGGTGGGGTGGAGTGCCACATGGCCTGCATTAGGGAGGGGCCTAACCTACGTAACTCGCCCTGGCCTAGGGGAACCCACAGCCCTCCTCCCCCACCCAGACACCTTCACTGCGCACAAAGTCCGCAGAATGATGTTGTACTCACCTCCTTGTGTCTGCTGTGATGCCCTCAAGTGCCCATCCAACTCAGGGTAGGCCACCGCCAGGATCGGGAACATCAGGGGGGTCATGGTGCGACGGACACCCCTCCCACGTTGGGAGGCCATCCCCAGCTGAGCCTCCGCCGTCTTCGTACTCCAGCGGCGAATGTCCTCCCATCTTTTTCGGCAGTGGGTGCTCCGTCTGTGGTGGACCCCCAGGGTCCGGACGTCCTTGGCGATGGCACGCCAAATATCCTTCTTCTGGTGGGCGCTGACCTACATGACATGTACAGGGGAAGAAGAGAAGTCATTACCAACTGCACCGTCAAAGTGAGTGGCCCACATCCCTACCCTTGCCATGTGGCACATGCATTCACAGTCCTTCATGCACGCAGAACTGTGGCCCCTTCCTTCTTACAACCAGCCCTCTCCACACAGGTTTAGCCCATACAACATACTCCCTGTGTACTTACCTGTTGGTCTGGAGGACCGTAGAGTAGCGTGTACTGGGGGAGATACCCCGTCCACGAGCTTCTCCAACTCCTGTGCAGTGAAGACAGGGGCCCTTTCCCCAGACGCACGAGCCATTGTCTCTTCCAGACCGAGGTCACAGCAGCACTTGCAGTGTAGGTCCTCTCCTGCCGAAGATCAGGTATCGAGTGATTGAACAGATAGAAAATGGCGGTCACGTCCGCGGCGGTGAAGTCCGCGGCGGTGCGTATCATCACCGCCGGCGCACTTTGTCATTGGCTCCTGGGACCCATAGGGTCCAATGTTAACCAATGCAGATTTGCGCCGCGGTCTTCGACCGCCTACCGCGACAGTGTACAACGCCAGCGCAGTTACCTCACATCTCATTGTCCCAGTTTAGAGGTCAGGCAGCCGCCATTTCAGGGGCCCACATGGCTTCATTTTCAACTGCGTCACACATACCTAGGCCTAGACTCAACACACATACAGACAACTTTTTGAATTATGTTTCGTGTTCTGTGTAGAATGTGGGTACATACCTCTGAGTTGTTTGACTCTGTGGTCACTGTTGTCCTTCCTAGGCACCGTCCGCTGGGACATGTGAGGAGATGGTGGAATCCTCTGGTGTACCGACTGCTGGTGGACCTGTTGACAATGGAGGAGCGACATTTAATCATCACCTACAGGTTTGACCGTGCCACAATCCAGGAACTGTGTACCCAGTTGGAGCCTGACCTGATGTCAGCAATCCGCCATCCCACAGGGATCCCCCCTCAAGTGCAGGTGCTATCAGTGCTCCATTTCCTTGCAAGTGGGTCATTTCAAACAACAGTGGCCATGGCATCAAGGATGTCCCAGCCTATGTTTTCCAACGTGTTGTCCAGAGTGTTGTCTGCCCTGCTGAAACACATGCGGAGCAACATCGTTTTCCCTCAGGTGGAGGATTTGGCTACAGTTAAAGGTGACTTCTATGCCCTTGGACATATCCCTAACATCATAGGTGCCATTGATGGGACCCATGTAGCTCTGGTACCCCCCCACAGGAGTGAACAGGTGTACAGGAACCAAAAGAGTTATTATTCGATTAATGTACAGATGGTATGTTTGGCAGACCAGTACATCTCCCAGGTAAATGCTATGTTCCCTGGCTCTGTGCATGACGCCAACATCCTGAGGAATAGCAGCATCCTTTATGTGATGGGTCAACTCCAGAGGCACCGGGTGTGGCAATTAAGGGACTCTGGTTACCCCAACCTGTGATGGCTACTGACCCCAGTGAGGAATCCCAGGACCAGGGCAGAGGAACGCTACAATGAGGCCCATGGGCGGACTAGGAGGGTGATCAAACGCACCTTCGTCCTCCTGAAGGCCAGGTTCAGGTGCCTCCATATGACAGGTGGTTCCCTATTCTACTCACCAAGGAAGGTGTGCCAGATCATCGTCGCCTGCTGTATGCTTCACAATCTGGCTTTGCGACGACAGGCGCCTTTTCTGCAGGAGGATGGTCCAGATGACGGTGTTGTGGCAGCTGTGGAGCCTGTGGACAGTGATGAGGAGGAAGCAGAGGAAGAAGACATTGACAACAGGGACTCAGTTATCCAGCAATATTTCCAGTGACACACAGCACAGGTGAGAACACATTCTTGCCTACTACAAGTACTTTCACACTTCTACCTCTATCCTGTCTGTCGATTTCAACCAGTATATGGTAACTGAGTTGTACATTTCCATTACGGTTTCACAGGTGTGGTTACCAACGTGTGTCATCTGCTTACATTCCTCATGGACTTGAGATGTGTGACATAGGTATGTTGACATGACATTTGGAAATGGATTTTGTCACTGTCATTGCTAATACACATTTTCAAAATCACAGACTGACTCCAGATTGTTTTGTGCTTCAAGGGTGTTTATTGAAGTGCTAAATATTAGAGGGGGGTGGTAAAATGGTGAAGGGTGATGGTGGAGGAATGTCCATGGCAGAGTCCAGTCTATTAGTCTCACAGGTGCACTGCCCATATGGGCATAAGAAGTGGAGCTGGGGCAGTTCCAATATGGACAGGGTTACAAAGTGGGACAGTGGGATGACAATCAGGGTGGTCTCATTTCTTGGCGGTGGTCTTGGCATCGTGCTCTGTTCTGTTCCTGGATCTCAGGGACCGTTTGCGGGGTGGTTCTCCGTCTGCAGGGGGTGGGGTGCTGGTGTGGTGGTCCTGTGGCGGTGCCTCCTGTCCACTAGCGCCGGCGGAGGTGGTAGGCAGTTCTTCGTCCATGCTAGTGTCAGGGGCCCCTTGGAGTGCCACGGTGTCCCTCATGGTGTTAAGTATCTCCTTCAGCACCCCTACGATGGTGCCCAGGGTGGTGCTGATGGTTCTGAGTTCCTCCCTGAAGCCCAAATACTGTTCCTCCTGCAGGCGCTGGGTCTCCTGAAACTTGGCCAGTACCGTTGGCATCGTTTCCTGGGAGTGGTGGTATGCTCCCATGATGGAGGAGAGGGCCTCGTGGAGAGTGGGTTCCCTAGGCCTGTCCGCCCCCTGTCGCACAGCAGCCCTCCCAGTTCCCCTGTGTTCCTGGGCCTCCGTCCCCTGGACCGTGTGCCCACTACCACTGCCCCCAGGTCCCTGTTGTTGTTGGGGTGGTGGGTTATCCTCGGTTCCCTGTAGTGGTGGACACACAGCTGCTTGACGTGTCCTGGGTACGGAGGTATGGGCCCGCTGGGTGGGTGCTGTGCTGGTGTTACCAGAGGGTGGAAGGTCTGTGGTGGCCTGTGACTGTGTCAGGGGAACTGACTGTCCCGAGGCCCACAATGGTCCGGGCTGGTCATCTAGATCCAGTTGGACAGAGCTGCTGTCATCACTGTGGGCCTCTTCTGTGGGTGGGGTAGAGATGTCTGGACCCTCCTGTCTGGTGACGTTAGGTAGTGGTCCTGCAGGGGTGTAAAAGCATGATTATTGCATCTGTGTGTCATGGTGTGCAATGGGTGGGTGAGCATGTACACCAGTGCTAGCATTCCTGTGTGGGGGCTTGTGTGATGATGGTTGGGGGGGTGTTATGGGTATGTGCAGTGGGCATGCTTTAGTGAGGGGTGTCCATGCTTTGTTGTGTCATGCAGGGCTTGGTGTTGGGATGGGTGGTTTGTGTTAGTAGTACATATGTGAGGAGTTGGAGTGATAGGGGAGGGGGTGAGGGTGGGGGTCTGTGATAGCATGCAGGTAGGGTGGGGGATATGATAGTTAAGGTTTGACTTACCAGAGTCCATTCCTCCACCGACTCCCTCCGAGGCCCTCAGGATGCATAATAGTCAGGACCTGCTCCTCCCATGTTGTTAGTTGTGGGTGAGGAGGTGGGGGCCTGCCGCCAGTCTGCTGTACCGCAATGTTGTGCCTGGAGACCACGGAACGCATATTCCCCCGTAGGTCGTTCCACCTCTTCCTGATGTCGTCCCGATTTCTTGGGTGCTGTCCCACTGCGTTGACCCTGTCAACTATTCTTCGCCATAGCTCCATCTTCCTAGCTATGGAGGTGTGCTGCACCTGTGATCCAAATAGCTGTGGCTCTACCCATACGATTTCCTCCACCATGACCCTGAGCTCCTCCTCCCAGAACCTGGGGTGTCTTTGCCATGCCATGGGGTGGTGTAGGTGATGTGTGGGGTGGTGTATGTGGTGATGAGTCTGGTGATATGTAGTGGTGTGTGGTGTTTTGTGCGTGGATGTATTGTGGGTGATGGTGTTGTGTGCCTTTGTGTGGTGGGGTTGTCTATGCTGTGCTGTCTCTCTGGCCTTCGTCAACATTTTTGGCCGTAGGGGTTTGTGGGTGGTGTGGGTGTGTGTTTTATAAAGTATTGATTGTGTGGGAGTGGTGTGTGTATGTGTATCAATTGTGTGTATTTCGAATTGTCCAATGTGGCTGTGTTTTGGAGATGTGTGTGTATTTTGAGCGCGGTGGTGTGTACCGCCAATGGAATAACGCGGTTGAAAGACCGTCGTGTGGATTCATGGGTCGTGATAGCATGGGCGTGTTTCTGTTGGCGTGACGGTGGAGGTTTTGTTTTCGCCAGTTTATCACTGACCTTTGGTGTGGTGGACTTGTGTGGGTGTCTGAATTTTGGCGGATTCCGAGCTGTGGGTCATAATAGCTGTGGTGGAATTCCGCGGCCCCGGCGGTGTATTGGCGGTCTTCTGCACAGCGGTAAGCGGCTTTTACCACCAATGTTGTAATGACCCCCATTGGGTGTTTCTAGAGTAACACAATATATGTTAAAAGATCTTTGGACAATTATATTTTACTGTGATGCATAGCAAACCCGTTTCTGTAGTTGCTACAGTTAATATGTTTTGAAACTAATAAAACAGATTCCCAAAAAAAAGATTTTAGTAAAAAGCTTATAATCTGCGTTCAGCAGAATTATTGGGAGATATGAGCCAGGTAGCTTGGGGGGCTTATCTTTCTTAGGAAAGCTGACAATGACCGCTTTAGTAAACTCTTTTAGGATTTTGCTTCCATTCAGAAATTCGTTGAATAGGCTGACTAAATAGTCTAAGACTTGTGCGACAAAATATTGTTATACCGTGGTTACCACATGCTTTGGCATTAGAGAGACATTTAATAGCATCCTGAACTTCTGCCCGTGTAATGGGAGCTTCTATCCTTTCCCGTAATTCGTTATCCAATAAGGAGAGTTTGATTGGATGCAAAAAAGCTTTAATTGTGCTAGGCGAGGGATTATCACCAGTGTAGGAGTCTGGCCTGGTTTCTAGTGGGTACCTAAGGTACTTACATCTTATACCAGGTCCAATTATCCCTTATTAGTGAAATGTAGTCAGTGTCTAGAAGCCAGGCTGTCTAGAGGTAGCTGTATGCAGAGCAGCCAAAGCTGAACTAGGAGACATGCAAAGCTCTTACAATACCACTGTAGTCACACAGTACTTACACACAAGAAAGACAATACTCATTGTTACCAAAAATAAAGGTACTTTATTTTAGTGACACAAGGTGAAAAATATCTTAGAGGCTATACTCCCTTAGGAGGTAAGTATTATACATAAAATATACACTAGTACCCAAAATCAGGTAAGTAAACAGTCATAAAATAGTGCAAATAGTGAAACTCACCATATGTTACAATGGGCCTAGGGGGAACAGAAACCATACACTAAAATAGTGGAATGTGAATGTCGGTTTTCCACCTAGGCAAGAGTAGCATGTAGGGAGGTGCTGGGAGTGTAAGAAAACACCAAAGGAAAGTAAAGTACCCCACCCCAGAGCCCAGGAAAACAGGAGTAAAGTACAGCAAGCTCCTTCAGAACACACTACAGTAGAAGTCGTGATAAAGAATAATGCAAAAACCAAGCAAGACTGTAAGACACCAACGATGGATTCCTGGACCTGAAGACCTGTGGAGAGAGAAGACCAAGTCCAAGAGTTCCTGAGGAGTCCAGGAGTAACGGAAGCCCCTGCTAATCTGGATGAAGGTGCAAAAGTGGATTCTCTGGCTGGAAGAAAAAGACAGAAATGCACCGAAGAAGACAGCTGCAGGTTCCTGCTTGGTGCAAGAGATGTCCCACATCAAGTAGATGTATGCAGGCTGTTTTTCATTGTTAGATTCCGCCAACAAGCCTTGGCTCACACAAAAGACGCGTTGGGTGGGAAAAGGCACTACCTGGGCCCAGGAGGGACCTGGGGGTCAAAGCTCAGACTGAGGAGACAGAGGGGGGTCTCAGCACTTCAGAGAGCCCTCAGAAGTCCAGGCAGTGCCCACAAGAGTCCCAGCATATGGGGACAAAGGAGTTGCAAATCACGGTCATCGGAGCACTACACAAATGGATCTCACGCTGACGGAGAACAACTCAGGGAGCTTGGCATCGCAGGATAGAGTGATGGGGACTGGGGTGACGCTGTGCATGAGTGATTCCTTGAAAAAGTACACAGAAGCCCTAGAAGCTGCAAAACATGCAGTGCACAGGGTTATTGTATGGCATGGTAGGTCAAACTCTTACCTCCACCAAATTTGGACAGTTGGACCTTTGGACAGTCAGAGTCACTTTCGGCCACCACCTGTGTTCCAGGATCCATGCTCGTTGTCAGAAGAGGGAACCCAGAGTACAGGTCGGCGCTGCAGAGAGGTGCCTGCTGAAGCAGGGAAGTAATTCCATCACTCCATGGGAGATTCCTTCAATTCTTCTGATGCAGGATGAAGACAGGCAGTTCTCAGAGCGTGCACAACCTGGAAACTGTTGCAGGTGCTGGCAGGAGCTGAAGTTACAGAGTTGCTGTAGCCGCCGTAGATACTTTCTTGCAAGTTGTAGAATTCCTGGAGCCGTTCTGCGGTTGATCCGATGGTAGAAGGTGAAGCAAAGGATGCAGAGGAGTCCTGCTGGAGTCTTGCAATCTGAATCTGAAGAAACACCCAGAGGAGAGACCCTAAAGAGCCCTGAGAGGGGGATTGGTCACCTAACCAGGTAAGCACCTATCAGGAGGGGTCTCTGACATCACCTGCTGGCACTGGGCACTCAGATGCTCCCAGAGTTCCCTAACCATAGATAGCAGAACCCAGGGACACTCTGGAGGAGCTCTGGGCCCCACCCCCAGGGTGGTGATGGACAGCAGAGTGGTCTCTCCCCTTTCCTTTGTCCATTTTCGTGCCAGAGCAGGGACTGGGGGTCCCTGAACTGGTGTGGAATGGATTATGAAAGGAGGGCACCATCTGTGCCTTTCAAAGCATTTCCAGAGGCTCTGGGAGGATACCCCTCCCATGCCTGTAACACCTATTTCCAAAGGGAGAAGGGGTGACACCCCTATTCCAAAGAAAATGCATTGTTATGCCTTCTTGGGATTGGGCTGGCCATGCCCCAAGAGGGCAAAGGCCTATCTATGAGGTGGCAGCAGCTGTGGTTGCAGTGAAAACCTCAGAAGACTGATATGGCAGTTCTGGGGGTCCATGGTGGAGCCCACAGGGTGCATGGAATTGGCCCTCCAATACCAGAATCAGATTGGGGGTACAATTTCCAGTTCCTAGACATCCTCACATGGCCATATTCAGAGTTACCATTGTGAAGCTACATATATGTATTGACCTATATGTAGTACACACTTATAATGGCATCCCCGCACTCACGAAGTCTGGGAAAAGGGGCCTGATGACATGGGGCACCTCTGCTACTGCAGGTGTCCTCACACATAGGAACTATGCACCTAGCCTTCAGGGTCTGAAGGGTAGACATATAGGTGACTTATAAGTGACCTGGTGCAGTGAAAAGGGCTGTGAAATAGTGTTCACACTATTTCACTCAGGCAGCAATGGCAGTCCTGAAGAAGTGTTTGTATGAGCTCCTTATGGGTGGCAAAAGAAATGCTGCAGCCCATAAGGATCTCCTGGAAGCCCAATGCCCTGGGTATCCAGGTACCATATACTAGGGACTTATAAGTGGGGCCCAGTATGCCAATTTGGAGTGGAATACTGGGTTACCAGTATGTAAGTACAAATTTGGAATCATAGAGTGTATAAGCACTGGAGTTCTGGTTAGCAGGACTCCAGTGACACAATTAAGCATACTGACAAAAACTGTGAAACAGACTGACAAGTAGGCCACAACCTAGGAGCACAGGGGTCCTGACTAGCAGGATCTCAGTGACATTGTAAAAACATGCTGACAAACAGGCAAAAATGGGGGTAACCATGCTAGAAAGAGGCTAATTTGTCACATAACCGCCCACAAACAAAGGACAATAAGGCTAACCTTGGCCAGTTGGGACTTTCTTGTCTAAGTGTTGATAAATGGAGAGTAGATCTGCATTATAGTGGATACTCCCTTTATCATCCACTGTATGGTTACTTCCCTGTGGGGATTTAGACTACCCTGTTTGGAGATTTTTACCTACAAAACAGTGCAAGTGCATATTCTCAGATTATCTATTTGTAAGGTTTAAGTGACTTAAAGTGGGGCAGTGTGACTGTCCCTCTGATCCTATGACAATACAGGGATACTGTCCTAAGGACTGAAATGCTAAACAGGGATGCTGTCTCAGCAAGGCCATAGCTGGGCAAAAAGTTTGTCCATATGGCTGAAAGAGAGAACAGAGTTGCTGGTTCTCTTGGATTGGAGCAAGACAGGGCTGCTGTCCTGTAGGCTCCACACAAGGACAGGGCTGGTGTCCTATGTGTTTACAGGTAGTGCAGGGCTGCTGCGTTAAAGTTTCTCTGAGAGGGCTGGAGGGTTGCTCCAAATGTACTAAAACAGTGCAGTTTTGCTTATATGTTTTAGTGGTTCCACAGAGAGGGACTTTTACCTCTGGGAGTTGAGCTGTGGCAGCTGTGGGCTCCCTTGGTATAGGTTCCACCCCAGGAAATGTCTCTCCCACCACAGGAATGGTATCCTTAGTGGTAGGGTGGGGAAGGGATACTTTGATACCCTTTTTAACTGTTGGGTGGGGAGGATCCTGAGGTTTCAGGACTCCTTCTCTTATTTGCTTATTCATTTCACTGGAAATGAGAAGAAGCAGCTCCTCAGGGATACCCAGCAAGGATGCATGGGTCCTAAACTCTACCTCAGCCCAATCTGAAGCCTAGAGTTCATTACCTAAGAGAGAATCTACAGGTAAGCTAGGTGATACCACCACCTGCTTTGGACCAGTACCTCCACCCCAACTAAGTTGCACTACAGCTAAGGGGAGAAACTGAGTGGAGTTATTGACATCAGTAGCCTGGTACTTCTGTCCAAGGAGGTGTTGTGCAGGTGACATCAGGTTTTCAGTCACCAAAGTGATACCTGCACCTGTGTCCCTGTTTGCCTAGGCCTCAACATCATTTATTAGAATTGACTGCTTGTACTTGTCAATGTTTAGGGGACAGGCAGCCAAAGTGGTAAGGCCAATGACACCAGGTGTTACAGAAACTGTCTTGGGAGTTTCTATACCTGCCCCAGGTTCTATAATGGACCCAAAGGTGAACCCAACTACACCGTTTGTTTGACTATTGCCAGTAGTCCCACCACTATTGCTACTACTGCTAGGGGCACTAGAGTTTGAAGTGGATGTATTAGTGGTGGTAGGCTCAGAGGCTTCACCTGGACAGCCCTTATTCCCTGGCCTATGGCCTTTAACTCTGCACACGTAGCACCAAGGTGTTTCATTGCGTGTAGAGTGAGAAGACTAAGAGGTTTTATCCCCACCACCAGAGGAGTGTTGTGGACCTGAAGAAGGATTGTCATGTTTATGTTTGTCTCCATGCTTGTCCTGAGATTTTGCACCATCTTTCTTGTTTTCTCTGTCACCCCCTGTATAAACTTTTCTGCTCACCCTTGTTCTGACCCATTTGTCTGCATTCTTTCCCAATTCTTGGGGAGAGGTGAGATCTGAGTCCACAAGATACTCGTGTAACAAATCAGATACACAACTATTCAATAGATGCTCTCTCAAAATCAGATTATACAGACCCTAGTAATCAGACACTTTACTGCCATGTAACCAGCTTTCTAAAGCTTTGACAGAAGAGCCCACAAAGTGAACCCAATATTGTGAAGATTCTTTCTTGGTTTCCCTGAACTTAGTTCTTTATTGCTCTGTGGTGAGCCCAAACCCATCAATGAGTGCACTTTTGAGAATGTTGTAATTGTCTGAGTCCTCCTCCCTAACGATGAGAAGTCTGTCCCTCCCTTTGTCAGAGAAGGACAACCAAAGTATAGCAGCCCAGTGCTTTTGAGGGACCCTTTGAACCTTACAGGCCCTCTCAAGTGCAGCAAACCCACTTTTGAATATCATCCCCCACCTTGTATGGGGGAACAATCTTATGTAAGTTTCTGGAGTTAATGTTGTCCTCCCTGACCTCATAACTTCTGAAACTTTCAATGCTGCTGCCACCAAGGGGAACTAACCCCAACCCCTATCTTTCCCTTTCTACAGCTAAGGTTTCCCTATCTAGGGCCAGCTGATGCTGTTTCAGCCTCAGTCTAGCCTCTTCCAGTCTCAGATTTCTGAGTTCCCTATTTAGGGAGTTATCCTCAGGATTGGATGTGTGAGACCCTTCAGAGACTGAGGTGATATGGGAATGAGCAGAAGTGGATCTTTCCCTAACTTGTGTAACCCTAGTGACCTGGCCTCTAGGTGTGAAGGGAGCTCTACTTGTGTGTGAGCCCCTTGGAAGGACCCTCCTCTGGATCTTCAGGACCCTCTCCTGAATCTGTCTGGTTAGAATCTCCCTCCACCTCCTGTTCTACCTGGTGACCAGAGTGTTTTTGGTCATCCTGGAGAAGGAGGTTCAGAAGGAAATCTTTGTTAGGGTTCTTCCCAGTCCCTAAGCTTCTCTCTAAGCAAAGCCCCCTCAAAGTTTTAAAGTTTAGGTTCTCATAAGTAGTTTTGATAATTCTAGGGGTGGCCACAGAGGAAGACATAGTGATAGAAAAAGTTAGAGTAAAGTTGAGTGAAGAAAAAGACCTACTTCATCTAACTTTTAGAAGTTTTAGAATTTTCAGAATGCAAGTGAGACTGCTAAGTATACTTATGTATAACTCTAAGTATAGAGTACACTTTCCTGTAGAAATCACCAGTGACAGAGTGATAAGGCAATTGCAAGTGCGTATCCCACAACTGCACCACCAATGTAGGAGGCTGGCCTGGTGTTGAGGAACCAGAAAAGATAGAATCCCCACCCGGGGTCTTCTTCCCAGCAGTGGAGGGACACCCTAGTCCTCAGGGTCAATTTAGCAGAGAGTACACAAATCAAGCGGAGTCACCAACTGGAGGAATAAAGAGAAGTTTATTACATGGATTATAGCTCGAGCTAATACAGAGTCCCAGGACAGTCAAGTGACTATCCTACGGAGGCTGCCCCTTCACTCTTGTGCACCCAACCTTATATACACACAAAACTGCTTGGTCAGAGGACAACTCCACCCCTAGCGTATTCAAGGTCCTCTGCGGCCTTCAGGATATTTCAGGGATACACGTGTGATGGGAGAAGGTACAGATGCAGCTGGCAGGAGGTGGCAACGACCTGTACGAACCTGTTCTGGCAGTTACTGATTAAGCACAAACATTCTCGGAACTACGGTTAGAACAAGTAAATTACAGCGATAAGCAGATTGCAGCCCAAGGCTGTGAACACAAGGTCAATCATCAAAGTTCAGGAGGTTTGTCGAGCACATGGCAACATAATAAAGATAAACAGATGCCTAGCAGCTATGGTGTATGATTAAGTTTATGTACATTTTCTCAATCCATCCTTTTGCCATTGTGAGGCAAGTTTGAACGTCATTCAGTGTCTATGTTAATGGACATAAGGTCTTTTATCTCTTGCTCAAGGGCCAGCATAGCCATGTGTTGAGGAGGGCGAACAGGCCAGGGGGCAAGGGATGCCATACAGCAACCATACAAAGCAGGTAGGCACTGTACACAAAGATAACAGGTGAAGAATACAGCAGCGAGCACAAAAAGGAATATTAGTATCTTCCAGCCCCATTGGGAAATCAAGCCCCAATACCAGTCGGTCAAGGACCATGTTCTTTCGTCTTGGTGTATTGTGGAAGCTATCGTATGCAACCTTTGAATAGATTTATACACTGAAGGGGCATTGTCTGGTATATAAACGCAGCAGCTGGATCCGATCAAAGTACAAACTCCACCACGGTCCGCCAAGATGATGTCAAGAACCATTCTGTTTTGAAGAGTAACAAGGCAGTCAGCAGCGAGCTCTGCAGTGATGTTACTCAGAGCTCCTGCTGTTTAATTTATTGTTGCTTCCACGACTCGTGTGAGATGTCTGATATGCCTACTGTTCATCATAGGGCCCCAAAATGGAAGGACTCCTTTAAAGTAGTCCAATGCTTCTTGTGCTGAGGTATCTTCTACAGATATTACCCCTCTCCGAGTCCTGTGGTGTTGAGGGCCAGCTGTGTAATTTGGTGGTAGTAACCAAGCAATGTAACACATGCCGGTCCAGGTGGGTACCAAGGAGGTGTAGGCATTATTACCACAAACAAAATACGAGTTTCGTGATGGTATCATGGTAGGACAATTAGTTCCATTCAATATTACTGTAGCATTACAGTTACTGGCACCTACACTTCTATTACCACTTTTCTGAAAACAAAGTGGAGCCTTGACCTGTGTTACAAAAAATCTTCGGCCAATCCGGGGTGTGGTATTAAAGGATAAAAAATATATGTCAGTAGACCTATTTCGTCGGTCAGCATATTCTGACTTTTCTTCCTTTGTTCCATAAACTCTCGTTCCAGTGGGCCAACATAACCGGTATAGGTGGGTGACCAATAGTCCTGAATTAGTAGCATCCATTGAGGTAGCCCAAATGGCTGATAGTTCATACCAGGCGCTGCAGGAGCCATCAAAAGAAAAAGGGAATGAAATGTATGGCAACCTTCTTTGCACGGAACTCAGTAGCAAGCCACATATCCAACAATTTGTTCTATTTACAGCCAGCTGATGTTGATGTAACATAGATATGAAGGTATTGTTTTCATATTCCTTACGTTGCCCTTCCTCATGGGGTGGTAAGGAAACATGGCTGTGTTCTGAAGGCGGTGGCGTAGTTGGTGAGACCTCTGAATGAGAATCATGTATTAACCACCCAATGCAGGACAGAAGTACCAAAAATAGTATTGTTATGGTGAGACAAGCGATACGTGGGCCTAATAGTCTTTTTAAATTAATTATTTTCTTCTTTTTCATCTTGTCTTCTTGTATAACACCCATTTCTCTTTATTGCTTGTCCCACTAGCAGTTCAGTCCGACCTAAGTGCTGCCCGTGACTGGTGGTTGCTTCACTGTGGGGTGATACCAGCAGTCCTATTGACACACTCTGGTCCGCCCCGACAGACAAAATCACGGCCCTGCAGCTATCGTCAGACTTAGTACAGGGGACAAGCAATCAGTTCATTGTTCATTTTCTTATTTTCGTGGGCGGAAATCGTATCTTGTGGACTGTGGTATGGTATGGTCAGGAAACAATTGTTCAGTGTGACCAAAATCTGAGGGAACCTCCTGCAGCACACTGTCATTCTGTTTTTTATCACTCCACGTAGTGTTGCTGAAATGGTCCTCAGTCGTCGGGTGGTCACCACTTTTTATTTCATCAGAGGGTACGAGTAGGGGTGCTTTCTTACAGTGGGATGCATGTATCAATTCTTAGCTCCCTCGACTTTAACTGCTGTTCGAGTAGCAAGAAGGACCTGTCGCTGACCTTTCCATCGAGGTTCGAGACTCTTTTTCCGCTGGAAATTCTTTGTGAGAACCCAGTTGCCAGGTAGTATCTTGTGACCTGGATCAGTGGATACAGATGGGAGTGCTTCACGCACCTGTTGGTGAATAGAACGCAAAGAATTAGTGAGTTCATTTAACTAGTCCATCAAAACAGGATGTTCTAGTTCTGAGTACTTGTGAGGTCGAGGGACGCCCCAGACATTTGCTGGCCTTCCCATCACTATCTCATGGGGTGACAACCCTGATCTAGAGTGAGGCGTCATCCGGACAGACATTAAAGCCAGGGGCAACGCGTCCGGCCACCGTATACCGCGTTCTGCGCATATCTTTGACATCTTCAATTTAAGTGTGCCATTATATTTTTCAACTAGTCCTGCTGACTGGGGGTGGTTAGCTGCATGAAACCTCTGGCAGAGGCCCAACCCTTCACACACCCTTTTCATCACCTGCCCTACAAAATGACTCCCATTATCTGACCAGACACACCTTGGGACCCCAAACCGTGGGAAGAACTCCTTCAGAAGTACCTTTGCGGTAGTACAGGCAGTATTATCTTTAGTAGGGTAAGCTTCTACCCACTTACTAAACATACAGACCACAACTAGGACATATTTCAAGTTGTTACACCTTTCCATCTCAATATAATCCATTTGTAGTACTTCAAAGGGATACGTTGGTGGTGAAAAATGCCCAGCGGGGACTGAGGCACCCTTCCCTATGTTATGTTGTAAACAAATCATGCAGGATTGAACCAGTTGGTCAGCTACTCTTCTGATATTTTTATTAGACCAAACCGATCAAGCAAATTACAGATGCTTTTCGCACTAACGTGTGCAGGACCATGGGCCATAGTCACTACTGGCAGAACAAATGCATCGGGTAACATCCATCTTTCCCTCTGTGACAGATCTGTCCAGCACATTTTCATCTAACTTGGCCTTCCCTTCTTCCAATTCCTTTTCCTCCTGTTCAGTTGCCCCATCCTGTATCTTCCTGACACTCTCTACCGTGTTCCCAAATATTTCATGGGGACGAACCTTCTCTGTACTGTCTACCACATACATGTGTCCTGTCTTTGCATACGCTGTATCTTTTGCTGTCTGATCGGCTAGGGCGTTGCCCCGTCCAGTTTCATCTGTCACCTTTTTGTGTGCACTAAACTTCATGATAGCCATTGTTTTGGGCAATGCCAGGGCAGAAAGTAAGTTAGTTATAAGGGTCCCATGTTGAATACGTGTCCCATATGAGGTGAGGAATCCTCGTTCTGCCCACAAGCGACCAAAATTGTGTGCTACGCCAAGTGCATACTGGCTGTCCGTGTAAACATTCACATTAAGTCCTTTACTTAACTCACAGGCTTGTGTTAGAGCTATTAATTCTGCGGCCTGAGCAGAGTTATGTGGTATTGTAGCTGTTTCAACTACAATGGTAGCTGTTGTAACTGCATAGGCTGCAGAGGTAGTGCCATCGGGTAGCTTGATGCATGAGCCATCTACGTATAATATGCCATCAGGGTCTTTCAGTGGAGTGTCCTGTAAGTCCACTCTCCCTTTTGTTTCATCCTCCGTCCGGAGAATGCAGTCATGTATGTCATCATAAGAATCTTCTGTTTTTTCAGTAATTGGCAATAACGTGGCAGGATTGAGCGTGTTGCACCTTTTTAATGTTATATGACTAGCTAAAAGTGTCAGTTCATAAGTAGTTAATCGTGCATTAGTAAGATGCTGTGTTTTTGTTTTGTTTAATAGTGCATCAACAGTGTGTGTGACCAACAGGGTGAGGCGTGAATCCATGACTATCCCGGCCGACTGGCGCACTGCGACCGCTGCAGCGGCTACTGCCCGTAGACAACTCGGGAGTGCACAGGCCACTGGATCCAGTAGGGCCGAAAAATAAGCACAGGGGCGTTGTTTGCCGCCATGCTCTTGGGTTAACACTGATAGTGAACATCCATTTCTCTCGCTCACATATAACTGAAAATCTTTACGATAATCAGGCGCACCCAGTACAGGTGCTGTGCAGAGTGTATTTTTCAATTCATCAAAACCAAACTGAAAATCGTCATTCCATTCAATTGTTTCAGGAAAATCTTTGTGGGTGAGATGCAAAAACGGTTTTATCAAAAGAGAATAATTAGTAATCCATTGACGACAGAAGGAGCTAATACCTATAAAGGCCCTAACCTCTCTCTGTGTCCTTGGAACTGGTATGTCTCGTATAGCTTGTATTCTCTCAGTCGTCAACGTATATCCCTCCTTAGACAGGAGGTGTCCTAGGTATATAACCTCCTGTCTACAATATTGCAATTTGGAGAGGGAGACCTTATGGTGATGGTGTGCAAGATGTTTCAATAAGGCTACAGTATCTGTTTTACAATTTTGTTCTGAAGTGGATGCTATTAAAAGGTCATCCACATATTGAACCAGCATCGAGGAGCAAGGAAAAACAAGGGTATCTAATTGACCCTTGAGGTCCTGGCTAAAAATGCTAGGCGATTCAGTATAGCCTTGTGGAGCGCGACAGAACCGGAAACTGCGACCCCCCAGTGAAAACCCAAAGATGTGTCTGCTATCTGGATGAATGGGAATGCTAAAGAATGCATTTTTAAGATCGATAACAGAGAACCAAGTAGCGGAGGCAGGTATCATTGTTAATAATGTCGTAATGTCAGGAACAACAGGGAACTGGGGTATTACAATCTTATTGACAGCCCGTAAATCAATAACAAATCGGAGTCCTGGAAACGCAGTGCCATCAGATAATTTTTTATGAACAGGAAGGACAGGACTGTTACAATCATTACCACGCGTTTCTTCAATGACACCCAAATCAATCAACTGGGTCACAATATTTTTGAGTTGTTGTTCAATGTGTTGGGATAATTTGTATTGGGGAAGACGAGGTAATTTGGCATTGGCTTTCAAGCGTATGACATACAGTGGTATGTCCAGACATCCAACATCGTACTTATGTGTGGCCCATAAAATGTCTGGCAAATCTCGAAGTTCGGGTGGAAGTGGTTTTGACAAAAATTGTGATGGGGAAATATTTGGACCTAAAGTGACCTGAACTCCATCCGGAGAGCAATAAATGGTGGCGTACAATTTCTTTAATAGGTCCAAACCCAATAAATTCTCACTACAGGCCAAAGTAAGAATGAGAGGGGAGCTAATGGTGTAAGGACCTATAGCAACATGCAGCGGCTGGGAGATGGGGTTAGCCACCGGAACACCAGAAAAACCCATAGAGACGTTAATATTGCCAGACAGAGGGACCCCTTGGACCTCTTCCTGTTTAACAGAACTTTTGGTGGCCCCAGTATCTACCAAAAAATCATGTGGAGTACCGTCTAAATGTACCTCAACGTGAGGGCCATTCTGCCGAACAGGAATAGAAACTGGTCCCACCCCCCTCTGTCGAAGGCTGTCCTAGTCAAAGGAGGACCCCTGACCTTCATACGCATCATAGTCATCATTAAAATATTGACGCTGGGATGAAGCATCAAAATAATTCGGGCGGGGGGTACTGTGGGACCGTGAAGGGGCCTGCTGGTGGGATCTGTCTGCAGGACCAGACCTACTGTGTGGTCTTTTGTCCTGTTGCGGTGGGGGCATGGGGCGGCCTGTGGAGTTGTCCTTTTTGGGGCAGTCATTCTTCCAGTGGCCCTCCTGCTTGCAATAGGCGCACTGATGTAGGAGAGGGAAGAACGGGGAGGGCGTTGGGACTGCCTTCTGTCATTGGGAGGTCCTTGTGACCTTGATCTGGATTGCTGTTGACGGGGCTGAGGGTAGGCCTGCTGAAATAACACCTTTGTTTTCAACTCCTTCGTTTTTTTCTCGTTCTTTTCTTGTTCTTCTATCTCCCTGTTTTCATAATATTGGGCCATTGTCAGTATTCCAGTGGCAGTAGTGACTGGCCACGTACTTTCACACAATTTCAATTTTCCCTTTATGTCTGGTAATAAATTGTCCACAAATTTGTCAACAAAGAGTCTTATCCCCCCTTCAGTAGTCATTTCTTGGCCGCTGTAATCAGAAAAGACACCTTCAAACCTTGTATAAAAGTCTGAAACACCGTCGTCCTTTTTCTGTTTACAGGCGGCCAATTTATCCCAATGTATCCTGTGTGGTGCAAGTATGGTCTTCATTAAATCCAAAATACACAGTGGGAGAGCCAATATAAGTGGGTCTGGTTTCGCTCCCCTAACCCTGTCCCTTTCTGCTGCTTGCAATTGGTCCCACGTGCCCCCTAATTCAGCATGGTCGTGCCTCAGTACTTTTGACCATACTTCCTGCGGGACTACTGCTGCCATTAACATGTCAATATCGGACAACATCATAGTACAGGATTCAAGAATGTGTTGCAGTTCTTTATAATATCCTGCAGGATTCTTATGGGGGTCAGGTAAGGCGGCTTTTAGGGTATATGTTTCAGATCTTTTCCATGGGGTGTGTACCCACATTTGTTGAAAATGCCCTGCGGTAATAACTTGGCCAGCGTTATCCATCACCGGCTCTCGCCAAACCGGCGGAACCTCTCTCATGGGAAACATGGATGCCCTTATAGAAGGGCTACATGTCCACAGGCGGTCCTTATATACGAGAAGAGTAACAACATAATCATGTAGACCAGAACCAAACAGCAGTCCAGTAGAGGCGCGTTTTCGGAGGTCCACCAGTCCCGTGGGAGCTGAGGAACCATCATCCTCATATTCTTGTATTATAATGTTGCACATAAGGGTAGCTGCATGTAACTGGACTAAACTATCCCATTGTTTCATAGTGTGGACAATGTCCCTGACCCCATAGTCATTCCAATTAGTCATCCACCTCCGTGTCATTTCTTCAATGACATCTTCCTCTTGTGAATTAGAGAACAAGTGTCCGCGGAGGGTGCACTTTCGCGGGGTCATGGGACGGGGGGTATGTGTGGTGTCTAAACAGGAGTCAGGGGTGGGCCAAACGGGGGCCAGTCGAGGGGTGGGTACAGTCAGGCGGGGTGTATCCTCCATAGGTCTGGTGACAGGAGGGGTGGTGGTGGGTGGCGGAGCACTCGCCTGAGATCCAACCGGGGGTGGCACAATAGGGTCACCTGGTGCAGGTTGAGGATTTAGTGTAGGATATATTGGTGGAGTATATAACGGGGGTTTATCTAACATATCATTTAAAAGGGGGTCTTCCTCTTGTGGCTTATCCACTACTGTCCTGGAAGGGTAACACTTATCAGTTTGTAAGTGAAGCCTTCGGTCATGTTCTAAAATTTTCTGTTGATGTTCAGCTACGTCAGAGTCATATACCTTTTCAGTCACCGTCCTGGTCTTATGTCTCTGTAATTCTTTTCTCTGCCTTCCTACGTCTTTGGTCTGCTTCTTTCTGCGAAGTCCATAGTGAATCAACATCCCTGGTCTACTTTTTGTCACAAACAAACGTTCCTGTAAATAGTCTAATTTATCTTTATCAAATGTCCCATGAATAGGCCATTGTAAATCAGAACTACCTTTGGTTTTTTTTTTCCATATATCAGACCAGATAATCGGACCTATGCCATATTTAACATATATATCATGATTCGGAGTCCCGGCTGGAGGAGCGGGGCAAGTTTCCTCCAGGCCGGAGTCCGTACTGCAAAGACAACAACACAATTTCCTAAAACAACTGAACGCTGGCATTCTTCCAGTATTTAAAAAAAAAAAAATCTTACACCAGTGGTTTGAATACACCAAATGAGTGGCAAACATGCCCTTTGCTTCCTATATACTTAAATGACAACTGACATCGATCTTTGCAAAGAGCGATAGAAACGGTACAATACTCACAGACCTATTTTTAGACAGGAATCTTTCAACTCCCGTCCTTACCTGACACTTCTGTTATAGTCCGACAGTTGAGGACTCCAGTAGTTCACGGAAAACAGAGACCCATGAATTCAGACAGCGCCAGGAGAAGTCGAGCCGGCTGGAAGACACACAGTGGAGATCCTCAGGTCCACGACAGAGAACGAAGCTCAGAATCTGGTGTGGGGCGCCTCCCTTGGAAGTCCAATCGTGAGTCCTCCGTCACCCGGTCGGTCCCCTGGATGCCTGACTCTGGTCCCTGTTCGGGCGCCAACTGAGGAACCAGGAAAGATAGAATCCCCACCCGGGGTCTTCTTCCCAGCGGTGGAGGGACACCCTAGTCCTCAAGGTCAATTTAGCAGAGAGTACACAAATCAAGTGGAGTCACCAACTGGAGGAATAAAGAGAAGTTTATTACATGGATTATAGCTCGAGCTAATACAGAGTCCCAGGACAGTCAAGTGACTATCCTACGGAGGCTGCCCATTCACTCTGGGGCACCCAACCTTATATACACACAAAACTGCTTACACAGAGGACAACTCCACCCCTAGAGTATTCAAGGTCCTCTGCGGCCTTCAGAATATTTCAGGGATACACATGTGGTGGGAGAAGGTACAGATGCAGCTGGCAGGAGGTGGTAACGACCTGTACGAACCTGTTCTGGCAGTTACTGATTAAGAACAAACATTCTCGGAACTACGGTTAGAACAAGTAAATTACAGCAAAAAGCAGATTACAGCCCAAGGCTGTGAACACAAGGTCAATCATCAAAGTTCAGGAGGTTTGTCAAGCACATGGCAACATAATAAAGATAAACAAATGCCTAGCAGCTATGGAGTATGATTAACTTTATGTACATTTTCTCAGTGTGTAGTGGATACCTAAGGTACTTACACCTTATACCAGGTCCAGTTATCCCTCATTAGTGAAATGTAGTCAGTGTCTAGAAGCCAGGGTGTCTAAAAGTAGCTGTAGGCAGAGCAGCCAAGGCTGAACTAGGAAACATGCAAAGCTCTTACAATACCACTATAGTCACACAGTACTTACACACAAGAAAGACAGTAATCAGTGTTGCCAAAAATAAAGGTACTTTATTTTAGCCACACAAGGCCAAAATATCTTAGAGGCTATACTCCCTTAGGAGGTAAGTATTATACATAAAATGTACACTAGTAAGCAAAATCAGGTAAGTAAACAGTCATAAAATAGTGCGAATAGTGAAAATCTTCATAGGTCACAATGGCCTAGGGGGAACACAAACCATATACTAAAATAGTGGAATGCAAATGTTGGTTTCCCACCTAGGCAGAAGAGTGTGTGTGTAGAGGGGCACTGGGAGTGTAAGAAAACACCAAAGGTAAGTAAAGTACCCCACCCCAGAGCCCAGGAAAACAGGAGTAAAGTACAGCAAGGTTTCTCAGAACACACTAGAAGTTGTGATAAAGAATAATTCACAAACCAAGCAAGACTGCAAGACACCAATGATGGATTCCTGGACCTGAAGACTTGTGGAGAGAGGAGACCAAGTCCAAGAGTCGCTGAGGACTCCAGGAGTATGTAGGAGGCTGGCCTGGTTTGTAGTGGCTACCTTGGGTACTTACACCTTATACCTGGTCCAGTTATCCCTTATTATTGAAATGTAGTAGTATTCTAGCAGATTAGGCTGATAGAGGTAGCTATAGCAGAGCAGCTTAGGCTGAACTAGGAGACATGCAGAGCTCATGCAATACCACTTATAGTTACACAGTGCTTATAAACAAGTAAAGACAACATTTAGTGTTACCAAAAATCAAGGTATTTATTTGTGTGACACAGTACCAAAAATATCTTAGAGACAATACTCCTTCTGGAGGTAAGTATTATACAGAATATATACACTAGGCACCAAAATTAGGCAAGTAAATGGTCATAGAACAATGCAAACAGTAGGAAATCCTATAGAATGCAATGGGAGAAAATAGGTCTAGGGGCAACACAAACCATATACTAAGAAAGTGGAATGTGAATCACGAATTCCCCCCTAGACAAGTGTAGTGTGTGCAGAATCACTGGGAGAGTAAGAATACAGTAAAGGTAAGTAAATTACCCCACCCCACAGCCCGGAAAAGCAGGAGTAAAGTACTGCAAGTTTTCTTAGGACACACTACACCTTGTTTTGGGGATTTTGCAGCAGCCAACCAAGTATGCAAAGAACAACTGCTGGATTATTGGACCTGAAGACCTGCAAAGGAAGGGGACCAAGTCCAGAAGTCGAAAGAAGTTCCAGGAAGGACTGGAGCCCCTGTCAACCCAGAAGAGGGTGCAAAAGAAGAGTCCCCAGTTAATCAAAGACTGCAGAAATGCACCCTAGGAAGATGCCATTGGGTTTCTGCATGATGCAAAAGATGTTACAAGGCGTGAAGATCGTTGCAGATGAGATTTCGTGCTGGAAGGTGCCAACAAGCCTTGGCTACGACAAAGTGTTTTTTTCATCAAAATGGTGCTTGATGGACCCAGGAGGGACCTGGGGGCCTCAACTCTGTGTGAGGCGGAAGAGTAGGCTCTCAGCACTTTAGAGAGCCCTCATGATGCCAGCCAGCACCCCCAGAAGTCGCAGGATCCGGGTTCAAAGGAGGTGCAAAATGCAGTTGATGCAGTACAACAAAAGAAAGTCCCATGCCACCGGAGAACAACTCAGCGAGTTGAGCATCACAGGATGGAGTGCTGGGGACCTGGGCCAGGCTGTGCATGAAGGAATTTTGCAAAGAGTGCACAGAGGCCTCAGGAGGTGAAGAAGACACAGTACACGGGGTACCATCATTCTCAGGGAAGGCAAGGTCTTACCTCCTCCAAATTGCGTCACCAGGACATCAGGACAGTCTATGTCAATGATGTCCACCCTCTGTCCTTAGGAGCATGCTCGTCATTGTGAGAGGAGTCCCAGGGTACTGGTCGTTGTCTTGGAAGGTGCCTGCTTGGAGCAGGAGAGGGACTACGTCACTCCACAGGAGATTTATTCGGTCCTTCTGGTGCACGATGAAGACAGGGAGCCCCCAGAGCATGCAGACCGTGGAAACTGTTGCAATTGCTGACTTGGAGCTGAGGTTGCTGAAGAAAAGTGTCTCTTGTAGACACTTTGTTGAAGTTACAGCGTTTCTTGGAGCAGGCTGGGGTTGATCCGAGGTCAGAAGAGTCTGGAGTTGTTTCTGAGGATTCCTGAAGGAAACTTGTATGCAGAATCTGAAGAGAACCCACAGGAAAGACCCTAAATAGCCCTGAGAAGGGGATTGGCTACCTTATCAGGTATGGACCTATCAGGAGGGTTCTCCGACGTCACCTGCTGGCACTGGCCACTCAGAGCCCTCCAGAGTGCCCCCACACCTTGCAAAGCAAGATGGCTGAAGTCTGGGACACACTGGAGGAGCTCTGGGCACCACCCTTGGGGTGGTGATGGACAGGGGAGTGGTCACTCCCCTTTCCCCAGAGCAGGGGAGAACGGGTCCCTGAACTGGTGTAGAATGGTTTATGCAAGGAGGGCTACCCCTCCCCAGCCTGTAACACATATTTCCAAAGGGAGAGGGTGTAACACCCTGCTCTCAGAGGAAATGCTCTGTTCTTTCTTTTTGGGACTGGGATGCCCAGGCCCCAGGGGGCAGAACCCTGTATGTGAGGTGGCAGCAGCTGTAGCTGCAGTGCAAGCCTCAGAGAGCTGTTTTGGCATTACTGGGGGTCCATGGTGGAGCCCCCAGGATGCATGGAATTGGCTCCCCAATGCCAGATTTGGAATGGGGGGACAATTCCATGACCTTAGACATATCACATGGCCATATTCGGAGTTACCATTGTGAAGCTACATATAGGTATTGACCTATATGTAGTGCACACATGTAACGGTGTCCCCACACTCACAAAGTCAGGGGAAATGGCCCTGAACTATGTTGGAGCATCTTTGCTAGTTCAATGGTGCCCTCACCCTTAGTAACTTTGCACCTAACCTTCAGCAAGTGAAGGTTAGACATATAGGTGACTTATAAGTTACTTAAGTGCAGTGAAAATGGCTGTGAAATAGTGTGTGCACTATTTCATGCAGGCTGTAATGGCAGTCCTGTGTAAGGGTTTGTCTGAGCTCCTTATGGGTGGCAAAAGAAATGCTGCAGCCCATATGGATCTCCTGGAACCCCAATGCCCTGGGTACCTAGGTACCATATACAAGGGACTTATAAGGGGGTTCGGTATGCCAATTGAAATTGGTAAATGAAGTCACTGGCCTACAGCGACAAATTTAAAAGCAGAGAGAGCATAAGCATTGAGGTTCTGATTAGCAGAGACTCAGTGACACAGTTAGGCACTACACAGGTATACACATTAGGCCACAAACTATGAGCACCGGGGTCCTGGCTAGCAGGATCCCAGTGAGACAGGGAAAACATACTGACACACCCTCACAAACAGGCCAAAAGTGGGGGTAACCATGCTAGAAAGAGGCTACTTTCTCACAGAGTAACAGGAGCCGCTCCTAAGCCGGATGAAGGTGAAAAAGTGGATTTTCTGGTTAGAAGAAAAAGTCAGAAATGCACCAAAGAAGACAGCTGCGGGTTCCTGCTTGGTGCAAGAGATGTCTCATGTCGAGTAGATGTATGCAGAATAGTTTTCGTCATTAGATTCCGCCAACAAGCCTTGGCTCACTCAAAAGACACATTTGATGGAAAAAGGCGCTACCTGGGCCCAGGAGGGACCTAGAGGTCTCAACTTGTACTGAGAAGGCAGAGGGGGTTCTGAGCACTTCAGAGGGCCCTCAGAAGACCAGGCAGCACCCATAGAAGTCCCAGGACACAGGGACAAAGGAGTTGCATGTCACAGTCATCACAGCACTACACAGAGGGATCCCACGCCGCCAGAGAACAACTCATGTAGGTGAGCATCACAGGATAGAGGGCTGGGGACCTGGGCTACGCTGTGCATGAAGGATTCTTTGGAGAACTGCATAGATCCCTAAAAGCAGCAATAAACGTGATGCACAGGGGCACTGTCTGGCACAGGGAGGCAAGCTCTTACCTCCACCAAATTTGGACAGTTGGACATTTTTACAGTCAGGGTCACTTTGGTCCACCACCTGTGTTCCACAATCCACACTCGTTGTCAGGAGAGGGGACCCAGAGTACCGGTCATCGCTGCAGAGAGGTGCCTGCTGAAGCAGGGAAGTGATTCCGTCACTCCACAAGAGATTCCTTCAATTTTTCTGATGCAGGATGAAGACAGGCAGTCCTCAGAGCATGCATGACCTGAAAACTGTTGCAGTTGCTGGCAGGAGCGGAAGTTACAAAATTGCTGTAGCCACCTTGGATACTTTGTTGCAGGTTGTTGAGTTCCTGGAGCCGTTCTGCTGTTGATCTGATGGTAGAAGGTGAAGCAAAGGATGCAGAGGAGTCCTGCTGGAGTCTTGCAATCCGAATCTGAAGAAACACTCAGAGGAGAGACCCCAAATAGCCCTGAGAGGGGGATTGGTCACCTAATCAGGAAAGCACCTATCAGGAGCGGCCTCTGACGTCATCTGCTGGCGCTGGCCACTCAGATGTTCCCAGAGTTCCCTGACCATCCTGAAAACAAGATGGCAGAACCCAGGAACATTCTGGAGGAGTTGTGGGCCCCACCCCTGGGGTGGTGATGGACATCAGAGTGGTCTCTCCCCTTTCCTTTGTCCAGTTTCGTGCCAGAGCAGGGACTGGGGGACCTTGAACTGGTGTAGACTGGACTATGCAAGGAGGGCACCATCTGTGCCCTTCACAGCATTTCCAGAGGCTTTGGGAGTATACCCCTCCCATGCCTGTAACACCTATTTCCAAAGGGAGAGGGGGCGACACCCCTGTCCCAAAGGAAATGCATTGTTCTGCCTTCCTGGGATTGGGCTGGCCAAGCCCCAGGAGGGCAGAAGTCTGTATGTTAGGTGGCAGCAGCTGCGGCTGCAGTGAAAACCTCAGAAGACTGGTATGGCAGTACTGGGGGGTCCATAGTGGAGCCCCCAGGGTGCATGGAATTGCCCCACCCCCCCAATACCAGGACCAGATTGGGGTACAATTTCCAGTTCCTAGACACCTCACATGGACATATTCGGAGTTACCATTGTGAAGCTACATATATGTATTGACCTATATGTAGTGCACACTTATAATGGCTTCTTCGCACTCACGAAGTCCGGGAAAGTGGGCCTGGATGATGTGGGGGCACCTCTGCTAGTGCAGGGGTCCGTCACACACAGGTACTATGCACCTAGCCTTCAGGGTCTGAAAAGTAGACATATAGGTGTCTTTTAAGTGACCTGGTGCAGTGAAAATGGCTGTGAAATAGTGTTTACATTATTTCACTCAGGCTGCAATGGCAGTCCTGAAGAAGTGTTTGTATGAGCTCCTTATGGGTGGCAAAAGAAATGCTGCAGCCCAAAAGGAGCTTGTGGGACCCCAATGCCCTGGTTACCTAGGTACCATATAATAGGGACTTCAGGGGGGTCCAGTATGCTAATTTGGAGTGGAATACTGGGTTGCCAGTATGCATGTGCAAATTTGGAATCAGAGAGAGCATAAACACTGGAGGTCTTGTTAGCAGGACTCCAGTGACACAGTTAAGCGTACTTACAAAAACAGTGAAACAGACTGACAAGTAGGCCACAACTTAGAGAACTGGGGTTCTGACTAGCAGGATCCCAGTGACACAGTAAAAACACACTGAGAAACACTAACAAACAGGCATAAATGGGGGTAACCATGCGAGAAAGAGGCTACTTTCTCACAATCAGAGGAATACATTTCAGAATAATGATCTAAGAATACCCAGCTGATCTGATCTTTAACTGTTGCTATACCATTCAGCTTTACGTTTAAAATTGCTTTAATAACTCCATGATTATGCTTGTTCTTAATTGTCCATGTTAAAAAGCGCCCAGTATGCTCACTGTTCTCATAGAATTTCAGGAAACAGGACCTCTGGTTGATTGTATCTAGTGAAATAAAACAGTGTTTAAGATCCTGGCTTGCCATCGACAATCTAGCTTTGGACTGCGTTGTATTTAAACTGTCATTAATTCTAGCCTGTTCAAATTCTTGTTGTAAGGTAGCAATTTCCTTGTATCCTATTCTATTTAATTGGGCTGTATAGGCAATGGTTTCTCCCCGGATAAGGGCTTTGCATGCCCCCCAGACTGAACCATTTGAGGCTGTAAATAGATTCCTTTGCATAAAGTCGGTTAAAGCTGTTTGCATACTAGCTACCCAGTTTTCCTGAATCAGGAAGGATCTATCTAGCATTCCTTCCTTAGAAGGATTACTCGTTTTCAGATCTACTTACAGAACAGAGTGATCAGAAAAATGGCTTGACTATATCCCTGATCCAGCTCTCCTCCAGCTATACGAAATTAGAAAGTAGTTGATGCGACATGCTGAATTAAAGTATTTAGAAAAACACTTAAAGCCGTGCTCTGTTGCCCTGTGAGGTGAATAGCTCTCCAGGTATTGATCAAAGTAAGATCCTGTTCCATCTGAGCCAAAACCCTTGCAGATTTTGGTTTGTTCTGAAGTCTGTTTTGACAAGAGCAGTCATCACCTCTAAGCTCTTGAATAAGATTGAAATCACCTCCCATCATAGCTAATCTTGTAAGGGGGACTAAAATGTTGTAGACTTCTTGCAAAGAGGTCATTGCATCCTCAATAGACCCATAGAAACTGATTAAATGGATAACTGTGCCATTATTTTTTAAGCTTACCAGGATCCACCTGACTTTTGGATCACACCTCACCCGTAGCACCATCCTGGGACTCAGTCCATGGGACTAAGGCCCATATTTGTACTTTTTTAGCGCCGCATTTGCCTCATTTTTTGACGCAAAAGCAGCTCAAACTTACAAAATACAATTGAATTTTGTACGTTTGTGCTGCTTTGGGTCAAAAAGCTGCACAAATGTGGCTCTAAAATAGTATAAATATGGGCCTAAGTTTGATGCTTGTACCACCATCAGTTCCTTGTCTGATACAGCTGAGAGCGTGATGCCACTAACTCTAAGTATCATGGATGTTTGCCTTACCTTATTACATACGAAGTTGCCACCCAAAGACCAAAGCGCTGCTCCATCCATTTTTGGATTTGTCTCCTGTCCTTGCGATATATCGGGAGAGATTAGATTCAGTGCTGTGACAGATTATTAGGGCCTGACTCCTTTAACATAAGTGTGACCATGATGTTTCGTGTTGCGCAATGAATTGGAAGTCGCACAGTTTTTAATAGTTGATTCCCTTGAAAGCCTCTTCTTTCTTGTGTGCTGATCTGTGCTGAGGGATGCCTGTGATAGCCACAAGCCGCACCTGTAGCTACACAGGCCGCTTCCATGACTACTGCAAAAGTACCCTTCACCCAGGAGAGCGTATTGCCCCACTCAGGGGTGTGTGTTAGGACAGCTTACTATAGGGCTGTTACTGGGCTGTTGGCTGTGAGGGTCCCCTCTTGACTTAGTGGCTCCCCAGGGATATTCGTAAATGTGCACCTGATTGATGAGCCCTTGAAGGGTTGCCTCACAAAAATGGCTGTAAATGTGAATTATATTTCCTCCTCACCTTCCTGCGCCTCCTCCACCAATTTTGTCTTTCTCTCTCAGTCAGTCAGATCATGCTTTTTATTGTATGTATTCACAGCTAAATGTACTATTAAGCAGCACTGAGCCCTCTGTAGCTTTCTCCATGCAGCCGCTCCTCCTTTAGTGACGGGCAGTACCTTATTTTTGCAGTGAGCAAAGCCAAAATCTTTGACAGAAGATCAGAGTTGGGACATCTGTAATGAAATTTAATCTGGACCCGGCTGCAGCACTCCCTTGTCCTGCATCGCATTGTCCGCATTCCCGGGCCTGAGCGTTTCTCTGCTATCTGCTGCATCAGAGAGGCTTCTCCAGTGGGGGTGGAAAGCTCCAGCTGGTGTAGGCTACCTAGGTGACCTCTGGAGCTCAGAAAAGAGGCCGCTGGCTAATATCAGCAACTTAGAACAGAGGTTGGGTTTCGCTGGGGAAGGCATGGGTCGGAGCGAAGTGTAGTGTGGAACAGAACTCTATCGATCCGCCATCTTGGACGCTATCATCTGCCGTCAGCATGCTGGAGCAGCCTCAGCCATGGAGCATGATGGGTGCTCTTCATTGCTTCCCCTACTGGCACACATAGATATTGATACAAAATGGATACCACTTGTTAGAAATGGGGTCTCTAGTTGGCAGTCAGTTTACACCCTATCCAAGTAGGCACCCTCACTCTAGTCAGGGTAAGGGTGATACCCAGCTCAGATTACCCCTGCTCACCCCCTTGGTAGCTTGGCACGAGCAGTCAGGCTTATCTCAGAAGCAATGTGTTAGAAATGGGGTCTATGGCTGGCAGTCAGGTTACCCCCTGTCCAAGCAAGAATCCTCACTCTAGTCAGGGTAAGTCACACACAATCCAAACTATCCTGTGCCCACCCTCTGGTAGCTTGGCAATAAGCAGTCAGGCTTAACTTAGGAGGCAATGTGTAAAGTATTTGTGCAATAAATCAGGCAATAACACAGTAGAACACTACAAAAATACACCACACAGTGTTCAGAAAAATATATAATATTTATCTGATAAGATGCAGGTGAAAACGATTAAGATGAAATAAGTATATGTTGAAATCTCACTGTAAAAATGATATAAAGGGGGTCATTCTGACCCCGGCGGTCTAAGACCGCCGGGGCCAGGGTCGGCGGGAGCACCGCCGACAGGCCGGCGGTGCCCCGCAGGGCATTCTGACCGCGGCGGTAAAGCCGCGGTCGGACCGGCAACACTGGCGGTCTCCCGCCAGTGTACCGCCGCCCTTTGGAATCCTCCAAGGCGGCGCAGCTAGCTGCGCCGCCGAGGGAATTCCGACCCCCCCTACCGCCATCCAGTTCCCGGCGGTCCACTAGCATGGGCACTGCAGGGGCCCTCTTACGGGTAATTCACTGTCTGCTTGGCAGACAGTGAAATACGCGACGGGTGCAACAGCACCCGTCGCACCTTCCCACTCCGCCGGCTCGATTACGAGCCGGCATCCTCGTGGGAAGGGAGTTTTTCCCTGGGCTGGCGGGCGGTCTTTTGGCGACCGCCCGCCAGCCCAGGGAAAAACTTAGAATACCCTCCGCGGTCTACTGACCGCGGTGCGGTATTTCGGAGGGGGGAACTCTGGCGGGCGGCCTCCGCCGCCCGCCGGAGTTAGAATGACCCCCAAAGTGTCTTTAGTCTTTTAAAAGCAACAAATGTCTCTTGGAAGCACAAAGTACCTGGTTTGCGTTAACATTTTCCACAAGGGACCGCAGAGAAGGAGATGCGTGGAAAACGGGGAGGTGTGCGTCGATTTTTCCAGCGCACACAGATGATGCGTTGTTGAGTTTTCACGCAGGGCAGGCTTTGCGTTAATATCCGGCGCGTAGACTGTAATCCTCTTCAGGTTGCAGGATTATCGGACGCCCCGGGGCTGATGCGTTGAAATCCGGCGCTTGCAGGACGAAGTCACAGGGACTGCGTCGATCTGGTGGGCGTTGCGTGGAAAATTCTACCACACGGCAGGTGCTGCGTCGATTCCTCTCAGGAACTCGGGCTGCGTCATTCTGGCTCAGTTTTGCATCGATTCAGTGGGCCGTGTGTTGGATTTCCAGTCACTACGCTGGCGCTGCGTCGATCTTCTCCTTGTGAAGTCAGGCTGCATCGTTCCAGTTCGGCATGTGGTGATTTTTTCACCGCGATGCAGGCTGTTCATCGTTTCTTGCAGGCTGTGCGTCTATTTTCACCGCACAGGGAGTTCTCTTGCAGGAATGAAGTCTTTTTGGTCCTGAGACTTGAGGGAACAGGAGGCAAGCTCTATCCAAGCCCTTGGAGAGCACTTCTCAGCACAGCCAGAGAGAAGCAAGGCAGCAGGGCAACAGCAAGGCAGCAGTCCTTCTCAGAAAAGCAGTCAGGTGAGTCCTTTGGGCAGCCAGGCAGTTCTTCTTGGCAGGTTGCAGGTTCCAGTTCTTTTCTCCAGGAAGTGTCTGTGAGGTAGAGTGTCTACCCCAGAAGTGTCTAGGTTGGTAGGGTCAGAGCCCCTGCTTCAATACTCAAATGTGCCTTTGAAGTGGGGGAGACTTCAAAGAGTGGCTTAGAAGTGTGCATGGTCCCCTTTCAGTTCCATCCGGTCTGCCAGGGTCCCAGTAGGGGGTGTGGCAGTCCTTTGTGTGAGGGCAGGCTACTGTCCTTTGACATGTAAGTGTCAGGCCCTCCACCCTCCCAGCCTAGGAAGACCCATTCAATATGCAGATGTATGCAAGTGTGACGGAGCATCCTGTGTTTGGGGTTGTCTGAGTGAATGCACAAGGGAGCTGTCAACTAAACCTAGCCAGGCATGGATTGTAAGGCACAGAAGGTTTTAAGTGTAGAGAAATGCCCACTTTCTAAAAGTAGCATTTCTAAAATAGTAATATAAAATCCAACTTCAGCATTAAGCAGGATTTTGTATCACCATTCTGGCCATACTAAATATGACCTGACTATTCCTTTCAGATCAGGATCTACCACTCAAACAATATATGAGGGTAGCCCTAATGCTATTCTATGAAAGGAGCAGGCCTCACAACAGTGTAAAATGAATTTAGGAGTTTTACACTACAAGGATATATAGCACACACGTTAATGTCCTGCTTTTTACCTACATAGCACCCTGCCCTATGGCTACCTTGGGCGTACCTTAGGGGTGACTTGTGTGTAGAAAAAGCGGAGTTTAAGGCTTGGCATTTACTTTTAAATGCCAAGTCGAAGTGGCAGTGAAACTGCGCACACAGGAACTGCAGTGGCAGGCCTGAGACATGGTTAGGGGGCTACTTATGTGGGTGGCACAAGCAGGGCTGCAGCCCACTAGTAGCATTTAATTTACAGGCCCTGGGCACATGTAGTGCACTTGACTAGGAACTTACAAGTAAATTAAATAAGCCAGTAGGGTATGAACCAATGTCACCATGTTTTTTAGTAGAGAGCAGACACACTTTAGCAATGATTAGCAGTGGTAAAGTGCGCAGAGTCCTAAAGCCAGCAAAATTGAGGTCAGAAAAAGAGAACGAGGAAGGCAAAAGGCTTGGGGTTGACCCTGCATTAAGGCCATTTCCAAAATACCCCCCTTCCAGCCAAAAAGCCAGGGTAGGCTAATCAACACTCTGATGGACTTCCCTGCTTAAGACAATAGAACCTGAGCAATGGCCCACTACTGCAGGGGCACTTGCCAGTTCTATGCCTATCTGAACTCAGTGAGGCTCCTCTGTCTGTACTCTCTGGGGCCACTGAATTGAACCATGGGGAACTCTTCTCCTCATCTGAGAACTCCATCTGTGATGCTCCTAACTTTAGTTTGCTCACTGATGCATCCCAGTAGGTAGACAGTACCACCAGGGCCAACAAAGTGATGTGGCCCATTCCATTCCTTGGGTCTGACTTCTGTCCCCAACCCGGGGAAAACTCTATCCACAAGGGCAGTAACCAAAAGATGCCAGTGACAGCTGTCAGTGTCAGCAGCCCGGACCCCAGACCACCCACTGCTATGTGGAGACCCTGAGTGGGGCCTTTGGATGGGTTTCTCCTCCAGCTGGCGGGCAGGTAGAGAGCTCCCAAGGGGCTCCTGAGGCTTCTCAGAATGAGGGTCAGTAGCCCTGGGAGTCTTGCATCCCTTCTCCATCCTTCCTCCCACCAGTTCAGGGGGGGCACCCTGATACTGGTCACTCAGCCCAGGGTCTGTACCCTGAGGCTGAACAGGGAACAAGGGTAGGTCCTTCCTCACCTTGCCCCCACATCTGGGCTCACGTACCCTCCTCTGGGGAGTGGTACTGCCAGATAACTGAACTGTCAGGGCACCCTTAGGGGTCACCCCTCTCAGTTCTCCTGACACTAAGGGTAACTCATTCCCCAGAATGCCGTCAATGGGCAGCTTGGGACTAACTATGACCCACCTCTGGGTCACCTCCCCACCCCACTCCAGGGACACCAGAATGGGGCAGAAGATATCCTCCCCGTGGGCTGGAGTCACCCTGCACACCCGGACGGTGTACTGCTCTGGTGAAACTAGTCTCTCCACCATCATGGTAAGACTAGCCCCTGTGTCCCTCAGAGCAGTGACTGGGACCCCATTCACTCCTACCTGGTGGAAGTGACGACTCCCACCCTCATGGATCACCAGCTTACCCTCTGAGTCTACCTCCCAACTGAAGGAGATGAAGGCATGGTCTACGACCTGCCCCTGGGGACTACTTTCCCCTAAGGCCACATTGGCCACCTCTGTAGAGGTCCCGCCAGTGGGTGATTTCTTTGGACAGATAGAATTCCCTTTCCTGTGCCCTAGCTTGGAATACTCAAAGCAGCGGGGTTAGGAATGGAATGCTTAGGGCCACCGCCCACCAGAACCACCACCATGTTTCTCGGATGGGGCATGGGAACCCTTTCCTCCCCCCTTACTCTGGGACTTATCTGGGTCATCTTTAACCTCCCCCTCACTCTGTTGGGGGGAACCGGAACCACCCTTTTTCAGGTCACTCCCAGGTACCTTTTTCGACACTCTGGTGCTGGTCCAGAGGTCCACCTCCTCAGCAAGCTTTCTAGGATCAGTCAGCTTACTGTCAACCAGGAGCTGGCGCAACTCTGTAGAACAAATACTGAACATATGCTCTCTCACAATGAAATTAAATAACCCTATGTAATCATTTACTTTGCTGCCCCACACCCACCCATTCAGTGCCTTATTGGAGAAATCAAAACAGTCTACCCAAGTTTGTGTGGAGAGTTTGGTGCTGTCCCTGAACCTCTGACGGTATTTCTCAGGAGTCAGCCCAAACTTGGCAAGTAAAGCGGCTTTCATAGGTGCATATACATTGTGATCTTTTGGATCTAGTGTACGAAGTGTGTCCCTCCCCACTACTGGTACATAAAACCACAAGGATGCCCCCCATTACTTCTCAGAGACCCCAGGAGCCCTTAGTGCAACTTCATAAGCAGCCAACCACTTATCAATGTCATCTCCCACCACATAACTTGACACTACACTTTTGGGTATACAAACCTTCTTTTACCCAACAGGTCCTGCATGAATGCTGCCACCATCACTGCTGCACTCAGACTGTCTTGCCTTGATATCCAGCTCCTTGAGACTCAGTCCATGAGACAACAAAAGTTTATTTTCAGCCAAGGCACTCTCAGCTGTATTGGCTTCTCTCTCTGCCCTCCTCTCCTCCTGTTGAGCTTAAATTTTTAACTTTGGCATTGAAATTCTCTCTCCTCCCTCCTTTCCTCTGTGGTCAGGACATGGTTATAGACATTGCTCCCTGGTTTGGCAGGGGGCACAATCACAGTGGTAACATCCTCCACCAATGGCAAAAAATCCTCTGAGGGGACATCCTCTGGACCCTCCTCTTCAACATTCTCATCAGAATGGGCTACAACCCAGGCCCTCAGCGCCATTTGGAATTCCTCCTCTCTGAAGGCACCCTCGGTAGGTACTCCCATATCCTTGCAGAACCCCTTCAGCTGTTTAACAGTATGTCTCCAGCATGGCTAGGTCAAAATCTTCATCTCCTGCTTGAGACCCGGCCAGAGACACATTGAATGAGGATTTTAGTTAAAAATGTCAGGCAGAAAACAAAATTGCAGAAAAAGATAAAAAATCAAGTTAACCTTCAACTGTGGGTAGGTAGTGAACTCTTAGCTACTGTATGTCACTGCACAAACACAAGTCCTATCCTCACTGCTGATCACCAGTGTTAGAAATGGGGTCTTTGGTTGGCAGTCAGGTTACGCACTGTCTAAGCATGGACCCTCACTCTAGTCAGGGTAAGTCACACACAACTCAAACTATCCTGTGCCCACCCTCTGGTAGCTTGGCACTGAGCAGTCAGGCTTAACTTAAAAGGCAATGTGTAAAGTATTTGTGCAATAAATCATGCAATAACACTGTAGAACACTACAAAAAAACACCACACAGTGTTTAGAAAAACATATAATATTTATCTGATAAGATGCGGGTCAAAACGATTAAGATGCAATAAGTATATGTTGAAATATCACTGTAAAAATGATACAAAGTGTCTTTAGTCTTTTAAAAGCAACAATGTCTCTTGCAAGCACAAAGTACCTAGTTTGTGCTCAAATTCACCACAAAGGATCACAGAGGAGAAGATGTGGAAAACGGGGAAGTGTGCGTCGATTTTTCCAGCGCACACAGACGATGCGTCATTGAGTTTTCACGCAGGGCAGGCTTTGCGTCAATTTCTAGTGCGTAGACTAGAGTCCTCTTTGGGTTGCGGGGTTTTCGGACGCCCCGGGGACGATTAGTTGAAATCCGGCACTTGCAGGACGAAGTCACAGGGGCTGCGTTGATCCAGTGGGCGATGCGTGGAAATTTCTACCGCACGGTAGGTGCTGAGTTGATTCCTCTCAGGAAGTCGAGCTGCGTCGTTCCGGTTCGGCTTTGCGTCAATCCAGTGGGCGGTGCATTGGATTTCCAGTCGCTATGCTGGCGCTGCGTCAATCTTCTCCTTGCGAAGTTGGTCTGCCTCATTCTGGTTCGGCATGCAGTGATTTTCGCACTGAGATGCAAGCTGTGCGTCGATTTTCACCGCACAGGGAGTTCTCTTGCAGGAATGAAGTCTCTTTGGTCCTGAGACTTCAAGGAACAGGAGGCAAGCTCGATCCAAGCCCTTGGAGAGCACTTTTCAGCACAACCATAGAGCAGAAAGGCAGCAGGGCAACAGCAAGGCAGCAGTCCTTCTCAGAAAAGCAGTCAGGTGAGTCCTTTGGGCAGCCAGGCAGTTCTTCTTGGCAGGTTGCAGGTCCCGGTTCAGGTTCTCTTCTCCAGGAAGTGTCTGTGAGATAGAGTGTCTAGGTTGGTAGGGTCAGAGACCCTGCTTAAATACCCAAATGTGCCTTTGAAGTGGGAGAGACTTCAAAGAGTGTCTTAGAAGTGCATGAGGTCCCCTTTCAGTTCCACCCTGTCTGTCAGCGTCCCAGTAGGGGGTGTGGCAGTCCTTTGTGTGAGGGCAGGCTACTGTCCTTTGACATGTAAGTGTCAGGCCCTCCACTCTCCCAGCTTAGGAAGACCCATTCAATATGCAGATGTATGCAAGTGTGACTGAGCATCCTGTGTTTGGCCAGACATGGATTGTAAGGCACAGAAGGATTTAAGTGTAGAGAAATGCCCACTTTCTAAAAGTAGCATATCTAAAATAGTAATATAAAATCCAACTTCAGCATTAAGCAGGATTTTGTATCACCATTCTGGCCATACAAAATATGACCTGGTTACTCCTTTCAGATCAGGATCTACCACTCAAACAGTATTTGAGGGTAGCCCTAATGCTATTCTATGAAAGGAGCAGGCCTCACTGCAGTGTGAAATGAATTTAGGAGTTTTACACTACCAGGACATATAGAACACACATGTTCATGTCCTGCCTTTTACCTACATAGCACCCTGCCCTATGGCTACCTAGGGCCTACCTTAGGGGTGACTTATATGTAGAAAAAGGGGAGTTTAAGTTTTGGCATTTAAATGCCAAGTCGAACTGGCAGTGAAACTGCACACACAGACACTGCAGGGGCAGGCCTGAGGCATGGTTAGGGGCTACTTATATGAGTGGCACAACCAGTGCTGCAGCCCACTAGTAGCATTTAATTTACAGGCCCTGGGCACATGTAGTGCACTTTACTAGGGACTTACAAGTAAATTAAATAAGCCAGTTTTTGACTATTATCCGACAAGGAACCTTGTAGACTCAAGCACCTTACAGAAATATCAGACCACGTCCATCTGGTTGTAGATAATTCAGCAGCAGACAATGGAGAAGAACGATCGAACATGGAACCCTCTTCTAGACAATCTGTCAATGATGAACCCTTATTAAGAGCCCTGCCAAAAATACCTTTTACCTATGCCCTGACTCCTTTCGTATGCACAGAAACCATTACTACCTCAGGGAAAACTCAGACAATTGACAAGTCTTCTGCTGATCAGGCTAGAACAATGCATAAAGACCATCTCTCTTTCTTATTCTGGAATGTGGCTGGTCTCCGATCTAAGATGGAGAACGAGGCCTGGCTAGAATACATTCAATGTTTTCCCTGGGTATGTCTTCAAGAGACTTGGGCCCTCATCCCGACATTGGCGGGCGGCGGGCGCCGCCCGCCAAGCGGAAACCGCCATTTGGCCGCTCCGCGGTCAAAAGACCGCGGAGGCCATTCTGGCTTTCCCGCTGTGCTGGCGGGCGACCGCCAAAAGGCCGCCCGCCAGCACAGCGGGAAAGACCCAGCAACGATGAAGCCGGCTCCGAATGGAGCCGGCGGAGTTGCTGGAGTGCGACGGGTGCAGTAGCACCCGTCGCGAATTTCAGTGTCTGCTAGGCAGACACTGAAATTCTTTTTGGGGCCCTCTTACGGGGGCCCCTGCAGTGCCCATGCCATTGGCATGGGCACTGCAGGGGCCCCCAGGGGCCCCGCGGCACCCCCTACCGCCATCCTGTTCCTGGCGGGAGACCCGCCAGGAACAGGATGGCGGTAGGGGGTGTCAGAATCCCCATGGCGGCGGAGCGCGCTCCGCCGCCATGGAGGATTCTGCAGGGCAGCGGGAAACCGGCGGGAGACCGCCGGTTTCCCGCATCTGACCGCGGCCGAACCGCCACGGTCAGAATGCCCTGCGGGGCACCGCCGGCTGTCGGCGGTGCTCCCGCCGACCCTGGCCCCGGCAGTCTCGGACCGCCGGGGTCAGAATGACCCCCTTGGTCTGTGAATCCGATTCATATAAATGGCTACAGGACATTACATACTCCTGCCATTCCCTCGGTACGAGGCAGGGCTAAGGGTGGCTTGTGCTCCTTTATATCCAACAAGCGTGATATAATCAAGGACCTTGCTATAATATCTAATATGTTTTACCAAGTGATTTCATGTCATCTAAAAAATATTGCACAATTGGTGGTCATCAATTTCTATAATAATGTACCTTTTCAAGATCTTTGATTAATACTTAACCTCCTTAAGGATGACATAGACCGAGTATGTGACTCCTCAAATAAACAATCTTATATTGTGTGGTGAGGCGATTTTAACATATACCTATGTCCCAGCTCAACTAAGGGCTACTGCCCCCACGCCCCTGATGGTGAAAATGATTCATTACATTTCATACACAACAACTTAGGCAACTCGTTGAATGAAGTTCTATTTAGCCTTGACCTCACCCTATGTAACTCCCTTACTCAGGGTAGACTACAACTGAAACCCACCTTTAACGGTAGGCAAGCCAACACGATAATTGATTTTATTTTATTTTCCAACAATCTCTTTCCTTATGTACTTGATTACAACATTCAAGACACCATATTTAGAGACCATAACCCTCAAATCTTAGGCCTTACATTTCCCCAACACGCCTTTATACACAGGGACACGGAAGAGATAGTAGGAAATATTGAATTAGGAGCAAGAAATGGTTATACCATACGGTGGTCAGATATTGAACCTATAGGTTTTATGAACCAACTAGTGACCAATTATGCTAAAGAATTTAATACTTGCCTTGCAGACAATACGTGTCCACAAGACTGTATTGAGGCCTTCATGGTAATTACGGCTGGTATAAAACAGTCTCTTAAGGCAACTGTCAGTAAATCGAAAGCGAAAGAAGGCAATGGCTGGTTCAACGCTGAATGCACACAAGCTCGTAAGAATTTAAAAAGTTACTTACATTCACAAAACCCGGATAAATGCCAACTAAGTTTAAAGAGGAAGGAGTATAAAAATGCCATAAAGAAAAGGAAACAGAACTTAAAAAATAAGGCATGGCAATCCCTCTATGATGCGAGCATCCGGAACGATAATGTAAAATTCTGGAAAATTGTGAATTCCACCCTCCTATGTGATGAAGAAATACCTAAAACTGAAATTGCCATCACGGAAGAAGAGTGGGTTGCCTTCTTCTTCGCTATATACTCCTCAGAAAATTTGGCACTAGAAATAAATCACCCTAAACTAGACTCCTATGACCCCATCTTACCATTTACTCTAAATGAGGTCACTGACGCTATTAACACAAGTAAAAGCGGAAAAGCCCCAGGCCCAGATGGAGTTCCAGCTGATATCTATAATCTAATACTTCTCTTTGGGGTCCACTATTGACGCAGGTGCTACGCGCCTGTTGTTCAACTACTTTCATCTCGACCTGGGCTGTCAATAATTATTCCAATCTATAAAAAGGGGAATCGCCATAACCCTGCATGTTATCATCCTATTTCACTGCTTGACACACTTGAAAAGATTGCGGGACGTATCATCTTAAACAGACTACAAGACTGGATGGAGGAAAATCATATCCTCTCTGATCTACAATACGGGTTTAGGGCTGGCATAGGGACAACGGAACAGGCTCTTAACTTAGAGATCATACTTGGGAAATATACAAGGGCCAAGCCCGGAGCATTATACCTTGCATTTGTCGATTTAACTTCCGCATTCGATTGTGTGGTACATTCAAAATTGTGGCCCATTTTGCTGGACATGGGGGTTGATACCACCATAGTCCATTTTATTAGGGAATTGTATGCCGGTGCAAATGCTAAGGTCCGCTATTGGCGTCAAGGGGAATGTACTTCATCTTTCCTCATCGAACGAGGGGTGCCTCAAGGTTGCGTGTTAGCTCCCCTATTGTTCGCCTTGTATATTAACAGCTTAGAGGGGACCCTTTCCGATGCCTGTAGTGATCTTCCACAAGTAGGCTTTCGGAAAATTCCGGCCCTCTTGTATGCGGATGATGCCGTCTTGATGGCCCGCACTCGTCGCTCTGCAAAGATTAGTTACAACCTTTGATAACTGCATGGATGTTTTGGGCCTCAAAATCAATCATACTAAAACTTTTTCTATGACATATCCTGGATGTAGCACAAAAAATTGCCATACAGCCTTAAAAGGCGTAAAAATAGCCAACACAGGGACATTCTCATACTTAGGTATTATGTTCGATGATAAAGGCACATGGGTACAAGCCATAAAAGCGAGAAAATTGTTATTTACGAAAACCGTTATGGCGGTAAAAAACTTCTCTAAAAGGGTGGGGAGAGTAATTCCCAAAGACATGATGACTCTTTACAATGCGAAATGTGTCTCAGTAGCACTGTACGGGGCCAGACTTTGGGGATATCGAAACTGCACTACTTTACAGCTGACAGAAAATGCTCTCCTGAAAACAGTTCTAAGTGTCCCACAATCGACATCAACAGTAGTATGCCATTCAGAAATGAGAGTAACATACCTTACAGGTCTCATTCGTGTTCAACCAATCCTACTTTGGCATAAAGTATGGACTTCAGATCCTGCGAGGTTAAATAGGACTATTATAGTAGATGCCCTAGCACTTACTCACTCGTCCAAAATTCCATGGCTAAATTATATAAAGCACTTTCTTATTAAATTAGGCCACCCGGGCTGTTTTTTTACCCCAGATGAATTGAAAACAATCTCCGGGAAAGACCTGAAAAATACTTGCCTCACCCATCTGGCTGAATTGAGATGGGACGTGGAGGCAAATAAATATAGTGTCAGGAGAAACCATATGATACAACAAACGAATGGCATGGAACCATACTTATGCAAAGTCACGAACCCAAGACATCGGTTTGTCCTTACGCGTTTGAGACTAGAGTCCTTTCACCGCCTCGTTAGTTTCCCCCTGATTAATGATTGGTCCTCACAATTGGAAAAATATCCCTGTGATAATGTTTCCTACCAAAATACAATGCACACACTTTTCTTTTGCAAATATTATTCAACTTTTAGGAAAATGTTTGTAATACCACTTTTAAAATTAATGCATTTTAAACAATCTCGTCCAGCTTTCTTGTACCTTTTATTCCTTCCATCTATCATGGTTTGTGATTGATTAGCTTTATTCCTGTGTTCAGTGATTAAGGCCAGAAAATGTCTTGAGGCAAATTGGTGAGGTTTCCCAAGTACTATATTCGAGGCCTTTTTTATTACTCCTCCTAATCAAACTGTTTAGTAACTTTTATTTCTCTTTTAAATTTTTAAATTTTATCTGTTTATATCTATATTGATATTTATATGTATTTTACCCTTTGCATCTTTTCTCCTGCTGAAAATAGTTTTTTATGTAAAACGACTTTTATGATTGTTAAAAACAATCGAATAAAGTTTCTCTGATGATGATGAAATAAGCCAGTTGGGTATGAGCCAATGTCACCATGTTTTAAGGAGAGAGCATATGCACTTTAGCACTGATTAGCAGTGGTAAAGTGCTCAGACTCCTAAAGCCAGCAAAAATGAGGTCCTAAAAAGAGGAGGAAAGCAAAAAGTTTGGGGGTGACCCCACAGAAAGGCCATTTCCAACACAATGTATAAAGCATTTGCACATAACACACAGTAATACAGTGAAAACGCTACAAAAGGACACCACACCAGTGTTAGAAAAATAGTCACAGTCAACACAGCTTTATTCGATCATTTGACCATGAAAGCAACATAAAACGAAGCTAGCGAAGATACAAAAATAAATTATCATTTTTGATAAAATACAGCAGCTTACACATCAATAAATTAATTTGAGATCATTAAAACATTAAAACATTAAAACAGTAAAAGCTCAAATTACACATAAAGCTCTAAGAAGAGGTAATAACCTTAAGTTGCTTTTTGGAAATGGCAACGTATGCGCCAGGCTGTCACTAAATACTTACTCACTGGAAGAATTACATCAGCTGAATTATGACTTTTTAACACCCGTAGAGCCAAGGAACAGATCTTGAATCCCATAGCCCTACAAGTGTCGCGGATCCATTTTGATCGCGGGTTTGCATAAGCTGGACAGAAGAACATAAAGGAGGTCATTACAACCCTGGCAGACGGTGTTAAAGGTGGGGTAATACCGCAAACAGGCCGGCGGACAAAAAAAGGGAATTATGACCCTGGCGGAAACCGCCAACAAAGACAGCCACTTTAACACACCGCCCGCCACGGCGGTACAGACAAGCAGCGCGGCGGTCACCGCCAACAGACAGGCGGAAGACAATGTACCGCCCATAGTATTACAACCCGACAATCCACCACCTTTTCCGGGGCGGATTCACCGTGGATAAAAACACGGCGGAAACCGTTGCTGCAATGGGAAAACGCTCACCTGAACACATCCCACGAGGACTCCATGGAGCCGGAACTACAAATACTCCCTGCGCTTGTCTTTCTGCTCCTCTACGACCACCATCTACGTAGGCGCCAAAGACAATGGTGAGTACTGCACCTACGACATGGGGGAGGGTGGAGGCAAAAGTTAGGGGGACACCCACGAAACACCCCCACCCCCACCCTCGCATATTACAACATACACACCAATGCATTTCCAAACATCACAGTAACAACCCACAATCCCCCCGGAAGAATGCAAAGACAAAGCGAAATCTGTTCAAACATTGTAGTGTTGCACTAAACAAGTTTTGCAAAAATATACAGATATATACGAAAATCTGGCAGAAATATATACAGTAGGAGAAGTAGTGCAGATATGTACATATCAATGTCCGTGCACCACTAGTCCAAAAATGCATGGGTGAGGCCCACAAAAGATACCTGACCACAATCGGAAAGAACACTGCCGGGGCATCAGATAGAAATACTACAGGCACCTCAGGGGGAATGGAAGGGGGGGGCACCTCAGCCGGATGACTGCAAAGCCAGATCCACAACGGGGCTCCATGCCCACTTTGCCATCCTGGGGAGTGCAAAGCCACAGTCTCTCAAGTCTCTACAGTGGGTGGTTTGCCCACTGTGCCATCCTGGGGAGTGCAAAGCCACAGTCTCTCAAGTCTCTACAGTGGGCGGTTTGCCCACTGTGCCATCCTAGGGAGTGCAAAGCCTCAATTTTGCAAGTAGATTACATCTGCCAGTGGCTCGTGAGGGGGACTGGTGCCCAGACTGGATTAGTCTCCCCGTGAAAGTTCCTGTCCCATCACTGTCCCAGCTGCACATGGGATGAGGATGCTTGATGTGGCGGTCTATTCATTCTTACCCGGTGCATGCCCTGTTCAGCGGTCTTCACCATGGCGGTGTTGCCCTTTTCAGCGGTCTTCACCATGGCGGTGCTTGCCCTGTTCAGCGGTGCTTTGCCATGGCGGGGCTTGCACTGTTCAGCGGTCTTCACCATGGCCGTGCTTGCCCTGTTCAGCGGTGCTTTGCCATGGCGTTTCGGGACTGTTCAGCGGTGCTTTGCCATGGCGTTTCTGGACTGTTCAGCGGTCTTCACCATGGTGTTTCTGGACTGTTCAGTGGTGCTTTGCCATGGCGTTTCTGGACTGTTCAGCGGTCTTCACCATGGCGGTTCGGGACTGTTCAGCGGTGCTTTGCCATGGTGGTTCTGGTACGGACATTGGTGTGTGGCATGACGTTCCCTAGACTGGGCATTGGTGTGTGGCATGACGTTCCCTCATAGTCCACCTGGGCTGTGGCAGACGGGGCCCTCCTGGGTACTGACTCCGGCAGTGGTCTCCTGACAAGTGACGATACTTGGGCCCTCCTGGGCGATGACTCCTGCGGTGGTCTCCTGACCAGTGACGATACTGCTGCCCTCCAGGGCACTGACTCTGGCTGTGGTCTCGTGACCAGTGACGATACTTGGGCCCTCCTGGGCTATGACTCCGGCGGTGGCGGTGGTCTCCTGACCAGTGACGATACTTGGGCCCTCCTGGGCTATGAATCCGGCGGTGGCGGTGGTCTCCTGACCAGTGACGATACTTGGGCCCTCCTGGGCGATGACTCCGGCGGTGGTCTCCTGACCAGTGACGATACTTGGACCCTCCTGGGCTATGACTCCGGCGGTGGACTCCTGACCAGTGACGATACTTGGGCCCTCCTGGGCTATGACTCTGGCGGTGGCGGTGGTCTCCTGACCAGTGACGATACTTGGGCCCTCCTGGGCGATGACTCCGGCGGTGGTCTCCTGACCAGTGACGATACTTGGGCCCTCCTGGGCGATGACTCCTGCGGTGGTCTACTGACCAGTGACGATACTGCTGCCCTCCAGGGCACTGACTCTGGCGGTAGTCTCGTGACCAGTGACGATACTTGGGCCCTCCTGGGCTATGACTCCGGCGGTGGCGGTGGTCTCCTGACCAGTGACGATACTTGGGCCCTCCTGGGCTATGAATCCGGCGGTGGCGGTGGTCTCCTGACCAGTGACGATACTTGGACCCTCCTGGGCTATGACTCCGGCGGTGGTCTCCTGACCAGTGACGATACTTGGGCCCTCCTGGGCTATGACTCCGGCGGTGGCGGTGGTCTCCTGACCAGTGACGATACTTGGGCCGTCCTGGGCGATGACTCCGGCGGTGGTCTCCTGACCAGTGACGATACTTGGGCCCTCCTGGGCTATGACTCCGGCGGTGGTCTCCTGACCAGTGACGATGGTGCTGGCGGTTGGGTCTCGACCGCCGGGAATGATGGCGCCCTTCTCCGCTGTGATACTCACAACAGGCTGGCCAGACTTCCTCTGGCCCTTCCCCACCTTTGGTGGAGTCACAGCTGACTCTCCAATCCCCTTGGAACCCCCATGTGAGTTGTTTTCCCACCAGGAGGCTTCACACGGTCCCGTCGTCCACTCTCCAATTTCAGAGCCTTTACAGGGGGTGGGCTGCCTGCCCTGGTGGCCGGTGCACTCCACATACCTTCAACAGGCACCACTGGTATTGGAGGCTTTTTGGCTGAGGCTCTACGACTGGACTGATGAATTGGAGGGGGGGTGGGGGCAAAAAGGTCAACTTTACAGAGGGACAGTTTCTGACGAACACTGGGATGGGTAGTTGGAGGGGGTCTGGGAGTGGAGGAAGAGGAGGTGGTTGTAGGAGGTGTCACTTTAGGTGATTTGGGTGCAGGTAGTGGAGGCTGTCGTGAGGTGGATGGATGTTGGGTGTGTGATGGCCAGCGTTTGTGTACTTTGGGAGGGGGCGTCACATACACACTGGGAGAGGACACAGGGGACGTGTAAATGGCAGTGGAGGTGGTGAATGCAGGTGAGCGGCTTGTGGTGCTGGGTATCCTGGTGTGATTCCTGGTGCCTGTAGATGTGGTGCATGCAGGTGTGTGTGTAGGCGAGACTGGGAGGGAGGAGGGAAAAGAGGAGGAGGGGGACACAGTGGAGGCAGTGGATGTTGCTGTGTCTGTATGTGGGTAAGGCTTGCGTGAGTGCCTGTGGGTTGTGTGGTGCCTATGTTTGCTTGAGCTACTTGTGTGTGCTGACTTGTGTGCATGCTGGGCTGTAGGTGTGCTTGGGATGGGCTGGGGTACACAGGATTGGGTCTGGGTGGAGGAGGTTGGAGGGGGGAGGCTAGACACAGGGAGAATGGCTGCCATCAGTCCTGAGGCCAGAGGTTGCAGGGTTCGCTGAAGGACATCCTGACCAGAATGAATGCCCTCCAGGAATGCATTACCGTGTTGCAACTCTCGTTCTACACCCTGGATGGCATTCACAATGGTAGGCTGCCCAACAGTGAGTGACCTGAGGAGGTCAATGGCCTCCTCACTGAGGGCAGCAGGGGTGACTGGGGCAGGGCCTGAGGTGCCTGGGGCGAAGGTGATGCCCACCCTCCTGGGTGAGCGGGCACGGGGCGAACGCTGAGGGGCTGCTGGGAGGGCGGTGCTGGTAGGGGAGGTGGCGGCTGTACCTGTAGAAGTGGGGCGCACAGATGGTGCCGCCACCACAAGGGAGCCCCCATCGGAGGATGAGTCCGTGTCGCTGCTTGGTGATCCGGTGGCCGACGCGAAGCTCCCCTCGCCCTCCGTCCCACTGGTGCATTCTGAGTCCGTGGTGTGGCCCTCCATGGCCATGTGGGATGCAGCTCCCTCGTGCTCCGGTGCCCCTGTACCTCCGCCTGTTGATGCTGATGTACAAAAGAACAGGGAGAGCATAAAAAGGGGGGGGGGAAAAGAAGAAAGACAGGTTGAGTGCATGGCATACCGCTACCGTTGGCGGACAAGACAGACACAGCAGCCCCCTGCATTACGCCGTGCTCCTGCCCTCTGCATATGCAATTTCTGGGATATGGCCTACATGGCAATGGTGGACATCTGCACACATGGATGCCACAGGGGCAACTATACCTGTACTTGGCACTCTACTGAGGTGGGGTAGAGTGCCACATGGGCTGCATTACAGAGGGGCCTAGTCTTCGTGTTTCTGGCTGGCCTAGGTACACCCACAGGCCTCCTCCCCCACCCAGACCCCTCTACTGCGCGCAAAGTCCGCAGAATGAGGTTGTACTCACCCCTTGTGTCTGCTGTGATGCCCTCAAGCGCCCATCCAACTCCGGGTAGGCCGGAACATCGGGGGGGCATGGTGCGACGGGGCACCCCTCCCACGTTGGGAGGCCATCCCCAGCTGAGCCTCCGCCGTCTACTTGCTGCAGCGGCGAATGTCCTCCCATCTTTTCCGGCAGTGGGTGCCCCGTCTCTATGTGGGCCCCCAGGGTCCGGACCTCCTTGGCGATGGCACGCCAAATGTCCCTCTTCTGGTGGGCGCTGACCTACATGACATGCACAAAGGGAAGAGGAACAGTCATTACCAACTGCACCGTCGATGTGAGTGGCCCCCTCCCTACTCTGTCCATGTGGCCCATTCATTCACATACATTAAAGTTCTATGAGCTCTGCCCCCTTCCCTCTTACAGCCAGCCCTCTCCACCCAGGCCTAGCCCATACAACGTGCTCCCTGTGTACTAACCTGTTGGTCTGGAGGACCGTAGAGTAGCGTGTACTGGGGGAGGACCCCGTCTACCAGTTTCTCCAACTCCTGAGCAGTGAAGGCAGGGGCCCTTTCCCCAGACGCAGCAGCCATTGTCGCTTCCAGACCGAGGTCACAGCAGCACTTGCAGTGTAGGTCCTCTCCTGTCGAAGGTGAGGTATCTAGTGATTGAACAGACAGAAAATGGCGGTGACGTCCGCAGCGGTGCGCATTATCACCGCCGGCGCACCTGTTCATTGGCTCCTGGGACCCATAGGGTCCAATGTTAACCAATGCTGCATTGCGCCACGGTCTACGACCGCCTACCGCCACGGTGTGCAATGCCAGGGCTGTTTCCCCACAATCCCATTGTCCCAGTTTAGAGGTCAGGCAGCCGCCATTTCAGGGGCCCACATGGCTTCATTTACCTCTGCGTCACACATAGCTAGGCCTACACTCAATACACATACAGGAAGGGTTTTGTGATTGGTGTAGTCTTGTGTGTAACTGTGGGTACATACCTGGATGAAAAAGTACTGATTCTTCGCTGTTGTCCTTCGTAGGCACCTTCAGCTGGGACATGTGAGAAGATGGCGGAATCCTCCGGTGTACCGACCGCTGGTGGACCTGTTGACAATGGAAGAGCGACATGTCATCATCACCTACAGGTTTGACCGTGCCACAATCCAGGAACTATGTACCCAGTTAGAGCCAGACCTGATGTCACCAAACCGCCATCCGACTGGAATCCCCTTTGACGTGCAGGTGCTGTCAGTGCTCCATTTCCTTGCAAGTGGGTCATTCCAGACAACAGTGGCCATGGCATCAGGGATGTCCCAGCCTATGTTTTTCAACGTTTTGTCCAGAGTATTGTCTGCCCTGCTGAAACACGTAAGGAGATACATCATTTTACCTGAGGTGGAAGATTTGCCTACAGTTAAAGGTAACTTCTATGCCCTTGGACAAATCCCCAACGTCATAGGTGCCATTGATGGGACACATGTAGCTCTGGTCCCCCCCCCACAGGAGTGAACAGGTGTACAGGAACAGGAAGAGTTATCATTCGATGAATGTTCAGATGGTCTGTTTGGCAGACCAGTACATCTCGCAGGTAAATGCTATGTTCCCTGGCTCAGTGCATGACGCCTACATCCTGCGGAATAGCAGCATCCCTGATATGATGGCTCAACTCCAGAGGCACCGTGTGTGGCTATTGGGGGACTCTGGTTACCCCAACCTGTCCTGGCTATTGACCCCAGTGAGGAATCCCAGGACCAGGGCAGAGGAACGCTACAATGAGGCCCATGGGCAGACTAGGAGGGTGATCGAATGCACCTTCAGCCTCCTGAAGGCCAGGTTCAGGTGCCTCCATATGACAGGTGGTTCCCTATTCTACTCTCCGAAGAAGGTGTGCGAGATCATCATTGCCTGCTCGATGCTTCATAATTTGGCTTTGCGACGCCGGGTGCCTTTTCTGCAGGAGGATGGTCCAGATGACGGCGTTGTGGAGCTGTGGAGCCTGTGGACAGTGATGAGGAGGAAGCTGAGGAAGAAGACAACGACAACAGGGAGTCAGTCATACAGCAATATTTCCAGTGAGACACAGGTGAGAACATTTTAATTTTTACCATTACATTAACTTTCACACGTCTACCTCTATCCTGTCTGTCGATTTCAACCAGTATTTGGTAACTGAGTTGTTCCTTTACATTACGGTTTCACAGGTGGGGTTACCAGCGTGTGTCATCTGCTTGCATCCTTCAAGCACTTGTGATGTGTGACATAGGTATGTTGGCTTTACAATGGGGAACGCATTATGACTCTGTCATTGATAATACATATTTACAATCTCACAGACTGACTCCAGATTGTTTTTTGTTTCAAGGGTGTTTATTGAAGTGCTCAGAAATGGGAGGGGGTTGTAATATGAGGATGGGTGATGGCGGAGGAATGTCCATGGCAGAGTCCAGTCTATTAGTCTCACAGGTGCACTGCCCATCTGGGCATAGGAAGTGGAGCTGGGGCAGTTCAAGTATGGACAGGGTAACAAAGTGGGTCAGTGGGGGGACAATCAGGGTGGTCTCATTTCCTGGCGGGGGTCATGCCATCTTGCTCTGTCCTGTTCCTGGCTCTCAGGGACCGCTTGCATGGTGGTTGTCCGTCTGCAGGGGGTGGGGTGGTCCTGTGGCGGGGCGTCCTGTCCACTAGCACCGGCTGAGGTGGTGGGCAGTTCATCGTCCTGGCTAGTGTCAGGGGCCCCTTGGAGTGCCACGGTGTCCCTCATGGTGTTCTGTATGTCCTTCAGCACCCCTACGATGGTGCCCAGGGCAGAGCTGATGGTCCTGAGCTCCTCCCTGAACCCCAAATACTGTTCCTCCTGCAGGCGCTGGGTCTCCTGAAACTTGGCCAGGACCGTGGCCATCGTCTCCTGGGAGTGGTGGTATGCTCCCATGATGGAGGTGAGGGTCTCGTGGAGAGTGGGTTCCCTTGGCCTGTCAGCCCCCTGTCGCACAGCAGCCCTCTCAGTTCCCCTGTGTTCCTGGCCTCCGTCCCCTGGACCGTGTGCCCACTACTACTGCCCCCAGGTCCCTGTTGTTGTTGGGGTGGTGGGTTCTCCTGGGTTCACTGTAGTGGTGGACACACCGCTGATTGACCTGTCCTGGGGACGGAGGTATAGGCCCGCTGGGTGGGTGCTGTGCTGGTGTTACCAGAGGGTGGAAGGTCAGTGTTGGGCTGTGCCTGTGCAAGGGGAACCGACTGTCCCAAGGACCACGATGGTCCGGGCTGGTCATCTGGATCCAGTAGGGCAGAGCTGCTATCATCATTGTGGGCCTCTTCTGGGGGTGGAGTGGTGTTGTCTGGACCCTCTGGTGTGGTGACGGTCCTTCGGGTTCCTGCAAGGGCATAAGAGCATAATTAATGCATTTGTGTGTGTGATGGTGTGCAATGGGAGGGTGTCTGTGTACCCCAGTGCTAGCATTCCTGTGTGGGGGCTTGTGTGATGATGGTTAGGGGGTGTTCTGGGTATGTGCAGTGGGCATGCTTTAGTGAGGGGTGACCATGCTTAGTTGTGTCATGCAGGGCTTGGTGTTGGGATGTGTGGTTTGTGTTATGAGTACATTAGTGAGGAGTTTGAGTGATAGGGGAGGGGGTGAGGTGGGGGTGTGTGATAGCATGCAGGTAGGGTGGGGGATATGATAGTTAAGATTTGACTTACCAGTGTCCCATCCTCCACCGACTACTCCGAGGCCCTCTGGATGCATGATGGTCAAGACTTGTTCCTCCCATGTTGTTAGTTGTGGGGGAGGAGGTGGGGGTCCGACGCCAGTCCGCTGAACCGCGATGTTGTGCCTGGAGACCGTTGAACGCACCCTCCCCCCGTAGGTCGTTCCACCTCTTCCTGATCTCCTCCCTATTTCTTGGGTGCTGTCCCACAGCGTTGACCCTGTCCACGATTCTGCGCCATAGCTCCATCTTCCTGGCTATGGAGGTGTGCTGTACCTGTGAGCCAAATAGCTGTGGCTCTACCCGGATGATTTCCTCCACCATGACCCTGAGCTCCTCCTCGGAGAAGCGGGGGTGTCTTTGGCGTGACATGGGGTGGTGTGTGTGATGTGTGGGGCGGTGTGAGTGTTGATGTGTGTGATGTGTAGTGGTGTGTGGTGTTTTGTGCGTGGATGTGGTGTGGGTGATGGTGTTGTGTGCCTCTGTATGGTAGTGTTGTCTTGGATGTACTGTCTCTCTGGCCTTCGTCCGTGAATTTTGGTCATAGGGGTTTGTGGGTGATGTGGGAGTGTGTTTTATATTGTAATGGGTGTGTGGGAGTGGTGTTTGTATGCGTATCAGGTGTGTGTATTTTGAATTGTCCAATGTGGCGGTGTTTTGGAGATGTGTGTGTATTTTGAGCGCATCTGTGTATACCGCCAATGGAATACCGCAGTTGAAAGACCGCCGCGTGGATTCGTGGGTCGTAATAGCATGGGAGTGTTTCTGTTGGCGTGGAGGTGGAGGTTTTGTTTTCGCCACTTTAACACTGACCTTTGGTGTGGCGGAGTTGTGTGGGTGTCTGTATTTCGGCGGATTCCGAGATGTGTGTCATAATAGCTGTGGCGGACTACAGCCGCCGCGGCGGTGTATTGGCGGTCTTCTGCACGGCGGTAAGCGCCTTTTACCGCCAATGTTGTAATGACCCCCATTGGGTGTTCGATGGTTTCGGAGGTACTGCCACAAGCAGGGCATATATCAGGGAGACCAATCGGCCTCCACCTGTAGGTCAATGACATCAGAGGCAAGGAGCCGAAACGAAACCTTGCATATAGGCTTTTGCTGTGCAGATCCGGTATAATGTCCAAATAGGCTTCAAATTTTGGAGTCCGTTTAAGATCCATAAAAAAGTTAGTTAAACGACAATGAGATTTACAGGTTATGTTGTTATCCCTAACATAAGACCAATAAGTTAACTTTAAAACATTTGTGTGCCGTCTCTCTAGTTTGTGGGGATTTTCCCAATAATCACCCAAGCCCAACAAGCGGAACCAATGGGACACATGGCAAATCCAGGGGAGAGTATTGACATTTTGTCATTTTAATAGATCAAGTAATGAGATCTTATATATATCTAGTTCAGGGGTAGTCCATAACCTGATCCAGTACAGGAGAGGTCTTAAAATAGCTAAGTCTGCTGCTCGACTTCACCCCAGATCCAAATATATTGGGAGCAGGGGTGTGGAGCGTGGACACGCTATCAAGGCCCTCGCAAAGTTGTTTTCTCCCACTGAGATCTTGTTACAGTTGGAGAAACCCCATACCTCCGCTCCATACAGGGCTGCACCTTATGCCTTGGCTATATAGATCTTTAATGCTGGGGAAACAGCTTTTGCAAAGGAGCCCTGATAAAAGCGCAGTATGGATGAAGTTCTATGTTGTAACAACCCTGCGCTTTTTGTAATCTGCTCTTCCCATGATAGTTTACTAGTTAACCTGACTCCCAAATAGTCTATAGAACTAACTTCCTTCAGGAAAACATCATTGATGTGGATGGAACATCTTTTACTAGGCCCTTTGGATAACACCATTAGTTTTGTTTTGTTAATGTTAACCTCCAACCCGTGATCGCGACAGAATGAATAGAATCGATCAACAAGGATTTGTAACCCCATCGGTGTCTTGGAAATGAGGAGCGAATCATCTGCGAAAAGCAGGATAGGGATTTTTTGTGTGTTCAGGGAGGGAGCGTCATTCTGGCATATGGACACAGCCTTCCCTACTTCGTTGATGAATAGAGTGAATAATAAGGGGGCTAGCACACAACCTTGGCGGACTCCCCTTCTGATTGGGATCTGTTCTGTCAATTCGCCTTGTTCGCCCCCACCTCACTTGGGCATAGGTATTTTCATGTAATCGTTTTAGCAGGAGTAGTAGGTCCTCTGGAACTCCCAGTCTGCCCAGCACTTCCCACAGTTTAGCTCTTGGAACCAGATCAAAAGCGGATCGCAGGTCTATAAATACTATATATAGACATTGCTTGGTGATAAGGACATATTTCCAGTACAATATAGCCAAACGAAAGACCTGGTCTACTGTGTTAGTTTTAGCACGGAACCCGGCCTGTAGTTGAGAAAGAATTTGGCGCTCCTCAACCCAGCTAGTTAGCCTCTGCAGAATTTGTTTAGCAAAAATCTTTTGCAAGTTATCTATAAGGCTAAATGGCCTGTAGTTGGCTGGAAGGTTAGCATTTCCTTTTTTGTAAATAGGTATAATTTCGGTCCCCTTCCATGTGCCCGGGATTTGTCCCCCTGCAGCTATTCTATTTGAGATGGCATTGATATACCAGGACCAGATATTTGGTTCAGATTTATAAAGATCTCCAGGGAGTTTGTCTGGTCCGGGTGCTTTGCCAAGTTTCAGACTGTTTATAGCCTCAAGGGTTTCTTCTACTTTAAAAATGAGATGACCCTTGGGGATACACTGGGCCCCCACTTGGACTGGCGTACTGGGGATCAAATCCAGTAGCATAGGTGAGGAGTTAACTACATTGGAGTTCGTTGAGCCCTCTGGTAGGGCATAAAGAGTGGAAAAATGTTGTACCCAGCTTTCTGGTTGTATGTGGTTGCTGGGACAACTCCTGCCTCCACTTTCTCTTTTAGACAGGAGTTCCCAGAAGCGCTTATTATCCTTCTCTCTAGAAGCATTTAATAATTCCTGCCACAGGGAGTCCTCCCACCGCTTTTTTGCATTAAACACGGTTTCTTTATATAGAGTCCTAGCTTGTTTGATCTCCCCCTGGGAACCGGACATTAATACTGCTTTGAGCCCAGACTTAGCCTTTGAACACCTCTCATCAAACCATCCCTTACGTGCCCCTTTTCCTTAACGTGGCTTTGGCCGCCTTACTTGATAAAAAAAAACCGTAGCTGAGTGGCCATATTATCATGAATTTTAAGAATCGGAATGTTCCCCACAGTCTGCTCGTCATACTCGGCCAAGTTATTTAAAAAAAATTGGTATATTGCTCTGATATGATATGGGTTGGGCATCACTTTTGGCCAAGTAATCTTAGTAAATTTATTATTCCAGCATGGTGGCGGGATTATTGTAACATGATTATTGTGTGTTCTCCTGAACATTCTCCGGAAAGAGTAAGAAGCAAGGGAAAGTGGTCGCTATCGCTTCTCACTATTACTTTCATGTCTTCCAAGTGGGGCCACAACCTAACATCAACTAAGAAATAATCTATAGTGCTTGTGGAGTTGCCCCTTTTGAACGTTGGTGCAATGTTCATATCAGATGGCGTCCTACCATTACAGGCCCTAAGGCCATGTTTTAAACATAGTGAAGCTAATTGCGTGGCCACCTGAGATTTTTTGCAGGGCCGAGTGATAGATAGTTGCGGGATCCCCCACAGCTCATCCTCTTCGTCAGTTAGGTCACTAATAAGGGTGGAAGGTTCAAAGGTACAATTAAAATCTCCAGCTACAATTAAAATAGTCGAGGGGTGAAGGCTTTCTACAAATTCGGACAAAATGGCCAATGTATGAGACTCGGAGCTACATGAGACCGATCGTATATAAACATTAACAATAACAATTGATAACGTTTTTTTGAACGTAATACACATAGCTTTTATATCTACAGAATCAATTTCCAGAAGCTTGTAATCACACTGCAGGTTCTTGTTTACAAGTAGTAACAACCCACCTTTCGCCCGGCCCAACCCTTTCTCTGGAGGTATAGCAGAAACACTAAATGAAAGAAATCCACCTATAAAAGTAGCCTCCTCTACCCAAGTTTCCTGGAAGAGACAAGCATCTATATCCTTAATAAAAAAGGCCCATTCGCTATCATCTAGTTTCTTTGCCAACCCAGCAATGTTCCAGGACATAAGTTCTAATGTGCATTTGCCTTTGTTTATCACCACAGTTGAGCAACCAACGTCCCCTGGGCCCAGGTCATTGTTACAAATGTCGAATGTTGGTACTTTATTGTTCCCCTTTGAATGTGAGACCTTAGAGCAGGCCATCACATGAGTTATTGGTTCAGAAGTCAGTAATACAAAATCAGGCAGCGGCCCAAAATCGGTAGCTGCCTTACATACAACACCTCCACAGGAACTAGTTGAGCCATCTGGTCCATCCGGTTCCCTATCTGGTCCGTGAATGTATGGGTTTAACATAAGTCTTATGCCCCCCATAGATGTTGCTCTGATCAAGTGGGTGTGAGAGTCAAAATCCATTAGTTGAGTCACCATAGTCTCATCTTCAAAATGAATAGTAATTATGTCAAAATTGGTCCCTGAGATGCTGTTCCTCTCAGCCGATGTTATATCCGAACGAATGACAGAAAGGCAACTTCGTCGGGAACGTATCCAGTGTGTGACTTTATTAATCAAGGAGGCTTGGTTCTCAACTGACCCTGGCAATAATTTTGGAACATTAGTCAAGTAGATTTTATTTGTTCCATAGCTTGTACTCAAATCCTGTTCTTTATTAACTGTGTTCTCAATATTGTTACGGGGGGAATAGCTGTTATAGAAGGTTTTGTATGGCCTGTTAGAAGATTGTGTAGAGTTATCCCCTTGGACATTTTCAAGGGGGTCGGATCCGTTGATCCTACCTCTGGCTCTACCACTAGTTGGATCAATCGGCCAGTTCCCTAGACAATCCCGGTTTCTGGGTGCATTTTCAACCCTCCCTTTAGGCCCCAAGTTATCTTTGGTAGGGTTGCGGCGGTTAACTTCCCTCCCTTGTGGAATTGTTCCCCCTCTGACGGGGAGACAAATATTAACCCTTGGCTCAGCCCCCTTGTTTGGGGCTGAGGGGGGGAATACTTCTTTCCCCCTGACCTCTCCACAAACCCTACAAATCCCTTCGCAAGCACAGTTATTCCCATGCTGGTGCACAAGATTACTCTTCAAGAGATCTATTAATACTAGAACCAGTCCCTTGACTTCGTCAGCTCTCTGAAGAACTTTAACCAGATTGCCTCTGCAAGCTGCTGGTTCATTACCTTCCGGATCGGGCTGGGAGATCGATGGAGTAACACTAGGATTAGATATTCCAACTACAGGCTTGATCGCACTCACAGGCACAGGCGGGTCCTCTGTTGCCAGCAGTGGTTCAAAGCGATTAGTACACAATAGACTTGGAACCACTTTAATCACCGGGCTCAACGGAAGGAAAGATGGAGTATTTGATACATATGGGGAACCCCCCTGGGATACTAGGGGACTCTCTGTGCTAAAAGTGGGTTTTGGAGTGGGATCCCTACAAATGTACGGGGCCCCATCCCCATCAACCTCTGTTGTTACATCTGGAGGAATCCTCTTCCCCTTCTTTTTAAATATCTCTGAGATTTTCCTATCCTTGGGGGGGCCTTTCCTTGGGTTATTTATCCCTGTGGTTTGTGTACCTAGCATAGACTCAACTTCTTTAACTAAGAGGTCAATTTCGTCCAGTGGATTTAGCTTGTTAGATGAGACCAAATTCAGGGATCTATTTGGGCGATTTTTTGCTATTTTTGTTCCCTTGGTTTGCGCTGGTAAATCTATAGCCTTCCTTTTCCCCATGATAAAAGAACACTCGTAGAATCAATAAATACAAATGCAAGAGAGGAAAATAAATAAATAAATGACTCTTACTTGTATGTTGAATGTCCTGCTGGAGTAACTGGCCCTGCCTGCCAAGCCTCTTCCAGAAAATAGCAGTGTCCCGCTCTTCGACTAGATACTTGTTTAAATAGGGCCCTCCGGGTAAAAGCCACCACTAACAGAGAGGAGCTTGTGAAAGGGGCCTGTTGATAATGCAGCTGTAATGATGAACAGAGCTACTCAGATTAAACTGTGCAGTTCTCTTAGGTGGCAGCTAGGCTCTTTGCTGCAGACGAAAGAGGGGGGGCCCAGCCCAGCCTCCTCCGGTCTCAGGACGGGCACAGGATGGGCCCGCCCTTGGCCCGGGCTTTGCCCGGGCGCCGCCGGCGCGCGTCCCGCAAGGCGGGAACGCTAGCTGGAATTTAAAGGGCTCCTACCCTTGAATGTGCTGCCGCTGGATTCCTCGACCCCCAGGTGTCGTAAAAAGCGCGTCCCGCGAGGCAGGAGCGCTAGCTGGAATTTAAAGGACTCCTGCCCTTGAATATCAATATTTATCTGTGTAAAAAAAGACCAAACTGAGTAAAACACAACATACAGTAATAAAGATACAGGCCCTCATTCCGACCCTGGCGGTTTCAAACCACCAGGGTGGAGGACCGCGGGAGCACCGCCGACAGGCCGGCGGTGCTCCAATGGGCATTCCGACCGCGGCGGTAAAGCCGCGATCGGACCGGCAACACTGGCGGTCTCCCGCCAGTGTACCGCCGCCCATAGGAATCCTCCAAGGTGGCGCAGCTAGCTGCGCCGCCGAGGGGATTCCGACCCCCCCTACCGCCATCCAGTTCCCGGCGGTTCTCCCGCCGGGAACCGGATGGCGGTAGGGGGGGTCGCAGGGCCCCTGGGGGCCCCTGCAGTGCCCATGCCACTGGCATGGGCACTGCAGGGGCCCCCGTAAGAGGGCCCCTAAATGTATTTCACTGTCTGCTTCGCAGACAGTGAAATACGCGACGGGTGCAACTGCACCCGTCGCACAGCTTCCACTCCGCCGGCTCGATTCCGAGCCGGCTTCATCGTGGAAGCCTCTTTCCCGCTGGGCTGGCGGGCGGCCTGAAGGCGGCCGCCCGCCAGCCGAGCGGGAAAGTCAGAATCACCGCCGCGGTCTTTCGACCGCGGAACGGTATTCTGGCGGCCCCCGACAGGCCGGCGGCGACCGCCGCCGGCCAATGTCGGAATGAGGGCCACAGTTCCTTGAAGTTGATAGCTTTGTCTGGGAATATCATGGTGTCATGAACAACAAATCCAACAGTTCAGGCCGACTGCGTTGTCACGGGACAGCTATAGTGTTGGGAAATCCCGCAAACAGTACCTTGGAAATGTAGGGCATAATGGTCCTCGCGATGATATCTGGAGTGCTTTGTCGCTGGCGTCAGCAGGTGTCGGCTGGTGTTTGTTCTGGAGGTCGGTGCACGGGTCATCGAGCCCTTGAACTCACATGAGTTGCAGATCGAACTCCGGGCTGATCAAGTCAGAAGCGCTGGTGTTGATGGCATCGGAGCTGTGGTGCAAAGCCACAGGCCATAGCGCAGGCAGCAGCTCGATGACGGTGTCCTGCGGCGTCAGTGAGACCAGGGCTGTGGTGTGAAGCCGGCGGGGTGGTGCAACATGAAGTATCTCCAGGTCACGGTGCAGGCAGGGTTGTCATCATTGCTGAAGCACTATCGTCAGTAGGCCCAAGGTGGCGGTACGATGTGGGGAGGCACTGTGCGGCGCCCACAGGTTGTGGTGCAGACAGGGGCATCTGTTGATGAGGCTGGAGTCAATGGTGCCAGTGTCAGTGGACTGGGGGTGCTGTGCAGACGGTACGGTACTTCTTGTACCTTATGAGTGGTGTCCTCAGGCCAGGGTGCAGTCAGTGGCTTCGGTGTCAGCGTAGACTGGCTTGGTCGGGGATACCAAGTCTGCGGTGTGAGCGAGGCAATGCAGAGTGATGCCCACAGGCCATGGTGCAAGGAGCGGCTTGGTGACAGCATCAGGTGGTGGCGTTGGTGAGACCAGGGTTGTTGTGCGAAGCGGGACATGGCTCAATGCTGCGTCATCAGGTCACGGTGCAGGCAGCGGCATCATTGGTGGTGTCATGGTTGTTTTTCTTCTGTTGCAGCACAAAACACATAGTTCCCAGGGCTGTAGGTAGACAAACCTGAAGTCTTTGATATCCCTGAGACTTCCAACAGGAGGCAATGTCAACTTCAAGCCCTTGGAGAAACTTCACAAGCAGGATACACAGCAATGTCCAGTCTTTGTCCTCTTTAAGGCAGAAGAAGCAAATGGAGGCCAACCCAGCAAAGCACGCACAGCATAGGGCAAGTACTCCTCCTCCCGCTCTTCTCTTTGGCAGAGGTTCCTCTTGATCCAGAAGTCTTTTAAAAATCTGGGGCTTTGGGTTCACTACTTGTAGTTATTTCTGCCTTTGAAGTAGGCAAACTTCAGAGGAAAGTCTCTGTTGTTCACAAGATCCTGCCTTGCTCAGGCTTGGCCCCAGACACACTCCAGGGGGTTGGAGATTGCACTGTGTTTTCAGGTGCAGGTGTCAGCTCCTCCCTCCCCACTCTAGCCCAGGAAGACTCATCAACACATGCAGGGCACACTTCAGCTCACTTTGTGTCACTGTCTAGAGGGAATTCACAAACAGCCCAACTGTCAACCTGACCCAGACGTGGATTCCACAGGCAGGCAGAGGCACAGAATGGTTAAGCAGGAAAATGCCCACTTTCTAAAAGTGGCATTTTCAAACACTATCTAAAAAACAACTCTACCAAAAGATGTATTTTTAAATTGTGAGTTAAGAGACCCCAAACTCCAAATCTCAATCTGCTCCCAATCAGAAACTGCACATAAAAGATATTTGAAGGCAGTCCCCATGTTAACCTATAGAGAGATAGGCATTGCAATAGTGAAAACCAAATTTGGCAGTATTTCACTACCAGGACATGTAAAACACAACCGTACATGTCCTACCTTTTCAATACACTGCACCCTGCCCATTAGGCTACGCAGAGCCTACCTTACGGGTGATTTACATGTAGTAAAAGAGAATGTTTGGGCCTGGCAAGTGGGTACACTTGCCAGGTCGAATTGGCAGTGCAGACCTACACACACAGACACTGCAGTGGCAGGTCTTAGACATGTGTACAGGGCTTCTAATGTGGGTAGCACAATCAGTGCTGCAGGCCCACTAGTAACATTTGATTGACAGCCCTGGGAACCTCTAGTGAACATTACTAAGGACATACAAATATGCGAATCAGGGATACACCAATCACCAATACAATTTACACAGGGAGCATTTGGACTTTAGCACTGATCTGCAGTGGAAAAATGTGCAGAGACAATAAACCAGCTAAAAACAGATCTGAAAAACTAGGAGGAAGATGGCAACATATTTGGGGCTACCCCTGCAAAAAGGGCCATTTCCAACACCACCAATATAGAAAATGCAAATATTTCATAAAAAAGAGTACCTCCGACATGCAGAAGTTCTTCTCTGTAATATTCTCTCCAACTTTTATTGATTTTGGTTTGCATACACGCTCATGAACGCCATTTTATTAACATTGTCACTTCTACCTTGGACAGTAGATTCATATACACTTTGGCTTTCATCAGAAAACAGGGGGACAGTGTATGAGGCTGGCCTGGTTTGTAGTGGGTACCAAAGGTACTTACACCTTATACAAGGTGCAGTTATCCCTTATTAGTGAAATGTAGTCAGTGTCTAGAAGCCAGGCTGTCTAGGGGTAGCTGTAGCCGAGCAGCCAGGGCTTATCTAGGAGACACCCAAAGCTCAAGCAATATCACTGTAATCACACAGTACTTACATGAAAGAAAATTCTCAGTGTTACAAAATAAAGGTGCTTTATTTTTAGTGACACAATGCCAAAAATACCTTAGAGCCTATAGTCCCTTAGGAGGAAAGTAATATGCACAGTATATACACTATAATGCAGAAATAGCTGTAAAAACAGTTAGAAAACAATGTAAATAGGGAACATCACAATAGGTTGCAATGGGCCTAGGGGAGACACAAACCATATACTAAAACAGTGGAATGTGAAAATTGGTTTCCCACCTAAGCAAGTGTAGTGTGTAGAGGGGCACTGGGAGTGTAAGAAAACACCAAAGGTAAGAAGTAATAGAACCCACCCCAGAGCCCAGTAAAACAGGAGTAAATCACAGTAAGTTTCCTAGAACACACAAGAAGTTGTGATAGAAGATTATACAAGAACCAGAAGAGACTGCAAGACACCAATGATGGATTCCTGGACCTGAAGAACTGTGGAAGAAGGGGACCAATTCCAAGAATCACTGAAGAGTCCAGGGAGAACAGGAGCCCCTGCTAACCCGGATGAAGATGCAAAAGAAGAACCACCAGTGAAGAAGAACAGTCAGTACTGCACCCAAAAAGATGGATGCGGACTCCTGGTTGGTGCAGATGCTGTCCCACCTGGATGGTAGATTGCAGTTTTGTTTGCGTCGCTGGTTTACGCCAACAATCGTTGGCATGCAAAGCTCCCGGAAAGTGGAAAATAGCTGCCTGGGACCAGGAGGGACCTAGTGGCCTCTACCCAGGAGGGGAGACAGGGGGGGCTCTCAGCAACTCAGAGAGCCCTCAGAAGACCAGGCAGCGAGCAGAGGAGTCCCACAGCACAGGGACAAAGAAGGTGCAAATGAAGGCCCACACAGCACAACACAAAGGGATCCCACGCTGCCGAAGGAATGCTAGGGGGGCAGAGCTGTGCTGTGCACAAAGAACTTCATGGAAGGTTGCACACAAGTCTTGGCAACTGCAAATCACAGAGTGCATGGGGGTACTGTCTTGCGTGGGGATGCAAGCTCTTACCTTCACCAAAATTTAAAAGCTGGATCTTAGGACCATCAGGACAACTTCAGTCCACCAACTGTGTTGCTGGATCCACGCACTTCATCAGGAGAAGGGACCCAGGCCAATGGTTGTCGCTGCAGAGGGGTGCCTGCTGAAGCAGGGAAGTGACTCCTTCACTTCAAGGGAGTTTCCTTGGATCTTCTGGGCAGGCTGAGGACAGGCAGTCCTCGGAAGATGCACGACCTGGAAACAGTTGCAGTTGCTGGCAGGAGCTGAAGATACAATGTTGCAGAAGTCATCTTTGCTTCTTTGTTGCAGTTTGTAGAGTTCCTGGAGGGTCCAGATGCAGTTTTGTTAGTACAAGGTGAAGTAAAGGATGCAGAGGATTCCTGCTGGAGTCTTGCAATCCGAATCTGAGGAAACACCCAGAGGAGAGACCCTAAATAGCCCTCAAAGGGGGATTGGTCAGCTACACAGGTAAGCACATATCAGGGGAGGGCTCTGGCATCACCTGCTGGCACTGGCCATTCAGATGCTCCCAGAGTGCTCCACAACCTTGGAATCCAAGATGCAAAACCCAGGGACACTCTGAAGGAGCTCTGGGTACCACCCCTGGGGTGGTGATGGACAAGGGAGTGGTCACTCCCCCTTCCTTTGTCCAGTTTCGCGCCAGAGTAGGGACTGAGAGTCCCTGAACCAGTGTAGGCTGGATTATGCAAGGAGGGCACCATCTGTGCCCTTCAAAGCATTTCCAGAGGCTCTGGTAGGCTACCCCTCCCATGCCTGTAACACCTATTTTCAAAGGGAGAGGGTGTAATACACCCCTCTCCCGAAGGAAATGCTTTGTTCTGCCTTCCTGGGCTTGAGCTGCTCAAGCAACAGGAGGGCAGAAACCTGTCTGTGAGGTGGCAGCAGCGGGAGCTGCCCGGAAAACCTCAGAAGGCTGGCATGGCAGTACTGAGGGTCCACTGTGGAGCCCCCAGAGTACATGGAATTGTAAAAAACAATACTAGAATCAGTATTGGGGTACAATTCCCAGATGTTAGACACCTTACATGGCCATATTCGGAGTTACCATTGTGAAGCTGAACATAGGTATTGACTTATGTCCAGTGTGTGCGTAAAACGGCATCCCTGCACTCACGAAGTCTGGGAAAATGGTCCTGGACGATGTGGGGGCACCTCTGCTAGTGCAGGGGTGCCCTCACACACAGTTACTTGGCACCCAGCTTCATGGTTGGAAGGCCTGACATATAGGTGACTTATGAGTGACGTGATGCAGTGTAAATGGCTGTGAAAGGGTGCATGCACCATTTCACACATGCTGCAATGGCAGTCCTATAGAAGCCTTTGCATGGGCTCCCTATGGGTGGCAAAAGTAATGCTGAAGCCTATAGGGATCCCCTGGAACAGTAATGCCCTTGGTACCTAAGTACCATATACTAGGGATTTATAAGGGGGCACCAGTATGCCAAATTGGGATGAAATACTGGGTTACCAGTATGTAGTGACAATTATGAGAGGAGAGAGAGCATAAGCACTGGGGTCCTGGTTAGCAGGATCCCAGTGACACAGTCAAACACACTGACATCAGGCAGAAGTTGTGGGTAACATGCCAAAAAGAGGGTGGTTTCATACAGACATGTACACATATGTAGGACAATGTGTGTCTCTTATATTCTAGGTATTTCAGCTATATTTTCAAACCTGTCTTCTGGATTTGTATCCGATTTACTCTGACTTAACATGATAAAACCTCCGGAAGCACCTCCTTCCAACAAGAACCAGCCCTGCAAAGCGTAATGAACATTTCGCTGTTATATTTATGTTGCACAAGGAGGCTCTTAAGCTTTTAAAAGAGTAGAAGAGAGGCAAAATGTTTAAGATACTTCTAAAACATGAATGCGCTCTTAACTTTACCCATCTTTGATAACACTACTTTGTAAAGAAGAGTTTGCATTAATAGTGAAAAAAATAATGGAAGCTTTCCATACTGTTTTAGATGTATTTAAATGTGTTAGAGTTAAAACAGGTGAAAAGTGACGAGTTACGGTTTGGAGAACTGTGATGCCAAGTGCAGTGTTTTAGTAACTTTCAAATGATTTGCACTAGAAGCAATTTGTGTTGAAATATGCAAGTCATGCAATAATTGTTTGATAGTATGTCAAGTGGAACAAATCCATAATTATTCTGAAAATACAGTTACAATGGACCCACATGATTCCACAGTGCACAGCGGGCTTGACCGCAGGGCCTGACCATCAGCTTGACCAGTGGGTTTTAACCTATTGATTGATGTGGACCCGCACTGAATCATTAATGGAACCCGGGGACCCCCACAGAACATCATTGGAATCTGAGTACCCCCAATGAGTCATTACTGGCATAATCCATGCAGGTAGATGTGCAGTGTAATATTCCATTTTTTTTTATCATTGTTGAAAGAGAAAAGGGACAGCCTCTTGTAAGTCATGGCCCCTCCCCACACCCAATAATAGTAACAGGTAGCCTATTACACTCAGCACATGTGCATGTCTTTCATATATGTGTGTGTGTGTGCGCAGATGTATACAGATCACCATAACACATATATATGCATGTTTAAAAGTAATAATATTGTGTCATATCAATAAACTGTACAAACATATTTTGCAACAAAATGAGTAGTGGGTCGGATAATGGAGAAATGGTGATAAGTACTTCAATAAAACAAATACAAACAATGTATTAATTCTAAAGGAGTTTTGTTTATTTTATATCATATAATAATTACATTTAATTATTAAAATAGCTACTTAAATAAAGAAAAGTATTCCCTTAGTAATAAAATGGAAAGTGATCCCACTGGAGTCCTCTCGAATACTAACATTTCAATCTATTTATTTAAACTACATACATAGGCCCTCATTCTGACCCTGGCGGTCTTTGACCGCCAGGGCGGAGGACCGCGGGAGCACCGCCGACAGGCCGGCGGTGCTCCAATGGGGATTCCGACCGTGGCGGTAAAGCCGCGGTCGGACCGGCACCACTGGCGGGGTCTCGCCAGTGTACCGCGGCCCCATTGAATCCTCCGCGGCGGCGCAGCTTGCTGCACCGCCGCGGGGATTCCGACCCCCACTACCGCCATCCAGATCCCGGCGGTCGGACCGCCGAGATCCGGATGGCGGTAGGGGGGGGTCGCGGGGCCCCTGGGGGCCCCTGCAGTGCCCATGCCACTGGCATGGGCATTGCAGGGCCCCCCGTAAGAGGGCCCCTACATGTATTTCACTGTCTGCTGTGCAGACAGTGAAATACGCGACGGGTGCAACTGCACCCGTCGCACAGCTTCCACTCCGCCGGCTCGATTCCGAGCCGGCTTCATCGTGGAAGCCTCTTTCCCGCTGGGCTGGCTGGCGGTCTGAAGGCGACCGCCCGCCAGCCCAGCGGGAAAGTCAGAATTACCGCCGCGGTCTTTCGACCGCGGAACGGTAACCTGACGGCGGGACTTTGGCGGGCGGCCTCCGCCGCCCGCCAAGGTCAGAATGAGGGCCATAGTGCTGTAAGGTCTCCTTAAAATATTAAAACACAATTATATTATGTAATATACAAATTAAATCGATATTTTAAATGATTAAGGTGTAATTAATTAAAGGAACTATACTTACACGTCTTTAAAGGGGAAAGACGTGTTAGAGGCATAAAATAGGAAATGTCACGTGGCAAATATACAAAGATAAGTTTCGTTATGAAAGTTTACTTCAAAGCTCTCCCCTGTCATGATCAAAATGTCCATTTCTTGATAACTTTAGTTTCTTTGAATGATTACTATTGATAAGGCTCTTGAAGTATAAACTGCAAAGTAACACCCTTAGAAAATAGCCACATAAGAGTGGCAAAACTAAGCTATCTAAGTAAACAAGGTTGGAGCAGTTTGACATTGCCTTTGTAGTTAAATGCAACGGCCCAAAAAATATTTCTGTCATCGCTAAATTAGGAGCAACACTGCTGGGTGGGGGTTTTGTGCTGACCATGTGCTAATCCACTCCAGCGTTCCTCTTGTAATAAGTCCTGGACCCACTGGAAAACTGTGTTAAATGAACTGTGAGGTGTTATTTTTAAAAGACGCTGACAGTGGTCTGAAAGTGATCAATAGTATCAGTTTCAAAACTGAATTTTTCCGACTTCTTTGGGCCATGCAAACATGGTAACAGCAGCATCCACAAGAAATACTGTCAGACACAAAGGAAAACAAGCGTTGCCAACGCCAATAGGTCTGACTTTGGAAAACTGCTGAGATGGTGATTTAAAAAAATTTTTTTTTATTGGAAACGTACTATACAAATAAAAATAAAACAAACATTGGAAATAATTTTAACAGAACAGTCTGGGAGCTTCGTACAAGGCAGGCAAACGTACAGCAGGTACAGACACTTATTTTTATGGCACTTCACAGGAAAATATGATTTTTTATTTAATGTCATAAAGAAAATATAGTATTCGCTTTGAGTTACTGTTATGTGCATGCATAGTTTTAACACACAATGATGATTTAAAAAGATGAAGAATGTAAAGAGACAAACATGTGTAAAATAAAGTATTGTTCCATTAGCCCTGGTACTGAAACACACGTTTTTTATGTGAATGTGCACATGTGATCAGACAAAATACCGTCGCTAACAGTGCATGGAACGATCTCGAGAAATATAGCAAGAAGTGGGAAAGCAATTTTAATACGGGAGTTATCAAATTCTACGAATCCCTGGAGTTAGGATATACTAAGCTATTGTCTTCAGCATTACAGGCGCAGCATTATAAGCCATTATGGGGGTCATTCCTACCCTGGCGGTCCGAGACCGCCAGGGTAGGGGACCGCGGATGCACCGCCAACAGGCTGGCGGTGCATCCATGGGCATTCTGACTGCGGCGGTACAGCCGCGGTCAGAAACGGAAAACCGGCGGTGTCCCGCCGGTTTTCCGCTGCCCTATGGAATTCTCCATGGCGGCGCTGCAGGCAGCGCCGCCATGGGGATTCCGACCCCCTTACCGCCAGCCTGTTTCTGGCGGTTCTGACCGCCAGAACCTGGCTGGCGGTAACGGGTGTCTTGGGGCATGGGCACTGCAGGGGCCCCCTAACAGGGCCCCACAAAGATTTTCAGTGTCTGCTATGCAGACACTGAAAATCGCGACGGGTGCAACTGCATCCGTCGCACCCTTTCCACTCCGCCGGCTCCATTCGGAGCCGGCATCCTCGTGGAAGGGGGTTTCCCGCTGGGCGGGCGGGCGGCCCTACTGGCGGTCGCCCGCCCGCCCAGCGGGAAACTCAGAATGACCGCCGCGGTCTTTCGACCCCGGTACGGTCTTCTGGCGGTTCCCGCTTGGCGGGCGGCTCCCACCGCCCGCCAAGATAGGAATCACCCCCTATATAATTTATATTATTCCCCTGCTCAAATAGCTAAATGGGGTAGACTGGAGGGGACCCACTGCCCGAGATGTGGAGTATTTGGAGCAGATATTATACATATGTTTGCTACTTGTGGGGAAATTGGCACCGGTGAAAGAAGAGATCCAGCAGGTGCTAAAGTGGGTGGTAGGACATGATGTAGAGCTTACCCCTGACATCATGGTTTTAGGGATTTCAGAGAAAGGGGGGAAAACACATAGGGCTTTTATTTTTATGGCAATGGCGGTATACCGATTATGCGTAGCATCTGCATGGCTAGATCCATGGCCTCCCTCTAGCTAGCAGTGGCTGGGCAAAACTTTGATGTATTTATCATCTGGAGGTAGCCCTGTATGAGAGCAAGGGGAGGCGGGCAAGATGTAAGGGGCAGATAATATGGGGGTCTTCGGAGATTGGGTGAGGTCACGGTAATAGTTGAGTGAAAAAGTATGTAAGGTATGCTGTATTTGAATTGTTATGAATTGATATATGTTTTTTTTTTTTTAACTCTCTGCTCCTCACTGTTTTGTAATGAATTATCTTTCTTTTCCGATTTGTAGATGGGTACTGTGATAATGGACCTGTCTTTGGCATGGTGTACTGGGAGGCATCCAGACGTGCTGAAGCCCAGATGGAAACACAGCTGCTGATGGTGCAATTTCTGTTGGAGTCTAGCTTCGGGGTTGATGTTTATTCCTCTGAGTTCACAGCTGTCCACAGTCAGGTTTTCTTCTCCTAATTCTCTTGCTCCTCTTTCATCATTCCTTCTGCCCTATATCCACCAATTAGCAATGGGCAAGAATCTCACAAGGTCTTATGCAGTTTGTCAGGCCAAGGATTACTTTTTTTATAGGAACCTCACTCTGTACTAATCATTATTATTTGTGTCTTTTTGAGTGGTATAGTTTCATGACTGACTGCTAGATTATAGCCTTATGGCCAGCTGCCTAGGGATATCCTGGTTGTTAAAGGCCTTCAACTGAGTTTCGGAGAATGCCTTATACAACCAGTAGAATGTGCTAACATCAAAAAGGGAGAAAAACAAAGACACAAAATAGAATGTTGCAGCAGAAGCATTATTAGCCCTGAGCTACTTCATTGTCTTCAGTTAAGCGCCCAACACGCCAATGCTCTAATACTAGTTAACGACTGCTACAGGACCTCACATCAATGATTGGAAGGGTGGGATGGGGAAGGTATTACCATGCATTTAAGATAAATCTCGGATCATTAATACTGGAATTTGAGCATCTGAATATTGCATTTAAAATCCACTCACACATCTCTCGTTAGGCTGATTACATTGTCATTGTCCAAGAAAATCTACAATACACACACCATCTATACCTGACTACTTACCTCTGCATTTTTTGCTCCAATCACATTGGTTGCTGCGGCTCTGAGCACTGTAAAGTGCTGTTTCTTAATAGCATACAGTTTGTTTCTGAATACAAGTGACTGGCACTATGCATAAATAGTCGGTTGTCGACTTACAAAACCGAGAGGATGCACTCAGAAAACCATTAATGAATTAAATTCTCATATCCTAGCATTGGAATACTTATTAACAGTTAATAACCAAATATCATCATCCTTGCTGTAGTGTATAGGCACATATATACGTTTAGCCCATAACCTCTCTGTTATATGCCAGGATTAACTCAAAAGCTCAGTGGTAATAGCAATATAACTGTAGGCATTACATTTCTTCTTGGTTGTTGTTTTTGTGAGATGTCTGGGTGCTGCTTTTGACTCTTAAATGTGATTACTTGCTTGAATGAGGCCCTTTATAGATACTTTGCTGTAATGCCCAATTGAGTGGCGTTTCCATATATCAAAGAGTTTTACAGTTAAACCAGTTCAACCAGTTTAATTTAGGGGTAACAAAATTGTGATCTCGACTGGCACTAAAAGGGTTTGTATATTTAAATTAGGGAAAATTGTATGGCACGCCAGGTCAGGATTGCTGCCTCTATGTACATATGGGTGCATACATAGAGGATTATACATGCTACCAGTTGCTACAGTTAGTGCCATGTGTGTATTTATGTATCTATAAGTTGTCATTAGAAATCATAAAAATGTAACACATGATATATGAGGATACAGACAATTTAAATATTGCCACTTCTATATACACATGGGTACCTGTATAGAAGGGTTTATTCAAGCTAACAAAACGTTATCAAGTATCGTGTATGTATGCATGTGTATGTATAAAGTATTTACATTGTGCTATTATAAAGCAAAAAAAACTTCTGTTTTTCGCGTCCCTTCTCCCTCTGACTCATCCCAAACCTTCTAGCTACTAATAACACCTAAACATCCTTCTCAGACTTTCATCCCTCCCTTTTAGCCATGCCACTCAATTAACAAGCACACATGCCCACTACTTGAAAAACAACTCGTTACTTCTCTTTTTCAAATCCACTCCTATCATTCTGTCACTAACCCAAACCCTACTAAACACACAAGCAATCAAGAGTACAATCCTAACACAACTAATGCACAAGAAATAACAAAAAATATTGTACTAACCCACTAAATACTAATCTTGGCTTCTAGAGTAGCGTGCTACCCGTCCAAAAAAAAAATTAAATGCTTCGTCAGGGGTCGTAAGCATTTGAGAATGTTAAAAACCAGTTAACGGCCCTTTCTGTGTCTGCTTGACTTCAAGAACTTTAAGAACTCCACACTTTATACTTATATTTATATATTTATTATATATATTATTCATATTTATATTATTCAAAACAAGAGACTGGAGGCATTAAACTGTGACCAGAAAGTGACTGGCAAACATGCATTTTAGCAAGGGCGGCCCCTCCAGGAAAGAAGAGGAGCGTCACCCAGTAAATAAATCCCCAAAAATGCCCCAGAGCTGAAAAATAAAATGGAAATAAACTGTCATTACCATTTTATTTTTCAGCACCCCGTTCTGAATAGAGTGTCAGGACGGGGTGGGCCACTTCAACAGGGAGCTGTGCACATTAGTTTAAAGTGTGGATGACCCTTTGGCCGGCCGTCTTGCGACGCTCAGCCTGACATGCGCACTTTAAACTTCGCTAACACAGCTGTCCTAGGACAACTGGATTAGAGAAAGCACAAGCCTCCAGCAGTCTGGTGAGCACTGAGAGAGGCCGCTCCCACCAATCCTGATTCTGGTTTCATGCTGGTCCAGCATGAAACCAACGTCAGGATTTGGTAGCACTGTTTCCTGGTCCCGTGCTGCATTGGAGCCACGATGAGAGGACACCGTGAGGAGAGGGTTACCTGTCGCCATCAGGTAAGTGCCCTTTCTTTTTTTTTTTATATATTATTATTGTATCCCCACTGCTTCCCCTCCCCCCACAGGCGTAAAATCCAGCTGCCACTGCATTTTAGTGGTGGCTTTTTTAAGTTTTAAGAGCACAAAGCAAATCAGTTGTTTGTTCTTAGATGTTTCTGACAGTCCAGATTTATTCTGTGCATTATGGTACTTTTATCCTGCACCTGTAACAGGAAAATAAAGCAGCAAATACCAACATGCAAATGTATGACAGGACGGGATGAAAGTAGATGCACATGACATGGGGAAACAATTGATTTACAAGTATATCAAATAGTGGTCTCTTGTCAGTGACAATAGTTCCTCCAATCAGTGTTTTGTCGGCATTCTGGTACTTATAGTTATGCATTTATAATAGCTTAAATAACACCGCAAGTAAATGACAACAGCAAAGAAATGAACATAAAAGGATGACCTACTCATTTCGGAGAATGGCCTAGCTCAATATGAGACCGATTTTGATTTAGGAATCCCCACTTAACTGTAGTAACTGCTCTCGGCTTAGGAGTGTGGATGCCATATAGGTACTCCAAAATTGATTGTATCTGCCTCCTTAAAGCCCTGTTCACCGACTACAGACTGGATACAAACACGCTAGTTGGATTTTAATTGCTATTAAGACATGGGCCTTCATATTCATTGCATAGATCCACGAAGTGGTCTCAAATCAAGCCAGTGACAAATTTTAGTAGAAAGTGCTGCCCACTTTGAAAACCATGGCGACCAGAGCTACAGTGAGTGATTTTGTAGTTGTGAAAAACACCATGTCAATTATCAACTACGAGTGCGATTTGGGCCTCTGGTTATTTGTTCTACTAATGGATTTGGGACCTCGTTTCCTCATGTTACAGCAAATGTTTTTTTGCAGTATTTTGGAAATTAGTCCACTCAGGCCTTCCTACTCATACCTGCAAACGCTTTGTACAGTGTCCTGAAACTATCTCATTGTATGTTTCTTCTACTCCTGTTATTATCTTTGCTGTACCCTACTCAAGCAATGGTTATTCCCAGTATGCTGGTGTGATTCATCTGTCTCTAGAAAATTGTTTTTCACTTTCCTGTTTTGCAATGTCTTGTGCAGAGCATTGCAATCGTATCGCCACATGTTTTTCTATACATATTATATCTACTCCTTGTACAGCGCACTGAAACATAAGTGGATAGAGTTAGCGCTATTGGAAATAATAAGTGCAATTAAAAAAGTGTCATCCTCAGGACAAATGACCTGACATGGAAAGAATTCAGGGGGGACATGGCTTGTTTGGGGAGACAATTGTTGTTCTTCCTTGACGTTCCTGGGCCAAAATATGGCGCATTTAGAATCGCAGTGCACAGATATAGTAGCATTGAAGGAAGAAGCCGTGGGCTTCTTGGCCTTCTATCAATGACGATCCCTCAGAGAAGGCTAGCCAATCAGAAGAGAGTAGCATAAAACACAAAACATACATGGACGCTAGGTGGAATGAGGAATGAATACACCGAATGGTGACCAACAGTAGCAAACCGATATTTCCTTCTATAACGTCTGCGCTATTTATGGGCCAATAGGATAACTGGGCCGTAAAACCTGGAGCTTATCTAGCCTTGGGTTTCAAAGTCGAATTCCATGGGTTGCAAAGTGGACGAGGTCCTGCATGTACGCCCTGCTTCCCCTGCTCTTGGGAGGCTCATACAGACTGTCTCGCTTCTCGCTGCATGTATATATGAAGAATGCAGCCCCCTCCTGGTTTGAGTTTCAAGGATAATTTTAGCACGCATTTGTCTGGTTCTTCAGTTTCCACGCCGCTGCCTGCTGTTGTAACACGATGGCCGCGCTTCCGAGCTACACCCCCTTGGCATCGTTGCAGACACTTCTAGTACACTTTCTATTTTATTGACAGCTGCCACAGGCTTGGTTGAGTGATACGCAGTTTTCTGTTTATCTTGTTTTAAGCGCAACATAAGTAAAAAGGCTGTACCACAGAGCCCCATAAAGAGATGTTTCTAAAATGTATCCAAAATGGTCACCCAAAGTGGCATTGTAAAGCACTGCACAAGAACTTGAAAACGTGAAGGAACACACTTCCTTATTTAATTTCTAAAGTGCATGCTGAATGAAAGACTTCATGGCGCTACGTGCTGAAAGGAATAAAGGTAAGCTCTCCAATGAGGACGTTTCAACCACAAAAATGGCAGATGCAAGCTGAGAAGGCTCCGCACTGGCCCTGCCGAATCTGACGCATCCTGGACAACCCAGCCTACCTTGTGCTCAGCAGGACTTGCCCAATAGCACTTGACCGAGCATCCTCTCACTTGTCTGTGTCTGGAGGCCGCAGACCCACAAGCGAGACCTCTGAGGTGACTGTGGCCCTCACCGCTTTAATCGGGATGATCCGGCTGGAATCGGAAGGCGGCCTATTCGCTGATCGGATGATTCTGACCCATCGAGAGATGGACGTGCTGGACATTCTCACTGACTTGCCCATAGCACCAAAGGCTTGGGACTGGCATTTTTCAAGTGGCATCGATGTAGCCTTGTGGGCTTTGCCCATGGCCTTCTCCCCTCATGCCTCTTTCACTATTAGGGCCTTATTATATGCTGCACCACTATATTGGACCTGGAGGGCTAGGTGGACTCGCTCGGGAATCAGCCGTCTCTCCTGGCAAATCCCTTTTCCTCCACCCCCAATACCCCATGGAACCTGAGGGGCAGTGTGTTATGAATTTTGATTTTTGCTCTGTTTAGTGTTCAACTGTTATTGGCTTCATTACAGACTTCTTGGAGCAGGTTTATGGCCTCTGCGTTTCTATGCTTTCTGTGGTTTTGTGGCACTCAGGCAGTAGCTGCTTTTATTTGTTTTGTGCAGTTGCGCAGCTTCTGAGGCGAAGTTAACCTGTGGCTCTTCGTTGGATCTGGGTTGTTGTGACAAAAGAAAATCCCTCTGCTCCACAGGGGCAGTGTCCTCACAGGGATTCAAGGACTGTCCTTCGATCATTTCTTATTTTACCTAGGTGGTGGGAGCTGTTAATGATAAGATTTTGTCTGCTGAAAAACAGCTAGGTTTGAGTGGAATCACTGCCTCGCCTCTAATGCCCTGACCTGTAACCGATGAGCATGATTCCAACAGTGGGCTTGCTCAAGGTTTTTTTTCCACCATTGATGGCAACAAGAAGGTCACTATAACTGACGTTCATCGTGACCCTAATCTGTCTCCCCCAGACCATATTCAGCCGGTGAAGATAAAGAAGAAAAGGGGCCTGGGTTCAAATAAAGATTGCTGTGGGGGGAAGAGGATTATGTCGGAAAAGGTATTGCCATCCAATGATAGCCGGGCCCAGATTAGTATAGAGGATTTTTCTACTCCGTCAGTCGGCATCGTTTCCAGAGTAGATTTATTGCTATCTAATTTTTTGGACAAAATGGCATTTCTGGTGAAAGACACTGTAGTTTCCCTAACCAAGAAAATGCCCCTGATCGATCTAAAACTGACAAAGATCACTCCTGAGAGTCATATTCATCCCCCTTCCAGTGTGCGGCTGGAGTTGGGTAGAGGGGCATATAGGCAGCAATCCCTGTACCCTCAGGGCCATTGATCACCTCTAGTCCCAATAAGGAGCCATTGTTGCTGTTTAACCTCACCATTCAGGGCCCAACATCTTGTGGAGGCATTAGTGTCAGTAAAAGCAGCAGGCAGGGCAGTGCTCATCATTTGAGATCCGCAGATCCCTCTTGTAGGCCGACGTCCTTTAGTGTTGTGGATACACTAGCACATCCAAGAGCTCGATTACAGAAAGGTGCTGCTGCTTGCAACATTCAGACTTATTTGGGTATATTCATTACATCCTTGAATATCAAGTTTGCAATAACCAATACTTGTTAAACATCTCATTTACTATATCCAATTTGTGTTGATTATACACATTGTATTTCACCTGCTAAACTTGTGCCAACTGTAACTGCCAAAACCCATGCTCTTCACAATGTGACCTGTATTCAACATGTGCCACAAAGAGGATGATATTTGCTAATTTCCTTAACAAGCCACAAACTGCCTTTCCACCTGCTCCAACTGTAAGTGCCAAAACACGTGCTCTTCACAATGTGATATGTATTGATCATGTGCCACAATCAGGAGGATTATTGCTAATTTCCTTAACAAGCAATCAACTGCCAAAAAGCACATGTGCACATTTGCTTCTTTCAGGATGCTTGTAAGTCTCAGTCCTTGCTTGGCTTCATGTCTGTTGCTCTGCTCACTTGTTTCCAGTCAATTCAAGTTCCTTGTCCTCCAGCCTGCTTCCAGTGAGGTACCAGTGCAAGTCAAGTTCCTTGTCCTCCAGCCTGCCTTCAGTCGAGTTCCAGTGTTCCACATTCTCCAACCAGCTTCCATTCAAGTTTCAGCATTTCTCGTTCTCCAGACAGCCTCCAGTCAAGTTTGGGCAATCATAGCCCTTTGGTCGGCTTCCTACGGAGTCCTGGTTCTACTCTTCCATCTTCTGCCTATGAACCCATATTTCTGGTAAAAGAGAGAAAATAAGAAGGGTAAATAAACCCAAGTTGGGTTCCTTTGAAATTTTAAAGCAAGTAACTTCATTTCAAGGTGAAGAAAGATTAATCACTTAAATGAAACAGAACAGAACCCTGTCTTTTAAATAAATTATGACAATAAGAACTAGTGTGATGTATTGTTTGGGTGGGAATCCAAGATACCACTAAACAGACATTAGGGAAATATGTATTTCCTATAACAAGTACACCCCTGAGAATTAGGAGATCGGAAATAGAGCAAGTTTATCAAAATTATTATTGGCAAGAGATTACACCAGAACACAAAGAAGCCCTTCAGCCAAGTTGATTGTTTTTGAGTTTGGACTTTGTTTCAAAGACTCTGAAAGTATTGCAAAAAGAGGAAGAGGCTTGTTCAGCCTTATGGAAACCTATGCACAATGTGTAAACAATAACTGACATTTTGCAACAGGTTAGGCAAATTCAATGTATTAATAAAGTAATTCTTTTGCAGCCCATAATCCTAAAAACCAAGAGTCCAGTATTTGGAGAATTCAGAAGTCCTGATGCCCAACATGACCCCCATTCCAGGTTCCAGCAGTATGATACCGCAGTCCACAAAGCAGAAGCTGGTATTTTCTCATCCCAAAACCCCCTTCCCCTTATGGGCTTGCAAGAGGGCAATATACTCTTCATCGTGGTCACGTTACTCCACACTGGGACTGGGGAATTGTCATCGCCCCATTAGAACACCTGAATTCAGGTGAGTGGCTTGCACAGACTACTTAGCCACAGGCCACATTTGCCACCTGAATCAACCTCGTTAGTTGCAATTCTGACAGGGGTACCACCCTAAGAGAGAGTGTTTTAGGGCATCTGTGATTGATCTGAAAACAAATAATTAATTGGTGTAATGCTCAGCGAAGCCTAAGGGGCCATTTAGTTAAGCACATCATAATGGTTAAAAGATGTGAATGAGTGGGCCCAAGGGGAAAAAGTATGGAGGGTGACTACATTATTATTAATTTTGATCAGCCCCACTGGGCCAGGATGTTCCATACCTAGGTTGCGCAGATCAGCCGCCTAAAATATAGTATCAAAGTTGTCCCATTGGGTTCTTACTGCCCCCCCGGGCTCCTGTCAGGGCCTATGTGATCCCCTTGATTCATCATGGGGGTTGTAGATTTGACGGTGAGCCTATCACACTGCAGAACAGATTCAATCCAATTAGGCCCCTGGATTGTAGTGACTGACTACCCAACCCTTGCATTTCTGTATCTCCTATGGTGGGCTCAGCTGAGGCTTCTGATCCTAGATTACTTCCAACCTGCACCCTCCTTGACGGTTCCTCAGCTTAACATCATGAGCTGTAATGTGGCAGGTCCAGCTAATAAGATAAAGGATTTCAAGTGGTTGAGCTTATTAGAGAATCATCATACTGTGGGGTGGCAAAGATGTGGGACACTAGTGTGACCCTATTTAGATGGGCATAGTTATTTTTTTCTGCCAGCCCCCCCTTCAGACAGAGGCGAAGCCAGGTGCAGTCTTATCACTTTAGTCTCTTTAGCTATTCCTTTTAAAATGGCCCAGGTTTATATGGGCTCTCAGTTTCTCCTGGCAATTACTCTGATGTTCACACCTTCATTAAGTCTTTTAGTTATATATTTTTACAACTCACACTCTCAGGATTCTCAGAACAAACATTTTAGGGTGCTCAGTGGTTTTTGGCTGATTTATTGGAAAATCAACCCATCCTTTCTGGGGTGATTGTGTTTGGGGACTTTAATATCCATTTATGCTGGACCCCTGTGTAAGCAGTGAGGAGCTAACTCTAGAGAGGAACCCCCATTTTGAACATACGGGGCCTTGTAAACTTCTGGGCAATATTATGACTGATAACAATCTGCAACTTTGAAATTATTCTAGCAAAGCCACTAGCTCGGCTTTTGTTGTTCCTGCTTTTGTTGGGCAAGGCTATGAAACTACTGTGGACTACATTTTGCTCTCCCTCAATCTAGTATACTCAGTTATTCAGTATGGGGCTAGGTGGAGTCAATTTAATAACCATAACTCTTTGTGTCTGACATTCCATTGGGACCCGTGGAAGAACAGGAAAAGCGATAAGGGAAGGGTAGGTCGGGGGCTTAAGCCAGCTGACCAGGGCATAGATTAAAATGCTCTAAAGTGATTTCTCTAAATCTCATGGTCGATTTAGATTCAGCTTGCGGGCAGGACATTTCTATGTGCTTAGGTGAATGTTCTAAACCAGATGGTATTCTACTCGCCTTCTGTAATATCTCTGAGTTTATTTGGGGTATGTTAGGAATGGGGTTTCTGGTTTGCTAGGGTATGGGCCTCAGCCAGGTAGAAACCACCACTCTAGTCAGGGCAAGTCAGTTAAACACCAAAGATGACCCGTGCTCACCCCAAGTAGCTTGGCACAGAGCAGTTAGGCTTATCCTCAGAGGTCATGTGTAAAGTGTTTGCGCAACACACTCACACCAGTGACACAATAAATGCATTGTATTGTAAATATAGATCTCCAAGACCAGCAACAACACAGCTAATAAGCATGGTGCATAAGATGTCAACCCTGAACATATGTCATAGACCAAAACGACAACCATACAATATGCACTTTGCAAGTTGTCACCAAAATATTCAGGTCATACAATGCAGCAGTTAGGTTAGTGATATAACGGATAAATATTGCACCTAGAAAGCAATGCTTGTAATATGACTCAGTGTTCTGATAAGGCAAGGCAACACGTCACACAACATAATATTAAGGAAGGAAAATGTGACGGTCTAGGAACTGTGCACCTATAACTTATACTCCTGTAATTTAGGGAAGGATCGTATTTCACGGAAGGGGATTCGTCATACACTCAGCATTGCCCCTGTCATGGCACGGCCCCTGCCCAGCACCTTTTAAGGGGGTTGTGCTAGCAGCTCCAGCAGGGATGATGAAAGGAGCGCACAAACTACAAGCTACAGTGGGGGGGTACCTCCTTTGGTCTCCGCATGTGCTGAACCGATACCAGCAGCTGCCCACAGTGGATGCTGACACAGTACCTGGTGTCCTGGCTGGGACCGCAATGGTGGTTCTCTGTCAGCAGGGCCAGTCTTCGAACCACTGCAGCGGCCATGTCACAGGTTCGGGGCAGCCGGGGAAGCAGTCTGGCATGCCGCTCTTGGTCTCTTTGAACTGGCGAACTCGAGGTAAGGCTGTCTTTCTTCTCTTGCTGGAGGACTGGGGCCCTGTTAGGAGGATCCTTTCCTGATGATGTTGTTGCTCTAAGGCCGGGAGGTGTTGTGACTGGACAATATCTGCCTTCCTTTGCACTACTTTGAAGCCCCTTTTGCCAGGGGGGGCAGTCCAGGGATATCCAGCCCCTGTAGCTCCAGGGAATTCACAGAGTGCCCACCATGTGCTAGGCAAGGGGGGTAGCAAGTCAAGACATGTAGACCATTCGCTCAAGGAAACAAGTGGATAGCGCTCCTCATGCTCTAAGACAGTGGTTCCCAACCTTTTGACTTCTGTGGACCCCCACATTATCAGTACTGGAACTTGGGACCCTTACTGAATCATTATTGGAATCCGGGACCCCCCAATGAGTCATTACTGAAAGCTGGGGACTTACTCTGTTAATATTATTACATTTTCTAATCAGACCCCTGAGGAGGCTTCGCAGACCCCCAGGGGTCCTCGGGAGAGTAAATCTAAATTACGAACCACAAACAATTATCATGAGAATGATATTCCTCAAATGCCATATCGCTATAAATATCAATAACCATAGTTTTGTATGTCATATAATACAACAAATTTGGAATGCACGGTGTGGGCTACATATATTATTGGATAACAGAATAGATATTCTATCAACAATATATAGTTTTATTAAGTTCATTTACAAAATATTGAGGATATAAAACCAAGTACAAAAAAGACATTGACATTCACCTAACTCAATCATTCCACATTCACACTGGGCTAAAACCTCAAAAATACAGAATACAAAAATTATGAAATTACAATATAATGGTCCTAATATCATACACTTTATACAATAGCAAAATAGAATCCAAAAATTACATATTGTTACCCAACATAAATGCAGATCCAAGAATGTTAGTGTAACTGTCCTATACACCAATGTATAGTGGATGAATGTCCACGAAAAATGATGATAATATTATGATCTCAAATGAGATTCAATAGGAACCTGTTGCCTCGGACCACAGGTTGCAAACTACTGCTCTAAGAGTTGAAAAGTGCTCACCACACACTTGGGGAAGGAAGAAGCGCTTTCAAGGTGCAAAAGGCTACCAAATGAGGAAATGGAGCTGGTGTACAGTCAGGGAGCATAGAACTGTGCTCTTGGGAGAGCACTCGGACACAGCAGGTCAGGCCAGCACATCAAGGTCTCAGTTAACAAAGTGACAGTTCTCCTTGCAGCCCAGCAGGCCACAGGTCATCACAACTGAGTAAGTAAACAACCATAACAGCAGTTTCTCCAGTGGCACAACAGTGTCTCAGGGGGACCACAGTCAGGGGGCAGTTGGTGGCAGGGCAACAAGCAGAAACGCAATCCACATGAGTTCTTTGTGCCACCCAGCAGACACCAGACAGCAGGGCAAGTCACAGAAGAGTAGTCCAGATGAACCCTTTGTGCAGTCTAGCAGTCCTTCTCACAGAGGTTCAGTTCCAGTTCCAAAAGAGCTCTAAAATCATGGGGTACAACCCCTGTACTCATACTCATACTCAAATGTCTTTTATCGACAATACAACCTTTCAGGCTCCAGACATCAGTCGGTGGTCAACAACCTCTTTTCTGTGAGGATAGGACAAATGTAATTGCACCCCGTCTACCTCTCTTCCAGCCCAGGAAGACCATTCAGTATGCAGATGTAATCCTGTTACACCTCCACCCTCCCTCTGTGATAGCTGCCCGGAAAGGATGCACAATGCTCAGTTGTCACTGTACCCTAGACGTCGATTAGAGTCAGACTGCAAAGCACTAGAGTTATAAGCACAGAGTGATGCCCACTTTCTAAAAGTGGCATTTCTAAAATAGTAATGTAAAATCTACCTACACCAGTAAGCAGGATTTCTCAGTACCATTCCAAACATAACAAACATGCCCATGCTACTCCTCCCAAATCAGAGATTACCATTTAACCATATAAAAGGGAATTCCCAATCCAAACCTAAGAGAGGAGCAGCACTCATGGAAGTTAAAAACAAAATAGACTGTTTATCACTGCTAAAACATGTAACACATAAATTATATGTCTTACCTTTTATATACACAATACCCTGCCCAAAGGGCTATATAGGGCCTACTTAAAGGGGTGACTTAGGTGTAGTAAAAACGGAGTTTAGGCCTTGGCAAGTCCTTTGCTTTGGCTTGCCAGGTCAATGTGGCAGTAAACTGTGTATGCAGGCTCTGCAGTGGCAGGCCTGAGACAAGTTTGAAAGGCTACTTCTGTGGGTAGCGCAATCTGCGCTGCAGGCCCACTAGTAGTATTTTATTTACAGGCCCTGTGTATATGGTATACCACTCTAGAAGGGACTTACAGGTAATTAAATAAGCCAAATAGGTGTCATCGAATTATACCAAGTTTTAGGGGAGTGAGCACATGCATTTTAGCACTGATTAGAAGTGGTAGAGGGCCCAGAGTCCTAAAGTCAACAAAAAGAGGGTAAAAAAAATAGGAGGAGAAAGGCAAAAAGTTTGAGGACAACTGTGCAGAAAGGGCAATTTTCAACAGGTCATTTCAGCTTAGGGAGGAGCAAACCCAGGGACCCTGCATCTGTGTCTAGATGGGTTGATTATACTTGTTCTCCAGCCCACTGTAACTTGCTCAAAGCTTTGAAGAAAAAAACACGTAACATTACTGAAGTGACTACATGTAGGAACATTTACAAATCTGCAGTTACTACCAGGAAAAAGTTGATTCAGCAGGATGTGTGGGACCAACTCCTTCAGGTTGATGTTATAAAGAACAGTGCCCATTTTGGGAAAATAGTTAATTATCCTTACTTCACTGCTAATGATAGTACAGAATGTCATATCTCTCCCGAAGTTTGGCTAGAGCATTTCAAGGGGATTTACGGGTGCCAGTTGGTTGAAGATCCAGGGTCAATCTGGTATTGGAGGCGGGAAAACCTATTTCGGTCTTCCAGGAAAGTGAAGTTAAGGTACCTATTTATGGCATGCCCAAAAAAATTCAGACGGTGTGCTGGCAGACTTTTTTAAACTTGACTCAGAGAAATGGGCCAAAATTCTGACCTAAATGTTAAATGCTGCACTGATGGATGGTATCACACATTAATGATTTGCGTTGTTATCAATCCATTTCTTAAATAGATTCTACAATAAGATCATGGGACGAATCATTCTTTCAAGGCTGAATGCATTGCTGTAGGGTAACACAATCCTGAGTGACCTGCAATATGGCTTTAGAGTGGGTAGAAGCACCCTGGATCAAAACTTAAATTGTCATGGGGCCAGTGCCATGCAGGGGGCCCCAAGTCAGGGCGTGAAAAAAATAAAAAATATATGTACTTACCAGGACTTACCTGGGATGGGTCCCCCATCCTGTGGTGTCCCTCTGCTGTAGGTGGGTGTGGGTGGGGGGTCCCTTGGGCCAGGGAAGGGCACCTGTGGGCTCTTTTCATGGTCTCCACTGTGGTAATTTGGTTTTCAAGGCTCTCCCACGCATTAGAGTGGCAGGACTCTCGTCTGTAGTAGAATGAGGGGATGACTGATAAACACGGAGCTCTTGGCATAGCATGAATTGTATCAAGTCCATCTGTTGATTCATGTTGAATCAGTCATTTCAGGGCTCCCATAAAGCGTTCCACTAAACCATTGGCTTGAGGCCACAAAGATGTTTTCTGATGTCTTATGTTAAAACCAGCTAACAACTCCTTGAACTCCTTGCTGTTGAACGTTGGACCATTGTCAGACTTCAGAATGTCTGGTTTGTCCAACACAGCAAAGATGTTATTCAGCCAATGACTTTGTAGTAGGCTGTGGATGACATGACATGTCATCTGCCAGAGGAAACCGGAAGTGCTCGTCAATGATCATCATATGGTTTTGGCCATTGGCCAGAGGCCCAAAGAAGTCAACAGCAAATTCTTTCCCATGCATGTGCAGGGAGATCGGACATTGTCAGGAAATGCAGGGTCACCTAGGGAGACAGGCAGTTGCATAAATGACACTCCTTTAATTCCCTCTCTACTTTCTTGGCCAAGCCCACTTGGTGGCCTTAATGCCACGAAGGCCTTCATGGGCAAGCTCAATCACTTGCTGTCTCAAACTCAACAGTCTGAAAATCCGGGATCCCCTCAACACAATCCCTTCTTTGGGCACAGATAGTTCATCTTGGACATTACAGCTATTTTGAAAATCAACATCATCACTCAAATGTTGACCACTCTGTCCCCATGACTGGGTTGCAGTAATATCCTTAAGGGCACACATGTCCTTATCAACATCGGTAGCGGCAATGATCAGCTCAATGGACAGAACTAAAGAAGTGATAGACTTTACATTGAAGTTGGAGTACTCCTCAGCAGTTTTTGGTGTTGAACTTTGCCGCTGTAAAGGTACTCGTGAGAAATAATTAGCAGGGTTTTGATTTTTGCCTGGCTTGTGCACAGTGGTGTAGCCGTATTCTTGTAGATGTAATCCCCACCTCTCAATGTGTAACACCTGATCAGGGACAATCATGAAATGCTTTTCATAAAGAAACACACAAAAATGTTCACATGCCCATAACACCGGCAGACTCTTGGGCCCATATTTACACATTTTTTGTGCCACATTTGCATCTAATTTTTACGCAAATTCACCACAAACCTAACTCTATATTTATATTATGACGTTAGTCACAGCTAACGTTAAAATATAGGAGTTTGTACCATTTTGTGGATGAGTGAACCTATCTTGCGTCAATGAGATACAAGGTAGGCATTCTCATTCAAAACATGGTGCTATCCCCGTAGCCCCATATTTATCCCCGTGCCAAAATGACGCTTGGATGCGAGGAGTGGCTAAATAATGTTGCTAAGCTTGCTTAGCACCATTATTTAACACTTAGGGCAGGCCAGGTGTTAGGGGACCTCTGTTCCCATTTTCATGGTTAAACACCATGGAATGGGTCCACAGGTGCCCTCCCCAAGCCCCAGCAACACCCCCATCACCACCAGAGGGACAACAGAGGATGGAGACCCCATCCCAGGTAAGTCCAGGTAAGTTTCTTTTCTCAATTGTTTTTGCCATCGGGGACCCTAACATGGGTATGGCATGACACAGGGTGCAATGGTGATGCCCAGGGGACACTTGTCCCCTGGGCTGGCCATTGGGGTGGTGGGCATGACTCCTGGAGTCATGTTTTTGGTGGCTGTGCACCAGGAAATAGTGCTAGTCTGGTTAGAGGCATTTTTATGCCTCTAACCAGGGTAGCATCATTTTCTGACGCACAAACCACTCCTTCCCTACTGCCACTCCCACCCTGCTTGCGTCTTTTTTAAAGATGATAGCCCAAGTTTAGCGCCGGTTTGTGCCATTCAATAAATATGGCGCACTACTGACGTTGTGTAACACAAGCCAGCCCTAAACATTTTGCCGCAAAGTTGAGTTAGTGCAGTTTTGGGGCAAAAAGTATAAATATGGGCTATGGGCCTTCTTTTCCAGCTGGGAATAGGCAAGCTTTGTGTCAGACAAACTTCGACTGGTGTATGCCATAATATGTCTCTGAGCATTTGGATGTCTACTATGTTGAGCAAGGTTTGCACCCAACCCCACCAGGCTCACGTCAATAGTGATCTCAGTGTGCAATATAGGATCAAAGTAAGTTGTTTCATTCACATTTTAAATTGCATATTTTATATTCTTGAAACTGCGATCACATTCAGGGAACCATTGGAACTGGAGGTTTAGCTTTGTCAGGTCTTGCAAAGATGCCTTCACTGTGGCAGAGTCTCTAATGTATTGTGAACAATAACTGACCATGCATAAGAAAGACTGTACCATGGTGACATCCTGTGGAGGACTGGTGGCTGATAGTGCTCATACTTTATCAAGATTGGGAGCCATGCCTCCATCTGAAAATACATGTCCAAAGAACTTGAACTTTGTTTTGTGAAATTCACTTTTATCAGGGGTTAAGGTGATGCCTGCATCTAGAAGTAATTGACTCACTTGTTTGAGGACCTTGTCATGCTCTTTTTTGCGTAGCACCAAATACCAGTATAGCATCACTGTAATTGAAGGCATGTGTTACAGGCTGAATAATCCTATGTATCTTGGAATTTTATGTATGACATCTTGGAATATTCCTGCAGCAGAGGACACTCCAAAGCTTAATCTTTTGAAACTGACTCACAATGTCAAGTTGTGTGCCTAGGTTGTAATTGATGGATAGCAGTCCCATGTCAACAGCAGTTGTAAAGCTAAGTAGGCATGCATTGGATGGAGTACTTTGAAGAACGTGAATTGGGGCCTGCGTGGACGTCTTCACAATGATTTGGAAGCAGCTCTTGTGTACATATTCGTACTTGATGCTTTGAGCTGTGGTACAGGCATCAGGATATGAAATTGTTCAAATGGCATGATGTTGATCGATGCACCACCGTTTATTACAGAAATGACTGGGCAGTCATTGACTTTCAATTTGATTTTGGGGCGATGTCCAAATGAGTTCTTTTGCTTTCTCAGCTCACTTGTTTCTGTCCTTTACCCACCTTCCTTGAAAGCAGCAAGGCCAACTCCCTTATGTCAGTCTCCTTTATCTATGATCATTGCCCATTCACCCACTTCAATGTCGTTCAATGACGATGTCAAAGAACTCTTACAAGACGAACAAGATGGCGATTAACTTCGTTTAGTTTTGGCCTGTCGCAGTTGAGGTCGTTTTTGTCTTTCTGGCTGTGGAAGACTCTTCTGCAACATTCTGGCATCCATATCCTCCTTCTGCCATGATGCACTTGGGTTTTTGCTCACCTTGGAAACAGTTATAAAGTGGTCCTCCTTTCCGCACCCTTTGCACTTTAGTCATTTTACATTGAACGTGATCTACTCCTCAGCAGGTTTTGGTGTTGACTTGTGCCGCTGTAAAAGTACTCATGAGAAATAATTAGCAGGGTTTTGATTCTTGCCTGGCTTGTGCACGATGGTGTAGCAGTATTCTTGTAGATGTAACCCCCACCTTTCAATGCGTGGAGGCGTCTTGGCTTTCAGATTGCCACAAATGGTGAGTAGTACCTGATCAGAGACAATCATGAAATGCTTTTCATAAAGAAACACATGAAAATGTTCACAGGCCCATAATACTGCCAGACCCTTCTTTTCTGGCTGGGAATAGGCACACTGTGTGTCACACAAACTTCGATTGGTGTATGCCACAATATGTCTCTAAGCATTTGGATGTCCACTGTGTTGAGCAAGGATTGCACCCAACCCAACTTGGCTCACATCAATAGTGATCTCAGTGTGCAATGTAGGATCAAAGTAAGCCATCTCAGTCGCATTTTCAATTGCATGTTTTATATTCCTGAAACTGCGATCACATTCAGGAGATCATCGGAACTGGAGGTCTCACAAAGGGGCCCTCACTGTGGCAAAGTCACTAATGCATTCTTTCAGTTTGATTTCGGGGCAATGTCCACATGAGTTATTTTGCTTTGTCAGCTTTCTTGTTTCTGTCCTTTACCCATCTTCCTTGAAAGCAGCAAGGCCCACTTGCACATGTCATTCTCCTTTATCTATGATCATTTCACATTCACCCTCTTCTTTGTCGCACAATGACGACCTCAAAAACTCTTACAAGATGAACTTGATGGCGATGAACTTTGTTTAGTTTCGGCCTGTTGCAGTTGAGGTCATTTTTTGCCGTTCTGGCTGTGGCAAGAGTCTTCTGCAAAATTCTGGCATCCATAGTCTCCTCCTGCAATGACGAACTTGGGTTTTTGCTCACCTTGCTAACAATTATAAAGTGTTTTTCCTTTCTGCACCCTTTGCTCTTTTGTCCGATGGCTAGACATTTATGTTCATGTAGAAATGGAAATTCACATCTGAAACACAGCCTTTCTTTATTTGTGGATGTTGACTGAAGAGCAACTGATTGGTGCTGGTGTCTACTCTTCATGACCAGTGCTGATTAACCATTAGTTGTTTCCCCTTTAATGACGGCGGCTTGCCAATCGGCTCGTTCCTCAGCTCTAGCAACCATCAATACCTTTTATAAACTGCAGCCCATATTTATACTTTTTTAGCGCCGCGTTTGTGCCACGTTTTGACACAAAAAAACGGCGCAAACTTACAGAATACAATTGTATTTTGCAAGTTTGCATGGCTTTTGCGTCAAAAAATTACGCAAATGCAGCGCTAAAAAAGTATAAATATGGGCTTGAGTGTCTCTTGCAACATGCATCTTCTGAACAAGTCTGACAAACAACCATCAATGACTCTGAGGCACATGGCTTCTTCATCATTAAATTCCGTGAATTTGCAATGTTTGAGGAGCACATCAAGTCTTTCAACAAACTCATCCATCATTTCACCAACTTATTGTCTCGCTTGATTGAAAATGTACCTTTCATAGTTGACGTTTCGCATCAGTTGAATTTGGCTCATAACACTTCTATTATTTGACAGTAAGACAATGTCTCAATCTGTGAGTGTTTCTTCATCACTCTTTTTTCACTCCTTCACCAACAAGATATTTTAAGTATTTAATGATTTTTTTAATTTGCTTCTTCCCGAGAGTTTATGAAATCATCGATAGTCTTGATCCAGGTGGTCCATCTGGTGCCAATATTCTGTTTTTTGGCGGTTTTGAATGGTGGCGGAGGTTTCAGGAAAGCAGCTGCCATGTACTTCACCTTTCTCTCTTCTGGCGTTGAGCGCATGTGCTGTTCAGGCAGTGTTCATCGTGCACTTGAATCTGCCTCTTCTGGAAGTACCAGCTCTGTATTTGAGTTTTGGTCGCCGGACCGGCCCAGTGGCTGTGCTGTGCCCTTTTCACTGTTGCATTTTCTGTTTCTTGCCTGCTCTGGTCAATGCTTTCGTCTTTTTGTTTCATATGAGTAATTTCTTCATGCTATTTCGGCAGGTTTCTCTTCTGGGCCCTCCTAATGGCTTTGATAACGGTGGGCCGTATGCTTGAGCTGCCTCACTCAAAGCGAGATTCAGAACATAGTGGATGCCACTTGCTACTTTGCACATATTAGCCTCTCCAGCAGGCCACACACATGTCTAATGCTTCAGTTGTGACTGGTAAACTTACTAGTGAGTATATATGTATTTCTCGTACCTGTATGTCAATGTCTTCTAGCGTCATATCTGGTCGTTGCTGCCTTTTATGTTGTACCTTGTTGTCACTACCTTTAGTGTTTTCTTTGTATGACTGATGTCCTGGTGTTATGGTGCAGCATATTCCTGTTTCCTCAGCCTGGCCAGCAAGTCCTGGCAGGCTTTTCCAATAGTGCTTCCTTGAGGGGCCTTTAACTTCTCTACTAGGCCTCATACAGGGTAGAGTGGCACTTGCACTCCACATACACCAACTGCAGTTTTTTTTGTTTTGGCTTGGGCTCATGTGGCACGCACAAGCAGTTTGCTATTACTTGTGAACTCTCAGGGAAATAACTTTTGTTTCTTTGAGGCATGCATCCCCTACTCGTTGCTAGTTTTTGCATCCTCCCAAGCCCAGTAGCATGCATAAGAACACACCACACACGTAGATCAGAATGAATGTCTTTACTTTTCCGCGCACAACATGTAATTAACTTACAACATCCCATAGTCATTAGGACCACACCCTGACAGCTCCCATAACAATTAAGTAATTTCCTGCATAAGACTGCCTCTAGATATGGGGTTATAGCACATGCAGTTCTAAGACACTACATAGACCAGCAGAGAAAACAAGATGAGAAATAGCCCAGGTCTACAACTCACCTCTGGGGCAGCGATAGCCTCCATACACATCTTCTCCATCCATTATAAACAATGACAGAAAAACAAGGAAAAACCACCTGGGTAACAAACACAGGGTAAACTACTTCCCATCAGTGGCTGCAAGATAACTGCAGACAAGTCAATGGAGCATATAGACAAACCAACGTTGTGATCCAACACAATTGAAAACATCACTTTGCACCTGTGATCCACAACAAAGGGAAGCCACACCAAACAATCAGAAAGGTGAAACAGGTCAAAGATTTTAGACAAGAATCTATACTTTTTTCCATTCACTTTTTTATGCTACCTATCATTATCGGTCCCTCAACTCACACTCTTTTAGTAAACAAACTCTTTCTCCCTGACACGGCCATTCCCTTCCATCACAAAACCTGCTTTTTAATTTAATTAAGACCCTCCCTAAGCTTCTTTTAGTCTCCAAACTCCTTAGCAAATCTGGATCCATCTCCTTTAACTTTGTTTACGCGGCATACAAAAATTCTTAGGGAATTCCATGAACCTCCGGTTGTCAACCGATATTACTGTTTCTGGTATGAAAAATAAAAAAGTGACTTTCTACTTTTTACCCAAAGACATTAAGTGGGTGAATGCATCATATGAAAATGTATATATCTCCACGAGTATCAACATACCCTACTAGTATAAACTAATAGAGGCGCCAAGCTACAATGGCAATCTATTCATTTCCATTTTTAACAATGGTAAGATTAGGATCCTTTCTGTGGATGAGAATCTTGCTCTGCTTGATCACCTTTCTTCATATATTTACCCCAAGTCAAGTACTCTATCCTTCCATTCAAGCACCGTTGTATCTTCTTCCCAACCTAAAACCTCACCAAAGCTTAGTCCCTCTTTCCCAGATATTCCTTCTGCTGGTTGCTATTCCTCATGGTCATGACTCCCCCATGCCTCCCTCGTGTCTTCCCCAAAGCTCCCTCCTTTCCATCTTTTGACCTCTCACATTCTAGTGATAACGCTGACACTTCATCATCAAGATCCATTACTCAATATTTCCAGCCTTCAACCTCGCATACTAACTCCCTTTCAGCCTTCCCACCCTAACCTTACAGACTTCTCATCTTTAGTACTTATTTTCCTACTAGACACACACCTGGCTGGATCTAAACCCATCTCTTTTTTCTTCTCCTAACTCCTTCTCTGTAGCTTCTCCTAAAAACTTTCCATCCCACTTTAACTTGGCAGATAGTTCCATGTCTCTCATACATGATTTTTGAAATGCACATATGCTAAAAGGCACAGATGACTGGTCGGTCTCTGCTCCTTTCTCCATGGATGAAACCCTACAAGTCCGCTCACCACATACTCTTCTGTCTCTCTACCAAGTGACCCCGCCACTCACCCTCCTATTGAGTCCATGCCCATTCACAACTGTGAGAACAAGACTTCTTTGGCTCAACTAGGAGAGAAGAAAACTTGCTTTGTTATGTTAGCAGTCAATCAAATTTTCTATTCCATTGATAATTCACATTGGTATAGCACATCAATTCATTAACATAGTAGTCCACCAAAAAAAGAACAACAAGCAATATGTCATGCTACATCGGTGTAACCAGGACCTAAACCCTCTAAGAATTTGGTCATACCTTTATGATTACGTTTTTTTTTAAAACACATTTTATTTATTTTGCAATGTGTACAAACAAAGTGAGGCTCGACTGGCCAATACACAACCATACATTGATTAATGGTATTATGAGGAAAGAAAATAAACACCTTCACATATATACCCCGCCCCACCGCACAATCCACAGTCAGCAATGGAACTCAGCACATTTCTGGCGCAAGTCATCTGCACACTGACCCTCCCCAGCCCATCCCTACACCTCAAAGGTCCAGATTTCATCATGGATCATCCATACTTCAGATTAGAGGGACTCCAGCACTGTGCCCCTGTAGTCTTCCCACCTCTGCCATTTCTTAGGATGTTTCTCTGGCAAACCTTAGCTTTATAAACTGCTATTTTCAACCCCATTCAATGGTCTAGTCCCTTCTTCCAAACCTCCAAATTGTATCAGCCTGAGCTGGGCTGCAACACCAGCTGTTCGAGGTGCCTCCAGTGCCTCTGTCCAGGCTTGATTCTCTAGGGTCCCTACTTCTGCCTCCCATGCAACCTGAAGGGCTGAAAAAGTGTCTAGTTGGTTTGTAATAAGTGTTTGCTAGATTTCAACGACTTTATGGTCTCCAAGCTCACCTATAAGGAGTTTGCCCTCTAATGGATTAAATTCAGAGAGGTCAGTAATGTGAGGGGTCAGAGCATGGCAAAGCTGAAGGTATCTATGAATCTGGCTGCGGTGTAACTGGTATTCCATCTGTAGAGCCTGGAACAGTTTCAGTACCATTCCATCCATAGCATCTCCTAGGGTAGAGATCCCGATCAGGTCCCACTTAAGGAAGCCTTCTAGTGCCACCACTTGGGTGAGTATGTTGTCCTTCAACAGCAGAGTCCATTCCGGCAATCTATGCCACCATGCCATCTGCCAGACAGAGAAACAACAGAAGTTAAATAAACCTCTGTTGCAGAGGGAAGCGAGTCCCTATCACTGTCTTTGTATTAATAGGAAAAAATAGAGGCATCTCCCATCACCCACCTCTCTGACATATAGGGAGGGTTGTCCATACCACCAATCACTGATTATAAGGAGATGGGCTGTGTAGAAATATGATTTGATATCCACGATGGAGATTTCCCTGCAATATGTACACTGAAAACATTTACTTAGGGCTTTACGGGGGATCCACCATCTCAAAGAAACATGATGAGGATGGAGTTCGGTCAATGAAACTACTCATGCAGGTCCGCGTAGAGGAAATTCTGTACCCAATAAAGGAGCCGGGACAGTGATACCATTTTGAAAATGACAGACCATCCAGTTAAAGACAGAGGCTGGACAGCCCAAACTTGAATATCCTCCTGTGGATGTGTCAGGACTGGCTCCAGATTATGCACCCCACGGCAAACTCACACTAGTGGTTACAAACACATCCAAATATTTGAATCCAGACAAAGCTACCTGAAGGCTCGATGCCCAATGGAAATCATGTGGATAGGCACCAACCAAGAATACTGTGGACTTGGACATGTTAATATGGAGACCTGAGGTCTCCTAAAAATATGTAGGATCTGTAGCAACCACTTTTTGCCTGCCTCCCTCTGCTTTTCTGACACTGTTTTTGCTGGATTTAGGACTCTGCGCTCTTTACCACAGCTAATCAGTGCTAGAGTGCATATGCTTTCTCCCTTAAACGTGGTAACATTGGTTCATACCCAATTGGCAACTACATGTGGGGCCTGTAGATTGAATGCTACTAGTGGGCCTGCAGCACTGGTTGTGCCACCCACATAAGTAGCCCCTGTCATTGCAAGACCTGTGGGTGCAGTTTCACTGCCACTTTGACTTGCCATTTAAAAGTACTTGCCAAGCCTTAAACTCCCCTTTTCCTTTGTACAAGTCACCCATGAGGTACGTCTAGGTAACCCATAGGGCAGGGTGCTGTGTAGGTGAAAGGCAGGACATATACCTGTGTGTTTTATATGTCCTGGTAATGGAACACTACTAAATTAGTTTTCCACTGCTATGAGGCCTGCTCCTTTCATAGGCTAACATCAGGGCTACCCTCATATGCTGTTTGAGGGGTAGATCCTGTTCAGAAAGGGGTAAATAGGTCATGTATTGTATGGCCAGAATGGTAATAGAAAATCCTGATTATCGGTGAGCTTGAATTTTATATTACTATTTTAGAAAGTGAGCATTTCTCTGTACTTAAAATTCATCTGTGCCTTACAGCCTGTCTCCAATCAATGTCTAGTTTGGGCTGGTTGACAGCTCCCTTGTGCATTTCACCCAGACAACCAGAAACACAGGATACTCACTCACACCGGCACTAATCTGAATACTGACTGGGTCTTTCTGGGCTGGGAGGGTGGAGGGTCCTGACACTTACATTTCAAAGACTAGTGGCCTGGCCTCACACAATGGACTGCCAAACCCCCTACTGTGACCCTGGCAGACAAACCTGTACTGAAAGGGTACCTTGTGCTCTTCAAAACCACTCTTTTAAGTCTCTCCCACTTCAAAGACATTTTGGGGTATATAACCCTGGTTCATGACCCCACCAGGTCAGACACTTCTGGACCAGATCCTGCAACCTGTCAGGAGGAGCTGCCTGACTGTCCAAAGGACTCACCTGGACTGCTTTGCTGTGAAGGACTGCTGCCTTGCTGTTGTCCTGCTGCCGTGCTGCCCTCTGACTTTGCTGAGAAGTGCTTCCAAGGGCATGGATTGAGCTTGCCTCCTGTTTCTGAAGTCTCAGGGCCCAAAAAACTTCCTCTCTTCAAAGAAAGTCCCTGTGTGGCGAAAATTGTCGCACAGCCTGCCGGAAACGATGCACAGCCTACCTAGTGACGAGAAACTCATTGCATCGGCGAACCGGAACGATGCAGCCCGGCTCCCAGAGTGGAGATCGATGCAGCGCCTGCATTGTGATAGGAACTTCTACGCACAGCCATAACGGATCGAAGCACAGCAGAGCCGGAACAACGCAGCCCGACTTCCTGAGTGGTAGGTAGGTAACTTTATTGCATGATTACTTAAACTCGGTGCACAAAATACAATAAACATGCATAGAACCAAATAAATCTTGTTGTATGCTATAATAAAATAGTATAATCACAGCAGTGAAAGTGCAGATGCCAATGGAGAATATCTTAAAAATCTGATATCAAATCAATTATCATAAAATTCTAAAACTTAGAGTGAAAGTGCAAATGCCATAAAGTACTGTAATCACAGCAATGAAAGTGCAAGCGGCAGTAAAGGCTATCCTTAAAGTCTGACATTGCATCTGATATTCTAAAATTCTGTAATCTTTACATAAAATACAATGAAGATGCATAAAGTTAAATACATTCTATCATATGTTATAATACAACAGTATAATCACAACAATGAAGTGCAGAGGCCAATAGAGAATGTCCTGGCAATCTAGTATCAAGTCAATTATTATAAAATTCTGAGTCTTAGCAGTAAAGTGTGAATGCCGTAAAGTACTATAATCACAGCAATGACAGTGCAAGAGCCAATAGAGACTGTCCTAAAAGTCTGGTATCTCATCTGTTATTATACAATTCTAAAACTTAGACGTGATAGTGCAAATGCCGTAAAATACTATAAACACTGCAATGAAAGTGCAAGTGCCTATGCAAATTATCCAGACAGTCTGGCACCACATCTGGTATTATAAAATTCTGGGAATCTTAGGGGTAAATGGGCAGATACCTATACCAGTGTTTCCATCTATTTTCACACTAAAAGAAATTCTTAGAAATTTCCTATCGGTCAACTTTTTTTATCATGTATTTACTTAAGAGTCTAGAGTCACATTAAATCGAAAGCGAGAGAGAGACAAATACTGCATAACGTGTTCTGCCTATCAATTCACTTGGACGTACAATGACATTAATGAACATATGTTGTCTTAGACAGGTTGAGCAGAAGATAGGGAAAAGTGGTGGAGTTTCCGAATTGACACCCCGAGAGGTGACTCCAAGATCAACACATTAAAGCACAGAAGCATGTGCCATCATAGGCTTGATAAAAAGTTGACGTAAGAGTAAAAACAGAACAAACAGAATATAAGGAGGAAAATATGAAGCAGAATGATAAAATCCAGAAGTTCAAATGAGAGTTCCCTGTCGTGTCTGCATTGCCATGATCTGGGTCAAAGTCAGCATGGGTGTGACTAAGATTAGCTAGGGTGAAAGAGCCACTTCGACAATATTGTTTCTTTAGGGGCCACATCTCCCCTTTTGATTCCCGCACGTTTCTGGCTCCAAGCAAGCTGTAGAGCCTTTCTCACAATAGTAAAAAATATCCCAAGGCAAGCCAGTTCCATGGGGATCTCTGCATTGAATCTCTATTTTATGGCTTCTTTGCATGTTCTCAGACCATGTTTCAGGAATAGAGGTTTTAATAGTTGAAGTCTCTCTGAGGCCAAGCATGGGCAGCAACATACTAGATGTGTTAAAGATTCAGGGCCTGATTTATACTTTTTTTGGTGCCGCTTTTGCGGCATTTTTTGATGCAAAAGCGGCACAAACTTCAATTATATTTTGTAAGTTTGCGCCACTTTTGCGTCATAAAATGATGCAAATGCGGCACATAAAAAGTATAAATCAGGCCCCCAGTGTGGTAGTTACATAGGGTACATTCTTGTGGGTTTCCCTGCGTAGACTTCCAGGCGCGTCTAAAGTCCCACACGGTGAGCATTAAGAGACGCATTTGCAAGATACTCTGAAAATCACGGGCTCCTAGTTCTGCTTTCATGTATGTTTGGGCATTAGTAGTTGTATGAGACTCGGCTAAACCCTTGGCTCTGCTAATATTCCCGATTATGGCAATGTCAATTTCTCTAGAAGCTCGCAGACCCTGGTCTTTCAAAGTCTTTTTTAGCAGGGACTTCAATATGAGAGCGTCCGATGTGTAGGAGTGTAGGAGTGTAGGAGGCTGGCCTGGCTTCTAGTGCCAGGTCCAGTCATCTCTTATTAGTAGAATAGAGGTGTTCTAGCAGCTTAGGCTGATAGAGGTAGCTATAGCAGAGCAGCTTAGACTGAACTAAGAGACATGCAAAACTCCTACTATACCACTTATATCACATAGCACTATATCATAAAAAAACACAATACTCAGAGTTACTAAAAATAAAGGTACTTTATTTAGTGACAATATGCCAAAAGTATCTCAGAGGATATACTCCCTTAGGAGTGAAGTAATATACACAAAATATATACACACACACCAAACAACAGTAACAGTTAGAACAGTAGTGCAAACAATGTAGAATCACAATAGAATGCATATGAGAGAAATAGGCCTGGGGCAACACAAACCATATACTCCAAAAGTGGAATGTGAACCACGAATGGACCCCAGGCCTAGTGTAGTGTGTAGAGGGTCGCTGGGAGTGTAAGAAAACACTAAGGGTGTCCAAGATACCCCACCCCAAGACCCCGAAAAGTAGGAGTAAAGATACCCTACTGCCCTAGAAAGACAGTAAAGTCGAGATAGGGGATTCTGCAAGGACAACAACTGATGGCAAAGCACTGAAGACGGATTCCTGGACCTGAGGACCTGTAAAGGAAGGGGAACAAGTCCAAGAGTCACACAAGTGTCCAAGGGGGGCAGGAGCCCACTAAACCCCGGATGAAGGTGCAATAGGGCTCCCTCCGGGTGGAAAAAGCCAAAGATTCTGCAACAACGGAAGGTGCCAGGAACTTCTCCTTTGGTCAGCTGGTGTCCCACGGCCTGCTGGAGGATACAGAGTTGTTTCCATGCAGAAAGACCGCAAACAAGCCTTGCTAGCTGCAAGAGGCACAGTTGAGGATTTTGGGTGCTCCTAGGGCCGAGGAAGGACCAAGAGATCGCCCCTTGGAGGAGGAGACAGAGGGGGCGCTCAGCAATAGAGAGAGCCCCAGCAGAAGCAGGCAGCACCCGCAGAAGTACCTGAACAGGCACTTAGAAGATCTGAGGACAGCGGTTGACTCAGAGTCACAAAGGAGGGTCCCACGACGTCGGAGTCCAACTCAGCGAGTTGGGCAATGCAGGACGGAGTGCTGGGGACCTGGGCTAGGCTGTGCACAAAGGAAGTCTTGCAAGAGTGCACAGAAGCCCGAGCAGCTGCAGTTCACGCAGTACACAGTATTACTGTCAGGCGTAGGGAGGCAAGGACTTCCCTCCACCAAATTTGGACAGAAGGGCCACTGGACTGTCGAAGACACTTGGACCCAGCTCCTATGTTCCAGGGACCACGCTCGTCAGGATGAGAGGGGACCCAGAGGACCGGTGATGCAGAAGTTTGGTGCCTGGGTTGGCAGGGGGAAGATTCCGTCGACCCACGGGAGATTTCTTCTTGGCTTCCAGTGCAGGGTGAAGGCAGACAGCCCTCAGAGCATGCACCACCAGGAAACAGTTGAGAAAGCCGGCAGGATGAGGCGATACAATGTTGCTGGTAGTCTTCTTGCTACTTTGTTGCGGTTATGCAGGCATCCTGGAGCAGTCAGCGGTTGATCCTTGGCAGAATTCGAAGAGGGAAGTGCAGAGGAACTCTGGTGAGCTCTTGCATTCGTTATCTGGTGAGATACCCACAGGAGATACCCTAAATAGCCCACAGAGGAGGATTGGCTACAGAGAAAGGTAAGCACCTATCAGGAGGGGTCGCTGATGTCACCTGCTGGCACTGGCCACTCAGAGCTGTCCATTGTGCCGTCACACCTCTGCATCCAAGATGACAGAGGTCTGGGACGCACTGAAGGAGCTCTGGGCACCTCCCCTTGGAGGGGGAGTGGTCACTCCCCTTTCCTTTGTCCAGTTTCACGCCAGAGCAGGGCTGGGGGATCCCTGAACCGGTGTAGACTGGCTTATGCAGAGAGGGCACCATCTGTGCCCTTCAAAGCATTTCCAGAGGCCAGGAGAGGCTACTCCTCCCAGGCCCTTCACACCTATTTCCCAAGGGAGAGGTTGTAACACCGTCTCTCAGAGGAAATCCTTTGTTCTGCCTTCCTTGGACCAGGCTGCCCAGGCCCCAAGGGGGGCAGATACCTGTCTGAGGGGTTGGCAGCAGCAGTATCTGCAGTGGAAACCCCTTAAAGTTAGTTTGGCAGTACCCAGGTTCTATGCTGGAGACCCGGGGATGCATGGAATTGTCCCCCCAATACCAGAATGGTATTGGGGTGACAATTCCATGATCCTAGACATGTTACATGGCCATGTTCGGAGTTACCATTGTGACGTTACATATAGGTATTGACCTATATGTAGTGCACACGTGTAATGGTGTCCCCGCACTCATAAAGTCTGGGGAATTTGCCCTGAACAATGTGGGGGCACCTTGGTTAGTGCCAGGGTGCCCACACACTAAGTAACTTTGCACCTATCCTTCACCAAGTGAGGGTTAGACATATAGGTGACTTATAAGTTACTTATGTGGAGTGTAAAGTGGCTGTGAAATAACGTGGACATTATTTCACTCAGGCTGCAGTGGCAGTCCTGAGTAAGAATTGTCTGAGCTCCCTTTGGGTGGCAAAATAAATGCTGCAGCCCAAAGGGATCTCCTGGAACCCCAATACCCTGGTTACCTAGGTACCATATGCAAGGGAACTATAAGGGTGTTCCAGTGTGCCTATGAGATGTGGTAACATTAGTCACTAGCCTGCAGTGACAATTTTAGAAAGCAGAGAGAGCATAAACACTGAGATTCTGGTTAGCAGAGCCTCAGTGATACAGTTAGGCACCACACAGGGAACACATACAGGGCATACTTTATGAGCACTGCGGTCCTGACTAGCAGGATCCCAGTGACACATAGGCAAAAACAAACATACATACAGTAAAAATGGTGGTATCATGCCAGGCAAGATGGTACTTTTCTACACAACCCCCCCAAAACGAGGGACAATAAGGCTAACCTTGCCCAGATGAGTCTTCATTGTCTAAGTGGAAATATCTGGAGAGTCCATCTGCATTGGAGGAGGTACTCCAAGGTCTATGTTCCACTGTATAGTCCATTCCCTGTAGGGATATGGCCACCTCAACAATTTAGGGGTTTCACCTTTCATTTGTTTTAGCCAAGATAGAGGTTTGTGGTCTGTCTGAACAATAAAGTGAGTACCAAACAGGTATGGTCTCAACTTTTTCAGTGCCCAGACCACAGCAAAGGCCTCCCTCTCTATGGCAGACCAACACTTTTCTCTAGGGGTCAACCTCCTGCTGATAAAAGCAACAGGTTGATCCTGGCCCTCAGCATTTTCAGCTGTGATAGCACTGCCCCAACCCCTAATTCAGAAGCATCAGTCAGGACTATGAATTTCTTGGAGTAGCAAGGGCTTTTTAGGAGAGGTGCAGAGCACATGGCCTGTTTGAGCTCATCAAAAGCTTTTTGACAGCTAGCTGTCCACAATACCTTTTTTAGGCATCTTTTTGCAAGTGAGATCATTAAGAGGGGCTGCTATGGAGCCATCATTCTTGATAAATCTCCTGTAGTACCCTGTGAGGCCTAAAAAGGCTCTCACATGGGTTGGAGTTGTAGGGGGAGTCCACTCCATAATGGTCTGAATCTTTCCCTGCAGTGGTGCAATCTGTTCCCCACCTATCAGGTGGCCCAGATAAACCACTTTCCCCTGCCCTATCTGGCACTTTGAGGCCTTGATAGTGAGGCCTGCCTTTTGCAGGGCCTCCAAAACGTTCCATAGGTGGACCAGGTGATCATCCCAGGTTGAGCTAAAGACAGCTATATCATCTGGGTATGCTGCACTAAAAGCTTCCAACCCTTGCAGGACTGTGTTCACCAACCTTTGAAAAGTGGCAGGTGCATTTTTCAGACCAAAAGGCATTAACAGAATTGATAGTGCCCACCAATGGTTGAAAATGCAGTCTTTGGTTTAGCATCTTCTGATAACTTAATCTGCCAATACCGTGCAGTTAGATCAAACGTGCTTAGATACTTGGCAGAAGCCAGTGTATCTATGATCTCTTCTGCCCTAGGTATAGGGTGAGCATCTGTCTTGGTTACTTGGTTGAGCCCCTATAGTCAACACAAAACCTCATCTCTCCTTTTTCATGTTTACTGTGAGGTTTAGGGACAAATAGTCACTGGGCTAGTCCCTGGGCTTTACTCCTAAGTCTAGCATTTTCTGAACCTCTTGTTTAATGCAGTCCCTGACATGGTCATTCTGCCTATAAATCTTACTTTTGACAGGTAAACTGTCTCCAGTATCAATTGTATGCTCACACCAAGTAGTGGTGCCTGGTATCAGTGAGAAGAGTTCAGAAAACTGACTTAAAAGATTTATACAGTTATCTTTCGGTTCTGCAGTAAGACAATCTGCAAGTACTACTCCCTACACTAAGCCATCAGCTTCAGTGGTGGAGAACAGATCAGGGAGAGGGTTACTCTCTGCTTCCTGTCCCTCATCAGTTGCCATGAGCAGGGTGAGATCATCCCTGTCATCTTAGGGTTTCAGGGGGTTGACATGGAGCACCCTAAGGGGACTCCTGGCAGTGCCAAGGTCTACCAAATAGGTAACCTCACCCTTTTTCTCAACAATTAGATGGGGTCCACTCCATTTGTCCTGGAGTACTCTTGGGGCCACAAGCTCCAATACCCACACCTTTTGCCCTGGGTGGTACTGAGTCAGGACAGCCTTCTGGTCATGCCATTGCTTTTGCAGCTCCTGGCTGGCCTGACAGTTTTTACTGGCCTTTTTCGTGTACTCAGCCATTCTTGATCTTAGGCCAAGTACATAGTCCACAATGTCCTGTTTAGGAGGTTTTAAAGGTTGTTCCCAACCCTCTTTAACAAGAGCAAGGGGACCTCACACAGGATGCCCAAAGAGGAGTTCAAAGGGGCTAAAGCCCACTCCTTTTTGGGGTACCTCCCTGTAAGCAAAAAGGAAGCAAGGTAACAGGACATCCCATCTCCTTCTGAGTTTTTCAGGGAGTCCCATTATCATACCTTTGAGAGTTTTATTAAACCTCTCAACCAGACCATTTGTTTGTGGATGGTAAGGGGTGGTAAACTTGTAAGTTACACCACATTCCTTCCACATTGCCTTGAGGCATGCAGCCATGAAGTTACTACCTCTGCCTGACACCACTTCCTTAGGGAAACCCACTCTGGGAAAGATTCCCAGGAGGGCCTTTCCCACTGTCGGAGCTGTAGTGGTCCTTAAGGGGATGGCTTCAGGGTACCTAATGGCATGGTCCACTACCACCAGGATAAATCTTTTGCCTGAAGCTGTTGGAGGGTCAAGGGGGTCACCTATGTCAACCCCTACCCTTTCAAAGGGCACCCCAACCACTGGAAGTGGAATTAAGGGGGGCTTTGGAGTGCCACCAGTCTTGCCACTGACTTGGCAGGTCACACAAGAATGACAAAACTCTTTAGTGTCCTCTGATATGTGAGGCCAGTGAAACAGGGGAACAAGCCTGTCCCATGTTTTCATCTGGGGCCAAATGCCCAGCCAAAGGAATGTCATGTGCCAAGGTAAGAAGAAACTCTCTGTACTGCAAGGGAATGACCAACCTCCTGGCAGCTCCAGGTTTAGGGTCCCTTGACTCAGTATACAAGAGGTTGTCTTCCCAATACACCTTATGGCTATCACTGACATCCCCATTCTGCTGCTTGACAGCTTGCTGTCTTAAACCCTCTAGTGTGGGGCAGGTCTGCTGTGCCACACTCAACTCTTCCCTAGCAGGCCCTCCTGCACCCAAAAGCTCAGCAGTGTCTGCTGCCAGCTCATCTGGTGTGGGTTCTGCACAGGGAGAGGATTCCTCTTCCTCAAAAGGGGAATCTTCTGGAGAGGGAGGGATAGTGGGCAAGGATTCACCCTTTCTACCCCCAGCTTTTGGGAGCACTTGGTCCATTGTTCGAGGATCCAAGTTTCCCTGTCCTTTTTGCTTTTTGGCCTGAGCCCTGGTTAAAGCAAAAATATGCCCAGGAATGCCCAGCATTGCTGCTTGAGCCTCCAGCTCCACTTCAGCCCAAGCTGATGTCTCTAAATAATTGCCTAGTAAGCAATCTACAGGTAATTCAGAGGCTACCACAACTTTCTTTGGACAGTAACCCCCCAAAGGTGAGATTCACAACAGCCATGGGGTGGCTAAGTGGTGTGTTATTATGAGCATCAGTCACTTGGTACTGCTGACCAAGTAGGTGTTGATCAGGGTGAACCCGTTTCTCTATCACCATAGTTACACTGGCTCCTGTGTCGATGTAGGCCTCAACATCAACACCGTTGATTAGGGGTAGTTGCTTGTACTCACCCATATTAAGGGGACAAGCAACCAAGGTGGCAAAGTCAATGCCGCCATCAGAGACTAAAACAGCCTCTGTGGTCTCCCTAACAAGACCAACCCCAACTACACTGCCAATAGTGAGCCCAGCTACACCTTGGATTGGCTATTTGTAGTAGACTTCCCACCACCACTGCTATTACTAGGGGCACTAGAGGTTGCAGTTGGGGTTGTGGTGGTGGGAGGTTTGGTGTTTTTCTTTGGACAAGTGGAATCACTTGCCCAATGGCCTTTTACTTTACATAAATAACACCAAGGCTTTTTCTGATTGTTAGAAGAGGATTTGGACCCACCACCCCCAGAGGATTTTTGTGGGCCTGATGAAGACTCAGAATGTGTTTTATCTTTGTCCCCACCCTTGTCAGAAGACTTACCATCCTTCTTCTTGTCACCCACCGTATGAACTTTTCTGTTCACTCTTGTTCTGACCCATTTGTCTGCCTTCTTTCCAAATTCTTGGGGAGAGGTCAGATCTGGGTCTACCAAATACTGGTGCAACAAATCAGACACACAATTGTTAAGAATATACTCTCTCAGGATCAGATTATACAAGCTTTCATAGTCAGTCACCTTACTGCCATGCAACCAACCCTCAAATGTCTTCACTGAACAGTCTACAAAGTCTGCCCAGTCTTGAGAGGACTCTTTTCTGGTGTCTCTGATCCTAATCCTGTATTGTTCAGTGGTTAAGCCAAATCCATCCAAGAGTGCATCCTTCAAAACTTTGTAATTATTAGCATCAGTTTCTCTGACAGTAAGGAGCCTATCCCTACCCTTACCAGTGAAAGATAGCCACAAGATAGCAGCCCACTGCCTTTGAGGGACCAACTGTACCATACAGGCCCTCTCAAGTGCAGCAAACCACTTGTTAATGTCATCCCCCTCCTTGTAAGGGGGGGACTATCTTATGCAGGTTTCTGGAATCTTGCTCTCTAACAGGATTGCTATCAGAAACACTGCTGTTGACACCATGGGGAACTAACCCCAATCTCTGTCTTTCCCTCTCTACATTCAGGGATTCCCTGTCTAAGGCCAGCTGCTGCTATTTAAGCTTCAGCCTGGCCTCTTCCAACCTCAGCTTTCTGAGTTCCCTTTCCATTAAGTTATCCTCAGGGTTGGAGGCTTGGGAATGTTTAGATACAGAGGAGATGTGGGAATTGGCAGAGAGAGACCTGTCCCTAACAGGCTGGACCCTAGTAACCTGGCATTTAGGAGTGAAAGATGCCCTACTAATGTATGATCCTCCCCCACTACAAGGGTCACTAGATGGCCTGCTAGATGGCAGGTCGTTGTAAGGACTCTCTCCAATCTCTTCAGGGAACTCCTCTGAGTCGGACTGGGCACCCTCCCCTCCTACCTCCTGTCCCTGGGATGGACCAGACTGGTTCTGGTCTTTCTCTAGGGGAAGATTGAAGAGAAAGTCTTTGGTAAGATTCTTACCAATGCTTAAACCTCTTTCTATGCAGAGACCCTTCAAACGTTTAAAGTTTAAACGCTCATAGGTTGCCTGAACAATTTTGGGAGTGAGATCTACTGCACACATGATAAAAAAGGTTTAGGACAGAGAGAGAAAAAGTTTTAGAACTTTTGAAAGTACAGAGAAAAAAACCTTTTTCAAACTTTTTGAAAACTTTTAAAAGTTTTCAGAACTTTTCAGAAATTTTGTAGAAAATTTTAGAGCAGAACAGTATTTGTTTTGGTTCAATGTGCATATATATGAAGTTTCCAGAACTTTTCAGAAATTTTGTAGAAAATTTTAGAGCAGAACAGTATTTGTTTTGGTTCAATGTGCATATATTGAAATATTTTCTTATGAAAAGCACCAATGACAAAGTGGTAAAGCAGTTACAAGTACTTATCTCACTGCTGCACCACCAATGTAGTAGGCTGGCCGGCTTATAGTGGGTACCTTGTGGTACTTACAACTTGTGCCAGGTCCAGTTATCCCTTATTAGTAGAATAGAGGTGTTCTAGCAGCTTAGGCTGATAGAGGTAGCTATAGCAGAGCAGCTTAGGCTGAACTAGGAGACATGCAAAGCTCCTACTATACCACTTATATCATATAGCACTATATCACAAGAAAACACAATACTCAGAGTTACAAAAAATAAAGGTACTTTATTTTAGTGACAATATGCCAAAAGTATCTCAGAGGATATACTCCCTTAGGAGGTAAGTAATATACACAAAATATATACACACAAACCAAATTCAGGTAAGTAACAGTTAGAAAAGTAGTGCAAACAATGTAGACGCACAATAGCATGCAATAGGGAGAAATAGGCCTAGGGGCAACACAAACCATACACTCCAAAAGTGGAATGCGAACCACGAATGGACCCCAGGCCTAGTGTAGAGGGTCACTGGGAGTGTAAGAAAACACTAAGGGTGTCCAAGATACACCACCCCAAGACCCTGAAAAGTAGGAGTAAAGTTACCTTACTACCCCAGAAAGACAGTAAAGTCGAGATAGAGGATTCTGCAAGGACTACAACTGACTGCAAAGCACTGAAGATGGATTCCTGGGCCTGAGGACCTGTAAAGGAAGCGGACCAAGTCCAAGAGTCACACAAGTGTCCGGGGGGGCAGGAGCCCACTAAACCCCGGATGAAGGTGCAAAATGGCTGCCTCTGGGTTGAAGAAGCCAAAGATTCTGCAACAATGGAAGGTGACAGGAACATCTCCTTAGGTCAGAAGATGTCCCACGGCATGCTGGAGGATGCAGAGTTGTTTCCACGCAGAAAGACAATAAACAAGCCTTGCTAGCTGCAAGAGTTGCAGTTGAGGATTTTGGGTGCTGCTAGGACCCAGGAAGGACCAGGAGGTCGCCCCTTGGAGGAGGAGACAGAGGGGCACTCAGCAACACAGAGAGCTCCAGCAGAAGCAGGCAGCACCCACAGAAGTACCTGAAAAGGCATTTAGAAGTTCTGAGGAAAGTGGTTGACTCAGAGTCAAAAAGGAGGGTCCCACGACGTCAGAGTCCAACTCAGCGAGTTGGGCAATGCAGGGCGGTGTGCTGGAGGCCTGGGCTAGGATGTGCACAAAGGAAGTCTTGCAAGAGTGCACAGAAGCCCGAGCAGCTGCAGTTCACGCAGTACACAGGATTACTGACTGGCGTGGGGAGGCAAGGACTTCCCTCCACCAAATTTGGACAAAAGAGCCACTGGACTGTCGAAGACATTTTGACCCAGCTCCTGCATTCCAGGGACCATGCTCGTCAGGATGAGAGGGGACCCAGTGGACTGGTGATGCAGAAGTTTGGTGCCTGCGTTGGCAGGGGGAAGATTCTGTCGGCCCACAAGAGATTTCTTCTTGGCTTAAAGTGCAGTGTGAAGGCAGACAGCCCTCAAAGCATGCACCACCAGGAAACAGTTGAGAAAGCCAGCAGGATGAGGCACTACAATGTTGCTGATAGTCTTCTTGCTACTTTGTTGTGGTTATGCAGACGTCCTGGAGCAGTCAGCGGTCGATCCTTGGCAGAAGCCGAAGAGGGAAGTGCAGAGGATCTCTGGTGAGCTCTTGCATTTGTTATCTGGTGAGATACCCACCGGAGAGACCCTAAATAGCCCGCAGAGGAGGATTGGCCACAGAGAAAGGTAAGCATCTATCAGGAGGGGTCTCTGACGTCACCTGCTGACACTGGCCACTCAGAGCTGTCCATTGTGCCCTCACACCTCTGCATCCAAGATGGCAGAGGTCTAGCACGCACTGAAGGAGCTCTGGGCACCTCCCCTGGGAGGTTCCTTTGTCCAGTTTCACGCCAGAGCAGGGCTGGGGGATCCCTGAACCAGTGTAGACTTGCTTATGCAGAGAGGGCACCATCTGTGCTCTTCAAAGCATTTCCAGTGGCCAGAAGAGGCTACTCCTCCCAGGCCCTTCACACCTATTTCCAAAGGGAGAGGGTGTAACACCCTCTCTCAGAAGAAATCATTTGTTCTGCCTTCCTGGGACCAGGCTGCCCAAGCCCCAGGGGGGCAGAAACCTGTCTGAGAGGTTGGCAGCAGCAGTAGCTGCAGTGGAGCCCCTTAAAGTTAGTTTGGCAGTACCCGGGCTCTATGCTGGAGACCCAGGGATGCATGAATCGTCCCCCCAATACCAGAATGGTATTGGGGTGACAATTCCATGATCCTAGACATGTTACATGTCCATGTTCGGAGTTACCATTGTGATGCTACATATAGGTATTGACCTATATATAGTGCACGTGTGTAATGGTGTCCACGCACTCACAAAGTCCAGGGAATTTGCCCTGAACAATGTGGGGGCACCCTGGCTAGTTCCAGGGTGCCCACACACTAAGTAACTTTGCACCTAACCTTCACCAAGTGAGGGTTAGACATTTAGGTGACTTATAAGTTACTTATGTGCAGTGTAAAATTGCTGTGAAATAACGTGGACGTTATTTCACTCAGGCTGCAGTGGCAGTCCTGTGTAAGAATTGTCTGAGCTCCCTATGGGTGGCAAAAGAAATGCTGCAGCCCATAGGGATCTCCTGGAACCCCAATACCCTGGGTACCTAGGTACATATACAAGGGAATTATAAGGGTGTTCCAGTGTGCCAATGAGAATTGGTAAAATTATTCCCTAGCCTGCAGTGACAATTTTAAAAGAAGAGACAGCATAAACACTGAGGTTCTGATTAGCAGGGTCTTAGTGATACAGTTAGGCACCACACAGGGAACACATACATGGCATTCTTTATGAGCACTGAGGTCCTGACTAGCAGGATCCCAGTGACACATAGGCAAAAACAAACATACATACAGTAAAAATGGGGGTAACATGCCAGGCAAGATGGTACTTTTCTACAAGGAGGGAGCTAAATTAAAGAATTCCTTGGCTTGCCTGAGATAGATGGCCCAGCTACTTGATTAATCTTTAAAAATTGCTTTCAGGGACCCCCTCAAGCTCTCGGTATTGGTCCTGCAAACACAATGGAAGAGCTTGATTATATCCATTTTGCAGTTATATCCATTCTTGTAATGTTGAATTCTAGGTGTATCCTTGCGTGTCTGGTTGATGTATGGATCTGGAATATCCTTTTTTAGGCTCTCATCTGGCACACCTCTAGTGGTGTAATCAGCCTGCTGGGATATGCAAGGTGTCCATAGCTGATAGCAGGTAGTAATTTTGCTTTACTAACTCTCCTGATTGCCTCTGATGTTAGTGATTGGAGCCGGAGATGGAGTTTTGCTAAAGCATATGTGGTTCTCTCTGCCTTAGTTCTCAGTGCAGCTACCTGATATGATATTTTCACCCTGTGTGATAACCAAACTCCAAGGTAGTGATATTTTTCTTCCATTTCTATTTTTAGTGGACCGAGTTTCCAATCTCTTTAATGGTTTTTGGTCTGGCGTCCAAAGACCAAGACCTTGGTTTTTGCTGTGTTTGCCCTTAATGCGTTTTTTTCATTGTAGCTATGTAGTATGTTCAGGCCCCTTTTCAACCCTATCTGGCACTGAGCAAGCAGGACCAGGTTGCCCGCAAATTGAATAATGGGTAGCACCGTCTTATCCAGTTTCAGAGGGAGTATATTTCCTCTGAGCAAATCCGTGCCAAGGTCAGCCGTGTACAGATTAAAGAGAGTAGGGGCGATGACACATCCTTGTTTTAATCCTTTGTTGGTGTGTATTTTCTTGGTAACATTTGTGTTTGTAATCTTGATTCTCACCCAGTATCAGAGTAAAGCGCAATTATGGAAGTTACCAATTTCCTTGGTATCCCCCAGGCTGGCAGCTGCTTCCAGAAGATGTGTTGCACCACACTATCAAAAGCCACACTATAATCAATAAAACAAGCAAAAAGCAGCTGAGCTGGTGATTTCAGTACTTTCTGACCTAGGTATGAAAGAGCAAGAACATTTTCTAAAGTGGAAGAGATAGGTCTAAAGCCGGTTTGATATATTGGTATGATGTTATTTTCAGTGATCCAATTCTCAAGCTCATGAACCCTTGCATAGGCCTTGCCATCCACATCCAGTAGGGCTCTTAACTTGTATTTATCCGGGAGCGTAGAGTCTCCTTTTTTGTAGATTGGTTGCAATTTTGAGCCTTTCCAGGCCTTTGGGACCACAGATTAATGTAGAGAGTCATTGAAAAGAGTGGTCAGTGGTTCAGCCCAAAAATCTTGATCATCTCTAAATATGCTCTGTGGAAGACCATTTGGACCTGGGGCCCCCTCCCGCCTGATGCCACCAAGTACCACTTTCACTGATTTGACAGTGACCATTAACGCAGTATTTTCTAGGCCGACTAAATCGTGTTGCCACCCCATACTACTCTGGGCTTCAGTATACTATGGGTCCACATAGAGATTGCCCACATGGCTTTCCAAAGCACTGGCAGATATCACATTGACCTTACTTACAGATGCATGTAGCAAAGAGTTGACATAGTCCCAGAATTCTCTGCTTTTGCTAGGTGGCAGCAATGCTTGTAAATGGATCCAGCATTCTTCAATCTCCTTTTGCTTCAGTTTTCAGATTACTCCCTTGTACTCTTTCATCGCTTGCCTTCTAAGAGCTTCCTCTTCATGGGTTTTATTCCTTCTACATCGCATTTCTGCCCCCCTGCATTTCCCTGTATATATACCCTAGTTGCTGTGAACATGTCAGCTTTTTGCCTTTTGCTTCCTACAAATCTGTGTAAGTAGCGTGTAAGTTCTTTATCACATTTGCCCACTGGTCACTGATCTTGCTTGTCTCGCTTGCAAGATTTAATGGGCCATTGGCCTGCTTCCATAGATCGTATTTTGCCTTGCAGGTCATGCTCCATTAAATCATTTTTGTCAATGGGAGTAAGTTAGTTGATAATTGCTGTCCGCTGGCCTTGTAGGACTGATGTCTCACTGCTTCAAGATTTATATCTATTGCTATGGGGTTGTGGTCACTTTCAGATCTATTGATCACCTTATGACTTAAACACCTGTGCAGTAATGCTGAGCTTAAGAAAATGTAATCTAATGTGGAGATGTTTTTGAATGTCGGAATGAGTGTGCGCTCTAGTGTGCTGCTGGAATTGGATGTTCTCAGTTCATATTCCTTAAAAAAGGTTTCTAGGGCTGATCTTATGGAGTCTCTGGGGAGCCCCACCTCCTGACCAAGGTGTCAGATATTGAAATCTCCTGCAGTTAGATGTTTTTGATCCAGATGCTCATATATAAATTCCTTTAATAGGGACAAAATTGATTAAACCTTCATCTGTTTACTTTACCGATTGGGATTTATGTACACATTTATGACTGATATTGGTGTTGTCTTCTTTTTGGTGAGGGCTAGGCCATATGTGGTTATCACGTGGGCATCACTAGTCGATTTTTTCCAAGGCATCGGTTTAACCGCTAAGTCTAATTTGACGTATGCTGCGAAAGCTCCCACATGTTTTCCAAACAAGTATTCTTTTGTGCAGTGGACTGAGTTGTTATGAAGCTTGGTATGGTTTGTGGCTCCGTCGTCCAAGTTTCCAGAAAACACATAATATCTGCATTGTTTAAGAAGCCATTAATGTTGGAGCTAGCAATGAGGGAGGCCAATTCAGCCATGTTCCAGCTGATTAACTTAATCACCTTGTTGAGTTTGTTTAATGAGGGCCCTTTATGGTTAAAGATACATTTTCTCTACAGTGGTCAAAGCTGCGGGAAGCCAGTCCCATTCCCACCCTACCAAATTACTGTGATTGTTCCTTGCATCGTCAAATAGAATCCTTCCTGTATTCCTTGTCAACTGTATGGTAACTTTCTTATCTAACATCCGCAGTTTTATCACCTGGGTTCCCCTCAAGGCACTGAACGTTTTTTTAGTTGAGCAAGTTGATTGATTTCCCATAGACAGGACTCGAGGGTAGTATTCTTTCTCTGGTTCGCTGACTTTTATGCCCTAATTTTCCAGCAATCCCGCAGATTCAAATATTCTCCCAACTGTGCCTTGGTCAGCCCATGTGGTTAGAGTAGATTCTCGCTGGCTGATCCATGCATATGTGTTGAAGTTTACTGTTGAGTGGTCCCCTGTTGTGAGATTCGCAAGTGATGGTATGTGATGCAACAGCTGCAGGATGTTTGACCTATTAATTATATCCCAGGGTCCCTGTGATGCATATAGAGGCGTGAATATTATTGTCAGCTGTTCATTGGTTTCCTTAGAGTTTGCAGTGTTTGTATTTAGTGCTCCATTGTACTCTTGCTCCTTCTCTGATCTATGTATAATGGGCTGTTCTCGAGTAGTTATATGAACAGGCGATTGGTGGCTTCATTCTGTGCTCCAGGCATGCTCCTAAACAATCTCTGTTGCCTCTGTGAGTGGGATTATTTCTTGCGTGGGCTTGTGTTCCTGGTGGCCACATTTTTGTTTCACTTGACTTGATACTGGGGGACTTGCCTCCCGCATCCAATTAGATTCTGTTCTAATTAGTCGATTATTGGATCCTTATGTGGATTCTTCCTGGGGTTTTTGCCAAGTTGCAGGGATCATTGTACCCTCTCTGTTGCATTATTTTGGTAGATTTGGATCTCCATTACTTGTGTATAGGGATGACCCTACTATTTTGGCCCCTGTAGAGCTCCTCCTCCCCTCCTGATCTGGCTGATAAGTCACAGGTTTCTTCTAGGGGGATAGCCCCTCCCATAGGGTCATCGCCCCCCTCAACCACAAGGAGTTGCTCTAGACCCATCGCAGATTCTGTCTCACCGGTCTGTGAGAATGCTTGTTTTGTCGTTGGAAGTGAGTCATCTATTTCATTTTCGCAACCTTCACCTTTGGGTTGCGCCTGGTCGGAGTTTGTTGAGGGCACTGCCAACCGAGTGATATGACTGCCTTCCACATTTTTGACCATTTGAGAATTATAACCTCCTTTTCCACCTGAGTCCTCCCCAGTTTCTAGGGTGATGAGTGCATGGGAGCAGATTTCAGGTGCCAGAATAGATTGCGATCTCTGCTGGAAAATTGGGAAGGTCTCGAGCTGTACTGGCATATTACCAGATGACGTTTCGAGTGCAGTTCAGTGTATCCGTTTTTTTTTTTTGTGGCTTTGAATGTTTTTTCAACTTCTTCTTCTGTCTTGTTAGTTGTAATTCTTGATTATTTCTAGTATCAGACTCACACAGTGGCTTGGAAGTTACTTCCGGTACTTGCTCTTCTGTGCTATTTTCTGCAGCATTAGTGTCTGGAGAGGGTGACAGCTTTGGGTGTGCAATAGTAGATTACCTATTGTTTGATTCCTTCTTCCTACATCCTTCCTCACCTTCTATGGATGCAGGAGATCCCACTTTATGGGTTCATTTGGTAGGCACTGTGTCCTGCTGCTTTTCCACCGGCATCCCAGCGTTAAACTTTTTTATTAGTGTCATCGGCTGCTTTACAATGATGGCTGAGGCTAATTAGCAAGTATGGCAGGGTCGATAGTTTGTCTATTATTTCATCATTGCGGCTCCCTTCCACCGCATTGCCATCTTTCCATCTGTTACCCCACTTTTCTAGCTTTCCACTTAATTAGTTCAATTTATTATCTAGCGTAAGTACACTTTGAGCCAGCATGTGGGTTAGTTCTAGATGGATCTCCATCTTGTGTGACTGCCAAGTAAGTGCTTTATCTGCAGATAGGAGAGAGGCATTAATGGTATTTATATTATAGTCTGATCTGCCCACTTCTCCTGGCTCCTCGTTGGGCGAATTTTTCCTCTCTCATGACCTCCTCATACATTCCCCTAATCTCATCTTCGTGGCCTGGCACTTCTGCACTTGTTTCTTGCAATGTCTACCCATCCTGTCCCATTGCAGTGAGCAATGCCTAGGGAATGTCCTTTGTGCCTTTTAGGGGGGTAGAGCAGGACCGGCTATCGCCAGAGATTTTATCTGCATGGGATTCCACTGTTTGTAATTGTGCCGACTGATGAGTCTCTGCCACTGGTTGCCATTTATTGTTGCTTGGAGACACAGCCTGCCCCCTATTCGGCTGGCAGGATGTTGCTACCATGGGAGCTGTTCTAGTTACCTCGGGTCCGCAGTCAAGTCCCACTGGGCTATATTTGTTGCTAGCTGTTCTATCATTGTGATTGTGACTGTTCCTGCATTCTCCTAATGCAGTATTTTCCAGTTCTAACAATTCTCCAATAATTGAAGCATCCAGGCTGAAGCTTGTAGCACAGCTAGCAAAATCTTGTGCTTGCTTAGTTTGTGTGGACCGAAGTAAAGGATCAAGCTCCAATATCAGAGTAGGAGAAACAGTAAAAGGAACAGTCTTTGTGACTTGGATATGCATACCTTTAGGGGATTCTCCTACTCCACTTCTCACTCTTGTAAAGTAGTTATGTATATATGTTTTCCTAGTATTTGGAACCTTTCGCCTAAGACCTGTCTTGTGATCCTTCTGGGTTTTAGGAATATCTGCTGACAACTGACCTGCCTCAGCATCTGGCTCACTGTCATCTCCATCATGAGAATTCATTTCTGTGGGTTCTGTGGGTTCTGTAATCCTCCCATTTTGATCATGTTTGCACGGTAGAATGGCCTCAGTCCCTTGTACCCGGATTAAGGCTGTTGCGCTGTTTTGGGTTGCCTCCTCAACTTGCCATGAGCCCTACGTATGGAAACGATGCTATGAGGTGGTTTCCAACAACACCCAAATATTTTGAGAGCTCTATCTTCTTTCCAATTTGTTTTGTTTTTTCTGTGCCCTTTGTGCCTTTGGTACCAGCCTCAGGGGGATTCGAGATTCCAGGCGGATTTAGTGTTGGTGATTGGGTTGTTGTTTCTCATGGCCTTGGCTCCAGCTCCTGCTCCTGTGTCTGCCCCCTTCCCAGGGGAGACACAGGCCAACTTAGCATAGGGTTTACTCAAGTTGTTTGTCCCAGGAACTGGCCAGAAACCCCGGGAGGTGTCCTGAGGAAAGTGGTGTGTCACCTCATGACCGGAACTTCGAAACACAGCCATATCGGATGGGCGCACAGCCGAGCTGGAACAACGCAGCCCGACTTCCTGAGTGAAGAATTGACCCAGCGCTTGCCGCACGACAGAAACTCCGATGCATCGCCTACTGTATCAACACAGCGCCTGTGACTTCATCCCACACGCCCAGGATTTCCACGCATACTCCCTTGGTGTCAAAAGACTCTGTGTCTCAGTGAGGATCCACAATTGCAAGCCAGAAATCGATGCAAAGCCCTTGCAGTGTGGGAAGAAACGAGGCATTGTCTGTTCAGTGTCGGGAAATCCGACGCACACCTTTCATTTTCCATGCATCTCCTCCTCTGCGGTCTCCGTGCTTGTAATTGTGATGCAAACCAGGTAGTTTGTGCACACAAGAGACAATTGCTTATTTTTAAAGACTTAAGACTCTTCTTAACATTGCAAAAGTGATATTTCAACTTATGCTTATTGAATCTTTATCGGTTTGACCTTAAATAATCAGCCAATTGGGCACCAGCCACCCGAACTGATGCTGTTAAATCAGTATATAGTAGCCTAAGATAAGAAAGAAATCTGGGGCAGAAGATGAGACACTGAAGGAGGATGAATAAATTCTCCCAGCTTATGGAATCAAAAGCTTTGACTATGATGGCCGAGAAAATCACTGCTGGAGCATCCAATTGTCAGTTAGAGCTAATTTAATATACAGGTGCTGGATAGTATGGTGTGTGGCATCACGAGGCATAAACCCAGTCTGACATCGGTGTACCAACTCAGGGATAAGACGCATCGGTCTATTTGCGAGCACCTTCGCCAGGATCTTTACTTCAAGGTTCAACAAAGAAATTGGACGGTACAAAGAGTGTTCATCCACTGGCTGAACGAGCATGGGGAAGACTACGATCTCTGATAGGTGCCAGTCGGGAGGCAGGGTGGAGGTATGGATCACACAGCAAACCATCCCCCACATATGATCTTATGGCTTGGGCATATAGTTTTTTTTAAACTTAGATGGAAACCCGTTAGTGCACAGGGCATTCCTAGTGTTTAATCCCGCCAGCGCCTATGAGAGTTCGTCCACAGTGAGGGCAACATCCAGTGAATTACGCTCGGTTGCAGTGAGCCTCCTAAAAGGTAGGGCTTGCACAAAATCTAAATCTGCTCCCAGGACAGGAGATCACTCCTAGCGTAAACAGTCTGAAGGTGGGCAGAAAAGCTGCAGGCTATCTCCTGCAGATCAGTAAGCAGTGTGCCACAAGAGTGCTGACCCATTGGAAGAGGGGAGGAGTGGAAAACACCCTGGCATAGTTTATCAAGCATTTTACTTGATTTATACCCCCACCGATAAATGCAACTCTGAGCCGCCGGCAGGACAGTTGAGCTTCATCTAGCATTCTCTGTTGGTATTCATGCTGTAAAAGACCTAGTTGCCTATGAGCCACCTGACCATCTGCGCGGAGACACTGCTTGTTTAACTCAAATAATTTAGGTTTCAAGATCTACTAAGTTGCATGCTCTGCGTCACCACTCCCCTGTACAATAACTAATGTCCATCCCCCACAGTGTGGGTTTCAGGCCCTCCCACAGTGTGATAGGTGACATTGCGGGTGCAGCGTTATGCACAAAGTATTCTTCGTTGGAGCACTCAATGTGTCGACGATAGCCTAGGTTTTGTAGATGCCAAGGTGAAAGGTGCAAGTGAAATATCGGGCGCCAATGACGCACAAGGAGCCACATAGCAATCTGCGAGTGATCACCCTGGCCAAAACTGTGATATCAGAGACTCTAAGGCCCTGATTTATACTTTTTTTCTGCGCCACTTTTGCATCAAAAAATTACGCAAATGCGGCGCAAGAAAAGTATAAATCAGGGCCTAAATGCATATTATCATGGGACAAAGAAGTAATCTAGTTTGGAGAAGGAGCCATGGGCCATCGAGAAGAATGTATAACCCCCATCTGTCATGTAATGGGTCCTCCACATGCCTCTGAAGGCCAGGGAAGAGATGAAGGAGAGCAGAGGTATCACTTCAGGTGCTTGGGGCAACCCCCAAGGGCACCATTGGTCTACGATCGGGTCTATCCCCCCCTTCCAGTTCACACCCAGAACTATAAGTCCCTCAGGGAGTTCTCCGCACAATGCCATCAGTAGCTCTTTAAAGGAGGCGCCCAGTGGGGGAGGGGTGTACACACATAGAAATGTAAGAGATTCTCCAAATAATGTCCTTGCAACTGCAGTATAACAGCATCTAAAATCAGTCCATGTCTTAGACTAGTGAAACAGGAACGTATTTTTGATCAAAATTCCTAAGCACCTGGACACGTTCGTGAACCCAAAGTGGAAAACCTGGGTATAGGCAAAACGGGCCAGACATTGGACCCTGGTGCATTTGCTGGAGGAGGAGTACATCTGCGCCGATCCTCTTGGCTTCTTTTCCGACTGCACCGCTCTTAACCTTGTCAAGTATACCATTCACATTCCATGATACAATCCGCAAGTGGCCCAGTGTTCTATCTGATGGGGGATTACTCATGTCATGGACATGTGTGAGGAGCAAAAGATTGGGCGTGCGAGTGGACTGATGTGTGGCAGGAATGTGACATGAACACAAAACCAGATGCAAAAAATAAAGGCGTGCAGGCAAACATTGCATGAACAATGAATCCTATGACATCCCATCCATACTTCGAGAACAGGAAGTATCTGTTCTGAGTCAGACCCTCTCTATGCCTGAAAGGAGGCCTCGTCAGGCCTGACCTAATGGTTCACCATACCCAACAGAACAGAACAAAAACAAGTGGGGGAAGTGAATAACTACTCCAAATGTCTTATGGTCACTCAGTAGCAAAAACACTTTGGAGTCCTTACCTTCAGGAAACTTCTCAAGACCTGGCTGTTCCAGCAGTAGCAGCACCTATCCCCCTCCCCGCCACCCAGCGCCTTGAGACCCTCACGGGTGAGTAGTGTGCTTTACAAATTCCTGATTTATTGATTTTAGAGGATGCACCACCTAAGAAGAAAAGAAGGGGGGGCTACAAAAAAAAAAAGTAGATGCACTTATGCCAATGCCTGTGCGGATTTAGAGCTGCCACCAGTCACAAAGGGATCATCAGGCAGCTGAAGGTTCCTCCATGAGGAACGTGATCAATCATGACACTTCACTGGAGTATTTGTTGGTCGGCTGCACCCATCTCCCTGAGACAAATTGGGGTCCATCCATGGAAGGGTATTGGGCTTTACTGAGACTCTGTCATCAGTCCACTGAAACACCTCTTCAGGTGTTGTAAAGAAAAGAGTCTGGGACTGGTAAAGATCTTTGAATTTTGCCAGAAATTAGCGCATGTTGCTTATGTTAAGTTCTAGAAAGCATTGCTTAGCTGCCTGAAAGGATTGTTGTGGTTGCTGAGGCATCCTTGTGTAATCTGGGACGAAATGAATGGTATGTGATTGGTACATAATTTTGTCTTGGAGTCTCACATGCTTAAAGATAGGGCCCCTGTCCATATGATTTAGGAGCTTTGCGATCACAGGTCTGAGTCTAGCTCCAGGCAGGGGGTGTTAATCAGGGTCTGATGGGCTTGCTCATCCACAAAGCAAGGGAAGGGGGCCTCTGGGGGCATCTAGGTTTGAAGTCATTGATCTAAGAAGCATTCTGTGGATGGGCCCTCACACCTTCTGTAAAGCCAACAAACCGATGTTTTTTGCGGCAAACCCCACCCGATGCATCTTTGGCCCAGGTCACCAACTCCTTACTCACAGCTGTGAATTTAGTCACTGTCTGCTGTAGGGAAGTAACAGAGTCCTCCACTCCAGAGACCCTAGTCCCAGCCTCCGTAATCCAGTTGACAGGGCTTCGGAGGTCTTGGCAGAACAGGGTAACCTTGGTGCCCACCGCCCCAATTTTGGCATCCAGCATGTCTTGTGACTGTGTGATGGCCACCAAGAGGGTAGTGTTGTCAGGTGTGGAATCTTCGGAGACGCCTGCTTCAGGGAGCGAGGAGGGCCCCCCAGGCTGGGTGTATTTGTCGAGAATACTTTGTTCGGTACCTGGTGGGACTTTATCCTTGGCCATAGCTGACACACCTGACCCCATCCGTGGTCCCCATGAGGGGTGGCACGAGCAGGTAGAAAGCCACAGAGGATGCTGATTTAAGAGGTCTATCCCTGTTGTCGTAGAGTTGACAGACAGGTGTAGTCGTAGATATGGGGGAGGGACCTGCCACAGAGCTCTCCAGAGCCTGGTCTGGCCATCTCAGCCACAGAGACACCAATCCCCTTTTAAAGGCCCCTAATGGTAATTCCATTCCAAGGATCCAAGCACCACACCAGGAACTGATTTCAAGCTTCAGATGGTCACAGTGGCGGTGGTAAGTGAAGGGTCTTAGGTGAAGGCAGAGGGGGGAAGTGTGTACTCTAGGTCTTGGGACCAGCCAAAGAAAACAGAGTAATGTACGCCAACGTAAACCCCTTTAGCAGATTCTGATGAACCCTGTGGGGTCTGCGGTATTGATGTATATGCAGGGCCTGATGGGGTGGGGGCCTCCCACACAATTCTTGGGTCCTTCAGGGTGCCCCCCCACTCAGCATCTAAATGCTGTTTCTCCCCGGAAGTCCAGTCTCTGCCACCACAGGAAGACAGCCAACGAAAAGTGTAGGGTGGAGGTGGGGTGAGTGGGTCACACCACAATAAGGGCCTCCTGTCCAGGCTCCCCCTCCCAAAGGACATGGACCACAAACCCTACCAGCTGTGCCCATTATGCTGCTCCTCCACTGACAGCTCTGGCCGCACGGTTATTCCCTGTGGCCCACGAGGCCCAGCCACGAATCCGGTGGCTCAACAGCAATCTGGGGCACCCTAAGGCACCACTGCCCTGCAGGCAGCATGGGGGCCTTTGTGGGCAGGATGACGGCGCTTCCTCGCCAGGGTGATGAAGGATGTCGGCATATTGTAAGTGACCATGATCGGCTGCCAAGCCATGCCCTTTATGATGATTGATGACCTTGTGCTTCCTGCAGGGTCCCCCCAAATCTTTTACCTTCACTCCATCTGTTTTCTGAACTCGCTTTTGTTGGAATTTAGCACTTTGTGCATGTTACCACAGCTCTCCAATGCTAAAGTGATTGTGCATAGCATGGAAACCAGGTGCTTGTGCTCTCTCTCTCCATTAAACATGGTGTGGTAAAATTGGCTGACACCCAAATGGCACATTTAATTTACTTATCAGTCCCTAGTAAAGTGGTATTACATGTACACAGAGCCTGTAAATAAAGGCTACTAGTGAGCCTGTAGCACTTAAGTAGTCTTTTTAAACATGTCTCAGGTCTGCCATTACAACCCTTGTGTGCAATGTTAAACTGCAATTATGACTTGGCACAAAAACCTTAAGCCAGTCCAAAAACATTCTTTTTAATGCATACAAGTCACCCCTAGGTTAGGCCTTAAACAACCTAAATGGTAGGATGTGTTGTTTAAAAAAAAGTTGGGAATGTACTTATCAGTTTAACATGTCCTTATAGTGATAAACTCTTAAATTCCCTTTCTTCTCACTATTGCAAGACCCACCTCTCTTATGGATAACATTGGGTTAGTTACATTATTACACTTAATAAGTGATACATTTTGCTTTGGGTCAGGTAGGATTGTCATGTTTGGTGTCTGGCGAATGGTAATTTAAATCCCTCGTTTATGGTAAAGTCTGATTTTAAATCACAATTCTGAAAATGGCACTTTTAGAAAGTTTCCATTTTTTTCTAACCGTTTGGTACCTGAGGTCTGCTTACTGTATCAAATGACAAGGCAAAGTTGGCCTTTTTGTATGTCTTCCAAAAAGCATCACATTCCAAAGTGTAGGTGTTAGCAGGGTGGGTCATCTCTGGCTTGATGAGGGAATTGAACTGTCACCTGTCAAACAAGATCTTTAAAGACTCTGCCTCACCTTATACACAAAGGACTTCATAGGAGCCTATTGCCCCTGCAGACAGGCTGGGATCAGGGCAGGGAGGCAGTAAATTCCGGATACTTCTGTAGGGGGAAACTCCAGAAGTTTCTTCCACTTCACATTCGGTACCTGGTATAGATAGGGCACCCTCAGAACCACTCTTCAGTACACTCCTGGACCTGTGGATACTACAGAATAACTGCCCTGATGCCAGAGGACTACCCTGCTGCTTGAGGGCTGCCGTGCTGTCTGAGAAGGAAGAATGGACCTTCATCCCAATCTGACGTGGTTCAAAGGCCCTCTGCAACTGCCCACTTGACCTGCTACACTGGACTTTCCTGGACCTCCCTGAGCCCTACTGATCTCTGCTGGAGTGAATTCCTGATCCCCAAGAAGTGCCTCCCAAGTCCTGGAGTTTTGTTGTGGCATCATTTGAGCTCCTCCTTAAACAGAAGGAGAAATCCTGAAGTTTAGGGCTCTGTGTGACCGTGAACGGGCCTGTTCACCCCAAGATCTTGCCACTTGCATTGACCGCCAATGCAAAGCTCTGGTTGTCTTGACTCTTCATGCTACAGCAACCACCTGGGAGGACAGGCAGCACAAGACCTGCAGTTCATGCTGGAGTATCACCAGCTCTGTATCAGAGAGCCACAGGGTTTGCAAGGACTATTGGGCCTAACCATGCTGGTTAAGGCCTTTTACTCTGCCTTTTACTGCTGACGTCCCAGGGCCCAACCTACTAGGGATCCTGAGAAACTTGGCCAAGTACTCCTTCTGCACTTGAGTATCAGTGGCAGCCATGTATGAGCAGTCAAAGGCTCTCTCATGGGGGAAGTGTACAGACAGGTAAGTGAACACAATTCATAACTCAATGTGCACATAGTACGAGCAACAAATCAATGTCCAGTCAAATACTTTTGTAAGAAAAATAAATATTTTATTTCTAACTCTACACATGAAATAACGACAGTCATGAGCAATAACACAATCCCCTTAAGGTGAACGCACCAGTCATTTTCAGGCAAATCCCTGCCCCACCAACCTTCTTGTAACGTAGTCGCAGTTATTCTCCATTCACTGGAGCTGCATCCAGGGAATGCTTACTAGTCAAGCATACTCAAGAGTTAGCCTTTGAGTCCTTAGGAATTAGTCAAAAGTGGCTATGGTGCTACAGCACAGTTAGCAGCAAGCGAAGCTGGACTGCTCAAAGTACGCGCTTCAGCACCTAGCAGTCGCAGACTCTTTGAGCAGTGCTACCAGTTGGTTCCAGCAATCGGAGCTGCTCCCACTCAGCAAACACGAGGTGAGTCACTTTTTTTCCCAGGGGAGAGGGGGTCGTTGTTATGCAGTACTACTGATTGTAGCCCAGCGAGGGTGCACTTATCCAGTGGGGTCCTTACGATCCTCAGGGATTCAGTCAGGTGCAGGTCTCAGGTTGCAGGCTTGATCAGCCAGTAACAGCCTCAACCTTTCTGTCTGGGCAGCGAACCAAACTCTTGGCCACAGTGGCACTGGCAGCCCGTCCTGGCATATAATGTTGTCAGAATAGTTACAGCCCTTGCTCAGACTTTCCTGGAGCAGTCGCTCTCATCACAGTGGCATCTCCTGTCATATGGGGTTGCTGATAAAAGCAGACACAAGTCTCAACACTCATGGAGCAATAAGTTCAATAGTGGCCCCCTCTGCCATACGGGGACACCATAATATGGCGGTGTGCGCCTACCACTTGAATGGTGCTTCTTACACAGTCCAGATCATGTCAGCCCTCTCCTGCCATACTGTGGTCAGTGGACCAATCTTGCACATGGGCAATGGCCTGATCGGTGCCCTGCCGTTTTCCTCACACTTCCTCAGTCCTTTCCTTAGGGCCCCTCTTAGACCTTGCTTCCTCTAATGCATTCCGCTTACTCGCAGGGCACTCAGCAAGCAGGCAGGTGCTGGTGCTCCAGGCCCCTGGACAGGTGGTCTTGGTTTCCATGGGTGATGTCGACTCACTCAGAAGGGAGACTAGCCGGCTTTGGCACCCAGTCCTAATGACAGACAGAAGCTTTGCAGAACTTCCCCTCCCCACACAGCTCGTCTGACTCCTTGGTAGATGACAAGTGCTTGGGGTTTCAAACTCACCTTCTTATAGTCCTTTTCCAGGTACCAAATGTGATACAGGCTCTGTGGGCGTGATTTAGAGTTTGGCGGATGGGTTACTCCCTCACAAACAGTTTGTCCAAGATACCAAGGTATTACGATCGCCATAGGCTACAATGGGATCGTAATAAGGCAGATGGTATATCCATCATGTGACGGAGTATTTCCCTTTGCCAAACTCTAAATCAGGCCCTGGGGCTTTTAAGTTGTATTTTTAGGTTCTGCTTCTTTTGAAGTGTACATTCTTTTTTTTTCTTCTTCTCTCTTGAAATAATGTTTGTCATGACAGGCAAAACTCCAAATCAGATTGTCCCACAACACAGTTTATGGGAGAGACCAGAGTTCACACCTGGATGTCAGCCACAGTGATATGGGTACCAAAGCTTAATCCTGGGCTCTTAACCCCACTCTTGATGATTCCCTATCAGCCCAATATCCTTTCCTGAGGTGTGTCCAGGCCCCTCCCTTGTGATCTATCACTGAATCAAAAGGAAACCCTTTTGAAGTATGAAGAGAGAGTTCCTTCCTCTCTTCCTTCAGTATATGTCCCACCCAGCTCACAAATCTGTCAGGGGGAGTCCTCTACTCCTCATGTATTCATCAGGCAAGCCTGGGCCTCCCAAAATGGAACCCAGTGTCCTCCATGTAATGTACCATGACAGGCATACTTGAATTCAGTGCACATTCACTGCATACTTATTCTCCAGTACTGTCACCTCCATGATGGTGCAACTACAAACACACAAGCATGCAGCACACACATTCAGCCTGCATGCACTGCTCAGTATTGTAGACTTTTGTTTTACACCAGGGTGTGCTAGTTGCAAACCCATGCCCTGCAGCACACACACCCTCACCATGTGTCCGCTGCACAACATTTCCCCCTTCATGTATTGTTCTTCATGCAAGCACACATACACCCAGCACATGCTTTCATTGTGCATGCACAGAGCTACATCTCTCCTGTAATGTATTCCCAGCAGGCATACATACCCTCAGTACCTGCACTAACTGTACATGCACAGAGTAACTAATCCTGCGCAACACTCTACATCTACCTAATGTAGGCCAAGGGTGAGTTACGCACACAGCAGTGAAACTGTTAAAAAGATGAGTGAGCCTGTAGGCCTCATTCTGATCAATACAAAGTATGCTGCCACCACCGTGTTCATGCTGCTTAACTCCTGGTGAAGGGGTTAGCCTTCCACCTCTATCAGGGTGGCACTTTGGGCACCTCCTGCAGACCAACATGACTGCAATCTGCGAGACAGCCCTATGTAAAGGCGCACATGCATCATCAATGTTGTCTATCACAAAAAATCAGCATTAGAGATCCAGACAACAGTACAGTTGGGCACTCAGGGCGGGGGTGCAAGTCTTTTACCATGCAGAGGACTTTGCCGTCCCACAAATGCTTTCGATTTCTTCTTTACCCCAGGCTACATCATCCTTTGGTGTGATTGAGAAGACAGACAGGGTGGTAGAATTGCAATTGCTTGAAAAATATTGTTTGGTGCAAATGACTTCTGTTAGACCTGACAGTCTTAGGGTGGTCTTCCCCCAAACGTTTTGCCTGTTTGTCTCATCTTTTTGCTGATTTCTTTTTGTTGGTCTTAGGATTTTACCACTGCTGACCAATATTAAAGTTCATGTGCTATCTGCCCTAAACATGGTTGGATCAGTACTTCCACAACTGGAACATTTAATTTATTTATAAGTCCCTAGTAAAGTGAGCTACATGTGCCTGGGACCTGTAAATTAAATGTAGAGGTGGGTGGAACTTGTGGAGCTCTACTTTCACAGAGATAAAACAAAACTCATTGCAATTCCGCAGAGTTATGCTGACCCCCAAAATACAGATGTGCACACACTACTTGCCATCCGGCCTCACCTCCTCCATGCCTGCCAGCCAACATTTTACAGTGCCGTCCATACCGCCAAGAACTACTAGTAAAGTATGAGCTATGGCACGTGCCCTCACTGGCAGCCATTTCATGCAGTCCATAATGCAACTCCCCTTTCCAGCTCTCTCAATTAGCCACAGCATCATGATTCAAGCTCAGACTCACCTGCCGGGTACGGCCAAAACAAGAACATCCACCCTGACGAAAATAATGGCCATCGTGAAGGGTGTCACTTCATGGATGTCATAGGAAAACTTTTTAAGGGTGTTTTGGCTAAAATGCAATCACCTTACTTAAATACTATATCCCCTTTTGAAGACATTTTTGGCATTGCCATAACCATTTGCTTTTGTTTTTTTTTAGCGATCACTTGCAGCAAATAGATCAAATAACATCTCTTTAGCTACGCGCTAATTGCAGGCTTGCAGTTTGAGACCCAAGAGAGAAACAAGCAATAAAGGAAGGGGAGACAACGGAAATAAGAGGAAGCACAAAAGGAAAGCCGAATCAGTATAGAATAGAGAGAAAAAGTGCACGCAGTCCAACTAGTGCTGAAAACGCACAGTGGAAGCAGGTGCACCAAAGTTGTCTGCCAGCTCTGAGAGCGTGACCATATACATGATGGAGGTGAGTGAAAAAATGCCTCGTCTGCCTCCAATCCCATTTGCGACACCAAAGGGAAACTGTGGCGAAAGTATTTAGAGAAATGAACAGCAAGTTTACAATAGGGGCGAGCATGACACCACAGGAAAACTACATTCATTGTTAACCATCAGGGCCCTAGAGTGAGCAGCGGTTAACTCCACCACACATGGCGGATCGTGGTGAAGTATATGATAAACTCTGCGCTTCAAGTGGAACGCTGAGTAGCATAAGCTTCGCAAACTTCGCTGGCGAAGCTAAATTCACCACCCACCCATAAATAAATGCTAGTGGGACTGAAGCACTGCTTGTACAACCCACTCAAGTTGCCCCTAAACATGTATCAGGCCTGCCATTGCAGGGCCTGTATTTGCAGTTGCACAACCGTGTTGACTTGGCATTTAAAAGCTCTTGTCAAGCCTTAAACTTCCCTTTTATTACATATGTCACTCCAAAGGTAGCCCCTGGGTAGCCTATATGGTGAGGCTCTATGTAACTAAAGGGCAAGACATATACTTTTAAGTTTTACATGTTCTGGTAGTGAAAAACTCCCAAATTTGGTTTTCACTACTGTGAGGCCTACCCCTCTCATAGGTTAACATTGGGGATTCCTTATTACATTTAATAAGAAGTAGACATGTCATGTTTAGTACCTATGGACTATGTTAATAAATACTCTTAAATGGTAAAGTCAGATTTATTGTTACAATTTTGAAAATGCCACTTTTAATAAGGTGGCATTTTCGTACTCTTGGTCCTCTGTGCTAGAAGCCTGCCTCCAATACACACATGGGCTGGGCTTACAGATGGTATTGCATATTCTAGATAGCTACACAAAAAAGACTCTTATGGATGACTGATGAGCAATCAACATCCTATTTGGCCATCCAGGGCATGGTGGGGTGGAGAAAGGGACCCTTACACCTGAATGAGCAGTGTCCTGCTTCAACACAAAGGGCTATATTCCCCCCTGTAGGAGGTCTAGATCCAGAGCAGGACAAAGGCACTTGAAACACCCTTCTTTGAAGTCAAACCCTCTTCAAAGGCACAACTGGGTATAAGTACTGGCCCACAGCTCTGACCCTACTAACTCAGTACACCTCGGGACCTATGGAGAAATATGCCAGGAAGAAGGACTGCTGTGTTGCTACAAGGACTGCCACCCTGGACTGTTGCTGTGGCAGAACTTCTTTACTGCTGTGCTGCCCAGCTGCCTGCTTCCATCTGCCCCGCTGAGGAACGACTGGGCCCATCTCACTTGAACCCTGAGTGATTCTGAGAGCTTGCTGGCTTGCCTTCTGTTTGTCTGAAGTGTCAGACTTCAACTTAAAATCACCTCCAGCACCTGGACTTTGCTTGCTGTTGTGGGTACACCAGCACATCCAAGAGCTCGATTACAGTAAGGTACTGTTGCTTGCTACATTCAGACTTATTTGGGTATATTCATTACATCCTTGAATATCAAATTAGCAATAACCAATTCTTTTTAAATGTCTCATTTATTATAACCGATATGTGTTGATTATACACATTGTATTCCACCTGCTAAACTTGTGCCAACTGTAACTGCCAAAACATGTGCTCTTCACAATGTGATCTGTATTGAACACGTGCCACAATGAGGAGGATAATTGATAACTTCCCTAACAAGCAACCAACTGCCTTTCCACCTGCTCCTATCGTAACTGCTAAAATATGTGCTCTGCACAATCTAATCTCAGTTGAACATCTGCCACGATCAGGAGGATAATTGCTCATTTCCTTAACAAGCAATCAACTGCCAAAAAGCACATGTACACATTTGCTTATTTAAGAATGCTTGTAAATCTAAGTCCTTTCTTAGCTTCATACCTATCGCTCTGCTCACGTACTTCCAGTCAAGTCAAGTTACTTGTCCCCCAGCCTGATTCCAGTCGAGTTTCAGTGTTCCTTGTTCTCCAACCAGCTTCCAGTCAAGTTCCAGCATTTCTCGTTTACCGGACAGCCCTCAGTCAAGTTTCAGCGATCCTTGCTCTCTGGTCGGCTTCCTGCAGAGTCCCAGGCTCTCCACTTCCATCTTCTGTCTACGATCCCGTATTTTCTGTAAAAGAAAGAAAATTAGAACGTTGAAAAAAACGAGTTTGGGTTCTTCTGAAATTTCAAGCAAGTAACTTCATTTCAAGGTAAACAAAGAATACTCGCTCAAATGAAACAAAACAGAACCCTGTCTTTTAAATAATTTATGACAATAAGAATTAGCGTGATATATCGTTTGGGTGGGAATCCAAGATACTGCTAAACAGACATCAAGGAAAGACGTATTTCCAATAACAAGCTCTCCCCTGAGTATTAGGAGCTTGGAAATAGAGCAAGTTTAATAAACCTATTACTGGCAAGATAGTATGCCAGAACACAAAGAAGCCCTTTAGTCAAGTTGATTGTTTTTGAGTTTGGACATCGCTTCAGAGACTCCAAAAGTATTGTAAAAAGAGGAAGAGACGTGTCCAGCCTTATAGAAACGTATGCACAATGTGTGAACAATAACTGACATTTTGCAATAGTTTATGCAAATTCAATGTATTAATGAAGTAATTCTTTTGTAGCTCAGAATCCTAAAAACTAAGAACCTAGTATTTTGAGAAATCAGAAGTCCTGACGCACAACACGACATGCAGTCTACGGTCCATCAGTCCGATTCTGCAGTTCATAAGGCAGAAGTTGGTATTTCCTCTATTTCTTTTCCAAAAGCCCCGGTCCCCTTGAGTACTTGCGAGAGGTCAATGCACTCTTCATCGCGGTCATGTTAGGCCTCACCAGGATTGGGGAATTTTCATCGCCTCATCAGAACACCTGGAATTCAGGTGAGTGGCTTGCAAAGAACACTTGCCCTATCAAGTGGTGCCAATCCAGTCCTGCGCCCTTAGAAGTGGCTACAAAGTGCTGCAACTACCAGAACCCGTGCATCTTCCTAGGAACCACTCCATTGCTGCCACTGCAGGGAGAAGATCTGTGCATCCCCAAGACTGCGTGGAGAAACCTGGTACTTTTTCCTTGGAACCTGCGCATTTTGGAACTAGCACTTCAATTTCAGAACTGACACATTATCATTGTTGCATGAAAAGAATTGATGCATCACCTCAACTGTGGGATCGACATGATGCATCATTTGGCTCAGGCCCACATCTTGCTGTTGCAACCAGGATCAAGCAACTGTTGTTCAGCGGGCCTTGCGTGATCCCTGTAGTCCTTTAGTGCCTTATAGCGGTCGACCTGAAATCTCGACTTTGCCCCTGTCCAGCGCCACCAGATAACCTCATAGGGGCCTACTGCTTCTCAGCGCTAATTGTACCTTTTAATGTTTAAAAATTCATATCTTAACTTCTATTTATTGGATTTTTCTCCTTGCTATTTGTATACCTAGCACAGAGGTGGGGGAGTGTCAGCTGTGTGAACACTGCCTGACTAAAAAAAAGGACTGTTAGACCTGGCAGCTTTTTGGCATGTCTCCCCTGCCTTTTTACCTTCTGACATCCTGTTCTTATGATATACTGGACTCTACTTCTGCTGGTTTATTGTCTCTGCACACTTTACCACTGATAATCAGTGCTAAAGTGCAAGTGCTCCCTATGTAAATTGTATTGGTGATTGGTTTATCCATGATTGGCATATTTGATTTACTAGTAAGTCCCTAGTAAAGTGCACTAGAGGTGCCCAGGGCCTGTAAATCAAATGCTGCTAGTGGGCCTGCAGCACTGATTGTGCCACCCACATAAGTAGCCCTGTAAACATGTCTCAGACCTGCCACTGCAGTGTCTGTGTGTGCAGTTTTAATTTGCCAATTCGACCTGGTAAGTGTACCTACTTGCCAGGCCCAAACCTTCCCTTTTACTACATATAAGGCACCCCAAATGTATGCCCTAGGTAGCCCCAAGGGCAGGCTGCAGTGTATGTTAATGGTGGGACATGTACTGGTGTGCTGTACATGTCCCAAAAGTGAAATACTGCCAAATTCGTTTTTCACTGTTGCAGGGCCTATCTCTCTCATAGATTAACAGGGGGACTGCCTTTTATTATCCTTAAAGTGCAACTTCCCTTTGAGAGCAGATAGAAATATGGAGTTTGGGGTCTCTGAACTCACAATTTAAAAATACACCTTTTGGTAAAGTTGTTTTTTAAATTGTCTGTTTGAAAATGCCACTTTAAGAAAGTGGGCATTTTCTTGCTCAAACCATTCTGTGCCTCTGTCTGCTTGTGCATTCCACATCTGGGTCAGACGGACAGTTGGGCTGTTGTGAATTTCCTGCAGACAGTGACACAAAGGAAGCTGGGGTGTAGCCTGCATATCCTGATGAGCCACCTGGGCTAGAGTGAGGGATGAGTGGTCACTTACACCTGAAAGGGCTGTGCCTGCCCTCACGCAATGCTGTCTCTGACCCCCTGATGTGTGTCTGGGGCCTGGGCAAGGCAGGATGTTGTCAACAGCAGAGACTTTCCTTTGAAGTATATCTACTTCAAAGGCAGTGAATGGTATAAGTAGTAGACCCAAAACCCCAGACTTTTAGGAATCTTTCTAGATCAAGAGGAACCTCTGCCAAGGAGAAGAGCTGAAGAGCAGGAAGAGGAGTCTGCCACTTTGCTGTGTTGCTTTGCTGTGTTGGCCTGCAGTTGCCGCTTCTGCCTGAATAAAGAGAAAAGAGTTACCTTTGCTGTGTATTCTGCTTGAGAAAGTTCTCAAAGGACTTGGAGTAGAGCTTGCCTCCTGTTGGAAGTCTCAGGGATATCAAAGACTTCAGTTTCATCTGTCTACAGCACTTGGAACTGTGTGTTTTGTGCTGTTCAAGGAGCAAAACCACTGCGACACCGCCAACAATGCCGCTGGCCTGCACCGTGACCTGCTAAAGCCACACGGGGATGCACTGCCCTGCTTCGCACCTCAATCCTGGTCTCACCGAGCCACTGCTTGCACCGTGACCTGTGGGCCCCGCACTCTGGCATTGCCCTGCTCACACCGCAGCCTGGGCATCCCAGATGATGACGCTCCTGCTGACACTGGCGCAGCTGCCTGCACCATGGCCTGTGGACACCGCTTGCAAAGTACATGAAGCACCGTCCTATCCCGACCGACGACCTCCGCACCAACTCCAGAACCGACACCGCAACACCAGCGACGCCGCACTCCAGATCTCATCGCCAGGATCACGATGCCCTGCAATTCCAAATGTGCGGTTTGCAGGTCTTCCCGACACCGTAGCTGGCCTGTGACACCGCTGCCTGACTGAACTCTTTCTTTTGTGGAGTTATCGACTTCAAGGAACTGTATTGTTAAGTTAATTCTTGCAAAATTCATATCTTTATTATTGTATGTTGGATTTGTCTTGTTTTGGTCTTGTTTTACACACATAAATATTAGCTATTTGTCTAAAACTGGTGTAGTGTCCTTTTCTAGTTTTTTCAATGTATTAGTGTGCGTTATGTGCAAATGCTTTACACATTGCTTCTGAGATAAGCCTGACTGCTCGTGCCAAGCTACCAAGGGGGTGAGGAGGGGTTAGCTGAGTGGATATCTCCCTTATCCTGACTAGGATGAGGGTCCCTACTTGGACAGGGTGCAAACCGACTGCCAACTAGAGACCCCATTACTAGCAATACACTATTTGAATTGGCAAAAAACAACCTTGATAGAAAAATAGGTGAGTCCATAGGTTTCTTGCAAAGTAATGGTGGGTAGGTGCAGTATGTTTCAGAGATGTACTTGTACATACACCTGCGTGTGTCTCCGAGTGTGTGCACTGTCTTCACATTATTTTGTTTATACTATGTGCCCGGCTAGGGTGGCGAACAGTTGCCAGTGTTGTACAGTTACTCTGAGCACCGAGGAATGCTGTTTAGATTACAACCAAGGAGCTCCTGTGCATGAGGGTCCCATTCCATGCAAATGCAGAAGATATGTGGCTCACTCACCCTTCTGCCCCGGTGTTATATACCCTCTGATGCCCCTGCCCTGCTTCTTAGGTCCATGCTGGGTCCCCGCTGGGTCGAGGTAGCTGTGGTGCACCCACAGTGTGCAGTGTGGAGTATGTGTTGCTGGGGTTCTCAGTTCCCTGCAGCTCCTTACCTTCTCTGTTCCCCTTTGCCACCATCTCACGGCAGGCTGGATGTAGTGCCTTGCCTTGACAGGGGGGTATAGATCCCCAGTTCTGCTTACCCAGAAATTGCAGGGGTCCTCTGATCTCAACTCCACCTGCAGCCTCACATTATGCAGGGGGAATCCCATGCCGGGCCAGCACCCCAGTGTCCAACCTCAGAGTCCTCATTGCTGCCTGGATGTGGAGGGTAATTTCCGTTTCCCCTCCTTCTGCTGCTGCACATCTAAGTTGTGTGCACTCCTTTAGCCTACAGGAGTGCGAAGCCCTCCCAAGCCCTCCCTGTCTATTGAGGAGTGTGCCAAAGCTGCAGGGAACTCATCACAATTGCAATGAAACATTTATTGCATCATGTGAGATGAGGAGTGTGTTGGTAAAACTCCGCCATGCAGCATAGGTGGAGTTTTTAAGAACTCTGCACAACCAAGCAGAGTGCGGAGTGGTAAAAACTCTGTGAACTCTACTCACGAAGCAGAGTTTACACCACAGTCCTACCTACAATATCACAATATTCAGTAAGAAGTCAGTGAATTACCTGCAACTTTGTCCATTAATTTGTTCATTAAAACATTTGACTATAGCACTGTTAGTTCTTAAGTCATTAATAGTTCTGTGAACCAGGCTGAGATCCTGATTTAGAGGTTGCCGGATGGGTTACTCCATCACAAACATGACGGATATCCCATCCGCTGTATTACGATTCCCAGAGCATATAATGGGATCTTAATACAGCGGATGGGTTATCCATCACACTTGTGAAGGAGTAATCCCATCTACCAAGCTGTAAATCAGGCCCTTAGTCCTGTCAGAATGAGTGTGCGTGGTAATGAGATGTGAAAGAGGATAATGAGATGTGAGTGTGTGAGTGCAATATACAGATTTTCTGTGCTTAAAAGAGTCTAACATAAGTCCATTGGACATGCTGCCAATGGGAGACACTACATAACCTGAATTGCTTATCCTTTAAATTAGATATATGCTTCATAGCTAATCACTGCAAAAACTCGTGCTTTGTAAACACTGGAAAACACATTTTTGTATTTTACGATTTAGGCAGCTGAATAAACACTGATAAGCACTGATTTCAAAAATTTTGGAAAACACTGAGAAAACACCAGTGAATTCCATGAAAAATAAACACTGAAATCAGGATGGCCTACTAATCTTTGAGACTAGCATCTTTCTCTGTGATGGCAATCTGTACTGCTGCAAAGCAAACAACAAAGATTTCTCCTGGTCTTCAACCTTAGTTCAGGATGATGATCTCTGCCAACACTGTCTTATACCGGCTCACTCCAAAGGCAACATATTTCATCTGAACAATGACAAAGAGCTCCTTCTATTTACTGATGACATCTTCATGGTGACTGGTCCGAACACAGCCTGATGCCTTTTGCGCTAGCCCTTGCACACTGCAAACGTGTTGGTCCACTCAAAAAAGAAACCTTTTGGTTTTGGGATACAAAAAATGTAGACATTATCATACTTGCAGGCAAGGCTATGATGTTACTTCCATTTGTTGGTCACTAATCTTACATCAACATTACTGCAGCAGAGTACAATGACTGTTTAATGATTCTGGAAAGATCACCTGAGTTATCTATTTGTCACACTTAAACAGGCCAAAAGCACCACCACAACCATCCCAAATGGAATTTCTGAATCTAACTGGGAATACCTTGTATTTTTCTGTAGTGAAAAGGTCAAATCTATCAATTTTTTCTCTCCCTCCAATCCTTGATGACCTGGCTGTGGAAAATCTAATTGTGAATGCCCAGACATTATGTTTCATTTTGCTGTTTCCTGAGAGCCTGAGCTTCTCAAAATCATTACTATTTTCAAACCCTCGATCCATTAATGTCAACTCGCCAAAATGCCAGAGGTAGCGGAGATGACATCATCATTTCACCATTACTATCAATCACACACACGTACTTACACATACACACACATTTACACATAAACACATTTGTTATCACATAAACACACTCTCACCCGCAAGCTTTCACACAACATACATTTAGAATAGTTTTTTATTTACCTCAGCTGCCAGGGAGGGTCGTATTTCAGCAAATTGTAATTCATTCTTTATTATATTAATTGTGAATAAAAAAAATATTCACTCTCTGTGTAATAAAGAACTGACAAAAAACAAGGCAATTGGGGCTGCTCTTGTGTGTTTGGCACTGATGTTGCCACCTCTGAGGCCAGGGATCACAAAGGCTGTGCCAGAGGTTATAAGGGGCAAGCCAGGAGTCACAGTTGCAACCCCTGGTGACCCCTAAATAACATCCATGCTTCAACCACTTCATGGATGTAGTGTCAGTGACAAAAACCTTGCCAAACACTTGCCATCCTATTGGACCAGAGTAGTGAACTTCTCGTTTATGCACAGTGTTATTTCCTATAAGCTTGAAAACTGGTCTAGTCTTCTAGTCTCACCTCTGCTGAAGAAATCCTTAGTGGACTCTAATGACCTCAACAACTTCCACTCTGTATCAGGTCTTTCGTTTGTTCCCGGGGAATATATATCACATATATATATATATATATATATATATATATATATATATATATATATATATATATATATATATATATATATATATATATATGATTCACATTTGTTTTCTGCCCAATACAGTATGTAGCCAATGGGTCAGCCCATTTCAGCCATTGGTTAAATTAACTATGAGTAACAGCATTTCATAAACAGCACATTCACACAAGGTAGTTCCCTTCAGTACCAGTGACTACTACAGCAAAGTGTGCTTTGTGAGGTACATTTTTCTTTCTTTTAGTCAAAGTTATTTTTTTGTATTGGCGAGGGTCTAGCAGCTCCTCAAAAATAAAGTTTCACAGAAATGGTGACAAAATAAGCTTATGCTAAGCCTAAAGGCTGCCAGCCAACGATCAATCTATTGTATTTGCCATTGCATGCTTAAAAACTGGTTGAATGCATGCTCTGGCGTACCTGCAATCCCTATTAGAGTTATGTTCTTCCAGTAAAGAGGATAATGCAGCACCCAAGTAGTGTGGAACAGATTAGATAACGTGATGATGTCTGTCGATGGCTTGTTTCACTTTAATGATTTGCTGGTATCATTGACTCGGGCATTTGTAAATGAGTTTTGATTAAACTGGCAGGGGGTTTCCAGGCATGAGGAATTGTGTGAATTAGTAAAGCTAGCTCTGCTATTGCCCTCCATTTCCATAGGAAAACAATTCAGTATTACATTGGTTTCTATGCAGCTCACGTAAGTCTGTAATGCCACAGCCAAATAACTAAACTACAGTATATCGATAATCCAAGGGTAACTTGTGAAACAATGAGTGTAGAGGTCTCATTTTTAAGAGCTGATGTTGGTGTTGTCGAATACCAAGTATAGTCTAGATTCCACCTCATGCCTCTTTCTTCTATCACCCAGTACCCCATACTCTCTTCATCTCACCCTTGAGGATACTTTTCACCCTACTTCTTCATCCCTCTGTCGGTGTTTACCTATCTTTCTCTTCCTTCTCCCTCCTCCCTTTTTTCCAATTTCTCCCTTGCTCTATGTCGAAGTCTGGTGATGAAAAATAAGTCCCTGTCACCAAAAAGGGAGTGCTGGTGCCCACCCCCTACACCCACCAGCACGAAAGAAGAATGGCCATATTACAGAGACACAAACCATCTATCACTTGTTCTGATCCAGGCCCTAGAACGCTTCCTAGTTCCACGTGAGACTAGCTGCACCATTTGAGGTTTTTTGTTTGCGTTCTGGGATTTGAGGTTTTGTTACTCGAATTGTAAAACCACTACGAGTTCCAGAATGCGGTGAAATAAAATGGAATGGTGCAGCTGATCAGGCACATTCGGGCGAAACTTGACAGGTATATGACCCCGCTGAAGGTTCTTTCTGAAAGGTGCACGCAGGTCATACTTTTGATGTAGGCGTTGGGCATGTTCGCATTTCACAAGAGTGAGAAATATCGTGTTTTTTTGATGAGCTGCAAAGTGTCGCACATAAGGCTGTATGCCAGTTTCACAAGTCAAGTCAATGAAGTCTTTATTCGATATTTCATCATAAAAGACATGCTACACGTCATAATACTTATAAAATTATCAGTACTAACGATTATAACAATAAATACAATATTTCATAAAAGCTACTAAGAACGTATTAAATCTATCTGATGCTTCATTTGTTAAATAATTTTAACATATTAAAAAAAAAAGAAGTACATTACTTTAAAAAACTCAGTTCTAAAGTTCAAGATAATTTACTTATCTAAAACATGTAGCTGTTTTAGTAGTTCAGAACGAATTATCCATGCCCACCCCAGGAATTTGGCCACCCCTATTGCTATAGTAGGTGAAAGATCAGTTTTAAAGATCCTACAAGCAGTCATGGCCGATTGTGTGCCCAGACTTTTGCATAGGGGTACCAACCACTTCTTCCTTGGGGCAGCATATAATGGACAGACAAAGAACAAATGGCTCACATTTTCCCGCATTTCAGTACACAATGGGCATTTATCTGGGCCTCCAGTGCCCCAGGTTGAGGTTAAACACCTTAATGGTATTGAGCCCACTCTAACTTGGTGATATAATTTGCGGTCCATAGGTTTAGTAATAACATCCCAGTACTTTTCAATTGCAGAGGCATCTTTCACGTGTACAAATGTTGTTGTAAGGGAACTACCTATAAGGGATGAGTGTCTTATGCCTACCACCCATTCCCAATATAGTTGTTTCAGCTCTTTTTTTGAAGGAAAAGTAGCTGAGTCTGGGTTGTGCCAAAGGGCACCTAGACCCATGGCACAAAGGGTGGTTCTAACACCCTTAAACCAACCAATCTTATCGGATCCTAAGGTATCCCTTACCTCGAGGCATGCTTTCGCATATAATAACAGCTCTGGGGTAGACCACAACCTCCGCCAGAAGGCCAAGGGCCGAAATCTGGCTTGATCTTCCACCGGTTGGAGCCCAAGGTCATAAAGGAGCGGGATACGTGGGGATGACCTCGGAAGACCAACCGCCCCTCTGGTAAATCTGTTTTGGGCCAGCATCAGTCGGTCCAGATTGCTATAACCCCAAAGCTCTGCCCCATACAAGACTGAGGGAAGAATTTTTGACCCATAGATTTCCATAAGTGGGGACATCGGACGGGTAAATGATCTTTTATATTCCTTAAGAAGGGCACCGCCTAGTTGAACATGTTTAAGTGCTTGGATATCAATCTGGGGTTTCCAACTAAAATTATCACTAAAATGCACACCCAGATATGTAAATTCATTAGTTTGCTCAAGAATAGCACCACCCATTTTAACCCTTGCCACAATTTGTGTTTGACCTCTTAGTACCATAAATTTTGTTTTAGAAACATTTACTTCTAGATCATGCTCGTAAGCAAAATAACTCAAATCTAAGTAGGGCCTGCTGGAGCCCTTGCCTTGTCTTTGATAATAACAAGGTATCATCCGCGAACATGAGCAATGGTACTTTCATTCCCGCTATCTGGGGAGCATCCGTGGGATGTGTTGTAAAATATTTGGTAACCCCGTTAATAAACAGGGAAAACAAAGTAGGAGCCAGGACACATCCTTGTCTAACACCTTTCAAAACATGGAACCTGTCCGTAACCTCGCCAGGCTTACCCCAGCGGACTTGGGCATAAGTGTATGCATGAAGATTCATTAAGAGTCGCACTAGAGCCCTGGGCATTCCCTGTTCCAGTATGCAATCCCATAATTTAGTCCTAGGGACCAAGTCAAATGCAGATCTTAGATCCACAAAGGCTGCATACAACTTGCCCTTACCCCAAAAAACTGTTTTCCAATTTAAAAGGGCAAAACGAAAGGCTTGATCAATGGTGCTTACATGAGGTCTAAAACCCGCCTGCAACGGAGTCAAAATATCTGAGTCTGTTATCCATTCCTGTATCCTCCCTAAAATGAGGCGCGCTATGATTTTTTGGATCACATCAATAAGGCTGATAGGCCGGTAATTTGAGGGTACTGAGCGATCGCCTTTCTTGTATATAGGAAGGATTTCTGCCCCATACCATGAGTCAGGAATTTTAGCGCCTGCTGCAACTGCATTCACCAGGTGGAGTATATAAGGTACCCACAGGTCCTGGTCTTCCAAAAAAATGTCAGCTGGAATACCATCTGGGCCAGGGGCCCTCCCTTTGGGAATGTTTTGCAGGCAATTGATAACTTCAGTAACGGAGAATATTAACGGCTCGACGGGCTCAAGACAATAAGGTATAGTCACTTCTACTGTATGACACTTACACTGGTCCTCAAAAATTTTTACCCACTGATGATTAGAGACAGAAGCTGGGCTATAGTGGGCGTCCTGCGAGATACCCCATTTTATGAGGTGCCAAAACTGTTGCATATTGCGTTTACCACAGGCTTCTGACAGCATAAGCCAGCGTTCCTCGTCCCACTTTTGTTTTGCTTTGCGTTTTGCCTCATTAAAGAGTTTTCTAAAAGATCTAATCTGGCTATGATTTTTGTTCTTAATAGCCTCAAAGAGAACTCTTTTTGTCTTGCTACACTCTTTATCAAACCAGGTAGTGGATGAGTATTTCTTGGTCCTAGATTGTTTAGGGATAAATTTGATGAACAACTTTTTAAGTTCCTGAAACAAGTCAGAATGGGAACGTATAAGTTCGCTATTAATCTCGTCCTGTGTGCCACAATTGTTTAAAAGCTCCACAGAACTAGACACTAAGGTTCTTATCGCCCTACGGGCCCCAACTTCCACAGCTGTTTTGGGCCAGCGTACCCTGCGCATATCATTGCTCACAATGACCTCTTTTTCTGTTATATTAGGACCACTGCCCTCAGACATCTGAAAGCTGGAATCCCTTAAGGTCAAAACCAGCGGGTCATGATCGCTCTCTGGGCGTTCCGTAACTAGCATATCAACAACTGCAAACCACTGCCTCACATCGACCAAAATATAGTCGATACGACTACTGTGTCTGCCGTTGTTGAACGTATGCCTGCCCTTCCTATCTGACTTGACCCTTCCATTAACAGCTCTTAGACCCATATCCAGGCATAGCCCCTTGATATAGGTGGCTGAGCTCGACCACTTAGCAATCGGAGGTATCTCGAGTTGGGGAATACCCCAGGATAGATCCTCATCCTCGGTGAGCGGGCCGTCCTCAATACCCAGAGGCTCAAAACAAGTATTAAATTCCCCCATCACAATCTTGTGGCCATCGGTCGTTATTCCTGATAGAATGTCATCCAACAGGAGGAGGGTCGGAGAAACCCTTCCTCCCTGGAGGCCCCTGACATAAATATTATCCAACAGGATGTTTGTACCTTGGATGGACTTTATCTTTAAAGCAATTATGTCTGGACTATCAATTGTCACTTCTTCAACTCTTACACCCGCACTTTGGCGGACCCAAATTGTAAGACCTCCAACAGGACGCCCTTTCTGGCCTCTAATTGCTGGCTTGCTAAAGTTCAGATACCTCACCCGAAATATCGGTGTGATAGCCCATGTTTCCTGGAATGCAATTATATCGCCCTGATCTATGAAGTCCCTCCAATCAGGAATACACTGGCTGGACTCCAGACCGGCTATATTCCAGGATATATACCTTGATAACATATCAACAGGCTCAGCTAAAGCAGAGGGTGAGTCCGTACTAAAATTGGGTAATGCAGACAGTGTACCAACAGGGGTAATGTCAGGATTATTACTTTGATCTGTGGCAATAGCCTTCCAACCTATATCTTCTATGTAGGGGAATTTCAATAAAGTTAAATTAACTATTTCTTCTCTACCAATGAGTCAATCATTCTCATCTAGGCAGGATAACGGCCCATATCTCCCGGCAGTAATCAGGGGTTCAATGCTTTCTGGTGCGAACCAACCCCTGGGAGGGATAATGAAATTTTTGTTAATCTGGGAAGGCACCTTCACCTCGGGATACACCGTAGGATAAAAATCTAGTAGTTCCCACGTGACTATTGGTCCATCTGCAAGTTGCGGGCACCAGCCTCTCAAAAATGGGACCACATTAGTACTCCTGAAGTTAACTATTACCAGATCACCTGGGATATCTTTAATCATGTGGCCAAGCCAACCCACCCTTCTCACATTTAGGATTTTACCATCAATGGTAGGGGGGAGGGGTCTATTCTTAGTAAGCCAGAAGGCTACTTTGTTTTTTAAATCATTGTAACCTTCTTTTTTACCTGAACTAAGTTCTGGGACTCCTGACAATATACATACAAATGGAGCGGCCTCCGGTGGGAGATCAATCCTAACATTATAATTATTGTTGTGCTCTCTTACTTCCTTATGGACTCGAGTTGGTTGAGGCCTACCCTCTAGGGACCCTCGAATCACTTCGGGTTCCCTAGGTATAGTGGGCTCCGCCGCCAAACTTGTTTTGTTACATGGGGCTTTATGTCTTAAACTGCTGCCCGCGAGTATTACCTGCTCAACACAATTTCCAGATGGTAAATCTAGAGGTACCGTTAGTACATCTGCTGATGTCGATGTTGCTTGTACCCTCAGACTATGAACCTCTTGGGTAAGTACTTCAATTTTCAACAATAATGTGCTAAAGATTTCAGCCATTTTTGTCGCTAACTTATCCTCTACTGTTGCCAGTATATTTTCTATATACTGCCTGTTATGACAGCAACCCACTGGCTTATCAGATCCCCCGTCTAATCCCTTTGTTTTAATAGTATGGGTTTTTGCTTCGAGGGGCTTTCGAGAATTGCTGACCTTCCCCACTCCTCTTTTGCCCAACGACTTTCTACAAGCCCTAGCTGCTCTTGCTGGTTGGGGGGGAGTCTCTGCCATAACCACGGGGCTAGATGGGCTCTCGCCAATTATACCCATTGAGTCTAAGGGATTAGAATGTATCTGTGCCTCAGTTAGTATCATATCCTTATCAGTGTTGGCGCCCAGATCCTTAAAAGTAGACACTATATGTGGGGAGGAACTAGGATGTGTCTGAACGGGGAAACCTCCTTTACCTAGGGAGACTCTGCGATCGCTATTAATCTTTTTAACCACCTTAACCAGGTAGTTAACCAGGTAGTTATCAAGCATAGTAGCCCCTAGATTTTTGGCGGAGTTATTACAGTTAGCCATCATAGGTTGGTTGCAGTAAGTACCACCAGCTATAGTTCAGCAATACAAAACACAAAACCACGTAATCAAGATATAATACAACTAATTTACAGTTTAGGCAGAGTCCCGTGCCCAGTCCAGTCTCATCAGGCCTCTGAGGGCCACAGAGGGCCAGCCCCTTGCCCGGCGCCGCCCGCGCGCGTCCCGCGGTGCGCTGTACCTTTATTGCAATTTAAGGGCCCGGGGGTCATAACAGCACTTTCGCACCAGAGGATTCTGGGTATTGTAGTCCTCCCAGCGTGTTTTTAGCAGGCAGCCTACAACGGCGGTGGTCCGAGCCGGCAGCCCTGTGTCCTCATCTGCTCCCAAACAGTTGGCCTTTCTCTTCCGACCAGGCTGAGCTGCCACTACCACTGGTCTCCTTGCAGAGCCATTCTGTGGGAAGATAGAGGCTGGGGCCGTCTCTGGGGGGGCTAGCACAGGGGTGGCAGGAGACACAACTTCCACTTTCCGCTTCCACTTTCCGCTTCGGGACGGGAAGGGTTAAGCCACTTGATGGAACTGGGCTGGCTGGAGAGACTCATCCAAATTCTTCCTCACTTCACGCTCAGGAGAATTAGGCCGGGAACCAGAAAGGTCATTTTTGGTTGGAGTCTGGTTGGAGTCTTAACTTCCTTCTTTGGAAACTGGATTTTTTTTTTTAAGATCTAATCGGTCATGCGTGACCCATTCATCCAAACGCTTGTTAAAGTTAAAATCAATGTAATGCACATAAAAGAGCTTCTTCCCGCTGATATCTTTCACGCTCAGGATCTCCGCCAGTGCACCTCCGCCATCTTCCCCGTTCGATGACTCCGCCACGGCCCCGCCCCTTACACAGGTCACAGAGAGGCTTTCAAACACCTGAGCCAAAGGCACCGCGGACGGCTGGCGCACAATAGTTATTTACTCACTTGCACGCTGGAGCCCCCTGCCTCCGGTGTGAACGACCACCCCACACTGAGCCCGCCAGAGACGGGGACCGAGGAGGAGAAGGTGCACTTGATACGGGCGATGGTCCAGCTGGCAGCCTCGTCCTCTGCCGGGGTGTAGACCTCAATGGCCGCAGCAAACAAAGCACCTGTTCTGCAGACTCCAGTGAGACGCCTTTCTCACGCCAAGAACTTGCCCGGAGATGCCTGAGCTGTGTGGGGATCAAGTGAGATCCGGGCAGGCGTGTACGCGCCTCGGACCCGAGAGGGATGAGTCAGTGTGCTATACACCTCGGAAGAGCCGAGGAGGTCAGCCCAGTCTACCGGACATGGAGCAGTGAAGAAGAAGGGTGCACAGAATCCTCCAGCTCCGGAAGCTGCGGCGAGTTCCAAGCTCCGTGCTTCGAGCCACCCAGCGAGAGTTCACGGCGAGTGTTCCCCTCAGGCCCCCGGGCCCCCCCAAAAGCAGCAGCAGCGGCGGCGGTGGCGGTGGTGGCAGGCAGTAGCTCGTACTCCGTGCCGCGCTGCACTCCGACGTGAACCACCCGGCACCTGCGTGCACCCGGCACCTGCGTTCTGAACGTAGCTTTCCAAAACTACCAGTTCACAGTTCAGCAACATGTTTGGTCGCGCATAATATTTGACTATGGCAATGCATGTTTCAACCGACTTTAACAGTTAAAGTACATGCGAGGCAAAAAAGAACTAAAATTGTTTACATTTACGCATAGTCAAGTCATTCATTCACGCAAAGCTTTGCAAGAGTCTGTTGGAATATTTTGTTGACCTATTAAGTTGTTGAGAAATAGCCTTTCATTGCGGAGAGCCAACAGCTTTCAATGATCTGTTTCCCGCTTAGAGTTGTAAAGTGCATCTTGATAGCCTTAACCTTTTATGCCATTGGACAGCTGTGCATTACTTCAACTAATTAGTCAAAGGACCAAGCTGCACCAAATTTTCCATATAGTGTGTGAACGCTGAATTTATCGCTAATGATTTTCGGTATTATAAGTTATGAATTTGCATAGGATTTGGTTAATATAGAAAATAATGTGCGACTTGGAAAACGTGCCCACTTGAGTGGCCGCTAAAAAATATATAATGTTTTGGTAAATGCAATACTAATGTTTATTTAGAGCATCTATGTAGAAAACATTTTTTGCAGTAGTGTGTTATTTTAATTATTTGATGTTATGTATTTGCTTATTACTTGTAGGCCTTAAGTTAGCAAGGTTGGGCCTAGTTTGCACAGCCTCATATTAAACTTCAGTGTCTGAATACAAATTGCAAATTCATGTTTAGAAAATAAAGACGTATTGTTCACATTGAGTTGGCCAAACGTTTAGCAGGTCTCTAACTGCTTGCTAGAGTAATCTGTATTAGTAATTGATACAATGTTAACTTGATGCATAAGAAAACGATGTTCCCAGAAACCAACAATGGATGCACTGACTAGAGTATGGATGGATACAAGAAAGTTACATGACGAGCCTGACGATGGGAAAGCATGAATAGGAGCCAATCTGTGAAAGACAGTTTAATTGTATCATAGATTTGGGGTTTACTTTTTAATAGGATTGACTGTAAATGTACGAGTTTCTGAACAATGGTAATGTGGGAATTTCTTTATGTGATTCTAACTTAGCCCGACTGCATGGAGAAGTGCGCTTATTCTATTCTGTTTGGGAGCTGAGCAGTTCCTGATGACTTTATCCTTAACCTTAAATTTGAAGCTTGATGGCTAAATGGTTTGATGCTGCCCTTCGAGATTGCTTCTTGAATGGTTCAGATTGCGTAGAGACCCTTGTGTCTGAGCTATTTCATTTTACTGCCCTTTGCTGAAGATGACCAGACGGATGTCCAACTGATGAAGAGAATCGCAGCTTGCCGATCCATATTGAGGAGAGGTATAACAAAATGCTATTGTCTTGGTGGTAGATATTAGTAGTTGTTTTAAGTACCAACTGCTATTTTCTTATAGCTATAGTTAGATGCCTTTCCAAAATAACTTTTGACTAAAACTGTTTTGCATGAAGCCCAAACATGCTATTCTAATCTGCTGGTAGAGAGGAGAAACAGAAAATTCGAACAGATCATTGTTAAAAGAATCTATGTTGCTCATTTACTGAATCTAAATGGATGGTATTTCTAACACACAGTTATTATTGTTTTTGATTTGTACCGTGATTTTAGAGTTTTTGACAGTCAATGCCTTAGTTAAATTGAGATTCTTTAGAAGATTTGGTCAACCAGTGTTATTTGTGTATGTCTATCAGTTGATTTTGAGATTGACTTACGTGATATAAGCGTTGTTAATTTAGGGAAATGAACATTCTAACTTTTACTAAATGCTGTGGTTATTCATGACCAAATGTTTCCTGGTGTGTGATAACTAATGAGTCTATAGAAGAGTTTTGTTAATGTTTATTGATTATGCTGATGATTTGCACTGAATTTAAGGACTTATGTTGGAATTACTCTGATCGTTGTCAAAAGGTTCATCGAGCTTTAACGCGTCCCCTTATCTATTAACATATAAGACCAAATAAGGACAGCCGCGCTAATAGAAATGGTAGCAGAGTAGGATGGTTTGCCTCCTTAAGAGCCCATCATAAGGTCCATTGGATGGCTTGTGCCCTTAGGAGCACATCATAAAGTGTTTTTTCTCCTTAGAAGTGGTAACAGAATTGGATGGGTAGTCTCCTTAAGAGATCAAGATAGTTCGCAGAATTGGTAAAAGAAGCTGATAAAGGTTAACATTTTCAGATTCGATGATATAAAGTGGAAGGAGAATATGTCCCTAAGAACCTGCCATGACTTTCCCATAACCTTGGAGTTTGCCAATGCTTGTTTGAAGATGATATGGGCGTTCTAGTGACAGAGTGAATGTAGTAGGTTTTGCGCTTGCACACATTAATCAAATCGCAGATGAATTGTGATGTTTGTGAGGGTTTAGGGAGTTTGTGTAATCCAAATGAAGTTGTTGAAGGAATTTGCGTACTCTGAAGTGTGAGAGTAGGGAAGTCGTCCAACTTCACATGTGTGTGGCACTTTGTGCTAAAAAATTGTCCATATGGTTGTTGGTATACGGACCCTGCGTGGTCTGAGACTCCAGAGTATTGAAAAGTGTATGAGACACTTGGTTTATATTGTAATTTGTCTGTTTAATAGGTCAATTGGGCATGATTGACAAACTCAAGAGTGTGTGTTAAAGTGAGTATTAGGTTTTCGACTGAGATTTGGTGAGTCCTATGTGCCCCAGGAAGATCCACTGATCAGTTGAGAGTGAAATTTGCATGTCGAATTTTGCTTGTGAGTCAGGGAAACAGAGATAGAAGGAGCAGCTGTCAGAGCGAAATGCCACAGTGAAAAATCAGTAAGGTTTCTGAAGCGATTGTGTTACCTACCTTTAGTAAACAGACAAATTTGTGTATTGGTTTTTTCTTAGTGCTCGCAATAATTTGCATTAGTTTTGTGCAGATCTGAGTTTGGGAGGATGAGCCAAAGGGCTTTGTCAGCCGCTGTACGTGTGAGTGTGACGACATTGGAGCCGTGCTGGAATAGGTTGGTTAGTGAGAAGGGTCGCAAACGGATTGGTGAACAACCGTGAAGCATAATTGGTTAAGAAGGTAGGGGGAAAGGATTTTGGGATTCAAAGTCACTTCCTGATGTGGTTGAAAGTAGCACTAATTACTGAAAAATATTTTTTTCAAAGCATTAAAGAGTGCCCGGAGGGGAGATATGGTTATACCAGCTAGAGTAGGAGAAGTTACACCACCAGAAGGTACACCCGCCTATGTCGTGTTCGAAGAACAGGGTGCTGCGCCATGTCTTTGGTTAAAACAATGGTGCAAAGAAACAGAGAGAGAAGAGAGCTTAGCATTCTTTGCCCATTGAACATTTATTTTGAGGATTTTAGAGAATTTGAGGAGTGTACTATACGATCTTGAAACCTCCTCCGAGACCAGCACAGTTTGAAGCCTTTGCCATTTGGGAACTAGTAGCCAGACTTCAACAACAACTAAAGTTTGAAAGGAGAATGAGGAAAGCTGAAAAGACCTTAGCTGAGACAAGATGGGATAATGATCAGAAATTTTGGAAAACTGAGACTTTACTGGGAATTAAGTTGTTTCCTGCCATTACCCAGGAAACAGGAATGAGACTAGAAAAAACACAAACAAGAGGGATTCACATCCTTCTGATGACAAAGAGCAGGAATCAACAGAGTCTAGCAAGTCTTTGACTCAATGAAGACTCGGATGATAATGAGTTAATTTTACAGTTACTGAGGAATCGTCCCCCACCATATGCAGCACATGAGAAAGGTTCAAGTACCAATGTAGACCCTAGAGTTCCGACACCAGTTGAATCTACCCAGAGTTAGTACAGGTTAGCCATAGTATTCTGAGTACTTCTGCGATTCAAATGCCTATTCCGCAGATTGACATACCGAGAATTTACCCAGATGTGCCAATTGTAAATACTGCAACAAACCTATTAGTGCCATCAGGACAGGTTTACCAGAAGCCAACTTTGATCCAGAGAGAGTCTACCCCAAATTTGATGTCCCCAATGCAAGCACAGACGATTCCAAGACATACCCCTATAACAGGATCTTAGACAGAAATGTCTGCATTGATGACCCAAAATACAGGAGTAATGTACCCAAGAGAGTCAAATGCTAGACCCAGTCCAGATGCAGTGTCCGTGGCGGTTACCATAGGTCTGGTCATACCTTTGTTTGCTCAGGGAAATAATGAAAGCAGTGAGCAGAGAGACCTGAATCCAAGCGTAGAAGGGGAGAGATTCAATAAGAATGCTAAAATGATGACCCCATTAGACCAACATTTGATGGGGCAGGCCCATTAATTGATTTAGGTTCCTTTAGAACTCCTCTAAATAATAATCAGGGAAGGCTCGAGACATACCCTAATCCAAGCATAGTGACACCAGAAACCCCGAGCCTAACGTTACAGCAAGTATCAGGTGCAAGAAATAATAACATTTCATTACAAGACTTGACAGCTCAGCAGTAAACTGAATGGTGTGAGATGCTGAGTAGCACACAGGGTGATTCCAGCAGAAGAAGGGCCCTGAATGTAACCAGACTTAGACTAGAAGCAGAAGAGTTGATTGAGGCAACAATGGGATTAAACAGAATTCACTCATACAGGGAAGATGAGCTGCATTACCTGTGCCAACTGATTACCAATAAGCAGGAATAGGACATCAAAAATTAGCAGATTTAGCAGGAAAATATGACATAGAAATTGAAAAAACAAAACACTTAAAGAGGAGGTACAGGTTAGAATTTGACTTGAAAGACTTCAAGAACATGAGAGTACCGGGAATGAAAATTCACATTAGGGAACTAGTTCAGAGCATCCAAACATGGGGAGCCTTAGACAAGTGGGAAGGCAGATGGGTAAATAAAAGAGACAAAAGGAAAAGTCAGTCTGGGATTCTTACTATAAATGTGCAGCAAACTGAGGACCCTGTAAAAATATTTCTGATGAGAGAAATTCCGGGAGGGAACTTTGTGCATGTCCCTTGGAGCAGAAGTGACATATTGTCATTTACAAATGACTATCCCAGGTTGAGAGAGAAGCCAGTGAAGGAGTACCAGCAAACAGATAGGTTTGTGAAACTCGCAAAGTGCCTGTGAGAAGATTTAAATACCATGTTAGGAATAGTGGTTCCAGCCTACTTATGGGTCTAGTGTAAAAGAAGTGTAGATTGGCCGACCAAAAAACCTCAGAGAGATCTAGTTACGGGTGCACCATCCCATGATGTAATGAAATATTACTATAAGGTGATTGAATTTTTAAAAACAAGAATCTTGTCCAAGAATATTGACTGGCAGAGAACAAACAGGACAGCTCAGGAAAGCAAGGAGTCAATACATGCACACTATGAGTGACTGTTGCAGGCATTCAAGCATTACAGTGGGACAGAGACAATTGAGCCGAAAGACATGATTCATTTTGTGTTTATATTTGTTGAAGGATTGAGACCTGAAATTAGCCAGATGATTAAGAGTCATTTGATTTGTTGGGAAGTGAAGCCGATTGATGAAGTATTGCAATATGCCAAGTACTGTAGGGACGAGATTGAATTGAAACAGAGAAAGTTGAAGGAGAAGGCAATGGTGATGCAGATTAAAGCTGCACAAACAGGGATGCACAGGAGTTTTCCCAGCAGCAGCAACAGCAGCAAGAGAATATGTGGCCGCAGTAACAAGCGAAAGATAGAGGTAGAGGTGGAGTTGGAAATGTGAATCATGGTCCTGATTTGAGTACTGTGGTTGTCCAAGGTGATGTGCAAGGAAGGAAGAGATTGTTACCATGTCACGCTTGCGAGGCTTCGGACACTGGAAACGGGAGTGTCCGATGATAGGTCAGGAAGGTGTTGTTCAGCGAACAAACAAGATCAATTCTTTCCCAAATGCAAGAGAGGTCAAAATATGAATCCCCAAAATAATGTGAACCCAATGCAAAATTTTCAGCCTGTGCAACACATACAAATGCCATGTTTGCAAATGCCCCAGTTGCAACAAATGCAGCTTCCAGTGCAAATGGTACCTAGACAACAAATTCAAATCCCTCAGGCCCCAATGGGGCAGCAGCAGGTGATGCTTCCTCAGCGAATCACAAGTCAATTGTTTATCCAGAGTAATAACACAGTACATCAATTCCCACTACACAGTGAGGATAAAACGAATGATGACTGGGTGAGTGAGTTCGGATAAGGAAGAAAACAGGTAGTTGCATCATTAGAAGTAGATCAGAAAGGTCCATATGTGAAGAGAAAAGTGATGGGTCATAAAGTCTCATTTCTGGTTGATACTGGAGCTACACGCTCTACAGTGAGATCTGCAGAAGTTCCAAACTTGCCACTTTCAGGGAAGACAGTGCAGATTGTAGGAGTCGCCAATCAGTATTTGGCAAATCCAATTACAAAACCAGTTCAGGTTAAAATTGGTAATTTCGAGGGATTACACAAATTCGTAGTTTGTGATTCGAGTCCAGTATCCCTAAGGGACTTGGTATGCAAAACTAGGTATTCTATTACTTGCTCGAACTATGGAATTACTATCCAAACAGTGATGATGAAGAAGACTTGCCCGTAGAAAAGTAATGTGATACAGTGAATGAGGAGTATTCTCTCATTAGTTTCTATCCAGTGAGCCAGTTAAGGTCTAGTTAAGCCAAACACAATTTTTCCTCCTATACCTGACACAGGACACAATTGAGGGGATTTCTCCTATAATTGCAGAATTTGTAAACCAAGACGTTTTAAAAGAAGTGCTGAGCAGCTCATGTTATTCACTGATAATGGGTTTGCAAAAGCCATGTAGGAAGTTTCGGATTGTTCAGGATTTGAGGAAAGTAGATGACATTCCTTTCTGTACCTCTTCATGAGGCTAGCCAATTTTGTTTCTGTTTCAAATTTTGGGATCAAGTCTACTGTTGGTGCAGAATTCCACAAGGGTTTTCAGAGTCATCTATTTTCAACCAGATCCTGAAAAAGAACCCGGAGCCATTGAAATAGCCTTTCCAATCAACGTTAGTCCAATACATTGATGACCTATTGCTTGCATCCAAAACGAAAAGGCATGCAAATATGATACTATTGCCTTATTGAATCACTTAGGGAAAAATTTAGATAAAGTGCCCCCAGTGAAGGTACAATACAGTCAGAAAGAAGTGAAATACTTGGGACACCAAATTGAAAAGGGAGCAAGAAGAATTTCCAGAGAAAGGGTTACAGCCATACTGCAGATTAATCCCCCAGCCACACAGAGTTATCAGGATGTTTTTGGGAATGGTGAGTTAATGATGTCAGTGGTTCCTCAACTTTGTAATCGTTTCAAAGCCATTATAGAAGCTGACTCACGAAGAAGTCTCCGATCCCTTAGTGTTGGATCAAGTGTGCATGAAAGCTTTCACTGAATTGAGAGAGATTTTGTGCCCAGGGTGGGAATGCCTGACTACACAAAACCCTTTATGTTGTTTTGTCATGAGCGTGATGCATGTTCTTTGTCTGTTCTGACTCAGGTCCATGGTGGTGTAACCACCCAAATAGCATATTGCTTAGCTACTTTGTACCTAGTTGCAGCAGCCTTACCAGGTTGTCTGCAAACAGTTGCTGCGGTGGGACAGAGCCTCACTCAGAGTGAGATTATTGTGATACGACATCCTTTATCTGTTATTGTCCCACACTCCATGGAGGTTTTGCTTACCCGATCCAAGACTAGGCACCTGACGAATGCCAGGTTGACGAGTTATGAAACTGTCATCCTGGGTTACCCCACTGTGACGTTAAAAAGGTGTACAGTGCTTAACCCAGCAACTTTGCTTCCAAAAGAGAATACTGAAATAGACAAATTGAAAGAAGTTGAGCATGACTGTCTGGAGGTAACTGATTTGTGCACAAAACAAAGACCTGATATTAAGGATACCCAATTGGAAGAAAATTACCAAATTGTTTTTTGTTGATGGTTCCTGTATAAGAGATAACATGGGAACATTGAGAACAGGATAAGCTGTGTGCACAATTTCTGGTATACTTGAAGCGTCCTGGCTCCCAGGAGTATATTCTGCACAAGTGGCTAAATTTGTGGCTCTTACTAGAGCATGCCATGCTTCTGCACAGCTCAAAGTTACCATATACAGGGATAGTGAGTAGGGATTTGGAATAGTCCATGACTTTGGCCAGCTGTAATCACAGAGAGGTTTCCTGACCTCTTCTGGTTCTCAGGTTAGAAGTGGTGAGAAAATCTGACTTGTTGCAAGCTATGCAACTGCCTGAAAAGATTGATGTGGTGAAATGTAATGCACACCTGAAGTCAAAAGATTTTAGTGGTCATTATGAACATGGCGGGTTGGCCCGCCATGCCGGTGTTGGCGGGTGAAACCGCCAGCCGGCATGGCGGGTTACCGCCGCCACATAATGAACACGGTGAGGGCTGACATCGGCAGCCCTCACTCACCGCCAGGCTTCCTCCGTCAGACAGCCTGGGGGCGGGTGGAAACATCATCCGACAGGGCAGCTGTGCTACCCCTCGGATATTGTTTCCGAATCCTCCAGCCTTTTGCCTGGCGGGTTTCGCCGCCAGGAAAAGGATGCCAGAGGGGGTGCCCTGGGGCACCCCTGGGGGCCCCTGAACTGCCCATGCACTTTGCATGGGCAGTGCAGGGGCCCCGGTGCAGTGCCCCGTCATGCAGGTCTCGGGCAGTGATCTGCGCTATGGGTGCAGCTGCACCCGCCGCACAGAGGCATTGGCAACGGCTCCATGTGGAGCTGCCGCCAATGTCCCGGCCGTGCCTTCCTGTGGGCCGGCGGGCGGAAACAATGTTTCCGCCCGCCGGCCCACAGGAAGGTTCATTATTTGGCCGGCGGGGATCCGGGGATGCTGGCAGTCAGTGTTTTGACTGCCAGCATGAACACGGCAGTTGTTACCGCCATGTTCATAATGACCACCTTTGTGTCAATGGGAAATGGATGTGCGGATCAAGTCACAAGGTTTTGCACATTGAACTGCTTTACATGTAAATGACACTTAGGAAGAACTGAAAGCACTTCAAGAAAATGTTGACAGGGAGGGGAGAAAATATTGGATAAAGTTAAAATGTGTTCAACGTGAAGATTACGTGTGAGTGTCAGGAGAAGGCCAAGTAGTTCTGCCTAATAGTTTGTTGACTCAAATGGCGAGATATTATCATGTCTAAGATCATGTTGGAAGGGATGCCATGATTCGTACCTTCAAACAATACTAGTTTAATCCAAAATTTAGACAGGTTGTCGAAGCAGTTTGCCATCGCTGCATTATCTGTCAGCAGATGAACGTGGGTAAAGGGACTGTGGTCAACATGAGCCACATTGAAGAGTGGGAGGTCCATTTAGAAGGATGCAGATGGATTTAATTGAAATGCCTGTGTGTTGAGGATTGAGACACGTCTTGGTGATTGTTTGCATTTTTAGTCACTGAATTGAAGCTTACCCTACATGAAGAAATGACTGTCTCACAGTAGCAAAATTACTGCTTGGGGAACTGATAGCACGTTTTGGTTTTCCGAAAAAATCCTGCAACACAGAGAGAAATCACAAGTCCAACCCTGAAAAGAGCATTGAAAAGAGGTCCACTGAAAGGTGATAAGTGGCCGAAATCACAACCAAAGAGGAACAAAGCAATTTCAGTGACAACAATTGAGGAGGAAGTAGACACAACAAGAAAATAAAATTTAAGTGATGAAGAGTTGACTGGAGAGCGCAGATAGAAAAGAAAACAAAGGTACGCAGGTCCTGAATGGGTGTATGTAACAACAAGTGAATGGCAGAAGGAGTTTTTGTCTTTTTGCTTTGATCGAGAAATCCCAGGTCAATATTTTGGCATGTGAAGAAAGTCAATGAACTCAGCTGTGTAAAGCTGTAAACTGAGAAAATAAAAGAGACTTTTGAAAGTAACTGAAAAATACTTTTGAAAAATACCCTGATTTGACAAAGCTGCTAAACCGATTTTGACAAACTACCTATTTTTGACAAAAGGGTCCTGGGAGAAAGACTGAAAGCTGTAAATAACCGCTAAAGAATATTGAAAGTTCTTGTTTTTGTGTTGTTTTGATTTTTTTTGCTGCATACCTATAATTTTTCTCTTCTAATATCTGATTTTTTTACAGATCAGGTGTACCCAAAGCCAGCAGGGTAGGAACAAAAAGTTCTGTAAATACAGAGGTATTGGTTTGGCAATTGCATGTATGATAGGATGCTTGATATTGATTGTGAGTGTGGCATTGCTTAAAAAGATTGTGGCCAGCCATACCACTGCTTTAGTGACAGCTACTACACTTACAGCAGTGGAGAGGTTCAGGTTAGATGAGAAGTATTTGCTCATAGACAAGAACCAAGGAGATCTTTCTTCTAATGTTTTCTATTGCTTATTGCATGAGTATGTGGAGACGATGAATGCAAGAAACTGCTATGTGTGTACGCAGATTCCTTCATCAGTGAAGGAAGGAGTTACTTACCATAGTTTGCCTCTTACTTATGGAATAAGTTGTAGTCTTTTACTAACAAGGTTCTATAACCAGGAGTACATTCAATATTTCCACTTCAGCCACGATGTTGTATTTTCGTTCGTTCCTGTAATTAGGTACCTGAGTGGAGTAGCAAAGTATAATAATATGGAGTTAATGAGAGGATTCTTTGAACCTACATTAACATTTGGCACAGCTTTGGCACACCAGAACAATCTCACATGCTTGCTGACACCTTTAGAAAAGAGCTTCATAGAGCAGACAGACGATAGGAGAAAGGCACTAAAGGAGAAATTTAAAAAGGGCTTAGAGAAAAGAACAGTTAGAAATGATCATGCATTTAGCGACTTAAAGACACAGGGAAAATTGCCTTTAGATGTGCAACACATAGAGAAGCTTTGTATATACAGGCCTAAATCTAGAACTGATACGTTTGTGGGAACAAGTGGATGTAGGCATGTGTTTTTATTTCAGAGTAAGTGGACATTGACTTAAATGACCTGAAAGAACCTGGTGTTTGGGAAAAAGTTGGCAAAGGTGTTGCTTCTGTGGGAAATTGGCTGTGCAACCTTGGGGAAAGGGATAATTTGGGAAATAATACACGTAATATTGATGATTGTGATTTGTCTATTTGGAACATGGGGAATTTATATACTGTGTCATGTGATTAAAATGAGAATATTGAAAAATGATCAGAGGAGGGAAGAAATTAAAATGGAAAGAGTATTTAGGGAGAACTCGAAAAGGGATAGAAGAGATAAGATTTACAGGGAGAGCAAATTTTAGATGAACAAAAATCTGGGGTAATGAAAAGTGTGATGACATATTTACTCATCAGAGGAGGGAATGTGAACGCTGAATTGATTACTACTGATTTTATGTATTACGAGTTATGAATTTGCATAGAATTTGCTTAACATAGAAAATAATGAGCGACTTGGAAAATGTGCCCACTTGAGTGACCACCATGAAATACATAATGTTTTAGTAAATGCAGTACTAATGTTTATTTAGAGCATGTATTTGGGAAAAAGAATTGTATTATTGTGTTTTATTAATGATTTGATGTTGTGTATTTGCTTATTAATTATAGGCCTTAAGTTAGCAAGGTTGGGCCTAGTTTGCACAGCCTCATATTAAACTGCAATGTCTGAATAAATGGTAATGTGGGAAATTCTTTATGTGATTCTAACTTAGCCCGACTGCACAGAGGAGAAGTGCGCTCATTCTATTCTGATTGGGAGCTGAGCAGTTCCTGATGACTTTATCCTTAACTTTTACTTTGAAGCTTGATGGCTAAATGGTTTGATGCTGCCCTTAGAGATTGTTTCTTAAATGGTTCAGATTGCGTATAGACCCCTGTGTCTGAGCTATTCCCTTTCACTGCCCTTTGCTGAAGATGAACAGATGGATGTCCAACTGATGAAGAGAATCGCAGCTTGTCAATCCTTATTGAGGAGAGGTATTACAAAATGCTATTGTCTTGGTAGTAGATATTATTAGTTCTTTTATGTACCAACCGCTATTTTGTTAGAGCCATAGTAAGATGTTTTTCCAAATTAACTTTTGACTAAAACTGTTTTGCATGAATCCCAACATGCTATTCCAATGGTAGGGATGGAGAAACAAAAAATTCTAACAGACCATTGTTAAAAAAATGTATGTTGCTCATTTGCTGAATCTAAATGTATGGTACTTCTAACGCACAGTTATTCTTTTTGTTGATTTGTACCGTGATTCTCGAGTGTTTAGCAGTCAATGCCTTAGTTAAATTAGGATTTTTCAGAAGATTTGGTCAATCAGTGTTATTTGTGTATGTCTATCAGTTGATTTAGAGATTGACTTACGAGATATTAACATTGTTAATTTAGGGAAATAAACATTCTAACTTTTACTAAACGGTGTGGTTATTCATGACCAAATGGGTCATGATGCGTGATAACTAATGAAGAGTTTTGTCAATGTTTATTGATTATGCTGATGTATTTGCTTAGAATTTTGGGACCTGTGGTGGAATCACTCTAAGTGTTGTAAAAAGGTCCATCGACCTATAACGTGTCCCCTTATCTATTAACATATAAAGACCAAATAAGGACGGACGTGCTAACAAGTGAAAGAGCATACCTTGGCTGTGCCAGTATGCATTCCAGAAAGGAAACAAAAACTTAATCAACTGCATATATAACATGTGTTCAAATGTATTAAAGTAAAGGTGGTGAACTGAAAACCATATAATCTAAGTGCACTTATAAACAGAGCTGTAGAAACGTTGTATGGATGTTGTGTAATTACATTTATTGATTGAAGATATACACATATATCCAATGTTATTCAAATGTACTGGTTTTATGATATCTCAGAAATTGAATATTTTCATAGTTATTCTTTGTTTATTGTGCTTAAGAGAAATGCACACATAATCATGTATTTGAATGTGCATTGAATTCTATGTTAAGATGGTTTGATTTAAGGCCTAACATGTTTTCTGTGTTTTACCTTCAATGTGGACTTTTGCTCTTTTCACATATTTCTTTATTTGTGCATGCGTCTGCACAAGTCTCCAGTTAATGAAGAGCTTATTGTTAGTTATAGATAAGGGGGTACTGGAAGTCAGGTTGCCAAGGACGAGGAGTGTTAACGAGGAGCCATGAAGAAGAAATCCCCTCCGGATTCCTCGACACTGGAGTGATCCAAGGTCATCCTAATGCTTGGTCCGAAAGGCTAAGGAGAGTTGCAATTTACAACTGTGTACGGACTATGGAAAGTTACTGGCAATGACGTCAGCTACTGAGAAGGTTCTGCATAGATCAAAACAGTGTTTAGTTAGTTAGAGAAGGCAGGTTCCTTTTGACCTTTTAACTAGAGCAGACCTTAGAGACTGAGAGAGTCAGATACCTCTTTTCCTTTACTTGGCTGATGTGGCTTCATGCTATTGACATCTCACTTCGAAAGAAAGTCTACTGAGGTTTCGTTATACTGACAGTTTTGGTTCATTTCCTATTTCCATAATTTTTAGAAACTTTAGGTTTCTCTTGGTCATTAGAATAGTCATATTCATGTAGATTCAATGGTTAGGCAGGAAAATCAAAGCTTGGACTCTGATCACCAAGTTCTGTTTTTAATCTTTTGCATTGCCGCTACTGAGATGTTGCCTTATGCTTGTACGATTTAATCTGTTTCAATACTTTTACTCACCTTTAGTGATTCTACTTATATAGTATGTTTTTGAGACTCACTTACATAAGTCTAGCTTTGAATTTGTAATAAATCGTTTGAACTTTAATTTTGCTTCTGAGATTCTACGTATGGCCAAATGGGTTGCACTGTAAATTGATTGAATTGTATTAATGTGTCTCTCCTTACCTCTTGGATCTCCAAAAAGTTCATCAGACCTTGAAAATTAGTGAATATGCCAGATGCTGGATGATAAAACAGTGCATTTTTATGATACACTTAGCCAGGCAGGTGAAATACTTAAAAAAAAAACTGAATCAAAAAGGGATGCTGAAACCCCAAATAGTATGTCAAAAAGAGCTGCATTTACTTGACTTAATTGAAAATGAACATATCCCCCTTTGAGGCCCTGGGGGAGATATTGTTGCAGTGGTGATGGAACCCTTCAGAGTGGGGGTGCTGCCACTAGTGTAAAATCACTGAAGTCATATGGATTGTTCACAATTCAAGCCTCACTCAAAAAACAAGTATGGCAAATGAGCAAAGCACATTCAGCCAGAGTGATAATGGTGTGGTATGTAGCCAGTGGTGCATTTTGGAAAATGCATTTGCAAATATATTACTATAGAAGGATGTGGTAGTGCGCCTTTACATACAGACAGCACATTTTCCATTGAAATGACCACCACATTTGCACTGACATACAGTTTTACTAATAAAACTATATAGAGCACAAACAATAATGTGTAAAATCATTATTTACATCACATTTCATCATTAAAAAAAGGTGCTCCATTTGTGGTTTTCAAAATTCTGACATATTATGAAATATGTGGACAGTTCATTCAAAACTGTTGTGTGTTAGAATAAAACTGACACCCTGTAGCCTTTTCGTTCACACTTTCTATACCTCAGGAAAATAGTCAGATAGTTCACTAAATAAAATCCCTTAACTTTGCAGTAAGAGAAATAAATGCAAACACCAATATCCATATTAAAAGAATAAGCAGCAATTTGTCAGAAGGCATATCCTGCCGTTTGACCTTCATCATTGAATGCCCAGCAAATCTGGCAAGGTAAAATCAAAATGTAAAGGCTTTTTTATTGCTCATCACCTTCTCAACTCCAGGATGGTTGTTGTGGAGGTACAGCAGAACCCCTCGCACCTGCACTTCCAGCGCCTATGTATTGTTGCCCCATTTTACCCTGGATTTTCTGGGCAAGTGGCGTGAGCAAACTGGGGCTTGGATGTTCTTAGGGTGGTAGACAAGGTCTGTTTGGCTTTAGCCATGGGTTGAAAGGGGAGAGCTTTCACTTTTTTGCCTGCCACTGCACACAAATCAGGTTAGCAAAGGGCTCACCATCAACCTTTGTAATTAAGTCTGTGAGCATGGCTTTGTGTGGGCAAGGTCCCTTTTGGTCTACAGGAAGTAACAAAAAAAGGACATTGATATGGGTCTCTATTGGGCCCTATATTCATGTCCTTAATTTTACTGGAAAAACACTGATCGATTTCTGAATAATTCATGTAAAAAAGTTAAGGTAATTCATGTCTGAGATTTACTTCCTGTTTATTTATCACATTTTATCTAATATTGTATTCCCTAAGAGCGTTAGCTATTTTCAAGATATTGGTGGTCATTACAACTTCGGCGGTAAAAGCTGCTTACTGCCGTGCAGAAGACCGCCAATACACCGCCGCGGCTGCGGAATTCCACCACAGCTATTATGACCCACATCTCGGAATCCGCTGAAATTCAGACACCCACCGAAGTCCGCCACACCAAAGGTCAGTGATAAACTGGCGAAAACAAATCCTCCACTGTCACGCCAACAGAACACGCCCATGCTATTACGACACACGAATCCACGTGGAGGTCTTTCAACCGCGGTATTCCATTGGCGGTACACACCGCCGCGCTCAAAATACACACACATCTCCAAAACACCGCCACATTGGACAATTCCAAATACACACACCTGATACACATACAAACACCACTCCCACACACCCATTACAATATAAAACACACACCCACAACACCCACAAACCCCTACGACCAAAAATTAGAGACGAAGGCGACAGAGAGAGAGCACAGCAATAGACAACCCCACCACACAGAGGCACACAACACCATCACCCACACAACATCCACGCACAAAACACCACACACCACTACACATCACCACACTCATCACCACATACACCACCCCACACATCACCTACACCAGTGGTTCCCAACCTGTGGTCCGAGGACCCCTGGGGGTCCGCGAAGCCTTCTCAGGGGGTCCGCAAGAGCCTAGAAAATTAAAAAATATGAACAAATATTGACAAATGAGGTCCCCAGCTTCCAGTAATGACTCAGGCGGGGGTACCCGGATTCCCATGATGATTCAGTGGGGGCCCCCGGGTTCCATTAACGTTAAAGTGGGGGTCCACAGAAATCAAAAGGTTGGGAACCACTGACCTACACCACCCCATGGCACGCCAAAGACATCCCAGGTTTTCCGAGGAGGAGCTCAGGGTTATGGTGGAGGAAATCGTACGGGTAGAGCCACAGCTATTTGGATCACAGGTGCAGCACACCTCCATAGCTAGGAAGATGGAGCTATGGCGAAGAATCGTCGACAGGGTCAACGCAGTGGGACAGCACCCAAGAAATCGGGAGGACATCAGGAAGAGGTGGAACGACCTACGGGGGAAGGTGCGTTCCGTGGTCTCCAGGCACAACATCGCGATTCAGCGGACTGGCGGCGGACCCCCACCTCCTTCCCCCACAACTAACAACATGGGAGGAGCAGGTCTTGACCATTATGCATCCAGAGGGCCTCGGAGGAGTCGGTGGAGGAATGGACACTGGTAAGTCAAATCTTAACTATCATATCCCCACCCTACCTGCATGCTATCACACACCCCCACCCTCACCCCCTCCCCTCCCCTATCACTCCAACTCCTCACTAATGTACTAATAACACAAACCACCCATCCCAACACCAAGCCCTGCATGACACAACAAAGCATGGACACCCCTCACTAAAGCATGCCCACTGCACATACCCATAACAACCCCTAACCATCATCACACAAGCCCCCACACAGGAAAGCTAGCACTGGGGTACACGCTCACCCACCCATTGCACACCATGACACACACACATGCAATAATCATGCTTTTATTCCCTTTCAGGACCACTACCTAACATTACCAGACAGGAGGGTCCAGATATCTCTACCCCACCCCCAGAAGAGGCCCACAGTGATGACAGCAGCTCTGGCCAACTGGATCAAGATGACCAGCCCGGACCATCATGGGCCTCAGGACAGTCGGTTCCCCTCGCACAGGCACAGCCCAACACTGACCTTCCACCCTTTGGTAACACCAGCACAGCACCCACCCAGCGGGCCCATACCTCAGTTCCCAGGACATGTCAATCAGCTGTGTGTCCACCACTACAGGGAACCCAGGATAACCCACCACCCCAACAACAACAGGGACCTGGGGGCAGTGGTAGTGGGCACACGGTCCAAGGGACGGAGGCCCAGGAACACAGGGGAACTGGGGGGGCTGCTGTGTGACAGGGTGCGGACAGGACAAGGGAACCCACTCTCCACGAGGCCCTCTCCTCCATCATGGGAGCATACCACAACTCCCAGGAGACAATGGCGATGGTCCTGGCAAAGTTTCAGGAGACCCAGCGCATGCAGGACGAACTGTATTTGGGGTTCAGGGAGGAGCTCAGAACCATCAGCTCCGCCCCGGGCACCATAGTAGGGGTGCTGAAGGATATACAGAAGACCATGAGGGACACCGTGGCACTCCAAGGGGCCCCTGACACAAGCCTGGACGATGAACTGCCCACCACCTCCGCCAGCACTAGTGGACAGGACGCCCCGCCACAGGACCACCACACCAGAAACCCACCCCCTGCAGACGGAGAACCACCGCAAGCGGTCCCTGAGATCCAGGAACAGGACAGAGCAAGATGGCAAGACCCCCGCCAGGAAATGAGACCACCCTGATTGTCATCCCACAGTCCCACTTTGTGACCCTGTCCAGATTGGAACTGTTCCACCTCCACTTCCTATGCCCATATGGGCAGTGCACCTGTGAGACTAATAGACTGGACTCTGCCATGGACATTCCTCCACCATCACCCATCACCATTTTGCCACCCCCTCCAATAATTAGCACTTCAATAAACACCCTTGAACCACAAAACAATCTGGAGTCAGTCTGTGATTTTGAAAATGTGTATTAGCTATGACAATGACAAAATTTGTTCGAAAATGTAATGTCAACATACCTATGTCACACATCACAAGCCAATGAAGGATGCAAGCAGATGACACACGTTGGTAACCACACCTGTGAAACCGTAATGGAAATGTACCACTCAGTTAGCATATACTGCTTCAAATTGACAGACAGGATAGAGGTAGAAGTGTGAAAGTAAATGTAATAGTAAAAAAATGTGTTCTCACCTGTGTGTCACTGGAAATATTGCTGTATGACAGAGTCCCTGTTATTAATGTCTTCTTCCTCTGCTTCCTCCTCATCACTGTCCACAGGCTCCACAGCTGACACAAAACCGTCATCTGGACTATCCTCCTGCAGAAAAGGCACCTGGCGTCGCAAAGCAAGATTGTGAAGCATACAGCAGGCGATGATGATCTGGCACACCTTCCGTGGTGAGTAGAATAGGGAACCACCTGTCATATGCAGGCACCTGAACCTGGCCTTCAGGAGGCCGAAGGTGCGTTCGATCACCCTCCTAGTCCGCCCAGGGGCCTCATTGTAGCGTTCCTCTGCCCTGGTCCTGGGATTCCTCACTGGGGTCAATAGCCATGACAGGTTGGTGTAACCAGAGTCCCCTAATAGCCACACACAGTGCCTCTGGAGTTGACCCATCACATACAGGATGCTGCTATTCCGCAAGATGTAGGCGTCATGCACTGATCCAGGGAACATAGCATTTACCTGCGAGATGTACTGGTCTGCCAAACATACCATCTGTACATTCATCAAATGATAACTCTTCCGGTTCCTGTACACCTGTTCACTCCTGTTGGGGGGGACCAAAGCCACATGGGTCCCATCAATGGCACCTATGATGTTAGGGATATGTCCCAGAGCATAGAAGTCACCTTTAACTGTAGCCAAATCCTCCACCTGAGGGAAAACGATGTAGCTCCTCACGCGTTTCAGCAGGGCAGACAACACTCTGGACAACACGTTGGAAAACATAGGCTGGGACATCCCTGATGCCATGGCCACTGTTGTTTGAAATGACCCACTTGCAAGGAAATGGGGTAATGACAGCACCTGCACTTCAGGGGGAATTCCTGTGGGATGGCGGATTGGGGATATCAGATCTGTCTTCAACTGGGTACACAGTTCCTGTATTGTGGCACGGTCAAACCTGTAGGTGATGATTAAATGTCGCTCCTCCATTGTCAACAGGTCCACCAGCGGTCGGTACACCGGAGGATTCCGCCATCTCCTCACATGTCCCAGCTGACGGTGCCTAGGAAGGACAACAGCGACCACAGAGTCAAGCAACTCAGAGGTATGTACCCACAGCTACACAGTACACAAAATAGAATCCTAAAAAGTTGTCTGTAAGTGAGTCCAGGCCTAGGTATGTGTGGCACAGTTGTAAATGAAGCCATGTGGGCCTCTGAAATGGCGGCTGCCTGACCTCTAAACTGGGACAATTGGATGTGAGGTAACTGCGCTGGCTTTGTACACTGTCGCGGTTATGCGGTCGAAGACCGTGGTGCAATGCTGCATTGGTTAACATTGGACCCTATGGGTCCCAGGAGCCAATGACGCAGTGCGCCGGCGGAGATGATACGCACCGCCACGGACGTCACCGCCGCGGACGTGACCACCATTTTCTATCTGTTGAATCACTCGATAACTGATCTTCGACAGGAGACGACCTACACTGCAAGTGCTGCTGTGACCTCGGTCTGGAAGAGACAATGGCTCGTGCATCTGGGGAAAGGGCCCCTGCCTTCATTGCACAGGAGTTGGAGAAGCTTGTGGACGGGGTCCTCCCCCAGTACACGCTACTCTACGGTCCTCCAGACCAACAGGTGAGTACATAGGGTGCAAGCTGTATGGGCTATGCCTGGGTGGAGAGGGCTGGATGTAAGTAGGAAGGGGGCAGAGTTTTGCGAGCATGAAGGAGTGTGAATGCATGCGCCACATGGCTAGGGCAGGGATGTGGGCCACTCACTTCGACGGTGCTGTTGCTAATGACTTCTCTTCTTCCCCTGTACATGTCATGTAGGTCAGCGCCCACCAGAAGAAGGATATTTGGCGTGCCATCGCCAAGGAAGTCTGGACCCTGGGGGTCCACCAGAGACGGAGCACCCACTGCCGTAAAAGATGGGAGGACATTCGCCGCTGGAGCAAGAAGACGGCGGAGGCTCAGCTGGGGATGGCCTCCCAACGTGGGAGGGGTGCCCATCGCACCCTGACCCTCCTGATGTTCCAGATCCTGGTGGTAGCCTACCCTGAGTTGGATGGGCGCTTGAGGGCATCACAGCAGACACAAGGGGGTGAGTACACTCACATTCTGATGACTGCGCGCAGTGTAGGGGTCTGGGTGTGGGAGGAGGGCTGTGGGTTTCCCTAGGCCAGGGCGAGTTCCGTAGGCTAGGCCCCTCCGGAATGCAGGGCATGTGCCACTCCACCCCACCTCTGTAGAGTGCTAAGTACAGGTATACATGCCCCTGTGTCATCTATGTGGACAGATGACACTCATAGCCATGTAGGCCATATCCCAGGAACTGCATCTGTAGAGGCCAAGAGCACGGCGTAGTGCAGGGGGCTGCTGTGTCTGTGTTGTCCGCCAACGGTAGCGGTAAGCCATGCACTCAACCTGTCTTTCTTCTGTTCTCCCCCCCCCTTTTTGTGCTCTCCCTGTTCTTTTGTGCATCAACATCATCAGGCGGAGGTACAGTGGCACCGGAGCACGAGGGAGCTGCATCCCACATGGCCATGGAGGGCCACACCACAGACTCCGAATACACCAGTAGGACGGAGGGCGAGGGGAGCTTCACGTCGGTCACTGGATCAGCAGACAGCGACACGGACTCGTCCTCTGATGGGAGCTCCCTTGTGGTGGCGGCACCATCTGTGCCCCCTACTTCTACAGGTACAGCCGCCACCCCCCCTACCAGCACAGCCCTCCCAGCAGCCCCTCAGCCTTCGCTCCGTGCCTGCTCACCCAGGAGGGTGGGCATCACCTTCGCCCCAGGCACCTCAGCCCCTGCCCCTGTCACCCCTGCTGCCCTCAGTGAGGAGTCCATCGACCTCCTCAGGTCACTCACTGTTGGGCAGTCTACCATTGTGAATGCCATCCAGGGTGTAGAAAGGGAGTTGCAACACAGTAATGCATTCCTGGAGGGCATTCATTCTGGTCAGGTTGCCCTTCATCGAACCCTGCAATCTCTGGCCTCAGCACTGATGGCAGCCATTGTCCCTGTGTCTAGCCTCCTCCCCCAACTTCCTCCACCCAGACCCAATCCCCTGTACCCCAGCCTATCCCAAGCACACCATCAGACCAGCATGCACACACCTCAACACACAAAAGTGGTTCTGGCAAACATAGGCACCACACATCCCACAGGCACTCACACAAGCATCACCCACATACAGACACAGCAACATCCACTGCCTCCACTGTGTCCCCCTCCTCGTCGTCTCCCTCCTCCCTCCCAGTGTCATCTACACTCTCACCTGCATGCACTACATCTACAGCCACTAGGACTTGCACCAGAACACCCAGCACCACACCCCGCTCACCTGCACTCACCACCCCCACTACCATTTACACGTCCCCTGTGTCCTCTCCCAGTGTGTCTGTGACGCCCCCTCCCACACAAACGCGGGCACCCACACACCCAACATCCATCCACCTCATGACAGCCTCCAGAACATGCACCTGCAGCCAAATCATCTAAAGTTACACCTCCTACAACCACCTCCTCTTCCTCCACTCCCAGACCCCCTCCAGGTACCCATCCCAGTGTTCGTCAGAAACTTTTCCTGACCAACGTTGACCTCTTTCCCACCACCCCCACCCCTCCAATTCATAGGTCCCGTACTAGCACCTCAGCCAAAAAAAAGTCTGGTTCCAGTGGTGCGTGTTAGAGGTATATGGAGTGCGCCGGGCACCACGGCAGCCAGTGTGACATGGAGCCAAAGCACTGCCAGTCCACCCCTTGTAAAACACCAGAAGTTGGACAGTGCCCGACGGGAGAGGGTGAAGACTCCTGCCGGCAAAGCCCCTCACAAGGGTCCCGGGGGGGAGTGCTGAGTCAGCTGTGACTCCTCACAAGGTGGTGAAGGGGCAGAAGAAGTCTCCAAAGTCTGAGAAGAGCAGCACAGCGGAGAAGGCCGCCATCCTCCCTGCTGGCCAGGACGCCACCGCCAGCACAATTGTCACTGGTCCGGAGACCACCGCCAGAGTCAGTGCCCAGGAGGGCAGCACAATCGTCACTGGTCAGGAGACCACCGCCAGAGTCAGTGCCCAGGAGGGCAGCACAATCGTCACTGGTCCGGAGACCACCGCCAGAGTCAGTGCCCAGGAAGGCAGCACAATCGTCACTGGTCAGGAGACCAGCGTCAGTGCCCTGGAGGGCCCCGGCAGCCACAGCCTCGCTGGGCACTGAGGGACCGTCATGCCACACACCTTTGCACAGGTCAGAGACAGCAAAGTCAAGCACCGCTGAACAGGGCAAAGACCGCCATGGCAAAGCACCGCTGAACATGGCAAAGACCGCCATGGCAAGCACCGCTGCACAGGGCAAAGACAGCAAAGTCATGCACCGCTGAACAGGGCAAAGACCGCAATGGCAAAGCACCGCTGAACAGGGCAAAGACCGCCATGGCAAGCACTGCTGCACAGGGCAAAGACACCAAAGTCAAGCACCTCTGAACAGGGCAAAGACCGCTATGGCAAGCACCGCTGAACAGGTCAGAGACAGCAAAGTCAAGCACCACTGAACAGGGCAAAGACCGCCATGGCAAGCACCGCTGAACAGGTCAGAGACAGCAAAGTCAAGCACCGCTGAACAGGGCAAAGACCGCCATGGCAAAGCACCGCTGAACAGGGCAAAGACCGCCAACTCAAGCATCGTTAGCCCATGTGCAGCTGGGACAGTGACGGAACTGGGACCGTCACAGGGAGCGTGATCCACTCTGGGCACCAGTCCCCCTCCAGAACCAGTGGAGAACTGCATCCACTACCTGAATCCTTCACAGGATGAAGCACTCTGGGCACCAGTCCCACTCCAGAACCAGTGGAGAACTGCATCCACTACCTGAATCCTTCACAGGATGAAGCACTCTGGGCACCAGTCCCCCTCCAGAACCTATGGAGACATGCATCGACTTGAGAGACAGTGGCTTTGCACTCCCCAGGATGGAACAGTGGGCAAACCAACCACTGTAGAGACTTGAGAGACAGTGGCTTTGCACTCCCCAGGATGGTACAGTGGGCAACCCAACCACTGTAGAGACTTGAGAGACTGTGGCTTTGCACTCCCCAGGATGGTACAGTGGGCAACCCAACCACTGTAGAGTTGAGAGACTGTGGCTTTGCACTCCCCAGGATGGTACAGTGGGCAACCCAACCACTGTAGAGACTTGAGAGACTGTGGCTTTGCACTCCCCAGGATGGTACAGTGGGCAACCCAACCACTGTAGAGACTTGAGAGACTGTGGCTTTGCACTCCCCAAGATTGATCAATGGGCATGGAGCCCCGTCGTGGATCTGGTGTCGTGCACTCATCCGGCTGAGGTGCCCCCCCTTCCCTTCCCCCTGAGGTGCCTGTTGTATTTCTATCTGATGCCCCTGTAGTGTTCTCTCCGTTTGTGGACAGGTATCTAGTGTGGGCCTCGCCCATGCATTGTGGTCCCAGTGGTCCACGGACATTGAAATATGCATACCTGCACTACTAATCGTGATGTATATATTTTGAATGTGTATATATTTCTGTATATATGAGCTTACTGTATTTGGATACATTACAATGGTTCAAGTAATTTGGTTTTGTCTTTGCATTCTTCCGGGGGGGTTGTGGGTTGTTCCTGTGATGTTTGGAAATGCATTGGTGTGTGTGTTGTAGTGTGCGAGGGTCGGGTTGAGGGTGGGGGTGTTGCGTTTGTGTGTCCGTGACTTTTGCCTCCCCCCTCCCCTATGTCGTAGGTGCAGTACTCACCGTTGTCTTCGGCGCCGCCGTTGCTGGTGTTCATAGAGGAGCAGGTAGACAAGCACAGGGAGTATTTGGAGTTCGGGCTCCATGGTGGCCTCCTTCCTCGTGGAGTGTGTTCAGGTGAGCGTTTTCCCATTGCAAAAGCTGTTTCCGCCATGTTTTTATCCACGGTGAATCCACCCCGGAAAAGGTGGCGGATTGGTGTGTTGTAATACTGTGGGCAGTACTTTGTCTTCCGCCTGTCTGTTGGCGGTGAGCGCCGCGCTGCTTGTCTGTACCGCCGTGGCGGTCGGAGTGTTAAAGTGGCTGTCTATGTTGGCGGTTACCGCCACGGTCATAATTCCCTTTTTTTTTTCGCCGGCCTGTTTGCAGTATTACCGCAGCTTTAACACCGTCCGCCAGGGTTATAATGACCCCCATTGTGTTTATTTTTTCATGCAGCATATTATTCTTGTATAGTGCATACTTTGAACTGACTCATCTCCTGGTGTTTATAGCAGTCCACAATTAAGAGCTGCAGGACTGAGGCTGAAGGCAAAGTGAGTTTCTCACAGTGCTTATCAAGGGGTCAAAAAGGTGTTCTGAATACATGGTCATTCAATCCTTGGTCTCTCTGCGTAATGCAGATAGCAATGGTCATGTATTCCAGTTGCAATTATAATTCTGTGAAGATGTGTGTGAAAGAGGTACACAGTTGTCAAAAAACGACAAGGCACAATTCTAACAAAATGTTCTGATCACAGGTGAGTATGTGCACTGTATGTTTGGGGGGGTGAAGTGAAAGAGGTTTCAGGATGCTTATTCAGGAGAGAGTGAAAAGAGGGTGATAAAGATGAGGTTTAAGTTATGCAGATGGCCATATTGTAAGGGCGTACATTTCTAACAAAGCGAACATTACAGGAGTGGTTGAGTCACCCTGAAGCTTACTACTCAATTGCAGGCCTCAGTAATGTTTAATTCACAGCCTTACAATTTCAGAATTTAAATATTTTCAATAATATTTGCAACAAAATTATTGAACTCATTTATCTTAAACAGCTAACAACCATTGGAAAAGCAATATTCTAGATGTGTTTTATGTGTATATCAGTTCCTGTGTTATATATCTGGATGTTATAACAGAACGCTTAGAGAAGAACCAAAAATACTGGTTGGGTGGCACACTAGGATATTCACATAAATGTAATATACATGTTTATGCCACGGCCTTAATCACATACTTCACTCCTCCCCCCCCACCCTTTTTAGAGACCCCCATCATTTTTTATCCCTCTTAAAGCCCTGGCTGGTGGGGTAGGTAATGTGGGATGAGTAACTGAAAAGAAAACAAGGTTCGGGAGTACATCTCACACCAATCCAGACACTCCATGTGTTTCTACTGAGCACTCACCTCGCCATTACCTTTGCACCTTGCTTATCAACTCAAATGCCACACTCTTCCATCACTCAACTCAGTTGAACTTCAAGTTCATCATTCTAATACTCATTGTACACTTCTTGTGCCTTCTTTAGATTTTTTTTCAACAATCATACTTCCAGAGACCTCTCCACTTGCCTCTCCTCAGTCGTCCACCCCAGAGTACCCTTGGTATATGGCAATCTAATTCCTATTAACCCAAAAAGGACTGCACTGTTCAATTAAGGTGTCACATGATAAGCCCAATGCATTATTTTATTTCCTGTTCCTGATTCATTACAGTCGGTGGGATTGCTCCATAACTCACTCTATAAAAGCTTTCAGCGTCTCCAAAAACAGTTGACTGGTGGACCGATATTGTGTGATACATACCATTATCCTCAATGTAATCTTCAACCGCAGGAACTTGACCTGTGTACTGTTATTACTTATAATCCTTTTCGGCAACCCTTGTATCACAAAGATTCCATTTGAGAATTTTAATACTGCATCAGTCCCTTCTTGGCAATAATGTGCTTTACAATCCCCAAGTCTTCCTCAACTTTAATATGTACAACCTAAAGGACAAAGGTGGGGCTACTCTTCCAGTCTTGATAACGAATCCTGAATCTTCTTTAAGGTCACATTTCACTTCCCAAAAATTATAAACAAAACCTGCCAGATACTCCTTGGCCACTTTATCCAATCCTCGTCACCACATTATAGGGTTAACTCGATAACACCAGGCTTCCAATGTGGGTTAAAATTACCTTTATTTCTCAGTCCAGGAAAGCAGACTGCTCCCCTCCAAATGCCTGGCACAAACTGCTTCACAGTGAAAAACACAACCAATCTTCCAAATTCTACATTCCATATATCACAATGCTGGCTTGTTCAATGCATAAGCATTGCTGGAGTGAGCATGGAAGCAATGGTCAGTTCTCTTCTGGATCTTTTCAGAGTGTTGGGAAACAAGGAGTTAAGCATTAAATTCAAATTTACAATTTTGTGAATCCCACTTAGCAACACAAAAGGACCAGGAATCAATATTACAGTTAGTAGATTCATTATGATGTAGTCTAAAATTTTGTAGTGTCCCTCGTGTCACAAAAGTCATCAGTAGGTGGCATTTTGGCTCTCATTAAAACCCTGGCGGTCGGTGATAAGGTGGCAGTAATACAACCAACAGGCTGGCAGTAACTACCGCCAAATTATGACCATGGCACTGAGAACTCAGATAGACAGCCACTTTACCACACTGACTACGAGGGCGGAAACAACAGCAACCACGGTGGTAGCCGCCTACAGCCAGGTGGAAGACAATGTTCCGCCCACCGTATTAAGGCCCCGGAAACCACCACCTTTTCTGGAGCCGTACCAACAACATCAAAAGCCAGGCGGAAACCCTGCACAGAAGGGAAAGAACTCACCTTTGGAGACACAGGGAAGAACCATGCCGCTATAGAACCCGAGCTGCATGTCTTCCCAATGATTTTCTTCATCCTGCTCCACCACGAACACAAATGACGGTGAAGACGACAATGGTGAGTACAGCCACCTAACACACAGGGGAGGGGCGGAGGAAAAAGAGAGTGACACCCCCACCCCCAACACCATACACACAATCAGCTGCAGTAATAAAACATATTTACTGCGTGTCCCTGAGGGGGAAGGCCGCACAGCAGCCCATGGACGCAGGACTACATACCGTTCACTGGCGGTGACGGCTGCTCAGTGGTAGAAGTGGTGCTGCTGCAGCCGCTGGTGGGGGGAGGCTCCAGCCAATCCCATGCAGCCTATGATGGCTGCCTAGTGGTGGTGCTGCTGCTACTAGTGGGGGGAGGCTCCAGCCCATCCCCTCCAGCCTCAGGCAGCTGCTCACTGGTGGTGGTGCTGCTGCAGGCGCTGGTCGGGGAGGCTCCAGCCCACCCCTCCAGCCTCGGACGGCAGCACAACCATGTTTGGTGGTGGGGTCTCCGTCTGAGTCCCTGCACCAGGTCCCTTGTCCTTCCTGCCTGCTGGTGCTGGCTCCTTGCCCTTCCTGGCAGCAGCTGGGGTTGGCTCCTTGCCCTTCCAGGCAGCAGCTGGGGCTGGCACCCTTTCCTTGATGTTGGCAGGTGCAGGCTCCTTCAACCTCTGGACATGTGCCCTGGATCCTTTCCCACCACGAGTGGGTGTGGAGACTACTGGGACCATGGACTGGTTGGCTGAGGTGCTTGCCTGGGTTTTTGCCACCCTGGCCAGACGTGAAGGATGAGGGGAGGGGTAGGGAAGAGGTCAATGGTGAGGAAAAACTTCTTAGGGACATTAGGGTGGGAAGAGGGAGACGATTTGGGAGTGGAGGATGAGGGAGTGGTTGTAGGAGGTGTCTGTCTGCTGAGTTTGGGTGCAGGTGCATGGGCTGGATGCTGTTGTGAGGTGGATAGCTGTTAGGTGTCTGAGTGCTTGCGTTTGTGTACCTTGGGAGGGGGGACAGACACAGTGGGAGAGGACAGAGTGGACGTGTGCATGGCTGTTGTGGAGGTGTCTGCCAGTGAGGTATGTGTTCTGCTAGGTGTGGTGGTGAGGCTGGTAATGGTTGAGGATGTAGAGCATGCAGGTGTGAGTGTGAACGGAACTGGGAGGGAGGTGGAGGAGGAGGAGGGGGAGACAGTGGACATTGTGGATGTTGGTATTTCTGCATCTGAATGGTGTTTGTGTGAGTGCTTGTTGGATGATGTGTGGTGCTTGTGTTTGCCTGTGACAGTCTTGTGTGTTGTCTTGTGTGCATGCTCGTCTGCCTGTGTGCTTGGGATAGGTTGGGCTTGAGGGGAATGGGATTGAGAAGAGGAAGTTGGAGGGGAGAGGGTGCCCACAGGGACGATGGCTGCCATCAGAGAGGAGGCCAAAGCCTGGATTGATCTCTGATGGGCCGCCAAGCCAGTGTGAATGCCCTCCAGGAATGCATTAGTCTGTTGCATCTGGGCTGCCAGCCCCTGGATGGCATTCACAATGGTTGACTGCCCTACAGAGATGGATCTCAGGAGGTCAATAGCCTCCTCACTCAGGGCAGCAGGACTCACTGGGGCAGGGCCTGAGGTGCCTGGGGCAAAGGAGATGTCCTCCCTCCTGGGTGAGCAGGCATGGGCAACTCGTTGAGGGGCTGCTGGGAGGGCGGTGCTGGTACGGGGTGGTGGCTGTACCTGTAGCTGGGGTGGTCACAGAGGTGTCCCCCACCACCAGGGAGCTTCCACCGGAGGAGGTATCTGTGTCAGAACTGTTCCCTCCAGTCTCCGCTGTGGTGCTCCCCTCGCACACAAAGACAGGGTGACAAAACAAAAAGTGGGGGGGAAACAAAGGATACACTTGGTCAATGGTTTGCACCAACACCACCTTTGGTGTACACACCACTCCCACACATAGGGAAAAGGCCTATGCACTATGCATTGCACTACCAGTTATATTGCTAGCAACCATGGCATGGGAAGGGGCACACACTGCCAAATGCAGCACACCTGGGACCCACGCAGCCCTAACCAGTAGTGGATGCCTATGAGCTAGGTAGCACGTTGATCACTTCAGTACCCTAGCCAACATGGGACCTACTCTGCAATGTATGGCCTGGCCTAGGGGCACCACTGACACACATCCCCACCCGGATACCACCCTACAATGCGTAAGTAGTAATGATGGGAACTGTACTCCCCCTTGTGGGTGCTGTGATGCCCTCAAGTGCCCATCCAGCTCTGGATAGGCCACCGCCAGTATGAGGGCCATCAGGTGGGTCAAGGTTCGACGGGCACCCCTTCCTCGTTGGGAGGCCATCCCCAGCTGGGCCTCCGCCGTCTTCCGAGCCCAGCGTCTCAGGTCCTCCCACCGTTTCCGACAGTGGGTGTTCCACCTGCAGTAGACCCCCAGGGTCCACACGTCCTTGGCGATGGCACCCATATACCCTTCTTTTGATAGGTGCTGACCTGCAGAGGAAATACACACAGGAAAATAGTATCAGTAAGACAGTCCTACCTGTTACACTTTTGGCCCACCAAACTCCTTCACAGCACCATTTACACATGGCGCAGCACACAACCTGTATGCCACCCATGGGACTTCCACCAACCCCCCCACATGAGGCCTTCACACACACCGCTCCATGCATGCATGTCACATTCCTCATGCCCACAGTGTACTCACCTGTTGGTCTGGAGGCCCATCGAGCAGTCCGTACTGGGGTAGGACCCAATCCACCAATCGCTCCAACGTGAAGGCAGGGGCCCTTTCCCCATTCACACGGGCCATTGTAGGTTCCAGACACAGGTCACAGCAGCACATGCAATGTAGGTCCTCTCCTGTTGAAGGTCAAGTAGCAAGTCAGTTATCAGATAGGAAATGGCGTTCACATCCACGGCGGTGCATACCGTCACCTCCGGCGTGCATCACCATTGGCCCCTGTAACCCATAGGGCCCACTCTTAACCACTGAGGAGTTGCGCACTGGTTCCCGACCGCCTCCCGCAATGGTGCATAACGTCAGCGGAATTACCTCACTTCCACCTGTCCATACACACAGGACAGGTGGATGCCATTTCGGCGGGGGGAGCAGGCTCTGGATAATAACTGCATCACAGTTAAAATTTAGACATACAAGACAAATCCCACTTACCCATTACAAATTAACATCATGCATTGTACAGTTGTGGCTTCAATGTTCAGTTTGTGACCGGCTTCCCACTCTTTTGTTCCTTAGACTGCTACCACTGTGGATGAATAGGAGATGGAGGCATACCCCCGTGTACAAACCCCTGGTGGACTTGGCAAAAATGGAGGACAGGCACATTATCCACACAAATATAGACTTGACAGGGCCACAGTTACAGAGCTGTGCCCAATTGGAGCCTGACCTGATATCTGCTATCTGTCATCCCACTGGGATCCAAGTCCTATCTGTGCTCCATTTCCTGGCAACTGGTTCTTTCCAAGTAACAGTGGGCTTGGCAGCAGCAATGTCACAGCCAATGTTCTCAATAGTGCTGACAAGAGTTTTGTCTGCCCTGATTAAGCACATGTTCAGATACATGGGGGGTCATTCTGACCCCGGCGGTCTTAGACCGCCGGGGCCAGGGTCGGCGGGAGCACCGCCGACAGGCCGGCGGTGCCCCGCAGGGCATTCTGACCGCGGCGGTAAAGCCGCGGTCAGACCGGCAACACTGGCGGTCTCCCGCCAGTGTACCGCCGCCCCTTTGAATCCTCCAAGGCGGCGCAGCTTGCTGCGCCGCCGAGGGGATTCCGACCCCCCCTACCGCCATCCAGTTCCCGGCGGTCCGCCCGCCGGGAACCGGATGGCGGTAGGGGGGGTCGCGGGGCCCCTGGGGGCCCCTGCAGTGCCCATGCCACTGGCATGGGCACTGCAGGGGCCCCCGTAAGAGGGCCCCTACGAGTATTTCACTGTCTGCTTGGCAGACAGTGAAATACGCGACGGGTGCAACAGCACCCGTCGCACCTTCCCACTCCGCCGGCTCGATTACGAGCCGGCTTCATCGTGGGAAGGACGGTTTCCCCTGGGCTGGCGGGCGGCCTTTTGGAGGCCGCCCGCCAGCCCAGGGGAAACCTCAAAATACCCACCGCGGTCTTCCGACCGCGGTACGGTATTTTGGCGTCTCCCGCCGGGCGCGCGGTGACCGCGCCCGGCGGGAGTCAGAATGACCCCCATTGTTTTCCCACAAGTGGAGGATTTGGCCACAGTGATGGTTGACTTCTATACAATGGGACATATTGCCAACATAATTTGGGTGATTGATGGAACTCATATTGCATTTGCACCCCCGCCAGAATGAACAGGTGTTCAGAAATTTCTACTCCATGAATGTCCAGATGGTGTGCTTGTCGGACCAGGACATCTCCCATGTCAATGCTAAGTATCCAGGGTCGGTGCATAATGCCGTTATTCTGAGAAATAGCAGTATCCTAAATGTGATGGCCCAACTACAGAGGCACCAGGTGTGGCTAATAGGTGAGCCCTGGTTCCCACCCAGTGGATGTTGGTGTATGGGTATGGTGTGGGCCATATGGGATAGTGTTTGGCTAAATGTTGTCCCTCGATATTTGCAGGTGACTCAGGTTACCCCAACCTATGATGGCTACTGACCCCTGTGAGAAATGCCAGGACAAAGGCAGAAGAATGTTACAATGAGGCACATGGGCGAACCAGAAGGATAATCGAAAAAACCTTTGGCCTCCTGAAGGCCAGGTTCCGGTGCCTCCATCTAACAGGTGGATCCCTGTGCTACTCACCCAAGAAGGTCTACCAGATAATCGTAGCATGCTGCATGTTGCACAACCTTGCCCTGAGACACCATGTGCCTTTTCTGCAGGAGGAGGAGGCTGGAGAGGCAGCAGTGGACCCTGTGGACAGTGAGGATGAGGAGGCAGAGGATAAGGATGAGGACAACAAAACAGCAGTGATACGACAATACTTACAATGGCACACAGGTAAGACAGTGTTACTTCACATTTCATTGTCATTTTTAGATTATCACTGGCATGCTGTTATTTCCCACTTATATGCCCACTTACTGTTGGCAATTCATTTTGCAGATGTTGGTGCCCCACTATTGTTCCTGGTGTGATCACTGGAAGAAACTACAGGTCTTTCCCATGTGAACAATTACTGTACAGTTTAATTGCAATGTTTGCACCTGGTTAAACAAATATATACTTTACAAATGTAACGTACTCCATACTTGTAGTTTTTTCAAAGGGTGATTGTTGAAGTGCTAAGAAGAAGAGGGGAAAGTGCATTGGGATTGGGTGATGATGGAGAAAAGTCCAGGGTATTGTTCCAGTCTATTTGGAGCACAGCTGCATAGTCTAAGGAGACACAGAAAGGGGAGCGAATGCAAGTTCAAGGTGGACAGGGTGATTGTGAGGTACACAAGGGTGACAATCAGAAGAGTCTAATTCCTTGGTGGGGGTCTTGGCAATAGTCTCTGGCTTCTGCCTGGATCGCAGGGAACGTTTGCGGTGTGGTTCACCTTCTGCAGGGGGAGGGGTGCTGGTGGCCTTTTGGTCATGTGGCGGGGCCTCCTATCCACTAGCGGCAGCGGAGGTGGAAGGCAGTTCTGATGTCTGGCTAGTGGCAGGGCCCGCTGTTGTGAGACTGCCTCCCGCATAATGTTGGCCATGTCTACCAGCACCCCTGCAATGGAGACCAGGGTGGTGTTGATGGCCTGAAAGTCCTCTCTGATCCCCTGGTACTGTCCGTCCTGCAGTCATCTGTTCTCCTGCACATTGTCCAAGATCTGGCCCATCGTGTCCTGGGAATGTTGGTAGGCTCCCAGGATCTCAGTGAGTGCCTCCTGAAGAGTCGGTTCCCTGGTCCTGTCCTCCCCCTGGTGCACAGCAGTCCTCCCAGATTCCCTGTTGTCCTGTGCCTCTGTCCCCTGAACCGTATGCCCACTGCCACTGACACCAGGTCTTTGATTGTCCTGGGTATTGGGGGAGCCCTGGGGTCCCTGTAGAGGTGGTCACACTGCTGATTGATGTGCCCTGGGGACAGAGGTGTGGGTACGATGGGTGGGTGCTGTGGTGGGGGAGGCTCTGTGGTGGTTTGTGACTGTGCCTGGGTAACATACTGTCCAGAGGTCCCTGATGGGCCAGGTTGGTCATCCAGATCCAGGCCACCAGAGTTGCTGTCATCACTGTGGGCCTCTTCAGTTGGGGGACTGGATAGTGCTGGCACCTCTTCTCCACTAACATTGGCCGGGATACCTGTGGGGATGTAAATGCTGTGTTATTGTTTCTGTGTCTGACATCTTGTGCATCCGTGGCTTGCCCCATTTGGTTGTATTTGCCCTGGCAGTTTTAACTTGTGTAAGTTGGTATGTGGTGGACTAGCTGATTCTCTCTAGTGTGCATGCTTTGGTGATAGGTGTCCATGCAGGGCTGTGAGTGATGCCCATGCATTGGTGGTGCATGCAGGGTTTGGCATTGGGATGGGTGGGAAGTGATGGTAGGGTGTGTGGGAGGTGGTAGACTGATGGGAGAAAGGGTGAGGGTGGGGATATGTGATGGCATGCAGGTAGGGGGGGATAGTAGTATAAAGTTCACTTACCAGAGTCCAGTCCTCCTCCTAATCCGGCCAGGCCCTCAGGATGCATGATTGCGAAGACTTGTTCCTCCCATGTTATTTATTGTGGGGGGAGGAAGTGGGGGGTCCACCGCCAGCCCTCTGGATAGCGAGCTGGTGTCTTGCTGCTATGGAATGCACCTTCCCCCTTAGGTTGTTCCACCTCTTCCTGATGTCGTCCCTGGTTCTTGGGTGCTTTACCATGACGTTGACCCTGTCCACGATTCTCCGCCATAGCTCCATCTTCCTTGCAATGCATATCTGCTGCACCTGTGCTCCAAATAGCTGTGGCCCTACCCTGATGATTTCCTCCACCATGACCCTTAGCTCCTCCTCTGAGAATTGGGGGTGTCTTTGTGGAGCCATGGGTGTTGTGTGAGTTCTGTAGGTGAGTGTGCATAGGGTGATGTGTTAGGGTGTGTGATGTGGGATGCGTGGGTGGTGTATAGGTGTAGGTAGTGTGTGGCTCTGGTTTTGTCTGCGGTCGTGGTCTCTGTCTCGTGCCAATGGTTTGTAGTCGTAAGGGGTTGTGGGTAATGTGGGTGGGTGTTTTATAGTGGTGTGGGTGTGTGGGTGTGGTGTGTGCATGTGTGTCAGGTATGTGTAGTTTGGATTGTCCAATGTGGTGTTCTTTTGTTTGAATGTGTGTATTTTGAGTGCGGCGGTATGTACCGTCAATGGTTTACCGCCGTTGAATGTCTGCCATTGTGATTCATAGGTCATAATGTGATGAGAGTTGTTCTGTTGGCGTAACGGTGTGGGTTTTGATACTGTCAGGTTATCACTGACCTTTGGTGTGGCAGACTTGTGTCTGTAGCTGAATAGTGACGGATTGGTGTGTGTGTGTCATAATATGGTGAACGGATATCTGCCGCGTGGAGGTATGTTGGCAGCAGTCAGCATGGCGGCAGGTGGAATTTACCGCCAGTGTCATAATGAGGGCCTTTATGTCTTATGTTGACCAAAGCACTACTGGGTTGCAACGTAGAAGCCGCACCAACACACACTTTAAATGTGCATTTTTGTACACTGTAGATTTCGACTTGGCTAGTATTTGAATTAAATCACATGGTAGAAGGATTAAACTGATATTGTAATGTAATTTAGACTCTAGACCAACAGAATGTATTGACACAATATTGTATTTCTAATAATTAATGAATTCAAATGGATGCAAGAATGAAAGAAATGTACTTCCCCATTGTACTTAATGAAATGCATTGACAACGTTTTCCCGTTTAAAATGAAATGTATAACACATATTATTGAAGTATTAATAATACTGAATTCATAAGTTTGCATAATAAAGTGTGTTTATTAAAACAAATTAATTGAATGTGTTGCTATAAATCTTTTGCGTTAGCTTGAGTGAGGCCTGTTAGATTTGTATTTCGTGACTGTTTAGGAGATGCTTATTAATTCCCTAACTTGAGTTTTCTTTCAGACTTCGTTCCCATGAGAAGACTAGATTTTGGTAACAGGCCCTACTGCTTGGACATATAGAGAATGTATCATCTTGTCCATGAGAATCGAACATTGTGGAACATGGACTGCCATTGTATACAATTGTTTCAAACTTATATGGGGTCACATAGATGGACGATGTTCCCATGACAGACTTGGGAAAGAATATGGATGTTGCAGATTGGAGTGGTATGATCGATTTCTATTGGATGATGCTCTTTCAAAGTAAATTGGACTGATACCTTTGGCAAATCAAACTGCTTTATGAACTTTGATATGTTGATGCCCAGTGGGACTTTGGTCAGACCAACAGTAGATGCTTTGCTGATAACGAATCCCTGAATGCTGTGCCCGAGGGAGATGTATCTTACTATCTGCCTGCATCCCTTTGAGATGCCCCTTTTAGATTTAGGAATCTATCTTCTAATCCCTTTCAGAAGACTCTTGATTGAGCTTCTGGCATGCTGGTGCTTTTCCCTTTTTACTTATCTATTGCCCACTTTAGCTAGTAACCTGCAGCCCGACATTGTCTTTTTCCAAATTATTTTTTTACTCTTTTTGTGCTTTTTGTCTTTTGCCGCATCAGTTCCGCTCCACACGTGTATTTCCCTGATTTGGTCAATTGTAGGGTTTTCCCTGTGCCCAGCTAAATTATGATTCTGCTAAACTGAATTGACTGATTGTTAGAACTTACCCTTCTGTAGGGTCATCCCCAATCTTTTTGCCTCCTCCTCCTATTTTTTTCTGGCCTGTTGCTGTTGGCTTTTGAACTCTGAGAACGTTACCACTGCTAACCAGCGCTAAAGTGCATATGCTCACTGTGTAAATTATATGGTTGATTGGTTTATCCATGATTGCCATATTTGATTTGCTAATAATTCCCTATTAAAGTGCACTAGAGGTGCCCAGGGCCTGTAAATCAAATGGTACTAGTGAGCCTGCAGCACTGGTTGTGCCACCCACATTAGTAGCCCTGTGATCATGTCTCAGACCTGCCACTGCAGTGTCTGTGTGTGCAGTTTTAATCTGCCAATTCGACTTGGCAAGTGCACCCTCTTGCCAGGCCTATACCTTCCCTATTCTTACATGTAAGGCACCCCTAAGGTAGGCCCTAGTTAGCCCCATGGGCAGGGTGCAGTGTATGTTTAAGGTAGGCCATATACTAATGTGTTTTATATGTCCTAACAGAGAAATACTGCTAAATTCGGTTTTGACTGTTGCAAGGCCTATCCCTCTAATAGGTTAACCTGGGGTCTACCTTTAAATATGATTAAAGTGTAGATTCCCTTTGGGAGCGGATAGACATGTGGAGTTTGGGTTCTCTGAGTTCAAAATTTAAAAATACATCTTTTAGTAAAGTTGATTTTGAGATTGTGTGTTTGAAAATGCCACTTTTAGAAAGTGAGCAATTTCTTGCTTAAACCATTCTGTGACTCTGCCTGTTTGTGGATTCCCTGTCTGGGTCTGTTTGACAGTTGGGCTGTTTGCACCTCTCTCTAGACAGTGACACAAAAGCAGCTGGGGTGTAGCCTGCATATCCTGATGAGCCATCTGTGCTAGGAGGGAGGGAGGAGTGGTCACTCACACCTGAAAGGGCTGTGCTTGCCCTCACACAATGAAGTCTCCAACCCCTTGGTGTGTATCTGGGGCCTGGCCTGGGCAAGGCAGGGTTTAACAAACAAGAGAGACTTTGCTTTGAAGTAAGCCTACATCAAAAGGCAAAATGGGTATAAGAAGGGCATCCAAAACCACAGACTTTAGATCACTTCTGGAAACCAAGAGGAACCTCTGCCTGGAGAAGAGCTGAAGAGCTGAGGAAGAAGAGCTGCCCTGTCTGTTACTGTGCTTTTTGGAGGTATCCGGCAGTTGCTGCTTCTGCCTGTGCTAGAGGACAAAGACTGGACTTTGTGTGCCTTCCTTCTTGTGAAGAACTCTTCAAGGGCTTGAATTAGAGCTTGCCTCCTGTTGTTGAAGTCTCAGGGACAGCAAAGACTTCTCTCTGCCAGCACCTGGAGCCTCTGCTGAAACTCCTACTCTGCCAAGTGGTGCCCACCCAGTTCCTGGGGCCCTGAAAGGAGAAGCTGGCAGAACAAGAGTGAAGAATCGACGCACAGACTACTGTGCAGGTAAAAGATTGACGCAACTCCAAGACGCGGCTAAAAAAAAGATGTGCCACCGGCTTCACGGCTCAAATCGACGATCGCCTGCAGTGCGGTTGGAAGATCGATGCACGCTGCTGGAGAAACAATGCACAGCATCGCTGACAGAGGCTGGTGAGATCACAATCCGCGCTGCGTGTTTTTTTAATCATCGTGCGGCAGGGTTTCCGACGCAAACATCTCTGGAGGTGTAAAAACGACGCAAGGCCTGCCCGGACCCGAGAGTGCTGTTTGGATCAACGCATCGCTCTCCTGCAGAGAGAAGAAACGACACACGTTGACCTGACAGAAGGAGAAACGATGCAAGATCTCGCTCGTGAGTGATATCGATGCATCGCAAGCCCCTTTTGATGCACACTCGCCCGTGCGGGGTTATTTTTGACGCGCCCAGGTACATTTCCATGCTAACAGCGTTGTGTTTAAAATTACATGAAGACTCTTTTTGGTTTTTAATTGTTAACTTGACTTGTGTTGTGCCATTTTGTAGTGTTTTCATTAAGTTACTGTGTCTGTTGGTACAAATACTTTACGCCTAGCACTCTGAAGATAAGCCTGCCGGCTCGTGCCAAGCTACCAATAGAGTGAGCGGGAGTTAGCTGAGGGTGATTCTCTTTTACCCTAACTAGAGTGAGTGTCCTTGCTTGGACAGGAGGTAACCTGACTGCCAACCAAAGACCCCATTTCTAACACTGATGATTGCTAATTCGGAACAAGGCTTAATTTCTGTATCGCAGATATTTCTTCTAGTGATATGCATTACTCTTATAGAATGCTTAATTTTGTGAATGTTAGTTCGCCTGAATTTAGTTTGTGACCTTAGGAAACCCTTGGTGATTATGTATCTTTATAACTTGGTTTTGCGGATTGTCTACTTGACTTTAAGCTTGAGTTTTTAATAAATTCCTTAATTTTATTTTCTGACTGGAATTTTCATTCTGTGGCCACATTGGTCATGGCTTTTAAATTAATTGGGGTTGAATTTAGGTTCGTGGGTCTACCACATCACTTACTGGACCCAAAGATCCATTAACTTCGAAGGAGATTGATTCCTGCGAAGGATAAAAATGCTCCAGCAGTTCCAAATTAGTAATCGTTCCACTATATGAGCATATCAAAATCAGGTGATAGAGATACAAAATCAAAATCTGCAAGATGAAACGCTGAAACAGATTCAATCTTTTCAATTTAAGGCATATAAGGGTACAGTAAAAGAAATGCAGACACTAAGAAATGAAAACTGACATTCTATAAAAAGAATGTAAGTTCCTTCTATGCAGCACAAATTGAACTAAGGACATACAGTCAGTTTCTAGGCTAAGTAGGGCTAAATTCAAGGGTGTCAGGACAAAGCAAGATATGTGTCTGCATCTCAAAGACTACAGTATAAGTCTTCAAAATCTATAGAATGTATGTTAGCATGAAGCTATGCACTGTAAAGACAAGGGGCCTAGAGGTCTGCACCTCTCAATGTCCAAAAGAGATCTGCTGCTATTCTTACACTGTGAGCGCTAAATTAATGTGGAAAGTTCCACGAGCCTCTGTACCTTTTTAACACGCCATCAAAAACTCAATTAATTCTCCTTATCATGGAGCGCGTTAGGAACATGGAGAGATTCTCCCATCCCACAGAACACTAATGAACAGGTACTTCTTCCCAGATAGTGAATGAATGGGAGATACACCAATCATCCAGTTGGTGCCAAAGTCTTCTTATTCTGCTTTCTATCGCTAATACACAATGCTCTTTTTAGTAACTAAGTAATCAAGAATAGGCACCTGCCAAGGAAAAATATGTGAATGACAGAAAAAGCATGACATGCTAAAATAAGGGCCTACTCAGTCTATCTTAGCAAAACACCCTTAATCAGCATGGCTAAACATTTCATTATAACTGTAGTGATAATATCAGAATAAGTGTAAAACACGAGCAATCAATACATGGTTACATATGCTACGTGATTTTCAAGCAATGCAAACGTAAATATGAATGGGAATTATGGATTTCATGGTAAAGATAAACATTAGATCTCACACGAATAAATGAAACCTCTAATTTCTAATATTAAGGTTAAAGCAGACAGTATATATGACGTTGATTACATTCTGAAGTTACTTTTGTAATGCATGGGTGTGCGGCCATAATTACGCTGCTCCAATTCTCCTCTCTATTGTTGAAGGAAGTCATCCCAATTAAATAATACTTTTATGAGATGGCCCAATCAAAATTTCATGGGTTTCAAATATTTTTGTCTACTCTCTTCCAACCTTTTAATTTTATCATAGTAGCTACACTGATTCTTCTCCGACTCAATTTCTTCTCTGTTCCTCTTCACTCCTTTCCTTGCCTTTACTCTCCTGTACACCTTAAAGTTCACACCAAGACTATTACCCACAAGGCAATGATCACCAAGGGTATCAAAACAGCACCTGCTGTTCCACTTCCTAGATTTCCAAAACATTTGCTGAATGCATAAACCCCATTTCCAATAGCTTTCCAAGCACCTGTCACTTCTATCTCCTTCAAATCTTCCTTTAGTCCTGAAATGTTCTTAATGTAAGCCTGCAATTTCGTACTCTTCAGGTATGAAGGTGCAACATTATTGAACCTTTATCATCTGACAGACTCTGCCCTCCTTGGTAAATTATCTAGCTACCATTTCAGAGTCTATGACCAATAAGGCTCCAGCTGTACTAGTAGACAACTTATCCACTATCGTAGACAACTTTCTAACTTTCTAATTATTATGTCACTCAGGATCACACCTATAGATTGAATTTTTGCACCAAAGATATCTCCCACTACTTCGTCAGCACTAACACCTTGTTTAGGCTTAAGAATTGTTTCCCAAGCAGGATCATCAAAATGTTCCACATGATACATTTTGGGAGAAACGATGCCTAAATAACATGTACCACACCATCCACTGGGCAGCTTAAAATGTACATGTTCTCTGCAAATAAAGTAAACTCCGGGAATAACAGGATGATCTCCCTCCAAAAATAAACTCCAGTTTCCTCTCATGTTGAAAGTATGATCACATTCACTCCTCCCCACAAATACAGTATCCACTGTAAATTTGTCTGAACGCACCAGCCAGGGCCAGGGCAACGGCTTCCAGTCCATTCTGCAGCAGGTGCCACAGGCCACATTTCCATTGTGCCAGCCGGCGCATAAATCACAGACACTTTCTCCTATGTGAGGGATAAGCCAGCCAGGATCAGGACTACAGGCCCCAGTTCACTCTGTGGTAAGAGCTGCATGCTGCATTTCCAGTGTGCCAGCCAAAGCATGGATCACAGGCACTTTCCCCGCTGTGTCGGACACACCAGCCAGGGCTAGGACTACGGGCCCCAGTTCTCACTGCGGCAGGAGCTGCATGCCTCATTTCCAGCACACCATTCTGCGCATAAATGACAGGCTTAATAAGTGAAAGGGTACACTGTTCCAAAGAAGAGAGAAGGGGACCTAATCCTACAGGAACGAAAACCTTCATGCATCACACTGGATGACTGGCTTCATCATCGGGAAAGCTCCTCGTCAGGCCGGCGCTGCAATGCCTGACGGGCTCCCCGAAGGGGGCTTTTGACTGTGTTGCTCTGAAAGTAGCAAATGAAATCAGGTCATATAGGTGGAATACCCTATTCCAGGTACCCGAGCAATATGGAGAGAAAGGAAGAGTAAAATTGGTTATCCATCTAGGGCATACATCATAAATTTAATCAGTATTAATAGGATGGAGACCAAGATTAAAATCAAAGTGGGAGTAAATGGGTGAGTAATAATGCTCACTTACTCCCAGCAAAAACATGAGAGGACCAGACCTATTATGGTACCTCTAATAGTGGGTCTACATGTTTCGCATCTAGTGGTCCAGCCAGATCCATTGACGCTTCATCAGGACCAAAACAAAAATTAACAACTTCTCCAAATCATAAATTAGTGCAAGCCCTAATAGGGGGGTTTGAAAAACAAAAAGCAGTCACTTACTTTTAATCTACTTGGTATGTCAAAAAAGGTTGCCCTAGGAAAAAAATAAGAAAAACACATATAGAAATAATGCCCAAAATAAAAATTAATAGAGTGCACTTGTGAATTTAGTGATTAGTGCATAGTCACATAACAGTGTAAATTATTTTGGGCTTACCATCCCCAGTCTCAGGATAGAGCTCCTTAGGAATCACATGTCAGGAACTGGAACTGACATTCTTTGTATGCAGTAATCATGAGAGGAATAGTATTATCAACAATGTACCACAGTAACAATGATAAACAGTCAACAAATACTGTAATGTCGCACACAACCAATACATACATTGATGAGAGCTAAGATTCCCAAACAGTGGCAGTTCTGTCATTGCATAGTGTGTTAAATGCCAAAAAATTAACTAACGTATGTCAAAGATCTGACAAAAACACTATTGTCTAGTTTAGGAGCGAAAAAACTATTAAAATACCAAGATTTATTGCTCTTCAGCTTCTGGGAGGCGATATGTGCCACCAATCAAACATTTAGGGGGTCATTACAACCCTGGCGGACGGTGTTAAAGGTACGGTATTACCGCAAACAGGCCGGCGGACAAAAAAAGGGAATCATGACCGTGGCGGAACCCGCCAACATAGACAGCCACTTTAACACTCCGACCGCCACGGCTCTACAGACAAGCAGCGCGGCGGTCACCGCCAACAGACAGGCGGCAGACAATGTACCGCCCACAGTATCACAACCCGCCAATCCGCCACTGTTTCCGGGGCGGATTCACCGTGGATAAAAACACAGCGGAAACAGCTTTTGCAATGGGCAAACACTCACCTTCTACACACGAGGGAGGAGGACACCATGGAGCCGGAATTACAAATCCTACCTGCCCTTGTCTTCCTGCTCATTTACCAACACCCACAATGGCGGCGGCGAAGACAACAGTGAGTACTGCACCTATGACATAGGGGAGGGGGGAGGCAAAAGTCAGGGACACACACACCAACACCCCCACCCCCACCCTCACCCTCGCACATTACAACACACACACCAATGCATTTCAAACATCACAGTAACAACCCCCCCGGAAGAATGCAAAGACCAAAGGAAATCAGTTCAAAAATTGTAATGTATCAAAATACAGTTACCAAATATATACAGATATATATATACACATTCAAAAGTATATACATTACGAAAAGTAGTGCAGGTATGCACATATCAATGTTCGTGCACCACTGGTCCAAAAATGCATGGGCGAGGCCCAAAATAGATACCTGTCCACAAACGGAGAGAACACTGCTGGGGCATCAGATAGAAATACAACAGGCATCTCAGGGGGAATGGAAGGGGGGGGGCAGCTCAGCCGGATTACAGCACCACGCCAGATCCACGACGGGGCTCCATGCCCATTGATGTATCCTGGGAGTGCAAAGCCACAGTCTCTCAAGTCTCTACAGTGGGTGGTTTGCCCACTGTTCCATCCTGGGGAGTGCAAAGCCACAGTCTCTCAAGTCTCTACAGTGGGTGGTTTGCCCACTGTTCCATCCTGGGGAGTGCAAAGCCACAGTCTCTCAAGTCCATACAGTGGGTGGTTTGCCCACTGTTCCATCCTGGGGAGTGCAAAGCCACAGTCTATCAAGTCTCTACAGTGGGTGGTTTGTCCACTGTTCCATCCTGGGGAGTGCAAAGCCACACTCTCTAAAGTGGATAACAGTCTCCACTGGTTCTGGAGGGGGAATGGTGCCCACACTGCATTAGGCTCCCCGTGACGGTTCCTGTTCCGTCACAGTCCCAGCTGTACATGGGATAACGATGCTTTATGTGGAGGTGTTTCCTTGTTCAGCGGTTCTCTGCCCTGTTCATCGGTGCTTTGCCCAGTTCAGCAGTCTTCACCATAGCGGTGATTTCCTTGTTCAGCGGTGCTTTGCCATGGCGGTCTCTGACCTGTTCAGCGGTTCCCTGCCCTGTTCATCGGTGCTTTGCCCAGTTCAGCGGTCTTCACCATAGCGGTGATTTCCTTGTTCAGCGGTGCTTTGCCATGGCGGGCTCTGACCTGTTCAGCGGTTCCCTGCCCTGTTCAGCGGTGCTTTGCCCTGTTCAGCGGTCTTCACCATGGCGGTGATTTCCTTGTTCAGCGGTGCTTTGCCATGGCGGGCTCTGACCTGTTCAGCGGTTCCATGCCCTGTTCAGCGGTGCTTTGCCCTGTTCAGCGGTCTTCACCATGGCGGTGATTTCCTTGTTCAGCGGTGCTTTGCCATGGCGGGCTCTGACCTGTGCATTGGTGTGTGGCATGATGGTCCCTCATTGCCCAGCGGGGCTGTGGCAGCCGGGGCCCTCCTGGGCACTGACTCCGGCGGTGGTCTCCTGACCAGTGACGATACTCCTGCCCTCCTGGGCAATGACTCCGGCGGTGGTCTCCTGACCAGTGACGATACTCCTGCCCTCCTGGGCACTGACTCCGGCGGTGGTCGCCTGACCAGTGACGATACTCCTGCCCTCCTGGGCACTGACTCCGGCGGTGGTCTCCTGACCAGTGACGATACTCCTGCCCTCCTGGGCAATGACTCCGGCGGTGGTCTCCTGACCAGTGACGACGGTGCTGGCGGTGGCGTCCCGGCCGCCGGGGAGGATGGCACCCTTCTCCGCCGTGCTGCTCTCACCAGACTGTGCAGACTTCTTCTGGCACTTCACCACCTTAGGAGGAGTCACAGCTGACTCTGCAATCCCCCTGGGACCCTTGTGAGCAGTTTTTCCGCCAGGAGTCTTCACCCTGTCCCTTCGGCCACTTTCCAACTTGAGATGCTTTATAGGGGGTGGACTGGCAGTGCTTTGGCTCCGTGTCACACTGCCTGCCCTGGTGGCCGGTGGACTCCACACACCTGTAACACGCACCACTGGTACTGGAGTCTTTTTGGCTGAGGCGCTACTACGGGACTTATGAATTGGGGGTGTGGGGATGGGGGCAAAGAGGTCAGCGTTGCTGAGGGAGAGTTTCTGACGAACACTGGGATGGGTAGCTGGAGGGGGTCTGGGAGTGGAGGAAGAGGAGGTGGTTGTAGGAGGTGTCACTTTAGGTGTGTTGGGTGCAGGTGCAGGTACTGGAGGCTGTCGTGAGGTGGATGGATGTTGGGTGTGTGGGTGCCCGCGTTTGTGTACTTTGGCAGGTGGTGTCACAGACACACTGGGAGAGGACACAGGGGACGTGTAAATGGTAGTGGGGGTGGTGAGTGCAGGTGAGCGGGGTGTGGTGCTGGGTGTTCTGGTGCGAGTCCTAGTGCCTGTAGATGTAGTGCATGCAGGTGAGAGTGTAGACGACACTGGGAGGGAGGAGGGAGACGACGAGGAGGGGGACACAGTGGAGGCAGTGGATGTTGCTGTGTCTGTATGTGGGTGATGCTTGTGTGAGTGCCTGTGGGATGTGTGGTGCCTATGTTTGCCTGAGCTACTTTTGTGTGTTGAGGTGTATGCATGCTTGTCTGATGGTGTGCTTGGGATGGGCTGGGGTACAGGTGATTGGGTCTAGGTGGAGGAAGTTGGAGGGGGGAGGCTAGACACAGGGACAATGGCTGCCATCAGTGCTGAGGCCAGAGATTGCAGGGTTCGATGATGGGCAGCCTGACCAGAATGAATGCCCTCCAGGAATGCATTAGTGTGTTGCAACTCCCTTTGTACACCCTGGATGGCATTCACAATGGTAGACTGCCCAACAGTGAGTGACCTGAGGAGGTCAATGGCCTCCTCACTGAGGGCAGCAGGGGTGACTGGGGTAGGGCCTGAGGTGCCTGGGGCGAAGGTGATGCCCACCCTCCTGGGTGAGCGGGCACGGGGCGAACGCTGAGGGGCTGCTGGGAGGGCGGTGCTGGTAGGGGAGGTGGCGGCTGTACCTGTAGAAGTGTGGGGCACAGATGGTGCCGCCACCACAAGGGAGCTCCCTTCGGCGGACTAGTCCGTGTCGCTGGTTGGTGATCCGGTGACCGACGTGTAGCTCCCCTCGCCCTCCGTCCTACTGGTGTATTCGGAGTCTGTGGTGTGGCCCTCCATGGCCATGTGGGATGCAGCTCCCTCGTGCTCCGGTGCCACTGTACCTCCGCCTGATGATGCTGATGCACAAAAGAACAGGGAGAGCAAAAAAAGGGGGGGGACAACAGAAGAAAGACAGGTTTAGTGCATGGCTTACCGCTACCGTTGGTGGACAATACAGACACAGCAGCCCCCTGCACTACGCTGTGCTCTTGGCCTCTACAGATGCTATTCCTGGGATATGGCATACATCGCTATGGTGGACATCTGCACACATGGATGCCACAGGGGCATATATACCTGTACTTGACACTCTCCTGCGGTGGGGTGGAGTGGCACATGGCCTGCATTACGGAGGGGCCTAGCCTATGGAAGTCGCCCTGGCCTAGGGAAACCCACAGCCCTCCTCCCACACCCAGACCCCTCAACTGCGCGCAAAGTCCCCAGAATGAGGGTGTACTCACCCCCTTGTGTCTGCTGTGATGCCCTCAAGCGCCCATCCAACTCAGGGTAGGCCACCGCCAGGATCCGGAAAATCAGGGGGGTCATGGGGCGACGGGCACCCCTCCCACGTTGGGAGGCTATCCCCAGCTGAGCCTCCGCTGTCTTCTTGCTCCAGCGGCGAATGTCCTCCCATCTTTTCGGGCAGTGGGTGCCCCGTCTCTGGTTGACCCCCAGGGTCCGGACGTCCTTGGCGATGGCATGCCAAATGTCCTTCCTCTGGTGGGCGCTGACCTACATGACATGCACAGGGGAAGAAGAGAAGTAATTAGCAAGAGCATCGTCGAAGTGAGTGGCCCACATCCCTGCCCTTGCCATGTGGCACATGCTTTCACAGTCCATCATGTTCACTGCACTCTGCCCCCTTCCCTCTTACAACCAGCCCTCTCCACACAGGCATAGCCCATACAACGTGCTCCCTGTGTACTTACCTGTTTGTCTGGAGGACCGTAGAGCAGTGTGTACTGGGGGAGGACCCCGTCCACGAGCTTCTCCAACTCCTGAGCAGTGAAGGCAGGGGCCCTTTCCCCAGACGCAGCAGCCATTGTCTCTTCCAGACCGAGGTCACAGCAGCCCTTGCAGTGTAGGTCCTCTGCTGTCGAAGCTCATGTATCGAGTGATTTAACAGATAGAAAATGGCGGTCACGTCCGCGTCGGTGACGTCTGCGGCGGTGACGTCCGCGGCGGTGCGTATCATCACCGCCGGTGCACTTCATCATTGGCTCCTGGGACCCATAGGGTCCAATGTTAACCAATGCAGCATTGCGCCGCGGTCTTCGACCGCCTACCGCAACAGTGTACAACGCCAGCGCATTTACCTCACATCCCATTGTCCCAGTTTAGAGGTCAGGCAGCCGCCATTTCAGGGGCCCACATGGCTTCATTTACAACTGCGTCACACATACATAGGCCTACACTCGACACACATACAGGAAGATTTTTGTCTTTGGTGTCGTGTTCTGTGTATCTGTGGGTACATACCTGGGATTTTGTTGACTCTGTGGTTGCTGTTGTCCCTCCTAGGCACCGTCAGCTGGGACATTTGAGAAGATGGCGGAATCCTCCGTTGTACAGACCGCTGGTGGACCTGTTGACAATGGAGGAGCGACATTTACTCATCACCTACAGGTCTGACCGTGCCACTATCCAGGAACTATGTACCCGGTTGGAGCCAGACCTGATGTCACCAATCCGCTATCCCACAGGAATCCCCCCTGACGTGCAGGTGCTGTCAGTGCTCCATTTCCTTGCAAGTGGATCGTTTCGGACAACAGTGGCCATGGCATCAGGGATGTCCCAGCCTATGTTTTCAAACGTGTTGTCCAGAGTGTTGTCTGCCCTGCTGAAACACGTAAGGAGCTACATCGTTTTCCCTCAGGTGGAGGATTTGGCTACAGTGAAATGTGACTTCTATGCCCTTGAACATATCCCCAACATCATAGGTGCTATTGATGGGACCCATGTAGCTCTGGTCCCTCTCCACAGGAGTGAACAGGTGTACAGGAACAGGAACAGTTACCATTCAATGAATGTACAGATGGTATGTTTGGCAGACCAGTACATCTCGCAGGTAAATGCTATGTTCCCTGGCTCAGTGCATGACGCCTACATCCTGCACAATAGCAGCATCCCTTATATGATGGGTCAACTCCAGAGGCACCGGGTGTGGCTATTGGGGGACTCTGGTTACCCCAACCTGTCCTGGCTATTGACCCCAGTGAGGAATCCCAGGACCAGGGCAGAGGAACGCTACAATGAGGCCCATGGGCGGACTAGGAGGGTGATCGAACGCACCTTTGGTCTCCTGAAGGCAAGGTTCAGATGCCTCCATATGACAGGTGGTTCCCTATCATACTCACCAAGGAAGGTGTGCCAGATCATCATCGCCTGCTGTATGCTTCACAATCTTGCTTTGCGACGCCAGGTGCCTTTTCTGCAGGAGGATGGTCCAGATGGCGGTGTTGTGGCAGCTGTGGAGCCTGTGGAGCCTGTGGACAGTGATGAGGAGGACGCTGAGGAAGAAGACATAGACAACAGGGAGTCAGTCATACAGCAATATTTCCAGTGACACACAGGTGAGAACAGTTTTCTTTTAACCATAACATTCACTTTCACACTTCTACCTCTATCCTGTCTGTCATTTCATAGCAGTATTTGGTAACTGAGTTGTACCTTTCCATTATGGTTTCACAGGTGTGGTTAGCAACGTGTGTCATCTGCTTGCATCCTTCAAGGACTTGTGACATAGGTATGTTAGCTTTACAATTGGAATCGCATGTTGACACTGTCATTGATTATACATATTTAGCAAATCACAGACTGACTCCAGATTGTTTTGTGGTTCAAGGGTGTTTATTTAAGTGCTCACAACAGGAGGGGGGTAGTAATATGGTGATGGGGGACGGTGGAGGAATGTCAATGGCAGAGTCCAGTCCATTAGTCACACAGGTGCACTGCCCATATGGGCATAGGAAGTGGAGCTGGGGCAGTTTTAGTATGGACAGGGTAACAAAGTGGGACAGTGGGAGGACAATCAGGGTGGTCTCATTTCCTGGCGGGGGTCTTGCCATCTTGCTCTGTCCTGTTCCTGGATCTCAGGGACCGCTTGCGGGGTGGTTGTCCGTCTGCAGGGGGTGGGGTGCTGGTGTGGTGGTCCTGTGGCGGGGTGTCCTGTCCATTAGCGCCGGCGGAGGTGGTGGGCAGTTCATCGTCCATGCTAGTGTCAGGGGCCCCTTGGAGTGCCACGGTGTCCCTCATGGTTTTTTGTATGTCCTTCAGCACCCCTACGATGGTGCCCAGGGCGGAGCTGATGGTTCTGAGCTCTTCCCTGAACCCCAAATACTGCTCCTCCTGCAGGCGCTGGGTCTCCTGAAACTTGGCCAGGACCGTCACCATCGTCTCCTGGGAGTGGTGGTATGCTCCCATGATGGAGGAGAGGGCCTCGTGGAGAGTGGGTTCCCTTGGCCTGTCCGCCCCCTGTCGCACTGCAGCCCTCCCAGTTCCCCTGTGTTCCTGTGCCTCCGTCACCTGGACCGTGTGCCCACTACCACTGCCCCCAGGTCCCTGTTGTTGTTGGGGTGGTGGGTTATCCTGGGTTCCCTGTAGTGGTGGACACACCGCTGATTGACGTGTCCTGGGGACGGAGGTATGGGCCCGCTGGGTGGGTGCTGTGCTGGTGTTACCAGAGGGTGGAAGGTCAGTGTTGGGCTGTGCCTGTGCAAGGGGAACCGGCTGTCCCGAGGCCCACGATGGTCCGGGCTGGTCATCAGGATCCAGTAGGGCAGAGCTTCTGTTGTCACTGTTGGCCTCTTCTGTGGGTGGAGTGGAGTTGTCTGGACCCTCCGGTGTGGTGACGTTCCGTAGTGGTCCTGCAGGGATATAAGAGCATGATTATTGCATGTGTGTGTGTAATGGTCTGCAATGGGTGGGTGTTTGTGTACCCCAGTGCAAGCATTCCTGTGTGTGGGTTTGTGTGATGATGGTTAGGGGGCTGTTATGGGTATGTGCAGTGAGCATGCTTTGGTGAGGGGTGACCATGCTTTGTTTTTGCATGCGGGGCTTGGTGTTGGGATGGGTGGTTTGTGTTATGAGTACATTAGTGAGGAGTTGGAGTGATGGGGAGGGGGTGAGGGTGGGGGTGTGTGATAGCATGCAGGTAGGGTGAGGGATATGAAAGTTGAGATTTAACTTATCAGTGTCCATTCCTCCACCGACTCCTCCGAGGCCCTCTGGATGCATGATGGTCAAGACTTGCTCCTCCCATGTTGTTAGTTGTGGGGGTGGAGGTGGGGGTCCGCCGCCAGTCCGCTGTACCGCGATGTTGTGCTTGGAGACCACTGAACGCACCTTCCCCCGTAGGTCGTTCCACCTCTTCCTGATGTCCTCCCAATTTCTTGGATGCTGTCCGACAGCGTTGACCCTGTCCACTATTCTGCACCATAGCTCCATCTTCCTGGCTATGGATGTGTGCTGCACCTGTGAGCCAAATAGCTGTGGCTCTACCCGTAGGATTTCCTCCACAATGACCCTGAGCTCCTCCTTGGAAAACCGGGGGTGTCTTTGGCGTGACATGGGGTGGTGTGGGTGATGTGTGGGGTGGTGTAAGTATTGATGTGTGTGGTGATGTGTAGTGGTGTGTGGTGTTTTGTGCGTGTAATGTTGTATGGGTGATGGTGTTGTGTGCCTCTGTGTTGTGGGGGTCTCAGTTGCTGTGCTCTCTGTCTATCTGGCCTTTGTCCGTGAATTGTGGTCGTAGGGGTTTTTGGGTGATGTGGGAGTGTGTTTTATATTGTGTTGGGTGTGTGGGAGTGTTGTTTGTATGTGTATCAGGTGTGTGTATTTGGAATTGTCCAATGTGGCGGTGTTTTGGACATGTGTGTGTATTTTGAGCGCAGCGGTGTGTACCACCAATGGAATACCGCAGTTGAAAGACCGCTGCGTGTATTCGTGGGTCGTGATAGCATGGGCGTATTTCTGTTGGCGTGACGGTGGAGGTTTTGTTTTCGCCAGTTTATCACTGACCTTTGGTGTGGCGGTCTTGTGTGGGTGTCTGAATTTCGGCGGATTCCGAGATGTGGGTCATAATAGCTGTGGCGGAATTCCGCGGCCGCAGCGGTGTTTTGTCGGTCTTCTGCACGGCGGTAAGCGGCTTTTACCGCCAATGTTGTAATGAGGGCCTTAATGTGTGTTTGTATCAGGCAGTAGTCAAAATCAAGTGTGCCAAATGTGTCAATATCAGGGGCATACAGAAGACACATTGGTCCGAAGGGAAACAAACGAACCGTCAGATATGTGCGTTAAATCGTATGAACCGGGGTAGAAAGATATAAAGCTAAACCGCCGGTCCAAATAATGCAGAAGAAAGTCAAAATAACTTACAATCTTGCAGGGTTCGTAGGCCAATTAACCTACCCTTCTGACAGCGTTCCCGTTTCAAAGTAAACGGGCGCTAGTCGGAGCGGTAATAAACGCGGCGAGGACCCAGAAGTGAATTCCGGCTCGTGCCAGTTCCAACATGATTGTTATAAAAAACGGACTCGGTCTTAACTAAAGGGCCGGTGTCCCTTCTTATTACTGCAATACCATTGCTCGTACAATGGTGGATATTAGATATGTAGTCCACAAGAGGTAATAAAATGAAATGAATTAAGCTCATAATGGAGTTAATAAATTTATTCATAATAACCGTCTTATCAAAAAGGAGAAAAAATAAGGAGAAAAAAATTGAAAAATGCTGACCACTCTAACTCAATCGCATTGTAATAGCAAGAGAGATTTGAATTTATACAAGACCTTTTCGAGTTACACGTTAACAGTGGTTGAACACATAAAAAATTGCTGGGGGGGTCCTGAAGGGTGTCAGCTAGGATGAAAGCGTGGTCCATGGTATTTCGTCATTCAGTCCCCGTATAGAGGTCCCTAGTTTGAAGACCCATCGCTATTCAGTTCTAAAGAGAAAGTCCGGGTCATTAGGTCGAACTTTAGGGGCTTCCAAGATCACCCACCAAAGGTCATCCGGAGTATGAGAAGTATCTATGAAATGCGCACAGAGTTTAGTGGTCACCCGGCGACATCTAGTATTACTCCTGTGTTCATTGATGCGTATCTTGACTGGTTGTGTAGTCATCCCAATATAACGCAATTCACAGGGGAAATTAATCATATAGATGCAGTTCTTAGAATTACAATTGGTGTGTTTTTTTAAACGCCACCTACCAATAGGGTCGAGGTCTAGTGACGTTATTTGTCTAGTTAATGAACAGACATTGCAGTTGCCACAGGGATGGTGTCCTTCAACTGGAGGGAGGTCCCACAATGTTTTTTGAGTTGGAGTATCCTGAGAGACACGTGGGCGAGTGTGGACTACTATGTCTTTAATATTAGCAGTACGTTTAAAGGCAAATAATGGTTTTGGGACTTCAATTACCCCACTCCCCAATATCGACCATCATTTGTTAATCAATTTTTTTATGTTATTGGACAGTGGAGTGAATGTGGAGACACAAGTTATTCTTGTCTGTGGAGCCTTTTCCTTAGTTGCAAGTAAGCTTTCCCTATGATTATTTTTGGCTCTCTTACGGGCCAGATTTACAATCTTGGTCGGGTAGTGTCGTTCGTAAAGTTTTACTTGGAGAGTACTAGCCTGTCGATCAAATTCTCGTGGGGAACTACAGTTCCGTCTGAGCCATAGGAACTGCCCCACAGGTAAATTGTCTCTTAAAGCCTTCAGGTGATGACTTTCATACAACAGAAGGCTATTACGATCTGTTGGTTTATGGTATGTACTAGTTGACAGCTTTCCATTGTCAATGGTAATCATCAAATCCAGGAAAGGTAAGTGAGTGGAAGATACAGTAGCCGTGAATCTCAGGTAAGGGTCAAGGGTATTGATCCAAGTTGTAAATTTGTCTGCTGTTGTTAGAGGTCCTTGCCATATGACCAAAATATCGTCTAAATAGCGCCGCCATAATTTGATGTCATGCTGAAAAGGATTAGTTGATGGCAAAATATATTTCTTTTCAAAGTCATACATATACAAACAGGCCAGACTTGGTGCGAACATACTACCCATCGATGTCCCCCTGATCTGGTGGAAAAATTGATCCATGAATTGAAAGTAGTTCATTGTCAGAGCCAGGGAAGCACTTGCATAAGAAAGGCTATAATAGTAGAAAGGGGAGTCGGATCATTGTGAAGTGCCGATTCCACAACCTGCAAAGTGGCTTCTTGGGGGATATTCAAATAAAGTGTTTCTCCATCTAAGGTAATGATGCCTTGTATCCCCCCGATATTACTGATGGATTAGATCAAGTTTAGGACATCATTAGTGTCCTGTAAATAAGTAGACAAGTTTCTCACTAAAGGCTGCAAAAAATGATCACAAAAAATTTACAGTGGTTCCAGGACGGAACCTATACCCGATACAATCGGCCGTCCTGGGTGGGTGTTATTCCCTTATGGATCTTACTTAGGCAGTAAAAATATGGGGTTCTAGGATGAGCCGTGTCAAGAAAATCAGCCTCCTTAGAGGAGATCCACGAGTTGTTTTTAGCTTCCTCTATGAGACATCTAATCTGAGTCTGTAGTCTCCCAGTTGGATCACTGGTAATCTTAACATAATAGGTGGTGTCACTCAAAAGACGTAAACATTCACGTCTATAGTCAGCTGTATCCATAATCACAATGGCACCACCTTTGTCAGCCTGTTTGATAACAATATTATCATCAGTTGCTAGATATTGTAAAGCCTGCTTCTCTCTCTTGGGAAGATGTTAAGATTACCAGTGATCCAACTGGGAGACTACAGACTCAGATTAGATGTCTCATGGAGGAAGCTAAAAACAACTTGTGGATCTCCTCTAAGGAGGCTGATTTTCTTGACACGGCTCATCCTAGAGCCCCATATTTTTACTGCCTACCTAAGATCCATAAGGGAATAACACCCCCCCCAGGACAGCCGATTGTATCGGGTATAGGTTCCGTCCTGGAACCACTGTAAATCTCCCAGTTGGATCACTGGTAATCTTAACATAATAGGTGGTGTCACTCAAAAGACGTAAACATTCACGTCTATAGTCAGCTGTATCCATAATCACAATTGCACCACCTTTGTCAGCCTGTTTGATAACAATATTATGATCAGTTGCTAGATATTGTAAATCCTCCTTCTCTCTCTTGGGAAGATGTTAAGATTACCAGTGATCCAACTGGGAGACTACAGACTCAGATTAGATGTCTCATAGAGGAAGCTAAAAACAACTTGTGGATCTCCTCTAAGGAGGCTGATTTTCTTGACACGGTTCATCCTAGGGCCCCATATTTTTACTGCCTACCTAAGATCCATAAGGGAATAACACCCCCCCCCAGGACGGCCGATTGTATCGGGTATAGGTTCCGTCCTGGAACCACTGTCAATTTTTTGTGATCATTTTTTGCAGCCTTTAGCGAGAATCTCTTCTACTTATTTACAGGACACTAAGGATGTCCTAAACTTGATCTAATCCATCAGTAATATCGGGGGGATACAAGGCATCATTACCTTAGATGTAGAAGCACTATATACAAATATCCCCCAAGAAGCCACTTTGCAGGTTGTGGAATCGGCACTTCATAATGATCCGACTCCCCTTTCCACTCCTGTAGCCTTTCTTATGCAATGTGCTTCCCTGGCTCTGACAGAGAACTACTTTCAATTTGAGGATCAATTTTTCCACCAGATCAGGGGGACATCGATGGGCAGTACGTTCGCACCAAGTCTGGCCTGTTTGTATATGTATGATATTGAAAAGAAATATATTTTGCCATCAACTAATCATTTCAGCATGACATCAAATTATGGTGGTGCTATATAGACAATATTTTGGTCATATGGCAAGGACCTCTAACAACAGCAGACGAATTTACAACTTGGATCAATACACTTGACCCTTACCTAAGATTCATGGCTACTGTATCTTCCACTCAATTACCTTTCCTGGATTTGATGATTATCATTGACAATGGCAAGCTGTCAACTAGTACATACCATAAACCAACAGATCGTAATAGCCTTCTATTGTATGAAAGTCATCATCCGAAGGCTTTAAGAGACAATTTACCTGTGGGGCAGTTCCTATGGCTCACACGGAACTGTAGTTCCCCACGAGAATTTGATCGACAGGCTAATACTCTCCAAGTAAAACTTTACGAACAACACTACCCGACCAAAATTGTAAATCTGGCACTTAAGAGAGCCAAAAATAATCATAGGGAAAGCTTACTTGCAACTAAGGAAAATGCTCCACAGACACAAATAACTTGTGTCTCCACATTCACTCCACTGTCCAATAACATAAAATAATTGATTAACAAACGATGGTCGATATTGGGGAGTGGGGTAAGTGAAGTCCCAAAACCATTTTTTGCCTTTAAACGTACTGCTAATATTAAAGACATAGGCCCTCATTCTGACCTTGGCGGGCGGCGGAGGCCGCCCGCCAAAGTCCCGCCGTCAGGTTACCGTTCCGCGGTCGAAAGACCGCGGCGGTAATTCTGACTTTCCCGCTGGGCTGGCGGGCGGTCGCCTTCAGACCGCCAGCCAGCCCAGCGGGAAAGAGGCTTCCACGATGAAGCCGGCTCGGAATCGAGCCGGCGGAGTGGAAGCTGTGCGACGGGTGCAGTCGCACCCGTCGCGTATTTCACTGTCTGCGCAGCAGACAGTGAAATACATGTAGGGGCCCTCTTACGGGGGCCCCTGCAATGCCCATGCCAGTGGCATGGGCACTGCAGGGGCCCCCAGGGGCCCCGCGACCCCCCCTACCGCCATCCGGATCTCGGCGGTCCGACCGCCGGGATCTGGATGGCGGTAGGGGGGGTCGGAATCCCCGCGGCGGTGCAGCAAGCTGCGCCGCCGCGGAGGATTCAATGGGGCGGCGGTACACTGGCGGGACCCCGCCAGTGGTGCCGGTCCGACCGCGGCTTTACCGCCGCGGTCGGAATCCCCATTGGAGCACCGCCGGCCTGTCGGCGGTGCTCCCGCGGTCCTCCGCCCTGGCGGTCAAAGACCGCCAGGGTCAGAATGACCACCATAGTAGTCCACACTCGCCCACGTGTCTCTCAGGATACTCCAACTCAAAAAACATTGTGGGACCTCCCTCCAGTTGAAGGACACCATTCCTGTGGCAACTGTAATGTCTGTACATTAACTAGACGAATAACGTCACTTGACCTCAACCCTATTGGTAGGTGGCGTTTAAAAAAACACACCAATTGTAATTCTAAGAACTGCATCTATATGATTACTTGCCCCTGTGAATTGCATTATATTGGGATGACTACACGACCACTCAAGATACGCATCAATGAACACAAGAGTAATATTAGATGTCGCCGGGTGACCACTAAACTCTGTGCGCATTTCATAGATACTTCTCATACTCCGGATAACCTTTGGTGGGTGATCTTGGAAGCCCCCAAAGTTCGACCTAATGACCCGGACTTTCTCTTTAGAACTGAACGCGATGGGTCTTCAAACTAGGGACCTCTATACGGGGACGGAATGACGAAATACCATGATGGATAACCAATTTTACTCTTCCTTTCTCTCCGTTTGCTCAGGTACCTGGAATAGGGTATTCAACCTATATGACCTGATTTAATTTGCTACTTTCAGAGCAACACGGTCAAGAGCCCCCTTCGGGAAGCCCATCAGGCATTGCAGCGCTGGCCTGACGAGGAGCTTTCCCGATGATGAAGCCAGTCATCCTGTGTGATGCATGAGGGTTCTCGCTCCTGTAGGATTATGTCCCCTTCTCTCTTCTTTGGATCAGTGTACCCTTTCACTTATTAGAATTATTATTGGGAGATTGTGCACTGGACCATGAATCTCCCGGTCCCTCTTTCTCTTTATTTTGCATAAATTACAGGCACCTTCCCCACTTCACTGGACATGCTCGGGCCAAGAGCAGGCCACTCTGTGCCCATCAGAGCCTGAGGAGGCTTAGCTGGGCCCCCTCTTCGTTGATTCATCGGGGATTGGGACATAGACTGTTATGGTATTCTATTGAAACTGATTCCTTGCTGCGTCCATCTTACTTCATGCACCCTACAGCCCAGCTGATTTGGGACCATGTGCCTTTTTCATTTATACAGACTCAAGATGTTCTGTCTACATTGTATTAAGCAATTTGACAATGTTAGCTCCTTATACGTAGAACCAAAGTATTATTACTGCGTCATTATAACTCTCAACAAAGGTGCTGTATGATCTATTATGGGCATAAGAAAAGCAGCTGATTTGGTCCAGGGCACTGCCAAAAAAAGCTCCACAAATTTAAAAAAATGCACTCTTAAGGAGATTGATCTCCTCACTGAGGAAGTGGACTTGCTATTTGGCTTAGATGCACCATCACAAATTGAATCTCTGGTAACTTTGAATAGTACAAATATTAATGTACTCCCTACAAACACAGGTACTATTCCTAAAAAAGCAATTCTTAGAACTAGGAAGAGAACCTCAAAAGCAGCCCCAAAATGCATTCACAATGCACATATTAGAAGTGACTTCAATGGTCCCACAAGGGAAATGCAAACTTGTGAGTCGCCCTCACAACAAGTTTTGACAAAACCAGGTGCAAGTAATATAGCTGATGCATCTGCTAATCAAAGATTGGTCAAGTATCCACATACGACCTTATGTAGCAGTCGCTTTCTACCGCTCTCTGGCTTGGGTAAGTTGGCCTCTCAAATTCTATTAACTGAAAGGCCGCAGTTAAACAAAGCAAACAAATTAACTGTTGCCAGCAATTTAGTTCACTTGAAACAGCAAATTGTAGAACTCAGGAATGAGGTGGGGATTTGGTTCAAAGCCTTTCCACTTTGTTAAATCAGCTCATTCCTGATAAGAACATCACTACTAGTATGGTTGCAAGAACTATTTCAAACTGTCAAAACCTTCCACCTAGTAAATATCCCAAACCCCTTTTACCTGATAGTTCATCTCATTCAAATGTTCTTGGGTCTGAGCCAAAAATGGCTGGGATAGCAAAGAGAACAGGGGGTTATCAATATGCCTCTGACAACTTGTTCCAGGCACCCGATGCAACCTACCCATAATCGTAGGAAGGAGTTGTTTCAAATAGGGGCCTCACAGTACCTCCCGCTTGCAAAACCACTTCAGAGTTGGGATCTTTTGCTAGGCATCGTAGATGCTCAATCTTTATGGTTAATGTCCCTTTAACTCAAGCCTAAACAACACAAAGAAGAGGAGGGCACACTGATAAATAAATAAATGTATTGGATCCATAAAGAGAGAGGTTGCTGTTCCCTTATTAAAGAGGACATTCTGGGAGCTATTAGGCATATGTGCCCTGATTCTGATTATGACACCATAAAGTTGATTCTTCCTAACAGAGAGTTAGTGGACAACTTAGTGATATTTGATGGTGGACATTCACTTTGTTTGATACATTCACTTTAAAATATAGACTGTTGACTCCTCCAGAAGCCTCTCAGGCTAAACAGGTGCTGTTTCAGACTGTGCTCCCTCCCTGACAGCTTGTGTGACCTGCTCCCTCTGTCTCACAGCCACAACTGGTGCTTCTGGCAGGAGTGATTTTACCAGGACCCAGTAACCAGGACTGAGGTCGTGGCACTGCTGTAGCTGTTCTGACCTGATGAGACACAGAATGCATGTCAGCCAGTCCTTTGCAGTAGTCAAGAATCAAATCATCTGTAATGTTCATAAGCGCATTTGCGGACACAACTGGCAGTCTCATTGCTCCGCCTATGATTATTTTATGGGGGACATTCCTGTCCTCCGATCAGGAATGCTGCAGAGTCATTAACACAAGAGGCAAAGCATCAGGTCATTTCACAGATGTGGAAGCACGTGCTGTATTTTAGAGTCCTGTTAATCTGTTCCACAATGCCGGACGCTTCTGGAAGATAGCTGCAATGCAGTATCTGCTCCACCTGCAATGCTACGCACAGCAATTTCAAGACTTAATTTTTGAAGTGGGTCCCTTGATCTGGTTGGGTAAGCCTCAACCTAACACGAGAAAATGCACACAACTACAAGAACATATTGCAGCCTGTTTTACACAGGCATCTCAATGAAGTCCAATTGCATCCTGTTGAAGGGACTTCCTGATATTCCTATGTGGCCTAAAGCCACTGCAGTTCTCTTCCTTATATTCATATGTTGACACCACACATCTGTGACACAATCCTTCAGCCATCAGTCTGAATCTTGGGTTGAACCAGGTCTGCTGAAACAAACGGACAATTGTGTCTCTCCCTGCATGGGCAGGGCCATGGAAATGTCTAGTCATAGCGGACAACAGACTAACTGGCAACAAAGGTCTTCCATCTGCCGAAACCCAAATGTCATCATCTTTTAACACAGCCTGCTGGGATCCATTCTTGCTGTTCTACTTCTGGTACTTCCTCCCATATCCTCTTAACTTCTTCCCAATTATCAGCTGTATTCAACAAGAAGTTGTAATTGGTCTCATCTGTTGACTCGTCATAACATTCTCCATTAAAAGTATAAGCTCTATGAGCACAATACTTTGCAACTTCATCTGCATACTTATTACCCACTGTTACACAATCACCTCCACTGTGATGAGCAGGGCACTTTACAAGAGCAATTTATGTAGGCAATTTGTAGGGCATTCAGTAAAGTATGGACATACTCTACATTCTTGATGGGAGATCCAGAGGAGGTCATGAGATCTCACTGTGACCATAACTCTCCAAAGTCGTGGACCGCACCAAAGCCATAATAACTATCAGTGAAAACCGTCACTCTCTGCTGCTCAGAAACACAGCATGCTCTAGTAACAGCAACTAGTTCCGCCACTTATGAGGAGAGAACTCCCCGAAGCCAGGAAACTTCAACTACGCCTGAGACTATACAGGCAGGGTAGGTGACTCTCAGATTTCCTCCATGGTCTCTCAAACAAGACCCATCCACAAACAGTATGAAATCAGACTCAGGCAGTGGCTTATCTTGAATGTCTGGCCTTGGCTTGGTGCATAGTTCAGTGACATCTAGACAGTCATGGTCAACAATACCCTCTTCTCCCTCAGCTTCAGGAAGGGGAAACAACGTAGCAGGATTCAGTGTGGTACATCGCTTGGCCATCACATTATTGGTGGCCAATTTTATTTGTTCATAACATGTCAACCTGCTATTTGTCAAATGCTGAGTGCAGGTACGGGTCAACAGCTGCTCAACAGAATGGGGTGCAAAAACAGTAAGGGAATGACCTCTCAAAAAGTTCTCACACTTCTTGATGCTGACATCGGCCGCTGCCACAGATTTATGACATCCGGGCAGCACTGCTGCTACTGGGTCAAGTATAACTGAAAAATAGGCCACAGGCCTTCTTGTATTACCATGCAAATGTGTAAACACTGAGAGAGCGCAACCCTCTGCCTCACTGCAAAAGAGATTAAAAGACTTAGGGGGTCATTATGACCCTGGCAGTAAGTTATAATGTGGCGGTAGTACCTCCAACAGGCTGGCGGTACATACCGCCACATTATGACATTGGCGGGTTGGCTGCAGCCAACCTGCCAATTTACCATTCATACTGCTATGGTGGTAGCAGCTGCCAGGCCGGAAATACCAATCTCCAGCCCGGCGGCCGCTATTGTACCTCTGGCGGCATTTTGAGCCTGTATACCACCATGGTTTTCGTGGCGTTCACACTGCCACGAAAACCATGGAGGTAGGCCCTACCAGTGACAGGCAATTCCTTCCCTGTCACTGGAAGGAGGCTCAACAATCCCCCCAAACACTCCCCAGATGCCCCCCACCCCTCTTCCATCCACGCTGCCCCCCTTCCGATCCCCCACCCCCATACACGCACACACTCGCAGACATGCACCACACATGCACACACTCACTCACACTGGCATACACACATTCATTCATGCATGCATCCATTCATTCTCACACACATCCGTACACACATTCACACTGACATGCATTCACATTTCCATTTGTACACACCTTCTCACACATGCATACACCCACGCAAACAACACTGCACACACAGTCGCATTCGCGCACACACTCACACATTCTTGCACACAACCCCACACACACCCACAACACCCCCCGCCCCCCTCCCCTGTCGGAAGCCCAACTTACCTGTATCCAGGGGGTCTTCCGGCAGGGAACAGGACAGGGTGCTGCTACCTCCTGCAGCGCCCACCAGCAGAACACCGCCAGGCCGTATCATGTGTCATGACACGGGTGGTGGATGTCTACTGCGTGGCACTGCGGGTGTTAGCAGCGCCACCTGACCACCATCCGACAGCATGGCCAGAGCTGGATTTCCGCCCTTCTTGTGGCAGAAGACCGGCTGTGGTCACAATCTGGTGAACAGATGGTAGCCGCAGTGATGGTCTTTTGGCGGCTGTCACTGCGGCAGTAGGCGGCTTATACCGAAATTGTCATAATGTGAGCCTTATTGTTATCAGTCATTCCCAGTGCTGGGCACGACAGAGACTTTCCCTCAGCTATAGGAAGGCAACCAAGCAATTGTTATCACAAGGTACCGGATCGGACACATCCTTGTGTGTCAGCCTCTGTAAATGCCTTTCCACTAGGGAGAGTTAGGTATCCTCTTGTGACGGTAGCCCACCATTCCCAAAAACATCCTGATTTCTCTCTGGGTAGTTGGTGGATTTATCTTTAGGATTGCTGACATCCTGTCTTCCTGGCTCTTTGTTCCAATATGATGACCAAGATACTGGACCTCTTTCTGACAGTACTGCAGCTTACTCGGGGACACTTTATGCCCATTCCCTGCTAAGTGGTTCAACAAGGTAATGGTATGTTGCTTGCAAGCTTCTTGGGTATTCACTGCCACCAGTAGGTTGTCGATATACTGGGCCAGGACTGAGTTACAGGTCATGACCAGGGACTCATGATTCTTTTTGAGAATCTGATTAAAGATAGAGTGACTTTCTGTATACCTTTGTGGGACTTGGCGCCATAACACAACTGCCGAACCAAAATGCAAAGAGAAACTGGATGTCCTCATGCAAAGGTTTGGAAAAGAAAACCTGGCACAAATCAATGACAGTGAACCACTCAGTTTCACATGGAATCTGGAATAAAAACCCAGCAGGATTTGGTACCAAGGGACAACAGGGGACAACAAAGGAATTAATTTTCCTCACATCTTGAATAATGCAGGACTTACTGCTAGGCTTCCGCAAGTCCATAATGGGAGAGCTCCATGGACTCTCAATTATCTCTTTGAGAATACCCTGTTGTATCATTGATTCGATCACTGGAGTAATCCCTGCCTTTGATTCAGGAGTCAGATTGTACTGCGGGATTCTTGCATTTTAAACATTAGGTTTCACCTTAATGTGGATAGGCTCAACACCTTTGATGAGCCCAATGTCCTTTCCTGAAAAATCCCATACTTCAGGTTTCACCATGTCACTAAGATCTGATGGTTGCTCATCAATTGTCATCATAGGAAACAGTACAACAGAAAAATCATCTCTCACTATTTTGAAGGGAGCATCCTCATCATGTGTCTGTAGCGCAATACCTCCAGGGGTGCAATAGGTGGCACAATTGAGCTCACACAAGAGGTCTCTTCCCAGGAGACTCACTGGACTAGAATCACATACCACAACTGGTATTTGCAACGCTTACAACTTGAATTATTTTTCCTGAGAAGGGTAGGTTTGGAACCTTCACTGTTCTGAAAGAAGAGAGGGTAGCACCACTATCGACCAAAAATGATATGGGCTGGCCATTCACCTCACCATCCATGAATGGACCAGTCTGGTCTACCTCTAAGACTGCGCCAAGCACGCAATCTTCCTCCACACTAAAGCACCCTCATGTGGCTGTCTCAGGACAATCCTCCTGAAGCACGCCAAAAATAGGGAACTGCTGGAACACACCCTGATTCTGAGAAACATCTTGATTAAGATTTGGGACCTGATTCACATTTTGTCTGGGACCATGCACATATTACTGTGGCATCGTAGCTTGTGGGACCTGTATCATGGGTCCTTGAGGCAGGTTAAAATGTTGGGTTCTCTGTCTTTGTACAGTCTGTGACCGCATAGGATTATTATTCTGAGGGTCTGTAAATCCTGAATTTTGGGGATTAAGGCAACACTCCTGCTTCCAGAGGCCTGACTTATTGCAGTAATAACAAGGATTCATCTTCTTAAAAGTAGCCACATCAATTCCAGTACTCAGATCACTCATGACACCACGTCCTCTACCTTGCTGCGGAAACATGTTTCCACCTTGAATCATTAGAATTTTCTACTGACCCACTCTGTGCATAGGACCGACACTGTCTACAAAAGGTTGACTCTGAAATCCTCTCTGTGCTGCTTTCATCTGTGCCACCATTAACTTTATTTCAATTGCTTCTGCTTCATCTCCATTTCACTTATTCTGCCAACAAATCAAGTGCTGTTGAATCATCAAGCAGGCTCCTTCTCTGGCCGTTCTTCAGCTACTTTACATTCCACCCATGAATCACTCGGTACCACAACGTCAAACAGGGTGTTCAAATCCACCCACAGAACCTGTGAGATCTTCACAAACCTCTCAACCTGTTTATACTATCCCACTGGTTTCTCTCTCATTTGCGGTTGACCTTGGTGAAGTAACATAAAGTGTAATTATCTGGGTTGGTACTGAAGGGGTTCCTCCACTAGGTACTGTCAAAGCATGTGTTGCAGCCCATAGTGATTTGGGTCTGTACAATGGGGGCCAGCACCCCTCTCTCCTCCTAATTGGGTTTCATTGTACAAGGGTGGATGTGCTGATAACAGCGTATTCAATATGTCATCTCTGGAATCACTATCACCACTTTCATCTATGTTCTCTGTGTCTTTTACCTTTTCCCCTTTCAGTTTTCCTGACTTTCGTTTCTTCCTACCCGTTTCTGCACTTGTCAGTGCTAGGCAAAATTTAGCTCCTTCTATCATGTCAGTTTTCCATCTTTTCTGCTCTGCTTCCCACCTAGTAACTGTGCCAGTATGCAGTGCCTTTTAGACTCTTCCCTGAAATTTCTCTCTCTGCTTAGCTTGAGCTGCATGCTCCCAAACATTAAGGCCCTCATTACAACCCTGGCGGTCGATGTTAAAGCGGCGTTAATACCGCCAACAGGTCCGTGATAAAAAAAAAAGGGATTTTGTCCATGGCGATAACCGTCATCAAAGTCGGCCACTTTAACACACCGACCACCAGGGTGGTAACGGTCGCTGGACTGGAGACTTCGGTCTCCAGCCCGGCGGTCGTCACAATCCCACCCTCTGGATTACGACCCAGCCTACCGCCCTGGTTTTCGTGCCAACCTTAACGCCACGTAAACCATGGCGGTAGGCACTATCAGTGACAGGGAATCCCTTCCCTGGCACTGATAGGGGTCTCCCCCGCCCCCTCCCCAGAGTTCTCCTCCACCTTCCCTCTCCTGCCCCCGCACATATACACACCCACACGCGCAACCATTTACACACATGCACACACACATACCCACCACCACTCATGCATGCAAACATACATACCCACACACTGCAACGCACACCAACATACCTTGTCACCTACATGCATTCACAACACACAACGCTCACAATCACTCATTCACTCACACATTCAACACGACTCACACCCGCATGCACGCATTCCTAAACATAAACACCCCCCCACATACACACACCACCCCCTCTCCTGTCGGAGAACCCGACTTACCTGCTTGCAGGGGGTTCTTCAGCTGGAGATGGTCCGCGGCGCTGCTGTCAGCAGCAGCGTCTGCCAGCAAAACACCGCCAGGCCTTATCATTGGTCATGATGCGGTCAGTGGTGTTTTGCTGGCGTGGCGGTGCTGCTGTCAGCAGCGTCGCCTTACCGCCGTCTGCCGCCATGACTGTTGGCGGTGTTCCGCCAGCATTCTGGCACTGTACCATCGGCAGTCATGATACGCGTAGACGGCTGGTAGCCACGGCGGCGGTATGTTAGGGGCCATTGCCGCGGCGGCAGGCGGTATTTAACGCCACTGTTGTGATGAGGGCCTAAGTATCTCATACTGTGCAGGCCTCGGTTGTGGTTTCGCCTCATACAGTATTCTCTTTAAATTTTCAATAATACTCAAATTAAATGTGCCATTTTGGGGAAACCTCAATGCACATTCTTTCTCAGTGATTTTATGCCAATGGGTCAGCCAAATACATGTGTGAAGACCTAAATTTATCTATATTTATAGGCATATTATGACCTGGCATATCTTCGGGTGGTTCCTCTTCCTCTACCCAAACATGTATTTCCACATCTTCTCTCAACAAATCTAGTAGCACCCTAAAACGTTTCATTTTTCAACCAATTTCCTAACTATTACAATATAAATCTGTTCCAGTTCTCCCAGAGTTCTCGCCCAACAGTAACAACCAATAGCATTGCAACACTTGACGACATGGATGACCAACACCAGCATGGCTCACTCTCCTTTACAAGTTTCTTGAATGCACCCTTCTCAATGCTAGACACACCCACACAACAAATTGCAAAGCAATTTCAATAAACTACTTTGTCTACTCCACTAAAGAAATTAAAGTAATCAAAACACAGGAAAAAATTCCAAGGGCACTTTCTGACTCACTCCAACTCACTCTTGAATTCAACCTTGACCTGTGAGGAATCACCCAAATTGATTTAGTGCCTCCCATGCACTAGGGATTCACACCGCCAATCACACTTTACTCTCAAGCAAAGATAATGTTCCGTCTCAATTGTGCTGTTGACGCCGTCTAACGACAAGCACCATCAAACTTAGCAGACAATTATAATATAGTGTCTTCTATACATTTCAATACTATCCGGGATCTTAGGCCACATTGGATGCGATAACAACTTCAGCTTCTCTGCATCAATCGCCACACACACACATCTTAAACATCACCTTATCATTTCACACAATTCCTGCAACACTGCAAGCTAAACATAAGCGACAACAACACGCAAGCCTATTGATACTCACCACTCCGCTGTTACAATTGTCTCCTGAATGGCTGGAACTCCATCAATTCTCTGACTCAAACCATGGGCTTTAGGATTTGGACTGGAATTCGGCAAATCTAGAATGGACACTCTAGCTCCTTGTTCCAACAACTGAACCGTCCTCTGCTACCATCCTCTTGGGGTGCGCACGGGAGCGATGGACAGTTATCTTCTGGATCTTTTCAGAGTGCTGGGGACAAGGAGTTAAGCATTAAATTTAAATTTACAATTCTGTGAAGCCCATTTAGCTACACAAAAAGGACCTGAAATCAGCAGAAAAGTTAGTAGATTTATTACAAATTAGTAATCATTGCAAAATATGAGTATATCAAAATCAGGTCACAGAGACTCAAATTCAAAATCGGCATGCTGAGGATTCTGTCTTTTCAGTATAAGGCATATAAAGATTACAGTCATAGAAATGCAGAAATTAAGAAATAAGAACTGATATTCTATAAAATAATTCAGGTTCCTTCTGTGCAGCATGAATTGAAATAAGGATATCTGGTTAATTTCTATCCTAAATTGGGCTAAATGTAAGGGTCTCTGGATAAATCAAGGTAAATGTCAGCATGAAGCTATACACTATAAGGGCAAGGGGTCTAGAGTTCTGCACATCTCAAAATCTAAAAGAGATTGGCTGCCCTTCTAATAGTGGGAGCGCTAAATTAATGTGAAAAGTTCCAGGAGCATCTGTATTTTCTGAATATATCATCAGCAACCCAATTATTTCTCCTTTTCATAGCGAGCACTTGCAACGTGGAGAGATTCTCCCATCACACAGAACACTAACAAACAGGTCAGCCTTGAGGTTCTTCTTCCCAGATAGTGAATGAATGGGAGGTACACCAATCATCCAGTTCATGCCAAAGTCTTCTTGTTTGGCCTTTCTATCTCTAATACACAATACTCCTTTCACTAGCTAAGCAACCAAGAATGTGCACCTGCCAAGGAAAAATAGGTGAAGCACAGAAAAAAGATTTTACATGTTAAATGAAGGCCTACTCAGGTTAATTTAGCCTAACACCATTAATAAGCATGGTTAAACATTTATTTATAACCCTAGGCATAATATCAGAAAAAATGTAAAATGAGCAATCAATGCATGGTTATGTACGCAACGCGCTCTTCAAAAATATAACATGTCATTATGCAAATGTAAATATGAATTAGAACTATGAATTTCATGTTAAAGATAAATATTAGATCTCGCGTGCATAAATGAAGCCTCTAATTTCTACAGTGAATTCACTTTTAATAATATAGTTTGATGCTTCATGTTACATTAATAAGGCTAAAGCACCCGATATATGTGATGTTGATTACATTGTTAAATTACTTTTGTAAAGCAAGGTGGTGAAGTCAGAATTATGCTGATCCAGCATCAACCCTACAGTGGAGTTTGTTTTGTTTTGATGTATTGGTGCTGCTGAGTTTTCTAGTCTGTGAGCTTTTATAGCATGTCACCAATTTAGCTTCAACTCATCTTATTAATTTTTTTAAAAAAATGTGAAATAGCGTGTGCAACTCCACACTACACTTATATCTTATGTCTTGATTGTTGTGTGCTGACACACACCACAATAAAAATAGGGGTTTGTTTAACTTATCTAAAACAGTGGGTAGAAAGTAAAAATCTAACAAGGAACAAAGCAAATCAGAGTTTCAAGATCAAAGTTGCATTGTTCATGCAATTTGTTTACTTCCTTATGTGGAATGTAATTTTGTTCTACGGTGGGCGCAAGGGCACATTCTTCCTAATTAACGGTCAAATTGAAAGTCACAGGGCATCCTCTCCAATGCAAAGCGAAAACAGAAGCCGATTTTCCCACCATCAAGCATTGGTTGCCCAGCTTCAGCAAAAAGCACACACTTCATCGAAGAATGAAAGAAAAGAATAGCCCACTGTCCCTACGCTGGAGACCCACTTTGTATGTTTTTCCCACGGGAGGCATCGGCGGCTTCTTTTAAACTTCTTGGAGTTCTGCCCAGAAGTAATGTTTAGTGCCAGCCCAGCAGCCTATTACTTCCCAGGAAGCAAGGGTGGCATAAACGAGCTTGTATATTTCATAAGAATCCTTCGATTCTGGGCAATTTCACCAAAGCTCGTTCTACCCCACGGTGCTCGTCCCTCCCCTCCCTCAGATGACCTTCATTCAAGAGAGCAGTGTCCGACCATGCGGAAACGAGACACTTTACACGTTAAAGACTGTTTCTATTCGCAGTTGCTGAAGCACAGCCGGAAATGCAGCTTTAAGTCCAGAGGAGTTGCGGTGGTGTTAGCCAGACATAGATGGGCCAGAACGCTGCCACTGCTCACTGCCCAATGATAGGGGTCGGCGGGGCCACTGTCGAATTGCCTGAGAGCACCCAATATTTCACTCTTGTTTACTGTATCATACTTGTCCAGAGAATCAAAAAGTGATGGGTGAAATGCTTGAATCAATCTGAGCCACTAGTAATTACGCAGGTCGCATTCCAGTCCTTTGTTTTGTTGCAGTAACGTATCTGCATGTGTTACTATCTAGAAGGAATCTGGCCTTGCAGTTCGGGTTGGATTGTGCCTATTGGAGTAGGACCAAGTCTGATTTGAATATTGCTCCATCTGGAGCTGCATAGTGAGTAAAAAGCAATGGACGGGAATACCGAGGAGTAATTATAGTTACTGAGATTAATGTAAGGATTTCACCCATCACTTCTTTGTTTGAGTCAAACATGATCAAGGGCCTTAGCTGACCGACCCTCCATTAGAGGTGGAGCCCCGTTGTCGTACTGTAGAAGACCTATTTTAGGGACATTGATGCTGCCTGGTGCTGCCTTATCCAACAGGAAGCCATTGTAAACAAGGATGAACCATGTTGAAACGTAATGCTGCAGGCAGCTTTGTGTAACCAATGCACAATTTTAAATCTTCATAGGTGCGACATAAGCTTAGTGCCTTTATGGAGTATAACAACAGTTTACACTAAAGATAAATTTTGGGCTGAAGAGGTGGTGATTTCTGCCTTGAATGAACTACACAGATGCCAGCTTTCCAGCATCTCTTTGTGATCTTCAATACTGTGAACCATCAGATCCCTCTGGATAGTCTGAGGGAACTCGGGGGGCATGCATACAAGCCCCTAGCACCTTCCTACATCACATTAGTGTCATTTTGTTACACCAGTGCGGCGTTAAGGAGGCTTTTTTGACGCACTGTATTTACAAAGTGGCACAATGCTCACATTGCGCCACTTTGCACCCCCTTGCGTGACATCATGCCTGCGCCTGGCATAATGTATGCAAGGGGGGAGGTCCGGCACCAGGAGGCCTGCAAAAATGGTGTAGTGAAATCTACAAGATTTCACTAAGCCATTTTTGGCGTAATTTTTAATGCCTGCTCAAAGTAGGCATTAAAATGATGCACCCATATAAACCTATGGGCCTCCTTGCACTTTGCTGCACTAGCATCAAAGTTTTGGATGCTGGTGCAGCAAAGCACCACAATAACGTCAAAAATGTTGATGTTATTGTCCTAACTACCGACATGGTGTGCCGTATTATAAATAAGGCACACCCATGGTGTTGTTAAGTGGGACAGGGGCAACGCAAGAAAAATGGTGCATCAGCAATGATGCGTCCGTTTCTTTTAAATATGCCCTGTGGTGTCATGGGCAGCACATGGGAGTGCTTCTGTAGTTTACTGTCTTACTGATAATTTCATAGAAAGGCACATATGCATTCCTTTTCAGTACATACTTTGTGCTGCGGAGTCTCTCACGGATCAATATTGACACCGCTGGCATTTAATCTTTACATGGCTCTACTGGAAGGGCTGTTTTAGACTCAAATGTTAGACTGTTTCCTATTTGATGCTGATACACAACTCCCAGCAGGTGTTAAAAGGAGGCATCCATTGCTTACAATGGGCCTCAGGGTGCTTTGCAGGATTAGTGTCAAAATATTTTACACTAATCCTGCAAAGCGCCTAAAAAATTCTGACGCTAGTCCCCTAACTACTGCCATGTTGCGACATATTTTAAATACAGCGCACACATGGTGGTGTTAGGGGGGCACTAAGGGGCTCAAGAAAACTGGTGCTGCAATGTGTGCAGCGACACTTTTCTTAAATATGCCCCAAGTTATTTAATATGGGAAGGTGGCAGGACGTCCCTAAACACCAAAAAACCTAAATGGTTAATTGTTTTTAAACGTGAAGCTAACAGTTTGGTAAATGGCCCCTATTTTTGTAAAACTCTTGCAAAACTTGGATTACTTGTTAATCATGTTTACAACAGCTTTATAAATTATTTGAATATCTCTCCTAATACAGTCTTTTTTTTCAAAAGCTATAAAATACATTTGGAATTTATTTTATGCAGAACGAAAATACATTTTCTAGAGCTGCAGTCGAAATGCTTTAGCTTACTTGTTTTTTTAATATTCCTTTATATATTTACTTTTCCAAAACCCAGCGAAAGTATCATTCACAGTGGTCCAAGTCATCACAACAAAAGACATACCTCAATTAAAATATCGCGTAGCCGTAGGACACGGAGCATCAGGACTACAGAGACAAAACTTCCTAACACATCATGAGTTGCGCAAGAGTACAATAAAAGGGAAAATATAATTCGTAAATGGAGAAAAAGAAAATACAGAGAAAAATAAATCCCCATGAACAACGCAGCAGGATATCAGTGATAGTCAGCTATGAGTTAAAAGTCATGGAGTATACGAGCCAGGCACAATCAGGCGATAGTAGGGGGTAAGCATGACGAGCTCTTGAAAGCCAGGTTGGTAAATAATGCGGGACACCCTTACATTCAAGGTGAGTGAAGCCTTCATCACAGGTTAGGTTATAGGAGGCCTGAGATAGGGCCTCATCGCTAACATGTCATATGAGGAGCTGTATACGGAGTAGTACTGTGATGGGGAGACTGACCTTGTCCACTCGAGAGCCGAAGATATCACGGGAAGGATTGAGATTTTGAAAGACATTTGTATTGTATTTGTATTTATTTTATTTGTAGCAAACAGCAATGCTAGATCTTGTCGAACTTTAAGATGCATATGCAACAAAATAACTATTATATCTCATTCATAAAATAGACTAAAACAGTTAATACATATAATAAATCAGAAAGAGACATGCAGATGTAGTCATTTAACTTATGCATAAAAAAATGTAAAGCTGAGATTTGCAGAAAATCAATAGGTAATGGAGTTAAGACCTTAACATTAGAGCAATGGCAGCAATTTCAAACCTGACTATGACAACTGATTTAAAATTCTTTGTTTCATAGAAATGCTAAATCTGGGAGGAACTGACAAGTGACGACCCACTATTGTAGATATATAAGTGTGTGCATGGAATGATAGTGGTGAAATTCACATTGCAAACCTAAGTGCAACAGTGAGACCTGAGAAGGTTCTGATGAAAGCTGGCTGACCTTTTTAGGCATCCGTTACCAGCTGAAACATGTCGACCCATGAATGTAGGAGGCATAAACTCTCCTTACACATCCAACCTTCTGTTTTTAACCTGTCCCTGGGTACCCATAGATTACATTGCCTGATACAGGAGGTCACCCAGAGACTTTGTAACTTTTCAATTTTTCCGAGTCCCAGTAACATGTCTTTTCATTAAATCGAAGTGCACCCCCAAGAGTAGGGTTGTGCCCACCCGGAATACCTTTTAGTTTAGAGGGTGAGGACTCGATGGTGAAGCATATCACGTAGAAATATGTGGGTGAGAGTCTGTTAAAAACAGTTTTTTCCCCATTTCTCCCCCTTTAACTTGGAAGGCTGCCTATCCTTTTTGCTTCGGTTGATTTACTCCCGGGCATCCGAGATATCCACCCTGTGAGTATGTCCTCATTCCCTCTATACTGACTGAACTAATTTCAAGATCTTTGCTTGTCACAGATGTGAACTCAGCGATAGTGCAGCTTTAGGAGGATCCAGGTGATGCAGTGATGTAAGGGAAGCAGTGGTGCCTTGGAGAGCTTCAGTCTTGGTACTTAAGACCTGTATCATGTATGTGAATAGTGGTTGAGATCAAACTGCAGTTGGAGAGAAAGACAGTGGCAACCCTTGGAAAATGTATGTGTCCTTTGTTGACTTTTCAATGTTGGTGTAGGTTTTTTCTTGGATTTCCTGATGGCTACTCAAAGGTTCCACTTGTGGGGGTATTAAGCAGTGAGGTTGATAGTCAATACTGCGTGAGTTGCAACCACATGAAAAACCCACCCCTGAGAAATCTCAGACGGCCTCATACTGGCCTTCTCTACTGTAGAAAGTGAAATTGTTCCCCTAGAAAGTGACTTGATAGCTGCCTTTCAAGCAACTCCTTTTTCATCAGGATTGCCCAAGCTATGTGGAATTTCGAATGCAGACTATAAACATCCTCTCAAAGAGCAATACAGCAGAATGGACAATGGCATCAGAACATTCAGCTCCCAAGGAACTGAAATATACAAAAATAGGTGTTGCCAAGGAATTGTTCTTCAGGAAACAAGAGCAATATTAAGACTTGGTAGAGAGCAATATGGACAATACTAATATTCAGAACTGGCTGCTATAACAATGTTACAAGAATAAATGAGCACTGCATAAACAATATATATAAACAGAGGGTTGCGGTACAAATAGAAATAAAAACAAGAGAGGCAAAATGGAAATATGCTAACGGTGGAATTATATTGAAAACCATATTGGCACATTTCCTGGAAGCTAACAAAAGGATTCATGCCTGTTTAAAAAATAACAACTTTAATTTCAATGGACATGCATACGTGTAAATCCAAGGGTGCCTAATTTGTGCCCACAACTACAAACCTTTTCATGGGTTTCCTGGATAGAAGATGGACCTGGAATACCCACAGAGTACCTGCCGCATGTTGTATATATGACACAGGCACATTAATGATATCCTTATGATATGGCAAGGGGATAAGACAACATTTCTTCAGTATCTGCAATTACTGAATACAAATATGTAGTACGGAAAACCTGCACGTATTCCATCCGCATAGCACATTTAGACATTGAGTTTAACATGAAAATTGGCAGGTTACACTCATGAATCTATGGAAATAAACATCTGACATTTCTACACTGCAGGAAGAGAGTGGTCACGCCATACATCCCAGAAAGAAATACTGAGAGCCTAAAGAAAATGTTTGGAAGGCACAGACTTTCTTGAAGAGGTAACACAAGTTATTACATGTTTCAAGAAGCAAGGCTATCTGACATTCTAATTAAGGCTTTAGATCATAGCAAACAGCTGACAGGGACATGTTATTAGTGGCTAGAATGCAGTAAACATCCAAAAAGAGCGAAGAAGAGAAGATAACCTATTAAGGAGAACAGCACAAAGATTGCAGTATAATGCTAACATTGGCACATCCTGAAGATGGATCTCTTATAGAACAAATACTTAAGGTGAAAGACATCTTTAATGTACAGAAAAGCAAATATTTTAAAGAAACAGGTTCGTCCGTTTGAACATTATAAACACCTCCATCAGGAAGGCTCTTTTCTAATCAACATAGCGTAATTGATTGTAATACTTGGCAACTTTTTCTATCTGCCAGTATGGTATTAACAAGTTCTACATGCTCAATGATAATGTGAGTTCTTAACTGTCCATGTGGCAAGACTTACACGGAGAGCACCAAATAAATACACTAAACTAGAATACAAGCACATCAGCAAACGTGAACAAACATAGATGCAAATCTTTGCTTGAATGAAGATAACATCAGTGCAATATAGAGAAAATACTTATAAGTTCAATGGAATTTGATACATCAGAAAACAAGTTTACGGAGGTGACAGAGCACTAATGGAATTTAAAACTGAGGATAGTAAACTTCAGTCATAATAAAGATGCAGAACTATATACATATTATATATCCTTACTATAATTTCACAAACACCTGAATACATTGAATCATGGTACATATTAAGGTGTCAACGAACATGACACCTATGGGTAACGGTAGCTCTTTATAAATCGTCTTCATGCGTGCATTCATTAATGGAATGTCTGAATCGTGAGACATACTCCACATATCATTTTACACTTGCCAGACCTGCATCAGCGCTCTGATATGATAGGATCCAGAGGAGAGGTCAGCAGCTCTTCCTCAAACTCTCAATAAATTATGCTTCATTGACTCTCCACTGCTTGATGGCCCACCACACACTAGCTAAGACCTTCTAGAAAACATCAGATACCAGTCTCGCCAAAATTGGACTTACCTAGACCTATATATTTTCTAATCTCAAAATATTCTGGTTAATATTAATTTTGTTTCTGATAATATACATTTGACATGTTTCATTTGTACTTTGCTCATCTATAAATGCATAGCCAACATACCCACATTATTATCACCTATACCAAATTCTTATTACATTCTCATAGCACACATGCAAGAAACATGTGTTTAATATCTCTATTATTTTAGTACATACAATGTTGTTTTTTTATGTTTGACCACCAGCAGCACTTTATTTGCATGCTTACCCCACCAAGTGGTCTCTGCACAGTTGTAATGCCTAATTGTATAGAGGTCTCATCCTAAAAATGTTTTCCATTAGACATAATATTTAGAAGTAAAATGTAGATAAATATATTTTGTAACAATTGTAGAAACTCTAATGTTACTACAGTTTGTGATTCGACAGAGATGAATATATGTCAATAATGATGCTGAACTCTTCAAAGAAAGGCCCACAGTTTGGACACTGAATGAAGAGAACCATATTTTGTATGTTCGCATTCAATAGCACACGCCCTGATAATGTTGTAAACATCACCAGTGCCTTATACTGAAGCATGGACGCACAATTGCCACTAATTCGGCAGCTAATTTCTTTAATCCTACATGTCAGCTCTGCTCGTCAATGTGCAGACTTGAAGGTGTTAATGCTCTCACTTCAGGTTATTCCATATAGCTTTACAGCATGTCCACCAAGCCAAAACCTCTCTGAACAAGGGGACACGATGCACTCCGAATACACTGAGAGAACTATTCAAGCATCAAGCATTTTGAAAGTAACATTTGGACAGACTATTATTTTGAACCTCTGCAATGGATTTCCAATGAACTGAAGGACATTATCTTCATGGGAGATTAATGTCCACTATGACAAGCCCGGCTTTAATCTGTTAAATATATCAGTCCAAAATAAAAACAAGTTAACACATCTACCACACGGTGATGATGCACACGGAAATGTCTTGAAGAAACATATAAATGCATTGTATACGTTTTCTTTTTTACTTTGTTCTTCAGATCCTTAAGAATACTCGATGGCAAACCAGTCGGAGCAACACATGTGCCATCTGTATCATGTCACTCAAATAAATGGATGAGTAGATTTGCTGTAGTATCTCGTTCAAATTAATGGATCAACAGATTTGTCTTCTATTGAAAGAGAACTTGAACTTTCCTCTTTCAGTTTATTCTGAGAAATGAAGCTGGTCTCATTCTCAGCATTAATGTGAAACATGCCAGTCTGGTTCTTATTCTTTCAGTCAAGTAGACTAAAGAAAGAAAAGGATTGTGTCTCACTCTTCTCCGTCATTTCTTTAAGGTTTGAGTCTGAGTCGTGTAGAGTTGGCTGTCGCCAGTATAGAGGTGGATCACATGTCCTGACCCTGTTGGTGAAGATCCCAGCACCTCCTTGAGCTTGAACAACAATAGGATAGAGACTATACATTCTCATGGAGACCCAGAGCTTCCAGATTTCTGCTCTAATGGTGTCAAAACTTAGTTTATGTTTGTCTGAGAAGTTCACACTAGAATAACACACCTCGGATTTTCTCAACATCAAATGGATATCAACCAGGCACGGCTGCTTCTTATCTCTCTGACCTCACAGCTGTAATCTCCAGTTGGTCCACATTTAACTTAACATTTTCTCATTTGTGCTGCAAAATCTAGCCTAACATCGCCATGGTCAGGATCACCAGAGACAGGTCAGATCAGTGCGAAATTGCATAGGCAATGTGTCCTGTTCTGGAGCAGAGCAGAGAGCCAAACAACCCATGGACTTTTATGTTGTCCAGAGTAATTGCAAAGTGACTGAGAATACCTGAAGCATTGCATTCATTGCTTCTTTGTTCCTCTGCGTGTGACACCCTAAGGGACACAGGCATGCACAGATCGGTTCTTGAAGCTCACTGTGCCATGTAAATCAAGCTGCACCTCACTGATGAGACATATCAAGGCTGGAAATGGCGATTGAGATGTAGCTTGGCAGTTCAATATGGACAGTTCCTGCTGAGCAGGATCAAGGTTGATTTGCACATGGTTGCTCTTTGTTTGGAGTGGTCCAATGAAAAAAATAAAGATAGACTGGAATGGAGTGCAAACTAATGACTAGTAACTGAGAGTGATTCAAGCATTCCACCCCCCACTTTTTGTTTCTCCTTGTTTTTGTCAATTGTGAAAATTTACTGCACATGCATGTACGACATGTTGTCTATTCTAGACATGAACTTTGCACAACAGCTTAAAACATGTAACTGAACTTTTACTTACTGTTATTTTTATCTAATCGTTTTTCAGGTTAATGATGTGATGTTTCAGGCTGATGCACAAACTATATTCTCACCTGGGCATAAGGGTTCATCCACCCTCTGTAGATTTAGTCACCCTTCTCTGCTAGTCCCTGTTAGCATCAACTAGGCCTCCTCTTGTCTACTTCTCATATTCCTGTCATTGATTGAATCTTAAAATGTTCATACTGCTGTTAAAATCAATGCCCGATAGGAATGCTGACACCACCATCTTGCATCCATCCTGAAAATGTTCACTTATTTGAATCAATGTGCAGAATTGCTTGGTCGCTTCATTGGACAAGAAGCACATTTTAGAATTCTCAGTTCTTCACTCAGTCTGCATATACCAATCTGTGGCAAGGGCAATGAACTCCCCTATCCTTGATGCCCAATTACACATTCAGTGGCTCGTTTACAGAAGAATAAGTGTAGAGGTCCAAAGTTTATTCAGGGGGTCATGCCCCCCTGCGGGCCTTGACGGTGCTGGCTGGTGTTGCCCGTCTGGCGTTGTCAAACAACAAGGCTACCTGGTTTCGATTCCACCTCACAGCTGTTTCTATCATATCCCTACACTTCCTGCCTCTTGGTGTTACTCTTCAAGCTTCTTTTCATCCCTAATGTGTCCCTTTGTCACAGTTTTTCTGTCTAGCTCTTCCTCATTCCTTCTCCCTTTTCCACATTTCTCTCGCTTGCTCTCGGTCAAAGTCTGTTGATGGTAAAAAGTAACTTCTGATGCCCAGAAGGAGCACTGGTGCCTTCTAACTGCAACCACCAGCACTAATTTAGCGCTGCAGTTACTTGGCAAAGGCAAAAGAACAACCCTCTGTTTGAGCCCAATGAAATCATTTTACATCACACTTTTCCACATTGGCGTCATGTTCTCTGAAGTCAATGGCACTGCAAAGAGATGCTGTGGTACCCGCGATGCAATAGGAGGAGATTGTTTCCTACATTCTTTAGCACAACTTCAGCAAATCTCTCTAGCTCCAGACTACACTCGTGCTTTATCTCTCACTTGGCTAGACCAGGAAGGATCCAGATTAGGTTGTTTTAACGCTGTCAACATATCACGGAAAAAAGTTGCAATGGGATTTGCACGAAACCCAATTTCTCAAGAAAAGCAGACAGCTGCATTCTCAAACCCCTCTTGGGCAGTATCCATTTCCTTCAGAACAGCAGTTCATTTGCATTTTTTTACACCGTCGATTGTACTTCTTGGCAAGCGGCACACAAGTTCTCAAAAGACTCCCAATCGTATTGTCTTTTCCTTTCCAAATACTATGGCAGGCCGTCTGCAGAAAGACAGTCGGGTAACGTCAGCAACAAAATATGCATGCTGACAGGCCTCGCACGAGGAACAGAATTTCCTGATAACAAATATACACTGGTTTATGTCACTCCGTGATGCAAAGCTTCATCGTGATTTAAGAAAGCTTACATTTCCCGTGTTGAGCCCAAGGGCCCTTCAACAAGGTTGAATTACATTGCAGTCCGCCAATGTACACAAGGCATGGGCGCACTCTTTCCGCATCATATTATTTGTGGTACTTGGGGTAAAGTTAGGAAATAAAAGGCTTTGCCATGGCTTTATACTTGGAGGTCATAGGCTGGAAGAGTGGGTTCTATGCATGGCAGAAGAGAGAGGACCACCATAACGGGGTACACGAGGAGATGTCAGCATGGGACAAATGTTTTGGGATGGAATAGTCCGGGAGACATGGGTAGCAGTATGGAAGCATAGACTGAGCCTGATGAGGACATCCACAAACTTTGGATTGTTGCCTCTCCTTTCTTTTCTTCAATTAACCTTGTCCTTGTCTTCCATCCTCTGAAGGTCTCCTCTCTCTGAGTATGTCACAAGCACGTCTGCCTTAACCTCTATCATTGTATTTCTGCAAATTGGCCACATCTCATCTCATAAATTACCTTTCAGTCTTTAAAACCATGTCTCTGCACTTTAACAATGCATAATCTTCACTAGCCTATTTATTCATCCCACCAATTGTGCAAAATCACTTGCCTCCTTACTAATTACCTTCTTTCATACACTCTACAACAAAGCTACTTGAGTAAATGCATGGAATGATTTCCTTGAAAGGACAAGATTATTCCCAATAGCCAACACTTACCAATAACCTGTAGATGAATCACAATTTCAGGGATGCAGAATAGCATGGTACTTACCAGAAAGCACCTTAATGGCTCTTTGTGGGTAGTAAGTGCTATGTAAAGCAATTATAATACAATATGAACTTTTTCAGTTCTGAATTGTTTTTCTGGATGTGTTTCACAAGGGCTTCTTTCTAGTGTTTTATTTTCCAATATATTTTATCTTTTTATTTCTTTCATCTTTTGAGACACTCCTACTACCTCTCCTTCCTCATTTTAGCTGAACCCCGGTTTCACTGGTTGACTGATGGAGACCTACTGTTCTTAAGGGCTGAGTGTTGTATCATGAAAAACAATTATTAGCACAACACGAACCCTATTATATACCTTGAATACAGGATGAAATCGAATTCTTCCCTAATGTCCTGTATATTAAACAACCATTGTTGAGCTTAAATGGGCACAGTACGTGATAGGTGCATTCATGTACAGCTATAGAAAGTATTAAATCATTTTGCAGCCTAAGAATAAGGAAGAAAGAAAGAGAGATAATTCTCACAGGCGACGACTGACTGGAACCTCCGTGCATTATTAGGCCAATGAGGGTGGTGCTGTGGAAGATGAACAAGGAAGTTTGGGACAAATGCTGTCCGTTAAAGAAATGTTTACATAAGTCCTAAATGATGGATAGGTCCATGTCAATAAAGAGCAGGTGGTCACCCTAGTGTGGACACATGCTGATGCTTTCAGTGCTTGCATCCTCCTGAGCTAGAAGTGGGTAGGGTTAAGGGTTGGCGGGTCTAAAGGGATACTGCCTGTTTTTGTGGCTCAGAATGTATACAATGGTGACACAAGTTCTCTTAATGGAATGAGCACAGTGCAGAAGAATCGGTTGCGATGGACTCATGCAGCCCAAACCATGATAGCCCTTTTCAGGTCATGCCTCTTTCTTCAAGAACTTTTGTTATACTATCAGTGGGCTTAGAGATTGCACATTGCATAAAACTGTTGGGCTTCATTGTCACTCTCATTTGCTTGCTTCTTATTGATCATGTGCCACAGGCTCCCTTCCTCTTCATGTGTTTGTCCCTCGCCTGGACAGAATGCCCTTCTATTCATTTTTGTAGATGCTGCCTGTTTCTTTGGATTTAATCACTCTAGCAGAGTGTTTCTCTTTCAGCTGGCTCCCCTGTGTGCTATTCCCAAATCTGTGTTCCTCTCGCATCTGTCTGCTTGCTCCCACCTGTCCTCCATCCTTCCTTTGTCTGTGTTGGCTTGTCCCCACTCTCTGTCTGTTCACTGGCTGCGTTGTAGGGCTTTTTTGCTCCACACCCTCCATCCTCTGTGGTACCTGCCCACTCACCTTCCTTCCGTACTTTCTCTTACCCCACCCTCCCACTATATTATAAAAGCGATATGACATGGCCAGCACTAGCTGTGTCATAGCCTTTTTCTTGTTTAACTTTCAGCCATGCTGCACAGCAGCCACATTGATGTACATGGCAAAAATATTGGCAAAGCTGATATATCATGTAAGTGAAAACTATTGGCTTTGCCAATGCTTTTTTTCTGTGCACCTTTTCGTGCTCCTCGGTCCCAACTCCCCATAACTCACACCACTCACTAGTTCAATTCACCATTTTCAGATCTACTGTGCTGATGGGACCCCGTTGTCTAGGCTCCATTCCAGTCCCAAATGCTTTATTATATTCCTCCAGAAAGTGTTCCCCAAGTCTGAATCCATACTATAAATGCTTGGGCCTGGGCGGGTCCTCAAACACTGACTCTAGAAGCCTTTTAGTATTTCAGAGAAGGGATAATGTTTGGTGCTGGGACACCTCGGTTCTACTGACAGCAATCATGTATATTTTCTCAAACAATCTGAAGGAAGACTGCAATAGCAGGGCTACCCCTTTGCTCAGATAGCACCTTGGGCAAAACCAAACACGGGGCCCCTTCTAGTCATGCCCCATTTAATTTTCCCACTCCTCTCGCCTTTACACTTTTGCTTTTACAATTTATATATAATAGCTGTTACTCTGACACAACGTAATAGTGCTGTTATTTTCGCTATGCTTTCTACCAGAATGAGAAAAGCTTGTGCTGCGCTCTACACTGCTGTGTGTTTGTACAATTTATGTTTGTGTAGCACCAGGACACCCCCCTGAGATAATTGTGTATTTTGTAAATATTATTCATTCATTAATTCATGAGTAAACTATTGATTGCTGCTGTTCTAATTGTCAACACTACTTTTATCAGAAGATCCCCAGTAGTGAATGTGGTAAAATGAGCCTGGGGGAGAAATGGGGCAATATTGAGTTATGGAAGGTCTGTGCCCTGGTGTCTTCACTGCTCATGGCTTTATCTCCCCCCTTGCTACTGCCAAGGATGTCAGTGGGGGAAAGGGGTTGTGTTTGCAGGCCTGTCAGGACCAGGCTGATAACCTTAGAACTGACCAGCATAGGAACAGTAATCCCCCCAGGAACCCTCACCTGAATCACCTATTAAGATGCTAAATTGGAGGTGAGAGGGAAGGGGCGAGAGTGGGATTCAGAGACAGAAAGTGCAAGAGACCAACAAAGAGAATGGGACGATATATAGAGAAAATGAACCGGAGTTGGCAGTCTGAAATAATACTAAAATAGTATTTAACAGCTCATTAAACAGAGGCATCCTGGGACTGAGCCCAGCTCGTCCATGGCCAAGGCCAGGCTGTGTAACAACATAGATGCCAGAGTCCCTTAAAGAGTCCACCACATTCAGTTTCCAAGCTACACATTCTTGTAGAGAACTTGTGCCATGCAGAGTGATTGTAGCTAACGGTGTCCCGAGCCTCCGTTAGTCCCGTTAGCTCACAGGCTCTCGTGACTCTTGCCCCATCATCCTGCACTCAGTGTTGTCCCTGCACCCACTATGTGGGACTGCTTGGCTGCCACGCTGGTTGTGTGGGCACTTCTTCCAGCGCTTGGAGGTGGGTCTGCCACTATGTCTGTGGCCCAAAGAGTATCAATAAGAAGCATTTCAAGACCTCGTAATACGTTTACAGATAACAAAACAGTAACACTCCCTTTGGTGGGTTCTCCTCTCAGTATATGTATGCAATACACTCCAAACAGGATAAGGACCAACATAATCCATGAACATTTGGAATGGAAATAAAGATCTGGCTCTTCCCAAACTATGGAACAAACTGAGCCGCATGCTGCAGCCATTGACTGGCTTCTACATGAGACCAATTCTACACACTTCTTCCTTTCAGCAGCACACATGCTGCCGTGCAAAGTCAGGATCACTCTTTCCAACTGTTACACATGACATTAAAACTCAAAACTAACAAACATAACTATTCTCAACATCCTTCACCCATTAATGCACCACAGATGCAGTAACTATTCACCAGATCGCGTGGAAGCTCTTTAGTGGCCTTGAAATTAGGTATGCAGGTGCAACAGCAATGCAACAATACACTACAGTGTCTGTATATCCCTCAGTTTCCCTGTACCGCTTGCTGGTGTGGTACTCCAGAAAGCATAGGCCGGAGGCCACAGTCCCCGGACGTACATTTTGTTTGTGGTTTTATATAGCACAAACTCGACCCAAAGGCGTTGGAGCACTTTAAATGAGCACCGGTTAGTACCACAAGGACACATTCATTTTTGGTAGGCACAGGAGATTAAGTCATTTGCCCAGAATCACAGAATGTTGAGCGAATGCCGAGACTTGTACCTGGTTCCTCAGCTCCCAAGTTGGCAGCTATGGCCTTTACGCCACATCCTCTTACACACCGCTTTAGGCACGCTCCATTCACATAAATGTCTTGGACGCACCCTCTGCTTGCTGCCGATGCTCCCCTCCCACATACAACAACCCTGGTGGCAAAGCCACTGAGGATGCAGTCCCTGAGTGTGTACCACATGGAGGAGGGCACACTGTATACATATAAATAGCTGCATCCCAGGTGTACTACTAAACACAGCTTCAAGAACATGCTTTTTCCTGAGGAAGTGCTAATATGGAAAAATATGCACACCTATGAAACTCATATAAAGTACACTGTTCCAACAATGAAAGAAGAAAACACAGGGAAAACCCATGGAGACTCTCTTAACAGGAGCAATAAGCCCTCACACACCCGATAGGATGTCAAGCTTCATCACAGGGCATGCTCCTCGTCAGACCGGCACTGCAATGTCTGACGCGCACCCCTAAAAAAGGGGGGCTCTTAGCTGGAGATCTTTTTCCAAATGTAGTTATGCAGAGGATGAATACAACCTATAGGCGTAGTCAGGAGAGAAGAAAAATAGGGGGTAAAATTGGCTCTAAACCAAAACCATCAAATTAATTTAATCAGAAGTGGGCTTAGGCCAAGATTAAAAATGGTACAGAGAGTGCTGGTAGAGATAATGCTCATATGCACTCTCACATCAGTTGAATCAAGGGGAAACGGACATTATCCTATCTCCTCTAATACTGGGTCGACATGTTTCGCGTTTCAGGGGTCACCACGGATCCAATGACGCTTTATCGGGACCAAAAACATAAACTCAACTTCTCCTTAGAATATTACATAGACCTTAATATGACTCAAAATGACAAGTGGGTTACTCCGTCCCAAACATGACCGATATCTCGTCCACGTATTATGATTCCATTATTTCCAATGGAAATTGTAATACGGTGGATAGGATACCCGGCTCAGTTGTGAAGGGGTAACCCATCCACAAAACTCTATAAATTAGGCCCTTAGTTCTCTGCAGATTTTTGACCGTTTGCAACTTTTCTTCATATTTGGAAATGTTTTAAACTTCCAAGAAATTCTGTATCTCAGTCTGAATTTTCAGGTGCAAATCTTGCAACCTGACATTAACATCAACTGACACACTCAGCAATGCCATCATTCTGACAAAGTGAAAATATAAATTCACACAAAAATGTACACTTGATGAACACCTAATAAACCACAATTGCACTGCATACCTCACAATAGCTGCTAAAACCTAATGGAAGACTAACTGACAAAGCTGACAGAGGGTAGGCAGAAGTTTAAATGGCTGTGACATATGCTGCAGAGACAAGCCTAATGATCCACATTCCCTTCAGACATAAAACTCAACATCCATCACTGTATTGGGCATGATCTGCTTATCGAAAGCCCTAATGAAAAATTCCCAAGAGAAAACCCACAACTACAGACATGTATGTCAGTACAGAAAAGCTCTAGGGAGCCAAGAAATTGGTGGATGGGCATTGTAAAATAGTCTAACACAACTTAACAAAATGCATATAAATTTCAGAAAGGACACAGAAATACATGGGGAAAAGGAGACATAGCCACAATGGCAACTGTTTACAAAGACTAACAACACTGTATGATCCGAAAGCTCATCAGAGATTCAGGTTGGGCTGAACATCAGACACCTGCTTAGAGAGTCTCTGTCTGTGAACTTCCCATCAGTCACCATATAACTCTTATCTCATGTAACATAATGCAGCCATGGGCGTAGGAGACAGTGAAATTCTGTGGGTGGTGAAGGACATCCTTGAGAATTCAGTATTAATTCAACCCAATATTTCATTGGCCATAGTATGAAAACCTGTCAGTCCCTACTAATGTTTTTAGGTATTCAAATCACAGGGTTTTAAAGTAGAGTAGTAAAACAGGGAAATAAGAAGCAGTGTGCAACATCTTACAAGTATGCCTACCAGCACTGAGGAGGGTCTGTTGTGGAAAGCAGATGCTACCATAAATCCTAAAGCAGTGAGAAAGCTTTAGTGGATGACAGTCAGATGTCTGCAGAACTCCATTGTGGAGAACATACAGACCAGGGAGTCAACACTATTGGTTTTCTAAAGCACTGATGAAGCATTACTGGGAGAAGGGTGTTGGAGTGTGTTTTTCAAAAGCAATATTAACATGAAAAGCCTGCAATATATTGTGTAATGAAGCTGCATAGAAAATGTATTAACGTAGAAAATAATGCACGTGTTGAAATGTGCCCACGGGGAGTGGCTACCAATGTATACGAAGACTAATGAAAGTTATTATTGCTGAATTAATTATGTACTAATATTTGAATTTGTATTAACATATCGTAATTAGAGTCATGTATTAGGAGATTGCTTATTAAATCATTAGGCCTTAGCTTAGCAAGGGTCTGGGCCTAGCTGCCTGGTCTCTTATTAAACTGTATTTTTCTAACGTGCAATGTGCTGTTTTCCTGAAGGACACGAAGATGTACTTTTCCAGAAGTTATGTGTGTAGCCGTAGTAAATTCTTTCTCATGAGACTCGACTTGCTCAAGGAGACATTCTTGCTGAATGCAACAGTGTAATTCGTAACAGGTGCAAGGCTGCCTGGAGTAGGAGAAAACAATGGAGCTACTGACTGGAGCGTAAAGTGTAACTTTTCTTACCTGACAGTCCAACCGATGAAGACGTCAATAACATGGGCCAATCAACGACATGAGAACTGTGTTTTGTGGAAAATTCTAGTGAAGTGCATGGAAAATTATTGGACAGAGATAACGATGCACCAATTATTATCCAATGAGGAATTAGGAGTAAATTAGGCAGTTTTGATTTAACCACATGATCTGAGGAGAAATCGGACATTCCATTCTTCGCCATTCCTTTGTCATTCTACCGAGCGATTTAGGCCATTCCTTTGAGACATTGCCGTTTATTCGTCCTGAATCTCTAAATCATCCTCTACTTATTTCTTTACCTGATACGTACTTCTCCTCCATATGAGGGAAGCTCTCGTTCCTTAGCTATGCCATACTGAGACTTTGCCCCGTCGCATCTTGGCTGATGATGAAAACGACTGATGTCCTGAGGACGAAGACTGACGCTGTTTGCTGATCTGTTGGATGGGTAACTATCCGATGCAAAATTTTAATTGTCTGTTTGCCTTTTCTTTCTAGGTACCAACTGCTCTTTTGATAGAGGCCATAGTTAGATGTTTTCCAAATTCGTGTTTGCTAAAATGTTTTGCATGAAGCACAACATGCTGATGCTAATTAGAGGTTAGTTAAGGTGTTCACGGATATTCTACGCAAATAGACAAATGACTGAGTTCTTTCTTTGTTGAATCATGTACTACTGAGACTTTGCAAAGTTTGCTTCTTATTGATGACGTGTTAATACTGAATGAATATTCTCTATGCATTGATTAATTGCGTTCTAATTGCAAATCTGAAGAGTTACTAATGAGATGAATTGCTAATGAGATTAACAGAAATTACTTTAGATTGTAACCAATAGGGAAATAAATATCCTAACACTTAACTAAATTGGTGTGGTTATTCATGACTGAAAGGTCATTGTGTGTTCAACTTATTGACTCATATTAAAGGTTATTGATCAGCTTAATGATTAGTTATTGTGATTGTCGATTGGGTTACTGAACTATTGATTTGTGATGACAAAGAGACACCTTGTCCTGGGAAGTCCCCGAACGTGGTCCAAAGGTTCATCGACCTAGGCGTGTCTTCTTGTAAGTTTACTTATCAAGGCTCTGATGCGCTATCAAGGGCACATTGCTTGGATTCCCTTGCAACAAGAAGACAATGCAAAGGCAATTGGATACTAACTTGAATCCCAAATTTCAGAGAAAGCGTTGCTAAATAGAGTTCACACCGCTGTAGTCCTACATCGCTGAGAAGGCATTACTGGAAGATTCACATACTTCTGGAGCCCATAATAACTGAGAAGACACTCCTACAAGAAGTGCAAGTGCTGAGACGGCACTGCCAGTACAACTAGGACACTCACACTGCAGAAGTTCTTTAGTACTTAGAAGATGCTTCTGAAAGAAGCTCAAACTGCTGGAGTCCTCCACAACTGAGACAGTCCTGCTCTCACTCATCAAGCTGCTGTGAATATTTGAGAGAAACTGTAATTTACCTGTGTGGCTTCTGTCTGCATTACACTGGTTCAGACAGGGTGGGACAGTGCTTCTGCAATATCCATACTTATCTGGTGGCTCTCTGTGGACTCTCTAGAGAGCCCTGGCTCTGGTCTTTCCCCGGAGGCTCTCTGTGGACTCTCTAGAGAGCCATGGCTCTGGATTACTCTTGGCCATTGCTTGTTGCTACTGCCAGGCTTGTCAGTCTACTATGGCTCACTTCACTAGGTTTAACTTGTGGCTGGTGGTATTGTAGACCACCTCGGCCTCATGTTATTGTTGCTGGCCTGGCTTGTTGCTGTCGTGTGGTGGCCTACCAAGTGGTGCTACACTATGGCAATCTGATACTATGCTGGTGGTAGAGTATAGTTTTGGAAATATAATTTGTTAAATGTGTTAAATATGTCTCATTGCAAATCTCCGCTTACTACTGGACCTTAGACAATGAACCTTTGAGGCATGTGAGCAGGGAGGAGCTAAAAATCAAAACATCAAATATTTCCAGTTTATCAATGGCATTTTTGTTAAGAGTCAATGATGAGAGTTGGATGAAGGTTTAATACATTTATCATCAATTTGTAGTATCCCATTTATTTACAGAGAGAAATGTTAAATAACCAACAGATCATTAGAATCAATAATAAAGAGAACAATGCATACTGAGCATTCTATACAATTAAAATTCCCTACTCTAACCTAAAGGATAAAATTAAAGTAATCAAATAGCTAGAAAACTCATAACGATTTCATAAATCAGAGATGTGAAAACATTAAGGAAACTCAGTAGATTTTCTAAAGTAAAATAAGTTTCAGGTTAAGAGTCTCAGAATGAATCTGTGTCAATTTTAAAGGTGCTCACAGGGAGTCTGAGAAAGTCTCATAGAGTATCTTTCTGAAAACCCTCAAAGGAATGAGAGAGTGTTCATGTGAGTAAGCGAAAGCGAGCCTCAGAGTCCTAGTCCTAATCTAGGAACACACATTTTTATAATAAACAAACAACATAACTTGTAACTTTTTATTTTTGTCTCCGCCACCTGTTTAAAAAATCAGGTATTCTGGTCGTCATGGAAATAATAAAGCTTCCATTGACCAAACTATCTAAACAAAGCAGCTATGATACATTTTGTTTATCATGTTCTAAAGTTGTAACTAAACTGTCTACTTAATGTTGGTTCTCATAGTTGTAGAAAATGGACAGGGGCCACAGGTGAGCCTGGAGTGCGAGGCCGGCGGTGTGGCGCAGTTGCTCCAGCAGCTCCCAACACTCCCTGGGAGCGGCTCATAAGCCCCCGTCACCTGATGATGGTGGAGGAGCATGATCTGTGGCCCGAGCGAACCCCAGGCATTATTCTGCATGTGCCACTATTGATGCCAGTGTATCAAAGAGATGAACCTCGGGCAGAAGAAACTGGTAGGATCAGTCACATTCACATACTTGCCTTCCTCAATGCGAGAATAGGGAACTTTCCTTCCCTACTCACGAGGGATCCCCCTGAACACTGGGAGCACCCCTGGTAGGGCTGTCTTGCTTACTCAAAGTGACGGCAATCCTACAGATAGCCGCAAACCTGGAGGTGGCTGCTGATCATACGGCACTAAGGCTCATATTTATACTTTTTTTGTGTTGTATTTTGTAAGTTTGCGCTGCTTTTGCATAAAAAAATGACACAAATGCGGCGCTAAAAAAGTATAAATATGGGCCTAAATTATTTGAGGATTTGATCAGTCCTGGGGCTCATCCTACCTTGTGAATGCTGGCCTGCTAGAATCAGTGTATGGTGCATTGAGTTGCTGAGAGACTGAGCATGAATCCACAGCTTACAGATAGATGTGGGCCCCTCGCTTGTTAGATCAGTTGGCAGCCTCGTCAGGTGCTGGTACTCCCCTCATCTGGTGCCGCTGCGCATGGTGCAGGGGACACTGGATCCAAGCAGCCGCCATGGTCCATCGCTACCCAAAGCAAAGAAAGCTTCCTTTTGAAAAACCATGCTTTTCCACCCAGTTAGTTAGTAGCATGGCTCTGGAGGGTGGTGCAGCGGGGGATCCGGTGACGGAGCAATCGACAGACCTGGGTACGATTATGGCGGACCTCCACTCAGGGTTCAGGGCAATTGATGCCTGATTTGATACAATTGCATCCCACCTAGACAAAATGGGGGACCAAATGGATAAGATGTACTGTTCCAAAAGAACGAACTCCGTTCCACCAGTTAGGGTATGGGTCTTTTCAGTCACCACATGCATTAGTTTTACAGGAACAGTAGCCCTCACTCACCATTAGGTGACATGTTTCATCATCGGGTCAAGCTCCTCATCAGGCACGCACTGCAATACATGACAGGCCCCACTAGAGGGCTCTTTGCTGGATATCTTTTTAAGAAAGAATGCCGGTAGTGAGTGGATGTGAGAGGGGCTGAGAAAACTGTTAAAAGTGGATAAAGGTGCCCAAGAAAACTATCTTTAATACAACCTGGCACATTTGCCAGGGTTAAAAACAAAAAAGGGGGGAGTACAGAAAACAATGATCTGGTTCCCTACCAACAACTCAAAGTATGTCTACTACTCTAACTAGAGATTTAGATATTATGGAACTGTGTGGGTATTCCCTACACTACAGAACTGCTAGTCATGGTCAACATTTATCTTGCCTAATACAGTCATACGGATCAGGTGGCGATTCTTCAGCACCTGTTTTTGTGCCTAACCCTCACTAAGAGAATAAAAAAAACTCTACACCTATTGCCTACGTAAGAAATCACTGAAATCTTACATTGGGATCATAAACTTCTGAATGTGGAGACCCTCCTAGGTCATGTACATGGGCCACTTGGGGATCGCATGCAGACTGGCTGCTCTTCCAATCAAGATAATTTAACTGAAGAGCGCCATGGTCAGTCTGACCTTCCCTGTCATCCACTGGAATGTAACCCTACAACGGTAGCTAGCGGGAATCTACCTCCGGTGCGAGGCCACCATCCTTGTGGGCGTTCCAATATATGCCCCTTATCCTTGAACACATCAGTGGAATTAGGAGAAACAGGGACCTGGCATCTCTATAAACACACAAACGGCTGCATAAAAAAATGGGTATAGTTGTTCAAGTGTCCGTGCAATCTCCTGTATGTAGGAATGACCAGAACAATGATTAAAACATGCATCAATGAGCATCACAGTGCAATCAGATGTCACTGCACTACCATCAAACTTCGTCCCCATTCTGTAGAACAGCAGCACTTTCCTAATGATCTCAGAAGGGTGATCCTAGAAATGGTGAAGGACTCCCATATGGTATCAAAAAAACTGCTTGAGAAAGAACAGAGGTGGGTCCGGACCCATATCCATGGCTTAAATGATGAGATACTGTGGTCTGAATTCTAGAACAGGGAGTAGGAACAATGACCTCCTTCCCTGGAGTTTAGCACAGTATAGAGTACGAACTGAATTACCTTAACTTGATAGGATGACCATAATACATCCTACGAACTGATTAGGAAGTAAGCGATTGAGTTCACTGCACCCCGGTTATTATTATTTATATTTTTAGTTTAATTTTCCTTGTGTGTGTTAAGGCACAATTTACAACAACTACACAGCCACTTTCCTCCTGAAAATCTATTACGAGTCACTTTTCAGTTTCCCTTCCTGATAGGAACACACTCTAAGATGGCCGTCACCTTTTAGTTCACCTTTCTTTTTGGTCTTTTTTTGTGTCCATCGATTTCCTAGTCCCCACCTACATGGGGGAGAAATGCCGGCACTTCCCAGCTCCGAATCATTCCAGGGAGCTTGGAGGACGGGCTAGGTCAGACTGACCATGACTCTCTTCAGTTAAGTAAGTACCAATTTTGGTTTTCATGCATAAGGTAAATTTCTGGATGATGGGAGTATAGCGCTGCCCAGGGCAGCAACTATCCAATATGATTTACACTTAAGTACTCTGTTATGAATGTACACATTAGGATTCCATGTAATGTACACATTTTTTGATGTTAGAAATTCAGTACAACTTAGTCATACCTATTAGAGGACGCTTAAATAATAATTTCTCATGTATTTCACAACCATGGTTATCAGATAGGCGTAATAGAAGATTACACCATCCATGCAATCCCCAAGGGATCCATGTACCTGACCTAGGCGGGTAAGAATAACTCGTGGGGGGATGCTCCTCCTCTGCTCCAGCATGAGCACATGGTCACTTTACCCCACGTCACGCATGAGTGTGGCTTGTTATTTTCACACACACCTGAAACATGTGTTAAAAAAAAATAGGTTCATGTAGGGAGATTGATGCACTGGACCACATAATTCTTCCTAGTTCTTACCCACGCTCACAAAGTGCTCCAAGACACTGGACCAGCCTACCTAAACAACAGACTCAGCTTCCACACCCCCACCCGTCAGCTCCGCTCCACTAACCTCGCCCTCGCCGTCGTCCCCCGCATCCGAAGAAAGACCTCCGGCGGCAGATCCTTCTCATACCTCGCCGCCAAAACCTGGAACACCCTCCCCACCAACCTGCGACAGACTCAAGACCTACTCACCTTCAGAAGACTCCTCAAGACCTGGCTCTTCGACCAGTAACACCAGCTCCCCCCCAGCGCCTTGAAACCCTCACGTGTACGTAGTGCGCTTTATAAATCCAATGATTGATTGATTGATTTGATATCCCAAAACGTTTTTTGGGGACCAAATGGATAGACAAGACACCAGACTGCAGCCGGTGGAATAGCGGATCTCAAAGCTTGAGGACTGCACCAACAAAACAGAAAAGTGCCTCAAGCACCTGGAAGCCAGACTACGTACTATCACTATTGAGAATGAAGACCTGGAGGTGTGGGGTCATTGCAATAACCTTTGCATACTGGGAATCATGGAATCCACAGACACAGAACATATGGATCTTTTTGTGGAAAACTTGTTAGCTGAGATGTTAAGCCGACACAACTTCACTACCACATTCAGGGTGAAACGTGCTCATAGATCTCTGAAGCTGCGGCCTGTGGCAGGTGCTTCGGCCTAACCAATTGTTGCCCATCTACTAAACTTCAGGGACAGTGACACTGCTCTAAGACGAGCAAGAGAGAAGGGCCCCTTGCAATACCAGGGTATGTCATGTCAGTCTCAATGTTCCCAGACTTCACTGTCGCTGTCCAGGTTGCACAGCACAAATTCTCTTATACTAAAGCGACACTGTGCAAACTGGAAGTATGCTATAGCATGTTACACCCGGAATGCCTCTGGGTTGATATCAATGGTAAAGCACATATTTTTGACAATCCCTCTGATGGCTTCTGCAGGAAAGACCGTGATTCACGTTGGGGGTTGGAGGGGTCACTGGGGCGTTGTTCACCGGACTCACAAGCTACTACCAGTATGGACCTGTTCCCATTAGAGGAACCTGAACCATCATGGGTGCAAGGACTGGAGCACATATTAGCTCCTAATACCAAGCCCACTCACCCTGGAGTGCACAAATGGGCTGGCTGGTGACATTGCATGGCAGCACATACCTTAATCAGCAGCAGCTCACCCACAACCCCTTTGTTAACAAATCCTGAATACATGAGATGTCTGTTGTAGTGTTTCTACCCCCATTGTTGACACCACATTGCTGTTTTTTTGTTATATTTGTTCTGCATTTGGGGCTTCACCGGGCATTTTCAAACCAGTTGAAGGAAGGAGGGGTTTTGTATTGCATAGTTGCTCTTTGTTTTTTAATGTTTTTGTTTTCTCTCACAGACTGACCCAGAATATAATATGTTGCACATTCATATCAACTCACATTGATAACAGGCACCCTCAATAATAGGAATTCTATCCTGGACGCTGTCTTCATCTCTTTGAATATTCAGGGTGCTCAACAACTCTCGTAAAGGCAAGCAGGTGTTGCAAAACCTTAACAAACATGGGGCCTAGATTGCCTTTCTGCAGGAGACCCATCCCTCACTGCAGCCCACGTGTTAATTTGCAGCCTCTTGGGGCCCTGATAGGTATTTTTCCATTGCAATTCATACTCGGGGGGGGTATGCACCTTGGTGCATAAACATCTACCATTCCAGCCGGACTCCACCTCTGCAGATAAACAGGGGAGATATATGCAAGTTGTGGGCTCACTAGCTGGCCATAAGGTTCTCCTAGTCAGTATCTATGCCCAAATGCGGATGATTCTGAATTTTCCAGACATTGCTCTCCTGCATAGATCACATGGCAGTGGACAATCCTATTTTAGGTGGGGACTTTAATATGATTATTGATACGTTACATGACACAACAGCCACAAACCCCACCACTAAACCCCGTTTTTTTGCAGACCATGGGAGCCAACTGTGATGCTTATGGGTTGCAGGATCCATGTCGCATGCAAAGTCCACACACCCCAGCTTAGACTTTCTACTCCGCCCCACACAATACATGGACACTTATAGATTACTGGTTGGTGTCCGCTGCCACTTCTCTTTGGCTGGGCCCTATGACGCATCTTCCACGTACACTATCAGATCACTCCCCGGTAAAGCTTTCTTGTAGAATTCTACACTCAGTAACTTGAGAGCACAGCTGGCGATTTCCGAAGCTAGTGTTACAAGACACACTTTTTTGCACTGAACCTCATCCTGCGATCATAGAATACTGTGGCCTTCAATAAGGGCATGGCCACCTCCATGCGACCCTGTGGAAGCCTTTAAGGCATACACAAGAGGAGTGTGCATTGCAAAACATACAGGGGTCTTGAGGTATATACGCAATAATTTATTTTGGGTGGAAAAGATGCTACTGGAAATGAATCACTCTGATCCACAAGAGCATGCACAACCTGATCTGAGTAAACACGAGTGAGGGCTCGTGCATTGCTGATACTGAAGGGATTCAGTTCCTTTCTTACTATACGTAACTATGTACCTCCCAACAGGGCGACGATACATCAGAATTGGCACAATACCTGGATGAGGTAGCCATGGTGTGACTTACCTCTGCACAACAACAATTTTTGAGTGAACCCTTCATATGTGAGGATATTGTTCGGGCAATAGAGGCTGTGGATGGTTCTAGGGCCCCTGGCCTGGACAGCTTTACCGGTGCATTCTATAAGGCTTATAAGCACATCCTGGCACCACATTTACTGGCAGTACACACTGAGGCACTGGAGTCTGGCGTTCTACCGCTGACGATGAGGGAGGAAATGATCACTCTTTTACCTAAGCCTGATAAAGACAATAAAACGGTGTGGCTCATATCGACCTCTATCATTATTAAACTTTGGTAATAAAATCTTGGCTAAATTATTAGCTGTGCGACTTTCATTACTGATGGACAGCATCATCTCCCCAGCCAAGGAGGGCTTCGCTCCACACCATTCGACGACCATCAGTCTTCATACATTATTTGCTGTGCTCAATAGAATCTCACCCACCGCTCCGGCGGCAGTGACCCTCATGGGTATTGAAAAAGTGTTTGATTCTCTGGAATGACCATTCCTCTTAATAACTCTTCATATGCTGTGCCTACCCCACAGCTTCATAACTCTGATCAGGCTCCTATATTTTGAACCATTTGCTCGGATTTGGGTCAACGACACCTTATTGCCTTCCTTCCCAAACTCCAGGGACACATGACAGGGGTGCCCCTCACCATCCCTACTTTTCATTATAGTCATGGATCTCTTAGTATGCCACCTTCAGGAAAAACATCTACATGGAGGGTTACAGTTCAAGGCAGGTCCATTACTTATCTCGCTATACGCTGACGATATACTTATTTTTCTACGACATCCCGCAGACAATCTGGACCCTGTTCTATAGGAGGTAGCCCGCTTTGGTACTACTCCCACCCAGTCGATGTTCCTATTAAAATGCTGAGCTGATCATGTTAAATACTTGGGGGTGTTTTTATGCAGGGACAGGGACCAGATAATATGTTTCAATTATGGGCTGACCATTGATAAATTGTCTGCTCAGGTGGGCCGCTAGATTCGCCTACCCTTGTCGATGGTGGGACGTAAAGTCATCATAAAAATGATCATACCCCCATGATTTGTTCATAAACATTCCTTTACCACTTTACAACTCATTTTTTCTTGCTCTTAAGAGCTTGCTAACACATTTGATCAAGGCAAATGGATATCCTAGAATTCGCTGGTGCTCCCTTATGAATGCAGCAACCTGGGTGTTCTGCATTTTCAAATATATTTCCTGGTTGTGCACAGTCACTTCATGTTCCATTGGTACCACCCAGATGCATGTTTACAATACAGCATACCATAGAGAGACCTCACCTACCCACCCCCCTGTGATCTCTACTACCAGAGGGGTATCATTTAGATCCATCTGACATACAAGCAAATTCAACCACTTGCTGGGCCTGGTGCAAGCTGGTCGGGTGCTTCATGTGGAAAGTCTCTACTTCCCAGCACGTCCACTACTTAACAATCCAAGTCTCCCCATTACAAGGGAATCATGAACAGAGGATGTTCGATTTACCTCTGTCACTTACATGGAACACTTAGTCATCCGGCACCTCCAAAATGCCTTGAGAGCTCTGATCCCCTCTTACCCTCTGGCGCCAGACAACTTAAAGCCCCTTACTCTTCTTATCACTGACGCTGAAAGGGGTAGGATGGTCTCTCACCTTTACTAAGCATGCCTGGATCTTCTACCAACCCACAACACCAAACTGTGAGCTGTCTGGGAAGAAGATTTGGGAAGCTCAATTTCGGACAAAATTTGGACAGCCTGCTGCTCACAAACACGTTTAGTTTCTAAGAGAAATCTGGTCTCTGGTTGGCAGTCAGTTTGCACTCTGTCCAAGCAGGGACTCGAGTCAGGGCAACGGAGATATACACTCAAGAGAACCCCTGCTCACTCCCTTGGTAACTTGGCACAAGCAGCCAGGCTTATCTCAAAGGCAATGTGTATAGTATTTGTACCAACACAGACAGTAATACAGTGAAAACACTTCAAAATGGACAAAATACCAGTTTGGAAATATAGCCAATATTTATGTAAATCAAACAAAACAAAAGCAACAAAAATCCAACATACACAAGCAAAGTTATGAATTTTCAAATTAAAAAGAATCTTACTCCATAAAAAAACAATGGATGAGCTGGTGTTACACAAAGTACCTGGTTTGCATCAAAAATAAAGCCACACAGGCGAGCATACATCAGAAAAGTCAGCTATGTGTTGATTCCCTACTCGCAAGTGAGGTCGTGCATCGTTTTTTCTCCGGTCAGGTAGGTGATGCATTGTTTTTCTTTCCCGCAGGAGAGCGATGCGTCGTTTTCTGGATGGGCAACTTCAGGTCCGTGCAGGTTCACATTGGTTTTGACGCCCAGTGATGATGTGTGCTAAATCCAGCCACACAGTGGTGAAAAACCATGCTGCGTGGGGGGTTGCGTCAATTTTACCAGCCGCAAGCAGGTGCTGTGTCGATTTCCCAGCCGGGATGCAGGTCATGCATCGATTTCCCAGCCGCAATGCAGGTGGTGCGTCGATTTCTCAGCTGTGATGCAGGTGGTGCGTCATTTTTTACAGCCGCGATTCAGGTGGTGCATTTATTTTTTCCCTGCCCGGTTCCTGTGCATGCATTTCGGTCTTAGTTCCACCAGCTTCACCTTTCAAGGGCCCAGGGACTGAAGTGGGCACCACTTGGCAGGGTAGAAGCCTCAGTATGAGAGTCGAGGTGCTGGCAGAGGAAGTCTTTGATGGCCCTGAGACTTCAAAAAAATAAGACAAGCTCAGTCCAAGCCCTTGGAGACACTTCACAAGTAGGAAAATACCACAAGTCCAGTCTTTGTCATTTCTCAGGCAGAAGCAGCAACTGCAGGCCAACCCAGCAAAGTACACTCACAAGCCAAGGGACAGTACTCCTCCTTCAGCTGTTCCGCTCTTCTCCTTGGCAGAGCTTCCTCTTGAGTCCAGAAGTAATCTAAAAATCTGGGGGTTTGGGTCCACCACTTATACCCCTTTCTGCCTTTGAAGTAGGCAAGCTTCAAAGGAAAGTCTTTGTTGTTCACAAGATCCTTCCTTGCCGAGGCCTGTCCCCAGACACACACTATGAGAGTTCTCATCACTAAGGCGGAAGAATCTGAACAGACCATCAGCATTGGCGTGTTCTGTTCCAGGGTGGTGTTCCACCGTAAAGTCCATTCCCTGTAGGGAGATGACCCACCTCAACAGTTTTGGGTTCTCACCCCTCATCTGCATTAACCATCTCAGGGGCCTATGGTCTGTCTGAGCCCGGAAGTGAGTCCCAAACAAGTAGGGTCTTAGTTTTTCAGTGCCCTGACCACAGCAAAAGCTTCTCGCTCAATTGCACTCCATCTACATTCCCGGGGAAGTAACCTCCTACTAATGAAGGGTACAGGCTGGTCTAGGCCCTCTTCATTTAGCTGTGCAAGAACTGCTCCCACACCATGCTCTGAAGCGTCATTCTGCACAACAAATTTCTTAGAGAGGTCAGGTGCCTTCAGTATGGGTGCCATTCACATGACTGCCTTCACGGCATCAAAAGCAGTCTGGCAAGCCCCAGTCCAGATCACCTTTTTAGTCTGCTTTTTAGAGGTCGGCTCAGTCAAGGGGGCAACAACAACCCCTTGAGAAAACTCCTGTAGTGCCCAGTGAGGGCTAGAAAGCCTCTCACCTCTGTCTGGGTCTTTGGGGGCTCCCAAGCCAGAATGGTGGTTGCAGTGGTGCTCCCTGGCCATTCCCCACCTGGTGTCCCAGGTAAATCACAGATCCCTGCCCTATTTGGCACTACTGGCCTTAATAGTGAAGCCTGCCTTCTGCAGGGCCTTCAACACTTCACAGAGGTGCTGCAGGTGATCCTCCCAGCAGGAGCTGAACACTGCAATGTCATCCAGGTAAGCCACACTGAAATCCTCAACCCCAGCCAAAACCTGGTTGACTAACCTCTGAAAGGTGGTATGGGCATTTTTTATCCCAAAGGGAATAACCCAGAACTGGTAGTGCCCATCTGGGGTGGAAAATGCTGATCTCTCCTTTGCCCCATCAGCTCCCAACAGATCTATGAGCTCATCAGCTCTGGGGAGTGGGTGTGCGTCAGTCTTAGTGACGGCATTAAGCAAATGGTAGTCCACACAGAACCTGAGTTTTGGGGTGGCACCGGGGGCAGCAGCCTTTGGAACCAAGACCAGTGGGCTGGCCAAAGGACTGCCGGAGAACTCAATTGCCCCTAACACCAACATCTTAAAAACCTCATCCTTGATGCTGGCCTTGTGAGTTACCCTGTAAATCTTGTCTTTTACAGGTGGACTGTCCCCAGTGTCCACATCATGTGTACACAGAAGAGTGATCCCTAGTGTCACGGAGAACAAAGAGGCAAACTGAACAAACAACTGCCGACAGTCCCTCTGTTGCTCCAGGGTCAGTGTGGGGGAGAGGTTCACGCCCTCCACTTACCCTTCTTTCTCCTGGGCAGACAGGAGGTCAGGAAGAGGTTCACTCCTCCTCCAACCCATCACCTTTTGCCAAGAGCATTAATAGCTCAGACCTATCAAAGTGAGGTTTGAGGCAGTTCACATGCAGGATCCTTAAAGGGTACCTAGGAGTTTGCAAGTTCACCCGATAGGTGATATCACTTTTGAGCTCCACCACCTCAAACCGCCCAGTCCTCTTGTCCTGGAGAGCACGAGGCTCCACTGGGGCCACAGCCCACACTTTCTGGGCAGCCTGAAACATGACCAGACTGGCATTCTGGTCATGCCAGTGTTTCATGTCTTCCTGGCTTGCTTCTAGGTTCTCCTGAGTGAGTCTCCTGAAGTGGGCTGTCTGGTTTCTTAAGGCCAGCATGTAACTAATCATATCCTGGAGAGGCTTCCTGGAAGCTTTCTCCAAGCCCTCATTCACCAGACTCAGAGGTCCTCTCACGGGGTGCCATACAACAGCTCAAAGGGGATAAAACCAAGTCCCTTCTGTGGTACCTCACTGTAAGCAAACAGAAGGCGTGGCAGGAGGATGTCCCACTTACACCTTATGGGTGCTGACAGGCTCATTATCATGCCCTTCTGGGTTGGGTTGAATCTCTCAACCAACCCATTTCCTTTTGGTGGTAAGGAGTGGTGAACTTGTAGGTTACCCCACACTCCTTCGACAGAGACCTCATATAGGTAGATATTAAGTTGGTACCCCAGTCAGATCCCACCTCCTTGGGGAACCCCATGCGGGTAAAAATCCCCATCAGTGCCCGGCCCACCACAGGTGCTGTTTTTGACCTCCAAATGATAGCTTCTGGGTACCAGGTGCCATGGTCCACCAAGACCAGGATAAATCTGTTTCCCATGGCTGTCTTGGGATATAGAGGTCCCACAATGTCAATGTCCAAAGCTTGGAGGGGAGCCTTACTTATCCCCCTTGCCACTTGCTTGATATGTGTGGCAAGACCTGCAATATGCATCCAAATTCCTGCACATTTGGGGCCAGTAAAAGTGGGTGACAATCCATTCAAAGGTCTTGTCCTGCCCCAAGTGTCCTGCTAAAGTCACATCATGAGCCAGACCCAGTAGGAAGGCTCTAAAGCACTGGGGTACCACCAGCACACATGCTGCCCCCGGCTCTGCAACCTTAGGCTCACTATACAGGAGGCCATCCTCCCAATAGATCCAGTGTGATCCAGACTCCTTGCCAGATGTCTGGTCTGCAGCCTGTCGCCACAGACCCTCAAGAGTAGGGCATGATTTCTTCAGGCAATAGGAGCAATCTGTGATCAACATTCTTTCTGTGCTTCTAAATCCCTGTGCCTCTCTGACACTTTACACAAAAGCAATTTGCAAGAAACTATGCGCCACATTGACTTGAAACAAAGATACTGATGTGTACATGGCACAAGAAAGTTTATCATATATGACATTGGAAGTGAAACGTGCCAGCTCTCTGTAGCCCGACACAAGGTCAGGTTTGTGGACTCACATACACCAGCAAAACTTTACACTCTAATACATCATCTATCCAGTAACATTAATGAATTTTCTTACCAAGTCTAAATTCTGCTTTCAAAAACTTCCCTTTTTAGCCACTTAATCATATCCTAAAATAGACTCTGGTCTAAACATATTCCTGTTAATATTGAACACTAACCCACTCATTTCTACACACAGCACTACAGTCATATATAAATGACATAATTAGAGAATACATAAACCTAATAATATTATTCAACATGACATCTAACTGATGATATTGAACTCAAATATGTAGGCGAGTAGAAAGAGGAGCAAAGGGGTGACAATATTGGGAGTTTGGGTGGGTGACACACTTCCTTAGGAGCTTCGAGATAGTATATCTCTTTGGTGTAAGGTATGCATTATGTATGTATGGGTTCAACTTGAGAACCGAGCACAGTAAGGGCTGTTCAGAGATTTAACAACTGCATATTAAGTGCATTATTCATCTTTGTATTTAGGAATGCCTCCACCCTTGCTGTTTATCGGACATGTGTTATGTGGATGCTAACAATAGCTCCTACTACGCTAAAGAAGCAAGTGATGAGCAAAATGTTCCATTGAGTAGAATGACTGTGCAGATAGTGTTGGCGCACTTGCGGAGGTCTTCTTCCCACCTTGGGTTCAGAAACCACAAACACACTGGTGAGACACCTTCACTATTCTCACCAATAGAGGTTGACTAGATTTTTGGACTCGGCGAAGAGTATAGTAGTCAGAAACATTCAATCACAAATCAATGGCATTATATCATAAACATTTCTGAGCACCAAAGACAACTTAACTCTAAATAAAACTCCAAAACGTAATAAGTTTCAAAGCTTTATTACCATCCCAAAATCAATGTCACATATATGGTATGCAAAACTAAGTTATAAACACACATGAAAACCATTGGCTGACCAATGCATCTGAAAAGATTTGATCTACTAAACATCAATACTGTTAAATGCTCCAAAAGAATAACTTAGATCAATAAAACTCCAATATGCACATTAATTTCAGATTCTGAAGCAGATGATGGTGACATCGATAAATCATCAAAATACAGTTTTTACAATCAATTTCAGAGCTGGGCCATACTTATCTTTAACACAAATTAGGGCTTGCATGTGTGGGAATGGGCTAACACATGTGGACAAAAGCAAAAGAAAGGCACAAATAATTAGTAAAAATCATCAAACTAAGGCAGCTCACTATAAAAAATATGCTGGTGCAAGTACCTAAGCTGAAAAGGAAACAAGAAACGACATTTAGTTATACCTCTTCTCATGGGACAGCAGACAGGAATACCTTGTCAGCAAGAACAATCACTTTTCCTCAACGTCAGTTGACAGCAACATCAGGACAGTGCAGAACCCGAGCTGCACATAGGATGGGTCAGAAGCTCAGAATTAGTTGGGCATTTAGTACTGAACAGTAAAAACAAATGGAACAATTAAATATGACTTTATTCATCAATACATAACTAAGGGATAACAAAGAATAAAGGAAAGCAGAGAGCAGCTGGATATCATCAGCACGTAAAGACCAGCTCAGCAGAATTCTAGGTGGACTCGAAGCAAAATGGACTGAATTAAATTAATTCAGTTTCCAAAGTTCTTCACTAAATGAAAAAAAACACAATCCTCTTGATTGGTCCTTCAGGTGGGCTCACTTCAGGTGTCAGATTCAGTGTCGAATGGTCGTCGATGGCACCATCAAGTTTGCAACTATGCCAGATTTTCTCAGCAAAAGTGCATTGTCATTTCAATGATTTCATACAGTTCCCAAAAAGATTACATTCTCTAGTTATTTGTTGCTTCAAGTTCTTTCTCACAACACACAAAATAAGCTAAGCCTGTTTCACAAAGGAATCATGAGTGTCCTTTCTTGTAAGACAGCTATAACCAATTTTGTTACATAGTTATGTCTGAAACACGTTTTTTGCATTCAATACAATAGAACAGTTAACATCACCTCAGCAACCTAGGAAAAAAAATCAGCTCAGAGGGAACAGAATAAGCAAATAACTTATGCTGCAAAAAGGAATCTTTCAGGCCTAGTCAAGCTAAGAAAGCCTAAATGCACATTGATAAAATTAATACATTAATTAACCTATTGCGCACCTTACAATTTTAATCAAATACACGCAACAAATTATTTCATTGCAAACGTTATTTATGACATCATTAAAACAGTTTAAACGTGCATTTATTTATCTGCACACATGTAACTTGCATTAATAGAATTAATCTAATCTCTATAAGTATGATTAATTCATATTCATGTAATATTTCATTCTAATATTAATTTATTATAACACTTTAAATTAACTCATTTTAGTATTTCATTTATTAAAGGATCCTTCATGTTAAAACGTAGTGTTTAATACGAATGGCAGCCACATAGTCCACCATAGTTTAAACATGCACATTTTACATTTCCACGTTAATTTCTCTGTTGGGTTTTTACATGACGGTTAATTAGTCACAGATGCTAACTTCTATGCCACTAATGTATTAATACATTTGATATCTCTCAACAGTAGTGAATAATGTGATATTTGGGTGTACATTCTGAAGCAGTACATCTAGGGCTTGCTTATGGGCTTTAGAAAAGTTGGGTAGTGACAACCCCTGAGTCATAGTCAATGTGTATATGAATGTGTTACATAAAGGAGAACTGTGAGCATTTTCACCAGTGGTGGAATCACAGTCTGGGTCTGTGGATTGGGCTCTGTGCCTACCTCAGTGGCATCCAAGATGCAACTGATGCTCATATCTGGAGGATACATTTTGAATATTTGCACCTCTGTTGTATTTAAAGGTTCTACCAGGTCATCCCCTGGATCTCCTCCTTGAACACTGAGTTGCTGTTGGCCTCTGCTGCTGCTGCCCTGTATGTTCCTGTTCCTACAACATCAAGGCCTATTCTAACTGTGTTGGGATTGACATAGAGAAATGAACCGCCCGTCAACAGCCTGCATGTTTCTTCGTGTGGCGGTTGCTGGTGGCTATTAGACTCTCCTTAGGTACCTGTTCGTGTAATTTGTTGTTTATGATGCTGAGTTGCAGTCACTAGTTAACTTTGTTGCAGGCTTCTTACAGGAATACGTTCATTCTTCCATAGGTGATAGGATTGTTGAACAATGATATTTTCGCAATTGGGTGCTGACTTTCCCATCTATGTCTGCAGCGCTCTGTATTCATGTTCAGCGGTGTGGCTATCAGTTATGTGGCAGGTGCTGTGGTACCAGGGCTCAGAGGTACAGGGGGCCCACTCCACAACAATTAATGGTCATTATTTACTATTAGAGCAGGACAGGGCCGGCTTTTGGACTGTGCGAGCGGTGCGACCACGACGGGCCCTGACCTCCGGGGGGCGCTATGTTTAGCAATAACATCCGAAACTTGTGATTTAAAAGCACCTGCCTAAAAGTTCCTTGTGTGCTTAGCCTTCAAGAAACAATTAAAATGTCAAGATACCTCTTGTGATTAATTTTCCTGCTAGAGAGAGAGATGGGAGTTTTGCTTGTGGCAGCTTTGACTAAACATAAAGTAGCATAGAGGGTTAATATGCCTGCTGCAAAAAATAGAACTAAGGGGCATATTTAAGAAAAGTGGCGCTGCACACAGTGCAGCACCACTTTTTTTGCACCCCTTAGTGCCCCCCTAACGCCACCATGTGTGCATCATAGTTAAAATACACTGCACCATGGTGGTAGTTAGGGGGACTAGCGTCAGAATTTTTTACGCTAGTCCGGCGCTTTGCAGGATTAGCGTAAAAAATGTTGCCACTAATCTTGCAAAGCACCCAGAAGCCCATTGTAACCAATGGAAACCTCCTTTTAATGCCTTCTCTGAGCAGGTGTTAAAAGTGCCAGAAAAAAATGACGCGAAGAAATCTGGCAGATTTCTTTGCGTCATTGTTTTGGCTCCCCTGGCGCAGGCATAATGTAGCGCAAAGGGTTAAAAAGTGGTGCAATGCCTACATTGCGCCTCTTTCTAAATATGGCACAGCGTTTTTGGCTTTCTAACGCCACCTTGGTGGTGTAAAAAAATGTCACTAAAGTGGTGGCAGAATGCCACTAGGGGCTCTTAAATATGCCCCTATGGCAGTGCTTAATTTGTGCTTGATGTTTCCGGTGCAGAGCACCAGCACTTATTTTTCAGGGCCGGCGCTTATTTTTCTGCCTCAAGTATTTACTGCGAGAAAAAGACACACATGGGAAAGACGGAGGAAGAGAAAAATTAAAAAGCGTCACAATGGGAAAGGGCAGAAATCCGCAAGAGTGAGCTGAAGGGGCAGGGAGTGCCTGTAAATGGATTGAAGAGGTCCGAGATGGCTTCAGGATTACTCTGCCTCTGTATTCCGTGTTCACACATTTAATAGCAGCAGCTGCGTGTTCAAGAGGAGGGCTGTGGGCACCGGCACCTTTTTATTTACAAAGTAAATACTGCCCTATGGGGCGTATTTGAAGAAAGTGGCGCTACACACAGTGCAGCTCCACTTTTCTTGTGCCCTTTAGCACCCCCCCAATGCCACCATGTGTGTGTCATATTTAAAATATGGCTCACCATAGCAAAGTTAGGGAACTAGCGTCAGAATTTGTTATGCTAGTCCGGCGCTTTGCAGGATTAGCATCAAAATTGTTGACGCTGATCCTGCAAAGCACCCAGAGGCCCATTGTAACCAATGGAAGCCTCCTTTTAATGCCTGCCCTGAGCAGGCGTAAAAAGTGCCGGAAAAAATGCCGAAAAGAAATCTGACAAGTTTCTTTGCGCCATTTTTTGTCCCCCCAACGCAGGCATAATGTAGCGCAAGGGGTTACAAAGTTGCGCAATGCATGCATTGCGCCACTTTGTAAATATGGCACAGCATTTTTGGCCTTCTAATGCCACATTAGTTTTAAAAGAATTACACTAATGTGGTGTTAGAATGGCACTAGGGGCTCTTAAATATGCCCCTATGGGGAATATTTGAAAAAAGTGGCGCTGCACACAGTGCTGCACCACTTTTCTTGAACCCCTTAGCGGTCCCCTGACACCACCATGTGTGCGCTGTATTTAAAATACTGTGCAACATGGCGGTAGTTAGAGGACTAGTGTCAGAATTTTTTACGCTAGTCCAGCACTTTGCATGATTAGCGTAAAAAATTTTGATGCTAATCTTGCAAAGCACACAGAGGCCCATTGTAACCAACAGAAGTCTCCTTTTAATGCCTGCTCTGAATAGGCATTAAAAGTGATGGAAAAAATGACAGAAAGAAATCTGTCTGATTTCTTTGCGCCATTTTTGCCCCCCCCCAAATGGGAAAATGCCACCTTTGCATACATTCTGCCTGGCGCAGGCATAATGTAGCGCAAAGGGATATAAAGTGGCGCAATGCATGCATTGCGCCACTTTGTAAATATGGCACAGTGTTTTTTGGCCTTCTAACGCCACGTTAGCGTGAAAAAAATGACGCTAATGTGGCGTTAGAATGGAGCTAGAGGCCCTCAAATATGCCCCTATATTTTAAGTGGCTAGCTGGGTGGATTAGTAAAGCCAGCCTTTACAAGTGCTTTAAAACACATGAATGTATGTGAAAGGGGAGAGATGAGGGGCACATTTGCCGGGTGGTAGTGAGTGAAACGGAGGAGGTCATTGGGTGGGGGGCGCCACAATAAACTGCCCCACAGGGCGCCACCAGTCGTAAAGCCGGCTCTGGAGCAGGAGATGGGAGGACCAGTTTCCTTGCTTGCATCAGAGCCCGTGATGCCCTTGCAAATGTTAACGCCTATTTTACCAACTAAAGTTTGGCAGAAAAACTCAAGTGAAATTTAGCCCATTATAAACTTACACATGGCCCCTGTAATGATGTGTAAATTACATGTGCGATATTGCACATAGGTTATTGCAGGTAACTCATGTTTCAGAGAATACTGCGGAAAAATTGTGCAACATGGGTCAGTGGATAATAGTTACCCTGCAGGTCGAAAGTTCCAGTCCAAATAAGATAGCTTGGCAGTTTTATGTACGTGCAGCAATGTGTAACTTGCAAGACTACGGTTTGACTACGTCTTTCGCTCCTCAATGTCGATATAATGCGTACGTCATTGTAACACTTGCAGATCACTAGAGTCTAGTCACAGGGACCAGGCAAGGGTTTGAAATCTTAAAAAGGCTCTCAGGAAGAAAATATTCGGAGCCCATGCTTATGAACACACACATCCTATAACTTCCCCCCTGAGAATCCAGGGCATGGGCAGTCACAACACAGCTGTGTAAACTCGGGGCGAGCATTCCCGAGATGGCGATGCAAATGAACATACCGAAGCCAAGCTCCCCCTCTGGCCGCCACTGATCCAAGAAGATTGTCAGTGAGACGCGGCAGGGGACCTGCCTCAAAAATGCAAATGTTGATGTGTGGTTTCCCAAGAATGTTTTCAAGTCTCTTTTGGCCTGTCTTTGGGTAAATACACGTGGCAAAAATCAAAGAAACAGCAGATGTTAATTGCGTGACTTTGTTCTGTTGTACAGTATCTTCCTCATTATTTAAAAAGAAATACAGAAATACTATTCTTAAGTGAAAGAGCACAAGAAGACAGACTCATGGAGCTGTGCTTTCACTGAGGTGGCTTTACGGGTCGAAAAGAGAACATGACGGGATCTAGCATTGTTCATAAAATGGGGTTCATTGCTCTCTGGGGGGACATCAGTGGGCGTAGGGTGGCTTCCCTACCTTTACCAGGGGCAGCCAATATATGAACATTTCCCTTGCTCTTTCCTTCCGAGCACAGTTCCTTTTCCTTCACCTGAACAAGATTGCCGAATGTGTCTCAACAGTGTGAAGTAGCTTAAATGACGTAATTTGGCTAACAACATGAAGTAGCTTGCTTGAGGGAGGGAAATTGACAGAAAGTGTAAGGAGGCCTGAAGGAGGTACATGGACAGTGTGAGCTAGTTTGAGGGAGGTATGTGGACAATCAGAATGAGGAGATTTGAGAATGGGACAAAGGCTGCAAGATTGCTTGATCCAGATGGACAGACCTTATATGTGTATCCATCAGGTATTCGGACAATGTGAGGCAAATTGAGGGAATAAAACGGGCAGAACATGTGAGGTGGCTTTAGGGAAATAAACGCGAGGAAGCTTAAGGGATGTAGATGGGCAGTGTCCTGCAGGTTGAAGGAGTTACGTGGATATAGTGAGGTAGCATGAAGTAGCGTAAATGAACACATAGTGTGAGGTAGTTTGAGGGAGGTAGGTAGACAATCATAACGAGGAACTCTAGGAAGGTACAGGGGCAAATACTGCAAGGTAGCTTGATCTGGATTGACAGACACTATTATGCGCTTAAGGCACAACACAGCAAGACAGTGAGAAGCTGTTCGGGCACATGGGAAACAGTTTAAGGCGCAGGACCACACAAATAAACACTTTGAGACAGAAGAGTGTACATGGACTGGCCGTCGCACTGAATTCACAAAAACAGCGGACACTGTGTAGGAACTGCATGAGGAGCCAATATCGGACTTCCGTAGTATTTGCAAAAAAATCTATTATTGCTGGGAGTCTGTGACTGGTATAGTTTCAAGTTTCACACTAGCACTCACATAAAAAAAAACATATAGATTCAAAAATGTTAAGGTGTACATTTAGGAACGGGAACATGTAATTAAATATTGCATTTGCATGCATTCGTTTTTTTCTTAACAAGAAAAAAAAAAACATCCAGTGAAGAAACCTCCACCTTTGCCCACCAAACAATTGTGGGGGGCATTCCCAGACTGTTCCCTCTCAAGAAAACAAATTTACTCGAGACCTTAAAATTGTCAGAGAGGTTATGGTTGGAGGTCTTCCTTCCTTCAATTTGTTTGTGAAGATGAACATGTGTTAATTTACGCTAGTTCGCCCAACTTTTGCTGACGTCCTCCCCCCAAGTCACCCACAACCTGCCCATCTGCGAAAATTAGCTCACACAAAGAACTGCACCAAAATGTATATGTAAGTAGGTATATTTAGGAGCGCAAATTAGAAAGTTAAATACTTATAAAAGTTGTTATTTGGTCACATAATGGCTATATAGGTGCATATGCAGATCTTTGACCCTGTCCTAATGTGAGAAACCTCCTTCACCCCCAGCCAACCACAAGGACATGTACTGTGAGATACCTGCTCTTAATAGTTGCCTTCCGCAGTCGCTAAAGTCAAAAGGAGTGCATAAGTGATTCGACTCAATGTGGTCTGTAAAAAAACATATTCTGCTACTAGTTATGTTTGTACCCAGACATAGACGTTTGTCTGCTAGCAATAATATGTGCATGCTGTTAACAGCTCGATATTTAGAACACGGAACACTTTATTATTAATACATCATGTAAGAATTAACTTCAGATATGATGCTAGAATTCACAGAATTATTTTAAAAATCCTGAAATTAGATCTTCATTGAAGACTGAGGGCCAGATGTATCAAACTGTTTTGCATTCGCAAACGGTGCAAATCGCAAAATTCCAAGTTTGCGAATGCAAAATAGCCTTTCACGATCTATGAAAGGCATTCACAGTGCAATTTTAAGGAATAGCTAAAATAGCAATTTCCTTCAATTGGGACTCAATTTTGTGAATCGCAAATTGCAATTCCCTAAATAGGAAATTGCAAACACGGAATACCTATTTGCGATTTTATGCACATGTATCAAGCATTTTCTAAATGCAAACTGGTAATTTAGGAAATGCATGTGGCACTTTAAAAAATGCAGTAAAAAATGCATTTTTAAAAGTGCCATGTAGCGCACACATGCCCTTGGGGCATGTGTGCGCTTTACATGTGCACATTTTTTAGTGGGGGGGTGCATCAAAGGGGGCCTCAGGCCCCCAGCACCCTAGGATTTGCATTACCTAAGTTGCAAATTCCTAACTGGAATTCGCAAAAGAAATGCAAGATCATTCACACCTATGGGCCTTCATACCCATAGGGATGAATGGAGTACCATTCCCTAATGGCGATTCCCTAACAGCGATTGCAAATTTTAAGAAATTGCTATTAGGGATTCACTATTTTCATACATACCATCTTATATTTCTCAAACAGCGATTTCTTAAAATTCGCAATTTGTGAAATGCAGAAAGGCACTGTGATATATCTGGAACTGAGTGTTTTACCTCTAGAACTTCCTTGGACAGTCAAAGAAAACTGATCTTGCACACAACACAGCCAAAAAGGAACTGCATTGCAGGTCACATAATGCTTTATTTATTATTACCATTTAAATACTTATGCAGCCATGCTATCACTAGACAGCTCCAGGACCCTGAATTCTCTGTATTGAAAACTCAATTATAAAGCATTTTTTTCAGTGAGTCTGAACCATCAAGTTTCCCAATTCTGTGCATGAGTAGGTCATCCAGTCCAGATTTTTCATTGTTCTGTGCTATTAATGGTTGTGAATTAATAAGTCTGTACTTGTTAGATTACTTGGAAAAGCTTAATGGATAATATACTGTTAGATCTGTCAGCCTTAGTTTGGTCTTCCCCCAAACCTTTTGCCTTCCTCTTCCATTTATGCTGATCTCGTTTTTACTGGCCTTAGGACTCTGTGCACTTTACCACTGCTAGCCATTGATGAAGTACATGTGCTCACAACTTAAAATATGGTAACCTTGGCTTATCCCCAATTGTCATATTTAACTTACTGATACGTCCTCAGGAATGTGGCCCTACATGTACCCAGGGCCTGTAAATTAAATGCCACTAGTTGGCCTGCCCACTTAAGTAGCCCTTTAAACAGGTCTCAGGTCTGCCATTGCAGCTGTAGTATGCAGTTTTTAAACTGCCATGTGAACCTGGTAAAATAGAACTTTACTAGCCCAAATCTTCCTTTTTAATACATGCGAGTCACCCCTAGGGCAGGCTCTAAACAGCCCAGAGTGCAGAGTGCAGTGTATTTAAAAAGTTGGGCATGTGCTTTTTAGTTCTACAGTCCTAGTAGTGAAAAACTCTCACATTTGTTTTTCACTACTGCAAGACCTACCTCTCCCATAGACTAACATTGGAGTTGCCTTATTACATTTAATAAGTGATAATTTCCAAATGGGAGCAGGTAGTCCGTTCATGTGTGGTGTGTTTAAATTGTAATTAAAAATGCTTTCTTATGGCAAAGTAATATTTTACATTACAATTTAGAAAATGCCACTCTTAGAAAGTTGTCATTTTAATGCCTTTGACATTTAGTGCCTATATCCTGTCTCTGTGTCACATGACAGGATGTAGCTTACACTTAGGCTTTGTGCATTCCTTCTAGACAGCCACAAACAATAGAAAGCGTAGGTGTGCCTGGATGAGCCATCACTGGCAACATGAGAAGGATGGAGCTAGGCCCAAACCTGATTACACTTAAATAGGCTGTGTCCTACTTTCACACAAAGGGCTGCATTTCCCCTGTAATTAGTCTGGAGCCAGGGCAAGGAAGGCAGTAAGCCTGTGAACGTCAAAGAAAACCTCTAGAAGCTTTTCTCACTTCAAAGGCAGGCAGCGGTATAATATTGAATCTCAGACCCCAACTCTTCAGTACACTTCTAGACCTGTGGATACTCTGCCAGGAAGAAGGACTGTTGTGTGGCTGAATGGACTGCCAATCTGCTGGACTGCTGCTCTGAAGGAATGTGGACCTGCAGCCCTCTCGCCTGGATGAGAAGGGCTGGACCTGCACCTAAGATACAAAAGGCTGCAACAACCTTGAATCCTGCACCTGGATTCTACCATCTGCGAGTCCTAACCAGATAAGTGGTGCCATCCGAGTCCTGGAACCTTGGAAGTGGACTGGAAGGTGCTCTGCCACCCCATCTATGGATCCGGCTGAACCAGCACACTAGCTTTGCTATGTGATGCAATCCTGACTAGAAATAATGCATCTCCTCTGCTGCAAGGGTTCTCCAAGAACAAGGATTCTGCATGGAACACTCACTCTGCATATGAACTGCCACTGTGTAAAGCTTCACTGACACATGCCCTCGCATCGCAAACCTCTTAGCGATGGCAGACTCAATGACAACGTAGGGTCTTGCATTGCAGCCTCTCAGCTCTCTGGACCCAATGCATTGCCCCGAGTGTGCGATGCATACTCGATGTTAGATTTTGCATCGCAAGCCCTCATCAACGGGAACCTCAATGACAATGCAGCATTGCAACTCCTCAGAACCGACAAATCACCTCGACTGCATGACACATCCTTGACACAGGACCTTGCAATACTCCGCAACCAGGTTTTAAGCTACTCTTGTTCAGAAGGCCTAACTGGGTCCCTCTAGATGGCCTATGATCCATTGCAGTTGACCTGTACTTGTGACTTTGTTTAGGTCTAGGGCAACCAAATATCCACAGTTGGCACTTTCTGCTTTGTAGTGCTATTTTCACTGAAATCTTTAACCCTGTGTAGCTCAGCTTCTACTGATTGGATTCTTTTTGTTTAGGTCTTGTTGATTTATTAAAAAATGCTTTATATTTTTAACTGGGGTGGATCCCTTTGTGGGTGTTTTCACTGTGTTACAGTTTGAAGTGTTGCACAAATACTTTACACATTGCCTCTGAGTTCAGCCTGACTGCTCTATACCCAGCTACCTGAGGGTTGGGCACAGGTTAATTTAGGGTTGGCTTGTGACTCGTTATGTTATGTTATATTATGTTGAATTGTATTGTGCACCTGAGAGGGGATCCAGGTGGTTGGGCAATGTGTGTAAGTGTGTGCTTCCAAGGTACTTAAATGAAGAGCCAGGTCTTAAGCTTCTTGCGAAACCCAATAAGTGAGGAGGAGGCTGTGATATGGTGAGGGAGGTTGTTACATGTTTTGGGTGCGATGTAAGAGAATGAGCGACCTTTAGTTTTGCTTTGACTGATGCAGGGTGTGTGCGAGTGCAAATGAGGCAGAGTGTAGGTGTCCAGTGTTTTGGTGAAAGTGTATGCAGCTGTTCAGGTATTCTGGTCCAGTGCTGTCTAGGACTTTATATGTGTGTGCAAGAAGTTTCAACTGGCTGTGTTTGTGAATGGGGAGCCAGTGAAGCTTCTTGAGGTGTGTTGTGATGTGTGTGCAGCATGAGAGGTCGAGTATGAGTCTTGTGGCTGAGTTCTGGATGGTCTGGAGTATGTGTAGGAATTTTTTTGAGATTCAGGCATAGAGTGCGTTGCCATAGTCCAGCCTACTGGTGATGACTGCTGATGATGACTTCACCCTGACAAGGATTGGAGGTTCTTCTTGAGTAGAGGTTTACCCTCTTCAACAAGCAAGCCAATTTATTACATATACCTTGGCCTTAACAATCAGTATCTAAAGGGAAATTTCGCACTGTATGATGTAATATGCTGTTGCGCCGCGGCATACCGCGGTGCGCATGGAGAAACCGGGTCGGGACGCGGCTGGGGCTATGGTGCAATTCCTCGGCCGCCGGGCATGCCGCTCCTTTTTTTTTGGCATTACCTCGCATGAGGCCCTAGGTTTGGCCTCGGGCCTCGGCAAGCTCGGGGCGCAGCGCGGCCTGGGAATTAACAGTGGGCCCCCATTCCCCCCACTATATCACTTACCTGGTATTTTTGCTTTGTTCTGTTCTTCTCTTTTCTGTTTTGTTCTTTTCTCTTCTTGTCTGCCTCTTTTTGGGTGGAGCCATGTTCTTCTTCTTCCCAGCATGTCTTTCTCTTCCCTGCAAGCATCAGGGTCCCTTTCCAACATGGTGTCTTCATCTGTATTCCCTATGGTAGTTTTTCCCAATCTAACAAGGCGTCTTTTTCCTTCCTGAATGTCACTTCCTGTTCTTGGGTATATAAGGACTAAGACTCTTGGTCTCATTGCGCTGCAACACTTCCTTTGGTGGTGATCACGCTCCAGTTTTCCAGCCTTTCTTTTGCCTTTTTTCTGGTCCTTCCAGTTATATTTTTGTTATTGAAGACTTACCTTTGCCTGTGCCTTTTTTGTTCCAGGGAGTTCCAGCCTTTGAGGTTTTTTTCCTTTGGGTTTTTCCTCTGGGACTCCTTTTGGAGGGCACGGACTGCCTTGTTAGCAGCACCAAGGCTACCAGAAAGGGTCGCCCATATCTCGGTCAAGGCATGATCTACAAGAAGCAAGACCATCCTGCAGATACATCTTGTCCTTCCCGTAAGCGACAAGTCAACCGTGACAGATTGCAGTGCCAAACAAACCAGCCTTTTTTGAGCAGCATGGAGGATAGCTCTACGGCAGCTGCAGAATCCAACCAGTTGAACAGCAAGCCCAGGAACTACAACAAGTAAGAAATGAAAATGCCGCTTTATGACAACCCCTGGCTTTCCGAACCACAGATGTTCTCACTGTCTCTGCTACCAAGCCACGTTTTTCAGGAGATCCAAATACACTATGAGAGTTCCTTGATGCCCTGACCGTCTATTTTGCTTTTTGCCCCACACAATTTGCACAATATAAAACAAAGGTGGGATATCTCATCAGTGCCTTGTCTGGTCCTGCCCTGGCATGGGTGACTCCGTTAGTAGCCGCTAACGACCCTAAGTTATCTGACTATTCAGCTTTTCTCACTACATTCAAACAAATGTTTGTACGCCTGGGATTGGAGGCGTCTGCGGAAGAAGCGTTATGCGATATCCAACAAGGTAACCAGTATGTTCTTCAATATATTACGCGCTTTAGACAACTAGCAGCAGAGACAACATGGGTAGAACATACTTTGGTAACTCTGTTCTGAAGAGGTCTACAAGATGAAATCAAAGATTAATTAGTACATTCAACCAGAGAGGAAGATCTATGTGGATTGGTTGATCAAGCACTCTCCATAGAGTATCGTCTAAAGGAACGCCGTCTAGAAAGAAGAAAGAATTGTGGTTCTTCTTATGCTGGAAATCCACATACAATCGTCCATCATGCTGAAGAAACTCGATCAGCCTCAAAAGAGGCAACAGACGAGGTACCCATGCAAATAGACACCGCTTGTGCCCCTCTCACTGTAAGTGAGCGCGAGAATAGACGTAGAAATGGATTATGGGCCTCGTTACGAATACCGCGGGAATTCCCGGCGTGTTCGGGCTGGCGGTCTTTCCATCGACTGCCAGCCTCCTGGAAAACCCACCGGGTGTAAAATGAACTCCCCGGCAGGCCGGCGGGCAGAGACAGTGTCTCCGCCCGCCGGCCTGACGGGGAACACGGCCGCAACATTGAGGGCAGCTCCATGAGGAGCCGCCGCCAATGTTGTTGTGCGGCGGGTTCAGCAGCACCCGTCACGCATGTCACTGCCCATAAATCGGGCAGTGACATGCGTGACGGGTGCCTGCACCGGGGCCCCTGCACTGCTCATGCAAAGTGCATGGGCAGTGCAGGGGCCCCCAGGGGTGCCCCGAGGCACACCCTCCGCCAGCCTTTTCCTGGCAGGATATCCTGCCAGGAAAAGGCTGGCGGCATTGGAAACATTATCCGCAGGGTAGCGCAGCTACCCTGGTGAATGGTGTTTCCTCCCGCTGCCAGGCTGCCTGGTGGCGGGAGCATGGCGGTGGGTGACGGCTGCCGCTGGCGGCCGTCACCATGTTCTTTCTATGGTGGTTCGGCCCGTCATGCCAGCTGGCGGCTTTAGCCGCCACTGCCGGCATGGCGGGCCGAACCGCCAAGTTCGAAATGAGGGCCTATGTCTCCATTGTGGAGCTGCTGGCCACCTGCTACCTACTTGTCCAGTCCGTCCAGTAAAGACGTAGGGAAACGCCAATTCCCATCCTCTATGAGAAGGGAGGGGACGGGATTCTCTGGAATACCTTCTGTCAGATCTTCTAACAAAAATGTCACTACATTGTTTTTGTTACCAATTACCCTACAGTTACCTGGCGGTCTGGAAGAAAGAGCTTTGGCCTTATTAGACTGTGGGGCCAGTGGAATCTATCTGGATGAGACATGGGCTATGGAGCACAGGATCCCTCGAGTATCCAAAGATATTCCAGAGCAAGTTCATACAGTTGATGGTTCTTTGCTAGCCTCCGGTCCTGCCATCAACGCTACCCCTGCCTTGTGTTTACTCTTTGGAAAACATCAATAACATGTTTCTTTTGATTTGATATCCACACCTAACCATACCATAATCCTGGTATGCCCTGGTTTACAAGGCATAACCCATATATCAACTGGGAAACCAAACTATTTCTCTTTCCTCACAATTTTGTCAAGACCACTGTTATGCTTCAGGAACATATTGGTTTCCAAAGAAAATGTTATCCACAGTACCAGAAGTAGGATGTTCCATAAGTGCTAATGAAGGGGTACCTAGTTATTATGTGGATTATGCAGACATGCCTTAAAAACCAACAAAACCAGTACTACCACCACACAGAGAGTACGATTGCCCCAATCCATTCGAACCTGGTACTGTTGTTCCCTTTGGTAGAATGTACTCGCTCACTGAACCAGAAAAAAAGATACTCAAGGACAATCTGCAGGAAAATCTTCAGAGTGGTCTGATTGCTCCATCTTCTTTCCCAGCTGTGGCTCCTCTTTTCTTCGTGCCCAAAAAGACGAAGGATCTACGTCCCTGTATAGACTTTCGTGGATTAAATAAACACACCATAAAGGACCGATACCCCTTACCCTTAATAAGAGATATCTTAGAATCAGTCAGATGGGCGCACAGATTTACAAAGTTAGACCTTAGGGGAGCTTACCATATGTTGAGAATAAAAGAAGGCGAAGAATGGAAAACTGCCTTTCGCACTACCTTTGGTCATTATGAGTATCGAGTAATGCCCTTTGGTTTAACCAATGCCCCCTCCATATTTAAGAGATTTATGGATTCAATATTTTCTGATCTGTTAAATCACACCGTGGTCATCTACTTGGATGACATTTTGATATACTCTAGAAATCCTGAACATCATACTGTGCATGTAACTCAAGTCCTAGGCAGACTTAGACAACATCAACTGTTCTGTAAACCAGAGAAATGCGAATTCGACAAAACAGAAGTGAAATATTTAGGGTATCACATCAGTCCAGCTGGTATTGCCATGGATCCAGAGAAAGTCCAGGCTATCTTAGACTGGCCATCCCCCTCTTCCATCAAAGAAACACAGTGTTTGTTAGGGTTGGCCAACTTTTACCGTCAATTTATTTCAGATTTCGCTCAGCAAACCAGCCAAATTACACAAACTATTAAGAAAGAGAATTTATGAAATGGGTTTATCTGGTCTGATATGGCCGAAGGTGCCTTCCAAAACTTAAAACATGCCTTTACCCAAGCTCCAATACTACGACATCCTGATACCACTAAGCAATTTATCGTGGTCATTGATGCTTCAGAGAGAGCTATAGGGGCTGCCTTACTACAAAGAAAAGTTGACGATGGATTAGAACATCCAATCTTTTATCTGTCTCATGTGCTATCAGATTCTGAACGTAATTATTCTGTTTTGGAACGAGAACTTATAGCACTAAAAAAAGCATGTAACAAATGGAGACACTTCCTTATGGGATCTAGAGAACCATTTGAAGTACGAACTGACCACCGAAATTTACAATGCCTACGGAACTTCCAATGTCAGAACAGTCGCCAATCCTGTTGGGCCTTCTTTTTAGTCAATTTGATTTTTATATTACCTATATCCCTGGTTCTCAGAATATACTTGCAGATGCCTTGTCACAACGTTACCGAAGGTATCCATTCCCCTTCACAACATCTAACTGAACCAGAATGAATCATTGGTCTATTACAGTCTTTCCTCGACAAAGTACGGTCAGAATACTCCACTCTCTCAGACTCAGAAATGAAAGAACTATGTCCAAAATTACCCAAAGTTAAAGAACATTTCTACTATAATGATGCATTATTTCTTCCTTCCAAAATGGTACAAAGGAGAGCACTCCAACTGTGTCATGACTCCCCTATAGCAGGCCATCGTGGTATCAAGGCCACACAAGAACTACTTCTCCGTTCCTTCTGGTGGCCTACGCTTAAGAAAGATACTGAGAGTTATGTGGCATCTTATCCCATCTGTGCTCAAGCTAAAACACCCCATACCAAGCATGCAGGATTACTCCATCCATTACCTGTGCCACCAGCCCCTTGGCATACAATATCAACGGATTTTATGTGTTCTTTACCACCCTCAGCAGGTAATCGAGTGATAATGGTGACCGTGGATTCTTTCACTAAAATGGCTCATTTCACTGCCCTAAAGAAACTACCCACATCCCAAGAATTAAGTCAAATCTTTATACAAGACATACTACGTCTTCATGGTCTCCCTCACGTTATCCTTTCCGATCGTGGTCTGCAATATATATCTCACGTTTTTGGAAGCATTTCTGTAAGGCTTTACATATCGAGGTAACCTTGTCTTCTGGTTTCCACCCTCAGACTAATGGACGGACAGAACGTCTAAATCAGGGACTAGAACAATATCCATGTTGTTTTGTAATACTACTCAGAGTAATTGGTCCGCACATTTACCTATGGCTGAATTTTCATACAATAATACAGTACATAGTGCCTCAAAAAACACTACTTTTTTCTGTTCATATGGTTTTCATCCCAAGTCCTTTACTACCGTAGCAAGGGACTCTTCTACACTTCCTGCAGTCACTTTCTATACTTGAAGATTACATACTATTCAATGCTTAATCCATTGTAACCTTCTATCTACCAAGCAACAGATGAAAAGGATGGTTGATAAAAGACGCTGTGAAGCTCCATCTTATAAAGTACAAGACAAAGTTTGGCTTTCCTCCCGGTTTTTACCTCTCCGTTTATCACAAAACAAGTTCAAGCCTCGTTATTATGGACCCTTTTCTATACTTCAAAAGATCAATCCAGTTTCTTTTTGTCTGCGTTTGCCTCGGACATGGAAAATTCATCCTGTCTTTCATGTCTCTCAACTGAAACCTTATAAGCCTGATCCTTTTGGCAGACAATTCACCTGTCCTTCTCCTCTCTTGGTGAATAATGAACACGAGTATGAGGTCCAAAAAATGTGTGATTCCTGTCTGTTCCGCAATCGCCTCTAGTATCTTATCCATTGGAAAGGCTACCCTTTGAGCGAGTGTTCTTGGAAAGATGCCGTTTCTTTTCACAAACCTTTTTTGGTTCATCAATTCTTCCGTCTGCATCAGCACAAACCCGGGGCTCCGGTGGGGGGACCTACTGTTGCGCTGCGGCCTACCGCGGCACACACAGAGAAACCAGGTCGGGACGCGGCTGGGGCCGCAGTGCAATTCCTCGGCCGCAGGGCATGCCACTCCCCTTTTTTTCAGCATTACCTCGCACGATGCCCTAGGTTTGGCCTGGGAATTAACAGTGGGCCCCTATTTCCTCTAATATATCACTTACCTGGTATTTTTGCTCTGCTCTGTTCTTCTCTTTTCTGTTTTGTTCTTTTCTCTTCTTGTCTGCCTCTTTTTGGGTGGAGCCATGTTCTTCTTCTTCGTCCCAGCATGTCTTTCTCTTCCCGACATGCATCAGGATCCCTTTCCAACATGGTGTCTTCATCTGTATTCCCTATGGTAGTTTTTCCCAATCTAACATAGCGTCTTTTTCCTTCCTGAATGTCACTTCCTGTTCTTGGGTATATAAGGACTAAGACTCTTGGTCTCATTGCGCTGCAACACTTCCTTTGGTGGTGATCACGCTCCTGTTTTCCAGCCTTTCTTTTGCCTTTTTTCTGGTCCTTCCAGTTATATTTTTGTTATTGAAGTCTTACCTTTGCATGTGCCTCTTTTTTGTTCCAGAGAGTTCCAGCCTTTGAGGTTTTTTTCCTTTGGGTTTTTCCTCAGGGACTCCTTTTGGAGGGCACAGACTTCCTTGACGTTCCCTTGTCAGCAGCACCGTGGCTACCAGAAAGGGTCAACCATATCTCGGTCAAGACAGGACCTACACGAAGCAAGAACATCCTGCAGATACATCTGGTCCTTCCCGTAAGCGATGAGTCAACCTTGATATATGCTCTTTCAGAGCTATGCTTACATCAACTTTCTGTAGAAAAATCCTGTTACATGTGAAAGTTGACCGATACAGTTGTTTGTATTGCTTTGCATTGCTTAGCATTTTTTTGCGTGAGCACCCAAATGACAGTTTAGTAATTCTGGACCTTGGTCATTACTGGGTAAAGTGTTGTACTATCCCTGCTCCAAAGAAGCAGTCACAAAATGCAATCAAATAGTTTCCATCATGGAGGAGAAGGTTTTTTCGATAAACAACTTTTATTGGTTTTCTTATATGAAGGTACATTTGAGACATACAATATATGTTGGAGAAATTGAGGAGTAACAATTTTCATAGTTCTCATACCATTTGTCAATATTTTCACCTGCAGTTCAGCTCCCTTGTGTTGAACAAGGTGGAGAGGTTTTTAAGCATAGACTTGCAATGGCATCCTCAACGTAAATAGTTACTCTGATATCAGCTATAATATCTGTAAGTGGTTCTCTTACTGTAAGATCAAACAGAGACAAAAATCTATAATATTTATTTTGACAGAAGGCCTTGCAATCAATGATAGGATAATATAAAGAATGAGTATTCAACATGCAGTACCAAGCCAGTCCTCTTGCCATTAGCAACTATGTCCTGTGCCTTGCAACTTCAGATGCTCAAAAAGGTGACGATTAACTAACTCAAAATGTTTTGAAGACCATAATGTTTCAGTTGATTTCCTCTCAGGATTTTTGGCCTAATAGAGGCACCTGAGCAATTTTATTTAAAGAAAGACTTGCACATCTTAGCATTTTTGGTAAAAAAAAGGCTGCACACTGGAGCAGTTTTAGTAGAAAAAAAGGTGTGATGGAAATGGTGAATGTAGGCAATTCAGGTATTCTCACTGTTTGGATTTCATGGACATGTTCAACTACTTTGCCTTTAAATCTCTAAATCAGATGGGGAGGAAGTCAACTGGGCACTGTCACTCTTAGCACACTAAATTCACTATGTACCGTACTTTCGTAGGGTTCTTGTTTAGGTTGTGGATTTTTAGATGGATGCATTTTTTACTACTCTGTGATAGACAGCTACAGCGAAATCCAGGAGGAAGAGAGTACATGGTCAGTTATACTGGATCATCACTTTGGACCACCAACCCTGTAGCTGTCACTGGGCACTGCCCAGTTCCCTACCTCTTTTCTGAATTGATTGTGGTTTCAGTCCAAGATGCGTGCAAGCTGTATGTGGGAATAGGATTATCTAAAATAAACAGTAAGCGCTTCAATGATATTTAGAGAAGAATCACAAGCAATTTTAGGTGGTGTGATAAATTATTCATTCTATAGGATGAAAGACCTCACCCACCCAGGGGTGGCATGCTTCATCATAGGGTTCCTTCTCACATGGGTATAGTCATTCTGTCAATGTGGACTAAATTCCTGGAAAACGGGAGCACATGCGGTGAAAGTATCTGCCACTACGGGGTTCGGGGGCCTGAATCTTCTGGTGTGAGGATAAATTTCATGTGAGTTCCAGAAGGGAGAATTGTTAAAACTACCTTCTGGTAAACTAACAAATGTTATTTGGGTCTCCTGTGAGTATAATTAAAATGAAGGGAAATTATTCTGCCCTTGTAGTGAGGTTGACATGTTTCTGCCCATCTATGTACCCAAATAAATATCAGGGACCTTCTTCAGGAGTGACCTGCTCTGTTTGTAACACTCATTTAAGTATGAAAATTAAGGCACTGATACAAAGCCTAAGTACCCATCAGTAAGCCATAGTTCTTCATCTCTTATGCCCCTAATGAAAACAGTATGCATAATGTTCAGAGACAAAATAGACAATGCTTTTGTTCTCAGTATTGTGTAAGGAAACCACAAGCGTCAGTGCACAAACACTCTTTCATAGTGTCAGTGTGAGCATACAACGTGCAGCCCCTTCATATATATAAACAATAAGTTACTCTTACCTTGATGTGAGTTTTGACTCTGCATCTGCTCTTACCTGTCAGAAGGGAGGGAACCTAGCTGAAAACAAACTGTACACATCAATAATAATGTATTAAATTATTACCTAATCAGCTATTTATTTGTGGGAGAATTACACACTCTACTACAATTGTTAGTAAACTCCCAGTCGGTTATGGTGAATTTTTGACCGAAATGACTGGGAGTGCGAACTGAAGTCTTTGGGATGCTGAGTGTTAGTCCCTATATCAAGGAAAAATTATAATGTGTGTACTAATTATTTATGCACATGCCTCCTCTCTGGAGCTGATATAGTGAAGGGAAGTACCCATATATGAGGAACAGTCAGGATAACTTTTGCATGACATGGCTCAATGGTAATTGAACATGTAAACTGTGTTGATAAGAATGAAGTTCAACATTGAATTTGCGATTAATGCAATGATTTAAGGGTTATTTGTGCAGGCTCATATGAGCTAGTGGACTTATGTATGGTAAAAGGACAGGATCATTATACTTACTTACAAAATGCAAAAACCCTTGAGAAGGGCCAGTAGGTCTTGACCTGGAGAGTTGTCTGTCCCTGATTCAGTCCAGTGTAAGACTAAGGAATAGGACTGAAACATCCTTATAGATGGTCGATGAAAGTCATACTATACATTGCTCTCCTTGCTGCATTTGCCAGTGGTTTTGATTGTGATTTCTTCTGATGCACGGTTTGTTGACAATGTTGAAAGTGAATAAAATCACTAGGAAATGTTTTTCTTCCTTTCTTTCTTGATAGTAGAATCTAGATTATCAAATGTGGCCATTTCACATAAATAGTTAGGTATTTGGTAATATTTTGTGTAGTCTCCAATACAATACTAGTTGCTAGGTGTGATAATGGTGCCTTTGCATTGGTGTAACAAAACTTGAGCCCCCCCCCCCCGGCAAAGTACATGGAGGGGCCACCCTCTGAACTCACTGAGGAGCTCACGGACAAGGATACTGTGCTAAAGGTGCCCTCTAGAATTTGCCTGCCCACTCTGCGGGGGCTGCTGGGACCATTGTTATGCCACTGTGCCTTTGGCGCCTATGCAGTTTGTTTCCTGGTTGTCATATTTGCTCTAAGGGGAATTTACTCATTTTTAAATGTTAACTTTTACAAATGTATTATTTTATATAAATGTATTTCTTTATTTATGTACTCCTTGCAACAGTAAAATTTTTACACTTATCAATAAACGAAGATGTTTCTTTTAAAATAATTTGATTTATTTGTCCCGATTTTGAAAATAACTTTGATTAAATGGAATAATAATTAACCTAAGTTTGATATAGAGAACTTAAGAATCTTCACGTGCATTGTGAAATAGTGTTTCATACTTTTGGTCACCATTAGCTATGAACCTTTACACGAAGGACTTAGATATGATTGTAAGCAAGTAACAGAGGAATGTTCAAATTAAATCATTTGAAAAATTAGATTTTACTGTAGCAATCTGGTATGCAATGTTGTCAGGTTTAACAAAATAATGTACTTTTGTTGCAAGAATGGTAGAAGTGGAATTTAATTAAAAAAATACATTTCTTGAAAAGCCTGGTGATTGAATCAGATAAGACAAAATGAGATTTGATGGAGGACTGATAGGAGGGGAAACTGGCTCTTTGGTCAGAGATGTAAAGTCAGTCTTAAGGCTGTCTTCTTAAACCGCACTGCAGAAGGTTTTCAAGTGCATCGTGTTTGTTGGTTGAGTCCAGCCAAGAGAACACAAGGGCTAAGGTGGTTTCTACTTAGAAGGGCAATTAAAAGAAAAAAATGTTTTGCTTGAAGATACTTAGGAGATGGAAAACAGGTTTTACGTAAAGTCTACAGCTGAGTTGATGGGAGGTTCCATGAGGAAGTCCTGAGATATTGATTCTCAGATTCTTCCCAGACATGGATGGAAGAGATTGAGAGCCCAATGAAGAGTTGTTTCTGAGTAGGACTGTTTGCTTAATGTTAGTATTAGAGTCTAGCCGACATTTAGTTTTAAAGTGATCTTGGTAACTCACTTGTGAACTGGGAGAAGGCATGATACCTTCTAGGCAACAAACAAGTTTGATGATGTTTACAGTTTAAAAATAAAATGATCTATGGGTTGTCTTTTGTCTTGTAGCAGTTCCAGCCAAAGAACTGAATTAAGTTGTAATAGGGACGAGATAAAATTTGAACACAAGAAGAGCAACGCTTAAGAGACACTTGAGAAAAGGGGGAGAAGATCATGTTGGAGGGTAAATTTTAGTAATGCTTCTTATTGACCCAGAGGTCAGCAGAAGGTGATATTTTCATTCGTGTTTAAAAGTCTAACGTAGAAAGCTGCACAGACACATATTTTAAAAGTGCTCATGTTTTCATTTGGGGTGGTCATCATTGTACCTACCGGATTTAACAGTGTACTAATAAGATTTAAATAATGTCAAAGTATATTTTAGACTCTAGAATAATTGTTAGTATCAACACAATTTTGACCTGATAATGTTTAATGTGTGATTTATGAGTACGCAGAAAAATGAATGCACTTCTCTGTCATATTTAACATGATGCCTTAACAAGTTTGCAAATCATAATTAAACGTTTTACTTATTTTGGTGATATACTATTAATGCAGAATTTACAAGCTTTCATATTATGTGTGTTCTATTAACAGTTATATTAATCCATCCATATTTCTTGTGTTAGCAGACCTCATTTTTGCAGCCATGTAAAAAATTATGAATTCTTCTTCTTTTTCTAACATTAATTTTCCATTAGATTCTTATGAATAGTAAAGGATTCCTTTGTGTAATTTTACAAGACTTGTATCTAAATGACCCTAGTTCTGGAACATTTAGGCCTGTGGACTAAACATGAAATAAAATGCATCAATAAGTTTTTGGGACAAGTCAATTTTATAGCCTGGGAATAATTTGCATTGTATAGGAAATTGTAATTGACTGTTGGATTCACAGGAAAAGAGGAAATGACTCCAGACCAAACTTGAGGAAACTTCGCAATGTTGCAACTCTTCTTTGTGTTCAGACTCTGATTGGATGTTGCCCCTTATGCGTGATGTGGGACCACTGAACGGTCAACTCGGAGACGTTTGTGTACTTTACTATAGGGATGGACTTCGTAAGTTTCAATTAGTTGTCCTCTTTTTGGTCCCTAAGAACTGTTCTCTGTGGAGCTCCTGTTCTGCACTTACCTGATAGTGCTTCTAATAGACTTTACTGAAGATCTACATGCTTTGGTGATGAAGAATCCTTGAATGCAGACCTTAGGAGAGGATGTTATTTTCCTTGACATGCCCTTTTTCTAATAGAACCAAGCACCCTGACACTTACCTATTTTATTTTTGTAGTTAGTTTCTCTTAGCATGAGATTGATTGTTTTCCAAATTGTTTTTGTCTCTTTTTGTCTTTTGTCCGCATGTGTTAGTCCATTTCCAAACATGCATGTCCCAATTTGGTTAGTTGTAGAGACAACTGATGTCTAACCCTTATTCTTGATCTCTGTTTAATTTGATTTGTCAAATGTCAGCACAGTCTGATTTGGGATATGTTTCTATTTCCCAGATTGCCTCTTTATTGATATGTACTATTCTTCTTGAATGCTTAATGGTTTTGATGCTAAGTAGATTAAACTTGTTTCACCGTTTTGGGTGATTAATGGTGTTGATTTATCTTTACAATTAAATTTTGTGCACAGTTCATGTGACTTCAGGTTTGTGGATGCAAAATAAAGCCTTGAAACTTCACTGACTGGTGTGTTCCTTCTGTGGCCACATTGACCATGGCGTTTAGATTTGTTGGGGTGGGATCAAAATGATTGTGTATGGTTTACCACACTCTTTACTGGGTCAAAAGTTCAGTTGACCTCGGTGGAGCCTTTTGATTCCTGTGAAGGATGAGAAAACGTGTTAACAATTCTGGTAGCAGAGTGATGGTTACGTCCCAGGAGAAGAGTAGCCTTATTTTTGTTCAGTAGTAGGCACATGTTATTGTTCAGTTCAAAAGTGTCCTCCCTGTAAGTTGTTCTATGGTTAGTTGAGAGGTTGATGAAGTTCCAGTGTCTTGTGTACAAGTGAATTACAGTGTAAGTGTGAGTATAGAATTGCACTTGCAATGCTTTTTGCTACAGATTGCGGTGAAGTGTGATTTTGTGCGGTGTTTGTGGAGTCTTCGTACTTGAAGTGAGCGCTTTGTGCTCAGAAAAAATCCACTGTTGTTGTTGTTGTTGACGGGTCTGTTGAGGCCTAAGACCCTGGGTAATGCACAAGTGTAGAAGAAACTTGGTTAATTTATTGTCTGCAGTGAGGTATTGATCATGAGATGTCGTTGACAGTGCAGTTGTTTTTTCCTTGAGTGAGTGTGAGTTGTTGGTTGGCATTAGGTAAATCCTGAGTGTACAGAGAGGGTCTGTTTCAACCAGGGTGAGAATTGCTGGGTAAGTTTCACGCATTTTGTAATTGTGAAAGCCACTGTCAGATGTGTAAGTCGTACAGCTTTCAAAAGTATTTGAGCCCTACCTGTAGTGTGCAAACAAGTTTTTGTTTTTTTAAGTGCTCGCACTCTTTTGCATTTAGTGTATGTGTGAGTAATTGTGTGAGAGACAATTGTGAGGTGACTGCAGCTGCTGAGTGAAGTGAGTGAGATGTCATTTGAACCGCATTGGTTGGTGAGAAAGCCTCACTTGTATTGGTGGACAATACTGCATTGTCACTGGTTAAAAACAGCTTGTGAGAAGGATTGTGGGATTTAATTTACTTTCTGGTTTAATTGAAATTCGTATTATTAATTGAGTCTGTGCGAAAACAAAATTTGGGTTGGAACAAGATGAAAGCTGAGTAACACAGTCGAAAGAACCCTCTTCCTCTCTGAATCCTCCCAGACTCTTACCTGGCAGCAGAACTTCCCTAATGCAGATCCGGAAGTGGCTTGATCTGGAGGACTGTCAGCGTTTTAGTAGCTGTGTGATTCGAGTGATTCTGGCAGCAGCCAGCTGGGTCTCCAGCGTGTTGGTTCAGTGGAACGCTTTTGATGTGTTCAGGATAGCTGGCTCTCAGAAGTGTGGGGAATGCTGGACCCTTGCTATGGCCTGGATGGCTACCAAACCAGCAAGCGCTCCAAATCACTGTGGCAGTGGTATTGTGGGAGGGGCCCTCGGAAGTAAACCCAACACTCGTAGGAGCAGTGTAGTCCCCATGAAGAAGGACACAGAGAAGGGCAGCCTATATACAAGTGCTGTTGGACTGGGCACAGGAGCAAGAGCGGGCTCCACATCAGCGATAGTGAGTTTAAAAAAAAAACCTGCTCAACAGCAGCATCCCAAGGGCAAGGAGGCTGGTTTACTTGGGAGGAAACAGCCTCAGCAGCATTCCCCTGCTTTATCTGCGCATACAGGATCTGGTGTAACTGAGGCTAGTCCTGGAGTGGATGCAATGGAGACCATCAATATAACAGTGAGTTCTGGCCTAAAAATAAATGAAAAACCTGATCATTATGTGGACAAATCGGCCAAATCTGAGATAGGACGCAATGAACCATTTGTACCTGACAGAACTGGGATGGTTAGTCAAGGTATTGCTGCATTACCTGAATGGGGCCAAATCTCTTAGTTCTGGGGTGGCAGTAATTATGGAGGAGGTGGTGGTAGAAGGGGCAAGAAGAAGGCTGGATGAGGCTGTTCGGGGGTGAGGTCCTCTGCTTGTGTGTCAATGTCAATTTCTGGAGGGAATCTATATCCTTTATGCATAAAAAGGACAGCCATGTTGGAACCAAAGTCTGTGCAGAACCTGAGGCTGGGAAGCATTTTTTCTCTATGTCTGACTGATCGAAGTGGTCTGAGGAAGAAGAGGAACATTTAGGGAGGGTTTGTGGACCATAGAGAAGAATGTCACAAGCTAGCATCATTAGTAATCAAAATAGTGCAGCAGGGGCAAGTGATGCCTTGTCGTATGATGAGTCCCTAAATTATCTTTGTCTGATGGTTATGAAGAAAAAGTCTTGACGATCGACTAATGTATCGACCAGCTAAGGGAAAGACTTGAAGTGGGATTATTCAGCCTCCCCTCTGCTTGGTGGAAATGTTGTAGGTATTAAAGAAGATTGATTGAGTAATCCTGCTACTACCACTCTGAAAAGAATACATCAAAGTATCATGGCGTATCACATGGAGACATGAGCTGACAGTCACAGAGTCCAGACTACCAGTCAGAAATTACAAGGGACGATTTGTAAACTAACAAAATCATGCACTGAATTCTCAGATTGGATGACCAAAGTTGAGAACAAGGTAGCCACACTGGAGAGTGCAGCTATGGCACAAAAGAAATTGTGTGATGCAACAGAGACTCATGTGACTGATACCCATAGGAAGTTGGAAGAGTTGGATAATAGATTCAGATGTAATAATAATCTCAGGGTGCTGGGTATTGCAGAAGACCTAGAAGGATCCGACACTAGGAAATACATTGTGGAGCTATTAAAAGCAGCTTTTTCAGACTTGCCTAATTGACGGCTTTCCAAAGCATTTGAGCCCTACATGTAGTGTGCAGACATGGTTTTGGTTTTATGTGACGATGGGAGTCTTGAAGAGGGTGCAATTAAGAAGTTAGCAAATGGCTAACAATAACTTACTAATTTGTTTATTTGATATTTGTGGTCTCAATGATAGAGCTAAACGGGGAAGGGTGGCATTAGGCTTGAAGGTCATGAAACCCGATCTAATTGTATTTAGGAGGCCCGTATTCCTTGGGATCGGCGGGCACTGTTGAAGGAACTTGGTTTGGAGCTCTTGGTGTGCTCACATCAGGGTTTGGCATCTCGAGGGGTGTCTATCCTATCAAGTAAGTGGGGATATTTGATTGGCTGTTATCTGTGGGATAAGCTTGGGAGATGGGTTATCCTAGAATGTGGCTTCAGTAATGCTCAGTTTACCCTCTGTCCGGTTTATGGCTCCAATGTATTTTAGGCTAATATTTTTAATTTTCTAAACTCAGAATTGGCTTCATGGCCCCTTCCTCTTCTTGTGTGTAGGGATTTTAATATATTTCTGGGAGTGCTGGATGGCCAATTGTCCCCAGAGTATGTGGGAAGGAAGCCCGCTGTCTATAGGGCACTCCAGCGGCTTATAAAAGATCATGGGCTTATAGATGTCTGGAGCAGGTGCAAGGCTCCCCAATTGGGCTTCACGTTTTTTTCGGCTCCGCATAAGAAAATGGTGTGACTTAACTATTTTTTTATGTCTAGGACTTTGGCTAGTCAGGATAGAGAAATATCCAAGGGTTCTTTCTGACCATAACCCATTGATTCTTGAGATTCCGGTATTCTAAATCCTTAAATTCTGGAGCTTCTGATCTTTTAATAGAAAACTTCTATGGGATACATTGTTACAAGACCACATGCGTAAATGGATTACTAAGTTCCTGGAGGTTAATAGAGGGTCAGCTTCGAATCTCATGGTACGAGACACCTTGAAGGCTGGGATCAAGGGTTAAGTGCTTAGCTATGGCTTATTCTAACAATGGAAAAGTGAGATTCTGGTGTTATTGAGGGAAGTAGCTTTAGTAGAGATAAAATTTGGTGCAGTGTTAGACTAAAGGCCTTGATTTTTCGGGGGTGCTGCAAAAGATAGTCATTTTTGAAAGTCCAGGGCTAAACAATATTTCAGCAAGGAGGTTGCTGCTAAATTCTGTCAATATAGATCAGAATGCTACGAGTATGTTGAGAACACTGGGAGGTTACCAGCAAAGAGAATTTGGTAAAAGGAGGTGTTAAGGGGGATATTGGCTATTATAGATAGGGGAGGTAGGTTATGTGAAGCTCCATCTGATATTGTGGGGGTCTTTAGAGATTTTTATGAAATTCTCTATGCCGAAGATTTGAAGCTCCCGGATGAAGAGTATGAAGGCTTATTTGCTGGTTTGGAAAGGGTCAGGATAACTGAGGAAGATTGTGTCTTTTTGGACACCTGATCTCTGTTGAAGACGTCAAGGAAGCTATGAACTCCTTCAACAAGGGCAAAGCCACAGGCCCAGACAATTTGTCCCTTGAATTTTTCAAAGCCTTTTTTGGGGAGCTTCGGAAAGATATGCTTGAGGTTTTTTTTACGGGCACAAGAGTGGACAATCCCACCTTCATGGCAAATTACCAATATAGAGATCTTTAAGAAGAAGGGTAAATCTCAGTTAAATCCTGGTTCTTATATGCTGATTTCCCTGATTAATTGTGATGGTAAAATCTATTCCAAGGTCTGGGCAAATCGATTAGTGAAGGTGGTCAGGGCAGGTCTCATTACGACAACATGACTTTATTCCGGGACGTAACACAGTTGACCACATCCGATGGGTATCATCTTTGTTTAATGTTATTGAGGCATCAAATGCATCAATTGGGTTAGTTTTCTCGATGCCAAGAAAGCCTTCAACCATGTCTCATGGAGGTATGTGTGGTCGGTCTTGGAGTGGAAGGGCTTTGGGAGGAGTTTTATTAGGGCTATTAACGCACTTTATAATGCGCCTCGGGCCAGGAAACGAATAATGGGCAATAGAGTCAGATATTATCAAAATTTCAAGAGGTACAAGACAGTTAGCCTGAAAAGTCAACATTTTGAAACAGCTTTCAATCTATATTATACTTTGGGCAAGATACCTAGATGGGCTGGCAGGTCCTGCTGCAACTGCAGTCGATGTGGTATAGAGAAAGCTGACATTGTGCATATTATTTTTTTCATGCCCTAAACTAAATCCTCTATTATCTGAGATCGGATCTTTTTTCAGCTTTGTTATTGGTAGGCTGTGCAGGATTCCCCTGCATTACTGCTCCTGTGGGTCTTGAATAGTTCTGACGAGAACAAGTTGGTCAGGGGACATTCATCTCTCCTATTTATTGCCATGGCGGTGACTTGACTCTGCATTGCATCTGAATGGCTTAGCCCCAACGCCCCTATCACTCGCGATGTGGAGATCCAGATTTTTGGCAGTCTATATCATGGAATTAAATCTCTATAGATGTAAGGAACGTAAAAACAGATGTGAATGGACATAATCTGGTCACCTTTCACTGCCTGGTTGGAAATTTTGGGATCTGTATACTAAATACGCCACAGGGTTGATTTTCCGGGATTTTTTTTTTTTTTTTTTTTTCTATTTTTAGGGGTGACACTTGTGACAGTTCAGTGTCTTTTTTTTTCTCTTACTCTGTATAAATTAATAAGAGCTTTGGTTTAATCTCAGGTCTCTGGGTAGTTAGGGCTCCGAACAGGGATGATATTGTCATAGTCTTAGTGGGCTTCTTCTGTGCGTATATAAAGTGAGTTGTGTTGATGATATGTGTATGTTATTTTCTGATGTGTCAGCTGTCTTTTTCTTTTTTTGATGGATGCTCAATAATAAAATATAACAAAATAAAATAAAATGCTGCTTTCATTAGCTGTGTCTGAGAGGTGTCAAGGAAACTATAAAATTATCTGCCAGGACGTCATCCATTAGAATAAAATGACTTATTAGAGGTATTGCTTGTTAGTTCCAGATGTTAAAATGTATAACTGAAAAGGGTCATTCGGGGTACACATGAAAAACTAGCTATCACAACTGTAAACTGGTAAAAGTACCTCTGGTGAGAGGTGGTTAAAATAATCTGTAAAACATTAAACATAACTCTGTCAAAGCAAAGTCCGGTGCTACAGCATTCCTTGTAAAAATGTGTCAGCCTTTACGCTGAAAAGTCTTTTAGCTGTTCCTTGTGTCTCTTTTAATCTGTTATATTTTAGATTAGTTTAGTGCCTCATTTGTGTAACTGAGAGAGGGACTTTGTGCAGTGAAAGTAAAGGAAATGGGCTATTGGAGTGAAGGTGCTGGAAGCTTTACAAATGAACGTTTATGGCAAAAGTCATTTTTTTGATACGTATACATAGTACAATGCCAATGCAATGCAAGCCTGATATAGTCACTATCTTTTAGAAAAAGGTTCGTGGCCATTTTGGAATAGGAGCCTCTCCATCCTGAACACAAGCTGTGAAGCAGTTGTTCCTATAGTAGTATTTCTCTTATCTGTAAGATACACTACTAGAGGAACAACTATATTCTGTGTTGAAAATTTTCATTTGCGTGTAGGGGAAACTGGAATAAAGAAAAGGTCATAGTATTCAAAATTGTTAGGATAGGTTTGAAATGATTGTGCATGGTTTGCCACACTCTTTACTGGGTCAAAAGGTCCGTCGACCTCAGTGAAGCGTTTTGATTCCTGTGAAGGATGAGAAAACGCTTAACAATCAAGAATAAAGGAAATGGAAAAATGTTGGACTCCTTCTGACCGGCATGAGGAGATCCAGTTCAAAGACATAACCCAAAAACTAATAAAGAATCACTTGACAAAGCCAGTGGAATGTTACACTATTCCAAGAGCTATGGATTGGCCCTGCAAGATGAGTGTGACAGCACCCCTTCCATCTTCTTTTTTCCTGGACTTTATTTAACATTTTAAGGTGTAGAAATGTATGCATTTCAAACTGGTATGCATCACTACAGTCCTCAGATAGAAATATTCACAAGAGTATTAAAACATGTATCATTGGCCATGTCCTGTCCTTGCCTTCCCACTGGCCCTGCATGGTCAGATTTCCTCTCCTGCCTGCCCTCATTGTTCAAGTGCTGCCTCTTCCACCTGCCCTCCATTGTATGTTGTGCTGCTCTTGTCCCTCCAGCCTACCCTCCATGGTCATTTTGCTGCCCCTCCCACCTACCCTATGTGTTGAGCTTCCTGTGCCCTCCCTCTACTCCTGGCCTCCATGGTCCATTGTGCTGCCCCTCCCATCTGCCTTCCAATGACAGCTTGCTCCCACTGCCCCACCTGCCTCCCTCTGAGATCCATGTGCTTCCCTGCCCCTCCTGTCTGCCATCTGTTGTCTGTTTTTCTGCTGCTGCCCCTACTGTCTGTCCTTTGTGTTCAGCTTACTGACCCTAGTGCTTCTGCCTGCCTTCTGTGGTTGGTGTCTTCCCACTGCTCCTCCCGCTTGTACTCTGTGGTCTGTCATGCTGCCTTCCCCCCTCTTGCCTGCCTTTGTTGATTAGTTTGCTGCCCCTGCTGCCTGCCCTCATTTTCCCGAGTACTGCCCCTGCCCCTTTTGTCTGCCCTCGGTGGCCACCTTGCTAGCCCTGCCCCTTCCAAATGTCCTATATTGTCAATTTGCTGTCCATGCCCCTCCTTCCTGCTCACTGTTGTCTGTGTGCTGCCTCAGCATCTCCTGCCTGCCCTCCATTGTCTGTTGTGCTGGCCCTGCCACTTCTTCCTGCCCTCCATTGTCAAGTTGCTGCTCCTCCTGCTTTCCCTCTGCTGTCCTTTGTGCAGCTGCTGCCTCGCCAGCCTCCCCTCAGTAGTCAGATTGCTGTCCCATCCACTCCCACCTTCTCTCCATTATATGAGTGCTGCCCCATCCAATGTCACCTGCTCTCTATTGTCTGAGTGCAGCTCCTGCCCCTTCTGCCTGCTCTCTACTGTCAGCTTGTTGTCCCTGCTCCTTCTCACCAGTATGCCACCATTGGTCTGAGTGTTGCTCCTGACCCTCCAATAAGCCCTGATGTCAGCTTGCTGCCCTGCCCCATCTGTCTTCCCTCAATGGTCCGTGTGCCGCATCTTCTGCTCCTGCCTGCCTTCCAAGGTCCGCTGTGTTGCCCATGTCCCTCCTGTCAGCTCTCTGTGGTTAGCTTAACTCTCCTGACCCTCTCTCTGATCTACGTAGTCTGTGTGCAGCCCCTGTCCCTCCTGCGTGCTCTCTGTCATCCTTTGCACTGCTCCATTCCTCCTGTATGCCCTCTGGGGTCACCTTGCTTCCCTGCCCCTCCAACCTGCATCCTGTGGTCTGTTGTACTGTCTCTTCCCCTCCTGTCTGCCCTCAATGGTCAACATACTGTCCCTGTCCATCTCTCCTGCGCTCCATGGGCTGCTCTAGCTCTCTTGCCTGCCCTCCATAGTCAGAGGTGCTGCCCTTGAACCTCCCACCCAGCCTGCCTTCTGTGGTCTGCTTGCTACACCTGCCCCCTCAACCTGCCTTCCTTGGTTAATTGCTCTGCCTGAGCCCCTCCTGCCTGCCCTCAGTGGTCAGCCTGCTGTTCCAGACCCTCGTGTCTGCCATCTGTTGTCTGTGTGTTGTCACCTCCTGCATGAAATCTGTGGTCCATTGTACTGCACTGTGTCCTTGCTCACCTTGTCTGCCCTCCATCCTCAGCTTGCTGCCTCTGCCCCTCAAGTATTCCCTCCATGGTCAGCTTACAGCCCCATCTCTACCTATTCACCCAGTTTGGTCTATGTGCTGCTCCTGTGCTCCTGCTCTCCATAGTCCATTGTGCTGCCTCTGTCCCTCATGCCTGCCCTGGTGTTCAGCTTACTGTCCCTTCCACCTTCCCTCCATGGTCCTTGCTCTGCCAGCCCCACCTGCTCTCCATGGTCAGATTGCTGCTCCTCCTCTCTCACCTTCTCTCTGTGGTCTGCATGTTGCTGTGTCCCTCCTGCCTGCCCTCTGGGAGCTGTTGTGCTGTCCTAGCCCCTCTTGCCTGCCAGCTGCCTCTCCCAAATGCTCTCCATGGCCTGTGTGCTGCCTGCGCCCCTCCTGCCTGCCCCCTATCATTCTTTGTGATGATCCTGCCTCTACTGCCCACTCTTTTTTCTTCATCATTTATATATAGGAAAAGCATTTTTGTGTTGCCAATGACTTTGGCGCCGTTTGACGGATCATCACAAAATTTTCAGAACTGGTTTGCCACTCACTTCAGGTGTTGTTTGGAAAGTTTTGGGGTGATTCGTCAAGCTGGGGCCTTAAACGTTTTTTCTTGATGCAATTTCCATAGGGATATTGAACACAACTATAGCCCAAACCACTGGAAGAAATTACACCAAATTTAGCAGTTTGCTAGCTCTTAGTCCAGAAAGCGTGCTTTTTGTGATTTGGTGTAAACTCATTCAGTACTTTTTGAGAAAATAAAGGAAAAAGAAATATAGATGTCTAGGGACACAGACCATCCGTTGTTCCGACAGTCCCTGTCCTGATATCTGGTTGGCTGCTAACACTTCAACCAGGAAGTGTTGGCAGCCATTTTGGGACTCAGTCTGAGCCGAGTCCCAAAAATAAAGTAGAGCCCACTAACAAAAAAGCATTTTTCCCATTTTCACTCATTCGTGGTGGGTCCACAAATCCTGTGAAAAATGAAAAAAAAACTAAGGCCCCTGGTTTTTTGTTAAGCCCTCGGGTGTGCCAAGTCCTGGGGGCATATGAGATGATCATAATTTAGGAGGGGATGTGAACGAAGCCCCCCTCTCTGAGGGCATTTTGTGACCCTGGGAACCCCAGCTCCTTTGGGCTTTTGTATATCACTACCCCCGGGGCTAGGTTAATATATAATAGAAGGGGACCAAGGACCCCTCTCTTTGCTGGTAAATTGCCCTGCAGACCACCACCTCCCCGGGTCACACAGGCTGCCAAAAGGGTGAGTGCTGCCCCCGACCTGAGGCCATATTTGGCCCCAGGGACCACAACCTCCCTGGGTCATGGTCAATATTCCAAGTAAGAGGAAGCCGTGCAATCCCTCCACCGTCCCATTTACAGCCCTGGGGACCAACACTGTGCTATCAAAAGGAGGGGGACTGTGCAGCCTTCCTCCTGGAGCCACCAATGGCCCTTAGACAACCACCCCCGGCTCCCTTTCTCCAGATTTGGTCACCTCAGGAGATAGCAGCTTTCTTTCGCTTGGCGGAAGCTTTGACAGCTCCCGACAAGCAAGAGAAAACTGTAAGTCCGCTCCCAGTGGGCAGGAGCAGGAAAACTGCTTCCACTTGCTGGGAGCAGACTTTTCATCTGTTGACAGCAGGCAGAAAAATAGATGAAAAGGATGCTCCAGCGAGCAGGGGAAAGCAATTTTAGCATGCAGGAGCAATGCCGGCTCCCTCTGGAAGCAGTGATTCTGGCAGGGACCACAGGGCCTTGACGTTCCCCCCTCAGTCCCCATCTGAAATCACACGGAGAAGTTTGCATTGTTGCTCTTACGAGCACAATATCTTTTGTAGTGTTTATAATGAGTGGGTACCTTCTTCAGACCAGAGATCGTGGTTCTTGCTTTTAACCACTACAAGTATGTAAAATGACCTAGAAGCCCTGCCCTTTTGTCTCCGCCACATATACCTTAGTGGTATGCAACGTCTTCCCCCCTTTTTCCAGAATGATTGACAGCTTACTATGAAGCCCCACGAGCACATTTCCCGCCGATTTTAGAGATGCGTTCCTGATGCAGAGAAATATGAGCACATCTCCACCAAACAAGGAAGCACTTACTGTATATAATTAAGAAGAAGTGCCCTTGTTTGGTGGAGCTTCAATGCTTTGTGGTCACATTCTCTTCTCTACATGGGGATTAATGTTACTGCAGATTTCTGTATGAAGACGCTTGAGGAACAACCACATTGCCAAAATTACTGACACACAAGGTCACTGGAAACATCACCTTGGGGTCCTTTACGCAGGTGTAGTGTGGAATATGCACAATACATTTACCCAATGAGGTAGGACTTACTAATTAGCCAGTAGAAAGTACTCCATTTGGGTAGAAGTTTGTGCAAAACTGTGGCCTCTTGGATAAATAAAAGGTCAGGTTGCATTCTTGCACCAATGCTCATTTGAGAGAAATTAAAAGTCAATTCCCCCCCTGCTAATATTGACCTCTGGGACCCCAGCCCCTGGGGCATATTTATTTAATAACAGTAGAGGGGGGCCATGTGGCCACCCTCCCATGGCCAATATTGGCCAGAGGACCCCATCTCCCGGGGCTTGGCCACTCTATGAATGGAATTATGAATCACTTATAAATTTAACACTACTGAACCTATTTACATGCACTACTAAAGTGAACCTTTCCACCCCATAATCTATATTCCTGCCAAGTTGCATTTACATTCATTCTGCAATTTTCCTGCTGTTTATACAACACTCTATGACACGCCACTTGGCTCCATAGTACGACACACAACCCCACTGTATGATTCTTCACTACACTCTATGACATTCTACGACATGCCACTCCAGTCTATGACATTCTACGCCACTCCACTTTATGACTCACCACTCAAATCCACAACATACCATTCCACTGTAACACAGACCAACCCACTCTATGACATGCCACTCCATGTTATGACCCTTCACACTACACTACAGTATACCAGACACCACTCTATGACATGCCACTCTACTCTAATGTATGCCACTTCACTGCACTCTCCAAAACACCCCTCCAATTTACAACAGTGCACACCACTCTGTAGCAATCCACACCACTCCACTCTTTGACACACCACTCCAATCTACCACACCCCCCTCTGCTCTACCACACGCCACTCGACTGTACCATATGCCACTCCAATCTATGGCACTCCACTCTTCAACTTCCCACTTCCCTCTACTCCATACCCCTCCATACCTACGCCATACCCTTCCACCTTCCGACAGTGCACTCTATGACAATTCACACCACTCCACTCTGACACACCACTCCATTCTACCAAACACACCATTCCACTATACTGCATGCCACTCTGTGCCACATGCCAACCAATCTATGCTACTCCACTCTACGACATTCCACTTCACTCCACGCCATTCCAATATACACCCCTTTACTATAAAACATTATGGCCCTCATTATGACATTGGTGGGAAATTTCAAATACAGCTGCGGTGAAGGCCGCCAAAATACTGCTGCGGTGGAAAACATCCGTCTGCCAGATTATGACACATACACACAAAACTGACAGAAAAAAGCCACAACCACAAATGCGCCAGACCCACTGAATGTGATAAACTGTTGGTACTACTACCTATACCGTTACGCCACCAAAACAACGCCTTCCAAATAATGACTCACGAATCACCACAGCAGACATTCAACGACAGTAAACCATTGGCGGTGCACACCGCCAAGGCAGATATGGCCACCCAAAAACAAAAAACAAGACAACATTGGCCAGAATCAAAAACCCACACCTGACACAAATACAAACACCCACCAACAGCACTATAAAACATCCCCCCACATCACCCACAATCCTTTGCAAACATGAGGAGACTGCTACACTTTGCCACGCCAATCCCAGAGAGAACTGCACACACATATCACAACTGCCCATTCATCCGTCACGCACCACACACTCCACCACTTCACACATCACCCTCTGTACAACACACAAAACCTATGTCCCCACAAAGGCAGCCGCGGTTCACTGATGAGGAGTTGCAGGTCATGGTGGAGGAAATAGTCAGGCTAGAGCCACAGCTGTTTGGAGCACAAGTACAGCAGATCTCCATTGCCAGGAAGATGGAGCTATGGCAGAGAATCGTGGACAGGGTGAGCGCCGTGGGACAACATCCATGCACAAGGGACGACATAAGGAAGAGGAGGAACGACATACGGGGGAAAGTGCGTTCTATTGCAGCAAAGGCACCAGCTCGCCATCAGGAGGACTGGCGGTGGACCCCCACCTCCTCCCCCACAGATGACACCATGGGAGAAGCAAGTCTTGGCAATACTGCATCCTGAAGTACTCACTGGAGTAGCCGGAGGACCGGACACTGGTGAGTCAACATTTACTACCTATCACCCCACCATACCTGCATGCCACCACGACCCCTCACCCTGATTCCCATCACCCCACTCCATCCCATAGAGTGCACTACCCCAATTACCAAACCTAAATGGCAACCCCTGCATGCCATACCCACTGCATGCACATCCCTTCCAGCTCCGCATGCACACCCACCACCAATGCATGCACAGCATAGAAAACTAACAATCCCACAATCCATCATCACGCACTACCATAGGTAGGAGGACAACTACTTAGTAATTGGGAAAGCTAGGAATGTGGAATATGTCACAGGCATGTACCATAATACATCACTTACATCCCCACAGGAGTCCCAACCAATGTCGGCGGCGAGGAGGTGCCATAGCTACCCAGAAGATGCCCCCAGTGATGACAGCAACTCAGGAGCTCTGGATCTGGATGAACTCCATGGCCCATCAGGGACCACTGGCCAGTTGGCTACCCATCCTACAGCCAGTCCACCAGAGAGCCCCCCTCAGACTCTAACACCACAGCAGCCAGACAATGCCCCCAGACCTCTGTCCCCAGGACACGTCAATCAGGAGTGTGCCCACCGGTACAGGGATTCGAGTCCACACCACACAGGCAAGTCAATGAGGGTCCTGGTGTCAGTGGGAGGGGGTGCACCATTCAGGGAACACAGGCATAGGGGGGCAGGGACAGTTTGAGGACAGCTGTGCACCAGGGGGAGGACAGGCCCAAGAAATCACTGCCCAGGAGGCACAAATGTCCTGGGGGCAAACCATCAATCCCAGGACAGGATGGGTCAGGTGATCAACAGCATGCAGGAGAACCAGTGGCTGCAGGGGGTACACTACCAGGAGGTAATACAGCAGTTGCAGGGCCTAGATGCCAACATGGCCTCCATTGTAGGAGTGCTGGGTGACATGGCCAACACCATGCAGGAAAACAGAGTATACCAGTGGGACACTTCCACTAGCCACTTCACCCAGCAGCCATCAACATCTGCTGCAGCTAGTGGACAGGAAGCTCTGCCACAGGACCCACAGGCCACCAGCACCCCTCCCCCAGCAGAAGGTGAACCACCCTCCAAACGTTCCCTGTGAACCAGACAGACACCATAGACAGTTGCCAAGACCACCGCCAGGAAATGAGGCCCTCCAGAATATCCACCTTGAGCTCCACTGTGTCACCATGTCCACTTTGAACTGCCATTGCTCCCCTTCCTATGGCCCCTTGGACACTGGACCTGTGCATCAAACAGACTGGCCCACTACACTGGACTTTTTCCAACCATCACCCCACTCTATTGCACTTTCCATTGTTTTTCTGTAATTCAAATAAACACCCTTGAACACAACTTGAGTAATAGTGCTTTATCTGAAGGAAATGTACAATGTATTGAACTGCATGATCCTGTGTAAATGTATGTAACATGTTGATCTATTCTACATATGTGTCTCAGCAGTCTGTACACATCTCAGCATTACACTATTGTAATCACATCAACATCTGCAATGAGGGAAGGCATAGGTGCCAGTCAGTTGGGATGCAAAGGTAGTGACTGGCATTATGGTACAACCATACAGCACAACACTTAAATGGAGAGTTCAACAGTCTTACCTGGGTGTCACTGGAAGTACTGCTGTATTATGTGTCCTGTTGTCCACATTCTCCTCCTCTTCCTCCTCACTGTCCTCATTGCCCATTGCTGCCACAGGTACATTGTCACCCCCTCCTCCTGCAGATAGGCACATGGCATTTGAGGGCCAAATTGTGCAACATGCAGCGCACAACAACAATCTTGCAGACCTTCTCAGGGGAGTAGCATAGGGATCCACCTGTCAGATGTAGGCACCTGAACCTTGCCTTCAGGAGACCAAGGTTCCTTTCAACAGTCCTCCTGCTACGCCCATGAGCATCATTGAATCTATTCTCAGCCCCTGTTCTCGGATTCCTAACAGGGGTCAAAAGCCAGGACAGGTTGGGGTATCTGGTGTCACCTGAAAGAAGTGAGGGACACACATTATCCTAGCACAATGGCATGGGGTATGACTCTTGAAGGCATACACTGACATACATTGGGTGGGGACTCAGGCTCACCTATAAGCCACACTCTGTGCCTCTGTAGTTGTGCTATCAGCTGTGGAATGCTGCTATTCAACAGGACAAAGGCATCATGCACTGACCCAGGATACTTGGCAGTGATGTGGGAGATGTACTGGTCAGCAAGGCACACCATCTGGACATTGAATGAGTGGAAACTCTTCCTATTCCTGTACACCTGTTCATTGGCCCTGAGGGGGAATAAGGCAATATGGGTCCCATCAATGGCCCCAATCAAATGTTGTATGTGTCCCATTGCATAGAATCCAGCCTTCACAGTGGGAAAATCATCTACCTGGGGGAATGCAATGTAGCTGCACATGTGTTTGAGCAAGGCAGCCAACACCCTTGCAAGCACAATTGAGAACATTGGCCGTGACAGCCAAGCCACTGTCACCTGAAAAGAGACTGTTGCCAGGAAATGGAGCACTGATAGTACTTGCACAAGAGGGGGTATTACTGTGATGGAACAGATAGCAGTTAGCAGATCAGGCTCCTATTGTGCACAAAGCTCTGTGATTGTGGCCCTGTCCAGACTATAGGTTTGTATGATGTGCCGGTCCTCTATGTAGTCAAGTCCACTAGGGGTCTATACACGGGTGCTTGCCTCCTCCTTCTATTCCTCCGCAGTGGTTGGTACCTAAGGGACCCAAAAGTAAGAAGCGAGTGACAACAGGAACTATGGACATACAACATCAATGTACACAGAGCATGTTTGTATATTGGACACTGGAATTGTCTAGGTGTGTACAGTTGACACCAATGAAGCACATTTAAATCAATAGATGTGGACTAGCATTAGAAAATGTCAACTGCCTGTCCTGTATGCAGGGACAGGTGGAAGTGACCATACTCTGACCGGCGTTAGGCGTGATGGCGGGAGGCGGTCTGCGCCACCGTGCAATTCCTCATTGGCTAACATGGGGCTCTATGGAGTACAGGAACCAGTGATGATCCACGCCAGGGGTGACGGTGTTCACCACCGCAGACGTGACAATCATTTTCTTCCTACTACTTCACTTGATTCCTGACTTTCCACAGGACTACATCTTCACTGTGTGTGCTTCTGTGACCTGTGTCTGGTACCTGCCATGGCCCGTGCTACAAGGGAAAAGGCCCCAGCCTTCATGTCGGAGGAGTTGGAGAGGCTTGTGGATGGGGTCCTACCCCTGTATGGACAGTTGTATGGGCCTCCAGACCAACAGATGAGTACATCATGGGTACGTTATATGCGACATGGCTGCATGTAGATGTGTGTGTGTGTGCTGGCAGTGTGTCATTTGGGGAGGTATGGCTGGTGGCAGTGTTCATGCAGAGGTACGGGTCATGTGTGTGCCTGATGAGAGGCAAATGCAGTATGTTGGCCATATGTGTGATAGGCTGGATTGTCTGGTTCATGGTGTCCCTCTGTCTGAGTTTCATCTGCAGGTCAGCACCCATCATAAGAAGGAGTTGTGGCATGCCATCACCAAGGTCGTGTGGACCCTGGGGGTCCATAGTCGATGGAGCACCCACTGCAGAAAATGGTAGGAGGACCTGAGATGCTGGTCCCGGAAGACCTCAGAGGCCCAGTTGGGGATGGCCTCTCAACGAGGAAGGGGTGCCCTTCGGAGCCTTACCCCCCTAATGGCCCGCATACTGGCAGTGGCCTACCCAGAGCTGGATGGGTGCTTGAGGGCATCACAGCAGCCACAAGGGGGTGAGTAGAGTGTGTGTGACAACCACCATTTGTTGCCTAGCATATGGATTTGAGTGCAGGCTTCTAGTCAGTGGATGCCCCAGTATACCAGTTTAGACATTGCTGCGTGGTCCAGCTTAGGTATTTTGGGTGTAATGCATATTTCTGATAGATAGGTAGCTGGCTTTCCATTTCAGACAGGGCTTAGTTGGTCCCAGTTGGTGGGCAGATGGCAGTGTTTGGCTCCTACCTGCTGTAGTACCTTGCCAATGGTATGCCAGTGTGGTCCATGCTACCCATTCTTAGTCCCAGTGAGTGATAGTGATGTGTATGCCATCTGTGCTATTAGTGCTGTGATTAACCCTGTGCTTCCTTTTTTTCTCCCTCCCTCTCTCCTTTTGTCATCCTGTACCAGTGTGCATTAGCATCATCTGGCGAAGGAGCAGGGGCACCGGCGAGTGAGGGAGCTGCAGCCCACGGGACCCAGGAGGCAGAGTCCACCGACACCGAGGGGACCAGTGGGACAGAGGGCGAGGGGAGCACCACGTGGAGGACAGGAGCTGATGCAACTGACCCTGATTCCTCCACTGATGGGAGTGTGGCACACCCCTCTGGGACCACCCCTGCTACAGGATCTTCCGCTACCCCCGTACCAGCACCACCCTTCCAGTAGCCCCCCCACTGAGTTGCCCATGCCCACTCACCCAGGAGGGTGGGCATCACCTTCACCCCAGAGACCTCAGGCACTGCCCCAGTCAGCCCTGCTGCCCTCAGTGAGGATGCTATTGACCTCCTGAGATCCATCTCTATAGGGCAGTCAACCATAGTGAATGCAATCCAGGGGCTGGCATCCCAGATGCAGCAATGTAATGCCTTCCTGGAGGGCATTCTTGGTGGCTTGGCAGCCCTCCAAGATCATTTCAGGCTCAGGCCTCCTCTCTGATGGCAGCCAGTGTCCCTGTTTCTTCCGTACCCCCTCTAACTACCACGTCCCAGTCTCCTCTCCCCAAACCCATCCCACACACACACATTCTGACAAGCATGTACCCAAAACAGCAGACAAGACTCACACAGACAAATAAGGGCAGCACACTTCAGTCCACAAGCACTCACACAGCCAACACACAGATGCACACACATCATCCACTGCCCCCACTGTCTACCCCCCTCGTCCTCCGTCACAGTCACATCAGCACTCAGACTTGCATGCACATCATCAACAGTCCCAGAGCCTGCCACCTGAACAGCCTTGCCCACAGTCACCACAACAGCAGACCTGCAGACATGCACCCCACACACCACATGCGCTATCACCACCACCTCATGCAGCACATCCAACTCACTTGCAGACACCACCACAACATACATAGACATGTCCTGTTTGCCCTCCCCCACCCTACCTGCCCCCCTCCAAAGACACACAAACGCTCGCAGTTATGCCCCTAACAGCCATCTCCTCCTCCTACAACCACTCCCTCTACCTCCCCTCCCAATCCTCCTCCCACAACCTGCCCCCTTGGTCCTAAGAAGATTTTCCTTTTCCGCCTTAACCTCTTCCCTACCCCTCCCTCTCCCCCGTCCTGCCCGTAAGAGAAAAGTCCCAAAACCTCAGCCCAGTACCTCCAGCACCAAATCTAGCGCTGTTCCACCCGCTAAGACTTTAGCTGCCACTAAGGGGCACATGAGTGGCACTCCGGCCCCCGCCCCAAGCCCACTTCTCCACCCCCAAAATGGGAGGGTAGGGAACCGCCCCTTCCAAAACCCAAACCCAAGGACACCCCTCCCAAAAAGAAGCCCCCTTAACCCCCCTGACCCCTAAGGCGCCTGCCTGTTTCCAACATGATGCCCCTGCACAGTGGAGTCCCGATGTTGTCAGGAGTCAAGTTGGGCCTTGGACTTTGCCCTGTGGGCATGTTCAGACTGTGGACTGGCCAATGGCCCTGTATGTAAATATGCATTTCTGTATATTTTTGGATTTGGGCTCTTCATCCTACTGGATTACAGTGATTGGAACAGAGGTATGTGTCCTGGCTTTCTTTGCTAGAGGGTTCTGTTACTGTTGAGTTACTTTGCAGATGGCTCTGGGTGTGTGGTGTGTGTGTGTATGGTGTGGGTTGTGCATGTGTTTGTCACTCTCCCCTCCGTCCCTCCCTCCCTTGTGTGCTGGGTGGCTGTACTCACCATCATTGTATTCATCAGCTTTGGTGCTCCAGGACGGCCATGGTGTGGTACAGCATCGGGAAGACTTCTAGTTCTGGTTCCATGGTGGTGGCAGACTCCTCTGTGTTCCTGGAGGTGAGTGTCTCCTTTTAAATGATGTGTTTCCGCTAGGCTTTTAGTGTCATTGCTACTGCCCCAGCAATCCGGGCAGTGAGCTATGTCATAATATGGTGAGCAGATCCTTGTTTTCATCCTGCCTGTAGGTGGCTACCGCCATGTTCAGTGGTCGTACCGCACTGGCGGTTGGGGTGGTACATTGGCTGTCTATGGGAGGGATCCTCGCCATGGTCATTATTTGGCAGTCATAACCGCCGGCGGTACTACCTCCATTGCCGGCGTGGCGGTCACCTGACTGCCAATGTCAGAACAACCACCTATCTGACAGGCCACTCTATGACATGCCACTCAACTCTACTGTACGGCACACCACTACACTCTACACCACTCTACAACACTTTACTCCACTCTATGCCACTCAACTCTACAACATGCCACTCCACTCTGTGACGCTCCACTCTATGACACACCACTTCACTCTGTGACCTGTCATTCCACTCTACGACATTCCACTCTATTCTACAACACTTCACCGTATGACAGGCCACTTCACTCTACTACAAGCCACTCCTCTCTACAATATACCACTCCACTCTATGCCACTCTAATCCACTGTATGGCATACTATGATCCTCCTTTCTATGGCACTCTACTTCAGTCTATGCCACTCTGTGACACTGTACTGCATTCTCTGCCACTCTATGACACTCTACTCCACTCCATAACACTCTACACAACTCCCTCTATGCCACTTCACACAACTTACTCCACTCTATGAATTACTACTGTAGTATACTCCACTGCACTACAGTACTCCACTCTATGCCACGTCACTCTACACCACTGTTGGAGGTGGCACCTTCTGGTTGGCTGGGTTGAGGCACTAGTCAGGCAGAACCTACGACTCCCATCAATGTTGGGTGATTACACTCACTGTATAACCTGCACTCACCCTTGGGTAACATGGCACAGAGCAGTCAGGCTTATCACAGGTGCAATGTGTAAAGCATTGGCACAGCACTACCACACAACAATTACACTGAGAGTCACAAAAGAGACATGGCACAAGGTGTATGTCAATAAAGTTTGTATTCAACACACACATTAATTAACACAATATGAACATCATGTACATCTGGGAATACATCACATTTAGAAATATAACTAGTAGTACTAGGCCCAACTGTGTTAATACAACATTAGCAGTATGTGCACATGAGGAAAAATAATACTTTTTCTCCCAGCACCCTCATGCAGTGCAACCACGTTGGCAGCACAAGACACACCCTAGCAATCACCCTAATTCAATATCAGACAGTTATAGGATGCATACCGGTTCCTAACAATAGCAGCAATGTGTACATACAGAGAATTTCAGCACTTTTAAAATATCTCTACGACCTTGGTGGCACAGCTAAATTTTAACATCAACCGTAATAGTAAACAGCATGCATGTCACCCCCACCGTGCGATGTAGTAAATCCCGAGCAATCACTCCCACACACTTGCTCCACACTGCTACACGGTGCATGGGTATCAGGCAAGCAAGTATACATGTACTTGTGCACACCCGCTTCCAGCACCCTAGTGCAGTGCTCTGACATTCAGCAGGTGACTTGTTAATGGATTCGCAGAACGGTCTTTGACCCAAACCTTCCTCCACCCTGAACCAAATCCCACCCCCAGAACTAGACATTCTTGCCCTGGATACTAGGTCACTCACAGCCGGTGGTTATACTTATTCAGAATCCTGGGGCAAAGGTTGGAGGAAGAAAGAGAGAATGGATGACACACACTATTCACAATGGCGCCCAGCCAAGTCAGATATTCCAATCCACAAATAGTTACCAATTTTGCGCCTCGCAGGAACGGAGGGACCATGTCTGGGGCACGATGACTTGGTGCACCCTAGGCATCCTGGTTACACAGGAAGAGTTACCAAATCCGCACCTCCCTAAAAGGAAGTGCAATGTCGGGTTTGTGATGACTTGAGTCGCACCAAATTAGTCTGATCACCCATGAAGAGTTACCAATTTCCGTGCCTTCCTGGTATGGGAGCAATGTCTGGTGCTTGATGACCTGAGTTGCACCAGGCAATTCTGATCGCACAGGCAAAGTGACCGATGAAGTGCCTTCCTCGAATGAGGCACAAGGTCGGTTATGCAATGGCTGGAGTTGCACCAGACAATTCTGCTCGCACACGAAAAGTTATCAATGAAGCGCCTCTCTGGAATGAGGCAACAATGTCTGGTGCGAGATGACTTAAGTTGCACCAGACAATTCATGATTTGTTACAATCTAGTACCTCCCTGGAATGAGGCACAGTGTCGTATGTGTGATAACTTGAGCCGCATCAGACAAATCCGGACACACACAGAGGGGCAAGTTCAGTGCAAGGTCCCACAAAGTAGCCCCTGGCTCAACCCCTGGTAGCTTTGCAATGAGCAGTCAGGCTTAACTCAGGAGACAGATATTTAATGCATTTAAATACTCCAATACAGTAAATAAGTAAGACACAATAAAAATCCCACATCAATTAAAACAAAAGAGCAAACATTTTTTTCCTTGAAATGAGACCAAAACAAAATTCCAATATAGGGAACCAGAGATATGAATTTTTAAAGATTAAAAGTAACTAGCTATTAGAAGCAAATAGAGTTTTGAGAGAAGGTTGACTGGACAGGGACACAGTCAAGAGTTCCAGCAGTCTGCAATGTAACACTTTACACTTACTTCCAGAAGTGTTTCTTGATGCAGGAAAGTGGTCCACAATCCCAATACAAGGTTCCAGAATCTCTGAGTTGCTCCTTGGGACGGTGGGATTACAATGCCCACAATGCACCTGGCCAAAACCTTGCAAGTCCACTGGAAACATTCCAGGCTGAGGACTTTTGTGGAAGTTGGTTCAGGGAAGCTCTTTTAGCCTGATGCTTTTATGGAGACCACTCCTGAGTCCTTTATGAAGCAAGGCAAAGTACTTCAGGCTATTGTTCAGTGTGCAACAGGTGCAGTATAGGCCTCTGAGTAGCAAACCAGGGTTTCAGTAGGGCAGTCCTTCTTATTCTTGTGGTTTCAGGCAGCAGATCTGAATTCCAATGCAGATCAGCCACATGTATTACATCATCTTGGGGGACAGTGACTGGGGATTCTTATTCATTGGGCTGCAGGGTACAACCCAGAGGTATGAGAACTTTCTCCAAAGTGTAGCATCTTCTTGTCCCGTAAAGCACTGCACTTTAGCATTCCAAGATAGATGATTTCTCTCCAGAGGTGCAAGATCTGGCTAAACCAACCCCCCTGATGTAGCTCATTTCCATCCTACCCTGGACATCTGCAAATTCCACTCTTAAGCCTGCTAGCTGTCTGTGGGGCCATCGGTGAGAGGGCAGGACTGGTTGCATTCCTTTCTGACTGGTGTTCTTTTGAGGCCTCAGCTTGCTTCACTCAGCCCCCTTCCTGGCCTGGCTGTACCATCTGCCTCCCTCCCACTATCAGATAACCTCTGCTTAGAGCAGGCCACTTATCACCTAATTAGAGCAGCTTGGATAATTGTGTTAGGGCTGACCAATTAAGAGAGACCACCAACAGGCTCGAATTTGGCTTACAGAGAAGAAAGTCTTACAACGTATTTTATGTATATGTTATGATAAATTCAACAATGACAAATTGTTGCATTTATCATTACCATTTGAGTCCCCTTATGACATTTTTTATGGTGTTCTCAGCCATATTTAGGCTTATGAATCATATTTCCATTATAGCCTGTGGAGCTGACTTTCTAGAATAGGGAAACTGAAAAGGTGCAGCTTTCCCTCACCAGGGCATATAAAACATCTTTTATAATGTCCCTTCTTTTAGTTACATCACACCCTATCCCTGGGGCATCTAGGGGAGACCTTGGAGTGACTTATATGTGACCATAGGGTAGATTAACACTTTGGTGGTAAATTTAATTCTAAAGTCGAATTTGCATTCATTTTACATTTTAAAGACAGCCTGCAAGGCAGGGCTGCCTTTTAAAATGACAGCAGGCCTACAGCAGTGCACCCTCCAGTGCAGGAAATCTACTGTGCCTTTAAAGTTCCATGCCCTATTATATACTAGGGACAAATAGGTAGTTTGAATCCCCCTGCCCTATTATATACTAGGGACTTATAGGATCTGTCATTGACAATTGCCAATGTAACATTATCATTGGACTATATACCTTTTATTCAGAGCACTGGTTCTGGGCCTGTTAAACAGAGCCCAGGGCACAGACAGGGTCAGTTACCTTCAGTATCAGTCAGAAATAGTGGGATGAACATGCTAAAAGGGTGTCTTTCTCACATGGCCCCCTCCGAAACGAAAGGTGATGGGTAACTAACCTACACCCTGGTAGTCCTCATCATCTGAGTGAAAAAACCTGGAAAGCCCATCTGCGTTAGCATGGACTACCCAGGGTCTGTGTTCCACTGTGAAATCCATCCCCTGTAGGTAAATGGATCACACCAGCAAATTGGGACTCTCCCCCCTCATTTGCATTAGCCACCTGAGTGGTCTGTCGTCAGTTTGTACACGAAAGTGAGTACCAAACAAGTATGGTGTCTGCTTTTTCTAGGAACAAACCACAGCAAAGGCTTGTTTCTCAATGGCACTCCATTCTTGCTCACTGGGGGTCAGTCACCTGCTGATGAAGGCAACTGACCCAGGTACACACCTGAGCCCATATTTATACTTTATTAGCGCCGCTTTTGCGCCGCTTTTTGACGCAAAAGCGGCGCAAACTTACAAAATACAATTGTATTTAGTACGTTTGCGCCACTTTTGCGTCAAAAAATGATGCAAATGCGGCGCTAAAAAAGTATAAATATGGGCCCTGATGTCTTCCCTATTTGATACTTAGTGGCCTTGATTGTCAGGCCTGCCTGCTGCAGGGCCTGAAGCACTTCCTTAAGGTGGGTCACGTGCTTCCAGGTGTGACTGTACACAGCTATATCATCCAGAGGTGCTGCACTGAACTGCTCAGGCCCAGATAAGACCTTGTTTGGCAACCTTTGGAAGGTGACAGGGGCATTCCTTAAACCAAAGGGCATTGCTTTAAATTGATAGTGCCTCTCAGGTGTGGAGAATGCTGACCTCTGTTTGCTCCTTCAATTAGGGCAATCTGCCAGTAGCCTGACATCAGATCAAATGTACTCAGGTACTTAGCAGCCCTAACCTATCAATGACCTCATCAGCTCTAGGTATAGGATGTGCATCAGTCTTTGTGACTGCATTCAGTCCTCTGTAATCCAGACAGAGCCTCAATTCTTTCTTTCCCCTGGGGATTAACTTTGGGTACTAGCACAACTGGACTGGCCCATGGACTATCAGAAGGCTCAGTTACCCCCAATTCCAGCATCTTAGCTACCTCATCTTTGATACTGGTTCTGACCTGATAAGACAACTTGTTCAGCTTACCTTTGACAGGTAGGCTGTCATCGGTGTCAATGCCATGGACACATGAAGTGGTGAGTCCAAGAGTCCGGGAAAACAGACCAGCAAACTTCCCCAGCCCCTGCTCGCAGCCTCTGTGCTGTTGGTCTGTCATTTGGGGAGAGAGTATAACTCCCTCCACTGACCCATCCAGCACATTTGTGGAGAGGAGGTCTGGCAGGGGCTCAGTCTCCTCTTCTCCTCCTTCATCTGTGACCATCAACATTGTCATGTCTGCCCTGATATGGTGGGGTATCATTCTGTTAACATGCAGGACCCTGTGAGGCTTCCTGGGGGTGTTAACCAAATAGGTACCTTCATCCTTCTTTTCTAGAATTGTATAGAGTGCAGTCAACTTGTCCTGGAGGGCTCTAGGGGCCACGGGCTCCAACACCCACACCAATTGACCTGATTTGTATTCAGGCATGGTAGTTCTCTAGTTATACAAGAGCTCCATGAGCTCTTGGCTGGCCTCCAAGTACCTGCTTGCCTTCTACATGTATTCTGCCATGATCGATCTCAGGACTAGTACATAGTCCAGCACATTGTCCTTGGCTTCTTTGAGAAGCTTCTCCCAAGACTCTCTCACCAGGCACAAGGACCCTATTATAGAATGCCCAAACAACAAATCAAAGGGACTGAAATCAGCCCATTTTTGTGGAACCTCCCTGTATGCAAACAGAAATCATGGTAGGAGAACATCCCATCTCCTCCTGAGTTTTTCAGGCAAGCCATTGATCATACCCTTCAGGTTTTTGTTGTACCTTTCCACCAGTCCATTGGTCTGGAGATGATATGGGGTGGTGAACCTATAGTTAATACCACATTCATCCCACATCGCTTTCAGATAGCTGGACATTAAATTCGTATCCATATCTGATAGAACCTCCTTTTGGAAACCCACCCTGGTGAACACACCAAGTAGAGCCATAACCACCACAGGAGCCATGACTGTTCTGATGGGTACTGCCTCAGGGTACCATGTGGCATGGTCCACTACCACCAAGATATACCTGTTCCCTGATGCAGCTGATAGGTCTAGGGGACCAACAATGTCAGCCCACACCCTTTCAAAGGGGGTCCCAACCACTGGTAGTGGTATCAAAGGAGCCTTTGGTTTGCCACCTGTCTTGCCATTGGCCTGGCGTAGTGCACAGGAGCTGCAAAATTCATGTTGGGCCAATAGAAATGGTTCACCAACCTGTTCCAAGTCTTGTTCTGTCCCACATGACCTGCCAAAGGTATGTCATGGCTCAAAATGAGGAGGAATTCTCTATACTTTTGTTGCGCTACCAACGTCCTGGTGGCACCCTCTTTGAGGTCTCTAGCCTCAGTATATAAGACTCCCTCATCCCAATAAACTTTATGGGATCCACTCACATCACCCTCTTTTTGCTTAGAGGCAGTCTGCCTCAAGCATTCAGGTCCCCCGCTCCTGTGAATTCTATCAAATTGGGCAGATCTGGTAGGGGTGAAACATCATCCACAGAGGTCAGCTCCTCCTGTACCTCTGGAGTTCCCTGGGTTGGCTCACCAGATCTAGTGCCCTTTATCTTATCATTGGATACTTGGCCCAATATTTCAGAGTCCAAGTGTCCATCATTTCCCCTGCTGAGCAACTTGTGGCCTGGTCACAGCACATACCCACTCAGAGAGATCCAGCATCCCTGCTTAGATCATTCTCTCTATCCCTGACCACTCCGAAGCTTCAAGATAATTTCCCAGTAGACATTCCAGTGGGAGTGCAGGAGACACAGCTACCTGCTTAAGGCCTGTTACACACCCCCATTCCAAACTCACCATTGCCATGGGATGGATTGTGATTCTGCTGTCTAGATAGGTTACTTAGTGGTACACACCAGGTATGATCTGCTCTATAGAAACCAGCTTCTCTGTGACTATATTCACACTGCCTCCTGTATCTCCGAGAGTTTCATCTCAGTTCCATTGATTTTAGGCCTCTGCCTATACGTCTTCATGCTGGGAGGCAAGTTGAACAGGGTTGCAATTTCCACCCCACCCATGGATACTAAGGTTGCCTTTGTCAACCCTTTCCCCATCTCTGGGACAATCTCCACCCCCACACCTACACTAGCATTCCCTCTGGACTGCCCACCACACCAGTGGAAGGGTTCATTTTACAGACAGCATCTCCTCTTTTGTGGTCTTGTCAGGTGGTAGTCAAAACACTTCCCTGCCTTTATTAGGTCACAAAACGTTCCTGCCTTTGTATAGTCAAAATTCTTCCCCAAGTACCCCTTCTATATGAAAGTAGTATAGCTTGGGGTCCCACCCTCCTATGCAGTTTTTGGGGTCCTTGTGAGGACTCCTTCTGTATTTGACCTTCCTTTCCCTGAGCTTCCCCCTGGGAGGGGACCTGTCCTCCTTTCTGTTGGTCACCCCCTGGTGTTGGTTAGACACAATGGTTCTCATACACTCATCAGCTGTTTCCACTAGCTCTCTGGGACCAGGCAACTTTGAGTCTACATACTGATGTAACTTTTCCTGTACATAATGAGTCGGGATGTGCTCCTTAAGTATTAAATTGTCCAGCCCCTCATAGGTACTCTTTGGTTACCCTTAATCCAGACTTCTAGTGCCTTCACTGAGACACGCACAAAGTCCACCCATGACTTTGTGCTCACCTTTTGGGGGTCCCTGTACTTCACTGTGTACTGTTCTATGATCAAACCACATTTCTTGACTAAACATAGTTTCATGTGTGAGTAGGATTTTGCTTCATCCCCCTGTAGGGTCAGGATCTTATCCCTACCAGCTATTGGAATCAATTTCCAAAGAAGTGAACCCCAATACTTTGAGTGGACCTCTTGCATCACAAGGGCCTCTCTAATGCAGTCAAGCATTTGTCAATGTCATCCCCCTCAGTGTACATTGTAAATATTTCCTTTGGGAGCCTAGGGCAACCCCCCCCCGCCCCCGGATATCTCAGTGCTGTCCTCATTGTCACTGCCACAACTCCTTCTCTCTTCCCCCCTGGCCCACCTCTTCCTCTCCGGCTCTAGTTTCTCTTTTTCTATTGCTAAGGCCTCCAACAGGGCCTGAAGCTGCATCTTTCAAGAGACAGTGTTGGTTCCCGTAGGGGTGAGGATTCCCTCCCTCCTCTAGGTAGGATCCTGAACCTAGTGCTGGAAGTAGTGGACAGGGCATCATCATCCTCCTCCAACTGGTGTAGGTTGTTGGAGAGGTTGCCTCCCCCCTCCATTTCATTCTCTGGAGCTGTCTGTGCCCAGGCCTTAAGGGACCGAACCAATTCTGCTTTCCTAAGCATGTGGTTATTAGGTAGCCCCCTGGACCTATACAGAACCCTTAGCTCAGCCACTTTGAGCTTGTTCAGTTTAGCCAGATCCAGCTACATGGTATCCCTAGCTTTAAGGCATACAAACTGTGCAATCAGAAATTGAACACATTTGGAAAAACCAAAAGAATGGATTAAAAATCAGTTTTCAAAAATTCAAAATCAAAAGTTTTGTTCTAAGTCAATTTACTGGATTGTTACTGCTCTTAACTCACTTTATTGCATAGTGTAATTCAAACACAAGTCGACATCGTCACTTTTGAACACTAATTATTTCAGAGGCTGGGTATTGGTAGGTGTATGTATACACCTACCACTAGCAATATTCCCCCAACACAGGTTTGTGCCCAGTCAAGGTCCCACAAAGTAGCCCCTGGCTCAATGCCTGGTAGCTTGGCAATGAGCAGTCAGGCTTAACTCAGGAGACAGGTATGTAAAGCATTTAAATACACCAATACAGTAAATAAGTAAGACACAACACACAATAAAAATCCCACACCAATTTGTGAAAATAGTAAATATTTGTATCTTTAACCCCTTCGCTGCCAGGCCTTTTCCCCCTCCTGTGCCGAGCCTTTTTTTGGCTATTTGGAGCAGTTTGCGCTTAGGCCCTCATAACTTTTTGTTCACATAAGCTACCCACGCCAAATTTGCGTCCTTTTTTTCCAATATCCTAGGGATTCTAGAGGTACCCAGACTTTGTGGGTTCCACAGAAGGAGGTCAAGAAATTAGCCAAAATACAGTGAAAATTTCGTTTTTTCAAAAAAATTGGAAAAAGGGGCTGCAGAAGAAGGCTTGTGGTTTTTTCCCTGAAAAGGGCATCAACAAAGGGTTTGCGGTGCTAAAATCACCAGCTTCCCAGCTTTCAGGAACAGGCAGACTTGAATCATAAAACCCAATTTTTCAACACAATTTTGGCATTTTACTGGGACATACCCCATTTTAAATATTTTTTGTGCTTTCAGCCTCCTTCCAGTCAGTGACAGAAATGGGCATGAAACCAATGCTGGATCCCAGAAACTGCAACATTTTTGAAAAGTAGACAAAATTCTGAATTCAGCAAGGGGTAATTTGTGTAGATCCTACAAGGGTTTCCTACAGAACATAACAACTGAAAAAGAAAAATATTGAAATTGAGGTAAAAAAACATCAATTTTTCTCTACGTTTTACTCTGTAACTTTTTCCTGCAATGTCAGATTTTCGAAAGCAATATACCGTTACGTCTGCTGGACTCTTCTGGTTGCGGGGATATATAGGGCTTGTAGGTTCATCAAGAACTCTAGGTACCCAGAGCCAAGAAATGACCTGCACCCTGCAGTGGGTTTTCATTCTATGCCGGGTATACAGCAATTCATTTGCTGAAATATAAAGAGTAAAAAATAGCTATCAAGAAAACCTTTGTATTTCCAAAATGGGCACAAGATAAGGTGTTGAGAAGCAGTGGTTATTTGCACATCTCTGAATTCCGGGGTGCCCATACTACCATGTGAATTACAGGGCATTTCTCAAATAGACGTCTTTTTTACACACTGTCTTACATTTGGAAGGGAAAAATGTAGAGAAAGACAAGGAGCAATAACACTTGTTTTGCTATTCTATGTTCCCCCAAGTCTCCCGATAAAAATGATACCTCACTTGTGTGGGTAGGCCTAGGGCCCGCAACAGGATATGCCCCAAAACACAACGTGGACACATCACAGAAAACAGAGCTGTTTTTTTGCAAAGTGCCTACCTGTAGATTTTGGCCTCTAGCTCAGCCGGCACCTAGGGAAACCTACCAAACCTGTGCATTTTTGAAAACTAGAGACCTAGGGGAATCCACGATGGGGTGACTTGTGGGGCTCTGACCAGGTTCTGTTACCCAAAATCCTTTGCAAACCTCAAAATCTGGTTAAAAAAACACATTTTCTTCACATTTCGGTAACAGAAAGTTCTGGAATCTGAGAGGAGCCACAAATTTTCTTCCACCCAGTGCTCCCCCAAGTCTCCCGATAAAAATGGTACCTCACTTGTGTGGGTAGGCCTAGCGCCCGCGACAGGATATGCCCCAAAACACAACGTGGACGCATCACAGAAAACAGAGCTGTTTTTAGCAAAGTGCCTACCTGTAGATTTTGGCCTCTAGCTCAGCCGGCACCTAGGGAAACCTACCAAACCTGTGCATTTTTGAAAACTAGAGACCTAGGGGAATCCAAGATGGGGTGACTTGTGGGGCTCTGACCAGGTTCTGTTACCCAGAATTCTTTGAAAACCTCAAATTTTGGCTAAAAAAACACATTTTCCTCACATTTCGGTGACAGAAAGTTCTGGAATCTGGGGGAAGCCACAAATTTCCTTCCACCCAGCGTTCCCCCAAGTCTCCCGATAAAAATGGTACCTCACTTGTGTGGGTAGGCCTAGCGCCCGCGACAGGATATGCCCCAAAACACAACGTGGACGCATCACAGAAAACAGAGCTGTTTTTAGCAAAGTGCCTACCTGTAGATTTTGGCCTCTAGCTCAGCCGGCACCTAGGGAAACCTACCAAACCTGTGCATTTTTTAACACTAGAGACCTGGGGGAATCTAAGATGGGGTGATTTGTGGGGCTCTGACCAGGTTCTGTTACCCGGAATCCTTTGCAAACCTCAAATTGTGGCTAAAAAAACACATTTTCCTCACATTTCGGTGACAGAAAGTTCTGGAATCTGGGGGAAGCCACAAATTTCCTTCCACCCAGTGTTCCCCCAAGTCTCCCGATAAAAATGATACCTCAATTGTGTGGGTAGGCCTAGCGCCCGCGACAGGAAACGCCCCAAAGCGCAACGTGGACACATCCAAATTTTTGAAAGAAAACAGAGGTGTTTTTTGCAAAGTGCCTACCTGAAGATTTTGGCCTCTAGCTCAGCCGGCACCTAGGGAAACCTACCAAACCTGTGCATTTCTGAAAACTAGAGACCTAAGGGAATCCAAGATGGGGTGACTTGTGTGGCTCGGACCAGGTTCTGTTACCCAGAATCCTTTGCAAACCTCAAAATTTGGCTAAAAAAAACACATGTTCCTCACATTTCTGTGGCAGAAAGTTCTGGAATCTGAGAGGAGCCACAAATTTCCTTCCACCCAGCGTTCCCCCAAGTCTCCAGATAAAAATTATACCTCACTTGTGTGGGTAGGCCTAGCGCCCGTGACAGGAAACGCCCCAAAGCGCAACATGGACACATCCAAATTTTTGAAAGAAAACAGAGGTGTTTTTTGCAAAGTGCCTACCTGTAGATTTTGGCCTCTAGCTTAGCCGGCACCTAGGGAAACCTACCAAACCTGTGCATTTCTGAAAACTAGAGACCTAGGGGAATCCAAGATGGGGTGACTTGTGGGGCTCTGACCAGGTTCTGTTACCCAGAATCCTTTCCAAACCTCAAAATTTGGCTAAAAAAACACATGTTCCTCACATTTCTGTGGCAGAAACTTCTGGAATCTGAGAGGAGCCACAAATTTCTTTCCACCCAGGGTTCCCCCAAGTCTCCCGATAAAAATGATACCTCACTTGTGTGGGTAGGCCTAGCGCCCGCGACAGGAAACGCCCCAAAGCGCAACGTGGACACATCCAAATTTTTGAAAGAAAACAGAGGTGTTTTTTGCAAAGTGCCTACCTGTAGATTTTGGCCTCTAGCTCAGCCGGCACCTAGGGAAACCTACCAAACCTGTGCATTTCTGAAAACTAGAGACCTAGGGGAATCCAAGATGGGGTGACTTGTGTGGCTCGGACCAGGTTCTGTTACCCAGAATCCTTTGCAAACCTCAAAATTTGGCTAAAAAAACACATGTTCCTCACATTTCTGTGGCAGAAAGTTCTGGAATCTGAGAGGAGCCACAAATTTCCTTCCACCCAGCGTTCCCCCAAGTCTCCCGATAAAAATGATACCTCACTTGTGTGGGTAGGCCTAGCACCCGCGACAGGAAACGCCCCAAAGCGCAACATAGACACATCCACATTTTTGAAAGAAAACAGAGGTGTTTTTTGCAAAGTGCCTACCTGTAGATTTTGGCGTCTAGCTCAGCCGGCACCTAGGGAAACCTACCAAACCTGTGCATTCCTGAAAACTAGAGACCTAGGGGAATCCAATATGGGGTGACTTGTGTGGCTCGGACCAGGTTCTGTTACCCAGAATCCTTTGCAAACCTCAAAATTTGGCTAAAAAAAACACATGTTCCTCACATTTCTGTGGCAGAAAGTTCTGGAATCTGAGTGGAGCCACAAATTTCCTTCTACCCAGCTTTCCCCCAAGTCTCCCGATAAAAATTATACCTCACTTGTGTGGGTAGGCCTAGCGGCCGCTACAGGACACGCCCCAGAACGCAACGTGAACACATCCCATTTTTTGAAAGAAAACAGAGCTGTTTTTTGCAAAGTGCCTACCTGTAGATTTTGGCCTCTAGCTCAGCCGGCACCTAGGGAAACCTACCAAACCTGTGCATTTCTGAAAACTAGAGACCTAGGGGAATCCAAGATGGGGTGACTTGTGTGGCTCGCACCAGGTGCTGGTACCCAGAATCCTTTGCAATCCTCAAAATTTGGCTACAAAAACACATGTTCCTCACATTTCTGTGGCAGAAAGTTCTGGAATCTGAGAGGAGCCACAAATTTCATTCCACCTAGCATTCCCCCAAGTCTCCCGATAAAAATGATACCTCACTTGTGTGGGTAGGCCTAGCGCCCGCGACAGGAAACGCCCCAAAGCGCAACGTGGACACATCCATATTTTTGAAAGAAAACAGAGGTGTTTTTTGCAAAGTGCCTACCTGTACATTTTGGCCTCTAGCTCAGCCGGCACCTAGGGAAACCTACCAAACCTGTGCATTTTTTAACACTAGAGACCTAGGGGAATCTAAGATGGGGTGACTTGTGGGGCTCTGACCAGGTTCTGTTACCCGGAATCCTTTGCAAACCTCAAATTGTGGCTAAAAAAACACATTTTCCTCACATTTCGGTGACAGAAAGTTCTGGAATCTGGGGGAAGCCACAAATTTCCTTCCACCCAGTGTTCCCCCAAGTCTCCCGATAAAAATGATACCTCAATTGTGTGGGTAGGCCTAGCGCCCGCGACAGGAAACGCCCCAAAGCGCAACGTGGACACATCCAAATTTTTGAAAGAAAACAGAGGTGTTTTTTGCAAAGTGCCTACCTGTAGATTTTGGCCTCTAGCTCAGCCGGCACCTAGGGAAACCTACCAAACCTGTGCATTTCTGAAAACTAGAGACCTAGGGGAATCCAAGATGGGGTGACTTGTGGGGCTCTGACCAGGTTCTGTTACCCAGAATCCTTTCCAAACCTCAATATTTGGCTAAAAAAACACATGTTCCTCACATTTCTGTGGCAGAAACTTCTGGAATCTGAGAGGAGCCACAAATTTCTTTCCACCCAGGGTTCCCCCAAGTCTCCCGATAAAAATGATACCTCACTTGTGTGGGTAGGCCTAGCGCCCGCGACAGGAAACGCCCCAAAGCGCAACGTGGACACATCCAAATTTTTGAAAGAAAACAGAGGTGTTTTTTGCAAAGTGCCTACCTGTAGATTTTGGCCTCTAGCTCAGCCGGCACCTAGGGAAACCTACCAAACCTGTGCATTTCTGAAAACTAGAGACCTAGGGGAATCCAAGATGGGGTGACTTGTGTGGCTCGGACCAGGTTCTGTTACCCAGAATCCTTTGCAAACCTCAAAATTTGGCTAAAAAAACACATGTTCCTCACATTTCTGTGGCAGAAAGTTCTGGAATCTGAGAGGAGCCACAAATTTCCTTCCACCCAGCGTTCCCCCAAGTCTCCCGATAAAAATGATACCTCACTTGTGTGGGTAGGCCTAGCACCCGCGACAGGAAACGCCCCAAAGCGCAACATGGACACATCCACATTTTTGAAAGAAAACAGAGGTGTTTTTTGCAAAGTGCCTACCTGTAGATTTTGGCGTCTAGCTCAGCCGGCACCTAGGGAAACCTACCAAACCTGTGCATTCCTGAAAACTAGAGACCTAGGGGAATCCAATATGGGGTGACTTGTGTGGCTCGGACCAGGTTCTGTTACCCAGAATCCTTTGCAAACCTCAAAATTTGGCTAAAAAAAACACATGTTCCTCACATTTCTGTGGCAGAAAGTTCTGGAATCTGAGTGGAGCCACAAATTTCCTTCTACCCAGCGTTCCCCCAAGTCTCCCGATAAAAATTATACCTCACTTGTGTGGGTAGGCCTAGCGGCCGCTACAGGACACGCCCCAGAACGCAACGTGAACACATCCCATTTTTTGAAAGAAAACAGAGCTGTTTTTTGCAAAGTGCCTACCTGTAGATTTTGGCCTCTAGCTCAGCCGGCACCTAGGGAAACCTACCAAACCTGTGCATTTCTGAAAACTAGAGACCTAGGGGAATCCAAGATGGGGTGACTTGTGTGGCTCGGACCAGGTGCTGGTACCCAGAATCCTTTGCAATCCTCAAAATTTGGCTACAAAAACACATGTTCCTCACATTTCTGTGGCAGAAAGTTCTGGAATCTGAGAGGAGCCACAAATTTCATTCCACCTAGCATTCCCCCAAGTCTCCCGATAAAAATGATACCTCACTTGTGTGGGTAGGCCTAGCGCCCGCGACAGGAAACGCCCCAAAGCGCAACGTGGACACATCCATATTTTTGAAAGAAAACAGAGGTGTTTTTTGCAAAGTGCCTACCTGTACATTTTGGCCTCTAGCTCAGCCGGCACCTAGGGAAACCTACCAAACCTGTGCATTTTTTAACACTAGAGACCTAGGTGAATCTAAGATGGGGTGACTTGTGGGGCTCTGACCAGGTTCTGTTACCCGGAATCCTTTGCAAACCTCAAATTGTGGCTAAAAAAACACATTTTCCTCACATTTCGGTGACAGAAAGTTCTGGAATCTGGGGGAAGCCACAAATTTCCTTCCACCCAGTGTTCCCCCAAGTCTCCCGATAAAAATGATACCTCAATTGTGTGGGTAGGCCTAGCGCCCGCGACAGGAAATGCCCCAAAGCGCAACGTGGACACATCCAAATTTTTGAAAGAAAACAGAGGTGTTTTTTGCAAAGTGCCTACCTGTAGATTTTGGCCTCTAGCTCAGCCGGCACCTAGGGAAACCTACCAAACCTGTGCATTTCTGAAAACTAGAGACCTAGGGGAATCAAAGATGGGGTGACTTGTGTGGCTCGGACCAGGTTCTGTTACCCAGAATCCTTTGCAAACCTCAAAATTTGGTTAAAAAAACACATGTTCCTCACATTTCTGTTGCAGAAAGTTCTGGAATTTGAAAGGAGCCACACATTTCCTTCCACCCAGCAATCCCCCAAGTGTCCCGACAAAAATGATACCTCACTTGTGTGGGTAGGCCTAGCGCCTGCGACAGGGAACGCCCCAAAGCGCAACATGGACACATCCACATTTTTGAAAGAAAACAGAGGTGTTTTTTGCAGAGTGCCTACCTGTAGATTTTGGCCTCTAGCTCAGCCGGCACCTAGGGAAACCTACCAAACCTGTGCATTTCTGAAAACTAGAGACCTAGGGGAATCCAAGATGGGGTGACTTGTGGGGCTCTGACCAGGTTCTGTTACCCAGAATCCTTTCCAAACCTCAAAATTTGGCTAAAAAAACACATGTTCCTCACATTTCTGTGGCAGAAACTTCTGGAATCTGAGAGGAGCCACAAATTTCTTTCCACCCAGGGTTCCCCCAAGTCTCCCGATAAAAATGATACCTCACTTGTGTGGGTAGGCCTTGCGCCCGCGACAGGAAACGCCCCAAAGCGCAACGTGGACACATCCACATTTTTGAAAGAAAACAGAGGTGTTTTTTGCAAAGTGCCTACCTGTAGATTTTGGCCTCTAGCTCAGCCGGCACCTAGGGAAACCTACCAAACCTGTGCATTTCTGAAAACTAGAGACCTAGGGGAATCCAAGATGGGGTGACTTGTGTGGCTCGGACCAGGTTCTGTTACCCAGAATCCTTTGCAAACCTCAAAATGTGGCTAAAAAAACACATGTTCCTCACATTTCTGTGGCAGAAAGTTCTGGAATCTGAGAGGAGCCACAAATTTCCTTCCACCCAGCGTTCCCCCAAGTCTCCCGATAAAAATGATACCTCACTTGTGTGGGTAGGCCTAGCACCCGCGACAGGAAACGCCCCAAAGCGCAACATGGACACATCCACATTTTTGAAAGAAAACAGAGGTGTTTTTTGCAAAGTGCCTACCTGTAGATTTTGGCGTCTAGCTCAGCCGGCACCTAGGGAAACCTACCAAACCTGTGCATTCCTGAAAACTAGAGACCTAGGGGAATCCAATATGGGGTGACTTGTGTGGCTCGGACCAGGTTCTGTTACCCAGAATCCTTTGCAAACCTCAAAATTTGGCTAAAAAAAACACATGTTCCTCACATTTCTGTGGCAGAAAGTTCTGGAATCTGAGAGGAGCCACAAATTTCCTTCTACCCAGCGTTCCCCCAAGTCTCCCGATAAAAATTATACCTCACTTGTGTGGTTAGGCCTAGCGGCCGCTACAGGACACGCCCCAGAACGCAACGTGAACACATCCCATTTTTTGAAAGAAAACAGAGCTGTTTTTTGCAAAGTGCCTACCTGTAGATTTTGGCCTCTAGCTCAGCCGGCACCTAGGGAAACCTACCAAACCTGTGCATTTCTGAAAACTAGAGACCTAGGGGAATCCAAGATGGGGTGACTTGTGTGGCTCGGACCAGGTGCTGGTACCCAGAATCCTTTGCAATCCTCAAAATTTGGCTACAAAAACACATGTTCCTCACATTTCTGTGGCAGAAAGTTCTGGAATCTGAGAGGAGCCACAAATTTCATTCCACCTAGCATTCCCCCAAGTCTCCCGATAAAAATGATACCTCACTTGTGTGGGTAGGCCTAGCGCCCGCGACAGGAAACGCCCCAAAGCGCAACGTGGACACATCCATATTTTTGAAAGAAAACAGAGGTGTTTTTTGCAAAGTGCCTACCTGTACATTTTGGCCTCTAGCTCAGCCGGCACCTAGGGAAACCTACCAAACCTGTGCATTTTTGAACACTAGAGACCTAGGGGAATCTAAGATGGGGTGACTTGTGGGGCTCTGACCAGGTTCTGTTACCCGGAATCCTTTGCAAACCTCAAATTGTGGCTAAAAAAACACATGTTCCTCACATTTCGGTGACAGAAAGTTCTGGAATCTGGGGGAAGCCACAAATTTCCTTCCACCCAGTGTTCCCCCAAGTCTCCCGATAAAAATGATACCTCACTTGTGTGGGTAGGCCTAGCGCCCGCGACAGGAAACGCCCCAAAGCGCAACGTGGACACATCCAAATTTTTGAAAGAAAACAGAGGTTTTTTTTTTGCAAAGTGCCTACCTGTAGATTTTGGCCTCTAGCTCAGCCGGCACCTAGGGAAACCTACCAAACCTGTGCATTTCTGAAAACTAGAGACCTAGGGGAATCCAAGATGGGGTGACTTGTGTGGCTCGGACCAGGTTCTGTTACCCAGAATCCTTTGCAAACCTCAAAATGTGGCTAAAAAAACACATGTTCCTCACATTTCTGTGGCAGAAAGTTCTGGAATCTGAGAGGAGCCACAAATTTCCTTCCACCCAGCGTTCCCCCAAGTCTCCCGATAAAAATGATACCTCACTTGTGTGGGTAGGCCTAGCACCCGTGACAGGAAACGCCCCAAAGCGCAACATGGACACATCCACATTTTTGAAAGAAAACAGAGGTGTTTTTTGCAAAGTGCCTACCTGTAGATTTTGGCCTCTAGCTCAGCCGGCACCTAGGGAAACCTACCAAACCTGTGCATTTCTGAAAACTAGAGACCTAGGGGAATCCAAGATGGGGTGACTTGTGTGGCTCGGACCAGGTTCTGTTACCCAGAATCCTTTGCAAACCTCAAAATGTGGCTAAAAAAACACATGTTCCTCACATTTCTGTGGCAGAAAGTTCTGGAATCTGAGAGGAGCCACAAATTTCCTTCCACCCAGCGTTCCCCCAAGTCTCCCGATAAAAATGATACCTCACTTGTGTGGGTAGGCCTAGCACCCGCGACAGGAAACGCCCCAAAGCGCAACATGGACACATCCACATTTTTTAAAGAAAACAGAGGTGTTTTTTGCAAAGTGCCTACCTGTAGATTTTGGCGTCTAGCTCAGCCGGCACCTAGGGAAACCTACCAAACCTGTGCATTCCTGAAAACTAGAGACCTAGGGGAATCCAATATGGGGTGACTTGTGTGGCTCGGACCAGGTTCTGTTACCCAGAATCCTTTGCAAACCTCAAAATTTGGCTAAAAAAAACACATGTTCCTCACATTTCTGTGGCAGAAAGTTCTGGAATCTGAGAGGAGCCACAAATTTCCTTCTACCCAGCGTTCCCCCAAGTCTCCCGATAAAAATTATACCTCACTTGTGTGGTTAGGCCTAGCGGCCGCTACAGGACACGCCCCAGAACGCAACGTGAACACATCCCATTTTTTGAAAGAAAACAGAGCTGTTTTTTGCAAAGTGCCTACCTGTAGATTTTGGCCTCTAGCTCAGCCGGCACCTAGGGAAACCTACCAAACCTGTGCATTTCTGAAAACTAGAGACCTAGGGGAATCCAAGATGGGGTGACTTGTGTGGCTCGGACCAGGTGCTGGTACCCAGAATCCTTTGCAATCCTCAAAATTTGGCTACAAAAACACATGTTCCTCACATTTCTGTGGCAGAAAGTTCTGGAATCTGAGAGGAGCCACAAATTTCATTCCACCTAGCATTCCCCCAAGTCTCCCGATAAAAATGATACCTCACTTGTGTGGGTAGGCCTAGCGCCCGCGACAGGAAACGCCCCAAAGCGCAACGTGGACACATCCATATTTTTGAAAGAAAACAGAGGTGTTTTTTGCAAAGTGCCTACCTGTACATTTTGGCCTCTAGCTCAGCCGGCACCTAGGGAAACCTACCAAACCTGTGCATTTTTGAACACTAGAGACCTAGGGGAATCTAAGATGGGGTGACTTGTGGGGCTCTGACCAGGTTCTGTTACCCGGAATCCTTTGCAAACCTCAAATTGTGGCTAAAAAAACACATGTTCCTCACATTTCGGTGACAGAAAGTTCTGGAATCTGGGGGAAGCCACAAATTTCCTTCCACCCAGTGTTCCCCCAAGTCTCCCGATAAAAATGATACCTCACTTGTGTGGGTAGGCCTAGCGCCCGCGACAGGAAACGCCCCAAAGCGCAACGTGGACACATCCAAATTTTTGAAAGAAAACAGAGGTTTTTTTTTTGCAAAGTGCCTACCTGTAGATTTTGGCCTCTAGCTCAGCCGGCACCTAGGGAAACCTACCAAACCTGTGCATTTCTGAAAACTAGAGACCTAGGGCAATCCAAGATGGGGTGTCTTGTGTGGCTCGGACCAGGTTCTGTTACCCAGAATCCTTTGCAAACCTCAAAATGTGGCTAAAAAAACACATGTTCCTCACATTTCTGTGGCAGAAAGTTCTGGAATCTGAGAGGAGCCACAAATTTCCTTCCACCCAGCGTTCCCCCAAGTCTCCCGATAAAAATGATACCTCACTTGTGTGGGTAGGCCTAGCACCCGTGACAGGAAACGCCCCAAAGCGCAACATGGACACATCCACATTTTTGAAAGAAAACAGAGGTGTTTTTTGCAAAGTGCCTACCTGTAGATTTTGGCCTCTAGCTCAGCCGGCACCTAGGGAAACCTACCAAACCTGTGCATTTCTGAAAACTAGAGACCTAGGGGAATCCAAGATGGGGTGACTTGTGTGGCTCGGACCAGGTGCTGTTACCCAGAATCCTTTGCAATCCTCAAAATTTGGCTACAAAAACACATGTTCCTCACATTTCTGTGGCAGAAAGTTCTGGAATCTGAGAGGAGCCACAAATTTCATTCCACCTAGCATTCCCCCAAGTCTCCCGATAAAAATGATACCTCACTTGTGTGGGTAGGCCTAGCGCCCGCGACAGGAAACGCCCCAAAGCGCAACGTGGACACATCCATATTTTTGAAAGAAAACAGAGGTGTTTTTTGCAAAGTGCCTACCTGTAGATTTTGGCCTCTAGCTCAGCCGGCACCTAGAGAAACGTACCAAACCTGTGCATTTCTGAAAACTAGAGACCTAGGGGAATCCAAGATGGGGTGACTTGTGTGGCTCTGACCAGGTTCTGTTACCCAGAATCCTTTCCAAACCTCAAAATTTGGCTAAAAAAACACATGTTCCTCACATTTCTGTGGCAGAAACTTCTGGAATCTGAGAGGAGCCACAAATTTCTTTCCACCCAGGGTTCCCCCAAGTCTCCCGATAAAAATGATACCTCACTTGTGTGGGTAGGCCTAGCGCCCGCGACAGGAAACGCCCCAAAGCGCAACGTGGACACATCCAAATTTTTGAAAGAAAACAGAGTTTTTTTTTTTGCAAAGTGCCTACCTGTAGATTTTGGCCTCTAGCTCAGCCGGCACCTAGGGAAACCTACCAAACCTGTGCATTTCTGAAAACTAGAGACCTAGGGGAATCCAAGATGGGGTGACTTGTGTGGCTCGGACCAGGTTCTGTTACCCAGAATCCTTTGCAAACCTCAAAATGTGGGTAAAAAAACACATGTTCCTCACATTTCTGTGGCAGAAAGTTCTGGAATCTGAGAGGAGCCACAAATTTCCTTCCACCCAGCGTTCCCCCAAGTCTCCCGATAAAAATGATACCTCACTTGTGTGGGTAGGCCTAGCACCCGCGACAGGAAACGCCCCAAAGCGCAACATGGACACATCCACATTTTTGAAAGAAAACAGAGGTGTTTTTTGCAAAGTGCCTACCTGTAGATTTTGGCGTCTAGCTCAGCCGGCACCTAGGGAAACCTACCAAACCTGTGCATTCCTGAAAACTAGAGACCTAGGGGAATCCAATATGGGGTGACTTGTGTGGCTCTGACCAGGTTCTGTTACCCAGAATCCTTTGCAAACCTCAAAATTTGGCTAAAAAAAACACATGTTCCTCACATTTCTGTGGCAGAAAGTTCTGGAATCTGAGAGGAGCCACAAATTTCCTTCTACCCAGCGTTCCCCCAAGTCTCCCGATAAAAATTATACCTCACTTGTGTGGGTAGGCCTAGCGGCCGCTACAGGACACGCCCCAGAACGCAACGTGAACACATCCCATTTTTTTAAAGAAAACAGAGCTGTTTTTTGCAAAGTGCCTACCTGTAGATTTTGGCCTCTAGCTCAGCCGGCACCTAGGGAAACCTACCAAACCTGTGCATTTCTGAAAACTAGAGACCTAGGGGAATCCAAGATGGGGTGACTTGTGTGGCTCGGACCAGGTGCTGTTACCCAGAATCCTTTGCAATCCTCAAAATTTGGCTACAAAAACACATGTTCCTCACATTTCTGTGGCAGAAAGTTCTGGAATCTGAGAGGAGCCACAAATTTCATTCCACCTAGCATTCCCCCAAGTCTCCCGATAAAAATGATACCTCACTTGTGTGGGTAGGCCTAGCGCCCGCGACAGGAAACGCCCCAAAGCGCAACGTGGACACATCCATATTTTTGAAAGAAAACAGAGGTGTTTTTTGCAAAGTGCCTACCTATAGATTTTGGCCTCTAGCTCAGCCGGCACCTAGAGAAACCTACCAAACCTGTGCATTTCTGAAAACTAGAGACCTAGGGGAATCCAAGATGGGGTGACTTGTGTGGCTTGGACCAGGTTCTGTTACCCAGAATCCATTGCAAACCTCAAAATTTGGTTAAAAAAACACATGTTCCTCACATTTCTGTGGCAGAAAGTTCTGGAATCTGAGAGGAGCCACAAATTTCCTTCCACCCAGCGTTCCCCCAAGTCTCCCGATAAAAAAGATACCTCACTTGTGTGGGTAGGCCTAGCACCCGTGACAGGAAACGCCCCAAAGCGCAACATGGACACATCCACATTTTTGAAAGAAAACAGAGGTGTTTTTTGCAAAGTGCCTACCTGTAGATTTTGGCCTCTAGCTCAGCCGGCACCTAGGGAAACCTACCAAACCTGTGCATTTCTGAAAACTAGAGACCTAGGGGAATCCAAGATGGGGTGACTTGTGTGGCTCGGACCAGGTGCTGTTACCCAGAATCCTTTGCAATCCTCAAAATTTGGCTACAAAAACACATGTTCCTCACATTTCTGTGGCAGAAAGTTCTGGAATCTGAGAGGAGCCACAAATTTCATTCCACCTAGCATTCCCCCAAGTCTCCCGATAAAAATGATACCTCACTTGTGTGGGTAGGCCTAGCGCCCGCGACAGGAAACGCCCCAAAGCGCAACGTGGACACATCCATATTTTTGAAAGAAAACAGAGGTGTTTTTTGCAAAGTGCCTACCTGTAGATTTTGGCCTCTAGCTCAGCCGGCACCTAGAGAAACGTACCAAACCTGTGCATTTCTGAAAACTAGAGACCTAGGGGAATCCAAGATGGGGTGACTTGTGTGGCTCTGACCAGGTTCTGTTACCCAGAATCCTTTCCAAACCTCAAAATTTGGCTAAAAAAACACATGTTCCTCACATTTCTGTGGCAGAAACTTCTGGAATCTGAGAGGAGCCACACATTTCTTTCCACCCAGGGTTCCCCCAAGTCTCCCGATAAAAATGATACCTCACTTGTGTGGGTAGGCCTAGCGCCCGCGACAGGAAACGCCCCAAAGCGCAACGTGGACACATCCAAATTTTTGAAAGAAAACAGAGTTTTTTTTTTTGCAAAGTGCCTACCTGTAGATTTTGGCCTCTAGCTCAGCCGGCACCTAGGGAAACCTACCAAACCTGTGCATTTCTGAAAACTAGAGACCTAGGGGAATCCAAGATGGGGTGACTTGTGTGGCTCGGACCAGGTTCTGTTACCCAGAATCCTTTGCAAACCTCAAAATGTGGGTAAAAAAACACATGTTCCTCACATTTCTGTGGCAGAAAGTTCTGGAATCTGAGAGGAGCCACAAATTTCCTTCCACCCAGCGTTCCCCCAAGTCTCCCGATAAAAATGATACCTCACTTGTGTGGGTAGGCCTAGCACCCGCGACAGGAAACGCCCCAAAGCGCAACATGGACACATCCACATTTTTGAAAGAAAACAGAGGTGTTTTTTGCAAAGTGCCTACCTGTAGATTTTGGCCTCTAGCTCAGCCGGCACCTAGGGAAACCTACCAAACCTGTGCATTTCTGAAAACTAGAGACCTAGGGGAATCCAAGATGGGGTGACTTGTGTGGCTCGGACCAGGTTCTGTTACCCAGAATCCTTTGCAAACCTCAAAATTTGGTTAAAAAAACACATGTTCCTCACATTTCTGTTGCAGAAAGTTCTGGAATCTGAAAGGAGCCACACATTTCCTTCCACCCAGCAATCCCCCAAGTGTCCCGACAAAAATGATACCTCACTTGTGTGGGTAGGCCTAGCGCCTGCGACAGGGAACGCCCCAAAGCGCAACATGGACACATCCACATTTTTGAAAGAAAACAGAGGTGTTTTTTGCAGAGTGCCTACCTGTAGATTTTGGCCTCTAGCTCAGCCGGCACCTAGGGAAACCTACCAAACCTGTGCATTTCTGAAAACTAGAGACCTAGGGGAATCCAAGATGGGGTGACTTGTGGGGCTCTGACCAGGTTCTGTTACCCAGAATCCTTTCCAAACCTCAAAATTTGGCTAAAAAAACACATGTTCCTCACATTTCTGTGGCAGATACTTCTGGAATCTGAGAGGAGCCACAAATTTCTTTCCACCCAGGGTTCCCCCAAGTCTCCCGATAAAAATGATACCTCACTTGTGTGGGTAGGCCTAGCGCCCGCGACAGGAAACGCCCCAAAGCGCAACGTGGACACATCCACATTTTTGAAAGAAAACAGAGGTGTTTTTTGCAAAGTGCCTACCTGTAGATTTTGGCCTCTAGCTCAGCCGGCACCTAGGGAAACCTACCAAACCTGTGCATTTCTGAAAACTAGAGACCTAGGGGAATCCAAGATGGGGTGACTTGTGTGGCTCGGACCAGGTTCTGTTACCCAGAATCCTTTGCAAACCTCAAAATTTGGCTAAAAAAACACATGTTCCTCACATTTCTGTGGCAGAAAGTTCTGGAATCTGAGAGGAGCCACAAATTTCCTTCCACCCAGCGTTCCCCCAAGTCTCCCGATAAAAATGATACCTCACTTGTGTGGGTAGGCCTAGCACCCGCGACAGGAAACGCCCCAAAGCGCAACATGGACACATCCACATTTTTGAAAGAAAACAGAGGTGTTTTTTGCAAAGTGCCTACCTGTAGATTTTGGCGTCTAGCTCAGCCGGCACCTAGGGAAACCTACCAAACCTGTGTATTCCTGAAAACTAGAGACCTAGGGGAATCCAATATGGGGTGACTTGTGTGGCTCGGACCAGGTTCTGTTACCCAGAATCCTTTGCAAACCTCAAAATTTGGCTAAAAAAAACACATGTTCTTCACATTTCTGTGGCAGAAAGTTCTGGAATCTGAGAGGAGCCACAAATTTCCTTCTACCCAGCGTTCCCCCAAGTCTCCCGATAAAAATTATACCTCACTTGTGTGGGTAGGCCTAGCGGCCGCTACAGGACACGCCCCAGAACGCAACGTGAACACATCCCATTTTTTGAAAGAAAACAGAGCTGTTTCTTGCAAAGTGCCTACCTGTAGATTTTGGCCTCTAGCTCAGCCGGCACCTAGGGAAACCTACCAAACCTGTGCATTTCTGAAAACTAGAGACCTAGGGGAATCCAAGATGGGGTGACTTGTGTGGCTCGGACCAGGTGCTGGTACCCAGAATCCTTTGCAATCCTCAAAATTTGGCTACAAAAACACATGTTCCTCACATTTCTGTGGCAGAAAGTTCTGGAATCTGAGAGGAGCCACAAATTTCATTCCACCTAGCATTCCCCCAAGTCTCCCGATAAAAATGATACCTCACTTGTGTGGGTAGGCATAGCGCCCACGACAGGAAACGCCCCAAAGCGCAACGTGGACACATCCATATTTTTTAAAGAAAACAGAGGTGTTTTTTGCAAAGTGCCTACCTGTACATTTTGGCCTCTAGCTCATCCGGCACCTAGGGAAACCTACCAAACCTGTGCATTTTTGAACACTAGAGACCTAGGGGAATCTAAGATGGGGTGACTTGTGGGGCTCTGACCAGGTTCTGTTACCCGGAATCCTTTGCAAACCTCAAATTGTGGCTAAAAAAAAAAAATTTCCTCACATTTCGGTGACAGAAAGTTCTGGAATCTGGGGGAAGCCACAAATTTCCTTCCACCCAGCGTTCCCCCAAGTCTCCCGATAAAAATGATACCTCACTTGTGTGGGTAGGCCTAGCACCCGTGACAGGAAACGCCCCAAAGCGCAACATGGACACATCCACATTTTTGAAAGAAAACAGAGGTGTTTTTTGCAAAGTGCCTACCTGTAGATTTTGGCCTCTAGCTCAGCCGGCACCTAGGGAAACCTACCAAACCTGTGCATTTCTGAAAACTAGAGACCTAGGGGAATCCAAGATGGGGTGACTTGTGTGGCTCGGACCAGGTGCTGGTACCCAGAATCCTTTGCAATCCTCAAAATTTGGCTACAAAAACACATGTTCCTCACATTTCTGTGGCAGAAAGTTCTGGAATCTGAGAGGAGCCACAAATTTCATTCCACCTAGCATTCCCCCAAGTCTCCCGATAAAAATGATACCTCACTTGTGTGGGTAGGCATAGCGCCCACGACAGGAAACGCCCCAAAGCGCAACGTGGACACATCCATATTTTTGAAAGAAAACAGAGGTGTTTTTTGCAAAGTGCCTACCTGTACATTTTGGCCTCTAGCTCATCCGGCACCTAGGGAAACCTACCAAACCTGTGCATTTTTGAACACTAGAGACCTAGGGGAATCTAAGATGGGGTGACTTGTGGGGCTCTGACCAGGTTCTGTTACCCGGAATCCTTTGCAAACCTCAAAATGTGGCTAAAAAAACACATGTTCCTCACATTTCTGTGGCAGAAAGTTCTGGAATCTGAGAGGAGCCACAAATTTCCTTCCACCCAGCGTTCCCCCAAGTCTCCCGATAAAAATGATACCTCACTTGTGTGGGTAGGCCTAGCACCCGTGACAGGAAACGCCCCAAAGCGCAACATGGACACATCCACATTTTTGAAAGAAAACAGAGGTGTTTTTTGCAAAGTGCCTACCTGTAGATTTTGGCCTCTAGCTCAGCCGGCACCTAGGGAAACCTACCAAACCTGTGCATTTCTGAAAACTAGAGACCTAGGGGAATCCAAGATGGGGTGACTTGTGTGGCTCGGACCAGGTGCTGTTACCCAGAATCCTTTGCAATCCTCAAAATTTGGCTACAAAAACACATGTTCCTCACATTTCTGTGGCAGAAAGTTCTGGAATCTGAGAGGAGCCACAAATTTCATTCCACCTAGCATTCCCCCAAGTCTCCCGATAAAAATGATACCTCACTTGTGTGGGTAGGCCTAGCGCCCGCGACAGGAAACGCCCCAAAGCGCAACGTGGACACATCCATATTTTTGAAAGAAAACAGAGGTGTTTTTTGCAAAGTGCCTACCTGTAGATTTTGGCCTCTAGCTCAGCCGGCACCTAGAGAAACGTACCAAACCTGTGCATTTCTGAAAACTAGAGACCTAGGGGAATCCAAGATGGGGTGACTTGTGTGGCTCTGACCAGGTTCTGTTACCCAGAATCCTTTCCAAACCTCAAAATTTGGCTAAAAAAACACATGTTCCTCACATTTCTGTGGCAGAAACTTCTGGAATCTGAGAGGAGCCACAAATTTCTTTCCACCCAGGGTTCCCCCAAGTCTCCCGATAAAAATGATACCTCACTTGTGTGGGTAGGCCTAGCGCCCGCGACAGGAAACGCCCCAAAGCGCAACGTGGACACATCCAAATTTTTGAAAGAAAACAGAGTTTTTTTTTTTGCAAAGTGCCTACCTGTAGATTTTGGCCTCTAGCTCAGCCGGCACCTAGGGAAACCTACCAAACCTGTGCATTTCTGAAAACTAGAGACCTAGGGGAATCCAAGATGGGGTGACTTGTGTGGCTCGGACCAGGTTCTGTTACCCAGAATCCTTTGCAAACCTCAAAATGTGGGTAAAAAAACACATGTTCCTCACATTTCTGTGGCAGAAAGTTCTGGAATCTGAGAGGAGCCACAAATTTCCTTCCACCCAGCGTTCCCCCAAGTCTCCCGATAAAAATGATACCTCACTTGTGTGGGTAGGCCTAGCACCCGCGACAGGAAACGCCCCAAAGCGCAACATGGACACATCCACATTTTTGAAAGAAAACAGAGGTGTTTTTTGCAAAGTGCCTACCTGTAGATTTTGGCGTCTAGCTCAGCCGGCACCTAGGGAAACCTACCAAACCTGTGTATTCCTGAAAACTAGAGACCTAGGGGAATCCAATATGGGGTGACTTGTGTGGCTCGGACCAGGTTCTGTTACCCAGAATCCTTTGCAAACCTCAAAATTTGGCTAAAAAAAACACATGTTCTTCACATTTCTGTGGCAGAAAGTTCTGGAATCTGAGAGGAGCCACAAATTTCCTTCTACCCAGCGTTCCCCCAAGTCTCCCGATAAAAATTATACCTCACTTGTGTGGGTAGGCCTAGCGGCCGCTACAGGACACGCCCCAGAACGCAACGTGAACACATCCCATTTTTTGAAAGAAAACAGAGCTGTTTCTTGCAAAGTGCCTACCTGTAGATTTTGGCCTCTAGCTCAGCCGGCACCTAGGGAAACCTACCAAACCTGTGCATTTCTGAAAACTAGAGACCTAGGGGAATCCAAGATGGGGTGACTTGTGTGGCTCGGACCAGGTGCTGGTACCCAGAATCCTTTGCAATCCTCAAAATTTGGCTACAAAAACACATGTTCCTCACATTTCTGTGGCAGAAAGTTCTGGAATCTGAGAGGAGCCACAAATTTCATTCCACCTAGCATTCCCCCAAGTCTCCCGATAAAAATGATACCTCACTTGTGTGGGTAGGCATAGCGCCCACGACAGGAAACGCCCCAAAGCGCAACGTGGACACATCCATATTTTTGAAAGAAAACAGAGGTGTTTTTTGCAAAGTGCCTACCTGTACATTTTGGCCTCTAGCTCATCCGGCACCTAGGGAAACCTACCAAACCTGTGCATTTTTGAACACTAGAGACCTAGGGGAATCTAAGATGGGGTGACTTGTGGGGCTCTGACCAGGTTCTGTTACCCGGAATCCTTTGCAAACCTCAAATTGTGGCTAAAAAAAAAAAATTTCCTCACATTTCGGTGACAGAAAGTTCTGGAATCTGGGGGAAGCCACAAATTTCCTTCCACCCAGCGTTCCCCCAACTCTCCCGATAAAAATGATACCTCACTTGTGTGGGTAGGCCTAGCGCCCGCGACAGGAAACGCCCCAAAGCGCAACATGGACACATCCAAATTTTTGAAAGAAAACAGAGGTGTTTTTTGCAAAGTGCCTACCTGTAGATTTTGGCCTCTAGCTCAGCCGGCACCTAGGGAAACCTACCAAACCTGTGCATTTCTGAAAACTAGAGACCTAGGGGAACCCAAGATGGGGTGACTTGTGTGGCTCGGACCAGGTTCTGTTACCCAGAATCCTTTGCAAACCTCAAAATTTGGCTAAAAAGACACATGTTCCTCACATTTCTGTGGCAAAAAGTTCTGGAATCTGAGAGGAGCCACAAATTTCCTTCCACCCAGCGTTCCCACAAGTCTCCCGATAAAAATGATACCTCACTTGTGTGGGTAGGCCAAGCGCCCGTGACAGGAAACGCCCCAAAGCACAACGTGGACACATCCACATTTTTGAAAGAAAACAGAGGTGTTTTTTGCAAAGTGCCTACCTGTAGATTTTGGCCTCTAGCTCAGCCGGCACCTAGGGAAACCTACCAAACCTGTGCATTTCTGAAAACTAGAGACCTAGAGGAATCCAAGATGGGGTGACTTGTGTGGCTCGGACCAGGTTCTGTTACCCAGAATCCTTTGCAAACCTCAAAATTTGGCTAAAAAAACACATGTTCCTCACATTTCTGTGGCAGAAAGTTCTGGAATCTGAGAGGAGCCACAAATTTCCTTCTACCCAGCGTTCCCCCAAGTCTCCCGATAAAAATTATACCTCACTTGTGTGGGTAGGCCTAGCGGCCGCTACAGGACACGCCCCAGAACGCAACGTGAACACATCCCATTTTTTGAAAGAAAACAGAGCTGTTTTTTGCAAAGTGCCTACCTGTAGATTTTGGCCTCTAGCTCAGCCGGCACCTAGGGAAACCTACCAAACCTGTGCATTTCTGAAAACTAGAGACCTAGGGGAATCCAAGATGGGGTGACTTGTGTGGCTCGGACCAGGTGCTGGTACCCAGAATCCTTTGCAATCCTCAAAATTTGGCTACAAAAACACATGTTCCTCACATTTCTGTGGCAGAAAGTTCTGGAATCTGAGAGGAGCCACAAATTTCATTCCACCTAGCATTCCCCCAAGTCTCCCGATAAAAATGATACCTCACTTGTGTGGGTAGGCCTAGCGCCCGCGACAGGAAACGCCCCAAAGCGCAACGTGGACACATCCATATTTTTGAAAGAAAACAGAGGTGTTTTTTGCAAAGTGCCTACCTGTACATTTTGGCCTCTAGCTCAGCCGGCACCTAGGGAAACCTACCAAACCTGTGCATTTTTTAACACTAGAGACCTAGGGGAATCTAAGATGGGGTGACTTGTGGGGCTCTGACCAGGTTCTGTTACCCGGAATCCTTTGCAAACCTCAAATTGTGGCTAAAAAAACACATTTTCCTCACATTTCGGTGACAGAAAGTTCTGGAATCTGGGGGAAGCCACAAATTTCCTTCCACCCAGTGTTCCCCCAAGTCTCCCGATAAAAATGATACCTCAATTGTGTGGGTAGGCCTAGCGCCCGCGACAGGAAACGCCCCAAAGCGCAACGTGGACACATCCAAATTTTTGAAAGAAAACAGAGGTGTTTTTTGCAAAGTGCCTACCTGTAGATTTTGGCCTCTAGCTCAGCCGGCACCTAGGGAAACCTACCAAACCTGTGCATTTCTGAAAACTAGAGACCTAGGGGAATCCAAGATGGGGTGACTTCTGTGGCTCGGACCAGGTTCTGTTACCCAGAATCCTTTGCAAACCTCAAAATTTGGTTAAAAAAACACATGTTCCTCACATTTCTGTTGCAGAAAGTTCTGGAATCTGAAAGGAGCCACACATTTCCTTCCACCCAGCAATCCCCCAAGTGTCCCGACAAAAATGATACCTCACTTGTGTGGGTAGGCCTAGCGCCTGCGACAGGGAACGCCCCAAAGCGCAACATGGACACATCCACATTTTTGAAAGAAAACAGAGGTGTTTTTTGCAGAGTGCCTACCTGTAGATTTTGGCCTCTAGCTCGGCCGGCACCTAGGGAAACCTACCAAACCTGTGCATTTCTGAAAACTAGAGACCTAGGGGAATCCAAGATGGGGTGACTTGTGGGGCTCTGACCATGTTCTGTTACCCAGAATCCTTTCCAAACCTCAAAATTTGGCTAAAAAAACACATGTTCCTCACATTTCTGTGGCAGAAACTTCTGGAATCTGAGAGGAGCCACAAATTTCTTTCCACCCAGGGTTCCCCCAAGTCTCCCGATAAAAATGATACCTCACTTGTGTGGGTAGGCCTAGCGCCCGCGACAGGAAACGCCCCAAAGCGCAACGTGGACACATCCACATTTTTGAAAGAAAACAGAGGTGTTTTTTGCAAAGTGCCTACCTGTAGATTTTGGCCTCTAGCTCAGCCGGCACCTAGGGAAACCTACCAAACCTGTGCATTTCTGAAAACTAGAGACCTAGGGGAATCCAAGATGGGGTGACTTGTGTGGCTCGGACCAGGTTCTGTTACCCAGAATCCTTTGCAAACCTCAAAATTTGGCTAAAAAAACACATGTTCCTCACATTTCTGTGGCAGAAAGTTCTGGAATCTGAGAGGAGCCACAAATTTCCTTCCACCCAGCGTTCCCCCAAGTCTCCCGATAAAAATGATACCTCACTTGTGTGGGTAGGCCTAGCACCCGCGACAGGAAACGCCCCAAAGCGCAACATGGACACATCCACATTTTTGAAAGAAAACAGAGGTGTTTTTTGCAAAGTGCCTACCTGTAGATTTTGGCGTCTAGCTCAGCCGGCACCTAGGGAAACCTACCAAACCTGTGCATTCCTGAAAACTAGAGACCTAGGGGAATCCAATATGGGGTGACTTGTGTGGCTCGGACCAGGTTCTGTTACCCAGAATCCTTTGCAAACCTCAAAATTTGGCTAAAAAAAACACATGTTCCTCACATTTCTGTGGCAGAAAGTTCTGGAATCTGAGAGGAGCCACAAATTTCCTTCTACCCAGCGTTCCCCCAAGTCTCCCGATAAAAATTATACCTCACTTGTGTGGGTAGGCCTAGCGGCCGCTACAGGACACGCCCCAGAACGCAACGTGAACACATCCCATTTTTTGAAAGAAAACAGAGCTGTTTTTTGCAAAGTGCCTACCTGTAGATTTTGGCCTCTAGCTCAGCCGGCACCTAGGGAAACCTACCAAACCTGTGCATTTCTGAAAACTAGAGACCTAGGGGAATCCAAGATGGGGTGACTTGTGTGGCTCGGACCAGGTGCTGGTACCCAGAATCCTTTGCAATCCTCAAAATTTGGCTACAAAAACACATGTTCCTCACATTTCTGTGGCAGAAAGTTCTGGAATCTGAGAGGAGCCACAAATTTCATTCCACCTAGCATTCCCCCAAGTCTCCCGATAAAAATGATACCTCACTTGTGTGGGTAGGCCTAGCGCCCGCGACAGGAAACGCCCCAAAGCGCAACGTGGACACATCCATATTTTTGAAAGAAAACAGAGGTGTTTTTTGCAAAGTGCCTACCTGTACATTTCGGCCTCTAGCTCAGCCGGCACATAGGGAAACCTACCAAACCTGTGCATTTTTGAACACTAGAGACCTAGGGGAATCTAAGATGGGGTGACTTGTGGGGCTCTGACCAGGTTCTGTTACCCGGAATCCTTTGCAAACCTCAAATTGTGGCTAAAAAAACACATGTTCCTCACATTTCGGTGACAGAAAGTTCTGGAATCTGGGGGAAGCCACAAATTTCCTTCCACCCAGTGTTCCCCCAAGTCTCCCGATAAAAATGATACCTCACTTGTGTGGGTAGGCCTAGCGCCCGCGACAGGAAACGCCCCAAAGCGCAACGTGGACACATCCAAATTTTTGAAAGAAAACAGAGGTTTTTTTTTTGCAAAGTGCCTACCTGTAGATTTTGGCCTCTAGCTCAGCCGGCACCTAGGGAAACCTACCAAACCTGTGCATTTCTGAAAACTAGAGACCTAGGGGAATCCAAGATGGGGTGACTTGTGTGGCTCGGACCAGGTTCTGTTACCCAGAATCCTTTGCAAACCTCAAAATGTGGCTAAAAAAACACATGTTCCTCACATTTCTGTGGTAGAAAGTTCTGGAATCTGAGAGGAGCCACAAATTTCCTTCCACCCAGCGTTCCCCCAAGTCTCCCGATAAAAATGATACCTCACTTGTGTGGGTAGGCCTAGCACCCGTGACAGGAAACGCCCCAAAGCGCAACATGGACACATCCACATTTTTGAAAGAAAACAGAGGTGTTTTTTGCAAAGTGCCTACCTGTAGATTTTGGCCTCTAGCTCAGCCGGCACCTAGGGAAACCTACCAAACCTGTGCATTTCTGAAAACTAGAGACCTAGGGGAATCCAAGATGGGGTGACTTGTGTGGCTCGGACCAGGTGCTGTTACCCAGAATCCTTTGCAATCCTCAAAATTTGGCTACAAAAACACATGTTCCTCACATTTCTGTGGCAGAAAGTTCTGGAATCTGAGAGGAGCCACAAATTTCATTCCACCTAGCATTCCCCCAAGTCTCCCGATAAAAATGATACCTCACTTGTGTGGGTAGGCCTAGCGCCCGCGACAGGAAACGCCCCAAAGCGCAACGTGGACACATCCATATTTTTGAAAGAAAACAGAGGTGTTTTTTGCAAAGTGCCTACCTGTAGATTTTGGCCTCTAGCTCAGCCGGCACCTAGAGAAACCTACCAAACCTGTGCATTTCTGAAAACTAGAGACCTAGGGGAATCCAAGATGGGGTGACTTGTGTGGCTCTGACCAGGTTCTGTTACCCAGAATCCTTTCCAAACCTCAAAATTTGGCTAAAAAAACACATGTTCCTCACATTTCTGTGGCAGAAACTTCTGGAATCTGAGAGGAGCCACAAATTTCTTTCCACCCAGGGTTCCCCCAAGTCTCCCGATAAAAATGATACCTCACTTGTGTGGGTAGGCCTAGCGCCCGCGACAGGAAACGCCCCAAAGCGCAACATGGACACATCCACATTTTTGAAAGAAAACAGAGGTGTTTTTTGCAAAGTGCCTACCTGTAGATTTTGGCGTCTAGCTCAGCCGGCACCTAGGGAAACCTACCAAACCTGTGCATTCCTGAAAACTAGAGACCTAGGGGAATCCAATATGGGGTGACTTGTGTGGCTCGGACCAGGTTCTGTTACCCAGAATCCTTTGCAAACCTCAAAATTTGGCTAAAAAAAACACATGTTCCTCACATTTCTGTGGCAGAAAGTTCTGGAATCTGAGAGGAGCCACAAATTTCCTTCTACCCAGCGTTCCCCCAAGTCTCCCGATAAAAATTATACCTCACTTGTGTGGTTAGGCCTAGCGGCCGCTACAGGACACGCCCCAGAACGCAACGTGAACACATCCCATTTTTTGAAAGAAAACAGAGCTGTTTTTTGCAAAGTGCCTACCTGTAGATTTTGGCCTCTAGCTCAGCCGGCACCTAGGGAAACCTACCAAACCTGTGCATTTCTGAAAACTAGAGACCTAGGGGAATCCAAGATGGGGTGACTTGTGTGGCTCGGACCAGGTGCTGGTACCCAGAATCCTTTGCAATCCTCAAAATTTGGCTACAAAAACACATGTTCCTCACATTTCTGTGGCAGAAAGTTCTGGAATCTGAGAGGAGCCACAAATTTCATTCCACCTAGCATTCCCCCAAGTCTCCCGATAAAAATGATACCTCACTTGTGTGGGTAGGCCTAGCGCCCGCGACAGGAAACGCCCCAAAGCGCAACGTGGACACATCCATATTTTTGAAAGAAAACAGAGGTGTTTTTTGCAAAGTGCCTACCTGTACATTTTGGCCTCTAGCTCAGCCGGCACCTAGGGAAACCTACCAAACCTGTGCATTTTTGAACACTAGAGACCTAGGGGAATCTAAGATGGGGTGACTTGTGGGGCTCTGACCAGGTTCTGTTACCCGGAATCCTTTGCAAACCTCAAATTGTGGCTAAAAAAACACATGTTCCTCACATTTCGGTGACAGAAAGTTCTGGAATCTGGGGGAAGCCACAAATTTCCTTCCACCCAGTGTTCCCCCAAGTCTCCCGATAAAAATGATACCTCACTTGTGTGGGTAGGCCTAGCGCCCGCGACAGGAAACGCCCCAAAGCGCAACGTGGACACATCCAAATTTTTGAAAGAAAACAGAGGTTTTTTTTTTGCAAAGTGCCTACCTGTAGATTTTGGCCTCTAGCTCAGCCGGCACCTAGGGAAACCTACCAAACCTGTGCATTTCTGAAAACTAGAGACCTAGGGGAATCCAAGATGGGGTGACTTGTGTGGCTCGGACCAGGTTCTGTTACCCAGAATCCTTTGCAAACCTCAAAATGTGGCTAAAAAAACACATGTTCCTCACATTTCTGTGGCAGAAAGTTCTGGAATCTGAGAGGAGCCACAAATTTCCTTCCACCCAGCGTTCCCCCAAGTCTCCCGATAAAAATGATACCTCACTTGTGTGGGTAGGCCTAGCACCCGTGACAGGAAACGCCCCAAAGCGCAACATGGACACATCCACATTTTTGAAAGAAAACAGAGGTGTTTTTTGCAAAGTGCCTACCTGTAGATTTTGGCCTCTAGCTCAGCCGGCACCTAGGGAAACCTACCAAACCTGTGCATTTCTGAAAACTAGAGACCTAGGGGAATCCAAGATGGGGTGACTTGTGTGGCTCGGACCAGGTTCTGTTACCCAGAATCCTTTGCAAACCTCAAAATGTGGCTAAAAAAACACATGTTCCTCACATTTCTGTGGCAGAAAGTTCTGGAATCTGAGAGGAGCCACAAATTTCCTTCCACCCAGCGTTCCCCCAAGTCTCCCGATAAAAATGATACCTCACTTGTGTGGGTAGGCCTAGCACCCGCGACAGGAAACGCCCCAAAGCGCAACATGGACACATCCACATTTTTTAAAGAAAACAGAGGTGTTTTTTGCAAAGTGCCTACCTGTAGATTTTGGCGTCTAGCTCAGCCGGCACCTAGGGAAACCTACCAAACCTGTGCATTCCTGAAAACTAGAGACCTAGGGGAATCCAATATGGGGTGACTTGTGTGGCTCGGACCAGGTTCTGTTACCCAGAATCCTTTGCAAACCTCAAAATTTGGCTAAAAAAAACACATGTTCCTCACATTTCTGTGGCAGAAAGTTCTGGAATCTGAGAGGAGCCACAAATTTCCTTCTACCCAGCGTTCCCCCAAGTCTCCCGATAAAAATTATACCTCACTTGTGTGGTTAGGCCTAGCGGCCGCTACAGGACACGCCCCAGAACGCAACGTGAACACATCCCATTTTTTGAAAGAAAACAGAGCTGTTTTTTGCAAAGTGCCTACCTGTAGATTTTGGCCTCTAGCTCAGCCGGCACCTAGGGAAACCTACCAAACCTGTGCATTTCTGAAAACTAGAGACCTAGGGGAATCCAAGATGGGGTGACTTGTGTGGCTCGGACCAGGTGCTGGTACCCAGAATCCTTTGCAATCCTCAAAATTTGGCTACAAAAACACATGTTCCTCACATTTCTGTGGCAGAAAGTTCTGGAATCTGAGAGGAGCCACAAATTTCATTCCACCTAGCATTCCCCCAAGTCTCCCGATAAAAATGATACCTCACTTGTGTGGGTAGGCCTAGCGCCCGCGACAGGAAACGCCCCAAAGCGCAACGTGGACACATCCATATTTTTGAAAGAAAACAGAGGTGTTTTTTGCAAAGTGCCTACCTGTACATTTTGGCCTCTAGCTCAGCCGGCACCTAGGGAAACCTACCAAACCTGTGCATTTTTGAACACTAGAGACCTAGGGGAATCTAAGATGGGGTGACTTGTGGGGCTCTGACCAGGTTCTGTTACCCGGAATCCTTTGCAAACCTCAAATTGTGGCTAAAAAAACACATGTTCCTCACATTTCGGTGACAGAAAGTTCTGGAATCTGGGGGAAGCCACAAATTTCCTTCCACCCAGTGTTCCCCCAAGTCTCCCGATAAAAATGATACCTCACTTGTGTGGGTAGGCCTAGCGCCCGCGACAGGAAACGCCCCAAAGCGCAACGTGGACACATCCAAATTTTTGAAAGAAAACAGAGGTTTTTTTTTTGCAAAGTGCCTACCTGTAGATTTTGGCCTCTAGCTCAGCCGGCACCTAGGGAAACCTACCAAACCTGTGCATTTCTGAAAACTAGAGACCTAGGGGAATCCAAGATGGGGTGACTTGTGTGGCTCGGACCAGGTTCTGTTACCCAGAATCCTTTGCAAACCTCAAAATGTGGCTAAAAAAACACATGTTCCTCACATTTCTGTGGCAGAAAGTTCTGGAATCTGAGAGGAGCCACAAATTTCCTTCCACCCAGCGTTCCCCCAAGTCTCCCGATAAAAATGATACCTCACTTGTGTGGGTAGGCCTAGCACCCGTGACAGGAAACGCCCCAAAGCGCAACATGGACACATCCACATTTTTGAAAGAAAACAGAGGTGTTTTTTGCAAAGTGCCTACCTGTAGATTTTGGCCTCTAGCTCAGCCGGCACCTAGGGAAACCTACCAAACCTGTGCATTTCTGAAAACTAGAGACCTAGGGGAATCCAAGATGGGGTGACTTGTGTGGCTCGGACCAGGTGCTGTTACCCAGAATCCTTTGCAATCCTCAAAATTTGGCTACAAAAACACATGTTCCTCACATTTCTGTGGCAGAAAGTTCTGGAATCTGAGAGGAGCCACAAATTTCATTCCACCTAGCATTCCCCCAAGTCTCCCGATAAAAATGATACCTCACTTGTGTGGGTAGGCCTAGCGCCCGCGACAGGAAACGCCCCAAAGCGCAACGTGGACACATCCATATTTTTGAAAGAAAACAGAGGTGTTTTTTGCAAAGTGCCTACCTGTAGATTTTGGCCTCTAGCTCAGCCGGCACCTAGAGAAACGTACCAAACCTGTGCATTTCTGAAAACTAGAGACCTAGGGGAATCCAAGATGGGGTGACTTGTGTGGCTCTGACCAGGTTCTGTTACCCAGAATCCTTTCCAAACCTCAAAATTTGGCTAAAAAAACACATGTTCCTCACATTTCTGTGGCAGAAACTTCTGGAATCTGAGAGGAGCCACAAATTTCTTTCCACCCAGGGTTCCCCCAAGTCTCCCGATAAAAATGATACCTCACTTGTGTGGGTAGGCCTAGCGCCCGCGACAGGAAACGCCCCAAAGCGCAACGTGGACACATCCAAATTTTTGAAAGAAAACAGAGTTTTTTTTTTTGCAAAGTGCCTACCTGTAGATTTTGGCCTCTAGCTCAGCCGGCACCTAGGGAAACCTACCAAACCTGTGCATTTCTGAAAACTAGAGACCTAGGGGAATCCAAGATGGGGTGACTTGTGTGGCTCGGACCAGGTTCTGTTACCCAGAATCCTTTGCAAACCTCAAAATGTGGGTAAAAAAACACATGTTCCTCACATTTCTGTGGCAGAAAGTTCTGGAATCTGAGAGGAGCCACAAATTTCCTTCCACCCAGCGTTCCCCCAAGTCTCCCGATAAAAATGATACCTCACTTGTGTGGGTAGGCCTAGCACCCGCGACAGGAAACGCCCCAAAGCGCAACATGGACACATCCACATTTTTGAAAGAAAACAGAGGTGTTTTTTGCAAAGTGCCTACCTGTAGATTTTGGCGTCTAGCTCAGCCGGCACCTAGGGAAACCTACCAAACCTGTGCATTCCTGAAAACTAGAGACCTAGGGGAATCCAATATGGGGTGACTTGTGTGGCTCTGACCAGGTTCTGTTACCCAGAATCCTTTGCAAACCTCAAAATTTGGCTAAAAAAAACACATGTTCCTCACATTTCTGTGGCAGAAAGTTCTGGAATCTGAGAGGAGCCACAAATTTCCTTCTACCCAGCGTTCCCCCAAGTCTCCCGATAAAAATTATACCTCACTTGTGTGGGTAGGCCTAGCGGCCGCTACAGGACACGCCCCAGAACGCAACGTGAACACATCCCATTTTTTTAAAGAAAACAGAGCTGTTTTTTGCAAAGTGCCTACCTGTAGATTTTGGCCTCTAGCTCAGCCGGCACCTAGGGAAACCTACCAAACCTGTGCATTTCTGAAAACTAGAGACCTAGGGGAATCCAAGATGGGGTGACTTGTGTGGCTCGGACCAGGTGCTGTTACCCAGAATCCTTTGCAATCCTCAAAATTTGGCTACAAAAACACATGTTCCTCACATTTCTGTGGCAGAAAGTTCTGGAATCTGAGAGGAGCCACAAATTTCATTCCACCTAGCATTCCCCCAAGTCTCCCGATAAAAATGATACCTCACTTGTGTGGGTAGGCCTAGCGCCCGCGACAGGAAACGCCCCAAAGCGCAACGTGGACACATCCATATTTTTGAAAGAAAACAGAGGTGTTTTTTGCAAAGTGCCTACCTATAGATTTTGGCCTCTAGCTCAGCCGGCACCTAGAGAAACCTACCAAACCTGTGCATTTCTGAAAACTAGAGACCTAGGGGAATCCAAGATGGGGTGACTTGTGTGGCTTGGACCAGGTTCTGTTACCCAGAATCCATTGCAAACCTCAAAATTTGGTTAAAAAAACACATGTTCCTCACATTTCTGTGGCAGAAAGTTCTGGAATCTGAGAGGAGCCACAAATTTCCTTCCACCCAGCGTTCCCCCAAGTCTCCCGATAAAAAAGATACCTCACTTGTGTGGGTAGGCCTAGCACCCGTGACAGGAAACGCCCCAAAGCGCAACATGGACACATCCACATTTTTGAAAGAAAACAGAGGTGTTTTTTGCAAAGTGCCTACCTGTAGATTTTGGCCTCTAGCTCAGCCGGCACCTAGGGAAACCTACCAAACCTGTGCATTTCTGAAAACTAGAGACCTAGGGGAATCCAAGATGGGGTGACTTGTGTGGCTCGGACCAGGTGCTGTTACCCAGAATCCTTTGCAATCCTCAAAATTTGGCTACAAAAACACATGTTCCTCACATTTCTGTGGCAGAAAGTTCTGGAATCTGAGAGGAGCCACAAATTTCATTCCACCTAGCATTCCCCCAAGTCTCCCGATAAAAATGATACCTCACTTGTGTGGGTAGGCCTAGCGCCCGCGACAGGAAACGCCCCAAAGCGCAACGTGGACACATCCATATTTTTGAAAGAAAACAGAGGTGTTTTTTGCAAAGTGCCTACCTGTAGATTTTGGCCTCTAGCTCAGCCGGCACCTAGAGAAACGTACCAAACCTGTGCATTTCTGAAAACTAGAGACCTAGGGGAATCCAAGATGGGGTGACTTGTGTGGCTCTGACCAGGTTCTGTTACCCAGAATCCTTTCCAAACCTCAAAATTTGGCTAAAAAAACACATGTTCCTCACATTTCTGTGGCAGAAACTTCTGGAATCTGAGAGGAGCCACACATTTCTTTCCACCCAGGGTTCCCCCAAGTCTCCCGATAAAAATGATACCTCACTTGTGTGGGTAGGCCTAGCGCCCGCGACAGGAAACGCCCCAAAGCGCAACGTGGACACATCCAAATTTTTGAAAGAAAACAGAGTTTTTTTTTTTGCAAAGTGCCTACCTGTAGATTTTGGCCTCTAGCTCAGCCGGCACCTAGGGAAACCTACCAAACCTGTGCATTTCTGAAAACTAGAGACCTAGGGGAATCCAAGATGGGGTGACTTGTGTGGCTCGGACCAGGTTCTGTTACCCAGAATCCTTTGCAAACCTCAAAATGTGGGTAAAAAAACACATGTTCCTCACATTTCTGTGGCAGAAAGTTCTGGAATCTGAGAGGAGCCACAAATTTCCTTCCACCCAGCGTTCCCCCAAGTCTCCCGATAAAAATGATACCTCACTTGTGTGGGTAGGCCTAGCACCCGCGACAGGAAACGCCCCAAAGCGCAACATGGACACATCCACATTTTTGAAAGAAAACAGAGGTGTTTTTTGCAAAGTGCCTACCTGTAGATTTTGGCCTCTAGCTCAGCCGGCACCTAGGGAAACCTACCAAACCTGTGCATTTCTGAAAACTAGAGACCTAGGGGAATCCAAGATGGGGTGACTTGTGTGGCTCGGACCAGGTTCTGTTACCCAGAATCCTTTGCAAACCTCAAAATTTGGTTAAAAAAACACATGTTCCTCACATTTCTGTTGCAGAAAGTTCTGGAATCTGAAAGGAGCCACACATTTCCTTCCACCCAGCAATCCCCCAAGTGTCCCGACAAAAATGATACCTCACTTGTGTGGGTAGGCCTAGCGCCTGCGACAGGGAACGCCCCAAAGCGCAACATGGACACATCCACATTTTTGAAAGAAAACAGAGGTGTTTTTTGCAGAGTGCCTACCTGTAGATTTTGGCCTCTAGCTCAGCCGGCACCTAGGGAAACCTACCAAACCTGTGCATTTCTGAAAACTAGAGACCTAGGGGAATCCAAGATGGGGTGACTTGTGGGGCTCTGACCAGGTTCTGTTACCCAGAATCCTTTCCAAACCTCAAAATTTGGCTAAAAAAACACATGTTCCTCACATTTCTGTGGCAGATACTTCTGGAATCTGAGAGGAGCCACAAATTTCTTTCCACCCAGGGTTCCCCCAAGTCTCCCGATAAAAATGATACCTCACTTGTGTGGGTAGGCCTAGCGCCCGCGACAGGAAACGCCCCAAAGCGCAACGTGGACACATCCACATTTTTGAAAGAAAACAGAGGTGTTTTTTGCAAAGTGCCTACCTGTAGATTTTGGCCTCTAGCTCAGCCGGCACCTAGGGAAACCTACCAAACCTGTGCATTTCTGAAAACTAGAGACCTAGGGGAATCCAAGATGGGGTGACTTGTGTGGCTCGGACCAGGTTCTGTTACCCAGAATCCTTTGCAAACCTCAAAATTTGGCTAAAAAAACACATGTTCCTCACATTTCTGTGGCAGAAAGTTCTGGAATCTGAGAGGAGCCACAAATTTCCTTCCACCCAGCGTTCCCCCAAGTCTCCCGATAAAAATGATACCTCACTTGTGTGGGTAGGCCTAGCACCCGCGACAGGAAACGCCCCAAAGCGCAACATGGACACATCCACATTTTTTAAAGAAAACAGAGGTGTTTTTTGCAAAGTGCCTACCTGTAGATTTTGGCGTCTAGCTCAGCCGGCACCTAGGGAAACCTACCAAACCTGTGTATTCCTGAAAACTAGACACCTAGGGGAATCCAATATGGGGTGACTTGTGTGGCTCGGACCAGGTTCTGTTACCCAGAATCCTTTGCAAACCTCAAAATTTGGCTAAAAAAAACACATGTTCTTCACATTTCTGTGGCAGAAAGTTCTGGAATCTGAGAGGAGCCACAAATTTCCTTCTACCCAGCGTTCCCCCAAGTCTCCCGATAAAAATTATACCTCACTTGTGTGGGTAGGCCTAGCGGCCGCTACAGGACACGCCCCAGAACGCAACGTGAACACATCCCATTTTTTGAAAGAAAACAGAGCTGTTTCTTGCAAAGTGCCTACCTGTAGATTTTGGCCTCTAGCTCAGCCGGCACCTAGGGAAACCTACCAAACCTGTGCATTTCTGAAAACTAGAGACCTAGGGGAATCCAAGATGGGGTGACTTGTGTGGCTCGGACCAGGTGCTGGTACCCAGAATCCTTTGCAATCCTCAAAATTTGGCTACAAAAACACATGTTCCTCACATTTCTGTGGCAGAAAGTTCTGGAATCTGAGAGGAGCCACAAATTTCATTCCACCTAGCATTCCCCCAAGTCTCCCGATAAAAATGATACCTCACTTGTGTGGGTAGGCATAGCGCCCACGACAGGAAACGCCCCAAAGCGCAACGTGGACACATCCATATTTTTGAAAGAAAACAGAGGTGTTTTTTGCAAAGTGCCTACCTGTACATTTTGGCCTCTAGCTCATCCGGCACCTAGGGAAACCTACCAAACCTGTGCATTTTTGAACACTAGAGACCTAGGGGAATCTAAGATGGGGTGACTTGTGGGGCTCTGACCAGGTTCTGTTACCCGGAATCCTTTGCAAACCTCAAATTGTGGCTAAAAAAAAAAAATTTCCTCACATTTCGGTGACAGAAAGTTCTGGAATCTGGGGGAAGCCACAAATTTCCTTCCACCCAGCGTTCCCCCAACTCTCCCGATAAAAATGATACCTCACTTGTGTGGGTAGGCCTAGCGCCCGCGACAGGAAACGCCCCAAAGCGCAACATGGACACATCCAAATTTTTGAAAGAAAACAGAGGTGTTTTTTGCAAAGTGCCTACCTGTAGATTTTGGCCTCTAGCTCAGCCGGCACCTAGGGAAACCTACCAAACCTGTGCATTTCTGAAAACTAGAGACCTAGGGGAACCCAAGATGGGGTGACTTGTGTGGCTCGGACCAGGTTCTGTTACCCAGAATCCTTTGCAAACCTCAAAATTTGGCTAAAAAGACACATGTTCCTCACATTTCTGTGGCAAAAAGTTCTGGAATCTGAGAGGAGCCACAAATTTCCTTCCACCCAGCGTTCCCACAAGTCTCCCGATAAAAATGATACCTCACTTGTGTGGGTAGGCCAAGCGCCCGTGACAGGAAACGCCCCAAAGCACAACGTGGACACATCCACATTTTTGAAAGAAAACAGAGGTGTTTTTTGCAAAGTGCCTACCTGTAGATTTTGGCCTCTAGCTCAGCCGGCACCTAGGGAAACCTACCAAACCTGTGCATTTCTGAAAACTAGAGACCTAGAGGAATCCAAGATGGGGTGACTTGTGTGGCTCGGACCAGGTTCTGTTACCCAGAATCCTTTGCAAACCTCAAAATTTGGCTAAAAAAACACATGTTCCTCACATTTCTGTGGCAGAAAGTTCTGGAATCTGAGAGGAGCCACAAATTTCCTTCTACCCAGCGTTCCCCCAAGTCTCCCGATAAAAATTATACCTCACTTGTGTGGGTAGGCCTAGCGGCCGCTACAGGACACGCCCCAGAACGCAACGTGAACACATCCCATTTTTTGAAAGAAAACAGAGCTGTTTTTTGCAAAGTGCCTACCTGTAGATTTTGGCCTCTAGCTCAGCCGGCACCTAGGGAAACCTACCAAACCTGTGCATTTCTGAAAACTAGAGACCTAGGGGAATCCAAGATGGGGTGACTTGTGTGGCTCGGACCAGGTGCTGGTACCCAGAATCCTTTGCAATCCTCAAAATTTGGCTACAAAAACACATGTTCCTCACATTTCTGTGGCAGAAAGTTCTGGAATCTGAGAGGAGCCACAAATTTCATTCCACCTAGCATTCCCCCAAGTCTCCCGATAAAAATGATACCTCACTTGTGTGGGTAGGCCTAGCGCCCGCGACAGGAAACGCCCCAAAGCGCAACGTGGACACATCCATATTTTTGAAAGAAAACAGAGGTGTTTTTTGCAAAGTGCCTACCTGTACATTTTGGCCTCTAGCTCAGCCGGCACCTAGGGAAACCTACCAAACCTGTGCATTTTTTAACACTAGAGACCTAGGGGAATCTAAGATGGGGTGACTTGTGGGGCTCTGACCAGGTTCTGTTACCCGGAATCCTTTGCAAACCTCAAATTGTGGCTAAAAAAACACATTTTCCTCACATTTCGGTGACAGAAAGTTCTGGAATCTGGGGGAAGCCACAAATTTCCTTCCACCCAGTGTTCCCCCAAGTCTCCCGATAAAAATGATACCTCAATTGTGTGGGTAGGCCTAGCGCCCGCGACAGGAAACGCCCCAAAGCGCAACGTGGACACATCCAAATTTTTGAAAGAAAACAGAGGTGTTTTTTGCAAAGTGCCTACCTGTAGATTTTGGCCTCTAGCTCAGCCGGCACCTAGGGAAACCTACCAAACCTGTGCATTTCTGAAAACTAGAGACCTAGGGGAATCCAAGATGGGGTGACTTCTGTGGCTCGGACCAGGTTCTGTTACCCAGAATCCTTTGCAAACCTCAAAATTTGGTTAAAAAAACACATGTTCCTCACATTTCTGTTGCAGAAAGTTCTGGAATCTGAAAGGAGCCACACATTTCCTTCCACCCAGCAATCCCCCAAGTGTCCCGACAAAAATGATACCTCACTTGTGTGGGTAGGCCTAGCGCCTGCGACAGGGAACGCCCCAAAGCGCAACATGGACACATCCACATTTTTGAAAGAAAACAGAGGTGTTTTTTGCAGAGTGCCTACCTGTAGATTTTGGCCTCTAGCTCGGCCGGCACCTAGGGAAACCTACCAAACCTGTGCATTTCTGAAAACTAGAGACCTAGGGGAATCCAAGATGGGGTGACTTGTGGGGCTCTGACCATGTTCTGTTACCCAGAATCCTTTCCAAACCTCAAAATTTGGCTAAAAAAACACATGTTCCTCACATTTCTGTGGCAGAAACTTCTGGAATCTGAGAGGAGCCACAAATTTCTTTCCACCCAGGGTTCCCCCAAGTCTCCCGATAAAAATGATACCTCACTTGTGTGGGTAGGCCTAGCGCCCGCGACAGGAAACGCCCCAAAGCGCAACGTGGACACATCCACATTTTTGAAAGAAAACAGAGGTGTTTTTTGCAAAGTGCCTACCTGTAGATTTTGGCCTCTAGCTCAGCCGGCACCTAGGGAAACCTACCAAACCTGTGCATTTCTGAAAACTAGAGACCTAGGGGAATCCAAGATGGGGTGACTTGTGTGGCTCGGACCAGGTTCTGTTACCCAGAATCCTTTGCAAACCTCAAAATTTGGCTAAAAAAACACATGTTCCTCACATTTCTGTGGCAGAAAGTTCTGGAATCTGAGAGGAGCCACAAATTTCCTTCCACCCAGCGTTCCCCCAAGTCTCCCGATAAAAATGATACCTCACTTGTGTGGGTAGGCCTAGCACCCGCGACAGGAAACGCCCCAAAGCGCAACATGGACACATCCACATTTTTGAAAGAAAACAGAGGTGTTTTTTGCAAAGTGCCTACCTGTAGATTTTGGCGTCTAGCTCAGCCGGCACCTAGGGAAACCTACCAAACCTGTGCATTCCTGAAAACTAGAGACCTAGGGGAATCCAATATGGGGTGACTTGTGTGGCTCGGACCAGGTTCTGTTACCCAGAATCCTTTGCAAACCTCAAAATTTGGCTAAAAAAAACACATGTTCCTCACATTTCTGTGGCAGAAAGTTCTGGAATCTGAGAGGAGCCACAAATTTCCTTCTACCCAGCGTTCCCCCAAGTCTCCCGATAAAAATTATACCTCACTTGTGTGGGTAGGCCTAGCGGCCGCTACAGGACACGCCCCAGAACGCAACGTGAACACATCCCATTTTTTGAAAGAAAACAGAGCTGTTTTTTGCAAAGTGCCTACCTGTAGATTTTGGCCTCTAGCTCAGCCGGCACCTAGGGAAACCTACCAAACCTGTGCATTTCTGAAAACTAGAGACCTAGGGGAATCCAAGATGGGGTGACTTGTGTGGCTCGGACCAGGTGCTGGTACCCAGAATCCTTTGCAATCCTCAAAATTTGGCTACAAAAACACATGTTCCTCACATTTCTGTGGCAGAAAGTTCTGGAATCTGAGAGGAGCCACAAATTTCATTCCACCTAGCATTCCCCCAAGTCTCCCGATAAAAATGATACCTCACTTGTGTGGGTAGGCCTAGCGCCCGCGACAGGAAACGCCCCAAAGCGCAACGTGGACACATCCATATTTTTGAAAGAAAACAGAGGTGTTTTTTGCAAAGTGCCTACCTGTACATTTCGGCCTCTAGCTCAGCCGGCACATAGGGAAACCTACCAAACCTGTGCATTTTTGAACACTAGAGACCTAGGGGAATCTAAGATGGGGTGACTTGTGGGGCTCTGACCAGGTTCTGTTACCCGGAATCCTTTGCAAACCTCAAATTGTGGCTAAAAAAACACATGTTCCTCACATTTCGGTGACAGAAAGTTCTGGAATCTGGGGGAAGCCACAAATTTCCTTCCACCCAGTGTTCCCCCAAGTCTCCCGATAAAAATGATACCTCACTTGTGTGGGTAGGCCTAGCGCCCGCGACAGGAAACGCCCCAAAGCGCAACGTGGACACATCCAAATTTTTGAAAGAAAACAGAGGTTTTTTTTTTGCAAAGTGCCTACCTGTAGATTTTGGCCTCTAGCTCAGCCGGCACCTAGGGAAACCTACCAAACCTGTGCATTTCTGAAAACTAGAGACCTAGGGGAATCCAAGATGGGGTGACTTGTGTGGCTCGGACCAGGTTCTGTTACCCAGAATCCTTTGCAAACCTCAAAATGTGGCTAAAAAAACACATGTTCCTCACATTTCTGTGGTAGAAAGTTCTGGAATCTGAGAGGAGCCACAAATTTCCTTCCACCCAGCGTTCCCCCAAGTCTCCCGATAAAAATGATACCTCACTTGTGTGGGTAGGCCTAGCACCCGTGACAGGAAACGCCCCAAAGCGCAACATGGACACATCCACATTTTTGAAAGAAAACAGAGGTGTTTTTTGCAAAGTGCCTACCTGTAGAATTTGGCCTCTAGCTCAGCCGGCACCTAGGGAAACCTACCAAACCTGTGCATTTCTGAAAACTAGAGACCTAGGGGAATCCAAGATGGGGTGACTTGTGTGGCTCGGACCAGGTGCTGTTACCCAGAATCCTTTGCAATCCTCAAAATTTGGCTACAAAAACACATGTTCCTCACATTTCTGTGGCAGAAAGTTCTGGAATCTGAGAGGAGCCACAAATTTCATTCCACCTAGCATTCCCCCAAGTCTCCCGATAAAAATGATACCTCACTTGTGTGGGTAGGCCTAGCGCCCGCGACAGGAAACGCCCCAAAGCGCAACGTGGACACATCCATATTTTTGAAAGAAAACAGAGGTGTTTTTTGCAAAGTGCCTACCTGTAGATTTTGGCCTCTAGCTCAGCCGGCACCTAGAGAAACCTACCAAACCTGTGCATTTCTGAAAACTAGAGACCTAGGGGAATCCAAGATGGGGTGACTTGTGTGGCTCTGACCAGGTTCTGTTACCCAGAATCCTTTCCAAACCTCAAAATTTGGCTAAAAAAACACATGTTCCTCACATTTCTGTGGCAGAAACTTCTGGAATCTGAGAGGAGCCACAAATTTCTTTCCACCCAGGGTTCCCCCAAGTCTCCCGATAAAAATGATACCTCACTTGTGTGGGTAGGCCTAGCGCCCGCGACAGGAAACGCCCCAAAGCGCAACGTGGACACATCCAAATTTTTGAAAGAAAACAGAGGTTTTTTTTTTGCAAAGTGCCTACCTGTAGATTTTGGCCTCTAGCTCAGCCGGCACCTAGGGAAACCTACCAAACCTGTGCATTTCTGAAAACTAGAGACCTAGGGGAATCCAAGATGGGGTGACTTGTGTGGCTCGGACCAGGTTCTGTTACCCAGAATCCTTTGCAAACCTCAAAATGTGGCTAAAAAAACACATGTTCCTCACATTTCTGTGGCAGAAAGTTCTGGAATCTGAGAGGAGCCACAAATTTCCTTCCACCCAGCGTTCCCCCAAGTCTCCCGATAAAAATGATACCTCACTTGTGTGGGTAGGCCTAGCACCCGCGACAGGAAACGCCCCAAAGCGCAACATGGACACATCCACATTTTTGAAAGAAAACAGAGGTGTTTTTTGCAAAGTGCCTACCTGTAGATTTTGGCGTCTAGCTCAGCCGGCACCTAGGGAAACCTACCAAACCTGTGCATTCCTGAAAACTAGAGACCTAGGGGAATCCAATATGGGGTGACTTGTGTGGCTCGGACCAGGTTCTGTTACCCAGAATCCTTTGCAAACCTCAAAATTTGGCTAAAAAAAACACATGTTCCTCACATTTCTGTGGCAGAAAGTTCTGGAATCTGAGAGGAGCCACAAATTTCCTTCTACCCAGCGTTCCCCCAAGTCTCCCGATAAAAATTATACCTCACTTGTGTGGGTAGGCCTAGCGGCCGCTACAGGACACGCCCCAGAACACAACGTGAACACATCCCATTTTTTTAAAGAAAACAGAGCTGTTTTTTGCAAAGTGCCTACCTGTAGATTTTGGCCTCTAGCTCAGCCGGCACCTAGGGAAACCTACCAAACCTGTGCATTTCTGAAAACTAGAGACCTAGGGGAATCCAAGATGGGGTGACTTGTGTGGCTCGGACCAGGTGCTGTTACCCAGAATCCTTTGCAATCCTCAAAATTTGGCTACAAAAACACATGTTCCTCACATTTCTGTGGCAGAAAGTTCTGGAATCTGAGAGGAGCCACAAATTTCATTCCACCTAGCATTCCCCCAAGTCTCCCGATAAAAATGATACCTCACTTGTGTGGGTAGGCCTAGCGCCCGCGACAGGAAACGCCCCAAAGCGCAACGTGGACACATCCATATTTTTGAAAGAAAACAGAGGTGTTTTTTGCAAAGTGCCTACCTGTAGATTTTGGCCTCTAGCTCAGCCGGCACCTAGAGAAACCTACCAAACCTGTGCATTTCTGAAAACTAGAGACCTAGGGGAATCCAAGATGGGGTGACTTGTGTGGCTCGGACCAGGTTCTGTTACCCAGAATCCATTGCAAACCTCAAAATTTGGTTAAAAAAACACATGTTCCTCACATTTCTGTGGCAGAAAGTTCTGGAATCTGAGAGGAGCCACAAATTTCCTTCCACCCAGGGTTCCACCAAGTCTCCCGATAAAAATGATACCTCACTCGTGTGGGTAGGCCTAGCGCCCCCGACAGGAAACGCCCCAAAGCGCAACGTGGACACATCCAAATTTTTGAAAGAAAACAGAGGTGTTTTTTGCAAAGTGCCTACCTGTAGATTTTGGCCTCTAGCTCAGCCGGCACCTAGGGAAACCTACCAAACCTGTGCATTTCTGAAAACTAGAGACCTAGGGGAATCCAAGATGGGGTGACTTGTGTGGCTCGGACCAGGTTCTGTTACCCAGAATCCTTTGCAAACCTCAAAATTTGGCTACAAAAACACATGTTCCTCACATTTCTGTGGCAGAAAGTTCTGGAATCTGAGAGGAGCCACAAATTTCATTCCACCCAGCGTTCCCCCAAGTCTCCCGATAAAAATGATACCTCACTTGTGTGGGTAGGACTAGCGCCCGCGACAGGAAACGCCCCAAAGCGCAACGTGGACACATCCAAATTTTTGAAAGAAAACAGAGGTGTTTTTTGCAATGCCTACCTGTAGATTTTGGCCTCTAGCTCAGCCGGCACCTAGGGAAACCTACCAAACCTGTGCATTTCTGAAAACTAGAGACCTAGGGGAATCCAAGATGGGGTGACTTGTGTGGCTCAGACCAGGTTCTGTTACCCAGAATCCTTTGCAAACCTCAAAATTTGGCTAAAAAAACACATGTTCCTCACATTTCTGTTGCAGAAAGTTCTGGAATCTGAAAGGACCCACAGATTTCCTTCCACCCAGCGTTCCCCCAACTCTCCCGATAAAAATTATACCTCACTTGTGTGGGTAGGCCTAGCGCCCGCGACAGGAAACGCCCCAAAGCGCAACATGGACACATCCAAATTTTTGAAAGAAAACAGAGGTGTTTTTTGCAAAGTGCCTACCTGTAGATTTTGGCCTCTAGCTCAGCCGGCACCTAGGGAAACCTACCAAACCTGTGCATTTCTGAAAACTAGAGACCTAGGGGAATCCAAGATGGGGTGACTTGTGTGGCTCGGACCAGGTTCTGTTACCCAGAATCCTTTGCAAACCTCAAAATTTGGTTAAAAAAACACATGTTCCTCACATTTCTGTTGCAGAAATTTCTGGAATCTGAAAGGAGCCACACATTTCCTTCCACCCAGCAATCCCCCAAGTGTCCCGACAAAAATGATACCTCACTTGTGTGGGTAGGCCTAGCGCCTGCGACAGGGAACGCCCCAAAGCGCAACATGGACACATCCACATTTTTGAAAGAAAACAGAGGTGTTTTTTGCAGAGTGCCTACCTGTAGATTTTGGCCTCTAGCTCAGCCGGCACCTAGGGAAACCTACCAAACCTGTGCATTTCTGAAAACTAGAGACCTAGGGGAATCCAAGATGGGGTGACTTGTGGGGCTCTGACCAGGTTCTGTTACCCAGAATCCTTTCCAAACCTCAAAATTTGGCTAAAAAAACACATGTTCCTCACATTTCTGTGGCAGAAACTTCTGGAATCTGAGAGGAGCCACAAATTTCTTTCCACCCAGGGTTCCCCCAAGTCTCCCGATAAAAATGATACCTCACTTGTGTGGGTAGGCCTAGCGCCCGCGACAGGAAACGCCCCAAAGCGCAACGTGGACACATCCACATTTTTGAAAGAAAACAGAGGTGTTTTTTGCAAAGTGCCTACCTGTAGATTTTGGCCTCTAGCTCAGCCGGCACCTAGGGAAACCTACCAAACCTGTGCATTTCTGAAAACAAGAGACCTAGGGGAATCCAAGATGGGGTGACTTGTGTGGCTCGGACCAGGTTCTGTTACCCAGAATCCTTTGCAAACCTCAAAATTTGGCTAAAAAAACACATGTTCCTCACATTTCTGTGGCAGAAAGTTCTGGAATCTGAGAGGAGCCACAAATTTCCTTCCACCCAGCGTTCCCCCAAGTCTCCCGATAAAAATGATACCTCACTTGTGTGGGTAGGCCTAGCACCCGCGACAGGAAACGCCCCAAAGCGCAACATGGACACATCCACATTTTTGAAAGAAAACAGAGGTGTTTTTTGCAAAGTGCCTACCTGTAGATTTTGGCGTCTAGCTCAGCCGGCACCTAGGGAAACCTACCAAACCTGTGCATTCCTGAAAACTAGAGACGTAGGGGAATCCAATATGGGGTGACTTGTGTGGCTCGGACCAGGTTCTGTTACCCAGAATCCTTTGCAAACCTCAAAATTTGGCTAAAAAAAACACATGTTCTTCACATTTCTGTGGCAGAAAGTTCTGGAATCTGAGAGGAGCCACAAATTTCCTTCTACCCAGCGTTCCCCCAAGTCTCCCGATAAAAATTATACCTCACTTGTGTGGGTAGGTCTAGCGGCCGCTACAGGACACGCCCCAGAACGCAACGTGAACACATCCCATTTTTTGAAAGAAAACAGAGCTGTTTCTTGCAAAGTGCCTACCTGTAGATTTTGGCCTCTAGCTCAGCCGGCACCTAGGGAAACCTACCAAACCTGTGCATTTCTGAAAACTAGAGACCTAGGGGAATCCAAGATGGGGTGACTTGTGTGGCTCGGACCAGGTGCTGGTACCCAGAATCCTTTGCAATCCTCAAAATTTGGCTACAAAAACACATGTTCCTCACATTTCTGTGGCAGAAAGTTCTGGAATCTGAGAGGAGCCACAAATTTCATTCCACCTAGCATTCCCCCAAGTCTCCCGATAAAAATGATACCTCACTTGTGTGGGTAGGCATAGCGCCCACGACAGGAAACGCCCCAAAGCGCAACGTGGACACATCCATATTTTTGAAAGAAAACAGAGGTGTTTTTTGCAAAGTGCCTACCTGTACATTTTGGCCTCTAGCTCAGCCGGCACCTAGGGAAACCTACCAAACCTGTGCATTTTTTAACACTAGAGACCTAGGGGAATCTAAGATGGGGTGACTTGTGGGGCTCTGACCAGGTTCTGTTACCCGGAATCCTTTGCAAACCTCAAATTGTGGCTAAAAAAACACATTTTCCTCACATTTCGGTGACAGAAAGTTCTGGAATCTGGGGGAAGCCACGAATTTCCTTCCACCCAGCGTTCCCCCAACTCTCCCGATAAAAATGATACCTCACTTGTGTGGGTAGGCCTAGCGCCCGCGACAGGAAACGCCCCAAAGCGCAACATGGACACATCCAAATTTTTGAAAGAAAACAGAGGTGTTTTTTGCAAAGTGCCTACCTGTAGATTTTGGCCTCTAGCTCAGCCGGCACCTAGGGAAACCTACCAAACCTGTGCATTTCTGAAAACTAGAGACCTAGGGGAATCCAAGATGGGGTGACTTGTGTGGCTCGGACCAGGTTCTGTTACCCAGAATCCTTTGCAAACCTCAAAATTTGGTTAAAAAAACACATGTTCCTCACATTTCTGTTGCAGAAAGTTCTGGAATCTGAAAGGAGCCACACATTTCCTTCCACCCAGCAATCCCCCAAGTGTCCCGACAAAAATGATACCTCACTTGTGTGGGTAGGCCTAGCGCCTGCGACAGGGAACGCCCCAAAGCGCAACATGGACACATCCACATTTTTGAAAGAAAACAGAGGTGTTTTTTTGCAAAGTGCCTACCTGTAGATTTTGGCCTCTAGCTCAGCCGGCACCTAGGGAAACCTACCAAACCTGTGCATTTCTGAAAACTAGAGACCTAGGGGAATCCAAGATGGGGTGACTTGTGTGGCTCGGACCAGGTTCTGTTACCCAGAATCCTTAGCAAACCTCAAAATTTGGCTAAAAAAAACACATGTTCCTCACATTTCTGTGGCAGAAAGTTCTGGAATCTGAGAGGAGCCACAAATTTCCTTCCACCCAGCGTTCCCCCAAGTCTCCAGATAAAAATTATACCTCACTTGTGTGGGTAGGCCTAGCGCCCGTGACAGGAAACGCCCCAAAGCGCAACGTGGACACATCCACATTTTTGAAAGAAAACAGAGGTGTTTTTTGCAAAGTGCCTACCTGTAGATTTTGGCCTCTAGCTCAGCCGGCACCTAGGGAAACCTACCAAACCTGTGCATTTCTGAAAACTAGAGACCTAGGGGAATCCAAGATGGGGTGACTTGTGTGGCTCGGACCAGGTTCTGTTACCCAGAATCCTTTGCAAACCTCAAAATTTGGCTAAAAAAACACATGTTCCTCACATTTCTGTGGCAGAAACTTCTGGAATCTGAGAGGAGCCACAAATTTCCTTCCACCCAGGGTTCCCCCAAGTCTCCCGATAAAAATGATACCTCACTTGTGTGGGTAGGCCTAGCACCCGCGACAGGAAACGCCCCAAAGCGCAACATGGACACATCCACATTTTTTAAAGAAAACAGAGGTGTTTTTTGCAAAGTGCCTACCTGTAGATTTTGGCGTCTAGCTCAGCCGGCACCTAGGGAAACCTACCAAACCTGTGCATTCCTGAAAACTAGAGACCTAGGGGAATCCAATATGGGGTGACTTGTGTGGCTCGGACCAGGTTCTGTTACCCAGAATCCTTTGCAAACCTCAAAATTTGGCTAAAAAAAACACATGTTCTTCACATTTCTGTGGCAGAAAGTTCTGGAATCTGAGAGGAGCCACAAATTTCCTTCTACCCAGCGTTCCCCCATGTCTCCCGATAAAAATTATACCTCACTTGTGTGGGTAGGCCTAGCGGCCGCTACAGGACACGCCCCAGAACGCAACGTGAACACATCCCATTTTTTGAAAGAAAACAGAGCTGTTTCTTGCAAAGTGCCTACCTGTAGATTTTGGCCTCTAGCTCAGCCGGCACCTAGGGAAACCTACCAAACCTGTGCATTTCTGAAAACTAGAGACCTAGGGGAATCCAAGATGGGGTGACTTGTGTGGCTCGGACCAGGTGCTGGTACCCAGAATCCTTTGCAATCCTCAAAATTTGGCTACAAAAACACATGTTCCTCACATTTCTGTGGCAGAAAGTTCTGGAATCTGAGAGGAGCCACAAATTTCATTCCACCTAGCATTCCCCCAAGTCTCCCGATAAAAATGATACCTCACTTGTGTGGGTAGGCATAGCGCCCACGACAGGAAACGCCCCAAAGCGCAACGTGGACACATCCATATTTTTGAAAGAAAACAGAGGTGTTTTTTGCAAAGTGCCTACCTGTACATTTTGGCCTCTAGCTCAGCCGGCACCTAGGGAAACCTACCAAACCTGTGCATTTTTGAACACTAGAGACCTAGGGGAATCTAAGATGGGGTGACTTGTGGGGCTCTGACCAGGTTCTGTTACCCGGAATCCTTTGCAAACCTCAAATTGTGGCTAAAAAAACACATTTTCCTCACATTTCGGTGACAGAAAGTTCTGGAATCTGGGGGAAGCCACAAATTTCCTTCCACCCAGTGTTCCCCCAAGTCTCCCGATAAAAATGATACCTCAATTGTGTGGGTAGGCCTAGCGCCCGCGACAGGAAACGCCCCAAAGCGCAACGTGGACACATCCAAATTTTTGAAAGAAAACAGAGGTGTTTTTTGCAAAGTGCCTACCTGTAGATTTTGGCCTCTAGCTCAGCCGGCACCTAGGGAAACCTACCAAACCTGTGCATTTCTGAAAACTAGAGACCTAGGGGAATCCAAGATGGGGTGACTTGTGTGGCTCGGACCAGGTTCTGTTACCCAGAATCCTTTGCAAACCTCAAAATTTGGTTAAAAAAACACATGTTCCTCACATTTCTGTTGCAGAAAGTTCTGGAATCTGAAGGGAGCCACAAATTTCCTTCCACCCAGCAATCCCCCAAGTGTCCCGACAAAAATGATACCTCACTTGTGTGGGTAGGCCTAGCGCCTGCGACAGGGAACATCCCAAAGCGCAACATGGACACATCCACATTTTTGAAAGAAAACAGAGGTGTTTTTTGCAAAGTGCCTACCTGTAGATTTTGGCCTCTAGCTCAGCCGGCACCTAGGGAAACCTACCAAACCTGTGCATTTCTGAAAACTAGAGACCTAAGGGAATCCAAGATGGGGTGACTTGTGTGGCTCGGACCAGGTTCTGTTACCCAGAATCCTTAGCAAACCTCAAAAATTGGCTAAAAAAAACACATGTTCCTCACATTTCTGTGGCAGAAAGTTCTGGAATCTGAGAGGAGCCACAAATTTCCTTCCACCCAGCGTTCCCCCAAGTCTCCAGATAAAAATTATACCTCACTTGTGTGGGTAGGCCTAGCGCCCGTGACAGGAAACGCCCCAAAGCGCAACATGGACACATCCAAATTTTTGAAAGAAAACAGAGGTGTTTTTTGCAAAGTGCCTACCTGTAGATTTTGGCCTCTAGCTCAGCCGGCACCTAGGGAAACCTACCAAACCTGTGCATTTCTGAAAACTAGAGACCTAGGGGAATCCAAGATGGGGTGACTTGTGTGGCTCGGACCAGGTTCTGTTACCCAGAATCCTTTGCAAACCTCAAAATTTGGCTAAAAAAACACATGTTCCTCACATTTCTGTTGCAGAAAGTTCTGGAATCTGAAAGGACCCACAGATTTCCTTCCACCCAGCGTTCCCCCAACTCTCCCGATAAAAATGATACCTCACTTGTGTGGATAGGCCTAGCGCCCGCGACAGGAAACGCCCCAAAGCGCAACATGGACACATCCAAATTTTTGAAAGAAAACAGAGGTGTTTTTTGCAAAGTGCCTACCTGTAGATTTTGGCCTCTAGCTCAGCCGGCACCTAGGGAAACCTACCAAACCTGTGCATTTCTGAAAACTAGAGACCTAGGGGAATCCAAGATGGGGTGACTTGTGTGGCTCGGACCAGGTTCTGTTACCCAGAATCCTTTGCAAACCTCAAAATTTGGCTAAAAAAACACATGTTCCTCACATTTCTGTTGCAGAAAGTTCTGGAATCTGAAAGGAGCCACAGATTTCCTTCCACCCAGCGTTCCCCCAACTCTCCCGATAAAAATGATACCTCACTTGTGTGGGTAGGCCTAGCACCCGCGACAGGAAACGCCCCAAAGTGCAACATGGACACATCCTAATTTTTTAAAGAAAACAGAGGTGTTTTTTGCAAAGTGCCTACCTGTAGATTTTGGCCTCTAGCTCAGCCGGCACCTAGGGAAACCTACCAAACCTGTGCATTTCTGAAAACTAGAGACCTAGGGGAATCCATGATGGGGTGACTTGTGAAGCTCGGACCAGGTTCTGTTACCCAGAATCCTTTGCAAACCTCAAAATTTGGCAAAAAAAACACATGTTCCTCACATTTCTGTGGCAGAAAGTTCTGGAATCTGAGAGGAGCCACAAATTTCCTTCCACCCAGCGTTCCCCCAAGTTTCCAGATAAAAATGATACCTCACTTGTGTGGGTAGGCCTAGCGCCCGCGACAGGAGACGCCCCAAAGCGCAACGTGGACACATCCATATTTTTGAAAGAAAACAGAGGTGTTTTTTGCAAAGTGCCTACCTGTAGATTTTGGCCTCTAGCTCAGCCGGCACCTAGGGAAACCTACCAAACCTGTGTATTTCTGAAAACTAGAGACCTAGGGGAATCCAAGATGGGGTGACTTGTGTGGCTCGGACCAGGTTCTGTTACCCAGAATCCTTTGCAAACCTAAAAATTTGGCTAAAAAAACACATGTTCCTCATATTTCTGTGGCAGAAAGTTCTGGAATCTGAGAGGAGCCACAAATTTTCGTCCACCCAGCGTTCCCCCAACTCTCCCGATAAAAATGATACCTCACTTGTGTGGGTAGGCCTAGCGCCTGCGACAGGAAACGCCCCAAAGCGCAACGTGGACACATCCAAAGTTTTGAAAGAAAACAGAGGTGTTTTTTTCAAAGTGCCTACATTTAGATTTTGGCCTCTAGCTCAGCCGGCACCTAGGGAAATCTACCAAACCTGTGCATTTCGGAAAACTAGAGACCTAGGGGAATCCAAGATGGGGTGACTTGTGTGGCTCGGACCAGGTGCTGTTATCAAGAATCCTTTGCAAACCTCAAAATTTGGCTACAAAAACACATGTTCCTCCCATTTCTGTGGCAGAAAGTTCTGGAATCTGAGAGGAGCCACAAATTTCATTCCACCCAGCGTTCCCCCAAGTCTCCCGATAAAAATGATACCTCACTTGTGTGGGTAGGCCTAGCGCCCGCGACATGAAACGCCCCAAAGCGCAACGTGGACACATCCAAATTTTTGAAAGAAAACAGAGGTGTTTTTTGCAAAGTGCCTACCTGTAGATTTTGGCCTCTAGCTCAGCCGGCACCTAGGGAAACCTACCAAACCTGTGCATTTCTGAAAACTAGAGACCTAGGGGAATCCAAGATGGGGTGACTTGTGTGGCTCGGACCAGGTTCTGTTACCCAGAATCCTTTGCAAATCTCAAAATTTGGCTATAAAAAACACATGTTCCTCACATTTCTGTGGCAGAAAGTTGTGGAATCTGAGAGGAGCCACAAATTTCCTTCCACCCAGCGTTCCCCCAAGTCTCCAGATAAAAATGATACCTCACTTGTGTGGGTAGGCCTAGCGCCCGCGACAGGAAACGCCCCAAAGCGCAACGTGGACACATCCAAATTTTTGAAAGAAAACAGAGGTGTTTTTTGAAAAGTGCCTACCTGTAGATTTTGGCCTCTAGCTCAGCCGGCACCTAGGGAAACCTACCAAACCTGTGCATTTCTGAAAACTAGAGACCTAGGGGAATCCAAGATGGGGTGACTTGTGTGGCTCGGACCAGGTTCTGTTACCCAGAATCCTTTGCAAACCTCAAAATTTGGCTAAAAAAACCATGTTCCTCACATTTCTGTGGCAGAAAGTTCTGGAATCTGAAAGGAGCCACAAATTTCCTTCCACCCAGCGTTCCCCCAAGTCTCCCGATAAAAATGATACCTCACTTGTGTGGGTAGGCCTAGCGCCCGCGACAGGTAACGCCCCAAAGCGCAACATGGACACATCAAAATTTTGAAAGAAAACAGAGGTGTTTTTTGCAAAGTGCCTATCTGTAGATTTTGGCCTCTAGCTCAGCCGGCACCAAGGGAAACCTACCAAACCTGTGCATTTCTGAAAACTAGAGACCTAGGGGAATCCAAGATGGGGTGACTTGTGTGGCTCGGACCAGGTTCTGTTACCCAGAATCCTTTGCAAACCTCAAAATTTGGCTAAAAAAAACACATGTTCCTCACATTTCTGTGGCAGAAAGTTCTGGAATCTGAGAGGAGCCACAAATTTCCTTCCACCCAGCGTTCCCCCAAGTCTCCAGATAAAAATGATACCTCACTTGTGTGGGGAAGGCCTAGCGCCCGCGACAGGAAACGCCCCAAAGCGCAACGTGGACACATCCAAATTTTTTAAAGAAAACAGAGGTGTTTTTTGCAAAGTGCCTACCTGTAGATTTTGGCCTCTAGCTCAGCCGGCACCTAGGGAAACCTACCAAACCTGTGCATTTCTGAAAACTAGAGACCTAGGGGAATCCAAGATGGGGTGACTTGTGTGGCTCGGACCAGGTTCTGTTACCCAGAATCCTTTGCAAACCTCAAAATTTGGCTAAAAAAACACATGTTCCTCACATTTCTGTGGCAGAAAGTTCTGGAATCTGAGAGGAGCCACAAATTTCCTTCCACCCCGCGTTCCCCCAAGTCTCCCGATAAAAATGATACCTCACTTGTGTGGGTAGGCCTAGCGCCCGCGACAGGAAACGCCCCAAAGCGCAACATGGACACATCCAAATTTTTGAAAGAAAACAGAGGTGTTTTTTGCAAAGTGCCTACCTGTAGATTTTGGCGTCTAGCTCAGCCGGCACCTAGGGAAACCTACCAAACCTGTGCATTTCTGAAAACTAGAGACCTAGGGGAATCCAATATGGGGTGACTTGTGTGGCTCGGACCAGGTTCTGTTACCCAGAATCCTTTGCAAACCTCCAAATTTGGCTAAAAAAAACACATGTTCCTCACATTTCTGTGTCAATAAGTTCTGGAATCTGAGAGGAGCCACAAATTTCCTTCCACGCAGCGTTCCCCCAAGTCTCCCGATAAAAATGATACCTCACTTGTGTGGGTAGGCCTAGCGGCCGCGACAGAAGACGCCCTAAAACGCAACGTGGACACATCCCATTTTTTGAAAGAAAACAGAGCTGTTTTTTGCAAAGTGCCTACCTGTAGATTTTGGCGTCTAGCTCAGCCGGCACCTAGGGAAACCTACCAAACCTGTGCATTTCTGAAAACTAGAGACATAGGGGAATCCAATATGGGGTGACTTGTGTGGCTCGGACCAGGTTCTGTTACCCAGAATCCTTTGCAAACCTCTAAATTTGGCTAAAAAAAACACATGTTCCTCACATTTCTGTGGCAATAAGTTCTGGAATCTGAGAGGAGCCACAAATTTCCTTCCACCCAGCGTTCCCCCAAGTCTCCCGATAAAAATGATACCTCACTTGTGTGGGTAGGCCTAGCGCCCCCGACAGGAAACGCCTCAAAGCGCAACGTGGACACATCCAAATTTTTGAAAGAAAACAGAGGTGTTTTTTGCAAAGTGCCTACCTGTAGATTTTGGCCTCTAGCTCAGCCGGCTCCTAGGGAAACCTACCAACCTGTGCATTTCTGAAAACTAGAGACCTAGGGGAATCCAATATGGGGTGAATTGTGTTGCTCGGACCAGGTTCTGTTACCCAGAATCCTTTGCAAACCTCAAAATTTGGCTAAAAAAAACACATGTTCCTCACATTTCTGTGGCAGAAAGTTCTGGAATCTGAGAGGAGCCACAAATTTCCTTCCACCCAGCATTCCCCCAAGTCTCCCGATAAAAATGATACCTCACTTCTGTGGGTAGGCCTAGCGGCCGCAACAGGAGGCGCCCCAAAACGCAACGTGGACACATCCCATTTTTGAAAGAAAACAGAGGTGTTTTTTGCAAAGTGCCTACCTGTAGATTTTGGCCTCTAGCTCTGCCGGCACCTAGGGAAACCTACCAAACCTGTGCATTTCTGAAAACTAGAGACCTAGGGGAATCCAAGATGGGGTGACTTGTGTGGCTCGGACCAGGTGCTGCTTCCCAGAATCCATTGCAAACCTCAAAATTTGGCTACAAAAACTCATGTTCCTCACATTTCTGTGGCAGAAAGTTCTGGAACCTGAGAGCAGCCACAAATTTCATTCCACCCAGCGTTCCCCCAAGTCTCCCGATAAAAATGATACCTCACTTGTGTGGGTAGGCCTAGCGCCCGCGACAGGAAACGCCCCAAAGCTCAACGTGGACACATCCATATTTTTGAAAGAAAACAGAGGTGTTTTTTGCAAAGTGCCTACCTGTAGATTTTGGCCTCTAGCTCAGCCGGCACCTAGGGAAACCTACCAAACCTGTGCATTTCTGAAAACTAGAGACCAGGGGAATCCAAGATGGGGTGACTTGTGTGGCTCGGACCAGGTTCTGTTACCCAGAATCCTTTGCAAACCTCAAAATTTGGCTAAAAAAACACATGTTCCTCACATTTCTGTGGCAGAAAGTTCTGGAATCTGAGAGGAGCCACAAATTTCCTTCCACCCAGCGTTCCCCCAAGTCTCCCGATAAAAATGATACCTCACTTGTGTGGGTAGGCCAAGCGCCTGCGACAGGAAACGCCCCAAAGCGCAACGTGGACACATCCACATTTTTGAAAGAAAACATAGGTGTTTTTTGCAAAGTGCCTACCTGTAGATTTTGGCCTCTAGCTCAGCCGGCACCTAGGGAAACCTACCAAACCTGTGCATTTCGGAAAACTAGAGACCTAGGGGAATCCAAGATGGGGTGACTTGTGTGGCTCGGACCAGGTGCTGTTACCCAGAATCCTTTGCAAACCTCAAAATTTGGCTACAAAAACACATGTTCCTCACATTTCTGTGGCAGAAAGTTCTGGAATCTGAGAGGAGCCACAAATTTCATTCCACCCAGCGTTCCCCCAAGTCTCCCGATAAAAATGATACCTCACTTGTGTGGGTAGGCCTAGCGCCCGCGACATGAAACGCCCCAAAGCGCAACGTGGACACATCCAAATTTTTGAAAGAAAACAGAGGTGTTTTTTGCAAAGTGCCTACCTGTAGATTTTGGCCTCTAGCTCAGCCGGCACCTAGGGAAACCTACCAAACCTGTGCATTTCGGAAAACTAGAGACCTAGGGGAATCCAAGATGGGGTGACTTGTGTGGCTCGGACCAGGTGCTGTTACCCAGAATCCTTTGCAAACCTCAAAATTTGGCTACAAAAACACATGTTCCTCACATTTCTGTGGCAGAAAGTTCTGGAATCTGAGAGGAGCCACAAATTTCATTCCACCCAGCGTTCCCCCAAGTCTCCCGATAAAAATGATACCTCACTTGTGTGGGTAGGCCTAGCGCCCGCGACATGAAACGCCCCAAAGCGCAACGTGGACACATCCAAATTTTTGAAAGAAACCAGAGGTGTTTTTTGCAAAGTGCCTACCTGTAGATTTTGGCCTCTAGCTCAGCCGGCACCTAGGGAAACCTACCAAACCTGTGCATTTCGGAAAACTAGAGACCTAGGGGAATCCAAGATGGGGTGACTTGTGTGGCTCGGACCAGGTGCTGTTACCCAGAATCCTTTGCAAACCTCAAAATTTGGCTACAAAAACACATGTTCCTCACATTTCTGTGGCAGAAAGTTCTGGAATCTGAGAGGAGCCACAAATTTCATTCCACCCAGCGTTCCCCCAAGTCTCCCGATAAAAATGATACCTCACTTGTGTGGGTAGGCCTAGCGCCCGCGACATGAAACGCCCCAAAGCCCAACGTGGACACATCCAAATTTTTGAAAGAAAACAGAGGTGTTTTTTGCAAAGTGCCTACCTGTAGATTTTGGCCTCTAGCTCAGCCGGCACCTAGGGAAACCTACCAAACCTGTGCATTTCTGAAAACTAGAGACCTAGGGGAATCCAAGATGGGGTGACTTTTGTGGCTCGGACCAGGTTCTGTTACCCAGAATCCTTTGCAAACCTCAAAATTTGGCTAAAAAAACACATGTTCCTCACATTTCTGTGGCAGAAAGTTCTGGAATCTGAGAGGAGCCACAAATTTCCGTCCACCCAGCGTTCCCCCAAGTCTCCCGATAAAAATGATACCTCACTTGTGTGGGTAGGCCTAGCGCCCGCGACAGGAAACGCCCCAAAGCGCAACGTGGACACATCCACATTTTTGAAAGAAAACAGAGGTGTTTTTTGCAAAGTGCCTACCTGTAGATTTTGGCCTCTAGCTCAGCCGGCACCTAGGGAAACCTACCAAACCTGTGCATTTCTGAAAACTAGAGACCTAGGGGAACCCAAGATGGGGTGACTTGTGTGGCTCGGACCAGGTTCTGTTACCCAGAATCCTTTGCAAACCTCAAAATTTGGCTAAAAAGACACATGTTCCTCACATTTCTGTGGCAAAAAGTTCTGGAATCTGAGAGGAGCCACAAATTTCCTTCCACCCAGCGTTCCCCCAAGTCTCCCGATAAAAATGATACCTCACTTGTGTGGGTAGGCCTAGCGCCCGCGACAGGAAACGCCCCAAAGCGCAACGTGGACACATCCAAATTTTTGAAAGAAAACAGAGGTGTTTTTTGCAAAGTGCCTACCTGTAGATTTTGGCGTCTAGCTCAGCCGGCACCTAGGGAAACCTACCAAACCTGTGCATTTCTGAAAACTAGAGACCTAGGGGAATCCAATATGGGGTGACTTGTGTGGCTCGGACCAGGTTCTGTTACCCAGAATCCTTTGCAAACCTCCAAATTTGGCTAAAAAAAACACATGTTCCTCACATTTCTGTGGCAATAAGTTCTGGAATCTGAGAGGAGCCACAAATATCCTTCCACCCAGCTTTCCCCCAAGTCTCCCGATAAAAATGATACCTCACTTGTGTGGGTAGGCCTAGCAGCCGCGACAGGAGACGCCCCAAAACGCAACGTGGACACATCCCATTTTTTGAAAGAAAACAGAGCTGTTTTTTGCAAAGTGCCTACCTGTAGATTTTGGCCTCTAGCTCAGCCGGCACCTAGGGAAACCTACCAAACCTGTGCATTTCTGAAAACTAGAGACCTAGGGGAATCCAAGATGGGGTGACTTGTGTGGCTCGGACCAGGTTCTGTTACCCAGATTCCTTTGCAAACCTCAAAATTTGCCTAAAAAAACACATGTTCCTCACATTTCTGTGGCAGAAAGTTCTGGAATCTGAGAGGAGCCACAAATTTCCTTCCACCCAGCGTTCCCACAAGTCTCCCGATAAAAATGATACCTCACTTGTGTGGGTAGGCCAAGCGCCCGTGACAGGAAACGCCCCAAAGCACAACGTGGACACATCCACATTTTTGAATGAAAACAGAGGTGTTTTTTGCAAAGTGCCTACCTGTAGATTTTGGCCTCTAGCTCAGCCGGCACCTAGGGAAACCTACCAAACCTGTGCATTTCTGAAAACTAGAGACCTAGAGGAATCCAAGATGGGGTGACTTGTGTGGCTCGGACCAGGTTCTGTTACCCAGAATCCTTTGCAAACCTCAAAATTTGGCTAAAAAAACACATGTTCCTCACATTTCTGTGGCAGAAAGTTCTGGAATCTGAGAGGAGCCACAAATTTCCTTCCACCCAGCGTTCCCCCAAGTTTCCCGATAAAAATGATACCTCACATGTGTGGGTAGGCCTAGCGCCCGTGACAGGAAACGCGCCAAAGCGCAACATGGACACATCCAAATTTTTGAAAGAAAACAGAGGTGTTTTTTGCAAAGTGCCTACCTGTAGATTTTGGCCTCTAGCTCAGCCGGCACCTATGGAAACCTACCAAACCTGTGCATTTCTGAAAACTAGAGACCTAGGGGAATCCAAGATGGGGTGACTTGTGTGGCTCGGACCAGGTTCTGTTACCCAGAATCCTTTGCAAACCTCAAAATTTGGCTAAAAAAAACACATGTTCCTCACATTTCTGGAATCTGGGGGAAGCCACAAACTTCCTTCCACCCAGCGTTCCCCCAAGTCTCCCGATAAAAATGATACCTCACTTTTGTGGGTGGGCCAGGTGCCTGCAACAGAATAAGGCCCAAAACTTGTAGAGATAGAGGGGATAGCACAGCGAGTTTATAAGGACATATTCTTTTATACATCTTTAGACTGACTCTGCTTTGGGGATCCACATAAGTGAGGTGTCATTTTACTTGGGAGACTGAGGGGAACACTGGGGAGTAGGAATTTTGTGCTGGAGTGGTGATCCTACGAAGAATAGTCAGGAAAATATGCTTTTTTAAGCAAATTTTGAGGTTTACAGAGGAGTCTGGGTAAGAAAATGTTGGGGGATCCACGCAAGCCACACCTCTCTGGACTCCTTGGGGTGTCTAGTTTTAAAAAATGTCTGGGTTTGGTAGGTTTCCCTAGATGAAGGCCGCACACAGGACCAAAAACATAGGTGCCCTCTCTCCCCCAAACACAGGTAGTTTTGTAATATATTGTTTTGATGTGTCCACATACGTCCGTGATGTGCCAAACACAAAAAATTTGAAAAGAAACGCACTTAGGTTATGTGAAAAAGACCCCTCACCCACCAACCAAGTTGGTGGCATGCTTCATCATCGGGGTCCCACCTAAAGCACCTAGCGTGTCACAGGTGTGCTGCGACGCCTGATTACAGCGGAGCAGGTTTTGTCATTTTTACCACACATACTGGTTGGATTTGGCACGAGGGTGAGTGATGGTTCAGTGGATCAAATTTTACTAACAAGAGCTTTCACAAAAATGAAATGCACTGTTAGTAACTGAAAGGCAAAAAACTGAACCAATAACTCACAGCTCGTGAGCTGTAAAGCTGCGACAAGGCACCAACCGCTTTACAGTCCATTCACACAACTTTCATACATGACACACACAAGACCATTCACACCGCCAGCCACGGGCCCAGCACATTACAACACTCACATCGACACACAGCGCCACTCAAGGGCCCATCACTTACATACGCCCACATGCCTGATACAACAATCACACCAGTTGATGGGAGTGTGTGGACTGGTGTTTGGCTGTAAGTGTGTTGCAGTAGCCAACAGCAAGTCAATATGTACACTCTCAGCCAAGCCCCACTCCACACACAATGGCATCATTTTTTTTTTTTTTTTAAACAGAGGAACCCCTAACTAAGTAGAAAGAATTACAAAACTACAAACATAAAAGCTCTAACTAAGTACATGACAGAAATGCTAACCATGAAACTGAACACATGAAAATACAAAACAGACATGAGTTTGCACTCATGGTTGTTCCCAGAAATTCTTCTGGGTGTGGTAATTCTTAAAACAACCACCCACACACAGACCAGGCTTTGAAGGACAATCTAGGCAGTACATTCGAGTCTCCCTCCGGATACCTCTTCGAAAACACACTATACATTTCTTAGCTGGAAAGCCTTTTTTGGGTGTGGGAGGAATGTGCTCAGCAAAGTGGCGATCTTTCAATCTAGCCACATCCTCCACCACTGCTTCGCTAGGAACTCTGGCCTGTTCCACCACAATAAGGCTCTCTATCACTGACTCCTGAAATTTCACAAATGTCATCTTTGACTCTGGAGACCTATGCCTAAACACAATAAAAGCATTGAAGGTTGCTAAGTGGAAGAGGTGAGGTGCTAACTTCTTATACCAAACGTAAGACTTACGAATAGCAGTATAAGGTTCCAACCTCTGGTCAACTCTATCTACACATCCCATGTGCTTATTATAATCTAAAATGCACACAGGTTACCGCACTTCAGCAACCTGGCCCCAAACAGTCACGGGGAAGTACTCTCATCATGGATGGTACTTAGCATGTAGACATCCCTCTTGTCTGAAAATTTCAAAGCTAGCAGCTCCTCGTTCCGCAAGGCACAGCACTGTCCCCTCTCAAGTTTTTTACAGACAAGCTCCCTTGGATAGCCTTTCCGGTTACAACGGATTGTGCCACAAGCAACTGTGTCCACTCTAAACAATTCCTTGAACAACTGCCCACCAGTGTAGAAGTTATCTACATACAAATGGTGACCTTTGTTGAACAGTCGTCTACCAAGATCCCACACAATTTTCTCAGTAACTCCAAAAGTGGGAGAACAACCGGGGGGTCAATATTGGAATCCCTACCAGTGTACACACGGAAACTATACACATACTTTCCTACTTTCAGACAGCATATACAATTTAATTCCATATAGTGCCCTTTTGCTAGGAATGTACTGCCTAAAAACCAAACGACCCTTGAAGAGGACCAAAGACTCGTCCACACTTATCTCTTTGCCTGGAACATAGACCTCCGAAAACCGATCTACAAAATGATCAAGGACAGGCCTAATCTTAAAAAGACGGTCAGAATCTGGGTGATCTCGTGGCAAGGCTAATGCATTGTCAACAAAATGCAGCATCCTAAGAAGAAGCAAATACCGATTACGACTCATGGTCGCAGGAAATATAGCTTTTGCCATCAAGGGACTAGTAGACCAATAAGAAGCCAGTGACGGCTTCCTTATCAACCCCATCAAAAAAGTCAAACCCAAAAACTTTTTTATCTCCTCCAAATTTGTGGGAATCCACTGGGCAGCTCTAGAGTGTGGCCTAAGTCTAGCAGCGTTGTCCCTCAAATGCTGCTCCGCATACAAATTAGTCTGCTCAACAATCTCTTCCAAAAACATATCATCCATGAATAACTCAAAGAAATTGATAGGCAAAAAGTTCTCTGTATTGGCGTTACACCCCAGGAGACCAGTAAAGGCAGGCAACTCTGGCTGCTCCATGTTTGGGGCAACCCAGACATCAGGTCTTATAACTAGAAACCTTTGAGCCCCAGGTTGCTGCACTATTGGCACATCAGTGTCCTCCTCTAAAACAGGCCCTTCATCTGCACTGAGTGTGGCTTCATCATCAGAAGATTCCCCTCCAACAGAAACATCACTGCCAGAATCTCTGACTTCCTCCTCTGCCTCAGATGCAGAGTCCGTCTCATAATCATGATCAGACTGTGACTCAAAAAGCATACCAACCACCTGCTGAGCGGTCATCCTGCGGCTAGCCATGATCTCTCCTGCTAAAATTAACTGGACAAATTCACCACCAACAACCAGCACTGTGTAAGACAAGTAACAAAGTGTAGCTTTGTTAGTAAGAGTTATAAACTCAAAAACTATACCGCTCACTTGCCTGAAAAACCTTGATTCACCAGCAACTACTCTGCACAGACACAGCAATCACCAATGATATCCCACTAAAAAGAAAGAAAGAAAGGCAAATTAGAAATAAGACAAAACAAATATCATTGTGCACAAACCTAAGGACAATTTCACACACAATCCTGCATTTAGTACACCCCCTACAAACATGTCATTCATGCATGGCAACAATACTCCTTTGGAGTAAATTGTTTTTACTTACCTAAAACATGCAACTGTGCAATCTGCAGGTCAACCACTGCCAAAACCACAAGGAGCCACAGCAAATAAATCAAAAGCTTTGAACTAGAACAAAAAGAAGGAAAACATTTTTTATCACAAATGCAAATACTTCATTAGTTGACAAACACCCCACCATCAAACATTTAGAAATTGGTGCCTAAGTGGATTATGCCATAGGGCATATGGGCCTACTAAAAAAATAGGTCTGTCTGCCCCAAGGAGGCCAGAAAATACCTTTAGTAGTGTGTCCCCATGGAGAGCGACCCTTGCCAAAGGGGACAGCCCTCAAACAAAAAAAACAAAAAAACACACACAACACTATCCCTGGTGCCTAAGTGGCTTCTGCCCCCCTTGGGGGCAGATCAGCCTAAAAATAATAGGCTGATCTGTCTCCAAGGGGTGCAGAAATGGCCTGGGTACATGTGCCCCCAAAGTGGGGGGCGACCCTTGCCCAAGGCCCCCCCCCCATCCACTAACACACACACACACACTATCCCTGGTGTCTAAGTGGCTTCTGCCCCCCTTGGGGGCAGGTGGGCCTAATAAAATAGGCCCATCTGCCCCCAGGGGGGCCAGAAATGGCCAACAGGTCAATGCCCCCCTTGGGGGGGGGGCCCGTGACCAAGGGGACACCCCCCCACAAAAATAAAAAAATAAAAAAAATCCCTAGCGTTCTAGTGGTTTCTGCCCCCTTGGGGGCAGATCTGCCTACAAATAATAGGCTGATCTGTCTCCAAGGGGTGCAGAAATGGCCTGGGTACATGTGCCCCCAAAGTGGGGGGCGAACCTTGCCCAAGGACCCCCCCCATCCACTAAAACACACACACACACACACTATCCCTGGTGTCTAAGTGGCTTCTGCCCCCCTTGGGGGCAGGTGGGCCTAAAAAAATAGGCCCATCTGCCCCCAAGGGGGGCAGAAATGGCCAACAGGTCAATGCCCCCCTTGGGGGGGTGCCCTGTGACCAAGGGGACGCCCCCCCACAAAAATAAACAAATAACAAAAATCCCTGGCGTTCTAGTGGTTTCTGCCCCCCTTGGGGGCAGATCAGCCTAAAAATAATAGGCTGATCTGTCTCCAAGGGGTGCAGAAATGGCCTCGGTACATGTGCCCCCAAAGTGGGGGGCGACCCTTGCCCATGCCCCCCCCATCCACTAACACACACACACACTATCCCTGGTGTCTAAGTGGCTTCTGCCCCTCTTGGGGGCAGGTGGGCCTAAAAAAATAGGCCCATCTGCCCCCAGGGGGGGGCAGAAATGGCCAACAGGTCAATGCCCCCCTTGGGGGGGCGCCCCGTGACCAAGGGGACGCCCCCCCCCACAAAAATAAACAAATAAAAAAAATCCCTGGTGTTCTAGTGGTTTCTGTCCCCCTTGGGGGCAGATCAGTCTAAAAATAATAGGCTGATCTGTCTCCAAGGGGTGCAGAAATGGCCTCAGTACATGTGCCCCCAAAGTGGGGGGCGACCCTTGCCCATGCCCCCCCCCATCCACTAACACACACACACTATCCCTGGTGTCTAAGTGGCTTCTGCCCCCCTTGGGGGCAGGTGGGCCTAAAAAATAGGCCCATCTGCCCTCAGGGGGGGCAGAAATGGCCAACAGGTCAATGCCCCCCTTGGGGGGGGCGCCCCGTGCCCAAGGGGACGCCCCCCCACAAAAATAAACACATTAAAAAAATCCCTGGCGTTCTAGTGGTTTCTGCCCCCCTTGGGGCAGATCAGCCTAAAAATAATAGGCTGATCTGCCCCCAAGGGGGGCAGAAATGGCCCTAAAAGACATGCCCCCCAAAGGGGAGCGACCCTTGCCCAAGGGGCCGCCCCCCCATCCACTACACACACAATCCCTGGTGCCTAAGTGGCTTCTGCCCCCCTTGGGGGCAGATGGACCTAAAAAAAATAGGCCGATCTGCCCCCAAGGGGGGCAGAAAAGGCCAACAGTTCTATGCCCCCTTGGAGGGGGCGCCCCTTGCCCAAGGGGGCACCCCCCCACATAAATACACATATAAATAAAAATCCCTGGTGATCTAGTGTTTTCTGCCCCCCTTGGGGGCAGATCTGCCTAAAAAGTAGGCTAATCTGCCCCCAAGGGGGGCAGAAATGGCCGTAAATAATTGCCCCCTAAAGGGGAGCGACCCTTGCCCAAGGGGCCGCTCCCCTTGTGCCAGAAACAGTAGGGAAATACAAAAAAAAAAATCCCTGGTGTCTAGTGGGCATTCCTGCTGCCCGATCGCAATGCGATCGGGCAGCAGGAATGCTCAAAGAGACACCGGGGGAAAGGAAAAGCCTTTCCTTTCCCCCGGTGCCTCTTTGGCCCAAACCCCCCACCCACCGGGAAGAGGAACTCACCTCTTCTCCGCTCGCCGCACAGGAAGCAAATGGCTTCCTGTGCGGCGAGATCCCCATAATGAAGTCAGCGCGCGATCGGGCGCTGATGTCATTATGGGGGGGTGAGGGGGTCAGGGGTGGAAGGGGAGGGGCTTCCCCTTCCATCCCTGACTTTGGGGGGTGGGGGGAAGCACACAGAGGGAGCGAGAGCGCTCCCTCTGGGCTGTGTGCCGAGGACGTAATGGTTACGTCCTCGGCACAGCAGCACTGTGCCGCAGGACGTAACCATTACGTCTGCGGCACAGAACGGGTTAAAATGACACCAAAATGACAAATATCCATTACAGGGAACCAGAGATCTGAATTTTTGAAGATTAAAAGTAACTAGTGCTTAGAAGCCAATACTGCTTAGAGGGAATGAAGCCGGGACATATTCAAGAGTTCCAGCCGTCTACAATGTAGTACTTTACACTTACTTTCAGAATTTTTTCTTGATGCAGGAAAGTGGTCCACAACCCCAATCCAAGGTTCCAGAATCTCTGAATTGCTCATTGGGACATTGGGACTACAATACCCACAAGGCACTTGCCCAAATCCTTGCAAGTCTGCTGGGCGAACTTCAGGCTGTTGTGGAAGTTAGTGCAGGGAAGCTCTTTTATCCGGTTGCTTTCTGAGAGGCCACTCCTGAGTTCTTATTAAAGCAAGGCAAAGTCCTTTCCCCTGTGATTCAGTGTGCAACGTGCAGTGCAGGACTCTGCTTACAAACCAGGTTTCAGCAGGGCAGTCCTTCTTTTTCTTGTGGTTTCAGGCAGAAGATCTTAATTCCTATGCAGATCTTCCACTTTTATTCCATCAACTTGGGGAAAAGTCACTGGAGATTCTTGTCCAATGGGCTGCAGGGTACAACCCAGAACAGGGGAGGCTCCTCCGCACACACTTGCTTCCAGCACCCTTATGCGGTGCTTTGACATTCGCCAGGTGAGTTGTCAATGAATTTGCAGACCTGTCTTGAACCAGAACCTTTCTCCTCCCCCAACCAAATCCCACCCCCATGAACTAGAGATGTAGTAACCTTTCCCCAGATACTAGGCTGCTCAAGGCCGGTGGTTGCACTCATTCAAGATCCCAAGACAAAGGTGGATGAATGGAGGTTTGTCCACAACTCGGCAAGTTAGTCCGGGGTCTCCACACCAGCCTTAAGGCATTGGCCCCAGTCTGCAAAGCACAGGGGAGGGTCGCCTTGGGATACACGCTATTCCCGGTGGCACCCAGCCAAGCCGGATTCTCTAATCCACAAATAGTTACCAATTTTGCACCTCCCACGAACAGGGGCACCATGTCTTAGGCACAATGACTTGGGTTGCCCCAGGAATCCCAATTGCACACGAACAGTTGCCAAATCTGCACCTCCCTAAAAGGAAGCACAATGTCGAATGTGCAATGAATTGCACCAGAGGATTTTGATCACCCACAAAGGGTTACCAATTTCTGTCCCATTCTGGTATGGGCGCAATGTTTGGTGTGCAATGACCTGAGTTGCACTGGGCGATTCACACAGCACACGCAATGTGACCAATGCCTTGCCTTCCTGGAATGAGGCACAATGTCTGCTGCACAACGACTTGAGTCGCACCAGATAATTTCGCTCACACACGAAAAGTAACCAATGCAGTGGCTCCCTGGAAAAAGACACAATAGCCCTCATTACAACATTGGCGGTAAATCCCGCTTACCTCCGTGCAGAAGACCGCCAACAAACTGCCGTGGCTGCGGAATTCCGCCACAGCTATTACGACCCACAGCTCGGAATCCACCAAAATCTAGACACCCACACAAGTCCGCCACACCAAAGGTCAGTGATAAACTGGCGATAACAAAACCTCCACCGTCACGCCAACAGGAATACGCCCACACTATCACGACCCACGAATCCACGCGGCAGTCTTTCAACTGTGGTATTCCATTGGCGATACACACCGCCGCGTGCAAAATACACACACATTTACAAAACACAACCACATTGGACAAATCAAAATACACACAGCTGATGCACATACACACACCATTCCCATACACCTAAAACAATATAAAACACACACCCACATTACCAACAAACCCTTACAACGAAAGACTTGGAAGAAGCAGAGAGACAGAAAAGCAAAGACCACACCAGCATACAGAAGCACACAACACCATCGCTCATACACATCCACGCACAAAACAACACACACCCCTAAACATCACCCCACACATCACAACACACACCACATCACTCTCACCACCCCATGGCACCGCAAAGACACCCCAGATTATCTGAGGAGGAGCTCAGGGTCATGGTGGAGGAAATCATCCGGGTAGAGCCACAGCTATTCGGTTCACAGGTGCAGCACACCTCCATAGCTAGGAAGATGGAGCTATGGTGCAGAATCGTGGACAGGGTCAACGCAGTGGGACAGCACCCAAGAACACGGGATGACATCAGGAAGAGGTGGAATGACCTATGGGGAAGGTTCGTTCCGTGGTCTCAAGACACCACATTGCGGTTCAGAGGACTGGCGGCGGACCCCCACCTCCTCCCCCACAACTAACAACATGGGAGGAGCAGGTCTTGGCTATACTGCATCTTGAAGGCCTCGCAGGAGTAGCTGGGGGAATGGACTCTGGTAAGTCAAATATTTAACTACCATATACCCCACCCTACCTGCATGCTATCACATACCCCCACCCTCACCCTCACCCCCATCACTCCAACTCCTCACATATGTCCCACTATCACAAACCACACATCCCAACACCAAGCCCTGCATGCAACAACAGAGCATGGACACCCATCACCAATGCATGTCCACTACAGACACCTACACAGACCCCAAAACAATTTTCACACAAGGTCCTACACAAAAATGTAAGCACTGGGGTACAGGGTCACCCACCCATTGCACACCATGGCACACCCAGATGCAATAATCATGCCTTTACACCCCTGCAGGACCCCTACCCAACGTCACCGGACAGGAGGTTCCAGACATGTCCACTCCCCCACAGAAAAGGCCCACAGTGATGACAGCAGCTCTGTCCAACTGGATCTAGATGACCAGCCCGGCCCATCTGGGACCTCAGGACAGTCGGTTCCCCTGACACAGTCACAGGCCACCACAGAGCCTCCCCCCTCAGGAAACACCGGCACACGGTTCAGGGGACAGAGGCCCAGGAAAACCGGGGAACTGGGAGGTCTGCTGTGCGACAGGTTGAGGACAGGCCCAGGGAACCTACTCTCCACGAGGCCCTCTCCAACATCATGGGAGTGTACCATCATTCCCAGGAGACGATGGCAACGGTACTGGCCAAGTTTCAGGAGACCCAGCGGCTGCAGGAGGAACAGTACTTTGGGTTCAGGGAGGAACTCAAGTCCATCAACACCACCCTGGGCACCATTGTAGGGGTGCTCAAGGACCTTGTCAACACCAGGAGGGACACTGTGGCACAACAAGGGGCCCCTGACACTAGCCTGGACAATGAACTGCCCACCACCTCTGCCGGTGCTTGTGGACAGGAGGCACCGCCACAGGACCACGACACCAGCACCCCACCCCCTGCAGATGGAGAACCACCCCGTAAGCAGTCCCTGATATCACACTGAATGTCATTCGTCTGTCCCACTTTGTCACCCTGTCCATCCTTAAACTGCCATAGCTCCACTTCCTATGCCCCTTTGGACAATGCATCTGTGAGACAAATAGACTGGACTCTGCCATGGACATTCCTCCACCGTCACCCCCACCCATTTTACAACCCCTCCACTATTTTGCACTTAAATAAACACCCTTGAATCACAAAACAATCTGGAGTCAGTCTGTGCTTTCACAATTGTGTATTTGCAATAACTGAGGAAAAACCCAATGTCCATTCTAATGTCTGCATACCTATGTCACACAGCTCTAGTCCATAAGGTAACATAGCAGAGGTCACACAGTGGGACCCACATCTGTGAAATTGAAAGGCAAAGTGACAAATCAGGGTCCATACACTGGGTGAAAGTGACAGACAGATGATAGGTCTAACAATTTTATCAGATGTAGGAGGCAGTGATGTCTTTTTACCTGTGTCTTACTGGAAGTATTGCTGGATCACTGTGTTTCTGTTGTCTATGTCCTCTTCTTCTGCCTCCTCTTCTTCACTGTCCACAGGCTCCACAGCTGCCACAAGACCTCCTTCTGGACCATCCTCCTGCAGAAAAGGCACCTGTCGTCGCAAAGCCAAGTTGTGCAGCATACATCAGGCCACGATGATCTGGAACACCTTCTTTGGTGAGTAGTATAGGGAACCACCTGCATATGGAGGCACCTGAACCTGGCCTTCAGCAGGCTGAAGGTTCTTTCAATAATCCTCCTAGTTCGCCCATGTGCCTCATTGTAGCGTTTCTCTGCCCTTGTCCTGGGATTTCTCACTGGGGTCAGTGGCCATGACAGTTTGGGGTGCCCAGAGTCACCTGCAAATGTCGAGGGACAACTGTTAGACACACACTAACCCTTAGGGACAACCCCAGACCCAGACAACTCTTCACACGTTATAGGGTCCTTGTCCGCACCTGATAGCCATACACGGTGCCTCTGGAGTTGCCCCATTTCACATAAGGGATGCTACAATTCCGCAGAATGTAAGCGTCATGCACTGAGCCAGGAAACTTGGCGTTCACATTGGAGATGTCCTGGTCAGCCAAACACACCATCTGCACATTCATAGAATGGTAGCTCTTCCGGTTTCTGTACACCTGTTCACTGCTGCGGGGGGGGGACCAAGGCCGCATGTGTACCATCAATGGCACCTATGATGTTGGGGATATGTCCCAGGGCATAGAAATCACATTTCACTGTAGGCAAATCCTCCACCTGAGGGAACACGATGTAGCTGGGCATGTGTTTCAGCAGGGCAGACAACACTCTGGATAATACGTTGGAGAACATAGGCTGGGACATCCCTGATGCAATGGCCACTGTTGTTTGAAAATACCCACTTGACAAGAAATGGAGTACTGACAGGACCTGCACTAGAGGGGGGATTCCTGTGGGATGGTGGATATCTGACATCAGGTCTGGCTCCAACTGGGCACACAGTTCCTGGATTGTGGCACAATCTAGTCTGTAGGTGACTATTACATGTCGCTCTTCCATTGTCGACAGGTCCACCAGCGGTGTGTACACCGGAGGATGCCGCCATTTCCTCACCTGGCCCAGCGGACGTGCCCTATGGATGAGAACAGCGAGCACAGAGTCAGCCAACACTGAGGTAGGAAAAAAACTATTGTATTGCACACATTTGTCAATACGCTATGTGCCTGTCTCTGTGTATATGCTAAGCCAATATATGTGTGACACATTAAAAAATAATGCCATGTGGCCACTTGAAATGGCGGCTGCCTGACCTGTAATGTGGGACAAGGGGATATGAGGTAACTGCGCTGGCGTTCTACACCGTCGCAGTAGGCGGTCAAAGACTGTGGCGCAATCCTGCATCGGTTAACATTGGGCCCTATGGGTCCCAGGAGCCAATGACGATGTACGCCGGCGGTGACGGTACGCACCGCCGCGAACGTGACCGCCATTTTCTCTCTGTTCACTCACTTGATACCTGATCTTCGACAGGAGAGGACCTACACTGCAAGTGCTGCTGTGACCTCAGTCTGGAAGCGACAATGGCTCATGTGTCTGGGGAAATGGCCCCTGCCTTCACATTGGAGGAGTTGGATAAACTAGTGGATGGGGTCCTCCCCCAGTACACGCTACTCTACGGTCCTCCAGACAAACAGGTGAGTACACTGTGAGCATGCTGAATGGGCAATGCCTGTTTAGAGTCGTGTGGATGGAAGATACGGGGGGGAGATGAGGCCTGCATGATCGGACGGTGAGTGTATGTGCGTCAGGGCAAGGGTGGGAACATGGGACAATGACTGTGACGATCCGGACGGTAAAAGTGTTCAATTTTCCCCTGTACTATTCCTCTAGGTCAGCGCCCACCAGAAGAAGGATATTTGGCGTGGGCCTAGCGCCCGCGACAGGAAACGCCCCAAAGCGCAACGTGGACACATCCAAATTTTTTCAAGAAAACAGAGGTGTTTTTTGCAAAGTGCCTACCTGTAGATTTTGGCCTCTAGCTCAGCCGGCTCCTAGGGAAACCTACCAACCTGTGCATTTCTGAAAACTAAAGACCTAGGGGAATCCAATATGGGGTGAATTGTGTTGCTCGGACCAGGTTCTGTTACCCAGAATCCTTTGCAAACCTCAAAATTTGGCTAAAAAAAACACATGTTCCTCACATTTCTGTGGCAGAAAGTTCTGGAATCTGAGAGGAGCCACAAATTTCTTTCCACCCAGCGTTCCCCCAAGTCTCCCGATAAAAATGATACCTCACTTCTGTGGGTAGGCCTGGCGGCCGCAACAGGAGGCGCCCCAAAACGCAACGTGGACACATCCCATTTTTTGAAAGAAAACAGAGCTGATTTTGCAAAGTGCCTACCTGTAGATTTTGGCCTCTAGCTCAGCCGGCACCTAGGGAAACCTACCAAACCTGTGCATTTCTGAAAACTAGAGACCAGGGGAATCCAAGATGGGGTGACTTGTGTGGCTCGGACCAGGTTCTGTTACCCAGAATCCTTTGCAAACCTCAAAATTTGGCTAAAAAAACACATGTTCCTCACATTTCTGTGGCAGAAAGTTCTGGAATCTGAGAGGAGCCACAAATTTCCTTCCACCCAGCGTTCCCCCAAGTCTCCCGATAAAAATGATACCTCACTTGTGTGGGTAGGCCAAGCGCCTGCGACAGGAAACGCCCCAAAGCGCAACGTGGACACATCCACATTTTTGAAAGAAAACAGAGGTGTTTTTTGCAAAGTGCCTACCTGTAGATTTTGGCCTCTAGCTCAGCCGGCACCTAGGGAAACCTACCAAACCTGTGCATTTCGGAAAACTAGAGACCTAGGGGAATCCAAGATGGGGTGACTTGTGTGGCTCGGACCAGGTGCTGTTACCCAGAATCCTTTGCAAACCTCAAAATTTGGCTACAAAAACACATGTTCCTCACATTTCTGTGGCAGAAAGTTCTGGAATCTGAGAGGAGCCACAAATTTCATTCCACCCAGCGTTCCCCCAAGTCTCCCGATAAAAATGATACCTCACTTGTGTGGGTAGGCCTAGCGCCCGCGACATGAAACGCCCCAAAGCGCAACGTGGACACATCCAAATTTTTGAAAGAAAACAGAGGTGTTTTTTGCAAAGTGCCTACCTGTAGATTTTGGCCTCTAGCTCAGCCGGCACCTAGGGAAACTTACCAAACCTGGGCATTTCTGAAAAATAGAGTCCTAAGGGAATCCAAGATGGGGTGACTTGTGTGGCTCGGACCATGTTCTGTTACCCAGAATCCTTTGCAAACCTCAAAATTTGGCTAAAAAAACACATGTTCCTCACATTTCTGTGGCAGAAAGTTCTGGAATCTGAGAGGAGCCACAGATTTCCTTCCACCCAGCGTTCCCCCAACTCTCCCGATAAAAATGATACCTCACTTGTGTGGGTAGGCCTAGCGCCCGCGACAGGAAATGCCCCAAAGCGGAACATGGACACATCCAAATTTTTGAAAGAAAACAGAGGTGTTTTTTGCAAAGTTCCTACCTGTAGATTTTGGCCTCTAGCTCAGCCGGCACCTAGGGAAACCTACCAAACCTGTGCATTTCTGAAAACTAGAGACCTAGGGGAATCCAAGATGGGGTGACTTGTGAGGCTCGGACCAGGTTCTGTTACCCAGAATCCTTTGCAAACCTCAAAATTTGGCTAAAAAAAACACATGTTCCTCACATTTCTGTGGCAGAAAGTTCTGGAATCTGAGAGGAGCCACAAATTTCCTTCCACCCAGCGTTCCCCCAAGTCTCCAGATAAAAATTATACCTCACTTGTGTGGGTAGGCCTAGCGCCCGCGACAGGAAACGCCCCAAAGCTCAACGTGGACACATCCATATTTTTGAAAGAAAACAGAGGTGTTTTTTGCAAAGTGCCTACCTGTAGATTTTGGCCTCTAGCTCAGCCGGCACCTAGGGAAACCTACCAAACCTGTGCATTTCTGAAAACTAGAGACCAGGGGAATCCAAGATGGGGTGACTTGTGTGGCTCGGACCAGGTTCTGTTACCCAGAATCCTTTGCAAACCTCAAAATTTGGCTAAAAAAACACATGTTCCTCACATTTCTGTGGCAGAAAGTTCTGGAATCTGAGAGGAGCCACAAATTTCCTTCCACCCAGCGTTCCTCCAAGTCTCCCGATAAAAATGATACCTCACTTGTGTGGGTAGGCCAAGCGCCTGCGACAGGAAACGCCCCAAAGCGCAACGTGGACACATCCACATTTTTGAAAGAAAACAGAGGTGTTTTTTGCAAAGTGCCTACCAGTAGATTTTGGCCTCTAGCTCAGCCGGCACCTAGGGAAACCTACCAAACCTGTGCATTTCGGAAAACTAGAGACCTAGGGGAATCCAAGATGGGGTGACTTGTGTGGCTCGGACCAGGTGCTGTTACCCAGAATCCTTTGCAAACCTCAAAATTTGGCTACAAAAACACATGTTCCTCACATTTCTGTGGCAGAAAGTTCTGGAATCTGAGAGGAGCCACAAATTTCATTCCACCCAGCGTTCCCCCAAGTCTCCCGATAAAAATGATACCTCACTTGTGTGGGTAGGCCTAGCGCCCGCGACATGAAACGCCCCAAAGCGCAACGTGGACACATCCAAATTTTTGAAAGAAAACAGAGCTGTTTTTTGCAAAGTGCCTACCTGTAGATTTTGGCCTCTAGCTCAGCCGGCACCTAGGGAAACCTACCAAACCTGTGCATTTCTGAAAACTAGAGACCTAGGGGAATCCAAGATGGGGTGACTTGTGTGGCTCGGACCAGGTTCTGTTACCCAGATTCCTTTGCAAACCTCAAAATTTGGCTAACAAAAACACATGTTCCTCACATTTCTGTGGCAGAAAGTTCTGGAATCTGAGAGGAGCCACAAATTTCCTTCCACCCAGCGTTCCCCCAAGTCTCCCGATAAAAATGATACCTCACTTGTGTGGGTAGGCCAAGCGCCCGTGACAGGAAACGCCCCAAAGCACAACGTGGACACATCCACATTTTTGAAAGAAAACAGAGGTGTTTTTTGCAAAGTGCCTACCTGTAGATTTTGGCCTCTAGCTCAGCCGGCACCTAGGGAAACCTACCAAACCTGTGCATTTCTGAAAACTAGAGACCTAGAGGAATCCAAGATGGGGTGACTTGTGTGGCTCGGACCAGGTTCTGTTACCCAGAATCCTTTGCAAACCTCAAAATTTGGCTAAAAAAACACATGTTCCTCACATTTCTGTGGCAGAAAGTTCTGGAATCTGAGAGGAGCCACAAATTTCCGTCCACCCAGCGTTCCCCCAAGTCTCCCGATAAAAATGATACCTCACTTGTGTGGGTAGGCCTAGCGCCCACGACAGGAAACGCCCCAAAGCGCAACGTGGACACATCCAAATTTTTGAAAGAAAACAGAGGTGTTTTTTGCAAAGTGCCTACCTGTAGATTTTGGCCTCTAGCTCAGCCGGCACCTAGGGAAACCTATCAAACCTGTGCATTTCTGAAAACTAGAGACCTAGGGGAACCCAAGATGGGGTGACTTGTGTGGCTCGGACCAGGTTCTGTTACCCAGAATCCTTTGCAAACCTCAAAATTTGGCTAAAAAGACACATGTTCCTCACATTTCTGTGGCAAAAAGTTCTGGAATCTGAGAGGAGCCACAAATTTCCTTCCACCCAGCGTTCCCCCAAGTCTCCCGATAAAAATGATACCTCACTTTTGTGGGTAGGCCTAGCGCACACGACAGGAAACGCCCCAAAGCGCAACATGGACACATCCAAATTTTTGAAAGAAAACAGAGGTGTTTTTTGCAAAGTGCCTACCTGTAGATTTTGGCGTCTAGCTCAGCCGGCACCTAGGGAAACCTACCAAACCTGTGCATTTCTGAAAACTAGAGACCTAGGGGAATCCAATATGGGGTGACTTGTGTGGCTCGGACCAGGTTCTGTTACCCAGAATCCTTTGCAAACCTCCAAATTTGGCTAAAAAAAACACATGTTCCTCACATTTCTGTGGCAATAAGTTCTAGAATCTGAGAGGAGCCACAAATTTCCTTCCACCCAGCGTTCCCCCAAGTCTCCCGATAAAAATGATACCTCACTTGTGTGGGTAGGCCTAGCAGCCGCGACAGGAGACGCCCCAAAACGCAACGTGGACACATCCCATTTTTTGAAAGAAAACAGAGCTGTTTTTTGCAAAGTGCCTACCTGTAGATTTTGGCCTCTAGCTCAGCCGGCACCTAGGGAAACCTACCAAACCTGTGCATTTCTAAAAACTAGAGACCTAGGGGAATCCAAGATGGGGTGACTTGTGTGGCTCGGACCAGGTTCTGTTACCCAGATTCCTTTGCAAACCTCAAAATTTGCCTAAAAAAACACATGTTCCTCACATTTCTGTGGCAGAAAGTTCTGGAATCTGAGAGGAGCCACAAATTTCCTTCCAACCAGCGTTCCCCCAAGTCTCCCGATAAAAATGATACCTCACTTGTGTGGGTAGGCCAAGCGCCCGTGACAGGAAACGCCCCAAAGCACAACGTGTACACATCCACATTTTTGAAAGAAAACAGAGGTGTTTTTTGCAAAGTGCCTACCTGTAGATTTTGGCCTCTAGCTCAGCCGGCACCTAGGGAAACCTACCAAACCTGTGCATTTCTGAAAACTAGAGACCTAGAGGAATCCAAGATGGGGTGACTTGTGTGGCTCGGACCAGGTTCTGTTACCCAGAATCCTTTGCAAACCTCAAAATTTGGCTAAAAAAACACATGTTCCTCACATTTCTGTGGCAGAAAGTTCTGGAATCTGAGAGGAGCCACAAATTTCCTTCCACCCAGCGTTCCCCCAAGTTTCCCGATAAAAATGATACCTCACATGTGTGGGTAGGCCTAGCGCCCGTGACAGGAAACGCGCCAAAGCGCAACATGGACACATCGAAATTTTTGAAAGAAAACAGAGGTGTTTTTTGCAAAGTGCCTACCTGTAGATTTTGGCCTCTAGCTCAGCCGGCACCTAGGTAAACCTACCAAACCTGTGCATTTCTGAAAACTAGAGACCTAGGGGAATCCAAGATGGGGTGACTTGTGTGGCTCGGACCAGGTTCTGTTACCCAGAATCCTTTGCAAACCTCAAAATTTGGCTAAAAAAAACACATGTTCCTCACATTTCTGGAATCTGGGGGAAGCCACAAACTTCCTTCCACCCAGCGTTCCCCCAAGTCTCCCGATAAAAATGATACCTCACTTTTGTGGGTGGGCCAGGTGCCTGCAACAGAATAAGGCCCAAAACTTGTAGAGATAGAGGGGATAGCACAGCAAGTTTATAAGGACATATTCTTTTATACATCTTTAGACTGGCTCTGCTTTGGGGATCCACATAAGTGAGGTGTCATTTTACTTGGGAGACTGAGGGGAACACTGGGAGTAGGAATTTTGTGCTGGAGTGGTGATCCTACGAAGAATAGTCAGGAAAATATGCTTTTTTAAGCAAATTTTGAGGTTTACAGAGGAGTCTGGGTAAGAAAATGTTGGGGGATCCACGCAAGCCACACCTCCCTGGACTCCTTGGGGTGTCTAGTTTTAAAAAATGTCTGGGTTTGGTAGGTTTCCCTAGATGAAGGCCGCACACAGGACCAAAAACATAGGTGCCCTCTCTCCCCCAAACACAGGTAGTTTTGTAATATATTGTTTTGATGTGTCCACATACGTCCGTGATGTGCCAAACACAAAAATTTTGAAAAGAAACGCACTTAGGTTATGTGAAAAAGACCCCTCACCGACCAACCAAGTTGGTGGCATGCTTCATCATCGGGGTCCCACCTGAAGCACCTAGCGTGTCACAGGTGTGCTGCGACGCCTGATTACAGCGGAGCAGGTTTTGTCATTTTTACCACACATACTGGTTGGATTTGGCACGAGGGTGAGTGATGGTTCAGTGGATCAAATTTTACTAACAAGAGCTTTCACAAAAATGAAATGCACTGTTAATAACTGAAAGGCAAAAAACTGAACCAATAACTCACAGCTCGTGAGCTGTAAAGCTGCGACAAGGCACCAACCGCTTTACAGTCCATTCACACAACTTTCATACATGACACACACAAGACCATTCACACCGCCAGCCACGGGCCCAGCACATTACAACACTCACATCGACACACAGCGCCACTCAAGGGCCCATCACTTACATACGCCCACATGCCTGATACAACAATCACACCAGTTGATGGGAGTGTGTGGACTGGTGTTTGGCTGTAAGTGTGTTGCAGTAGCCAACAGCAAGTCAATATGTACACTCTCAGCCAAGCCCCACTCCACACACAATGGCATAATTTTTTTTTTTTTTTTAAACAGAGGAACCCCTAACTAAGTAGAAAGAATTACAAAACTACAAACATAAAAGCTCTAACTAAGTACATGACAGAAATGCTAACCATGAAACTGAACACATGAAAATACAAAACAGACATGAGTTTGCACTCATGGTTGTTCCCAGAAATTCTTCTGGGTGTGGTAATTCTTAAAACAACCACCCACACACAGACCAGGCTTTGAAGGACAATCTAGGCAGTACATTCAAGTCTCCCTCCGGATACCGCTTCGAAAACACACTCTACATTTCTTAGCTGGAAAGCCTTTTTTGGGTGTGGGAGGAATGTGCTCAGCAAAGTGGCGATCTTTCAATCTAGCCACATCCTCCACCACTGCTTCGCTAGGAACTCTGGCCTGTTCCACCACAATAAGGCTCTCTATCACTGACTCCTGAAATTTCACAAATGTCATCTTTGACTCTGGAGACCTATCCCTAAACACAATAAAAGCATTGAAGGTTGCTAAGTGGAAGAGGTGAAGTGCTAACTTCTTATACCAAACGTAAGACTTATGAATAGCAGTATAAGGTTCCAACCTCTGGTCAACTCTATCTACACATCCCATGTGCTTATTATAATCTAAAATGCACACAGGTTACCGCACTTCAGCAACCTGGCCCCAAACAGTCACGGGGAAGTACTCTCATCATGGATGGTACTTAGCATGTAGACATCCCTCTTGTCTGAAAATTTCAAAGCTAGCAGCTCCTCGTTCCGCAAGGCACAGCACTGTCCCCTCTCAAGTTTTTTACAGACAAGCTCCCTTGGATAGCCTTTCCGGTTACAACGGATTGTGCCACAAGCAACTGTGTCCACTCTAAACAATTCCTTGAACAACTGCCCACCAGTGTAGAAGTTATCTACATACAAATGGTGACCTTTGTTGAACAGTCGTCTACCAAGATCCCACACAATTTTCTCAGTAACTCCAAAAGTGGGAGAACAACCGGGGGGTCAATATTGGAATCCCTACCAGTGTACACACGGAAACTATACACATACTTTCCTACTTTCAGACAGCATATACAATTTAATTCCATATAGTGCCCTTTTGCTAGGAATGTACTGCCTAAAAACCAAACGACCCTTGAAGAGGACCAAAGACTCGTCCACACTTATCTCTTTGCCTGGAACATAGACCTCCGAAAACCGATCTACAAAATGATCAAGGACAGGCCTAATCTTAAAAAGACGGTCAGAATCTGGGTGATCTCGTGGCAAGGCTAATGCATTGTCAACAAAATGCAGCATCCTAAGAAGAAGCAAATACCGATTACGACTCATGGTCGCAGGAAATATAGCTTTTGCCATCAAGGGACTAGTAGACCAATAAGAAGCCAGTGACGGCTTCCTTATCAACCCCATCAAAAAAAGTCAAACCCAAAAACTTTTTTATCTCCTCCAAATTTGTGGGAATCCACTGGGCAGCTCTAGAGTGTGGCCTAAGTCTAGCAGCGTTGTCCCTCAAATGCTGCTCCGCATACAAATTAGTCTGCTCAACAATCTCTTCCAAAAACATATCATCCATGAATAACTCAAAGAAATTGATAGGCAAAAAGTTCTCTGTATTGGCGTTACACCCCAGGAGACCAGTAAAGGCAGGCAACTCTGGCTGCTCCATGTTTGGGGCAACCCAGACATCAGGTCTTATAAGTAGAAACCTTTGAGCCCCAGGTTGCTGCACTATTGGCACATCAGTGTCCTCCTCTAAAACAGGCCCTTCATCTGCACTGAGTGTGGCTTCATCATCAGAAGATTCCCCTCCAATAGAAACATCACTGCCAGAATCTCTGACTTCCTCCTCTGCCTCAGATGCAGAGTCCGTCTCATAATCATGATCAGACTGTGACTCAAAAAGCATACCAACCACCTGCTGAGCGGTCATCCTGCGGCTAGCCATGATCTCTCCTGCTAAAATTAACTGGACAAATTCACCACCAACAACCAGCACTGTGTAAGACAAGTAACAAAGTGTAGCTTTGTTAGTAAGAGTTATAAACTCAAAAACTATACCGCTCACTTGCCTGAAAAACCTTGATTCACCAGCAACTACTCTGCACAGACACAGCAATCACCAATGATATCCCACTAAAAAGAAAGAAAGAAAGGCAAATTAGAAATAAGACAAAACAAATATCATTGTGCACAAACCTAAGGACAATTTCACACACAATCCTGCATTTAGTACACCCCCTACAAACATGTCATTCATGCATGGCAACAATACTCCTTTGGAGTAAATTGTTTTTACTTACCTAAAACATGCAACTGTGCAATCTGCAGGTCAACCACTGCCAAAACCGCAAGGAGCCACAGCAAATAAAGCAAAAGCTTTGAACTAGAACAAAAAGAAGGAAAACATTTTTTATCACAAATGCAAATACTTCATTAGTTGACAAACACCCCACCATCAAACATTTAGAAATTGGTGCCTAAGTGGATTATGCCATAGGGCAGATGGGCCTACTAAAAAAATAGGCCTGTCTGCCCCAAGGAGGCCAGAAAATACCTTTAGTAGTGTGTCCCCATGGAGAGCGACCCTTGCCAAAGGGGACAGCCCTCAAACAAAAAAAACAAAAAAACACACACAACACTATCCCTGGTGCCTAAGTGGCTTCTGCCCCCCTTGGGGGCAGATCAGCCTAAAAATAATAGGCTTATCTGTCTCCAAGGGGTGCAGAAATGGCCTGGGTACATGTGCCCCCAAAGTGGGGGGCGACCCTTGCCCAAGGCCCCCCCCCCATCCACTAACACACACACACACACACACACTATCCCTGGTGTCTAAGTGGCTTCTGCCCCCCTTGGGGGCAGGTGGGCCTAATAAAATAGGCCCATCTGCCCCCAGGGGGGCCAGAAATGGCCAACAGGTCAATGCCCCCCTTGGGGGGGGCCCGTGACCAAGGGGACACCCCCCCCACAAAAATAAACAAATAAAAAAAATCCCTAGCGTTCTAGTGGTTTCTGCCCCCTTGGGGGCAGATCAGCCTACAAATAATAGGCTGATCTGTCTCCAAGGGGTGCAGAAATGGCCTGGGTACATGTGCCCCCAAAGTGGGGGGTGACCCTTGCCCAAGGACCCCCTCCATCCACTAACACACACACACACACACACACACACTATCCCTGGTGTCTAAGTGGCTTCTGCCCCCCTTGGGGGCAGGTGGGCCTAAAAAAATAGGCCCATCTGCCCCCAAGGGGGGCAGAAATGGCCAACAGGTCAATGCCCCCCTTGGGGGGGTGCCCTGTGACCAAGGGGACGCCCCCCACAAAAATAAACAAATAACAAAAATCCCTGGCGTTCTAGTGGTTTCTGCCCCCCTTGGGGGCAGATCAGCCTAAAAATAATAGGCTGATCTGTCTCCAAGGGGTGCAGAAATGGCCTCGGTACATGTGCCCCCAAAGTGGGGGGCGACCCTTGCCCATGCCCCCCCCATCCAAAAAAATAGGCCCATCTGCCCTCAGGGGGGGCAGAAATGGCCAACAGGTCAATGCCCCCCTTGGGGGGGGGCGCCCCGTGCCCAAGGGGACGCCCCCCCAGAAAAATAAACACATAAAAAAAAATCCCTGGCGTTCTAGTGGTTTCTGCCCCCCTTGGGGCAGATCAGCCTAAAAATAATAGGCTGATCTGCCCCCAAGGGGGGCAGAAATGGCCCTAAAAGACATGCCCCCCAAAGGGGAGCGACCCTTTCCCCAGGGGCCGCCCCCCCATCCACTACACACACAATCCCTGGTGCCTAAGTGGCTTCTGCCCCCCTTGGGGGCAGATGGACCTAAAAAAAATAGGCCGATCTGCCCCCAAGGGGGGCAGAAAAGGCCAACAGTTCTATGCCCCCTTGGAGGGGGCGCCCCTTGCCCAAGGGGGCACCCCCCCCACATAAATACACATATAAATAAAAATCCCTGGTGATCTAGTGTTTTCTGCCCCCCTTGGGGGCAGATCTGCCTAAAAAGTAGGCTAATCTGCCCCCAAGGGGGGCAGAAATGGCCGTAAATAATTGCTCCCTAAAGGGGAGCGACCCTTGCCCAAGGGGCCGCTCCCCGTGTGCCAGAAACAGTAGGGAAATACAAAAAAAAAAAATCCCTGTTGTCTAGTGGGCATTCCTGCTGCCCGATCGCAATGCGATCGGGCAGCAGGAATGCTCAAAGAGACACCGGGGGAAAGGAAAAGCCTTTCCTTTCCCCCGGTGCCTCTTTGGCCCAAACCCCCCACCCACCGGGAAGAGGAACTCACCTCTTCTCCGCTCGCCGCACAGGAAGCAAATGGCTTCCTGTGCGGCGAGATCCCCATAATGAAGTCAGCGCGCGATCGGGCGCTGATGTCATTATGGGGGGGTGGGGGGGTCAGGGGTGGAAGGGGAGGGGCTTCCCCTTCCATCCCTGACTTTGGGGGGTGGGGGGAAGCACACAGAGGGAGCGAGAGCGCTCCCTCTGGGCTGTGTGCCGAGGACGTAATGGTTACGTCCTCGGCACAGCAGCACTGTGCCGCAGGACGTAACCATTACGTCTGCGGCACAGAACGGGTTAAAATGACACCAAAATGACAAAAATCCATTACAGGGAACCAGAGATCTGAATTTTTGAAGATTAAAAGTAACTAGTGCTTAGAAGCCAATACTGCTTAGAGGGAATGAAGCCGGGACATATTCAAGAGTTCCAGCCGTCTACAATGTAGTACTTTACACTTACTTTCAGAATTTTTTCTTGATGCAGGAAAGTGGTCCACAACCCCAATCCAAGGTTCCAGAATCTCTGAATTGCTCATTGGGACATTGGGACTACAATACCCACAAAGCACTTGCCCAAATCCTTGCAAGTCTGCTGGGCGAACTTCAGGCTGTTGTGGAAGTTAGTGCAGGGAAGCTCTTTTATCCGGTTGCTTTCTGAGAGGCCACTCCTGAGTTCTTATTAAAGCAAGGCAAAGTCCTTTCCCCTGTGATTCAGTGTGCAACGTGCAGTGCAGGACTCTGCTTACAAACCAGGTTTCAGCAGGGCAGTCCTTCTTTTTCTTGTGGTTTCAGGCAGAAGATCTTAATTCCTATGCAGATCTTCCACATTTATTCCATCAACTTGGGGAAAAGTCACTGGAGATTCTTGTCCAATGGGCTGCAGGGTACAACCCAGAACAGGGGAGGCTCCTCCGCACACACTTGCTTCCAGCACCCTTATGCGGTGCTTTGACATTCGCCAGGTGAGTTGTCAATGAATTTGCAGACCTGTCTTGAACCAGAACCTTTCTCCTCCCCCAACCAAATCCCACCCCCATGTACTAGAGATGTAGTAACCTTTCCCCAGATACTAGGCTGCTCAAGGCCGGTGGTTGCACTCATTCAAGATCCCAAGACAAAGGTGGATGAATGGAGGTTTGTCCACAACTCGGCAAGTTAGTCCGGGGTCTCCACACCAGCCTTAAGGCATTGGCCCCAGTCTGCAAAGCACGGGGAGGGTCGCCTTGGGATACACGCTATTCCCGGTGGCACCCAGCCAAGCCGGATTCTCTAATCCACAAATAGTTATCAATTTTGCACCTCCCACGAACAGGGGCACCATGTCTTAGGCACAATGACTTGGGTTGCCCCAGGAATCCCAATTGCACACGAACAGTTGCCAAATCTGCACCTCCCTAAAAGGAAGCACAATGTCGAATGTGCAATGAATTGCACCAGAGGATTTTGATCACCCACAAAGGGTTACCAATTTCTGTCCCATTCTGGTATGGGCGCAATGTTTGGTGTGCAATGACCTGAGTTGCACTGGGCGATTCACACAGCACACGCAATGTGACCAATGCATTGCCTTCCTGGAATGAGGCACAATGTCTGCTGCACAACGACTTGAGTCGCACCAGATAATTTCGCTCACACACGAAAAGTAACCAATGCAGTGGCTCCCTGGAAAAAGACACAATAGCCCTCATTACAACATTGGCGGTAAATCCCGCTTACCTCCGTGCAGAAGACCGCCAACAAACTGCCGTGGCTGCGGAATTCCGCCACAGCTATTACGACCCACAGCTCGGAATCCACCAAAATCTAGACACCCACACAAGTCCGCCACACCAAAGGTCAGTGATAAACTGGCGATAACAAAACCTCCACCGTCACGCCAACAGGAATACGCCCACACTATCACGACCCACGAATCCACGCGGCAGTCTTTCAACTGTGGTATTCCATTGGCGATACACACCGCCGCGTGCAAAATACACACACATTTACAAAACACAACCACATTGGACAAATCAAAATACACACAGCTGATGCACATACACACACCATTCCCATACACCTAAAACAATATAAAACACACACCCACATTACCCACAAACCCTTACAACGAAAGACTTGGAAGAAGCAGAGAGACAGAAAAGCAAAGACCACACCAGCATACAGAAGCACACAACACCATCGCTCATACACATCCACGCACAAAACAACACACACCCCTAAACATCACCCCACACATCACAACACACACCACATCACTCTCACCACCCCATGGCACCGCAAAGACACCCCAGATTATCTGAGGAGGAGCTCAGGGTCATGGTGGAGGAAATCATCCGGGTAGAGCCACAGCTATTCGGTTCACAGGTGCAGCACACCTCCATAGCTAGGAAGATGGAGCTATGGTGCAGAATCGTGGACAGGGTCAACGCAGTGGGACAGCACCCAAGAACACGGGATGACATCAGGAAGAGGTGGAATGACCTATGGGGAAGGTGCGTTCCGTGGTCTCAAGACACCACATTGCGGTTCAGAGGACTGGCGGCGGACCCCCACCTCCTCCCCCACAACTAACAACATGGGAGGAGCAGGTCTTGGCTATACTGCATCTTGAAGGCCTCGCAGGAGTAGCTGGGGGAATGGACTCTGGTAAGTCAAATATTTAACTACCATATACCCCACCCTACCTGCATGCTATCACATACCCCCACCCTCACCCTCACCCCCATCACTCCAACTCCTCACATATGTCCCACTATCACAAACCACACATCCCAACACCAAGCCCTGCATGCAACAACAGAGCATGGACACCCATCACCAATGCATGTCCACTACAGACACCTACACAGACCCCAAAACAATTTTCACACAAGGTCCTACACAAAAATGTAAGCACTGGGGTACAGGGTCACCCACCCATTGCACACCATGGCACACCCAGATGCAATAATCATGCCTTTACACCCCTGCAGGACCCCTACCCAACGTCACCGGACAGGAGGTTCCAGACATGTCCACTCCCCCACAGAAAAGGCCCACAGTGATGACAGCAGCTCTGTCCAACTGGATCTAGATGACCAGCCCGGCCCATCTGGGACCTCGGGACAGTCGGTTCCCCTGACACAGTCACAGGCCACCACAGAGCCTCCCCCCTCAGGAAACACCGGCACACGGTTCAGGGGACAGAGGCCCAGGAAAACCGGGGAACTGGGAGGTCTGCTGTGCGACAGGTTGAGGACAGGCCCAGGGAACCTACTCTCCACGAGGCCCTCTCCAACATCATGGGAGTGTACCATCATTCCCAGGAGACGATGGCAACGGTACTGGCCAAGTTTCAGGAGACCCAGCGGCTGCAGGAGGAACAGTACTTTGGGTTCAGGGAGGAACTCAAGTCCATCAACACCACCCTGGGCACCATTGTAGGGGTGCTCAAGGACCTTGTCAACACCAGGAGGGACACTGTGGCACAACAAGGGGCCCCGGACACTAGCCTGGACAATGAACTGCCCACCACCTCTGCCGGTGCTTGTGGACAGGAGGCACCGCCACAGGACCACGACACCAGCACCCCACCCCCTGCAGATGGAGAACCACCCTGTAAGCAGTCCCTGATATCACACTGAATGTCATTCGTCTGTCCCACTTTGTCACCCTGTCCATCCTTAAACTGCCATAGCTCCACTTCCTATGCCCCTTTGGACAATGCATCTGTGAGACAAATAGACTGGACTCTGCCATGGACATTCCTCCACCGTCACCCCCACCCATTTTACAACCCCTCCACTATTTTGCACTTAAATAAACACCCTTGAATCACAAAACAATCTGGAGTCAGTCTGTGCTTTCACAATTGTGTATTTGCAATAACTGAGGAAAAACCCAATGTCCATTCTAATGTCTGCATACCTATGTCACACAGCTCTAGTCCATAAGGTAACATAGCAGAGGTCACACAGTGGGACCCACATCTGTGAAATTGAAAGGCAAAGTGACAAATCAGGGTCCATACACTGGGTGAAAGTGACAGACAGATGATAGGTCTAACAATTTTATCAGATGTAGGAGGCAGTGATGTCTTTTTACCTGTGTCTTACTGGAAGTATTGCTGGATCACTGTGTTTCTGTTGTCTATGTCCTCTTCTTCTGCCTCCTCTTCTTCACTGTCCACAGGCTCCACAGCTGCCACAAGACCTCCTTCTGGACCATCCTCCTGCAGAAAAGGCACCTGTCGTCGCAAAGCCAAGTTGTGCAGCATACATCAGGCCACGATGATCTGGAACACCTTCTTTGGTGAGTAGTATAGGGAACCACCTGCATATGGAGGCACCTGAACCTGGCCTTCAGCAGGCTGAAGGTTCTTTCAATAATCCTCCTAGTTCGCCCATGTGCCTCATTGTAGCGTTTCTCTGCCCTTGTCCTGGGATTTCTCACTGGGGTCAGTGGCCATGACAGTTTGGGGTGCCCAGAGTCACCTGCAAATGTCGAGGGACAACTGTTAGACACACACTAACCCTTAGGGACAACCCCAGACAACTCTTCACACGATATAGGGTCCTTGTCCGCACCTGATAGCCATACACGGTGCCTCTGGAGTTGCCCCATTTCACATAAGGGATGCTACAATTCCGCAGAATGTAAGCGTCATGCACTGAGCCAGGAAACTTGGCGTTCACATGGGAGATGTCCTGGTCAGCCAAACACACCATCTGCACATTCATAGAATGGTAGCTCTTCCGGTTTCTGTACACCTGTTCACTCCTGCGGGGGGGGTACCAAGGCCACATGTGTACCATCAATGGCACCTATGATGTTGGGGATATGTCCCAGGGCATAGAAATCACATTTCACTGTAGGCAAATCCTCCACCTGAGGGAACACGATGTAGCTGGGCATGTGTTTCAGCAGGGCAGACAACACTCTGGATAATACGTTGGAGAACATAGGCTGGGACATCCCTGATGCAATGGCCACTGTTGTTTGAAAATACCCACTTGACAAGAAATGGAGTACTGACAGGACCTGCACTAGAGGGGGGATTCCTGTGGGATGGTGGATATCTGACATCAGGTCTGGCTCCAACTGGGCACACAGTTCCTGGATTGTGGCACAATCTAGTCTGTAGGTGACTATTACATGTCGCTCTTCCATTGTCGACAGGTCCACCAGCGGTGTGTACACCGGAGGATGCCGCCATTTCCTCACCTGGCCCAGCGGACGTGCCCTATGGATGAGAACAGCGAGCACAGAGTCAGCCAACACTGAGGTAGGAAAAAAACTATTGTATTGCACACATTTGTCAATACGCTATGTGCCTGTCTCTGTGTATATGCTAAGCCTATATATGTGTGACACATTAAAAAATAATGCCATGTGGCCACCTGAAATGGCGGCTGCCTGACCTGTAATGTGGGACAAGGGGATATGAGGTAACTGCGCTGGCGTTCTACACCGTCGCAGTAGGCGGTCAAAGACTGTGGCGCAATCCTGCATTGGTTAACATTGGGCCCTATGGGTCCCAGGAGCCAATGACGATGTACGCCGGCGGTGACGGTACGCACCGCCGCGAACGTGACCGCCATTTTCTCTCTGTTCACTCACTTGATACCTGATCTTCGACAGGAGAGGACCTACACTGCAAGTGCTGCTGTGACCTCAGTCTGGAAGCGACAATGGCTCATGTGCCTGGGGAAATGGCCCCTGCCTTCACATTGGAGGAGTTGGATAAACTAGTGGATGGGGTCCTCCCCCAGTACACGCTACTCTACGGTCCTCCAGACAAACAGGTGAGTACACTGTGACCATGCTGAATGGGCAATGCCTGTTTAGAGTCGTGTGGATGGAAGATACGGGGGGGGAGATGAGGCCTGCATGATCGGACGGTGAGTGTATGTGCGTCAGGGCAAGGGTGGGAACATGGGACAATGACTGTGACGATCCGGACGGTAAAAGTGTTCAATTTTCCCCTGTACTATTCCTCTAGGTCAGCGCCCACCAGAAGAAGGATATTTGGCGTGCCATCGCCAAGGACGTCCGGACCCTGGGGGTCCACCACAGACGGAGCACCCACTGCCGTAAAAGATGGGAGGACCTTTGCCGCTGGAGCAAGAAGACGGCGGAGGCCCAGCTGGGGATGGCCTCCCAACGTGGGAGGGGTGCCCGTTGCACCATGACCCCCCTGATTTTCTGGATCCTGGCGGTGGCATATCCGGAGTTGGATGGGCGCTTGAGGGCATCACAGCAGCCCCAAGGGGGTGAGTACACTCACATTCAGCTGACTCTGTGCGCATTGGAGGTGTCTGGGTGGGGGAGGTGGGCAGTGGGTTCCCCTAGGCTAGAGCAAGCTTTGTAGGCAAGGACCCTTTGTGAGGCAAGCTAAGTGGCACCCCATCCCCACCAGTGTTAAGAGCCATTTACACCTAGTCAGGCTCCTGTGACTTCCATGTGTGCAGCAATCGGGCATCAGCCATGTACCCCATGTCCCTGTGATTAATTAGGGAACTCCAAGTGCATGGCGTAGTGCAGAGGGATGCTGTGTCTGTAGTGTCCGCCGACGGTAGCGGTATTGTATGCACTGAGCATGTCTTTCTTCTTTCTCCCCCCCCCTTTTTGTGGTCTCCCTGTTCTTGTGTGCATTAGCGTCATCAGGCGGAGGAGCTGTGCCACCGGAGCAGGAGGGAGCTGCATCCCACATGGCCCTGGAGAGCCAGACAACGGAGTCTGAATTCACCAGTGGGACGGAGGGCGAGGGGAGCTCCACGGCGGGGACAGGAGCTGAGACCAGCGACACTGACTCTTCCTCTGATGGGAGCTCCCTTGCAGTGGCGGGACCCTCTGTGCCCACCACATCTACAGGTACAGCCGCCACCCCCCCTACCAGCACCGCCCTCCCAGCAGCCCCTCAGCGTGTGTCCCGTGGCCGCTCACCCAGGAGGGTGGGCATCTCCTTCACCCCAGGCACCTCAGGCCCTGCCCCAGTCAGCCCTGCTGCCCTGAGTGACGAGGCTATTGACCTCCTGAGATCCTTCACTGTTGGGCAGTCTACCATTCTGAATGCCATCCAGGGTGTAGAGAGGCAGTTGCAACAGACAAATGCATACCTGGAGGGCATTCATTCTGGCCAGGCAGCCCAACAGCGAGCATTTCAGGCTCTGGCCTCTGCACTGATGGCAGCCATTGTTCCTGTGTCCAGCCTCCCCCCTCCAACTTCCTCCACCCAGACCCAATCCCCAGTACCTCAGCCTATCCCAAGCACACCATCAGACCAGCATGCACACACCTCAACACACAAGGGTGGCTCTGGCAAACAGAAGCACCACACATCCCTCAAGCACTCACACAAGCATCATACCCATGCACACATACCAACATCCACTGCCTCCAATGTGTCCCCCTCCTCCACGTCTCCCTCCTCCCTCCCTGTCACATCTCCACTCACACCTGCATGCACTACATCTTCAGCCACTACCTCCATCACCAGCACGCCTATCACCACACACCGCTCACATGCACTCACCACCCCCACTACCATTCACACATCCCCAGTGTCCTCTCCCAGTGTGTCTGTGAGCCCTCCACCCAAACTACACAAACGCAGTCACACACCCACCCAACAGCCATCCACCTCACGACAGCCTCCAGCCCATGCACCTTCACCCAAAGTCAGCAAACGAACACCTCCTACAACCACTACCTCTTCCTCCACTCCCAAACCCCCTCCATCTACCCGTCCCAGTGTGTCAAAAAAACTTTTCCTCTTAAATGTTGACCTCTTCCCACCACCTCCCCCCCCGTCCGTCCCCTAGGGCCCGCCTTTCCAGGTCCCAACCCATCACCTCAGCCACCACATCACCGGGCACAGTGGTGCCAGCAATACCCGGTTTTTGGAGTCACTGGGCTGCCAGTGTCCCAAGGAGCGAGGCCAAGGACATTCCCCCACCTCCAAAACAGAAAAAGTTGCCCACATCCCAGAGGGAGAAGGCCAAAACACCTGCCACCAAGGGCTCAGCCAAGGCAAGTTTGGGCAGTGGCAAGACAGCTGCGCCAGCCTCCAAGCTGTGGAAGGGCCTGAAGCAGAAAGGCAAGTCAACGTCGCCGCCAACCTGCACGGCAGACAAGGCCGCCACCGGCACTGCCACATGCACCGCCGCCAAGGACACCGCCGCCACCAGCCCAGATACAGAGCCCTTCAGCAGCACGGCGGTCAGTGAGCCCGCCACCAGCACCGCCATTACTGACACCACCGCCAGCACCGTTGTCAGTGAGCCAGCCACCAGCATGGCAGTCAGTGAGCCAGCCACTAGCCCGGCAGTCAGTGAGCCAGCCACCAGCACCGCAGTCAGTGAGGCCGCCACCAGCACCACCGCCACAATGACCGCCGCAAGCACTGCCGCCACTATGACTGCCGCAAGCACCGTCGCTAATGACACCGCCGCCAGCCCTGCCAGCGGCCCTGCGACAACCTGGGCCAGTGGCACCACCGCAGACATGGCTGCCATCCCCAGTGGTCATCCGTACGTGGCTGGTGGTCAGTTCCAGGGGCCTGGGCAGCTTCCATGTTGCCCCACCGTCAGTGGAGCATCACATCCACTACCTCAATCCTTGGCAGGATGAAGCACTCTGGGCAGAAAGCCCCCTCCAGAACCAGTGGAGAAAGCCATCCACTACCTCAGTCCTTAGCAGGATGAAGCACTCTGGGCACAAAGCCCCCTCCAGAACCAGTGGAGAAAGGCATCCACTACCTGAGTCCTTGGCAGGATGAAGCACTCTGGGCACAAAGCCTCCTCCAGAACCAGTGGAGAAAGGCATCTACTACCTGAGTCCTTGGCAGGATGAAGCACTCTGGGCACAAAGCCCCTCCAGAACCAGTGGAGAAAGGCATCCACTACCTCAGTCCTTGGCAGGATGAAGCACTCTGGGCAGAAAGCCCCCTCCAGAACCAGTGGAGAAAGGCATCCACTACCTCAGTCCTTGGCAGGATGAAGCACTCTGGGCACAAAGCCCCCTCCAGAACCAGTGGAGAAAGGCATCCACTACCTAAGGCATCTACTACCTGAGTCCTTGGCAGGATGAAACACTCTGGACACAAAGCCCCCTCCAGACCAGTGGAGACTGTTATCCACTTGAGAGACTGTGGCTTTGCACTCCCCAGGATAAAGCAGTGGGCAAACCACCCACTGGAGAGACTTGAGAGACTGTGGCTTTGCACTCCCCAGGATAAAGCAGTGGGCAAACCACCCACTGGAGAGACTTGAGAGACTGTGGCTTTGCACTCCCCAGGATACATCAATGGGCAAACCACCCACTGGATAGACTTGTGAGACTGTGGCTTTGCACTCCCCAGGATACATCAATGGGCATGGAGTCCCCTTGTGGAGCTGGCGTTGTGCACTCATCCGGCTGACGTGCCCCCCCTTCCCTTCCCCCTGAGGTGCCTGTTTTATTTCGATCTGATGCCCCTGCAGTGTTCTCTCCGTTTCGATCGGGTATCTTGTGAGGCCCACACATTTTGGGCCCAGTGGTCCATGGACTATATAGGTGCAGTACCTGGACTTGAATTCTTGGTGTACATATTTGTTTATAGTGTATATACATTTTGGACTAATAGATGTTTATTGATTACAACGGTTACAGTCAACTCCTTTTGTCCTAGCGTTCTTCCAGAGGGGGTTGGGGGCTGTAAATGTAATGTTTCAGCATGTATTGGTGTGTGTGTTGTTGTGGGTGAGGGTGGGGGTGTTGCATGTGTGTGTCACTCTCTTTTCCCTCCCCCCTCCCCTGTGTTGTAGGTGCAGTACTCACCGTGGCTGTCGCCACTGTCGGTCGTGCTCCTGGTAGAGGAGCAGGAAGACTATCGCAGGGAGTATTTGGAGTTCAGGCTCCATGGCGTCCTGGTTCCTCATGGGTTGTGTAGAGGTGAGTGTTTCCCCTTCCAATTCCTGTTTCTGCCATGTTTTTGTTTGCGTTGAATCCGCCCCGGAAAAGGTGTCGGATTGGCCTGTCATAATAGTGTGGGCGGTACATTGTATTCCGCTTGTCTATTGGTGGTGACCGCCATGCTGTTTGTTTGTACCGCCGCGGCGGTGGGAGTGTTAAAGTGGCTGTCTATGTTGGCGGTTTCCGCCATGGTCATAATTCCATTTTTTTTACCGCCGGCCTGTTGGCGGTTTTACCGCCGCTTTACCACCGACTTCCAGGGTTGTAATGAGGGCCAATGTCCGGTGTGCGATGAATTGAGTCACACCAGACAATTCAGAACACATGATTTGTTCTAATCCCATACCTCCCTGGAATGAGGCACAATGTTGGGTGTGCAATGACTTGATCCACACCAGATAAATCCGGTCACACACACAGAGGTGCAGGTTCAGTGGTGCGAAACTGCTTTGGGTATGCCCCGCCTCCGAGGATTGCAGTGAGTGATACAAACACAGAACAGAATGAGCATGCAGTCGGCTGTCACACAAGAGAAATACATCACACTTGACAAAAGAAGGCCACGTAGGGTCCTGTAACTGGTTAATCTGCTATCTACCAACCAGACGCTTATGCGTGTGGTTGGTAGAAGTTCAACCATTCGAGGAGTGTGGACAAAGGGCCACACACCTTGAATGCGGGCAGTATTTTGAAGGCTGCACGCCAGGCAAATCCGGTCTCCAGATCTCCAGGTACAATACTTTGGACCAAATTTAAGAAAAGCGGTGCTGCATCATATGCAGCACCACTTTTCCTGCACCCCTTAGTGCCCACTAACACCACCATGTGTGCGCCATATTTAACATACTGCACACCATGGCGGTAGTTAAGGAACTAGCGTCAACATTTTTTATGCTAGTTTGGCGCTTTGCAGGATTAACATTAAAAATGTTGACACTAATCCTGCAAAGCACCTAGAGGCCCATTGAAAACAGTGGGAGCCTCATTTTAATGCCTGCTCTGTGCAAGCATTAAAAATGCTGAAAAAATGGTGCAAAGAAATATTTTAGATTTCCTTGCGCCATTTTTTCGGCCCCCCTAATGGGGGAATGCCCCCTTACATACATTGTGCCTGGCGCAGGCATGATGTGGCGCAAGGGGAAACAAAGTGGTGCAATGTATGGATTGTGCCACTTTGTAAATATGGCACATGGAAAAAGCCACTTTAGCGGCCACCTTAGCGTAAAAAAACGGACACTATGGTGGTGCTAAGATCGGCCACTGCTGCTACCTACTGGAATCCAGCAGACGATGTGGATGCGTAGGACGGCACAGTGCTCCAGATGACACAGGTAGAAGGTGTAGGTCCCTTGCAGGAGGGCCTTGACATCCCTGAGACCTCCACAAAGAACAGCAGGCAAGCCAACGGGACCTTGGAGAGCACACTTCAGAGTGCTACACTGCAGCAAGCAGTTTGTCCAGGCCAGCCATGATATAGGAAGGGTGCACGTCCCTTCCCATGGCAGTAAATGTGCACAACAGTTTCACACGTTCCTGGAAGTGTATCTCTAAGTTGCTGAAGTGTGAAAATACTGGTAAGCTATGCCAGGCTCAGTATATATTTTTAAAGCATCAATGTGCAAGTGTGCACATCCTGGCAAGCTGGGCCAGGCTCAGAATGTATATGGTAACACAATGTGCAAATGTGCACATACTGGTCAGTGCCACTTCCTAACAGATGTAGGAAGGGCTTGCATACTTTCACACTGTACTTACAGTGGGAAAGTGCCCAGGGCCTGAAGGTCACTGAAAGAGAAACAACAAAGCCTCCTATAAAAAGCAAAAAGGTTTGCTGAACCACTACCTCCACATATCAGGTCTAACAGCCACCCCACAGTACTCCCATCAACAATCTACTCCAATCTATGCCCCTCCACTGTATGCCACTCAACTCCACTCTATGACACTTAATGATACTCTACTCCACAGTACGACACCCCATTTCACTCTATGACACGCCAATCCACTCTACAACACTCCACTCCGCTCTACGCCACTCCATGCCACTCTTCTCCACAAACTTCCACTGCATGGTATTACATGCCACTCAGCTGTACACCACTCCACAGCAGTATATGCCACTCCACTCTACTCAACAACACTCTGTACCACAGGACTGTATGCCACAACACTTAACGATGTAACACTTGACAATGAAACATTGTACGACACTCCACTTTAAGCCACACTATGACACTGTTCACCTCTCAACTGTGTACACTCCACTGTACTCCTTTTAACAACTCTCCACCACATCACTTCACTGTATGATATGCCACTGCACTGTTTGGAACCCAATTCCACTATAGGTCACTCCACTCTACAACACTCTCTTCCACTGTACTCTAGGACACTCCACTTAACAACACTCCACTCGATGATAGTCCACACTATCATTTGAAAACATTTTTAATAAAATGCCATTGCGATCCGATGAAAAAAACTAAGGTTAAACCTTGGTTATAGTTAGCAAAACTTGATTTATTCTTTCTATACAAATCCACCATAAACTACTCAACCATTAGAAATTCTAAAGTTATAGGTATACCTTAAATTTATAATTTTCTCACCACTTTCAAATTACTAGACCTTACGCAGCTCTGTACACAGTGTTGTCAACCCTGCTCCCCTAAACCACAACTGCAAATGTCATCGCCTTCTAGAAATCAATTTAAACCTTCTGAAAGGGCATGTAATGGATTTAGGCCTATCTTAAATTTTAATAATCTCTTCCACATTGCTGGGTTTTGTAAATCTGTTGGATAAGGATAAACTAATGTTCCACCCATGAAGCTCTCGAAAATACAGCTGAGCTCTTCAAGCAAAATAACTGAAATCACTTTCCCTAGATTACAATTCACCCTGATTGTGCTTTTCCTTCTCCGATAATTTTATTTGGTATCTATATTAAACTCAGGAAGATTACAATATTTGACAATCAAAGACAATTGGACTTTTAACTCCTTAGTCCATCTTAGTTCACTATTGCCTATCTCTACAAAAGCTGGATATGTGGGCTGGTGGGCTGTTTCCTGCTGATGCCAAAAATATAAACATTAGAACATAAATATACATTTCAAAGACTTCAGGTTGGCTTATACACTTACCACAGAACATTTAGGCAAACAAAACAGAGGTCTCAGGCAGTCACCTTCCACTTTTTCCCTATGTGATTTCTCACTCAGACAAAAGATCTCTGCCCCATACAACATCTGCTGTTTGACCAAGGTTTTATAGGTACTGAAAATTGGCTTTAGATAAAGACCACCAAAATGTTGTATAAACCCATCAATTGTTGCTGACATACACGTTTGTAAAGTGTCTACGTGCATTTTCCAATTTAACTTATTGTTGAAAATAATTTCTAGATACATTTACAAAGAAACATCTTGAACTATCATCTCACCAATTGACCAAGCAAAGGATTTACATTTAGTCAGTTTATTTAGTTCACAATATTTATTGAATGTGATTAGTTTCATTTGCAGCCCACTTTGTGTCTTATCAATTATTGCCAAACCATCATCATAAAGTAGGCAAGCCACATGATGCCCCCATTCATGGTGAAAATGAATGTGCCTTTAAAAGGGAGGTCTGAAGGTCCGCTAGTTAATGTGCAAATAGAATGGGGGGTAGAACACAACCCTAATGTAATATATTGTCTATTAATATTTTTTTGGATAAAGAACCACTTGCATCTAACTCTTCTCTAGCCCATTCACCCCTATGTACTTCCTTTAACACTGATAGGCCTTAATTTTTGCCATAAAATCTCTTGATTAACTAAATTAAAAGCGGTACAAAAGTCTATATAACAACAATATAAATTACTACATTTCAATTACAATCTACAGATTAGGACAATGATTTATTGTCAAACGGTCTCCTTCAAATTCACTGTACTCAACTGGAATAAGGTCTTTAACCTTAATCCAGTCATTCAAAGATTGAAGTATAATCTTCATTTATAACTTTGAGCCAACATCTACTAGTATGTTAATCTGGTCATTTTGTGGATCAAAAGAAATATTATTTTAAAAAATATGATTATTGTATTGCCCCTTTCCACCTCTCATGCTACTGTCCAAGTTTAGTAATACAGAGAAATATCAAAGCAAGTATCCTGCTCACTGTTCAACACTGGGTTTTAATATTATTGCAGGTAGATAATCTGGACCACCAGCTCTTGAAAAATTAAGAGAGGATATTTTCTTTTCAAAGAATTCACAGTAAAAAGACAAAATATTTATTTTTCGCATATATATTGATCTGATGGAGAATCAGAATATCCGCTGGTTTAGAAAATTTTCAGGCAACCTACCCAAATCTGTTCTGGTACCATACACCTGGTTACGCTTCATTCTACACCAGACCCATACTGAACTAATGTCCAGAAGTTTGTTATAACCTTTGATAAAATTACCAACATCATTTGCTCGCAATTGGATTATAAAATTGGGTCTTATTCTTTTGTCTTCTAGTCTTATATTCTGCTGTCATTTCACATTATACTTTATTTAAACCATCATCTCGTTTTAGACCACTTTTTAATGTCATCCTCCTTATTTTGTTTTTTAAACCTTGACACTGAGCATCAAACCATACCACATTCTTTTTAAAATTCCTAAATCTGTTCTTAGATTTATGGTTCATCTTTTTCAGATTGACTTTTAGACAGTTGATCATCTTCTTCATTGTCCTATAGTACCAATCAATTATATTCATTTAATTTATCTACAGGAAATTCACAGTTCCATCAACGGGGAAAAGTAACACTAGGTTTTAACCATCAATATGAGTTGCAATTTCCTTGGGATTTCAACCTGCAAAGTAATAGCTGGTCCCTGCCAAACTCAGAAGAGCTCTGAAAGAGTGATGGCCGCCTGAAGGGTGTCCTATACCTTTAGTTCTTGCTTGGGAATATATTTGAGCAAATCCTTCAAATATAGGTTTATCTCTAGACAGCCATGTCTCACATAAGCAAGTAATGGCATTCAATGCTAATACTGTATTACACACTCTGAATTGAACATTCTACCTAACCCAGTAACATTCCAGGAAAAAAAGGTTGTGAGGATAAATGTTTTTCTAATCAATGCTTTGAAACCTAGTGCAACTCTCATCGTCTTCCCAAACAGAATTTAAACAAGCATAACAGTTAATCCTCTGTAGATTTATTGCTTCTATTTCTGCTTTAGTGTTTGGCAGAGCTATTTTTGAGTTCTCCCTATTAACCCCAACAGATCTCGTTTGCAGCTCCCGGGTTTCTGTTGTTACAGGAATCTAGAATATGTATGCAAAAATATAGCACAATAGAAGACATTGACAGATATCATCACGATGTATGAAATAAAAGAACTTTGCAGGCCCAAATCCAGTGCTGACCAGAATAAGGTGAAGAGTTCTCTCAAGGACATACTGAAATAAATACCTTAAACAGATTGCATTTAAAAGTAAAATTGTGTTTATTAAAAATGCAGGAATTTTTAAATAACCCAAAAGCACATAGGTCAAAAGGCACGTACTTTGGGGCAGATTTAAGAGCTCGAAGCACCTCCTTGCCCGAATTAGCGTCATTTTGTTTACGCTAATGAGGCCCAATGAGGCCAAAATCACGTGGCAAATTTACACAGTGACGCAATGCATGCATTGCGCCTCTTTGTAACCCTCTGTGCTACATTATGCCTGCGCCAGGCATAATGTATGCAAAGGGGGCGTTCCTCCATAAGGGGGGCCAAAAAATGGCTCAAAGAAATCTAAGAGATTTTTTTGCATAATTTGTTTGCCACTTTTAATGCCTACTCAGAGCAGATGTTAAAAGGAGGCACACTATTGTTTACAATGGGCTTCGCAGGATCAGCGTACTTTTTTATGCTAATCCTGCAAAGCTCTGAACTAGAGTTAAAAATTACTGACACTAGTTCCCTAACTACCTCAATGGTGCACCGTATCCTAGATACGGCGCACACATGGTGGCATAGGGGGGCACTAAGGGGTGCAAGAAAAGTGGCCCTGACTGGGTGCAGCTCCACTTTTCTTAAACCTTAGTGTTTCCAAATAGATTGTAAACCTGATTAGACAATGAGTGCAGGAAATCTAATCAGCTCAGACTATGCAGAGGTCTTAGGGTTGCAATGATAAGGCACACATAGTATTGAAATTGTATTTGCTGTAGAAATGCATGTATTCAAGAGTGAAGAATAGGTAGTTTGTCAAGTATTGTTAAAGCCACAAGTAAAGAATGTGTAGACAATTAGATTAGAGCTAAAGGATTACAAATGTTTTTTTGTTTCAATCTATGACTGGCCAGTCAATCATTATTTACTATTTTCCAATAAAGTATTGTGTGATTTTGTACACAAGAGGCTGTCAGAGCAACAGCAACTTGAGACTGGTTGCCTGCTTGTGGAGGAGGGTTGATCTCCCTGTCACAACGGTAAAGAGCTGTCTTTTAATTGCTAGGGAAGATTTTGGCGTTTTTCATTTTTAAGTTTTTATTTGCCCTGCAACACTGTATTTAAGGATAAACTAACTTGATTGCTGCCTAAACCAGCCTGGTTATTTAAAAATACAATTGCTTTGGAGCTATTCTAATTTTTTGGACTTTTAATTTTTGTTCATAATTCTGCTTGATTTTGTTTTTTGCCAAAAGGGAAAAAAGCTATTTATTTTTAACTTCCTTCCTGTCTTTATCCTATACAAAGCCAACTTGTCTTATAGTATTTGAAGATATAGATTTTATGAAGGTACTGTTTTGAAATGTTAAAATGGCCAGATATTCTTATAGTAGTTTTTTTGTCTTTCATTTCCTATGTGGTACATGCAGAGACTCCACCTCTCTCATTTCTTCCAGTAATGTATGTTTTCCTTTGCAAAGTTCAGCATTTAGGGTGAATTGTCTTTTGAGGAAACCTGAAATTCTCATTCCACTATAGCCCTGTTCATGAATGGATCCACCCACATTTTTATGTTTTACCTCCTTTTTCATTATGTATTTTTTTTAAAACCACTTTGCGCTGGAGTATGGGTACAGTTTTGCCAGACTTTTCCCCACATCAGTCTTTAAAGATCTTCTAAGGTAAGTTCTACATTTTCAGGATTTGCCTGAGACGTTTTCCCCATTTTGACCAGTTTTAATTGTCTCCTTTAGGGAATATGAAACCTATAGAATATATATTCACTTATTTTTTGATTAAAAATCAGTATTTGTGATATTTAAACAGCTGTGTTTTTATCCAAGATTTTGGCGTTTTTCCATTTTTAAGTTTTTATTTACCCTGCAACACTGTATTTAAGGATAAACTAACTTGATTGCTGCCTAAACCAGCCTGGTTATTTAAAAATACAATTGCTTTGGAGCTATTCTAATTTTTTGGACTTTTAATTTTTGTTCATAATTCTGCTTGATTTTGTTTTTTGCCAAAAGGGAAAAAAGCTATTTATTTTTAACTTCCTTCCTGTCTTTATCCTATACAAAGCCAACTTGTCTTATAGTATTTGAAGATATAGATTTTATGAAGGTACTGTTTTGAAATGTTAAAATGGCCAGATATTCTTATAGTAGTTTTTTGTCTTTCATTTCCTATGTGGTACATGCAGAGACTCCACCTCTCTCATTTCTTCCAGTAATGTATGTTTTCCTTTGCAAAGTTCAGCATTTAGGGTGAATTGTCTTTTGAGGAAACCTGAAATTCTCATTCCACTATAGCCCTGTTCATGAATGGATCCACCCACATTTTTATGTTTTACCTCCTTTTTCATTATGTATTTTTTTTAAAACCACTTTGCGCTGGAGGATGGGTACAGTTTTGCCAGACTTTTCCCCACATCAGTCTTTAAAGATCTTCTAAGGTAAGTTCTACATTTTCAGGATTTGCCTGAGATGTTTTCCCCATTTTGACCAGTTTTAATTGTCTCCTTTAGGGAATATGAAACCTATAGAATATATATTCACTTATTTTTTGATAAAAAATCAGTATTTGTGATATTTAAACAGCTGTGTTTTTATCCAATCTTTTCCCTTCATCTAATCGTACATATTCATCCTCTTTTAGAGGTTGAACCTGTACCAGCCAAACCAGTGATGGCACCCATGCATTTATGTTATGTGGATTTGTATGGCACAGCTTATCACCCATGAGGGTAGTGAGGTGCTGGAGCAGGACCGTAGGCCCGGCGCTACTCCTAGTTCAGCAGTCAGATCTTCAATTTCTTGGGGAAGTCTTGGTCTTTGAGGTATGGCGGTCCTGTGTTGTGGAGTGCTTTGTAGGCATGGATGAGCAACTTGAATATGCAACGTTTCTGGATGGGTAGCCAGTGTAGTTCCGTGAGGTAGGGAGTGATGTGAGTGCTTCTGGGAACATCTATGATGAGTCTGGTGGTGGTGTTTTCGATGGTTTGGAGTTTTTACATGAGGTGGTTAGAGATGCCTACGCAGAGTGCATTGTCATAGTTGAGTCTGCTGGTGATGAAGGCCTCGGTGACCGTGCAACATGTGTATGTGGGGAGCCATTTGAAAATCTTGCTATACATTCTAAGGATATGGCAGCAGAATGTGATCACGGCATTGACCTGTTTGTTTATCGTGAGTTTGTTGTCAATGATGGTGCCGAGGTTTGGTCTGCTGCAGTGGGCCTGGATCCCAGGTCAGGTGGCCACCAGGAGGAGTCCCAGGGGTTAGCTCTTTCTTCTGAAAATCAGGATCTCCGTTTTCTGTGTTGAGTTTGAGGAAGTTCTCTTGCATCCAGTTGGCCTCATTGGACATGCAAGTAGTGAAGTGTTGGTGAAGGAGAGGATGAGCTAAGTGCCATTGGCGTAGGAGAAAATGTTGATGACATGGGTTCTCATAATGTGGGCAAGAGGTGCCATGTAAATGTTGAACAGGGTTGGGCTGAGAAAGGAGTCCTTGGAAACTCCACAGATTAGCTTTTTGTGTTCGGAGGTGAAGATGGGGAGTCTGACTGGATGAAGGAGGCAATTCAGCTCATGCGGGGATTTGGATTCCTCAGTCCTGGAGTCTGGAAATGAGGTTGCCATGGGAGACAGTGTTAAAATGCTGGCAAGAGGTCAAGCATGATGAGAGTGGCCGTTTCTTCTCTGTACCGGATGCTGTCTGTTGCTGCAAGAAGGGCGGTTTCCGTTCTTTGATTGCTGAGGAAACCTGAATGGGGAGAGTCCAGGAGATTGATTTGTTCAGGATGGGCAGACAGCTGCTTGTTGATTTCATTCTCCATGACTTTGGCCAGGAAGGGTAGGAGCGAGAAGGGCCTATAGTTGCTGAGCTCTTTTGGGTTAGCTGAGGGTTTCTTCAGGAAGGCTGTGATCTCTGCAGGCTTCCAGCTGTCCAGGAAGATTTGACTGAGGATGGAGGAGTTGATGCTGGTTAAGAAGTTGGGGCTGATCAGTGTGCTTCCCAGGTGGTACATGTGGTAAGGGCAGGGGTCTGACAGAGACACTAAGTGGATGATCTGCATGATTCTGGTGGCATCATCTGTGGTGAGAGGATTCGAGTTGGTTAAGAGGTGGTGCTCCTCGTGGTGGTGGGCGTTGTGTGATGATGTCCTCTACGGTGAAATGGGTTGTGAAGTAGATGTGGATTTTGAGCATTTTCTTGAGGTAAAAGTCAGAGAGGTCATCACAGAGGATCTGTGAAAGGGTGATGATGTTGGAGGCAGCTGTTGGGTTGTGAGTTCTTGCCAGAGTTGGCACAGGATTTGACTCTGAGCATGAGGGCTGCTTTCCCAGCTTCTCTTATCTGTGTATAGTACCTAGTCAGTGCAGCTTTGTAGGTGTTTCTGGAGGTATTGTCTTGGCTGGTTCTTCACCTTCTTTCCAGTTATTTGTTTTACTTTGCATGATATGTTCTTAAGTAATCCTGTTAGACTCTTCATTGCATCATTACATAAAACCTCTATTTCACAAATGCTGTATAAAGATTTCTGCATAGGAAGATTAACATCTAACATTGAAGATGATCCTGAGGCAAGTGTATCCAAATTTGTATGAAAAAGCAGTCTTTCAAATCTGTGTTCTCAAACCTCAGATGCCTTCCCCTAACCATCAAAATTTATTGGCTCCTTCCATTTTTTTTTGGATGGCTTTTTCTAATATCTCCTTGAGCCCCTTCACTAGAGCTTTTGCCTACAAGTGAGCTCAAACCCCACTGCTGTCATTATGACAGGTGGGGTCCTAAATATGTCTTTGCAGCATTTGAAAATAATTGGGATGATCCACTGTCTGATACAATAAATGACTCTGCAGGCATTGCCCTATTTTAAAAAACTAAAGTAAACTTAGTTGGTAAGGTATTGTCAGTATTTCTTGGCTTAAAATGCTTCCCACAAACTCTTTTAAAGAGGAAGCTAATGTTGCAGTAGCTGAGGGTTTGCCTTTGGGCACCTGCAGATTAATTAGACTATGTATAGATGGGCAAACCAGGCACACTATGTAAGTCATTATTTATTTCGTCATTTGTGTTTTTTCTTTTGACCAATTTCCTTTTTATCTACCCTGCTCCTTAATGGTCTTTTTTTCAATAGCTGGAAACTTAAAATTCCCTGAATTTCTTATGACTAAAATCTTAATAACTCGAACTATGTGCCTAAAAATGCTGCAGTATTAGTACTGTCTTCTTATAAATTATTCAATTTTTGAACAGGCTCGACTCCCTCACTACTGTAAACCAACTCAGGTCACCGCTGCCTTCTCTTCTGGACATATCTATGACGGAACAATGCATGCGTTTACCATACATGTCTTTACAGCGCAGTTTCTTCATCAAGCCTACCATTACAACGCACATCTTTACCACGCATGTCACTACCAAAAGCCTACATAGTGGTACATTATAAGTACCTTTACAATGCAAACCATTACCTCACACATCAATACTACTCATACCTTTACATCGCATTTTTGAAATATATGAAAATATATAATTTACATTAAAAAAACTAAAATATATTAACTTTAAGTGAAGTATGTATAATGAAGCATAGTAGTGATTTGAAAAAACATATTTTACAACAAAACATTTAAAAAGAACTAAAACCTAAATCAGCGCATTTACAGTGTTTTAGTTTGTACTATAGGTCTTCCTTTTTTTAAAAACCTATTTGTGCAATTTGGCCCCAATCAAATGGCTGTCATTATTTTTGTGAAAGATAAAAAAAATATTTTTTCATGAAATGAAATAAATAAACATTTAGAGCCTCATTACGTCCCTTTCTAGGACCGCCGAAGCCGCTGCATGCAAAAGACCGCCAGTCCTGGAGATCTGTTGCCCGCCATATTAGGAGTATTCCACTGGTCCAGTGGGCAAAAACAGCATTTTCTCCCGCTGGCCCAGCAGGACACTCACCACAACATTGATGCTGGCACATAATTGAGCCGGTGGCAATTTTGTGGTGCATCAGGTGCAACAGCACCTGTCGCGCATTTCACTGCCTGTAATTTGGGCTGTGAAATACGCGATTGGGCTGTGCATGGGGCCCCCTGCACTGCCCATGCCAAGTGCATGGGTAGCGCAGGGGGCCCCAGGGACCCCCCCGACACCCCTATTCTACCAGCCTTTCCATGTCTTGAGACTGCCACACTCATAATGAGGGACTTAGTCCCTCATTACAAGGCTGGTTGTCTTGAGACCTCCAGCCCCACCGTGACGGTCTGACCGCAGCACTCCAGGCGGTCTGACCGCCACATTATGACCCTGGCAGTTGGACCACCAGGTGACCACACTCACCACGGGTAACAAGGTTCCCAACGGGCTGACGGCGGGTGGACTCGTGGCCAGCCCTGGTGATGTTGAACTCAGCGCCGCTGTGCTGATCACAACTGTTTCTGTTAGGCTTTCCATGGAGGGTCCCTGCCATGGAAAGGCTGGCAGAAGCACAGTGTAGGGGGCCACAGGGGGGCCCCTGCACTGCCAATCCCATTGAATGGGCAGTGCAGGGGCTCCCCTGCCCAGCACTCTCAGAATGTGCACTGTCTCCTTTGCAGACAGTGCACATTCTGAGGGTGCTGGTGTGCTACGGTGTTCGCCTCGGTTACTCTGAGGGAGCAGAGGTCAATACTGTAGCACTGTTACCGCGAGTCTCACCAGTGGGAACATTGTAATATGATGTTCCCAACAGTCAGCCCGGCGGGAACATCATAATACGACTGGGGGGGGGGCAGCCGGATGACGGCTGCCTGCGTCCCATGGCTCTGGTGGTTGGACTATTCCGACAACTGAAGTCGTAATGAGGCCCTTAGCTAGATTCTAAACCACGTTAAGAAATATATTCCCAAACATATATTATTTTGAAATATGGAATAGCAAAAAAAAAAAAGTATAAATTCAGTTGTCAACCATTTTGTGTTCAATGGTATACTGACTTAGCTCGTGACCGCATGCTTGAGACAGAGGAGGAGACCAGTGACAGTGAGCTGTTCTCACAGTGCCATCTATCTGCTTACGTAATTACACAGTTACAATAAGCACCTTCAGTATTAGCCAGGTAAATCCCAATAAAATATATTAATTACATTTTTTTTTTATTTCACAGATTATTTGCAGACTGTAGAGTTTATTTTGAGGACATTGACTAGAGTCTTACCAATGTAAGTCAGCATCAAAAGCATTATTTTCTAAACCAAATTCAGAATGAAACTGGCTCTTTTTCGTAAAACATTTTTATAAACAAATTGCTTTGTTCGATATGGTTTTGAGTGCTTTATTTACCTCAGGGCAGGTGCTGGACAGTGACTGGCGGGCAACATTACTATTCTAACTCTGCCGGGTGTTTACCTCAGAGCAGGTGGTGGACAGTGACTGGAGGGCCACATTACTCTTCTAACTCCTCTGTGCAATTACCTCAAGGCGGGTTCTGGACTGTGACTGGGGGGGGCAAAATTACTTTTCTAACTCTGCCGGATACTTACCTCAGGGCAGGTGCTGAACAGTGACTTGGGAGCAAAATTACAATTCTTATTCTGCCGGGTATTTAACTCAGGTCCATGCTGAATTGGAGGGAGAAATCACTAATTTTACAGTATGATGTGCTTACAGTTTTCTTTCATTCTACAGACATTATAAACTCTCCAATACATTGGAAAGTCAGGTGTTAAGAAAATCAACTAAACAATAAAACCAATGCATGAAAAGGCAAAAACCTTGTCAGGTAAATATTCTCTAAAAAAACAAAATATAACCGAATCTAACAATTTTCTTTCAATAGGTAACAAACAATAAGACGAAGGGCCTGATTTAGAAATGGGCGCATGGGTTACTCTGTCACAATGGTGACGGATATCCCATCCACTGAAATCTAAATTCCATTATTCTTCTACAGGATTTGGATTTCGGGAAACAGGATTTCTGTCACTGTTGTGACAGAGTAACCTGTTTGGCGAGTTCTAAGTCAGCCCCTCAAACAACTCTTGTTTTTTTGAAGTGATAATAAAAAATATTTTCTCCACAAATACAGGGGCTCATTATGAGTTTGGCGGACAGTTACACATCCACCGAACTTCCGACGGGGAGGTTGCTCCCATACAGGCTACCTCCCTGCTGGCCCCATTAAGAGTTTCCTGCTAGGTTAGTGGGCTGAAACCTGAGTTTCACAGGGAAACAGACTAATTGAGCCATAATCGAGCCAGCTGTAATGCTGTAGAGTGCAGGGTGCACCAGCACCCTTGCAATGTTCACTGTATGCAAGCAGACAGTAAACATTGCAATGGTGACAGCCAGGGGTCCCGTGCACTGCTCATGCCAAGTGCATTAGCAGCACAGGGGTCCCCCTGGGGCCCCCACACCTGTTCTCCACTAGCATTTTCATGGTGGCGGTACTGCCATGAAACTGCTGGTGGAGAAGGGGGTCGTAATCCCCAGGGCAGCACTCCTTGCAGCACTGCCCTGGTGGATTAGGACGGCCACCACCTCCAGACCGCCGGAATCTCAGATACTGGCGGAGCTGCTGGTTCCCTGGCAGCCTGACCTCCAGGGTTGTAATGTGGTGGACGGACAGCCACATTGGTGGCGGTCCGACCGCCATCCATGAGTCTGGTGATCTAGTGACCGCCAGACTCTTAATGAGGCCCACAGTGTCTGAAATAGCTATGCAAAACCATTTTCCCTTAACAGGTATATTGCTCACAATACATTACACAACAGTTTAAATCTTTTCCATTCACAAACATTCTTTTCTATCAAAATATTTTACAAACCACAAAACAAAACTAGTGATGTCCACAATCCATCCATTTGACAACCCAAAGGAAAAACAATTACACTACCAGAAGCCAGATTTTGAAAGAGTAAAAATTCCTTTTCACCGGCAAGAAATTCTAAACTGTAATTTCCTTTCAAGTTTAGCAGAACTAAAAACATTTCATTTACCCAAAACCAGTATCTCAACTAATCATGCAAAACGTAGGGCCTGATTACGAGGCTGGCAGTACATGGACCGCCAGCCTCGCGGTGACAGTCAGCTGGTTACAACTCAGCTTTCCGCCAGCCTTACTATGGTGGGGACCCGGCCATGCAAAGGCTGGTGGAAAGCCAGTGCAGGGGGCCACATGGGGGCCCTGCACTGCTCCTGGCTTGGGCAGTGAAGTCGACCCCTGCCCAGCACCATCAGAATGCTTTGCAGACAGTGCACATTTCAATGGTGCTGGTATGCTACAATATTGGCCTCAGCTCCTTTAAGGGAGCTGAGGCCAATATTGTAGCAGTGTTCCTGCTGGTCAGCCCAGTGGGTGGGACGACACCAATATAACAGTGGCGTCCTCCCCACGGCTTTGGCATTCCCCTTTTAGGACTGCCAAAGTCATAATGATGCCCTTATCCTCCTTTGTAGGTACATTTGAAGCAAACAATGTTAAAAACACTTTTTCAACAACACATATAAAAATGTTTCTGTCCCTTTTTTACTACTGATAACCCAAAACTGGCATCAAACAGACAAGCAAACTATGCACAGTCCAGCAGAGGCAATAGGCTACTCAAATATGGTGGCTATCTCTAAAGAAATGAGAGGTTAACTGAGCCCAGGAGTCACTGGAGGTATGTGCATTATTTTTCATCCCATTGCAAAGGCCGAGTGTTACTCTAGGTGATACTGTAGAAAGGATCGCAGAACATAACCGCTCTGCCTCTGCAATGGAGATTGAAGTGTGTGAGAATGTGCAGCAAATAAAAATTATTGCCGGCACCTCCAATAAGCCCTGTGATTCACTTTTGAGGGAGGTAGCCCAAAACATTCCCATCCATGTAGCTAGAAGCATGCCCACAATATTCAATTTGAGGACAATGGTGCAGAGGCAAAAATAGGCAAGTATTCCCCAGTGAGTAATCCCATAAACCTATTCTGACATTAACACCCCCACCCCAAACTAACTGTTTTGTACACTAATGAACCGTTCCATTTGCATGACAACAAAAACCCTCTCAAAAGAATACTAATATTTAGCACAGGCCAAAACTTGGTAACCCTTGAGAGTAGTGAAATTTGGATGATGGATGGGCACTTTTAAGTCCACACCCCACCCATTCACCTAAATTTACACTATTTGTACTATCATAAAAAACACAAAAGTCTCTTTACTTTACAGCTTGCTCCCTGACAAGCAATCCTCAATGCACACTAAATTTTTAACAGTGGTAAAAACCAAAACAATGGATAAAAGTCAAAGAAATTTATAATTGACTTTGAATTAACAATGATTAATACTATTACCAAAATGTACCCTAACACCCAAACTCAAGGATTTGTTTTCACTATTCACATGTATATTGGCGAAAAATTTTAAAAACATTCTTAGCTGAGGGTTAAATGTCAAATAATAAACTGCGGTGACTTTTCCAAACTACCTGTCACAAAGAGTACTCAGTAATCCAATAATCCAAACAGGAAAACCAAAATCCAAAGAAAAGAGCAACTACCCAAAAATATTTTTTTAAATAAAAACCATCTCCTACAGCCCAATATATATATATATATTTTTTGTCCTCATACACCTCTGCCTCCTATTCAATTCCATGATTTCTCATACTCGGAGATGATCAATGCCAGGGAGCTCGAGCCTCTCTCAATTGTCCTTCGGCACACAAGGTCAACATCCAAGGCAAGAGAGCAAACAAGCTCGTAATCATAGGACATAAATGCTCATCCTAAATTACTCTCCCAGAAATTTTCCTTCTAACAACCATGACCATATTTTTACTTTCTTTTCCTTGAGTAATTTAGCCACCACAATATTCAATTTTGACGTAACAGTCAAAGCATCCAACCAATCTGCATATGAAGGAGGAAGCACTGATACCCATTTCTGACAATTTTCCCTTCTAGCCAAAAGTATTGCATATAGCAACACTGTCTTCACTACTCTAGAGCCTACTTCTCCTTGCTCCACCGTACCGACAATAACTAAAGGAAGAGATGGTGTAGTGTGTTGTAATAAAAGACTAGAAATCCTTTCACACACTTTCCCCCAGAAACAATAAACTATTGGACATTCTAAAAACATATGAATATCAGATGCCTTTGGTAAGCCACATTTAGCACAACTAACTTCCTCTCCCCCTCTTATCTAAGTTAATTTTTCCGGGGGAAAAAAGACCCTATGCAGCGTAAAAAGATGATTTTGCCTTAATGGTGCTGATTTAATGGCCTTAAATATTATTTGCATAGATGGCCCCCACCATGCTTGTAATTGATCCACAGACATCTCTCCCCCCCAAAGGGAGACAGGCAGCTTAAAGTCCCCATCTACCATATCTAACATACTCCAATACCAACTCGAGACCTTCTTTAATCCCCAAAGCTTCTTAAATAAGTCACTCTCTAACTGATTAGCGGACCCCAACCTGCCTGCGACCCCTTGTCTCCATTCCCTTAACTGAATATACTTTAACTTTGAGAGATTCCCTCCTGTCCACTCTGTAAATTCCTCCCAAGACAAGAAACTACCATCTCTAACTAAATCCCCCCAAAATTCAATCCCGGCCTTTTTAAGGGGTAAGGCCAACACATCTGTCAAGCACTCAGGGTTTCCCAGAGATTCCCGAACCGGAGCCCATTGACAATAATAGTCTATTTTTGCGACTTGCCGCAACTGAAACCAAGCCCTAGCTGCGTCTTGTAGTATTTTCAATCTTACTTTCTCAAAAAAGTTCGGGTCACCAAATTTATATAGAAAATATTTGCTGTGCCTTTCTCTGTGGCTAACATAAAACTAAACATCTCTCCAATCGCTGATCGATCCGGGGAGGAAAATAACATTCTAACGTTCTTAAGGTGGAATGCCCAGGCATAATAATGGATGTCAGGAAGAGTAAGCCCCGTACTCCTTTCTCCTGCGCAGTTTCTTCCATGCAATTCTAGGTCCCTTTTGTGCCCAAATAAAAGAGTTAATTTTCTGTTGAAGAATGACCAAAAGTTTCTTATCCATTTGTAAAGGAATAGAATCATAAAGGAAGTTCAATTTAGGAAAGATTATCATCTTAACCAAGTTGACCCTCCCTATTATTGTTAGGGGAAGATGTTGCCAGCCTAACAATAACTTACTACAAGCCGTTACCACACTCCTCATATTAATCACCGGTATTCGTTCCAAATTTCTACCCCTAAATACCTCATTGAATTAGTGGTACGCCAATGGTCAGGATTCAGATTCCATACCATTGTCTCAGTTTTTTCAGGATTAATATGATAACCAGAAATCTTCCCAAATTGTTCCGTAATATCTAATAAAGTGGGTAAGGCAGTAGATACATTTGAAGTATAAACTAAAAGATCATCAACAAACAAAGCAACTTTCTTCTCCCACCCCTTTCTACTAAAAGGAGAAATTCTAGAGTCTTGCCTAATCCTCCTAGCCAAGGGCTCTATATACAAATCAAACAACAAGGGAGAAAGAGGACAACCCTGTCTGGTACCCCTAGTAACCCTAAAGGTATTTGTTAACTTCCCATTTACCAGGACCCGTGCCAATGGGGCCTAATAAATTTGTTGAATCGCTTTCCAAAATTTAGTGCCCAAATTATTACGTTCAAGAACCTTATTCAAATAATTCCAATTGACTCTATCAAAAGCTTTCATTGCATTGATCGCAATAACTGCCAAAGGTTCTCGAAATGCAGTAGCTAAATCAATAGCCCCTATTAAATTAAATGTTTGTTCATGCAACAACCTATTCCGAATAAAACCTTTCTGATCAGGGTGGATTAAATCCCTCATCACTCCACTTAACCTGTTTGCCAATACTTTAGCATACAACTCATAGTCACAATTTAATAATGATATTGGGCCATATGACTCACATTTCAATGGAGATTTTCCAGGTTTTAAAATCAGGGAAATAATTGCCTCATACCAAGAGGCAGGCAGAGGAGCTCCTTCCTCAAAAATCTCTGTAAATAGTTGACAAATTGACAGAACTATAGAATCACCCAATACCTTATAGAACTCTACAGGAATACAATCCAGTCCAGGCGCTTTCCCCCTCTTACACTCTTTTAAAACAGATCTTATTTCTTCCTCCGTAATTGGCCTAGTCAGGTAAGTTTGTTTACTCTCAATAAGACGTGGCAGCGTATCCATATCTAACCATTCACCAACTTCGTCATCACTCACCTTCTTTTCCTCAGTATAAAGCACAGAAAAGAACTTATAAAAAGCCTTTTCTATAAGCTTCGAGTCAATAAGACTAACCCCCGACTGGCTATCCACCAACTCCTTAATACAATTTCTCACCTGATCTTTCTTAGCCTTCCAGGCTAGTAGTTTTCCCATATTTTCTCCATATTTGAAATGGGCTAGTTTGCTTGCCTCCCAATGCTTTGCGATTTTTGCTTGCAATAGGGATTCCAACTGCAACTTCAACCGTCTTCTCCTATCATCCAAACCCTTTTTATCACCTCTGTCTACCCATTGGGTATCACATGCAAACATTTCCTGCTCTATCCCCTCCAATTCCTCCATATCTAGCCTTCTTCGATGACTAGCCAAACTTATAATTCTTCCCCTCATCACTGCCTTGAAGGTGTCCCATATTACTATTTTAGAGGCTGATCCCTGGTTCAACCCAAAAAAGGCCTCTGTCTCCTTACAAAGATAACTAACGAGCTCCTCCTCTAATAGCAAAGCTCGATCCAGAGTCCATCTCATCCCTCCTCGTTCCTGGGGAGACCTCATTTTAAAAATCACTGCAGCATGATCTGACAAGTGGGCCGGTGAATACCCAATATTGTCAACCAGATCACACACCAAATAATCAACTAAAAAGTAGTCAATCCGAGAAGCATGCCCATACTTCCTATTATAAAAAGAGAATTCCTGCTTCTGCCCTACTCTTAGCCTCCACAGATCACATAATCGAAAATCTTTCATCATCAACTTAAGATATTGTTGAGATTTCGGAGTACCCACCGACCTACATTTTGCTGATCTATCTAATGTATTGTCTAAAACTACATTAAAATCCCCAGTCATAATAATAGGATCTGAAAAATTCAAGAGGTGGGAAAAAACTGTTTGGAGGGGTTGTATATCGTCACAATTTGGCTCGTAAAAACCTACCAATGTAAGTTTCCTACCTCCCAACTGCAATCTAAGTATGATCCATCTACCTAGCTTATCCGTCATCACCCCAAGCAAAGCTGCATCCACCTGGTTTTTGACCAAAATTACAACTCCCTTAGTGTTAAAGTCATGCTCAGTAGCAACACAGTATTGTACCCACTTCTGAGTTTTAAACAATGCTGTACATTCCTCTTTAGTTAAGTGTGTTTCTTGTAAAACGATTACATGGACTGAAGAATCCTTAAGAAACTGCAGGATTTTCCTAGCCCTTCCCTTCACTCGTAGTCCATTGATATTCCAAGACATTATTTGTATCAATCCCTTTCTATCTCCCTGGCACCCCTTAACCTCACCCATATGTACTTAGGTAAACTGAGGTGTAGGAGGATATTTTTTCCATTTTCCCCCCATGCTTCACCCTTAGTGCCCCCAAAGGAACCCCTACTACACACCCATCTATGTTCTGTGCCCTCCCCCCCTCCCTGGGAGAACCCTCCTATCTACTAACAGACCTACTGGTCCCATTTAGAACACCCCCAAGCCCCACGGTCTTCCTTACACAATGCCCCCCTTCTTTATTCGTTCTAACAGTTCGTCGGCTACCGCAGGGTCCTTGATGTTATGCATTTTGTTATTATACATTACACGCAGGTTTGCTGGGAATTTAAGTTGAGCCACGCACCCACTGTTTTAAATTCATCTAAGCGTTTTCCCAGCTCCCATTGCCTATTTAGTATTATCCTAGAGAGGTCCGATCTAATCTCAAAAGAGAAATTTTCAACTTCTAAAGATCTTGCCGCCAAGGCCTTTTTCAGAATTTTTTCTTTCAACATATACGTTTGAAAGCTCACTAAGATCCTCTGCGGTTTCTTATTGTCAGGATTTCTCCAAAACGGATCTCTATGAATCTTTTGAATATCCTTCATAATCTCAACCTCAGTCTCATCCAGGTACATTGCCCTCTTTACAAGGGAAACCACGAATTTCTTCAAATCCACTCCTTCCGCTCCTTCTGGAACATTTAAGAGTCTTAAATTATCTCTTCTAGAGTTATTTTATAAATGCTCCAGCTTCTCCTGAAGATCTTGCTCGTTCTCCTTTAAGAGTTGAATTTCTTCCTTATTTCTGCTCATCTCACCCTTAATAATCTCCACCGATTCCTCTAAAGCTTGTGTTCTAATTCCCAAGAGGTCTATTTTCTTTTCTAATTATTCACAAGCAAGCCTAATTTCCCCCTGGTTTGTTTCCGAAATTGTGAAACCTTTATTAATCTTATCAGTAAGCTTGGCGAGCATATTCCCCAATGTATTAGACCCTAATGCCCCAGCCTGAGGTTGATCGTCTAGGGAAACAGAAGATTCCCTGTTCTCTGAGGGTCTAGACAAGTTAGAGGTTTCATGCGTCTCCAAAATATCCTAGTTTATAATTTGAGATACCTCTAGAGATGATTCCACCAAGGAAGGGGGTAGAAAACCCCCTGTCTCAGACTCCAAAGCTTGCATGGGTCTAGAACTCACACTCAGTTCTTGCTCCTTCAGAGTACCAAAGGTATTAGCAGACACTAACGGCAATGCCCTCAAATAGGCTCGTAGAGAAGAGGTGGCTTTAGTGCTAACACTTCCAATTTTACGTTTAATTTTGCTCTTCTTAGAGTCCCACACTTCCTCTTTTTCCTGTGCGCTTCTCAGTCCTTCCAATTACCCCTCCTCCTCCTCCCCAGCCTCTAACCCCAAGGCTGAGTCTGGCCGTGAACTCAAATAAAAAAAAGAAGAGGAAATCGTTTTACCTCTCTTAGGGGTCCCCCTGTGTCTTCCTGTGGAGCCTCTTGCCGTCTAATGGTGGCCTCCTAGGCCCACAGGCTTCTTTCCCCCTCCAACTGTTTTCCCTGTCTCCAGTGTCTCTGCTGTTGGGGCTGCAGCACAACTAGTGCTGACTCTGCCCTTGTGCCCCCTGAGGGGAACGTAGGAGATTGCTCGGCGGCTCATATGGAGCTCCAGGGCGGCACGGATTCACCTTGCCGCACCGCCGATACTATTTTTAAGTTCCAAGGGGCCCCCCGCGCACATCCGCCTTCAAAAAGACCGCTCTAACATCCGAGCGGAGAAAGGGAGCCATCGATCGACCGAGGAGGCTCGGGTAAGTGCTCAGCACGAGGCCGTACTGCTGCGCACCATGTTCTCCCCTGCTTGCCCGATCGTGATGTCCAGCAGCACTCGGTCCCTACAGCCAAATATTTTAAAATACAATTTTTTTTTTAAAACAGCAATAGAAAAAGTTGCATAAAATCGTAGAAAGAAAATCCATTCTCCCCTTTTTCCAAAGCAGAAAGCAACCCTGTAGTAATCCATCCACAAATTCTGAGTTTCGCAAGAAACCACATGGTCTTTGCCCCTAGAAATCACAAAATAGTTTAGCAAAACACAATGTCAAAATGTAAAATGTTACTTTTCTTTCAAAAAGGTTTGCAGAAGTAATAGCCTTTTTAAAAACTTTTTCAACCTACTTTAAAAAAAAAAGACCCGACATGGGCATACAAACACAGCCTGCATGGGAATGAAAAAGTGCAAAAACAGCAAAAAGATAAATTTCTATAATATCTAACATCCAACTACATTCCCCTCTCTAATTACAATTAACGTAATCACCTATATTCTGAAAAATCTAAAGTGAATTATTCTTACTTGACCTCAGCTCTTCCTTGCTTCTGATCTTGACACCGACACTCCACCGACTGTAGAAAAAAAATACACAACTGTGTACTTCAAGCCTGAAAGTAAAAAGGAAAATAGGACACAGTTGTCCATTAAAGCTAATAGATAAGCTTGGGAAAATACTTTAAAAAATATAAACAAATGTGTTATACATTGTTAATAAAATATGCTAAATGTTTGAAAAATAATCTATATATTTTTACTAAATATTTTTACCTATTTTTATACTATTTATGAATAAATATTTTAAATATTATACATGGTGTGATATGTTGTCTTTTACATAATAATTAAAAAAAATGTTTTTATGTGTAAAATTATTATTAAGATTGTTGTATGTTTTACAGGTATTTTGCAAATTAATTTCACTATGTTTTTAATTGTCTCTCAATATTTTACATTAATTGATTTATCTTTGATAATTAATACTCAGGTACTAAAATTATAAACCTGAGTATTAAAACACTTCCCCACCCAATACCCCGCATCCCATTTCTAAAGGTTAGTGTTACAGTGGTAAAAAATATTTTAAACAATTAATATCAATATGAATGATCAAATGTTATAATGTGTACATATTAATACTCAAGTATTAAAGTCAATACCTGCATATTTATATACTTCCTCACCCAATACCTCACATATCCCTTGTATTCCGTCCCTAAAGGTTAGCATTCCAGTTGTAAAAAAAAAAATTGTAAACAGTTAAAATTAATATAAACTATCTTATATTCTAATGTTTAAATAATAATACTAAAGTTTTAAAATTAATACCTGAGTATTAACACACTTTCCCACCCAATACCCCTATATTCCTTGCATCTTATCCTTAAAGGTTAGTGTCACAGTTGTACAAAATATTTTAAATAATTAATAGTAACATATATTATCATACATGATAATGTTTAAATGTTAATAAGCAGGTATTAAAATCAATACCTAAGTATTAATACATTTATACATTAATGCCCCTATATCCAGTGTATCTGGTCCCTAAAGGTTAGTGTTACAGTTGTACAAATATTTGAAATAGTTAAAATGAATATCATATATTATAATGTTAAATTATTAATGCTCAGGTAATACAATTAATACCTATGTTTTAGTACACTTCCCCACCCAATACCCCTATATCCATTGCATCCCTTCCCTAAAGGTGTACAGTTGTAAAAAGATTTTAAATTAAAAATGCTGTTACCAATATTATAGATTAATTAATAATATAAAAATAAATATAACAGATACACACCCAATAATTCATGGTAAAGGCATGTATGGTAAGTGTATATGCCTATAATGCTTGGTAAAGGCATGCATGGTAATGAAATGCATGGTAAAAACATATGCGTGGTAGTGACATGCATGGTAAAGACTTATGTTTAGTAATGAATGCGTGGTAAAGGTATAGTGTGGTTTAGACTGCATTGTAATGTTTTTCTCCCCTTCTGGACAGACAAGCCTCGTCATCATTCCCAGCTGAAACACAGAAATTGGTGTTCTCCTTGGTGTGAGACAGCTATTTATAAAGTTCAATTCTCCAGGTGTCTGCCAATCTACCTGCCCTCCCTCTGGACTCCATCATGACAGCTCTTACCTTGCTCGGCCTAGCTACCCAGCTCCACAGGTGTGACTGCGCTGGCAGTTCTGACTGTTCTAGTGATGTACCCCTGCTAAAGGAGAGGCTTTCCCTGCTTGTCAAAGTTTTAATCTAAAAACCGGACCCCTGCATTTACTTACATTGTGCTTCAAGCTGTAAACCATAGCAAGCACAATAACTAATACTCCAAGCTTCTTGCCAAAGCCAAAAAAGGAGAGCAGAGCAGGCTGGCTCCAGCAACAGCTGAAATAAATGAGAAGTGAAAGCCAGAGGGGGACGGGAGCATGCACGGCCTTAGCATGGGGAGGAGCAATCGCTAGGAAGAGACTGAAGACAGAGGGGCATATTTCTGAGAGGCTTGCAGTCCTTGATGCAGTGGCGGCGCAAACCTCTCAACCATATCTATGAGGCCACGCAAAGCCACTTCACGTGGTTTTGAATGGCCTCATAGATATGGAGTAGAGCATGGCAGCGCAAGCAGCTTTGTTGCCTTACTCTGCACCAGGGAGGCGTTCCATTGGCATTGCAGTGGGATTTCCCACAGAACTCCCATAGGTTTTGACTCATTTCCATATTTACAAGGATTTGGAAACCTGGGAGTGTGTCAAAACCTTATGCTTCTCAAGGGCAGGCGTAACAAAAATAAATATTTTCAGTTCTCGTATTTCCTTTTTCCATGGGTGCTGCATTCTTAAGAGGAAAACACCTCTCTGGATTGTTTCTGTGCAGAAAAGTGACCCTTCCTGCACAAAGCAGTCCTGCTGTCAACACTGGCACGCTTGCAAAAATCCAGTGCTTAGTTTGCACAAAAATATAAACTCATGGGCCCAAAGTTTTTCTTAGGAGCCTGATTTAAGCACTGGTGAATGCAAGTGGTGCCAAACAATAAGGCTAAGTCCTGCTTGAACCTCATACCTCTTTCTTCTACCACTTCATGACTCTTGGAATTCTTAAGTGCCTTCTCTCTACTTTTAGCCTACTTCTTGTTTTCTTCTTCTTTCTCCCTTTTCTGCCTGTTTCTTCCTCTCGGTTAAATTCTGATGATGTACAATAAGTCCTAGTCAAAAAAAATGAGCGCTAGTGCCCACTACCTGCAACCACTGGCACTAATTAGTCAATGGTGGGAAGGTGCTGGAGACAGCAGTAGCTGCTGCATCCTCCAGAGGACACTATAACTCACCTAGAAATAGGAACCAAAGTATCAAGGAACACCGTAAGAGCCCCCACCTAGATGGGTATGATGGAAGGCTGTACTGGCCATACCGGGCATTGGGCGTTTCCGGGAAGCTGGAAGTGTGGGGATGCCGCTTTTGTTACTGGGAGACGGTTTTGTAGATGTGGAGCAGTTGTAAAAGCACTACAGAGTTCCTTGTATATCCAACACTTTTCATGCAACAATAAAAGTGCCAAAATAACTCTTGCAATTAATAAACCTGCTGGAGAGAGATCAGAATTTTGTTTGTGGCAGTTTTGACTCATCTAGGGTAGCGCAGATCGTTAATATGTCTGCTGCAAAGAAAGTGTACTATGCACATTACAGAACAGCATTTTATGTGCAATGCTCAGTGGGATACTGCTTTTGTCATAGAGACCTTTTTGTTACTGTGCAGTTGATAAATAACGATCATAATCTAGCACAGTGAGCTATGAACTGCCATCAAAGAGATGCATGCAAACTGCATGGTCAGGTTAGAAAATGATGTTTTTCCCAGCCTTGGATTATCCTAATTTTGCTAAAAAGGATTTGTTGGGTAGAAATAAATTATTAGTAAAGTCTACCCGAACCACAGTGTTATCTCCTGAATCCTGAGTTTATGCATCCCCAGACCAATCTTTATAAAATGCCTACCAGTATGGATGACATGTGAATCCTACACCCTGTAGTCCCCTTCGTCTTATATAACATTTTTGTTTACACTGAATTATACTTGTATGATTAATTGGCTTTGTATGTGTTGTAAAGTACTCTGACACCCTTTGCTGGTAAGAGAGGCACCATAAAACAAATGAAATACATGTGAGAGAGGGGCTATGGGGAGATGAGATGCCTTGTTAGAGGGTTATGATAAGGGAATCATTGAAGAGCCCCAATAAAGATTGACATGACCTGATGCTCTGTAAGGTCATCGTTTACTATGCTTTAAAAACGAATACCATTGAATATCTGATGAAACGTGTTGTAGAAGCACAGTTTTTGACAGTTTTTCCAAATCCCCCCCCCCCCCCCCCCCGCCCCCACGCCCAAAGCCGCACTGCAGCGGTCAGGCTCGCTCCCTATGTACCCTAAGGAGGCTGGTCTGACAAAGTTGCCGGGGCTGCTTTGGGTTCCCCAGTACGTCCCTTGTCTGACAACAAGAACCTTGACATCAGTGCAGAATGGAGATGGAGCCCAGGCAGATGACGCGCTGCAAAAACAGAATCGCCATTATTAATGCTTTTAGAAAACCTTTATTGGGCACAAAATGAAACATCCTTAAACCAAAACAACGCAAGCACTACAATGGTGTGTTACTCTTAATGAAAGCAAGGTAATTTGATAATAAAATTAAAATATTTTGACTGTCAAGGATTCGGGCATATCGACAGTGTCAACAGTTCACACTAATAGTAGGAGTGGTTTGCTTTCAGCACAACTTTCACATATTTGGATGAAAGTGAGCACGAGAAAGGAGCTGATTGCCACCAAATACATTGAAGGGCACCAAAAATACTGGCGCAGCACTTACGTTCTGCATTCACCAGGTTGCCCAGCAAAAAAGGCATCGGCCAAATGTTTGTTCATTCTAAATGAGAAGAAGTAACAAGGTAGATCCTTGGTTCTGTAATCAATTCAGAAGGTAACAATTAGGTTATTCTTTTAGCTGGGCTTGTAAATCCAGTTTATTTGTGGCTGTCCGAAGCTGGGGCTTCAGATCTGGGGGTATAATCTTTGCTGTTCTAAGCTTCGACCTCGGATTCTGACCTAGAAGCTTTCTTCTGTCTGGTCAATATAATAAAATTGCAGTCACTTAACAACCGTTCAAGCACAATGGCCTGGCTTTAAGGTTTGTGGCTATTTTTTTCACAATCTTTTAGTTGACATTTAAAATATAACAGCGATCTACAAGATTCACACTGCCACAGCCTACAGCGTATTGAGATTCCCCAAGACTCCTCCACTACCCCCTCCCCTCACCCCTCACCTGATGGAGACAGCATATGCACCGCTTCTCCCGAATAGGACATGTCATCCTCAATTCAGTCCGTAGAGTCAAATATTTTCGCTCAATGTGTGCTCCAGCCATTCCAGATCTTGTCCCACTTATGGGGGCAGCTTCTGCTTTCATACAGCACCCTCTCCGCCAACATGCACCAGTCCATATGTCATTTCTATGTCTCCAGGCCCGGAACGTGGGCTTCCTCCCAGAGTCTCACCACATTTCTCTTGGTTACTTCCAGCCCCAGCACTATCCACAGCCGTTGTGCTCTGCCCAGTGATTTAACAAGCGTAGTTGGTTTAATCAAAAGCCAGACCAAATATTTCTCTAGAGGCTGCTAAGGCTTCCTTCCATTCACTATCCTCTAGCTCACCAACATTAAGGGCCAGACGTATGACAGTCAGCTTTTGCAACTCACAAATTGCAATTTTTAGCGACTCACAATTTGCAACTCACAAAAGCGGATGTACAATAGTGTCTCAGACACTGTTTATGATTTGCAAATGGGTCGCAAGGAACCTGCCTTATTATTATTCATGAGGCAGGTCACAATTTGCGACACATTTGGGACTAGCCAGCACTCACAGGGACGGTGGCCTGCTGGGGTCAGCAGACCACCATGTCTGTGAATGCTTTTTAAATAACGCAGTCTTTTTTTAAATGCAGCCTGTTTTCCTTAAAGGAAAATGGGATGCATTACAAAAAAAAATATGAAAAGTTTCTTTTTCCGTGGGACCACGGCCTGCTCTGTAAAAATGTGGGCACCCCCATTCATTTACTCAACCCCTTCATGTTTTTGAAATTGGTGATAACTGCAATTGTTTTGCAACTAAATTACTGGTCACGAACCAATCGTACATCCTCCTGTGACTCACTATTAGGAAGCAACACCCCTTCCTAATAGTGACTCACAAACCCTATTTTGAAAGTCGGTAACATGTTACCGACTTGTAAAAAAGGGTTGATACATGCTATAACCTTTTGCAGCTGTTGCAAACATCCAGATTGTCCATTTGTGACTGCTAAAAATGGTTGTATATCTGACCCCTGGTTCCCATTTCTCTCATAATCGTGTTAATGTGTTTGGAATATGATTTAGGATTTTTTTGTAAGTCAGGGAAGTGGCCTTGAATGCCATGTATTCATGTAAAGCTGGTATTTGAGGGGTGAGGACTTGAGAACGCTGGCTCCTTAAGGGATAGCAGCCTTGAGGGCATGACGGATCTGTAGGTACCACTATAGCTCAAAGGTGGCCAATTGATAGTCTCACTGCAGTTCGGCCCAGGGGTGTACATTTCCGTGAGCCCAGAGATTGCATATTCTGGAAATTCCCAATAGGTCCCATTAAGCAAACCCTGTTTGCTTTCATAGGGCTCCCAAAGTCGCTGTGTCCCAGAAGGGGGATCATCAGCAAGAGCTTCACTTCCCACCCCAGGTATGCTGAGGTCTTGGGCCATAAACAGAATACAATCTGCATGACAGCTTGTACAGGGAGTTTAGTAGGACATAGAGGAAGTGTGGTAGTGACATAATTTTGAAAAGTGCTGCATGACCTAGTAGGGAAAGCGGCAAGGGCCTCCAGTGCTGGACATCCTGGTGTAGTTGATCCAGCAGCAGGGCTAACTTTGTCCTGAAGAAGAGGTCTTCATTGGGTGTGACATTTATACCGAGGTAGCTGAAACCTGTATCTGAAGTCATGCCGCAAAGTCATGTGGTAGGTGCAATACTTTGCCTTTCAGTATGTAGATGATGAACTTGTGCCAGTTTATTATATAGCCCAAGTGATCACAAAAGATCCTAATGCTCTGCATCAGGCTATCTAGAGTGAGCTCTGGGTCAGTCACAAAGAGTGACATCTGCATATAGGGATCCTGTCTTCCCATTGATCATCCCACTTCAGACCTCTAACCAGTGGACAGCCCTACTGCATACCCCTCTGTGGTTGGAAGTCCCAGGACGGGGCACCATTCACTCTCACTTGGGCCATTATGGTTCGTATAGGGTAAGGTTGACCCAGGCGATATAATAAGGGCCAAAGTCAAACCTGATCAGGACTTCAAATATATAATCCCATTCAACAGTATGGAATGTCATCTTGACATTCAGTGAAAGCACCAGAGCTCGCTCTTCTAGGGCCATTGATCTCCCCATTACCGCATGCAGGCAGTTTAGATTAAGGGCTTTGTTTCTATGAGGTATTAGGCCTGATTGATCAGATGGATGAGGGTTTGGATCACTTTAATCAAGTGCACGGTGAGGACCTTTGTCAGGATTTTCATTTCAACATTGAGAAGTGATATTGGTCTCTATGAGGTTCATTCTTCAGGTGGTTTCCCTTCCTTATGGAATACTATGATTGTGGCCAATCGCTGGTCATGTGGCAGTGTCCCAATTTGTACATGGAGAGCAAATGGGGGGCTGGTTTGCTGCTGAGCATTTTGTATAATTCTATTAGGATGCCGTTGGGGCCCATGGTTTTCCCCAGGTGAAGTTCTGATGGCGGCAGGGTTATGTCCTTCTCTGTAATTTCAGCTATTGCCAATAGTTGAGGTAAGCGTATGACCTGTAGAAGGCATCGACATTTTCGGCTGTGGCGGACACCGCCGGAGCATAGAACTGTTCATAATAGTCCGTAGATGTGACCACCATCTGGTGCTTTTCTGTCACCAGCTCATTTCCCTGGTTCCTGATTTGTAAAACCCACCTCTGGGTTTGGTCTCGCTTGTCAAGTCAGGCCAGTAATTTCCCTGTTTTGTTCCTGTGGCACTAGTGCAGCACAGAGTTCCACTACGCTACACAGATATTTGGAGGCTGTGTTTTATTACTAGTAGAAAACATAATAGGGTTCATTAACGATTATACAGGTCACTCCAAATCAGGGCATCTTCCTTGTCTTTTCTTCAGTTCTTTTCTGCTACTCTTTATGGGTCTTTGTGGATCCTATGTTTAGTTGGACCTCTTGTCAGCAACCCTCGAAGGAATAACAGAGGGACCTTGTGAAAATCGTTATTCAGTTTATGGGTGTTTTTTCACCAACACCACAGTGCTTCCATCAGTGCACTTTTTCAGTAAGGGCTGTGATTGTGATGTGCTCCCCACTCTGCAGGATGGAGTATCAAGTTTCATCTTCCACCTTTCTATTACCTCCCCCTCAGACATGCATTCATGGGGACTCCCATACATGCCTTAGGCTGCGACTCAAGCGGCGAGTCATGGCAGTCCAGTCCTCCAGGCTTCCCTCCCCGCCACTCACCTGGGTCCCCACGGACCTTGCCTCCTCTTCGGGTCACTGGTTTCTGGGGATTTCAGCATTCTGCTATTCGTTGTCAGCCTCTTGTGTCTTCTCTTCTCCAACTGCGTTGCTGTCACTGGTTTCTTTCTCATCTTTCGATCTACCATTGTCCTCGTATTCCTCTCCGCGCTGTTGATGACGTCACCCCATGGAGGGTTGACCTTCCACGTTTTGGCTCCTCCCCTTCATTTCTGATTCATTGTTGGTGCCGGGCGCAGTTTCATCATCTAATGTGCTCACTAACTCATAGTCTTGTCATGGCAGCCATTCGGGACCCCTCAGGATTGGCCGATCGGCCAATCAACAGCCGCATCTCTGGATAAATAGTCAACGTAGGGCAAAGACAGGTTTGACTGATGGCATACTTGAAAAAAAGAAGGGTTGGAGAGCTAAAACCCATTGTAGGATAGAAGGGGTAGTGTTCTTGTTTTTGGCTAACTACAGTGAAAGGGCATGGTCAGTATAGAGCAGAAATTGGCATCTTAACAAACAATATTGTAGAGTCTCCATAGCCCATATTAGGGCCAGACATTCTTTCTCGATCGCATCATATCGGAGTTCTCTGGACTACAGCTTCCTGTTGATATAGACAATGGGATAAAGGTGGTCCTGATCATGTGGTTGGGATAATACTGCCCCTAACCCTTTTCCAGAGGTGTCTGTTTGTAAAACAAATGGTTTTGAAAAGTCTGGATATATCAAGATAAGATCATCACACAACAGTTTTTTAAAATGTTCAAAGTTCTTGTACTGTAGTCCAGGTATGGATTGACGAGGTTTGTGTCTTTGTTCACAGACCTGTAAGTGGGGATGGCAATTGTGAAAAATAAGGTATAAAGGCCCTCATTATGATATTGGGGGTAAAAACCGGCTACCGGTGTGGCGACAGCCGCCAAAAGACCGTCACCGCGGCTAACAGTAGTCTGCCATAATATGACCACAGACAGATTTCTGCCAGAATAATGGCTGTGGCCATGCCGGCAGATGGTGGTAAGGTGGCACTGCTGCCAGCAGCAGTACCACACCAGTAGACAGCCGCCAGCCGTATTATGACCTATAATACGACCTGGCTGTGTTCTGCTGGCGGACGCTGCTGCTGGCAGCAGCGCCCGACCGTCTCCTGCCGGAGGACCCTCTGAACACAGGTAAGTGGGTGCTCCGACAGGGGAGTGGGTGTGGGGGGTGTTGTGTTGTGTGTGTGTGGGTAGGTATGTATGTAGGTGTGAGTGCATGTATGTTGTGTTCTATGAATGCGTGTCTGGGTGTATGTATGAATGTGTGTGCGGATGTGTGTTAATGGGTGTATGCATGCGTGGATGCATGTGGGTATTGGTGTGTGTATGCGTGTGTGTGTGTGTGTGTGAAGGGGGTGTGAATACGGGGGGTTTTGATTGGAAGAGGTGGTGGGGTGTGGTGGGGTGGTATCTGAAGAGGGGTGTGGGGATGGGGAAGACCTCTATCAGTGACAAGTAAGGGATTCCCTGATCGGGGTGGCCAGCAATCAATTTGCTCATCCATTGTTGCATTAAAATCACCCCCCAGAATGGGAAGACCCTTGGGCATTCAGGTTAACAGGGCGTCAGATCATGGAGTATGGAGGCATGCATACTGGGGGGACATAAACAGAACAGATGTTTACTATGTTTTCCTCCCTATCCTCCCTGTGGGTCTACCTAAAACTACTGGGGCATGAACAGGAACAATTGTGTCAGGATCCCGACCCCTTTCGAGTATGACTTGTAGCCGGCATGGGTGACCATTTTGAATCCCAACTGTTCAAGAGCTCGGTATGTAGCGCCCAGCATGTGTGTTTCCTGAAGGAGAATGACTTTGAGTGCCTTGCGTTTAATGTATTGCATAACTGTTCCACTCTTGATCCTATCTCCAAGTTTGTTAATGTTCTAGGACAAAATTTTAACTGAAGTATTCCCCTGTTTGTCGGTATGCTGCTACCCTACATTTGGCTGGGAACATCATGGAGTATTTAGTCTCTTTTTCACAGAACTGTTTTTGCTTCATCAAAACTGTGGTGAAGACATTGAACCTACGGGGTAAAGGAGAAATTAATGGCAGCATTGTCATATTTCAAGGGTTAGCTCTAAGTGTGGTTTGCAGGATCACATGCCCGTCTGTGTGATTGAAAATGTGAGCCATAATAGTGATAGGCACAGCCCCCGGCCACGGCGGTCTCCAGGCACCCGGTGGGCATGCGCTATAGAGAAGAACTTCAAGAGGGTTGTCATTTTAACTGATTTAAGATTAAGGGGGCCATTACAACATTGGCGGTAAAAGCCGCTTACCGCCGTGCAGAAGACCACCAACACACCGCCGCAGCCGCGGAATTCCGCCACAGCTATTATGACCCACATTTCGGAATCCGCCAAAATTCAGACACCCACACAAGTCTGCCACACCAAAGGTCAGTGATAAACTGGCGAAAACAAAACCTCCACCGTCACGCCAACAGAAACACGCCCATGCTACCACGACCCACGAATCCACGCAGCGGTCTTTCAAACGTGGTATTCCATTGGCGGTACACACCGCCGCGCTCAAAATACACACACACCTCCAAAACACCACCACATTGGACAATTCGAAATACACACACCTGATACATATACACACACCACTCCCACACAATCAATACTATATAAAACACACACCCACATCACCCACAAACCCCTACTACCAAAAATTTAGACGAAGGCCAGAGTGACAGCACAGCATAGACAACCCCACCATACAGAGGCACACAACACCATCACCCACACTACTTCCACACTCAAAACACCACACACCACTACATATCACCACACTCATCACCACATACACCACCCCACACATCACCTACACCACCCCATGGCACGGCAAAGACACCCCAGGTTCTCGGAGGAGGAGCTCAGGGTCATGGTGGAGGAAATCATACAGGTAGAGCCACAGCTATTTGGATCACAGGTGCAGCACACCTCCATAGCTAGGAAGATGGAGCTCTGGCGAAGAATAGTCGACAGGGTCAACGCAGTGGGACAGCACCCAAGAAATCGGGACGACATCAGGAAGAGGTGGAACGACCTATGGGGGAAGGTGCGTTCCGTGGTCTCCAGGCACAACATCGCGGTACAGCGGACTGGCGGCAGACCCCCACCTCCTCCCCCACAACTAACAACATGGGAGGAGCAGGTCTTGACTATTATGCATCCTGAGGGCCTCGGAGGAGTCGGTGGAGGAATGGACTCTGGTAAGTCAAATCTTAACTATCATATCCCCCACCCTACCTGCATGCTATCACAGACCCCCACCCTCACCCCCTCCCTTATCACTCCAACTCCTCACTAATGTACTAATAACACAAACCACGTCCCAACACCGAGCCCTGCATGACACAACAAAGCATGGACACCCATCACTAAAGCATGCCCACTGCACATACCCATAACACCCCCCTCAACCATCATCACACAAGCTCCCACACAGGAATGCTAGCACTGGGGTACACGCTCACCCACCCATTGCACACCATGACACACACAAATGCAATAATCATGCTTTTATACCCCTGTAGGACCACTACCCAACGTCACCAGACAGGAGGGTCCAGACATCTCTACCCCACCCACAGAAGAGGCCCACAGTGATGACAGCAGCTCTGTCCAATTGGATCCAGATGACCAGCCCGGACCATTGTGGGCCTCGGGACAGTCGGTTCCCCACACCCAGTCACAGGCCACCACAGACCTTCCACCCTCTAGTAACACCAGCACAGCACCCACCCAGCGGGCCCATACCTCCGTACCCAGGACACGTCAATCAGCTGTGTGTCCACCACTACAGGGAACCCAGGATAACCCACCAACCCCAACAACAACAGGGACCTGGGGGCAGTGGTAGAGGGCACACGGTCCAGGGGATGGAGGCACAGGAACACAGGGGAACTGGGAGGGCTGCTGTGCGACAGGGGGCGGACAGGCCTAGGGAACCCACTCTCCACGAGGCCCTCTCCTCCATCATGGGAGCATACCACCACTCCCAGGAGATGATGGCAATGGTCCTGGCCAAGTTTCAGGAGACCCAGCGCATGCAGGAGGAACAGTATTTGGGGTTCAGGTAGGAACTCAGAACCATCAGCTCCGCCCTGGGCACCATCGTAGGGGTGCTGAAGGAGATACTTAACACCAGGAGGGACACCGTGACACTCCAAGGGGCCCCTGACACTAGCATAGACGAAGAACTGCCCACCACCTCTGCCGGCGCTAGTGGACAGGAGGCACCGCCACAGGGCCACCACTCCAGCACCCCACCCCCTGCAGACGGAGAACCACCCCGCAAGCGGTCCCTGAGATCCAGGAACAGGACAGAGCACGATGCCAAGACCCCCGCCAAGAAATGAGACCACCCTGATTGTCATCCCACTGTCCCACTTTGTAAGCCTGTCCATATTGGAACTGCCCCAGCTCCACTTCCTATGCCCATATGGGCAGTGCACCTGTGAGACTAATAGACTGGACTCTGCCATGGACATTCCTCCACCATCACCCATCACCATTTTACCACCCCCCTCCAATATTTAGCACTTCAATAAACACCCTTGAAGCACAAAACAATCTGGAGTCAGTCTGTGATTCTGAAAATGTGTATTAGCAATGACAGTGAAAAAAAACGTTCTCAAATGTAATGCCAACATACCTTTGTCACACATCTCAAGTCCATGAGGAATCTAAGCAGATGACACACGTTGGTAACCACACCTGTGAAACCGTAATGGAAATGTACAACTCAGTTACCATATATTGGTTGAAATCGACAGACAGGATAGAGGTAGAAGTGTGAAAGTACTTGTAGTAGGCAGGAATGTGTTCTCACCTGTGTGTCACTGGAAATATTGCTGGATAACTGAGTCCCTGTTGTCAATGTCTTCTTCCTCTGCTTCCTCCTCATCACTGTCCACAGGCTCCACAGCTGCCACAACACCGTCATCTGGACCATCCTCCTGCAGAAAAGGCACCTGTCGTCGCAAAGCCAGATTGTGCAGCATACAGCAGGCCACGATGATCTGGCACACCTTCCTTGGTGAGTAGAATAGGGAACCACCTGTCATATGGAGGCACCTGGACCTGGCCTTCAGGAGGCCGAAGGTGCGTTCGATCACCCTCCTAGTCCGCCCATGGGCCTCATTGTAGCGTTCCTCTGCCCTGGTCCTGGGATTCCTCACTGGGGTCAGTAGCCATGACAGGTTGGGGTAACCAAAGTCCCCTAATAGCCACACCCGCTGCCTCTGAAGTTGACCCATCACATAAGGGATGCTGCTATTCCGCAGGATGTAGGCGTCATGCACAGGGCCAGGGAACATAGCATTTACCTGGGAGATGTACTGGTCTGCCAAACAGACCATCTGTACATTCATCAAATGATAACTCTTCCAGTTCCTGTACACCTGTTCACTCCTGTGGGGGGGACCAGAGCTACATGGGTCCCATCAATGGCACCTATGATGTTAGGGATATGTCCAAGGGCATAGAAGTCACCTTTAGCTGTAGCCAAATCCTCCACCTGAGGGAAAATGATGTAGCTCCGCATGTGTTTCAGAAGGGCAGACAACACTCTGGACAACACGTTGGAAAACATAGGCTGGGACATCCTTGATGCCATGGCCACTGTTGTTTTAAATGATCCACTTGCAAGGAAATGGAGCACTGATAGCACCTGCACTTGAGGAAGGATCCCTGTGGGATGGCGGATTGCTGACATCAGGTCAGGCTCCAACTGGGTACACAGTTCCTGGATTGTGGCACGGTCAAACCTGTAGGTGATGATTAAATGTCGCTCCTCCATTGTCAACAGGCCCACCAGCGGTCGGTACACTGGAGGATTCCACCATCTCTTCACATGTCACAGCGGACGGTGCCTAGGAAGGACAACAGCGACCACAGAGTCAAACAACTCAGAGGTATGTACCCACAGTCTACACAGAACACGAAACATAATCCCAAAAGTTGCCTGTATGTGTGTTGAGGCTAGGCCTAGGTATGTGTGACGCAGTTGAAAATGAAGCCATGTGGGCCCCTGAAATGGCAGCTGCCTGACCTCTAAAGTTGGACAATGGGATGTGAGGTAACTGCGCTGGCGTTGTACACCGTCGCGGTAGGCGGACGAAGACCGCAGCGCAGTGCTGCATTGGTTAACATTGGACCCTATGGGTCCCAGGAGCCAAAGACGAAGTGCGCCGGCGGTGATGATACGCACCACCGCGGACGTCACCACCGTGGAATTGACCGCCATTTTCTATCTGTTGAATCACTCGATACCTGATCTTCGACAGGAGAGGACCTACACTGCAAGTGCTGCTGTGACCTCGGTCTGGAAGAGACAATGGCTCGGGCGTCTGGGGAAAGGGCCCCTGCCTTCACTGCACAGGAGTTGGAGAAGCTCGTGGACGGGGTCCTCCCCCGGTACACGCTACTCTACGGTCCTCCAGACCAACAGGTAAGTACACAGGGAGCGCGTTGTATGGGCTATGCCTGAGTGTAGAGGGCTGGTTGTAAGAAGGAAGGGGCCACAGTTCTGCATGCATGAAGGACTGTGAATGCATGTGCCACATGGCAAGGCTAGGGATGTGGGCCACTCACTTCGACGGTGCAGTTGCTAATGACTTCTCTTCTTCCCCTGTACATTTCATGTAGGCCAGCGCCCACCAGAAGAAGGATATTTGGCGTGCCATCGCCAAGGACGTCCGGACCCTGATGGTCCACCACAGACGGAGCACCCACTGCCGTAAAAGATGGGAGGACATTCACCGCTGGAGCAAGAAGACGGCGGAGGCTCAGCTGGGGATGGCCTCCCAACGTGGGAGGGGTGCCCGTCGCACCATGACCCCCCTGATGTTCCGGATCCTGGCGGTGGCCTACCCTGAGTTGAATGGGCGCTTGAGGGCATCACAGCAGACACAAGGGGATGAGTACAACATCATTCTGCTGACTTTGCGTGCAGTGAAGGTGTCTGGGTGGGGGAGGAGAGCTGTGGGTTCCCCTAGGCCAGGGCGAGTTCCATAGGCTAGGCCCCTCCGTAATGCAGGCCATGTGGCACTCCACCCCACCTCTGTAGAGTGCCAAGTACAGGTATACATGCCCCTGTGTCATCTATGTGTGCAGATGTCCACCATAGCCATGTATGCCATAGCCCAGGTAGTGCATCTGTAGAGCTCAACAGCACGGCGTAGTGCAGGGGGCTGCTGTGTCTGTATTGTCCGCCAACGGTAGCGGTAAGCCATGCACTCAACCTATCTTTCTTCTGTCCTCCCCCCCCTTTTTTTGGTCTCCCTGTTCTTGTGTGCATCAGCATCATCAGGCGGAGGTACAGTGGCACCGGAGCACGAAGGAGCTGCATCCCACATGGCCATGGAGGGCCACACCACGGACTCTGAATACACCAGTGGGACGGAGGGCGAGGGGAGCTTCACGGCGGTCACAGGATCTGCAACCAGCGACATGGACTCGTCGTCCGATGGAAGCTCCCTTGTAGTGGCGGCAAAATCTGTGCCCCTCACTTCTACAGGTACAGCCGCCACCCCCCCTAATAGCACCGCCCTCCCAGCAGCCCCTCAGCCTTCGCCCCCTTTGCCCACTCACCCAAGAGGGTGGGCATCACCTTCACCCCAGGCACCTCAGCCCCTGCCCCTGTCACCTCTGCTGCCCTCAGTGAGGAGGCCATTGCCCTCCTCAGGTCCCTCACTGTTGGGCAGTCTACCATTTTGAATGCCATCCAGGGTGTAGAAAGGGAGTTGCAACACACAAATGCATTCCTGGAGGGCATTAATTCTGGTCAGGCTGCCCTTCATTGAACCCTGCAAACTCTGGCATCAGCACTGATGGCAGCCATTGTCCCTGTGTCTAGCCTCCCCCCTCCAACTTCCTCCACCCAGACCCAATCCCCTGTACCCCAGCCTATCCCAAGCATACCATCAGACCAGCATGCACACACGTCAACACACAAGGGAAGCTCAGGGAAACATAAGCACCACACATCCCACAGGCACTCACGCAAGCATCACACACATGCAGACACAGCAACATCCACTGCCTCCACTGTGTCCCCCTCCTCGCCGTCTCCCTCCTCCCTCCCAGTCTCGTCTACACTCTCACCTGCATGCACTACCACTACAGCCACTAGGTCCCGCACCAGCACACCCACCACCATACCCCGCTCACCTGCACTCACCACCCCCACTACCATTTACACGTTCCCTGTGTCCTCTCCCAGTGTGTCTGTGACGCCCCCTCCCAAAGTACACAAACGCAGGCACTCACCCACCCAACATACATCCACCTCACGACAGCCTCCAGCGCATGCACCTGCACCCAAAGCCACAAAAGTTACACCTCCTACAACCACCTCCTCTTCCTCCACTCCCAGACCCCCTCCAGCTACCCGTCCCAGTGTTCCTAAGAAACTTTTCCTGACCAAGCTTGACCTCTTTCCCACCCCCCCCTCCAATTGATAGGTCCTGTACTAGCACCTCAGCCAAAAAATCTCCGGGACCAGTGGTGCCTGTTGTTAGAGGTATGTGGAGTGCACCGGGCACCAGGGCAGCCAGTGTAACACGGAGCCACAGCACAGCCAGTCCCCCCCCCCTGTGAAGCACCAGAAGTTGATCAGTGCCCGGCGGGAGTGGGGGAAGACTCCAGCCAGGAAACTCTCACAAGGGTCCCGGGGAGAGTGTCCACTCAGCTGTGACTCCTCCCAAGGTGGGGAAGGGGCAGAAGAAATCGCCAAAGTCTGGGAGGAGCAGCACGGCGGAGAAGACCGCCATCATCACCACTGCCCAGGAGGCCACCGCCAGCCCCATCGTCACTGGCCAGGAGGCCACCGCCAGAGTCAGTGCCCAGGAGGGCAGCCCCATCGTCACTGGCCAGGAGGCCACCGCCAGAGTCAGTGCCCAGGAGGGCAGCCCCATCGTCAGTGGCCAGGAGGCCACCGCCAGCCACAGCCCAGCTGCCCAGGAGGGCCCCAGCACCCACAGCCCAGCTGCACAATGAAGGACCGCCAGCCCCAGCCCAGCTGGGCAATGAAGGACCGCCATGGCAAGCACCGCTGAACAGGGCAAGCACCGCTGAACAGGGCAAAGACCGCTGAACAGGTCAGAAACTGCAAACTCAAGCACCGCTGAACAGGGCCAAGACCGCCATGGCAAGCACCGCTGAACAGGGCAAGCACCGCTGAACAGGGCAAAGACCGCTGAACAGGGCAAAGACCGCTGAACAGGGCAAAGACCGCTGAACAGGTCAGAAACTGCAAACTCAAGCACCGCTGAACAGGGCAAAGACCGCCATGGCAAGCACCGCTGAACAGGCCAAGCACCGCTGAACAGGGCAAGGACCCCATGAGCGGCAGGGACAGTGACGCAACTGGGACCGTCACGGGGAGAGTGATGCACTCTGGGCACCAGTCCCCCTCCAGAACCAGTGGAGACATGCATCCACTCCGTCTGTCCTTAACAGGGTGAAGCACTCTGGGCACCATTCCCGCTCCAGAACCAGTGGAGACATGGAGACATGCATCCACTCCGTCTATCCTTCACAGGATGAAGCACTCTGGGCACCAGTCCCCGCCAGAACCAGTGGAGACATGCATCCACTCCGTCTGTCCTTCACAGGATGAAGCACTCTAGGCACCAGTCCCCCTCCAGAACCAGTGGAGACATGCATCCACTCCGTCTATCCTTAACAGGATGAAGCACTCTGGGCACCAGTCCCCCTCCAGAACCAGTGGAGACTGTTATCCACTTGAGAGACTGTGGCTTTGCATTCCCCAGGATGGTACAGTGGGCAACCCACCCACTGTATAGACTTGAGAGACTGTGGCTTTGCACTCCCCAGGATGGTACAGTGGGCAACCCACCCACTGTAGAGACTTGAGAGACTGTGGCCTTGCACTCCCCAGGATGGTACAGTGGGCAAACCACCCACTGGAGAGACTTGAGAGACTGTGGCTTTGCACTCCCCAGGATGGTACAGTGGGCAACCCACCCACTGGAGAGACTTGAGAGACTGTGGCTTTGCACTCCCCAGGAGAAAGCAGTGGGAAACCACCCACTGGAGAGACTGTGGCTTTGCACTCCCCAGGAGAAAGCAGTGGGCAAACCACCCACTGGAGAGACTTGAGAGACTGTGGCTTTGCACTCCCCAGGATAAAGTAGTGGGCAAACTACCCACTGTAGAGACTTGAGAGACTGTGGCTTTGCACTCCCCAGGATGGTACAGTGGGCAAACCACCCACTGTAGAGACTTGAGAGACTGTGGCTTTGCACTCCCCAGGATTGAACAGTGGGCAACCCTCCCACTGTAGAGACTTGAGAGACTGTGGCTTTGCACTCCCCAGGATGATACAGTGGGCAACCCACCCACTGTAGAGACTTAAAAGACTGTGGCTTTGCACTCCCCAGGATACATCAATGGGCATGGAGCCCCCTCGTGGATCTGGCGTGGTGCACTCATCCGGCTGAGGTGCCCCCCCTTCCCTTCCCCCTGAGGTGCCTGTTGTATTTCTATCTGATGCCCCGGCAGTGTTCTCTCCGTTTTGATCAGGTATCTGATGTGGGCCTCACCCATGCATTTTGGGCCCAGTGGTCCACGGACAATGAATGGTGCATTACCTGCACTACTAATCGTGATGTATATTTTGTTGAATGTGTAATTATATCTGTATATATTTGGTTACTGTATTTTGATGTATTACAATGGTTGAACTCATTTCCTTTTGTGTTTGCATTCTTCCGGGGGGTTGGGGGTTGTTACTGTAATGTTTGGATATGCATTGGTGTGTGTGTTGTAGTGGGTGAGGGTCGGGGTGGGGGTGGGGGTGTTGCATGTGTGTCCCCCTGACTTTTGCCTCCCCCCCTATGTCGTAGGTGCAGTACTCACCGTTGTCTTCACTGCTGGTGTTGATGATGGTCGTATAGGAGCAGGAAGACTATCGCAGGAAGAATTTGGAGTTCCGGTTCCATGGTGTCATCTTTCCTCGTGGGGTGTGTAGAGGTGAGCGTTTTCCCTTTGAAATGGCTGTTTCTGCCGTGTTTTTATCCGCGGGGAATCCGCCCCGGAAAAGGTGGCGAATTGGTAGGTTGTGATACTGTGAGCAGTACATTGGCTTCTGCCTGTCTGTTAGCGGTGACCGCCAAGCTGTTTGTCTGTACCGCCGTTGCGGTCGGTGTGTTAAAGTGGCTGTCTTTGTTGGCGGTTTCCGCCACAGTCGTAATTGCGCATTTTTTACCGCCGCCCTGTTGGCGGTCTTACCGCTGCTTTAACACCGTCCTCCAGGGTTGTAATGAGGGCCTAAGTCCTCATGGAAAAGGTCTACGCTGGGGTCTTCTGCTCGTTCCACGACTCCAACCACCCTGATATTATTACACCTATATCGCCCTTCAAAGTCCTCTAGCTTTGAGTCCATCATTTTAGCACTGGTTCTTAAGCTGCCAACTTGGTCGTTCAATGTTTTAGGGCCAGATGTACCAAAAAAGCAATTTGCGACTTGCAAATTGCGAGTCCCTGCGACTCGCAATTTGCAAGTCGCAAATTGCTATGCAGTACGGTGTCTCAGACACCGACTGCAACTCGCAATGGGGTCGCAATGACCCACCTCATGAATATTCATGAGGTGGGTCGCAAATTGCGGCCCCATTGCGAGTATGGGCACTCGCTAACATGGAGGCCTGCTGACGTCAGCAGGCCTCCATGTTAGCGACCTGCTTGTCAATAAAGCAGGTTTTTTTTTTTTGAAGTGTAGCCCGTTTTCCCTAAGGGAAAACGAGCTGCACTACAAAAAAAAACGAAACCTTTAGTTTCGGATTTTTCAGGGCAGGGAGTGGTCCCTTGGACCACTCCCTGCCCTGAAAAAATATCTTGGGGTGCAATCACAAACTGGAAGGGGTCCCATGGGGACCCCTTCCAATTTGCGATTGGGTTGCCATCCACTTGAAGTGGATGGTAACTGCGATGCCATTTGCGACCGCATATGCGGTCGCAAATGGTATTGCATCCCAATGCGACTCGCAAATAGGAAGGGAACACCCCTTCCTATTTGCGAGTCTGAAATGCATTTTGCGAGTCGGTAACGACTCACAAAATTCATTTCTGCATTGGGATACGCGTTTTGCGACTCGCAAACGGCAGATTTTGCCGTTTGCGAGTCGCAAAACGTTGGGAACATCTGGCCCTTAGTCTCCACCTTTAGGGCTACCCCAATGTTGTCATTTTCTGCCATGCATTCCTTCATATTGCAAAGGTCTGTTTGGGCTAGGGTAACTTCAGTAGTCACAGAATCTATTTTACCCTCTAGGGAATCATGGACCCCTTTGATAGTCTCCATGATGTCTGCAGGTGTCGAAATTGCATCATCTCTGGGGGCTGGGGTATCCCTTGTGCACCTGTGGTTGTTCACTGGTTGGCCTCCACAGCTTCAGCAGACAGGGCATACCTCTCCATTTTCCTTTGCGAAGTGAATCTGGCCCACTTCCCACATGATGGCGGATAACTGTGCTGGGTTGGGTCTCACTCAGGTTTGCAAGAGTACTCACTGCCTCCTCTCTGAGCTTTTCCATGGTGGTGGTTGACCCAGTGACCTCTTGGGTTTCGTTTCGCCCCTGATGGTCTATGTAAGCCCGTTGGCACAGACCAATATGTACTTTCCTCCCGGGCCTTAGCACGGGGCTCTCATGGGTGTCGGTGCTATGATCAGAGTGTGTTGTGAACAGCCTCACAGCTGGATGTGGCACGCTCTACATTGGACCTTCCAAGGCCACAAACGCGGCTGGCAGGCCGTGCTGTGAAGTGCTCTACTCTTAATGGAGGCTAGCTCGCAAACCAATTCGGGACTGGGCCGCTCAGGTAGAGTGTGGGGGAAGGCCACTTACTATTTTAATTAGGCAAACCAGCCCTTCTCTGGTGGACTGCAAGGTTTCAGGTTGCAGCGAGTGTTAATGACCTCAGCTGGTTGCAGGATCTAAGGCGCCATTAAGTCCCTCTCCAGCAGATGCCTGTCTGCCAGACTATGGCTTCACTCATTGCAGCAGGCCCTGGCTGGCATTGCAGATAGGGCTACGCTGGGGGGCCTCTGACTGCAACTTTGTACTCCCTCTCAGACTCTGCTCCTGGCAGTAGCGGATGGAAGGGGGCCACTCGGATTTCCGGATGGATAGATGCAGGATTAGGAAATGGCCATCTTCATCGCCAGCTGGCCACAACCCCTCTGTGGCTGTTTTAAGGAATTGGAGAGTCCCGTTGCCAAAGTAAATCATAATTATATGCCTAGACCCCACAAAATAATGTCTCCATGCTTTTAAATGTGTCTATACTTACATTCTTACTTACTTATGCCTACTATCCCTCCTGGGGTATGGGTCATCAACCGGGACTCTCCAGCCACCTCTGCCATGTGCTTTTCTTTTAATCAGACTCCAGGTGTAACCCATATCCTTGCAGTCAGCCTCGAGTCCTCAGCACCAGGTGCTTCTTGGCCTTCCTCTTTTTCCATTTCCCTTGAGGGTTCCAGGTCAGGGCTTGCCTGGTGATGTTTGATGCAGACTTGCAGAGGGTATGGCATATCCAGCCCTAGTGTCCTTCTATGATTTCTTCATGAGTAGGGAGTTGGAACATATGCTGACATAGGTTTCTGTTGCTGATGCTAATTCACCATCGGATTTGAAGGATTTTCCTTAGGCAGGTGTTGATGAAGGTCTGGACTTTGTTGATGGTGGTTACTGTTGTCCTCCAAGTTTTGTGCTCCATACGGTAGGAATGATTTTACATTGGTGTTAAAAAGCCTAACTCTTGGTTTGCAGTGTTAGGTCCTTGGAGCTCCAGATCTTCTTTAGCTGAATGAAGGCAACCCTTGTTTTGCTGATTCTTGCCTTGATATTGGCATCTGTGTTGCCCTGGTTGTCTATGAAACTGCCGAGGTAGGTGAAGGCTGCAACCTATTCCAGTGCATTGGCTGCAAGAGTGACTACAGTTGTGCTGGCCATGTTAGCCTTCAGGATATTTGGTTTTCCCCTGTGAAAGTTGTGGCCAAGTTGTGCTGCTGTGGCTTCCACCTTGCCTATCTTTGCTTGTGTCTGCAAATGTGTAATGGAGAGTAGGGGCAGTTAATCTGCAAAGTCCAAGTCATCAAGCTGCATCTAAGTGATGACTCATTTTTCATAACATGAAGTCTTCTTACAGATTTTATGCCCATGAGAAGCAAAGTCCCATTTGTAAAAAGTCTATTGTTTAACTGTAGAAGAGCTGTACCCATTTGGCCTTCAGAGTCATGTAATGCAGAAAAATGGACTGAGATAGTATAGAATTGTTACAACCCTTTTAGAGTCACAGGAACAGGACATGTTCCTATGACAGGCTTTGAAAAATGTCAAACTGTTGCAAACTGAAGTCTGATGATTGAATCTAATTGGATGATGCCCCTTCAATTTAAAATAGACTGATACCCTGGACAAATCAGAACATTTCATGGGGATTAATATAGTGTTTGTTGTTCAAACTTTGCTCAGACGAGAGAAGAGAGTAGTCTTGGTCTGAGACAGACATTATTTTCCTGATGCTTGTAGATGGCTTTGTGACCAGATGCTTTGCTGATGAAGATTCCCTGAAGGCTGTATCCTTTGGAGAGGTATCTTCCTCTCTGCCATTTGCCATTGCCCCTTGAAATACAATTTTAGGTTATAAATCCCACTATGCTGACACTTTTTATTTCATTTTTATTATTAGTTAGTGTCCTGTAGCCTGAGTAATTATTTTTCCAAATTATTTTAGTCCTCTTTGTATTTTGTATTTTGCCCCCTTTGTGTCTCTCCCCACACATGTATTTGCATAATTTGATTAGCCATAGGGTTGACCTATGCCCAGCCAAAGATTATTGACTTAATTGAATTTGAATTGACTAAATGATTGGTAAATCTGAGCATCGTGTGATTTCCGTGACTCAGATATTCCTATTGACTTTCCATATCATTCTTCTTGAATGTTTAGTTTTATTATTGGTAGTACAACTGAACTAATTTTGTCGCCTTGTGCAATGCTGGGTGATTATGTATATCTATAACTTGGTTTTGTGCATAGTCTACATGACTTTGGGCTTGTGTTTGTAATAAGCTTTGAAGTATATTCCTGATAGGAGGTTTCCTTCCATGGACACATTGATCATGATGTCTAAAGTATTGGGGTGGTGTTGAAGTAATTGTTGATGGTTCACACATCTTTCTGGGTCCAAAGGTCCATCAATCCTGTTGGGCATTTGATTCCTGCAAAGGATGAAAAATGCACCCACAGGTCTGTAACAGAGTCATGGTTCTGTCCCATAAGAGGGGGAACCATACTTTTGTTTAGTGTTCGGGGAGTTAGGATTGACCTAATGTCATTGCCAGGTCCAAGATTTGCCCACACTGCAATTCGTCCCATGGTCCATTCCAGAAATTGATAAAGTTCCAGCATTGTGACCACAAGCAATGTGTTGCATGACTATAAATAGAGTTTGCTCTTGTGGTGGTTTTTGCTTAAAGATTGCGGTGAAGTGTGATGTTGTAATTTGTTTTGCGGAGTTGTCATACCCGAAGTAATTGTGGTGCTTTGCACTCAAAAATGTCTGCAGTTGTTGTTAATTGGTCCATCATGGCTTCCCAGATCCTGGAATAATGCAGAAGTGTAGAAGACACTTGGTTAATTTATTGCTTGCAGTGAGGTGCTCATCATGAGGTGCCATTGACAGTGCCAGTATTTTTCCTTAAGTACGTGTGAGTTGTGGTTGGTATTTAGTAAAACATAAGTTCACATGGAGGATTTATATCAACCGGAGTGAGAAATGCTCATCAAGTTGCACTCATTGTGTAATTGTGAAAGCCATATTCGGAAGTGTAGCCTGTACAACTTTCGGAGTGATTGCTTTCATACCCATAGGTTTTTCATTTCAATATTTTGCTTTAGGTGTGTGATTGTGAGCGATTGTGTGAGAGACAATTGCGAAGAAATTGCAGATGTTGAGAGAAGTGAGTTTGATGTCATTCTGTGCCGCACTGGTATAGGTAGGTAAGTATCAAGCTGTGCAGTTAGTGGTAGAGAGTACCATGCTGATATTGGTTGAGAACAGCTTGCGAAAAGGAATATGGAATTGAATTTACTTCATGGTTTGCGCCAAAATCATTGTGGTTAATTGAATTTGTGCAAAAATGAACATTTACAAAGCTTTATGAAGTGTGTTGAGAGGAAGATGTGCTTATTCCAGTTAGAGAGGGTGAAAAAATTGTACTTGAGGAAACACCAGCTTATGATGTGTCAGAAACAAAAGGAGTTTCAACATGCATATGGCTTATGAATGGTGTAAAATAACTGAGAAAGAGGGTGTTGGACTTTTTGCCTTACGCAGGGTCATCCCCAGTCTTTTTGCCTCCTTCCTCCTAGTTTTTCGGACCTCTCGCTGTTGGCTCTAGGACTCTGACCACTTTATCACTGCTGACCAGTGCTAAAGTGCAGGTGCTCTCCCATCTAAAGTTGGTATGATTGGCTTATACCTAATTGGCATATTTAATTTACCTATAAGTCTCTTGTACAGTGGTATCTCTAAACCTAGGGCCTGTAAATTAAATACTACTAGTGGGCCTGCAGCGCTGCTTGCGCCACCCACTGAAGTAGACTTTTTCTCAGGCCTGCTAGCGCAGGGCCTGTGTGCGCAGTTTTCTGCCACAGGGACCTGGCATCTAAACTTACTTGCCAGGCCCAGAACTCCCCTTTTACTACATGTAAGTCACCCCTAAGGTAGGCCCTAGCTAGCCCTATGGGCAGGGTGCCATGTATGTAGAAAGGCAGGACATGTGCCATATTGCATGGCCTGTCCTGGTAGTGACAAACAGCCTAACTTGGTGTCTCACTGCTGTGAGTGCTGCCTTCTCATAGGATTGCATTAGAAATGCCCTGCCTTATGTGTAAGGGGTATTGTCTGATTTATGAGGGGTAGCGTTGGCATGTTTGGTATGGTTGTGATGTTGATAATAAATACTGCTTACTGGTGTGGGTGTATTTTTTATTACTATCACAGAAATGCCACTTCTAGAAAGTGCGCATTTATCTGTACTTATGACTCTGGTGTTTTGCAGCTTGACTCCAATCCATGTCTGGGCAGAGTGACAGTTGGGGCTTTGTGCATACTTTTCAGACAGCCTGTACACAGGGAGGGTGGAGGTGTCACAGAGGTGCATCTACATACTGAATAGCCTTCCTGGGCTGAGAGAAGGGAGAGGCGGGGCACACCTACATTTGTAAAGGCTGTGCTCTGGCCTCACACAATAGGGTTGTTAACCCCCCACTGATGTTTGGAGCCTGTGCTGAAAGGAGAGAGGGGGCACTCCCAGAACCAGTTGTAACTGGCTGGAACCTCCTCTCCCTACCATTGTAAAACACTGTAAGAACTGACTATAAGTACAGGGGAATTTTCCCCACAATTTGAACAGTCTTGGAACTTGAAACTGGACACAGAATGCTGATGAATGGACTCACCAGGAAACCACCATGGACTGCTGCTGCTGTGCTGACCTGTGACCTGCCTGGTCACTAGGAGGAAATGCCACCATCTGCAACCCTTGTGCTGGCCTGTACCTGGGCCCACCAGCCCTGTGCTTCTTCTTGTTTTGTTGTTCCCAGGGGCAGGGTGCTGTGGCCCCTGACCCCTGCCACGATCTCTACAACTTGCCTGCAGTGCTTGGAAAAAGCACTCTCTCTAAAAAGTGCTGCAAGTGATCACCACCGCAGCCCGGGCTGCAGATTTGCCTGAGCGCTTTGGGAAAAGCGCTTATTCCTGCCCAAATCACCGCCGCAACCCGGGCTGAAAAACAAGCCCTCGCGCTTCCTGGAGTGCTCCCCTGCTGAAATGTTCACCACCGGGGCCGGGCTTTTGAAGTATTCCCGAGCGCGAGGTTCGCGCTCATCACAGTGCCCCCAGGGCATGAAGGAAACCTCCTTTCCGTTCTGAGGAGCAAGCGTGCTCCTGTTGGTGCCCCCGGGGCGAGGACCGCTCGTTGGAGCTCCCCCAGGGCACCGGAAGGCCCTGCCTTGGGCCGGAGTGAAGCCGGAGACGGGCAGGAGAGGAGGAAGCCTCTCCCTGCCCTGCCTAGCACAGAGGGGCTCTCTGTGGGATCGCGGGCGGGCCGAAGCCTTGCCGGAGGCTCGCCCCTCACCGCCGGTCCCTGGCTTGGCCCTTGTGTGGGCCAGTACTAATTTCTTTGGGCTCCCCCCTATCGTGGAGGGCCAGTCAAGGCCCGGGGGGGGGGCCCTACAACGTCCGCGTGTCCCAGGAGGGACCCGCCCCTGACACGGAGGGGCTGCGTGGCGCCCCCTCCTTATGGCATTCTCCCTGGATGGTGACCCCCCCTCAGGAGAGCCGGTGGAGGTCCGGGGGGGCTTTCAGGGATCGCGGGCCCCAGGAGGGGCCCGTTAGGAGTACAGAGGGGGTGTGTGCCACCCCCCTCACCCAGAATTGCCAGGAGGCCCCCGTTTTGCGCAGAGGAGCGCTGGGGGCCCCATTTCTTTTCATTCAATAGGCACTGGAGGTGCCTTCATCAAGTCAGGTACTTCTAAGTGACAATATATATACCACAAGTTCTTACTAGAGACTTTATTGCATTATATATTGCCTACCTGTTCTATTATGTCTTTATACATATGTGCAAATGTTCCTTTTATGGGCATGACTTGCTAATATGTTCCATAACTTGGCATATGTTTTCTAATGTTCCTACTATGGGCGTTTTATGATATTCTTATGACAAGTGTTCTAATGTGATAACGTGTTTCCTGACTACTGCTTATGTTGCAGAATACTGAGTAACCTGTGTGTTATGTGTGACTACTGCTAGTTTGCAGAGTAACTAATGTGTAACGTTCTGACAACTGCTAAGGTAGTACTGTTATGTGATGTTTGGTCTGATAATTGCGTTGTGTACAATACAGTATATTTTCATATAATCTGGTGTTGTGTTTCCTTTTTGGTGGGGATATTGCGTCACATGTGTTGTGTCTGTTGTGTAAACACTTTACACATTGCCTCCGGGTTAAGCCTGACTGCTCGTGCCAAGCTACCAAGGGGGTGAGCAGGGGTTATCTTGTATGTGTAACTCCCTTGCCCTGACTAGAGTGGGTAAGTTCTGCCTGGCTGAGGTGCATACCCTAGCCAACCAGAAACCCCATTTCTAACATTGGTCATCAGCGGTGAGGATAGTACTTGCGCTTGCACAATACCATTGTGACTCATTATTTCACTACAAGGATTGAGTTTAAACCATCACATGCTTGGCTTCTCTTAACTTTCTCTCTTTGGTCATTTTTTCTGTTTTCAGTTCTGACTCTTGGGTATTGTGGTTGTCACATTTGAGTTATTTGTACCTTTTCAAGATGGGGCTTACCTTTGATTTAGAGGACCTGCCGTTTTACACGCAGGAGGAATTAGAGGGGTTTTGTAGAGAGAGAGGGATACCTGTAGAAGGGGACCTCAGGAGATCTCTGAATTTCTTTGAAAGGTTTGTGACATATACCCAGGGAGGGAGTGTGCTTAGGGAGTACCCAGAGGATCCTGAGTGTAGCGAGGGTTCCCAATGGGAGGGCTCCCAGACCTCATCCCTAGAGAGTGGTAGAGAGACTGATCAGGAGGGTGAGAATGACCGGTTGGGGACGCCAGTTGACAGGGAAGGCCCCAGTGATAGGGAGTCCCTTGCTGGGTCCAGTGTAAGAAGCAGGGCTACCTCTCATTCCTTGACGCCTTGTGAGCTAAGAGATAGGTGGGAAGAGAGGGACCTGAAGTTGCAGTTAGCACGCCTAGCTGTTGAGGAGAGAAGGGCTGAGGTAGAGAAGGCCTTAGTACAGGAGAGGATGGCAGAGGCGGAGAGGGCCTTTGCCAGAGAAAGACTCGCTCTAGAGCGCAGTCTGAAGGTTCTGGACTCACATGCGCTGCAGGTGGAGTCCAGTGGTGGCAGCAATGTACAGTGCTGTAGCAAAGATGTTCCTCACATACCCATAGATCTGGTACCTAGGTTCCAAGAGGGGGGGTGACATACGTCAGTGGTTAAAGGAATATGAGAGGGCTCTGGTAGAGCGCAGGATCCCTGAGAAGGATTGGGGAACTGGCCTAGGGAGCTTTTTCCTGAGGAGGGGAGGGATGCCCTACTGACTCTAGAAGAGAGTAACAGGAAGGGGTACTCCACTGTAAAAAATGCACTGATTGTGAAGTATGGTTTTTCCCCTGAGGAATACAGAAAAATGTTTAGGGGTGGTAAGGAACTGTCCCATCAGTCTTGGGAGGAGTTTGTGGAGGATTGCTGCATTGCACCAGATGGATGGGTAAAGGGTAGCACAGTAAACATTTTTGAAGGGCTGTTTAATCTGATTGTCAGAGAGCACCTGCTTCGTTGTTGTTTTTCAGAGTTACGCCAAGACTTGTCAGTGTGTGAGCTCTCTGACCCCAGGGAGCTTGCAAAGGAGGCAGACTTCTGGTTGCGTACCAGAGGGTCTGGTGTGGCATTAGGTGGTGTTCCTAATGAGAGTGGTCTAGGTGTTTCCCAACCAGGTGTGGTGGGAAAGGCTTGTGTCCCAGGTAGGTCCCAGTGTATTGGGACGGGTGAGGCACCCCATGTCCAGTCTCAGAGGAGAGGGAATGGGGTTGGGCTGAGGCCCACGGTACCCGAGCTCCAGTCCCAGGTCCTGGAGGGTTCCATGAGTGAACGCCAGGAGGTGAGCCTAGCCTGTGCTGTAGGGCCAGTTGTTCAGAAGGATCCCATTTTGTTATTAGGACTTGGGTGGGTGGCTGGTGATAGTGTTCCGCTGGTCCTGGTGTCTGGTAGTCTCGCTCTACAGCGGAGGAGGCGGAAATCCAGGCATAGGGTTGAGAGGGGGCTGCGGGCCCCAGTGGAGAACCTGGAGGGTCAGGGGTCAGCTCTGAAAGCAGAGCCCCCCAGGAATGACCTTGGTAAGACCATTTCTGGGCTGGGGGAATCCAGACTCTGTCAGATGGGCAGAGGTCAGGAGACCTGTGCCAGCCAGACTCTTGTGTGGCCCTTGGGGAAGGTGTTTCCCTGGTGGGGGGTAGGTGTGCCCCCCAGGAAGCCCTGGTGCACCAGGCAATGATTCAACCGCAGGGTGGTGACTCTGGGTTCGATGATCAGGTTCAGGGGGTAAACTCTGCCCTGATGGGGAGTGGGTGTGCTCCCAAGGAAGTCCGGGTGTGCCAGGCAGTGGTTCAACCGCAGGGTAGTGACTCTGGGTTGGATTGCCAGATTCAGGGGGTAAGCTCTGATCTGGTAGGGGGTAGGTGTGCTCCCAAGGAAGTCCTGGTTCGCTGGGCAATGGTGCAGTCTAAGGGTGTCGTCCCTGGACTAGATAGACAGGTTCAGGGGGTAAACTCTGACCTGGTTGGGGGGGGCGGTTAGTGTGCTCACCCCGTGTGAAACTTCTGGTGGCTTCTCCCGAGGTGGGGAGACGCAGGACTCTGGAAGTGAGGTTCAGGGAGGGGGAAGCCTGCCCCAGACCCCGGTGCAACCCAAGGGTGTCATCCCTAGGTTGGGTGGTCAGTCGCCAGATAGTGATCCTGGGCTGGCGAGAGAGTTGTGCAGGGCTGCTGTACCCAGCACCCTGGCAAGTGTGGATTCTGGTGATACCCCTCCTAGGAGAGGAGGGCGGGATCCTAGACGGAGGGGTAGAGGGAGGAGAGCCTCGCCTCTAGCCCCTGTAGAACCTATCGGTGCGGACCCTAGGTTGGTGGATCAGTGGCAGGGTAGAGCCCCTGAACTGATTGGAAGTGGAGTGGAGACAGGTTGCTTTGCACCTGGGGCTACCGCCCCCACTCGTTATGGTTTCAGAGACCAGAGGCTCCTAGATGGCCTGGGGCCTGGTTGTAGCCATTGGCAGCTAGAGAATCCCCGTGGGTTGGTCTAGGCTGCCTGGGAAGCATTGACAGAGAGATCCAAGTGGAGCCAGGAAGGCGTAGAACTGGAACATGCCCCTGCTGTTGTGGGCCTGGGTCCTTGTTCTATCACCCCAATCAGGAAAGTATATCAAGGTATTGATTGTTGTCCCCTGGCTTTTGGCTGGTAGGGGGTTGTGTTGGACTTTTTGCCTTATGCAGGGTCATCCCCAGTCTTTTTGCCTCCTTCCTCCTGGTTTTTCTGACCTCTCGCTGTTGGCTCTAGGGCTCTGAGCACTTTATCACTGCTGACCAGTGCTAAAGTGCAGGTGCTCTCCCATCTAAAGTTGGTATGATTGGCTTATACCTAATTGGCATATTTAATTTACCTATAAGTCCCTTGTACAGTGGTATCTCTATACCCAGGGCCTGTAAATTAATTACTACTAGTGGACCTGCAGCGCTGCTTGCGCCACCCACTGAAGTTGACTTTTTCTCAGGCCTGCTAGCGCAGGGCCTGTGTGCGCAGTTTTCTGCCACAGGGACCTGGCATCTAAACTTACTTGCCAGGCCCAGAACTCCCCTTTTACTACATGTAAGTCACCCCTAAGGTACGCTCTAGCTAGCCCTATGGGCAGGGTGCCATGTATGTAGAAAGGCAGGACATGTGCCATATTGCATGGCCTGTCCTGGTAGTGACAAACAGCCTAACTTGGTGTCTCACTGCTGTGAGTGCTGCCTTCTCATAGGATTGCATTAGAAATGCCCTGCCTTATGTGTAAGGGGTATTGTCTGATTTATGAGGGGTAGCGTAGGCGTGTTTGGTATGGTTGTGATGGTGATAATAAATACTGCTTACTGGTGTGGGTGTATTTTTTATTACTATCACAGAAATGCCACTTCTAGAAAGTGCGCTTTTATCTGTACTTATGACTCTGGTGTTTTGCAGCTTGACTCCAATCCAGGTCTGGGCAGAGTGACAGTTGGGGCTTTGTGCATACTTTTCAGACAGCCTGTGCACAGGGAGGGTGGAGGTGTCACAGAGGTGCATCTACATACTGAATAGCCTTCCTGGGCTGAGAGAAGGGAGAGGCAGGGCACACCTACATTTGTAAAGGCTGTGCCCAGGCCTCACACAATAGGGTTGTTAACCCCCCACTGATGTTTGGAGCCTGTGCTGAAAGGAGAGAGGGGCACTCCCAGAACCAGTTGTAACTGGCTGGAACCTCCTCTCCCTACCATTGTAAAACACTGTAAGAACTGACTATAAGTACAGGGGAATTTCCCCCACAATTGGAACAGTCTTGGAATTTGAAACTGGGCACAGATTGCTGATGAATGGACTCACCAGGAAACCACCATGGACTGCTGCTGCTGTGCTGACCTGTGACCTGCCTGGTCACTAGGAGGAACTGCCACCATCTGCACCCCTTGTGCTGGCCTATACCTGGGCCCACCAGCCCTGTGCTTCTTCTTGTTTTGTTGTTCCCAGGGGCAGGGTGCTGTGGGCCCTGACCCCTGCCACGATCTCTACAACTTGCCTGCAGTGCTTGGAAAAAGCACTCTCTCTAAAAAGTGCTGCAAGAGATCACCACCGCAGCCCGGGCTGCAGATTTGCCTGAGCGCTTTGGGAAAAGCACTTATTCCTGCCCAAATCACCGCCGCAACCCAGGCTGAAAAACAAGCCCTCGCGCTTCCTGGAGCGCTCCCCTGCTGAAATTTTCACCGCCACGGCCTGGGCTTTTGAAGCATTCCAGAGCGCAAGGTTTGCGCTCATCACAGTGCCCCCAGGGCACAAAGGAAACCTCCTTTCCGTTCTGAGGAGCAAGCGTGCTCCTGTTGGTGCCCCCGGGGCGAGGACCGCTCTTTGGAGCTCCCCCAGGGCACCGGAAGGCCCTGTCTTGGGCCGGAGTGAAGCCAGAGGGCCTCTCCCTGCCCTGCCGAGCCCAGAGGGGCTCTCTGTGGGATCGCGGGCAGGCCGAAGCCTCGCCGGAGGCTCGCCCCGCACCGCCGGTCCCTGGCTTGGCCCTTGTGTGGGCCAGTACTAATTTCTTTGGGCTCCCCCCTATCGTGGAGGGCCAGTCAAGGCCCGGGGGGGCCCTACAATGGCCGCGTGTCCCAGGAGGGACCCGCCCCTGACAAGGAGGGGGTGCGTGGCGCCCCCCTCCTTTTGGCATTCTCCCTGGATGGTGACCCCCCTCTCAGGAGGGCTGGTGGAGGTCCGGGGGGGCTCCCAGGGATCGCGGGCCCCAGGAGGGGCCCATTAGGAGTACAGAGGGGGTTTGTGCCACCCCCCTCTCACCCAGAATTGCCAGGAGGCCCCCGTTTTGCACAGACGAGCGCCGAGGGCCCCATTTCTTTTCATTCAATAGGCACTGGAGGTGCCTTCATCAAGTCAGGTACTTCTAAGTGACAATATATATACCACAAGTTCTTACTAGAGACTTTATTGCATTATATATTGCCTACCTGTTCTATGATGTCTTTATACATATGTGCAAATGTTCCTTTTATGGGCATGACTTGCTAATATGTTCCATAACTTGCCATATGTTTTCTAATGTTCCTACTATGGGCGTTTTATGATATTCTTATGACAAGTGTTCTAATGTGATAACGTGTTTCCTGACTACTGCTTATGTTGCAGAATACTGAGTAACCTATGTGTTATGTGTGACTACTGCTAGTTTGCAGAGTAACTAATGTGTAACGTTCTGACAACTGCTAAGGTAGTACTGTTATGTGATGTTTGGTCTGATAATTGCGTTGTGTACAACACAGTATATTTTCATATAATCTGGTGTTGTGTTTCCTTTGTGGTGGGGATATTGCATCACATGTGTTGTGTCTGTTGTGCAAACACTTTACACATTGCCTCCGGGTTAAGCCTGACTGCTCGTGCCAAGCTACCAAGGGGGAGAGCAGGGGTTATCTTGGACGTGTAACTCCCTTGCCCTGACTAGAGTGGGTAAGTTCTGCCTGGCTGAGGTGCATACCCTAGCCAACCAGAAACCCCATTTCTAACAGAGGGTCCATTAGCTTTTTCTTGTTATGGAACATTTAATCTGAGAATTTTAGAAAATTTGAGGAGTGATGTCTGAATTAAAGCTTCCTCCAAGATCCGCACAATTTGAAGCCCTTGTTATTTGGGAGCATGTGGCAAGACAGAAACAAACAACTAAATTTGAAAACAGAATGCAGAAAACAGTTAAGACATTAGCGGAAGCTAGATGGGATATAGAACAGAAAAGCTGGAGAGCAGAGATATTAGATGGAGTGAGAATGTTTTCAGCTATTACTGGAGAAGGTGATGGGAGTTCAAAACTAGACAAGAAAGACGCAGACAGTGAGGACAGATCAGAGAGCAGAAGATTGAGGGTAAAAAGACAGTTAACATATGAGAGTGATTTGGAAGATTAGTTCATAAATCAGCTTTCTTATGAATCGACCCCCAGGGTATAATTCAGTTGAATTAGAAACAAGTAGTCAAGCAGTACATAATGTAGCCCCAAATGTGTGAACTGCTCCAGTTGCGGAGACCCCGATACAGACTATTTCAAGTACACCTCCAAACTCAGTGACACAAGTGCCCATGGTTTATCCACCAATTCCGACCGTCAATACTATTACAAGTCCAGTTGTGAATCAGGTAATGTCTAGTCCTAATATGAATCAGATGGTGCAGATACCTAGAATTGCTACAAATGTGCAGGACTGTAATCAGAGTTAGCATATGCCTATGTATATGCCAGTGCAGACAATGTCAAATGTTACCCCAAATCAAACAGAACAGACTTTCAGTACTGTTTTAACAGGTCAAAGTAATGGAATGGCAATTCCATAAAGTCAGACAAATTTGATGGGTCCTGATGCACTAACAGTTCCCTTGACTTTAGGTCCAGTTGTTCTCTTGTATGCTTCAGGTAACCCTGGAAGTAATGCCCAGTCAATTAATGTTTCAGTCGTACCCGAAACACCAGCAGCATCTTCTGGGATATAACCAATTGGCATGCAGAGATCAGTATATTCAAACAATTTGATGATGGAGAGAATAGCTTCTTTTGTCTGAACTTTAACGCCTACATGAATTGCAGAACCAAACCAGATGTTAAATCAAGCAGGACCAGTTCTTGATGTGAGAATTCCTCAGGGAATACCACTTCCTTACATGTCCACACCAGATCAGATTACAAGTGCACATTGCAGTACCTCGCAAAATGTGCCCCAGAGAAATAGTATTAGTTTGCCAGGTCTTTCAGTGCAATAGTTAGTGCATTGGTTAAACAACTTTAGCCCACAAGGAGCAACAAGTGCAACAAATTGTAAGGTTAGATTAAAAGAGACATCAGAGAGAGACAGAACAGTGAATATACCCAGACTGAAATTAGAATTAAATGAATTAATTACAGGAACACTAGAGATGAAGCAATTGGAAACATACACAGAAGATGAATTGCGTTTTATTTGCATAGATGTTACTCAGTGTGCAGGACTGACCTATGAGAAGTTAGCAGAATTGGCTGAGAAATATGAAGAGCACTTGGAAAAATCTAAACCTTTAAAATGAAGCTACAGATTAGAGCTCAATAACAAAGATATTCATAATATGGGATCGCCTGGAATGAGAATGCACATTAAGGAATGAATTACATACATTCAAACATGGGGAGCATTAGATAAATGGGAAGGTAGATGGGCAAAGAAAAGAGATCAGAAGGAAGCAACGCAGAATTTGTATCTAGCAACTCATGCTGAAGGCAATGTAAAAATGACGCCTATCAGAGAAATACCAGGTGGAGATTATGTGCATATACCTTGGAGCAGGAGTGATATACTGTCATTCACTAATGATTACCCAAGATCGAGAGAGAAGCCAGTGGAGTGGCAAAAGCAGACAGAGAGATTGTGAAGCTTTTAAAATGCCTGTGCTAACGCAGGTTTGCTTCAAAAAGTATAAATATGGGCCTTGGAGTCCCAAAGAATGCCGTAGCATTCAGTTTTAGTGCAGTATATTGACAACCTGTTGGTTGCATCAAATACTCTAGAAGCATGCGGAAGAGATGCATTAGCTCTCTTGAATCATTTAGGAGAAAATGGACATAAAGCTTCCCCAGCAAAGTTGCAGTACTGTAAAAAGTAAGTCCGATATTTAGGTCACCACATAGAGAAAGGTGCAAGAAAGGTGTTCCAAGAGAGAATTTAATCAGTCATGCAGATAAATCCCCAATTACTCAGAGGGAAGTCAGAAGATTACCGGGAATGGTTAACTACCGCCGCCAATGGATTCTGAATTTTTCCCTATTGGCCAAACCTTTACAGAGATTGATACACAAGGATGTTTCTGATCCGGTACCATTTGATGAATAATGCATGAAAGCCTTCTCTGAGTTGAGAGGAAAATTGTGACGAGCCCCAGCTCTGCGAATGACTGATTACAATAAACGATTTTCTTTGCTTTGCTGTGAGAGGGATGGATGAGCACGCTCTGTGTGGACACAGTTACGTGGAAGTGCCAATAGGCCTGTCGCATATTTTTCAGCCACACTTGATCCTGTAGCTGCTGCATTGCCCGGCTGTTTAAGAGTTGTGGCCGCAAAGATCATCAACATAAAGCAGTGCAAAGGCATTGTTATGGGCCACCCACTGAACGTTTTTGTCCCCCATTCAGTGGAGATTTTGCTTTCCCTGACCAAGACCCGTTTCCTCACAATTGCTCATTGGACCTGCTACAAACATGTAATTCTCGTTTCTTCTAAAGCAAACTCTAAGCGATGTAATGTTTTGAATGTCACACCTCTTTTGCCAGATCTTCTTGAAAATGGATGCAACAGTGAGGATGAGGTTGACCATGACTGTTTTGATGTGACTGAACTGTGCACCAAAGCAAGACCCGACACCTTGGATCAAACTGACTATGTCCTTTCATTGATTGCTCCTGTTTATATGATTCTGAAGGTGCCCTGAGAGCTGGTTATGCAGTTTGCACAGTCTCAGGTGTGATAGAAGCTTCTTGGCTTCGAGGAGTTTTTTCTGCCCAAGTTGCAGAATTGATGTGCTCTTACTAGAGAATGCTGTGTTTCTGAAAAGCTCAAAGTGACCATATTCACTGATAGACAATATGGGTTTGGATGTCCTTCATGACTTTGGACATTTGTGGTCCCAGAGAGACTTCACATACTCTTCTGCATCACCTATCCGAAACGGTGACATAGTTTATCAATTGCTGGAAGCATTACAGTTACCTCTCAAAATTGCAGTTGTAAGAAGTGCAGCTCATCAGTAATCAAATGATTACATATCCTTGGGAAATACCTATGCGGACGAAGTTGTGAGGTAACGTGCCTTGTAGTGCCCTTCCTTTATTGAAGAATTGAGTTACGGAAGTGATGATGAAGCAAACAAAAATTTCTTTATGACAGCTATTGATGGAGTGTGCGTTTTCCCATTGGGTTGAGGCTTACCCAACTAGAAGAAATGATAGGCTCTCAGTTGCAAAGCTGCTATTGAGGGAGCTGGTACCTTGATTCAGTTTTCTGATTTCTCTGGAAACAGACCGAGGAACTCATTTCAATAGTGAGATCATTAAATTATTGTGTGTGCATTACAAGTTGAGCAAAGATTGCATTGAGTTACAGACTAGAACCTTCAGGTCTGGTAGAGCAGATAAATGGAACACTGAAGTCTCTGCTGGCAAAAATATGTGCATCTATAATACTGAAATGGCCGGATGCATTGCCTCTTCTCCTGATGAAAATGCGCAGCACACCTGACAGAAAGACAGGCTTGCCATCACATGAGATAATAATGGGACGAGCTATGAAATTGCCAGCAGTGTGAATGCTCCTGTGAACATTACAGATGTCTTAGGTGGTCATTATGAACACTGCGGTAAACACCGCTGACCGCTGTGGCAACGGTGAACAGAAGACTGCCAATAGCGGTGGGCAGAAACCTGCCATATAATGAACCAAAAATCTGATTCTGACAAAAATCACCAGTCCACCAGTCTCCGCCAGGACCTTGTCGGTGGAAATGCTGGACCTCCCGCCCCGCCACCGCCAAGCACACCCACATCCCACCCTCCAAATAATGATGCACAAATCACCTTGGCGGTCAGTGGAAGCCGAATGACCATTGGTGGTGCAGACCGCCACAGGCGGCAAGTGGACCCAACAGTAAGAAGTGCACACATTGGATAAGTTAGAAACCCACAAACCTGACAAACATCCACAACACCATAAAACACTCACAGACACACCCCATAATCCTTTGCAATGAAAGTAGGCCAACAAAGACAGAGATCACCAGAAGCAGACACCGAGCGCCACAATCCACAATACTTACACCCAACCACAGAAGAACACCCACACCGAGATCCACACCAGACACCATTCACGACACTCACCATGGCACCCCCCAAATACCCACACTTCACAGAAAGAGAGCTAAGGACCATGGTGGACGAGATCCTGAAGGTCGAGCCACAACTATTCGGGGCTCAGGTGCAGCACACAGCCATCGCCAGGAAGATGGAGCTATGGCAGACCATTGTCAACAGGGTCAATGCAGTGGGACACCATCCACGCACCAGGGGCGACATCTGCAAGAAATGGAACGACCTGCGGGGGAAGGTCAGGGCCATGGTATCCAGGGACCACGTTGCAGTCTAGAGGACTGGGGGAGGACCTCCACCAACACCACCCGACTACACTGACTGGGAGGAAAGGTACTGGCCATCCTTCACCCTGAGGGCCTCACTGGACTCACTGGAGGAATGGACTTGGGTAAGTCGTCTACATTTACCCCATATCCATCACACCTGTAATGCATGCACCACCCCACCCCTCCAACACCCACCAGGACCAACACCCCACAAAGCCCACAGGCACTGAATCCACTAACCCTGCATGTCCACAAACCCACTAACAGGCCCACATACCTCCCCCTGTGCACAGCCACCCACCCCTGCAAGGAAACACAATGGCCTATAACACCCACAATGCATCCTCCACATCCTAAGAAAAAAAGCAATGCTAACCCCACTAAGGCATCCTGCATGGCCCCAAAGTGTGTATGCTGCACAAACCCGCCCAGGCCTCTGCACCCCATCCGACCATGCAAATGTAACAGACATGTCCATTTCCCCCAACAGGCACCACCACTCATGCCACCCTGACTGACAGGACAAGGAGTGGCAGTGCCCCCTAGGGAGATATAGGCACCTCACAGGACACTGGGGATGGAACCCTGGACACTGATGAGCAGGCTGGCCCCCCACACAGTCCTGGACTGTCACCATCCAGCAGCCCCACCCAGGATACCACTGACACCCCTACCACCCAGCTAATAACATCAGCCCAGGGCAACTGTCCCCACACCTGTATACCTACGCCACAGACTGGTGGAACACAGGTACAGAGGCCACAGTCATCCCCTACCAAGAGGCAGGTAGACAATGGCCCCAGTACAAGTGGTACCACCAGACCTGTGCAGGGGACACAGGGACAGGGGGTAAGGCCCAGTGGGAGGGCATCACTGACCCCGGGGGAGGCCACAGGATGGATGCTGCAGCCCAGGACATGATCTCTGAGCTCCTGGGAGCCTATCACCATACCCAGGACAGATTGGCCCAGATAGTATCCACCCTGGAGCAGAGTCAGAGGATGCAGCAAGCACACTACCAAGATCCCATGGAGTAGTGGAAACTGCACAATGCCACAATGGCCAGCATAGGAGGTGCGCTGCAGCAGCTTGTCCAAACACAGCCTGAGGCCCACACAGAACAGGAAGCCCCCACTATAGCACAGGAGACAGACCGGACAATAGGAGCATCAACAGCAACTTCACACGTACTACCCTCTGAGGAAACACAGGGGACCTCCATCTCATCCCCTACAGCCCAACAACAGGCGCCTAAACAGATCCTCAGGCCAAAATATGGGACAGGAACACCTGCCAAGAGCAAAGCCCCCTCAAAGAAGTGACTCTGCAAAAAACTTTCCACCAACTATCCCACTCAATCAACCACCAAACAGTGCTCACAATAATTAAAAACTCATGTAAGCATTGATGGACCTACCAATACTGACAACAATGCTGCCACCATGTTGCCATTTATAATTGTAAATCTAATTGTAAATCTTTTTATAGAGCGCATTCCGGCCAAAGCATTGAAGCGCTAGTACTAGTGAGCTATATTGGAACCCATACCATGCCTAGAGAGATGGTCACCCAAGAATCTCATCCTAATGGGAGAAGAGCCAAGTTTTTAATTTCTTCCCAAAGCCCAAATATGTCTCTCTGTGTCTGATCATCAGAGGTAGGGAGTTCCAAGGTCTGGCAGCCTCCACAGAAAAGGCTTTGTCCCCCCACCTAACCCTAAAACAACGGGGTACCGAAATAAGTTGTCTAGAAGATGATCTAAGTGTCCGAGACAGTTGATAAGGTTGAAGAACTGATCTCAGATATTCACAGCCCTCCAAATGATGGGCCTTATAAGTTAAGCAGAGACACTTAAACTTAATCCTTTTACTTACCAGTAGCCAATGAAGCTGTTTAAGACAGCTGCTTGCAGATGCCGAGCGTGGTAGATCTAAGATCAAGCGGGCCGCCGCGTTCTGGATGAGTTGCAGTTTATAAAGAGCCGATTTGCTAATATTTAGCATTAAAGCGTTACAGTAGTCCACTCTAGATATAACCAGCGCTAGGACCACCACCACTTTCAAATTTTCATGCAAAAATTTAAACATTTTCTTAAGGGACCTTAGAGCCCAATAGCAACCCTTGACCGTCTGGTTAACCTGTTGCTCAAACGAAAGGGAGCTGTCAAATATAATCCCCAGATTTCTAGCCGAGGTGCGTGGAATCGGTCACTCGCTACAAGACTCCGGCCACCAATGGGCACTCCAAAGTTTGCAATCTAAACCAAAAAAAATGATTTCCATCTTATCTCCGTTAAGTTTGAGCCAATTGCTACACATCCAGCTATTAATCGCTCTCATACATTGCTGGAATCTGTCCGCGGTTTCCTCCCAGTTGCGAGAGACTGGGATAATCAGCTGCGTATCATCAGCATATGACACGGTGTGGGAGCCAAAAGAGTGCACCAGACTGGCTAACGGGGCAACATATAAATTGAACACAGTAGGGCTGAGGGAAGACCCCTGGGGAATCCTGCAAGGTAATTGAAAGAGGGTTGCCCTATGATCCCTGCAGGATAACCACATTGACCCACTGTCATCACTGTAATTTGCACGATTTTATCAATGCACCAAATAAAACACATATCACACCTGTTACAATGTCCCCTGTCATTATGTGTGAGCAAAGTTAAGTATGGATGCAACTGGATGATAACTCCTTTATTTGTACCTGCGTAGCATGAAATGCACCACTCACCCTACATGTTGTTGTGCCTAATTATGTTTAGAAAAAAACACTACATTGTATTCTGTCCTATGCAGACCTGGACACAGAGGCAATTATTATATTCCAACCCCCCCCAGATGACAAGGCACACTGACAGTATGATGCACAGACACCAATCTCATCCAATTGTCCCACATAGTTACTGGAAGTAGAGTTGTATCAGTTGGGTCCTGGAATTTACATCTTCCCCTTCCTCATCATCTCACCCCTCTCTGAGGAAGCAGGTCTGGATATACAGCACCCTCCACCTCTAAGAGGGGGATAGAATTTCTCACAGCAACGTTGTGCAGCATGCAGCAGGCCACCACTATTCTACACACCTTTTCAGGCCCATATGTCAGGGAACCGCCAGAGATATGTAGGCAACAAAATCTAGCCTTCAGGAGACCTATTGTGCGCTCTATCACCCTCCTAGTACGCCCTTGGGCCTCATTGTAATTCATCTCTGCAACTGTTCCAGGATTCCTCACTGGTCTCAGGAGCCAATGCAAGTTGGGATAGCCAGAATCACCTAGAAAAAGGTTAACAACACAACTTAAAATGACAAGCCTCAGAGGCAGACAGGCTGGTTGTCTGCAAGGTGGCAATAAGTGACAGAAACACCTACCTATGATCCACCCTCTGTAATTGAATGTAAATGTTTTTCCGGTTTCTGTACACCTGTTCACTTACTCTTGGGGGTATTATAGGTATGTGGGTGCCATCGATGGCACCTCTCACATGGGGCATGTTGGCAAAGGCATAGAAGTCCGATTTGATGGCATGGAGGTCAGTACTTTGGGGAAACCTCACATAGGACTGCAGGTGTCGTACAAATGCATTCAGGAATCTTGTCAGTATAATTCTAAACATGGGCTGTGAAAAAACAGCACCCATGCCCACTGTCACTTGAAATGAGCCAGTGGCCAGGAAATAGAGTGCAGAAAGCACCTGCACTTCAGTAGGGATGGCATGCTGATTACAATTTGCCGGAGTCAGTTCAGGATCCAGTAATGCTCAAGAATAGTTGCGCGGGTGAGTCTGTAATTGATAATGATGTTATGCTCCACCATGGTACACAAATCCACAAGTGGTCTGTACACCGATGGGGCCCTTCCTCCCCACAAGGGTCGGTACCCAGGAGGAGTTGGAAACATGTGTGAGGAACACACATACATGGGCACACATTGTCAGTCATTGAGCACTGCTGGCTTGATTGTCGTGACACAAATGCATACTGTGTATGACATAACATCAACTTGACCACAATGATAGATCAGGGCTTGTCAGGTGAGGTAATGTTAATTGTCAAATGCCTATCTGTGCTTGGGAAACAGTAGGGCCCGCATTGTGCAGATGGGAGTTTTATAAATGCGTAGTTTTTGCCAAAATGTCTGCCCCCTGTAATCCAGAACTGTTGTTGTGGGAGTGACCTCAGACTGCTAGCAGTTGACTTAACAGCGTTAGGCGGTGTTTACCGCCGTGCGTAAATTAATTGGTTAACATGGATGTCGATGGGGAATCCTAGCGTATCATGATCGCCGCGGGCGGTGACGGTACACACTGCCGCGGTGCGTACGCAAAGTCATCACCCCTACTTCACTTGACTCCCTGATATCGTGCAAGCAGGTACTCCACTGAGTGTACTGCTGTGTTCTGCCTCTGGTCATGGAAGTGGCACATGTTGCAGGGGAAAGGGCCCCGGCCTTCACCCAAGAGGAATTGGAGAGGCTTGTGGACAGGGTACGGCCCCTGAACACCAAGCTCTACAGACGGCCAGAGGTAGAGGTGAGTAGGAGGATTGTGGGCCATGGAGGTGTGTAATGGTTGGTGTTGGCAGCATACATGTGTGCACCTCTGACCCTGGATGGGCCAGGGTTCCAGACATGCTGCGTGTGTATGTGCTGTTAGTCCGTTTGTACTGTCCATCCCATAGTGGACGTATAGCCAGCTGTATATGTTTGGCCAGTGCCTGACCTCTGTGTTACATTTATGTGTGTTCCTTTTAGGTAAGCGCCCACCAGAAGAGGGCACCTTGGCATGCCATCGCCAATGGAGGTGCAGACCCTGGGGGTCTACAACTGTGGAGCACCCGCTGCAGGAAGAGGTGGGAGGAACTGCGGCGCTGGGCGTGAAAAATCTGCGAGGCCCAGCAGGGGAAGTCCTCCCAACGGGGAAGGGGTGCCCGTCGGGGACTGACCCCCCTTATGCTACGCATCCTGGCGGTGGCATACCCAGACCTGGATGGGCGCTTGAAGGCTGCACAGCAGTCACAACGGGGTGAGTATACATACCATATATTTGACCCTTGACGGATGTCTGTGTGTGCATTAGGGTTTATGCTGCTTAGTTGCGGGGACTCTGACTGATGTCCATCTACATTATGGCCCCCGTGGTGAGTAGGGGTGTTTTAGTCAGGTCTCCTACACGTCGGGTCCTTAAGTTGTTTAGGGAATGGCTGTAGAGCAGGGATCTGGGCACCAGTCAGGGGCATAGCCATGGTTATAGCGGTAGGTGCTGCCTGTTGGAGGGTCTTCTGGGTGGGTGTATGTATGAACCATTATGTTCACTCCATTCAGCTAGTTACAAATGTCTCTGCTGTTTTGTCTCCCCATCTCTGTTCTCTTGTGTTGTCTGTGTACATCAGCATCATCTGGCAAAGGAGCTGAGGCACCGGCAAGTGGGGATGCAGCGGCCCACAGATCCTCAGAGACAGAGTCGTCCAGCGCCAACGGGACCAGTGGGTTGGAGGGCGAGGGGAGTACCACGGTGTAGGAGGCTGGACTGGCTTGTAGTGAGTACCAAGGGGTACTTGCACCTTGCACCAGGCCCAGTTATCCCTTATCAGTGTATAGGGTGTCTAGCAGCTTAGGCTGATAGATAATGGTAGCTTAGCAGAGCAGCTTAGGCTGAACTAGGAGACGTGTGAAGCTACTACAGTACCACTTAGTGTCATATGCACAATATCATAAGAAAACACAATACACAGTTATACTAAAAATAAAGGTACTTTATTTTTATGACAATATGCCAAAGTATCTTAGAGTATACCCTCAGTGAGAGGATAGGAAATATACACAAGATATATATACACAATAGCAAACATATGCAGTATAGTCTTAGAAAACAGTGCAAACAATGTATAGTTACAATAGGATGCAATGGGGAAACATAGGGATAGGGGCAACACAAACCATATACTCCAAAAGTGGAATGCGAACCACGAATGGACCCCAAACCTATGTGACCTTGTAGAGGGTCGCTGGGACTATTAGAAAATAGTGAGAGTTAGCAAAATAACCCTCCCCAAGACCCTGAAAAGTGAGTGCAAAGTGCACTAAAGTTCCCCTAAGGACAAAGAAGTCGTGTTAGAGGAATAATGCAGGAAAGACACAAACCAGCAATGCAACAACTGTGGATTTCCAATCTAGGGTACCTGTGGAACAAGGGGACCAAGTCCAAAAGTCACAAGAAAGTCGGAGATGGGCAGATGCCCAGGAAATGCCAGCTGCGGGTGCAAAGAAGCTTCTACTGGACAGAAGAAGCTGAGGTTTCTGCAGGAACGAAAAGGGCTAGAGACTTCCCCTTTGGTGGACGTATCCATCTCGCCTTGGAGAGTCGTGCAGAAGTGTTTTCCCGCCGGAAGGACGCCAACAAGCCTTGCTACTCGCAAATTGTGCGTTTAGCGTTTTTGGACGCTGCTGGGGCCCAGGAGGGAACAGGAGGTCGCATATTGGACCTGAAGAGAGAGGAGATGTCGAGCAAGACAAAGAGCCCTCACTGAAGCAGGTAGCACCCGGAAAAGTGCCAGAAACAGGCACTACGAGGATGCGTGAAACGGTGCTCACCGAAGTTGCACAAAGGAGTCCCACGTCGCCGGAGACCAACTTAGAAAGTCGTGCAATGCAGGTTAGAGTGCCGTGGACCTAGGCTTGGTTGTGCACAAAGGATTTCCGCCGGAAGTGCACAGGGGCCGGAGTAGCTGCAAAGTCGCGGTTCCCAGCAATGCAGCCCAGCGAGGTGAGGCAAGGACTTACCTCCACCAAACTTGGGCTGAAGAGTCACTGGACTGTGGGGGTCACTTGGACAGAGTCGCTGGATTCGAGGGACCTCGCTCGTCGTGCTGAGAGGAGACCCAAGGGACTGGTAATGCAGCTTTTTGGTGCCTGCGGTTGCAGGGGGAAGATTCCGTCGACCCACGGGAGATTTCTTCGGAGCTTCTGGTGCAGAGAGGAGGCAGACTACCCCCACAGCATGCACAAGCAGGAAAACAGTCGAGAAGGCGGCAGGATCAGCGTTACAGAGTTGCAGTAGTCGTCTTTGCTACTATGTTGCAGGTTTGCAGGCTTCCAGCGCGGTCAGCAGTCGATTCCTTATCAGAAGGTGAAGAGGGAGATGCAGAGGAACTCGGCTGAGCTCATGCATTCGTTATCTAAAGTTTCCCCAGAGACAGAGACCCTAAATAGCCAGAAAAGAGGGTTTGGCTACCTAGGAGAGAGGATAGGCTAGCAACACCTGAAGGAGCCTATCACAAGGAGTCTCTGACGTCACCTGGTGGCACTGGCCACTCAGAGCAGTCCAGTGTGCCAGCAGCACCTCTGTTTCCAAGATGGCAGAGGTCTGGAGCACACTGGAGGAGCTCTGGACACCTCCCAGGGGAGGTGCAGGTCAGGGGAGTGGTCACTCCCCTTTCCTTTGTCCAGTTTCGCGCCAGAGCAGGGCTAAGGGGTCCCCTGAACCGGTGTAGACTGGCTTATGCAGAATTGGGCACATCTGTGCCCAACAAAGCATTTCCAGAGGCTGGGGGAGGCTACTCCTCCCCTGCCTTCACACCATTTTCCAAAGGGAGAGGGTGTCACACCCTCTCTCAGAGGAAGTTCTTTGTTCTGCCATCCTGGGCCAGGCCTGGCTGGACCCCAGGAGGGCAGCTGCCTGTCTGAGGGGTTGGCAGCAGCAGCAGCTGCAGTGAAACCCCAGGAAGGGCAGTTTGGCAGTACCAGGGTCTGTGCTACAGACCACTGGGATCATGGGATTGTGCCAACTATGCCAGGATGGCATAGAGGGGGCAATTCCATGATCATAGACATGTTACATGGCCATATTCGGAGTTACCATTGTGAAGCTACATATAGGTAGTGACCTATATGTAGTGCACGCGTGTAATGGTGTCCCCGCACTCACAAAGTTCAGGGAATTGGCTCTGAACAATGTGGGGGCACCTTGGCTAGTGCCAGGGTGCCCTCACACTAAGTAACTTTGCACCTAACCTTTACCAGGTAAAGGTTAGACATATAGGTGACTTATAAGTTACTTAAGTGCAGTGTAAAATGGCTGTGAAATAACGTGGACGTTATTTCACTCAGGCTGCAGTGGCAGGCCTGTGTAAGAATTGTCAGAGCTCCCTATGGGTGGCAAAAGAAATGCTGCAGCCCATAGGGATCTCCTGGAACCCCAATACCCTGGGTACCTCAGTACCATATACTAGGGAATTATAAGGGTGTTCCAGTAAGCCAATGTAAATTGGTAAAAATGGTCACTAGCCTGTTAGTGACAATTTGGAAAGAAATGAGAGAGCATAACCACTGAGGTTCTGATTAGCAGAGCCTCAGTGAGACAGTTAGTCACTACACAGGTAACACATTCAGGCACACTTATGAGCACTGGGGCCCTGGGTTACCAGGGTCCCAGTGACACATACAACTAAAACAACATATATACAGTGAAAAATGGGGGTAACATGCCAGGCAAGATGGTACTTTCCTACACAACCCCCCCCCAAACGAAGGACAATAAGACTAGCCATGACCTGATGAGTCTTCATTGTCTAAGTGGAAATATCTGGAGAGTCCATCTGCATTGGAGTGGCTACTCCCAGGTCTATGTTCCACTGTATAGTCCATTCCCTGTAGGGATATGGACCACCTCAACAATTTAGGATTTTCACCTTTCATTTGTTTTAGCCAAAGTAGAGGTTTGTGGTCTGTCTGAACAATGAAGTGAGTGCCAAACAGGTATGGCCTCAACTTCTTCAGAGCCCAGACCACAGCAAAGGCCTCCCTCTCAATGGCAGACCAACGCTTTTCTCTAGGGGTCAACCTCCTACTAATAAAAGCAACAGGTTGATCCTGGCCCTCAGAATTAAGTTGTGATAGGACTGCCCCTACTCCTAATTCAGATGCATCAGTTTGGACATAGAATTTTTTAGAGTAACAAGGGCTTTTCAGGACAGGTGCAGAGCACATGGCCTGCTTCAGCTCCTCAAAAGCTTTCTGACAGTTTGCTGTTCATAATACCTTTTTAGGCATTTTCTTGGATGTGAGGTCATTAAGAGGGGCTGCAATGGAGCCATAGTTCTTAATGAACCTCCTGTAATACCCAGTGAGGCCTAGGAAGGCTCTCACCTGAGTCTGAGTGGTAGGGGGAACCCAATCAATAATAGTTTGGATTTTCCCCTGAAGTGGTGCAATCTGTTCCCCACCAACAAGGTGTCCCAGATAAACCACCTTACCCTGCCCTATCTGGCACTTTGAAGCCTTGATAGTGAGGCCTGCCTTTTTCAGGGCCTCCAAAACTTTCCATAGGTGGACCAGGTGATCATCCCAGCTGGAGCTAAAGACAGCTATATCGTCCAAATATGCTGCACTGAAAGCTTCCAGCCCTTGCAGGACTGTGTTCACCAACCTCTGAAAAGTGGCAGGTGCATTTTTCAAACCAAAAGGCATTACAGTGAACTGGTAATGTCCTCCAATGGTAGAAAATGCAGTCTTAGATTTAGCATCTTCTGATAATTTGATCTGCCAATACCCTGCAGTCAAATCAAAAGTGCTTAGATACTTGGCAGATGCCAGTGTATCTATAAGCTCATCTGCCCTGGGTATAGGGTGAGCATCAGTTTTGGTTACTAAGTTGAGACCTCTATAGTCTACACAAAACCGCATTTCCTTCTTTCCATCTTTAGAATTGGGTTTTGGTACCAGTACCACAGGAGAAGCCCATGGACTGTCAGAGTGCTCAACCACTCCTAGTTCCAACATTTTCTGAACTTCATGCTTTATGCAGTCCCTGACATGGTCAGGCTGCCTATAGATCTTACTTTTGACAGGTAAACTGTCTCCAGTATCTATAGTGTGCTCACACCAAGAAGTGGTGCCTGGCACAGTAGAGAAGAGTTCTGAAAATTGTCCTAGGAGATTTATGCAATGGTCTTTCTGCTCAGCAGTAAGACAATCTGCCAAAACTACACCTTCCACAAGAGCATCTTGTTCTGTGGAAGAGAAGAGATCAGGTAGAGGATCACTGTCTTCTTCCTGTCCCTCATCAGTTGCCATGAGCAGGGTGAGATCAGCCCTGTCATAGTAGGGTTTCAGGCGGTTGACATGGAGCACCCTAAGGGGACTCCTGGCAGTGCCTAAGTCAACCAAGTAGGTGACTTCACCCTTCTTTTCAACAATTGTGTGGGGTCCACTCCATTTATCTTGGAGTGCTCTTGGGGCCACAGGCTCCAAGACCCATACTTTCTGCCCTGGTTGGTACTGAACCAAAACAGCCTTCTTATCATGCCATTGCTTCTGGAGCTCTTGGCTGGCCTGAAGGTTTTTACTGGCCTTTTTCATGTACTCAGCCATCCTTGATCTGAGGCCAAGTACATAATCCACAATATCCTGCTTAGGAGCTTTTAAAGGTTGTTCCCAACCCTCCTTTACAAGTGTGAGTGGACCCCTAACAGGGTGTCCAAAAAGAAGTTCAAAGGGGCTGAAGCCCACTCCTTTCTGGGGTACCTCCCTGTAGGCAAAAAGGAGGCATGGTAGAAGGATATCCCATCTCCTGCGGAGTTTTTCAGGGAGACCCATAATCATGCCTTTGAGAGTTTTATTAAATCTCTCCACCAGTCCATTTGTTTGTGGATGATAGGGTGTTGTGAACTTGTACGTTACACCACACTCCTTCCACATGGCCTTTAAGTATGCAGACATGAAATTGCTTCCTCTGTCTGATACTACTTCCTTTGGGAAGCCCACCCTGGAAAATATTCCCAGGAGGGCCTTTGCCACTGCAGGAGCTGTAGTGGTCCTTAAAGGAATTGCTTCAGGATATCTTGTGGCATGGTCCACTACCACCAAGATAAACCTATTGCCTGAAGCAGTAGGAGGGTCCAGGGGGCCAACTATGTCAACCCCTACCCTTTCAAAGGGAACCCCAACCACAGGCAGTGGGATAAGGGGTGCCTTTGGGGTGCCACCTGTCTTGCCACTGGCTTGACAGGTTTCACAGGACTTACAAAATTCCTTTGTGTCCTCAGACATCCTAGGCCAATGAAACAATGGAACCAATCTGTCCCAAGTTTTCATTTGACCCAGGTGCCCAGCTAGGGGAATGTCATGTGCCAGTGTTAGGAGGAACTTTCTGTACTCCTGAGGAATCACTAATCTCCTGGCAGCTCCAGATTTAGGATCCCTATGCTCAGTGTACAAGAGGTTGTCCTCCCAGTAAACTCTGTGAGAGTCACTGACATCCCCATTAGCCTGTTTGACAGCTTGCTGTCTGAGACCCTCTAATGTGGGACAGGTTTGCTGTGCCACACTCAGCTCCTCTCTGGCAGGCCCCCCTTCACCCAAAAGCTCAGCAGTGTCTGCTTCCAGCTCCTCTGGTGTAGGTTCTGCACAGGGAGGGAATTCTTCTTCCTCAGAAGTAGAATCCACTGTAGAGGGAGGGATAGTAGGAAGTGGTTTGCTTCTACTAGCCCTAGCTTTAGGGAGCACTTGGTCCATTGTTCCAGGATCCAAGCTTCCCTGTCCTTTTTGCTTTTTGGCCTGAGCCCTTGTCAAAGCAAAAATATGCCCTGGGATGCCCAGCATTGCTGCATGGGCCTCCAACTCCACATCTGACCAAGCTGATGTCTCCAAATCATTCCCTAATAGACAGTCTACAGGTAAATCTGAAGCTACCACAACTTTCTTTGGACCAGTTACCCCCCCCAGTTGAGATTTACAACAGCCATGGGGTGGCTTTGTGTTATGTTGTGAGCATCGGTTACTTGGTACTGGTGTCCAAGTATGTGTTGTTCAGGGTGCACCAGTTTCTCAATCACCATTGTGACACTGGCACCTGTGTCCCTGTAGGCCTGGGCCTCAACACCATTTATTAGGGTTAGTTGCTTGTACTTCTCCAAGTTATGGGGGCAAGCAACCAAAGTGGCTAAATCAATAGCCCCTTCAGAGACTAAAGTAGCCTCTGTGGTCTCCCTAATCAGACCAACCCCAACTAAGTTACCAATAGTGAGCCCAGCTACTCCCTTGGATTGGCTATTAGTAGGTTTGCTCCCACCACCACTGCTATTAGTAGGGACACTAGGTGTAGCAGTAGGGGTTGTAGTGGTAGGAGCTGTGGTGCCTTTCTTTGGACAACTGGGATCTGTTGTCCAATGGCCTTTTATTTTACATAAATAGCACCATGGTTTCTTTTCCTTGTTCTGATTAAAGGAGGATTTGGACCCACCACCCCCACCAGAGTGTTTTTGTGGGCCTGATGAAGACTCATTTTTAGATTTGTCCCCACCCTTGTCAGAAGACTTACCATCCTTCTTTTTGTTGCCATCTTTGTCACCCCCTGTATGAACTTTTCTGTTCACTCTTGTTCGGACCCATTTGTCTGCCTTCTTTCCCAATTCTTGGGGAGAGGTCAGATCAGAGTCCACCAAGTACTGGTGCAACAAATCAGACACACAATTATTAAGAATATGCTCTCTCAGGATTAAGTTATACAGGCTGTCATAATCAGTAACTTTACTGCCATGTAACCACCCCTCCAAGGCCTTCACTGAATGGTCAATGAAATCAACCCAGTCTTGTGAAGACTCCTTTTTGGTCTCTCTGAACTTTATCCTGTACTGTTCAGTGGTTAAGCCATAACCATCCAGGAGTGCATTCTTAAGAACTTGGAAATTATTAGCATCATTTTCTTTCACAGTAAGGAGCCTATCCCTACCTTTTCCACTAAATGATAGCCATAGGATAGCAGCCCACTGCCTTTGAGGGACATCCTGTACAACACAGGCCCTCTCAAGTGCAGCAAACCACTTGTTAATGTCATCCCCCTCCTTATAAGGGGGAACTATCTTGTGCAGATTCCTGGAATCATGCTCTTTTGCAGGATGACTATGGGGAATACTGCTGCTGCCACCATGGGTATCTAAACCCAACTTCTGTCTTTCCTTCTCTAATTCAAAAGACTGTCTATCCAAATCCAGCTGTTGCTTTTTAAGCTTCAGTCTGGTTTGTTCCACCCTCAACTTATTGAGTTCCCTCTCTAACATTCTGTCATCAGGGTTGGTGGGAGGGACATTTTTAGAAACAGAGCTATGATGGGAATGAACAGAAGGAGACCTGTCCCTTACAGAAGCCACCCTAACAGCTTGGTTTACAGAAACATTACTACCAGTATGGTGAGAATAAATGCTTTTGCTATGATGTGAGACAACACTATTTATATGGTGTGGCTCATCATCATTACCATCTATGCTAGATTGTCTAGTAATGGGCAGGCTAGGAAGTTTCTTTCCTGAATCTTTTCCTGGGGGAGTCCCTGAATCAGATTGAGAACTATTAGGTACTTTTTCAACAGATGGGGCACCTATGGCCTTATCCTGTTCTCTAAGCATGTTAAGTAACAGTTCCAAGGAAGGATTCTTCCCTACACTCAAACCTCTCTCTATACAGAGACTCCTTGCTCTTTTCCAGCTAAGGTTGTCATATGCAAGTTTGGACAGATCAACACTTTGGCCTGTGCCAGACATTTTTTAGAGAGAATTAAAGTGATAGATAAAGAGAAAAAAGTTTTCAGAACTTTTTTTGGAAAGACAGAAAAAACTTTTTAAACTTTTAAGAACTTTTTGAAAGTTTAGAAGTACTTTTCAGCACTTAGAAAAGAGTGAAAAGAGGAAATGCAAAACTTTTTGGCTATGTGTATATACACTGACCTTGTTTTGTATATTTTTCTCTTATGAAAAGTACAATGACAAGAGTGGTAAGTAGTCTCAAGCACTTATCCCACCGCTGCCACCAATGTAGGAGGCTGGACTGGCTTGTAGTGAGTACCAAGGGGTACTTGCACCTTGCACCAGGCCCAGTTATCCCTTATCAGTGTATAGGGTGTCTAGCAGCTTAAGCTGATAGATAATGGTAGCTTAGCAGAGCAGCTTAGGCTGAACTAGGAGACGTGTGAAGCTACTACAGTACCACTTAGTGTCATATGCACAATATCATAAGAAAACACAATACACAGTTATACTAAAAATAAAGGTACTTTATTTTTATGACAATATGCCAAAGTATCTTAGAGTGTACCCTCAGTGAGAGGATAGGAAATATACACAAGATATATATACACAATAGCAAAAATATGCAGTATAGTCTTAGAAAACAGTGCAAACAATGTATAGTTACAATAGGATGCAATGGGGAAACATAGGGATAGGGGCAACACAAACCATATACTCCAAAAGTGGAATGCGAACCACGAATGGACCCCAAACCTATGTGACCTTGTAGAGGGTCGCTGGGACTATTAGAAAATAGTGAGAGTTAGCAAAATAACCCTCCCCAAGACCCTGAAAAGTGAGTGCAAAGTGCACTAAAGTTCCCCTAAGGACAAAGAAGTCGTGTTAGAGGAATAATGCAGGAAAGAAACAAACCAGCAATGCAACAACTGTGGATTTCCAATCTAGGGTACCTGTGGAACAAGGGGACCAAGTCCAAAAGTCACAAGCAAGTCGGAGATGGGCAGATGCCCAGGAAATGCCAGCTGCGGGTGCAAAGAAGCTTCTACTGGACAGAAGAAGCTGAGGTTTCTGCAGGAACGAAAAGGGCTAGAGACTTCCCCTTTGGTGGACGGATCCTTCTCGCCTTGGAGAGTTGTGCAGAAGTGTTTTCCCACGAGAAGGACGCCAACAAGCCTTGCTAGTCGCAAATTGTGCGTTTGGCGTTTTTGGATGGTGCTGGGGCCCAGGAGGGACCAGGAGGTCGCAAATTGGACCTGAAGAGAGAGGGGACGTCAAGCAAGACAAAGAGCCCTCACTGAAGCAGGTAGCACCCGGAGAAGTGCCAGAAACAGGCACTACGAGGATGCGTGAAACGGTGCTCGCCGAAGTTGCACAAAGGAGTCCCACGTCGCCGGAGACCAACTTAGAAAGTCGTGCAATGCAGGTTAGAGTGCCGTGGACCCAGGCTTGGCTGTGCACAAAGGATTTCTGCCGGAAGTGCACAGGGGCCGGAGTAGCTGCAAAGTCGGGGTTCCCAGCAATGCAGCCCAGCAAGGTGAGGCAAGGACTTACCTCCACCAAACTTGGGCTGAAGAGTCACTGGACTGTGGGGGTCACTTGGACAGAGTCGCTGGATTCGAGGGACCTCGCTCGTCGTGCTGAGAGGAGACCCAAGGGACCGGTAATGCAGCTTTTTGGTGCCTGCGGTTGCAGGGGGAAGATTCCGTCGACCCACGGGAGATTTCTTCAGAGCTTCTGGTGCAGAGAGGAGGCAGACTACCCCCACAGCATGCACAAGCAGGAAAACAGTCGAGAAGGCGGCAGGATCAGCGTTACAGAGTTGCAGTAGTCGTCTTTGCTACTATGTTGCAGGTTTGCAGGCTTCCAGCGCGGTCAGCAGTCGATTCCTTATCAGAAGGTGAAGAGGGAGATGCAGAGGAACTCGGCTGAGCTCATGCATTCGTTATCTAAAGTTTCCCCAGAGACAGAGACCCTAAATAGCCAGAAAAGAGGGTTTGGCTACCTAGGAGAGAGGATAGGCTAGCAACACCTGAAGGAGCCTATCACAAGGAGTCTCTGACGTCACCTGGTGGCACTGGCCACTCAGAGCAGTCCAGTGTGCCAGCAGCACCTCTGTTTCCAAGATGGCAGAGGTCTGGAGCACACTGGAGGAGCTCTGGACACCTCCCAGGGGAGGTGCAGGTCAGGGGAGTGGTCACTCCCCTTTCCTTTGTCCAGTTTCGCGCCAGAGCAGGGCTAAGGGGTCCCCTGAACCGGTGTAGACTGGCTTATGCAGAATTGGGCACATCTGTGCCCAACAAAGCATTTCCAGAGGCTGGGGGAGGCTACTCCTCCCCTGCCTTCACACCATTTTCCAAAGGGAGAGGGTGTCACACCCTCTCTCAGAGGAAGTTCTTTGTTCTGCCATCCTGGGCCAGGCCTGGCTGGACCCCAGGAGGGCAGCTGCCTGTCTGAGGGGTTGGCAGCAGCAGCAGCAGCAGTGAAACCCCAGGAAGGGCAGTTTGGCAGTACCAGGGTCTGTGCTACAGACCACTGGGATCATGGGATTGTGCCAACTATGCCAGGATGGCATAGAGGGGGCAATTCCATGATCATAGACATGTTACATGGCCATATTCGGAGTTACCATTGTGAAGCTACATATAGGTAGTGACCTATATGTAGTGCACGCGTGTAATGGTGTCCCCGCACTCACAAAGTTCAGGGAATTGGCTCTGAACAATGTGGGGGCACCTTGGCTAGTGCCAGGGTGCCCTCACACTAAGTAACTTTGCACCTAACCTTTACCAGGTAAAGGTTAGACATATAGGTGACTTATAAGTTACTTAAGTGCAGTGTAAAATGGCTGTGAAATAACGTGGACGTTATTTCACTCAGGCTGCAGTGGCAGGCCTGTGTAAGAATTGTCAGAGCTCCCTATGGGTGGCAAAAGAAATGCTGCAGCCCATAGGGATCTCCTGGAACCCCAATACCCTGGGTACCTCAGTACCATATACTAGGGAATTATAAGGGTGTTCCAGTAAGCCAATGTAAATTGGTAAAAATGGTCACTAGCCTGTTAGTGACAATTTGGAAAGAAATGAGAGAGCATAACCACTGAGGTTCTGATTAGCAGAGCCTCAGTGAGACAGTTAGTCACTACACAGGTAACACATTCAGGCACACTTATGAGCACTGGGGCCCTGGGTTACCAGGGTCCCAGTGACACATACAACTAAAACAACATATATACAGTGAAAAATGGGGGTAACATGCCAGGCAAGATGGTACTTTCCTACACACGGGGGAGGCAACTACCACTGGAGGTAGTGACTCCGATACCTTCTCCGATGGGGGCTCTCTGTCGGTGGCGGACCCTAGTGGTCCCACACCTACTGTGTCATCTTCCGCCACCCCCATACCATTACCACCCTCCCATTTGCTCCCCACCGAGTTGCCTGTGCCCACTCACCCAGAAGGGTGGGCGTCTCCTTCGCCCCAGGCACCTCTTCCCCTGCCCCAGTCAGCCCTGCTGCCCTCACAGAGGAGGCTATTGACCTTCTGAGAACCATCTCTGTAGGGCAGAAAACCATTGTTAACGCCATCCAGGGGCTAGCATCAGAGGCAGCAGACCAATGCCTATCTGGATGGCATTCACAGGGCCGTGTCTGGCCTACAGAGATCTTTTCAGGCTCTGACTTCCTCTTTGACAGCAGCCAGTGTCCCTGGTCATTCTGTCCCCCCTCCAAACTCCTCTACCCCTTCCAGCACCCCACTCCCTTCACCCGTCCAAAGCACACATTCTGACACGCAGGCACACACCTCAACACACAAGAAGCACACTTAAAAAAACAAGCACCACACCTCCCACCACAAGCATTCAAACAGCCAACATACACATGCCATACAGCAACATCCACTTCCCCCAGTATGCCCACCTCTTCCGCCTCCCTGTCTGTCCCCTCTACATACACACCCCCAGGCACTGCATGTTCATTCACTGTTGCTGACACTATTCCTGCAGTCACCACAATAGCACACATCCATACATGCACCCCAGACACCACACCTGCACTCACCACAACTACTTTAGTTGACACATGCAGCACACTCACCAGACTTGCAGACACCCAAACAACATACATTCACACTGGCAGCCTGTCTTGTCCCACTGTGTCCAACCCCCTCCTCCAAAAACACACAAACGCACCAAAACACCCACCCATCACACATCCACCACACCTCAGCATACTGTCCAGTCACCTGCACCCACAACACGCACACCTACACCCTTCCACACCTTCCTCCAGGTCCAACCCAATTGCACCAAAGAAACTTTTCCTCTCAGTGCTGACCTATTCCAACCCACTGGTCCTCCCGGTCTCGTCCCTAAACGTGCACACCTCCTAGCCCTTTCCACTCCTTCCACGTCACAGCCCACCTCTGTCCGCCCTTCACATTTCCGTGCCCCTTCCCCACAGAGGAAGAAGCCCCGTGCTGAGCCTATTCCATCTGGCTCCACCCGGTCCAAGCACACTTCGCCACCGTACAAGGCCAAATCCAAACCCCTTCCACCTTCTGAACGCAAATCCAAGCCACACCCCAGTTGTAAATTCCCACCACCCCTGCCCCTGAGGTGCCTGGATGCCCCATTGTTGCCCCTATAAGGTGGAGTACCGTAGCACTTGTGGGAGTCAGGTTGGGGCCATTGTGGCCCATGGGACTCATAGCACTATGGACTGGCCATTGGCCTTATTTACAAATGGTATGCTCAGAGAGCTGAATTAAAAGTTAATGTGTGGCCTGTGTTTTGGCGGCACACTTTGGATCCCTGGTCTCTCGTTTCATTGTTTGTGGGTGTGGGGCACATGTATGTACTTTGGACAGGTTGGATTTGCCTTGTGTCAGGTAAGTACCTCTTGCTGTGGGATGTATGGCTTGTGCTGCTGTGCAGGGTTGTGGGTGCATTGCGGGGTAGGTGGAGTGGGTGGGAATGTAACTGTGCCCTTTGTTCCCTTGTTTCATAGGTTGCGGTACTTACTATTGATGTCTTCGTCGGCGGTCACGGTCGTGGAGGTATATGGCAAGAAGAAAGGGCTGGCATGATCTTCAGCTCTCTATCCATGTCTGCTTCGGCGTGTTGTGTTAGCCTCCAGTGAGTGTTTTCTTATATTTGGTTTGTTTCCGCCTGGCTTTGCGTGGCGGTGGTTCTCGCCCCGAAACTGACAGCGGTCTAGTGGTTCATTATTTGATGGGCGGGTTGGGCCTTTCCATTGGCCTGTGAGCGGGCTCTGCTTTCATTGTCGGCACTCCTCTGCTGGCGATGTGGTTTTCAGGATGCCTGTGTTTCAGTTGGTTCATTATTTGGCAGTCCAGACTGCTTCTCTGTTGGTGGTTTTTACCACCGCCGCCACCGGTGGTGCGGTGTTTACAGCTGTGTTCATAACGAGGGCCTAAGTTCTGGGTTACTGCAAAGGATAAGCTGATGTGGTTTGTTCTTTGTCTTGACAGGTTGGAAAAGAATCTCCGCAACTGCAGCAAGAAATTTGTCACAACCTGACTCCTGGCACATGGGTGCTGGTGAAAAAGCATGTAAGAAAGTCATGCTTTGAGCCACGTTAGAAAAGCCCATACCAGATTGCCCTAGTAGCAACAACAGCTGTGAAGTGTGCTGGTCTTCTGAACTGGATACAGGCGAGCCACACACACCAAGTTCCAAGTTCTCTTGATGACAGGACACTTGTTCCCGAAGGGTTAGTTACAGTGAGAGAAAGGGTTCAGGTTAGCCAAGCTGTGGGGACTGGACAAGTGGGTAACACAGAACATGCACAGTCTGGTGAAAATCTGAGCGTGTCAACAGCAGTTGAAGTTACAGAAGAGTTGAGACAGACTCAGGCAACTCCTGCTAGCTCAGAAAACATTGAAAACTCAGTCATGCAAGATAAAATAGTTATTACTAGAGATCAGTGGCCCAAGAAAAGCCCATAGCCAGTGATAAAAGTTCCTCCAACTATTGCAAAAGTAGCTGAAGAATCAGATCAAAGTGACAGTAAAACTGAATGTCGTGTGAAAGGAGGTCAAAGAGAAAAAGAGTGCCAAGTCTTAGATAATCTGCTCCTGAATGGACTTATTTCACAACTGATGACTGAGAGAAGGAGTTTGCTGGCTTTTGTGTTAACGATTCGAATCCAGCTGAATATTTTGAAACTTGAACATGCTTTGGAACTGAGGTTTGACATCTCATTGCTGTTTGATGAACAGAGGCAGTATTTGCTAGAGGTGCTAATCAGTGATTACCAGATGGTTTATTATTGGAGACATTTGAACTTTTAGTTGGAACTTTTGAATTTGTATAAATAAGAGAGACTCTGGATGAACTTTTGAATTTTATTTTTGTTTTTGAGAAGACTATTTTTGAATTTGCTTTGCTCATTTAAAGAAAAAAATGAAAGAGACAGTGAAATAATTGAAAACTCCTTGAGTATTTTTGATTTGTATTTGTTAAATAGAAATATATTGTGGTCTGAATCTGGACAAGCAATGAATTCTGATAAAAGTAAGAAGAGTAAATGCAAGTATGTGTGCGTAGGTTTTATCAGTAGCATGTGTGATTGTGATCATATTGATGATTATTGGATTGAGTTTGAATGTTAAGGGTGAGAGTGAGAAAACTTCAGACACAAGTGCCCTGAATTCAGAAAGTTCACTCACAAATCAAGGTCCCCTGTATGAGGATGAAAAACCTTTACACACAGATAGTTCTAAGGGAGATCTGACATCAAATGTGTATTACACATTAATATTATGTGAGTACACTGAAACCTTCTAGGTGCATATTTGCTCTGTCTGTACAAAGGCTCTTCATCAGCACAGGAAGGAATCGCTTATCACAGCTTGCAACTGACATACGGAATTTCTTGTATTCTGTTACTAAAATGGCTGTATGATCAGGAGTATTGCAAATACTTCTATTCAAATTATGATTTAGTGTTTTTGTTTGTGTCTATCAATAAGCACCTGAGTAGTATAACTAAAGCGAAAAATCATTGACATTGTGGGAGGATTCTTTGAATCTTCCCTGACATTTGGAACAGCATATGCTGTCAAGAATAATTTGACCTGCATAGTTCATTAGAAAAGGAGTTAATTGGACAAGCTGATCACATTAGGAGGGTGATAAAAGCCAAAATAGAAAAGGGAGTAGTTTTACAAAATTGGGAATAAGATGCAAACACATTCAGGGGGTCATTACAACCTTGGCGGTAAAAGCCGCTTACCGCTGTCAGAAGACCGCCAACATCCCGCCGCGGCTGCGGTAAACCGCCACGGTCATTCTGACCCACAACAGGCAAACCGCCAAAATACAGACATCCACAAAAGTCCGCCACACCAAAGGTCAGCCAGAAACTGGCGATGACCAAACCTCCACCGTCATGCCAACAGAAATACGCCCACACTATCACGACACACGAGTCCACGCGGCGGTCTTTCAACCGCGGTATTCCATTGGCAGTACACACCGCCGCGCTCAAAATACACACACTCTTACTAAACACAGCCACATTGGACAATTCAAAATACACACACCTGAGACACATACACACACCACACCCACACACCCAATTAAATATAAAACACACACCCACATCACCCACAAACCTCCACTCCTAGAGAATCGGTACCACGCACAGAGAAATAGATATCCGAGCACCCAGACTCGCATATTACATTCACCCAGCAATATTACCACGCACTTCACACAACACACCAATACACATCACCACACTTAGCACCACACAATCCACCCCACACATCACCCACACCACCCCATGGCACCGCAAAGACACCCCAGGTTTTCTGAGGATGAACTCAGGGTCATGGTGGAGGAAATCGTACGGGTAGAGCCACAGCTCTTCGGAACACAGGTGCAGCACACCTCCATTGCCAGGAAGATGGAGCTATGGAGCAGAATAGTCGACAGGGTCAAAGCTGTGGGACAGCACCCAAGAAATAGGGACGACATCAGGAAGCGGTGGAACGACCTACGGGGGAAGGTGCGTTCAATGGTATCTAGGCACAACATCGTGGTTCAGCAGACTGGCGGCGGTCCACCACCTCCTCCCCCAGAATTTACAACATGGGAGGAGCAGGTCTTGGCGATCCTGCATCCTGAGGGCCTCGCAGGAGTATCTGGAGGAATGGACTCTGGTAAGTCTCATCTTCACTACTTCATCCCCCCCACCCCACCAGCATGCCAACTCATACCCCCACCCACACCCTCACCCCCATCACATCAACTCCTTGCAAATGTCTCACCATCACAACCCACCCATCCCAACCCCAAGCCCTGCATGCGACCACAAAGCATGGACACCCATCACCAAAGCATGCCCACTGCACATTCCCATCCCCCCCCCAAACCACCGTCACAAAAGCCCCCACACAGGAATGCAAGCACTGGGGTACACGGGCACCCACTCATTGCGCGCTATGGCACACACAGATGCAATAACCATCCCTTTATACCCCTGCAGGACCCGAATGCCACGTCACCGCGCAGGAGGGTCCACAAATGTCCACTCCACCCCCAGAAGAGGCCCACAGTGATTACAGCACCTCTGTCGACCTGGATCTAGATGACCAGCCCGGCCCATCGGGGACCTCGGGACAGTCGGTTCCCCTCAGACAGCCACAGTCCACAGCAGACCTTCCCCCCTCTGGGAACACCAGCACAGCACCCACCCAGCGGGCCCATACCTCTGTCCCCAGGACACGTCAATCAGCGGTGTGTCCACCACTACAGGGCACCCAGGTTAACCCACCACCTCAACAACAACAGGGACCTGGGGGCAGTGGTAGTGGGCACACGGTCCAGGGGACAGAGGCCCAGGGAAACAGGGGAACTGGGAGGGCTGCAGTGCGACAGGGGGGGGACAGGCCCAGGGAACCCACTCTCCACGAGGCCCTCTCCTCCATCATGGGAGCCTACCATCATTCCCAGGAGACGATGGCGACGGTACTGGCCAGGTTTCAGGAGATCCAGCTCCTGCAGGAGGAACAGTATTTGGGGTTCTGGGAGGAACTACGAACCATCAGTTCCACCCTGGGCACCATTGTAGGGGCTCTGAATCTGGTAGTCACCACATTGCGGGACACTGTGGCACCACAAAGGGCCCCTGACACTAGCATGGACCAAGAACTGCCTACCACCTCTGCCGGCGCTAGTGGACAGGAGGCCCCGCCACAGGACCAACAGGCCACCAGCACCCTACCCCCTGCAGAAGGAGAACCACCCCGCAAGCGGGCCCTGAGATCCAGGAAGAAGACAGAGTAAGATGCCAAGACCCCCGCCAGGAAAGGATACCTCCCTGATTGTCATCCCACTGTCCCACATTGTCACCCTGTCCATCCTTAAACTGCCCCTGCTCCACTTTCCACAGGCATTTGGACAATGCACCTGTGATACAAATAGTCTGGACTCTGCCATGGACAATCCTCCACCATCACCCCTCACCGATTTGCAACCACCCACCAATATAGAGCACTGTAATAAACACAGTTATTGCACAAAACAATCAGGAGTCTGGCTGTGATTTTGAACAAATGTATTAGACATTAACGTGCCAAAATGCTTATTTACATTGTGATGCCAACATACCAATGTCACACAGCTGTAGTTCATGGGGAAACAAAGCAGATGTCACGCAGTGGGGCCCACATCTCTGAAATCGGAAAGGAAAGTCCCAACTCAGGTACCATACACTGGGGGAAAAGGACAGACAGTAGAGAGGTAGTAGTGTTTAAGTATATGTAATATGCCGGTGTGTATTCTTACCTGTGTGTCATTGGAAATACTGCTGTATTACTGTGTTCCTGTTGTCTATGTCGTCTTCTTCGGCTTCCTCGTCTTCACTCTCCACAGGCTCCACAGCTGCTACAACACCACCATCTGAACCATCCTCCTGCAGAAAAGGCACCTGTCGTCGCAAAGCCAGGTTGTGAAGCATACAGCAGGCCACGATGATCTGACACACCTTCTTTGGTGAGTAGAACAGGGATCCACCTGTCATATGAAGGCACCTGAACCTGGCCTTCAGGAGCCCGAAGGTCCGCTCGATCACCCTCCTAATTCTCCCATGGGCCTCATTGTAGCGTTCCTCTGCCCTTGTCCTGGGATTCCTCACTGGGGTCAGTAGCCATGACAGGTTGGGGTAACCAGAGTCACCAATTAGCCACACACGTTGCCTCTGGAGTTGACCCATCACGTAAGGGAGACTGCTATTCTGCATGATGTACGCGTCATGCACTGAGCCAGGGAACTTGGCATTAACATGGGAGATGTACTGGTCTGCCAAACATACTATCTGCACATTCATCGAATAATAACTCTTCCTGTTTCTGTACACCTGTTCACTCCTGTGGGGGGGAACCAAAGCCACATGGGTCCCATCAATGGCACCTATGATGTTGGGGATATGTCCAAGGGCATAGAAATCACCCTTCACTGTAGACAAATCCCCCACCTCAGGGAAAACGATGTAGCTGCGCATGTGTTTCAGCAGGGCAGACAACACTCTGGACAACACCTTGGAAAAAATAGGCTGGGACATCCCTGATGCTATGGCCACTGTTGTTTGAAATGACCCAGTTGCAAGGAAATGGAGCACTGACAGCACCTGCACTAGAGGGGGGATCCCTGTGGGTTGGCGGATTGGTGACATCAGGTCTGGCTCCAGCTGGGCACACAGTTCATGAATAGTGGCTCGGTCAAGCCTGTATGTCAGTATGACATGTCTTTCCTCCATTGTCGACAGGTCTACCAGCGGTCTGTACACAGGAAGATTCCACCAACTCCTCGCATGTCCCAGCGGACGGTGCCTATGAAGGACAACAGCGAGCACAGAGTCAATCAACCCACAGGTACGTAACCACAGCTTGCACATAACACGATTCTCACTCCATTGAATGCTTTGTAGGAGTGTTGATGCAAGGCCTAGGTATGTGTGACGCAGTAAAAAGTAAGCCATGTGGGCCCCTGAAATGGCGGCTGCCTGACCTGTGAAGTGCAACAATGGGATGTGAGGTAAATGCGCTGGCGTGGCACACCGTGGTGGTAGGCGGTCGAAGACCGCGGCGCAAAGCAGCATTGGTTAACATTGAACCCTATGGGTCTCATGAGCCAATGACGATGTGCGCCGGCGGTCGCGGTACGCACCACCGCGGTACGCCCCGCCGCGGGCGTGACCGCCATTTTCTATCTGCTTAATCACTCGATACCTGATCTTTGACAGGAGAGGACCTACACTGCAAGTGCTGCTGTGACCTCAGTCTGGAAGAGACAATGGCTCATGCAACTGGGGAAAGGGCCCCTGCCTTCACAGCTCAGGAGATGGAGAAACTTGTGGATGGGGTCCTCCCCCAGTACGCGCTACTCTACGGTCCTCCAGACCAACAGGTTAGTACTGAGGGAGCATGCTTTATGGGCAATGCCTGTGTTGAGTGGGGTGGATGAAAGATGGTGGGGAGGGGAGAGATTGAGGCATGCATCAAACGACGGTGAGAGCATGTGCCACATGGCAAGGGTAGGGATGGGGGGCCACTCACATTGAATATGCAGAAGGTGATGACTATTTTTCTCCCCTGTACATTTCACATAGGTCAGCGCCCACCAGAAGATCGATATTTGGTGTGCCATCGCCAAGGACGTCCGGACCCTGGGGGTCCACCACAGACGGGGCACCCACTGCCGGAAGAGATGGGAGGACATCCGCCGCTGGAGCAGGAATACGGCGGAGGCTCAGCTGGGGATGGCCTCCCAATGTGGGAGGGGTGCCAGTCGGACTTTGAACCCCCTGATGTCCCGGATCCTGGCGGTGGCCTACCCCGATTTGGATGGGCGCGTGAGGACATCACAGCAGACACAAGGGGGTGAGTACACTCTCATTCTGTTGACTTTGCGCGCAGTGGAGGTGTCTGGGTGGGGGAGGAGGGCTGTGGGTATCCCTAGGCCAGGGCGATTTCTGTAGGCATGGCCCCTCCGTAAGGCATGGCCCAGTGCCCCCGCCCCCCACCTCTGTAGGGTGCCTAGTACAGCTATTCATGGCCCTGTGTCATCTATGTGTGCAGATGTCGTCCATAGGCTTGTAGGCCATGTCCCACGGATTGAATAGTCGACCCCAAGTGCGCGGCGTAGTGCAGGGGGCTTCTGTGTCTGTCCTCTCCGCCAACGGTGTCGCCAATGCATGAACTCAACATGTCTTTATTTTCTCCCCCCCCTTTTTTGTGGTCTTCCTGTTCATGTGTGCATTAGCATCATCAGGCGGAGGAGAAGTGGCATCGGAGCACAAGGGAGCTGCATCCCACATGGCCATGGAGGGCCATGCAACGGACTCCGAATTCACCAGTGGGACAGAGGGCGAGGGGAGCTCCACAGCGGGGACTCGGGCAGACATCAGTGACACCGACTCGTCCTCTGAAGGGAGATCCCTTGTGGTTGCGCCAACATCTGTGCCCCCCGCAACAACAGGTACAGCCGCCACCCACCGCACCAGCACCGCCCTCCCAGCAGCCCCTCAGCGTTTGCCCTGTGCCCGCTCACCCAGGAAGGTGGGCATCTCCTTCACCCCAGGCACCTCAGGCCCTGCCCCAGTCACCCCTGCTGCCCTCAGTGAGGAGATCATTGACCTCCTGAGGACGCTCACTGTTGGGCAGTCTACCATTTTGAATGCCATCCAGGGTGTAGAAAGGGAGGTGCACCAGAGTAATGCATACCTGGAGGGCATTCATTCTGGTCAGGGTGCCCTTCAGCGATCGTTCCAGACTCTGGCCTCAGCACTGATGGCAGCCATTGTCCCTGTCTCTAGCCTCCCCCCTCCAACTTCCTCCACCCATACGCTATCACCTGTACCTCTGCCTATCCCAGGGACACCATCAGACCAGCCTGCACACACCTCAACACCCAAGGGAAGCTCAGGCAAACATAAGCACCATACATCACACAGGCATTCACCCAAGCAACATCCACAAACAGACATACCAACACCCACTGCCTCCACTGTGTTCCCCTCCTCCTCGTCTCCCTCCTCCCTCCCTGTCACGTCTCCACTCACACCTGCATGCACAACATCTTCAGCCACTACGTCCCTCAGCAGCACACACACCAAAACCCCCCGCACATGTGCAGTCACCACCCCCACTGCCATTTACACATCCCCTGTGTCCTCTCCCAGTGTGTCTGTGACCCCCTCTTCCAAGATACACAAACGCAGGCAGCCACCCACCCAACAGCCATCCACCTCACGACAGCCTCCAGCCCAAGCACCTGCACCCAAAGACACCAAACTTACAACTCCTACAACCACAACCTCTTCCTCCACTCCCATACTCACTACACCTACCCGTCCCACTGCTCCTAAAAAGCTTTCACTGTCCAAACTCAACCTCTTTCCCCCAACTCCCCCACCCCGTCCATGTCATAGGACTACAGTCAGCACCTCAGCCACGACAAAACCGGCCCCTGTCATCACAGTCTGCCATGGACTGTGGAGTGCCCCACCCTCCAGGGCAGCCAGTTCGGTACGAAGCCAAGGCACGGGCAGCCCACCCCGGGAGAAACATCCCAAGATAGGCAGTGGCCGGCGCGAGAGGGTGAAAACACCAGGGACTAAAACCCCTACCATGGCTCCGGCAGGAAGTGTGGAGACAGCTGGCATACCGCCCAAGGTGGGGAAGGGCCACAGGCGATCAGGGAAGGCTGGGAAGGGCAGCACGCCCGACAACACCGCCATCAGCCGAGCTGGCCAGGAGGGCCCCGCCAGCCCCATCCCAGGTGGGCAGGAGGCCACCAACAGGCCCGGCACAGCTGCCCAGGAGGGCCCCGCCAGCCGTAGGACAGATGGGCAGGAGGGCCCCGCCAGTCACAGGACAGGTGGCAAATGACCTCCCCGCCATGGCCGGATCCGCTGCACTGGGCCCTTCATCTCAAGCACCGCTGAACTGGGCACCGCCGTCTCAAGTACCGCTGAACTGGGCCCTTCATCTCAAGCACCGCTGAACTGGGCCATTCATCTCAAGCACCGCTGAACTGGGCCCTTCATCTCAAGCACCGCTGAGATAGGCACCGCCGTCTCAAGCACCGCTGCACTGGGCACTGCCGTCTCAAGTACTGCTGAACTGGGCCCTTCATCTCAAGGACCGCTGAACTGGGCACCGCCGTCTCAAGTACCGCTGCACTGGGCCCTTCATCTCAAGTACCGCTGAACTGGGCCCTTCATCTCAAGCACCGCTGAACTGGGCACCGCCGTCTCAAGTACCGCTGCACTGGGCCCTTCATCTCAAGCACCGCTGAACTGGGCACCGCCGTCTCAAGCACCGCTGCACTGGGCACCGTCGTCTCAAGTACCGCTGAACTGGGCCCTTCATCTCAAGCACCGCTGAACTGGGCCCTTCATCTCAAGCACCGCTGAACTGGGCCCTTCATCTCAAGCACCGCTGAACTGGGCACCGCCGTCTCAAGCATCGCTGCACTGGGCACCGCCGTCTCAAGTACCGCTGAACTGGGCCCTTCATCTCAAGCACCGCTGAACTGGGCACCGCCGTCTCAATTACCGCTGCACTGGGCCCTTCATCTCAAGTACCGCTGAACTGGGCCCTTCATCTCAAGCACCGCTGAACTGGGCACCGCCGTCTCAAGTACCGCTGCACTGGGCCCTTCATCTCAAGCACTGCTGAACTGGGCACCGCTGTCTCAAGTACCGCTGCACTGGGCCCTTCATCTCAAGCACCGCTGCACTGGGCACCGCCGTCTCAAGTACCGTTGAACTGGGCCCTTCATCTCAAGCACCGCTGAACTGGGCACCGCCGTCTCAAGTACCGCTGCACTGGGCCCTTCATCTCAAGTACCGCTGAACTGGGCACTTCATCTCAAGCACCGCTGAACTGGGCACCGCCGTCTCAAGTACCGCTGCACTGGGCCCTTCATGTCAAGCACCGCTGAACTGGGCACCGCCGTCTCAAGTACCGTTGAACTGGGCCCTTCATCTCAAGCACCGCTGAACTGGGCACCGCCGTCTCAAGTACCGCTGCACTGGGCCCTTCATCTCAAGTACCGCTGAACTGGGCACTTCATCTCAAGCACCGCTGAACTGGGCACCGCCGTCTCAAGTACCGCTGCACTGGGCCCTTCATGTCAAGCACCGCTGAACTGGGCACCGCCGTCTCAAGCACCGCTGCACTGGGCACCGCCGTCTCAAGTACCGCTGCACTGGGCCCTTCATCTCAAGTACCGCTGAACTGGGCCCTTCATCTCAAACACCGCTGAACTGGGCACCGCCGTCTCAAGTAGCGCTGCACGGGGCCCTTCATCTCAAGCACTGCTGAACTGGGCACCGCCGTCTCAAGCACCGCTGCACTGGGCACCGCCGTCTCAAGTACCGCTGAACTGGGCCCTCCATCTCAAGCACCGCTGAACTGGGCACCGCCGTCTCAAGCACCGCTGCACTGGGCACCGCCGTCTCTAGTACCGCTGAACTGGGCCCTTCATCTCAAGCACCGCTGAACTGGGCCCTTCATCTCAAGCACCGCTGAACTGGGCACCGCCGTCTCAAGCACCGCTGCACTGGGAACCGCCGTCTCAAGCACCGCTGAACTGGGCCCTTCATCTCAAGCACCGCTGAACTGGGCACCGCCGTCTCAAGTACCGCTGCACTGGGCCCTTCATCTCAAGCACCGCTGAACTGGGCCCTTCATCTCAAGCACCGCTGAACTGGGCACCGCCGTCTCAAGCACCTCTGAACTGGGCCCTTCATCTCAAGCACCGCTGAACTGGGCACCGCCGTCTCAAGTAGCGCTGCACTGGGCCCTTCATCTCAAGCACCGCTGAACTGGGCACCGCCGTCTCAAGCACCGCTGCACTGGGCACCGCCGTCTCAAGTACCGCTGAACTGGGCCCTTCATCTCAAGCACCGCTGAACTGGGCACCGCCGTCTGAAGTACCGCTGCACTGGGCCCTTCATCTCAAGTACCGCTGAACTGGGCACCGCCGTCTCAAGCACCGCTGCACTGGGCACCGCCGTCTCAAGTACCGCTGAACTGGGCCCTTCATCTCAAGCACCGCTGAACTGGGCCCTTCATCTCAAGCACCGCTGAACTGGGCACCGCCGTCTCAAGCACCGCTGCACTGGGCACCGCCGTCTCAAGTACCACTGAACTGGGCCCTTCATCTCAAGCACCGCTGAACTGGGCACCGCCGTCTCAAGTACTGCTGCACTGGGCCCTTCATCTCAAGTACCGCTGAACTGGGCCCTTCATCTCAAGCACCGCTGAACTGGGCTCCGCCGTCTCAAGTACCGCTGCTGAAGTACTGGGTTTTTCAGAACCCAGTGGTGCCAGGGAACACACCCTAAGACTTCGAGTCCTTCCTGTTTCAGACTACAGAAACACAGAGTCTTCTTGGTGAAGTCAAAGATCTTGTTTATTGGCTGCAGCCAGTAACAGGTATCCTAGAAGTACAACACGGTGTATATTCTCAGGAGACTGCTCCCTTTGCAAAGCTAACCTTCTCTTTTATACAAAATATTATGCTTTAGGCAAACATTCCTTATTTTACAGTTGACCATTCACATATTTTCACTACAAAGTAATAGCAGGTTTATGATGACAAGCCCATATTTCAGTTTGTCCAGCCCTCAATCAATTACCCGGAAAGGCTTAGTACTTTCATCAGATATCGACGGACCCCCAATATAAACGGGCACCTCCTCCTTGTAAAGCAAGTCATAAAGAAAGAAACAGAGACAGGTGTGTGTAAGATTAGGCATGGTTTGTGTGTGATGAAAGGTTTATGATGTGTTGTGCCTTGATACTAATCTCATTCGGCCACTGGGAAAGAAACTGGCCGAACAGGTTTGGCTTCAGGCAGTGGAGTCAGCTTGCCCAGGTCAGAGAGGAGTCAGCAAAGGTGTACGTGTCCTTCAGACTCGTTTTCAGCATTAGACATTGGCCTATGTGACAAAATGGCTGGCGTTTAAATGGAACACGAGGGTTCAGGACGGAAACTCTGAAATTCGGGTGATTTCGTTACCCGAATATGAATACAATGCTTGTGCATACTATTCTAATCATTCCCGGTCTGCTGATACCAAAATTGTTGTGATACGACGACGTTTATAACACGGGTCCAGAATTTTCAGTACCACAGACCCTCCTATTGCCCTTACATAGGCAATAACCTATACTCACGCTAATCTGAGTCCAGGTCTATATTCATAAAGTCGTTGAGATGTTGCTGTAGCATCATCCTGTTACTTAGCTCGTCCCTTGATACAGGTTTCCTTACACACGATGTAGCACAGAGGCCACATATTGCAGGAGCACACTGTACACACAGGCAGGACAGGAAAAGAATGGCTAAGATCATCCCAATGACTACCAGAGTCTTCCATCCCCAGGCGGATATCAGCTCCCAGAACCACCCCATCAATGACCAATCTCCTTTATCCACGTGAATAGACCTGGAGATCTTATGCAGTTTGGAAATGGCCTGGTAGACTGTCGGAACGTTATCTGGGATGAAAACACAGCAACTTGATTGGATCACTTTACATACCCCACCTCGGTCTGCAAGTATGACGTCTAATGCGACCCTGTTCTGAAGAGTCATAAGGCGATCCGACTGGAGCTCAGCAGTCAAATTACCAAGGGCACCGGCGGTTTCAACTACCGTGGATTCAACCACCTTTGTCAATTGCCTTATGTTCCTGCTGTTAACCATAGGACCCCAAAAAGGCAGAAAACCCTTTACAAAATCTCCAAATTCTTGTCCTGTAGTGTCTTCTTTACTTATGACACCTCTAACTATCCTTGTTTTATGGTAATCTGCCGCGGCCGTGTAGGTGGGAGGTAACAGGAACGAAACAAAACATGTGCCTGAGAAGTCAGGAGGCAACCATGTATAGGCTCTATTATGGCAGATGAAATAGGTACCCTTAGCTGCTAAGAACGAAGGAGAAGTCTGAGACGCAAAAACATATGTTTCAGTGCAGATACTTTTCCCTAACTGAGCTCTGGGATTCTTGCCATTACCTTGCAGACATAGGTGACCCTGATGGGGTACAATCCAAATCGGGGAGGATGTCTTTGCTCGCTGGTTCCCACTCAGAGTAACTCCATATCCTGTTACGTTCCATCCAATATATGCTAGTGTCTCATCTCTCGGGATAGTCTCATAGGAAATATCTTCCCTAATCATATCTACTATACCCTTAGCTAGAGCACTATTCTTAGGATTATCTTTCACAGAACGTAGGGGGTTGGCTTCATACGCGTATATGAACACCGTTCTATATGCCCATACAGAACCATTATGGCTGAAAGGCAGGACCAGATAAGGGATACCTTTATCAGTAGTATGGGGCATAAGACCACACACCCAACAGTTAGTTGTGTTCACTACTAATTGGTGTTGGTGTAGAAGCTGAATGAATGAATTGTTGACAAACTCTAATCTTCTGGCAGACTCGTGTTCAGGCAGGGGGTGAAAAGAATGCGAGGAAACAGTAGAAGGAGGTATGGGCTGAGTAATGGGTGCAAATGTCACTTGAAAAGAGAATAAAACATATCCTATTAAAAACATCATTACACTAAGCAACATGAAAATACATAATATCAAAAATCGTTTCTTTGTCATTATTATACCCATTCTGGCTTTAAAGTCCATCTGTCTGGCAGGTCTCTCATTCTTGAAAAACTCCATCCTCTCTAATTGCTGCTCGTGGTGGTAGGGTGTTCTATGCTAGGGAATGCTTCTGTCAGTCCAGGGCAACTCCCTTAGACCGACCAGAACTGTCGAACTAACGTCTTCAGCTGCACTCCAAAGACTTGGGCAACCACGACCCTACAGCTGAACCCGGATGGCGGTTCGAAAAGAAAAAAACAAAAATAAGAAAGTTTCTCAGATGAGAGAGCCGCACTTTAAAAACAAATAGCAAAGGAACGGGAAAAAATTATTTGTCCTTAGTTCTTGGTCTCAAATTATAACGGCTTTTTCCAGGTACTGTCTGGTTCTGGAACAAGAGTTCAGGCTCTGTAGTGTTCAATCGAATTGACGGTGGCACAGCTTCTTGCAAATTATTGTCACTTTCTCGTTCAGAAATTGTTCCTTTTACACGTGCATCGCTAAATGGCAAAAAACGAGGCACAGTCTCAGTCTCAGAGTCAGCGATCCCCTCCTGGACCCATCGGTCGTACGGTAGAGGAAAAGGGACCCTCTTGCAGTGTACGCCGTGGATCCAGTTCTTTTTCCCTTCCACTCGAACAGCTGATCTTGTTGAGAGAAGGACGAGGTAGGGGCCGGTCCAACGGGGCTGGTCATTCTTTGTCCGCTGGAAGTTCTTGACCAGCACCCATGATCCAGGATCGATAAGATGTCCTGGAGCTTCAGAGACCTGAGGCAGAGTATTGTGAACCTGTTGGTGTAGAACACGCAATTTAGCCGTCAATTCATACAAATAATCAAGCAGTACAGGGTGTTCGATCTCACTGAATTTTGTTGGTCTTGGCACTCCCCATATGTTGGCCGGGCGGCCAAACACAATTTCATAGGGACTAAGTCCCACTCGCGAATGCACAGTCATTCTTGTTGATAGGAGTGCTAGAGGCAGAGCGTCAGGCCATTTAAGACCAGAGCTCGCTTGTATCTTTGCCAACTTCAGTTTTAGCGTGCCATTATAGCACTCTACTAGTCCAGCTGATTGGGGGTGATTTGCAGCGTGGAATTTTTGCTGGATACCTAGCCCTTCACATACTTTTTTCATCACTCGACCCACAAATTCACTCCCATTATCACTCCAGACCATTCTCGGCATTCCAAACCTAGGGAAGAATTCTTTGGCAAGGGCTTTAGCTGTGGATAAGGCAGTGTTGTCTTTTAAGGGATATGCTTCTACCCATCTTGAAAAAGCACAAACAACAACGAGTACGTATTTCAGATTGTTGCACCTTTCCATGTGGATGAAATCTAGCTGCAAAACCTCGAACGGATACGTTGGAGGTGCAAAATGACCAGCTGGAGTTGGGGTTCCCCTACCAGGATTGTATTTCAGACACACCATGCAATTCTTGACCACATTCTCTGCACATTTAGGAATTCCAGCATTTTGCCATACTGGAGCCAACAACTTACAAATCCCTTTCACACTGATATGGGCCATTCCATGAGCCATTGTCACCACTGCAAGCACATACGCATCGGGTAACAACCATCGCTGATGTTCTGACAAGTCAACCCAACAACCATTTTCATCCAATTTACCCGTACTTTCTTTCCACACACTCAACTCTTTCTCTGAAGCTTCAGCTTGAAGAGACTTCACACCCTCTATCGTATCTTCACATATTCCAACGTCACCAACCCATCTTGCGGGCCTGCAACATACATTCGATTCATCACATCTTTTGCTGTTTCTTTTGCGATTTCGTCAGCAAATGCATTGCCACGACCGACATCATCAGTAACCTTCTTGTGTGCACTGCATTTCACAATCGCAACTTGTAATGGCAAGGTCAGTGACTCAAGAAGCTCATTCACCAACTGACCATGCTGAATTTTAGCTCCATGCGAAGTCAGGAACCCACGTTCTTTCCACAATCGTCCAAAACTATGGGCCACACCAAACGCATACTGGCTGTCGGTATATATGGTCACTTTCATTCCTTTCGATAACACACACGCTCTCGTAAGTGCAATCAGCTCTGCTGCTTGAGCTGAATTATGTGGTATACGTGCAGCTTCAACAATCGTATGCAAAGTTGTGACAGCATATGCTGCAGTCGTATCACCATTCGGAAGCTTGAAGCATGAACCATCCACCCATAAGGTACCATCACACTCTACAAGAGGAGTATCTTTAAGATCTACTCTCCCTTTCGTTTCTTCTTCTGTCCTAAGAAAACAATCATGTTGTTCAACATCATCTGTCTCTTCTGAAATCGGCAATAACGTGGCTGGATTCAACGTATTGCACCTCTTTATGTGCACATGACTCGCTAACAGTGTCAACTCGTAACCTGACAATCGAGCACTAGTTAAATGCTGTGTCTTGGTCCTGTTTAACAACGTGTCCACTGCATGTGGAACCATCACAATCAACATATTATTCATCACTAACCCAGCAGACTGTCGAATAGAAACAGCTGCTGCCGCTGTGGCTCTCAAGCAACTCGGCAATGCTTTAGCTACCGGATCCAAAGTCGACGAAAAATATGCGCATGGGCGCTGCTTGTCTCCAAAAGACTGTGTCAGCACTGACAATGCACAACCCTCTTTCTCATGGACATACAGTGTAAAGGGCTTACTGTAGTCGGGGGTACCCAACACAGGAGCCGAACATAATGCATTACGCAATTCGGAAAAACTTTTCTGACAATCTTCAGACCACGGAACGGGGTTTGGTGTATCTTTATAGGTCAATGCTACCAAAGGTTTGGCCAGCAAAGAAAAATTCGGTATCCATTGTCTGCAGTATGATGTAATGCCCAAGAAAGCACGTACTTCTCTCTGTGTCTTTGGCACACTCAATTTTGCAATTGCCTGAATTCTTTCTGAGGTCAGTTTCCTTCCCTCCTTCGATAAGAGATGACCTAAGTAGGTCACTTCTTGTCGACAATATTGCAGTTTTGAAAGGGACACTTTGTGATGTAAATCAGACAAATGACGCAACAACAACAAGGTGGCGTCTTTACAAATCTCTTCAGTATCTGTAGCGACTAGCAAATCATCAATGTACTGAATAAGGGTAGCGCCGTCAGGTAAAACAATTGCATCAAGCTGTGTTTTTAAAGCCTGACTATATATTGATGGACTTTCACAGTAGCCTTGTGGAGCGCGTTTGAAGCGGAAACTTCGGCCTCCTAAACTGAAGCCAAAAATATCCCTGCTCTCCTTTGCAATCGGGATGCTGAAGAAAGCATTCTTTAAGTCAATCACCGAGAACCAGGTGGCGGAAGCTGGAATCATAGTCAATATGGCAGTGATATCAGGAACAACTGGAAACTGTGGCACAACTATTTTATTTAACTCTCTAAGATCAATCACGAGCCTGTAAACAGGTGGCTTAGAGGGGTCAGTACGTTTCAAAATAGGCAAAACAGGACTATTACAAACGTTGTCTCTTGTCTCTTCAATTACATCTTTTTCAATTAAATCATAAATGATCGCTAGCAACGCCTTTTCACCTTCACTAGAGATCTTGTATTGTTGAATGCGTGGAAATTTAACATTGGCTTTCAATGTCACAACATAAGGCGGTATTTCCAACAGACCCACATCATTAGGACCAGTAGCCCAAATGGTATCAGGAAGAAACGACAATTCGGTCGGAAGTTTATCCTTTGACAAATACATTGGAGAGACCATTTTCCTACCCAGTGTAAGTTGTACTCCTGAAGGAGAACAATATAATGTCGCATACAATCTTTTCAACAAATCCAATCCTAACAAGTTTTCACCACAACCTGTCGTCAGAATAAGGGGTGCTTCCAATTCACAAGGTCCAACAGAAAGGGACATAGGACTAGAAATCGGGTTCCTAACCGGGGCGCCAGAAAAACCTACTGAAACATTCATCTCGCCAGACAAAGGTGCGCCAGGGAGTTTTGAGTGCATAATAGAACTCTTTGTAGCACCAGTATCCAACAGAAAAGGCTCCGACACACCTGAGGTAATCACCTTAACATAAGGTCCATTCTGATCCACTGGAACTAAAAAAACTCCCTCTCTTCGTCTATGGCTGTCCTAGCAATTATTACCTTCCAAGTTCTCATCTTCTGCATAGTAGTCGTCAGCATAGTACTGAGCCGTCCTACCAGATGCGTTATGTTGCTGGTCAAAACTATTCATTGAGTTTTGAGACGGAAAGGAACGCGTGTTCTGGGGAAAACTTCCACGTCCTCTACCTCTAGGAGCTTGTTGAACACCTCGACCTCTTGCGCCAGAAGCACCATTCGTACGCTGTAACAAAATAGGACAACTATACTTGAAATGACCCTCTTCTTTACAATATGAACACTGATTGGGACCTACAGGAACACGTGGTTGAGAAAACTCGAACCTTTGCGAGTTTCTCTGGAACTGTTGAGGTTGCTGATAGTTACTCTGACCACCACGTGGCGGATTCGCCTGTTGTAAAAGAACCTTCGTCTTTAATTCTTTAGTTTTCTTGTCTGCTCTATCCTTCTCATCTTTATCCCTATTTTCGTAGTACTGTGCAGTAGCCAATATTTGTGCTGAAGAGGAAACGGCCCAAGAACTCTCTGAATCCTTCAATTTCTTACACAGCTCTGCAAGCAAATTGTGCACAAACTTGTCAACGAACAACCGTTGACCACCTTCTGTACTCATATCTTGACCACTGTGGTCGATAAACGTTTCCTCAAACCTGGTGAAGAAATCAGACACTGTTTCATCTTTCTTCTGCTTACACGCAGATAGTTTATCCCAATTCACACGCATCGCAGGCATTAAAGTCTTCATGTAAGTAATGATCCTAGCAGGCAGTTCTGCTACCAAAGGCTCAGGCTTGGCACCACCAACTTGTCTATCATTTGCAGCACTAATATTAGCCCATGAGTCACCTAACTCTTGTGCATGATCTGTATGGCAAATCAATCCCCACAAAGGCTGTGGAACAACATTCCCAAATAACATGTCTATGTCGGCTAAATTCATAATGCATGAGTCTGCAGTCTGTGTTAATTCCTTATAATACCCTGCAGGGTTTTTACGGGGATCAGGCAAAGTCTGCTTAAGGGCTAAAACTTCCGCTCGCTTCCACGGAACATGTACCCAAACACGCTGAAAATGAGCTGGGACAGCATCAATTTGATTAGCAACATCAGCCTCAACGGCGTCCTTCCATACCGGAGGGACTTCTCTCATTGGGTACTGTCGCACCTTTTTTTTAACAGAAGAGTCATGTTGGAACAATGACTGAGAAGGATCCTTATTCCTAAAGGACAACAACGTCGCAACTGCTGTCTCAACATCCGAACCCACAATCGTGCCCTTTGCAAACTCAAACCGTACACGGCACAAATCAGGCGGATTTGTTTCCAAATCATTATCTTCCAATTCCTCACAAAGGAAAGCACACATTTTCCCAAAAACGTATCTTTGTTTTGGTGCTCCCCATTGACGGAAGACATCCATAACAGACTCTACATCGTATCTTAAAGGGTAAACAACCCATTTACGTGCCATACGGTCAAACATTTCTCTCTCTTGAGAATTAGGCAGTTGACTACGCGACTGCTTACGCTATGAATCTGGGGTCACACCAGACGACCCAAAGAGAGGAAATATAAGGCTGGCAACAGTATCTGTCATTCTCTGTCGGACAGAAGGAGAAGTTGATGAAAGAACAGGAGGAAAAACAGAGGGAGGCAAGGCAGACGCAGAAGCAGACGCAGAGGCAGTATCAGGAAGAACACCAGAAGAGGCTGTCGATGTAGTACATAAAGTCGTAGGAGGTACAGATGGAGCAGGTAGCGAAGTCGGCGGCCCTTGAAGGGGCTGCACCATAGTAGTAGGAGCCAACTGAAAAGGAGCTGGCGGCTGTGGAAGAACCTGAGGCACAATAACCGGAGGTTGCACAGCTAAAGGTTGCGGAGGTGCTGTAGCATTCTGCGCATAAGGGGGTGGCGAACTCAACAAGTGTGACATTAAAGGATCTTTCTCAAGTTCTTTTGCTGCATCTTGCTGAAGAAGCGGAAGAACTGGATAACATTTATCGGTCTCCATTTTACGTTGCCTGTGCAACTGCTCATTCATCTGTTCTTCTTCATCATCTTTAAACTGCATGGCAGCTTGCATTATCGAGATACCCTCTTATTTCTCTTTGCTAATTTAATTTCCTTCTGTTTGGCTTCCTTACGCCATAGGCGGAAAGAGTCAAACATCGCCGGCCGGGCTTTCTTCTTAAAAAGTTTAACCTCCAGATTATCCAAAATCTCTGTGTCAAAACTACCATATTGGGGCCATTTCAAAACTCCATCTTTCCTGGTGTATCGGATCCATACTTCATTATATATGATGGGGCCTATGCCATGTTTCACATATAGTTCATAGGTTGGAGTTCCAATCGGAGGAACCGGACACGAGTCCTCCAATCGGGAATCCCTATTATAACCAAGACAAAACAAATTTCCATATCTGCTAAGACCAGGCATCTTCGCTCTCTAGTCTAGCTTCAAACTTCAAAGGATTATCGAATACGATAGTCTCGTGAATACACGAATCCCTCGGCTTTGGTACTTGCAAGTTCCAAATCAAAGATCCCAAGGGGATACCAAACTAAGAACCAAACTAAGGACTGGGAGACGCTCCACTTATACTTAACTGAGGTTTCGATGACGTCACCAGAAGACTCGTTTATCGTTTCGCTCTACCAAATCATCAAGGGTCCAAAACAGGGCGATAGTCAGGGCAGCAGTCCTTCGTAGCCGTCGGGAAGCGGGGAACCTCGCAGCAAAGACTTTCAGACCACGTCGACATACAGGGGTCGATGAAGTGGCGGCCTCCCTCCAGAATTTTCACACGAAGCTCCTCACGAACCTCTGGCTTGGACTGGTACCGCTGAAATCGCCCCACGTTGGGCGCCAAATGAAGTACTGGGTTTTTCAGAACCCAGTGGTGCCAGGGAACACACCCTAAGACTTCGAGTCCTTCCTGTTTCAGACTACAGAAACACAGAGTCTTCTTGGTGAAGTCAAAGATCTTTTTTATTGGCTGCAGCCAGTAACAGGTATCCTAGAAGTACAACACAGTGTATATTCTCAGGAGACTGCTCCCTTTGCAAAGCTAACCTTCTCTTTTATACAAAATATTATGCTTTAGGCAAACATTCCTTATTTTACAGTTGACCATTCACATATTTTCACTACAAAGTAAGAGCAGGTTTATGATGACAAGCCCATATTTCAGTTTGTCCAGCCCTCAATCAATTACCCGGAAAGGCTTAGTACTTTCATCAGATATCGACGGACCCCAAATATAAACGGGCACCTCCTCCTTGTAAAGCAAGTCATAAAGAAAAAAACAGAGACAGGTGTGTGTAAGATTAGGCATGGTTTGTGTGTGATGAAAGGTTTATGATGTGTTGTGCCTTGATACTAATCTCATTCGGCCACTGGGAAAGAAACTGGCCGAACAGGTTTGGCTTCAGGCAGTGGAGTCAGCTTGCCCAGGTCACAGAGGAGTCAGCAAAGGTGTACGTGTCCTTCAGACTCGTTTTCAGCATTAGACATTGGCCTATGTGAGGGCAATCACAAAATGGCTGTCGTTTAAATGGAACACGAGGGTTCAGGACGGAAACTCTGATATTCGGGTGATTTCGTTACCCGAATATGAATACAATGCTTGTGCATACTATTCTAATCATTCCCGGTCTGCTGATACCAAAATCGTTGTGATACGACGACGTTTATAACACGGGTCCAGAATTTTCAGTACCACACTGCACTGGGCCCTTCATCTCAAGCGCCGCTGAACTGGGCACCGCCGTCTCAAGCACCGCTGCACTGGGCATCGCCGTCTCAAGTACCGCTGAACTGGGCCCTTCATCTCAAGCATCGCTGAACTGGGCACCGCCGTCTCAAGCACCGCTGAACTGGGCACTGCCGTCTCAAGCACCGCTGCACTGGGCACCGCCGTCTCAAGCACCGCTGAACTGGGCCCTTCATCTCAAGCACCGCTGAACTGGGCACCGCCGTCTCAAGAACCGCTGCACTGGGCCCTTCATCTCAAGCACCGCTGAACTGGGCCCTTCATCTCAAGCACCGCTGAACTGGGCACCGCCGTCTCAAGCACCGCTGAACTGGGCACCGCCGTCTCAAGCACCGCTGCACTGGGCATCGCCGTCTCAAGTACTGCTGCACTGGGCCCTTCATCTCAAGCACCGCTGAACTGGGCACCGCCGTCTCAAGTACTGCTGCACTGGGCCCTTCATCTCAAGCACCGCTGAACTGGGTACCGCCGTCTCAAGCACCGCTGAACTGGGCACCGCCGTCTCAAGCACCGCTGCACTGGGCACCGCCGTCTCAAGCACCGCTGAACTGGGCCCTTCATCTCAAGCACCGCTGAACTGGGCACCGCCGTCTCAAGAACCGCTGCACTGGGCCCTTCATCTCAAGCACCGCTGAACTGGGCCCTTCATCTCAAGCACCGCTGAACTGGGCACCGCCGTCTCAAGCACCGCTGAACTGGGCACCGCCGTCTCAAGCACCGCTGCACGGGGCACCGCCGTCTCAAGCACCGCTGAACTGGGACCTTCATCTCAAGCACTGCTGAACTGGGCACCCCCGTCTCAAGTACCGCTGCACTGGGCCCTTCATCTCAAGCACCGCTGAACTGGGCACCGCCGTCTCAAGCACCGCTGCACTGGGCACCGCTGTCTCAAGTACCGCTGAACTGGGCACCGCCGTCTCAAGTACCGCTGAACTGGGCCCTTCATCTCAAGCACCGCTGAACTGGGCACCGCCGTCTCAAGTACCGCTGCACTGGGCCCTTCATCTCAAGCACCGCTGCACTGGGCACCGCCGTCTCAAGTACCGTTGAACTGGGCCCTTCATCTCAAGCACCGCTGAACTGGGCACCGCCGTCTCAATACCGCTGCACTGGGCCCTTCATCTCAAGTACCGCTGAACTGGGCACTTCATCTCAAGCACCGCTGAACTGGGCACCGCCGTCTCAAGTACCGCTGCACTGGGCCCTTCATCTCAAGCACCGCTGAACTGGGCACCGCCGTCTCAAGCACCGCTGCACTGGGCACCGCCGTCTCAAGTACCGCTGAACTGGGCCCTTCATCTCAAGCACCGCTGAACTGGGCACCGCCGTCTCAAGTACCGCTGCACTGGGCACTTCATCTCAAGTACCGCTGAACTGGGCCCTTCATCTCAAGCACCGCTGAACTGGGCACCGCCGTCTCAAGTACCGCTGCACTGGGCCCTTCATCTCAAGCACTGCTGAACTGGGCACCGATGTCTCAAGCACCGCTGCACTGGGCACCGCCGTCTCAAGTACCGCTGAACTGGGCCCTTCATCTCAAGCACCGCTGAACTGGGCCCTTCATCTCAAGCACTGCTGAACTGGGCCCTTCATCTCAAGCACCGCTGAACTGGGCACCGTCGTCTCAAGCACCAGTGCACTGGGCACCGCCGTCTCAAGTACCGCAGAACTGGGCCCTTCATCTCAAGCACCGCTGAACTGGGCACCGCCGTCTCAAGTACTGCTGCACTGGGCCCTTCATCTCAAGCACCGCTGAACTGGGCACCGCCGTCTCAAGCACCGCTGCACTGGGCACCGCCGTCTCAAGTACCGCTGAACTGGGCCCTTCATCTCAAGCACCGCTGAACTGGGCACCGCCGTCTCAAGTACCGCTGCACTGGGCCCTTCATCTCAAGTACCGCTGAACTGGGCCCTTCATCTCAAGCACCGCTGAACTGGGCACCGCCGTCTCAAGGACCGCTGCACTGGGCCCTTCATCTCAAGCACTGCTGAACTGGGCACCGCCGTCTCAAGCACCGCTGCACTGGGCACCGCCGTCTCAAATACCGCTGAACTGGGCCCTTCATCTCAAGCACCGCTGAACTGGGCCCTTCATCTCAAGCACCGCTGAACTGGGCTCTTCATCTCAAGCACCGCTGAACTGGGCACCGCCGTCTCAAGCACCGCTGCACTGGGCACCGCCGTCTCAAGTACCGCTGAACTGGGCCCTTCATCTCAAGCACCGCTGAACTGGGCACCGCCGTCTCAAGTACCGCTGCACTGGGCCCTTCATCTCAAGTACCGCTGAACTGGGCCCGTCATCTCAAGCACCGCTGAACTGGGCACCGCCGTCTCAAGTACCGCTGCACTGGGCCATTCATCTCAAGCACCGCTGAACTGGGCACCGCCGTCTCAAGCACCGCTGCACTGGGCACCGCCGTCTCAAGCACCGCTGAACTGGGCCCTTCATCTCAAGCACCGCTGAACTGGGCACCGCAGTCTCAAGTACCGCTGCACTGGGCCCTTCATCTCAAGTACCACTGAACTGGGCCCTTCATCTCAAGCACTGCTGAACTGGGCACCGCCGTCTCAAGTACCGCTGCACTGGGCCCTTCATCTCAAGCACTGCTGAACTGGGCACCTCCGTCTCAAGCACCGCTGCACTGGGCACCGCCGTCTCAAGTACCGCTGAACTGGGCCCTTCATCTCAAGCACCGCTGAACTGGGCCCTTCATCTCAAGCAACGCTGAACTGGGCCCTTCATCTCAAGCACCGCTGAACTGGGCACCGCCGTCTCAAGCACCGCTGCACTGGGCACTGCCGTCTCAAGTACCGCTGAACTGGGCCCTTCATCTCAAGCACCGCTGAACTGGGCACCGCCGTCTCAAGTACTGCTGCACTGGGCCCTTCATCTCAAGTACCGCTGAACTGGGCCCTTCATCTCAAGCACCGCTGAACTGGGCACCGCCGTCTCAAGTACCGCTGCACTGGGCCCTTCATCTCAAGCACCGCTGAACTGGGCACCGCCGTCTCAAGCACCGCTACACTGGGCATCGCCATCTCAAGTACTGCTGCAATGTGCCCTTCATCTCAAGCACCGCTGAACTGGGCACCGCCGTCTCAAGTACTGCTGCACTGGGCCCTTCATCTCAAGCACCGCTGAACTGGGCACCGCCGTCTCAAGCACCGCTGAACTGGGCACCGCCGTCTCAAGCACCGCTGCACTGGGCACTGCCGTCTCAAGCACCGCTGAACTGGGCCCTTCATCTCAAGCCCCGCTGAACTGGGCACCGCCGTCTCAAGAACCGCTGCACTGGGCCCTTCATCTCAAGCACCGCTGAACTGGGCCCTTCATCTCAAGCACCGCTGAACTGGGCACCGCCGTCTCAAGCACCGCTGAACTGGGCACCGCCGTCTCAAGCACCGCTGCACTGGGCACCGCCGTCTCAAGCACCGCTGAACTGGGCCCTTTATCTCAAGCACTGCTGAACTGGGCACCGCCGTCTCAAGTACCGCTGCCCTGGGCCCTTCATCTCAAGCACCGCTGAACTGGGCACCGCCGTCTCAAGCACCGCTGCAATGGGCACCGCCGTCTCAAGTACCGCTGAACTGGGCCCTTCATCTCAAGCACCGCTGAACTGGGCACCGCCGTCTCAAGTACCGCTGCACTGGGCCCTTCATCTCAAGCACCGCTGCACTGGGCACCGCCGTCTCAAGTACCGTTGAACTGGGCCCTTCATCTCAAGCACCGCTGAACTGGGCACAGCCGTCTCAAGTACCACTGCACTGGGCCCTTCATCTCAAGTACCGCTGAACTGGGCACTTCATCTCAAGCACCGCTGAACTTGGCACCGCTGTCTCAAGTACCGCTGCACTGGGCCCTTCATCTCAAGCACCGCTGAACTGGGCACCGCCGTCTCAAGTACCGCTGCACTGGGCCCTTCATCTCAAGTACCACTGAACTGGGCCCTTCATCCCAAGCACCGCTGAACTGGGCACCGCCGTCTCAAGTACCGCTGCACTGGGCCCTTCATCTCAAGCACTGCTGAACTGGGCACTGCCGTCTCAGGCACCGCTGCACTGGGCACCGCCGTCTCAAGCACCGCTGAACTGGGCCCTTTATCTCAAGCACTGCTGAACTGGGCACCGCCGTCTCAAGTACCGCTGCCCTGGGCCCTTCATCTCAAGCACCGCTGAACTGGGCACCGCCGTCTCAAGCACCGCTGCAATGGTCACCGCCGTCTCAAGTACGGCTGAACTGGGCCCTTCATCTCAAGCACCGCTGAACTGGGCACCGCCGTCTCAAGTACCGCTGCACTGGGCCCTTCATCTCAAGCACCGCTGCACTGGGCACCGCCGTCTCAAGTACCGTTGAACTGGGCCCTTCATCTCAAGCACCGCTGAACTGGGCACCGCCGTCTCAAGTACCACTGCACTGGGCCCTTCATCTCAAGTACCGCTGAACTGGGCACTTCATCTCAAGCACCGCTGAACTTGGCACCGCTGTCTCAAGTACCGCTGCACTGGGCCCTTCATCTCAAGCACCGCTGAACTGGGCACCGCCGTCTCAAGTACCGCTGCACTGGGCCCTTCATCTCAAGTACCGCTGAACTGGGCCCTTCATCCCAAGCACCGCTGAACTGGGCACCGCCGTCTCAAGTACCGCTGCACTGGGCCCTTCATCTCAAGCACTGCTGAACTGGGCACTGCCGTCTCAGGCACCGCTGCACTGGGCACCGCCGTCTCAAGTACCGCTGAACTGGGCCCTTCATCTCAAGCACCGCTGAACTGGGCCCTTCATCTCAAGCACCGCTGAACTGGGCCCTTTTTCTAATGCACCGCTGAACTGGGCACCGCCGTCTCAAGCACCACTGCACTGGGCACCGCCGTCTCAAGTACCGCTGAACTGGGCCCTTCATCTCAAGCACCGCTGAACTGGGCACCGCCGTCTCAAGTACCGCTGCACTGGGCCCTTCCTCTCAAGTACCGCTGAACTGGGCCCTTCATCTCAAGCACCGCTGAACTGGGCACCGCCGTCTCAAGCACCGCTGCACTGGGCACCGCCGTCTCAAGTACTGCTGAACTGGGCCCTTCATCTCAAGCACCCCTGAACTGGGCCCTTCATCTCAAGCACCGCTGAACTGGGCACCGCCGTCTCAAGCACTGCTGCACTGGGCACCGCCGTCTCAAGCACCGCTGAACTGGGCCCTTCATCTCAAGCACCGCTGAACTGGGCACCGCCGTCTCAAGTACCGCTGCACTGGGCCCTTCATCTCAAGCACCGCTGAACTGGGCCCTTCATCTCAAGCACCGCTGAACTGGGCACCGCCGTCTCAAGCACCGCTGAACTGGGCACCGCCGTCTCAAGCACCGCTGCACTGGGCACCGCCGTCTCAAGCGCCGCTGAACTGGGCCCTTCATCTCAAGCACCGCTGAACTGGGCACCGCCGTCTCAAGTACCGCTGCACTGGGCCCTTCATCTCAAGCACCGCTGAACTGGGCACCGCCTTCTCAAGCACCGCTGCACTGGGCACCGCCGTCTCAAGCACCGCTGCACTGGGCACCCCCGTCTCAAGTACCGCGGAACTGGGCCCTTCATCTCAAGCACCGCTGATCTGGGCACCGCCATCTGAAGTACCGCTGCACTGGGCCCTTCATCTCAAGTACCGCTGAACTGGGCCCTTCGTCTCAAGCACGCTGAACTGGGCACCACCGTCTCAAGTACCGCTGCACTGGGCCCTTCATCTCAAGTACTGCTGAACTGGGCACCGCCGTCTCAAGCACCGCTGCACTGGGCACCGCCGTCTCAAGTACCGCTGAACTGGGCCCTTCATCTCAAGCACCGCTGAACTGGGCACCGCCGTCTCAAGTACCGCTGCACTGGGCCCTTCATCTCAAGTACCGCTGAACTGGGCCCTTCATCTCAAGCACCGCTGAACTGGGCACCGCCATCTCAAGTACCGCTGCACTGGGCACTTCATCTCAAGCACCGCTGAACTGGGCACCGCCGTCTCAAGCACCGCTGCACTGGGCACCGCCGTCTCAAGTACCGCTGAACTGGGCCCTTCTTCTCAAGCACCGCTGAACTGGGCACCGCCGTCTCAAGTACCGCTGCACTGGGCCCTTCATCTCAAGCACTGCTGACCTCGGCACCGCCATCTCAAGTACCGCTGCACTGGGCCCTTCATCTCAAGCACCGTTGAACTGGGCACCGCCGTCTCAAGCACCGCTGTACTGGGCACCGCCGTCTCAAGTACCGCTGAACTGGGCTCTTCATCTCAAGCACCGCTGAACTGGGCACCGCCGTCTCAAGTACCGCTGCACTGGGCCCTTCATCTCAAGTACCACTGAACTGGGCCCTTCATCTCAAGCACCGCTGAACTGGGAACCGCCGTCTCAAGTACCGCTGCACTGGGCCATTCATCTCAAGCACCGCTGAACTGGGCACCGCTGTCTCAAGCACCGCTGCACTGGGCACCGCCGTCTCAAGTACCGCTGAACTGGGCCCTTCATCTCAAGCACCGCTGAACTGGGCACCGCCGTCTCAAGTACTGCTGCACTGGGCCCTTCATCTCAAGTACCGCTGAACTGGGCCCTTCATCTCAAGCACCGCTGAACTGGGCACCGCCGTCTCAAGCACCGCTGAACTGGGCCCTTCATCTTAAGCACCGCTGAACTGGGCACCGCCGTCTCAAGCACCGCTGAACTGGGCACCGCCGTCTCAAGCACCGCTGAACTGGGCACCGCCGTCTCAAGCACCGCTACACTGGGCATCGCCGTCTCAAGTACTGCTGCACTGGGCCCTTCATCTCAAGTACCGCTGAACTGGGCACCGCTGTCTCAAGCACCGCTACACTGGCATCGCCGTCTCAAGTACTGCTGCACTGGGCCCTTCATCTCAAGCACCGCTGAACTGGGCACCGCCGTCTCAAGCACCGCTGAACTGGGCACCGCCGTCTCAAGCACCGCTGCACTGGGCACCGCCGTCTCAAGCACCGCTGAACTGGGCCCTTCATCTCAAGCACCGCTGATCTGGGCACCGCCGTCTCAAGAACCGCTGCACTGGGCCCTTCATCTCAAGCACCGCTGAACTGAGCCCTTCATCTCAAGCACCGCTGAACTGGGCACCGCCGTCTCAAGCACCGCTGAACTGGGCACCGCCGTCTCAAGCACCGCTGCACTGGGCACCTCCGTCTCAAGCACCGCTGAACTGGGCCCTTCATCTCAAGCACTGCTGAACTGGGCACCGCCGTCTCAAGTACCGCTGCACTGGGCCCTTCATCTCAAGCACCGCTGAACTGGGCACCGCCGTCTCAAGCACCGCTGCACTGGGCACCGCCGTCTCAAGTACCGCTGAACTGGGCCCTTCATCTCAAGCACCGCTGAACTGGGCACCGCCGTCTCAAGTACCGCTGCACTGGGCCCTTCATCTCAAGCACTGCTGAACTGGGCACCGCCGTCTCAAGCACCGCTGCACTGGGCACCGCTGTCTCAAGTACCGCTGAACTGGGCCCTTCATCTCAAGCACCGCTGAACTGGGCCCTTCATCTCAAGCACCGCTGAACTGGGCCCTTCATCTAATGCACCGCTGAACTGGGCACCGCCGTCTCAAGCACCACTGCTCTGGGCACCGCCGTCTCAAGTACCGCTGAACTGGGCCCTTCATCTCAAGCACCGCTGAACTGGGCACTGCCGTCTCAAGTACCGCTGCACTGGGCCCTTCATCTCAAGTACCGCTGAACTGGGCACTTCATCTCAAGCACCGCTGAACTGGGCACCGCCGTCTCAAGTACCGCTGCACTGGGCCCTTCATCTCAAGCACCGCTGAACTGGGCACCGCCGTCTCAAGCACCGCTGCACTGGGCACCGCCGTCTCAAGTACCGCTGAACTGGGCCCTTCATCTCAAGCACCGCTGAACTGGGCACTGCCGTCTCAAGTACCGCTGCACTGGGCCCTTCATCTCAAGCACTGCTGAACTGGGCACCGCCGTCTCAAGCACCGCTGCACTGGGCACCGCTGTCTCAAGTACCGCTGAACTGGGCCCTTCATCTCAAGCACCGCTGAACTGGGCCCTTCATCTCAAGCACCGCTGAACTGGGCCCTTCATCTAATGCACCGCTGAACTGGGCACCGCCGTCTCAAGCACCACTGCTCTGGGCACCGCCGTCTCAAGTACCGCTGAACTGGGCCCTTCATCTCAAGCACCGCTGAACTGGGCACTGCCGTCTCAAGTACCGCTGCACTGGGCCCTTCATCTCAAGTACCGCTGAACTGGGCCCTTCATCTCAAGCACCGCTGAACTGGGCACCGCCGTCTCAAGTACCGCTGCACTGGGCCCTTCATCTCAAGCACCGCTGAACTGGGCACCGCCGTCTCAAGCACCGCTGCACTGGGCACCGCCGTCTCAAGTACCGCTGAACTGGGCCCTTCATCTCAAGCACCCCTGAACTGGGCCCTTCATCTCAAGCACCGCTGAACTGGACACCGCCGTCTCAAGCACCGCTGCACTGGGCACCGCCGTCTCAAGCACCGCTGAACTGGGCCCTTCATCTCAAGCACCGCTGAACTGGGCACCGCCGTCTCAAGTACCGCTGCACTGGGCCCTTCATCTCAAGTACCGCTGAACTGGGCCCTTCATCTCAAGCACGCTGAACTGGGCACCGCCGTCTCAAGTACCGCTGCACTGGGCCCTTCATCTCAAGCACTGCTGAACTGGGCACCACCGTCTCAAGCACCGCTGCACTGGGCACCGCCGTCTCAAGTACCGCTGAACTGGGCCCTTCATCTCAAGCACCGCTGAACTGGGCACCGCCGTCTCAAGTACCGCTGCTCTGGGCCCTTCATCTCAAGTACCGCTGAACTGGGCCCTTCATCTCAAGCACCGCTGAACTGGGCACCGGCGTCTCAAGCACCGCTGCACTGGGCACCGCCGTCTCAAGTACCGCTGAACTGGGCCCTTCATCTCAAGCACCGCTGAACTGGGCACCGCCGTCTCAAGCACCGCTGAACTGGGCACCGCCGTCTCAAGCACCGCTGAACTGGGCACCGCCGTCTCAAGCACCGCTACACTGGGCATCGCCGTCTCAAGTACTGCTGCACTGGGCCCTTCATCTCAAGTACCGCTGAACTGGGCACCGCTGTCTCAAGCACCGCTACACTGGCATCGCCGTCTCAAGTACTGCTGCACTGGGCCCTTCATCTCAAGCACCGCTGAACTGGGCACCGCCGTCTCAAGCACCGCTGAACTGGGCACCGCCGTCTCAAGCACCGCTGCACTGGGCACCGCCGTCTCAAGCACCGCTGAACTGGGCCCTTCATCTCAAGCACCGCTGATCTGGGCACCGCCGTCTCAAGAACCGCTGCACTGGGCCCTTCATCTCAAGCACCGCTGAACTGAGCCCTTCATCTCAAGCACCGCTGAACTGGGCACCGCCGTCTCAAGCACCGCTGAACTGGGCACCGCCGTCTCAAGCACCGCTGCACTGGGCACCTCCGTCTCAAGCACCGCTGAACTGGGCCCTTCATCTCAAGCACTGCTGAACTGGGCACCGCCGTCTCAAGTACCGCTGCACTGGGCCCTTCATCTCAAGCACCGCTGAACTGGGCACCGCCGTCTCAAGCACCGCTGCACTGGGCACCGCCGTCTCAAGTACCGCTGAACTGGGCCCTTCATCTCAAGCACCGCTGAACTGGGCACCGCCGTCTCAAGTACCGCTGCACTGGGCCCTTCATCTCAAGCACTGCTGAACTGGGCACCGCCGTCTCAAGCACCGCTGCACTGGGCACCGCTGTCTCAAGTACCGCTGAACTGGGCCCTTCATCTCAAGCACCGCTGAACTGGGCCCTTCATCTCAAGCACCGCTGAACTGGGCCCTTCATCTAATGCACCGCTGAACTGGGCACCGCCGTCTCAAGCACCACTGCTCTGGGCACCGCCGTCTCAAGTACCGCTGAACTGGGCCCTTCATCTCAAGCACCGCTGAACTGGGCACTGCCGTCTCAAGTACCGCTGCACTGGGCCCTTCATCTCAAGTACCGCTGAACTGGGCACTTCATCTCAAGCACCGCTGAACTGGGCACCGCCGTCTCAAGTACCGCTGCACTGGGCCCTTCATCTCAAGCACCGCTGAACTGGGCACCGCCGTCTCAAGCACCGCTGCACTGGGCACCGCCGTCTCAAGTACCGCTGAACTGGGCCCTTCATCTCAAGCACCGCTGAACTGGGCACTGCCGTCTCAAGTACCGCTGCACTGGGCCCTTCATCTCAAGCACTGCTGAACTGGGCACCGCCGTCTCAAGCACCGCTGCACTGGGCACCGCTGTCTCAAGTACCGATGAACTGGGCCCTTCATCTCAAGCACCGCTGAACTGGGCCCTTCATCTCAAGCACCGCTGAACTGGGCCCTTCATCTAATGCACCGCTGAACTGGGCACCGCCGTCTCAAGCACCACTGCTCTGGGCACCGCCGTCTCAAGTACCGCTGAACTGGGCCCTTCATCTCAAGCACCGCTGAACTGGGCACTGCCGTCTCAAGTACCGCTGCACTGGGCCCTTCATCTCAAGTACCGCTGAACTGGGCCCTTCATCTCAAGCACCGCTGAACTGGGCACCGCCGTCTCAAGTACCGCTGCACTGGGCCCTTCATCTCAAGCACCGCTGAACTGGGCACCGCCGTCTCAAGCACCGCTGCACTGGGCACCGCCGTCTCAAGTACCGCTGAACTGGGCCCTTCATCTCAAGCACCCCTGAACTGGGCCCTTCATCTCAAGCACCGCTGAACTGGACACCGCCGTCTCAAGCACCGCTGCACTGGGCACCGCCGTCTCAAGCACCGCTGAACTGGGCCCTTCATCTCAAGCACCGCTGAACTGGGCACCGCCGTCTCAAGTACCGCTGCACTGGGCCCTTCATCTCAAGTACCGCTGAACTGGGCCCTTCATCTCAAGCACGCTGAACTGGGCACCGCCGTCTCAAGTACCGCTGCACTGGGCCCTTCATCTCAAGCACTGCTGAACTGGGCACCACCGTCTCAAGTACCGCTGCACTGGGCCCTTCATCTCAAGTACCGCTGAACTGGGCCCTTCATCTCAAGCACGCTGAACTGGGCACCGCCGTCTCAAGTACCGCTGCACTGGGCCCTTCATCTCAAGCACTGCTGAACTGGGCACCACCGTCTCAAGCACCGCTGAACTGGGCACCGCCGTCTCAAGTACCGCTGAACTGGGCCCTTCATCTCAAGCACCGCTGAACTGGGCACCGCCGTCTCAAGTACCGCTGCTCTGGGCACTTCATCTCAAGTACCGCTGAACTGGGCCCTTCATCTCAAGCACCGCTGAACTGGGCACCGCCATCTCAAGTACCGCTGCACTGGGCCCTTCATCTCAAGCACCGCTGAACTGGGCACCGGCGTCTCAAGCACCGCTGCACTGGGCACCGCCGTCTCAAGTACCGCTGAACTGGGCCCTTCATCTCAAGCACCGCTGAACTGGGCACCGCCGTCTCATGTACCGCTGCACTGGGCCCTTCATCTCAAGTACCGCTGAACTGGGCCCTTCATCTCAAGCACTGCTGAACTGGGCACCGCCGTCTCAAGTACCGCTGCACTGGGCCCTTCATCTCAAGCACCGCTGAACTGGGCACCGCCGTCTCAAGCACCGCTGCACTGGGCACCGCCGTCTCAAGTACCGCTGAACTGGGCCCTTCATCTCAAGCACCGCTGAACTGGGCACCGCCGTCTCAAGTACCGCTGCACTGGGCCCTTCATCTCAAGTACCGCTGAACTGGGCCCTTCATCTCAAGCACCGCTGAACTGGGCACCGCCGTCTCAAGTACCGCTGCACTGGGCCATTCATCTCAAGCACCGCTGAACTGGGCACCGCCGTCTCAAGCACCGCTGCACTGGGCACCGCCGTCTCAAGTACCGCTGAACTGGGCCCTTCATCTCAAGCACCGCTGAACTGGGCACCGCTGTCTCAAGTACCGCTGCACTGGGCCCTTCATCTCAAGTACCGCTGAACTGGGCCCTTCATCTCAAGCACCGCTGAACTGGGCACCGCCGTCTCAAGTACCGCTACACTGGGCCCTTCATCTCAAGCACTGCTGAACGGGGCACCGCCGTCTCAAGCACCGCTGCACTGGGCACCGCCGTCTCAAGTACCGCAGAACTGGGCCCTTCATCTCAAGCACCGCTGAACTGGGCCCTTCATCTCAAGCACCGCTGAACTGGGCCCTTCATCTCAAGCACTGCTGAACTGGGCACCGCCGTCTCAAGCACCGCTGCACTGGGCACTGCCGTCTCAAGTACCGCTGAACTGGGCCCTTCATCTCAAGCACCGCTGAACTGGGCACCGCCGTCTCAAGTACTGCTGCACTGGGCCCTTCATCTCAAGTACCGCTGAACTGGGCCCTTCATCTCAAGCACCGCTGAACTGGGCACCGCCGTCTCAAGTACCGCTGCACTGGGCCCTTCATCTCAAGCACCGCTGAACTGGGCACCGCCGTCTCAAGCACCGCTACACTGGGCATCGCCGTCTCAAGTACTGCTGCACTGGGCCCTTCATCTCAAGCACCTCTGAACTTGGCACCGCCGTCTCAAGTACTGCTGCACTGGGCCCTTCATCTCAAGCACCGCTGAACTGGGCACCGCCGTCTCAAGCACCGCTGAACTGGGCACCGCCGTCTCAAGCACCGCTGCACTGGGCACCGCCGTCTCAAGCACCGCTGAACTGGGCCCTTCATCTCAAGCACCGCTGAACTGGGCACCGCCATCTCAAGAACTGCTGCACTGGGCCCTTCATCTCAAGCACCGCTGAACTGGGCCCTTCATCTCAAGCACCGCTGAACTGGGCACCGCCGTCTCAAGCACCGCTGAACTGGGCACCGGCGTCTCAAGCACCGCTGCACTGGGCACCGCCGTCTCAAGCACCGCTGAACTGGGCCCTTCATCTCAAGCACTGCTAAACTGGGCACCGCCGTCTCAAGTACCGCTGCACTGGGCCCTTCATCTCAAGCACCGCTGAACTGGGCACCGCCGCCTCAAGCACCACTGCACTGGGCACCGCCGTCTCAAGTACCGCTGAACTGGGCCCCTCATCTCAAGCACCGCTGAACTGGGCACCGCCGTCTCAAGTACCGCTGCACTGGGCCCTTCATCTCAAGCACCGCTGCACTGGGAACCGCCGTCTCAAGTACCGTTGAATTGGGCCCTTCATCTCAAGCACCGCTGAACTGGGCACCGCCGTCTCAAGTACCACTGCACTGGGCCCTTCATCTCAAGTACCGCTGAACTGGGCACTTCATCTCAAGCACCGCTAAACTGGGCACCGCCGTCTCAAGTACCGCTGCACTGGGCCCTTCATCTCAAGCACTGCTGAACTGGGCACCGCCGTCTCAAGCACCGCTGCAATGGGCACCGCCGTCTCAAGTACCGCTGAACTGGGCCCTTCATCTCAAGCACAGCTGAACTGGGCACCGCCGTCTCAAGTACCGCTGCACTGGGCCCTTCATCTCAAGTACCGCTGAACTGGGCCCTTCATCTCAAGCACCGCTGAACTGGGCACCGCCGTCTCAAGTACCGCTGCACTGGGCCCTTCATCTCAAGCACTGCTGAACTGGGCACCGCTGTCTCAAGCACCGCTGCACTGGGCACCGCTGTCTCAAGTACCGCTGAACTGGGCCCTTCATCTCAAGCACCGCTGAACTGGGCCCTTCATCTAATGCACCGCTGAACTGGGCACCGCCGTCTCAAGCACCACTGCTCTGGGCACCGCCGTCTCAAGTACCGCTGAACTGGGCCCTTCATCTCAAGCACCGCTTAACTGGGCACTGCCGTCTCAAGTACCGCTGCACTGGGCCCTTCATCTCAAGTACCGCTGAACTGGGCCCTTCATCTCAAGCACCGCTGAACTGGGCACCGCTGTCTCAAGTACCGCTGCACTGGGCCCTTCATCTCATGCACCGCTGAACTGGGCACCGCCGTCTCAAGCACTGCTGCACTGGGCACCGCCGTCTCAAGTACCGCTGAACTGGGCCATTCATCTCAAGCACCCCTGAACTGGGCCCTTCATCTCAAGCACCGCTGAACTAGGCACCGCCGTCTCAAGCACCGCTGCACCGGGCACCGCCGTCTCAAGCACCGCTGAACTGGGCCCTTCATCTCAAGCACCGCTGAACTGGGCACCGCCGTCTCAAGTACCGCTGCACTGGGCCCTTCATCTCAAGCACCGCTGAACTGGGCCCTTCATCTCAAGCACCGCTGAACTGGGCACCGCCGTCTCAAGCACCGCTGAACTGGGCCCCGCCGTCTCAAGCACCGCTGAACTGGGCACCGCCGTCTCAAGCACCGCTGCACTGGGCACCGCCGTCTCAAGCGCCGCTGAACTGGGCCCTTCATCTCAAGCACCGCTGAACTGGGCACCGCCGTCTCAAGTACCGCTGCACTGGGCCCTTCATCTCAAGCACCGCTGAACTGGGCACCGCCGTCTCAAGCACCGCTGCACTGGGCACCGCCGTCTCAAGCACCGCTGCACTGGGCACCGCCGTCTCAAGTACCGCGGAACTGGGCCCTTCATCTCAAGCACCGCTGAACTGGGCACCGCCATCTGAAGTACCGCTGCACTGGGCCCTTCATCTCAAGTACCGCTGAACTGGGCCCTTCATCTCAAGCACGCTGAACTGGGCACCGCCGTCTCAAGTACCGCTGCACTGGGCCCTTCATCTCAAGCACTGCTGAACTGGGCACCGCCGTCTCAAGCACCGCTGCACTTGGCACCGCCGTCTCAAGTACCGCTGAACTGGGCCCTTCATCTCAAGCACCGCTGAACTGGGCACCGCCATCTGAAGTACCGCTGCACTGGGCCCTTCATCTCAAGTACCGCTGAACTGGGCCCTTCATCTCAAGCACGCTGAACTGGGCACCGCCGTCTCAAGTACCGCTGCACTGGGCCCTTCATCTCAAGCACTGCTGAACTGGGCACCGCCGTCTCAAGCACCGCTGCACTTGGCACCGCCGTCTCAAGTACCGCTGAACTGGGCCCTTCATCTCAAGCACCGCTGAACTGGGCACCGCCGTCTCAAGCACCGCTGCACTGGGCCCTTCATCTCAAGTACCGCTGAACTGGGCCCTTCATCTCAAGCACCGCTGAACTGAGCACCGCCATCTCAAGTACCGCTGCACTGGGCCCTTCATCTCAAGCACCGCTGAACTGGGCACCGCCGTCTCAAGCACCGCTGCACTGGGCACCGCCGTCTCAAGTACCGCTGCACTGGGCCCTTCATCTCAAGTACCGCTGAACTGGGCCCTTCATCTCAAGCACCGCTGAACTGGGCACCGCCATCTCAAGTACCGCTGCACTGGGCCCTTCATCTCAAGCACCGCTGAACTGGGAACCGCCGTCTCAAGCACCGTTGAACTGGGCACCGCCGTCTAAAGCACCGCTGCACTGGGCACCGCCGTCTCAAGTACCGCTGAACTGGGCCCTTCATCTCAAGCACCGCTGAACTGGGCACCGCCGTCTCAAGTACCGCTGCACTGGGTCCTTCATCTCAAGTACCGCTGAACTGGGCCCTTCATCTCAAGCACCGCTGAACTGGGCACCGCCGTCTCAAGTACCGCTGCACTGGGCCATTCATCTCAAGCACCGCTGAACTGGGCACCGCCGTCTCAAGCACCGCTGCACTGGGCACCGCTGTCTCAAGTACCGCTGAACTGGGCCCTTCATCTCAAGCACCGCTGAACTGGGCACCGCCGTCTCAAGTACCGCTGCACTGGGCCCTTCATCTCAAGTACCGCTGAACTGGGCCCTTCATCTCAAGCACCGCTGAACTGGGCACCGCCGTCTCAAGTACCGCTGCACTGGGCCCTTCATCTCAAGCACTGCTGAACTGGGCACCGCTGTCTCAAGCACCGCTGCACTGGGCACCGCCGTCTCAAGTACCGCTGAACTGGGCCCTTCATCTCAAGCACCGCTGAACTGGGCCCTTCATCTCAAGCACCGCTGAACTGGGCCCTTCATCTCAAGCACCGCTGAACTGGGCACCGCTGTCTCAAGCACCGCTGCACTGGGCACCGCCGTCTCAAGTACTGCTGAACTGGGCCCTTCATCTCAAGCACCGCTGAACTTGGCACCGCCGTCTCAAGTACTGCTGCACTGGGCCCTTCGTCACAAGTACCGCTGAACTGGGCCCTTCATCTCAAGCACCGCTGAACTGGGCACCGCCGTCTCAAGCACCGCTGCACTGGGCATCGCCGTCTCAAGTACCGCTGAACTGGGCCTTTCATCTCAAGCACCGCTGAACTGGGCACCGCCGTCTCAAGCACCGCTGAACTGGAACCGCCGTCTCAAGCACCGCTGCACTGGGCACCGCCGTCTCAAGCACCGCTGCACTGGGCCCTTCATCTGAAGCACCGCTGAACTGGGCCCTTCATCTCAAGCACCGCTGAACTTGGCACCGCCGTCTCAAGCACCGCTGAACTGGGCACCGCCGTCTCAAGCACCGCTGCACTGGGCACCGCCGTCTCAAGCACCGCTGAACTGGGCCCTTCATCTCAAGCACTGCTGAACTGGGCACCGCCGTCTCAAGTACCGCTGCACTGGGCCCTTCATCTCAAGCACCTCTGAACTGGGCACCGCCGTCTCAAGCACCGCTGCACTCGGCACCGCGGTCTCAAGTACCGCTGAACTGGGCCTTTCATCTCAAGCACCGCTGAACTGGGCACCGCCGTCTCAAGTACCGCTGCACTGGGCCCTTCATCTCAAGCACCGCTGCACTGGGCACCGCCGTCTCAAGTATCATTGAACTGGGCCCTTCATCTCAAGCACCGCTGAACTGGGCACCGCCGTCTCAAGTACTGCTGCACTGGGCCCTTCATCTCAAGTACCGCTGAACTGGGCACTTCATCTCAAGCACCGCTGAACTGGGCACCGCCGTCTCAAGTACCGCTGCACTGGGCCCCTCATCTCAAGCATCGCTGAACTGGGCCCCGCCGTCTCAAGCACCGCTGCACTGGGCACCACCGTCTCAAGTACCGCTGAACTGGGCCCTTCATCTCAAGCACCGCTGAACTGGGCCCTTCATCTCAAGCACCGCTGAACTGGGCCCTTCATCTCAAGCACCGCTGAACTGGGCACCGCCGTCTCAAGTACCGCTGCACTGGGCCCTTCATCTCAAGTACCCCTGAACTGGGCCCTTCATCTCAAGCATCGCTGAACTGGGCACCGCCGTCTCAAGGACCGCTGCACTGGGCCCTTCATCTCAAGCACTGCTGAACTGGGCACCGCCGTCTCAATCACCGCTGCACTGGGCACCGCCGTCTCAAGTACCGCTGAACTGGGCCCTTCATCTCAAGCACCGCTGAACTGGGCCCTTCATCTCAAGCACCGCTGAACTGGGCTCTTCATCTCAAGCACCGCTGAACTGGGCACCGCCGTCTCAAGCACCGCTGCACTGGGCACCGCCGTCTCAAGTACCGCTGAACTGGGCCCTTCATATCAAGCACCGCTGAACTGGGCACCGCCGTCTCAAGTACTGCTGCACTGGGCCCTTCATCTCAAGTACCGCTGAACTGGGCCCTTCATCTCAAGCACCGCTGAACTGGGCACCGCCGTCTCAACTTCCGCTGCACTGGGCCCTTCATCTCAAGCACAGCTGAACTGGGCACCGCCGTCTCAAGCACTGCTGCACTGGGCACCGCCGTCTCAGGTACCGCTGAACTGGGCCCTTAATCTCAAGCACCCCTGAACTGGGCCCTTCATCTCAAGCACCGCTGAACTGGGCACCGCCGTCTCAAGCACCGCTGCACTGGGCACCGCCGTCTCAGGTACCGCTGAACTGGGCCCTTCATCTCAAGCACCGCTGAACTGGGCCCTTCATCTCAAGCACCGCTGAACTGGGCACCGCCGTCTCAAGTACCGCTGCACTGGGCCCTTCATCTCAAGCACCGCTGAACTGGGCCCTTCATCTCAAGCACCGCTGAACTGGGCACCGCCGTCTCAAGCACCGCTGAACTGGGCACCGCCGTCTCAAGCACCGCTGCACTGGGCACCGCCGTCTCAAGCACCGCTGAACTGGGCCCTTCATCTCAAGCACCGCTCAACTGGGCACCGCCATCTCAAGTACCGCTGCACTGGGCCCTTCATCTCAAGTACCGCTGAACTGGGCCCTTCATCTCAAGCACCGCTGAACTGGGCACCGCCATCTCAAGTACCGCTGCACTGGGCCCTTCATCTCAAGCACCGCTAAACTGGGCACCGCCGTCTCAAGCACCGCTGCACTGGGCACCGCCGTCTCAAGTACCGCTGAACTGGGCCCTTCATCTCAAGCATCGCTGAACTGGGCACCGCCGTCTCAAGTACTGCTGCACTGGGCCCTTCATCTCAAGTACCGCTGAACTGGGCCCTTCATCTCAAGCACAGCTGAACTGGGCACCGCCGTCTCAAGTACCGCTGCACTGGGCCCTTCATCTCAAGCACCGCTGAACTGGGCACCGCCGTCTCAAGCACCGCTGCACTGGGCACCGCCGTCTCAAGTACCGCTGAACTGGGCCCTTCATCTCAAGCACCGCTGAAGTGGGCACCGCCGTCTCAAGTACCGCTGCACTGGGCCCTTCATCTCAAGTACCGCTGAACTGGGCCCTTCATCTCAAGCACCGCTGAACTGGGCACCGCCGTCTCAAGTACCGCTGCACTGGGCCATTCATCTCAAGCACCGCTGAACTGGGCACCGCCGTCTCAAGCACCACTGCACTGGGCACCGCCGTCTCAAGTACCGCTGAACTGGGCCCTTCATCTCAAGCACCGCTGAACTGGGCACCGCCGTCTCAAGTACCGCTGCACTGGGCCCTTCATCTCAAGTACCGCTGAACTGGGCCCTTCATCTCAAGCACCGCTGAACTGGTCACCGCCGTCTCAAGTACCGCTGCACTGGGCCCTTCATCTCAAGCACTGCTGATCTGGGCACCGCCGTCTCAAGCACCGCTGCACTGGGCACCGCCGTCTCAAGTACCGCTGAACTGGGCCCTTCATCTCAAGCACCGCTGAACTGGGCCCTTCATCTCAAGCACCGCTGAACTGGGCCCTTCATCTCAAGCACCGCTGAACTGGGCACCGCCGTCTCAAGCACTGCTGCACTAGGCACTGCCTTCTCAAGTACCGCTGAACTGGGCCCTTCATCTCAAGCACCGCTGAACTGGTCTCCGCCGTCTCAAGTACTGCTGCACTGTGCCCTTCATCTCAAGTACCGCTGAACTGGGCCCTTCATCTCAAGCACCGCTGAACTGGGCACCGCCGTCTCAAGTACCGCTGCACTGGGCCCTTCATCTCAAGCACCGCTGAACTGGGCACCGCCATCTCAAGCACCGCTACACTGTGCATCGCCGTCTCAAGTACTGCTGCACTGGGCCCTTCATCTCAAGCACCGCTGAACTGGGCACCGCCGTCTCAAGTACTGCTGCACTGGGCCCTTCATCTCAAGCACCGCTGAACTGGGCACCGCCGTCTCAAGCACCGCTGAACTGGGCACCGCCGTCTCAAGCACCGCTGCACTGGGCACCGCCGTCTCAAGCACCGCTGAACTGGGCCCTTCATCTCAAGCACTGCTGAACTGGGCACCGCCGTCTCAAGTACCGCTGCACTGGGCCCTTCATCTCAAGCACCGCTGAACTGGGCACCGCCATCTCAAGTACCGCTGCACTGGGCACCGCCGTCTCAAGTACCCCTGAACTGGGCCCTTCATCTCAAGCACCGCTGAACTGGGCACCGCCGTCTCAAGTACCGCTGCACTGGGCCCTTCATCTCAAGCACCGCTGCACTGGGCACCGCCGTCTCAAGTACCGTTGAACTGGGCCCTTCATCTCAAGCACAGCTGAACTGGGTACCGCCGTCTCAAGTACCGCTGCACTGGGCCCTTCATCTCAAGCACCGCTGAACTGGGCACTTCATCTCAAGCACCGCTGAACTGGGCACCGCCGTCTCAAGTACCGCTGCACTGGGCCCTTCATCTCAAGCACCCCTGAACTGGGCCCTTCATCTCAAGCACCGCTGAACTGGGCACCGCCGTCTCAAGCACCGCTGCACTGGGCACCGCCGTCTCAGGTACCGCTGAACTGGGCCCTTCATCTCAAGCACCGCTGAACTGGGCCCTTCATCTCAAGCACCGCCGAACTGGGCACCGCCGTCTCAAGTACCGCTGCACTGGGCCCTTCATCTCAAGCACCGCTGAACTGGGCCCTTCATCTCAAGCACCGCTGAACTGGGCACCGCCGTCTCAAGCACCGCTGAACTGGGCACTGCCGTCTCAAGCACCGCTGCACTGGGCACCGCCGTCTCAAGCACCGCTGAACTGGGCCCTTCATCTCAAGCACCGCTCAACTGGGCACCGCCGTCTCAAGTACCGCTGCACTGGGCCCTTCATCTCAAGTACCGCTGAACTGGGCCCTTCATCTCAAGCACCGCTGAACTGGGCACCGCCATCTCAAGTACCGCTGCACTAGGCCCTCCATCTCAAGCACCGCTGAACTGGGCACCGCCGTCTCAAGCACCGCTGCACTGGGCACCGCCGTCTCAAGTACCGCTGAACTGGGCCCTTCATCTCAAGCACCGCTGAACTGGGCACCGCCGTCTCAAGTACTGCTGCACTGGGCCCTTCATCTCAAGTACCGCTGAACTGGGCCCTTCATCTCAAGCACAGCTGAACTGGGCACCGCCGTCTCAAGTACCGCTGCACTGGGCCCTTCATCTCAAGCACCGCTGAACTGGGCACCGCCGTCTCAAGCACCGCTGCACTGGGCACCGCCGTCTCAAGTACCGCTGAACTGGGCCCTTCATCTCAAGCACCGCTGAACTGGGCACCGCCATCTCAAGTACCGCTGCACTGGGCCCTTCATCTCAAGCACCGCTGAACTGGGCACCGCCGTCTCAAGCACCGTTGAACTGGGCACCGCCGTCTAAAGCACCGCTGCACTGGGCACCGCCGTCTCAAGTACCGCTGAACTGGGCCCTTCATCTCAAGCACCGCTGAACTGGGCACCGCCGTCTCAAGTACCGCTGCACTGGGTCCTTCATCTCAAGTACCGCTGAACTGGGCCCTTCATCTCAAGCACCGCTGAACTGGGCACCGCCGTCTCAAGTACCGCTGCACTGGGCCATTCATCTCAAGCACCGCTGAACTGTGCACCGCCGTCTCAAGCACCGCTGCACTGGGCACCGCTGTCTCAAGTACTGCTGAACTGGGCCCTTCATCTCAAGCACCGCTGAACTGGGCACCGCCGTCTCAAGTACCGCTGCACTGGGCCCTTCATCTCAAGTACCGCTGAACTGGGCCCTTCATCTCAAGCACCGCTGAACTGGGCACCGCCGTCTCAAGTACCGCTGCACTGGGCCCTCCATCTCAAGCACCGCTAAACTGGGCACCGCCGTCTCAAGCACCGCTGCACTGGGCACCGCCGTCTCAAGTACCGCTGAACTGGGCCCTTCATCTCAAGCATCGCTGAACTGGGCACCGCCGTCTCAAGTACTGCTGCACTGGGCCCTTCATCTCAAGTACCGCTGAACTGGGCCCTTCATCTCAAGCACAGCTGAACTGGGCACCGCCGTCTCAAGTACCGCTGCACTGGGCCCTTCATCTCAAGCACCGCTGAACTGGGCACCGCCGTCTCAAGCACCGCTGCACTGGGCACCGCCGTCTCAAGTACCGCTGAACTGGGCCCTTCATCTCAAGCACCGCTGAAGTGGGCACCGCCGTCTCAAGTACCGCTGCACTGGGCCCTTCATCTCAAGTACCGCTGAACTGGGCCCTTCATCTCAAGCACCGCTGAACTGGGCACCGCCGTCTCAAGTACCGCTGCACTGGGCCATTCATCTCAAGCACCGCTGAACTGGGCACCGCCGTCTCAAGCACCACTGCACTGGGCACCGCCGTCTCAAGTACCGCTGAACTGGGCCCTTCATCTCAAGCACCGCTGAACTGGGCACCGCCGTCTCAAGTACCGCTGCACTGGGCCCTTCATCTCAAGTACCGCTGAACTGGGCCCTTCATCTCAAGCACCGCTGAACTGGTCACCGCCGTCTCAAGTACCGCTGCACTGGGCCCTTCATCTCAAGCACTGCTGATCTGGGCACCGCCGTCTCAAGCACCGCTGCACTGGGCACCGCCGTCTCAAGTACCGCTGAACTGGGCCCTTCATCTCAAGCACCGCTGAACTGGGCCCTTCATCTCAAGCACCGCTGAACTGGGCCCTTCATCTCAAGCACCGCTGAACTGGGCACCGCCGTCTCAAGCACTGCTGCACTAGGCACTGCCTTCTCAAGTACCGCTGAACTGGGCCCTTCATCTCAAGCACCGCTGAACTGGTCTCCGCCGTCTCAAGTACTGCTGCACTGTGCCCTTCATCTCAAGTACCGCTGAACTGGGCCCTTCATCTCAAGCACCGCTGAACTGGGCACCGCCGTCTCAAGTACCGCTGCACTGGGCCCTTCATCTCAAGCACCGCTGAACTGGGCACCGCCATCTCAAGCACCGCTACACTGTGCATCGCCGTCTCAAGTACTGCTGCACTGGGCCCTTCATCTCAAGCACCGCTGAACTGGGCACCGCCGTCTCAAGTACTGCTGCACTGGGCCCTTCATCTCAAGCACCGCTGAACTGGGCACCGCCGTCTCAAGCACCGCTGAACTGGGCACCGCCGTCTCAAGCACCGCTGCACTGGGCACCGCCGTCTCAAGCACCGCTGAACTGGGCCCTTCATCTCAAGCACTGCTGAACTGGGCACCGCCGTCTCAAGTACCGCTGCACTGGGCCCTTCATCTCAAGCACCGCTGAACTGGGCACCGCCATCTCAAGTACCGCTGCACTGGGCACCGCCGTCTCAAGTACCCCTGAACTGGGCCCTTCATCTCAAGCACCGCTGAACTGGGCACCGCCGTCTCAAGTACCGCTGCACTGGGCCCTTCATCTCAAGCACCGCTGCACTGGGCACCGCCGTCTCAAGTACCGTTGAACTGGGCCCTTCATCTCAAGCACAGCTGAACTGGGTACCGCCGTCTCAAGTACCGCTGCACTGGGCCCTTCATCTCAAGCACCGCTGAACTGGGCACTTCATCTCAAGCACCGCTGAACTGGGCACCGCCGTCTCAAGTACCGCTGCACTGGGCCCTTCATCTCAAGCACCCCTGAACTGGGCCCTTCATCTCAAGCACCGCTGAACTGGGCACCGCCGTCTCAAGCACCGCTGCACTGGGCACCGCCGTCTCAGGTACCGCTGAACTGGGCCCTTCATCTCAAGCACCGCTGAACTGGGCCCTTCATCTCAAGCACCGCCGAACTGGGCACCGCCGTCTCAAGTACCGCTGCACTGGGCCCTTCATCTCAAGCACCGCTGAACTGGGCCCTTCATCTCAAGCACCGCTGAACTGGGCACCGCCGTCTCAAGCACCGCTGAACTGGGCACTGCCGTCTCAAGCACCGCTGCACTGGGCACCGCCGTCTCAAGCACCGCTGAACTGGGCCCTTCATCTCAAGCACCGCTCAACTGGGCACCGCCGTCTCAAGTACCGCTGCACTGGGCCCTTCATCTCAAGTACCGCTGAACTGGGCCCTTCATCTCAAGCACCGCTGAACTGGGCACCGCCATCTCAAGTACCGCTGCACTAGGCCCTCCATCTCAAGCACCGCTGAACTGGGCACCGCCGTCTCAAGCACCGCTGCACTGGGCACCGCCGTCTCAAGTACCGCTGAACTGGGCCCTTCATCTCAAGCACCGCTGAACTGGGCACCGCCGTCTCAAGTACTGCTGCACTGGGCCCTTCATCTCAAGTACCGCTGAACTGGGCCCTTCATCTCAAGCACAGCTGAACTGGGCACCGCCGTCTCAAGTACCGCTGCACTGGGCCCTTCATCTCAAGCACCGCTGAACTGGGCACCGCCGTCTCAAGCACCGCTGCACTGGGCACCGCCGTCTCAAGTACCGCTGAACTGGGCCCTTCATCTCAAGCACTGCTGAACTGGGCACCGCCATCTCAAGTACCGCTGCACTGGGCCCTTCATCTCAAGCACCGCTGAACTGGGCACCGCCGTCTCAAGCACCGTTGAACTGGGCACCGCCGTCTAAAGCACCGCTGCACTGGGCACCGCTGTCTCAAGTACCGCTGAACTGGGCCCTTCATCTCAAGCACCGCTGAACTGGGCACCGCCGTCTCAAGTACCGCTGCACTGGGTCCTTCATCTCAAGTACCGCTGAACTGGGCCCTTCATCTCAAGCACCGCTGAACTGGGCACCGCCGTCTCAAGTACCGCTGCACTGGGCCATTCATCTCAAGCACCGCTGAACTGTGCACCGCCGTCTCAAGCACCGCTGCACTGGGCACCGCTGTCTCAAGTACTGCTGAACTGGGCCCTTCATCTCAAGCACCGCTGAACTGGGCACCGCCGTCTCAAGTACCGCTGCACTGGGCCCTTCATCTCAAGTACCGCTGAACTGGGCCCTTCATCTCAAGCACCGCTGAACTGGGCACCGCCGTCTCAAGAACCGCTGCACTGGGCCCTTCATCTCAAGCACTGCTGAACTGGGCACCGCTGTCTCAAGCACCGCTGCACTGGGCACCGCCGTCTCAAGTACCGCTGAACTGGGCCCTTCATCTCAAGCACCGCTGAACTGGGCCCTTCATCTCAAGCACCGCTGAACTGGGCCCTTCATCTCAAGCACCGCTGAACTGGGCACCGCTGTCTCAAGCACCGCTGCACTGGGCACCGCCGTCTCAAGTACTGCTGAACTGGGCCCTTCATCTCAAGCACCGCTGAACTTGGCACCGCCGTCTCAAGTACTGCTGCACTGGGCCCTTCGTCACAAGTACCGCTGAACTGGGCCCTTCATCTCAAGCACCGCTGAACTGGGCACCGCCGTCTCAAGCACCGCTGCACTGGGCATCGCCGTCTCAAGTACCGCTGAACTGGGCCTTTCATCTCAAGCACCGCTGAACTGGGCACCGCCGTCTCAAGCACCGCTGAACTGGAACCGCCGTCTCAAGCACCGCTGCACTGGGCACCGCCGTCTCAAGCACCGCTGCACTGGGCCCTTCATCTGAAGCACCGCTGAACTGGGCCCTTCATCTCAAGCACCGCTGAACTGGGCACCGCCGTCTCAAGCACCGCTGAACTGGGCACCGCCGTCTCAAGCACCGCTGCACTGGGCACCGCCGTCTCAAGCACCGCTGAACTGGGTCTTTCATCTCAAGCACTGCTGAACTGGGCACCGCCGTCTCAAGTACCGCTGCACTGGGCCCTTCATCTCAAGCACCTCTGAACTGGGCACCGCCGTCTCAAGCACCGCTGCACTCGGCACCGCGGTCTCAAGTACCGCTGAACTGGGCCTTTCATCTCAAGCACCGCTGAACTGGGCACCGCCGTCTCAAGTACCGCTGCACTGGGCCCTTCATCTCAAGCACCGCTGCACTGGGCACCGCCGTCTCAAGTATCATTGAACTGGGCCCTTCATCTCAAGCACCGCTGAACTGGGCACCGCCGTCTCAAGTACTGCTGCACTGGGCCCTTCATCTCAAGTACCGCTGAACTGGGCACTTCATCTCAAGCACCGCTGAACTGGGCACCGCCGTCTCAAGTACCGCTGCACTGGGCCCCTCATCTCAAGGATCGCTGAACTGGGCACCGCCGTCTCAAGCACCGCTGCACTGGGCACCACCGTCTCAAGTACCGCTGAACTGGGCCCTTCATCTCAAGCACCGCTGAACTGGGCCCTTCATCTCAAGCACCGCTGAACTGGGCCCTTCATCTCAAGCACCGCTGAACTGGGCACCGCCGTCTCAAGTACCGCTGCACTGGGCCCTTCATCTCAAGTACCCCTGAACTGGGCCCTTCATCTCAAGCATCGCTGAACTGGGCACCGCCGTCTCAAGGACCGCTGCACTGGGCCCTTCATCTCAAGCACTGCTGAACTGGGCACCGCCGTCTCAATCACCGCTGCACTGGGCACCGCCGTCTCAAGTACCGCTGAACTGGGCCCTTCATCTCAAGCACCGCTGAACTGGGCCCTTCATCTCAAGCACCGCTGAACTGGGCTCTTCATCTCAAGCACCGCTGAACTGGGCACCGCCGTCTCAAGCACCGCTGCACTGGGCACCGCCGTCTCAAGTACCGCTGAACTGGGCCCTTCATATCAAGCACCGCTGAACTGGGCACCGCCGTCTCAAGTACTGCTGCACTGGGCCCTTCATCTCAAGTACCGCTGAACTGGGCCCTTCATCTCAAGCACCGCTGAACTGGGCACCGCCGTCTCAACTTCCGCTGCACTGGGCCCTTCATCTCAAGCACAGCTGAACTGGGCACCGCCGTCTCAAGCACTGCTGCACTGGGCACCGCCGTCTCAGGTACCGCTGAACTGGGCCCTTAATCTCAAGCACCCCTGAACTGGGCCCTTCATCTCAAGCACCGCTGAACTGGGCACCGCCGTCTCAAGCACCGCTGCACTGGGCACCGCCGTCTCAGGTACCGCTGAACTGGGCCCTTCATCTCAAGCACCGCTGAACTGGGCCCTTCATCTCAAGCACCGCTGAACTGGGCACCGCCGTCTCAAGTACCGCTGCACTGGGCCCTTCATCTCAAGCACCGCTGAACTGGGCCCTTCATCTCAAGCACCGCTGAACTGGGCACCGCCGTCTCAAGCACCGCTGAACTGGGCACCGCCATCTCAAGCACCGCTGCACTGGGCACCGCCGTCTCAAGCACCGCTGAACTGGGCCCTTCATCTCAAGCACCGCTCAACTGGGCACCGCCGTCTCAAGTACCGCTGCACTGGGCCCTTCATCTCAAGTACCGCTGAACTGGGCCCTTCATCTCAAGCACCGCTGAACTGGGCACCGCCATCTCAAGTACCGCTGCACTGGGCCCTCCATCTCAAGCACCGCTAAACTGGGCACCGCCGTCTCAAGCACCGCTGCACTGGGCACCGCCGTCTCAAGTACCGCTGAACTGGGCCCTTCATCTCAAGCATCGCTGAACTGGGCACCGCCGTCTCAAGTACTGCTGCACTGGGCCCTTCATCTCAAGTACCGCTGAACTGGGCCCTTCATCTCAAGCACAGCTGAACTGGGCACCGCCGTCTCAAGTACCGCTGCACTGGGCCCTTCATCTCAAGCACCGCTGAACTGGGCACCGCCGTCTCAAGCACCGCTGCACTGGGCACCGCCGTCTCAAGTACCGCTGAACTGGGCCCTTCATCTCAAGCACTGTTGAAGTGGGCACCGCCGTCTCAAGTACCGCTGCACTGGGCCCTTCATCTCAAGTACCGCTGCACTGGGCCCTTCATCTTAAGCTCCGCTGAACTGGGCACCGCCATCTCAAGTACCGCTGCACTGGGCACCGCCGTCTCAAGTACCCCTGAACTGGGCCCTTCATCTCAAGCACCGCTGAACTGGGCACCGCCGTCTCAAGTACCGCTGCACTGGGCCCTTCATCTCAAGCACCGCTGCACTGGGCACCGCCGTCTCAAGTACCGTTGAACTGGGCCCTTCATCTCAAGCACAGCTGAACTGGGTACCGCCGTCTCAAGTACCGCTGCACTGGGCCCTTCATCTCAAGTACCGCTGAACTGGGCACTTCATCTCAAGCACCGCTGAACTGGGCACCGCCGTCTCAAGTACCGCTGCACTGGGCCCTTCATCTCAAGCACCCCTGAACTGGGCCCTTCATCTCAAGCACCGCTGAACTGGGCACCGCCGTCTCAAGCACCGCTGCACTGGGCACCGCCGTCTCAGGTACCGCTGAACTGGGCCCTTCATCTCAAGCACCGCTGAACTGGGCCCTTCATCTCAAGCACCGCCGAACTGGGCACCGCCGTCTCAAGTACCGCTGCACTGGGCCCTTCATCTCAAGCACCGCTGAACTGGGCCCTTCATCTCAAGCACCGCTGAACTGGGCACCGCCGTCTCAAGCACCGCTGAACTGGGCACTGCCGTCTCAAGCACCGCTGCACTGGGCACCGCCGTCTCAAGCACCGCTGAACTGGGCCCTTCATCTCAAGCACCGCTCAACTGGGCACCGCCGTCTCAAGTACCGCTGCACTGGGCCCTTCATCTCAAGTACCGCTGAACTGGGCCCTTCATCTCAAGCACCGCTGAACTGGGCACCGCCATCTCAAGTACCGCTGCACTAGGCCCTCCATCTCAAGCACCGCTGAACTGGGCACTGCCGTCTCAAGCACCGCTGCACTGGGCACCGCCGTCTCAAGTACCGCTGAACTGGGCCCTTCATCTCAAGCACCGCTGAACTGGGCACCGCCGTCTCAAGTACTGCTGCACTGGGCCCTTCATCTCAAGTACCGCTGAACTGGGCCCTTCATCTCAAGCACAGCTGAACTGGGCACCGCCGTCTCAAGTACCGCTGCACTGGGCCCTTCATCTCAAGCACCGCTGAACTGGGCACCGCCGTCTCAAGCACCGCTGCACTGGGCACCGCCGTCTCAAGTACCGCTGAACTGGGCCCTTCATCTCAAGCACCGCTGAACTGGGCACCGCCATCTCAAGTACCGCTGCACTGGGCCCTTCATCTCAAGCACCGCTGAACTGGGCACCGCCGTCTCAAGCACCGTTGAACTGGGCACCGCCGTCTAAAGCACCGCTGCACTGGGCACCGCCGTCTCAAGTACCGCTGAACTGGGCCCTTCATCTCAAGCACCGCTGAACTGGGCACCGCCGTCTCAAGTACCGCTGCACTGGGTCCTTCATCTCAAGTACCGCTGAACTGGGCCCTTCATCTCAAGCACCGCTGAACTGGGCACCGCCGTCTCAAGTACCGCTGCACTGGGCCATTCATCTCAAGCACCGCTGAACTGGGCACCGCCGTCTCAAGCACCGCTGCACTGGGCACCGCTGTCTCAAGTACTGCTGAACTGGGCCCTTCATCTCAAGCACCGCTGAACTGGGCACCGCCGTCTCAAGTACCGCTGCACTGGGCCCTTCATCTCAAGTACCGCTGAACTGGGCCCTTCATCTCAAGCACCGCTGAACTGGGCACCGCCGTCTCAAGTACCGCTGCACTGGGCCCTTCATCTCAAGCACTGCTGAACTGGGCACCGCTGTCTCAAGCACCGCTGCACTGGGCACCGCCGTCTCAAGTACCGCTGAACTGGGCCCTTCATCTCAAGCACCGCTGAACTGGGCCCTTCATCTCAAGCACCGCTGAACTGGGCCCTTCATCTCAAGCACCGCTGAACTGGGCACCGCTGTCTCAAGCACCGCTGCACTGGGCACCGCCGTCTCAAGTACTGCTGAACTGGGCCCTTCATCTCAAGCACCGCTGAACTTGGCACCGCCGTCTCAAGTACTGCTGCACTGGGCCCTTCGTCACAAGTACCGCTGAACTGGGCCCTTCATCTCAAGCACCGCTGAACTGGGCACCGCCGTCTCAAGCACCGCTGCACTGGGCATCGCCGTCTCAAGTACCGCTGAACTGGGCCTTTCATCTCAAGCACCGCTGAACTGGGCACCGCCGTCTCAAGCACCGCTGAACTGGAACCGCCGTCTCAAGCACCGCTGCACTGGGCACCGCCGTCTCAAGCACCGCTGCACTGGGCCCTTCATCTGAAGCACCGCTGAACTGGGCCCTTCATCTCAAGCACCGCTGAACTGGGCACCGCCGTCTCAAGCACCGCTGAACTGGGCACCGCCGTCTCAAGCACCGCTGCACTGGGCTCCGCCGTCTCAAGCACCGCTGAACTGGGCCTTTCATCTCAAGCACTGCTGAACTGGGCACCGCCGTCTCAAGTACCGCTGCACTGGGCCCTTCATCTCAAGCACCTCTGAACTGGGCACCGCCGTCTCAAGCACCGCTGCACTCGGCACCGCGGTCTCAAGTACCGCTGAACTGGGCCTTTCATCTCAAGCACCGCTGAACTGGGCTCCGCCGTCTCAAGTACCGCTGCACTGGGCCCTTCATCTCAAGCACCGCTGCACTGGGCACCGCCGTCTCAAGTATCATTGAACTGGGCCCTTCATCTCAAGCACCGCTGAACTGGGCACCGCCGTCTCAAGTACTGCTGCACTGGGCCCTTCATCTCAAGTACCGCTGAACTGGGCACTTCATCTCAAGCACCGCTGAACTGGGCACCGCCGTCTCAAGTACCGCTGCACTGGGCCCCTCATCTCAAGCATCGCTGAACTGGGCACCGCCGTCTCAAGCACCGCTGCACTGGGCACCACCGTCTCAAGTACCGCTGAACTGGGCCCTTCATCTCAAGCACCGCTGAACTGGGCCCTTCATCTCAAGCACCGCTAAACTGGGCCCTTCATCTCAAGCACCGCTGAACTGGGCACCGCCGTCTCAAGTACCGCTGCACTGGGCCCTTCATCTCAAGTACCCCTGAACTGGGCCCTTCATCTCAAGCATCGCTGAACTGGGCACCGCCGTCTCAAGGACCGCTGCACTGGGCCCTTCATCTCAAGCACTGCTGAACTGGGCACCGCCGTCTCAATCACCGCTGCACTGGGCACCGCCGTCTCAAGTACCGCTGAACTGGGCCCTTCATCTCAAGCACCGCTGAACTGGGCCCTTCATCTCAAGCACCGCTGAACTGGGCTCTTCATCTCAAGCACCGCTGAACTGGGCACCGCCGTCTCAAGCACCGCTGCACTGGGCACCGCCGTCTCAAGTACCGCTGAACTGGGCCCTTCATATCAAGCACCGCTGAACTGGGCACCGCCGTCTCAAGTACTGCTGCACTGGGCCCTTCATCTCAAGTACCGCTGAACTGGGCCCTTCATCTCAAGCACCGCTGAACTGGGCACCGCCGTCTCAACTTCCGCTGCACTGGGCCCTTCATCTCAAGCACAGCTGAACTGGGCACCGCCGTCTCAAGCACTGCTGCACTGGGCACCGCCGTCTCAGGTACCGCTGAACTGGGCCCTTAATCTCAAGCACCCCTGAACTGGGCCCTTCATCTCAAGCACCGCTGAACTGGGCACCGCCGTCTCAAGCACCGCTGCACTGGGCACCGCCGTCTCAGGTACCGCTGAACTGGGCCCTTCATCTCAAGCACCGCTGAACTGGGCCCTTCATCTCAAGCACCGCTGAACTGGGCACCGCCGTCTCAAGTACCGCTGCACTGGGCCCTTCATCTCAAGCACCGCTGAACTGGGCCCTTCATCTCAAGCACCGCTGAACTGGGCACCGCCGTCTCAAGCACCGCTGAACTGGGCACCGCCGTCTCAAGCACCGCTGCACTGGGCACCGCCGTCTCAAGCACCGCTGAACTGGGCCCTTCATCTCAAGCACCGCTCAACTGGGCACCGCCGTCTCAAGTACCGCTGCACTGGGCCCTTCATCTCAAGTACCGCTGAACTGGGCCCTTCATCTCAAGCACCGCTGAACTGGGCACCGCCATCTCAAGTACCGCTGCACTGGGCCCTCCATCTCAAGCACCGCTAAACTGGGCACCGCCGTCTCAAGCACCGCTGCACTGGGCACCGCCGTCTCAAGTACCGCTGAACTGGGCCCTTCATCTCAAGCATCGCTGAACTGGGCACCGCCGTCTCAAGTACTGCTGCACTGGGCCCTTCATCTCAAGTACCGCTGAACTGGGCCCTTCATCTCAAGCACAGCTGAACTGGGCACCGCCGTCTCAAGTACCGCTGCACTGGGCCCTTCATCTCAAGCACCGCTGAACTGGGCACCGCCGTCTCAAGCACCGCTGCACTGGGCACCGCCGTCTCAAGTACCGCTGAACTGGGCCCTTCATCTCAAGCACCGTTGAAGTGGGCACCGCCGTCTCAAGTACCGCTGCACTGGGCCCTTCATCTCAAGTACCGCTGAACTGGGCCCTTCATCTCAAGCACCGCTGAACTGGGCACCGCCGTCTCAAGTACCGCTGCACTGGGCCATTCATCTCAAGCACCGCTGAACTGGGCACCGCCGTCTCAAGCACCACTGCACTGGGCACCGCCGTCTCAAGTACCGCTGAACTGGGCCCTTCATCTCAAGCACCGCTGAACTGGGCACCGCCGTCTCAAGTACCGCTGCACTGGGCCCTTCATCTCAAGTACCGCTGAACTGGGCCCTTCATCTCAAGCACCGCTGAACTGGTCACCGCCGTCTCAAGTACCGCTGCACTGGGCCCTTCATCTCAAGCACTGCTGAACTGGGCACCGCCGTCTCAAGCACCGCTGCACTGGGCACCGCCGTCTCAAGTACCGCTGAACTGGGCCCTTCATCTCAAGCACCGCTGAACTGGGCCCTTCATCTCAAGCACCGCTGAACTGGGCCCTTCATCTCAAGCACCGCTGAACTGGGCACCGCCGTCTCAAGCACTGCTGCACTAGGCACTGCCTTCTCAAGTACCGCTGAACTGGGCCCTTCATCTCAAGCACCGCTGAACTGGTCACCGCCGTCTCAAGTACTGCTGCACTGTGCCCTTCATCTCAAGTACCGCTGAACTGGGCCCTTCATCTCAAGCACCGCTGAACTGGGCACCGCCGTCTCAAGTACCGCTGCACTGGGCCCTTCATCTCAAGCACCGCTGAACTGGGCACCGCCATCTCAAGCACCGCTACACTGTGCATCGCCGTCTCAAGTACTGCTGCACTGGGCCCTTCATCTCAAGCACCGCTGAACTGGGCACCGCCGTCTCAAGTACTGCTGCACTGGGCCCTTCATCTCAAGCACAGCTGAACTGGGCACCGCCGTCTCAAGCACCGCTGAACTGGGCACCGCCGTCTCAAGCACCGCTGCACTGGGCACCGCCGTCTCAAGCACCGCTGAACTGGGCCCTTCATCTCAAGCACTGCTGAACTGGGCACCGCCGTCTCAAGTACCGCTGCACTGGGCCCTTCATATCAAGCACCGCTGAACTGGGCACCGCCATCTCAAGTACCGCTGCACTGGGCACCGCCGTCTCAAGTACCCCTGAACTGGGCCCTTCATCTCAAGCACCGCTGAACTGGGCACCGCCGTCTCAAGTACCGCTGCACTGGGCCCTTCATCTCAAGCACCGCTGCACTGGGCACCGCCGTCTCAAGTACCGTTGAACTGGGCCCTTCATCTCAAGCACAGCTGAACTGGGTACCGCCGTCTCAAGTACCGCTGCACTGGGCCCTTCATCTCAAGTACCGCTGAACTGGGCACTTCATCTCAAGCACCGCTGAACTGGGCACCGCCGTCTCAAGTACCGCTGCACTGGGCCCTTCATCTCAAGCACCCCTGAACTGGGCCCTTCATCTCAAGCACCGCTGAACTGGGCACCGCCGTCTCAAGCACCGCTGCACTGGGCACCGCCGTCTCAGGTACCGCTGAACTGGGCCCTTCATCTCAAGCACCGCTGAACTGGGCCCTTCATCTCAAGCACCGCCGAACTGGGCACCGCCGTCTCAAGTACCGCTGCACTGGGCCCTTCATCTCAAGCACCGCTGAACTGGCCCCTTCATCTCAAGCACCGCTGAACTGGGCACCGCCGTCTCAAGCACCGCTGAACTGGGCACTGCCGTCTCAAGCACCGCTGCACTGGGCACCGCCGTCTCAAGCACCGCTGAACTGGGCCCTTCATCTCAAGCACCGCTCAACTGGGCACCGCCGTCTCAAGTACCGCTGCACTGGGCCCTTCATCTCAAGTACCGCTGAACTGGGCCCTTCATCTCAAGCACCGCTGAACTGGGCACCGCCATCTCAAGTACCGCTGCACTAGGCCCTCCATCTCAAGCACCGCTGAACTGGGCACCGCCGTCTCAAGAACCGCTGCACTGGGCACCGCCGTCTCAAGTACCGCTGAACTGGGCCCTTCATCTCAAGCACCGCTGAACTGGGCACCGCCGTCTCAAGTACTGCTGCACTGGGCCCTTCATCTCAAGTACCGCTGAACTGGGCCCTTCATCTCAAGCACAGCTGAACTGGGCACCGCCGTCTCAAGTACCGCTGCACTGGGCCCTTCATCTCAAGCACCGCTGAACTGGGCACCGCCGTCTCAAGCACCGCTGCACTGGGCACCGCCGTCTCAAGTACCGCTGAACTGGGCCCTTCATCTCAAGCACCGCTGAAGTGGGCACCGCCGTCTCAAGTACCGCTGCACTGGGCCCTTCATCTCAAGTACCGCTGAACTGGGCCCTTCATCTCAAGCACCGCTGAACTGGGCACCGCCGTCTCAAGTACCGCTGCACTGGGCCATTCATCTCAAGCACCGCTGAACTGGGCACCGCCGTCTCAAGCACCGCTGCACTGGGCACCGCCGTCTCAAGTACCGCTGAACTGGGCCCTTCATCTCAAGCACCGCTGAACTGGGCACCGCCGTCTCAAGTACCGCTGCACTGGGCCCTTCATCTCAAGTACCGCTGAACTGGGCCCTTCATCTCAAGCACCGCTGAACTGGGCACCGCCGTCTCAAGTACCGCTGCACTGGGCCCTTCATCTCAAGCACTGCTGAACTGGGCACCGCCGTCTCAAGCACCGCTGCACTGGGCACCGCCGTCTCAAGTACCGCTGAACTGGGCCCTTCATCTCAAGCACCGCTGAACTGGGCCCTTCATCTCAAGCACCGCTGAACTGGGCCCTTCATCTCAAGCACCGCTGAACTGGGCACCGCCGTCTCAAGCACTGATGCACTAGGCACTGCCGTCTCAAGTACCGCTGAACTGGGCCCTTCATCTCAAGCACCGCTGAACTGGGCACCGCCGTCTCAAGTACTGCTGCACTGTGCCCTTCATCTCAAGTACCGCTGAACTGGGCCCTTCATCTCAAGCACCGCTGAACTGGGCACCGCCGTCTCAAGTACCGCTGCACTGGGCCCTTCATCTCAAGCACCGCTGAACTGGGCACCGCCATCTCAAGCACTGCTACACTGGGCATCGCCGTCTCAAGTACTGCTGCACTGGGCCCTTCATCTCAAGCACCGCTGAACTGGGCACCGCCGTCTCAAGTACTGCTGCACTGGGCCCTTCATCTCAAGCACCGCTGAACTGGGCACCGCCGTCTCAAGCACCGCTGAACTGGGCACCGCCGTCTCAAGCACCGCTGCACTGGGCACCGCCGTCTCAAGCACCGCTGAACTGGGCCCTTCATCTCAAGCACTGCTGAACTGGGCACCGCTGTCTCAAGTACCGCTGCACTGGGCCCTTCATCTCAAGCACCGCTGAACTGGGCACCGCCGTCTCAAGTACCGCTGCACTGGCCCTTCATCTCAAGCACCGCTGCACTGGGCACCGCCGTCTCAAGTACCGTTGAACTGGGCCCTTCATCTCAAGCACAGCTGAACTGGGTACCGCCGTCTCAAGTACCGCTGCACTGGGCCCTTCATCTCAAGTACCGCTGAACTGGGCACTTCATCTCAAGCACCGCTGAACTGGGCACCGCCGTCTCAAGTACCGCTGCACTGGGCCCTTCATCTCAAGCACCGCTGAACTGGGCACCGCCGTCTCAAGCACCGCTGCACTGGGCACCGCCGTCTCAAGTACCGCTGAACTGGGCCCTTCATCTCAAGCACCGCTGAACTGGGCAACGCCGTCTCAAGTACCGCTGCACTGGGCCCTTCATCTCAAGTACTGCTGAACTGGGCCCTTCATCTCAAGCACCGCTGAACTGGGCACCGCCGTCTCAAGTACCGCTGCACTGGGCCCTTCATCTCAAGCACTGCTGAACTGGGCACCGCCGTCTCAAGCACCGCTGCATTGGGCACCGCCGTCTCAAGTACCGCTGAACTGGGCCCTTCATCTCGAGCACCGCTGAACTGGGCCCTTCATCTCAAGCACCGCTGAACTGGGCACCGCCGTCTCAAGCACCACTGCACTGGGCACCGCCGTCTCAAGTACTGCTGAACTGGGCCCTTCATCTCAAGCACCGCTGAACTGGGCACCGCCGTCTCAAGTAACGCTGCACTGGGCCCTTCATCTCAAGTACCGCTGAACTGGGCCCTTCATCTCAAGCACCGCTGAACTGGGCACCGCCGTCTCAAGTACCGCTGCACTGGGCCCTTCATCTCAAGCACCGCTGAACTGGGCACCGCCGTCTCAAGCACCGCTGCACTGGGCACCCCCGTCTCAAGTACCGCTGAACTGGGCCCTTCATCTCAAGCACTGCTGAACTGGGCACCGCCGTCTCAAGTACCGCTGCACTGGGCCCTTCATCTCAAGTACCGCTGAACTGGGCCCTTCATCTCAAGCACCGCTGAACTGGGCACCGCCGTATCAAGGACCGCTGCACTGGGCCCTTCATCTCAAGCACTGCTGAACTGGGCACCGCCGTCTCAAGCACCGCTGCACTGGGCACCGCCCTCTCAAGTACCGCTGAACTGAGCCCTTCATCTCAAGCACCGCTGAACTGGGCCCTTCATCTCAAGAACCGCTGAACTGGGCCCTTCATCTCAAGCACCGCTGAACTGGGCACCGCTGTCTCAAGCACCGCTGCACTTGGCACCGCCGTCTCAAGTACCGCTGAACTGGGCCCTTCATCTCAAGCACCGCTGAACTGGGCACCACCGTCTAAAGTACCGCTGCACTGGGCCCTTCATCTCAAGTACCGCTGAACTGGGCCCTTCATCTCAAGCACCGCTGAACTGGGCACCGCCGTCTCAAGTACCGCTGCACTGGGCCCTTCATCTCAAGCACCGCTGAACTGGGCACCGCTGTCTCAAGCACCGCTGCACTGGGCTCCGCCATCTCAAGCACCGCTGAACTTGGCCCTTCATCTCAAGCACCGCTGAACTGGGCACCGCCGTCTCAAGTACCGCTGCACTGGGTCCTTCATCTCAAGCACCGCTGAACTGGGCACCGCCGTCTCAAGCACCGCTGCACTGGGCACCGCCGTCTCCAGTACCGCTGAACTGGCCCCTTCATCTCAAGCACCGCTGAACTGGGCACCGCAGTCTCAAGTACCGCTGCACTGGGCCCTTCATCTCAAGCACCGCTGAACTGGGCACCGCCGTCTCAAGCACCGCTGCACTGGGCACCGCCGTCTCAAGTACCGCTGAACTGGGCCCTTCATCTCAAGCACCGCTGAACTGGGCCCTTCATCTCAAGCACTGCTGAACTGGGCACCGCCGTCTCAAGCACCGCTGCACTGGGCACCACCGTCTCAAGCACCGCTGAACTGGGCCCTTCATCTCAAGCACCGCTGAACTGGGCACCGCTGTCTCAAGTACCGCTGCACTGGGCCCTTCATCTCAAGCACCGCTGAACTTGGCCCTTCATCTCAAGCACCGCTGAACTGGGCACCGCCGTCTCAAGTACCGCTGCACTGGGCCCTTCATCTCAAGCACCGCTGAACTGGGTTCCTTCATCTCAAGAACCGCTGAACTGGGCACCGCCGTCTCAAGCACCGCTGCACTGGGCACCGCCGTCTCAAGCACCGCCGAACTGGGCCCTTCATCTCAAGCACCGCTGAACTGGGCACCGCCGTCTCAAGTACTGCTGCACTGGGCCCTTCATCTCAAGCACCGCTGAACTGGGCACCGCCGTCTCCAGCACCGCTGAACTGGGCACCGCCGTCTCAAGTACCGCTGAACTGGGCCCTTCATCTCAAGCACAGCTGAACTGGGCCCTTTATCTCAAGCACCGCTGAACTGGGCACCGCCGTCTCAAGCACCGCTGCACTGGGCCCTTCATCTCAAGTACCACTGGCCCATGAGCGGCAGGGGCTGGGCCGCATCTGTGTCGGGCAGGGCTGCACGAAGCACTCTGGGCACCAGGCCCCCTCCAGAACCAGTGGAGACTGTTATCCACTTGTGAGACTGTGGCTTTGCACTCCCAGGATGTAACAGTGGGCAGCCCACCCACTGTCTGGACTTGTGAGACTGTGGCTTTGCACTCCCCAGGATGTAACAGTGGGTAGCCCACCCACTGTCTGGACTTGTGAGACTGTGGCTTTGCACTCCCCAGGATTGAACAGTGGGCATGGAGTCCCCTCGTGGATCTGGTGTGGTGCACTCATCTGGCTGAGGTGCCCCCCTTCCCTTCCCCTTGAGGTGCCTGTAGTTTTGCTATCTGATGCCCCTGCAGTGTTCTCTCCGTTGGAGTCATGTATCCTGTGTGGGCTTTGCCCATGTGATTTGGGCCCAGTGGTCCACGAACAATGCCTGCTACAATGCTTGGACTTGTACATTTATGTATATAAGAGTTTTTAATGTGTATATATCTTTTTTTGCCAGTAATACAATATATTCCAATGTTTAGAATAATTTCCTTTTGTATTTGCATTCTTCCGGGGGGTTTGGGGGGTGTCACTCTGATGTGTTGCTATGCATTGATGTGAGTGTTGTAGTGGGTGAGGGTGAGGGTGGGTGTGTCGCGTATGTGTGTACCCGTAATAATTTCCCCTCCCCCTCCCCTGTGTCGTAGGTGCAGTACTCACCGTTGTCTTCTGCGCCGGCGTTCGTGCTCCGGGTAGAGGAGCAGGAACACTATCGCTGGGAGTATGTGGAGTTCGGGTTCCATGCTGTCCTGATTCCTCGTGGGCTGTATGGAGGTGAGCGTTTTCCCTTCGAAATGGCTGTTTCTGCCATGTTTTTATCGGCGGGGCTACCGCATGGAAAAGGTGGCGGATTGGTAGGTTATGATACAGTGGGCGGTACATTGTCTCCCGCCTGTCTGTTGGCGGTGACCGCCGCGCTGTTTGTTTGTACCGCCGTGGCGGGCGGTTTGTTGATGTGGCGGTCGCTGTTGGCGGTTTCCGCCAGGGTCAGAATTCAATTTTTTTTCCGGTCAGCCTGTTTGCCCGCTGCTTTAACACCGACCGCCAGGGTTGGAATGACCACCTCAGTGTCTGAGAAACAAGGATTCTTAGCCTTAGATTGGTAGCATGTAGGAAAATTATGTTTATATAGACCAAAGTCAAAGAACAATACTCACTTTGTAGGTACAAGTGAATATAGACATTTTTTTGTGCTTAAAAATACATGGACCTTTATGTTAAAAGGACAGGATCCAGCCATACCAGGTGTTTATTTTTTTATGTGGTAAAAAAGCTTTTTACAAGCTGCCGAAAGGCTGGTAGGGAACTTTTTATTCGGGAGTAGTTTTCCTAAATTATATCATGTGGACAGCATTAATAAACAAGTTTAGGATGAGAAATCAAACTCCGGGAGGGACAAGTGCGTGAGAGATAGTGGGAGATATATTTGGTGCCATAATTCCACCAGTTGGAGTTATCTTGAATGAATTCAAGATTAGGAAGTTGTCTACAAGAGTAGACAAGCTCTCCACTGACACCGCAGGAGCTATGCTATTGATGGACACAGAGGTAGTTGCTGTGAGATCAATGGTTTTGCAAAATCGACTTGCATTAGACATCTTACTCGCAAAGGAGGGCGGAGTTTGTAAAATGTTACATGTGCAACATTGTTGGAGATACATACTAGAAGGAGATAAAGAGCAATACAAACCCGACTGACTTGAAAAGAGACCTGAAAACTTTGACAGCCACGGATGCATGAAAAGCTATTGGAAGTGGTTTTGCAACCATTGAAAAGTGGTTTGGAGACATGGTAAGAGGGATAGTAACAACCATTTTGAGACCCCTGTTGATTGTGGTTTTGTGTATTATAGGTACACTTGTATTTTACAAACTGTACAAGATACTGGAAGAGAAAAGAGCAAACAATAGGCAGACAAAAGATGGGATAGAAATAGAGAAAAGAAGATGTATTTATTAAGGTAATCTCAAGAAAATAGAGAATTACAGCAGATCTTATCGAAATAAGACACCGAAATTCTGAATTGTCTCATTGAAATGAGAATTTGGCCTTTTTGAGAAGGGGTATTTCACCATCATCGGAGGTACTGATAGAGTGTAAATTTTTAGCTCTGCCCCTCGTGTCACTGAAGTCATCAGACTGTGACAAGTTTAAGCTTATAAACGTGAATGAGAGAAAAACTAACTTAGAAAGCTGCATTGACACACATTTTAAATGTGCAATATGCTTGTATTTCACAGTTTGACATAGGTGCCTTTTCAATTAAATCACATGTTAGAAGGTTAAAATTGATGTTAAAATGTAATTTAGAATCTCAACTAATAGCCAGCATTGAAACAAATTTGAATTTCTTATGTTTAGTGAAAGACTAATGACTTTGAAAATATGTGCTAGTAAAAAAATGCACTTCTCTGTTATACCTGATGTAATGCAATAACAAAACTTTTCAATTTTTTTTATAAACACTTTTTTATTGTTTTTTTAATTGAAAGGAAACACAAGGAAAAACACACCATGTCTCCAAAATGAGATTTGTGAAATACAGATAACCATATATCTCCAGGTACAACAACTAGATATAATGTTAGTCCATTATTAGAGACACCAATTACCCTATATCTCTGGTCGTTCATGGCAGGAAACCCAACCATTTCCCCCACACCTTTGCATATTTGCTTAGCCACCCCATTGCCTCATAGGCCGGTGTTTTCCTGTCTTGCACACCAATGGCCCCCGCGCATCCACTTCAGAAGGGACAGTGTATTGGAGGAATTAAAATTAATCGAAATGTCTCATTTTGCCACCATCAGGGCAGTTCCCATGAAGGTTAATTCTGCTTGTGAACCCTCTGCTCCCTCCATTACTCCCAGCAAGACCAGCGCCAGAGACAGTTGTTGCTCCCACCCCGTCACTGCATGAAGCTCTTGAAATATCTTTTTCCATTATTGTACAATTTGGGGACATTCCCATACCATGTGAAAGATGTCTGCAGGTCCCTCAGAGAACCTAGGGCAGTGGGGGGTGGACCAGAGCCCTGCACAATGCAGCCATGCAGGAGAGAGGTATGACCTATCAGAAAGTACAATTGTATCAATCGCAATCTGGACAATATATTTATTAGCCTTGGTGCCATCAGTTCATCTTGCCAGTCTGTTTCTTCCAAGGGACCCAGCTAGCCCTCCCATCAGTCTCTGAGATGATCTAGGTGACCCAGAGCATTGTTGATTAACATTTTACATAATTGGGATGCACCCCCCTCCCTAGAGCCCCCATAAGCAATCTGGCCTCAGGTGGACTATGCTCCGGCAGTGTGTCAGTGTGTGACAGGTGTACATGAAGGATGTGACGAAACTGAAGGTATTCATAAAACTGTGTATGAGAAAGTTAATGTGTAGCTTGTAGGTTCTAAAAGGCCCTTATGGACCCCCCTTTCCATACATCTCCCAGCTGAGCTATGTCATAAAGTCCCATTTCCAGAACCCTCGTAAGGCAGCTGACTCTTTCAGCCAAGTACCCTCTCATAGGGGAGTCTGATGGATGATAATGTTCTCCCAACGTGTATGACATACGTGTATGGAAACCACTCTGGTCACTGGTTCCAGGTTACGGGAGAGCGGAGAGAGCAAGAGGAGATCTAATATTTGTGGAAGCTCAAAGAGGTCAAGTCGAGTTGGTATGCCGGGTCAGCCCAATACCCATTGAACCAGTCAGAAACGACCAAGAAGTAGAGGTGTAGGTGGGCCATGCCCATTCCCCCATTGTAGGTTCCCCTCTGGCAGTACTGCAATGCAATTCGGTGTCTAGTTCCACACCAAAGAAATGAAGTTGACGCTCGATCTGGTGTCTGGAACCAGGAGGGTGGGATCAGAAGTGGAAAGGTCTGAAGAACATATAAAAATTGAGGCAGTATCATCATTTTATACAATGCCACACGACCCAAAACATTTAGCGTCAGCCCTTGCCATCGCGCCAAGTCCGCATTGGCCGGAGATGCCAGCGGGCAGTATTCAGGGACCACGTCAACTCAGGGAGGAGAGCCAACCAGGTATTTTAAACTCTGTCCACAGATAGGCACCCTATCCTGCCATGCATAGCAGTCCTGCGATATCGCCAGTGGCACCAGCACTGATTTAGCTGGGTTAATTCGTATGCATGGCGCCTCCTCAAAGCAACACAGAGGGTGAAGGCTCAGCGGGCCACCTCTCTGGGGTTTGCCATAAATAGGAGGACGTTGTCTGCATAAAGAGCTACACGATCCTCGTATATGTGGTCCCAGTTCCACCCTCAGTATATTGGGTCTATCCTGACCAATTGTGCTAGAGGCTCGATGGCCAGAGCTAAAAGAAGAGGGGATAAGGGGCAGCCCTGACATGTCCCCCGACGAATAGGAAAGGCAGAGGACAGAGTGCCGTTAATCTGAACTCATACCACTGGATTAATGTATAAAGTGTGAACCATCCAGCAAAATCTGGGTCACATGCCAGCACGGATAAGCACCAGTCATAGATATCCCAAGTCCACCATTTTGAAAGCCTTCTCAAAATCAACAAAGAGAAGCCCCAGATCGGAGGGGATGTGGTGACGTCGTGCCAGTGGGACATGGAGGCAGCGTATACAATGGCGTGCAATCCTGTTAGTCATGAAGCCGTGTTGATCAGGGTGAATTAACAATGGCAGGACCCTCTTAAGACAGGTAGCAAGAATCTTGGCAGAGGGTGATAAAAGCCAAAATAGAAAAGGGAGTAGTTTTACAAAATTGGGAATAAGATGCAACACATTCACCGTCTGGAAAACAAGGATTCTTAGCCTTAGATTGGTAGCTTGTAGGAAAATTATGTGTATATAGACCAAAGTCAAAGACAAATACTCACTTTGTAGGTACTAGTGAAGGTAGACATGTTTTTGTGTTTAAAAATACATGGACCTTTATGTTAAATGGACAGGATCCAGCCATACCAGGTGTTTATTTTTTTATGTGGGAAAAAAGCTTATTACAAGCTGCCGAAAGGCTGGTATGGAACTTTTATTTGGGAGTCATTTTCCTAAAATATATCATGTGAACAGCATTAAAAAACAGGTTTGGGATGAGAAATCAAACTCCAGAATTAAAGGAGGTCGAGCCTGCCCCTGTGGTGAATTGGTCCATGCATGTTTGAACTGAGGTTGACTGGGCAGGTTTATCTCTGCCCATTGTGACCCCACTATTGTTCAACAGCTTGCGGCAGCAGGAAGAAGCTCTCCGGGGTCCAGCGTCTCCCACTCCAGAGCCCAGCTCAAGTTTGTGTAGGGCTCTTCCTCTGGATATTCCAGATACGTAGCTTAAGAGTTATGACTCCCCTCCCCAGATGGACAGGCACTCCACTTGAGTCTCCCAGGTCTTACCATCCTTCGAACAGGTCATGACAATCCCAGACTACGTGCATAATGGCTAAGGCGGTCTCTCTCTCCCACCAGATTGTATCCGCACCGCTGCCTTCCCCCAAGGTGCCACTCTGCGGGTGTCTCTGATTCCAGATATCTTTCCCAGTCTATCAGGTGGCCACCGTCTCTAGTGCAGATCATCAAACAGGCGGGCAGGCACCGGACCACTCCTGTGGCCCCCCCGGCTCTGGTTAGTTCCCACAGAGAGGGGGGGGACACCGTACTTCATTAAGTAGGGGGGACCCTGCAGTCAAGTCTCCCTGACCCATTCAGCCTCGCTCCTTCTCCTTACCTCCTCCGCAGGTCTATTTGCTCCAGCTTCAGGGGTCGATCAGTGGGGACGGCCGCACCCCTCCTCCAGGCCGGCCCCATGTCGGGCCTCACCGACGCCCACTCGTCCGGGCCTGCCAGGCCTCGGCAGGCTGCTCTCTGTTCGCTGCTCCCATGGCCGGTCCATGCGTTGGCTGGACAGGTTCCACGCTGCTCACACTGGGTTGCTGTGGAGCCTCAGAACGAGCAGTTTGCTTTGCACCAAGTGGCAGCAGCCATTTTGAGGCACACAGGCCTCACCAGCGCCCGGTCCTCCGGGCCCGCCAGCCCCTCAAAGCCACCTCAGAAGGCGGAATTGAGTTCACTGCTCTTCTGGCCAGTCTACGTGGCAGTTGGCCCAGTCCCCAGCTGCTCACACTGGATTACTTCAATACCTCGGACCGAGCGGTTCACATCGTTCCTCAGGAATCAGCCTTTTTGGTGCTCCGCTTTTTCAGTTGTGCCAGTTGATCGGCGCTCCGGATTACCTTGGAGTGTACAAGGTGCTTTAGGCACCCCAAATGCGGGGTTAACAGGGCATTAACGAGGACGAATGACGGAAGGGTCTGGAGCACTTTTAAAGTGTGCCCACCATCTTGACGCCTCGGCCACACCCCCAACTTTTACATTCATAATGGAATGTTTTACTTAAACTGATTAAATATTATTAATGCTCAATTTATAAGTTTGCATATTATGTGTGTTTTATTAACAAGTATTTTTCAAATGCATTTTAAGTTTTCTCTTGTGTTAGCATAACTGAGGCCTATAGAGCTTGCACTTTGCAGTCATTTAAAAGTGATGACTCATTTTTCATGAAGTCTTCTTTCAGATTTCTTTCCCACGCAAAGCAAAGTCCCATTTTTAAAAAGTCTATTGTTTAACTATACTGAGATCGTATACAATTGTGACACCCCATTTGGATTCACACGGACAGGAGATGCTCACATGACAGACTTGTGAAAATTTCGAACTGTTGCAACCTGAAGTCTGATGATTGAATCAGATTGGATGATGTCCCTTCAACCTAAAATGCACCAACGAAATTAGAGCATTTCATATGGATTTATATAGTGTTGGTTGAACAAATTTTGCTCAGAAGAGAGAAGACAGCAGTCTTGCCTCGGTCTGAGACAGACACTTTCCCGATGCTTGCAGATGCCTTGGTGACCAGGTGCTTTGCTGATTAAGATTCCCTGAATGCTGTATACCTTTGAGAGGTATCTTCCTCACTACTATTTGCCATTGTCCCACTAGGCTGATGCTTCTTATTTTGCTTTTATAATAAGTTAGTGTCCTGTAGCCCGGGTTGTTCTTGTTTTAAATTTGTTTTTGTCCTTTTTAGGTCTAGCTATCCCAAAGAGACATGTCATTTTCAATCTGTGGGCTTCAGCCCACCCTTAGACTTACTATTTGCTTGCTCCATTGTCGCTCTTGTTTCCTGTGTGCCCATTAGTCCATGGCATCCATAGTCATGCCTCTTCTTGTGTTTAACCCTCCCCCCCAGGGATTTCCCGAAGTACTTGTGTCCTTCCACCCCTCCCATCTTAGGAGCTACTTTTTCATTTGTGTTTGGGCACTCAACACAAGGGCTCCTGTTTGTACAAGCTCCCTCCCACCCATCCCAACTCTGTTGCTTGGTTTCATTCACAGATCGTTTTCATTATCCACCTATCGATGCCATTTGTGTTCTGTTCTATAACGTGCTTCTGGCATTTTATTCATTAAAAAAAATAGATACCGAAATTCTGCTTCAGAAGCTTAATTTAGTTGGCGAACCCTCCATCTTAAGCCTTTCTGCCTGTCCTCCTCTCCTTTGTTTTTCCTCTCCAAGAAGCTTGTTATTTGATTCTATGATAGTGCCTCTGCGCCTGCATGTCTCTCACTACTCCAGGTCTCTGGCAGTCTGTCGTCTTGCTGCTGTTCAGGGAGCATCTGTTTCACCCTAGCTCATTCACATCATGTGTCAATTTTGTGTTACTGGAGAGTTTACATCCCACCAGGACTGCACGGCCACTGGTTTTCAAAAAGTCACAACAAGCATTAGTAAAGTCAAGAGGTTGTGGCTTAAAGACCCGTTAACTTTGCTAATGCAGACAACGCATGCAAGCCTACAAAAGTGACTGTGCCATTGCGCCTATTTTTTATTTTATTTACTGATCTGAGTTGGATCTGTATATTAAAAAAATAGCAAAAAACACAATGTAAAACAAAATTGTCACTGCAAAACGGGAAGGGTTTAAACAACAACAGAGGTTGTGTTTTGTTGCACTTTTTGTATGGCCCAATCTTGAAGGTAATGGACCACTGGTCATGAGCACCAGTTACATTTAACAATGACACATTCATGTTTTTGGCATATGGGGAAAATTAAGTGATTTGCCAAGAACCACAGGATGTTGACCAGATGCCGAGCCTCGAACTTGGTTCCCCAGTTCTAAAGACTGCAGCAATGCCCATTACATACCATCTGAAGAGCCACTGACTTTTTTCCAGTCTGAAGGCCCATGTGCCCTGTACCTCCCGCCCGACCTCCCATCCGTTATCTGTGTTTACAATACCAACCAGCTCTGGTAAAAAGCTCTATGAATCCACCAGAATTAGCTGCTTCATACCGCTTTTATTCTAACATATAGCCAGTCTGCACAGCAGCCAGGCTGCTGTACAACATGGCTAAAATACATTGGCCAATATAACTCACATAGGCAAAACCTATTGGCTTTGTTAATGCTTGTTGTCTTGTTATATTTTGTATTTTGCCTGCATGTGTCTCTCCCCACACATTTATTTTCCTAATTTGTTTAGCCGTAGGGTAGACCTATGCCCAGCCAAAGATTACTGACTTAATTGAATTTGAATTGCTTAAATGGCTGGGAAATCTGAGCATCATGTGATTTCTGTGTCTCAGATATTTCTATTGACTTTCTGTAGCATTCTTCTTGAATGCTTAGTTTTATTGATGTTAGTGCACCTGAACTTATTTTGTTGCCTTAGGCAACCCTTGGTGATTATGTATCTCAATAACTTAGTTTTCCGGATAGTCTACATGACTTTGAGATTGTACTTGTAATAAAGCTTTGAACTATATTCCTGATTTGAGTTTTCCTTCCGTGGCCATATTTATCATGGTGTCTAAATTATTAGGGTGGTGTTGAAGTAATTGTTAATGGTTCACACACATCTTTCTGGGTCCAAAGGTCCATTGACCTCGTTGTGCATTTGATTCCTGCAAAGAATAAAAAATGTGTCTACAGTTCCAAGACTGGAAGCGACAACACTATGTTCGAAGAAGTCAGGGGCAACCATGGCCTTGCTGACGTGAATGAAAATGATGGAAGACACACATCTCTGTGCCCAGAACAGTCTGCTGGTAGTCGGTAGTGTACTACCACACAGAAGAATACACAAGGCAATGTGGGAGCCACCAGACCATTCAACAAAGAATCAGATCAACCATGTCTGCATTGCCAAGAGGTTCTAGAGGACCCTGGAGGATGTGAGAGCGATGAGAGGAGCAGATGTGCATTGGACTGTCACCTTGTCATGGCCAGGCTAAAGCTAAAGCTGAAGAAATCATGGATGGAACTGACAAACCAGTGCTCGTGATTTAACACCACCCTCCTCAAAGATGCACAGAAACGGAGTGAATACTGTCACCCTCAGTAACAAGTTTCAAGTCCTGCAAGAACTACAGGATGGCTGAGACCCTGTAGAAAGTCAGTGGGAGAAGATCAAAGAAACAGTGACATCAACCTGCCAGAAGGTACTGTGCCCAAGAAACTCTGCATAAAGAATGAATCTCCATAGAGACTCTCTGCAAAATCCAAGAGAGAAAGGAAAAGCAAGCTGTAGTCAACATCAGCTGTACAAGAGCAGAAAAAGCAAAATCTCAAGAAGAATACACCAAATTCAACAAGGAAGCTAAGAGCAGTTTAAGAGCAGACATGCGAAGATTCATCAGTAGTCTTGCCACAGAAGCCCAGGAAGCAGCAAGCCAGCAAAACTTGAAATTACTGTACAACATAACAAGGAAACTCCCGGCACATACAGCAAGCCAGAATGACCTGTTAAAGACAAGACTGAGATGAAATCATGGGTAATGATGGCCAAAAAAGAAGATGGATGGAGCGTTTTGAACCACTGCTGAACCAGCCCATGCCACAGTCTCCATCAGACATACAGCTTGATGGCAAGGACTTGCCAATCGATTGCAACAGAACAACCAAGGAGGGAATATGGCAGCCCATCAAACATCTGCAAAATGGGAAGGTAGCAGGACCGAACAATACTCTTGGACAGGCACGGAAGACTGACATTGAAAAATCAGTATACGTCCTCTACCCCATGATGGAATACAATTTTGTTTTAGTCACTTGTAAAGTTGCCCTCATAGATATGGAATAATTCTATTCTGACAGATTCAGCTTCCAGGATAAGAATAGTACATCCAGCCAGTGCTAAATTTGAGCCAGTGGATGCTGGCGTGGGGAACTGGTGCTTATTTTTCGCAAATTAAGCACTGCATCAGGTCCATTGTTTGGTCCCTCTGTGATTGCCTGTGAAGCATTAATTACAACAATGAAAGGTAGCTCTGTGTTTGACTGTCATAACACCAATGTTGTGTTAAAACTTTCTTTAGGTCAGCAATTTTGTGATTGCCACACAACTGATCGGTGAAAAGACCAGAACAGCCCCCACAGCCAAAAAAGGTCTGCACTTTCTGTCCCAATTTACAAGGTGGCCGATTGTTAGTGCAAGAACTGAGGATGAGGAAATAGATGACCACAGGCAACAAGTGGGCATATTCAAGAGACGTAGGGGCATATTTACAAGCCCCTAGGGCCACCTTGCACCGCAATAGCGTAATTTTGTGCGACACTACAGCGGCTCTACGGTTTCTTTTCCCACGCACTGTATTTGCAAAGTGGCGCAATGATTGTATTGCGCCACTTTGCAACCCCATGCACCACATTATGCCTGCATAAGGCATAACCTTTGCAAGGGGGGCGTCAGGTGCAGGAAGGCCAGGAAAAATGGTGGAGTGAAATTTACAACATTTTACTGCGCCATTTTTTCCTTCATTTTTAATGCCTGCTCAGAGCAGGTGCTAAAATGACACACCCATTTTAATCAATTGGTCTCCCTATGCTTTACTGCACTAGCGCTGAAATTTTTGAAGCTAGTGCATCAAAGTGCCACAATAGCATCAAAAATGTTGATGCTAACTGCCATGGTTCACTGTACTGTAAATACTGCACAACCATGGTATCGTTAGGTGGGGCAGGGACAATGCAAGAAAGGTTGTCCATCAGCCACTTTCTTGTAAATATTCCCCGTAGAATTTTAGGATATGAATTTTGTTGTATTCATTGTGTGGTGTTGACATCACATTATTTGTATATGTGGTTCTGTTTAGAAAGTCAGGTTGGCGTTTGTTCTCATCGAGTCAGTTGATGTTTGGTGGCTTGGTAGGAGGATTGCGTTTATTATTGGTAATAAAATTCATGTTTTTCAAGGTTCACTGCTCAGTGTGTGGCTCTAAACGACAACATTTTAGGCAATGAGCGCCAGTCACACATGTTCGTAAACACTGAGTGTGAGAAAAACACGATCCAATTGGACCTGCTCGTCTTGGCAGACGAGGACGACGAGCTGCTTGTTTCCTGCCGAGGACGGTTGCTGCGTTACGCTGTGGAAGGTGTTAGCTTTGGACCAGAAATGGATCGATTTTGAGTAGTGGAGACGTCACTTGGATTTCTGTATAAGACGGTGAAGTGTGTGCGCTCGTATTTTGCTTGGCATATAAATCTGCATGCACTTACCATTTCTAGAGGCTCACGCTGTCTCCATGCGCTGTCAGCATTCCATATACAGCGGGCATTACTGTTGGGCCTGATTTTGAGTGTCAGTCTAAAATGGGCAACTGTACATGCATTGAAAAGCTGTTGGAAGCTGGGAACTCCACCCCTTATAGAAATTAGAGGAAAGAACGTTAGTTCCTCTTTGGATAAAGTAAAGGAAAGGTCCTTGGCAACCAATAAGTGGGAAAGAAAGTGAAAATTTCAATATTTTTGCAAAGTACACTTTAGTATCCTTTCACTTTACCAGTGAATTGTGATGGCTTCTGCTATTACCATTCCTACTGCACACAGAAAGAAAGCACAGTTGTTGGGCACGATTGGCAAGGAAGCCATATATTTAAATACCTACCAGAAATTTGCAATGACGATGGCCAACCTTTGGAAGACGTTTATGAAGAAGCAAAATTACGGTTAGATAAGAGATTTGCAAAAGAAGAGAATATGGTAATGTCACGTTATAAATTCTACACTAGACCACAGAAAGAAGGAGAGTCGTTGGAAGACTTCATTTCTAGCTTACGTGAACTATCTGTGAAATGTTTGGACCTATGACTGATGAGTTGATTTGTGACCAACTTATTGTACAGTGTAGAAGTAAAAAAACTCAAGAACGCTGTGGGCAGCAAAGAATCCTTCTCTAAAAGATGTGATTACTATTGCAAAAGTTTTAGAGGAATCAGATATGTGCATGCGGGAAATCAACAAGAAAGGAAGTGGGTGTGCTGAAAGTGAGGAGGAAGTTGCAGTAATATCAAAGAAATATATCCTTTCCAAAGACAGTGGTGCTACAAAGAATAAACAAGGGAATAAAGATCTAATCTCATCAAAACCTAAATCCTGCACAAGGTTTTGGGAGCTCAGCTCATACCAGTGATGCTAAATGGTGTTTTGCTGTTAATAAAGATTGCAGGAAGTGCGGCCGCAAGGGGCATTTTGCTTGGATGTGCAAGGACGGTTTCAAATCAAGAGTTGCTGTAGCGGATCTGGCAGGAGAAAGCTGTGTCAGTGATCACATCTTGCTGGTTCAGTCTCCTGTAACCGGAAAAGGAAGAGAGACCAGGCTGAAAGGAATTTTTACCAACGCTGACAAGGAGGTGGAATTAACGGTGGACTCTGGTTTATTGTATACCATTTTTCTTAAATCATTGTGGATCGAGTTATGGCATGATTTTTCTTTGTTACCTAAAGACATAAATCCTACAGGGTATAAAGGGTTAGAGATCGATGTCTTAGGTTATTTTGTTTCTCTTATAAAGTTTGGTACCTCGATGTGTTGAAGGGAAAATCTATGTGGCTGAATCTGGACCACCGATTTTGGGGTGGGAACCTCAAAATGACTTACACATTATCATTGCTTCACATTCTGATAACAAGATTTTGATGGGAGAGGATGAGAGTTTGGGAAAAATTCTTGAGGATGCTAAAGATGTTTTTGATGAAACGTTGGGGGAATTGAAATGGTATGTCCATAAAATTATACTGAAGAGGATGCAATTGCAATGAAACACAAAGTGAGGAGTGTATCGCTGGTAGTAAGAGAAGAAGTAAAAAAATATGTTGCAAGACATGATGGATCAAGGTATAATTGAACCAGTGGAAGCCTCACCATGGATTTCACCAGTTGTTATTACAAAAAAAAGTGATGGTAAACTTCGTTTTTGTGTGGATTTATGCAGTTTAAATCAATTTGTGGTCATAGGCTCCTTTTCTCTTCCAAACATAAATGAACTCTTGTCTCTTCTCAAAGGGGGGAAGGATTTTTCTAAGCTGGATATGAAGAGTGCATATCAATAAATCAAATTACATGACAAGTCTTGTGCACTCACTGCCTATATAACTATGCAGGGCACAATCCAGCTCACCAGAATGCCTTTTGGGTTATCTTCTGCGGCGAGTGTGTTCCAGAGAGTTATGTCGAATTTATTTTATGGAGTGCAGAATGTGACTTATTTTCAAGATGATATCTTGATTTTTGGTCAAACAGTAAATGAACACACTGCTGTTTTCAGCAAACTGATGGAAGCTGGTTTGACTTTGAAGAGAGACAAGTGCAAATATTTGGTGGATAAAATTGATTACTTAGGTCATACCGTTTCAGGAGAAGGATTCAAATACAAGAAAGATTTGTTAAATGCTATTCGTACTGCACCCATTCCATGTAACAAAGATCAATTACGTTCATTCATGGGGCTGATAGAATATTACAAGTTTGTTGAGAATTTTGCTAAAAAAACTGAAAACTTGAGAATGTTGTTGAGGAAGGGGTCCAGTTTCAGGTGGGGAATTGAACAACAAATTGTGTTTGATGCTGTGAGGAAAGACATCTGAGAGGCCAGTATTTTGTCTTCTTTTGATACTCGTCTTAAGACAATTTTGACTGTTGATGCTAGTGCGTGTGGCTTGGGAGAAGTACTTTCTCAAGTATGTAAAGGAAAAGAAGCAACTGTAGCTCTTGCGGTCTTTGACTGCGTGCAAACGCAATTATTCAATGAAAGTGCTCGAGGCTTTGGCTGCTGTGTGGTCTGTGGAGTATTTCAGAACCTTCCTTTGGGGCATAGATTTTACTTTACGGTCTGATCATAAACTGTCACGTAAAGTGTTGAGTCCTGGGGGAGCAGGTAAAGGTTCTGCTAGGCTAGCGAGGTTAGGTGCCATGCTCCAAGAATATCGATTTAGTATGAGTTATATATTCCTGGTTGGGAGAATGCACGGGCAGATTGTCTGTCTAGGCTACCTTTGGACTTAGTGTGTGTAGATAAGGTAGAGGATTTACTCAAAGGACAGAAAGGTGCAGTAGCTTGGTTGAGTGACATTGAGGATCGGGGTGAAGGTACCTTTTCGGCGGAAGAGTGGAGATCTTCCAAGGAGGAAGGTTTAGTTCTCAAAGATGTTGTACGAAGATTGTGGAAGGTAAAATGAGAGACAGTACTGTTGATCCATCTTTGAGACCTTATTTAAAACTGGTGGATTAGTTGTCAGTTCTTGATCTGAATTCAGTTATGAGGAATGATATGTTTATTCTACCAGAGGGTCTAAGAAAAAAGATTTTTGATTTGGCACATGAGAGCCATCTAGGTCAAACCATGACTAAGAGGAGAGTCAGGGAATACTTCTGGTGGCCAGGCATGGATGACATGATTTCAAAGTGGTTTGTAGATTGCATGACATGTAAGGAGAGTGAAAAAGATTGAAAACTAGTGCGCAAGGGGTTCAGGGACATATTGAAGATCCTGGATTACCCTGGTGTGCTGTGTGTTTGGATTTTATTGGTCCCATGCAAGGTGTGCAGATCAAGTACAGAAATACTGTGGTCATGGTTGACGTTCACGCCAGATGGGTGGTCGTAAAGTTTGTGCAGGAGATTAGTACTAGGAGTACCATTGAGATTTTGAAGGAAGGTTTTCTGAGGGTTTTGATAACTGATAATGGCACCCAATTTATCTCTCATGAGATGAATACGCGGAAGGTTTTCTGAGGGTTTTGATAACTGATAATGGCACCCAATTTATCTCTCATGAGATGAATACGTTTTTGGAGAACTGTGGGATTATTCATTGGTGTACAGCGCTATACAATACACAGGCCAATGGTATGGTTGAGAGAATAAACCGAATAGTAAAAGGCACCATATTAATGGGTATTTAGAGTGGGAAAGATGTAAAGGAAATCGTGGATGAAATGGTGTGGGCTCACTGTACCACAGCCAATAAAGCTACGGATGCAACTCCGTTTGAAAGGATGAGGTGAAGGAAGCCAGGTTCTAAATTACTGCCAGCATGGTTTTTGAATGGTTGTGTGTGTGATTCAAGTTGTGTGAACAAAATTGTAAGAGAAAAGGATGTAATGGAAGGTGATTAGGTAAAGATCAGACATGGCAGAGTGATTGTTGGTCTTTCTAAGTCCTGGGGCCCTTTCAGAGTCAAGAAGGTGGGAGAAAGTCATGTGGAGTTGGAGAATGGGGATAAATGGAGTAAAAGGAAGGTAGCGGTTTACCAAAGAAGGAAAGAGGGTGGTGTGAAAGTTCAACTCTTCTTCTTCGGGTTATAACAGTTTTATGTTGATGAGTGAAGAGGATTTGGTTGGTAAGTCAGATGGAAATGTATTTGAGAGAGCAGAGCATCTGAGGCCTAATTTGGAAGCTAGAAGTTTGGAACATGAGCGATTGAGTGCAGAGTCTGTATCATATGATGGCATCACGGATGGATGTCGCAGCCAGAGGACTTGTAGACCACCATGTTATTTGCGGGACTGCATACAATTTGTTTAGGTTGTGCCTTGGAATTCTTTTACCATCATGTATTTTCAGCACAACTTTAATCCAACCTGTATTTGCAGGATATATTGTAATTGTGTTATTTTGTTGTTTGTGTTATGATTGTTCTTTTATTTACTTTTTGTGTGTTTGTTAGTGTTATAGGAAAACTGGAAGGGAGAGGGATGTGTTATATTCACTGTGTGGTGTTGATGTCACATTATTTGTATATGTGGTTCTGTTTAGAATGTCGGGTCGGCGTTCGTTCTTATCGATTCAGTTGATGTTTGGCTGGCTCGGTAGGAGGGTCATTTTTATTATTGGTAATAAACTTCATGTTTTTCAAGGCTCAGTGTGTGGCTCTAAACTACAACAAATTTCTAAATTTTCATTCTCCAGAAGCAATGACAAAAGGAGAAGCAGGATGTTGAACACCAATTGCCTGGGTGATGACTTTAATGAATGGCCATAGTTCTGCCCTTGATACTGGTGGCCATGATGAGGTCTTTGTGGTGAATACACATACCCATCTTTTGAATGTTGATGCATCACAAAAAAGTGGGTCCTTGGTAGGACCAGGTGAGATTTTTTTTTTACCAAAGCATCTTGTAAAATCCCAGAATATTGGGGTACACATGTTTTGTGCAGTTTTTGTTCTATCACTTCCTTATGTTTTATATGTTTTTACTACCGGAAGACTCGTTTCAGCATAAAATATCTAACAGGGAAAGATAAAGTATTGTGACCGTTCTTGCACAACTTTTGTATGCACAGATATACCTCGAGGTACAGTTTTTTATGCCAGTGCTTAATTTGTACTTGTTGTTTCCGGTGCGGGCACCAGCACTTATTTTTGAGCCCGTCACTCATTTTTCTGCCTCAGGAATTTACTGCGAGCAAAAGACACACACGGGAAAGATGGAGGAGAGAAAAACGAAAAAGCGTCAGTATGGGAGAAAGTAGAAAGCTGCAAGTGTGAGCTGAAAGGACAGGAAGTGGCTGTAAATGGATTGAAGAGGCCTGAGATGGCTTCAGGGTTACGATGCCTCATGCTTCAGTATTCCGTGTTCGCACATATAATGCAGCAGCCGCGTTGTTTAAGAGGAGGGCTTTGGGCACCGGCACGTTTTTATTTACAAATTAAGCACTGACCGATGCCAAATATGAATTCATGAAATATGTGTAAATTTCAAAGTAATTATCAATATTGCACACAGAAAGACTAGTGATATTTCGGCCACTCTTATTCAATAGAGCTTTAATCATTATACAACATAACCTATAGAAATTCCACGAACAAGTTAATTAGAAAGCACTACTTATTTCGTTCGCGCGCGTTATTTTAATTTTTAATTTTACGTTATGACTTAAGTTTTTTGACGTAGTTGTACATTTGGGTATCACACCCGCTTTCTGTGAGCGTGCAGCTCGCTGAACAGAGTAAGTGAACAGAGGTCGTCCTTATCACTGGAATGTCTTTTAAGTGCAATAATAAATTACATATGTGTTTTCTTTGAGGTTTGTCTTGAAGGCCTATAACATTTCGCCCTAACTAAAAGGTTTTTTCGCTTATTGGTTGTGACTTTGGAAAGAAAGGAAAGATATGTTACAGATTAAATCAATGGTTTATTGGTGCTGCACTCAATTTCGTGACTATTTTTCCTATGCGGCAAAAAGGCAAGGTGTTAGAGATGCTCCCTGAGAAATGTGTACATGTCATCCTTAATTTAAATCTAGTTAATAGATCCACTTTAGCCTAATTTGGAACTTAATTTCCATTTCTTTAGTTAGCTTGACTTTGCTTGATTATCTTGTTGCGTTTGTATGTATTGTGTGTTCGTTTCAGTATAAAATGTAGTCTATTGTTTTGTTTACAACATAAAGAGGCTTTATCATTTGTTTTGATTTGTTTTTGGAATTTAATGTAGTGCCACGTGCAGCTGTGAAATCTCTTCAAATAGCAGAAAGAGAATCGTGCAGTCCAGAGTGCAATAGAACAGACAGCAGGATAATTGCATTAAGATGTCAGACTCATGGGAAACTGTCAATAGCTAGCCAGACAGAGCAGTGCAGCTATTCAATTTTGTGGTTTATGGGTGTTCATTTTGAAATGTGATGAATTTTGCGATTGCATGGCTACGGACCTATTACAGCAGTCTGTGGCCCTTTGTGGTTTGTGTTAGAGCTGGGGTAGACACCAAAGGTCTTGCCAGACTTCGAAAGCTGCGCAACCTTGGCACAAGCATGCCTTTTTTCTGGACTACTCTGCTTTTTCTCAGTTTATTTGGCAATGTGTGAGCCCACTCGCTTTGATCTGTGTTGCTCTATGTTTCAGAGACATATGAAAACATGTCGTACGATCTGCTCCCAAATGATGAAGAATCACCCATAGCTGGGGTTAATAATTTTCTTAGGTCCTTATTACAAATTGGTTGCAACAGGATATGGTATTTACTACACATGGTAAATACCATTAGCCCAAGGTGAGGAATTTACTGTATGTGCGAAATACCTTCAATAGTATGCTGTCAACAAAATGAGGTATAAGATGCAGAATTATTTTTTTAACACACCAAATTCCATATTTTTTGTCTTTTTCCCTGACTTTTCCACAAATTAACTTCTGCAAGGTAGGGCTGCAGGAATTTATTGGGGGAAAATTGTGAGGGTATGATAATTAATAACATGTTTAATTCCGATCTCGGCGCACACTCTTGCTTTCACAGAGATCGGAATTTAGCCCTTAACCTGTATTCAGTGCCTGTGTCTCCCTCTAAACTCTGTACATTCCTTCCATAAATTAGGTATTTTATCCCTCGTATTATTTATGGTGTGATGTGTCTGGCAGGTGTGGAACAGGACTTTGCTGGTTGGTGTAACCTCATGGGCTAGGCCTAGGCTTCACCCCAGAAGAGTATTGCTTCTAATTGGAACAAGCAAAAGCTGTTCAACAAAGTGTGAAGAGAAAAGTTAGTCCTGACCAAGAAGACAAAGAGCGTGGTGCATCCAACTGATGCTTGCATAGAGGTTGTCCTGAGGCAGTGAACACTGAGGAGCCACAAACCGCTTGCAACTAGAGAGGGTGTGCAATGTTGACCAATTTCAGAACTGAAGAAATTTGCTGTGTTTTCCCAACTCAAGAAGCATAATTGGGACTGCTCTGCAGGCTTCTAGAAGAATTGTGATGGGTTGGGCAAACATTTACTTTAGTGATAATCACATTTAAGTAAATGCATTGCCTGGATCCTTGACAGTTCTGTGGAAAGCAATCTCTCCAATCAGGAAGCCTGCGTAGAATGTCCGCCAGGGATTCCTTGTGGCACTTTAGCAGGCAGACTCAATGTAAAGGCTCTCTTGATATGGATTTTGGTATGATGCGGTAGAAGAGGCTGGCAAGTGAAATAATTACCACTAAATATGCCTCATTCTGTACATTCCTCAATTTCTGGAATGAGAAATTCTTGGGCTGGAGTGCATTCTGCTTGTATTTCCACCTTTTGTATCGAGGGCAAGTGATTGCAACACCACAGAAATAGGCAGGATTTCCCAAAGTTTTTTATCTTCATACTACAGATGTGAGAAGTAAAATGTAAGTATGGTGAACCTGCATCCTTCCCAATACATTGTTTGAATTATGTTTTGGTACTCCAAATACAACTTTTTGTCCTGAGTAGGAACCCTGCTCCGATTTGAGTGGTGGGTTTACTGCTTTTGAACAAGCCTCTCAGCTGCTGAGGTGCAAATCCTCTGGCTTGTTCAGCTCTGCACCAACGGCTGTCAAGACACTAGGGAAGAGGGCAGCGGTTTCATAACAAAGAGATATGCTGTGTGCTATCTAACACATCTACCCTTTTATTGGTTGTAGTAAACAAGTATTGTAGTAAGTTCAAGACACAAGCAGGCTGCAGGGGAAACCCAAATTCTTCAGTGCAATATAAGCTGAGGCCCTGCCACACCTGTGGTGAACAACAACCACCACCATGGATACAGCCTAGTAACTAATGTCTGCTCAGTGAAACGATCTCAAAGCATCCCAGCATAATTATTGTATGGCGGTTGCAAAATGTCAGGACACATTTCTAAAGAGCCAGAGCATGTTTAGATCTCCCTAAAGACATATATTAGCTGTCTGTGTTGAAGATCTATGGTAAATAATGACTGACAGTTCTAATATTTACCAATACTTACAGTGCGTTTTGGGCTAGTCCGTTGTTTATCAATGGTTGGCTTGTCAATCTTATTTGCTTGCTTTGTATTTGATGGGTTTCTTACCCACTTCTTGTGCTTGTCCCACCCCTGGAGCATAGCTTCTTCACCAAATGTTTAATAGGATGATTATGACTTCTATCCTTCCACTCTACTTCGTGGCTTGCTCCCCCCCAAATAATAATATCCTCCGCTGTGTTGCTCCCTCAATCCACATTGCAGCTTATTAGAAATAGGGTCTTTGGTTGGCAGTCAGGTTACCCCCTGTACAAGTAAGGACCCTCACTCTAGTCAGGGTAAAAGAGAATCACCCTCAGCTAACCCCTGCCTACTCCTTTGGTAGCTTGGCACGAGCAGTAGGCTTAACTTCAGAGAGCTAGGTGTAAAGCATTTGTACCAACACCAACAGCAACTTAATGAAAACACCACAAAATGACACAACACAGGTTTAGAAAAATAGAAAATATTAACTAAGAAAAACAAGACCAAAATTACAAAAATCCTAGGCATGGGCAGTGCAGGGGCCCCCTGGCACAGCCCCATTGCGCATTTCACTGCCCTAATTATGGACAGTGAAATGCACGATGGGTGCTGCTGCACCCGCTGCACATCAACATTGCCGCTGGCTCGATTACGAGCCGGCTTCAATGTTGATGTGACTTTTCCACTGGGCCAGCGGATGGGAACGCGGTTTCCGTCCGCTGGCCCAGCGGAAAAGTCATAATAGGGGGCCAAGCATACTGCCAGCACTTGCGGTATGTGGGCTCCCGCGACTTTGGTGGTCTTGAAGTCGTAATGAGGGCCTTAGTGCGAGTATTTTCAGGACGTTTCTCGCATCATTTTCAAAACAACTACATTGTCCTTGCCTTCTGCGGTGTCTTTAGATTTTTCTTCATGCTCTGCCCTCTACACAATATCTGTCATTTAATATGACCAAGAAACGATTTAACTAACAAGGCTGGAAATGTGGAAAGCTACATATGGCTAGCAAAGGTTTGGCTCGGGACAGCAGAGCTATCCGACACGCTGGACAGATGTCACGGGTTCATACAGCAGAGGGCGATTATTCATCTTCAAAGCTCATGCAGTTAAATATATAGACATTCTAAATCGGATCGATATAGATCGTAACATTTATCAACTTGAGTTCTGAAATAACCGCCACAGTTACACGAATTTGCTCACTTAGACAATTGAAATGATGCCATCACATCAGCAAAATTGGTTCACATATGCCTTGCAATATCGAGATATTAGAGATAATACGAAATACCCAGAAATTACACCATATGACTATGTGAATGCATAACTTCGTTCTGCCATTATGCGCTGCAAGAGTGACATATCAGTTATGGCGCGTTCACAAGAAGTAAGGTAACAATTATTTATGTATCTTTAATAGTGACTTTAATCAGTTGAAATATAACACGTGTATTCTTCTCTATTCATGTATTTGGATTGTGGTGTTATAATTGAGAGGTGTATAATCACAGTTGTTCATAATCATGCTATTTCTATGAAAAGAATTGCAGGTATTTTGCATTGAATCGATTGCTAAATTTGCTCAAATGAAAGCCTGAAATGTTGTTTCTCAATGTTTAACCTTCAATATGGAATTTTGGTTGCGTTGTATTAATCTTTATTTGCAGGTGCGTCTGCACGAGTCTACAGTTAATAAAAGGCATGTTGTGTATTTGGGATGGTGGGGTACCGGAGGATATGTTGGCAAGGACAAGGAGTGCTTATGAATTGGGAAAAGAAAGACTCCCCTGTGTCACCAGGATCTGGGAGACACCCAAGGTGTCTCAATGCCTGTTTTGTGGCATGAAAGACAAATGGGAGGTGCAAATTCCAATTGAGCACAGAAGATGGTACTACTGGTTTTGGTGATGTGGATTCACAAATCTTCTACAGGGTCTATGTTGACATCCAGTTAGTTAGACAGCAGCAGACCCCTTTTACCTTTTGATTGGAGTGGATTCTCTTGAGACTAGAGGGGTTCAGATATCTCTGTTCTTAATCTGGTTGAGTGGCTTCATGCTACTCACACCTCTATTTCAGAACTTTTACTGAGATTTCAGTCATGCTGACACGTTCCAATTATTTCCATTTGCCTCTATATTTCCTGAAAGGTAACTAGTATTTCCCCTGTTACTTAGTTAGAATATTTAGATCGAATTAGCTTTTAAATGATTAGACATTAAGACCTCGACTTGTATACTTACCATCAGATTCTGTTCCTCACACTTTGCATTGCTGCTATGGAGAGTCTTCTATGCCTTCTGCTTGTACAATGTAATCTGATTCAATGCTTTGCTTTACCTTTGGTGATTCTGTACTTATATAGTATGTATCTGAGACTTCTTCACATAATCTTGACCTTAAATTTGTTGTAAATCTTTAAACTTTAATTTCTAACTCTGAGATTTCATGTGTGACAAAATAGGTTACACTGTTAATTCATTTGGAATGTTGATTTCAACTCCCTTTATCCCTCAAGACTCCCAAAAAGGTCCTTCGAGTGAAGAGAAATTGGAAAGTGGAGAGGAAGCTTTCTCAGCTACTAATGAATTCAGTATAGGAGCAATGTCATGCTATGACTATCATGTCCAGCAATACCATGAGATTCCCTGCAATGTGATGGTGTGACAAAAAATACCTAAAGCCCAACAACCATGCACTGCCTTTATATGCCCAGCAATGGAAGAATATATCAATGACATGTTCCTTGTGAAACAGTGCCATGTAATGTCATCCTCTACTCAGTCAGGACATTATGAGGGTCATTACAAGTTTGGCAGTCCCAGAACCGCAATGCTGGCTGTGGCGGTCATACTGCCAATGACCCAGAGGTGAAAACCGCCAAGTTATGACCATGGTGGTGTTCCCAACAGAACACAGCAAAACTACTGCCGTAGCGCCACTATGGTGAGGCCGCTGCAGACAGCGGTAGGCACTTTCAGACCAGCGGGGACCATGCTTCCGCCGGACACATTATGAAGCTGTACACCACCAAGGTTTCCACCGCGGTCGCACCACCACGACAACCCTGGCGTAAAACAATGCTATAAAAGGAAAACAGTCACCTTCAGGAACACATGCCCAGAGCTGCCATGGAACCAGAACTGGAAGTCTTCCCACTGCTCCTGCTCACACAATGACTCCGGAACCAGTGACAGCAATGAAGACAACAACCGTAAGTACATACACATACCAGACACTGGAGGGAAAGGCATCAGTACCCACGCACACACAGCATACACAGCCAGGACGGCTTGTGACGGCCACACACACATGTAACCACACACCCCTGCGAACACACACGCAGGAACTTCTCATTTGGGCAGAGATGTCCCACGGCGTGCTGGAGGATGCAGAGTTGTTTCCACGCAGAAAGACCACAAACAAGCCTTGCTAGCTGCAAGAGATGCAGTTGAAGGCTTTGGGTGCTGCCAGGGCCCAGGAAGGACCAGGAGGTCGCTCCTTGGAGGAGGAGACAGAGGGGGCGCTCAGCAATATGGAGAGCCCACGCAAAAGCAGGCAGCACCCACAAAAGCACCTGAACAGGCAGTTAGAAGATCTCAGGACGACGGTCGACTCAGAACGACAAAAGAGGGTCCCACGATGTCAGAGTCCAACTCAGCGAATTGGGCAATGCAGGACGGAGTGCTGGGGACCTGGGCTAGGCTGTGCCTGAAGGAATCCTTGCAAGAATGCACAGAAGCTCTAGAAGCTGCAGTTCACGCAGTACACAGGATTGCTGCCTGGCGTGTGAAGGCAAGGACTTACCTCCACCAAACTTGGACAGAAGGACCACTGGACTGTTGGGGTCACTTCGATCCAGCTCCTGTGTTCCAGGGACCACGCTCGTCGAGATGAGAGAGGACCCAGTGGACCGGTGAAGCAGAAGTTTGGTGCCTGCGGTAGCAGGGGGAAGACTCCGTCAACCCATGGGAGATTTCTTTGGGATTTCCAGTGCAGGGTGAAGGCAGACAGCCCTCAGAGCATGCATCACCAGGAAGCAGTTGAGAAAGCCGGCAGAATTAGGCGCTACAATGTTGCTGTTATTCTTCTTGCTACTTTGTTGTGGTTATGCAGGCGTCCTGGAGCAGTCAGCGGTCGATCCTTGGCAGAAGTTGAAGAGAGAAGTGCAGAGGAACTCTGGTGAGCTCTTGCATTCGGTATCTGAAGAGAAACCCACAGGAGAGACCCTAAAAAGCCCTCAGAGGAGGATTGGCTACAGAGAGAGGTAAGCACCTATCAGGAGGGGTCTCTGACGTCACCTGCTGGCACTGGCCACTCATAGCTGTCCATTGTGCCCTCACACCTCTGCATTCAAGATGGCAGAGGTCTGGGACACACTGGAGGAGCTCTGGGCACCTCCCCTGGGGAGGTGCAGGTCAGGGGAGTGGTCACTCCCCTTTCCTTTGTCCAGTTTGTCCAGTTTCGCGCCAGAGCAGGTCTGGGGGGATCCCTTAACCGGTATAGACTGGCTTATGCAGGGAGGGCACCATCTGTGCCCTTCAAAGCATTTCCAGAGGCTGGGGGAGGCTACTCCTCCCCAGCCCTTCACACCTATTTCCAAAGGGAGAGGGTGTAACACCCTCTCTCAGAGGAAATTCTTTGTTCTGCCTTCCTGGGACTGGGCTGCCCAGACCCCAGGAGGGCAGAAACCTGTCTGAGGGTTGGCAGCAGCTGTAGCTGCCAGAAAAACCCCAGAGAGCTAGTTTGGCAGTACCCGGGCTCTATGCTGGAGACCCGGGGATGCATGGAATTGTCACCCCAATACCAGAATGGTATTGGGGTGACAATTCCATAATCATAGACATGTTACATGGCCATGTTCGGAGTTACCATTGTGACGCTACATATAGGTATTGACCTATATGTAGTGCATGCGTGTAATGGTGTCCCCACACTCACAAAGTTCAGGGAAAGTGCCCTGAACAATGTGGAGGCACCTTGGCTAGTGCCAGGATACCCTCACACTTAGTAACTTTGAACCTAACCTTCCGTAGGTGAGGGTTAGACATATAGGTGACTTATAAGTTACTTAAGTGCAGTGAAAATGGCTGTGAAATAACGTGGACGTTATTTCACGCAGGCTGCAGTGGCAAGCCTGTGTAAGAATTGTCTGATCTCCCTATGGGTGGCAAAAGAAATGCTGCCGCCCGTAGGGATCTCCTGGAACCCCAATACCCTGGGTCCCTAGGTACCATATACTAGGGAATTATAAGGGTGTTCCAGTGTGCCAATGAGAATTGGTAAAAATAGTCACTAGCCTGCAGTGACAATTTTGAAAGCAGAGAGAGCATAAACACTGGGGTTCTGGTTAGAAGAGCCTCAGTGATACAGTTAGGCACCACACAGGGAACACATACAGGGCATACTTTATGTGCACTGGGGTCCTGGCTAGCAGGATCCCAGTGAGACAGTAAAAACACCCTGACATATACTCACAAACAGGCCAAAAGTGGGGGTAATAAGGCCAGAAAGAGGCTACATTCGTACAGATGGCACTCCAGATCCCTTTTTTCTGATGTGCATTTACCTTCATGGGTGATACAGACAAAAGGAGAAAGTCATGTACACTGGCACCATACCAACAGCAGTGGACTATAAACATGAGACTCACCAAATGCCCACACGTACCCATTGTCACGGTTTGCATGCCTTAACTCTGTTCTTCTGTACTTCCAGACCACCACACTTATGCCATTCACCCTCACTCACACCCCTATCATACATGACTATGGTACTGGGCTCACCTGCTCCTCTGGTGCCCCATACAGCTGTTCATACAGGGGTAGGACCCCTTCCACCAGCTTATCCAGCTCTTCTTGGGGCAAGGCTGCGGCCCTATCACCTGCAAGGCTTGGCATGATGGTTCCCAGAGACAGTACGCAGCAGCTCATGTCATGGAGGTCTTGTTTGCAAGAGTGTCAGGAGTCAAGTGAGCAAGGCTGCAGAAAATGGCGGTCACGGCCGCAGCGTGCAGTACCGTCACCGCCAACAGTGATCGCCATTGGCCCCAGTCCCCCATAGGCAGCAATGTTAACCAATGAGAAGTTGCACGGCAGTTGCGACCTCCTAGTGCCATGACGACATACTCCAGAGGACTTAGGTCATTTCGAACTGTGCAGTCCAGCAGGACAGGCAGCTGCCATTTTATGCACATATCATGCCTTGCTGCACCAATATAAGTGTGCCATACATGGTTTTTTGACCAGGATGCGGATGCTTATGTTGTGCCATCATGGTTAGGCTGCTACATGTGACATGCATGACATAGTGACGTGATATGGCCAGTTGTCACATGACGTGCATGTCCAGATGCTTGGAGCCCCATAGGCGGTGTAACCTTATAGGTATATAACATGACTATAGTGATGATGTATAAAGCATGTAGCCATATACGTATATAGCTTGACCATAATGACATGCTCAGTTCAGGACAGCTCAGTGTACCAGATAGGGAACGTCACACAAATGATGTGTGTCACAAACTATTGATAAGGGCCAGCAATGTGCAGCAAGGATGGTGCTCATGCCGCACAGCATGCCCAACATAGGGTGTGTCAGCAGTGCAAGGCATGTCTATAGTGTTAGGTGTGTGCGATGAGGACCTATTCAAATGACATGTGTGGAGTGCTTCTCACATTATATATTATCTCCTCTCTATCCTAGATGGCCTTTCAGGAGGACATTGAGACATCCACCAGTGTACCGTCTGCTAGTCGATCTTTCAATCCTGATGGCAACCATACAGCTTTGGTCCCTCCCAGTGTCAATGAACAGGTGTATAGAAACAGGAAAAACTACCACTCCATCAATGTTCAGGTGGTGTGTGTGGCAGACCAGTACATCTCCCAAGTGACAGACAAGTTTCCAGGATCTGTGCATGACTCCTTCGTTCTGAGGAACAGCAATGTCCCACACATGATGGCACGTTTACAGAGAGAGAGGGCTTGGCTCACTGGATGTGTGTTTTTGTTTTGACACCTGTCATCACAATCTTCCCTGTGCCTGTACCTGTAGCGTAACAAGGCCTACCTCTAGAACACAGGTGACTCTGGCTATCCTAACCTTCCCTGGCTGTTGACACCAGTGAGGTACCATGCCACGGAAGGGGAACTCCATTTCAATGAGGACATTTGGCCTACTGAAGGCAAGATTCAGGTGCCTGGAACTCTCTGGCGGTGCCCTCCTCTACAGTTCCCAAAAGACATGCCAGATCATAGTTGCCTGCTGCTGTATGCTCCACAATCTAGCCCTGAGACATCAGATACCATTAGTAGCTGATGAGGAGAAGGCAGCTGGACCAGTGGCTGGTAATGCAGACCTGGAAGTGATGAGGAGGAAGGTGCAGCTGACTACAGAACAGAGCTAATCAATCAGTACTTCATACAGTTATGTTGTGCATGTACTTGCAAGTCTTGTATTTCCACATTGTTTGGTGTCAATGGTCATCCTGGTTAGGATCATCAGTGATAGTGTAATGTGTTCCTATCCCTATGTGTGTCTTGTGGGAGGTGACTGATTTTATGTAAGGTGCAGAGTTACAGTGACTAACATGTATTCTATGCAGGTTGTAAGTATCACATCTCCTATGGACAGGCTTTTACTGTGCTATGTGTCCAGCATTCTCCTGTCATTCTAGAAAGTAACTGTGTACTGTGAATCTTTGCTTCATCTACATATTGCATGAGGCATTAGTGTTAATTAGCCTTTGGTAACTGATTACAGAGTGGAGTAGAGATTAGCCCATTACAAATACCAGCTACAGCGCTATGTGCTGTATTCCCTGAGACAGGTGATGTAGAAGTTACATCTGTTGTACCCTGTTTAGTTGCCAATCCACACTGTGCATGACAACTATGAACTACAAATGTGTTTTGAGTGCCACTATGCCTACTATCCCGATGGAAGTCTCTGTCGTGGTCTTCTTGCAGGTTGGATTAGTGAATATGCTCTGGTGTGTGGCTGGACTAGTGACACCCTTTCATCTGCCCTGGAACGTCTGTTATTCTGTGTCTCCTCCAGAGAATGCCTCCCTCTACTGCCCATTACACTGCCTGTTGGTTTAGGGGGCCATGCCCACATAAGATATTGCTGAACAAACTTTTGTAATAGTACAAATAAAGACACATAGGCATTTGTTGTGATCTACAGTGTTTATTGTGCATTAATTGTCACAGAGGGGATGAGTGGGGCTATGGTGGTTGAAATCATCAGAGTAGGTGGCACAGCTGTAGGTAGCACAGGTCCATTGTTCAAGGGCCATGGGAAAAGTGGAGAAATTACTTTGAACGTTCAACAGAGTGCCTCGGTGACACACAAGGGAGAAAACATCAGGAAGGGTCACTTCCTGGCAGTTGGGTTTGTCTTGGCATTTGCTGCAGCCAGATGTCTGGATGGACATCCACATTTGCAGGTGGGTCCTTCAGCTACAGAGGGAGGGGTGCCTGTGGGCTGTGGTTCTCCTGGCAGGGCCTCCATTCCACTAGCTGCCTGAGATGTTGAGGGCTCAGATGTGGGTAGTGGAAGGGCCCTGCTGGTGGGTCGATGAAGCATGCAGGGTGGTGTTAATGTCCTTGAGCACCCCTGCAATGGAGGCCATGCTGGCATTGTGGGCCTGCCACTGCTGCATGACCTCCTGGTGGTTTTCCCTCTACAGCCTTTGGTTTTCCCCCAACATGTTGATGATCTGGCCCATCCTGCCCTGGGATTGATGGTATGCTCCCAGGACTTGGGAGATGGCTTCATGGTCAGGCGACTGCCTTGGGTGCCCGTCCTCTGGCCCACAGGTTCCCTCCCATGCTCCCTCCCCCATGTGCCTATGCCCCTGGCATGGTGTGCCCACTCCCAGTGTCAGCAGGGCCTGCATAGTCTTGGGTGTGAGGGGTCGACTCATGTCCCTTACTGTGGGGCACACTCTTAATTGAACAGTTTTTGGGACAGGTTTGGGGACGAAGGGTTGGCTGGGATGTTGGTGCCACAGCATGTGGGTGGTTCGATGTGGGCAGGGTGAGGCAGGGAGTGATAGACTGACCAGGAGTCCCAGATGAGCCAGGTAGGTCGTCACTGTCCAGACTTCCAGCGGCGTTGTCTTCACAGGGGCCTACGTCCTGAGGAGGGCTGTCAGTCTCTGGTATCCTCTCCATGGTGTCACTGGCAGGGGCACCTGTGGATGGAGTGAGAGAGGGTTGATGCATACAGTGGCTTGACTTTATTCCCAGCAATGGCAATGACAGGTGCAGCACTGCTAACACAGTCTGTGGATGTTGGTTTGTGACATGTGAACCATGCTCCATAGGGGTTGTTGTTGGTCAGGTTTGGTAACTTTAGGTTGGTGGGTGGGTTCTGTTCCCATGTGATGGTTCACATGACATGTGTGCCAGGTTAGCATGTGGCAAGTCAGGCATGTTAGTTGTGAGTGTGCATGGCTGTACATTGCAGCATGTTGTCTAAGTGGGAGGGGGCTATATAAGTGTATGCAAGACTGCTTGTCCTGTCTGTGCATGTTGTGCATGGTGTATCCCTTCTTACCTACAAGACCATGTGTAGTCCATTTCTGGGTTGCTGATCTGGATTAGTGTCCCTTAGGTTTGCTGACAGTACTGTGTCTGTGTGTGGCGTTGTTTGGCATTGTGTTGTGCCATTGTATTGCTGTCATTGCCATGTAGTAGTCCTCAGTCGAAGCATCCAGTAGGTGTAGCTGGTGAAATAGTCATACATGCAAGAGATATGATGTGAGGTGCCCATTGCAGTTTTTGATGAGAATGGGCAGGTGCATTGTGGGAGTCGTAGTGATTGTGATTGGCAGAGCTATCAAGGCACTTGGCAGGGACTGTATGGGCATTGAGGCAGGGTGGTGGTGTGGCATGCAGGTGAGGGGCATTAGGTGATTAAGTGGAGGGTGTTGTGAAAGATTAGGTGTATTGGGGAGTGATTGGGTGGTGAGAAGGCATGGTGACCATACAATTTAGTTCCATGGGAGTGTTAGTTACTTACCAGTATCCAGTCCTCAGGGTATTCCAGTCAGGCCCTCTGGATGCAGGATGTCCAAGACCTTCTCCTCCCACGATGTAAACTCTGGGGGAGGAGGTGAGGGCCTACCACCAGTCTTCAGCACAGCAATTTGGTGTCTTGGAATGCACCTTCCCCCTAAGGTTGTTCCACCTCTTCCTTCTGTCCTCCCTTGTGCGTGGATGGTTACCCACTGAGTTGACCCTGTCGACTATTCTCTGGCATAACTCAATGTTCCTAGCAATGGATGTTTTGTACCTGTGCCCCAAACAGTTGTGGCTCTACCCTGACGATTTCATCGACCATGACCCGCAACTCATCGTTAGTGAAGCAGGGTGCTTTTGACGGGACATTGTGGTTGTGGTGTGGGTCGGGTTGGTGTTGTGTGTGTCAGGGTGCAGTGTAGGGTGCTTGGTGGGGTGGGGGTGTTTGGATGTGTATGGTGGTTGGTTCTGGTGTTAGTGTGCAGTTGTGATGTGCGTATAGTGTTGATCGTGCAGTTGTATGGTGTGTGCTGAGTGTGAAGTGTATACGTGCCCATGGTGTATATGTGCTAAGTAACACGTTTGTGGGACTTCGCTGTCTGTGAATGTGTTTTTTGTTGCAAAGAGTTGTGGGTTATATGGGGGGGTGTTATGTAGTGCTGTGAGTGGGTGTGTCTAGTGTGTGCACGTATGTCAGGTGTGGGGTAACTGTCCAATGTGGTGGTGTATTCTGGCTAAGGTGAGATTGTGAGTGCGGTGGTTCGGGCTGCCAATGGTTTTCCATCATGGAAGAACCGTTGTGGTGACTTGTGGGTCGTAATCTGGTGGGTGGGAAGTTGTCAGACTAGCGGTGCTGGTGGTGGAACCGCATGTTTCCCACCCTCCAGTGCCCTGGATTTATGGCTGTTTTTTGGTGGTCTACAGTGTGTGACTCTTATTACATCAGTTGGATTACCACCACAATGGCGGTCTTTTGGCCCTATTTGACTAAAAATAAAATAAGGCTCGCCTACATACAGCATCACTTTACAAAAATAACACAGCTCGAAACACCAACCCTAGCAACAAACCTTTCCCATAAAGGCCACCTGCATTCACACACAATTCCAGGCATGCATGCCTACCCCATCTTGCAACAAAGCAGACATTGTTGATTACTACGCAGACATAGAAGTGGCAAGAATGTGACTTATGACTGCCAAGGAAGAATAAAAATTACAATGAATGGTAACATAAGTCAAGTAATGTTATGATATGCCTTGAAATATGATATCCTCAGCAGTTCTATGATAAGTCCAGCAGTGACAATATATGCCCTTTGCCAAACAAGGATATGCCCATTTTACAACAATACATGTCCTGGCATGATGTTGGTCCATTACCACTCTCTGCTGTGTATTCTCGTAGTATTGATATTCACGCTGTTGGGTGAAGGCAATTTACATATGAAGCACAGTCTCTTGGTATATTGTAGTGGGTTAGAGACATGTGAGAACATGTCCTCAACTCAAGTAGACTGAATATTTGGCCCTGGAAAATGATTGGGATTGTTTTGCATGACGCATTGGGTGCACATCACTACAAGAAAAGGCTATCCTTCCCATTTTCACTTTCAGGCTTAGGTGCTTGGTTATATTTTGTGGTTTGAAAGGAGATGACAGTTTTCATAACAAACATTAAATTACTTTCATGCACTTTGTTCTGCAGGTTAGATTGTACTTGCAACTGCTCAAAGTGCAGGGACAACTTGTTCTTGGTTGACTTTGGAACCCCTTGAAGATAATCAGGTCCAAGAATGCTGTTCCATTTTGCTGGGTTGTTTGGAGGCAGAGAAGGCACTAGAATGCAGGCAGGGGATGCTCCTCTTCTTCCTCTTACTGTCTGGTTTTAAATAGTTCTTACAGGACAGCATGGGGATGGGAGTAATACTAAAATATGAAGTATTATACCCTTCTGCTCCAAGGCAATCTCACGCTGATGAAGATGATCAATCTGAGCTGGTTCCAACAGGCCCTTCTTGAAGTCAAACATCCAAGGAGGGACTGGCCCCATGGAGCATTTTCAGTGTATGCCCAATAGACATATGGTAGACATGAACATGGCTGGAACAAGGACTGATGGTGCACTAGATTGTCTTTTCATTGTAGACCCAAACTGAGGCAGCTTTTGATTCCTTTATGAGTTTTCTAGTGGCCCCCTGTTCATAATAGGCTTGGCCATAGATTGGTATTTACTCATTGAATCTCCTTCCCTGAAAGAGAATGGAAGAGACCAACCCTTTCAGCTATGACGAGGTAGCTGTAGTGGGGATATATTTTTGACATTGAGTCGCAAGTTTGTATCTCAGGAAGCAACACATGGAGATTCCGTCCAAACGTCCTCAAACAAAGGGTAATAGAATTACATGCTAGGGAAAATCATTCATTCTTCTATGGTAGGGATGTATTCCCTCAGAGACCAAGGATTTTTTGTAACATGATTCGTGGAATTTGTGGTATTTTCCAGCGCTGAGAAAGGTGAATGATCTGAAGGTTTCAAGCATTTGCTCATTCAAGAATTCCTGAAGGAAGTGATTATGCACTTGTGGGACCACTCCCTTCAAACATTTGTTGTTGCTTCTCTATGCTTATATGTTTGACATAGATAGAACTGCAATATTGATAGTGTTACTCTGAGGACATTGGCATCTTGTTGTGATGTGATAATGTCCCATTCCTTAGCACTTATTTGGCACTCACTGTGAAGCTTCAGATCTATGTTCTCAACAGTATCTTCTTTAGCTATTCGTTTTCTGTAGCCACTAAAGATTTTGGATGGTGATATGATCTCTGCAATATGTCTAGGTCATCAATAATTCTCGAACAGAGATGATGAGATTGAGTGGAAGGTGGTGTCTTTGTCCTCTTAGTGCATACATTTAGGGAACTATAGACAGGTATGATTCAACTATTTTTTACTGCATAGATAGTCCTAGCTTGCTTTCAACAACATTTGTGTCAAGACTAATTGGACAGAGCTGTATGACTGAGAACTGACACTCTGGATGGATTTGTCTTGAACATTACAGCTGAGGCCCTCAGGTAAGTGTCTGCTGGTTTAGTGCTTCTTTCTAGGCTTGAGGTGTCACTTTGTAAATAAATCACACCCATCATTTGTTCTCTCCAATTGCCTTCAACAGGCAATCTCCATTCCATCCAAGTTAAGTCCTGTATGAGTTATGACTGCTCTGCACTTGGACGTGGACGCAAACTATCTGGACCGTGTCTTGAAGCAATGACATGCCTTGTACCCTCATAGGCAATGGAACAATTAAACAGTTTTACCTGCAGATATCTTAAGTCAGTGGACTTAGGAAGAAAGATATGGACATAAAGAATTAGGGCCTTCTGACAGTTTGGGGATTTTGTTCTTCATACAATTTGGAGTGTTTTCCTCTGCTGCTTTGTTGGGCTTGGTCTCACTCTAGGGACATGGATTTGAGCTCGTGCTCACAGGTTTAAATCCTAGCAGGTCTTTTCAGTCCTTCTTCCATCAAGGTCAGGAAAATGACTATTGTTGAGCTGGGTAACAATAAACATCTGTTATTTCAGTATCAAGATACTCTTCACAGTGAATGTATGCTTTACAGATGCAAGTTTGGTTGCACTGAAACCCAGTGTTGATTTAGTTCCAGACAAGGGCATGGATTTTGGCTACTTTACAATGAAAAGTGGAATCTGCAAAGACTTGATGTATCACTTTGTCTTTTGTAATGTCCTTGTTGCTCCCAGGGCCATATTATCAAAAGTGTACCAGGGGCGCAAAGGGCATATATGCCCAATTTTTTGCTATTGGGGCTATTTCTTATTTGTGAAGGGTCTTAACTCATTTGTGCAGCCCCTTCAGTTAGACTCCATTACCACAATTGTGACCTCAAGGGAGTGTTCTTTCGTTTGCATTCCTCCAGGAAGCCCAGTGAAAGGGGATGCTGTCACAAAATTGACACACCTGCAATGAGATATATTTGGAAAAATATTGAGTTCAAAATATTGAGATGCTCAAATATTTAAATAAAATATTGTTACTGCAAGAAAATCATGATACAGAATATAGTTGTCAAGAATATTGTTTTTGGTAAGAAATATTGCTTTCAAAAGTATTGTTGTTTTTATTATCATTTTATTGATATAGTTGTAAAAAAAGATTTTGTGTTTTAGTTAATATGTTGGTTTTAGGTGGTAATATTGCTAGTAGAATTGGTATTTTGTTTAAGGATATAATTTGTAATTTAAATGTTTTAGTAATTTGTCATTTTAATTAGTAAGTTTAAGTAGTGGGGTGTTGAGCTTGTAGGAGAGAAAGTGTTATAAGTAATCTAAATTTAATTATTAGTATTTTTATTGTAATATAATTATTAATTGACTATTAATTGTGTTACTTGTTTGTTAGTTTATGTTTTGTATTTTACCATGTTAAGTTTAATGCATATGTTAATGCTATCGTATATTAGGATCTAATATTTTAGTATTAGTTTATTGGGTGTGTAGGAGTATAGGGTGAGAAATTAATTAAATTATGATGAATTTAATTTTAATGGTACACATTTATTTAGTGTGCATTAATTAACAATTTGACTATTTTTAATTATATTTTATTTATTTTTTAGATGCCTGTTAATTAATATAGCATTAATATTTTTTATGTACCATAATTTATTATGCTGTATTATGTATTAAAACAGTTTAATAAATTATTTGAACTTTTATTGTTATACATAATCCTCCAAAGTCCAACACCGCCCCTACTGTCGCTTATACTGGAGTGGGGAAAGTAAATCTAACCCTTCCGAATTCCAATGCCTTCCCTACTTTTGCTTAGACTGGAGAGGGAATAGTAAATATAACACCTCCAAATTCCAATGGTTTCCCTAGTGTTGCTTAGACTGTAGTGAGAATGGTAAATAGAAACCCGCCAAAGACCAACACTCTCCTTACTGTTGCTTGGATTGGAGTGGGACTAGTACATCTAACCCTTCCAAAGTCTGAATCCTTCTATAGTGTTGATGTTACATTGTGCCTGGCTTCACCTGCGTCCTGCTGTATTTAGCGGGACCTGTGCTCCATTTACTTGCAGGGGAGCAGTATTGCCTGCAAGCCGCCACATAAGCCTAAGGGCACTTCCTCGTGGCAGCTGGCCCGTTGGTGTGGCCTCTGCCAGTCCTCTCGTTTGGAGGGCCAGGATGGTGGACACTACTGTCTTTCTTCTCCTTCCTAGAATTCCTGGGAAGAAGCTCAGGTATAATATTTCCCAAATCATCATGGAAACTGTTCCTTATTTCTCTTAGGTCCCTTCCCAATCCAAAAGGGGGTTAATAGTTTGCTGATGCAACTTCCTGTTCAGGAAGTATATAAGGGGAGGGTTTCTCCAACTCCCTTGGGTAGCAACACTTCTCGCTTCTGCTCGTGTATTTCTTCGCTCCAGTTGTTTCTTCACTCCTGCTTGGGCTTTTTCGGCATTTCAGTTGATGTTTTGCTCCTGCTGGTGATTTTCTGTGCTCCAGTTGATTCTTCGCTCCTGAAGGTACCTCCTCTTCTGCTTGTTCCTTGCTCCTGGCTGGTTTTTCTCCCTGTTGGTGTCATCCCTCTTATCTGTGTACTGGTAGAACTCCTGTGTCCTGTTCCTGTCTATAGGGCTTCACATCTCAGTCTTCATATTCTGGAACCTTACAATCTTCTCAAGATTTTTTTTCCTTTTAGGGTTTTTTCTCTTGGGTGCTTCTTCTGTAAGGCACTATCAGCTTAGATGCTATACGTGGCATGGGATAGCATCTAAGCTGCTGGTAAGGGGTTGCCCATATCTCTGGCGGACAGGAATGGTTAAGAATTTGACTTTTAAATCGTCACACCCTCCAAAGTCTCAGATCCAAAGCTCTTTGCCTGAGTCTGACATTTGCTTAATGCTTAAACTGGAATGGAAATAGTAAATCTAACCTCTCCAAAGTCCAATCCTTTTCCTACTGTTTCTTACACTGAGTAACAATAGTAAATCAAACCATTCCATAGTCCAACACTTTTTCTACTGCTGCTTGGACTCGAGTCAGAATAGTTAATGTAACCCCTCCAAAGTCCAAAACATTCTCTACTGTTGCTTAGACTGGAGTGGGAATAGTAAACCTAACTTCTCCGATGTCCATCACTTTCCAATCTGTTACTTAGAATGGAGTGGGAATAGTAAATCTAAGCCCTCTTAAGTCCAAACGTTTCCCTACTGTTGATTACAGTAGATTTTTAATATTTTTTAAAATGATTTTGTGCTTAGCAATGTTTGTTATTTGTACAGAATTGTTTTTACTGTATTTCATTAGTTAATATATATTATATTTATATAGTGTTTTAATTTATTTTATTTATATTATTTCTTTAAATAATTGTAAAATTATTAAAATAATATTAATATCTGTTAAATACATTCCTTTTTAAATTTAGTGAATTATTAGTGAATGCATTTTATTTTAATTTGTTTATTTTGATATTTTGTTTAGGTTCAATAATTTATTGGTTTATTTATAAGTTTGTTACTTTTTGATGTATTTTGCAATTAATATGAAAATTACAATCAGTTTATTGTTGAATTAAGTTAAAATTATATATGTGTGTGTGTATGTGTGTGTTAATACATCTATATACGTATATGCTTAAGTATATATCAAATGGAACTTGAGTCCAATTGGGCTGTTTTTCAGTACAATATTGTGAAGGAATATTCCTAAGGGCTATTAATTGAGAATTTTATGGTTATTTTGGTAAGAGTATACACACCAGGAGCACATACCATGTTTGCAACAGTAGCCCACCTGGGCTGTATTAGAGATTCGTTGGAGCAATACTTTGCATGATATATGACTGATAAGTGTGAATATGAATAACTTTTATGGTTTGTTTCATTGTTTCATTGAAGTTAATCAATATGTATTATCTGTGTCTTAGGAGTGCTTGGTGCATTTGTAGTTTCTTGCCGTTTGTCCTTTGTCTATGTCTATACACTTTGTATTTAACTTCAATGTACTTTGGTGGGTTAGTATGTGATCAAGGCTCTTTAGAGCTGAAACCAGTCATGATAAATAACCCTTTTCACCATGTTGCACCATTTCCTGAGTCAGGTGCCTTTCCTTGACTCCGACTCTAGTTTGTTGTAGTATTTTACATATATATATTACCTAGCACCGGGCGCCACTAGGCAGTTATAGTTAGGACCATGTTTCCATAGGAAAAGCATTTTTCGACTTGCCTATATCTTTGGCACCGTTTCACGAATCAGCATAAAATTTCCCCAGAAAAAGTGTTGCGGTGCTTCTTGATGCACATGGAAAGCTTCAGGGGGATCTGTCAAACAGGGTCTAAGAAAAAGGGGGCTAAAAAAATGTTGCATTTCCCATGTTAGTTTCCATAGGATTCTTTGACACTAGAGGCCAAACCACTGGACGGAATTACACCAAATTTGGCAGAAAGCTAGCTACCTTGCTGTCGGTAAACAGATTACGCTTCCGCTTATTTGGTGTGAATCTGTTTGGTAGTCTTTGAGATATTGAAGGGAAAATAAATGTGTTTCTCTCTGGCTGTGAATAATTCACAAAATTCAAGAATTTTCCACAAATACGCATGCAAAAAGAAGCATTGCAATTGGCTGACTGCAACCTGACTACAAAGTTGCAGCCGCCATTTTATTTCATGAGACACCGGGGGTGACACCGGGGGTGAAAATTCAAATTGAAAGTGGCATCAAGGGGTCAGGTTGAAGGTACTCTGACCCCAGGGGTGTGAAATAGTTGTGTTTTAGGTGCAAATTAAGGGTTTAAAATAACTATGCATCACCATGTGCGATATTTGTGAAAATGTACAAATTTTTTGAAATATTCGTGAATATGGAAAACTTTGAATGAAAAACCAGTCTCATTCATACACTAATTCATTCAGTCATACATGCACTCAGAGACTCATGCTTCCACTTACACACCCACTCAGACACTCATGCATCTCTTCTCACCCACTCAGACTCACACACTGACTTTCAGACCCACTCAAACACTCAAGCACCCACTCACAGATCCACTGACAGAGACAGACCCTGTGGCGAACCTGCACTGCCCACAACCAAAGGACGTGCATGGTGTGGGGTTGGGTGGTTATAAGGGCTTTGCTGCAAAGCCTGGCTGCAGGCCAAGCCTTGTGACAAAACTCTGCCATGCACTGTCAAGGGCCATGTGCGGCATGGGTTGGAATAACGTATAGTAATTAAAACTGCTTCACATTAAAAAACCGTACGGGCCTCCCAAATTTTAAATTAATGTTTTGCCCTGGGGGGTTGGTGGCCCTGTGGCACAGGGTCCGCATGGCCCACTTGCACATTTCTCTGTCATTGCCCCTGACGCCGAGGATGGGGTACTGTGTGCTCTCCTTCTGTTTCAATCCACCAGTGCCCCCGAGACTTCCTACCTGGGGCCAAAATAAAAAAGAAGGGCAGGAGACTGCCCTTTTTTAAATTAAAATGTCAGGAAAATCAGTGGATCCGGCAGCCCCCGCATTTTTCTCTGTCATCGCCCCAGAGAGACGGCGGTCCCGAAGGCTAATGCAAGCCCTGAGAGGGGGCCCTGTGCACCCCCTCCTCTTCCAATTCCCCATCGCCCCTGGGACCTGGCCCACCCAGGAGCAAAATAAAAAAGGGTGGGAGACCACACTTTATTAAAAAAAAAATGGGAAAATCTGCTGGTTTCAATTCAAAGATTTTCTCGAGATTTAATGAATAAAAAGCTTTTTAGCTCTGGTAGCGTCGGTAAGGGACTCATAAACCAAAGCTAGGGGCTCAGAGTGGCCCTACCCTGGCCCCTTTTCTTTTTTTCTGAAGTCGAGTCCCAGGATGGCTGCCAACACTTCCTTTTTTAATTGTTGGCAGACAATCAAATATCAGCATGGGGACAGTTAGATCTGTGGGGGATCTACATCCCTAGATATCTATTTCTGTTTTACCTTCAATATTGCCAAAACTACTCAACAGATTTACCCAAATCCCAAAAAAGCACTCATTCTGGACCAAGAGGTAGCTTTCTGCTAAATTTGGTGTATTACTGTCCAGCAGTTTGCTCTGTAGTCGTGTTCAAAATCCCAATGGGGAAATGCATAGGGAAAACGTATTTTGGGAACCTTCATTTTCCTCACCTCCCACTTGACAGATTACCCCGAAACTTTCAAGAGAGCAGCTGAACTGACCAAAGTATTCGGTTTGAAAATATCGTGAAAATTCGTCAAGTGGCGCCAGAGTTATTGGCAAAACAAAAAATGCTCTTCCTATGAAAACTAGCTCCTAACTATAACTACCTACTGATGACTGCCATTAGGTAATAGATATATAGATAAATAGATAGATAGATAGATAGATAGATAGATAGATAGATAGATAGATAGATAGATAGATAGATAGATAGATAGATATTTAAAAAATATAATTTAAATAAATACATAAAAATAATATTACATTTAAAGAGTGAAATGTTTTAAATACACTACTTTAAAGACTATGGGCCAGATGTATCAAAAAGGCCTTTTGTGAATCGGAAATAGCGATTTTTAGGAAATCGCTATTTCTGATTCGCAAAATGTAATGTATCACATTTGCCATTCGGTAATAGCGATTTCTTAAAAATCGCAAATGCTATTCCCGAATAGGAAATTGCGATACCGGCCCCCATTCGCACCTATGGGCCTGTAGGACCATATTTGTGAATTTTTGCATTTCCAAATTGCGAATTCCTAACTGGAATTCACAATTTTTGGAAATGCAAAGTCCAGGGTGCTGGGGGCCTTAGGCCCCCTCTGCTGCACCCCAAAATATTTTTTTACAACATGTAAGGTGCACACATGCCAAAAGGGCATGTGTGCTTTACATGTAAATTTTAAAAATGCATTTTAAATGTATTTTTTAAATTTGCACATGGTTACCACCAAGTTCAACTTGGTGGTAAATAGCGATTCTTTAATGCCCAATTCGCTTTAAGGAATTGCTTGTTATGTGTGCTTTAGAAATCGCAAAGAAGGATTCCTTATTTGTGATTTCTTATTTAGAGAGTCGCAATTTGCGACTCACTAAACAGGGTTGCAATTTTAAGGAATCCCTATTTTAGTGATTCCTTAAAATTGCATTCAGAATGCCTTTGATACATTCTGAAATGGCTTTTTGCATTCGCAAACGGGCATTCGCACCGTTTGCGAATGCAAAAAGTTTTGATACATCCGGCCCTAAATTTAAAACAAACAAAAACAATATTTTTGACTGTTTTTGGTCAATATTCTTATAAAAAATATATTTGACTAAACAGTTTTGTAATTTAAATTATAAGCATAGGGCCCCGATATTTTTGACCACAATATTTTTGACACAGTATTTTTTTATTATGATGTTTTGGGATCAGTGATCCCAATGAGCTCTCTGCACCCCACCCCCGTTGAAATGCAGGCCAGGTTGCTGCCTGCACAGTGAAATGCAGACAGGGGGCTTCAAACAGTCAGTCTGCCTTTCACTAATGTGCTATCCCTAGTAAATTTGGAGGTCTGTGACTGCACTGGGAACAGCACAATTATTGTGATTTGGTCCACTGACCAAGTCTGTGCCCAGTGCACCCTGTTAATATTGCATCGAAATGAAGGCCAGTGCAATGTCTGTAATAAAAGCCTTGGTGTATTTGTTCCTAGTGGCAGATTGATACAAGTGCTCTTTTGCTCCCTGAACAGATGTACATTCCAGGGTGTGTGTTTCCAAACTTGATGTACCAAATTATCTTGTTTTTATATTTATCACTGTGGATCCTCATTTAGGATGTAGATGGACAGGCTGCCACAAGTGTATAAATAGGGTCTAGAATCTGCCTTCAACTTACTTTCTGAAGATGTTACTGTTTCCTTGAGTAGTGTGACGTCAGAGAACATGAAACAAAGGCACACCTCCTTAAAGTTGTTGCGTCATTAACAGTTGAACAGGGGTCAAACATACACCTTTGTTGGCATGCCTCTACCCATTAGAAACATTTGAGAGCAGGACCTTTGAATATGATTCAGAGTGAATATACTCCCAGTTTGGTGTATTAAAACTTCCCACTTTGTGAATTTGTGCAATTTATGCATACATACGTTATGAAATTTCAAATATGTAAATCATATTTATGTGTGGAAAAAGCTTTGTGAGCCTGGCCCTTAGTGGCCAGTGGTGTAGCCAGGGTGCCGTGGGCCTTAGTGCAAGCAAGGAGATAGCCCCCTCTCACCACTGGTTGAATAGTAAAATACCCTCAGACCTCTGTGTCCTCGTGCCACTGCACCTGGTGCACTATTGATAGCTATGTCACTGTAAGTGGCCTGAGTCTGGAGTTTGTGCTTCACCATGTCTTTTTAGGTTGAGTGTAGGCATATGGCCTCTTGTATACTTTTACGTATACTGCTTCTGTGGGCTTAAAGCCATTTAATTTGCTTGTTTTAGTATCATTTGAAAAACCCTTACTTGCTAATGGTCAGTCCTGCCTCTTTGTTCTTCCTTTTTCTCTGTGGGAGCAGGGACCAACTACTGTATAGTCCCGCTTCGTCTTGTTTATATGTTCTTTAGGAGACTTGTTTTTTTACTGTTTCCTGCTCGTGTTCCGAGAAGCTTCCCTTTTCATTTGCAGAGCATTCTTGCTCTCAGCTTAGCCATAAACAAAGCTGTAAATCAGGCTGTTATCTTGGTCACAGTGGAGCGAGGGCAGAGGCCTGCTTGTTTATTTAATTACCTATTTTAACTTTGCAATGCTAAGGTAGCCCAAACTCGACCCAAAGGTATTGGACACTTTACATGAGTACCAGGTACATTACACAAGGACAAATCCATGTTTTGTAGGCATGGGGAGATTAAATGATGTTGAGCCGATGCCGTGACTCGAACCCGGGTGTTCATTTCCACAGTCAGCAGCTCTAGTTGTTGTGCCACTCCTTCTACCTGTTCTATCAGATTTCCCTGGAGCACATGAGGCATTCCAGTTCCTTTCATTGTTACAGTGCGGCACGCTGCACTTTATGTTTACATATGGCAGCTGCACTTTTCTTTCGTTCTCTCTGACTCACCTACCTCAATTTTTTATTTAATTACTTGGTCTTTTTCTTATGTCTGTGTTGTTTCTCATGAAATTACACTCTTGAGTATGTTCCATTTTACGTATGCAGCATATGAAAAGTGTCTCTATTGAGCGCACATCTATTTGCTTCCTATCTTCAGAGCCTGCTTCAAGGAATTTTGGCCCATATTTATACTTTTTTAGCACCGTATTTGCGTCATTTTTTGATGAAAAAGCAGCGCAAACGTACAAAATACAATTGTGTTTTGTAAGTTTGCACCGCTTTTGCATCACAAAGTGGCGCAAATCTGGCACTTAAAAAGTATAAATATGGGCCTTTGTGTCCTGTTCGCATGTTTGTGCAGGATAATGATGGTGAGCCCAGTTGATTCGTTTACCCAGTGCTGGTGATGGGATAGATCCAGGTTTAATGCGGCATGACCGCAAGGCCAGCATTGTCAGGTTCTGTTGGTAAGTGCTGTAGGAGGACCGCTTGGCACCCCAGCTTTCACTGCCAAAAACAAGAAAGTCACACAAAAGAGTACTGAAATCAGTGCACAGTGGCCTGGCCTCCGAATTCACAATCCTACAGCTAAACATACTTAGTCTGGTCACACAGACCTCTTACATATGGCCTGGCCTCTCTAGTCAGTCTGGCTCACTGAGGGGCTGATTTTTAAAAAGTAGCCCTGCACCCAGTGCAGCGCAACTTTCCTTGCGCCCCTTCGCGTCCCCCTACCGCCACCATGTGTGCACCATATTTAAAATACAGCACACCATGACACAGGGTAGGGGGCAATAGCATCAGAATTCCTGACGCTATTGATTTACTCTGCAGGAGTAGTGCCAAAAGTTTTGGCGCTACTCCTGCAAAGTACATAGACACCCATTGTATTTCATGGCATGCTCCCTTTTAACACCTGCTCTTAGTACGCGTTAAAAGTGCCGAAAAAATAGCACACGGAAATCTCTTAGATTTTATGCATAAAGCGTGTAAAAATCCACTTTAGCGCCACCTTGGTGTGAAAACAGTGATGCTATGGCGGTGCTAAGGTGACGCTAAGGCCTCTTAAATCAGGGCCTGAGTTTCATGAAGGATATTCAGTGTGTTCCCCTCATTTCTCTCAGATTGGCACAAGGCATTAACCTCAATATAGCGCCCGACCAGCACTGTACACTGCTCAGTCGTGCCATTGCAATGTACGATGTTATGAATCTTTCTCTTTGCGTATTGCCTTGCGTCTTTTCTTCTTCCTAACAAGAATTTGCAATGCAATTGGTCTTGCATTTGTGAAAGTTATAGCTGTTGCCATTGAAAATGGCATTTTTTTTACTTTTGTGTGTTTTTTTATGCAGAGGAGTGTTGATATTTGCCCCTTAGCCATCTGGCACCAGAGCTAAGGGATCAGGGTGTCTCTACCCTTGCACCTTTTCTTTTTTTTTTTACTTTTTTTCCAGGGACTTAGCTGAAGAAGAGCCCTCAAGTAGAAAGTGTTGTCAGCCAATCAGGTATTAGCAGGAGGACATTTGAAACAGCAGAGGATCAGCGTCCCTGTATATCTATATATACTCTATTTTCTCCAAAACTACTGAAGGGATTTACACCAAATCACGAAAAGTGTGCTTTTTGGACCAAGACCTACCTTTCTGCCAAATTTGGTGTAATTCCGTTCATCGGTTCGGGTTGTAGTCATGTTCAAAAATTTGAAAAACCCCAATGACTTAAAATTAGGGAAAAGTGTTTAGCGACCTCCTTTCTCTCAGCCCTCACTTGACGGATCACCCAGAAACCTTCAACCAACCAAAGTATAAGTTTTGAAAATTTTGTGAAGATTTGTCAAGCAGCTCCAAAGTTATTGGCAAAACAAAAAAACAATCTGTCAATGGAAAACATGGTCCTAACTATAACTTCCAGTAGTCAAGATTTATATATATATGTATATATAGCAATATATATCTATATATTTATGTATATATAAATATACAGACACACACATACATACATATGTATATATATATATATATATATATATATATACACACACACACACACACACACACATATATATATATATATAGCACTGCAGTCATTTAACCCTTTAAAGAGGTACGATATTTAGAAATCCTTTCTCTGGTGATGAATGACCAGTGCCACAGAAAAGGCTGCTTGAGGTGAAAAGGAACAACATGCAATCGAAGATAACTGTCCCCTGACTCAGCCTTCTGACGACTTTATGTGCAGCCCCATGTCACCAGAAACTCAGATTTACGTGTCTTGTTTTTAGGTTGAACAAGAAAGAATGTAGTTTCCTGAAAATGTTGATATAGCGGATGAATGCTTCCAAAGCTACAATGCCCAGGGTGCTGCATTCTTGTGATGGAAGATGAATGTTAGAATGTAGGTCAGCCCTGTAAACCGCTGTCTGGCCCGACACTTTTTAACTCCTTGGAACATGTGGAGATTTTTTAAGGAGTGGATGTCTCCGAATAGCTCTGAAGCCTTCCCATTACGACTACATATACATTGAAAATACAGCAATGTGCTTGTTGGTTTCTATCACATTTAATTTCAAAACAAAATATATATTCTGGACTAGAAGAATTATAAGGTACTACTGGAAGGAGAGATGCAACGGATAGTGGTGGAGGTGCTGATAGCCCAGAATTCAAAGGTGTTGCATTATCTGAATAAGTGGCCACAGCCGATCTTCCTGCTTAGGCTTCTTCTATCTCCTTGTCACGCCCTCTTTCACAACCCACTAACCTGCTGGAATTAATTGCCTGCAGGTGTTTTCTCATTACCGTGCACATGTACAGCAAATTGACTTACTTGTTTTAGCTCAGTGTTCATGATGACTACTACCATAAGATCATTATGAACTGTAAATGTTCTAAATGATGACACAGCAGTGTACACAAATGGTAGTTTTGTCTGAAAACACATAAAAAAGAAAACAAAGAAGGATTGACTTTGTGTTATGTTTATTAAATACAATCAGACATCACTGTAGTAGTCTAATATTAACTCTCCATCTACTATGAAGCTACCATAAGGCACATGTTTAATTTACCATTTATATAAAAATTAATTGTAATTTAGTATTTCTGATACCTGAAAAATATGGTTAATATTGGTTGAAGCTCTTTATCTTTTGAGACATTTGGTTAGATCTGAAAATAATATTTCCTTTTTTTATTTTTTCTGGATTTTGTTGACACAGTCAACAAAACCAATAAAAACAATAGTCTCAACAGGAAACAGAAGGACAACAATTTTTTTAAAACTAAGGCTTTTGGGGAGGACCCTGGGGAATCACAACTACCTCATGATGGATGGTCGTATCACTCTCTCCTGCGACAATGACAGTATGCTGCTGTACTGCCCTATTTCTCTATTATATTGCAATTCTGTGTGGCTAGGGGTTGACCTCATGGCCTGGCCTCCTACCAGGATTGGCCACAGGGTCTGGCCCTCTAAGCAGCTGACCTCTGAGCAGCCAACCTTATGCCACCTGCGTTTCTGCAATACCAAAATATAACACCAATAAATTTAATCCAATGTATATTTCAGTAATTCACATAATGAAATGTTTATTAATATTTATTACTAAAAAATGTTTAAGAACCTTTTTTTTTAAAAACATAACACAGTCTCTTTCTTTTTTACATACTTTTTATTATTACATTTTGTGGGTGAAAAATGTGAAAGTAAGTAGTCAAAGACATTTTTAAGAGAAGCACAGGCATGAACCTCAGATGGCTGACATATATCTACATGAAACTGAACACCGGAACAAAGAGCTTGTACTCCTGATCCAGGTATTGCAGGTCATGGATTTCGCCCTAGGTTCCGTAGATGGGTCCAACTCCTCTATACAGAGCAGAGTGCAGGTGGGGTGTCACCGCTAAGAGGCATGGACATTAGGTAGGGGTACATGGCAAGGGGGCCCTTTGTCACCACTTTTGTTCGCACTTGTCATAGAGCCACCAGTTTGTGAAAAATGGTCTTGTGAAAAATTATGGGCCTGGGGCATACAAGTTGATAAGACTTGACATGTCACCCCGCTATACCAGATGACACCCTGTTATACCTCTCCTCGCCCAGGGTCACTTTACCACGACTGCTACAGCTACTTGATGACTTTGGCAACATATCAGGACTTCGCCTAAACCATAACAAATCTTTGATATTTCCACTGGCCTCACTAGTGAGCATGCCTCTAATGCCAATGCCGAACTTGGGCCTGCACTGTGAACTTGAACAATTCAGATACTTAGGGATCCAGTTGGCACACAACAGAGCATCACAGCTGTGATTAAATGTAGGAAGAGTGTTGGAGGCCTTACAGGTATCTGTGGCCTTCTGGAACTCACGGCTGCTTTCCTTTATGGGAAGGGACGCCATAGCAAAAACGGTGCTCCTCCCTAGATGCTTGTACTTGCAGCAGAATTCACTTAGCCCACTCCCACCCAAGATCTTGAGGCAGCTGGACTCCCTCCTCGTCTCACTCCTATGGGTGGGCTGATCCAATAGAGTGTCAATGTCTAAGCTAACAAAATGATTTGAAGATGGGGGTCTGTAAGTATCACGATTTGACCTGTATTATTATGCAGCACACCTTTAATACGCCGTTAAATGATTAGACACAAAAGAGAACTGGGAGAGGAGACTGTTGCTAGGCTGAGCCAAGGTTGCATAACTGCCTGCATTATTAATAGAGGGTGCAGGCATCTAAGGATCTCCTCTACATAATCTGACACACTGCTGGAATCTGGCAGCACTCTGTTCTGAAGTGGGTGCCGTTTCACAGGTAACTAGGGGTGTGAAGATTGAAACCTGTTACACAGATGATGGAAAACATGCCCTTCCAGGTGTATCAGCAGGGTGGTTGCTCTCAACTAGATTACTTTTATCCCATTGAACTGTTCGTCTCATTTGAGGAGGCTCGCCAAGCATTTGGACTCGGTCCTGGCCCTTTCTTACAACATGCTGGCCTGACTGAAGTAGCCAAGGCCGCTTGGCTCCTTATCCAGTGGCCCCTGCTGCCTCTCAAACACTCCGGATATTATTGACGTGGGGCTCTGGCCGTCACTTGATAGAGCTCTTGTACAGAGCCATGCATCTTGACACAACCAGGTCACCTCCTCGAGAACGAGCAACATGGAATCAAGACCTTGATTCTCCATTGGATGATGCAGACTGAACACAGGTTAATGCATACTGTGTCAAGTAATGCCCGCTTCAAGTTGATTCATTATAATTTTCTCCATAGAGCTTACCTCACACCTAAGACCATGAAACGTTTGGCTCCTTCTCACACAGACCACTGCCCATGCTGTGGAATACATGGAGCTGACTTTTTGCACTTGGCATGGTGCTGTGGCCCAGTCCAATGCTTTTGGAGACAAGTGGTTTCAGACATAAGAAAACCCACACGCTTACTCCCAACCCTCAAGCGACCAAGGAAGGCTGGTAAAATCCGTTATAAGTTTTTAGAACTAGCATTCGGGTTGGCACGAAGTAGGACAGCCATTACATGGATGGGGCAATGGGCACCAGATATGGTACTCTGGTGTAGGAAAGTCTCAGAATGGTCCCTAGCTGAGGAAATATACTTGAAACTTACTAGGAATGATGACAGGATGAACGAAGACCTATCAGATTAGAGGGACTTCTGTGACACTTTCTTAGACCTAGAATTGGACAATGACACCACAGATAGCGACTGAACAATTCGAGGGAAAGGGGGGACATGCTGACAGGAGGTCTCAGTTCAAAACAGATATGCTCTGGAGTAAACTACTCTTGTTCTGGGATGTTAATTATTAGCTGTGTAGTATTGTATGCTCAGAACTTACACAATGCAAAACTCTGTTTTAATAATGTGTGCTCAGATCCCTACCATATGCACTAATGCTTGCTGATTTCTTCTAATTTTTTGTACTGTTCTTTAAATTAAAATAAAGGTCAAACAAATACATTTTTAAGAAAATAAATAAAACAAACATGCCTCTAGTATTTCTTTCAACATTTTCCAGCTCAAAAAAACACAACCACAAAAGGGCCTTGCATCTTTTTTTTATACATTTTCAGGTCACATAAAATGCAGCCATAGTACCAGCTTCTAGAGGGCGCTGCACATTCAGCTGTAAAGCTAAAATCCAACTTGGGGAGTGCTTTAAAAATATTGTAAGCTCTCCTGGGGTCATGGTTTTAATGACCTAGGAGACGTACTGGTTTTTATATTGCTTCGGGGCTGTATCACTTCCTTCAGCCCCAGACAACATTAATAAAATGTGTGTTGAAGCAGCCCCTAATCAAGGGGTACCACCAAGCTTCAAAAAGTAAACAAAAAAGCCCTTGCAGAGCACCATGGGCAATCCATGAGGAAGTAGTGAATAATAAATAGGCACTTCCCTGCCACTCATTTATTATTCACTTTGGTCTCCTGGTGCCCACCAAGGACACTTTAATTTCATAAAATTATTGTGGAGGGCCATGCCCAGCCCCATTCCTGAGCCTTTATGGCCCCAGGGACCTCATTACTTCGGGCCTTCGTTTTTAAATAAGGGAAGAGGGACATACACCCCACCAACTGATCCGCCTTAGGCCCTGGGGAACTCATCTCCACCAGGGCCTTATTTACTTATTGAGGGGAGGCGGGCATGTAGCACCCTTCTCTGAGCCTCCTTGGGCCTCGAGCACTCCATCTCCCCAGGGCCTTTCTTATACATAAAGTGGGGGGGGGCATAAAGCCCCCCTCCTTAGGCCTCCTTGGTCCCCAGGCCCCACCCCGGGCATATCTTTCAAATGAAGCAGATGGGATTTGTGGCTCCCCCTTTCCGGTGTCCAAATCAGAGGTCTGCTACTATCTGAAGGGAGGATTTTCAAAACTTGTGCCAGGTGGAAGCAGGCATGCCTTAATTGTCCGTGGTCCTGTAGACAGGGAAGGCATGTTAGAATTGACTCAGAGGGAGTTTTAAAAATCCTCCCACCAGGTGAGAGCAAACATATGTTTCCCTTCCTGCACTGATGTGGGCAGGGAAATTACTGTGTCCCATGGGTGGGCACCCAGGGGCACACCTTGTGAACGGGCCCCAGGAATGGGGGTCTCCTCAGCCTTTTTGAGCTCAAGAAGGGGGACCATGTTACCCCTCCTCCTTTAAGATTGTGTATGGCCTTTGGAGATGGGTTCCTTGGGGCCATTTAATGGTTGGGGAGGTGGGCTGCAAGGCCCCTTTCCCCTTTTAAATGACATGTGCCCCCGGGAATGGGGTTTCAGGTCCCTATTAAGATTGGGGAAAGGGTGGCATGGCCTCCCTCCCATTTTTAATGACACCTGGCCTTGGGGACTGGGTCCTTGGGGCCTAATTATGCTTGTGGAGTGGGGCCATGTGCCCTCCTCCCCTCAAAAAATGTTATGCCACCCCGAGCCCGGGAGTGGCATTTTTTTTTTTTTTAAACGTACTGCAGATTCAAAGATCTACCGCAAATCCACAGCGAAATAAAAATAATGTTTTTCTCCATTGCGGGGTCCCTCTGGGATCCCACCACCAGGCCTAGGGGGTCAGAGTATCCCTACCCTGCCTCCTCATATTTTTTTTACAGTGTTTTTGGGACTTGGGACTGAGTCCTAAGATGACTGCTGCTACATCGTTGTTGATGTGGTGGCAGGCAATCAGATCTCTCAATGAGTTCTGTCACCCCGCAGATCCTCTGCACCATGAAATATACAAAGTGTTTGAGTATTTAGTTGCTCAATAACTACTGGATGGATTTGCACTGTGGTACGGTTCGTACTTTGGGAATAGGACTATGTAATTTAGGGCAACAGCACCACCAATTGTGGGTGACTGAGTCGGTTCCACACCGTCTGGAAGCTGTTGGACTGACTGTGCTAGCTTTAGTGCCTCACAAACCTAGAAGGTAAAGGTGATTTGTGGCAACCTAAACACAGCACCTTGACTCTTCCATTAACTCGTGGGGAACAGATCATACCCCTTTCTGTCAGTTACACAAAGACTCACTCATGCCAAGGGAAACGAAGCGATGAAAAATAAGTTTCATTATATTTATTGAAGCAAGTGCATCTGATTATAAAAAACGTGGGCTGCGATAATCAGGCAGATGAAACATAACACAGTGATCATTGTTACCATCAGAGTGAAGAAGATAAAACCCCCATCATCTTGATATGATACTAAAGTATAGAGATTCATACCTACACCCTAATATCTAAAACCTGATAGCCTAGCGGTAGTAACCCCTCTGCCTTTCCCAGTCTGTGGGAAGGACCCTGTCCCCATGACTGAAAGGTGGGCAAGAGTCTGCCTGTTGCCTGGTGGCAATCCTCCAGATTGGCTGAATAGTCAGAGCCAGGATCAGCAAAGCTGTCAATGGAATAGTGTATGTCGCAGGACGACCAAGACTCGAATGCTCTCTACCCCCTTAGGCCTACGTAGTGTTAATATATCAAATGTGATAGTGTTGTAGGAACAGGCCTCATGTGATTATATGTCTAAAACCCCTAACCCCTGGAGAGGCAAACTTAGTTAGAATATTGTGCACTGAACATGACAGACTTGAGCCAGGCAGAAAGTGAAATGCATGCAAGGGGCTGATAAAATGTGCAACACGTACAACTATTTCTTCTCTTTGAAGGCAGCTGATTAAAATATAAAAACAAGAAGCTAGAAGCTTGCTGTGCTAAAATATATGAAATTAATAAAATAAATAAAATGCATATGTGTGTGAAAGGGCACGAGCTACAGGCCTAAAGCTAAAATAAGGGTGCCCAACCTAGATACCCACAACAACATCAAATCAGAAAAAGAACTCTTTTCGAACCAAGATCTAACTTTATGCCAAATTTGGTATAAATCCGTTCAGCTTTTTGGGCTGTAGCTATGTCTAAAGTTCTTATAGAAATATGTAGGGGCAAATTACATTTGCGTCACCCCCCTCCCTATTTCCTCAGCCTCCACTTGATGGATCACCCTGAAACGTTCCAGGAAGGAGTGGAGGTAGAAGTACTTTTTGTTTGGAAAGTTTTGTGAAGAATCATTCAATTGTGCCAAAGTTATTAAGAAAATAAAAATGTTTTTCCCATGGAAACTGGTCCTACTATAACTATTGATTGGTGACCCCCAGTGGGTAATATATATACATATATATATACATACACACACACAAAGTTTGCCAAAGTTATTAGGAAAATAAAAATGATTTTCCTATGGTAAGTGGTCCTAACTTTAACCACTGAGTGGCGATCCCCAATGGTTCATTGTTCTTGTCCTCAGAAATTCAGTCTCACACACATTACACATAAAATGTTGCATTAGCAAGAACATCATCTCCTAGCAGTAGGTTCACATGAAAAGCTTCCGTTAAGCACATTTACCAATACAATGGACATTTCACAGTTTAATTCACTTGGTCAGCATTTTTATTAAACGCTAAGAAATACAGCTTCTGCAGGAGCCTGGCAAAATAGGACAAGACATTCACTAAGTTAAGGCCTACAATTAATAAAGTTTAAAGCATACTTCACAACCCTTAATATGATATATTACTAAACCAGTCTCACATATATTTAATATTTCATAAGTATTAATCATTGATTAGTACATTTAGTTAATATTGGTGGCTATTCTTCGAGGTCACATTTTCAAATGCGTGCATTAATTTTCTACGTTATTTCATTTTCTACATAAACTCATTATTCAAAATACATAAACACTTATTAATAAATGTTATTAAAGACACCTGCGCTAGCACCTGTCTGCATCCGTGATCAAGGTCTAAGGAAGACCGAAACGGGCAGGTTCACTGCTGTTTGAGGTCACTGTTGCCTGTGAAATTTACGATTTAACACTGAAAATGTGAGTGCCACTTTGTTTCTGTTTAGTGCAGTGGCGGAGTTTGGGAAATGTTTGAGTGGATTGGTCCTATCACTAAAGTTTGCACCACCAAGCCAAAGAGCGCCTTTATGCCCACAGAGGTTGGATGTAAGTAATCTGAGCGAGAGCTGCTGCCTCTGACCCGAATAAGACCAGTAGGTCCTTCTGCCTGGAAAGGTATGCAGAGTGGGCCTTAAATGGAATGAATGTAGGGCTCATATTTATACTTTTTTGGCGCCGCATTTGCGCCGATTTTTTACGCAAAAGCGGCGCAAACTTGCAAAATACAATTGTATTTTGTAAGTTTGCGCTGATTTTACGTTAAAAAAATTACGCAAATGCGGCACTAAAAAAGCATAAATATGGGCATAAGTGTCTATTGGTAAATTGCATACTGTTCGCTTTTAAAAATGAAATGTAAATCATTACCCATTGGAGGGAAGGAAAGGCGAATTTTGTACTCCTAGGACCAGCATGCACCAAATTAGATAACAATTGAATGGACAAAGCAATACTTAAAAGTAGTCATAAAAGTAAAGAAGGACTTGTTTGCACCCTTGATCAAGGAGGACCGAAATGCGTAGGGATTCTGCTGATCGGGGTCACTGCTGCCTGTGAAATTTACAATTAAACACTGAAAACTTGAGTGAGACTTTGCTTCTGTTCACTGCGGTGGCCGAGTTTGGGAAACATATATAAATATATATATATATATATAGAGAGAGAGAGAGAGAGAATGAATTATGGGTGGATAGTTGTAAAAAACGTGGTTGCTTTCAACGGTGTGCCGCAGACAATGAAGGTAAAGCTGTGATGTCTCTGATGATGTCACTTTGAAATCCCATGATAAAAAACATCCCTTTTGTTGATAGCTACCCTTCTACAATATGATGGTTACATATTCCCTCCCCAGCACCCCATATGTTGAGGTCATGGATCAGAAGTGCAGGAAGAGAGATGCCATTCTACACTAAAATTACCTTACTACCCCACCCTCACTTGTCTCAGGTTACTTTTATCTTGTGTATATTTTAGAAAATCAGGGATCCTGCTATCCTTCCCATCTTCCTGTGACATTACCTCTCTCCTTCCCTGGGAAAATAATGTCTAAATGCTTTTTATTATCACCCACCATGTTCGGTAACTCCTTTCCCCTACCCTCCTGCCTAAATATTACAAAGAAATGTCTTGCCACCCTCTACCACCCCTCTTGTTATTTCCTTTTCCTCCCTACCCGCCTGAGTTTATGGAGCAAGTGCCATTCTGGTTGAGACCCGTGGTCTGGGCACCTGCAAGCAGAATTCCAAGCACTATTTCTTCTTTATCAAGGCCAAACTAGAACAAACAAAATTGCAAATATTCAAGGGGTCATCTTTAATACAAACAAGGTGCTTCATCAGGTGGAAAACAAAGGACTAGGGCAGCCCAGGGAATTCAAGGTACATCAAGAGTTTCAGGAAGATATAGGCTTCTTGCTCGTGAAATAGTTAAGTGGTCTCAGGTGTCATTAAGTATTTGGCTTCTGAAGTACACTTCAATTTTGAAGGTGAACCTCAGTCTTACATTCTAGCATGACTCCGTTCAGCTTTTCCACATGATTGCATCATTCAACAATGATCCAACACTGGTACTATATTCCTTGTATAATGATGATAATCTTCCTCAGTCTTTAATTTGAGCCAGTTGTTGCCAATGGGGGCCACTGGCACTTATTTTTGGGGATCAGCACTTATTTTTCCGTATCAGATATTTACCCAGTTCAAGAGAGGGAAAAACACACAGATTGGAAGGGCGGAAGAAGAGAAAGATGAAGAAACTGTGCCATAGGGAGAAAGTAGGAACCTTGATTTAAAGAGGTATGAGGTGGATATACGACTGCGAATCTCAGTAATCGGTGCACTGAGGTCACATTGCACTAGCTGCTGGCTTCTGAGCAGTGATTCAGGCACCACCACTTGTTCTTTTACAAATGAAACACTGACCTTCCTTGGTTCATTTGGGCCATCTAGAGTACAATGCTTCTAACAGGGAATAGGAGGTGTTTGATGCAGCTTACCAGCAAGCTTTACCTTGCTGAAAGGTCATTTAGATGTCCAGAACGCACATAATTTCAGAGGGTATTATAGCATTTTCCTGCATTCCTTTTCTACTCAGTCATGGTGCTGGTCATTCTGACAGCACCAAGACCTGTCCTGGGCTCTTGAAGGCAGTAACATTCCTGCTATAATGCAGCCCAACAGAGAAACAAGTGTGTGAGGTTCTGTCAAATTTTCAATATTTACACCTAGGGTGGGCCAGAGCCAGGTGGTCAGTGCACCTGTGTAATTTAATGGGTAGGGTGTGAATGTGCATGAGCCCCCCTCCCCACTTGAATTGCTCTGGGGACTCACATCTCCATGGAGTTCGGCACATCATAGAATGGAGTCCAGGGGAGGGGTCCTGGCCCCATTACCTGAAGGAGGGCCAGCAAAGGAATTCAGGCCCTTGGATCCCCATCACCTGGGGCCTCAACCAGCCTTGACCACGGCTGTTGCACACCCTTCATGCCTGTGTCTGAGGGCTGGGTCACACCAGCCTTTCAGCGCCCTGCCCATGCTCAACGCAGCCTGGGGGAAACCTTACCCACTCCTGCCATGGGCAGGAGCCAGAAGGAAGGCTCCTGCCGCCTGGCAGAAGTAAAGAAGAATGATGCCACTCCCACACCATCTTGGGAGGCTTGTGGGTAGTGAGGGCCTTGGTGTTCCCGCTAGCCCTCAACGAATAATGAAGACGGTAGGTGTCCCTGGTGAGACAAGGGCACCAAAACTAAAAGTAAACACTGCAGTACAAGGCTGCATACGTATCCACTGCCTTCGTGTCCTGTGTCGAAAAAAGGCTGCCATATCATTCATCGCTCATGGCCTGGAGCACATCAAGCCACAGTGGTTGGTCTTATAGCTATAGTATGTGGTCTGCAAAGGTGGAAAAAAGACTCTGACACACACATTGTTGTTACATTGAACATTCATGTTTGAGGAATATATTGACAAGCAGTACAATGCTTGCATTTATAATGACTGCATTTAAATATGGTGGCGGCTTGTATTGTTTTTAAAGGTGAATCCTAAATTGTGATTCCTTTTTTTACGAAAGTGGTGACTCCTTGACAAAGCTTACAAGCTGCCTATTGTACCTTATGGCACCTCCTTACATAGTAATATTACATCCAATATCGGTAGGGGACAGCATGTGATTATGGGGTTAAGCACCCACTAGGAGTGAAATGTGATAGTAGGGTGTCACCAATGGAATGTCTATCCACCTCCTATGTATATTTAATGCATAATATTTTGTAGTGTGTGTGTAATAAGTTTACTTTTCCTTTTTAAAAGAAGAGCACTGACTGAACAATAATTTATTGAGTGATGTTTTTCATGCCAGCGAATTGGAATTGCTAGCGCACACTACCTCCCCTGAGCAGACTGTGAACTGCTCTGCATTGGCACCATGAGAGATTCAAGTGCTACAAAGGGGTACTTGGTTTTAGGTAAGGAGACAATTGTGGACCTATTACTTCTGAAGGACTCACACCCATCACAGCTAATTAACCCAATTTCTTACTATTGGCTTTACTAAGGCACTGTAGCAATCTATGAGCCCTTTCAGGCGGAACTGGAGCAGCTGTCATTTTATAGTGTGTACTGGATGTTGGTTTTTATGGGTGTCTGGTTAAAAGAGAGATTCTTCAGTATTTAGTTTTGCAGTGGTTATGTGTGTTAGTGTAGAAGTACAATGAATTAGATCTAAGAGGATCATTGTGTTGGTTTATGTGTAATGAACTTTTCTGTTTTTCTACTAGTAAAGCGGAAAGGGTTGTCTACTACTTGGCCAGAACGTAGTGTTTGCAATTTATGAACTATAATCCATGTTGGTTTTGTGATGTTGTGTCTGTGAAGTTGTGTCGCGTTTAAGCTAGTTTTAGCTCTTATGTTTCCCATTCTGTTAAGCAAAAGTTATCATCTTGTTAAACTTCATTTTAGATATTTATTATTCATTCATCCTATTTCCCATAGTTTTGTAATCCTGTCTTCGAGTACAATGACCCCTGATGAGGGCCGTCCATAAGGACGGCGAGGGAGAGTTAATCATTGCCCCATTCGTTCCCTACCCCTGTTCTCAGCTCAACCACCTTGAGCCCCGCAAAACCCATAACGGTCACAAACAGTCAAGGTGTGCTGGGTGGACATCAGAAGAAAAAAAAGGCAGCAGCTATGCAAGAAAGATGGTCAGAGCTGATAGACAGAGGAGGACTTGCCTCCCTAGTTTGCCTCAGTCCTTCTCCAGATCCTGCCTCCATATTTATCCAACATTGTCCAGTAGCACTTACCCTCCTCAAGTTCCCCCATAACTACATATAATAATGGTGCCACTTCCATCACACCACCCCCTCCAACCAATTCACTCTGATTCCTGTGAGCTTTGGCTGCATGACCATGTCCAGATATACCTGCTGCTTTCACACATGGGTGGGTGTAGGTGAATGAGGAAGCTGAAAGGCTGGTTTAGTCTGTGTGTGAATTAACCCAATTTGCCTTGACACCATTAGAGGTGGAGAAATAAAGAAAAGAGATTCTGTTGAGTGAGGAGAACATGTGGGCCCATTGAAAGAGAGAGGCATATTCCAGTTTGTAGTGTATCCAGTCCATGGTTTAATTAGAAGGAAACAAAGCACGGAGTCAACCATTAGAATCCTTAAGAAAGATAGAATATCTCACTTTGGGAAAGGGAGAGAAAGACCTCTGCTCTAGATATTGGACAGGCAATGGCCTCCACTGGTAATTAATTATTCCAGCAGAATTGCATCCTAGGCAATGGAAAGATTGATCTTGCGTAAAGGTCTTGTGGCCAGAAACAGCAAATGGTTCATATCAGTGGTTCCCAGACTTTTGACTTCAGTGGACCCCCATTTTATCAATACTGGATACCTTGGGACCCCAACTGAATAATTATTGGAATCTGGGGACCCCCCACTGAGTCATTAATTAATGCTGGGGACCTAATCTGCTAATATTATTTAATTTTCCCAGAAGTCACGGACCCCCTGAGTAGGCTTTGCGTACCCCCAGGGGCCCCCTGACCGCAGGTTAGGAACCACTGGTTCAGAGCACTTGCCTGCAAGGAGGTATCTGGAAAAGTCTTTGCAAACTCTTCCTAATAAACCCTTTTAGGATGCATCACTTCCACGTGCTTTCTTTAAGAAAACACTGAACAATTTTATAAAAAAAACTTTAATTGGCAAATGAAAAGGCAGAACAGCCCAAACGAAAACAAGCATGGATGCTTATGAACATTTTTAGCACTCTAAAACCCTAACCAAATCTTGGCATTGTTTTCTATTTATAAAAGACATATTATGAACCTCCAGTTGGGCTACATATCTTGATCAGATTCCATCATGGTTCAATAAAAATGAGAGTATTAACTTCAAACTATGTGGTGCAGCAAAAGAATATCTGATTTATAATGTCTGCATATGCCAAACTCTCATGATGAGTCTTTCAAAGCCCTGAACATGCGTGCCTGTAGGCAAGCAATCATTGCATGCTTGGACCCTGGGACACCATCTTCAACTGTGGATTTACAAAATGTGTGATTAGTGTAGGGACACGGAGTAAGACTTTCACATGATCAATTATTTTGTGAAAAATTATTAAGTTTCTCACTGACTCGAACATAAATTGCTTTTCATTTGCCCTTATATAGCACGTTCTGATAGAACTCAGTGGCCTGCTTGAGGCTCAATTCATATATCATAATGTACTGCAGAGGTTGTTTTACGAAGAATGGCATATATTAGTACGATTTATAGCAAAGCTTTTTAATTATGCTGTGTATTTTCTATATGCAATGATTTTAATTAATTATACATATTTAATCATCTCAAACTCATTTGTGATCTTGAGTGAAGATGTGCTTCGTGAAATATCACAATGTAGGGAGACACCTAAGCAAAGTTGTAAGGAGGAAAGGGCTAATTACCAATCTGATGAAGAAAGCTCCATGGGAAAGACTGAGACGAGATTAAACATGACGCTGTTTGATTTAGGCCACTTTCTATCTGACATGTAGGTGTGCAACTAACGCTAGTTGCATTCAGTCTCTGCTTCGTTTAAATGAAGTACTACTTACACTTAAAACCTTACTGGTAGCTAAAGTGTGCTCCACATAACTTTTACCATACTGGATCAGACTGGTGTCCTTTACTACACTGTTTCTATTCCATTCATGTACACATGTACATATTGTCAATCTATGCTGTGTATGTGAGATGGTGTAGGAGGCTGGCATGGCTTGTAGTGAGTACCAGAGGTACTTACACCTTGTGCCAGGTCCAGTTATCCCTTATTAGTGTAGAAGAGGTGTTTCTAGCAGCTTAGGCTGATAGAAGGTAGCTATGGCAAAGCAGCGTAGGCTGAACTAGGAGACATGTAAAGCTCCTACTATACCACTGGTGTCATATGCACAATATCATAAGAAAACACAATAGTACTAAAAATAAAGGTACTTTATTTTTATGACAATATGCCAAAAGTATCTCAGTGAGAACCCTCAGTATGAGGATAAGTTATATACACAAGATATATGTACACAAACCAAAGTTATGCAGGTAATAGCAAGAAAAGTAATGCAAGCAGTGTAAAGTTACAATAGATTGCAATGGGAGCACATAGGTATAGGGGCAACACAAACCGTATACTCCAAAAGTGGAATGCGAACCACAAATGGACCCCAAACCTATGTGAGCTTGTAGAGGGTTGCTGGGACTGTAAGAAAACAGTGAGGGTTAGAAAAATAGCCCACCCCAAGACCCTGAAAGGTAGGTGTGAAGTGCACCTACTACCCCAAGAGAGCACAGAAGTCGTGATAGGGGGGTTCTGCAGGAAGAACAAACACCAGCAATGCAACAACAGTGGATTTCCAGACCTGAGTACCTGTAAGACAAGGGGACCAAGTCCAATAGTCGCAACAGTGTCGAGAGTGGGCAGGAGCCCAGGAAATGCCAGCTGAGGGTGCAAGGAAGCTGCCACCTGTTGGAAGAAGCTTGGAGTTCTGCAAGAAAGAAGAGGACTAGGAACTTTTCCTTTGGGAGATAGATGTCCCACGTCGCGATAAAGCTTGCAGAGGTGTTCCCATGCAGAAAGACCACAAACAAGCCTTGCTAGCTGCAAGGGTTGCGTTTAGGGTTTTTGGGTGCTGCTGTGGCCCAGGAGGGACCAGGATGTCGCCACTTGAAGGAGGAGACAGAAGGGGTGCCCAGCAATGTAGGGAGCCCTCACAGAAGCAGCCAGCACCCAAAGAAGTACCTGAACAGGCACTTGGAAGAAGAGTAAACTGGAGTCCACATGAAGTCACAAAAGGGAGTCCCATGACGCTGGAGGACAACTCAGAAGGTTGTGCACTGCAGGAAGGAGTGTTGGGAACCCAGGCTTGGCTGTGCATGAAGGAAATCCTGGAAGAGTGCACAGGAGCCGGAGCAGCTGCAAATCACGCGGTACCCAGCAATGCAGTCTAGCATGGGGAGGCAAGGACTTACCTCCACCAAACTTGGACTGAAGAGTCACTGGACTGTGGGAGTCACTTGGAGAGAGTTGCTGAGTTTCAGGGACCACGCTCGTTGTGCTGAGAGGGGACCCAGAGGACCAGTGATGCAGTCTTTTGTTGCCTGCGGTGGCAGGGGGAAGATTCCGTCGACCCACGGGAGATTTCTTCAGAGCTCCTGGTGCAGAGAGGAGGCAGGCTACCCCCAGAGCATGCACCACCTGGAAACAGTCGAGAAAGCCAGCAGGATGAAGCGATACAAGGTTGCTAGTAGTCGTCTTGCTACTTTATTGCGGTTTTGCAGGCGTCCTGAGCAGTCAGCGGTCGATCCTTTGGCAGAAGGTGAAGAGGGAGATGCAGAGGAACTCTGGTGAGCTCTTGCATTCGTTATCTAAAGAATTCCCCAAAGCAGAGACCCTAAATAGCCAGAAAAGGACGTTTGGCTACCTAGGAAGGGGGATTGGCTACCAAGAGAGGTAAGAGCCTATCAGAAGGAGCCTCTGACGTGACCTGCGGGCACTGGCCACTCAGAGCAGTCCAGTGTGCCACAGACACCTCTGTTTCCAAGATGGCAGAGGTCTGGGACACACTGGAGGAGCTCTGGGCACCTCCCCTTGGAGGTGCAGGTCAGGGGAGTGGTCACTCCCCTTTCCTTTGTCCAGTTTCGTGCCAGAGCAGGGCTGGGGGATCCCTAAACCGGTGTAGACTGGCTTATGCAGAGATGGGCAGCATCTGTGCCCATCAAAGCATTTCCAGAGGCTGGGGGAGGCTACTCCTCCCCAGCCTTCACACCTATTTCCAAAGGGAGAGGGTGTTACACCCTCTCTCAGAGGAAATCCTTTGTTCTGCCTTCCTGGGCCAGGGATGCCTGGACCCCAGGAGGGCAGAAACCTGTCTGAGGGGTTGGCAGCAGCAGCAGCTGCAGTGGAGACCCCGGAAAGGCAGTTTGGCAATACCCGGGTTCTGTGCTAGAGACCCGGGGGGTCATGGAATTGTCCCCCCAATGCCAGAATGGCACTGGGGGGACGATTCCATGATCTTAGACATGTTACATGGCCATGTTCGGAGTTACCATTGTGACGCTGTACATAGGTAGTGACCTATGTACAGTGCACGCGTATAATGGTGTCCCAGCAATCACAAAGTCCGGGGAAATTGCCCTGAACAATGTGGGGGCACCTTGGCTAGTGCCAGGGTGCCCACACACTAAGTAACTTTGCACCTAACCTTCACTAGGTGAAGGTTAGACATATAGGTGAGTTATAAGTTACTTAAGTGCAGTGGTAAATGGCTGTGAAATAACGTGGACGTTATTTCACTCAGGCTGCAGTGGCAGGCCTGTGTAAGAATTGTCAGAGCTCCCTATGGGTGGCAAAAGAAATGCTGCAGCCCATAGGGATCTCCTGGAACCCCAATACCCTGGGTACCTTAGTACCATATACTAGGGAATTATATGGGTGTACCAGTATGCCAATGTGAATTGGTAAATTTAGTCACTAGCCTGTTAGTGACAAATTTGGAAAGCAGAGAGAGCATAACCACTGAGGTTCTGGTTAGCAGAGCCTCAGTTTTACAGTTAGGCATCACAGAGGGAACACATACAGGGCACATACTTATGAGCACTGGGGCCCTGCCTGGCAGGGTCCTAGTGACACATAGACTAAAACAACATATATACAGTGAAATATGGGGGTAACATGCCATGCAAGATGGTACTTTCCTACACAACCCCCCCCAAATGAAGGACAATAAGACTAGCCATGACCTGATGAGTCTTCATTGTCTAAGTGGAAATATCTGGAGAGTCCATCTGCATTGGAGTGGGTACTCCCAGGTCTATGTTCCACCTTATAGTCCATTCCCTGTAGAGATATGGACCACCTCAACAATTTAGGATTTTCACCTTTCATTTGTTTTAGCCAAAGTAGAGGTTTGTGGTCTGTCTGAACAATAAAGTGAGAGCCAAACAGGTATGGCCTCAACATTTTCAGTGCCCAGACCACAGCAAAGGCCTCCCTCTCAATGGCAGACCAACGCTTTTCTCTAGGGGTCAACCTTCTGCTGATAAAAGCAACTGGTTGTCCTGGCCCTCAGAATTCAGTTGTGATAAGACTTCCCCTACCCCTAATTCAGATGCATCAGTTTGAACAATGAATGTCTTGGAGTAACATGGGCTTTTTAGGACAGGTGCAGACCACATGGCCGGTTTGAGCTCCTCAAAAGCTTTCTGACAGCTAGCTGTCCACAATACCTTTTTAGGTATCTTCTTACTAGTGAGATCATTAAGAGGGGCTGCTATGGAGCCATAGTTTTTAATGAATCTCCTGTAATACCCAGTGAGGCCTAAGAAGGATCTCACCTGGGTCTTTGTTGTAGGGGGAACCCAATCCATGATTGTCTGGAGTTTCCCATGAAGTGGTGCAATCTGTTCTCCACCTAGCAGGTGTCCCAGATAAACCACATTTCCCTGCCCTATCTGGCACTTTGAGGCCTTGATAGTGAGGCCTGCCTTTTGCATGGCCTCCAAAACTTTCCAAAGGTGGACCAGGTGCTCATCCCAGGTGGAGCTAAAGACAGCTATATCATCTAGATATGCTGCACTAAAAGCCTCCAACCCTTGCAGGACTGTATTCACCAACCTCTGAAAAGTGGCAGGTGCATTTTTCAAACCAAAGGGCATTACTGTAAATTGGTAGTGTCCTCCTATAGTTGAAAATGCAGTTTTAGGTTTAGCATCCTCAGCCAATTTGATCTGCCAATACCCTGCAGTCAAATCTAAGGTGCTTAGATACTTGGCAGACGCCAGTGTATCTATGAGCTCATCTGCCCTGGGTATAGACTGAGCATCAGTTTTTGTTACCTGATTGAGACCTCTATAGTCTACACAAAACCTCATCTCCCTTTTTCCATCTTTTGAGTGAGGCTTTGGTACCAGCACCACAGGACTCGCCCATGGGCTTTCAGAAGGTTCAACCACTCCTAGATCAAGCATTTTCTGAACCTCTTGTTTTATACAGTCCCTGGCATGGTCAGGCTGCCTATAGATTTTACTTTTGACAGGCATGCTGTCTCCAGTATCAATTGTGTGTTCACACCGAGATGTGGTGCCTGGCACAGTTGAAAAGCGTTCAGAAAATTGTCCAAGGAGATTTATGCAGTTGTCTTTCTGTTCTGCAGTAAGACAGTCTGCCAAAACTACTCCCTCCACTAAAGCATCCTCTTCAGTGGAGGAGAAGAGATCAGGGAGAGGGTCACTCTCTTCTTCCTGTCCCTCATCTGTTGCCATGAGCAGGGTGAGATCAGCCCTGTCATAGTAGGGTTTTAGGCGGTTGACATGAATCACCCTAAGGGGACTCCTGGCAGTGCCCAGGTCTACCAGATAGGTAACCTCACCCTTTTTCTCAACAATTAGATGGGGTCCACTCCATTTGTCTTAGAGTGCTCTTGGGGCCACAGGCTCCAATACCCACACCTTCTGTCCTGGTTGGTACTGAATCAGAACAGCCTTCTGGTCATGGCATTGCTTCTGGAGCTCTTGGCTGGCCTGAAGGTTTATACTGGCCTTTTTCATGTACTCGGCCATTCTGGATCTTAGGCCAAGTACATAGTCCACTATGTCCTGTTTGGGAGCTTATAAAGGTTGTTCCCAACCCTCCTTCACAAGTGTTAGTGGACCTCTTACAGGGTGCCCAAAGAGGAGTTCAAAGGGGCTGAAGCCCACTCCTTTCTGGGGTGCCGCCCTGTAAGCAAAAAGGAGGCAAGGTAACAGGACATCCCATCTCCTCCTGAGTTTTTCAGGGAGTCCCATTATCATACCTTTGAGAGTTTTATTAAACCTCTCTACCAGTCCATTAGTTTGTGGATGATAAGGAGTGGTGAATTTGTAGGTCACACCACATTCCTCCCACATAGTTTTTAAGTATGCAGACATAAAGTTGCTACCCCTGTCTGATACAACCTCTTTTAGAAAACCCACCTTGGAAAAGATTCCCAGGAGGGCTTTTGCCACTACAGGAGCTGTAGTGGGCCTTAGAGGAATTGCTTCAGGATATCTTGTGGCATGGTCCACATCACCAAGATAAACCTATTGCCTGAAGCAGTAGGAGGGTCAAGGGGGTCAACCCCTACCCTTTCAAAGGGGACCCAACCACAGGTAGTGGAATAAGGGGAGCCTTTGGTGTGCCACCAGTCTTGCCACTGGCTTGGCAGGTCACACAAGACCTGCAAAAATCTTTAGTGTCCTCTGACATCCTAGGCCAGTGAAACAGGGGGACAAGCCTTTCCCCAAGTTTTGATCTGGCCCAAATGCCCAGCCAAAGGAATGTCATGTGCCAGAGTTAGGAGAAACTCTCTGTACTGCAGGGGAATGACCAATCTCCTGGCTGCTCCAGGTTTTGGGTCCCTTGCCTCGGTGTACAAGAGGTTGTCCTCCCAGTAAACTCTATGTGAGTCACTGACATCCCCATTTTGCTGCTTGACAGCTTGCTGTCTGAGACCCTCTAATGTGGGACAGGTTTGCTGTGCCACATCCAGCTCTTCCCTGGCAGGCCCCCCTCCACCCAAAAGCTCAGCAGTATCTGCTGCCAGCTCATCTGGTGAAGGTTCTGCACAGGGAGGAAATTCTTCTTCCTCAGAAGGAGAATCACCTGTAGATGGAGGGATAGCGGGTAGGGATTTACCCTTGCTACCACTAGCTTTAGGGAGCACTTGGTCCATTGTTCCAGGATCCAAGTTACCCTGTCCTTTTTGCTTTTTGGCCTGGGCCCTTGTCAAAGCAAAAATATGCCCAGGAATGCCCAGCATTGCTGCATGAGCCTCCAACTCCACTTCTGCCCAAGCTGATGTCTCTAAATCGTTCCCTAGTAGACAGTCTACAGGTAAATCTGAGGCAACTACAACTTTCTTTGGACCAGTAAACCCCCCCCAGTTGAGATTCACAACAGCCATGGGGTGGCTAAGAGTGTTGTTATGAGCGTCTGTCACTTGGTACTGGTGACCAAGTAGGTGTTGTTCAGGGTGTACCAGTTTCTCTATCACCATGGTAACACTGGCACCTGTGTCCCTATAGGCCTGAACCTTAACACCATTTATTAGGGGAAGTTGCTTGTACTTATCCATATTAAGGGGACAAGCAACCAAGGTGGCCAAATCAATGGCACCTTCAGAGACTAACACAGCCTCTGTGGTCTCCCTAACAAGACCAACCCCAACTAAGTTACCAAAAGTGAGCCCAGCTGCTCCCTTGGATTGGTGATTAGTAGGTTTGCAACCTCACCACCACTGCTATTACTAGGGGCACTAGAGTTTGCAGTAGGGGTTGTGGTAGTGGGAGGTTTGGTGATTTTCTTTGGACAACTGGCATCAGTTGTCCAATGGCCTTTGACTTTACACAAATAACACCAAGGCTTTTTAACTTGATTAATGGAAGAGGATTTGGACCCACCACCCCCACCAGAGGATTTTTGTGGGCCTGATGAAGACTCAGTTTTACTTTTGTCCCCACCCTTGTCAGAAGACTTGCCATCCTTGTCACCCCCTGACTGAACTTTTCTGTTCACTCTTGTTCTGACCCATTTGTCTGCCTTCTTTCACAATTCTTGGGGAGAGGTCAGATCTGAGTCCACTAGATATTGGTGTAACAAGTCAGACACACAGTTATTCAGAATATGCTCTCTCAGAATCAGATTATGCAGGCTTTCATAGTCAGAAACTTTACTGCCATGTAACCATCCTTCCAAGGCCTTCACTGAACAGTCAACAAAGTCTATCCAGTCTTGTGAGGACTCTTTTCTGGTGTCTCTGAACTTAATCCTGTATTGTTCAGTGGTTAAGCCAAATCAATCCAAGAGTGCATCCTTCAAAACTGCAAAATTGTTAGCATCACTTTCTCTAACAGTAAGGAGCCTATCCCTACCCTTTCCAGTGAAAAATAGCCACAATATAGCAGCCCACTGACTTTGAGGGACCCCCTGTACCATACAGGCCCTCTCAAGTGCAGCAAACCACTTGTTGATGTCATCCCCCTCCTTGTAAGGGGGGGCTTTCTTGTGCAGATTCCTGGAATCATGCTCTCTAACAGGATTACTATCAGGAATACTGCTATTGCTGCCACCATGGGGTCCTAACCCCAATCTCTGTCTCTCCTTCCCCAGGTCTAAGGATTCCCTATCTAAGGCCAGCTGTTGCTGTTTAAGGTACAGTCTGGTCTCTTCAACTCTCAACTTTTTGAGTTCCATTTCTAACATATTGTCTTCAGGGTGGGTGGGTTGGGAATGCTTGGACACAGAAGATAAATTGGAAACAACAGAGGGAGATCTGTCCCTAACTGACTGAACCCTAGCAACTTGGCCTCTAGGAATAAAGACTTCCCTACTATGATGGGGACCTCCATTACTACCAACATTACTAGGTGTCCTGATAAGGGGCAGATTTGGAACAGAACTCTCCCCACCTCCCCCAAGGAGATCCCCTGAGTCAGAATGGGAGCCTTCTATTAACCTCTCATTGGAACTGCCTGCTTGGGACTCATCATTCACCATAAGTATGTTAAATACAAACTCTTTTGTAGGGTTCTTTCCTATCACTAAACCTCAATCTAAGCAGAGACTCCTTAGGCTCTTGTAATTTAAATTGTCATAAGTAGTATTGACAATTTTAAGAACAGACTCTATATCAGACATGGTAGTAAAAGATTTAGAAATAGTGAGAAGGAAGAAAAAGTTACAGAGAAAAAACTTTTTCTAACTTTTTGGAAACTTTCAGAAGTTTTAGAGTACTTTTCAGCACTTAGTAGAAAGTGTAAGGGGAGAAAAGCAAAACTTTTTGGTTAGGTGTACATACACTGAACTTGCTTTGTATATTATTCTCTTATGAAAAGTACACAATGACAAAGTGGTAAGTAGTTACAAGTACTTATCCCACCACTGCACAACCGATGTAGGAGGCTCGCCTGGCTTGTAGTGGGTACCACAGGTACTTACACCTTGTGCCAGGTCCAGTTATCCCTTATTAGTGTAGAAGAGGTGTTTCTAGCAGCTTAGGCTGATAGAAGGTAGCTATTGCAAAGCAGCTTAGGCTGAACTAGGAGACATGTAAAGCTCCTACTATACCACTGGTGTCATATGCACAATATCATAAGAAAACACAATACACAGAAGTACTAAAAATAAAGGTACTTTATTTTTATGACAATATGCCAAAAGTATCTCAGTAAGTACCCTCAGTATGAGGATAAGTTATATACACAAGATATATGTACACAAACCAAAATTATGCAGGTAACAGCAAGAAAAGTAATGCAAGCAGTGTAAAGTTACAATAGATTCCAATAGGAGCACATAGGTATAGGGGCAACACAAACCATATACTCCAAAAGTGGAATGCGAACCACGAAAGGACCCCAAACCTATGTGAGATTGTAGGGGGTTGCTGGGACTGTAAGAAAACAGTGAGGGTTAGAAAAATAGCCCACCCCAAGACCCTGAAAGGTAGGTGTAAAGTGCACCTACTACCCCCAGAGAGCACAGAAGTCGTGATAGGGGGGTTGTGCAGGAAGAACAAACACCAGCAATGCAACAACAGTGGATTTCCGGACCTGAGTACCTGTAAGACAAGGGGACCAAGTCCAATAGTCACAACAGTGTCGGGAGTGGGCAGGAGCCCAGGAAATGCCAGCTGAGGGTGCAAGGAAGTTGCCACCTGTTGGAAGAAGCTTGGAGTTCTGCAAGAAAGAAGAGGACTAGGAACTTCTTCTTTAGAGGACGGATGTCCCACGTCGCGATGAAGCTTGCAGAGGTGTTCCCACGCAGAAAGACCGCAAACAAGCCTTGCTAGCTGCAAGGGTTGTGTTTAGGGTTTTTGGGTGCTGCTGTGGCCCAGGAGGGACCAGGATGTCGCCACTTGGAGGAGGAGATAGAGGGGGCACCCAGCAACATAGGGAGCCCTGACAGAAGCAGGCAGCACCCGAAGAAGTACCTGAACAGGCACTTGGAAGAAGAGTGAACCGGAGTCCACGCAAAGTCATAAAAGGGAGTCCCACGACGCCAGAGGACAACTCAGAAGGTTGTGCACTGCAGGAAGGAGTGTCAGGGACCCAGGCTTGGCTGTGCACAAAGGAAATCCTGAAAGAGTGCACAGGAGCCGGAGCAGCTGCAAATCACGCGGTACCCAGCAATGCAGTCTAGCGTGGGGAGGCAAGGACTTACCTCCACCAAACTTCGACTGAAGAGTCACTGGACTGTGGGAGTCACTTGGAGAGAGTTGCTGAGTTCCAGGGACCACGCTCGTTGTGCTGAGAGGGGACCCAGAGGACCAGTGATGCAGTCTTTTGGTGCCTGCGGTTGCAGGGGGAAGATTCCGTCGACCCACGGGAGATTTCTTCAGAGCTCCTGGTGCAGAGAGGAGGCAGGCTACCCCGAGAGCATGCACCCCCTGGAAACAGTTGAGAAAGCCGGCAGGATGAAGCGATACAAGGTTGCTAGTAGTCATCTTGCTACTTTGTTGCAGTTTTGCAGGCGTCCTGAGCAGTCAGCGTTCGATCCTTTGGCAGAAGGTGAAGAGGGAGATGCAGAGGAAATCTAGTGAGCTCTTGCATTCGTTATCTAAAGAATTCCCCAAAGCAGAGACCCTAAATAGCCAGAAAAGGAGGTTTGGCTACCTAGGAAGGAGGACTGGCTACCAAGAGAGGTAAGAGCTTATCAGAAGGAGCCTCTGACGTCACCTGCTGGCACTGGCCACTCAGAGCAGTCCAGTGTGCCACATACACCTCTGTTTCCAAGATGGCAGAGGTCTGGGACACACTGGAGGAGCTCTGGGCACCTCCCCTGGGAGGTGTAGGTCAGGGGAGTGGTCACTCCCCTTTCCTTTGTCCAGTTTCACGCCAGAGCAGGGCTGGGGGATCCCTAAACCGGTGTAGACTGGCTTATGCAGAGATGGGCACCATCTGTGCCCATTAAAGCATTTCCAGAGGCCGGGGGGGGCTACTCCTCCCCAGCCTTCACACCTATTTCCAAAGGGAGAGGGTGTTACACCCTCTCTCAGAGGAAATCCTTTGTTCTGCCTTCCTGGGCCAGGGCTGCCTGGACCCCAGGAGGGCATAAACCTTTCTGAGGGGTTGGCAGCAGCTGCAGTGGACACCCCGGAAAGGCAGTTTGGCAGTACCCGGGTTCTGTGCTACAGACCAGGGGGATCATGGAATTGTCCCCCCAATGCCAGAATGGTATTGGGGTGACAATTCCATGATCTTAGACATGTTACATGGCCATCTTCGGAGTTACCATTGTGGCGCTGTACATAGGTAGTGACCTATGTACAGTGCACGCGTGTAATGGTGTCCCCGCACTCACAATGTCCGGGGAATTTGCCCTGAATGATGTGGGGGCACCTTGGCTAGTGCCAGGGTGCCTACACACTAAGTAACTTTGCACCTAACCTTCACTAGGTGAAGGTTAGACATATAGGTGAGTTATAAGTTACTTAAGTGCAGTGGTAAATGGCTGTGAAATAACATGGACGTTATTTCACTCAGGCTGCAGTGGCAGGCCTAGGTAAGAATTGTCAGAGCTCCCTATGGGTGGCAAAAGAAATGCTGCAGCCCGTAGGGATCTCCTGGAACCCCAATGCACTGGGTACCTTAGTACCATATGCTAGGGAATTATATGGGTGTACCAGTATGCCAATGTGAATTGTTAAATATAGTCACTAGCCTGTTAGTGACAAATTTGGAAAGCAGAGAGAGCATAACCACTGAGGTTCTGGTTAGCAGAGCCTCAGTGAGACAGTTAGGCATCACACAGGGAACACATACAGGGCACATACTTATGAGCACTGGGGCCGTGCCTGGCAAGGTCCCAGTGACACATAGACTAAAACAACATATATACAGTGAAATATGGGGGTAACATGCCAGGCAAGATGGTACTTTCCTACAGATGGCACTTTAGTACTTCATTTTTTTAAATGACGCAGCGGTTTTATAGTCATTTGAGTCGCAGTAGGTTTTGTGATATCTTTAGTGACGCCATCATTGTTGTCAAAAAGGGGAATTTTCTCACAGTACGTTGCATTTCACTCTGACACATTCTGAGCTGCTTCCTGTAGTACAGTTTATTTTAATCTCTTTCCTCAATTTTCCATTTCTGCCATTGCTTCTTTTTCATTTTCCAACTAACACTTGCTCGCTCTGTTCCCTTTTGCCAGATGTTTCTCACTCTGTTTCTTCTTGTGTAGACGGGTGCTGATGAAGTGGTGAGTGTAGCACATAATCTTCATGAAGTGACTGATTTGCAGCTCATTCAGATCTCTTGTACAGAGTGCCGGACAAGGAGGCTTAGGGTTATCAAAGCAAAAAAAAGTGATCCTATTGCTCTGCCTGAAGTATTTCACAGAAACATTGCTTTTATGCAAAAGTGAGGCCACACTAATTTGCACAATTTTGCTCCACGTGTGATGCAGAACGGAGCGGATTTTACCACACAGAACCATATTACACTTATGGAACGTGGAGGACGTACTTTATCAACTTTGTATTATGAACGTTTTGGGGAATTCAGTTTAATTCAAGTTTGCGCTAGTGCAAGTGGATTGGATTTGCTATATTTTTTGTACCAATGCAAGGTTTCTGAGACACGGGCCCTGGATATCAGCCTTTGTCGCCCTCATGGAATGAAACCTGCACATGCACTGCAGGCATGAGAAGCGGGCAACACCAAGAAAGCCCACAAAGAATTTTAAAGATACCTGTTCTCTCCTGCCAACTCATACCCAGAGAGAACCAGGCTACTCAAGAAAATCTTACCCAGGGAAGACCAGGCTGCACAGGCAACTCATACCCAGGAAGGACCAGGCTACTCAAGCAACTCACACCCAGGAAAGACCAGGCTACTCAGGCAACTCACAGCCAGGGAAGTCCAGGCTGCTCAGATACCCAGGCAGGACCAGGCTACTCAAGCAACTCACACCCAGGGAAGTCCAGGCTGCTCAGGCAACTCATACCCAGGAAGGACCAGGCTACTCAAGCAACTCACACCCAGGGAAGTCCAGGCTGCTCAGGCAACTCATACCCAGGAAGGACCAGGCTACTCAAGCAACTCACACCCAGGGATGTCCAGGCTGCTCAGACAACTCATACCCAGGAAGGACCAGGCTACTCAAGCAACTCACACCCAGGAAGGACCAGGCTACTCAGGCAACTCACACCCAGGGAAGACCAGGCTGCTCAGGCAACTCATACCCAGGAAGGACCAGGCTACTCAAGCAACTCACGCCCAGGGAAGTCCAGGCTGCTCAGACAACTCATACCCAAGTAGGACCAGACACTTGCTGTTTCATCACCCTTTCTCCCCTTAAGCAGGCAGTGTTGAGAATTGTTCCCCACCCTCTAGCAGAAAATGTGCACTCATTCCTCCTGCGGCGATTAGGAAGGCAGAGCAAAGAGAAAAATAGCGTATGGTGCCTGCCATTCGTCTTAGGAATGTGGCAAAGTGCTTAGTGTGTTTGGTAAGAGGGTGCTGCATGTACATGCAACCGTACATTTAATAGAACAGCAACACAAAAAAGCAACATATAAAATGGAGTAATTATGTTATCTACAAAGCGTTTGACAGCATGTTGACCCCCTGACATACAGCAGGTTGTAGAAATCGGCGGTGAGTGACACCAATAAGTCTAATTGTAAATAACAGGTAGTTGAATGTGCACTATCGTGGTAGCATCTTGGGATATGGCTACCCTTAACAAAACAGTGCACAGAATATTATCTATTTTGGCTTGTGAAGCATCCCTGGGGGGGAAATGCATTGGCGCCTTTAATGAGTTTGCCGGGGTCAAGACACTCTGGGGCAAAGACCAGCTGTTGCTTTGCGCCAAAAATGTAGATGAGTACCATTAGAGTGCATGTGACCTCATTAACCATGTTAACATGCACTCTGCTAAATAAGGCTCGCACGCAAAATTAGATTATTACCCTCCTCCATCAGCCGGTGGAAAGGCGAACTAGTTGACATGCATGAAGCGTCATTTAGGTCCTTCCAAAGACAGCTTCGACTTACATTTATAGAGCTTGCGTGTGTCTGAATGGATGAATTACAAGTATTCCACCTATCCCGGATTCATCTCATTTGAAGGTTTATGTTTTTCTATTTAAGTGCCTCACACGTTTACATACTATGCATGCATGAATACAATTAAGTACATTTGTCAAAATGTAGTCTTTGGAAAAAGAAATACAAAATAAACACCGCAGTTAGTACCTGCAGGGTATCTAGATCAATTGATGGTTTGTGAAACAGTCCACAGGAGTGTTTTTTGAAGATAGTTTGCAAGAAACTGGCTATGTGTATTACATTCCATCGATATATTGACACTGACACCTAGTATGGACCACCATTGTTTCCTATTTTCTCCATTGCTCTTTCAGCTGTTCATGCTAGACTCTACTTAGCGCCTCCTTAGGAGATGTCTGGTAACTAGAGTGAAGCTATCCAGACTAGATTTAACGATTCTGAGGGTATTTCTCCAAATTACTGGAGATTACCAGTTTGGAGCTCCAGATTGGGTGATAATATGCCAATTCCAATTGTTTTCCCATATTACTAGCAGATTTCTGAGCAAAGTTCCTCTTTCTCTAAACAGGGGGAAGTGTGTGCTGAAAGTAATTGGCATTGTGTTCCAGCACCCAACAAAGCTTGTTATGGGGCAGAACAATATTGTCCCCTCTGGTACACAGCTCCGACTGATTTATAAACAGACCTCTAGCCACCAGCTCAGCCTTTGCTCAAATGTTGTAAATGCTGGGACGATCTTGGAAAATCACTGCCATAGTTCAAATGGTGAAATGGCTGTTGCCACAATTAATGACAAGACACTTGCTTCAGTTCCTTATACATTTACACAGAAGCTCTTTAATCATACTGTTTATTGCAAGCATCTACCTAACACCATCATAAACGTCAGTAACTACAAAATACAAAATATATCTTCCTCCTCATCACACAAAAGCCTTTCTTTATAATAGTGCATGCAGACCTATTGGTTTTGCCAATGCTTGTAATGGAGCATTTGTATGCTTTATTCATTGAGGTTGGAAATCTTTTTTCCCTGCAAAAGAGTTAACTGGGGAATTAGGTAACAATCAGGTAACATTTAATTTACAGTGTAACCAATTTGGCCACACAATGAAAACTCAAAATGGAAAGTTAAAGGATTTTATCACAAAGTAACACTCAGGTTAATGTAAACAAATATCAAAACCATGTTATAAAGATGCAGAGTAGCAATTGGGTAGCCATATCTTCTGAAGAAATGTAGACAAATTAGCACCAGGCAAACCGAAAGTTCAGTCACTGCAATGCAAAATATCAGCAGAAGTATTTGATGCTCAGAAAACAAAGACAGTCAGTTTTCTTACACATTTGTGCAAGTTAAAGTCATCTAACGAAACTGAACTATGGGCACTTAGGGGAAATCTCAAAATCTAATCTATTGAAAAAATGTCAACAACGGGGTCTCCTCATCCATTGGTGGTGGCCATCAATCAACTAGAAACTGAGGAAATGGTTCTTGAGGCAGAAGGGGGAGTCCAGACTGTGGAGACAATGCAGTAACTTGGGGCCGAAGGAGTAGGAGCTGGATGCAATAGCACCATCCCGTGCAAGGACGACGAGGAGCAGCAGGTGGTGCTGGAATGCTATCTAGACACTAAGCAACTCTTCTTGCGCTGAGGGTTGTGTTGGGTAGTCTTCCTGTGTGGAGGCTACCCGTGAGTTGTGGTTCTGTGTTGAAGAAGTGGGCTACAGACCTCTTGACTCCTGGTGAGTTTTGCATGGGGGTTCATACTCACAGGGGCCTATGTGAGGTGGGATGGGGTGGGGAGGAAGCTGACTCTGTTGGGGGTTGTTATTAGCATGGTTATGTTGACTTTGGATACGCCACAGACACGTATGCATGTTATCTCTCAGTATGTGGATTGCTGGCAACTAGATGTCCTTCCCACATGCCCAGAAGTAAGGGATGGGGGGTTCCCCCCGCTTAACACAGTACCTTTTTGAGTACAATGACTCCCACAAGTGACATGCCCCTCCCCAAGTAACTCCATGGGCTTTTTCTGTGCTATCTTGGAATGTAAACGGTCTTGGGGACAGCATTAAACGGGGTCTGGTTTCTCACTGCATGAAGGGAATACACCCAGATGTGTTTTTACAGGAGACACATCTTAAAAGCACCAGGTGTAAATGTTTGGGTAGAGGCCCCTATGTTACATTTTCACATGCAGGTTACACATCTGGCTCCAGGGGAGTGTTGATTTTAATCCGTAAAATATCTCAAGACAGTGGGTAGACCCAGCTGGAGGGTACGTGGAGGTACAGGGCCTTTGGGGTAGACAGAAAGTACTGTTTATAAGTGTTCATTCCTGCTTTGAATTCAGGCTCCTGTTAGCTTGCAGAGATTCTATTGGTAGCGGACCCCTCCACCCATGTGGTGGGAGGGGATTTTAATGATGTAATGGATATGGAGCTGGATCGCTCAGGGGTGTGTGGGGGAAAGGGCCCACATACTCCACTGTATCAATTTGCAGCAACACTGGGACTGTCGGATCTGTGGCGATGCGCCCACCTCATAGATAGGAAATACTCCTACTTTTCTGGGGTCCATAAAGTCTTTTCTAGGCTGGATTATATTTTTGCCCTGCGGGGAAGTCGAAGTTGTGCTCCAGGCGGACTACTTGGCCCGGGGCTTTCGGACCATTCCCCACTAATGCTACGGATTGGGAAGTCAGAGGGGATACCCCAAAGATGGAAGCTCAGGGCTTGGGACTTGCAACACCATGAGGTGACGCCTGGGCTACATGTAGACACTGAACTATATTTCCAGGAAAATCTGGGGACTGTTGAGTCCTCGGTAATACTCTGGGAGGCGTACAAGTCAGTGATAAGGGACAGTGCGCAGAACTTAGTGGTACAGAAGATAAAAAAGGCATCTAAAATGCTGGAAAAATACAAGCAGCAACTCCTAGAGATAGAGTGGGCACTGGCACAGGTTCCGGCTCCTCCTGCAGAATATAGAGCAGTGGCGGGGTTGGAAAGTGAAGCTCGATTGCGCACTGCCCAGCACAGGCTCTATAAAGTGGGCGATAAGGCAGGGAAACTCCTGGCCTGGCTGGGTAGGAAAGAAATGGAAGCAAGATGGGTAGATGAGGTGGAGACCCAAGAAGGGGGTTCGGGTTTCCTCAAATACAGAAATTGCAGGGGCCTTCGCCGACTATTATCGGGTCTTGTACTGGGACTGCCAGTTACAAGAGCTACCTCCATAATAAGGGAATACCTACAAGCAGTGTTCCCTGTAAGGTGTGCGCGTGTGCGCTTGGCCACCTGTACTGCCCAAAGCGCGCAGTGTCTCATGTGAAGCACGCACACACTTTCACTGCAGACCACTCGAGAGATGTTTTGGGCCACAGCTTTAAAAAATGGGAGTGCTGCAAAAAACAGTCATTATCTTGTTGCTGTATTCCTTAGTGGCAGCTAATTCAGGCAGAGGGGGAGAACACCGTTGAAGATAAGAGCACGAGTGTCATGTAAGTATTCCTCTTCCTCAGCAGCCAGCGGGTTAAAGAGGGTCACAAGTTAAGCAGCTAGCGGCTTCTGCACCTGCCACTTGCTGCATTCATTTAAAAAATAGGAGGCAGGCTGCAGGGCTTGTGAAGAAGACTGTGTAACTTTTTACATTCATGATCATGAAAGTGCGTGGCATGCGTGCACTGCTCTCTGTTAGATAAATGCAATTTAAAACGTTCAAGAGTTTTTTTATATTTAATGATACTCTCAGCCAAGGCTGGAAAGGTCGAAGGATGGCGGCCGCTTTTGTTACTGGAGGCCACTTTTGTAGCAGTGCAGAAGTTCTGAAAGCACCTGGTACAGAGTTCCTTGTATATCCCATAGTTTTCAGGCAAACATAAAAGTTTCAAGATGACCTTGATGATTAATGCACCTGCTGGAGAGAGATCAGAATTTTGTCTAGTAGCAGTTTTGACTCATCCAAGGTAGTGTCGCACATTGGAATCTAACGGGCTCACTCAGACTTTCAGCCGCCCAAGGTTGATAAAACGAGTACCATCGAGATGTGGAGCAATACAGCCTCTCACCACTGCCTTAAAGTTTAGATTATAGAGCGTTGTTATAATTACTACTGATTGGCAGACAAAGTTGTCTTGAAAACTCTGCATAGATGGTGTAACTTCATCCCCCTAGGCAAGTGAAACACACTGAAAATATATCAGCACATCCCTACCGAAAGCAGATTTCTGAATGCACCTCTCGGAAGACTGTACTTTAAAAATATCACACAAGAGACACTTCGAAAATACTGAATGTCTCAGAACACCAACAAAAGTTTTACTTCTGCTTAAATACCGCCACTGTGACATTTGTGACCATGGAGGCCTTCTTGGGACATTCACCACAGAAAGAAGGGGCAATAGCGGACATGCAAAATGTGCATACATGTACTTGTGTACATTTGCATAAGTTGTGTGTTTGTGTGCACTTTAATGTGCATTTGTACGTATGTGACGTGTGTTTGTATGCTTGAGTATGTAGTTTGACTACGCACGTATGTGCGGTTTGTTTGCATGTCTGCACATGTGTTTTTGCATTTGTCAACGTGTGTGCATCTGCAAGATAATTCTGGTGATTAATGTACCTGCTGGAGAGTGATTGACGTTTTGTCTAGTTGCAGCTTTAACTCATATAAGGTAGCGCAGAGGGTTAAAGTGCCTGCAGCAGAGAACATGTACCATGCAGATCACAGAACAGTATTATATGTGTGTAGCTTAACGGGATACTGTTTTTGTCACTGAGACCCTTTTGTTACTGTGCATCTCATAAGTTACAATCATTTAAAAAAAATATGTTTATTGATTATATGTTTTTTCCTAAACAACACAGTTCATAACAAATAATTGTACATTCTCTTAGAAACAGCAGTGTGAACATTGACATTATGCATCAGTTAAATGGTACACATCACTCAGCTTCATTCCAATTAGTAAACTTCATTCAGGCTTCACTCAGTGCGTGTGTTTGTGTGGGGTTGGTCGCGTAGTCTGGTGTTGTGCTTACATGGTTTGCTTAAGTAATTATGTGATACAATTTTACCAGTAGGGCCTTCACCTATAAACCATTGGGTTCCCTGGATCAGATTAATCCCTACATGTAAGTGCAGCGTGCTCATGTCCCGAAGGAAGAAAAGGTAACATGAATGTGATGATAAAGTCAACAAGAAAAAAAAGAAAACTTAACAGTAACTGGTCTCAGAGGGGGTCTCACATAAGATTTCCTAAGGGATTGCATGAGTGAGGAGGGATATAGGTGTGCCAGTGTCTCAAGGTATTCCAGCGCTTCAATCCTGGCATCCAGGTATGTGCTTGTCATGTTCTTTATGCTTGTGTGTGTTAGCGTGGGGTTTGTCACAGCAGGACCAAAGAGAGATGTGGGCACTCCTGGAAAGTGATAGTGAGGGAATCATTGAAAGGCCCAACAAAGATTGCCCTGTCCTGGTACACTGTAAGGTCATAATTTACTATGATTTAAAAGCTAATACAGTTGACTGTATAATGAAATATGTGTTGTAGATGGCATCATTTTTGCCCAAATTTTCTTGGAAGGATGACCCCCAAGCCCTCCGTATAGTGGCCAGGCTCGCATGCATCGTCCAGTTCTTGGCGCACATAGCCTAGGCTGCAGAGACCTTTTACTGCTGCACACAGAGGAAACAAATTAGAGGGAACATTGCCTACAAGGCATAGTGGTCCCAACTTTGGAGGCCAAGTCCGGAGCGACCTTAGAAGGGGACTTCACCTTAGAAGAGGTAAAAACGGCCAAGGCAGGGCTACGCTCAGGGAAAGCCCCGGGTTCTCAGCGAAGCATTTCAAAAGACTGGTTGATTTGTTAGCCTTCCATCCCCTGGCCATGTTCCTCGAGGCAAGAAACCAGGACACACTCCCCTTGGACTTAAGGACAGCAGAAGTAGTGGTTATTCACAAGGAGGGCCGACCTACAACATCTTGTGCATCCTATAGGCCGATCTCCCTCCTTAATGTAGAGATGAAAGTGCTGGCAACAGTACTAGCAACACGCCTCCGGGGAGTTATCACCCTGTTAGTTCACAAGGACCAATCTGGCTTCATGCCGGGACGGTCCACAAGATATAACCTGAGGCGCACACATAACTGGATACATACCATCTTGCTCCGCTCGGACCCACACATATTTTTGGTTCTCGATGCTGAAAAAGCATTTGACGCAGTCTACTGCCCCTTCCTGGATTGTACTTTGGAGAGATTTGGGGTTGGCCCCAGGTACCCGGAATGGGTGCGGCTGCTGTACTGTAATCCGGTGGCAGCCGCCAGGGTTAATGGGACCCTCTCGTCTGAGTTTCCTATTGCAAGAGGCACCAGACAGGGCTGTCCCCCTTGCTATTTGCCCTCACCACAGAGTCCCTAGCGTGTAAGATCCGTTCCCACCCAAGCTATATGGGTTCAGGCTGACAGAAGAGAGTTGGTTGGAAGAGCACATCTCCCTGTATGCAGATGAAACCCCTAGACTCTCTGACAAGACTCTTCCAGATTTTTGCGGAGCATGGGAGTTATTCTGGGTACCAGATTAACTGGGATAAATTAGTGTTATACGCCCCACAGGAGGACAATGTTCTCCACTCTCTTCCAGGTCAACTAAAATACTCAAGTGAGGGATTCAAGTACCTTGGCATATTTATGACATATATGGCGGACCTCTGTCATGCCCGTACTTTAGAGGGAGGGTGACTGAAATGTGCCGAGCTGATATGGAACATTGGGGGAGTCTACCACTTACCCTGATGGGCAGGGTGGACATGTTTAAAATGATCCCCCTACCAAAGTCATTATATGTCTTACAAAACATGTATTACTGGATCCCCCTGAGGGCTTTCCCTGCTCTGGAGCCGGATGTACGGGCTTTTTTATGGGAGAAGAGACACCTGCACATTGCACTCAAAGGCTAACAATGTAATCAATATAACGGGGGCCTGTTCCTGCCGGATGTGGACGAATAATATTGGGCGGCACATTTGATCAACATTAACGACTTGATGTTTGCTCCTGGTTATCACCCTACATTCAGGTTGGAGAGACTATAGTGGGAGGGGAGCTCGTGTCTTCAATATTTATATGGCGGTGGGGCGTGCGGCGGCATTTGCCCACTACACAGGTGGCTCTTGGAGCCTGGGCTAGGGCTACCAAGGTGCTGGGTTGGACGTGCAGACCCACTAGGATGACCCCCCTGTGGGAGGGTGGCTGGCTGTCAGAAATTGGCAAATTGACCGGATTCGAGGTGTGGGATCATATTGGAATCTCCAATCTAGGAGATGTGTTGAAAGGGGGAGATCTTATGCCCTTATGCCCTTTGAATCATTGAGGGACGCATATGGGCTCTGCGAGGCGCAGTTTTTCTACTATGCACGATTGAGGCATGCTTGGAGGGCAGAGGGTCTCCCTGGGATGGAATAACCGGAATATGCTCCGCTGGAAGGTAGATTGCTGACAGAGCAGTTAACTGTTAAAGCCGTCTCTATGGTATACAAGACCCTTAACAATAATATGCCAGATACCCATAGTAGACTATGCAGATTGTGGGAGGCCGACTTAGGGGACATGGGGGATATAGACTGGGAAGCAGTGTTGATGTTTCCCCAAGAAGTTGCCATCAGGTCCAGGCTGCGATTAATCCAGTTTAAGATCCTTCATAGGGTATATTACATACTATGGGATAGGCATAACACCTGAACTGTATATGATGTGAGGGGCAGATTGGCACTTTGTTCCATACCATATGGGGCTGCCCTTTATTGCAGGAATACTGGGGGAGGATCGTGGGGGAATTGCAGGGGGTGGTCTTGGAGCAGATTACACTTGACCCCAAATTTATCCTCCTTGGAATCCCCAATGATGTGGATATGCCCAGGGCTACACTCATATTTTGCAATCTCGGGTTGGTGGTGGCTAAGAGGGATGTTTCCCATTCGTGGGGAGTAGTGCCTGGAACCACGGTAGGGACGTGAAGAAAAGGGATTGATGGCTTCATGATGGCAGAAAAGGTAACATACGCAAACAGAGGCTGTCTGAGAAAGTTTGGAAATGTATGGAGCGCTTATATGATGTACCATTCACCATCTCTGTAGGGAGGTAAAGTCTGTGATTCCACTGGAGTTCTCTGAGGACAGTAAACTATGGATGTATGGGGGAAATGGGAATAGGACTCATATCCTGGAGAACTGAGGCCACATCAAGAACTGTTTAAGGATATGTCAGAATGTCTGTGGGGGCGTTCGGGGGGAGGGAGGGCTTCACGGATGTTCCTTTTCTCTACCTATGGTGCCAAAGTACAGTGCTGTTCTGAATGTATTTTTTTTATCTGGCATGTGCCAGTTAAAAAATGTAATAAAAAGTGTTAAAAAAAAATAAGACAAAAATGATTTGGAAAAATGAAGACAAAGGTGTCAGCATTTCAGAAGCTTGGTCAAGAATCTTTTTATAGAGTTAAGTGTAAGCCAAAGTCAATGAAGCATAGGGAAAAAAGGGGAAAGTCAGAGGTCGGTACCTCTCAAAGTCCAAGGAAATCTGCTCTACCACCAATCTGTGAAAGCCCTAGTTAATGCCATAAAATCCAGTCAGGTAATGCCCTTCTAGTGACACCACTACAAGCTCCATTGTATTCTCCTGTCCCACAGTGTAACTTGCAACATCACCTTCAGCTTTCAGAGTAGTCCTGAGAATGTTGCTGTCCTTGGTCCTCTGATCATTGCTTGCAACATGCATGAATAAGGAACAGTCAGCTCTCTCTCTCTCTCGCTACTCACAGTGTACTGCCTTCAAGGTTTTTCTTTCAGGCTCTGTATTAGTAAAAGAGCAGCACTTCTATTTCCAAATTAACATTTTATGTGAATGCACCGGCAATGAAAATGACACTTTAGTGAAAAATAGAAGTAGTTTCCAACGTTAAAGAAATTTAGGCATCCTCATGTCAAGATGTAAACAACATTCACTAATATGCATTCAATGTCACATTATACTTGTGCACATTATGAAGGTCATTATGACCCCGGCGGTCGGTGGAAATATGGCAGTAAGTACCGCCAACAGGCTGGCAGTACGTACTGCCATATTATGACATTGGCGGGTTGGCTGAAGCCAGCCGGCCAATGTACCACTCTGACAACTATGGTGGTGACAGCCGCCAGGTTGGAGATATCTATCTCCAGCCCGGCAGCCGCCACTGTTCCACTTGCAGGATTATGACCCTGCCTACTGCCATGGTTTTCGTGGCTTCCTTACTGCCACGAAAACCATGGCAGTAGGCACTATCAGTGACAGGCAATACCTTCCCTGTCACTGATAGGGGTCTCCCCACTCCCTCCCTCTCCAGTTACCCCCTGCCTCTCCAATGCCATCCCACCACCCCTGCCTCTCCAATGCCCCCGCAACCTCCCTACATTCACGCCCCCCTTCACACACATACACATTCCCACACACATCCACGCATGCATACTTCCACTCACACACACCCGCACACACTTTCAAATGTGCACGCACACACGCATTCACAAAACATAACATGCACACACTCACACCTTCATACATGCACACTCGCATCCAACATGCAACACACACCTGCATACACGCACATACAAACATGCACACACACACCCAAAACACATACACGACACCCCCTTCCCTGTTGGAGCACCCCATTACCTGTGTGCAGGGGGTGCTCCGGCAGGAGATGGGACGGGGCGCTGCTACCAGCAGCAGCGTCCACCAGAAGAACACCGCCAGGCCCTATTCTTTCTCATAAAACAGCTGAAGATGGTCTACTGCCGTTGCACTGCTGCTGGCGCTGCTTCTGGCAGCAGTGCCACCTTACCGCCATCTGCCGGCATGGCCACAGCGGTATTTCCTCCATCCTTCTGGCGGAAATCCAGCTGTGGTCATATTATGGCTGGTAGAAACGGCGACGGTCTTTTGGCGGCCGTCGCCACGGCGGTAGGTGGTTTTTACCGCCAGTATCATAATGAAGGCCTGTATTTCTGCAGTTATAAAAATACCAATTACATCAATTCAGAATAAAACATCATGTTACAGTTCATTTAAATTAATTCAATGTATGCAGATATAGCCTAGAACCACATTTCTCAATGTGAAACAGTAAACATTAGTGCACAGATTACATAAATTGTTACTGTTACTAGTGTAAATACATTCAAACAACATGAGGATGGTTATAAGGTTACACTCATTGGGTAGATTTCATTTAATAAGGTTAAGGCACAAAGTATATAGTTTTTTTTTAACACTACAGTGAATGCACTTCATTATTGATGTTGAGTGTACCACTTTACATCAGTTATAGGTTAAGACACTCAGGGGCATATTTATACCCCATTTGTGCCGAATTGGCATTATTTTTTAACGCAAATTCGGCACAAAACTAACTTCATATTTATATTTTGACGTTAGACATGTCTAACATCAAAATATTGGAGTTTGTCCCATTTTTTTGATGCGTGAACCTGCCTTGCGTCAATGATTTGCAAGGTAGGCGTTCCCATCTAAAAAATGGTGCTAAACCCATAGCCCCATATTTATCCCCATGCTAAAATGACACACGGGTGTCAGGAGGGGCTAAATAATGGTGCAAAGCTTGCTTTGCACCAATACTTAATGCCTGGGTCAGACCAGGCGTCAGGAGACCTGTGGACAAATTTCTGTGGTTAAACACCATGGAATGGGTCCACAGGTGCCCTCCCCAAGCCCTAGGAACACCCTCACCCACACCAGAGGGACACCGGACGATGGGGGACCCTCATCCCTGGTAAGTAGGGTAAGTAGAGGTAAGTATTGTTTTTTTTAATTAAAGTGCCATCGGCGGCCCAACTTGAGGCCCCCTGCATGACACAGGTTGCAGTGGCCATGCCCAGAGGACACTGGTCCCCTGTGCTGGTCATTGGGGAGGTGGGCATGACTCCGGTCTTTTCTTAGACATTCATGTGGTATGGATGGTTTTGTGACAGAAAATTACGCTAGGTTGGTTAGAGGCATTTTTTTTGCCTCTAACCAGCCTAACGTCATTTTTAGTGCAAAACCCCCTTCTCCCATACCGCCACCCCAACCTGGCTGATGTCATTTTTTTACGCTAGCCCACCTTTTGCACCGGCTTGCGCCATTCCATAAATATGGCGCCCGGCTGGGGCTCAGGTGATAAACTCTTTGATGCAAAATTGCGTTAGTGCAGATTTGCATCAAAAAGTATAAATATGCCCGTCAATATATATCAGATTTCTGAATACATATAAAGTTTGAGTGTGACGTCAGGGGTGGCAGCAAATTCTGCTTTGTTCCAGACCCCCTTCTGTTGGTGAATCAAGCTATCACATCAAACTGTGATTTCTTATCAGAGAGACAAATCAAAATCCCAAAGATTGATCTAGGAAAGATCTTTTGGATTGCTCTAACTGTTTCATGTCATCATAATACATGCTTCATCTTGTTTCCAGTTCTGTCTCTGTCTTGCTCCATTTCTCTCTTTTCTTCCTCTGCACTCTCTTGTATCCCTTGTAAAATCCAAATATGACTATTTCACAAAAGGCAATTATCAGCAAACGTCTCAAGATGCTCCCAATAATTCCACTACTTAGACTTCCAAACCATTCACCAACAGCTGAAATACCGCTCCCTGTGCCTTCCCATGCACCTGTTGCTTCTAGCTCTTTTAAGTCTCCTTTTATATCAGTTATGTTTTAATGTATTTCTTCCATTCCTTACTATGTAAGTAAAACATTGTTTAACTTTTAATGTCTGGCAGACTCCACCCTCTTTCACTGGAAGGATGTCTAACACAAGTCTGTTTTGAAAAACCATTGATCTTGTGGCAACCATCTCAGTATCGACTAGTAATAAGGCACCTGCTGTACTAGTAGCCAACTTATCTACAATGGTGGACAACTTTCTTATCTTGAGATTATTCAAAATCACTCCTACAGAGGGAATCATTACACCAAAAATATCTCCTATAATTTCTGAATCACTGGCACCTCTCTTGGTTTTTGTTTTTTCTCCCACACAAGATCATTGAAATGTTCCACATGATACTTTTTTGGAAAAAACTATACCTAAATACCATATTCCATACCATCCTTTTCGCAACCTAAAATATGCGTGATCCACACAAATGAAATGCACTCCAGGTATAGCAGGATCTCGTCCAGATAACATAAAAGACCAACTGTTCTTAAATCAAATACGTGTTCGCACTCAATCTTTCCCACAAACTTTGAGTCAGTTGTTGATTTTGCACTATATATGCATAATTCCCCTCTATGTTTCCATTCTAGTGTCAACGCAGCTTGGTTCCCTGCATCTGAGTGTGCTACTTCCTCTCACCCTCAATTTGTACCATTATACCCTTCACTGCGTTTTTTCATTTCTTTTCTCCTATCTTCAACTAGATAGGAAAATTATTTTCAACTCTTAAAGAAATGTGTTAAGTTGTTTCAATAAGCATAAACTGTACTCAATGACATGGTAGGTTCAAAGAATCCTCCAGCTATCCCTATGTTCTTTGCTTTAAGATTCTTGATAATTTATTTTTAAAATGGGAACATCTGAGAAGATCAAGTTATAATTCAAATAATAATATTGAAAGTGTTCCTGTTCATCCAGAAGGCTCATTGACAAGCTGCAATTAAGACCATAAGTCAAAGGAATATGGTGATACCATACTCCCTCTGCCTCTGGTGCAGGCAATTGCGTACACACATAGCAATTCTGGGCAACCGTAGTGTCAATGTACTCATAAAGCAATTTATAAAACACATTTGCTAAAAGATTTCCTCTAGAAGTGACTACGTTTAATCCTTTCTCATGCAGTGAATGCATTCTATTGTCGACAGGAACTGGGGTTTCCGAGGCACTTGTGGATCTAATGTTTTCTACTCTAGAAGGTGTGGTAAGCTCAATCCTATAAGCAAAGCAATCATTTTTTATAATTGTCACTACTAACACTCCTGTACATATGTAGCTGGTCTATTATTGTTATTGTTTCTATGTTCCATGGTTTCTCTTGATTCAGGCTGTTTAATAGAATACAACAGCAGCAATAGTAATAGTCTTTTCCATTCAGCAAAGCAATTGTCTTTTCAACAAAGTTCAACTGTTAATTGCAATATCTTCATTAATCTTACTTCATGTTCTTCTAAATAACAAACCTACAATGAATTCTGCATACTCATAGCTAGGCAATCTGGTTTATTCTCTGCAAAGTTTATCAAATGTCTCAAATAAATGTGCAGTTCAAATTCACTAATAATCACATCCAGAATATAATGTTTCAGTCTATTAAGCGACAATGCAATTTCAAACCTCAGTTCTTCCACAAAGATCAGTTCAAGGAGGGTGAGCTTGTTTCTAATTTTTGTGGCAAATGGTTCCAAATTCTCTCTCCCAATTATTGACAGCAAGATATGTCCATTCAGGTGAGGCGTACCTCCAACAGGGTACCCTTGCTGTCTTTGAAGTCAGTCCATTGCACACAGGTAATTCAATTAAATGTAACGGCGTCCTATTGAAAGGGCCTCCTAATCTGCCTATGTGGCCCAGTGTTACTGTAGTTCATTTGCCTACATTCATCTGTTGACCTGTAACACATGGGCTATCAGCCTAAATCTAGAATTAAAATCATGTCTGTTGAAGCAATCTCACCATTGCACCACGTTCTACATGAACTGGACTGTGATAATGTCAAGCTGTAGATGGTTACAAACTATCTGGCAGCACATATCTTCCATCATTTAAAACCAAACATCATCACCATCTGTTTTGACACAACCTACTCTGATCTAAACTTGCGGTTCTGCTCCTGACACCTCTTCCTGTAACCTCTTAACTTCCTCCCACGTTTCTGCTGCAGTTAACAAGAGATTGTAATTTGTCTCATCTGTTCCATCATTTTGATATTTGTCATTGAAAGGACAAGCATTTAAGGCATGTTATCTGGCTATTTCATCTACATAGTTATTTCCCACGGTCACATAATTAGTTCTTTTTTGCAGTGAGATGAGCACTTCACAACTGCAATTTCAACAGGCTGCTGTAATGCCTTCAGTAAATAGTGGACCATTTTACCAATGTGAATGGGTAAGCAAGGGAAGGTCATAAACCCCTGTTGCAACCATAACTGTCCAAAGTCATGGACAACACTAAACCCATATTGACTGTCAGTGAAAATGGTCACCTTCAGCTGATCTGAAACACAGTGTGCTGTTCTTCTGAGGTGTTGTTCTCTTTGTTCACATTCATAAAATCTCTACATAGTGGGGATTAAAAACTTTCAAAGGACGACCCATAACAATGCTTTTGCACTGTTCAATGCTGACACCAGTTGCCACGACTGCTTTAAGACAGCCAGGCAATGCAGAAGAAACTGGATCAAGTGTAGCCAAAAATATCCCACTGGCCTGTGAGTGTTTCCGTGTAACTAACACAGCACTGAGGGAGTGCACCCCTCCCTTTCACTGCAGTACAGGTTAAATAATTGTTGTAATCAGGTACTCCCAGAGCAGGGGCAAGACAGAGACTCTCTCTTAGCTGTGAGAAGGCATGCAAGTAACATCCAATGGTACCGGATCTGACACATCCTTGTGTGCCAGCCTGTGTAAAGGTTTGGCCAAAAGGGAAAAGTTGGGAAGCCACTGAAGACAGTATCCCACCATTCCCAATAAGATCCTGACTTCTTTCTGAGATGTTGGTGGATTCATTTTCAAAAAGGCCTAAATTCTCTCTCGTGACACCTTCCTTGCACCTTTCTCAATGTGATGTCCAAGGTTTAGGACTTCTTTCTTACAGTACTGCAATTTGATCAGTGAATCGTTATGTCCATTCTCAGCAAAGTGGTTCAACAGGGCAATTGTGTCCTGTCTGCAAGCTTCTTGTGTTTGACACCACCAATTGATTGTCAATGTATTGAATCAAAACTGATTGGAAGGGCATCTCTAGGGATTCCAGATTCTTTTTCAGAACCTGTTTAAAGATTGATGAGCTCTCAGTATACTCTTGTGGGACTCAGCACCATGCCAAAACATGACTTCCAAAACCAAAAGCAAAGAGGAATTGGGTCTCCTCATGAAACGGTATGGAGAAAATGCTTGGCAAGGGTCAATCATAATGAACCACTCTGCCTTACATGGAGTCTGAAACAAAATCACAGCTGGATTTGGTACCGCAGGACAACAAGGAACTACAATCTCATTGATCTTCTTCAAATCCTGGACAATGCAGTACTTTCTGTTCGGTTTCTGCAGTCCCATGATGGGTGAGTTACATGGACTCCCCATAATCTCCTTTAGTATTGCTTGCTCAATCATGGAGTTAGTTACTGGAGTAATCCCTGCATTTGTCTCCGGAGTCATGTTGTAGTGAGGGATTCTTGGATATTCAACATTTGGCTTTACAATGATCTATACAGGTTCATCACTTTTGATGAGACCTATATCTTTTCCTGAAAAGTCCCAGACTTCATGTAGTACGGTGTCTCTCAGCTCTGCAGGTAAATCATCACTTGTTAACATGGGGTGCAATTTGACACCTAGAGTTTGATTCACAATTTTAAATGCAACATCCTCATTAGTCTGTATTTCTATGCCTTTTGGAGTGCAAAAGATAGAACAGGTAAGCTTTCACAAGAGGTCACGTCCAAGCAGACTCACAGGACTAGAATTAAACACCACAATTTGGTAATTCTCTTCAAAGGATCCCATGTTTACAGGTACAGCTTTTGTAGTGGGACTTGTCAAATGTTTGTTTGCTACTCCTACATCTTAGATTCTTCTTCCCAAGAGAGGTAGGTTGGCAGACTCTGCTGTTCTCACAATAGTGCAGGGAGCATCTGTTTTGATTAAAAATGACATGGGTTTGTCATTCACCTCACCATCCATGAATGGGCCACTCTGATCCACCACTAAGGATGCACTAAGGCCCATATATATACTTTTTTTGCTCTGCATTTGCGTCATTTTTTGACGCAAAAGCAAAGCAAATTTACAAAATATAATTGTATTTTGTAAGTTTATGCCACCTTTGCATCAAAAAATCAAAAATAGACAGACATCTGAACAGCCTTCCACTTCCGCTGCCGCTCGTGGCCAGGAGGACCCGCCACAGGACTCACAGGCCACCAACACCCCTCCCCCTGCAGAAGGTGAACCACCCCGGAAACGTTCCCTGTGATCCAGACAGAAGCCAGAGACACTTGCCAAGAACCCCGCCAGGAAACGAGACTCTCCTTATTGTCACCCTTGTGTCCCACTCAGTCACCCTGTGCACCTTGAACTGCAATTGCTCCCCTTCCCATGTCTCCTTGGACACTGCACCTGTGCTACAAACAGACTGGAACTATACCTCAGACTTCCCTCCATCATCATCCCATCCTATTGCACTTTCCCGCTATATGTTAGCAATTCAAGAAACACCCTTTGAAAAAAATCCATTTGGAGTATGTCATGTATATCAAATATGTATTATTTGAAACAGGTACAAACTTTGAAAATGAACTGTACATAGAATGAGCATAGATTTATGACCTGTGGCTGACTGTAGTGATCATACCAGGAGTATATGTCAAGTCACCCACATCTGCAAAATGAATTGCCAGAGGGAACAGTAAGTGGGCATACAAGTGGGAAATGTCAGCATGCCATTGCCACACAGATTACAACCAAAGTCATTGAAATGTAAAGTTACACTGTCCTACCTGTGTGTCATTGGAAGTATTGTTGAATAACTGATGTTCTGTTGTCCTCATCCTCTGCCTCCTCATCCTCACTGTCCACAGGATCTACTGCTGCCACACGGGCATCTCGAGTCTCCTCCTTCTGCAGAAAAGATACATGGCGTCTGAGGGCCAGGTTGTGCAACATGCAGCATGCCACTACTATCTGGCAGACCTTCTTGGGTGAGTAGCACAGGGATCCATCTGTTAGATGGAGGCACTGGAACCTGGCCTTCAGGAGGCCAAAGGTCCTTTCAATTGTCCTTCTTGTTCGCCCATGTGCCTCATTATAACCTTCTTCTGCCCTTGTCCTGGCATTCCTCACAGGGGTCAGCAGCCATGATAGGTTTGGGTAACCAGAGTCACCTGCAAATAATGGGGGACAACATTTAGCCACACACTATCCTATATGGCCAACTCCATACCCATACACCAACATCTACTGGGTGGGAACCAGGGCTCACCACTTAGCCACACCCTGTGCCTCTGTAGTTGGGACATCACATTTGGGATGCTGCTATTCCTCAGGTCAAAGGCATCATGCACCGACCCAGGGTACTTAGCATTGACGTGGGAGATGTACTGGTCCGCCAAACACAACATCTGTACATTCACGGAGTGAAAACTCTTACGATTCCTGAACACCTGTTTATTCTGCCCGGGGGAGACAAATGCAATATGTGTTCCATCAATCGCACCAATTATGTTGGGGATATGTCCCATTGCATAAAACTCGGCCTTCACTGTGGCCAAATCCTCAACCTGGGGGAAAACAATGTAGCTGTACATGTGTTTAATCGGGGCAGACAACACTCATGTCAGCACTATTGAGAACATTGGTTGTGACATTCCTGCTGCCAGGCCTACTGTCACTTGGAAAGAACTAGTTTCCAGGAAATGGAGTACAGATAGCACTTGCACAAGAGGGGGATCCCAGTGGGGTGACGGATAGCAGATATCAGGTCAGGTTCCAATTGGGCACACAGCTTTGTGATTGTGACTCTGTCCAGTCTATAGGTGAGGATAATGTACCTGTCCTCTAGTGTTGCCAAATCCATCAGGGGTCTGTACACTGGGGTATGTCTCCATCTCCTATTCAGCCCCAGTGGTAGGTATCTAAGGGACACAAGAGGGAGTAGACTATCACAAACTGAACATTGGAGCCACAACAGGAGTTTGCAATCTGTAAACTTGTAATGGGTCAGTGTGATTTGTCCAGTATGTGCCTATTTCTCCTGTGACGCAGCAAGAATCCATAGGGCTGCCCCCCCCCCGAAATGGCGTCCTCCTGTCCTGTTTGGAGAGACATGTGGAAGTGAGGTAAGTCCACTGACGTTGTGCACCGTGGTGGGAGGCGGTCAGGAACCGCCGTGCAACTCCTCATTGGTTAATGTTGGCCCCTATGGTGTACAGTTGCTAATGGTGATCTATGCCGGTGGTGACGGTATGCACCGCCACAGACGTGACAGTCATTTTCTATCATATTCCTCACTTGCTACCTGACCTTCTACAGGAGAGGACCTACATTGCATGTGCTGCTGTGACCTGTGTCTGGAACCTACCATGGCCCGTGTGACAGGGGAAAGGGCCCCAGCCTTCACTTCGGAGGAGTTGGAGAGACTGGTGATGGGGTCCTACCCCAGTACGCACTGCTGTATGGGCCTTCAGACCAACAGGTGAGTACACTGTGGGCACCATGCATGTTGCATGGATAGATGGAGTGGTGTGTGTGAAGGCCTCTTGTAAGGGGGGTGGGTGGATGTCCTTTTTGCTGCATACAGCTTGTGTTCTGGGCTATGTGTGTGCCAATGGTGTTGGAAACAGGTATGGTGGGCCATATTTGTAACAGGCTGGACTGTTTGTCTAATGGTATTTTCCTGTCTGTATTGCCTCTGCAGGTCAGTGCCCATCAAAAGAAGGGTATATGGCCTGCCATCGCCAAGGAGGTGTGGGCCATGGGGGTCTATGGCAGGCGGAGCACCCACTGTTGCAAACGGAGGGAGGAACTGAGACGCTGGGCACAGAAGACGGCGGAGGCCCAGCTGGGGATGGACTCCCAACGATGAAGGGGTGCACGTTGAACCCTGACACACACCCTGATGGCCTGTATACTAGCGGTGGCCTATCCAGAGCTGGATGGGTGCTTGAGGGCATCACAGCAGCCACAAGGGGGCGAGTACAGTGCCCTTCATTACGACTTACGCCTGGTGTGGTGGTATCCAGGTGATGGATGTGTGTCAGTGGGTGCCCCTAGGCCAGGTCTGACATAGCAGCATAGGTCCTCTAGTGGCTACGGTACTGAAGGGATAATCCTGCCTACCTAGCTTGCAAGCATCTACTACTGGTCAGGACTGTGTGGGTCCCAGATGTGCTGCAGTTGGCGGGGTGTGCACCTCCTCATGCCTTGGTGGCTAGCAATATCAGTGGTGGTGCAATGCACAGTGTGTAGGCCTGTTCCCTGTGTGTGAGGGTGCTGTGTACACCAACAGTGGTGTTAGTGCAGCCATTGACTCAGTGTATCCTTTGTCTCTCTCCCTCCTTTTTTGTTTTATCATCCTGTCCTTATGTGCATTAGCATCATCTGGCGGAGGAGCAGAGGCACTGTTGACGGAGGGAGCTGCAACCCACAGGATTTAGGAGGCAGAGTCCACCGACACTAAGGGCAACAGTGGGATGGAGGGCGAGGGGAGCATCGCAGCGAAGACTTTGAGGGGACACTTCAGACACAGATACCTCCTCTGATGGATGCTCCCTGGTGGGGGCGGACACTTCTGTGATCACCCCAGCTAAAGGTACAGCTGCCACCCCCCGCACCAGCACCGCTCTCTCAGCAGCCCCTCATCGAGTTGCCCGTGTCCACTCACCCAGGAAGGTGGGAATCTCCTTCACCCTAGGCACCTCAGGCCCTGCCCCAGTTAGCCCTGCTGCCTGAAGTGAGGAGGCTATTGACCTCCAGGAGACTTTAAGTATTCTGCCTACCGAACAGACTTACTTCCTCCAATGGTACATTGAGAGGACTGTCATGATGGTCTTCCTTTCAATGTACTGAGTTGTCTGCTGTGCCAGTAGACAGCTCTAAATTTGGAGTGTGATGATGTAAGTAATGGACTCTGCCATCATAACACTTGATCATGGGGTATGAGACAGTGGTTCAACCACTATTTTTTCAATATTTATTAAAAATCTAATGCAATGGTGAAGTTGTATTTTGATAAATATTTAAGAAAATCAACTTTTATAAAGTTGCTTTTTCACTGCTTGAAGCTCTGGAAGGCTGATTTGCATTAGCCTACCCATAGCTGCCCCTTCCAGTGCTTGGCCTAATTAAGGTGTCAAAACAGCTCCTAGAGCAGAGAAAAAGGCTTAGGTTTAGTCCAGGGTGGGCTGGGCTGGGCTGAGTAATGTAGTACCTGTAATCCCAAGAAGAGCAGCTGGAAGGGTTCAGGATTTTAATTTATTTCAAAGGGACAAAGTTGAGACTTGTCCACTCACAGGGGAAGCCTGAGCAAGGGAAGCCTTTAATCTTTAGGTCCCCTACAACCAATTGGACACTGGTCCAAGGGGAGGGGAGCTGGCCCCAGAACCATTTTACTGTAGCTGAGGTTGAGGGAGTTGTTAATTTTCCTAAGCGCACCCTTTGCTGGCTCACAGACTCTCAACTCACAGCTCAGCAGAACAGTTTCTGGATCTGCGGCAGAACCGAAGAGGATTGAACCTGCTGTCTGAAATATCTGAGGAGACCTGAAGAGCTGGACCTGCTCTGAGTTGTACCCAGGACAAAGAAGTGGACTCCAAGGGGCAGCTGACTGACCTCCTGTATGGTTACCAGGACACCAAAAGCTGAATGAAGTATTTTTCTGGGATGACCAGTGACCAGTTGCAAATGGAAGAGGACGGAACCCTGCAAGTGACTTCTGCTTGAATAAGTCATGGAATCTAAATGCTGTCTTGGAAGTCCTGGGAGCCTCAGTGGTATCAAAAAGGACTGATTCAGAAATTTCTGAAAACATTGTACTTTAAATGATTTTGAACTAAAAGACCTCTGAAGGACAAGAACCAACCAGATTGACACAAGTCAATCTGGCCAAACTGTGACCTAATTGCACAAGAAAATCGGGTTGCTCCCACTCTGAGCTTTTTGCCATTGAAAAATCCATTTGAGTGGGCCCTCATGGCAAGTCTGTCTGACTTTGATGCATCCTTCTCAGAAATAGCCTGCTGCCTTACCCTGCTGGAGTAACTGAAGCTCCAAAAAAAGGGCCATTCCAAAGGTAGAAATCTTGACTGGGCGAAGGAGCCAAAAGTATTCTTCTGATGAGATGACTTCTCTTGGTGCAAAGTTTGACTTTTCAAACTCAGAGTTTTTTATGCCAAAACCAATGACTTCAGCTGTAACTCTCTCAATGCTTATCCAATTTTGGAGGAACTTTACGGACACTGCTGGCTACCTAGCCCCGCTGGGGAATTCTGACTTCCACTTCAGAGTCAAAATATAAAAACTTTTAGTGAAAAAATCCTGCTTGACATATTTGAACTGTGCTCCATTGTGGTACTCCTGAAATTGCCCCAAGGTGCTGGTCACAGGTGTACAGTACTTGCTCCTGGCTCTATAGTTTTTGTTGGTGCTTTTTTTCTTTAAAACTTAAAAGTCCATATCTGAGGTTGCCCTTGTTAGTTTTTGTCATTTGGTGTCATTTTGCTTGTACATATATCTCTATTTCATTTATTGGGTTATTTTTCCCTTTTTACCTGTTTTTGGCACTTCTGAATGATTTGTCTATTTCTTCTAAGTTAAGGCTGTCTGCTCCATACCATAGCTATCCGGGGTTAAGATCAGGTTTAAAATATTGAAACCTTGTGTTGGACCTTATGAGTTCGTGACTTTATTACCTGTGGTGGACTACCACCCATCCCAATTAATAATGGGTCTTACAGGTACCACATAGGAATGTTGTAACTAGTGTATAGTTCTGCTTGGAACCTGGAGTTCAATGGTACTTATCTGTGTGTTATGGTTTGATGGAATAATGTACAGACCTCAGAAATCGATGTGTAGCATGTTGGCTACAAGTTCTAGCCCCAGACAGAAAATTTAGGGCATCTGGCACTACTGCAGAGGTCTATGTTTATCCTTCAGCTAACCAATGCCAATAGTAATGAGAAACCTCAGAGGTTAAATGCACTTACTGCAGAGATTTGTGTGCAACACAAAAGAAGCAGGTTCCAATTATAGTAAAATAGATAAGTGGGTTAATGCATTGACTGCAGAGATTGTTGTGTTGCCTAAAGGTCAGATGTTCCAATTCTGTTGAGTTGCCCACCTCCTAGCAACACATTGGTAGTGTGTTCTGTACTGGCAACATCACAGGCTAAACAGAGGAAACTTAAAAACAAATATGTTTAAAAGCGTAATTTAATTTCAAAATATGAAAGTGGTGCATGAAAAAACACCTCGTACTCCCCTATCCTAATCCCCGCCCCCACTACTACATAGTCTTACTCCTAGGCCCAGGTATTATTTGTTTTTGCAACGCCCCTTGCTTTAAATCTACCACTTCTGTCAAGGGGCCCTGGCACCAAATGATTGAGGGCTACAGGTGCCAAGCAGTAAGAGTGTTATGTTCTGAACAGGCAAAAATTGTTACGGCTCCTCTAGACAGGGTGACACTGACACCATTGCACACCTTCTTAGCTGAGTATAGGAAACAGGTGAATAGCAAGAGGTTGTCATGCTCTGGTGGGCACTGGCCACCCCGGGACGGACTGGCTATTTATTCCATGGGATATATACCCTGGAGGTCTAGATCCATTGACGACAGGTTTTAGAAGGTTGATGAACGTTGCCTCTGCCTCCCCATGGTTTATTGAGGCGGGCACAGTGGGGACATAAAGGTAGGAAGAGGGAGAGAAAGAGAGCGTGACTGTTTTGAACATTTGCCAAAGCTGATTTTGGTTCTCAATCTGGCTTTTTTGGCACCTCGTACCAAGATGGTGGTCTGCTCTGATCGGTGCTTGCTGTTGGTATCATGAATAGAGGTGCGCAAATGCGTACATTCTCTGAACTCACAACTTCACTATTTAAAAAAAAATAAAAACAAAGTAATGCCCTTTGTGGATTACAAAGCATGCAAAATTGAAAAAAAGAGGGACAGCGCCAGTGGCTCTCGTCAGCAGCAGGAAACCGTTTCCACTTCACCGTGTGGATTGGTGCCACCTGACAGCTGTCCCCCTTAACTGCCCATACCACCAACACACCCCCTGAAAAATTATCCCTCACTTCCTCCCACGCTCCCTGTGGGTGAGATGACACATTTCTACACGCCTTGCGGCAGCTCCAGTGTCCCTCTCCGCATAATCCTGGAACTACGATCAGCTTTTGACATAGGCGACTTGGGCCCTGGTCACCAATCTTCAGAGAAGCACACAGAGCTGTTGCATTACAGTTATGAAAACAGCAGCACCCCCCATGACTTCCAAACACAAAATGAGTGGCTCTGCTACCTCATTTAAGTCACAGTTAACAGTGTGTACGCCAAATTTAATTTTGTCCAGGTCATATCCGAGCAAGAGCTGGCTCTACCTGGAGCCCACCCTCAAATCATCCTGAACACACATTCCTTGAGTTTTAGCCTGCTTCCCCAAACTTGTACGAAGTACAAGATCTCCTGCCATGTCCCCATCCCCCCACCCCATCTCCCGTTCCAACCTCACTATAGCCTATCTTGCAGTTTTTTATGGTCTGGCTTGAAATGCAAACAATTATGTGATCATCAGTAGAGAGGGGCTTTGGCACCACCCACATGTTGGGAACCGGGAGTACATGTTTTGATTGGGCAGACGTTGTTAGCTTCCACAAAAAACATGCTTGCCCTCTGCAGCTGTGATCATTTTGTTTAATTATCCAGCTGTCTTGGCTCGATCTTTCAGGGGCACATAGATGACATTGAAGTGTTATTAAGATGTTGCAGATAACTAGATAATTTATGTTGTTTTCTTCTGGCAGCAGCACAGATAGGAGGAAGGCAGTCATCAACCGACATGGATTTTTAAGTCTGGCATCATAGTGCAACTGTCACTTGACCTTTTAACCTGCACCAATATTATTCAATAGTTCTTTGCGTCTATACAGCATTCCTTTAAAGTCAGACCTACTGGCATTGCCAATGCTCGCTCCTTGGCCAGAACATCCAGTAGCTGGAAAAAGCTCAATGATGCTGGATATGAATGGAGGAATTGTGTTTTGGTGAAACCCGAGAAAATGTTAACCTTCACCAGACTTTTATGTAGCAAAGTTTCTTTGTGTGGGAACAGCTTACATTTGCCCACTCCAAGCGCTGGCTCTTCTGCTATGGTGGAGGAGCATCGCCCCCAACGCCAGCAGCAGCAAGTGCAAAACTAAAAATAAACCAATAATAAACATTGTTTATAATCATTTCATTTTTAGTTTGGGGTGGGGCAATGGGGGATGCCAGGCACCAGGGGGAGTGGTGTGCACTCCCCTCAGTATGCATGTGCTTTTGGTCGGCCATCTCGGAAAGGCCAGACACACATGCGCACTGAGCTCTCTCGAATTCGGCACTGTGTTGTTGGGTTGGAGATAGCAGACTCAGGCTCCCAATCTGCCTGGGAAAGCAAATCCAGGGTGCTCAGGCCAATCCTAACACTGCTCTCATGTATGAGAGCAGCATTAGGACTGGACACAGAGCCTGCTGGGAGTTTGTGCCTGGGAGCCTGCAGTCCAGCAGAGACCCAAGGAGCGGTTGTGTGGTGGGTTCATGGTAAGTTTTTTAAAATGCATTTTGTTTTGTTCACCCTCCCCCCGCCCCTGCTTCATCACTTTGCCGTGCTGCCAGCCACTGCCCACACCTTGTTATGATTTGTGTCCCTAGTGGCACCTTCTGCAAATCTTCCACATATCTGTGAGGAGAGCAGCAGGACTGAAGCCTCTGTCCATAAATAACACCTTACTGACGAACGCTTACCGATCCGGGGGACTAAAATTGGGCGCTAGTACACGGGGCTAATTAAGACCAAGGCTACTAGAATTATGCGATTTTGTGGCCGCAACATTTTCTGCATAATTTTTCAGTATTCTGCTTCACAATCCTTGGGTTTTAACAAGAGTAAAAGAGTGCTTCTTGTAAAACAAGTTCACATTTATTTTAAAACGTTCCCTCACATGCCGCACAGTGGAATGTCTTTTGCAAAGCTTGACTGGTTACCTTTTGTAGTGTTTTCCCATGGTCATGTGAACCTACTGAGCGGTCCCTAGAGAGGAGAGGCTTTATAGTCACACTCCTCCCCACTGGGACCAAATGGTTAATCCGGGGTGACGTGGGCCGAGTATATATATATATATATATATATATATATATATATATATAAAGAGCGGGAGGGTGATTAGGGTAGATGAATAAACAAGAGTGTACCTGTTACCAACTCAGCTGTCCCCGTCTCTATTCAGGCCTACGGCCGACTCTGCACCTTTCTTTTACTTATTCTTGTAATTGGGTGTTAAATCGGTATTAATTGTGTAAAACGTATGCCCAGACAGTGTTAATAAGTGTAAAGATGACAAAATAATGATGTGTTGCCATCACAAAATGTGCTGCATTACGCAGCGTAATTAGCATTTTCTTAAACTCGCAGTTTAATTAATCCTGCCGCATTATTCCAGTGGCCCTGATTATGATTTACTGGGAACTCGTGGTTTTCATTTTGTAATAACACGTGAAGAAAGTTTAATTTTCTTCTCGTCTCCTGGGAGTGTCTCTGCTCATGAGTAAGCCATGTGTGGCGAGCCCACATGCCCTATATGTAGCCTGCTGCCTCCTAGATCTGCTGCAGATGTCTCTTGTGCCCTGATGTTTTGCAGTAACCCACGCGGTGGCACACTGGAAGTGAAGAAATGCAAATGACTTGTTGAAGGCTCTTGCTGACAACACTTTTCAGTGCCGCTGTCACATTACCTTCTACAGACCTGTCCATTAAAAGCGGGAAGGGTGACAAGTCTCTCAGCTTACAGTGTGCGCCCAGGGTATTTCCGGAGCCGCTCCGGCGTTCCAGACATAAAACAATCTGTCATGATTACATCTGTCATCTTTTATTTTTTACTGCTGATAGCTGTGCGCATTTTCTGCTTTACAAGCCGAATTCTGCAACAAACGCGGAGAAGATGGAGCAGCCCAGACACGAGTAAAGGCGAACTTGTTGCACTAAGGTGTTGCACTAATTGAATGTTACTTTTTATTTTTTTAAATTATTTATTGTTTTTTATATAGCACTTCATCTGCCTTTGGGTGCTATAGAACGCTTTACAGGGTGATAGGAGCTTTGAATAGCCGCGGGGAAAAAGGGAAGGCCATCAACCCTCTGCCACAGGAAATTTGGCGGCACATGATAAACTGGAAGAGCACTTTTTATTGAGAAACATCCCTCATATGCACACTAGATGGAGCAGTCAAGTGTGGTACAGCCTTTGATACTTGAGGAACCATGGAAAGCACTAAGGGCCATATTTACAAGAAAGTGGCTTATCACTAGTGATGCACCACTTTCCTTGGGGCACCCTTGCGTCCCCTAACGCACCATGGTAGCTCCGCATTTACAATACCACGGCACATGTTAAGGGCAATAGGGTAATTTGTTTGACGCTATTATAACGCTATACTGGATTAGCATAAGAAAAATGAAGCTAATCCAGTATACTGTGAGAAGGCCCATTGAAATCTATGGGAGCCTCATTTAATGCCTGCTTCAAGCAGACATTCAAAATGATGCTAGAAATGACGCAATGGAATCGACAGTTTCCATTGCACCATTTGTAGCGACCCTCTGAGGGAACACCTCCTTTGCATACATCATGCCTTTATTACGCATGATGTGGTGCAGAGGATTTACAAGGTGGCGTAAACCTAGTTTACATGGACAATGAACCATACATGTGTAAATCAGTGTATAGAAAATGTTACATAAGACAAAGGGGGTTACAAGTTGCAGGAGTCACCTATCATCCACACTGGTAGGCATTTTATTAAGAGTACATGGTCTGGAGAAGCGCGAACACAAGATTCAGAATGTAACACAGTGTTTAGAGTGGGCTTTACTAATAAGAATGTATTTCTACCCAAACAAACCCTTTTTAGCAACAATAGCACAACGAACAACTCAGAAAAAAACATAACTGTCTAACCTGAACCATGCAGTTTACATGCTGCTCTTTGATGACATTTCAGAGCTCACGGCTAGACAATGATTGTACTCTAAGAACAGCACAGTAACAAAAGGAGCTCTGTGACAAACCCAGTAACCCACTGAGCTATAGACATAAAATACTGTTCAGTGATTTGCGTAGTGCAAGTTCTTTATATCAGGCATATTTAAATGATGTGTGCCATTTTTTGAAGTTAGATGACTATAAATAAAATTTGCATTAATCTGGGTTCTTCCTCGCTTTTATTCATTACAGTAGAGACAGTTCCCAGACACCACCGTTTGTAAGTTAAAGTCGAGAATACATGAGCCCCCCACCTCTTCCTGTTTTCTGTACAAGGCACAGAAAATTCAGTTGGCCTGGAACTCAACATGGAGGGAGGGATGATGTTAACGAATTAAAACACGGAAGGACTCAGACTCAATTACCACTAAGTAATTGAAGGGTCTGCCCCTCTTTTAGCCAGAATAAAGTTTGCAAAAAGAGAAGAAGGCTTGAGAAATCTGGCACACTCTCAATATAATGCATGGGAGTGCACCTCCTCTGAGTCATATGAAAATAACAATAGTCAAAGAACAATTTCTTCGTCTGTATGAAATGCTGTCTTATCCTTCAGAATAAACGAAGGATCCAGTCTTAAAACGATTCTATCTTCAAAAACATTGTCTGAGAGAAACCGGCTCTGAGTCCCCCACCCTTCTGGCTGGCACGATTACAACCACGAAAACGGTCTTTAGAGTTAGGTTATTAATAACAACTCAGTTCAATGGCTTCAAGAACTAAAAGCAAATCCCGGGAGCGAAGCTGAGGTCCTGTTGTATGCCTTAAATAAAAAAGAAATCTCTGAACAGGCTACTGACTAAACCCTGATCGTCTGAAAGGCTGTTCTAGGAGCTACGAACAGCTCTAATGACTGACCACTGTATTCTTCCTCAAAAAGTGGGCACTTTCAAGCCCAAAGAAAACCAGTCATATAAAAAAGAAAATGTATTAGACAAATGTGATAAATGATGAGCTAGGATCCTCGAATAACGCCAGTTATTGCAAGATCTCCAGTGCTTTCAATCTGATTTGAAAATTTAAGCTTTCCTGGAATCATGCAGAAAACATGCCCTAACTCATTAAACATTTCCTTCCAAGTTCCATACCGTCAGCTTCATTCTGATTAACGAATCCAGTGGGAGACTGGAAATTACAGAGGTGAAGGGGTGTCTCCTGACAGACCCTCATTGTCCTCAGGAGAGGATACCAGCTCGAGCAGTGCCTGCTCTCTGAAGACAACTATTAGCAGCAGAGGAAAGGTAGAAAGTAGCCCCTTAATCAAAGGCCATACCAAAGCACCTGTTCTATATGTCTGTTTCTTTTAGATTCTTGAGCAAAAACGACTCAGAATGGAATTCTGGGTTGAAACAAAGAGATCTGTCACAGCCCTCACTTCTGACAAACCATGGAAAATACTTGAAAATTCAGAAAGAACTCCTGAGACAAAAGGGTCATTCTGCTTAGCTTGTCCGCTAGCCTATTTAATGTCTCCTTTATATGAATTGCTGACACCTGGATCACTGTTTTCTCTGCCCAAGAAAAAATCTGGTCCGAACTTTGGACAGGGAATCTGATCTCGTGCCAGCATGTCTCAATGGGTAAGATTTTGCGGTCATGGTGTCTTTTCAGATCCCCACTGGCCGATCTTTCAGAAGGTGAGAGAACCCCACTAGTGCTATTCTGCTGGATTCTAGTTCTAGTCAGTTCATCGCTTGAGCCAATGTTCATAGACCATGTAATGGATGAGTGCCCGTCCACACCCTGCAACCCAAGGCACTGGCATCTGTAGTTAATATTAGGAGGGGAGGGGATAACAACATTCCCTTGGAAGTGTTCTGCGGATTTAGCCACCACTGTAGTTTCTGAAGTATCATGGGAGAATTTGGTAGAGTCAAAGGAAGGATCTGGGACGCCAGATTCCAATATCTCAAAATATGCTTCATGATCTTGGTCAGATGGAATCTTGCCCAATGAACAAGGAAAATGGTTGCAGCCAAGTCTCCCTGAAACTGTAACCAGCCTGCTGCTGTTGGAGACTGAAGAAAAAAAAATCTTGAGATATCAGTCTAATCTTGTGGATCACTTTTTCCGTCAGACATACAATTCCCAAATCTTTTAAAAGAAACATACTCCTATGAAGAGCCAGTCTTGTGATGGAAGGAGTTGAGATTTCTCCATATTTATCAGAAAGCCATGTTCTCTTAGTAACAATAATACCCTAGCTGTGTGATCTCTGTCCTCACAGATAAAAACACGCACCAGACAGTCGTCCATCTAAAGTTGTAGAAAGATTCCATCTTGACATAGAAGTGTCATAATGGGGGCCAGGACTTCAGTGATCACTAGATATGATGATTTGAGCCCAAGTGGGAGAACTCTGAATTGATGATGATTGTGGTCACTGAGAAGCACAGGAATTTCTGATGTGTCGTATGGTTGGGAACATAGAGATAACCATCCTGAAGATCAAAGGTTGTCATGTAATGACCTCTGCAAACCAGAGAAATCATTTTCTGGAGCTTCTCTGTTGACAAATGTACCGTCTTGACCCCTAAGTTTAGGTTTTTCGAACCTAAGAATGCTCCGTCATCTCCTGATGTCTTCTGCATCAGAACCAGAATGGAATACACTCTACCACCTATTTCCTCAAGAAGTACCTTGATAATGGCCTTTTTTAAAAGCAAGGACAGAATTCCTCGAAGGAGAGGCTGTTTATTGATGGGGTTTCCAGAGATGGCAGAATGGATGATACTTGAGTTTTGAGGTCAGGAGTTGAAGCTTATTAGATACCCTGTGCGGATAACATCAAGAACCAAGTATTGGAAATGTTTTTTGTTCAAAACTCATAAAAATCCAATAGCCTCCCCCCTACCATCGGCAGACTGGATGGAGAACAGTAGTAGTGAGAAATTGTGTTCGGCATTGCGTGACTTGTTGGTTGAATCTGGGGGCTTGGAAGATTTCTAACGCTAAAATCTTTTGCATCAAGAGTTCAAAGATCTGTAATCTTTTTTAATCGAAAGTTGGCTCTCTATTGTATGGTAAAATGTGGTATGTTTTCTGCCTCTGAATAACTTACTATAGAATCCAACTTGTCACCAAACAGTTTCTGACCATTTTAGACCTGGCATCCTTAGGGTGGTCATACCCCAGACTTTTTGCCTTTTCCTCCTGTTTTGTTGCTGTAACTGATCAGCTCGCCTCTGCTGCGTAAAACATAAAACCCTGATCAGCACCTCTAAAGAAAGCCCCCTGCCGGACAGAGCTCTAAACAACTGAAACTTCTTTTAAGCATATGATGCAGTTGGTGAACTGTACTCAACCGACAACTGGTGTCTGTGAGACACTGATGAAAAACAAAAAGAGGTAAGAGAGGAAGGGTATTTATTATCTACTTAAACTTTTAATTGGTGGTGTCAGGGAGGCATGGCTGCCTAAATCGTAATTAATAAAAGTGAGGAAGAATGCGGATGTAATGATGTTTTATTATTGCAAATAGCAGTTTCTGGGGCCTTCAAAAGAATTCAATAAAAAGCATATATATTTGGTGGGCTCGTCCCTGTCTGCAGGGCCCCCAAACATTTCTCCTATTTCCCTATACTTTTTGCTGAATTCATTTTTGTTGGCCTTAGAACTCTGTGCACTTTACCACTGCTAACCAGTGCTAAAGTGTGTGTGCTCGCTCCCCAAAACATGGTTAAATTGGCTTATACCCAATTGTCTTATTTAATGTACTTATAAGTCCTTTGTAGAGTGGTATACCATATAGCCAGGGGTTACAAATTACATTCTACCATTGGGCCTGAACTACTTGTTGCACCACCCACTTAAGTAGCATGTTAAAACATGTCCCAGACATACCATTGCAGCCTGAATGTGGTCTTAAACTACCATACCCCCCTTGTCAAGCATTAAACTCCCCTTTTATTACATATAACACCCCTGCAGAAGGACATTGGTAGCTAATTGGGCAAGGTGTTGTGTAATTAAAAGGTTGGATATGTACTTTTGAGTTTTACATGTCCTGGCACTGAGATTCCTAAGTTCATTTGTCACTACTATGAGGCCTACTCCTCAGATAGGATAGCTTGAGGATTGCTTATTACATTTAATAAGCTGTAATTTCCAATTGGAAGCAGATAGTTACATCATGCTTGGCATTTTTGGAACTGTAATGAGAAACTAATTAATGGTAAATTTGGGTTTTTGATTGCAATGTTGGAAAAGACACTTGTAGAAAGTTTACATTTTTCCCGCCCTTAGCCCTTTGGGCCTGCAGCCTGTCGTGGGTCACATGCCTGAGTGTAGATGACAGACTTTGTGAAATCCTCCCAGAAAGTTACACAGTAGTGGGATTAGGTGTGCCTGAATGAGCCATCTGCTGGCAGGATGAGGGGGCTAATCTGAGCACAGCCCCACTTGCAACTGAATAGCCTATGCTCTGCCTTCACAAAAAGGGCACAACACTTACCCATTGTCACTGCAGCCACCTTGGAGCAAGAAAAGGGGAGGCAGGAAATTCCATGCACTTCAAAGCAACTGTCTATAAACCTCTTTCACCTTCCAGATGGAGGGGAACTGGGTATAAAATAGGACTTCAGACACCGACTCTTCAGTACAATTCTGGACCTATGGATACTCTGCCAGGAAGAAGGACTGCTGTGCTGCTGGGAGGATTGTCACTCTGCTGGACTGTTGTTCTAAAAGACTGCTACCCTGGTGGATTACTATCCTATTGCCCTTCTGTTCTGCTGCCTTCTGACTGGGGACAAGGACTGGCTCTTTATCTGTCCCACAACCTCTAGAGTGACTCACAAGGGCCAATTTGCCATTTGTTTAGTGCCACAGGGAAACAAAAGGCTTCCTCCATCTTGAACCCACACCTGATTCTTGCCTGAGTGAGCCCTGACCCTCCAAGTGGTGCCCCTCCTGTTCTGGACCCTTGGAAGAAGAGCTAAATGTGTCCAGATAGCCAACATCTAAAACAGAGGACACATTGTGGCTCAAACGTGCTCTGAGAATCAGGGGGAGATAAGGACCAGTCTGCTCACTTATCCACCTGAGGTATATCACTGATCTGATTGACTTTGTAGCTTTTCTCACTGCGTTTTTCTTCACAGCAGCAAATTCTTTTCAGCAGTCTTTCGCCAAGGGGACATCTGGCCTAGTGGAGCTGTCTTCTGCTTCAGCACCTCTTGCTGGAAATTTTTGATGGTGGTACATTTTTGGTATGGTCCACTATAGGCTTTTGCCTATGGACAGCTAACTGCTGCCTGGTAGGGAAGACCTAAAAGGTACATAATTATTGCTTGTGTCACCAACTCCCATTCTTGCCCATCTGACATCTCGCTTCCCATTTGGCAGCAGCTCTACTTTATGCATGTTCACAAGTGGATTACTGGACCTTCTCAGATTCTCCCTCTTTTTTTGGTGTACATGCACATAGAATCCCTTTCCCCCCTGGCTAGGTCAGTGCTCTGTAGTTGCTTTTATGTTTTGGTCTTAACTATAACTGTAATTTTCATGCCTATCTCTCACAGCTGCATCTCCATCAGACTGCTAGGTGAGGCACAACAAGAAAAGAGGAAGTCTCTGGTCCCTCAGACACAACACTAAAATGCTTCTCATATCATATAAAAAAATACTTGCATGGTTGGCAACACTTTGCCAACCATGCAGTTGCATATAGTGTGACATGTTATACTTCCAAGAATGTGCTTTGGTGCCCACAAAATGGTAAGAAGTGGTATATAAAGGCTATATATAATCCAATCTTTACAAAGAGCATGCCCTGCAAACCAGCATCCTGTTGAAACACAGTGACCTCATCTGCATGTAACGCCATGCTCAGACGCGGCGTCTCTTTCTGTCCTCGCGGATGGAACGTGCTACTGATACTCGGAGCGCCGTTCCCCGCGTTTTTTGACTACACATTCTGGGAAGCATATATTTCGCTCCCGGTCGCGCTACAATTACCTGTAGCCTTTTTTTTTCTTCTTTTTGTTGTTGGTGGGTTTGTCTGGTCTTTTTACCTGTCTCTGTCCATGTTATGTCCATCTTGTCTTCTTCGTGTTTTTGTCCCAGCATGCTCTGTTCTTCTTTTATACTACTTTCTTTTTCCCATACTGGTCTATGGGCTCTTCCCAATTCAAGATGCTGTTCTTTCCTTTTCCTGTGATGTCACTTCCCTTTTCTCAGTATATAAGTCAGTCAGACTTGTTCCACCTTGCGTTGCAAACACTTCCTTCTGGTTGTGCCATTCGCTCCTGTTCTTTGGTCCTGCTTTTTGCCTTGGGAGATTTTTGCCTGTTCTTTGTTCCTGCTTTTTGCCTTGGGAGATTTTTGCCTGTTCTTTGTTCCTGCTTTTTGCCTTGGGAGATTTTTGCCTATTTTTGTTTCCTTTTGTTTAGTCCTGTTTTTTCTTGTTTTTCTTCAGGAGTTACTGTTTGAGGTTTTTTCCCCAGTGTTGGGGTTTTTCCCTCTGGGACTCCTTCTGGAGGGTACGGTCTGCTCTGGCGTAGCCTGTCAAACAGCACTGTGGCTACTAGAAGGGGTCGCCCTTATCTGGGAGTATCCAGAACCTGTAGAAGACTTGGTGTATTCGACAATCCGGTATCCAGAGGTGAGAAGTCCAGCGCAGTACGTAACAGATTGCAACACCAAAAGACTCCACGTTGCAAGATCACCATGGAAGATTCACAGGGAGAGGAGTCAGAAAATGCTCAAGCCATGTTGCAGACTGTTCAACAACAAGCCCAAGAGTTATAACAGTTACGGGCAGAGAACACTGCGCTACGACAGGTCTTGTCTTCACGATCAATGGACATACCACCCGTATCTGCCACTACTCCTCGATATTCTGGAGATCCTCTAAAGATGAAGGAGTTTTTGGACGCCCTGACGGTTTTCTTTGCCTTTCGTCCACTACAGTGTTCTTCGGATAAAGCTAAGGTGGCCTATCTGATCAGCGCCTTGTCTGGTCCAGCGCTTGCTTGGGCGACTCCTCTGGTTTCTGCAGAAGACCCAGTCCTGGCTAACTATTCCACGTTCCTGACTCTTTTCAAACAAATGTTTGAGAGACCTGGGGTAGAAGCAGCAGCCGAAGAAGCCTTATGTGACATTCAGCACGGTAATCAGGATGTTCTGCAGTATATAACCCACTTCAAACAGCTGGCAGCTGAAACCTCCTGGGTGGAACGCACCTTCATAACCCTTTTCCGCTGAGGCCTCCGTGAAGAAATTAAAGATGAGCTTGTACATTCTTCTCCAGCTTGTTCTTTGAAGGAATTAATGGATCAATCTATGAACATCAAATATAGACTTCGAGATCGCAAGATGGAGAGACGTAGAGTGCGAGCTCCATACCAGTCTGGTACCTTTCGTGCTAGCAGTCGGCGAACTGAAGATATTCCATCCGAAGCCCCTCCAACTCTCCCTGAAGAACCCATGCAGATAGATCTGGTTCGTGGGCCGTTGACAGAGTCAGAAAGGGAGGAACGACGACGAAAGGGACTTTGTCTCTACTGTGGTAAGGCTGGCCACCTGATCCGTAGTTGTCCGGTACGTCCCTCAAGACCTGCAGGAAACACCAGCTCCCATCCCCTGTAAGGAGGAAGGAGACGGGAGGAGCTGAAGTACCATCAATATGTTCCTCCAAAGAAAGCATGTCCACCCTGTTTATCCTTTTGGTCAAGTTACAAAGTTCACAAGATCAAGAAGAACACCTTCTGGCTCTCCTTGATTGTGGAGCCAGTGGACTCTATCTGGATGAGACCTGAGCTACGAGTAGAGGAATTCCCCGCATTCTTAAAGAGACTCCTGAGCAGGTTCACACAGTGGATGGCTCTCCGTTAACCTCAGGACCTGTGGTGGCCTCAACTCCTATTCTTTGTTTGACATTTGGGGGGCATCAAGAACATGTTGCCTTTGATCTCATAGCCTCACCAAATCACATCATGATTTTGGGAATACCCTGGTTAGCCCGACACAACTCCTACATCAATTGGGAAACAAGAACTATATCTCTAACATCTTCATTTTGTCAACAGAATTGTTATTCCACTACTTCTTATTGGACTCCCAAAAGGTCCTGTCAGTCAACTAAGGATAACACTAACTCTATCAATATGATCCAGGGAGTTCCAGATTGTTATCAGGAATATATCAGGATTTTTCAGAAACCTAGGAATCCTATTTTGCCACCTCATCACAGTTATGACTGTGCTATTCCTTTAATTCCTGATGAAGTCGTCCCCTTTGGTCGAATGTATTCTCTGACAGACCAAGAAAAGAAGGTGCTAAAGGAATATTTAGACAATAACTTGCACAACCGTTTGATTGCTCCTTCCAAGTCCCCGGCTGGGGCTCCTCTCTTCTTCGTCCCAAAGAAGACCAAGGATCTGCGTCCTTGTGTTGACTTTCGTGAACTCAACAGAATAACGATTAAGGATCGATATCCGCTGCCTTTAATCAGAGATATATTGGATGCCATTCAAGGAGCCAAGATGTTTACCAAATTAGACTTACGGGGTGCCTATCATCTCCTTCGGATCAAGGAAGGAGATGAATGGAAGACAGCTTTCTGTACCCCTTTTGGGAACTATGAGTACAGTGTTATGCCTTTTGGACTGACCAACGCCCCTTCTGTTATTCAACGATTTATGGATTCGGTGTTCTCTGATGTACTCAACCAATATGTAGTCATTTATTTGGATGATATCTTGATATATTCCTGTGATCCTGAGCAACATATAAATCATGTCCTGCAAGTCCTGGAAAGACTCAAGAAAAACCAATTGTTTTGTAAACCCGAGAAGTGTGAGTTCCATAAATCTGAAGTAAAATATTTGGTGTTCTGTATTAATCAACACAGAATATCCATGGATCCTGACAAGGTCAGTGCCATAGTAGATTAGCCTTCTCCAACGTCCATAAAGGAAACGCAATGTTTCCTTGGTTTATCAAACTTTTATCATCTGTTTATTCAGGACTTTGCCCACCTACAAAGTTTCATAACACAAACAATTAAGAAAGAAAACCTGAAGAAGGGTTTTGTTTGGACCAAGGATGCTGAACGCGCGTTTCAAGAATTGAAGACAGCCTTTACCCAAGCACCCGTGTTGCGTCATCCTGACAATACAAGGAAATTTATCGTTGTGACTGATGCCTCAGACAGAGCTATTGGGGCAGTCCTGCTACAAAAACAAGGCAACAATGGACTGGAACATCCTATTTTTTATCTGTCTCATATCCTGTCAGAGGCTGAACGCAATTATTCTGTACTGGAGCGAGAACTACTCGCGCTCAAAGTAGCTTGTAAAGAATGGAGGCATTTCTTGATGGGTTCCAGAGAGCCTTTTGAAGCCAGGACTGATCATCGTAATCTCCAATGTCTTCGGAGTTTTCAGTGTCGTAATAGTCGTCAGGCTCGATGGGCTTTCTTCTTTAGCCAGTACGATTTCGTGATCACGTACATACCTGGATCCCAGAGTTCAGTGGCAGATGCCTTATCCCGCAGATATCCTGACATAGCCCAGAACTCCTCTCCACCTCTTATTGAGTCTAGCAGATTCATCAGAGCTACTCAATCTTTTCAAGAACGCGTTCAATCCGAGTACCAGTTTCTGTCTGCTTCGGAATGGGATAGAGTGATTCCTTTTTTGCAGAAGAAGGACAACTACTTCTATCATCAACATGCTCTTTTTCTACCTACCAAAAAAGTGCAGACAGAAGCTCTACAAATGTGCCATGATTCTCCTATAGCCGGTCATCAAGGTATCAGGAAGACCTAGGAGCTGCTTCAGCGATTTTTTTGGTGGCCTTCGCTTAAGACAGACACTGAAACCTATGTGTCAGCATGCCCAGTCTGTGCTCAGACTAAGACACCCCGAACTAAGGTGGCAGGTTTATTAAGACCTTTACCGGTTCCTTCTGCTCCTTGGTGTACTCTATCCACAGATTTCATATGTTCTCTACCTACCTCCTCTGGTAACCAAGTAATCATGGTGACCGTAGATTCATTCACCACGATGGCCCATTTCTCAGCCTTGAAGGAACTACCGACGGCCCCAGAAATTAGTTGCATTTTTTTGCGGGATATTTTTCGCCTCCATGGTCTTCCGCAAGAGGTCATTTCAGACAGAGAGCCTCAATATGTATCACGTTTCTGGAGGGCATTTTGTGCCTTATTTAACATTGAGATTTCTTTATCCTCTGGTTTCCATCCTCAAACTAATGGGCAAACTGAAAGAGTGAATCAACAACTTCAGCAGTATCTGAGATGTTATTGCAATGCCACACAAAGCAATTGGTCGGAGTATCTTGCTCTTGCCGAGTTCTCCTATAACAACACAACACATGGGGGGTTATTACAACTTTGGAGGAGGTGTTAATCCATCCCAAAAGTGACTGTAAAGTGACGGATATACCACCAGCCGTATTACGAGTCCATTTTATCCTTTGGAACTCGTAATACGGCTGGTGGTATATCCGTCACATTTGGGACGGATTAACACCTCCTCCAAAGTTGTAATAACCCCCATAGTGCGACCAAGACCACACCCTTTTGTTGTACCTATGGATTTCATCCGAGGACTTTCACTACTGTTTCCCAAACATCCTCTTCTGTGCCTGCTGTCACTTCTTTTTCATGACAGATCCGTCGAATCCAGGACCTACTTCACACAACTCTCCTAGCTTAGAAACAAGCAATGAAACAAAAGGCGGATCGTTATCGACAAGCCGAACCTTTGTATCAAGTGGGCCACAAGGTGTGGCTTTCTTCCAGATTCCTACCTTCCCGGTGTTCCACCAATAAGTTCAAGCCACATTTTTATGGACCTTTTCGGATTTCGCAAGTCCTGAATCCTGTAGTTGTGCGTCTCCACTTACCTCATACCTGGAGGATTCATCCTGTTTTCCATGTGTCACAGTTAAAACTCTTTGTTCCTGATCCATACCATCGCCAGTTCCAGCATCCGCCTCCTCTTTCTATTAACGGACAGCCTGAGTATGAAGTCCAGGAAATCTGTGACTCCAGAATTTTTCGATGTAAACTACAGTTTTTGGTCCATTGGAAAGGATACCCTCTCAGTGACTGTTCTTGGGAGGATGCTTCCTCCATCCATGCTTCCTGTTTGGTCCGCCTGTTTTTTGACAGTCATCCTGACAAACCTGGTGCCTCGGGTAGGGTACCTACTGTAACGCCGCGCTCAGACGCGGCGTCTCTTTCTGTCCTCGTGGATGGAACGCACTACCGATACTCGGAGTGTTGTTCCCTGCGTTTTTTGACTACACATTCTGGGAAGCATATATTTTGCTCCCGGTCGTGCTACACTTACCTGTAGCCTTTTATTTTATTCTTTTTGTTGTTGGTGGGTTTATCTGGTCTTTTTACCTGTCCCTGTCCATCTTATGTCCATCTCGTCTTCTTCGTGTTTTCGTCCCAGCATGCTCTGTTTTTCTTTTATACTACTTTCTTTTTCCTAAACTGGTCTATGGGCTCTTCCCAATTCAAGATGGTGTTCTTTCCTTTTCCTGTGATGTCACTTCCCTTTTCTCAGTATATAAGTCAGTCAGTCTTGTTCCACCTTGCATTGCAAACACTTCCTTCTGTTTGTGCTGTTCGCTCCTGTTCTTTGTTCCTGCTTTTTGCCTTGGGAGATTTTTGCCTGTTCATTGTTCCTGCTTTTTGCCTTGGGAGATTTTGCCTGTTCTATGTTCCTGCTTTTTGCCTTGGGAGATTTTTGCCTGTTCTTTGTGCCTGCTTTTTACCTTGGGAGATTTTTGCCTATTTTTGTTTCCTGTTGTTTAGTCCTGTTTTTTCTTGTTTTTCTTCAGGAGTTCCTGTTTGAGTTTTTTTGCCCAGTATTGGTTTTTTTTCTCTCTGGGACTCCTTCTGTAGGGTACGTTCTGCTCTGGCGTAGCCTGTCAAACGGCACTGTGGCTACTAGAAGGGTTCGCCCTTATATGTGAGTATCCAGAACCTGTAGAAGACGGTGTATTTGACAACCCGGTATCCAGAGGTGAGAAGTCCAGCGCAGTACGTAACACTGCAAGCCTCTACAGTCTGATTGAGACACTTTACCTCTGGAGAGCTGATGGTCTAGAAGTGAACTCAAGATCACACCTTCTCTGCAGCTCTGGTGACACTATCATGAAACACAACTGTGAACAGCTCTGGAAGTATCTTCAGACAAGCAGCATAATCTTTAGCTGTCAAGGATTGAAACCATCAGGTATTCTGACAATCTAGAACTAACAAGAGGCATGCTGTCTCGAAGGTAGAAGGACTAAAGGTCAAAGTGACCATGAACATTATCTTTTTTAAGCTGTTTCAAAACTAAAGGGAAACACAGCCTCTGCCTTCAGCCCTGCATTAATAGGGGCCAGCTGATGTATTTTGGAGGAAGTGGCAAGTAGTCAGATAGATTGCAGAGCACAACCTTCTAACACAACTTTCTGATCTACCTGGTTTAATGTAATGAACTACTTATGATTAAAAGGAATGCCACACCTCTCAATAGATTTGGGAATGAGGTGACTGAGTACCACTGAGATCCAGTAAAAGTATCTTGATTTAGCAAGGTTCCACTCTGCACTTTGGAGATACCCCAACATCCAGTGTGGTCCAAGATGTAGTGAGGCTCTGCAGGGGCTGTTCCCCAAACTGACAAGAGAAAACCTGCACATACCTTGCCTCACTTCGAGGCTAGTAAAGTCCAATAGTTTACCCACGGTAGACCCACAGGGGAACTTCACAAATGACATGAGAGGCACTGCCAGTTGGGTACAGCAGCACACATCAATTGCCATGTGAGTATCTCTACAGTGTTCAAGAGTAATTAGACCCCTAGTTCAAGAAAGATAAAGAACAACAGGACTGAAAGATTTTAAGACAAAACAGAAAGGTAAAGATGGGGTTTGGGTGTGAGGCTAGGAAAGCATACAGTCATGTGGTCACAAAATGGAGGATCGGGAGAGCAGAGAAGCACATGGATGAGAAAGAGCAAATTGGAGGGGGGAGTACGTGTTCATGGAAGACAGCTGGAAAACACATGCCCTTTCAATGAGTGATGAAAACAAAAAGAAAAAAATCTTTCCATAATAGTGAGCAGAGGAAGCATTGAAACTAACCAACTAGTAGGCTTATTAAGAAGCTGTGCTTCAGGGGAGGAACAAATACAAGATAGGCAGGCTGAAACAAGGAAAGTCTTCAAAAGGAAAGCAAGTAAATAATAGTGACAGTAAAGCCAACCAATTTTCAGCAATGGGTAAGCTGCACACTACTGTATGTTCTTGGTAAGCTTGCATTATGACTTTCACAGCTATACTTCCACTGTCTAGTAGTTTCAGCTTAAAATTGAATAAGGTATCACAGCATACCAGGAAGATGCATATATTGGTCTGCACTGCTAATTGGAGGGCTACATGTTACTTTATGGGTAGCAGGATCTGAGGGGTTATTAGCTATGGGTAGGGTCCACAAAAAATATCCCAAGAGACAGAGTGAAGTAGAAGGGTAGACTCAGGTTGTTGAAGCTAGGAGTGAAAGTTCAGACCTGTCAAACCAAAAAGGGCAAAAGGGAAGAAAGGGGCAGGTGGCTTCAAGCACATGGCAGAGGAGAGAGAAAAGACCAGAGCCATGCTTTAGAGCGTGCAAAAGAAAGACAAATTGTGAGCACAAAATGAGGATTAGGGACAAAAGAGAGGCCTCTGGGGTGCCCTTTCATCTAAAAGGCAAGGAATTCATGCTAAACGAGTACATAGAGAGGGCCCACAGTGGAGATAAGACCCCGTAGAATTTACAGCTGTGGTAAGGACCAAGAAGCTTTTTCAGATATGGTGAGAGCCTGTCTATATTGTCGGTGAAGAGTCAGTGGACCATGGGACAATGCCTAGGCTGTAGTGCAAATGAGAGGGTTCATAGAGAAAAGATGGCAAAGGCTTCAGCCAGTGAGGATTACCTAGTCAAAGGACGAGTGGCACACACCTAAAACAGGAAACAGTGAATCAGATGAGAAAGAGGGGGGTATCTTACTTCACCTCAGATGAAAAGTAAATGGAGAGAAGGGATGATGCAGGGTAAATGCATTATGAAAAGCAGATGGAGCGCCACCGATTTGCAAAAGGAGTTAGCCAAGAAGGATAATTGGTAGCAGTAGTGCAACTGCAGGAAGGCAGAAAGAAACATCTGTTCCAAGTGTGTTAAAACACCACAAGTGGGCAGACAGTGAATATGGTGGGGTTTGGTGGGAAACATGGGGAAAGGACAATACTAATACCATATATGGGCATTGCATGCACAAGTATTAAAAAAAGGTTTTGAGAAGGACGGTATCTAGGAGTGTTTAGACTATTGCTGGTGGATTGTGATGTAAAATTGAGTCAAAAAGGATGAGGAGAGATCATGTGAATGGACACAAAGGAATATGGATAGCTAGGCATCATATTTCATAATATATGATAGAACTTATTGTGAGAATTTCCTACCAGAATGAATCATGGTTTATTTAAATATTTGGACATCATTACAATAGTCCAGATACATTTTGGGGAGGGGGGCAGAAAATGATTGGCTGAAACCAGAAAGAAGAATGAGGGGAATGCTCTATGCATCCACTGAATGATTCCCAATGCCAATGGTACACTCCACAATTAATCAAACGCTAACATATGCACAGTTACCCATGCAGCCCACCCATGTAAGGGGTCACACAAAAGCCAACTGTGAAGGAGCATGTTGGTCCTTCAATAAGGGGGATTTTTACGGATTACTGTGTGAATTAAAAAATAAATGCTCTAAAATCAAGGGGAAGGAGAGAGTGCTTTTGAGAAAAGCCAGTACTCCAGTAAATGTGAAGGGAATAAAGGTGTAGTTGTAGCACCAATTGAACTGACAGGCACCTAAAATGATTGAAGATGTATTTAAATGCAAATTTAGAATATTGCAAGGCTGCTAAGGAAGGGAGACAGACTGAAATCCTGCAATGATTTATGAAACATGGCAAGACAGTATAAGCTCAGTTGAATACAGATTATGGGAGGGTAGGGTGATGGGACATTTCCGGTGATCATTTTGCTAGATCTTATTATTACTTTACCCTCATCCTTGTGAGCAAGAAGGAGGCAGTGGAATTCATAATTCATAATTTATTTTGGACTGAAGACTGCTCTGACAGTGATCAAAGTGAGGTCTCAGTTTTAAAGCATGAACCTTTGAAACTGAATGTAGCACCTGAACAGTGAGAGGGTGTGGAGTAGGAGATGATCTAGGAAGTGGTGAAATCAAGACCATCTTAAAGTTATGACCATTAGACCCAAATTACTTTAATTTTTTAGGACTGCAATTCTATGCAACCGAATAAAGAGTGGCTTGTGTGGTCTTTGAGAACTTTAGTATATTTGTAGAATGGGTAACTGAAAGAATGCAAACTCAGGAAGAATTAAGTGGGCACATTTACAGTGACCTGACAAGGCAGTAGAGGCTCAGTACGACTATATATTTTATTCAAAAATTGAATCATGCCGTCTACACTGCCATGAGACAACCCATCTTCCTTTAAAAGAAGACCAGAAAAAGTATAAAATTGTATATTTGACTGAGCTATAAAATAGAATACTAAACAAATCTACAAGGAACTATCTTGTACTTATACCAAAACAACCTAACATTGAGAGTTCCTTAATCCTCTATTCCACCCCAAATCTAAATTCTCTCTTCCTTGCATTCTCACATAATTTGATCTTGACCATGTCTCCAATTTTGGACTCATGCGCTCTCACACCACGAAGCTCATCAAATCTTCTTAACTTGCTTTTACATTGTTTGACCACAACACTCCATCTAACATCTTCCCTGTCAAACATGTTACACTTTTACACCACCTCAAAGTCTCAAAAAGTCCTTCTCACTGGGGAGTGAAGAGTACATCTGTAAACCCCACCAACAATTCCCACACAGCCTCCATCACAGGCAACCCACTAACTACTGCCAACATCACACGTTCACCAACCCTTCGGTTGGTACACTTGATCAAGCTATTTCCTTAGGTGTGATATATGTTACCACTTGTAGGGAATGACTGTCTCCACAGGGTCACCCCCAATGTTTTTGCCTTCCACTTCCTACTTTTTGCTGGATTTTTGCTTTGTTAGCCTTAGGAATCTATGCACTTTGCCACTGTTAACCAGTGCTAAGCTAAAGTGCATGTGCTCACTCCCCTAAACATGGTTTGATTGTCATAAAACTGACTGGCATATTAAATTTACATGTAAGTCCCTTGTAGAGTGGTCTACCATATACCCAGGGTATGTAAATTGAATGCTACCATTGGGCCCACAGTACGTATTGTGCCACCCACTTAAGAAGCACCTTAAAACTTGTCCCAGGCCTACCATTGCAGCCTGAAGGTAGTGTCCCACTGCCACGTCTACTTGGCATTTAAAACCTCTTGGAAAGTCTTAAATTCTCCTTTTAGAACATATACATCACCCATAAGGTAGGGCAGGGGTCTGTGTAATTAAAAGGTAGGACATGTACTTTTCAGTTTTACATGTCCTAGTAGTGAAAAAACCCTTAAATCTGTTTTCTCACTACTGAGAGGCCTAACCCTTCCATAAGGTTACATTTAGGGTTTCTTATTAAAATTAATTCTCATTCTTAAACCATATATGATAGATATGTCATGTTTGGTACCTATAAAAATGTGTATGATAGATCCTCTTTAATGGTAAAGTTGGATTAATCAGTACAAGGTTGAAAATGCCACTTTTAAAAAGGTGGCATCCTCCTGCTCTTAGCCCTCTGTGCCTGTAACCTGCCTTAGGTCACATGACGGGGTGTAACTGACAGTTGCAACTTTGTGAATTCATACCAGACAGTCACACAATAGGGGGATTAGCAGAGCCTGAATGGGCCATTAACAGACTTGATGGGGGGGGGGCTAAGCACAGCCCCATTTGCAACTGTATAGGCTGGGCTCGGCCACAACACAATAGGCTTAACAATCCTGTATTGTCAGTGCAGCAAGCTAGGAACCAGGGTTGGGAAGGCAGGGAATTCCTGGAACTTCAGAGAACCTTTTTGGAAATATCACCCAACTTCTAGGAGCAGGGCACCAGGGTTTAGAAATAGGGCTCTCTCACCTGCTCCTCAGTTCACTACTGGACCTGCAGAAGAACTCTCAGAGGACTGCCTGCTGCTGTGACCGGCTGTGCACTCTGCAAGACTGCTGATGTACCTGAAAGGACTACTGTACTGCCTGGAGCCTGCTTGGAACTTTCAAAGGCACGCCCTGCTGTAGAGCCCTACATCACCTCCTGCACCCAGGACTTCAGAAGTGACTCCAATGGCTAGTTTAGCGTGTCTCTTGTTTTGAGCCACAGGTACATAACGAGCTCCCACCATCTTAAACATGCACTTGGAGCCAGCCTGAGTGAGTCTTGCACCCTCAAGGGGTCATCTCCATCCTCTCCTGTATCCTTGGTTATGGTGCTAAAGGTGCCTATGTGGCCATTTCCTAAAACTCAGGACTTGCAATTTTTAACCTTAAACTGTAAACAATCATAACTCTGGTTCTACTATTTGGATTTTAATGGTTTTAGTGTCAAGTAATGTATTACAATTTTCTCAATTTCTCTAAATTCTAAATTGGTTTAGGATTTTTATTGTGTTGTGTTTTCACTGTGTTGCTGTTTATGTACTGCATAAATACGTAACACATTTCCTCTAAGTTAAGCCTGGCTGCTTTTTGCGCCAAGCTGCCCAGAGTTAAGCACCGGTTAAATTAATGACTTTTTGTGGTTCACCCTGCAAGGGATTGTGGCTGTTGCTCAACCAGGGCTCACATGCCAGTCAACCAACAACTCAATTGCTCACACTACTCCTGTGTTCAATCCCTCCAAAACAATTTGCATCTCAAAAGAGGCAAAGCAACCCCCTTTATCAGGCACAAGAATGTGAGGAAATTCTTCCTTTTATTTTGAAAATAATAAGTAACTAATCCAAAGTCTTGCTAGCCAGGTCCACTTAGACGTGTAATCTATCTACACCATAGCAACAAGTCTGTCCTCATGCAGAACTTGGAGTGGCCACAAAAGCCTATGCTCAATCTTGCTCAAGTTCTCTATTAAATCAAACATAAACAGTCATTTCTCACTCACAGGCCACAGTTTAGAACTTTGACCTCAATATCCCTATCCATGGATGGACACCAGTATTTTCCTGCAACCTTTTTTATTGAGTTTCGGCCTACATGTCCTACATGCACAAAATCCAATACCTTGAACCTTAAACCTCCAGAGAAATCAGTCATTTACCACTGAATAGTATTGGATCTTGGACAAACTTTCAAAAGCAACCTTAGCAAAAGCTCGAACATGGCCCACTAAATATCTCTCCCTTACTTCATACACTTGATTACAGTGTGAAAAGGTTAATCAATATTTAGATACACCCTCTACTTCTCTTCCGGCACCTCTTACTCTTCACATCCATAGTGGCACCTAATCAATATAGACCCTCCTTCATACTTTCTTCAAATACCTATTTTTGAATGGGCAACCTCAATGGGCAAACAGCTTTCTTGTGTTTGGTACCGACAATATGATTCACTGTGAAATCGTATTCCAACAGTTTGGTTCCAGTCTGGACGGTAAAATTACTCCAGTGTACATTTTTAAAATTAAAGATGTACAGTACGGTCGGTCGGAGTGACGTTGTGACGTCGGAGTGTTAAAGTGGCTGTCTTTGTTGGCGGTTTCCGCCACGTTGGTAATTGCACATTTTTTACCGCCGGCCTGTTGGCGGTCTTACCGCCGCTTTAACACCGTCCACCAGGGTTGTAATGACCACCTTAGTGTATCAGCTCAAGTGTTAGAAAGGCTTTCAGCATTGAATCTCAAGTGTTCGTGGATGGTAAGGGAGTAATAAACCAAGAGATTAGCAGAAGGATCATTATTTCCATCAATGAATGGTGCATACAGATAGGCATCATGTGAATTTCCGAATTGAACTAGGGTCTCAGGTGAGTTGGAACTAAGAAGAAATCGTAGGATACATTTTGTGTTATTCTTATTTAGAAGTGTTTGGTTTCGACCCCCACTGCACGAAAAATGATCAGGATGGTCTTTTATTGGAAGTATATCTGCAGCTGTTCATCAACTATGGTGGAATTTTGAAAATAATAGCAGAAGTATAGGCTAAAGAGAGGGCACTCCATGGACTTGAGAAGTGCAAACACTATACCTATTTTGAAAATGCTGATAGCACAGTTGAGGGCCACATGCATATTGATGACGGAAGTTAACTTGGTCACTGTAATATTTTTCATTTATGTTTTTGGAGTGTTTTGAATCTCAGAAGTTGTGAGGTCACAAGACTGTAGATGAGTGTGGATAGAAGATACAAGGTTGGGTGCACATCATGGTAAACATGAGTAAAAATGGAAAACCAGAGAAATGGGGTGGAGGTGCTGATGAAGAGGTCAGGTAATGCTAGGATTTGTCTGCTTAAGGCCCTGAAAACCTTGTGTTGATGAAGAGGAAAACACTGGAATGATACATTTTCATGAAAGCAGCGGAAATGTGACTATCAGCCTGGTGATGGGATGGTATTTGAAGGCAGGTATTCGAGTGTACCTTTTAGAAATGCCTTTAGTGACCCAGACATCAGCAGAAAGTGACAATTATGCCTCATGTTTGACAGCCTAGGTAGAAAGCTGCACTGACAGGAATTTTAAATATGCTCATATTTTAATTTTTGGTGGTCACAATTGTGCTTTCCTCATGAAGTAATATGATAGTGAAAAATAGATAATAACAAAGTGTATTTTAGACTCTAGATTAATAGCCAGTATTAAAAAGATTTTGTATTTCTAATGTTTAGTGAAAGAGAAATAAGTTTGAAAATATGAGCAAATGAGAAAAATGTCCTTCTCTATTATACTTAATGTGATCTATTAACAAAGTTTTGCCATTTATAATGAAATGTTTTACTTATTCCGATGGTATATTATTAATGCTAAATTTACAAGTTCACACATTATGTGAATCTTGTTAACAGGTATTTTAAATGAATTTTATATTTTCTTGCGTTAGCATAACTTAAACCTGCTGAGTTCGTATTTGCAGTCATGCAAAAGTGAAGAATCATTGTTCTTTCTAGCATGAGTTTTTGTCTAGGATCTGTTCTCATGAGAAGCTTTGCAAGTAACAATAAGTTTTTTGTTCAATTGCAGGGAGACTTTTAGTTTAGTGACCTTGGAAAGGAACTTCTAAGCCTGTGGTCTTAACGTGAAGTAATTTGTTTTAATTGACACATAGATTCACATGGAATTGAGACTATTGTATTGTAAACTCTGGGAATAAATTGAAATTTTGCAAAGGAATACAATTGTCTCTGTAGTTTGGAGTCACATGGAAAGAGATGATGTTCTCAGGCTAGACCTGGGAAACTGATGGACTGTCGCTGTCAATGACCCAGCAAGTCAACGCTGTCTCCTTCTCCTGCTTCAACACCCTCTGCATGCTTCGGAAGATCTACAAATGGATCCCCACTGGAATCAGAAGGACGGTCACCCAAGCCCTTGTAAGCAGCAGACTGGACTACGGCAACACCCTCTTCGCAGGAACCACGGCCAAGCTCCAGAAAAGACTGCAAAGCATACAGAACGCCCCCGCACGTCTCATCCTGGACATGCCCTGCCACAGCCATATCACAGCCCACCTGAGAGACCTGCACTGGCTCCCCATCAACAAGAGAACCACATTCAAACTCCTCACCCACGCTCACAAGGCACTGCACAACACCGGACCAGAATACCTCAACAGACGTTTCTCCTTCTACACCCCAACCAGACAGATTTGCTCCTCTGACCTTGCCCTCTCTGCCGTCCTGCGCATCCACAGAACAACCGCCAGTGGCAGATCGTTCTCTCACCTCACCGCCAAGACGTGGAACACTCTTCCCACCCACCTGTGACAGACACAGGACCTACTTACCTTCAGGAGAAACCTCAAAACTTGGCTGTTCAAGCAGTAGCAGCTTCCCCCCTCAGCGCCTTGAGACCCTCAAGGGTGAGTAGTGTGCTTTACAAATGCTTTGATTGATTGATTGAACTTGAAGTTTTATTGACATTTTAATTGGATGATGCACCTTTTGCATGACATGGTGCCACTAAAGAGACAAATCAAATTGATTTATGTGCTATATATTGGGGACGGACATTAAAAGTTTAGTTCAGTATTCTTTCTGCATCTTTCCTGATTACACTTCTGAATGGATTTGTGAGTGATCTAGATGCTTTGTAATGAAAAACCCTTGAATGCTGTCCCTTGGATAGGTATATCTCTCTCTGCTGGTTGCCATTTCCCTTCACATGTTCCTTTTTCTAGAGTAGAAGCTATCATGCTGACACTCATTCTTTTATTTTTCTAGCTAGTATTTTGAGTCCAAGATATATTCTTTTTCAAAATATTTTTGTCTTCTTTTTGTATTTTGTCCTCATTTGTACTCCCCCCACAGGCATGTCCTAATTTAGTTAGTTATGCTCAGCCCTAAATGTGTATTCTCTGCTAAGTTGAACTTGCAAATGTTGGTACATTCTGACCTGAGATCAGTTTCTGTGTCTCAGGTAATTTCATCAATGCTATGCATAATTCTTCCTGAGTGCTTATTAGTGTTGATGTTAATTAGTTTGAATTTGTTTTGCCGCTTTAGGCAGGCTATGTTGCTTATATATCTTAACAATTTGACTTTGTGAATTATTTTCATGACACTATCTTTGTGGTTGTAAAATAAAGTTTTGAACTTTTCCCCTGATTGGAGTTTTCTTCTGTGGCCACATTGTCATGGTATCTAAATTGTTGGGGTGATGTTGAAGTAATTGTGTATGGTTCACCACATTGGTCAAAGATCCGGCGACCTCAATGTAGCATTTGATTCCTGTGACGAATGATATAGAAACTGGACAGGTGATAGGTCACAAAGGGATTTTGGGAACCATTTAGGGGAGGCAACAGAAGGCAGAAAAAGAACCCAAGAGAAAGACAGTAGCATTTGCTGTACATCCCCGTAGGGAACAGGAAGTATATGGGTAGCTCAGAAGTTAAAGACATATATTTGGGGGCCCAAATCTATTCTGGTAACTGACCAAATACCTCTTTTGGACATTTTCAATGATACAAATGTGCATTGGAGTAATTCTACTGTCTAGACGTGGAGACTAGTTGCTGCAATATGATTTCATAGTGACTCATATTGTGGAAACTAAACATAAGAGAGTTAATTGCCCATGGAGGTTGCACATCCAGAAATTAAAAGAGGTGTTTGAAGAACGTATGAAGGAGGATCTGGGGTGTTTAGGTGCCACTGTGGATGTGAAGAGTAAGACGCAATAGAAGAGGAGTGGAGGATATAGCTGAATATTGATGAACTTTTGAACAATTTAATGAGGTGTATGTCAGGGTTATCTGGGAAGAGATATTTAGTGGACAGTGATCAAGCTTTTGCTAAGGGTGCTTTGAAAGAGTCTGTTTACAATCCTATAATATTCAGTGGTGAAGGATTGATTCCTCTTAAGGTTTGCGGTCCAAGGATTTAGATTTGGTGCATGTAGGACATGTGGGCCTGACACTAAATAAAAAGGGACATGAGAGTATGGGGGCTAAGGGAAACCATACTGCTTTTTCGACTATGTATGACAAGTTAGGTCCTGAGTTAATGTGGATATGTCACTTACGGCATGCTGTTGATTGAATCAAGAACTTGGAGTATGGCTATGTAGACATTATGGATCACTGACAGAATATGGGAAACAGAAATATCATGTGGATATAATATTGTGTTGAAAATATCGAGGACAAAAATATCAAGAAGGTAAGTGCAAATAGCTAAGTATACGTTTACTATTCTTAACTCCACATCTATGTACCTTGAAGACATATATATATATTGCTAAGCTACATAATGTGAAGTTTTACATAGTAAAACTTTGCTTACCTACAGAAACGTACCTTGGAAATATTGTTGCCCCCAATATCCTTGACACAATATTTTGACCCATGATATTTCTGTTTGCAATGTTCAGTCTACATGCCGGGCTTTACATCCTAAAATCTGTTGAACTGCACAAAAACAAACAGAGGTATGGATTTCAATTTAGCTATTTGTCGCCTCAGTTATTTTTTACAGAACTGTGTGAGTTGAAACTTAATTAGATCTGGTGTATATTCTGGCATGGACTTCACTCTACGGCAGTACTAATTCTCACAAGCCTCAGAAACTACCACAGTCAACGTACACAAAGAACAGCTTTTCTAAAATGATGAATTATAATTAAATATGCATTTATGTGTGCAAGAATAAATTATTTTGCTCAGTATTTTTTTACGATTACATTTTTAAGTGCACCTCCCGTATGTGGTTGTGTCAACAAAGATCAGTCAAGATGGTATTACGTATGCCTTCTAGTTCTGTTTTTGAGGGCTTGTATAAACATACCCACATACCCTTGATCTACTCAATTGTGGAATGAAGACTCACTTAAATACATGCCTTATTAGTAATTCACCTGCAACAAAGTCTGATGTTTTGGTGAACATGTTTTATGTATTCAAGAATAACACAGGGACTAATCATTGGAAGGTCTGGTTTTGAGCATTAAATTTTAGTTTTTTGGGGGGATTTCCAATATCAGGTACGTTTTGCTGCTTATAGTTCTTTTGCCACTTTTGGTTTGTGGTTTTTCCTATAGTTATGTTGGTAAACCAATATTGAGAGCTTTGCGTGCCATGCACTACACTTGAAATAAAATGCTTGCTGTTAAGATCTTTTAGGATAGGATTCATTGAACATTATTAGGAGAAGCATTTCTGCACTGGACAGTATTAATAGAAGAGTTTCTGCATTCGAACATATTGAGAGAAGGGTCGCTGCATCGGACAGTATTAAGAGAATAGTTTCTGCACTGCACAGTATTAAGAGTGGCATGCTTGCAGTGGGTAGTACTGAGAGCAGCACTTCATCACTGGGTGATACTAAGAGCAGCATTTCTGCACTCAACAGTATTAAGTGTAACATTTCTCCATCAGGCTATATTATGAGCAACACTTCTGCACTGGACAATATTAAGAAAAGCATTTCTGCACTGGACACTATTAAGAGTGGCATTTCTACATCGGTGAAAAATTAAAAGCAGTATTTCTGCTTTGGACATTACTAAGAGCAGCATCTTTGCATCAGACAATTTTTAGAGCAGCATTTCTGCACTGGACAATAATAAGAACCGCATTTCTGCACTGGACACTATTAAGTGCGGTATTTCTGAATCAGGCAATATTAAGAGCAGCATGTCACCCTTGGATAATATTAAGAGCAGCATGTCTGCATTAGACCATACTAAGAGCAGCAGTTTTACATTGGACAAAATTAAGAGGAGCATTTCTGCATTAGACAGTATCAAAAAAGGCACTCCTTCATTGGCCCGCATTGAAGTGAACCCTGCTGCATTAGCAAGTACACAACACGGGTGTTTCTGTTTTAAGCATTTTCCGAGAGGGTTCTCTGCACAGCGCAGAGTCGTTTCTAGAGGTTAATCAAGAAAATCTTGGTTCATTCTATAAATCCACGAGCTTTCCATCAAGATTGTCTTGTGCCTTTTGCCAATAATTATAAAAGAGCTGATTCACAAACGTGCGCTTGAAGTAGAACTACACTGGTACTCATTTGCGTACTCTTACATTCCTTTGTGAATCGACTCTGAAGCATATTTGATTCCCATTGTAGATGTTTTTTTTCATGGCTGATTCACTTACACATTGTTAGATAGGGGGTCTCTAGTTAGCAGTGGTTTGCGCCATGTCCAAGTAGGGACCCTCACTCTTCTCAGGGTAAGGGAGTCACATAGCTAAGATAACGAGCAGTCAGGCATATCTCAGAGGAAATGTGTAAACTATTTGTACACACACACACACACACACGAAAACAGTGAACACACCACGATAGTACTCCACACCAGTTAAAAAAAATAGCCAATGTTTATCTGACTAAAACAGCACCAAAACGACAAAAATCCAACATACACAAGTATACATATGAATTTTCAAAGATTAAGGGCCAGATGTATGAAAATATTTTGCACTCGCAAACGGTGCGAATCGGTAAATTCGGCCGTTTGCAAGTGCAAAATAGTGGTCTGCAATGCATGAAAGGCATTCGCAGACCACAAAGTAGAAATCGCTAAAATAGCGATTTCTTGAGTTGCGACCTGGATATTGCGAGTCGCAATTTGCGATTCGCAAAATCCAGGCCGCAAGGCTATGCTGCAAAAAATCGCAAATTGCGAGTTTTCGCAGAATGGCATTTTGCACTTGCAAAATACCATGGACTGCAACCAGGTGGTAGCCTGATGCAAAATTTTAAAATGCATTTAAAATGCATTTTTAAATTGAACATGTAATGCACACATGCCCTTTTGACATGTGTGCACCTTACATGTCCCCCAATTTTTTTGGGGGGTACAGCAGAGGGGGCCATAGGCCCCCAGCACCCAGGGGATTTGCATTTCCAAAATTGCGATTTCTGGTTCAGAAATCGCAATTTTGGAAATTCAAAAAATTTGCAGCTATGGGCCAATAGGCCCATAGCTGCGAATGGGGCCGGTATCGCAATTTGCGATTCGGTAATAGCATTAGCGATTTTTAAGAAATCGCTATTACCGAATCTCAAATGTGATACATGGCACTCTGCGAGTCGGTAATAGAGATTTCTTAAAAATCGCTATTACCGAATCGCAAAGGGCCGTGATGATACATCTGGCCCAAAATCTCAGTTTAGCACTTAGAAATACAATAGCTCCAACTAGGGCTGTCACGGCTACAGTACCTTGGAATATGATGGGGAAACAAAGACGTTGGAAGGAATCTGGAGGTGAGGTGTCACTGGAGATGGTTCAGAGTCAGTTCCTTGCTTCTACTGGGGAGATGATGCGTCAATCCCTTACTGCTGGGCAGGGGAGTTGAGGCGTTTGTCCCTTACAGTTGCAAGGGAGATGATGCGACATCAGTGGCAAGGCATTGGTTCTTTAGGACAAGTTGGGGTCGATGAAACCAGCAGGTCAAGATGCGAGGCGTTGACTTTGTGGTGTCGCACTGCACCACGGCAACAGGTGCTGCAGCGGAGTTGGAGTCAGGTGCCCCAGAGGTCAGGGAGATGGCACTTGGGACTCACCCTGTGGCAGGACTTCAGAGGCGCTGTGAGGGCATCAGGCCTTTGTTGCAGGTTGCAGTCGTCACACTCTGGAGTCGATGTGGTTGGTTTCTTTTTGGTTTCACCAGAGCTGACTTCCAAGGGCCCAGGAACTGAATTTGACACGCCGGGCAACTCAGGACTCTCTGCAAGAGAGCCCAGGTGCTGGCAGATGGAGTCTTTGATGTTCCTTAGACTTCTTAACAGGAGGCAAACTCAGTTCAAGCCCTTGGAGAACCTTGGAAACTGGCAGGATGTACAAAGTAAAGTCCAGTCCTTTCACTCCAAGGACAGAAGCAGCAAGCAGCAGGCTAGCACAACAAAGGAACAGGCAGAGTGGCAGTCCCTCCTACAGCATCCAGATATTCTTCCTGGCAAAATGTCCTCAGTCCAGACGTGTTCTAACTATGGGGTGTCAGCTGTCCAGTAACTATACCCATTTCTGTCTTTAAAGTAGGCAAACCTCAAAGATAAATCTTTGTAGTGCACAAGACCCTGCCTTTCCCTGCCTTGGCCCCAGACACACTCTAGGGGGTTGGAGAGTGCTTTGTGTAAGGGCAGGCACAGCCCTATTTAGGTGCAAGTGCCATATCCTCCCACCACTCTAGTCCAGGAAGGCCCATGAGCCTGGTGATGGGCCATCAGGTTATGCAGGGTTCACCTCAGCTCCCTTTGTGTAACTATCTAGAGTGAATGCACAAACAGCCCAACTGTCATCCTGACACAGATGTGTATTCCACAGACAGGCAGAGGCACAAAATGGATACGCAAGAAAATGCCTACTTTCTAAAAAGTGCAACTTTCTCACAGTTCAAAAAACAACTTCACAAAAAGATGTATTTTAAAATTGTGAGTTCAGAAACCCTAAACATCATATCTGTATCTGCTCCCAATGTGAACTTACATTTAAAAAATATTTCAAGGCAATACCTTGCAATAGTGAAAAGCAAATTTAGCAGTATTTCACTATTAGGACATGCATACCACACCAGTACATGTCCTACCTTCTAAATACACTGCAAGCTGCCCATGGGGCTGCTTTGGGCCTAGATTAGGCGTGACTTACATGTAGCAAAAGGGAAGGTTTGTGCCTGGCAAGTGGATGCTCTTGCCATGTCCAAACAGCAGTTAGAAACTGCACATATAGACACTGCAGTTGCAGGTCTGAGGCATGTTTACACAGCTACTCATGTGTGGCACAATCAGTGCTGCATGCCCACTGGTAGCATATGATTTGCAGGCCCTGGGCACACATAGTGCACGTTACTAGGGACTTACTAGTAAATCAAATATGCCAACCATGGATATGCACTTTAGCATTGGTTAGCAGTGGTACAGTGCCCAGGAGGAAAAAGGCAAAACGTTTGGGGATAACCCTGCAAAATGAGCCAGGTCCAACATACATGTCTGTTCTGTAGGAGTACTCTTTTGTATACTCTTACCTGCCTTTGTGAATCAGTCCCAAAGAACTTAAAACATGTCCAGCACTATTCACCATTTGGCCTTTTTTTATCGGATAGCCCAGTCTTCAAAAGGTTTGATCCATTCATTCAACTAGTAACCTAAAAGATTGTAGTGCCATAACATCAATGCGGAGGGGTCAGGTCAGTTGTACAGAAATGTGCTATGGAATTTTTTTTGTTGAGTTTTTGGGATTGTAGCTCTATGGTGCCGCCTGCAAGGAAAGCATCTGAAATATGGATTGTATCAGACAAGGAAGATGACATAGCTAATCCTCTTTCCCCAGATACTGAACCTTTCCAGTCCTATTAGGATACAAGCTTGCCAAACTCCACATGTTGAGATTAAACTTCAGGTTATGTTTCTTCTTCCTAAGTCTTTACTGCTGAATATGAAATTCCTTCCTTCTAAAGAAAGTTATGAACCAAAGCAGCGCATCTGAAAGTATAATATTGCACTTTCATTTTGAAGTGCTTTAGTTTCATAGGGCTTGACTTTTACTATTCCAAGAAGTGTTATTTTTTCTTAATAAAAGCAATCAGGTTACAAAGGGAATGTTAAGATCTTGTGGAAAAGTCAGGTGTTAAAGTCTATGATTCTTTAAGGATTATCATGTTGCAATGTGGAAACCAGTGTGCTGTAACCACCGTATATTCATGGTGTTCAGGACCAAGGCAGAACCTCAGCATGTATGCCAAAGACATCTTTCATACTTTAGGCACAGTGCATAAGAGAAAAGAACGCTTCTATAGAAGCAGCAGGCAGGGCCTATTTTAATATTTCCATTCGGAGTAACATTTATTTAGTGTAACTGTATCTCACTGCTGCCACACTGCACCTGCACTTTACCAACATACTTTTTTCTCAACGGCCTTGCCTTACTGCGGGAATGCACATCACATAAATGCTAGGCTGCTCAGGGCAGATGCAGAACCATAAAACAATTCAAGATACAACACAGTGCTTGATCAGCAACGGTCCATTTGCTGGTTTTAATTTGAGTATTCATTTAAATGCTTTTGACTGAAAGCTTCATTAGGGATACTGCTTTGAGAATAGGTTCAATGCTTTTCTGATGAGTCCACTCTTCTGAATTTTTTAACATATTGCCATTGAAGGATCCAAAAGTGTATGTGTGAGTATTTTTCGGTTAGTTGCCCCATAGTTTAAATGTCATGGTCTACCCAAATAGACGAGCATTGTTGTGGAAAAATGGTCTAAACATCGATGTTGAAGCAAGGCAATTATTTAGACATTCTGACTTACTAGCCACTTTTGTTAACTGTTGATGATACTCTTTTTTTGCTGAGTGAAAACTACTGAAGAACTTCTGTTGATAGTTGAAGGGTATAGAGGGACCGGGGTCAGGTGGGAGAGCGCTAGCATATGCTTGGTCAATAAAGTACTGATAGCTTGGTAGGAGGCAGTTATCAGAACTGAGCATGTGTCAGTCTCATAGCTATTTGGTAGTTTTTAATGTCTGAAGAGTTAACACCTCTCGGGTAATTCAGTAGTTGCAGTTTGTTTTGGGAAAATCTTAGGGGCAGATTTATGAAAAGTGGTGCAGCACCTAGTGCAGTGCCACTTTTTTTGCGCCCCTTAGCGCCCCCCTACCACCACCATGTGTGCGTCCTTTTCAATATACAGTGCACCATGGTGGTAGTTAGGGAACTAGCATCAGAATTTTTGACGCTATTTCGGCGATTTGCAGGATTAGCATAAAAATTTCTGACGCTAATCCTGCAAAGCACCCAAAGGCCCATTGAAATCAGTGGGAGCCTCCTTTTGATGCCTGCTCTGAGCAGTCATTAAAAGTGCCAAAAAAATGACGCAAAGAAATCTCTTAGATTTTTTTGCGAATTTTTTTTCGGCACCCCTAACGGGAGAATGCCATCTTTGCATACATTATGCCTGGCGCAGGCATAATGTAGCGCAAAGGATTGCAAAGTGACGCAATGCATGCATTGCACCACTTTGTCAATTTGGTGTGGGGATTTTGGCATCTTTGGGTCACATTAGCATTTAAAAAAATGACACTAATGTGGCGCAAGGAGGAGCTAGGGGCTGTTAAATCTGCCCCTTAGTTTGTCTTCTGTTTCACAAAAAGGAATTGGAAAATGTATCACCTTCTGTACAAAGTGAAAGGTGTGTGGGGATAGAAAATTGTTATGGCGTATAGAATGTTTGGATTGAGCATCATTCTTGAGGGGCTGAGACAACACCATCACAAACTGAGGTGTGAAGCCCCATTAGAGATTTTAAATTACATTTCTTCCAAAACTTTGTTTTAATTTAGGTTCAAGAGATTTTAAACTATGTTATCCGAGAAGATCTCCATTTAGAGTTGCATTGTTGAAACAGATTTGTAAGACACATTTTAGAGAAGAAAGTGGCTTGGTTTTGTCTTTATTCACTTTTAACCATACTTAGAGGCATGCATTTAAGGTCATATAGAAGAATTGGGATCATGTTTTATTGGATATTGATGAATAGATGTACGTTTAAAGCAGAAGCATCTAGGTTATACTCATTAGATATTATTTTGTTTCTTTCTATACCTTGGTTAGGACAAAGAGAATTAAAGAAAGGGGTTAACCATGTCTAATATTGCTTAAGGCAGAGTCTTTCGGAAAACACTCATTAATTAGTACTGATGCTTGGGGATTGGCAAATAGGATTTTGACATCATTCATGAATGTGTCTACGGAAAGGCATGCCGTTTTAAAGCTTTGAAAAATCAGGACTCTCTGCTCTACCAAATGCTTTTTTGGAATCCAGAGCTACGGCACACCAAGTACTGTGTTCATCTTCTTCTGCTTCAGAGTTAATGGTTGAATGCAGTATGGCCCTAGATGCTGAGGTTCTGCCCCGAAAGGTCGGATTGGACTAAAGATGTGATAAAGAGGGGTGAAACATTTAGAAAGTATCAACATTCTCACCCTCTAATAATGTAATTGGAACATAATCGTTTGTAACTTGTGGAATTTTGTGCTTCTTTTGAATTAGTTTGATATGTGTCCTAGAGAGTGCAGTGGTATATTTAAAAATATTAAAAAGTGTCTGGGCTTTTGGGGATAGAGATCTGAAAAGTGTTTGATAGAATTCAAGCAGGTGCCCATCAGGGTCAGGTACTTTCTTTTTCATTAGATTACAGTTAACTTCCTATATTTATTTCACAGTCAGGTTTAATGATGAGCCGTCGAAGATGTTCCCATTTGAGCACAGATGCTTTTGAATTGATGAGAAGAATTTGTTTGAGTCATCTATAGTGACTTGTTTTTGCTGGTCTAGTGAATTTTATAGATGTCTTTAACATTTTTGGTGATCTCAGTGATTTAATAAAACAATTATTTTCTCTTTTTTTGCTTTGAGGTTGTTAGCAAGAAGTTTACCCCCTGTGTTCCCACCAATGTAATATTTGGATTTAATGCTGTGAAGGACATGCTCTACGGCATACGTACATCTATCAAACTCAGTTTTCAAGTTAAAGAGGTCTTTGTAAGCAGAGTGTAGCTTCTCTTTAATAGATTTATTTTTAGACTATTGACATTCTTCAGCTGGGTTTTTAAATCTATGGCTGCTTATTTATTTTTTCAGTTAAGGCAATCAATCCATCAGAATTTTTTAAAGCACGGCTAATCATCCATTAGGGTACCCAAGCGCTTGCAGGTCCTGGAGGCTTTTTTGAACAGCCAGGTCTTGAGGAGCCTTCAGAATTCCAGAAGTGAGGTGATGGTCTTGTCTGGAGGTGTGTGGGGAGAATGTTCCAGGTTTTTGCTGCAATGTGAGAGAAGAAGCATCCTCCACTTCTGCTTCTGTAGATGGATGAGTATGGGCAAGTGAAAGGGAGGCAGAGCGTAGTTGTCTTGACAGTTGTTGGAAGTCCAGGCGGTGGTTAATGTACGCGGGTCCTTGGTTGTGTAGAGCCTTGTGTGCATGGGTCAGCAGCTTGAATTGACATCTCTTCTGAACAGGGAGCCAGTGGTGTTGCTTGAGGTGGGGTGTGATGTGGGTTCGTCGATGAAGGCTAAGGATGAGTCTGGCTGCGGCATTCTGTATGTTCTGAAGTCTCTGTAGGAGGTGTGTGGCGATTCCTATATGGAGGGCATTGCCATAGTCCAGTCGGCTGGCAATGAGGGCCTGTTTCATGGAGCATCTCATGTGTAGAGGCAGCCATATGCCGCATGCGCAAAGTGAGGAAGCAGGTGGAGAAGACTAGGTTGATCTATGATTTCATGGTGAACTAGTTGTCAATGATGATTCTGAGGTTTCTGCCATGGTCAGAGAGAGTGGGTGTGGGTCCTAGGTCTGATGATTGCCAGGAGTCGTTCCATGCGTTGCTGCTGTTGCCAAGGATCAGTACTTCCGTCTTGTGTGTGTTCAGCTGCAGCCAGTTGTTCATCATCCAATCAGCGATGCTTGTCATGCATTTATGAAAGCCAGTTCTGGTGGTGGAGGGGTCGTTGGTGAGTGAGAGGATGAGTTGGGTGTCATCTGCGTAGGAAATTTTGTTGAAATCTTTGTATCTGCTGATGTTGCCCAGCAGTGTTGTATATGTGTTGATTTCACCACCTACACTTGCTTTATACACAACACAGATTTTTTTGATATTGATTCTGAGTTAATACTGATGACGAATTGTTTCATAAATACTTTGAAATGGAGTTTGGTGGCACACTCATTCAGGAGTTTTGGGTTTAGAAGCCATTTGGGGGTCTTGTTGCAAACTGAAATGTTCTCAAGAATGAGTTAAGTCAGAGCCTGGAATGAGAGAATGATTGATCCAATGTCAGTTTCTGTAAGTTTTTATTCAGATGAGTAAAGGAAATGGACAGTTCTCATCTTGGAGTTGTGTAGGTTAGTCAAAAATGTGAATCATTGTTTAGTAGGGTTGGCAGGGCAACAGGCATTAGTTTGCTGTGCGATGGTGGTGAGGGAGTCCTGCCACAAGAAGGTCGTAAGCAGTAACAGCTGTATGTATACTTGTAGAGACCTGACTAAATGCTTATCAGATGCTCTGTTTGGAGAGCTCATATTCTCCATGTACCATTGAGGTCATATCAAGGAGATGCCTAAAATTAAAATCTTAATTGTCCCGTCAACATGGAACCCTAATCAAATGAGCCCATCTTGTGGCTTGACATGCCATGGCCCCTGGCTTGCACAACTTTAAGAGTATGAAGGTCCTCATTTTTCATTGTTTGTAGAGGAGGGTGTGCATGGGGCCTTAACAAATCAGGTGGAAGTGCTATTCCAGGGTAATGTTTGCAGACTGGATTTAGAGAGTATGAAACCCCATTGTATAACATGCTGGGCTATCCACCTTCAGTAAAATGAAAACATGGATTTCTGCTTTCAATTCAAAGTAAGTCCAGTAAAATGGAAATCTGCTATTATTTTACCATATTGGTACCATCAATGATGACTGCAACTCCCAATGGAGCACATTACAACCCTTTGATCCCAGTGACCTCACAAATAGCCTAGCCACAGGTAAAGACACCAAATACAATGGTGACAGCCTGTTAAATGAAGCCCTCAGATGTAATACGTAAAATCATTAATGTTGCCCTGACCAAAGGCTCTTCCTCCCTTCATTCTGATAACCAATCAAATCCTGCTCAACCTTAAAAATCCCATAGGTCTGAACATGAGTGAGGTAAAAGGTAGAAAGTATTGTGGAAAGGTTATTACTGTCCCAAAGACTATCCCAAGTCACATAGTTCTCAAGTAGTGGAGTGGGTTCAATGTCGACACAGGAACTATGAGTATGTGTTACATGTACTAGGTACTGCAAGAAAGTATCTCTATGATTGTCTTGAATATCAGGGATTGTGTTACTGAGGTATATAATACATGGAGAAGTGTATGCCATGTATTATACCTCCATAAATGTTACGTATGCCTGATATGAGCAGGCACTTTTTTAAATTTATGTTTATTGAGGTTTTAAATAAATACAAACATAATAAACAAATATTGAAGAAGGATAATATAAACAAATGGCAAATGATTGATTAGTTATAAACGATACACATGCTTCTTGTAATGCAAGCAGAAAATATAAAATCATAAAAGTCTCAACAGGAAACAGAGGTTCTTTGAGTAATGTGAACACGCCCTTACTAAAATGTCAATCAGCATAGGGAGGAATTGTATTTAGCCAAGAGATTATCTCTGCATTACTTTGCTTTGAATAACAAGAATTAATCATGCTTAATAACAATGTATTGTGCTGGCTTAATAAAAGAGACTCTTTTTCATTAAACATTGTTTTTGGACACTTACTCTGAAATGAAATTCTCAAAAGATGCCTTAGTAGTCACATCCAAAACAAATATTACATGATGGACTACAATATTGGTTCCACTTACACAAAATGAATGGTTTAATGGCCTTCATTGTTACAGTTAGACACAATAAAATTCCTTGTGAGGAGCTCTATATACTTTGTATGTTGCTCTTTGTAAGGTGAACCTCTGAAATTTTGAAGTTTGGTGTGGTCAGGGGGCTGCCATAAAGGCCCATGGCACACATGCTCTGTAACTTTAGGCCTTATTCACAAAAAGTAATTGGAAATGTATTTTCACAGGCTTTTCTCCTATGCTTGGAGTATATTTGCAACTACTATGGAATTCACAACAGTGTCCCAATAGCTGATGGAAATCTATGGCAGATGCTGATTTACCTGAGTAGTTTTGACATCTTTGTGAGCTGCATAATACTAAGATGCAGTGTCATTTAGGCATCTTTAAATGGACATGCCATACCCTTGTTTGCTCTAGCTTTCTACGGAATTTGTTTTCACACTGTGAGGAAACTACTTCAAGTAGACCCCCACCAAATTTTGGAACACCCCTTTGTCATCCCCACCCTGAGGACGGTTTACTTCTCGATTTGACAGAAGTAAGAGCCAGAGGTATCAAAGTGTTTGCAATCACAAAAACTGCATTTTGGTATGTAACAAATCCAATTTGCGATTCGGTAACTTGTTACCGAATCGCAAATTGGATTGGCGACTACATACAGATCGGGTATCAGGAAATGGCATTTCAAGGGCTTTTCTTCCTAATACCGAATCGCAGAGGTATGTATGATTGTTTTGTGACTGTGAATGCGATCGCAAAACAATCGCTGTTACCACCAATTTCAAATTGGTGGTAACCCATTCGCAAAGGGGGCAAGGTCCCCAAAGGAACCCTTGCCCTTTGTTAATGCATGTGGAAATATTTTTTTTTAAGAGCAGGCAGCGGTCCCATGGACCATTGCCTACTCTTAAAAAATGAAAAGTAAACTTTTCATTTATAATTTTTAAATGCATCCCGTTTTCTTAAGGAAAATGGGCGGCATTTAAAAAAAAAGATTGCTTTATTGAAAAGCAATCACAGACATGGTCCTCTTCTGAGCCCAGCAGGCCACCATCTCTGTGATTGTAGCCATTCACAATGGCTCGCAAATTGCGACCTACCTCATGAATATTAATGAGGTAGGTCCATTTGCCAGCCCTCGCAAATCGCAGTATGAAACTCCTGGAGTTTCATACATTTCAATAGCGACTACTTAATTGTGATTCGCAAAAAATCACAATTAGGTAATCGCTATTGGATATAATGATACATCTGGCCCTAAAAGTGTGAGTGTGTTTGGGTTGGAAACTACCTGCAAATGTGGATGAATACCTGCAACCTTGCATGTTTGTGGTTATTCATCTACTTTTGCAGCCGTTCCTATCCACAAATGCCCACAATATGTTCATATAAGTAGGTTTACACACTTTTAAAATTGTAGGATATTAATGAGTAAATATATTCATGAGTAGGAAAGTCTTGTTTTGTCTATACCACAAGTGAAGGTACACTTTTTAATTATCTTATTTGTTCACCTAAGTTAGAATTAGTTTAATAATACCTTTGAGGATTGAGCTAGTATGATTCTATTAATCTGTAGTGTATCTCCTGCTACTCTGGGTCTGGTATGGCATTGTCTGAAGTGGTTTCACTGTTATTATCCCAGCTCACATAATTTAATTTATTTTCTGCTCTGGAGTTCAGCTGTACTTTTATATTTTAGTCAGATTTTTGGGGTCGACCATTTTGCCTTTTCCAAAGCATTCTGCCATGAGAATGATCTTGCATATTGAATATATCTGATACCAAAACATCAACCCATTCTTCTACATCTGTCTTACCAGACAAAGGATTGCCAGTGCATCAACGATCCTTGCTATTCCTGGCATTAATGGACAAAATACGCAAAAGTATGAAGTAGTACCTATACCTGTGTCAAAGACAATATTATTTTCTTTGGCTGTATGTTAGACTTGGCATCCTTGGCGTGGTCTCCCCTAGCTTTTTGTCTCTGTTTCCCAGGTTGTTGATGAGTGCGGTACTGTTTTTGTTACTCTGGGCACTTTACCACTGCTACCTAGTGGTAAAGTGCAAGTGCTCCTATATAAAATGTGTATGTAATTGGCTTTCCCTGATTGGCATATTTGATTTACTGGTAAGTCCCTAGTACAGTGCACTAGAGGTGCTCAGGGCCTGTAAATCAAATGCTACTATTGGGCCTGCGCCACTGGTTGTGCCACCCACATTAGTAGCTCTGTAAACATGGCTCAGACCTGCCGCTGCAGTGTCTGTGTGTGCAGTTTTAAACTGCCAATTCTACTTGGCAAGTGTACCCACTTGCCAGGCCTAAACCTTCTATTTTCTTACATGTAAGACACCCCTCATGTAGGCCCTAGATAGCCCCATGGGCAGGGTGCAGTGTATGTTTAAGGTAGGACATATACTATTGTGTTTTAAATGTCCTGACAGTGAAATACTGCCAAATTCGTTTTTCACTGTTGCAAGGCCTGTTTCTCTCATAGGTTAACATGGGGGCTTCCTTTAAATATGATTAAAGTGTAGATTTCTTTTGGGAGCAGATGGACATGTTGAGTTTGTTGTCTCTGAACTCACAATTTAAAAATACATCTTTTAGTGAAGTTGGTTTTGAGATTGTGTGTTTGAAAATGCCACTTTTAGAAAGTAGGCATTTTCTTGCTTAAACCATTTTGTGACTCTGCCTGTTTGTGGATTCCCTGTCTGGGTTAGTTTGACAGCTGGGCTGTTTGCGCTTCTCTCTAGACAGTGACACAAAGGGAGCTGGGGTGTAGCCTGCATATCCTGATGAGCCATCTATGCTAGGAGGGAGGGGAGGAGTGGTCACCTGAAAGGACAATGCAGTCTCCAACCCCCTGGTGTGTGTCTGGGGCCTGGCCTGGGCAAGGCAGGATCTCACAAACAAGAGAGACTTTCCTTTGAAGTAGGCCTACTTCAAAGACCAAAATGGGAATAAGAAGAGCACTCAAACCCCTGAAAATTAGATCACTTCTAGAATCAAGAGGAACCTCTGCCAAGGAGAAGAGCTGAAGAGATGTGGAGAAGTGCTGCCCTGCCTGTAACTATGCTTTGTGGAGCTATCCTGCAGTTGCTGCTTCTGCCTGTGAAAGGAGACAAAGACTGGACTTTGTTGTGCATTCCCGCTTGTGAAGAAATCTCCAAGGGCTTGTCCTGAGGTTGCCTCCTGTTGTTGAAGTCTCAGGGCCATCAAAGACTTTCCCTGCCAGCACCTGGACTCTCTGCTGAGACTCCTACCTTGCTAAGTGGTGCCCTATCCAGTTCCTGGGCAGTTGAAAGGTGAAGCTGGTAGAACAAGATTGAAAATCCACACACAGACCGCCGTGCGTTTAAGTTTTTGACGCACCTTCCGAGATGCGGCTGAGAAACGACGCACCGCTGGCTTCGCGGCTAAAATCTACTCCCCACCTGCACTGCGGCTGGAAGATCGATGCACTGCGGCTTGAGGAACGACGCGCAACACCCGCTGACGGAGGCTGATAACGTCGCAACCCACACAGAGTGGTTTTCTGATACTGTGCAGCCAGATTTTCGACGCAACATCGCTGGGTGAAGAAAAACGACGCAAAGCTTGCCCGGACCCGAGATGCCTGTCTGGATCGACGCATCGCTCTCTTGCTGAGAGGAAAAATGACCCATTCCTACCTGACCGGAGGAACGACTCGGGGGCTTACTTGTGAGTGAGAAATCCACGCATCGCTGGCCTTTTCTGACACACACTCGCCCATGCAGTGTTATTTTGAAGCAACCCAGGTACTTTTTCATGCTAACAGTGTTATCACTGTTTTCTAAAGGATTTAAGACTCTTTTTGCTTTTTAATTCATAAATTGACTTGTTTATGGTGGATTCTTGTTGTTTTGGTCTTGTTTTGTTTCGATAAATATTACCTATTTTTCTAAACCTGTGTTGTGTCATTTTGTAATCTTTTCACTGAGTTACTGTGTGTGTTGGTACAAATACTTTACACCTAGACTCTGAAGTTAAGCCCGCCTGCTTGTGCCAAGCTACCAAGGAGGTGAGCAGGGGTTAACTGAAGGTGATTCTCCTTTACCCTAACTAGAGTGAGGGTCCTTGCTTGGACAGGTGGAAACCTGACTGCCAACCAAAGACCCTATTTCTAACATTGTAGATATGGGTTATGATGCTCTGATATGTTCTTATGTTTTTAGTATTGAAACAAGCAGATGAAATATTCTCTCTTTTGCATAATAACTATTGCTTGTAGGCAAATCTCAATATTTTCTTATTCAGTCAACATATAAAACTCATGTGCGAACCAGGCACAACTAGGCTAGGAGGCCATCCGGGCCAGCAAGTAGAACTAGTCAGGAGCCATAGGTCAGAAGAACCGGACCCTTTTGTAGAGCTGGGGTAGCAGGAGGCAAGACTCATATCAATGCCATATCAACGCCATATCAGCAACGGACCAAAACTCAGGTCCAAACTATTAAAGGAATAAATCTTGAAGTATGCCCCATGCCATTGTCTAGAGGCCATACCTCGATTAGCTGCCATTCCAGACTTACAATCTACCTGGGTCAAGAGGAGGAGAATTCACATTTGAACAAAAGCACACTTATTTTCAGACCAGAATACAAGTCCAAAGGAACTCACAACATCCTGAACATCCTGATGCCAAATTTTGGCCGAATTAATTTATACCACTCTTTTCTGAAATAAGACAGCTTGGGGTTATCCCATCCTCTTGTATGGACTCTATAATCTCTCCCATATTTAAAAGTGGTGACAAGTCTTCATCAAAAAACTATCAACTAGTGGCCCTCATAGATAATGATGTGAAATACTTCGCAGGGACACTTTTAGAAGAGCTTTTGACATGGGCAACAGAGAGATCAATAATACCACTTAACCAAGCGGGTTTCTCAAAATATTACGGCACAACAACAAACATCATGACCCTGTCACTGCTAATTGATAAGGCTAAAGCATCCAAGCTGCAGACATCTTTGCTTCATTGACTTCAAACCAGCTTTTGATCATGTGAATTGTGTCAAGATCTTGATAAAATTGCTACATTGGGGGATCTTTTGTAACCTGCAGCCTTCCACGCTGACAAATGGGTGCAAGTAAAGCTTGGCGATGGCTCGCTTCTTTCAAGATGTATACCACCGAACGAGGGGCTTAAACAGGGGTGTGTCTTTGCGTTCAACTTAGTCAATCTTTTTCTGGCCAATTTGACTCTGGCACTTATTGCCTGCAACTCTCACGCTCCAAGACTTAGAGGCCTAATGCTCCCGAACTTCCTGTAGGCGGACGATGAAGCCTTGGTCAGCTACACACAGGTTGGTCTGCAGCATCTCCTTACTACAGTACAACACTACTCTGATGCAAATGGCCTAAACATTAACTTTCAGAAAACACAAACTATGACAATTGGAAAAAACTTCCGAAAATCTCACGCATGGTTTTGGGGTGAGACACATCTTCAATCGCATATGAATAATAATATTTGGTGGTAATTGTCAATAAGGAGGGCCAATTCGTTCTCCAGAAAGAGACATTTGGAAGGAGAGGCTCTGGCAATTTCACTGAAGAACCTTAAAACCAAAATGAAAAGGCCACTGCCAAGCTCCTTAATTTGTGTACTACAAGCCAAACTGGTCCCAGTGCTAACATATGGCAGCAAACCCCAGAGGGGTAGAGATGACAAAATTCTAGACAGCACCATTTTAGGAGCTCATAAGATAATTTTCAGCGTGCCCAGCTATGCTTCGCCATATAATAAAAAGAGGTTTACCCAAAAACCCTACCTGACCTGGGTAAGGAAACATGTATACATAAACAATTGGTCAAAAGGCTGGGATAGATTACTCAATTTTCTGACAAGAGATGTGACAAATACTCTCTTGGGGAAATTATTTCTTTGTCATATTTATTCATATATAATCAGATAGGACGAAGAGAATCATCAACGAGACAAACTGTCCCAATTAAACCGGAAAATAACACCAGGACTAACATTTACACAATAATAGCAACTATACAACATATAAGAGAATATGAACAAATCACGAAAAAAATGACAAAAATTAAACAAACTGAAACATCTGAAAATTGTCACAACTAAATCTCCTCCTTTGGAGGTGGTGGTAAGTGAAGTGCTTAAAGACGTAATCCACTCAAAAGCGGTGGTTGTGGTTAGTTCTATAAACAAATGCTGAACCCAGATCAATTGCTTCCTGGGGTTTCTTGCACTGTATGAAGTACTTCTGCAAGGTAGATTGTACTTTCTACCCAACCCTGCCGCAATCCACAAGGTGTCGACGCGTTTCGTCCCCTTCAATTCTGGGCCTCATCAGGACAGGCCACTTGACATATTATCAAGGCAGCTTAGCCAGGTTGTCAGAGGCTGACCAATCAGATAAGGGCACTACAGAGCTGAAACTGGTAGCTTTTAGAAAGAGTTCTAAAACTCTTTCTAGGTGCAGGTTATATTAAAATCAACAGTGACAAGTTGTTGGATTTATTATAACTTTTATTGTGATACTAGACATGTCATAGTTTGCTCCTTCCTATGGAAAATAAGACTTTATTATTTTAAAATAAAGTCTCCCCATGTTAACCGATGGAGCCCATTCTTTACAATAGAGGGAAATTAATTTAGCTATTTTTCCTCACCAAGGCTTATAGAACATCTGTTATGAAGTCCCTGCTTATAGGTACACTGCACCCAACCCAACTTAGGGCACACATATATGTGACATATATGTAAAAATAAGGTAGCTTAAGACTTTGGAAGTACTTTTAATTCAAAAGTGAAATTTGGGGTTAACATTAACTTAAAAGCAGCCAGCAAGGCAGGCCTGCCTTTAAAATGACACTGGGCACCACAGCAGTGCACCTATGGGTGCACTACCCATGCTGGGGTCCCTCAACCTACATGCCCTACCACATACTAATGACTTATAGGTAGTTTGGTACAGCAAATTATAATTTGCCTAATTTGCATGTCTATCTCAATCAAAGCACAGGCCCTGAGACTGTTTAACAGTGCCCAGGGCACCATCAGACTAAGAAAATCACCAGCATAATGAAAAACAGCGGCAAAACGTTAGGGGGCTTCTGCAATCAGCCCAGATTTCCCACAAGCACTCTTTCAGTACAAGTGTTTTCCTCCACTTCACATTGAAGTAACTAAGCCTACAATTGGTGTTCTTTTGATCCTGTAGTTCTAGATGACTTTCTTTCTAAACTTCATTCAATTACATCTGGTTCCCATTGGACCCATGCCCCACAAAGGTGGATAAAGCATGGCCCCCTCTCTGGCTCCCTCCTTTCATTACCTCACCCCGTAATCCTTCATTAAGCTCTGATATAGTACCTGACATATGAAAAAAACCCTTGTCATTCCTCTTCTTAAAAAGACTATGCTTAATTCTGCTATTCTGTCCGCCTATCGACCCATTTCCCTGTTCCCCTGCCCACTAAGATCATCAAAAGATGTGTAAATCACCAAACTTTATTAATACATTGAGACACACTCTTGTTTTAATACTCTGCCAACTGTATTCTGCCCTAATCTGAATATTGACTATCTTGGGGTAATTTATAAAGATAAAATATTCTTTGAGACACATATTTACAATATTACTTCTGCCTGGCTTTTTATACTCAAAGTTATCAGGGCAGTTGCACATTTTCTTTCCTGCTCCTCCAGGAAAACCTTGAGACCAGTCCTCAACATTTCTAGGCTGGATTTTTGGAACTTTCTGTTTATAGGACTTCCCAGCTGGCTTCAGCAATTTATGGTGATCCTCCATAGACTGTATCAGATTCAGAATGCAGAGGCCTATCTCATTATAGGGTTAAGCAACAAAATTATAATTTCAGTCCATCTCTCCACTCTTCAATGGCTGTCTATAAGTAAACAATGCCTTTTTAAAGTGATTTGCTTTTGACATAAATCTCTACATAGTCTACCATTTGACCATTATATGGCCTATCTTTTCTCTATTTACATCCCTGTGAGACACCTTTGCATTAGCACTCAACATTAGGTCAATATCCCCAATGTTAATAAAGCTCACATTGGTGGACGCTCTTTTATGGTCACTTCTTGACCCTGGAATGCTCTCTCTCCTTCTATCCAAGTAGAAAAGTCCCTGTTCAAATTTCACAAACTGCTAAAAACCAATCTATTGCCAATGTAAGTATGTCTTCAGGTCAGTGACTTTTTTAGTGCCAGGATACCCATTTCTTGGGGGATTTGCACCCTTTATAAAAACATAAATCAATCAACCAACCATGCTTTATCTGGCAATATTGAGTGTAGGAACACCAGACTACTCAGAATCAGTATGGGCACTGCCCCCAAAATGAATCACAATTATGGAACTTTTCTAAATAATTATGACACCTCCCTTCAATTGCTGGCCAATTACATAAACACAGGTGAAAGCTTCTTTGTCCATGCCACAAAATTGGCAAGGTGGTGACTTTCTACCTGCACATCAGTAGTTGCCCACTTAAGCTTGTAAAGGAGCATAATGTAAACATTAAGGTTTTCTAATGGATAGTAGGATGCAAGAAAGAAGTCAAATACCATTGGACTTCAGACTTTACAAAACTTCACCATAATTCCTGCTCAAAACTTGACCAACGAGCACTAGCGCAGTCCTCATTCAAATTCTCAGTTCTGATTTTTTTTACAAACTTGCATCTGAAATGCACTTTTTTCAATTAAATGCACAACTATGGGTTAAGCTATAGACACGGAGAAACTTTTCTAATTATTTTGCAGATGGGCCAAGCATATTCACTGATATATCATCCCATAAGAATGCTTTAAAAGATGTCAGTCGTAAAGACACAAGGGGCATCACATCTTCAACCGCTAAATAATAAACCATCAAATGCCCCAGCTCTAGTCTAAACAGAGATTTATGGGTACGTAACTTCAAACCAAAAGTAGTTGTCAGTACTTTTATTGTACTGAGGCCCTCATGGATCCATGCTGGTTCACTCTTTTAGCTTTGTTTTATATTTTACATTTTATACATTTTAGCTGCCTCGCTTTTAGCAGTGAGGTTTTACACACTTCTTTGCATGATATTATTCTAGAAATATATTGAACAAGTTGCTTGTTTCAGTAAGCCTTTTTTCGACATATCATCAGAACATTCCGTTTAAAGCTAGGAACCCAATACACAATGTCCTAGCGCTTGTGTTGCCCATTCAGGAGACAGCTTCTATCATCTAGAAATAGCATTGCATTAGAGCTATGCCTCTAACACAGTATGGCCTCTGTTATATAAATTGAGCACTGACGCAGACGGGGCAGAGGAGCACTCTGACTGCAACCGTCCTGGTTTGAATGTTGTGTTCAACATGCAGCTTCGCTGGTGCTAATCTTCTGGTCCCTAAAGAGGGTTGCCATCCACACTACAGCTTGACTCCTGATGCAGTTTCAAGGTATGGGGCTACGGCTAATCTCTTATATAGGGCAAAGGCAGAGAGTACACCCACTATAATCTCAGTGTAGGTTTAGGGTTATCTAGGAATATCTAGAAATCATTCACAATGGTTGGATTGTTCATTACCTTTGCCATGTTCATAATGCTGATAACTTTGCTCTGTTTCATGTGCCTAATTATCTCAGCTCATTCTCTCTATACAAGATGATGATTGTTTCAATAAATGTATTGAAAACGTATTTTACATCTCTCTTGTGTATTCGCCTGTGCAAGCATGAGTAATTCAATGAAAGGGTGACATCTGTTTCCACAACTTTCTTTGGAACCAGAGTGTCATGTTCAGGTTGCTATACTCACCTCCCACCCCAATAGGATTAGGGGTTTAGGTGAGACACTATGGCCCATATTTATACTTTTTTAGCACCGCATTTGCGTCGTTTTTTGACGCATAATCGGCGCAAATGTACAAAATACCATTGTATTTTTTGAGTTTGCACTGCTTTTGCGTCAAAAAATGACACAAAAACTGTGCTAAAAATGTATAAATATGGGCCTATGAGTTAGCCAGGAATTGGGTTGACAGTCTGATTGTGTGGAAGAACTAAGGGCCAGATGTAGCAAAGGTTTTTACCCATTCTGTGTCTATGGGAAAAAGTGTTCGTACATATGGCCCTAAGTCCCCTACATTCTGAAATTCTGTTGTCCTAATACGCAGTCCTGTTATCTTAGTAGGAACCATATAACATAATCTCTAACAGTTTTAGAGGTGCATCACATTTTCCCTCAAATTCAAGTGACCTGCAGCATCATAGATTTTGTAGCTTTAAATAGCTTCAATGCAGATGCAGTGGAAATTGCCCAAAATAAGTCATTGAACCCTGCATACTATCTCTTGCTGGGACAGATTTTAACTTTAGAGTTCCCATATGTTGCGCCAAAATAACATAGAGTCTCATTTTAAAAGCAGACACTTGTACAGTTTGCATGTTCTAGAAGATACCCTAAAATTGACCAAGGGACATATTGTTCTCTAGGATAAGTTTGCTGTTACACAATTATGTTTGTTGTATCCCTTTGGGCAGTTAATACATATTATAGAAATGTAAGCTTTCTGCTGAAAGTACAGTGCTTTCCAGGAATATTAAATTTGTTGGAAGAATGGAAAATATGTTATAATCTGAGAAATTTCATCTCTATCTGGATGGAGATTTGAGGTCTATTGGGATTGTGCATGTATGTGCTTACAGCTCAGATTCCATAATCAGAGGCCTTAGATGGAAGTGACTGACGTTTTCCTTCAGAGGTGGTCTCTGAGGTTAGGTTATGCGTTTTCACTTTTTCAGTAATTTCAAGGGTTTTTCTTCAAGAGCAGAGGATCTGATCATAGTAACACTGAATTAGAAGTTGCAAGCATGACATCCTTCCCTTCTGTAACAGTCCGCACAGATTACCCGGTATTCTCTGTCTGCTGATGAGTCTGGACAGTAGTGATTAAGAACTTGTGCTGTGAGGAAGTCTGTGTCTAGTGGCCTTTAGGGTTTCAAAGGATCCTGTAGTGTCCACGCAATATAAGAATAAGCTTCAAAACGATTCTTTGAGTCCTAGCCAAAAGAACAGGCATGGGATGTCGGCTTGGAATGTGTGTCTTGCTTGGGCATTGAACAGAGCTTCAAACACGCTTGCTCCTGTTACGGGGGCCTGTAGTAAAAGTTATGGATTGTATGACTTTTTTATTTGTAAAATGTATTTATTTATTTATTTGGTTATTTTTTTTACATGGTTCAGTTGTTGAGCGATTAGGTGCTCCGGTGCCTCAAGGTCAGTCTCTCTTAGGGAGTATTTTGAAAGAATGGAAACCCTTAGTATGAAGGGTAGTGAGAAGTGCTAAAGTCAGATTATGATTATCAATGGGTTCTAAGCAGTCAAGTTCATGGAGTGGTAATACACAGCTTCAAAATGTGTCTTCAAATGTGTTACTTACATTGAAGCACACATTTTCTGAATTAGTTGCCTGAAGTAGTTCGAATAACATTTCTCTCTTGCTGGGTTATTTTAATGAAAGAAGAGGGACCAAAGCCATGTCATATTTTTCAGATTTTCCTTGTAAATTAACCCAGTGAGATGTTAACTGTCACAGGGAATATGAAATTACAACTGTAGATTTCAGTCCAGCAGGAGGAGACCAGCTGTTACTTTTTTATGTAATTCCCATTTGGGAGGCGTAATTACATACATTTGCAAGGTGGATTAAAGTAGTAGTGCGAGAATCTAGAGTAGAGACCGTTTTGTTTGATTGACTTTCAGCATAAGGAGCCAGGGCACCTGAGGCGTTTTCATTAAATGGCAAGTAAGATAATGTTATTTCTTAAGCAAACTAGCCGAAAACCTCCGTTTTTGCAACTTTCTATCTACAGCTAGTAGTTGATGCATCAGCTAACGTGGACTATGGGTTCTGCCATGACATTAGGATTTTAACTAGAATTGGTGATTATAAAATCAAGATATTATGAAAAGGTGGGCTATGTGGTCTAAGGTTAAATTGCTAATTTGCAGACCTTGGTTATAGACTTAATTGGAAGGGCAAATCACTTTGGTCTCCTTACAAGATGACTGGGGTCTGGAGAAGGAGATGCAGCATTCGGAATTACCAGTTGCTGCTGGTCTTTCTTCCACAAACTGCAAGCATCATGAGTGGCTGGAGCCAGAAGGGGAACTAATATGCTGACCTTATGTTATCAGTCCAATTTGTGCATGAGCATCCCTATTCTTGGGCCAACAATGGCGCCTTTTCCAGTCCCATTTATCCAGTGTATGACCTGATGTGAGCAGGTGGTATATGGGAAGGATGCCACTGCAGTTTGTGGGTCAGGGGTAGGGATGGCTTTAGGATGCAGGGAAGGCTCTTTCGTGGCACGGAGGAACATTGAATGCTCTCTGTGTGGTGACTGGGGGGAGGTCAAGGCCCGGTTAGCCATGTCTTGCAGTTTCTGCCCCAATGTCAAAGGTGGTTTTACAGAGTGCAACCCATTGTCCCCTTAGAATCCCCCAGAGTAGCATGCCCCTAAAGGATTCCGCTCCGGGCAACCCCTAATGAGGGCTTTTCTCTCCATGTAAGTTATACTTTCAGTATGCCTAGGTTAAAATGTAAATATCTGCAACTTGTATTTGATATACTCAGGGCAACTGGAATTATGCGATTGTGCGGCCACTGTGATTTTCACATTATTTTAGATTTGCCGCATTTGCTACATAATCCATCATCTGCCACATAATCTGCAGAATTCAACAAAAATTGTTTCTAGCTCAAACAGTTCAAAAGTTACTAAAAATGCAGTGCCTCATATTGCTGTGCAGTGGAAGGCCCTTTGCAAAGCTGCACTGGTCACCTTCCTTTTGCCTATTCCTATATTTGGGAGTTAAACTGGCACTAATTAGGTTGAACCAATGCCCAGACGGTGTTACCAAGTTTAAAAATGATAAAATAACAGAGTAATACTATTACAAAAATGTGCTGCGTTATGCTGCATAATTTGTCTTTTCTTGCTGCACAATCTACCCAACCTTGCCACATAATTTGTCCCTCCCCTGCTGCATGATTCCAGTGGCCGTGGATATACTTTATTGCCTAATTCACCTCATATTCCCATCATAACCTCTCTTGTGTAGCCTTTCTTTCACCAGTCATGTACTACCATTTTACTATATACAGCCTGTCTGGTAGAAATTCTTGCTTCATAGATAAATACATATTCTACCAGGAAGGATAAATTATTATGAATAGAGAAGACCTGAAAGGTTTAAATTGCTTCAACAACTGGTTGATGTATTGCATGTTCATGATTTATTGTTTGAATTACAAGTTCCTTTATCTAAATATTTATTTTTGTTAACAAAAATCAACATATTGTGGTTATGCAACTGCTGGGTCGCAGAAACAAGTTTATCTTTTGTATTCACTTGAACACGTCTGTGTGACAGATGCGTGACAGCTGGCGTGGGAATCCAAGATTTTTGTTGAGTTGTGCTGAAGTTTGATGACCTTCACTGTAGAGTGCATTGGAACAGTCCTCGACTGTTTCTGAGAATGGTTTGTCAGTGTTTATGTTTTATTTCGTTTTCATAATCTCATCTTCAACTTTTTAAGTTTTAAGGAGGTTTTAGCATAGTTATTTGATACAGTAATGTATGAAGCACAGAATGTCAAACTCTATACGGCCTGAAAGTTATTTTTTTCTGGTTGTTTAATGCTGCCAGTTGTTGCTGTTGGGTTTGAAGCAAAATAAAGGTTGTGCAAATATAAGGCTCAATATCTTGAAATAAAATCTACAGTTTGCAGTCCACATAAAAGCTTACTTATTGGGGACTTTTCAGAAAGCTCAATTCGGTTGTAAACATGAGTTTATGACCTAATTTACCTAACTTAGCCGGGCAGGAAGAACTCCACCACTGTGGAGATGTCCGCACTCTTAAATGCCACTCGAGGGGTTGGATTCAAGACAATCCATAGCATTCCAAGGATTAGCTAGCCTTGTACGTTCCTGGGCAGTCACCAACTTCTCTCATTGCCTTTTGCATCACAGAAAGGGTTGTACCTTTTCTCTAGGAAGGGGCTGGTATGAATACTTTTCCAGAGCCGAGAAGGTAATTTTTATAATTTGTATTTTCCATACAAAAAAAAAAAAAATGGTGCAATTGCACAGGATTTCCATTCCTCCTGTGAGGAATTCTCTTTCACATAGAACTGCGTCTCAGTAAATTGGTAGCACCGATTTGAAAATCACATAATTGTCTATAGCATCCACATAGAAAATTTCATGTGGCTCAGCTTTCCATGCAGATTCCATGCTTGAATGCGTTATTTCACCCTCCTGATTATTAGTGGTAAGTTTTTCTGCACTTGGATTTACCATGTGTGGGAAAACCTGAAATGATTTTTTCGGCATAAAAAATCGCCTGCGGATTTGGTTGCAGCAGCAACTAAATTGTACCACACGGAAACAGTAAAATCGTTCCAGCACCAAATGTAGCTTGTAATTAGGGCCATAGTAGTAAAATTAGACTCATACCTAGATTTAAATATCTGCGTATCGTTTAAATTGTTTTTGAATGTCTGTTGCAGCAAATCATGTAAAATATGCCACACCAGAGATGCAGGAATTAGACTGAACATCAATTGGAGAAACGTCATTGGCCCATCCGATGAGTGAATAATCCGTTGTAAATCCACTGGAAAGTATGGCAGTAAATGCTCCAAATCAAAAATGCTAACTACGCCAAGAGATTGAAGTAATCTGTACAAAAAATGTATGCTGTACCTAAACTGGCATAAACGCATCACCTCAACACTAAAAGGAGGTACTGTTCCTGTCACAAGAAAGAGCGAAGTGGCATGATTGTTTTAATCAACCTAAATATATTTTGGTCACTTGTGACCCACTGTGTGACACCTACCCAGACCTGATTTGTGCTATTTACACCACGCATGGCCATGTTGTCTGTCCTGTTGATGTGTGTCCTGTCATTGTTCTCATCTTAATTATTCTTTTGACGACTGCTACTGCGCCGATTCACAGCACGTGCATGTCTACTGTTAGAGGCATTACAAACACCATGTATTGGAAGAGCAATCAGGCTGATGCAATGAACCAATGACATTTCATTTACTGGTTTAACATATGTGTAATTTCCTCTCTTCTACTAATTTTTCTAGGTTGGATGATCTTTTGCCCTTATAAGCACCAGGTATTATCTTTTAGGGGAATACCTGGACCATACTTTAAAATGTATGCGTACGGTAGGGTTGTACCCTAACATTGTTTAGGTCCTGAAGAAGTAAAGGTTTTTTTTTGTGCCGTTGGGTGCGAAACATGTTGACCTGATCTCAGTTACACCATTTTTATGTTGCTTGGGTACATTATATCCCCATAGCAGCCACAACCACTTAATTTATTTAATCCTGTCAAGAAAGCCACTATATTAAAGGACTTATTTGGCATTTCTTAGACAGGTTTAATTTTCCCGTTGCCTGTACATACACTATAACACCACCCCAACCGCTTAAAATACCCTTACACTTACATAGCTCATCATATGGCATAAACAAAAAAGATCTCCACTAAAGTGACCCTTTGAGGGGCTCGTAGGACATAGCAGTGCCAGTCCCACCAGAAGCATGCCTTGTGGGATGTGTGAGGGCACCATAAAACAATCCCTGGGATTTTCCCCTCCTTGTGTCGTCCTCCATTCTGGTCTTTTTTGTGACACGAACAATACCTCCTTTTTGTGTTGAATTATTGGGTTCAGAGCCTAGGTACTGGACCTTTACTGACTCCAAGTCCCCCCATCACTTTTGTATTCGACAATAAATGCATTACCTAACATGGCATAAATCGGTGAAGGGTAACACCAACCATTTAAAAAATATATTTTCAGTGATGAACGACTGAAAGAACATGATATATCTCGACGTAGAACCTGGATCTGGTGTGTTTTGGTATTTTCATGGAACGATTAATTGTGTTATACTATGCAGGACATGCAACTACTTTCATAATTTCTAAGGAAAATTAGTTTGGAAGTGGGTGTAACTTTGCAATTTCTCTGCACGTAAAAGGTAAAATCAATTTTGCACAATATATGTTTCAAGTGGTAAAGGAAGGATTCTAGTTCTCTTTATAACTACTTAGAACAAAATGACAAACATCAAGATTCATTTTACTTCATTTCATGATATTTGATGTAGCGCTAACTGCACCCCAAGGAGTAGTAGAATGCTCTGTGGAAGAAAATATAATTGCAGCAAAGGATTGGGGTGATGTACATAATGTAGTTTGTTGGGTGAGGTATAGTTTTGACTGGATTGTGGGAACCAGGATATGAAGGGAGAATACAATTAGGATTGTACTAGATAGCACCCAATACAGCTTTTTACTTATTTGAAAACTGAGGCAGAGATGTATGATTTTTCCAAGAAACATCCTATTTTAAGATCACATGCCAAAGTTAGGATTGGAGCCTACTTCTGCTTCTTGGAAAATGGGTTATTGGTAGGGCAGGTAGGTACCTACACCTAGCAACAAGCCACAAACCTCCACATAGGTACAGTTAGGTCTCAGTAAATTAATCCCAGCTCTACCCTTGGTAGCTTGGCATCGAGCGTCAAGGCTTAACTTAGGAGACAAAGTGTAAAGCATTCAAATATCACAAAACAGTAATTAAATAAAACACAGGAAACAGTTTAAAAATCCAAAACCAATTCATAAAAATAGCTTATATTTTTATCTTTAAAATGACACAAAAACGATTAAAATCGGTTCAGGGGAACCGGAGATATGAATTTTTAAAGTATTATTATTTTCTAGCGCTTAGAAACAAAAAGCGCCAATCGGGTCATCTGGTTGCACCAGGACCGGGGCAAAGTCAAACTTTCAGGCCGACCGCGATGGAGCCCTGCTCGGCTACAAGTCGCGGGAGGCCTCGGTTAAAAAGTTACCTTCTGACTTAGTCTCTTTTTTGATGTTTTTCTTCCCCGGGACGAACCAGCCAGTTGGATCCGACCTTCTGGAGCCCTTGTCCGGATACGCGAAGTCGGTTTCCTCGGTGGTGATTTTTACCTTCGGACTTAGTCGTTTTTTCGAGATGAAAATCCTTCGACCGGGGTAAACCTGGATCTTGATCCGACGTCCGTGGAGCCCTTCTCGGATACGATGGCTGGGAGGTCCTGGTCAACTTTTTACGTTCGGACTTAGGCCCTCATTCTGACCCTGGCGGTCGGTGATAAAGCGGCGGCCAAGCCGCCAACAGGCCGGCGGTCTAAAATATGCAATTCTGACCCTGGCGGGAACCGCCAACACAGCCCGCCAACTTAACACTCCGACCGCCACAGCGGTACAAACAAACAGCGCGGCGGTTCCCGCCAACAGCCCGGCGGCAGACAAAGTACCGCCCACCCTATTACGACCCACCAATCTGCCACCTTTTCCGGGGCGGGAGCACCGCCGATAAGAACACGGCGGAAACAGACTACGAACGGGAAAACGCTCACCTCTACGCACTCCACGCGAGATTCCGGCAGTATGGAGCCAGAGTTACAGGTCATCCCCGCACTCCTATTCCTCCTCATATACCAGGAGCACGCCCGGCGGCGCGGAAGACATCGGTGAGTACTGCACCTACGACACAGGGGAGGGAAAAGATTACCGGCACACACCCACCCACCCACACCCACTACAACACACACATCAATGCATTCCCACAGATCACTGTCACAACCCACAAACCACCCCCCTCCGAAATAATGCAAAGACCAAAAGAAGAGATCATAAACGGGCAGATATATTTAAATATGTACGCCATTAATCCCAATAAATAAATAAACTATGTACAAAATATATACAGCTACTAAATGTAGTCCAACCACTGTCCGTGGATCACAGGGGTCCTGTGCAAAGGGGCAAGGCCCAGTCCCACGACAAGAACTCCACGGAGAGAACACTGCAGGGGCATCAGAAAGAAAATAGGACAGGCACCTCAGGGGGAAGGGAAGGGGGGGCACCTCAGCCACTTGAGTACACAACGCCAGATCCACGAGGGGACTCCATGACCACTGGCCCATCCTGGGGAGAGCAAAGCCACAGTCCATACAGTCCATACAGTGGGTGGCCTGCCCACTGGGCCATCCTGGGGAGAGCAAAGCCACAGTCCATACAGTCCATACAGTGGGTGGCCTGCCCACTGGGCCATCCTGGGGAGAGCAAAGCCACAGTCCATACAGTCCATACAGTGGGTGGCCTGCCCACTGGGCCATCCTGGGGAGAGCAAAGCCACAGTCCAAACAGTCCATACAGTGGGTGGCCTGCCCACTGGGCCATCCTGGGGAGAGCAAAGCCACAGTCCATACAGTCCATACAGTGGGTGGCCTGCCCACTGGGCCATCCTGGGGAGAGCAAAGCCACAGTCCATACAGTCCATACAGTGGGTGGCCTGCCCACTGGGCCATCCTGGGGAGAGCAAAGCCACAGTCCATACAGTCCATACAGTGGGTGGCCTGCCCACTGGGCCATCCTGGGGAGAGCAAAGCCACAGTCCAAACAGTCCATACAGTGGGTGGCCTGCCCACTGGGCCATCCTGGGGAGAGCAAAGCCACAGTCCATACAGTCCATACAGTGGGTGGCCTGCCCACTGGGCCATCCTGGGGAGAGCAAAGCCACAGTCCATACAGTCCATACAGTGGGTGGCCTGCCCACTGGGCCATCCTGGGGAGAGCGAAGCCACAGTCCAAACAGTCCATACAGTGGGTGGCCTGCCCACTGGGCCATCCTGGGGAGAGCGAAGCCACAGTCCATACAGTCCATACAGTGGGTGGCCTGCCCACTGGGCCATCCTGGGGAGAGCAAAGCCACAGTCCAAACAGTCCATACAGTGGGTGGCCTGCCCACTGGGCCATCCTGGGGAGAGCAAAGCCACAGTCCAAACAGTCCATACAGTGGGTGGCCTGCCCACTGGGCCATCCTGGGGAGAGCAAAGCCACAGTCCATACAGTCCATAACAGACCCCACTGCCACTGGAGGAGGCAAGTTGGCCAGAGGACATCCTGCAGCCCTGCCCGAGATAGATCCTGCCCTGCCACGTCTGCCAAAGGGCCAGCGGTTCTTGCCCTGAAGGGCCCAGTTCAGCGGTTCATGAGACGGCGGGGCCCAGTTCAGCGGTTCATGAGACGGCGGGGCCCAGTTCAGCGGTTCTTGAGACGGCGGGGCCCAGTTCAGCGGTTCTTGAGACGGCGGGGCCCAGTTCAGCGGTTCTTGCCTTGAAGGGCCCAGTTCAGCGGTTCTTGAGACGGCGGGGCCCAGTTCAGCGGTTCTTGAGACGGCGGGGCCCAGTTCAGCGGTTCTTGAGACGGCGGGGCCCAGTTCAGCGGTTCTTGAGACGGCGGGGCCCAGTTCAGCGGTTCTTGCCTTGAAGGGCCCAGTTCAGCGGTTCTTGCCTTGAAGGGCCCAGTTCAGCGGTTCTTGAGACGGCGGGGCCCAGTTCAGCGGTTCTTGCCTTGAAGGGTCCAGTTCAGCGGTTCTTGCCTTGAAGGGCCCAGTTCAGCGGTTCTTGAGACGGCGGACGGTCTATGGCCAACTGCTAAATGCCTGGTGGTGCCCTCCTGGGCAGCGGGGATGGTGCTCCTTCACTGCCCACCTGGGCTGTGGGTGGTGGGGCCCTCCTGGCCAGCTGGGCTGGGTCCTCCCTGGGCAGCGGCTATGGGGCTGGTGGGCTCTCCCGGGGCAGCTGTGCCGGTTCCTCCCGGGGCAGCGGCTATGGGGGTTGTGGGCTCCTCCTGGGCAGCAGGCCTGCTGCCTGACCTCTCCAACTTGCTGCCCTTGCCCTCCTTAGTCGTCGGCCTGTGGCCCTTTCCTCCCTTTGGAGCTGTGGCTGGTGACTGTCTCTGGGTGGTGTCCGGGGGGGATGTAGAAGGCGGGCTCCTGCGGCACCCCTTCCGCCTTCTGCTCCTCTTCCCAGGGGGTGGGCTGGCTGTCCCCTTGCTGCTGGGCGAAGATCCAGACATGCGGGCTGGCGGGCTCCAATACCCCTGCACCCTTGTCAAGGGGGCTGCAGGGCTGGTGGTGGCTGAGGTGCTCTTCTTACCCCGACGAGAAGGAGGGGGGGGCTCAGGGTCAGGAAAGAAGTTAGTAGTGGCGAGGAAGAGCTTCTTGGGACAATGGAGAGTGGTAGGTACAGTGGGAATGGGAGTGGAGGGAGAGGATGTGGTTGTAGGTGAGTCACGTTTGCTGTCTTTGGGTGCAGGTGCAGGAGGGATAGGCTGTCGTGAGGTGGATGGCTGTTGGGTGGGTGGGTGGCTGCGTTTGTGTGGTGTGGAAGAGGGGGTGACAGACACAGTGGGAGAGGACACAGGGGACGTGTAAATGGCAGTGGGGGTGGTGACTGCATGTGTGCGGACTGGAGTGGAGGGTGTGCTGGTGATGGAAACACTGGCTGATGGTGAGGTGAATGGAGGTGTGAGTGTAGACGTCACAGGGAGGGAGGAGGGAGACGAGGAGGTGGGGGTCACAGAGGTGGTAGTGACTGTTGGCATGTCTGCATCGGAATGTTGCGTGTGTGAATGTCTGCGTGATCTGTGGTGCTTATGTTTGGATGAGCTTCTCTTGGGTGTTGAGGTGTGTGCAGGCTGGTCTGATGGTGTGGGTGGGACAGGCAGAGGAACAGGAGACTGGGAGGAGGGAGTTAGTAGAGGCAGGCAGGAGACAGGGACAATGGCTGCCGTCAGTGCTGAGGCCAGAGCCTGGAACGATCGCTGATGGGCAGCCTGACCCGAATGAATGCCCTCCAGGTACGCATTGCTGCGATGAACCTCCCTCTCCACCCCCTGGATGGCATTCAAAAGGGTAGTCTGCCCAACAATGAGCGTTCGGAGGAGGTCAATGACCTCCTCACTGAGGGCAGCGGGGGTAACAGGGGCAGGGCCTGAGGTGCCTGGGGCGAAGGAGATGCCCGGCTTCCTGCCAGAGCGGGCACGGGGCGAACGCGGAGGGGCTGCTGGGAGGGCGGAGATGGTGCGCTGGGTGGCGGCTGTACCTGTAATGGCGGGGGGCACGGATGGTGCCACCCCCGCAAGGGAGCCCCCTTCCGAGGACGTGTCCGTGTCGCTGCAGGCTCCAGTCGTCCCCGTCGTGGAGCTCCCCTCGCCCTCCGTCTCACTGGTCCAGTCTGACTCTGTGGCATGGCCCTCCTGGGCCATGTGAGATGCAGCTCCCTCCTGCCCCGATGCCACTTCTCCTCCGCCTGATGATGCTGATGCACACAAGCACAGAAAGACAAACAAAAAGGGGGGGGGAGAGAGAAATAAAGGGATATTGAGTACATGGATCTCCGGTACAGTTAGCGGACATGACAGACACAGATGCCCCCTGCACTAAGTTGCGCACTTGGGGTACGCTACGCATTCCGTGGAACATGCCCTACACGCCTAGAGTTGACAACTGCACCCATGGATGACACGGCCCAGGGATGGCTGTACTGACAAACTACTGAGGGTGGTGGCTGGGGACACAGGGGCTTACGGGGGTTCCCAGCCTACAGATATCGCCCTGGCCTAGGGGGACCCCCAGCCCTCCTCCCCCACCCAGACACCTCCACTGCGCGACAACAGAGTAGATAATGCTTGTACTCACCCCCTTGTGTCTGCTGTGCTGCCCTCACGCGCCCATCCAAATCAGGGTAGGCCACCGCCAGGATCCGGAACATCAGGGGGCTCAGTTGACGGCAGGCACCCCGCCTACGTTGGGAGGCCATCCCCAGCAGAGACTCGGCGGTCTTCTTGGTCCCGCGGCGGATGTCCTCCCACCTCTTGCGGCAGTGGGTGCCCCGTCGATGGTGGACCCCCAGGGCCCGGACTTCCTTGGCGATGGCACGCCAAATCCCGATCTTCTCATGGGCGCGGACCTATGTGACACGTACAGGGAGGGAGAAATACCACGTTCAAGTTACTCAGCATTTTCCTTTCCAGTGGCCCAACGCCCCCCATCCCCGCCAGGCCCCCCGCCAGGCCCCCCGCCATGCCCAACATGCCCCCCATCCCCGCCAGGCCCCCCGCCATGCCCCCCGCCATGCCCAACATGCCCCCCATCCCCGCCAGGCCCCCCGCCAGGCCCAACATGCCCCCCATCCCCGCCAGGCCCCCCGCCATGCCCCCCATCCCCGCCAGGCCCCCCGCCAGGCCCAACATGCCCCCCATCCCCGCCAGGCCCCCCGCCATGCCCCCCGCCATGCCCAACATGCCCCCCATCCCCGCCAGGCCCCCCGCCAGGCCCAACATGCCCCCCATCCCCGCCAGGCCCCCCGCCAGGCCCCCCGCCAGCCCCCCCGCCAGCCCCAACATGCCCCCCATCCCCGCCAGGCCCCCAAGCCAGCCAGTGGCCCCAAATCCATATTGAATTAAACTCACTTGTTGGTCTGGAGGACCGTAGAGTAGCGCATACTGGGAGAGGACCCCATCCACAAGTTTCTCCAACTCCTCTCCAGTGAAGGCAGGGGCCCTTTCCCCAGACGCAGCAGCCATTGTCCCTTCCAGACCGAGGTCACAGCAACACATGCAGTATAGGTCCTCTCCTGTGAAAGTTCAAGTCGCAAGTGGATAAGTAGATAGAAAATGGCGGTCACGTCCGCGGCGGTGCGTACCGCGGCGGTGCGTCCCGCCACCGCCGGCGCCCTTCGCCATTGGCTCCTGAAACCCATAGGCTTCAATGTTAACCAATGCGGCTTCGCGCCGCGGTCTTCGCCCGCGCATTGACCTCACATCCCATTGTCACACTTCACAGGTCAGGCAGCCGCCATTTCCAGGGCCCACATGGCTCAATTTCAACTGCGTCACACAGGCCTAGGCCTTGCATAGCCACTCAGACACGCCATTCACTGCATAGAGAATCGTATACTGTGCTAGCTGTGAGTACGTACCTGTGGGTTGCCTGACTGTGTGCTCCATGTTGTCCTTCCTAGGCACCGTCCGCTGGGTTGGGCGAGGAGACGGATGAATCCTCCCGTGTACCGACCGCTGGTGGACCTGTCGACAATGGAAGAACGCCACATTATCCTGACCTACCGTCTTAACCGTGCCACTATCCATGAACTGTGTGCCCAGCTGGAGCCCGACCTGATGTCCCCCATCCGCCAACCCACAGGGATTCCCCCTCTGGTGCAGGTCATGTCAGTACTACATTTCTTGGCAAGTGGGTCATTTCAGACAACCGTGGGAATTGCTTCCGGGATGTCTCAGCCCATGTTTTCGAAGGTGTTATCCAGAGTGTTGTCTGCCCTGATGAAATCCGTGAGGAACTACATCATTTTCCCTGAGGTGGGCGAATTGGCTACAGTGAAGGGTGATTTCTACGCCCTTGGACATATTCCCAACGTAATTGGTGCCATTGATGGGACCCATGTGGCTTTGGTTCCCCCAAGAGACAGGGAGCAGGTGTACAGGAACAGAAAAAGTTACCATTCAATGAACATCCAGGTGGTGTGTTTGGCTGACCAGTACATCTCGCATGTAAATGCCAAATTCCCAGGGTCAGTGCATGACGCCTACATCCTCAGGAATAGCAGCATCCCTTACGTGATGGAACAGCTACAGAGACACCGTGTATGGCTAGTGGGGGACTCTGGGTACCCCAACCTGTCGTGGCTACTGACCCCAGTAAGGAATCCCCGGACCAGGGCAGAGGAACGGTACAATGAGGCCCATGGGCGTACTAGGAGGGTGATCGAACGCACCTTTGGCCTCCTGAAGGCCAGGTTTAGGTGCCTGCATATGACCGGTGGATCCCTAATGTACTCACCTAAGAAGGTGTGTCACATCATCGTGGCCTGCTGCATGCTTCACAACCTGGCTTTGCGCCGCCAGGTGCCTTTCCTGCAGGAGGATGGTCGAGACGGTGGTGTTGTGGCAGCGGTGGAACCTGAGGAGAGTGACGAGGAGGAAGACGACGGGGCTGAAACAGACAACAGGGACAGAATCATTGAACAGTACTTCCAATAGGACACAGGTAACATTTCAAAGATAATTTAGTAAATGTTAACTACTCTGCAGCATCTCTGCTGCCTGTCTATTTGCCCCAGTGTATGATGACTGAGTTTTGGCTTTTCCCTCCCTATTTCAGATCTGGGGTCCCCACTACGAGTCCTGTGCTTCGTTTCCCCATGGACTACAGCTTTGTGGCAGCTGTTTGTTGACTTCACCATGTACAAGGACATATTTGCACTGTCATGTCAATTACAATCTATTGAAATCACAGCCAGACTCCTGATATTTTGGTGCAAAATAGGTGTTTATTGAAGTGCTCAAAATGGGATGGGTGGTTTCAAGTGGGTGGGGGCTATGGTGAAGGAATGTCCATGGCAGAGTCCAGAGTAACAGTCACACAGGTGCATTGTCCAGAGGCCTGTGGAGAGATGGAGCATGGGCAGTTCAAGGATGGACAGGGTGACAATGTGGGACAGTGGGATGACATCAGGTGGTATCCATTGCTGGCGGGGGTCTTGACATCCTACTCTGTCTTGCGAGATCTCAGGGCCCTCTTGCGGGGTGGTTCTTCTCCTGCAGGAGGTGGGGGTCTGGTGGGCTGCTGCTGTGCGGGGGCCTCCTGTCCACTAGCGCCGGCGGAGGTGGATGGCTGTTCTTGGTCCAGGCTAGTGGCAGGGGCCCTTGGGTGTTGTTCAGTGTCCGCCCTGCTGTTTACGAGGTCCTGCAGCAGCCCTACCATGGTAACCAGGGTGGTGTTGATGGCTCTGATGTCCTCCCTGTACCCCCGATAGTGTTCCTCCTGCAGCACCTGGATCTCCTGGAACCGGGCCAGTACCGTCGCCATCGTCTCCTGGGAGCGGTTGTATGCTCCCATGATGGTGGTGAGGACCTCGTGGAGAGTGGGTTCCCTGGGCCTCTCCTCCCCCCCCTGTCGCACAGCTGCCCGCCGAGTTGCCCTGTTTCCCTGGGCCTCTGCCCCTTGGCCGGTGTGCCCACTACCACTGCCCCCAGGTCCCTGTTGTTGTTGGGGTGGTGGGTTATCCTGGGTGCCCTGTAGTGGTAGACACACCGCAGATTGACGCGCCCTGGAGACAGAGGCATGGGCCCGCTGGGTGGGAGCTGTGCTGGTGTTCCCAGAGGGGTTAGGGTCTATAGTGGCCTGTGCCTGTGTGAGGGGAACCGACTGTCCAGAGGTCCCCGATGGTCCGGGCTGGTCATCGGTGTCCAGATCGACAGAGCTGCTGTCATCGCTGACGGCCTCTTGGGTGGGGGGTGTGGATAATTCTGGCCCCTCCGCCGCGGTGTGTTGACGGTCGGGTCCTGCAGGGGTATAGAGGTATGGTTATAGTTTCAATGTGTGGCATATGGGTGTATCTGTGGGTTCCCGTGTCCCCAAGTGCTGGCATTCGTGTGTGGGGGCTTTGGTGAGGGTGGCTTGTGGGGGTATGTGTATATGCATTGGGCATGCTTTGGTGATGGGTGTCCATGCTTAGTGGATGCATGCAGGCCTAGGTTTTGGGATGTGTGGGTTGTGATGGTGAGACATTGGCGGGGAATAGGTGTGCTGGGGGTGGGGGTGAGGATGGTGGTGGGGGTGAGGATGGTGGTGGGGGTGAGGGTGGAGGTGAGGATGGTGGTGGGGGTGAGGATGGTGGTGGGGGTGGGGGTGAGGGTGGGGTTCGAGGATGGGGGTGAGGGTTGGGGTCTGATTTGGCATGCAGGTGGGGGGGAAGCAGTATTGAAGCTTCAACTTACCAGTATCCATTCCTCCGCCGACTCCTGCGAGGCCGTCAGGATGCAGGATGTTCAAGACTTCCTCCTCCCATGATGTGAATTGTGGGGGTTGAGGTGGGGGTCCTCCGCCAGTCTTCTGCACGGCGATGTTGTGCCTGGATACCATGGAACGCACCTTCCCCCGTAGGTCGTTCCATCGCTTCCTGATGTCTTCCCGATTTCTGGGGTGCTGTCCCACTGCGTTCACCCTGTCGACAATCCTCTGCCATAGCTCCGTCCTCCGGGCAATGCTGGTGTATTGTATCTGTGTGCCGAACAGCTGGGGCTCTACCCGAACGATTTCCTCCACCATGACCCTGAGTTCTTCGTCTGTGAAGCGGGGTTGTCTTTGGGGTGCCATGGGGTGGTGTGTATGATGTGTGGGGTGGAGTATGTGTATTTAAGTGAGTTGAGTGTGGTGGTGTGTGTTGTTTTGTGTGTGGATAGTGTGTGGGTGATGGTGTTGAGTGGCTGTGGCTGTTATGTTTTGGATGCTGGTGTCTCGCTCTTGTCTTCTTTACGAATTTTTAAGCGTAGGGGTTTGTGGGTGATGTGGGTGGGTGTTTTATATTGTATTGTGTGTGTGGGAGTGGTGTGTGTATGTGTATCAGGTGTGTGGGATTCAAATCGTCCAATGTGGGTGAGTTTTGTTCGTTTGTGTGTATTCTGACCGCGCCGGTGTGTCCCGCCAATGGAATACCGCGTTTGAATGACCGCCGCGTGGATTCGTGGGTCGTAATGGCATGGGCGTATTTCTGTTGGCGTGGCGGTGGAGGTTTGGTCACCTCCACCTTTCCGCCGACCGCTGGTCTGGCGGTCTGTTGTGGCGGTCGGATTTTCGGAGGTTTGCCTTCTGCGGGTCAGAATGACCGTGGCGGGTTTCCGCGACCGCGGCGGGATTATGGAGGATTTCTGACCGGCGGTAGGCGCCTTTTACCGCCGAGGTCAGAATGACCACCTTAGTCTCTTTTTTGGATGTTTTTCTTTACCGGGACGAACCACGAAGTCAGGCCGGGTCGCGGTTGAGGCAAGCCGGCTAGAATTTCCGCGTCGGGTCGGTCACTTTATGGAGCTTTTTTAAAAAAATTCTCCAATCTTTTCCAAACTTCGGGGGCTTCACCCAGATGTTCTTTTAAGGTTCTTTTGGGGTCCACAGCTCACCCCAAGGGTCCAGAAGTTCTGTGATGGTCCTTGGGGGGTGCGGACTTCAACTCCCAGAATGCACCTGGCGCAAACTCCTTTTTGGCCACTGGACAGTGGTCAGCTGGTCGCTTTCTTCAGGAGTTGGTGCAGGGGACTCTGGTTTAGCAATTTTTCACCTGTAGCAAACAGGGAGTCCCTCCTTGAACCAGTGGAAGCCAGGCAAAGTCCTTCTTGTGGTGAAGCCCAAGTGTGCAGCTGGTGCAGTCTTTCTGAGTGCAGGGTCCAGGTGCAGGCCAGGGGTCCAGCAGGGCAGTCCTTCTTCTTCTTTAGTTCCTTTCTTGTTGAATTCTGGAGGGGATCTGAGGCGTGGGTGCAGGTCTGCCAGTTTTATCCTTGCTCCTGGGTGAAAAGCAAGGGGGCCCTGGTTCTCCAATCAGGGACAGGGTCGTCCCCCTGTGATTACCACTTCCTGGGAAGTGTGGCAAAAATCCATCCCAGAAGGCAACAGTCTCTAAAAATCCAACATGGATGAATCTGATTTTTGGAGGTTACATCTGGCTGAGCCCACCCACTGGTGTGGCTAAAAATCATAAACACACCCCTCTCCTGCCCTCTCCTAATCTAATCAAGGGGGCACCTAATTGTCTGGGGTTGCAGGATGTGGGGGTGTTGCTGGGTGCTCCAAATGTCCTTCTCTGCCTTTGAAGACCAGTTTGGCAGCCCTCCCCCTTCCTGCCTCACCATCTGCTGAGGGGAGATTCTCTCCCCCAAGCACATTCCTTTGTGTGAAGTCAGGCCACTTCACACCTCATCAAGGTAGCCTGGCAGAAGCTGCTGCAGGCTGGCCAATCAGAGCACAGCAGCAAAAACAATGCAGAGCTGAAATTGGCAACTTTTTAGGTAAAGTCTAAACTTTTTACCTGAACTAGTTATATTAAATCCAACAACTGGAAGTTGTGGGATTTATTACAACAATTAATTTGATACCAAATTCTTGGTATGTAACATTTAAGGAGACTTTAAAATTTAAAATAAAGTCTGCCCATTCTAGCCTATGAAGGCCATTTACTTCAATGAGGGAAAAACGAATTTGGCTGTTTTTACCTCACCAGTGCTTATAAATCTATTTTTATAAAGTCCCTGCTTATAGTTACATGGCACCCAGCCCTAGGGGCACATAGGGCACACCTTAGGGGTGACTTATATGTAAAAATAAGGTAGTTTAAGACTTTGGAAGTACCTTTAATTCCAAAGTCGAATTTGCATATAACTTTAATTTAAAAGCAGCCAGCAAGGCAGGCTTGCTTTTAAAATGACACTGGGCACCTCAGCAGTGCACCTAGATGTGCACCACCTATGCTGTGGTCCCTAAACCTACATGCCCTACCATATACTAGGGACTTATAGGTAGGTTAACTTAGCCAATTATAATTAGCCTAATTTGCATATCCATTTTACACAGAGCACAGGCCCTGGGACTGGTTAGCAGTACCCAGGGCACCATCAAAGTCAGGAAAACACCAGCAAAAAGAGGAAAATGGGGGCAAAAAGTTATGGGGCCTCTGCAATCAGCCCTGTTTTCTCACACAACCCCCCCCCAGCCCACACGCCCAGGAGACTCAGCCCAACCCTGGGAGAGTCTTCCTGGCTTGTTAGGCGAGGAAGACAGTGAAGAAAACTGGCTGTCCCTTTGCAGGGCCTACTCTGCCTTATATCCTCCTGGCAGGGTCACTCCCTATGGGTAGTGAAGCCATCCCAACAGTAAAAGGACCCAACTCAAACTGAAACTTTCCTCTAGGGGGGGTCTTCCTCCTTTCTCTCTGCCAACTTGGGTAGTGAGGTGCCCACCTCCCCTACTCCAAACTTTGCTAGGGCAACACCTAGCTTACCCAAAGAGGTCACCCAACACTTGAGCAACCCCACCATGACCAATAGGGTCAGGGGGCCTACTTTGCTATTGGCTTTGGGGTCTGCCTCCCAGGCCAAGTACAGTGCTGCCAGGAAGGCTAGCACCCAGCAGAGGCTACTGACAGCTGTCAGTACCCAGAACCACACCCTAAGCTCTCCACTGACAGGTGGCTGAGCTGCTTTAGGGGCAACTTTGGGGTCCTGGCACCCCTCTTGCTGTCTAGAGTGGGGGGCTACCACCTCCTGTGGCAGACACCCTCCTTCCACTCTCCCTTCTGTCAGTGCAGGGGCAACACCTTGCATCTGGACAGCTGCCTGGCTACTCAGGACTTCCTTGGGGTCAGGTGAGGCCTCACCAGTGCCAACTCTGGGCTCCCCCCCTACTGGGACAGAGGGCCCTTGGCTCCCTGGAACTCTCTTTAAGAGTGGCCTACCCTTCCTTTTCTTCTTTCCTTTTCTTGGGGACCCCTGTCTCCTAACTGTAGGGACTGACTCCCCAGGACTTTGGGTTGGGGGGGCGCCCTGGGCGACCACCCCATCTGAGACCAGACTCACCTCTGGGAGGTAATTGCCCAGGATACAATCTAGGGGAAGGTCAGCACTGACTACCACCCTAATCCAGTCAAGGATACCCTCCCTCTCTAGGGGCACTATGGCTACAGGTTTGGAGGTGACCTCCCCTGTGGCTATCCTGACTTTCTTTGTCTTTCCTGGGACATACATGTCTGGGGTCACTAACCGGTCACTCACTATAGTGTGACTGGCACAGGTGTCTCTCAGGCCAGTGGTAGGGATCCCATTCACTTGAATGTGGTGGAAGTGTTTACTCCCACCCTCAGGGATAACCAGCTTACCATCTGGTCCTGTCTCCCTGCTCAATGCTAGGAGGACTTCATCATCTGAGGAATCCTCCTCTATGGCTACACTGGACAGCCCAGTGCTAACCTCCTTCTTTGGACAGGCTGCTTCTCCTCTGAAGTGACCTGTCTGCTGACAGTCAAAGCAAGCCCTACTGTCCAAGAGTTTTTTTAACCCTGGGTCTCCCTGTCTCTGCTTGTCAGAGTGGGAGTGGGATTTACTCTCCTCCTTCTTAGGGTTCTGGGGTACAGAGGGAGTCTCTGTGGTGGGCTTACCACCTCCCTCCTTAGGTTTTTGGGGACCTGTCCCCCCCTTCTTGGAGTCTCCCCCCTGGGACTTGACAACCACCCTGGTTCTCAACCACTCATCAGCTGCCTCCCCTAGCTCTCTAGGGTTGGTCTGCTTAGAGTCCACTAGATGCTGGCGTAACCTTTCTTGGATACAATTGGTCAAGATGTGCTCTCTCATGATCAGATTGTATAACCCCTCATAAGTATCTACTTTGTTACCAATAATCCAGCCCTCTAGTGCCTTTAGTGAAATGTCCACAAAGTCAACCCAAGACTGGGTACTGACCTTCTGGGTGTCCCTGAACTTCATTCTATATTGCTCTGGGGTCAGACCAAACTTCTTGGCTAAGCACCTCTTCATACTAGGGTATGAATCTGCCTCCTCCCCCCTTAAGGTCAGAAGCCTATCCCTCCCTGAGTTGGGGACCAACTCCCACAAAAGGGAACCCCAGTATTGAGGCCTAACCCTTCTCATTTGGAGTGCCCTCTCAAAGGCCCCTAGCCACTTATCTATGTCATCCCCCTCTACATAAGCAGGAACTACCCCCTTGGGTAATCTGAGGCAAACTCCCCCACCCATGGACACCTCAGCTTCTTTATCGCTGCTTCCATCTCTTTTTTCTTTGTATGCCCACTTTTTCTTTTCTAGGGCCAGCTTCTCTGCTTCCAAAGCTATGTATGATAGCTGGGCTTCCAGCTCTCTTTCTCTGATGGATGGGTTCTCTCCTCCTGAAAGGACCCCCTTCCCACCACTAGCTTTGGATCTGCCCCTAGTGACTGTATTTACTGAGGACCGTTCTTCCTCATCCTCACTTATGCTTCCTGAGATCAGTGGTTGCAGGCAACCCTCTTTCAATACACAACCCCCTAAGCTGGACTACTGTCAGTGTGGGTAGGCTAGCCAGATCAAGCTCCATGGTTCCCTAGTTTTGTGTCAACAAAAACATTTTGCAAAAATTGGTAACAAGAATTTAGAAAAATTAAAAAAATTCAATAATTGAAATTAATCCAAATTAATAATTAAAAACAATTTTTGCACTAGGACAATTTAAAGGATTTTTAATTTGTTTTACCTAAAACTGTAACGTGATATTGAACACAAGTACAGGATCCCGTCGCTGCTTCCAATTATGTTGGAAAATGGGTTATTGGTAGGGCAGGTAGGTACCTACACTTAGCAACAAGCCACAAACCTCCACATAGGTACAGTTAGGTCTCAGTAAATTAATCCCAGCTCTACCCTTGGTAGCTTGGCATCGAGCGTCAAGGCTTAACTTAGGAGACAAAGGGCCTGATTCTAACTTTGGAGGACGGTGTTAAACCGTCCCAAAAGTGGCGGATATACCACCTACCGTATTACGAGTCCATTATATCCTATAGAACTCGTAATACGGTAGGTGGTATATCCGCCACTTTTGGGACGGTTTAACACCGTCCTCCAAAGTTAGAATCAGGCCCAAAGTGTAAAGCATTCAAATATCACTAAACAGTAATTAAATAAAACACAGGAAACAGTTTAAAAATCCAAAACCAATTTATAAAAATAGCTTATATTTTTATCTTTAAAATGACACAAAAACGATTAAAATCGGTTCAGGGGAACCGGAGATATGAATTTTTAAAGTATTATTATTTTCTAGCGCTTAGAAACAAAAAGCGCCAATCGGGTCATCTGGTTGCACCAGGACCGGGGCAAAGTCAAACTTTCAGGCCGACCGCGATGGAGCCCTGCTCGGCTACAAGTCGCGGGAGGCCTCGGTTAAAAAGTTACCTTCTGACTTAGGCCCTCATTCTGACCCTGGCGGTCTTTGACCGCCAGGGCGGAGGACCGCGGGAGCACCGCCGACAGGCCGGCGGTGCTCCAATGGGGATTCCGACCGCGGCGTTAAAGCCGCGGTCGGACCAGCACCACTGGCGGGCTCCCACCAGTGTACCGCCGCCCCATTGAATCCTCCACGGCGGCGCAGCTTGCTGCACCGCCGCGGGGATTCCGACCCCCCCTACCGCCATCCAGATCCCGGCGGTCCGACCGCTGGGATCCGGATGGCGGTAGGGGGGGTCGCGGGGCCCCTGGGGGCCCCTGCAGTGCCCATGCCACTGGCATGGGCATTGCAGGGGCCCCCGTAAGAGGGCCCCTACATGTATTTCACTGTCTGCTGCGCAGACAGTGAAATACGCGACGGGTGCAACTGCACCCGTCGCACAGCTTCCACTCCGCCGGCTCGATTCCGAGCCGGCTTCATCGTGGAAGCCTCTTTCCCGCTGGGCTGGCGGGCGGTCTGAAGGCGACCGCCCGCCAGCCCAGCGGGAAAGTCAGAATTACCGCCGCGGTCTTTCGACCGCGTAACGGTAATCTGACGGCGGGACTTTGGCGGGCGGCCTCCGCCGCCCGCCAAGGTCAGAATGAGGGCCTTAGTCTCTTTTTTAATGTTTTTCTTCCCCGGGACGAACCAGCCAGTTGGATCCGACCTCCTGGAGCCCTTGTCCGGATACGCGAAGTCGGTTTCCTCGGTGGTGATTTTTACCTTCGGACTTAGTCGTTTTTTCGAGATGAAAATCCTTCGACCGGGGTAAACCTGGATCTTGATCCGACGTCCGTGGAGCCCTTCTCGGATATGATGGCTGGGAGGTCCCGGTCAACTTTTTACGTTCGGACTTAGGGGGTCATTCTGACCCCGGCGGTCTCAGACCGCCGGGGCCAGGGTCGGCGGGAGCACCGCCGACAGACCGGCGGTGCCCCGCAGGGCATTCTGACCGTGGCGCTTTGGCCGCGGTCAGTGCAGGAAAACCGGCGGTCTCCCGCCGGTTTTCCGCTGCCCGTCAGAATCCTCCAAGGCGGCGCAGCATGCTGCGCCGCCTTGGGGATTCTGACACCCCCTACCGCCATCCTGTTCCTGGCGGTTCGCCCGCCAGGAACAGGATGGCGGTAGGGGGTGTCGCGGGGCCCCTGGGGGCCCCTGCAGTGCCCATGCCAATGGCATGGGCACTGCAGGGGCCCCCGTAAGAGGGCCCCGCTTGTATTTCACTGTCTGCATAGCAGACAGTGAAATACGCGACGGGTGCAGTAGCACCCGTCACACCTTCCCACTCCGCCGGCTCGATTACGAGCCGGCTTCATGGTGGGAAGGTCGTTTTCCCCTGGGCTGGCGGGCGGCCTTTTGAAGGCCGCCCGCCAGCCCAGGGGAAAACTCAAAATACCCGCCGCGGTCTTCCGACCGCGGTACAGTATTTTGGCGGCTCCCGCCGGGCGCGCGGTGACCGCGCCCGGCGGGAGTCAGAATGACCCCCTTAGTCTCTTTTTTGGATGTTTTTCTTTACCGGGACGAACCACGAAGTCAGGCCGGGTCGCGGTTGAGGCAAGCCGGCTAGAATTTCCGCGTCGGGTCGGTCACTTTATGGAGCTTTTTTAAAAAAATTCTCCAATCTTTTCCAAACTTCTGGGGCTTCACCCAGATGTTCTTTTAAGGTTCTTTTGGGGTCCACAGCTCACCCCAAGGGTCCAGAAGTTCTGTGATGGTCCTTGGGGGGTGCGGACTTCAACTCCCAGAATGCACCTGGCGCAAACTCCTTTTTGGCCACTGGACAGTGGTCAGCTGGTCGCTTTCTTCAGGAGTTGGTGCAGGGGACTCTGGTATAGCAATTTTTCACCTGTAGCAAACAGGGAGTCCCTCCTTGAACCAGTGGAAGCCAGGCAAAGTCCTTCTTGTGGTGAAGCCCAAGTGTGCAGCTGGTGCAGTCTTTCTGAGTGCAGGGTCCAGGTGCAGGCCAGGGGTCCAGCAGGGCAGTCCTTCTTCTTCTTTAGTTCCTTTCTTGTTGAATTCTGGAGGGGATCTGAGGCGTGGGTGCAGGTCTGCCAGTTTTATCCTTGCTCCTGGGTGAAAAGCAGGGGGGCCCTGGTTCTCCAATCAGGGACAGGGTCGTCCCCCTGTGATGACCACTTCCTGGGAAGATTGGCAAAAATCCATCCCAGAAGGCAACAGTCTCTAAAAATCCAACATGGATGAATCTGATTTTTGGAGGTTACATCTGGCTGAGCCCACCCACTGGTGTGGCTAAAAATCATAAACACACCCCTCTCCTGCCCTCTCCTAATCTAATCAAGGGGGCACCTAATTGTCTGGGGTTGCAGGGTGTGGGGGTGTTGCTCGGTGCTCCAAATGTCCTTCTCTGCCTTTGAAGACCAGTTTGGCAGCCCTCCCCCTTCCTGCCTCACCATCTGCTGAGGGGAGATTCTCTCCCCCAAGCACATTCCTTTGTGTGAAGTCAGGCCACTTCACACCTCATCAAGGTAGCCTGGCAGAAGCTGCTGCAGGCTGGCCAATCAGAGCACAGCAGCAAAAACAATGCAGAGCTGAAATTGGCAACTTTTTAGGTAAAGTCTAAACTTTTTACCTGAACTAGTTATATTAAATCCAACAACTGGAAGTTGTGGGATTTATTACAACAATTAATTTGATACCAAATTCTTGGTATGTAACATTTAAGGAGACTTTAAAATTTAAAATAAAGTCTGCCCATTCTAGCCTATGAAGGCCATTTACTTCAATGAGGGAAAAACGAATTTGGCTGTTTTTACCTCACCAGTGCTTATAAATCTATTTTTATAAAGTCCCTGCTTATAGTTACATGGCACCCAGCCCTAGGGGCACATAGGGCACACCTTAGGGGTGACTTATATGTAAAAATAAGGTAGTTTAAGACTTTGGAAGTACCTTTAATTCCAAAGTCGAATTTGCATATAATTTTAATTTAAAAGCAGCCAGCAAGGCAGGCTTGCTTTTAAAATGACACTGGGCACCTCAGCAGTGCACCTAGGTGTGCACCACCTATGCTGTGGTCCCTAAACCTACATGCCCTACCATATACTAGGGACTTATAGGTAGGTTAACTTAGCCAATTATAATTAGCCTAATTTGCATATCCATTTTACACAGAGCACAGGCCCTGGGACTGGTTAGCAGTACCCAGGGCACCATCAAAGTCAGGAAAACACCAGCAAAAAGAGGAAAATGGGGGCAAAAAGTTATGGGGCCTCTGCAATCAGCCCTGTTTTCTCACACTGCTATATTATGTTAAGTTTCAGAGTATGTGTGCGTTGCAGCGATCAGCTGATACTTAGTAACTTAGATCCATGATTGCGGATTTACCCAATGGATTGTCAGCTTTCACCAGGCCAAAGCCAATGTGGGTTGTGTGGTTGTAAGATGGCAGACTTCACTCTAATCATGATTCGCAGGAAGGGTCAGATATTTTTGCCATACAGTCTAACCCAGGAAAGGAAGAATTGTGCCATGTCTGTGAGGTGTTCTGCATGGGGATGGATCTTAGATTTGATGGAGCATTTGTATGCTCTTTCATGAGGTCGACAATCTTTTTCCCTGCAAGAGGATTAACTAAGAAGTTAGGTATTAATATGTCAAGATTAATTTACAGTGTAACCAATTTGGCCACACATTGAAAACTCAAATTGGAAATCAAGTTAAAGGGTTTTATTATGAAGTAACACTCAGTTTAATGTAAGCAGATCTCAAGAACATATTGTAAACATACAGAATAGGAATTGGGTAAACAAATATCCTGAAGATAGTCAGATGAATTAGCATAAGACAAACCAAACTTTTGGTCACAGCAATATAAAATATCAACAATAATATCTGGTGCTCAGAAAACAATCATCGGCGTTCCCTCTTACACTTGAATGCAAGTTAAAAACATCTAACTAAGGGCCATATGTACGAACACATTTTCCCATAGACACAGAATGGGCAAAACTGCTTGCTACATCTGGCCCTAAATGTCTATGGATCAATGGATAAATTCCTTAAGAGTCCTTGGGCCAGATGTAGGAAAATTGCAAATTGCGTCGGTATGGGGTCGCAGAGACCCACCTCATTAATATTAATGAGGTGGGTCGCAAATTGCGGCCCCATACCGACTATAGGCACTCGCAAACATGGAGGCCTGCTGTAGTCAGCAGACCTCCATGTTCGTGACTGCTTTTAAATAAAGCAGTTTTTTTTTTTTTTTAGGTGTAGCCCGTTTTCCTTAAAGGAAAACGAGCTGCACTTAAAAAAAAAATCCGAAACCTTTAGTTTCGGTATTTTTTCAGGGTAGGTAGTGGTCCCGTGGACCACTACCTGCCCTGAAAAAATTATTTGGGGTCCATTCACAAAGAGGAAGGGGTCCCATGGGGACCCCTTCCAATTTGCGAGTGGGTTACCATCCACTTGAAGTGGATGGTAACTGCAACACCATTTGCGACCGCATATGCGGTCGCAAATGGTATTGCATACCACTAGGAATCGCAAATAGGAAGGGAACACCCCTTCCTATTTGCGATTCTGAAATGCATTTTGCGAGTCGGTCCCGACTCGCAGAATGCATTTCTGCATTGGAAACACACATTTGCGAGTCGCAAACAGCAGATTTTGCCGTTTGCGACTCGCAAGGTGTTTCCTGCATCTGGCCCTAAGTTATTTAAAAGAAAAATCTATCCAGAAAAAGGCATAAGGATAAAAAGGTGAGGAGCAGAAATAAGGCAAAAATGAATGGGTAAAGGGAAAATAAGGTGTTAGCATTTCAGAAGCTCGGTCTAGAGTCTTCTTAGAGAGTAAGTATAAGCTTAAGCCACACTCAGCAAAGCATGGGGACCATAGGGGAAAGTCAAAGGTTTGTACCTCTCAAAGTCCAGCGAAGGTCTGACTACAGTCAATCAGTGAAAACCCTAGTTAATACCACAAAATCCAAATAGGTAACGCCTTCCTGATAAAACCATCACAAGCTCCATTGTATTCTCCTGTCCCATGGTATAACGTGCAACATTAGTTTTTTTTCTCATACCATTCCTGAGATCGTTGATGTCCTTGAAACTCTGGACACTGTTTGCAACATGTGTAAATACGGGCTAGTCATCTCACTCTTGGTTTCTTTGTGTTCTCCCTTTAAAGTTTTTCTCTCAGACTCTTTATTAGTAAAACAATAGCACATCTATTTCCAAACTAACATTTCATGTGAATGCACGTGCAAAGAAACGACACGTTAGCAGAAAATGAAGAACAGTTTCTAACGTTAAAGAAATTTAAGCTTAGTTAGGCCAGCTTTAGTACATTATTTCACTAATGCACATTCAATTTCACATTATACCTGTGTACATATCAATTTCTACAATTAAATAAATGCCAATTGCATTTTCTCAATCAGGATTTCATGTTACAGTTCAAATAAATGCAGCAAACATTAATACATGAGTCTAGATGTAATGAAGAAGTACATTTTAAAATTAAATGTCAACCACTAGTACACACCTTACATAAATTGGTATAGTTTCTAGTCCAAATATATTCAAATAGCATAAGGATGGCTATGTAAATACATTCAAAGAATACATTTATTTTAATAAGGTTAAGGCACACTGAATACATTTTCCTAACAGTACAGTGAACCCACTTTATTAATGACTTCAAGTGCACCACTTTACATTATTAAAATATTAAACACACAATATCTCAGATTTATGAATATATATATGTCATGATTGTGACATCAAGTGTTGCAGAAAAATCTGCGCTGCTCCACTATCCTCCACTTAACCTGTGCCAGCTATGCCAGTATTGCCATGCATATTACCTTCTAACCTTTTAAACAACCCACGTGATTGTTTGAAAGAGTCTTTCCAGTGCAGGACGTCTGTTAGCTCATCTGCGATGTATTGTTTCTGACCTAGGTTGTAATGGAAACATGCCACCTAGGATACTTGGTTTCCTGCCTCCCTGCAGTTACAACAGGCCTGTCCAATACTTGAACTGTTTCTTAATCTCTCAGATGTACATCACTATATTCTTGTGACTGGTGTTTTTCGGCCTAATGTTACTCAATGTGAGTGTACTTCTGTTTGGTGTCTTTTGTACACATTTTTGTTCAGCGTCCCACAGAGCTAACTGTGCAACTCACTTGCCCTACTGTCTCCAGTTCCCTTTCTCTCTGACCTTTAGAGCTCTGGTCCTTGAGCGATATGTCGCAGGGGCCCTCAGGATAGGCAAATGTATGCCTGCAGACGGGTAGACATTGAGGCAGGTAGCTAGACCTATTGACATATAATCAGTCGTATACATAGCTGTCCAGAGATAGAGCAGCAGAGCTGTCTTCTATCAATGTAGGATATGCACTGGGTGAGGGGTAGTTTTATGTCTGTGACAAGTGAGGGATAGATGTTCTTTCTACAATAAGTCGCAAGAGATTGACTTGCCAAAGATTAGAGACAGCTCCTCTAAATGTGGTAAGTGACGTGAGGGATATCTGTACACATTGTTGCAAGTACTGGTTCTGCCATCTGTGACAGGTGAGAGATAGCTGCTGTCTAATCAGTTTGCTGGGCAAAGGATGCTTCTGCAGCTAGTGACAGGTGAAGGTTTGGCCTACTGCTCCCTTGTCTGGTTAGGTGGCAGTGTTTTCCTTGTGCTTGTGTGCTCTCAGCACTCTATCTAGAAGGACTGCAGGGACGTGCTCTTCGGTCAGAAATGTGGTCACTGGTATGGCTGCCAATTTTTAAAAACGCCAAGATTAGCCTAGGGGACTTCATGTGGACTCCCAAATCCATCATAGGTTTGACCAGCTGCCCCACCTTCACCCATGTCAGTTCATTGTTGCTCACGTCTTAGGGTGAAGACCAAGGAAATGACAGCACAAAAAGCCCTGTTAATTTTCTGTTCCTTCCTCTGCCTGTATGACCCCAACACAGAATGGCAAGCACAATGCCAGGGATACCAATGAGAACCGAGAGGTATAACGTCCCCTACATTACGTCCATTTCCACCGAATCACAGTGAGAACCTGTATGTGAGGCTGGCTGAACTCAAGGAGTGTGGCAGATGTTCTCCTAAATGGAGAAGAAAATGTCAAATAGGACATGGCTCAGTAAACATGCGTTTATTTTCTACGGCTGGAGGCAGTGATACATTTGTTATCAAATTAAAAAGACCTTTTATAGAGATGGTAATGGCCTTTTTATAAGTTCTCTGGTGCAATAAACCCGGCACTCCTCGATTTCCTTTCACATTTCTTCCTAGCTGCGTACCGTTTTTCTTAGTTTATGTAGATCAGCGTTAACCCCAGAGTCACCAAACCCACAGTCACCGGAGGACATTTGATGGGCACCAGATGTTTTCAAGCCAAACACGCGGAATCTGTTCGATGCAGCCAACAAACATCATGAGAAACACACCCTAATATACATCAGAAAAGGTGGCAGGCATAGATTCTAAGCAGCCTCAAGCTCTGTCTTTGCTCTCACTTCTTTTGAATTGTGATAGGTGTTTTATAAGAATGAGTGAATAAATGAATGCGTGCACGAACGAACGAATCACCCCTAGGAATGTGGAAGTGGTAACATATAAAAATCGGAGAGGGGTTATTTCAGTTTCATTTAGAAGGTCAAATCGTTTGGGGCTGAGCACTCCCACTAGAAGGGGGTTCCATGCATTATTACATGTTTTCTGTATTATTACTAGCGCACATTACTCCAAAGGATCCCAGCCCACCTTCTGCACAGGAACAAGTAACAGTCAAATAAATCGATTTAGAACATCAGTGGGCTGCAGTTTGTTTCTCCTCTCCCTCCTCTTCTCGCTTCCAAACTATAGAGATTCAAGTTCTTGCATTTCTCTTCATACAGTTTTTCATGCAGAATCTTCACTAGCTTGAGGGCGCTCATGTGACCCGTCTATAATCTATCATATCTTTGAAGAAATGGCTTCTAGAACTGGACAGTGGTCACCATACTATAGGTAAAGCCTCACATATAATGACAAAATAAGTTCTCTTTTTTTTGATGATTTACAATATCATAAGCCTTCCCCAATCATTTCACCCACTAAAAATCACAACATAATGCACTTTTCTCCACCTCTCCTTTGCGGTCACTACGGCTGATTGTGTTATGTCATGATGCCTGTGACCAGTGCTCAATTTGTTGAAGAAGAAGGGGCAAATTGAAGAGCTCCTAGCGCCACCACAGCGCTGCCATATCACAATTCTTTTTACGCTATGGCAGCGCGAAAGTGGCATTTTCCCAGCGCCATATTTACAAAGTGGCACTATGAATGCATTGCACCACTTTGTACACCCTTGTGCCACAATATGCCTCCGCCAGGCATAATGTATGCTACGGGGCATTCCCCCGTTGGGGGGGGGGGGCAAAAAACGGGCGAAAGGAAATCTAAGAGATTTCCATGTGCAATTTTTTCAGTACTTTTAACGCCTGCTCAGAGCAGGCGTTAAAAGGGGGCTTCCGTTATTTATAATGGGCATCTATGTACCCTGGAGGAGTAGACCTAACATTTTGGCACTACTCCTGCGGAGTACATCAGAAGCAGAAAAAAAAGACACTATTGCCCACTACCCTGCGCCATGGTGCGCCGCATTTTAAATATGGCACACACATGGTGGCGGTGGGGGGCGCTAAGGGACACAAGGACGGAGGCCTTGCACTGGGTGCAGCACCACTTTTCTTAAATCTGCCCCTAAGTGTCAAGAACTAAAGAAATGCTCAGCAGCATGCTGACAGCACCCACCATTGCATGTCGGCATGCGTAATACTAAGGCTGGGTTAACGCTGACATTTTACTAATAAAATATTCATTTATTTTGAATGTTGAATCTGCATAGAAAATGACTTAATATACAGAAATAATACATGACTTTGAAAATGTGCCTACTTGAGTGATCGTCAATAATCACAAAGTGTCCTTATTAACTACTTATTAATGTAAAATGTTGTGCTCATGTTTGGATTAATGTAGTAGAATTTTATATTAATGGTCATGTATCAGGTATTTGCTTTATTAATCATAGGACTTAAATTAGCGAGGTCTTGGGCCTAGTTGCACGGCCTCTGTCAAGTTGCATTGCTTGAACGAGTCACAAAATGGCTGCTTAGAGAATTAGATTTGTTATTTTCCACTGTGTTGACCAGATGCTAGTAGCTAAATTTCTTTCCCATGAGAACTGCTCCCTAGAATATGTTGTACTAGCTATTGATACTTTGTAGAACTTAGGGCCTGATTTATGAAAAGTTAGCGCCGCCTTTATGTCATTTTTTGACGCAAAATCTGCGCAACCTTACAAAATATAGATTTTCTATCTTGAACTTTATTTGCTGAGTCCTGATGTCTTGCTGACCGAACAGATGTCCAATTGACAAAAACTATCGCAGCTTGATGAACCTTACTGAGGCAAGGCATAAGACTATGTTACTGATTGCCATGTATATTTGCTTTTGTCTTATGGTAACAACCGCTAATTTTGACAGAGCAAAAGCTAGATGTTTTTCCAACTTTGTGTTGACTAAATTGTTTTGAATGAAGCCCAAACATGCTATTCTAATCAGAAGGTTAGTTAGGAGACTCACTGAGGATGCTTGCTAAATATTAGCAACAGTTAATGACTTTTCTTTGCTGAATCTAAATGTATGCTTTTTCTATTGCACTGTTGTTCTTTCTATTGATTTGTACTGTAACTCTAGAATGTGTAGTGATCCATGCATTGATTAAATTGAGATTCTTTAGAAGATTTGGTCAACCAGTATTGTTCCTGTATGTTTAGCATCTGATTTTGAGACTAAGTTATGTGATATTAGCATTGTTAATATAGGGAAATAAACATTCTAACTTTTACATAAAGGTGTGGTTATTCATGGCCAAGGGGTCATGGTGCGTGGAAATTATTGACTCCCACGATTATTTATTCTATTGATTGATATTGTTATTGATTGGTATTGCAATTGAATCTTATAGTGGGAATTACTTTAAGCACAGTCAAAAGGTCCACTTAACCTCTAACGAGTCCCCTTATAAATTAATGAGAGGAAACCAAATAAGGTCAGACGCTCTAACAGAGATGATAGCAGAGTATGATGGTTAGTCTCCTTAAGAGCCCATCATAAAGTTTAGAGATAGGGAGAAGAGTATGATGGTTAGTCTCCTTAAGAGACCACATAAAGCATTTTGCCCCCTAGAAAAAAGTACGCGAGAAATAGCAGGTACCCAGAGATTGCAGTGGGATAAGGGTTAATCCCCTAAAGGGGAAATAATTCGTAGATTGGGTAGGAGAAATTGGTGAAAGTTTGGATTTTCAAATTGGATGATACAAAGTGGAGAGAAAAGTGTCCCTAAAAACTTAGAATGACTTTCCCAGAACCATGGAGCTTGCCAATGCTTGTTTGAGGGTATTCTCTGCGTTCAAGTGACAGTGTGAATGGAATCGGTTTTGTGCTTGCACATCTTATGCAAATCGCAGGTGAATTGTGATGTTTGTGAGGGTTTAGGGAGTTTGCGTACTCCAAATGAAGTTATTGAAGGAGATTGCGTACTCTGAAGTGTGAGAGTGAGGAAGTCGTCGAACTTCACATGTGTGTGGCGCTTTGTGCTAAAATATTGTCCATGTGGTTGTTGGTATACGGGCCCTCCGAGGTCTAAGACTCCGGAGTGTATTGAAAAGTGTATGAGACACTTGTTTTTTGTTGTAATTTGTCTGGTTTAGTAGGTCGATCGGGCGTGGTCGACAAGTCAGAGTGTGAGTCAAAGTGAGCGAAATAATTTTTTACTTAGATCTGGCAAGTCCTAGGTGCACCATGACAGACCCACTGATCAGTTGAGAGTGAAATTTGCAGGTCGAATTTTGCATGCGAATCAGGGAAAACGATAAAGAAAGAGTAGCTGCTAGAGCGATAGACGTCAGTGAAAAGTCAGTAAGCTTTCTGAAGCGATTGTGTTACCCTACCTGTAGCAAACAGACAAACTGAGGTTTTGATTTTGTTTAGTGCTCGCAATAATGTTGCAGTCTAGTGTGAATCTGAGTATGGGAGGACAAGCTGCAAGACTTTGTCATCCACTGTAGGTGTGAGTCTAATGTAATTGGAGCCGTGTTGCGATAGGTCGGTTAGTGAGAAGGGTCACACACAGATTAGCGGACAACCGTGAATCTCGATTGGTTGAGAAGCTCGGCAAAAAGGATTTTGGGTTTGAAAGGCACTTCCTGATTTGATTGAAAGCACCATAAAAGTCGGAGAGATTAGAATTTTCAAAGCGTTAAAAAGTGCCTTAAGGGGAGATACGTATATTACAACGAGTATAGGAGACATTGCACTGCCAGAAGGTACACCTGCTTACATTGTATTCAAAGAGAAGGGTGTTGCGCTATGTCTTTGGCTGAAGCATTGCTGCAAAGTTACAGAGAAAGACGGGAATTTAGCGTTTCCTGCTCATGGAACATTTAATTTGAGGAGCTAAGATAATTTGAGGAGGGTGCTATATGATTTGAAGGCTCCTCTGAGGCCAGGACAGTTCGAGGCATTAGCAATCTGGAACTAGCGGCAAGACAGTATCAGCAACAGAAATTTGAGAGGAGGATGAGAAAGGTAGAAAAGACTCTAGCGGAGGCTAGATTGGACAGCAATCTGAAATTTTGGAGATCCCAGACTTTACAGGGAATTAAGTTGTTTCCTCAATTACACAGGACAGCGAGAGAGAAGAAAGGAAACCTACCAGAAAGACAAACAGAAGTTCCTCCGAGAGTAGGAAGCGGAAATCAAAGGAGTCTAGTATATCTTTAACCCTCGATGAAGAGTCCAATGATGATGAGCTCATTTTATAGTTACTGAGAAATCATCCCCCACCATATGTAGCACAAGATAGCGGTCCGAGCACTAGTGTAAATCCCTCAGCACCGACACCGGTTAACATGACGACGAGTCCAGTACAGATTAATCCTGACCTGACAGAACCCAATGCAGAACAGTCCTAATCTGCCTACTACATTGGCAGCTCAAAATCCAATGCCGCAGCTGGCTATCCCTAGAGTTTACCCCAATGTACCCATTGTGGAAACTGCAACAAACGTAATAGTTCCCACAGGACAGGTTTTCCAGAAACCAACATCGGTTCAGACGGAGCCAACTCCACTTATACTGCTTGGAGTGCAGACACAAACAATGCCAAAGCACACTCCTATAACAGGAACAGATACAGATATGTCCGTACTGATGAGTCAGAATACAGGAATCATGCTACCACAAAACCCAAATGTTAGACCAAGCCCAGGAGCAGTGTCCGTACACGTCACCATTGGTCCAGACATACCATTGTTTGCTCAGGGAAATAACAGCACAAACGGACAGGGAGTCATAAGTCAGATTTAATTGAGAGGAGGACTCAATGGGAGTGCCAGAGTAGTCGCTCCTGTGGGACAGACCTTTCATGGAACAGAATCATTGTTAGACCTTAGTCCTTTCAGAGTCCCTCTGAATACTGGAACAGGGTCAAACATCAGTCCTAGCCTGAAGTTACTGACACTGCAATCTCCAGAACTAACCATACAACCGTTATCAAATACTTATACAACAACATTTCACTGCAAGTTTTGACCGCCCAAAAATTGACCCAATGGTTAGATAAGCTGAATAGCCCGCAAAGTGCTTCTAGGGGAGAAGAGTACTTGAACTATACCAGACTTGGGATGAAAGCGGGTGAACTTATTGATGGAACTATGGGTGTGAACCGACTCAAGTCCTACACAGAAGCAGAATTGCAATACTTGTGCTCAAAAATGACAAAGGAAGTGAGTGAGGTGCATCAAAGTTTAGTAGACTTAGCAGAGAAATACGACATAGAAATTGAGAAAACAAAATACTTGAAGAGGAGTTACAGATTAGATTTTGATTCAAAAGATTTCAAACACATGAGATCCACCAGAATGAAAGCACACCTTAAGGATTTACTTCAAAGCGTCCAATCATACAGAGCATCGGACAAATGGGAAGGCAGATGGGTGAATAAAAGAGATACGAAGAAAAGGGATTCCGCGAATCTCACTGCAAATGTGCAGCAGGTTGAGGACCCGGTAAAAATTCTACCAATGAGGGAAATCCCAGGAGGGAATTCTGCCCATGTCTCTTGGAGCAGAAGTGACATTATTTCATTTACCAATGATTACCCAAATTGAGAGAGTAACCAGTAGAATGGTACCAGCAGACAGACAGCTTTGAGAAACTTGCAAAACAATTGAGCCGAAAGACATGATTCATTTTGTGTTCAGATTTGTGGAAGGATTGAGACCTGAAATTAGCCAGATGATTAAGAGTCCTGTGATCTGCTGGCAAGCAAAGCCGATCAACGAGGTATTGCAGTGTGTAAAGTACTGTAGTGAAGAGACTGAGTTGAAGCAGAGAAAGCTAAAAGAGAAGGCAATGGTAATGCAGATTAAAGTGGCACAAACAGGGATGCAGGGAAATTGTCCACAGTAACAGTAGCAGGGAAATGTGGTATTTCAGAATCAGGCGAGAGGTAGAGGTCGCAGAGGAATGGGAAACAGAAACTGTAGTCCCAATTTGGGTACAGTAGTGGTTCAGAATTATGTACAGGGAATGAAGAGATTGTTGCCATGCCACGCTTGTGGAGGGATCAGACATTGGAATCGGGGGTGTCCGATGTTGGTACAGGAAGGTGTAGGTCAGCAAACAAGTCACATCAACTCTATCCAAAACATGAGAGGACCAAGAATGAGAGGTCATAATCAAACTTTTCAAAGTAACGTGAATCAGATGAAAGTTTTCAACCCATGCAACAGGTGCAAATGCCACGTTTGTAGATGGCCCAGTCACAGCCAATGCAACAGCAGGTTCAAATGGTACCTGGACAGCAAATACCTCAAGCCCCAATGGAGCAGCAACAGGTGATGCTTCCTCAACAGGTCTCTGGTCAAAGGTTTAACCAGAGTAATAACACAGTACACAAATTCCCGTTACACAGTGAGAAAGGAATAAACGATGATTGGGTGAGTCAGAGTTCGGACAAAGAAAAATGTGTGCTCGCAGCTTCTCTAGAAGTAGATCAAAAAGGTCCATGTGAAGAGAAAAGTAATGGGTCATAAGGTTTCATTCTTGGTTGACACAGGAGCTACACGCTCTACAGTGAGAACTGCAGAAGTCCCAAACTTGCCCCTTTCAGGGAAAACGGTCCAGATTGTAGGAATAACAAATCAGTATTTGACCAAACCAATTACTGAACTAGTTCAGGGTAAAATTGGCATCTTTAAAGGGTTACACAAATTCATAGTTTTCGACTCATGTCAAATTCAAACAATGATGATGAGTATGACACAGCTCCTGAGACAGATTGCGAGACAATAAATGAGGAATACCCTTTGATTAGTTTCTTTTCACTTTTCACAGTAAAGGATCTTTCTCCTGATTTGCAAAGAACAGTTGAAAGTGTGGAATTTGACAGGAAAAGACATTGGCCTAATAAAAGGAGTTGAGCCAGTTAAGGTCCCAGTAAAGCCAAATGTACATTTTCCCCAGATTCCCAAGTACCACATGACACAGAAAGTTGCTCCCATAAATGTCAGAATTTGTGAACCAAGGGGTTTTGAAAAGAAGTGTTGAGCAGTCCAAGTAATTCAACGATAATGGGATTGAGAAAGCCCTGAATTGTTCAAGATTTGAGAAAAATAAATGACATTGTGGTTAAATGTTGTTCCTTGGTGCCAAATCTAGCAGTAATTTTGTTTCAGATCCCATGCGATGATCAATTGTTAACTGTAAAAGACGTCTCACAAGCATTCTTTTCTGTAACTCTTTATGAGGAAAGTCAATTTCTCTTCTGTTTCAAATTTTTAGATCAGCTCCACCTTTGGTGTAGATTTCCTCAAGGGTTTTCGGAATCACCTTCCATTTTTAAGCAGATCTTGAAAAATAACCTGGAAATGCCTTTCTAATCGACATTGGACAGCTCCACGTTTAGGCTCGTGCTGCAACCACTGTTCGGCGCAGCTGTGGGCGATCTTCCCGTTCAAATACGTCACAAACTCAGCAAAACTTCAGTTGGGTTCCAAATCATAAATGAAAGCGCATCAGAGGTGCCGGGGACAGCGAACAGGGCAGGAGCCCTTTAAATCTAAACAGCGCTCCCGCCGTCGCGGGAAGCGCATCAGAGGTGCCGGGGACAACGAACAGGGCAGGAGCCCTTTAAATCTAAACAGCGCTCCCGCCGTCGCGGGACGCGCGCGCGCGGTGCCCGGGCAAAGCCCGGGCCAAGGGCAGGCCCGTCCTTGCCCGTCATTGCCAGGAAGAGGCAGGGCAGGGCCACCCCCCTGACATCCATCTAAAGACGTTTGGATTAGGCAGCTCAAACGTACAAGGCTGCCTGATGGTACTGTGCCGGCGATTATTCCTCAAAAAGAAAAAAAAAAAAAGGGGACTTCGGGAAGCGCGAATTTGGTGCCGCTGTGAAGGAGGAGGGCAGGAGCCCTTAATTTGAAGGACGCGCTTCCGCCTTGCGCAAGGACTGACATAGGCGAAACACGCGCAAGGCGTAAGTCAGGCCTACTGCCCTACAACTGCAGGGGGTTAGGTGTGGCAAAAGGTTGTGGCTGGACATCTGAACCAAGCAGGATCTGAGTATAATTTGGTTCTACTTTTCCCCCAGTCAGGGGGACTGAGTCTGATATATCCGCTAAAGAAATATACGGCGCCCTATTTTTGATAAAGGGATTAGCTTGCCCAATGGGGAAACGTAAGGGAGACAATGGGGGAAGGGAACCCACTCAGGAGGCCCCCCTCCTAGGTTAATAACAAGCTACCTAACGTCTGTAATGGGTGCCATTGAGACAGAGATAGGGAGAGTAGAAGCTACTCTAGAGTCGTCTCTTGAGAAAGCAGGAAAGGGTGGGGGAGGGGGAAGGACTCTGCCGGCAACATCGCTATTGAGTAAAACTAAGAAAGGAAATCCTTGTGTAATAACAGAAATTGATTTAATTACTCCTACAACTCCAGAGAGTTCACCCTAAAAAAAAAGCAGGCAAATAATTCCCCCCCATACGGCAGTAACCCCCATACACCAAGTTGGATCCCCTGTAGATAGGGATGGCTTTGGAGAGCCCCTATCAGGAATTAAAAAGATCAAGAGTAAATGTTTTTCTAAACCCCCAAAAAAACAAACTATAGGGAAACAGCCAGAAGACTGTACAAATCCGGATCCAATTAAAACTTGTTTTTTACAAATTGAAGATCAACTTAGAAACATTAAAAAGCTGTGCTCATCAGTTTTGGAGAGAGTGGTCATTCTCGAGCAGAAGTTTGAATCTATAATAAATATAAAACCTACACCACCGAGGGCAGAACCTCAGAACATCCACTCCATTCCTGAATGTTTACCAGCTCCGTCTATTCATCAGCATCAAAACTTTAGAATATCTCCCACCCAGAACCCAACCCAAAAACCCCTGAACGTAGAGGCACTACAGGATTCTACAAACTCACAGTCTCAGTGGGGTACAACCAAACGGGAAGGCCTGGTGGGTCAGGAGACTATAAGAACTCAGGTAGCCTACCCAAGGATACCATTGGCATGTGCCCCCTATATTTTAATCCTGGAAAATGCCCCTATACTGGAAAGCACCCACCCCGAGTCCCATATATCACTGTTAAATAAGGTGACTCATTGGGTAGGAAAACATATGGGAGGGCGTGCTGATTTCCATAAGGACATTCTAACTGTAAGAAGGGTATCCTGGGTTGGCTCATCCCCCAAAACATCACCTGGGGACTGTATTATAATAAACTTTAGGACCCCCTGGACTGTCAATGCTCTGTATCACCACCTTTCAACTATGAGACCATTTGTAGGGCCTAAAAGAGTCCAACGTCTGACTAAGTTTATCCCCCCGTTATCAAACCCATGTTATCCTGATTCAATCTATTCTGGGAATCAGAATCCCAGCAACTTTGGTCTCTCTAACCCCCTTGACACTGCCCTGACATTGTCTAATAGGTATGAGCCCCTGACCTCACTAGAGCAGTTAGATTGACCATTAGTAACTGAGCCATCCTGGAGACAAACAAACCCCCACAGTCCCCCTTAGAATTTAAAGGAGTCCCTGATATACATGATACAAAGGGTATGACAGCCCTAGGGATCATTTCCTGGAATGTTGCAGGTTTAAAATCAAAAATTGGAAATCCTGACTGGATAGAATTAGTGACGGGAAATCTTTTTATCTGTTGTCAGGAGACCTGGCTCACAGAACCACCACATATTAATGGTTATACCACATATTGTGTTCCTGCAACTAAGGCCCCCGCAGGTAGAGCTAAGGGCGGTCTGGCCACCTTCTTATCTGTGGAGGCTGGAGGGATGGAAGCACGTGTTGTGGGCATATCCCCTTTTTTTCTGGCCTTATCTCTGAAATTAGCAGACCCATTCGATATACTACTGTAACAACAACTTTGATAACTCGGACATTAGTGTGGTCAGTAGTCTGGAGACCTTAATACATAAGGTAACAATTTCCAGTAAAAAGGACCTAAGAATAGTCTGGGTTGGTGATTTTAATGCCCATCTGTGCGAGCCAGAGTTCTTTGACTGCTGTGGACTCCTGGACGAGAATGACAATCCGATTCAACACTTCAAACACTCCCCATATGGGAACGCCCTTAACTCTTTGATAACAGTAAATTCTCTTTTTTTTCCTACACCAGCTATCAGAGGGATACCAACATTTATAAGGGGGGACACTCATACCACTATTGACTATATCATTTACTCTAGAGAACTGTCCCCCATTACAGGACATTTCAGGGTGACCCCGACTTGTTTTAGTGACCATAACCCCTTGTCCATTGTGATTAATTTAGATCTGACAAGTGACTCAAGAAGAGGGAAGCGATACCCTGTTATGAAGCTCTCATCCCAAAAAGGGCTCACAATCAAATGGGGAAAGATAAACAGTAATACTTTTTTAAAAGATCTATTTTTGAATAAATGGGCAGATGTTATGACATCTTTGGATGAAGATAAGGCCCCCCATGAAATTATTCATGCATTCTCCTCTCTGACAAAATATATGGCGGAGAAATTACAGCCTTCACGTGCTAATAAAGTCCATGGCCCAAGATGGTTTAACCACGCATGTACCACATCCTTAAGCAAGCTAAAAAAAACAATCAATGCATTTCCCAAAAATCGACAAGCAATTAAGATTGCCAGGAAAGACTATAAAGAAGTTCTTGCCAAAAGGAAAGTCGAACTAAGTGAATCTGCGTGGGAGGAATTGATGGCTGCAAGCAAAATCAAAGATACAACTGCATTTTGGCGTGTGATTAACTCTTTACTATTGGGCGATAAACATGAGACGCCCATGGACACTGTCATTCCAGCCAAGACTTGGGTGGACTATTTAAAAAAAACTTTTGCCACAGAGACAAATATCCAATCAGAAATGTTAAATTGTCTGAAGCCTGCAGGAAATGACCAGCTAAGTCTGGCTTTTAGTAATATTATAAGTGTGGATGATGTTAAACAAGCAATTCAAGATAGCCCCTGCTGACTTATATAAAGCACTTCCAGATTTCTGGGGACCATTGCTAACCAATGTCCTGAGATCGGCTGTGGTAGGCCCTCTAGTAGATTCTTGGAAAGAAGCGATCATCGTCCCGATTTTTAAGAAGGGAGATAGGGCAGACCCCCTGTGCTATCGCCCAATTTCTTTACTGGATAGTTCAGTTAAAATTTTAGGCCGAGTGATTTAAATAAATTAGAAGAATGGGCGACTGATTCTCACTCCCTCTCAGAAATACAATTTGGCTTTCGCCCAGGGGTGGGCACAGTTGAACAAACTCTCAATCTGACCCTTATAGTCCAGAAATATACTAAAGCCAAAAGGGGCTGTATTCACTTAGCATTTATGGATCTGTCCTGCGCCTTTGATACAGTTAGCAGGGAGAAACTGTGGAAGGTAATGCTGGGTATGGGCGTGGATAAAGATATAGTCATATTACTTAGTAAACTTCATGCCTGCACAGAGGCTTGGGTCCATTATTCCCGGGAAGGAGGTCTGACAGAGAAATTCCCCTCACAAAAAGGGGTTAGACAGGGATGTGTTCTTGCCCCCTTTCTCTTTCTCCTGTATATAAATGGGTTGGAGAAATTTCTTTGTGAATTAGGGAAAGATTCCCCAGCTATCAATAATTCTCCAATCCCTGTACTCTTATATGCGGATGATGCAGTACTAATTTCAAGGACAGCAAATGGCCTTCAGATCTTACTGAATGCTTTTAATACTTTTATGGGGAACCTTGGTCTTAAAATTAACAGAACTAAGTCATTTGTTATGAAGTCCGGTCCTAAATTAGCAAAAACGAAAAAATTTACTTTAGATGGGCATGAGATTCTTAAGGTCCCACATTTTACGTATCTGGGGGTCCCCATTGACGTAGATTTTAACTGGAAGTTTTTAGTTAATATACGTTCAATACAATTCCAAAAAGCCATTGAAGCTGTTTTTAGGTTTGCAAGAAGACTCCGGCATCAACCTGTTAAGGAAATGATGACTGTCTTCACTTCTAAGTGTCTCTCTATCGCGACATTTGGAGCTGGGGTTTGGGGGCTTGCAGAATGTACAGGACTCCAGATTATAGAAAATACATTTTTAAGAAGGTTATTATCAGTCCCTCAATCTACATCAGTAAAGTTCTGTCATAAAGAAGTAGGTTTGAGATACATATCTAGCTATATAAAACTTCAACCTCTCATACTGTGGGTACAAATCTGGACTAAGCCTGAAGCGCTTCTATGTAGAAAGGTGATACAGGACTGTCTCCTTCTGTCACGATTTCTAGATATACCCTGGCTTAGATAGGTTTATCTCTCTCTCCTATCATTAGGATTAGGAGATTTTTTCCTCAAACCAGATACTCTAACAAGACAGGACATTAAGAAGGTTAAAGACATATTCTGGCAGAAAAATCAGGACATGGACCCAGCCTCTAGTACAATGAGACCAGGGACGAGTTATGAGATACAACAACTTCAACCAAAGTTGTATCTGACCATTATTAATCATGAGCGACAAAGGTTTTTACTCACAAGACTACGTCTAAATACTTTACACTATCTGGTAGCATTTCCAGTCGCTGGAACCTAGTTTAAGAACCTTCCCCCTTGTTGTTGCGATGGAAAGACAGCTCAGAGTACATTACACTTTATGCTTTTTTGTACTTTATATACGGTCCCAAGAAAAAGGTTTTTACGTCCACTATTTCAGTCTAATAGTATTAGAACTAGCCAGCTTGCTTACTCCCACTTACATGATCTGGGAAATATGGACATAATCCAGGCTGTGTTAAATTTTATATATGCTGCTTATGGTGTTCGGAAAATGTATTAATAACGTTTTTAGAAATTTTTATGATTGTGAAATTTGTATGTTATTTATTTATTTTATGTCTTTTATGGTCTTTTTGCACCGAATAAAGTAAAGTAAAGAAAGAAAGTGTTGAGCAGTCCAAGTAATTCAACGATAATGGGATTGAGAAAGCCCTGAATTGTTCAAGATTTGAGAAAAATAAATGACATTGTGGTTAAATGTTGTTCCTTGGTGCCAAATCTAGCAGTAATTTTGTTTCAGATCCCATGCGATGATCAATGGTTAACTGTAAAAGACGTCTCACAAGCATTCTTTTCTGTAACTCTTTTTGAGGAAAGTCAATTTCTCTTCTGTTTCAAATTTTTAGATCAGGTCCACCTTTGGTGTAGAATTCCTCAAGGGTTTTCAGAATCACCTTCCATTTTTAAGCAGATCTTGAAAAATAACCTGGAAATGCCTTTCTAATCGACATTGGTACAGTACATTGATGATTTGTTGATTGCATCCAAAGCAAAGGAAGAATGCAAATACAATATGATTGCCTTACTGAACCATTTAGGAAAGAAAGGTCATAAAGTGTCCACAACTAAATTACAATACTGTCAGAAAGAAGTTAAATATTTGGGTCACCAGATTGAGAAGGGAATTAGGAAAATATCCAGAGAAAGGGTCACAGCCATATTGCAGATGAGTCCCCCAGCCAAACAGAGAGACGTCAGGATGTTCTTGGGAATGGTAAGCTATTGTCGCCAGTGGATTACCAACTTTTCAGTCATTTTGATGCCATTGCAGAAGCTGACCCACAAAGGAATTACTGATCCCCTAGTGTTAGATCAGGCCTGTATGAAAGAATTTTCTGAGTTGAGAGAACGTTTGTGCAAAGCCTTTGGGCTTTGGGAATGCCTGACTACACAAAACCCTTCATGTGGTTCTGTCATTAGCGTGATGCATCTTCTTTGTCTGTCTTGACTCAAGTCCATGGTGGTGTAAACCGCCCAGTATCATATTTTTCAGCTGCTGTGGATCCAGTTGCAGCAGCTTTACCAGGCTGTTCGCGTTCAGTCGCTGCAGTTGGACTGAGCCTCACTCAGAGTAAGGGCATTGTGATGGGACATCCCCTGACTATTATGGTCCCTCACTCCATTGAAGTTTTACTTACACAAACCAAAACATAATATCGGACAGATGCCAGACTGACTCATTATGAAAGGAGCATTCTGGTGTCCCCAAATGTGTCATTGAAAAGGTGTACAGTGCTTAACCTGGCAACCAAATGAAAATGTTGAAATTGATAAACTGGAAGACGTTGAGGATGATTGTCTCGAAGTAACTGATCTGTGCACAAAACCGAGACCTGATATCAGAGACACCCGATTGGAAGAAAATGACCAAATTATCTTTGTTGGTGGTTCCTGTCTAAAGGATAATACGCGAATACTGAGGGCAGGATATGCTTTATGCACGATTTCTGGTATACTTGAAGCGTCTTGGCTTCAAGGAGTATACTTTGCTCAAGTGGACGAACTGTTAGCCCTTATTAGAGCATGCCATGTTTCTGCACAGCTTAAAGTTACCATTTATATAGACAGCCAGTATGGATTTGGAATAGTGCATGATTTTGGCCAGTTGTGGTCACAGAGAGGTTTCCTGACCTCCTCTGGTTCACCAGTCCGAAAAGGTGAGAGAATTCATAAACTGTCACAAGCTATCCAAATGCCAGAGAAGATTGCTGTGGTGAAATGCAGTGCACACCTGAAATCACAAGATTTTTTGTCAATGGGAAATGGATATGCTGATCAAGTCGCAAGGTTTTTCTCATTGAACTGTTTATCTTTCAAAGATACATGGGAATTGTTATCTGAGGAAGTTGAGACATGTCCAAGTTAGGCATTATATGTTATAGATACCTTGGAAGAGCTGAAAGAATTGCAGAATAACATTGAGAGGGAGGAGAAAAAGGCATGCTTCAAAATGAAATGTGTACAGCATCAGGATGAACTATGGGTTTCAGAAGAGGGTCAATTGGTATTGCAGAACAGTTTGTTGACAAAAATGGCTAGATATTATCATGTTCAAGCACATGTTGGGAGGGATGCAATGGTTCGTGTGCTCAAACAGAATTGGTACAATCCAAAGTTTAGACAGGTTGCTGAAGCAGTTTGCCATTGTTGCATCATTTGTCAACAAATGAACCCAGGAAAATGAACAGTGGTCAGGTCAATTTGAGCCACATTGGAAGAGCAAGAGGTCCACTCAGCAGAAACCAGATGGATTTTATTGAGATGCCCAATTGTGGAGGATTGAGATAAGGGTTGGTGATTGTCTGCATCTTTAGCCATTGGATTGAAGCTTACCCTCCTCGAAGAAATGACAGCTTCACAGCAGCATTACTGCTTAGGGAATTAATACCATATTTTGGGTTTCCGATCTCTTTAGAATCAGATAGAGGAAGTCACTTCAACAATGAGGTAATTAAATTACTATGTTCAGCCCTAAACATTGAGCAGAAGTTGCATTGTAGCTACTGCCCTGAAGCATCAGGACTTGTGGAACAGATGAATGGTACCTTGAAATCAAGAATGGCGAAAATGTGTGCTTCCACGAATCTGAAATGACACAACGCATTAGCATTAGTTCTGATGACAATGAAGAACACACCAGACAGGAAGACAGGACTGTCACCGCATGAGATCCTCACGGGTAGAGTAATGAGGTTGCCAGCGGTTCCTGCAAATGCTCTTATGAACATAACAGATGATATGGTGTTGGACTACTGCAAAGGTCTGGCTGATGTGGTTCGCTCTTTCTCTCATCAGGTGGAAGCCACCACACTGCAACTGTCTCAAGACCAAGGACACAACCTGAGAGCAGGTGACTGGGCTGTGATCTGAAAGCATGTGAGGAAAACATGTTTGAAACCACGGTGGAAAGGCCCTTAGCAGGTAGTGCTGATCACTACCACAGATGTGAACTGTGCAGTCAAGTTCTGAACTGGATTCACGCAAGCCATACGAGGAAAGTGGCATGTCCTTTGGACAATGAAGAGAAGTTGTTGAGACTGCCAATAACCACCAGACTAATTCCAGAGCCGGAAAGGGGAGAAGGAAGAACTGAAACTGAATCTGAGAAAATCAAAAGTGGTTCAGCCACTCCCTTGAGAGACGAAGGAGAAGACCCACAGGAAAGTGAAAGTGGGCAGACCTCAATTGAGGCAGCAGGAGAGTCTAGTCAGAGGAGGGCTCTTCCAGAAGCAGATGGTCTTGAAAGACAACAGAGCAAACAACAGACCCCAAAGGGGAAGTAATCGAGGTGTATCAAAGCCGCTGTGGTCTGACTCCTCCTGAACTAGTTGCAGGTCCGTCAAGAGAAAGACTTGCAGAGCAGGAAGAAGTTACAAGTTCGACATCGAAAAGAGCATTAACAGCAGGTCCACTAAAAGGAGATAAGTAGCCGGAGTCACAAGCAAACAGAAAGGAAGCAATTGAAGTGACAACAGATGAGGAGGAAGTAGACACAACAAGGAGAGAAGATTTGAGAGAAGGAGAATTAAATGGAGATCGAAAGCTGAAAAGAAAGAGAATTGCAAGTCGAAGGGACGCTGGTCCTGAATGGGTTTATCCAACAACAAATGAATGGCAAAGAGAATTTTTGTCTTTTTGTTTTGATTGAGACATTCCAGGTCAACATTTTGGCACTTTGAAGGAACCCAGCAAACCGAACTTTTGAAACTGTAATCTGAGAGAAGTGTAAAGAAAAAGAGACGATTAAAGTAACCAGAAAAGGCTTTTTGATAACCTGATTTGACAAGCTGCTAAACTGATTTTTGACAACCTTACAGATTTTGACAAAAGGATCCTGGAAATAAGACTGAAAGCTGTAAATAATTGCTGAAGAAGATTGAAGATTTGTTTTTGATTTTTGCTGCATAGTTATAATTTTCTCTTCCACTTTCTGATTCTTTGCAGATCATGATTAAACTTAGCCAGCAAGGGAGGAAGAATAGGTGCTGTATATACTTCAGTATTGGATTGGCGATCGTATGCATGATATTGTGCCTGGTATTGATTGTGGGTATGACTATTCTTGACAAGAGTAAAGCCAATCATACTTTAGCTTCAGAGTGAACTACTATGCTCACCAAAGTACAGAAGGTTAGGTCAGATGAGAAATATCTGCACGTAGATAATGCCCAAGGAAAACTTTCTTCCAATGTTTTCTATTGCTTATTGAGTATGTTGAGACAATGGATGCAAGAGATTCCTTCATCAGTCGAGGAATGAGTTACCTATCATAGTTTAACCCTCACTTATGGGATAAGATGTAGTCTACTACTAACAAGATTCTATAATCAGGAGTACATTCAATATTTCCATTCCAACTATGATGTTGTGTTTTCGTTTGCCCCTATACTTAAACACCTGAGTAGAGTAGCTAAGGAGAACACTATAGAATTAGTGAGAGGCTTCTTTGAGCCTACGTTAACCTTTGGCACCGCATATGCGCATAGAAACAATTTGACATGCTTGCTTACACCAATAGAAAAGAGCTTTTTAGATCAGACAGATTATAGGAGAAAGGCATTAAAGGAGAAACTAGAAAAGGGTTTACAGAAAAGTACTTTTAGAAATGATTATGCATTTAGTGAAATAAAAAAAAATGAAGGTTAGCTTTAGATGCACACCACGTAGGAAAGCTGTGTGTATATAGACCAAAATCTAGAACTGATACGTTGTTTGTGGGAACGAGTGAATGTAGACATGTCTTTGTGTTTCAGAGTAAATGGAGGTTCATGTTGAATGGACAGGATCCAGCAGTTCCTGGAGTTTATTACATCTGTGGGCAGAATGTCTATTACCGTCTTCCAAGAGGATGGTATGGCACATGTTACTTAGGGATAGTTTTCCCAAAGATATTTCAACTTGAGGGCTTGAAAAGATTACCGAAAATGACTAAGGCCCTCATTACAACCCTGGCGGTAAGTCCCGCTTACCGCCGTATAGAAGACCGCCAACATACCGCTGCGGCCGCGGAATTCCGCTACAGGTATTATGACTCACAGCCCGGAATCCGCCACAATACAGACACCCCACAAGTCCGCCACACCAAAGGTCAGTGATAAACTGGTAATTCCAAAACCGACACCGTCACACCAACAAGAATACGCCCACTCTATCACGACCCACAAATCAACACGGCGGTCTTTCAACCGCAGTAATCCATTGGCGGTACACACCACCGCGCTCAAAATACACACACATATACAAAACACAACCACATTGGACAATTCGAAATACACACACCTGATACACATACACACACCACACCCACACACCCAATCCAATATAAGGCACACACACCCACATCACCCACAAACCCTTACTATCAGAAATTTGAAAGCAGGCCAGAGAGAGACACGACCTAAAACAACACCAGCATCCACAGACACACAACAGCATCACCTACACAACATCCACGCACCTCAAACAACATACACCAACACACACCCTCACACATCACAACAGACACCACCTCACACATCACCCACACCACATCATGGCACCTCAAGGACACCCCAGGTTCTCTGAGGAGGAGCTCAGGGTCATGGTGGAGGAAATCGTCCGGGTAGAGCCACAGCTATTCGGATCACAGGTGCAGCAGACCTCCATTGCAAGGAAGATGGAGCCATGGCACAGAATTGTCGACAGGGTCACCGCAGTGGGACAGCATCCAAGAACACGGATGACATCAGAAAGAGGTGGACCTATGGGGGAAGGTGCGTTCCGTGGTATCCAGACACCAGATTGCTGTACAGAGGACTGGCGGTGGACCCACACCTCCTCCCCCACAACTAACAACGTGGGAGGAGCAAGTCTTGGCAATACTGCATCCTGAGGGCCTCGCAGGAGTAGCAGGAGGACTGGACTCTGGTAAGGCAAATCTTTACTACCTTATCTCCCCCACCCCACCTGCATGCCATCACATACTCCCAACCTCACCCTCACACCCATCACCCCAACAACCCACAGATACCCCACCAACACAACCCACACATCCCAAAACCGAGCCCTGCATGTAACACCAATGCATGGACACCCATCACCCAAGCATGTCCAGTACAGTGACTCACTCATGCCCCAAAATCACCAATCACACAAGGACCAAGCCAATAATGCAAGCACTTAAGTAGAGGGTCAACCACCCATTGCACACAATGGCACACACAGATACAATAATTATGCATATACACCCCAACAGGACCCCTACCCAATATCACCGGACAGGAGGTGCCAGACATATCCAGTCCCCCCACAGAAGAGGCCCACAGTGATGACAGCAGCTCTGCACGCCTGGATCAATATGACCAGCCCGGCCCATCTGGGATCTCAGGACAGTCGGTTCCCCTGACACTGTCACAAGCCACCACAGAGCCTCCCCCCTCAGGAAACACCAGCACAGCACCCACCCAGTGGGCCCATCCCTCTGTCCCCAGGACACATCAGTCAGCAGCGTGACCACCACTACAGGGAACCCAGGCAAATCCACCAACCCAAGAAAATCAGGGACCTGGGGGCAGTGGCAGTGGGCACATGGTTCAGGAGACAGAGGCACAGGATAACAGGGAAACTGGGAGGACTGCTTTGCGACAGGGGGAGGACAGGCCCAGGGAACCCACTCTCCACGAGGCACTCTCCAACATCATGGGAGCTTACCATCATTCCCAGGAGACGATGGTAACGATACTGGCCAAGTTTCAGGAGACTCAGTGGCTGCAGGAGGAACACTACCTTGGGATCAGGGAGGACTTTTGAAGTCCATTAACACCATCCTGGTCACCATTGCAGGGGTTCTGGCAGACCTTGTCAACACCAGGAGGGACGCAGTGGCACAACAAGGGGCCCCTGACACTAGCCTGGACGATGAACAGCCCTCCACCTCCGCCGGCGCTAGTGGACAGGAGGCACCGCCACAGGAACAACAGGACACCAGCACCCCACCCCTGCAGATGGAGAACCACCCCGCAAACGGTCCCTGAGATACAGGAACAAGACAAAGAACATTGCCAAGACTCCCACCAGGAAATGAGACCCCCTTGAATGTCACCCTTCTGTCCCACTATGTCACCAGGTCCATCCTGAAACTGCCATTGCTCCACTTCCTGTGCCCCTTTGGACAATGCACCTGTGAAACAAATAGACTGGACTCTGCCATGGACATTTTCCACCATCACCCCAGCCCAGTTAACAACCCCCTCCACTTATTAGCATAGGAATAAACACACTTCAATCACAAAACAATCTGGAGTCAGTCTGTGCTTTCACAAATGTGTAATTGCAATATCTATGGAATATAGCAATGTCAATGTACTTGTTCACATACCAATGTAACAGCTGTAGGCCAGCAGTGAACATAGCAGAGGGTACAAAGTGGGACCCAGATCTGTGAAATCGAAAGGCAAAGTGACAAGTCAGGGTCCATACACGAAAAGAAAATGACAGACTTATGGTAGCTCAAACAATAGTATGAGATGTGGGAAGCAGTGACATATTCTTACCTGTGTCTCACTGGAAGTATTGCATGAGGATGTTGTTTCTGTTGTCGATATCCTCTTCTTCTGCCTCCTCTTCTTCTCTGTCCACAGGCTCCACAGCTGCCACAAGACCACCATCTGGCCCATCCTCCTGCAGAAAATGCACCTGGTGTCGCAAAGCCAGGTTGTGCAGCATACAGCAGGCCACGATTATCTGGCACACCTTCTTCGGTGAGTAGTATAGGGAGCCACCTGTCAGATGGAGGCACCGGAATCTGGCCTCAGGAGGCCGAAGGTGCGTTCGATCACCCTCCTAGTTCGCCCATGTGCCTCATTGTAGCATTCCTCTGCCCTTGTCCTGGGATTCCTCACTGGGGTCAGTAGCCATGACAGGTTGGGGTAAGCAGAGTCACCTGCAAATGTCGAGGGACAACTGTTAGACACACACTAACCCTTAGGGACAGCCCCATACCCAGACACCTATGTCAACTGTATTGGGACCTTGGCCACAGCTATTACCTCTGGAGTTGCCCCATCACATAAGGGATGCTGCTATTTCTCAAAATGTAAGCGTCATGCACAGAGCCAGGATACTTGGCATTCACATGCGAAATGTACTGGTCTGTCAAACACACAATCTGCACATTCATAGAATGGTAGCTCTTCCGGTTTCTGTACACCTGTTCATTTCTGCGGGGGAGGAACAAACTCCACATGTGTACCATCAATGGCACCAATGATGTTGGGGCTATGTCCCAGGGCATAAAAGTCACCTTTCACTGTGGGCAAATCCTCCGCCTGAGGGAACACGATGTAGCTGCGCATGTGTTTCAGCAGGGCAGACAACACTCTGGACAACACGTTAGAGAACATTGGCTGGGATATCCCTGATGCTATGGCCACTGTTGTTTGAAAAGACCCACTGGCCAGGAAATGGAGTACAGACAGGACCTGCACTAGAGGGGGGATTCCTGTGGGATGGCGGATAGCTGACATCAGGTCCGCATCTAACTGGGCACACAGTTCCTGGATTGTTGAACGATCAAGTCTGTATGTGACCAGGATGTGTCTCTGTTCCATTGTCGACAGGTCCACCAGGGGTCTGTGCACCGGAGGATGCCACCATCTCAAAACCTGCCCCAGCGGACGTGCCCTATGGAGGAGAACATCGAGCAGAGAGTCATTCAGCACTGAGGTATCACAATGTCTTATTTTCAGAAACGTTATTACTCCGCAATGTGCTGGTATCTGTCTATATTCCCGGCCTAGATAGGTGTGATGCAGTTAACATCCATCCCATGTGGCCTCCTGAAATGGCGGCTGCCTGACCTGTAAGGTGGAACAAGGGGATATGAGGTAACTGCGCTGGCGTTGTACACCGTCACTGTAGACGGTCAAAGACCGCGGCTCAATTCTGCATTGGTTAACATTGGGCCCTATGGGTCCCAGGAGTCAATGACAATGTAAGCCGGCGGTGACGGTACGCACCGCCGCGGATGTGACCGCCATTTTCTGTCTGTTCACTCACTTGATACCTGACCTTCAACAGGAGAGGACCTACACTGCAAGTGCTGCTGTGACCTCAGTCTGGAAGTGACGATGGCTCATGTGTCTGGGGCAAGGGCCCTGCCTTCACTTCAGAGGAGTTGGAGAAACTAGTGGATGGGGTCCTCCCCCAGTACACGCAACTGTACGGTCCTCCAGACAAACAGGTGAGTACACTGTGAGCATGCTGCATGGGCAATGCCTGTTTTGAGTGGTGTGGATGGAAGATACATGGGGGGGGCTGAGGCCTGCATGTGCGGATGGTGAATGTATGTGCGTCAGGGCAAGGGTGGGAACTGGGGGGCAATGAGTATGACGGTTTGGATGGGTAAGTAATTTTCTTTCCCCCTGTACCATTCATCTAGGTCAGCGCCCACTAGAAGAAGGGTATTTGGCGTGCCATCGCCAAGGACATCCGGACTCTGGGGGTCTACCACAGACGGAGCACCCACTGCCGTAAAAGATGGGAGGACCTGCGCCGCTGGAGCAAGAAGACGGTGGAGGCCCAGCTGGGAATGGCCTCCCAACGTGGGAGGGGTGCCCGTCGCACCATGACCCCCCTGATGTTCCGGATCCTGGCGGTGGCCTATCCGGAGTTGGATGGGCGCTTGAGGGCATCACAGCAGCCACAAGGGGGTGAGTACACTCTCATTCAACTGACTCTGCGCGCATTACGAGGTGTCTGGGTGGGGGAGGTGGGCAGTGTGTTCCCCTAGGCCAGGGTGAACTTGGTAGGCAAGGTCCCTTGTGAGGCAGGCTATGCGGCACTCCAACCCCACCAGTGGTAAGAGCCATCTACACCTAGTCAGGCTCCTGTGACTTCCAGCTGTCCAGCAATTGGTCTTAGGCCTTGTACCCCATGGTCAGCTGAAATTTCTAGGAACTGTTAGTGCATGGCATAGTGCAGAGGGCTGTTCCATGTGTTTTGTGTCTGCCAACGGTAGTGGTGTTGCATGCACTGAACATGTCTTTCTTCTGTCTCCCCCCCCTTTTTGTGGTCTCCCTGTTCTTGTGTGCAATAGCATCATCAGGCGGAGGAGCATTGGCACCGGAGCAGGAGGGAACTGCAACCCACTTGACCCTGGAGGGTGAAACAACAGAGTCTGAAGCCACCAGTGGGATGGAGGGCGAGGGGAAATCCATGGTGGGGACAGGAGCAGACAGCAGTGACAGCAACTCCTCCTCTGATGGGAGCTCCCTTGCGGTGGCGGGCACCTCTGTGCCCACCGCATCAACAGATACAGCTGCCACCCCCCCTACCAGCACCACCCTCCCAGCAGCACCTCAGCATGTGTCCTGTGCCCACTCACCCAGGAGGGTGGGCATCTTCTTCGCCCCAGGCACCTCAGGCCCTGCCCCAGTCAGCCCTGCTGCCCTCAGTGAGGAGGCTGTTGACCTCCTGAGATCCCTCACTGTTGGGCAATCTACCATTGTGAATGCCATCCAGTGTGTAGAGAGGCATTTGCAACAAACAAATGCATACCTGGAGGGCATTCATTCTGGGCAGGCAGCCCAACAGAGAGCATTTCAGGCTCTGGCCTCAGCACTGATGGCAGCCATTGTCCCTGTGTCCAGCCTCCCCCCTCCAACTTCCTCCACCCAGACCCAATCCCCTGTACCTCAGCCTATCCCAAGCACACCAGCATGCACACTCATCAACACACAAGAGTGGATATGGCAAACATAAGCACAACACATCCCACAGGCACTCACACAAGCACCATCCCCAAGCAGACACAGCAACATCCACTGCCTCCACTGTGTCCCCCTCCTCCACGTCCTCCTCCTCCCTCCCTGTTTCGTCTCCACTCACACCTGCATGCACTACATCCTCAGCTACTGCCTCCATCACCAGCACGCCCATCACCATACACCACTCACGTGCACTCACCACCCCCACTACATTCACACATTCCCAGTGTCCTCTCCCAGTGTGTCAGTGAGCCCTCCTCCCAAAGTACATAAACGCAGGCACACACCCACCCAACAGCCATTCACCTCACAACAGCCTCTGGCCCATGCACCTTCACCCAAATTCAGCAGACGTACACCTCCTACAACCACTACCTCTTCCTCCACTCCCAAACCCTCTCCATCTTCCTGTCCCAGTGTGTCTAAGAAACTCTTCCTGGCTAACATTGACCTCTTCCCTACACCTTCCCCCCCCGTTCTTCCCCTAGGGCCAGGCTTTCCAGGTCCCAGCCCAGCACCTCAGCCACCAAATCCCCAGGCACAGTGGTGCCAGCAACTGCCGGGTCATCGAGTGCGCCACACATCAGGGCTGCCAGTGTGCCACATAGCGAGGGCAAGGACATTCTGCCATCTGCCAAGGTGAAAAGGTGCCCACATCCCGGAGGGAGAAGCCAAAAGTACCAGCCACCAAGGGCTCAGCAAAAACCAAAGGGGATAGTGGCAAGACAACTGCGGCACCATCAAAGCTGGGGAAGGGCCAACAGCTGAAGAGCAGGTCAGGAGAGGGCATGGTGGCACCGACTGAAGGACCAGTGTCACACTTTCTGTCCACGACCACTCCAACCTGTACGGCGGCGAACACTGCTAGCTGCCCCGCCACCACAACTGCCACCTGCACTGCCAACTGCACCACCCCCGGCAGGTCTAAAGCCTCAACGACAGTCCCCAGCCTCTTCCCCAGTGGACAGCCGTCCGAGGCTGCAGGAGACATCCTGCTGTGTCCCTCTGCAGGTGCTGACCCATGCACTGCCGCTAGCACCACCGCCAGCACCGCCGCAAGCACCGCCGCAACAGACACTGCCGCAAGCACCGCCACCGGCCCGCGGCATCCTCGGACACAGGCACCACCGCTGACATGGCTACCATCCCCAGTGGTCAGTTGTCTGAGGCTGGAGGAGAGTTGCTGGACCCCGGGAAGCTTCCATGAGGCATTTCTTCCATCACTGTTTGCACCTGCCGGTGGAAGGCACAGCCGCATCAGTGTGGGGTATATCGCTGCCTTCATGGCATCTCATGTTACCTGAACCTCGCAAATCTCGTGGCACGCACGTCCAGGTGAGGGAATTGTACCGGCCACACTGCACGTGGAGCACTCTGGGCACCATGCCCTCTCCAGAACCAGTGGAGTATCACATCCACTACCTCAGTCCTTGGCAGGATGAAGCACTCTGGGCACCATGCCCCCTCCAGAACCAGTGGAGTATCACAGCCACTGCCTCAGTCCTTCGCAGGATGAAGCACTCTGGGCACCAGGCCCCCTCCAGAACCAGTGGAGTATCACATCTACTACCTCAGTCCTTGGCAGGATAAAGCACTCTGGGCACCAGGCCCCCACCAGAACCAGTGGAGACTGTTATCCACTTGAGAGACTGTGGCTTTGCACTCCCCAGGATAAAGCTGTGGGCAAACCACCCACTGGAGTGACTTGAGAGACTGTGGCTTTGCACTCCCCAGGATAGAGCAGTGGGCAAACCACCCACTGGAGAGACTTGAGAGACTGTGGCTTTGCACTCCCCAGGATAAAGCAGTGAGCAAACCACCCACTGGAGAGACTTGAGAGACTGTGGCTTTGCACTCCCCAGGATAAAGCAGTGAGCAAACCACCCACTGGAGAGACTTGAGAGACTGTGGCTTTGCACTCCCCAGGATAAAGCAGTGGGCAAATCAACCACTGGAGAGACTTGAGAGACTGTGGTTTTGCACTCCCCAGGATAGAGCAGTGGGCAACCCACCCACTGGAGAGACTTGACAGACTGTGGCTTTGCACTCCCCAGGATACATCAATGGGCATGGAGCCCCCTTGTGCAGCAGTGGCTTTGTGCGTTCATCAGGCTGAGGTGCCCCCCCTCCTCCTCTCCCTGAGGTGCCTGTATATTTTCGATCTGATGCCCCAGCAGTTTTTCTCTCAGTTTCCAGTCAGGTATCATGTGTGGGCCTTGCCCATGCATTTTGGGCCCAGTGGTCCACGGACAATGATTAGTACACTATCCGGACTTGTGTAGTTGGTGTACATATTTGTATATACTGAATTTTGACTTTTGACTAATGGATTTTTAATGATTACAATGGTTACAATCATTTCCTTTTGTCCTTGCGTTCTTCCAGGGGGTAGGGGGTGTATAAGTAATGTTGCTGCATGTATTTGTGTGTATGTTGTGTGTGAGGGTGAGTGTGGGGATGTTGTGTGTTGCGTGTTTGTGTCACTCTCTTTCCTCCCCCCTCCCCTGTGTTGTAGGTGCAGTACTCACCGTGGTCGCCACCGCTGCCGTTCGTACTCCTGGTAGAAGATGAGGTAAACCAACATGGGCAGTACGTGTAGTTCGGGCTCCATGGCGTCCTGGTTCCTCGTTGGGTGTCGAGAGGTGAGTGGTTTCCCTTGTGTGTACTGTTTCTGCCGTGCTTTTGATAGCGTTGGTTCCGCCCCGGAAAAGGTGGCGGATAGGCCTCTTGTGATACGGTGGGCGGTACTTTGTCTCCCGCCTGTCTGTTGGCGGTGTCCGCTGCGCTGTTTGTTTCTACCACTGTGGCGGTCGGAGTGTTAAAGTGGCTGTCTATGTTGGCGGTTTCTGTCACGGTCATTATCCCATTTTCTTTTTAGCCGGCCAGTTGGCGGTATTACCGCCGCTTTAACACCGACCGCCAGGGTTGTAATGAGGGCCTAATTTGCATCATGTTACGCAAAAGAGAGGGTCTTCTTATAGTATAGTTGGAGATATATTTGGAGCGATAATTCCTTGAGTGGGGATTATCCTAAATTCTATAAAGATTCAAAAGTTGTCTACAATTGTGGGTAGCATGTTGACAAATTTTTCAGGGGCCACGATTCTCATGGACATAGAAATGGCTGCAGTAAGATCTATGACTCTTCAGAACTGCCTTGCGTTAAATATTCTTTTAGCAAAGGATGGTGGAGTTTGCAAAATGCTGAATTCGAAGCATTGGTGTTCATATATTCCTGATAACAGTAAAGAAATTAGAAGCTTACTTAGTAATATGACTAATAATCGTGCTGATTTGAAAGAGCTGAAAAAAACAGGTGTTTGGGAAAAAGTTGGCAAAGGATTTGCTTCTGTGGGAATTTGGCTCAGCAACATTGGGAAAGGGACAGTATTGAAAATAATATAAGGGATATTTATTATTGTGATTTGCATAATTGGAACATGGGGAATATGTAAATTGTATCATGTGGACAAATTAAGGAGAGTGAAAAATGATCAGAGGAGGGAAGAAATTAAAATGGAAAAATTGTTTAGGGAAAATTCAAAGAGGGAACGGAAAATTAAGAGACAGGGTTGACAAATTTTAGCGGAGTGCAAATTTGTGTGGGAAGATGGAAGTGTGATGACATATTTAGTCATCAGAGGAGGGATTGTTAACACTGAAATTTTACTAATAATTATTCATGTACCCTGAATGTTAAATCTGCCTAGAAAATGAATTAATATAGATAAATAATACACAACTTTGAAAATGTGCCTACTTGAGTGACCGTCAGTTATCACCAAGTGTCTTTATTAGCTGCTTATTGATATGAAATGTTGTGCTCATGTTTAGATTAATGTACTAATATGTTATATTAATGCTCATGTATTATGTATTTGCTCTATTAATCATAGTCCTTAAGTTAGCGAGGTCTTGGGCCTAGTTGCACAGCCTCATGTTAAGTGGCACTGTTTAAACGAGTCACACAAAATGGCTGCATAGAGAGTTAGATTTGTATTTTTCCAACACGTTGACCAGATGATGGCAGCTAAAATTTATTTCCCATGGGAACTGCCTATTAGAACATGTTGTACTAGTTACTGATACTTTGTAGATTTTACTGTGTGTAAAGGTATTTATCCTGGGAACTAAGAATGGATGCACTAACTGGAGTACACGGCGATACAAAATTGTTACCTGATGAGCCCAACAATGGTAACAGGAAAAGAGGAGTCAATCATTGACATGTGAAAGACAGTTTAGTTATATCTTAGATTTGGGGTTCTACTTTTATTGGATTAAATGTAAACATACGATTCTTTGACCAATAGCAATGTGGGAAGATGTCCTAGAGAATCTAATTTAGCCAGACTGTTCCGAGAAGAGAACACACACTTTTTCCTAACTGCACTGAGAGGAGAGAACTCACTTTTTTCTAACTCTGTTGATGAGAAGTGATATTCTGATTATTTCAGTTTCTGAGACATTTCTAGCTTGAACTTTATTGGTGAGTCCCTATGCTTTGCTGACCAGTGTCAAATTGACGAAGACTGTTGCAGCATGTTGAACCATAGTGAGGCATGGTATAAGGCTATGTTATTGATCTCAATGTCATTTGCTTTTGTTGTTAGGTACAAACCGCTAATTTTGATACAGCCATAGCTAGATGTTTTTCCAAATTTGTGTTGGCTAACTTGTTTTCCATGAAGTCCAAACATGCTTTTCTAATCAGAATGTTAGTTAGGAGACTCATTGAGGATGCTTGCTAAATATTAACAACAGTTGATGTCTTTTCTGTGCTAAATGTACGCTATTTCTATTGCGCAGTTGTACTTGCTATTGATTTCTACTGTAACTCTAGAATTTGTAGTGATCCATGCATTCATCCATTGATTAAATTGAGATTCTTTAGAAGATTCAGCCAACCAGTATTGTTCCTGTATGTTTACTATTTTATGTTATAGATTTTGAGATTAACCCATTGTTAAGTTAGGGAAATAACCATTCTAACTTTTACATAAAAGTGTGGTTATTCATGGCCAAGGGGTCATGATGCGTGGAAATTACTGACTCCCAAGATTACTGATCCCATTGATTCATATTGTTATTGATTGGTATTGATTGGTACTGCAATTGAATCTTATTGTGAGAATTACTTTAAGTGCTGTCAAAAGGTCCATCGAACCTCTAACGCGTTAGATTAATGAGAAGCCAAATGAGGTCAGATGCACTAACAGTAGTCTGCCATAGTGGAGGAGGTAATGAGGTGGAGGTAATGGCGTCTGCCAACCTGGCAGATGGTGGACCGCCTGCCAAACTATAAATCAGCCACAAAATCAGTTTTATCCATGCCACCTTCTGGTTCTGGTTCATATTCAGAAAAGGGTCACTACTGTATGAACTTGGGTGAAAAGGAAACTGCCCAGGGCTGGACTGAGTGTCAATGTTGCTTCCGGAATGTCAGGGAAGTTAAAAGGTAGGAAAGTGGGATCTAGGCTCATCACAATAACAATCCAGGAATATCTACCAAATTAACTTGGTCCTCTTGTACAGCAGATGTTCGTTGTTCAGTTCTGGACAGCCAGTGGCCTAATAAGAGTGCAATAAGCCTGAATTCAAGCAAATAAAATGTCTTCCTCCTATTGATATGGCAGTAAAACAAATTCATAAATGAAGTGCAGTGTGTCTCTCGCACCACTGGATGCCAGCCACTGTACTTGCTGCATCATTTATAGCTGCGCCCTGGTGGACATCTGGACATCAAGGGCCTTGTTGCTACTGGACAGCTGGATTTTCTCATGAGACCTTCACATAGTCCTCAGTCCACTAGACTTTGCTCCTTCATTCAATCAATCAATCAGTGGATTTGTAAAGGCAGTCTGTGCTCCTTGTCCCACAGTATGGTGATAGCTCCTCTCTACGCAGCTTGCAGTACAGCTTCTTTTCCTTCAAGGGCAAGCACAGACTCTGGGCTTTATCCACAGGCTTAGTTACAGACTTCAGGAGTGGGCAGGACAACAGCACTAGTTGTTGTTTTCCTGGTCAGAAAGAATTCTGGTCAGATGCATCTCAGTGTTCTCAGAAGTCCAGGCAAAGACAATCCATTTGCTCTAAAGGACTAATATGTAACTAAACCTATGGGCTCTAGCTGCGATGCCAGGGCCAAGTGAGTCTGGGTGCCAGGTTCAACAATCTTGTCTCCAGCCAATCAATGTGTGAATATTTCTCAGGAAAGGAGAGGAAGAACAAGCCCCAAATGGAATAAACCTTGACATCAGTAGAGTCTGACTTTAGTGTCGTAGAGTATGCAAACGCAGGCATGCACAAGTGCTGTGGTGTGTCTTATGGTAATGGCATTGGTGGTAATGGTAGTAAAGGTTGTTGTAAGGGTGGTGGTGATAATGGAGATGTTAATGGTTGCCAGAGGCCTAGTTATAAATAGTGCAGAAGCAAAGTGACATGGGGGGCAAGGGGCTTGAGGTACCCCTTGGACCTGCGCATTGGCTGTATTTTCTATCAAACCATGGAGCAGGAGGACCATTTTCCTTTCTTTCATTAGTGTGGGAGGCACCCCTGCTACCACATTGAACGTCTGGTAATGATGATAGTTGGTGTGGTGATACTGATGGTAGTAATGAGGTAATGGAGGTGGTAATGATGATGATTATAATAATGCCATTAATAGTCATAATGGTAATGGCAGTGGTGATAGCATTGAGGCACTAAATTATCAAGATCTCAAAACTTGATCCATTGGCACTGGAGAACCTTTTGATGAACATTACCATTTAGAGGGTCAGCCATGTGCACTTCATATTAGTGGAAAATTTGGAAGCTGTTCCAGCAAACATGAGTTCATCACTTGAAAGAGCTGCTGGGAACTGGTAACTTATTCAGGATTTAGGAGGGGACATGTAAGGAGAGGTTCACAAGATGAAGACAAAATAGAAATGAGTGAATGCAGCAAAGCGATTGGAACTAAATACTTTTTAAAAAGTATACTGCACTAAGGGGTACATACAAACTATGCATAAAATACATGAATAAGATAAAGAATTGAATATGTGATGAATGTGTGTATTGTTCAGATGAAAAATACTCCCTAATGCTTTGCAATGGAAGCTTTCAATAGGTGGCACAATGATACCTTGATAGCATGAAGGATATTCTGGTGAAGGAGAAAGGAGAAATACTCCTCTGGGGTGGAACAAACGCCCACTGTATTTATATTTTTAAGAATTCAAAACAAAAGCTCTATCTGACAACTACAGATGTATGCAGCCAGACATAAAAGGAATGTGTATCACTCTAGATATCTCAAGTGGCATGTCAGTCCAATTTCCAGACAATTTGAAAGGGAGGGCAAAAGGGGGAGCTCCAGCTAGCCAAGAGTGTGAATTGCAGAAGTGACAGGCCTTGCATCCTAAGTGCAGCAAAGCTATCTCTAGGCAGGCTTGATAGCAGAGTTGTCAAACCCTCAAAGCTGATTGTGGTAAACGCTTTGGCATACCAACAGATTTCAGCATTGCAAGTAGCAATTTTGTATTACCGCTACCTTTGATTACTCAAAGAGATCAGTTATACCCTTTGATTGCACCTAATGATCACCTGATTGCCTCACAGAACAGTCCCAGACTGCCTTAAAACAGGGCAGGTCTCACAACACAGTGTGGTATTCCAGTGGATTTCAATCATTTCTGCCCAATTTCTACTTTACTGTTATTGACCAAATGTAAGGGAATTGAGTAGAAGCTCAGCTCAATCTCCAACAATACCAGTGTGGCAGCTCTAAGCAGGTTTCAGAGCAGGATGCAGTACTGACACACTAATTATAAAAAATAGCTGATGCTGCTCTTCAACTTTTTGACAGGGTGACTTGTACCTCCTCATTGTTCTGAACCTCCAAGTGGGCTTCAGCACAATGAAACACCTCTAGAGAACATTCAATTAGAGAAAAGGTCTCTAAGGCATTGTCCTCAGTTTGTTCTCATTATTCCTAGAAATCTCTTCTCCAAACAACATTTGAGTCATAACTATGGTCCAAGATAAAATCCTGAATTAGATGCCACACCACAGTCTGACACTACCCCACCTCAAAATAGAGTTCTTCAAACATATCCCTCCCAACTGTTCTACAGCAGTTCAAAATTGTCTTAAGGGGAGGACAATACTCATCTCCATCCCTAACACAGTATATTGCACTAAATCTCTGGGCTACCTCCCTGAAAAGCACTTGAACTTGCAATCTATGATAATTCACTGGCCAAGCAAGCGGGATTTCATTTAAAGCTTCTCCAAGGTGTTAGACTTGGCATCCTTGGCGTGGTCTCCCCTAACTTTTTCCCTCTGTTTCCCAGGTTGTTGATGTATGCTGGACTCTGTTTTTCAGTTTTTTTGTAACTCTGGACACTTTACCACTGCTATCCAGTGCTAAAGTGCAAGTGCTCCCATGTAAAATGTATGTGTACTTGACTTTCCATGATTGGCATATTTGATTTACTAGTAAGTCCTTAGTACAGTGCACTAGAGGTGCACAGGGCCTGTAAATCGAATGCTACTAGTGGGCCTGCAGCACTGGTTGCACCACCCACAATAGTAGTCCTGTAAACATGGTTCAGACCTACCATTTCAGTGTCTATGAGTGCAGTTTTAAACTGCCAATTCTACTTGGCAAGTGTACCCACTTGCCAGGCCTAAACCTTCCCTTTTTATATATGTAAGGCACTCCTAAGGTAGGCCCTAGGTAGCTCCCTGGGCAGGGTACAGTGTATGTTAAAGGTAGAACATGTACTTATGTGTTTTACATGTTCAAACAGTGAAATACTGCCAAATTTGGTTTTCACTGTTGCAAGGCCTATCTCTCTAATAGGTTAACATGGGGCTGCCTTTAAATATCATTAAAGTGCAGATTTCCTTAGGGAGCAGATAGAAATGTGGAGTTTAGGATCTCGGAGCTCACAATTTAAAAATACAACTTTTTGTGAAGTTGGTTTTTAGATTGTGTGTTTGAAAATGCCACTTTTAGAAAGTAGACTTTTTCTCGCTTAAACCATTCTGTGACTCTGCCTGTTTGTGGATTCCCTGTCTGGGTCAGTTTGACAGTTGGGCTGTTTGCACCTCTCTCTAGACAGTGACACAAAGGGAGCTGGGGTGTAGCCTTCACATTCTGTTGAGCCATCTGTGCTAGGAGGGTGGGGAGGAGTGGTCACTTACACCTGAAAGGGCTGTGCCTGCCCTCACACAATGCAGTCTCCAACACCCTGGTGTGTGTCGGGGGCCTGGCCTGGGCAAGGCAGGATCTTACACACAAGAGAGTCTTTCCTTTGAAGCAGGCTTACTTCAAAGGCAGAAAGGGGTATAAGAAGAGCCCCCAAAACCCCTGATAATTAGATTACTTTTAGAATCAAGAAGAACCTCTGACAAGGAGAAGAGATGAAGAGCTGAGGAGACGTGCTGCCCCTGCCTGTGACTGTGCTTTGTTGGGCTATCCTGCAGTTCCTGCTTCTGCCTGTGAAAGGGGACAAAGACTGGACTTTGTGGTATATTCCTGCTTGTGTAGAATCTCCAAAGGCTTGGACTGAGCTTGCACCCTGTTCTTAAGTCTCAGGGCCATCAAAGACGTCCTGTACCAGCACCTGGACTCTCTGCTGAGACTACCGCCCTGACAAATGGTGCCCTATCCAGTCCCTGGGCCCTTGAAAAGGAGAAGCTGGTGAAAATGTAAGAAAACCGACTTCAGACGACTCCGGAACAATGCTGTTGCCGAATCCCATGATGCTGCCTGCAACCGACTCCATGGTCCTCGCTGGAGTGCGACGACCCTCGCAGGCCCGACATTGCTGCAGCCCAGTCAAAGTTCGCAACTCCGTAGAAGTCGGGGCATCACATCGTGACCACCAGATATTGACTCCGCCTGAAGTGCGTGGATTCAACGCTTCGCACGACGCTGCCTCACCCCCACCGCTCCGCAGCAAGAACACGATGCCTCTCCGTGACGCCTCCACTCCTTCGCCCCGCAGCACTGGAACCAATGCCGCCTTGGATTCAGTAACGCCGCGATCCCTGACTTCGCGCACTGGCCTGGTCTCACATTTTACTAAGGTACTGTACCTGGGGGGTCTGTGTGACTCCGTACCTGGCGCCATTGGCCGCTGTGTCATCACCTCATCAAAGCATTTTGTGTTTCTAAGCGCTGTTTTTGAGTTTTATCTTTAAAAAATCCATAACTTGACCTTTGTATGTTGGATTTTTGTTGTTTTGGTCTAGTTTTGTTTAGATACATATTGGCTATTCTTCTAAACCTGTGTTGAGTCATTTTGTAGTGTTTTTACTATATTACTGTGTGTGTTGGTACAAATACTTTACACCTGGTCTATGAAGTTAAGCCTGCCTGATTGTGCCAAGTTGCCAAGGGGGTGAGCGGGGTTAATTGAGTGTGATTCTCCATACCCTGACAAATGTGAGGGTTCTTGCTTGGACAGGGTGTAACCTGACTGCCAACCAAAGACCCCATTTCTAACACAAGGTATCAGACAGTTCATCCTGGATCCCGGTTTTATACAAGTATGTTATCAATCCCTAATTCGTTTGACATTGGATTAGGGTAATGCCCTACCTGTGGGAGTTGCCAAAATTCACCTTCCTTCTCTTTGAGCTGCCCTATTGCTCTAGTTGGTCTGGCTGGGCATCAGCATGAGAATATTTGACCACATTTTGCCCATTCTGATCTCATTGAGGAGGCTTCCCATTGTGGCAAGTAGTATCTTTAAACTTGCGTGCACCATATATAAGGTAGTACAGGAGGGTGCCCTGACCTATCATATCCAGAAACATCAGATTTCTGGTGGAATGCACCTTCTACGAAGCTTCAAAATCTTTTTTTGAAACCTACAGACAATGAAAACACTAAAACAATCCTTTTCAGGAAGCACACCCAAGACGTTGAACCCCATTCCACTTGACATTAGGACAGTATAACTTATTACACATGTAACTGTGGACTAAAACCCCACTATTTAAGATGCAGTTCCACCTGTGCCTATTTCAGAATCAGTAATTCCAGCTATAATTACAATCACAATGACAGCCTTGGCTTGAATTTTGTAAATACTTTTATTTCAATTGACATATTTGGGCACTCGTTACAATAATAATCACGTTTATTGTTTATTTTGGATTAATACATATCCATAAAACAGAGATAAATTACAAAATCCAACTAATGAAAAACAACCAAAGAATTTATACTTTATAAACACAGATTCTTAAAATATATTATTTTCTAAAATGTATCCATAAAAGTTAAATTAATGATAAAACAGTCTTCAAAACGTTTGTAAGTCCAACAGCCACAACAAGAAGGGCAATACTTAAGCCACTAAGGGCCAGATTTAAAGAAAAGTGGTGCATCGCAGTGCTGCGCCAAAATTGGCAGCACCGCGCTGTGTCACTTTAGAAACGCAGGGTTGCACAGTATTTAAGTATGAAGTATTTACAGCGCACCCCTGCGTTTCTACCTGTGCTGGCGCAAAATTTAGCTGCCAGTGCCAACACAGATATCCTTACACCATTGTGCAAGGATGTCTGTGTTGAGGGGTGTGATTGTTTATGTGCGGCAAGGTGTCCCTTCCTGCACATAAACAATCACTAATGGTGCTATGGCACTTCTGTGTGTGCTGCGCAATGCAGCCCACACAGAAGTGCCAAAGCGTAGTTTTCAAATGATTGTTTATGTGCAGGAAGGGACACCTTCCCCCACATAAACAATCATTTCTGGCATTTTGCTTTTTCTATGCATGCGGCAGAATGCAGCACGAATAGAAAAAGCAAAAAAATGAGGAGGAATAAAAGTATTCCTCCTTGTTGCGCCATGCTAATGCCACCCCTGGGGGTGGCGTTAGATGTTGGCGCTGCCTCAGGTTTACGAGATTTCATAAATTCGAGGCAGTGTCAAAATTCAATGGGTGTTGCTGTGGCATGCCCACAGCAACACCCATTGCACGCCCTTTCCACGCACAGTGCTGTGTGGAAAGGGGCCATATTTTCAAGGTGGCGTTAAGCCACAAAAAGTGGCTTAACGCCACCTTGTAAATACGGTGCTCTGCTTAGCGCCACAGGAGCGTCACTAAAGGTGACACTCCTGTGGAGCTAGGGGCCTATAAATACGGCCGTATGTTATGCTACAAATTATCTACACTGTATTATTTGACAATAACCATAGGGGCAAGTCACCATTCCAACCCCTCACTATAACCATTATGGCATATTCTCCTGAGTTCCAATGCACCAGATAAAAAAACAAGCCACATTATAACAAATTGTGGGAGACTGCAACAATTGTAAAAATATCAAATCAGGTTTTTCCTGCAAAAAACCCATCCCTCTAAGCAAGGGCCAAATGCACTGTTTCCTTAAAGTGTTGAAGTGCTCGCAGAAGAAAATAAAGTGCATTGTATCCTGAATGGAAAAATTATCACAGGAACATGGACCCTGGGTGTCCCAGCAATATTGGCCATCATGCTCAGCCAAAAGCCGGTGTTACCTGTTTAACCTAAAGGGCGTTAATAAGAAACGATGATGAGGTGAGGTCACAACCTGAAGATAGGGCTCCATGCTCACACCTGTCCTCATAAGAATATGAGAACTAATCAGAGGTCTTTGTATCTCTTCCTCTTCTTGCTTAAATTTTGCCCTAGCCATGAGCTGTTTCTTAATCCAGGAGACGTCTCATTTTTAAATTTGCTTCGGGCCCCAAAAAATGCTGGACAACACAGTTTTTCCAAAGACTTTTTAACATATCATAGCCAAGGAATTCCAAGGCCTTTATGAAGGGCAAGGCAGTCTTTAATAATAGCCTGGTTTAATTTTAATTCTGGACTCACCCAAACTTTAAACCACCTAGCTATAGGGGAGGTAGCTAGCTTGTTTGTGATATGACTCAAGCCCAATTGTTCGTGTGCAGGAAATGTGGGCCCGATTGCGGGAGACAGTAATCTTTTTACGAAAAGTATTTTTAACTCTTTGTAATTCACCACAATACTTATATCCCCATAGCTCATAACATGCTATCGCTAAACATCTCCCTGTATAGACTTTCGTCATTGCCTGCGGTGGTCTAGCCCCCAGCCTGGTTGCAAAGTCAAAATGGGCAGCCACCAGCCTTGCAAAAAGATTTATTTTCACCCTTCTTTGTGGAGTCCATGTCCTTCTATCATCAAAGACGACCCCTAGGCATGGAAAGGTGGAGACCCATGTCACCTCCTGGCCTACCCCAAAAATGCGCTCATGTGACTTATGGTGATTCCCAATCACCATTATATTGGATTTTTGTATAATTAGTATTTAAATCAAGAGAGGCCATGAAGGTGATAAAGGAGTCCAGGAGTCTTTGTAGCCCCACCGCGGTTCTAGCTATTAGAACTGTGTCATCCCCATACACTAAGGCCGGTATTTGCTGTCTCCCTACCCAAGGAATATCTTGGGTGGATGAACATAAAGCTGGGCACAGGTTATTGATGTATAAGGTAAACAGTAATGGGCCCAAGATACAACCCTGTCTGACCAACTGTTTTCAGGAAGGAAGGGGGCCCAATCTCCACGTTTTGCTAAATACTCATACTAATATCTTAGACCAGAGCCCGGTGTTATGAAAAACAAGTCTGCAGGTACCGCATCAGGGCCCGGTGTCATAATTCTTAGACAGGGCTGCAATAGCTATCCCTATCTCCTGTTCTGTAAAGGAAGCCTCCACAACTATTCCAGGTGCCTCTCAATTGCTCCCACTTCTCTCAGGAGATTCATATATTACTGAGAGCCGGCATGATACAATATGTAACCCGATTAATGATTTCACAAAAAAGTGGCACTATTGCGTAAGTTCAACAGGTTTGCTAGATACTTGCTAGATATGCCCAGGCTTGTTCCCTAATTGTCTTTTTGAGAGCTTGGACAACAGCCTTGTACTCCTTATGCCTCCTCAAGATTTTATATCTATCTCTGGGGACCTTTTTTAAGGCTACCTTCAAGTTGTGGAGTGCCTTTGTACAACTAAAGTCAAACCATCCCCCCATCCTGGAATGACCTTGTCTACCTGTGATTGTAAGGTTGCTGTTAATCTGCTTACCGATTTTTTCAAAAGCCTCTAAAATCCTTTTCTCATTACCTGTTGCCCGCAAGCATAATTCAAAATCTATGGAACAGCTATTCATCAAAGAATCTAGAAAAGATTTCTAGGGTACCTGCTCCATTTTAACCTGCATTCCTTGTGGGGGGAGGGGGGGAATACTCTTACCATTAGTCAGGCACTTTTCTCCTAAATCCTGTTTCTTCGGGCCCAAATCATATAAAGGGATAGCAGTTTATGGTCACTGAAAGCTGATCGCTCTACCTCAAAAGCATGGATAAATTGGGCCTGGGAAGATTAAAATAATATGTAATCGATTATCGTACTTGCCCCCCCTACTCTTAAATGTGGGGAACACAGGCCCTACCATGCCCTCTCAAGAACTGCCCAATTTAATGCCCGCCAGGTCCTCCTCCTTAAAATTGCCCTCCAAAGAGTGTTCAAAATGAAGACCACTCCCAAAACCCTTGTGTGGGGTACCTGCTGATCCATAACAACATTTTGAGCATAAAAGCAAAATACAATCTCCCAATATTATAATAACATAAGGGGCTTTATGCTTCTTTTCAAACAACTAAAAAGCAAAACATAAAGTAGCTAAATGCTCAGTATGGGATTCTCACTCGTGAGAGTTATAAACATTTAATAACAATATGGTAGGATTGCGCACAAAATCTGATTTTACAGCCAGTAGGTTCTTTGTTTCCAACAGGAGCTGAGACAGAGTGCACCCTAAAACTAAGGAGATCAATAGCAGTAGGCCACCTTAGCCCTACAAGCTGGATTGGGATCTGCCGGGATGGAATAAAAACTATAACCATCTAAACAAAAAAGCTGCTCTGTTTCCTAGGTTTCCTGTATACCCACAATGTCAAATTCCTTAATATCCCCTAGCCAATCTTGAGCCTCTCTCTTAGCACTTAGCCCGGCCACATTCCAACTGCATGCTCTAAGGAGGGGAGCTTGTAGATTCTTACCCTTAGCCAGTTGTTTCACCACTCTCTGGGAAGAACCTTCCTTCCCCGACTCAGGCAACTAAAGGTGAGGGAGCTGGGGGTTCTCATCATTTGCCTGTTCCTTGACCACTCTCTGAAGAGAGCTTTCCTGTCCCACATTTAGTCAATCATTACATTACCAAACCCCAAGCAGCTGATATATATTACTGAGCTCTAGGGGCGCTGGAAAATCCGTAAATCTGGGAGGATGCTCTCCTCCCAACAAGGTGTTGATCCTTCGACCTTGACCTTTGTTTCCATATTGGGGGATAAAAAAAACCCTACAGGGAGGACTGTGATGCTGGGCCTCTTCTGTCCCCCTATCATTACACGCTTAACAATGGCTTTGACCTAAAATTCAACACTACACAGTCCCCTGCAAACACTTTCTCCCTTGACCCCAGCCAACCGACATGTCTGGCCATGATGATGTTCTCACAATCACAGCGCCCCCTTCATGAGACACCTATGCATGGTGTTAGAAATAGGGTATTTGGTTAGCAGTCAGGTTATGCCCTGTCCAAGCAAGGACCCTCACTCTAGTCAGAGCAAAGGAGAAACACACCTGGTTAACCCCCACTCACCCTCTTGGTAGCTTGGCATGAGCAGGCAGGCTTAACTCAGAAGCAATGTACAAAGTATTTGTACCAATTACTCAGTAATACAGTGAAAACACTACAAAATGGGCACCACACCAGTTTAGAAAAATAGGCAATATTTATCTAAATCAAACAGGACCAAAATGACAAAAATCCAACATACACAAGTTAAAAAATAAATTTTCAAACAATGATTTTGCATACCTGGTTAGTGTCAAAAATAAAGCCGCATGGACAAGCGTGTGTCGGAAAAGGCAACGATGTGTCAATTACTTCCTCACAAGGGAGGCCGTGCGTTGTTTATTCTCCGGTCGGGTCAGCGATGCGTCGTTTTTCTCCATCGCAAAAGAGCGATGCGTCAATTTCGGGACGGGGCACCTCAGATGCGCAGAGTCGGGTTGACTTTGACACCCAGGAATGATGCGTGGAAAATCCTGTTGCACGGTATTAGAAAACTGCGCTGTGTGGATTTTGTTTCATTATCAGCAGCCGCAAGCTGGTATTGTGTGTCATTTCTTAAGGTGCAATGTGTCGATCTCCCAGCCACGATGCAGGTGGAGCATCAATTTTAGCCACAAAGCCAGCGGTGCATCGTTTATCAGCCACGTTGCAGATGGTGCGTCGAAAATTTCCCTGCACGGTCTTCAGCTCTTGTCTGCCAACTTCACCTTTCAAGTGCTTAGGGACTGGATAGGACACCACTTGGCAGGGCAGGAGTCTCAACAGAGAGTCCAGATGTTAGCAGAGGGAGGCTTTGATGGCCCTGAGACTTCAAAACAGGAGGCAAGCTCAGCTCAAGCCTTGGATATTCTTCACAAGCAGGAATATACCACAAAGCCCAGTCTTTGTCCCCTTTCACAGGCAGAAGCAGCAACTGCAGGATAGCCCAACAAAGCACAGTCACAGGCAGGGGCAACACTTCTCCTCAGCTCTTCAGCTCTTCTCCTTGGCAGAGGCTCCTCTTGAATCCAGAAGTGACTTGAAGAAATTTAAAGTATGGGGTTTTGGGTCCACTACTTATACCCCTTTCTGCCTTTGAAGTTGATAAACTTCAAAGGGAGGTCTCTCTTGTTTGCAAGATCCTGCCTTGCCCAGGCCAGGCCCCAGAAAACACCAGGGGGCTGGAGACTGCATTGTGAGAGGGCAGGCACAGCCCATTCAGGTGTAAGTGGCCACTCCTCCCTCCACTCTAGCACAGATGGCCCATCAGGATATCCAGGCTACATCCCGGCACCCTTTGTATCACTGTATAGAGGGGATTCACGAACAGCCCAACTGTTAAACTGACCCAGACAGGGAATTCACAAACAGGCAGAGTCGCAGAATGGTTTAAGAAAGAAAATACCTACTTTCCAAAAGTGGCTTTTTCAAACTAACAATCTAAAACCCAACTTCACTAAAAGATGTATTTTTAAATTGTGAGTCCAGAGACCACAAACTCCATATTCTATCTGCTCTCAAATGGAATTTGCACTTTAAAGTTATTTAAAGGCAGCCCCTATGTTAATGTTAAGTTAACCTATGGGAGGGATAGGCCTTGCAGCAGTGAAGACTGAATTTAGCAGTATTTCACTGTTAGGACATGCAACACACATCAGTACATGTACATTTAACATGCACTGTACCTTGCCCATGTGGCTACCTAGGGACTACCTTAAGGGTGCCTTACATGTATGAAAAGGGAAGGTTTAGGCCTGGCAAGTGGGTATACTTGCCAAGTCGAATCAGCAGTTTAAAACTGCACACACATACACTGCACTGGCCGGTCCGGGCCATATTTTCAGGGCTATAAATGTGGGTGCCACAACCAGTGCTGCAGGCTCACTAATAGCATTTGATTTACAGGCCCAGGCACCTCTAGTGCACTTTACTAGGGACTTACTAGTAAATCAAATATGCCAATCATGGATAAACCAATCAACAATACAATTTACACCAAGAGCATATGTACTTTAGAATTGGTTAGCTGTGATAAAGTGCCCAGAGTCCTAAAGCTAACAAAAACTGGTCAGACAAAATAGGAGGAAGGAGGCAAAAAGTTTAGGAATGACCCTGTGAAAAGGGCCATTCCAACACATGGCTTTCCGGATAAATTCTACCGTAGATTCCTGGCCCCCAAAGGTCAAGGGAGATGCGTTTGCCAAAACAGCCACAAATGGGTTAGAGTCCAGGGGGAGATGAAGTCTAGGTGTTGCTGGCCGTGATTGAATGCATGTGGAAGATTGTGTCACACCATTTCATACCCCCTGACTACAAGAGGTCCTAGCCTAGGTGGGCACCACTGGGAGCTGTTGCTTATGATGAGTAAACTGCAGAAAGTTCTCACCCTGGCTGGAGCCAGGAATAGTACTTATAGCATCCACAGTAGCCCCCTTTTCCAGTAAATGCGGTCTCCCTTCCAGCACAGAGCATATCTCTGGTTCCAGATTCCTTATATGCCGCCCTTGGCCCAGCGAGGATCTTGCCCCAGTCATAGCAGGTGGGTTGCTTGGGGCCTCAGTGACCAGAACCCCTCCTTTAGAAGACTGTATACACATTATATGAATTGACTCCAACCGTGACTCAATGGAAAGTAGTAGGGCTCTAATAGGATCCAGATATGGCTTAATGAGCAATTCAAGCCGCTAGGTCAACTCCTCTGCATCCATTCTTCCAGAAGGAGCAGGGGATGTTGAATTTCCCTGCCCATTTGCCACCACCTGCAGTTTTTTCCCCCCATTTCGAAGCCCTTGTTTCTTACGTTCAGTAGGCAGTTCGGCAGGAGAATCATCAACTACCTTCCCACCCAAACAATGATCAGTGTCCAAGGATATAGGGTCATGTGGCTCTAAAGAGGCACTGAGGTCTAATAATGCACCATTCCCTCTACAAGTTGCTTCCAATACTAAGTTTGTTGTGTTCATCGTATTACCACTGGCCTCAATTGACATTGGGTCTCTGGATGCTACCCCCTCACCCTGAATGTCCATGGGCTCCAGCCATAGCCTTTGTTCCACACGTTCAATCTCACTAGCTACTACCCCAATAGTCCTATGCTGGTGGGCTTAGGTTGGGCAACAGGGCCGCCCACCTCTTTACCCTTGCCCATATTCTATTTCCCAGATATATATTGAGATTTCTCACCACAGCCAAGTCTCCTACTCTCAAAAATGTTGGAGAAATGACGCCAGAGGAGTGGCCCAGCACAGCCTTGTCCTGCCATGTATGGGAGCAGATGGGCCCGCTCTTGACCCAGGCACGCACCCGCGCTCGTCCCATGCAGCAGGACCGCAGAGTTCCTTTAATGCGCCTCAGGGCACGAGAGCTGGTGGTGGCCGGCATCCTGCTGCACGGGGTGCTGGGCAATGAAGTGGGTGGCCCTGCAGCCCAGTAACAAGTGTCCTGCGCAGTGGGAACGTGGAGTTGCTTTAATGCACCTCCGAGCGCGGGAGATGGTGGTGTGTGGCTTCCTGCTGCACGGGCTTCTTAGCAATGAAGTGCACGGTCCCCTGGCCCAGTAACAAGTGTTCCGCGTAGCTGGACAACAGAGTTCCTTTGATGTGCCTCCGGGCACGAGAGATAGGGATGGGCGGCCTCCTGCTGCACAGGCTGCTTGGCAATGAAGTGTGATGCCCCCCGGCCCAGTAACAAGTATATGGGCACTCAATTATCCCCTCCTTTAGTGTTTTAGCAGCTGTTATGTGTAACTATACTTTAAGTTGTCCAAACTTTGTAAGTTTAGGATTTTTTGTGTATGACTTGAAATGCTTATTTTGTGTTCTGGACACTAGCATCTCACCTACCAGGTACATAATGTCGATCTGTGCAACAGCTCCTCTTAATACTCTCCATGTGTGAAAGTATAAGGTTTGACTTTGTGAAAACGTTCCTTTGTAAATTGCCGTGACATCCTCGAGTCCTGTCAGTGCTATCCAAAACTACTAAATAAAGTAATGAGATGACTTGTACAGAATATGTGCAGACTGTGATCAGGAGAGGTGTGGGTCTACCTGAGACAAATTTCACATTAGTGAATGGATCCATGTAATTTGCATGTGTTGTCTTTCAAAGCGGCAAGGAGGTCTGTGAAGTATGTGATTGAGAGTGGCTTCAATGTATCTACTTTGTAATTTGGCATGGTGGTATTCGACACGGACAGAATATTTAAGTTATTGATGTGTTTATATATAGCACTTCTTACTACACTTAAAGAGGTTCTACTATTGCCAAATGTGGTAGTAATCAATGATGTTGCATTTGTTGACAATGGTTTGATGTTAACTTAACCTAGCCCCCCCCCCCTTGCTGTTTGTCCGCTACTTCACTATGTGCGGCTATGTATCTCCCTTTTTGTGTTCTTACTCACCCATCTGCCTGGTCTCTCTCAGTCCTGCTCTACTCTCCTACTTATCACACCTCACTTTACAATCGCTGTATACTAATTCCTGGACAACGGTATTTCTATCTACTAAATACTCTGGATGTAAGCTTTACGGAATTTTGGTTCTCACTATGATTCACATGGTCACGGTGACTCACTTTGTCTTTCATGTTTTTAGTTTGGGTCCCAATCACCTATTTGGCTTGCCATGTTCACTCAATGCTCACTTACTCAAGCTCTTACACTGATCACTGGTCACTGGTTTCTGGATTTGGAATCTTTTCTACATGGTCACCGATGAGTCCACAATCGATTCCAAACACGTATATATGCCAATTTTTGCTTTCATTACTGTTTTGCAGACTTGATGAAGTCACCTGTGTGACGAAACACGTGTTGGCTGTATCTTGATGATGGCACAATGATCTCTAGCACCTACAAATAAAGACACCATCTACAAACAAGACTTAAGACTTCTTTCAACCTCATACTTCCTCCAACCTACAACACACCATCAGGGATATTTATCCTTGCCATACTGTTGGACAATAAATTCTGTGTGCTGTGGCCATCTTGTCCCACAATGGTTTGATGTGGGCGGGTCAGGGAGGGGGTCAGCATATTCTTCAATACTCTTCATTAGGGCCCTGCTTTCTTTGGAGGTTTATGTGAAGGCTGTCTTGTAGTTTATTGCTCTGGCTGACATCATTTTGCTCCTTCAATTTCAATCACAGTTGAGATTTTCCAGTTGTGTCAAAATGTCTTGCATTTTTGTTCTGCACTATTTCTTGTGGTTTCTTAATTTATGTTTGCCACTCATGAGATGTCTGGTGCGCCATAGATGAGTGTTTTTGGTATTGTAGAGCTGATTTTCAATCGCACATGCATTTCTGTGTTGGCATCAGGACTGTGAGGGAATAATCCAGGAGTGAGTATATTTTAGGTGTTAATTTGGGTGTGGTTGAAATGTTGATGAGGTCTTGTTTGGTGACCGTACTGAATAATTGGTGTAGTAGGGGGGAGATTGTTATGGGCCCAGTATTGTGGTGCCTGGAAGCAGCAGTGAACCGATGGCCCTTTCCAATTCATAGTAGAACGTTTGGGTTTGTATTGTTATCATGTCTAAAAAGTTCCACTTTTCCTATCTCTACGAAATTAGAATGTTTGATTTTGTGCATTTTTTAAATAATTGTTTTTACATTTTCTCTGTAGACAAATGGAGTTCATTGGGATTTATAATCTCCAACACGTGTATACAGGGTATAACAATATAACTGTATCATAGTCTAAGCTGTTACTAAATTCTTTCCAATGGATATCTAAAACAAAGCTTCTAAAATAATCAACTGAAAAAGTTACAGGATTCCATCTCACCAACCCTGAAGTGTCCTTTGCCTGTGTTTTCCTGTACTGTGGGAGCCTTCTTGTGAGAAGTGAGATCTGGAGTGTGGCATGTACCAGTAAAGGTAGACTAACTATAATTTTGCACATAGGGTCGCAAACACAGACTATTGTGTGGGGGGGCATGTCTAGATCTTCTATAAAGAGGATAAGGGAGTAAAGTTAGGGGGCTAATTGGGGATCTACGACTCTACTGACTGATGGCGTAGTTCCTATTGTGTTGGCTCAGAAGAGGGAAACCATGAGTTCAGGAAGGTTTATCATCAGCACTTCCATAGTCCCTAAATTCAAGCACCAGCTCATCCCACATCATCAATATCAGCTGTCTCCAGAGGCCTTATTTTTTTCTTCTCGGAAGAGCACCTTCTCCACCTTTTTCCAGTGCAATGCATAATTTTTCCATGCAGTAATATTGTTGGTTAGGACTGACTCCCATCTCCTAGTTAAGCTAATAAAACTGTAAGATCTGGGAACTTTGTTGTGATCTTGGCTTTTCGGGATCTAGGCGATATGCCCAATAGACAAGCTTTCATGATAGTAAATTGTTCATTAAGTCAGATATCCCAGAACAAGAGGTGTCTCAGGCAAGTCCATAGCATACAAGAAATGTTTGCTGAGGAATGGCGGCATCTAGGGCACTTGAACTATGCTTTTGGGTATATCTGTCTCAACTTATGGGTTGTGAGGTAGGCCCTGAGCAAGATGTTAAAATCTTTAGGTTTGAAGCAGGCATTTCTAGAAACATTCCAGAAACCTTCCAAAGGTACTCTACTGCCCTTTGCCATTCCTTAATAATTTAGCCACAGGTGGTATTTGCCTCTCAGTGCTCAACGAGGAATTGCAGAGATAGTGCAGTGTGTTCCTTCATCACTTTGTAGATCCAAGTAATCAGTCTAAGGGCGTGACCTATGGTGTAAAGAGTTTGTATGAGGGAGTGTATAGGAGGTTTAATAGGGGTGGTGTCCCACAGCCATTTAAGAGAGTGTCTAATCCTATCATATAGTGGGAACTGGCCTTCCTGCAGGTCATAGGTCTGTCAGTGTCTGGAAATCATGGAGTGTTCCTTCTTCATGGGGATCTCCTAGTGCGTGTAGGCCTTCCTCTCCCCATTGTGTGTTAGTTCTCTGGGTGTAAGGGTACCTAACCTTGTAAGAAAGCCTTGTTAGGGTAGTACCGTTTTAGCTGGTCGTGGTGTACAAGTATATATAAGACCTCGTTTCATACTGTTAAACGCTGCTCAAAGTAGAAGGGGCAGCTCCCTAAGTGGTTTCGAATCAGGAACAACACTTTGTATAATTGTCCTCCATGGAGTTAATCTGTAGAGAGTCCCATTTCACCCAAATGATGTCAGCTAGCCAGTAGGTAATACATTGAAAGTGAGCTGCGAGATAATGGTCACAGAAATCGTGGGTGGCCACACCACACTTATTGGGGGAGAGTGTTAGCTTTGCTAGGCCCACCTTGCATCCTCCCCTACTCCATTTTCACCTATAAGCAAGGAAAAAAGTAGAGTCTAATAAACTAAAAGCACCAGAAGTAGAATCTACTGTACCTAAAGGGGAAGGTCCGTAAAGTAATAAAGAAGATGTAGCGTGTACTGAAGTACCGAAAGTAGAATCTACTGTTCTGAAAGGGGAAGGTCCCTAACATAATAAAGAAGATGCTGAAGCATAATGATTTTTAAAATTGAGATTTTCCTAGCCTTGGTGTCTGAAAGGCTAGATTTTATTAAAGACACGGAGGCGAGTATTATGCAGTCTCTTCTTGCTTTAATTTTTAATAGCAGCCAAGTAAAAGGACTACAGTACCCAGAAAAAACACAAACTACAACAATGACATCATAGCTGAACAGCCAATAGGGTATCATACAGCAATACTAACTGTGAGCAACAAGTCCTCTTTTCTTGATGCAAAACTAAAGAGGAGATGTAACAAACAAAACGGCATAGAAAATAGAAAATAGAAACCAAAGTCACAATGTTCATGCAACAATCTCGAAAATGGCGAAAGCGGAGTGCCGTCTGGGAAGAATAGATGTTGAAGGGCGAATCCAAAATTGGTAGGAGTTGTTCGAGTGAATCATGACGAGCCAACGCTGGAAGAGGGAGTTGGCACTGAAACAAAGATAGAGGGCGGGTTAAAACAGTGGTGGGATAATACTCGCCTCCGTGTCTTTAATAAAATCTAGCCTTTCAGACACCAAGGCTAGGAAAATCTCAATTTTATTACAAGACCGGAGGCTCATATTATGCATGTTCAAAGCATAGCAATGACTGAATCTGAAACATGAGAAATCGGCTTACAATAAAAAGTTCTAAACTTACTTTCATTTGACCAATCTGCAGACTTGAGAATATCCTGTAAAGAGGATCCTGCCCAAAAGGTGCGAGAGGCCATAGCACCTCTAGCCGAATGGGCCCCGAAGGAACCTATATCAATGCCAGCTAGGGACATGACCCATTTAACCCAACGAGCCAGAGTAGGGGAAAAAACAGGATTATGTGGTTTCTGGAAAGAAATAAGTAGTTGGGAGGCAGAGGATGATCTCAAATCTGCAGTACGAGTCACATAACTTTTCAAACAATTTCCAACACATAGTTTGGGTTGAGAGGGAAAAAATGGATAATTAACACAAGCTAAATTAGTTTTTGTACGTCGCTTGACCTGGAAAGAAACACCAAGGGGGGAGAAGAAAAAGGAAGTAACATCCAATGCCTTAACGTCTGAGACACGTTTGATAGAGACTAGACATAAAAGCATGGTTAATTTGGCCGAAAGCTGTTTGAGAGAGAGCAAATCATTATTGGGCCAAGAGGTGAGAAATCGTAATACCAGATTAACGTCCCACATGACATTATATTTAGGAGACGGTGGAAAAACGTATCTTACTCCCTTTAATAATTGGCAGACGAGAGGATGTTCACCAATTGGCCTACCATCGACTCTTTGATGTTCAGCAGAGATGGCAGATCTGTAAATGTTAATAGTGCGATAGGCCTTACCTTGAGAGGCTAAAGAAGCCAGGAAATGTATAACTAAAACTACATTAGCTGAAAAGGGATCTGAATTCCTGTCCAAACACCAGCTGCTCCAAAGGGCCCATGCGGACTTGTAGGCTCTGGAGGTTCCAGGGGCCCTGGCCTGCTGGATGAATTTAGCAGCATCTTCCGAAATTCCTGGGGTTCTCCAGGACGACCCGAAATTCTCCAGGCTATGAGGGACAGGGAGCCGCTGAGAACTAACTGATGTTGTTGGCCTTGGGGATCTAAGAGGAGGTCTGGAAAGTGAGGAAGCCAGACGGGTCGATCGATTGCCAACTCCAATAGAATTGGGTACCACGGTTGGGTCTGCCAGAAAGGAGTTACGAGTACCAGAGTGGACAGTTGTCTGCGTACTTGAGCAAGAACCCGGGAAATGAACAGGAAGGGAGGAAATGCATAAAGAAGGGATGACGGCCAAGTCTGAAGGAAAGCATCCGTGGCTAGAGCCTGCGGATCTGGCCTCCAACTGAAAAAGGAAGGAAGGTGAGAGTTGAGGCGAGAAGCGAAGCGAAAAGATCTATGGACATTTCGCCAAAGATGGAAGTAAGATGCCTGAATATTGAAGGGTGCAATTGCCAATCGCTGGAATCTTGAAGATGTCTGGAATACCAATCCGCTACTGTATTCAGCCTGCCTGGCAGAAACACTGCCTTGACCGAGATCCGACGAGGAAGACAATACTCCCAAAGATGCTTCGCCAACGTGGAAAGAATCTTGGATTTGGTACAATCTAGGTGGTTGATATACCTGACCGCGGACAAATTGTCCATCCTGAGGAGGATGGTGCAACTTACTCTGTTTTTTGCAAAAGTGCGGATGGCAAAGGAACCTGCAAGCATCTCTAAACTGTTGATGTGCAAGAAGGACTCCTTCAGAGACCATGCGCCCCCAGTCGAGAACTGACCACATCTTGCGCCCCAACCAGTCCGACTTGCATCGGATTCTAATAAAAGATCTGGGGAGGCAGAAAAGATAGTTCTGCCGTTCCAGGCATCTAGATGTGTCAACCACCACAGAAGTTCTTCCTTGGATTCGGCGTCTAGGACCAAGGGATCCGAATAAGCGAGACCCTTGTGAAGATGACGGATCTTGAGCCGCTGAAGGGCGCGATAATGTAAAGGACCTGGGAAGATGGCTTGAATAGAGGAAGCCAAAAGTCCTACTAGACGTGCCAGAGTCCTGAGGGAGATATGAGGGAGAGATAGGGATTGACGAATCTCTTTCTTGATTAAGGATACTTTGTGTTGAGGGAGCTGCAGCACCGACAGAGTAGTGTCTATTAGAGAACCGAGAAACTCTAACTTTTGAGTCGGAATTAGGACCGACTTCTGAAAGTTGATAAGAAAGCCTAGGCTGAGAAGAAGGTTCTGACAAAGTTGAAGATGGTCTAGAAGCAGACGTTTGTCCTGTGCCATCAACAGAAAGTCGTCTAAATAAAGGATTAGACGAACTCCGTGAGAACGGAGAAAGGCCGCGACGGGTTTGAGAATTTTGGTGAAACACCATGGTGCGGAAGAAAGCCCGAAGGGAAGAACTCTGAATTGATAAAAGGAGTCTAGCCACTGGAATTGAAGGAATTTCCTGTGTGAGTGATGAATTGGCACTGTGAGGTAAGCATCCTGAAGGTCTAATCTGACCAGCCAATCGTGCTGAAGCAGAATGTCCCTGAGATGGAGAATAGTTTCCATCTTGAAGTGGCGATAAACGATAAAGTTGTTGAAAGCCTTTAGGTTCAACACCAAACGAAATTTCTGATTTTTCTTTTGGACGAGGAAGATGGTGCTGAGGAACCCCGAAGGGTCGAACGGGACGGGTTCTATCGCACGCTTGGAAAGGAGAGAGTGGATTTCGACGCGCAGAAGCTCGGTTTGAGCTTGGGAAAAAACCAGGGGAAGAGGAACACGGGATTGAATTGGGGTTTGATAAAATTCTAACAGGTACCCTTGAATGGATTGAATTACCCAGGGATCTGAGGTGAGAGAAAACCATGAATTTAGAAACAGAGCCAGTCTGCCTCCTACTGGAGGAAGGCCAGAACTGGAAACACTTACCGGAGGTTTGGTCTCCCCTGTTGGCGTAGCCCCTGTGACGGTAGCCTCTTGATCGACGGGGATAGAATCTTGGTTTGTATCCCGTGTAGGTCTCAAGCTGGGATTGCTGATTGTAGGAGTCTCTGTTGGCGTATTGGCCTCTGATGGAGCGGCCGGCAAAGCGACTCCTGCCTTTGCCGGCCCTGGCAAAAACCTGAGATGAAAAGATCTTTTTCATAGAAAGTTGGGCCTTGTCCAGGGAGGCAAAGGTGGACACATATTTCCCCAGATCTTTGATGAAAGAGTCCCCGAATAATTGGCCCTTAGCCAACGGGCCATCATCCTTGGAGGCTAAAGAGGCCAGTTTAGGATCAATCTTTAATAGGAGACTTTTCCTCCTTTCAATAGATAGCTGAGTATTGGCATTCCCCAGCATGCAGATAGCGCATTGCGCCCAGTTCGAAAGAACTTCAGGATCTATAGAACTGTTGTCCATTTTAGCCTCTTCTGCCAAGTCAAAAATTCTGGTGAGAGGACCCACCAAATCCAGGAGCTTGTCCTGACAACCTGACCAAGCTCTATCAACGCCCTTCTTGGGATCTTTGCCAAATTTGGTGAAAAACATCAGCATGTTGGGATCAATAACCGGGGTTGAAGTAATGTTATCCGGTAGAGAGGGACGAGGACACTCAGACTTAAGCTTATTGCGAGTAGCTTTGTCGAGGGGATGGCGTAAAAAGAATGAAACATAATCAGCAACATGATCAGAGGGGTACCACTCCTTTGAATTTGGATGAACCATGAAGGAAGGGTCGAATAAGGGTTCGCCAGCATGGTCAACCAAAACATGAGACACAGGGTGAACGTCACCACCGTCACTCGGAGAAATTTTATGCCTTTTCTCCAGAGGACCACACAAAAATGGATCTGCAGATCCGTCCATATCATCATTATGACTGGAATCATCATCGTCATCATCAGTGTCTCTCAATTGTGTAACATGCACTGGAGAAGGAGGGGGACCCGATTTAGATACCTCCCGGGTGGAAGGACCAGAAGAAACACCTTTGGACAGCACCGGGAGGGTGGCCGCACGTTTCTTGCCTTTGTTAACAGGCAACTTGGAAGAAGACATAATTTTGGAAAAGGAGGCTTCTAAATTTTTTGTGATATCTGACATGGAAACAGCCACTGCCTGTTGAACAGAGTCCTTAATAAAGGATTTTAAATTTTCTTGAAAGACTTGGGAATCTTCTTCCTCAGTCATAATGACAAAGCCAGTAAAATATACTAAAATAAGTATATAAAATAAGTATATAAAAAATAATAAACCTGAAATCTATAGGAAACTGGAGAAACAGGGGTTAAATGTGAAGAAAAAGGGAGGGAGTGGCTGAAGGGGCAGGAACCAGGAAATAGGGGCGGTTACTAAGATGAAAGCAGAACCTGAGAGGAGACCGAAAGCGTCAGAGCGGCTGAAACGAGGTGCAGAGACCAGCCGGGAGAAAAACGAGCGAAAATACGCTCGAAATGCGGGACGCGGTGCGGGCCCTGTCAAGAAGGTATGACAGGAATGCTAGGAATGCCTGCGCGTGCACGCGCGCGCCTACAACGGCCGAAAAACGACTGTTGAAAGACGCGCTGCAGAGAAAATAGAAGACGCGCGTTTAAGCAGGAACACCAAACGCGCGTTTACACCGAAACATAGTGCAATGAGAAATAAGTGAAAACAGTTTGTATAACATAATATGGAGAAAATAATGGAGGTACTTATCTTGACTGCGAGCAGCAAGAAAAGAGGACTTGTTGCTCGCAGTTAAGATATTAGTATTGCTGTATGATACCCTATTGGCTGTTCAGCTATGATGTCATTGTTGTAGTTTGTGTTTTTTCTGGGTACTGTAGTCCTTTTACTTGGCTGCTATTAAAAATTAAAGCAAGAAAAGAATGCATAATATGAGCCTCCGGTCTTGTAATAAAATTGCTCTACGGCCTGGGATTTTCAGGGGTAGGTGGATCCAAAAGGCTACCTGGGACTTTCAGGGGTAGGTGGATCCAAAAGGCTACCTGGGACCTTGGCGACCTTATTGCTGTTGCCAGGTTTCCATCTAATAGGTCTGTCTGTCCATAGTAGATGTTAGCCCACATGTATCAAAAGGTAGCAGGAGCTCATTGCAAAGGCTGATTGCCTAATGTGACTGCCAGCTTTGGTTGCATCTGCAATAATTGAAAGACATATGACTTCTTATGATTGACTATTAGACCAGAGATGTCATGAAAGCTGATCAGCATAGTCGAGATTGGGGTGAGATCTGCTGTCACTTCTTAGACATATAATAACATCGTATCCGCAAGTGAGGAGATGGCATATAATGATTCTGCTAGTGGCATGAGTAAAAACTGGATCTGCTGGCGCAGTTTCACAGTGGCAGGCAGTGCTTGAAATGGAAAAATTAAAGTGCAGGTTCTCTGTGCCAGAGTACCTGCTTGTTTCCGAGAAGTGCCGGTACTCTCCAATTAAAAGTATTACTTTTTTCTTGAGATGTGCCGGTACTCTCCCTATCAAAATAAAAAAGTGCCGGTACTCCGTGCCGGACAGTACCGGCCCATTTGAAGCACTGGTGGCAGGTTCAGTGACAAAAGCAAATAATAAAGGGGACAATGTGCAACCCAGGCTTGAACCTCTGGGTGTGCTGCAAGTCGTCAATACGTTTGCCAGTTTTCACAGTCGCATTCACCTTCATATATAGATGTTTGATGCAATCGCGCATTTGTTAACCAATCCCATATCGACTAAAGAATTGGAGGAGATGCGGCTATTGAGTGTGATGTCATAAATGTATGTGGGTCTCCTTTGAGCTCCTCCCACCTCAAATGCAACACTTGATTGTCAGATATATTATACCGTTGAGGCTCCTCTGGCTAAACATCTTTGCAGTTGGAATGCTTGGTTCTCTGATACTTTATAGAGTTTACCTGCCCCCCTTCTCTGTAGCTACAGCACTTGATTGAGAAATGTCATAATCCCTGTCAAGTTTTCCTACCCTCACCTCGGTACAGTTTGAATGTTTTATTAGGTGCGCTGATAATGGTTGTGGGACGTCTTTGCCCCCTTTAGCTACAGAAACAACAGTTGGTTGAGTTAACTCGCAATTTCTACTAGCTCCCCTCTCCCCACTTCTGTGAGTGTGAATTGCTTGATTGTGTGATGTCAGAATGGGACGGGGACTCCTTTGCCCTCTCTCGCTTTGCATCTGCAGTACTTATGGGATGTAATGATCCCTGTGAGTTTTCTGTATCCCCCCTCTGCGCAGCTGCCAATTGTGATTCGGTGATGTCATAATGTACATGAGGTTCCTCCGACTCCTTCCCACTTCAGTCAGAACATTCGCAGTAAAATAAGCCTCCATCTTCTACGTTCATTTATTGCAGGCTGCTTACATATTATTATAATGCAAATGAGGCTCCTCTACCCGTCTTCATTATCAGTGACGATCCTTGTGTGACGTCAGACGCCTTCAAGTGACAACGCCTCCACCTATCCAGAGTAGCCATAGTGCTACACAGAATCATAATTGTATGGTTTCCCTTGATACGAATGATGTCCCTGAGCAACTGACAAAACAGTGTAGAAATTATACAATAATGAAACTCTTGAATGACTTTCTCACTCTTACGGACAGGCGTGTGATGTGAACACTCATGTAAGATTCAGGTTTTAGAACGTTCTTTGCATAATACTAAGTATGCAGTGAATTTAAGATGATGATTCGGCAAAGGTAGTTATATCACATGTTATGGAAACAGCTACTAGCTTGGCAGTTTCCCTCTCGCACAGTTTCTATATTTATTATTCGCAGCGTTCCACTCACGGCAAGTTGTAGTTCCAGACTGAAAATCTATGTTGGTCTGCAAGTTATGATGCTTCGTTAACTATTTTATTTCCTGACCACCGGGGATAACGTGTTTTCATTTACATTTGTAACCTGCCCTCCTCTTAAAAAGGTTTAAAACGTGTTTACAATAATTAAAGTAGGGAAATATGCAGGGTTGCCAAGTGCGTGTCCTGTATTAAGGACTGGAGTTAGTGCTCGAGCTTGCTGGCGTCTGTGCTCTTTATCCTGCCTGCGGATTCTGCGTCTGATTCAGTGGACAAAAATGTCACCTCTTTATGACTGCAGAATCCTGTCTCCGGGTGTTGGCTCCAAGCCGTCCTCTGCAGAGTCTGCTGGCTTCAGTCTCTCTGCGCCCTCCCTTGTAATAGCATCAACTATTCTGTGAATTTCCAAGACAGATTAGGAGCATCGTCAACACAGCGTTCCAGTGGCATGCCTGCAGAGAACTGTTCCAGGCGCTTCGATACGGTCCCATGTGCATGCCGAGAACTTGCCAAAGCAGACCGCAAGTGAACTCTTTTAAGCAGTGATTCCCAACCTTTTGCCTTTAGTGGAACCACACTTTATCAATACTGGAAAGGGGACCTCCACTGAACCATTATTAGATTCTGAGGACCCCCACTGAGTCATTACTTAAAGTTGGGGACGAAATATGTTAATATTATTTAATTTTCTAAGCAGTCGCCGACCCCCTGAGGAGGCTTCGGGGACCCTAGGAGTCCCTGGATCACAGGTTGGGAACCACTGCTTTTAAGCATTGTGACACTGTAGTCACCTTTAAGGGATCACCGGAGTTGTAAATAATTGTGAACTCTTGTGACATCTACGGTTGCCTGGGAAGATGCAAAATCATATACATTTATTATTTCAGAAAGCAGGTAGAGTCAGCCTTCTGTTGAACTATTAATTTCCCCTCAAGGTTTTATCAGATTCTTCCCATGAGAAGAGCTTGGCATCTGCTCTGTGCCTCTCTGTAGGTTTCGATTACATCATATGTTCCAGCTTCCATTCAATTGCATTGACAAAAGTGTATAAATGTAGCACGTAAATGTGCAGGTTTTACCTTGACATGCACCAGCTGACCAGAGGCGAAGCACTGGTCCGCAGATTATTTAACTGTCTTTCCTATTTTGTATTCTTGATGGCTAATTTGGCATTAAACATACATTAGACTTTTGTGCGCTATCCTGCGTGTCTCTTCTTTTGCACCTCTGTGCATGGCTGGTAAAAGAATAGGCTGCTGCCCAGGGTGCCACCAGCATAGTATGCCAGATTTACATCAGCCACTGATTGCAGACCCTTTTCTGTCGGGAATGGGTGGTCAGAGAAGAGCTAAGTCACAGGGAAATACTTGGTCCAGTCCCACTGGTGTGGTCTGTTTACCAGTGGATCCCTACTCCCCTAGTGTTCAGTTGTCATGCCTGATGGATGAGGGATGCAGCTGTGATTGCTTTATAGATTCAGTAGCACATTTATTAAAATCATAAGGGCCCGGTTCAGAGGAGAGGGCAATAATGGGGCTACCTAATGAAAAAAAAACTCCTTAAACTTCCCTTCATGGTGACAGAACGTTCACAAACACTAGCCTTGACATTGCCGGAAATGCAGAAAATGGTGTTGGACTGCGGCCCAATTTGGGCCACCATTTGTGGCAGTGTTACCACTGTGAAAAACACCCTGTAATATATACCTGTCTTGAACGGAAAGCTCTGCAACTATACCTATCATGCTGAAATGCCCAAGTGGGCCTTTGTGTCCTATTGGAGCTCAGAGCTGTAATACTGTAGCCATCCTCTATGGACAGTAAGAGGAAATTTGAATTTCTTTGGGAGCAGTTTTCACATGTGGGCTGGCAGAGAGCAGGTAAATCCCCTACTCTGCTTTCCACGGGGTGCAATACAACTATCTTGTGCTGAGTGGTGTGATCCAATGCTAAAACGAACCAGCACCAAACAACATTCCTTTTTGGACAAAAATCCCTTATACCTAGCAGGCTTTCTGCCCCCTCCTCAACTACAATGGTTAAATGCATCATGCCATTATCACTGTGAGGCTCCCCTGTCTCCATCTCTACTGCGAGTTGATAATTCAGTTATGCCATGATGCAGGTGAGGTGCTTCTGTCCCCTTCCTGTGCATTCGGAGAATTTGTCTGAAATCAATGCATTTCCTGTGGGAGTCACTTGCATCACCCCGTGCAACTATAGTGTTTCAACCAATGATACTTCATTACATTTTTTAAACTACTGGATGCAAGGCTGGCCTTGATGAGTTGGCAATGTGTTGTAGTAATGACATAAAATTGAATGTTTTCAAAATCTTGCTACCTCAGACTAAGGGGTGGCCATTTTATATGACCATAAGTCCTACATTTATGTATTCATGTGTGTATGCATATATGTATGGATGTACGTAGGTTGTAGTTCTATAGTGCAAACCTAGCTAAAAGACAATGGAGTGTTGTACCAAGTCCTCCTTGAAAAGTTGTGCTTTCCTGCCCTGTATGTGTTTTTTGTCCTGACATATATCTTTCCTTTTGTGAACTTGACAATTTGCAAGCAGACTGGGAGTTGTTGTGCTGTTCAGCTGCAGAACCAGCTTTGCTGACAAAGGGGTCACACATCATAGACCCAAAAAACTGTTTGAGAGTGGCTATTCCCACCTCTTTCTAGGTTTGTAGGCGACTGGCTGAGGTGTCAGCATCATTCCCATCCAGGGACACAGATGCTTTTACTTATATGGAAGAAAGCCGTTTAGAGGTTTGTTCAGTCATTTGCATTTGGCACCTGCAGTACCTGGCCCTTCCTCATCTGTGGGACATATGTGGATTAAGTACCTAGGTTGTGTTTGTGAGTGCAGTTTACAGAACTATGATGCCTGGTGTATATGACCAAGTCAGGTGTCAAATGCTCTAAATGTTACGACATAATGCAATGCAATGGTAGTCGTTACTGGGAACACAGTGTGCATGGGTGGATACAATGCTGGTCTCCATGCATGCTGTGCCTTGTCCATGTTGGGCAAGATAACTTGAATGCCACTCTTTCAGCTCTCCCCCAAACAATCCTACTTGTTGGATGGTAGAGGCTTACCATCAACATTCTATGTTTAGAACGGGTGCCCCTGGCAGCCTCAATAGAAGATGGTGACCCACCACTACATCTGCCCCTGTGCACATGCTAAAATAAATTAGAACCTGATTTATACTTACAGGCTTTGATTATTTAGCCACAAATCCACTCATGTATGATTACCTGTTAAACTTAAAAAAAAAGCACAAAATGTTTGCAGTTGCATCATGCCCAGAGAGGAAAGCACATCATTGAGATGATCTAAAAATTACAATTGTACAATCATCCTCATTACTGATGTTTTTAGTTATGATTATATACAGTTGTTGCATTTCCAGGGGAGATTTTCATTTCCAAAGGCTTCCAGGACACATATAGTGAAAATGGAACCTTATTGTGACATTGTAACATTTTTAGGGTTTGGTTTACTCTGTAAAAACATGGCATATTGTAACCTATATAAATGACAAATAGCAACAACAGTGTGGATAGTGTAGATGTGAATATTTAGGAGGACTTTGCTGGATCTTTCATTGTTAGAGCAACATAAATAAGGTGTTCTGTTTAATCTAGTACTTGTGTATGACAATGGTACCACTTTGTGTGACGCCGTAGGGATCAGTGGCGCCGCCTTCGTGGGCCGCTGTCGGATCAACGGTCCGCATTTCGGACAGACGGTCCTGCCGCGGGCCACTTTTTGGCCACCAACCTGCTTTTTGGGCCGTGGCGTAGCCTGGGAGTCCTCTGTTGGGCTCTGGGTCACACTGCGCTCATTTGCGGCCTCCATAGTTTGCTCACCTGTTTTTTGGATTTATTTTCCTTTATTCTTTTTTTTTCTCCTTCCTTGGTCATATATTCTTCTTCCCAGGAGTCTGAGTTTTCTTCTCTGCGTCAATTAATCAATCAATCAGTGTATTCATAGAGCGCACTACCACCCGTGAGGGTCTCAAGGCGCTCAGGGGGGGAGGGTGCTGCTACTGCTCAAATAGCCAGGTTTCGAGCCGCTTCCTGAAAGTCAGCAGGTCTTCGGTCTGTCGTAGGGGCAAGGGAAAGGTGTTCCAGGTCTTGGCGGGCGAGGTGGGAGAAGGATCTGCCTCCGGTAGTCGCTCTTCGGATGCGGAGGACGGTGGCGAGGGCGAAGTCAGCTGAGCGGAGTTGGAGGGAAGGGGTGTAGAAGGTGAGTCGTCTGTTGAGGTAGGCTGGACCTGTGTTGTGGAGCGCCTTGTGTGCGTGGGTGAGGAGCTTGAAGGTTATCCTTTTGTTGATGGGGAGCCAGTGTAGGTCTCTCAGAAGAGGAGTGATGTGGCTGTGGCAGTGGTCATCGAGGATCAGGCGTGCAGAGGCGTTTTGTATGCGTTGCAGTGGTTTGAGGAGTTTGGCCGGGGCTCCTGCATAGAGGGTGTTTCGGTAGTCAAGTTTGCTGCTGACGAGGGCTTGGGTGACTGTTCTTCTTGTATCTGTGGGGATCCATCTGTAGATCTTGCGAAGCATGCAGAGGGTGTTGAAGCAGGTTGAGGAGACAAGGGAGGCGAGGCCAATGCTGTCGCACACAACTCCCTTGGAATGTGCACTGTCTGCCATAGAAGACACTGCGCATTCTGAGGGTGCTGAAAGGGTGATCCCTGCACTGCCTACAACATGGTCACGAGCAGTGCTGGGGCTCCCCTGTGTTCCCCAACTCTGCCTTTCTGCCAGCCTTTCATGGCAGGGACCCCTTACATGAAAAGGCTGGCATAAAGGAAAGTCGTGATCAGCACGGAGGTGCCGAACTCAGCACCACCGCGGTTGACCACGACTTTCACCGCTGCCAACCCGTCAGGATCATAATGTGGCAGTCGGACTGCCACCACAAGTTTGGCACTCTCGTGACTGCCAAACTCATAATGATGCCCTTTGTTCCTTTGAAGAACTTAATGGAAGCAAAACGTCATGATGGTAGGAATGTACCTTTGTGAAAACTGAACGGTTTAAGTTACAGGAGATTTACTCCTTGAAAATTTGTCAGTGTTTTACTGTTGAATGAATATTTAAAATGAAATAAAAGATGTGAGCTCAACATTTACCAATATTCCATGGAGTCTTACTGAAGAAGCCTTACTGAAGGCACACATCTGTGAAAAGTTTGCTCTGCCTAGTTTCAGTGTTACCACAGATAGGGGTGGGCACAACTGGCAGAGTTTCATTCCGTGGAATTCTACGGAATCACTTTAAAATTCTATGGAGTTCCGCAAATGGGCAGAGTGGGCACCGCAATGTGTAGTGCATACCCCTCGGTGCTGTTACATGAGTATGTAAGGGCACCAAGAGTTATTCAGTGCACTGTAGTGCATACTCCTCAATGCCCTTACTTGCATACTTATTTAAGGGTACCAAGGGTTGGCAGTGCATTATAGTTCAGTGCGTACCCCTCGGCACCCTTTCATAAGTATTTAAGGGCAACAAGGGGTATCCATTCCTGTGCATACCTTTCAGTGCCCTTACATACTTATGTAAGCTCATCAAGGGGTATGCAGAGCAATGAAGTGCAATGCATACCTCTTGGTGCCCTTACATAAGTATGTAAGAGATCCGATGTGTATCCATTCCTGTGCATACCACTCAGCACCCTTACATACTTATTTAAGGGAAACAAGGGGTATACCCTGCTCTGCAATGGGTTAAACAGGGCTGGACGAGAGAGCAGTCCCTCTATATTTAAAATTAACTTCAGATTAAAGTTTAATCTGAAATGGTTTTTAAACACAGAGGCACTGCTCCCTTTTCCAGCCCTGTTTAAAACCTTTTATAGTGCTGATTTGATTCCACCGTCAGAATGCCGGATTTAATTAATAAGTCTGCGTTGTATGAGTAACACAGAGGCGGTCATTCTGACCTTGGCGGACGGCGGAGGCCGTCCGCCAAGGTACCGCCGTCAGAACACCGCACCGCGGTCGAAAGACCGCGGCGGTGATTCTGACATTTGCCCTGGGCTGGCGGGCGGCCGCCAAAAGGCCGCCCGCCAGCCCAGGGCAAATCAACCTTCCCACTAGGATGCCGGCTCAGAATTGAGCCGGCGGAGTGGGAAGGTGCGACGGGTGCAGTTGCACCCGTCGCGTATTTCAGTGTCTGCTGGGCAGACACTGAAATACTTTTTGGGGCCCTCTTACGGGGGCCCCTGCCGTGCCCATGCCATTGGCATGGGCACGGCAGGGGCCCCCAGGGGCCCCGCGGCACCCCCTACCGCCATGTTGCAACTTATACTCCAGTAAGTGCATCCATTGTCTTTTCCTGGGAAGGTCAGTCTTACACATACTACGCTATACAATGTTTCCCTAGCTAGTATAGCATCTTCTAGCAAGCAGTTTCTCATGAGAATGAACTTCAGCTACGAGCACATGGTCAGTACAGTGGAAAATCATAATTTAATTCTCTAAACAGCCATTTTATAAACGCCCAAAATACCGCTTGACATGAGGCTGTGCAACTAGACCGAAGTCCTCCCTAAGTTAAGAACTATGATTAATAAAGCTAATCCATAACCTTTAATATGACACATTACTACATTAATCAAACATAAGCTCAACATTTCATATTAAAAAGCCATTAATAAGTACACTTCGTGAACATTGGCGGTGACTCAAGTTGGCGCACATTCAAATGATTGCATTATTTTTTTCTAAATTAGTACATCTTCTATGCAAATTCAATACTTGGAATACACAAATATTCATTAATAAAATTCAGCGTTAACAGAAGTCTTTACCATTTTCCTCAGAATTACATTAAAGAGACAAATGATAAAAGGTCAGAAAAGTATGAGTGACTCACTAAGCATCCTTGTAAAGTTGCTGAAAGGGCAGGAGATGGTATTCTCTCATATGTTACAGTTTGTTGCCACAGATGGCACAGCTCCAACCATTGTGCCATCTACTTCCTCCACACCACCATTCACAGAATAATCACCCCTAAGGTGTAGAAGCTGTTCTGCTCAAATAGCCTAATCTTCTGCCCTCTAGGGGACATGCAATGAAGAAAGGCAGACATCAGACTGATGGCATTTCAGTAAAAGCAATACAAGTTTAAATAGCAGGTGGCATGTTTGCTGCTCTAATCCAAGTTTGGACTTACATATTCTTATTGTTTCTAAAAATTACAGTGTAGTTATTGGTATATAAATAATCCTTTCTTTAAAATGGTATATCTGACAAGTGGAATTGTATGTCATATATATTTCTTTCAAATAAACTCTGCAAACAGTGATATGGTTGATACCTGATCACCTTTCACTCTATTTTAACCATATCAAGAACATCCGTTGTTAAAGGGATTCTGGGGTGTCCCTTAGGTGTTGTTATTGCATATGACCCTGTCAGATAACTATCAAAACTGTTTCCTGGAATATGGTTGAGCCCATCCTGGCTTATAGGGACCAGGATAAGACCCAATTATGAAGCATGTGAGTAATAGGGTGGGTGAGGGTCCACAAAAAACAAATAGGGTTTTTTCTCTTGGCTTCATTCTAACTCCAGGACCGTCTAGTGTGAAGTAACACAAAAGGGTTATAGGATACTTGACAAGCTATAAAGTGATAAGGGAGGCAGTATCCTGTAGCCTCATAAAATGTATCTCTCCCCCTATTCCTAATAATACGTTTTTATCCTGGGTTCTTGGTGAATGAGTGTATTTTTAGTGCACCGCTTAACACAGATGTTTTATGTTGTAAGCAATGTCAGGCTATGGCCCTCATTACAACCCTGGCGGTCGGTGATAAAGCAGCGGTAATACCGCCAACAGGCCGGCGGTAAACAAATTGGTACCATGAGGGAAACCGCCAACACAGACAGACACTTTAACACTCCGACCGCCATGGCGGTAGAAACAAACACCGCGGCAGTAACCGCCAACAGACAGACAGAAAACAATGTACCGCCCACACTATTACAAGGCACCAATCCGCCAGCTTTTCCGGGGCGGTACCAACGCCATCAAAAGCACGGCGGAAACAGTACACAGAAGGGAAAACACTCACCTCTCGACACCCAACGAGGAACCAGGATGCCATGGATCCCGAGTTACAGGTCCTGCCCATGTTGGTTTACCTCCTCATCTACCAGGAACATCAAAGACGGCGGCGACAACGACGGTGAGTACTGCACCTAGTACACAGGAATAAGAGGGTGACACACACACGCAACAGCACAACCCCCACCCTCCACCCACAACAACATACACACACACACACATCCAATAACATCACAGATACACCCCGTCACCCCCTGGAAGAATGCAAGGAACAAATGAAATGAGTTTAACGAGTGTAATAATCGAACAATCAGGTAGCCCAAGATAACTTGAAATCATCAGTGTATACAAATATTTACAGCAAGTAGACAAGTCCGTACACTGTCCCATTAAATGTCCGTGGACCAGTGGTCCTGAAAAGCATGGGCGAAGCCCACAAATGACACCTGACTTAAAACGGAGAGAATACTGCAGGGGCATCAGGTTGAAAAAAACACAGGCACCTAAGGGGGAAGGAGAGGGGGGGCACCTCAGCCAGATGATGGGACGACGCCACTGCTCCTCGAGGGGGCTCCATGCCCACTGCTTGCCCCTGGGGAGTGCAAAGCCACAGTCTCTCAAGTCTCTCAAGTGGGTGGTTTGCCCACTGCTTGGTCCTGGGGAGTGCAAAGCCACAGTCTCTCAAGTGGGTGGGTTGCCCACTGCTTGGTCCTGGCGAGTGTAAAGCCACAGTCTCTCAAGTGGGTGGTTTGCCCACAGCTTGGTTCTGGTGAGTGCAAAGCCACAGTCTCTCTAGCGGATGCTGTTCTCCACTGGTTCTGGAGGGGGCCTGTTTCCCAGAGTGTTTCATCCTGCCAAGGACTGGGGTAGTGGATGCTGTTTTCCACTGGTTCTGGAGGGGGCTTGGTGCCCAGAGTGCTTCATCCTGCCAAGGACTGGGGTAGTGGATGCTGTTCTCCACTGGCTCTGGATGGGGCATGGTGCCCAGAGTGCTTCATCCTGCCAAGGACTGGGGTAGTGGATGCTGTTCTCTGCTGGTTCTGGAGGGGCCATGGTGCCCTGTGATGCTGCACCAGCGGTGTGGCAGTTCCCATTCCCTCACATGGGTGTCTGAGCCACGAGATTTACCGGTACCAGGTAGCATGATACTCCATCGAGGCAGAGCCCCACTCCTCCTTGCGACGACTAAGGCTGCAAACTGCTGGAAGTGCCAGTGCTGGTGGTGGTGCCTCATGTAGTGTGTGCAGGGTCCAGGACATCTCCTGCAGCCTCGGACACCTGCCCACTAGGGATGCTGCTGATGTCCGCTGTAGTGGCACTGGCTGGGCACGTTGCGGGGCAGGTGGCGTGCCTGTGGCAGTGTCTGCAGCGGAGAAGCTGCCGTGGTGCAGGTGTCTGCACTTGTGGAGGGAGACACCAGGCTGTCTCATGCTGCCTCGGAAGGCTGCCCACTGGGGATGATGCTGGTCACTGTAGATGAGGCAGCTGCCGTGCAGGTGGCGGTGCAGATGGCGGTGCAGGTGGCGGTGCAGGTGGCGGTCTTTGTGGCGGTGCCCACCGGGGTACAGGTGCTGTCTGTTGAAAGGGGTGACACCAGTCCCTCCCCCGGAGGCTCTGTGCCCTGAGCTGACTTCCCTTTGCTCTTGTGTCCCTTCCCCACCTTGGAAGTCGCTGCTGGGACCTTGGCACTGTCCTCTTTGCTTCTGGAAGAGGCCTTGCTGGGTGGTTGGTGCGGCTTTTCTCTTCTGCATGCTGGCCCCTTCTTTACCTTGGCAGGTGGTGGAATAGGGTGGTCCCTGGCATCAGTCTGTGGCACACTGGCAGCCCTGATGGGTGCCCCCTTCGATGTTCCCGGACTTGCAGGGACCACACTGGACGAGGATTTGGTGGCTGAGGTGCTGATCATGGCTCGAGACAACCTGGCCCTAGGGGAAGGACGGGGAGAGGTGTAGGGAAGAGGTTAATGCTAGCCAGGAAAAGTTTCTTAGACACACTGGGATGCAAAGATGGAGGGGGTTTGGGAGTGGAGGAAGAGGTAGTGGTTGTAGGAGGTGTACGTCTGCTGAGTTTGGGTGGAAGTGCATGGGTTAAAGGCTGTTGTGAGGTGGATGGCTGTTAAGTGGGTGTGTACCGGCGTTTGTGTACTTTGGGAGGAGGGCTCACAGACACACTGGGAGAGGACACAGGGGACGTGTGAATGGTAGTGGGGGTGGTGATTGCACGTGAGCGGTGTGTGGTGATGGGCGTGCCGGTGATAGAGGTACTGGCTGAGGATGTAGTGCATGCAGGTGTGAGTGGAGACGAGACTGGGAGGGAGGTGGAGGACGTGGAGTAGGGGGACACAGTGCAGGCAGTGGATGTTGGTGTGTCTGCATGGGGATGGTGCTTTTGTGAGTGCCTGTGGGATGTGTGGTGCTTATGTTTGCCTGAGCCACTTTTGTGTGTTGATGTGTGTGCATGCTGGTCTGATGGTGTGGGATAGGCTGAGGTAGAGGGGATTGGGTCTGGGTAGTGGAGGTTGGAGGGGGAGGCTGGACACATGGACAATGGCTGCCATCAGTGCTGAGGCCAGTGCCTGAAATGCTCTCTGTTGGGCGCCACACCAGAATGAATGCTGCCCAGGTATGCATTTGTTTGCAGCAAATGCCTCTCGACACCCTGGATGGAATTCAAAATGGTTGACTGCCCAACAGTGAGGCATCTCAGGAGGTCAATAGCCTTCTCACTGAGGGCAGCAGGGCTGAATGGGGCAGGGCCTGAGATGCCTGGAGCGAAGGAGATGCCCACTCTCCTGGGTGAGCGGGCATGGGAAACATGCTGAGGGGCTGCTGGAAGGGCGCTGCTGGTAGAGGGGGTGGCGGCTGTACCTGTTGTTGCGGTGGGCACAGATGTGCCTGCCACCGCAAGGGAGCTCCCATCAGAGGAGAAGTCGCTGTCGCTGGTGTCCCCGTCATGGAGCTCCCCTCGCACTCCATCCCACTGGTGCCTTCAGACTCCGTACATTCACTCTCCTGGGCCATGTGGATTGCATCTCCCTCTTGCTCCAGTGCCACTGCTCCTCCGCCAGATGATGCTAATGCACACAAGGACATGGTGACAAAACAAAAAGGGGGGAAAAGACAGAGGAGACACATGGTCAATGCCAGCAACACCACTACAGTTGGCGGACACAACACACAGGGAACAGCCCTATGCACTATCCCATGCACTAACAATTCTTAGGAAAATCACCTGCCCATGGGGGACTATGCCTAAGCCCATTTGCTGCACACCTGGAACCCACAGGACCCTGACTAATTGTAGATGGCCACTACCACTATTGGGGCGGTAATGGCAGAGAGCCTGCCTAACAAGGGACCTACCCTACCACGTTCGCCCTGGCCTAGGGGAACCCACAGCCCACACCCCCCACCTGGACACCTCGTAAAGCGCGCAGAGTCAGCTGAATGAGACTGTACTCACCCCCTTGTGGCTGCTGCGACGCCCTCAAGCGCCCATCCAACTCCGGATACGCCACCGCCAGGATCCGGGACATCAGATGGGTCATGGTGCGACGGGCACCCCTTCCACGTTGGGAGGCCATACCCAGCTGGGCCTCCGCCGTCTTCTTGCTCCAGTGGCACAGGTCCTCCCATCTTTTACGGCAGTGGGTGCTCCATCTGTGGTAGACCCCAAGGGTCCGGACGTCCTTGGCGATGGCACGCCAAATACCCTTCTTCTGGTGGGCGCTGACTTAGAGGAATTGGTACAAGGGGAAAGGAAATTACTCACCCGTCCGCACCGTCATAGTCATTGCCCACCAGTTCCCACCCATGCCCTGATACACATACACTCACCATCCGCACATGCAGGCCTCAACCCCCCCCATGTATCTTCCATCCACACCACTCAAAGCAGGCATTGCCCATGCAGCATGCTCACAGTGTACTCACCTGTTTCTCTGGAGGAACGTACAGTTGCGTGTACTGGGGGAGGACCCCATCCACTAGTTTCTCCAACTCCTCCAAAGTGAAGGCAGGGGCCCTTTCCCCAGACACTGTAGCCATCGTCGCTTCCAGACACAGGTCACAGCTGCACTTGCAGTGTAGGTCCTCTCCTGTTGAAGGTCAGGTATCAAGTGAGTGAACAGACAGAAATTGTCGGTCACGTCTGCGGCGGTGCATTGCGTCACCGCTGGCGTACATCGTCATTGGCTCATGGGACCCATAGGGCCCAATGTTAACCAATGCAGAATTGTGTTGCGGTCTTCGATCGCCCACCGCGATGGTGTACAACGCCAGCGCAGTTACCTCATATCCCCTTATACCACCTTACAGGTCAGTCAGCCGCCATTTCAGGGGGCCACATGGGGTGGATAAAAACCGCATCACACCTATCTAGGCCAGGAATACAGACAGATACCGGCACATTGCGTATTAATAACGTTTCTGCAAATAACACATTGTGATACCTCAGTGTTGGATGACTCTCTGCTCGCTGTTCTCCTCCATAGGACACGTCCGCTGGGGCAGGTGATGAGATGACGGCATCCTCCGGTGTACAGACCCCTGGTGGACCTGTCGACAATGGAAGAGAGACACATCATAATCACATACAGACTTGATCGTGCAACAATCCTGGAACTGTGTGCCCAGTTGGAGCCAGACCTGATGTCAGCTATCCGCCATCCCACAGGGATACCCTCTCTAGTGCAGGTCCTGTCTGTACTCCATTTCCTGACCAGTGGGTCCTTTCAAACAACAGTGGCCATGGCATCAGGGATGTCCCAGCCAATGTTCTCTAACGTGCTGTCCAGAGTGTTGTCTGCCCTGCTGAAACACATGCACAGCTACATCGTTTTCCCTCAAGTGGAGGATTTGCCCATAGTGAAAGGTGACTTATATGCCCTGGGACATATCCCCAACATCATTGGTGCCATTGATGGTACACATGTGGCATTTGTACCCCCCGCAAAAATGAACAGGTGTACAGAAACCGGAAGAGCTACCATTCGATGAATGTACAGACGGTGTGTTTGGCAGACCAGTACATCTCCCATGTCAATGCCAAGCATCCTGGCTCTGTGCATGACACTTACATTTTGAGAAATAACAGCATCCCTTATGTGATGGGGCAACTCCTGAGGCACCGTGTGTGGCTAATAGGTGAGGCCAAGGTACCAGTACAGTTGAAATAGGTGTCTGAGTATGGGGTTGTCCCTAAGGGTTAGTGTCCGTCTAACAGTTGTCCCTCGACATTTGCAGGTGACTCTGGTTACCCCAACCTGTCATGGCTACTGATCCCAGTGAGGAATCCCAGGACAAGGGCAGAGGAACGCTACAATGAGGCACATAGGCGAACTAGGAGGATAATCAAACACACCTTCGGCCTCCTGAAGACCAGATTCCGGTGCCTCCATATGACAGGTGGTTCCCTATACTACTCACCGAAGAAGGTATGCCAGATCATCGTGGCCTGCTGTATGCTGCACAACCTGGCTTTGCAACGCCAGGTGCCTTTTCTCCAGGAGGATGGGCCAGATGGTGGTCTTGTGGCAGCTGTGGAGCCTGTGGACAGTGAAGAAGAGGAGGCAGAAGAAGAGGTTATCGACAACCGAAACAACATCATCATGCAATATTTCCAGTGAGACACAGGTAAGAAGATGTAACTGCGTCCCACATCTCATACTATTGTTGGAGCTAGCACAAGTCTGTATTTTTTACTCAGTGTATAGACACTGACTTGACACTTTGGCTTTCCATTTCACAGATTTGGGTCCCACTTTGTGCCCTCTGCTATGTTTACTCCTGGCCTTTTACATTGCTATATTCCATAGATATTGCAATTACACATTTGTGAAAGCACAGACTGACTCCAGATTATTTTGTGATTGAAGAGTGTTTATTCCTGTGCAAATAAGTGGAGGGGGTTGAAATATGGGCTGGGGTGATGGTGGAGGTATGTCCATGGCAATGTCCAGTCTATTTGTTTCACAGGTGCATTGTCCAAAGGGGCATAGGAAGTGGAGCAATGGCAGTTTAAGGATGGACAGGGTGACATAGTGGGACAGAAGGGTGAAATTCAGGGGGTTCTTATTTCCTGGCGGGGGTGTTGGCAATGACCCCCGCCAGGATCCTGGATCATAGGGATCGTTTGTGGGGTGGTTCTCCATCTGCAGGGGATGGGGTGCTGGCTTCCTGTTGTTTCTGTGGCGGTGCCTCCTGTCCACTAGTGCCGGCGGAGGTGGAGAGCTGTTCTTTGTCCAGGCTAGTGTCAGGGGCCCATTTGTGTGCCACTGTGTCCCTCCTGGTGTTGACAAGGTCTGCCGGCACCCCTGCAATGGTGACCAGGGTGGTGTTGATGGACTTCAAGTCCTCCCTGATCCCCAGGTAGTGTTCCTCCTGCAGCCGCTGGGTGTCCTGAAACTTGGCCAGTACCGTGCCCATGGTCTCCTGGGAATGGTGGTAAGCTCCCATGATGTTGGAGAGTGCCTTGTGGAGAGTGGGCTCCCTGGGCCTGTCCACCCCCTGTCACACAGCAGTCCTCCCAGCTTCCCTGTTATCCTGTGCCTCTGTCCCCTGAACCGTGTGACCACTGCCACTGCCCCCAGGTCCCTGATCGTCGTGTGTTAGTGGGGTTGCCTGGGTTCCCTGTTGTGGTGAACACATAGCTGATTGACGTGTCCTGAAGACAGAGGGATGGCCCGCTGGGTGGGTGCTGTGGTGGTGTTTCCTGGGGGGGGAGGTTCAGTGGTGGTTTGTGACTGTGTCAGGGGAACCGATTGTCCTGAGGTCCATGATGGGTCGGCATGGTCATCTTGATCCAGGCGTGCAGAGCTGCTGTCATCACTGTGGGTCTCTTCTGTGGGGGGACTGGATATGTCTGGCACCTCCTGTCCGGTGACGTTGGGTATGGGTTCTGTTGGGGTGTAAATGCATAGTTATTGTATCTGTGTGTGCCACCTTGTGCAATGGGTGAGTGACCCTCTACTCCTGTGCTTGCATTATTGGCTTAGTCCTTGTGTAATTGGTGATTTTGGGGCATGAGTGATTCTCTGTACTGGACATGCTTTGGTGATGGGTGTCCATGCATTGGTGCTACATGCAGGACTTGATTTTGGGATGTGTGGGTTGTGTTAATGGGGTATCTGTGGGTTGTTGGGGTGATGGATGTGAGGGTAAGGGTGGCGGGATGTGATGGCATGCAGGTGGGGTGTCGGGGATTAGGTAGTAAAGATTTGACTTACCAGAGTCCAGTCCTCCTGCTACTCCTGCGAGGCCCTCAGGATGCATAATTGCCAAGACTTGCTCCTCCCATGCTGTTAATTGTTGGGGAGGAGGTGGGGGTCCACAGCTAGTCCTCTGTACAGCAATCTTGTGTCCGGATACCACAGAAAGTACCTTCCCCCGTAGGTCGTTCCACCTCTTCCTGATGTCATCCCGTGTTCTTGGATGCTGTCCCAGTGCGTTAACCCTGTCGACAATTGTGTGCCATAGCTCCATCTTCCTTGCAATGGATGTCTGCTGCACCGGTGATCCGAATAGCTGTGGCTCTACCCGGACAATTTCCCCCACCATGAACCTGAGCTCCTCTTCAGAGAACCTGGGGTGTCTTTGAGGTGCCATGATGTAGTGTGGGTGATGTGTGAGGTGGTGTCTGTTGTGATGTGTGAGGGGATGTGTTGGTGTGTGTTGTTTGAGGTGCGTGGATGTTGCATAAGTGATGGTGTTGTGTGTCTGTGGATGCTGGTGTTGCTTTAGGTAGTCTCTCTCTCTGGCCTTCTTTCAAAATGTTGGTTGTAAGGGTTTGTGGGTGAAGTGGGTGTGTGCTTTATATTGGATTGGGTGTGTGGGAGTGATGTGTGTATGTGTATCAGGTGTGTGTATTTCGAATTGTCCAATGTGGTTGTGTTTTGTAAATGTGTGTGTATTTTGAGCGCGGCGGTGTGTACTGCCAATGGAATACTGCGGTTGAAAGACCGCTGCGTTGATTCGTGGGTCGTGATAGTGTGGGCGTATTCCTGTTGGCGTGACAGTGTCGGTTTTGGTATCGCCAGTTTATCACTGACCTTTGGTATGGCGGACTTGTGTGGGTGTCTGTATTGTGGCGGATTCCAAGCTGTGGGTCGTAATGCCTGTAGCGGAATTCTGCGGCCGCAGCGGTATGATGGCGGTCTTCTGCATGGCAGAAAGCGGGATTTACAGCCAGGATTGTAATGAGGGCCTTAGTTTCTAGTTATACAGTTGCCCTCGTATCCAATCCTCACTCTCCAGACCAGATTATGGCAAAATATGTAGAGCTTTTTGCTTTTCTGAAGGCCCTTTATCATGGAGAATAGGGGAAGCAGGAAGCTTAGAGTGTACGAACAAAATCCATGGTTTAATAACGCTTACAGGAGCGCCACATGCAGCCTTTTAGAAGCGGTCAGACAACAGGATAGACCAGCTATATTGCTGGCAAGGCGCAACTATGCTGCTGTAATCCAGTCTAGCAAGGCACAGTGGGCAGAGGGCATACAGCAAGTTTTGCTGATAGCAGCAAAGGATTCCAATGTGAAGCGGTTTTGGTCCCTGGTTTCCCTACATGGACAAACTTTGAGCTCTAGGCCTGACTGTCATATCCCTCCAAAAACCTGGATTTTATACTTCACTAAACTTTACAGCCAGGAGTTTGTTCCTTTAGCGGATATAGAGAGCGTGCACATGGATAAGATTGATGGGGCAGGTGTTATCACTCTGTTTACTAGAAAAGAAACAGAGGCTGCCATTATGTCTCAAAAATCAGGAAAGGCTCCTGGGCTAGACGGGATACCGTCTGACCTGCACAAGTCTGATTTGAAATTATGGGGCCTTTACATTAACCAAGTCTCAAATGCTATTTTGGAAAGTAAAATCCTTCTCCACACTTGGAAAGGTGCAATAATTGTCCCCATTCATAAGAAAGGGTACAATTATTTTTTCCTTTCAGTTTTTGGGTAGGCTCAGAGCCTGGATAGAAGACAATGGGGATCTAAGTCATTTGCAGGAGGGCTTCAGGCAGAAGACTATTTGGGAGTCAGATTAGAAAACTCCCATAAATGGTCAGCACAGCTGACAAAATGTACCATACCCCTCAAACAAAAAAACAGGGGTAATTTTGAGATTTGCTGATAGAACGCCTACCTTTTCCATCACACCAGCGGTAGATATTTACAAAATGCACGCTAGAGCTCAGTTTTTGGAGCCATGGTAAACTCCATGATATAGAAACAGTAGAGATATCTTTTATTAGTTAAGTACCTGATAAAGGTACCCTTGAGTTCTCCTACTTTGCCTATCTGAATGGATTTGAACCTGTACTCTATTGCAGATATTGCTCCCTTGAGACCATTGCAATATTGGATTCGGATTTGGTCCACAGCAGCCTTAGATCCCTATTGGACATGGTTAGGAGTGCTTTTGAGAGATTCCCAGGTTGGGAAAATCCCATGGTGCCATTATGTAAAAAGTGGTTTCTTCAAACTCGGGTTGGGTTCCTACTGGTCGGATCCTTTGCATCTTCCTAAAAATGCCTCACAGAACTTGAAGGATGCATACTGGGTGAGTGTGCAAACATCAATATTAGCAGCTGTTCTGTCGGGTAGCATGAAGGACAGTTTTTTATCATTTAAGTATCATTATGAGTTTGAACACTTCTTTGATATTACTCCACATCCTGTGGCACATGCACTTTACACAAGATTTAGATTAGGATCCTTACTAGTACACAATCTTACTTCCAGGTGGAAGCAAACTGGCAGTTTAACAGATCTTTGCCCGATGGGGTGTACACCAGGGAATCAATTAGTCACATACTATTCCATTGTCCCGCATACAAAAAGCACACAATAAGACCTCTCTGCATACCATGGTCATCAGGGACCGTCATCTGGCCCTTAGGATCTGCAGAACTAGCACCCACGGGCCTGTGGTGTGTGCGGTGGAAAACCTTTTAGCAGCAATATGGCGCACTAGAGTAAGATTTTTAAATGTTAATACACTCCTCTTACCAAACGACACAGACCATGTTTCTTAATCAAAAGTTTTCAGATTGCTTATTTTTAGTTTTTTTGTTTACATATTTGCATTATATTAGGTGTCTTTTATCTAGGGTAGGAGAATGTAAAGCTCTTAGGAATCCAAACCTACCTGTTAAAGTCCCATAGTTTTTTTGCATGACTGAGAGCTCAATTTTGTTTAATCATTTTTATGGTATAGGTCCATTAACTTCCAACAATAATCAAGCCATATGTACATCTTGATGGAGTACCTAGTGTGCGACTTTTATGCCCTTGGCTCTGGTAATGTGGAACCTTTTATTTCGAGGATTTTATTGTATTTTTATATGCTGTTCCAGGAATCATGGTTTTATGTGTGTATGTATAGTGCTTTTATGGTATTTGTTGCCGAAATAAAGCTTGAATTTAATTGAAATTGACACATAATCCATCATATACTGCATAATCTGCAGGTTTTAACAAAATATGTGTTTTTAGCTGAAAACAGAGCAACAGTTTCTAAGAACATGGTAACACATGTTTTCACACAATGAAAGGCCCTTTTCAAAGGATGGCCAATCCCATTTTGGTACTAAGTGCTGTATTTGGGTGTTAGACTGGTACTAATGTGGTGAACCGTTGCCTCAATATTAACCTGTGTACAAATGTAATACTATCACAAAATATGGTGCATAATTTGCCCTTTCTTGCAGCACAGTTTTATTCAGCTGGTGACAACTGATACAAATGAGTGCAATGCTAAGTTTATGGAAGGAGAAGACAAATCCATCTAGAGTACTGTGCCTCCAAGGACATCTAACATCTTCCCCAGATGCAGCATTACACATTCCATTGGCTCTGCCAGCCAAGGCTGTACCTGGCTTTGATGCTGGTATGCAGATTGTAAAACAGACTTCTTTTTATGGCAGAGAAGTAGCAACCTGCATTAATGGATTAGGGTGTATAAGAAACATATACACATAGAATGTCGATTCTCAGAGGTTTACTGTATAGAGAAGCACAATTGTATTAAGGACAAGGAGGCTAGCATTATGCATAACCTTTTATTCACTCCCTCTGAGCAGCACAACGTAAAAGCTTCAAAATAGAACCCACAATGAAGTCATAGTAAAATAGAACCGCATTTTGCTTTCTCATCTCCATATTTCGCTAACACCTCTCATCCTGCAATTTTCCTTCGTGCACCTCTTAAATAATTCACTGTGACTCTGAAAATAAATTGAAACATGACAATGTAAAAAGTTCTTTCTTTGTATTTATCCTGATATAAAACTGTACAGTTCAATATTTAAGCAACTTCAATTTTATTATACTTTTTCCTCCTCCTCATCTTCCTTTGCTAAGGGTGGGGGGAGTGATAATGCTAGTATCCTTGTCTTTAATAAAATCGAGATTCTCTAAACAGAAAACCTCTGAGAATAGACATTTTATGGCAACAGAGAAGGCTAGCATTATGCATGTTTAAAGACCTTCACAGCTAGGCCTGCAATGTGCTCTATTGGTTTGAAATAACATTTTCTAAACACTTCATCATTTGACCAATCCACTGCCTTCGTGATTTCTTCCAACTTTCTCCCTGCAGTATATGCTTTTGATGCAATTGCACCCTTAATTGAATGTGCTTTCAGCAAATCTAAATCCACTACTGCTTCTTTCATCACACTCTTCACCCATCTAGCAATTGTAGCTGTAGAAACCACACCATATTGTCTCATGTACAAGGTCAATAATTGATCTACTCATACACTCCTATGTTCACTCATTCTCATTTCATACTCCTCTATACATTCATTTTGCACAGTTTTGGATGATCCTCAAATCTTAGATAAAAAACAGTCTGAGCCATAGTTTTAGTTATTTTCCTAATCTCAAATAGAACCCCAAGCTGTTGAAAAAACCTACTTGTCAGTTCTAACGCTTTCACATCTGACACTCTTTTAAATTATATCATACAAAGTAATGTTGCCAGGTTCCATGAAGATTTCTTATTAATCAAATATTTATTATTTAGACAATTCTCAAACAATGTGAAAACTAATCCAACATCCCAAAGTGTCTTATACCTTGCCTTTGGAGGTTTCTTGATTTTTGTTTCTTTCATTACTCTACAAATTAGGGTACGCCTTCACACCGATGATCCAGAAACAAGAGAATGTCCAGCCACTATTGCAGATCTGAAGCAATTTATTGTTTAATAATTCAAACCTTTCCCATATAATTCTGCCAGAAATTGGCAATCATCTTCTTCCACGGGATCCAAATCCCATTTCATGCACCAACCTACCCAGATGTTTAATGCCCTGCTATATCTCTTTCTTGTGCCTCGTGTCCATGACTCATGAAATAATTCTGTAGTCTCTCCTGATAAATTTGTGATTCATTTTGACCTCTTGAAATCCTCCAAGCTAGCAGATTAAGGCCCTCATTAATGCTTTGACGATCTTTTTTTAAAGACCGCCAAAGCCGCTGCAGTCAGCATACCGTCAGTGATGGCGGTCTGCTGGTTTTCTGCTGGTTTTCTGCTGGTTTTCTGCTGGGCAATTGTTGAAAACAGTGTTTTCGTCTGCTGGCCCAGTGGAAAACTCACCACAACATTGACACTGGCTTGTAATCGAGCCAGCGCAATGTTGTGGTGCTTCGGGTGTGACAGCACCTGTAGCGCATTTCACTGCCTGTAATTCGGGCAGTGAAAAGCGCTACGGGGCTGTCCATGGAGGCCCCTGCACTGCCGATGTCAAGTGTATGGGCAGTGCAGAGGCCCCCATGGGGCCTCCGATGCCCCCATTCCTCCAGCCTTTGCATGGCAGCGAGACCGCCATGCAAAGGCTGGCAGAAAGGGGATTCGTAATCCCCGGGGCAGAGCTGCTTACAGTGCTGCCATGGCGGATTGCGACCATCAAGATCGCCAGGCTATCAGCAGGCAGCAACCTGGTGGTGCTGTGGGTCAGACCAGGCCCATCTGCCACGGTCATAATAGGGCGGTCCGGCCGCCCTGTCTGCCATGGTCCGACCACCATCGCAAGTGTTGCGGTCTTGAGACTGCCACACTCGTAATGAGGGCCTGAGTACTCCTACCTCTATCAATGGATGTTCCTCTCTGTCCACATCCTTCAAAAGACCTCTGCAAGACTGAATCATTGAAAGGTCGTCCGTGACCAACTCCATGAATGATGGACACCATGCTTGACTCACCCAAGTGATGTTACTTATATCAATTGACATTCACTTGATTCCAAACTCTGAATCATTGAAAATGGAGAAAACGCATCCCGTTTCATCTCCCTCCAATTCAGATTGAATTCATCTACAGCTATTGCACCTGGATCTGATCTCCAACTCACACACTTCAAAAACTGATTTGGCAGCCTCAAGGCAAACAAATCCAATTCTAATGGACCCCATTTCCTCTGTATTTTTCTAGAAATGTCCTCACCATCAGCTTCTAATTGCTGTAATCTAACAAGTGATGTGAATTCCAATCCGTTACTAGGTTCTCCGTTCTTGGCAGATATTGTCCCCTCATCTCTATTTTGTTTTCCAGACAAAACTCCCAAAAATCCTTAGCTAATTCCACAAGCATTTTTGATCTGCTGCTATCTAATTTGCTTATGTAAGTAACAGCTGAAAGATTGTCCATCTTCCATAACACTGTATGATACTGCATCTGTTTCCTGAAATTGAGAACTGCTAGCTCTCCTACCTTCAACTCCAGGCAGTTTTTTTTATCTTTCCTTTCTTTTACATTCAATTTCCCCCTGTTATCTGTGCATTCATTCTCACTTCCCAACCTAGATAGCTTGCATCTCTTTTCAATCTGAAATCAGGTGTTGTACCAAAAACTGCTCGGCTATTCCATGAATGTAAATTTCCTAACCACCACTGAAGCTCTTCCTGTGCCTATTGTGAAAATCTCACTTTGTCTTCATAACATAAACCTCTATTCAGACCTGATCTCTTGAGACATTGCAATGCTCTGTAATTTAATGAGCCTTGAAAAACCACTTGTATCGATGAAGATAATCATCCAGTTACTCTAGCCAATACTCTCAGAGTCACTTCTCCCTTTTTCAATAAACCTTTCATTCTCCTTATTGAAACTATCTTCCTCTCTGGTAACTCCAATTGAGTCTTCACTGTGTCTACCCCACACCCCAAAAATGCTATCCTCTGAGATGGAAGAAATATTGATTTCTCTAGATTTATTATAAAACTCAACCTCAGCAAAATGTTTTGCGTCAATGCAATATAATGCATGAGAATTTGAAAATCCTTTCTCATCAAAAGAATATCATCTAAATATATTGTTGGTCTCACTACTCTTTCTCTCAGATAACCTGCCCCTGACCTCAAAACTTTTGAAAAACACCAAGGTGCTGAAGAAAGACCAAATGGTAGACACTTCAACTGATATAAATGCCCTATCCATCTGAATTGCAGATAGCGTTGACTCTCCTCTGCTATTGGAATTGAAAAATACGAATCTTTCAAATCTATCTATGCCATCAAATCTTTGCCTATCAGAATATCCCTCAAAAGATATATTCCCTCCATTTTTAAATGTCTGTAAATCACAAAGTAATTTAGATCTCACACGTTTATCACAGGTCTCCAACCTTTGTCCATTTTTTCTTCTTCAATAGAGTACTGACAAAACCTTTGTTCGACTTCTTTACCTCTATTATTGCCTCTTTTTCGATCAAGCCACAAATTTCTTCTGTCACAATTTTCTTGATATTTTCTTGAAAATGTATCTCACTTGTTCCCTTTGTCTGGACTGCTCCTCTTTTGAATTATTTTGTATAACCTTTCATAGCTTCTAAAACCCATGTATAGTTTGTTATTGTCTGCCATTCTTGGATAAAATGTTTTAATAACCCTTCTGTATTTTTTAGATAAATCCATTACAACTTCTCATACTCATCTTGTCCTGAATGTGATCCGGCATGAGACCCTTGAGATCTACCTCAATTTGATCTGCTCCTACCTACTCTCCTTCTTTGGGGATAGAAGGAATTGGAGTAATTACTTCCTCTGTATCCTTGTCCTTGTCCATAACCAGATCTGTGTCCCATTGGGCCTCCGTAATAAGCACGGTTGAAAGATTGGCCCCTTCTTTCAACTCTTCCATATAAATTACCTTCTCCAAATACTTTCTGCATAGAAAAATCCACTTTATCTAAGGCAGTGAATGTGTGGACATGTGTTCCTAATGCTTTAACTGAGCCTTCTCCAAATAAAAGTCCTTTAGACTCCTCAGTTGTCGCCTTTTTAGAAAAATCTCCTAACTTCTGACAGATTCTTAATTACACTGCTCCACAACTTTCAGATACAAGGCTAGCATTGGCATAGCTGAGAAACAAATTGCTCTCTGCCCTCTTAATAAATTAATATCTAAGTCTGTTCCTCTTGAGTATGACTCTTCAACCATGTCAAAAAGTATTGCAATTGGACCCAAAATATAAAAAAACTTGTCTTCACATTAAAGAACGTTCAAGACCTTTTCGTGGATAACAACTCAATTAGAACAAGTACGTTATTAGATCTGGGTCTAAATTAAGGGGTTATTGGGGGTCATTACAACCCTGGCGGACGGTGTTAAAGTGGCGGTAAGACCGCCAACAGGCCGGCGGTAAACATTTTGCAATTACGACCGTGGCGGAAACCACCAACAAAGACAGCCACTTTAACACTCAGACCGCCACGGCGGTACAGACAAACAGCTTGGCGGTCACCGCCAACAGACAGGCGGGAGACAATGTACCGCCCACACTATTATAACAGGCCAATCCGCCACCTTTTCCGGGGCGGATACAACGCGGATAAAAACACGGCGGAAACAGGCATTTCGAATGAAAAACGCTCACCTCTACACACTCCACGAGGAAGGAGGACAGCATGGAGCCGGAACTTCATATTCTCCCAGCGCTAGTCTTCCTGCTCTTCTACGAGGATCACCAACGCCGGCGGCGAAGACCGCAGTGAGTACTGCACCTACGACATAGGGGAGGGGGGAGGCAAAAAACAGGGACACACACACTCAACACCCCAAACCCCACCCGACCCTCAACCACTGCAACACACACACCAATGCATATCTATACATTACAGTAACACCCCCTAACCCCCCCGGAAGAATGCAAAGACAAAAGGAAATGAGTGTAACTATTGTAATATATCAAAAATCAGTAAGCAAAAATATACATATATATACACACTATGAACAAAATATATACCACGATTAGTAGTCCAGGTTTTGCATCATTCATTGTCCGTGGACCACTGGGCACAAAATGCATGGGCGAGGCCCACACAAGATACCCGAACATGACGGAGAGAACACTGCAGGGGCATCAGATAGAAATACAACAGGCACCTCAGGGGGAAGGGAAGGGGGGGCACCTCAACCGGATGAGTGCACGATGCCAGATCCACGAGGGGCCTCCATGCCCATTGATCAATCCTGGGGAGTGCAAAGCCACAGTCTCTCAAGTCTCTACAGTGGGTGGTTTGCCCACTGTACCATCCTGGGGAGTGCAAAGCCACAGTCTCTCAAGTCTCTACAGTGGGTGGTTTGCAAACTGTACACTCCTGGGGAGTGCAAAGCCACAGTCTCTCAAGTCTCTACAGTGGGTGGTTTGCCCACTGTACCATCCTGGGGAGTGCAAAGCCACAGTCTCTCAAGTGGATAACTTTCTCCACTGGTTCTGGAGGGGGTTTTGTGCCCAGAGTGCTTCTTCCTGTGAAGGACAGAGGTAGTGGATGGATGTCTCCACTGGTTCTGGAGGGGGACTGGTGCCCAGAGTGCTTCATACTGTGCAGGACAGACGGAGTGAATGGATGTCTCCACTGGTTCTGGAGGGGGACTGGTGCCCAGAGTGCTTCATCCTGTGCAGGACAGACGGAGTGGATGGATGTCTCCACTGGTTCTGGAGGGGGACTGGTGCCCAGAGTGCTTCATCCTGTGCAGGACAGACGGAGTGGATGGATGTCTCCACTGGTTCTGGAGGGGGACTGATGCCCAGAGTGCAGCACTCACCCCGTGACGGTCCCAGTTGCGTCACTGCCCCTGCCGCTAATGGGCTAGCGGTGCTTGCCATGGCGGTCTTTTCCCTGTTCAGCGGTGCTTTAGTTGGCAGTCTCTGCCCTGTTCAGCGGTGCTTGCCCCGTTCAGCAGTGATTGCCCTGTTCAGCGGTGCTTGCCATTGCGGTCTTTGCCCTGTTCAACGGTGCTTGAGTTGGCAGTCTCTGCCCTGTTCAGCGGTGCTTGCCCTGTTCAGCGGTGCTTGCCCTGTTCAGCTGTGCTTGCCATGGCAGTCTTTGCTCTGTTCAGCGGTGCTTGCCATGGCGGTCTTCGCCCTGTTCAGCTGTGCTTGCCCTGTTCAGCGGTGCTTGCCATGGCGGTCTTTGCCCTGTTCAGCGGTGCTTGAGTTGTCAGTCTCTGCCCTGTTCAGCGGTGCTTGCCATGGCGGTCTTTGCCCTGTTTAGCGGTGCTTGCCATGGCGGTCTTTGCCCTGTTCAGCGGTGCTTGCCATGGCGGTCTTTGCCCTGTTCAGCGGTGCTTGAGTTGGCAGTCTCTGCCCTGTTCAGCGGTTCTTTCCCTGTTCAGCGGTGCTTGCCATGGCGGTCTTTTCCCTGTTCAGCGGTGCTTGCCCTGTTCAGCGGTGCTTGCCATGGAGGTCTTTGCCCTGTTCAGCAATCCTTGCCCTGGCGGTCCGTAATTGCCCAGCTGGGCTGCGGATGGCGGTCCTTCATGAGTCAGCTGGGCTGTGGCTTGCAGGCCCTCCTGGGCAGCTGGGCTATGGCTTGTGGGGCCCTCCTGGGCAGCTGGGCTGTGGCTTGTGGGGCCCTCCTGGGCAGCTGGGCTGTGGCTTGTGGGCCCTCCTGGGCAGCGACGATGGGGCTGGCGGTGGCCTCCTGGCCAGTGACGATAGGGCTTGCGGAGGCCTCCTGGGCAGCGACGATGGGGCTGGCGGTAGCCTCCTGGGCAGCGACGATGGGGCTGGTGGTGGCCTCCTGGGCAGCGATGATGGGGCTGGCGGTGACCTCCTGGCCAGCGGGATGATGGCGGTCTTCTCCGCTGTGCTGCTCCTCACTGACTTTACAGGTTTCTTCTGCCCCTTACCCACCTTGGGAGGAGTCACAGCCGAGTCCACACTCCCCCCGGGACCCCTGTGAGCGGCTTGGCTGGCTGGAGTCTTCCCCTCTCCCGCCGGGCACTGTCCAACTTCGGGTGCTTCACAGGGGGGGGACTGGCTGTGCTGTGGCTCAGTGACAGACTGGCTGGCCTGGTGGCCGGTGCACTCCACATACCTGTAACAACAGGCACCACTGGTCCCGGAGATTTTTTGGCTGAGGTGCTAGTACGGGACCTATGAGTTGGAGGGGGGGCTGGTGGGAAATAGGTTAAGGGGGGACAGGAAAAGTTGTTTGGACACACTGGGACGGGTAGCTGGAGGGGGTTTGGGAGTGGAGGAAGAGGTGGTGGTTGTAGGAGGTGTAACTTTTGTGGATTTGGGTGCAGGTGCATGCCCTGGAGGCTCTCGTGAGGTGGATGGCTGTTGGGTGGGTGTGTGCCTGTGTTTGTGTATCTTGGGAGGGGGCGTCACAGACACACTGGGAGAGGACACAGGGGATGTGTGAATGGTAGTGGGGGTGGTGACTGCACGTGAGCGGGGTGTGGTGGTGGGTGTGCTGGAGAGGGACGTAGTGGCTGTAGAGGTAATGCATGCAGGTGTGAGTGTAGACGAGACTGGGAGGGAGGAGGGAGACGACGAGGAGGGGGACACAGTGGAGGCAGTGGATGTTGGTGTGTCTGCATGTGTGTGATGCTTGCGTGAGTGCCTGTGGGATGTGTGGTGCTTATGTTTGCCTGAGCTTCCCTTGTGTGGTGAGGTGTGTGCAGGCTGGTCTCATGGTGTGCTTGGGATAGGCAGAGTTACAGGGGATTGGGTCTGGGTGGAGGAAGTTGGAGGGGGGAGGCTAGACACAGGGACAATGGCTGCCATCATTGCTGAGGCCAGAGTTTGAAGGGTTCAATGAAGGGCAGCCTGACCAGAATGAATGCCCTCCAGGAATGCATTTGTGTGTTGCAACTCCCTTTCTACACCCTGGATGGCATTCAAAATGGTAGACTGCCCAACAGTGAGTGACCTGAGGAGGTCAATGGCCTCCTCACTTAGGGCAGCAGAGGTGACAGGGGCAGGGGCTGAGGTGCCTGGGGCGAAGGTGATGCCCACCCTCCTGGGTGAGCGGGCACAGGGCACACACTGAGGGGCTGCTGGGAGGGCGGTGCTGGTAGGGGGGGTGGCGGCTGTACCTGTTGAAGTGGGGGGCCCAGATGTTGCCACCACCACAAGGGAGCTCCCATCGGAGGAGGAGTCCGTGTCGCTGGTTGCAGATCCTGTGACCGCCGTGGTGCTCCCCTAGCCCTCCGTCCCACTGGTGTATTCTGAGTCCGTAGTGTGGGTCTCCATGCCCATGTGGGATGCAGCTCCCTCGTGCTCCGGTGCCACTGTACCTCCGCCTGATGATGCTAATGCACACAAGAACAGGGAGACCGCAAAAAAAGGGGGGGGAAACAGAAGAAAGACAGGTTGAGTGCATGGCTTACCGCTACCATTGGCGGACAATACAAACACAGCAGCCCCCTGCACGACGTCGCGCTGTTGGGCTCTACAGTGCAATTCCTGGGAAATGGCCTACAAGGCTATGGACGACATCTGCACACATAGATGACTCTGGGGCATGAATAGCTGTACTTGGCACTCTACAGAGGTGGGGTGGGGGGGCCACAGGGCCATGCCTTATGAATGGGCCTAGCCTACGGAACTCGCCCTGGCCTAGGGGAACCCACAGCCCTCCTCCCCCACCCAGACACCTTCACTGCGCGCAAAGTCAGCTGAATGATAGTGTACTCACCCCCTTGTGTCTGCTGTGATGCCCTCAAGCGCCCATCCAACTCATGGTAGGCCACCGCCAGGATCCGGAACATCAGGAGGGTCATGGTTCGACGGGCACCCCTCCCACGTTAGGAAGCCATCCCCAGCTGAGCCTCCGCCGTCTTCTTGCTCCAGCGGCAAATGTCCTCCCATCTCTTCCGGCAGTGGGTGCTCCGTCTGTGGTGGACCCACAGGGTCCGGACGTCCTTGGCGATGGCACGCCAAATATCCTTCTTCTGGTGGGCGCTGACCTTCATGAAATGTACAGGGGAAGAAGAGAAGTCATTACCAACTGCATCGTCAGAGTGAGTGGCCCCCATCCCTACCCTTGCCATGTGGCACATGCATTCACCGTCTTTCATGCACTCAGAACTCTGCCCCCTTCCTTCTTACAACCAGCCCTCTCCACACAGGCATAGCCCATACAACATGCTCCCTGTGTACTAATCTGTTGGTCTGGAGGACCGTAGAGTAGCGTGTACTGGGGGAGGACCCCGTCGACGAGCTTCTCCAACTCCTCTGCAGTGAAGGCAGGGGCCCTTTCCCCAGACGCACGAGTCATTGTCTCTTCCAGACCGAGGTCACAGCAGCACTTGCAGTGAAGGTCCTCTCCTGTCAAAGATCAGGCATCGAGTGATTAAACAGTTAGAAAATGGCGGTCACGTCCGCGGTGGTGCGTACCATCACCGCTGACGTACATCGTCATTGGCTCCTGGGACCCATAGGGTCCAATTTTAACCAATGCAGCATTGCGCCGCGGTCTTCGCACGCCTACCGCGACGGTGTACAACGCCAGCGCAGTTACCTCACATCCCATTGTCCCACTTTAGAGGTCAGGCAGCTGCCATTTCAGGGGCCCACATGGCCTAATTACCAACTGCGTCACACATACCTAGGCCTACTCTCAACACACATTCAGGCCACATTTTGTGTATGATTGGTGTTCTGTGCATACTGTGGGTAAATACCTCTGAGTTGTTTGACTCTGTGCTCGCTGTTGTCCTTCATAGGCACCGTCCGCTGGGACATGTGAGGAGAAGGCGGAATTTTTCCAGTGTACCGACCGCTGGTGGACCTGTCGACAATGGAGGAAAGACATTTGATCATCACCTACAGGTTTGACCGTGCCACAATCCAGGAACTGTGTAGCCAGTTGGAGCCAGACCTGATGTCAGCAATCCGCCATCCCACAGGAATCTCCCCTCAAGTGCAGGTGCTATCAGTGCTCCATTTCCTTGCAAGTGGGTCTTTTCAAACAACTGTGGCCATAGCATCAGGGATGTCCCAGCCGATGTTTTCCAACGTGTTGTCCAGAGTGTTGTCTGCCCTGCTGAAACACATGCGGAGCTACATCGTTTTCCCTCAGGTAGAAGACTTACCTACAGTAAAAAGTGATTTCTATGCCCTTGGACATATCCCCAACATCGTAGGTACCATTGATGGGACCCATGTGGCTTTGGTCCCCCCCCCACAGGAGTGAACAGGTGTACAGGAAGCGGAAGAGTTATCATTCCATGAATGTACAGATGGTATGTTTAGCAGACCAGTACATCTCCCATGTGAATGCCATGTTCCCTGGCTCAGTGCATGACGCCTACATCATGCGGAATAGCAGCATCCCTTATGTGATGGGTCAACTACAGAGGCACCGGGTGTGGCTATTAGGGGACTCTGGTTACCCCAACCTGTCATGGCTTCTGACCCCAGTGAGGAATCCCAGGACCAGGGCAGAGGAACGCTACAATGAGGCCCATGGGCAGACTAGGAGGGTGATCGAACGCACCTTCGGCCTCCTGAAGGCAGGTTTAGGTGCCTCCATATGACAGGCGGATCCCTATTCTACTCACCAAAGAAGGTGTGTCAGATCATCGTGGCCTGCTGTATGCTTCATAATTTGGCTTTGTGACGACAGGTGCCTTTTCTGCAGGAGGATGGTCCAAATGGCGGTGTTGTGGCAGCTGTGGAGCCTGTGGACAGTGATGAGGAGGAAGCAGAGGAAGAAGACATTGACAACAGGGACTCAGTCATCCAGCAATATTTCCAGTGAAACACAGGTGAGAATACATTCCTGCCTACTACAAGTACTTTTACACTTCTACCTCTATCCTGTCTGTCGATTTCACCCAGTGTTTGGTCACTGAGGTGTCACTTTCCCTTACGGTTTCACAGGTGTGGGTCCCAACGTGTGTCATCTGCTTAGATTCCAAATGGACTAGAGCTGTGTGACATAGGTATGTTGACATTACTATTTCCTGGAAATTTTGTCACTGTAATTGGAAATACACTATTTCATAATCACAGACAGACTCCAGATCTTTTGGTGCTTTAGGTGTGTTTATTTAAATGCAAAATATTGGAGGGGGAAGTTAAAGGGTGAGGGGTGATGGCGGAGGAGTGTCCATGGCAGAGTCCAGTCTATTTGTCTCATAGGTGCATTGCCCATATGGGCATAGGAAGTGGAGCTGGGGCAGTTCCAATATGGACAGGGTGACAAAGTGGGACAGTGGGTTGACAATCAGGGTGGTCTCATTTCTTGGCGGGGGTCTTGGCATCGTGCTCTGTCTTGTTCCTGGATCTCAGGGACCGCTTGCGGGGTGGTTCTCCATCAGCAGGGGGTGGGGTGCTGGTGTGGTGGTCCTGTGGCGGTGCCTCCTGTCCACTAGCGCCGGCGGAGGTGGTGGGCAGTTCATCGTCCATGTTAGTATCAGGGGCCCCTTGTAGTGCCACAGTGTCCCTCCTGGTGTTTAGTATTTCCTTCAGCACCCCTACGATGGTGCCCAGGGCGGAGCTGATGGTTCTGAGTTCCTCCCTGAACCCAGATACTGTTCCTCCTGCATGCGCTGGGTCTCCTGAAACTAGGCCAGGACCGTTGCCATCGTCTCCTGGGAGTGGTGGTATGCTCCCATGATGGAGGAGAGGGCCTCATGGAGAGTGGGTTCCCTTGGCCTGTCCGCCCCCTGTCGCACAGCAGCCCTCCCAGTTCCCTGTGTTCCTTGGCCTCCGTCCCCTGGACCGTGTGCCCACTGCCACTGCTCCCAGGTCCCTGTTGTTGTTGGGGTGGTGGGTTATCCTGGGTTCCCTGTAGTGGTGGACACACAGCTGATTGACGTGTCCTGGGTACGGAGGTATGGGCCCGCTGGGTGGGTGCTGTGCTGGTGTTACCAGAGGGTGGAAGGTCTGTGGTGGCCTGTGCCTGTGCAAGGGGAACCGACTGTCCCGAGGCCCACGATGGTCCGGGCTGGTCATCCGGATCCAGTTGGACAGAGCTGCTGTCATCACTGTTGGCCTCTTCTGTGGGTGGGGTGGAGATGTCTGGACCCTCCTGTCTGGTGACGTTGGGTAGTGGTCCTGCAGGGGTGTAAAAGCTTAATTATTGCATCTGTGTGTGTCATGGTGGGCAATGAGTGGGTGACCGGTGTACCCCAGTGCTTGCATTCCTATGTGGGGACTTGTGTGATGATGGTTTAGGGGGTTGTATGGGTATGTACAGTGGGCATGCTTTAGTGAGGGGTGTCCATGCGTTGGGGTTGCATGCAGGGCTTGGTGTTGGGATGGGTGGTTTGTGATAGTGGGGTATATGTGAGTTCGTGGAGTGCTGAGGGTGAGGGTATGGGTAGGAGTTTGTGATGGCATGCAGGAAGGGTGGGGGATATAGTAGTAAAGCTTTGACTTACCAGAGTCCATTCCTTCACCGACTCCTGCGAGGCCCTCAGGATGCAGAATCGCCAAGACCTGCTCTTCCCATGTTGTTAGTTGTGGGGGAGGAAGTGGGGGTCTGCCGCCAGTCCTCTGAACCGCCAAGTGTTGTCTTGAAACCACAGAACGCACCTTCCCCTGTAGGTCGTTCCACCTCTTCCTGATGTCGTCCCGATTTCTTGGGTGTTGTACCACTGCGTTGACCCTGTCGACTATTCTTCTCCATAGCTCCATCTTCCTTGCAATTGAGGTGTGCTGCACCTGTGCTCCAAATAACTGTGGCTCTACCCGGACGATTTCCTCCACCATGACCCTGAGCTCCTCTTCCGAGAACCTGGGGTGTCTTTGCCGTGCCATGGGGTGGTGTAGGTGATGTGTGGGGTGGTGTGTGTGGTGATAAGTGTGGTGATATGAAGTGGTGTGTGGTGATTTGTGCTTGGAAGTTGTGTGGGTGATGGTGTTGAGTGCCTGTGGATGCTAGTTTGTGGATGGTGGTGTCTCTCTCTGGCCTTCTTTCTGAATTTTTGGTCATAGGGGTTTGTGGGTGATGTGGGTGTGTGTTTTATATTGTAATGGGTGTGTGTGGGAGTGGTGTGTGTATGTGTCTCAGGTGTGTGTATTTCGAATTGTCCAATGTGGCGGTGTTTTGTAGAAGTGTGTGTATTTTGAGCGTGGCGGTGTGTACCGCCAATGGAATACCGCGGTTGAAAGACCGCCTCGTGGATTCGTGTGTCGTGATAGTGTGCGGGTATTTCTGTTGGCATGACGGTGGAGGTTTTGTTTTCGCCAGTTTATCACTGACCTTTGGTGTGGCGGACTTGTGTGGGTGTCTGAATTTTGTCGGATTTCGAGGTGTGGGTCATAATAGCTGTGGCGGAATTCCACGGCCGCGGCGGTATGTTGGCGGTGTTCTGCTTTTACCGCCAATGTTGTAATGACCACCTCTGTCTCTTTTTCATCTATTGCTGGGTGGAAACACTCAGCCCTCATCAAATTTTGTTCTTCTCTTTTCCAATGGTCTTCTAATTCAATGTTTTATATACTCTGCATCATGGTCCATTGTCCATCATTCTGAACTACGTGGGTGTCAAATCTCATTTGGGCTAAACAAACTGAGGCCGAAAGGATCTTTAATCTGTTCTTTCTAACTCCTATTTGAGCCTTCCATGCCCCAAAACACATCCATATTATCATCATATCTAGGTTGAGGGTATATTCATCACAAGCAGCATCAGTATCCTGCTCTGACCAGTCAGGCTGAAAGCCCATCTCCTTTCCAGGGTGAACCTGCCTTTCCTGCGTGCTGCTTTGGACACCTTTAAGAGTATTTTGAGAGTGTTCTCCCTTTTCACTAGACATCTCTTTTCTTAAACATTTCCTACCTGGTTCACTTTTATTATCTCTTCCTCATCATCTTATAAAGACCAGAATTCCTCATCTTCAACAGTCTTCCCTTTCCTTTTCCCTTCCTTCATTAATCTCTTCTATGTCTCTTATACTGTATCCCCTATTTCCTTATTTATTAAACACCAAATAACTTTTTCCTGAACTTCCTGAGAATGCGACAAGACTTGTTATGTTTATTTACAATGCCCAATTATACTTAAACAAATCTGGCAGCCGTGCGTGCATGGTGTGCGTCTCAAAAGTATGGTCAACTTGCTTTAGAAAAGAGGTCAAATGTCTTCTTCTTGATAAGAGAACTCTGTATCAAGCGTGAGGAAGGACGTGAAGCTTGCCGTTCATGGGTAGGACAAAACGCGTGACTCAGCATGAACAAAAAAAAATTCAACCTAATGGTACTACTTTAAATGAACCAGAATGTCAATGTCGATTCGTTCTAAAAAAAATCAATAACCCATAAAGGCAATATTTCAGTATTTTCATAAAACACTTTACTACATTTCCTTTCCTACTAATCCTTCATAACAGACTTACATAAAAACCAAACCTCCTTAAATTACATAATTCAAACTAATCCTAATGAAAAACCAAAACATTGGGTTATAGTGATTAAAGTTACATGCTAAACTCAATCATAGCATTCAAACATATATTTGATAATTACATAAAAAGATTATACTTATCTGCTCTGCTCAGAAGCAGTAAACAAAAGAGGAAGAGAAGACAGTGCATGGGACTATTATGTGTTTCTGAGGTCCTATTATGTTATAACTTCATTGTGGGTTCTATTTTGAAGTTTTTAAGTTGTGCTGCTCAGAAGGAGTGAAGAAAATGTTCTGCATAATGCTAGCCTCCTGTCTTGCCATAAAGGTCTTGTTTTTTCATTCAAATACTTTCTTTGTATTCACTATTGTCATTTTGAGGATAATGTTCCCTGTAGGATTTTGTGTATTAGGTTAATCCATAGTAGACAGTTGATATATCTTGAGTGTGTGTGTTGACATGGGGAGGAGGGAGTGCCGGGGTGAAGAACTCACTAATATCTCATCTTATGAGATTTTGGAAGGACACAGTGTCATCATAATATGGTCCTTCCCTCTGGTGTAGTCTGCTCAAGGGCGCATGAGACACTTATATTTTTCTCTGCTTTGCATGCCTCATACATATTTTGGGAGGGTAAGGCAAAACTATCCATTATCATCAACATCTTTGCCATGCACCATAATGTCTCAAAAAAGCTTTGTGCATGGCAGAAAAGAGAATATTTTATTTTATAATTCATTTTATAGGTTATAACACCTGCATCAAAGACTGTTTCCTGAGCTTGTCGATGCAGATCAGCATTTCTTTTCATCTTGCACTTTCGAGAAGCGTCCAGGATTCAGCCCTCATTTAAGGGTCAGTCCACTGTCGCAATTTGGTTCTGATCGGACTCCCAAATAGCAAGGCGGCAGGACTCTCACCAATTGTGGAGTGAGGAGTCACTACGGTGGGCTTGACACTCAACTTGACTCAGCTCAATTCTTTCCTTCGATGCTAGTTGAATAACCCTCTTGAGGGTGCTCATGAATTGCTCAACAACATCATTGGTTTGGGCCACATAGGTGTACTCTTTGGATGCTTGACATTCATTTTGAAAAGAAACTCCTTGAAGTCTCAGCTATTGAATGCCAGGCCATTGTCAGATTTGAGAATGACGGGGTACCATATGGTGCAAAGATGTTGTCCAGCTGCTTGATGACCTTGTCATGGGTGTTTGATGACAATTCCTCCATTAAAGGAAAGCATGAGTACTCATCAATGACTACCATGAGAGGACGTCCATTTCCCAAGGGCCCAAAGAAATCAACTGCAACTCTTTCCCAAGTCTGAGTAGGAAGGGCAGACCTTGTCAGTGGGTGTTGTGCTGCTTTAGGGGAAAAGCAGTTGTAAAGATGGCACTTCTTTAGCTCCTCCTCAACTTGCTCATTTAGGCTGGGTAATCACACTCTGTGTCTTAGGGCTCTCTTGGTGGCTACAATACCACAATGTCCTTCATGGGCTAGCTCAATGACTTGCTGTCTAAGACTTTTAGGTATGACGATTCTCAAGCCTCTCAACACAATATTGTGCTTGGTTACAGACAGTTCGTCCTGTACATTTTTTTAATTTCTGAAACTCAATCTACTCAGCAGCATGTCGAGCACTCTTTGTCCACGATTGAGTTGAACTGATGTCTTTGAGAATGACCATGTTGTTTTCAACATTTGTGTCAGCAATAATCTATTTGATTGATTAGGTTGCCGTCATGCTGGATCTCACAATGAAAATAAGGTACTCTTCAGCTGTTTTGGATGTTAAACTATGTTTGTGTGGAGGTACTCATGAAAAGTAATCAGCAGGGTTCTGACCTTTAGCCTGCTTGTGTACAATCACATAGTCATACTCTTGCAGTCACAACCCCCACCTCTCCATGCGAGGGGGCATCTTGGCTTTCGGGTACCCAAAAATAGTGAGTAATGGTTCATGGTCAGTGATGATAGTGAAATGTTTTCTGTATAAAAATCACATGAAAATGTTCACAGGCCCACGCTAGAGCCAGACTCTCCTTCACCGGCTGAAAACAGGCACATTCTGTGTTAGACATGCTTTGACTAGCATAGGCCACGATGTGTCTCTGAGCATTCGGACGACTATTGTGTTGAGCAAGAATTGGCCCCAGCCCCACCTGGCTCACATCCACAGTAATCACAAGTCAGTAACTTGGGGTCAAAATAAACCATCTCAGTAACATTTCCAATTTCATGTTTTATCCATTTGAAACTTTGATCACATTCAGCAGGCCACTGAAAAGGGACATTTCATTTCGTCACCTCCCTCAAAGGGGCACTCACTGTGGAAAAGTCACAAATGTATCTTGAACAATAACTGTCCATGCCCAAGAAGGATCACAGCATTGTGATATCTACTGGGGACACCTGGCTGACAACGCTTGCACTTTATCTGGGTCAGGAGTCATTTCCCCATTATAGAATATGTGACCAAAGAATGTAAGCTTGCTCTTGTGAAACTCACACTTTGCTGCATTCAGAGTGAGATGTGCATCAGCAAGCAATAGGCACACTTGTGAAAGAGCTTTGTCATGCTGCTCTTGTGTTGCTCCAAACATCAGTATGTCATCACTGTAGTTAAAAGCATGCATGGCAGGTTGAATTATTTGATGTATAACACCCTGAAATATTTCTGCAGCTGATGACACTCCAAAACTCAACCTTTATTATCTGAACAAACCAACATGAGACAAAAAACTAGTGATGTATCTGCAGTTCTCTTCTTCAGGTCAAGGTGAGAGAAGTCTTTGGCACAGTTCAGTAGGATGATCATGTCCACTGTGTGTGGACCAGGAGGTCTTTCTCTCGAGATTGCTTTGTTGGCCTGCAGCATATCAGTACAGATGCACTGCCGTCCACTGTATCTTTTTTTGCATCATTACTATGGGCAAAACCAATGGAGTAGGACCAGTGGAACACTCAATGATGTCATGCTTCAACAATGTTTTCAGTTCTTTTTCAACAGCTTTTTTGCAAGTGGAAGGCAATTCTGTGGTACAGCTGGGAAACAGGTTGAATGTCCTCATTAATGTGAAGTAGCACTTTCATTGTTTTGAGTGTTCGTAGGCCATGAAACAATGACAGAAACTGGCTCACAATTTCATACTCAGTGTGTAGGTTGTAAGTGAGAGAAATCAGTCCCATGTCAGCAGCAGAGGCAAAAACGCTGAGCAGGCATGCACTGTACGAAGTTCTGTGAAGTATGTGAATTGGTGCTTGCTGGGACACTGCTTTGTGTCGCATAGGTGCAGTAAATGACTCTTGACTTTGCAATGGTTTGGAAGCAGCCCACGTGTATAACTCCATGTTTGGTTGAGGCGTGGCACAGGAGAGAGGTTATTACATTTCTTGGCTGGCATGTGGTTACTCAACGCACCACTGTTTATGAAGAAGGTAATGGGGCAACCATTAATCCATATTGTAATCTTGGGGCAGTGCTCCAATGAACTTGTTTGTTTAATTTGATTATCTCTCTTTGTCTTTTGTTTTTCCTTGCATTCAGCTAAACCAACATGCACCTGGCATCCTTTGGTCGATATCATCATTGCACATTCTTCACTGGTGCTTGATAATGATATTGAGGAACCTTTGCAGGATGAACCTAACAATGATTTGGTCTAGTTTCTACCTGGCATAACTGATGTTCCTCTTTGGCCTTGTGGGAATATTGAGAATGCTTCTGGGACTTTCAGGCATACATTTTCTTTTCTTGATGTGATGCATTTGGTTTCTCTTACACTTTGCAAACCATTCTGAATTGGTTTTCTTTTCCGCAACTTTTGCACGCCTGTCCTATGGCTGGACATTTGCCTTCATGGAGAAATGAAAACCCTCCTCGGAAACATAGCTTTTCCTTCTTTGAAGATGCTGACCTGTGTTTGTCTGCTTGGTGCTTGTGCTTGCTTTTTATGACCAACACTTATTCATTTTGCGCTGTTCCCACTTCCATATCAGCAGCTTGCCCATCAGCTCTTTTATTGGCTCTTGCAGCCGTTTGTATTGTTTTCAAACTGAAAGTCTCCCTCAACATGCGTCTTTTGAAAGAGTACAAGAGGCAGACATTAATGACTGTAAGGCGTATGGATCCTTCATCATTAAATGCACAAAACTACAGTGTTTGATGAGCACAAGTCTTTCAACAAAATCATCCAACATTTCACCAGCTTGCTGTCTCACTTGGTTGAAAATGTACCTGTCATATTCAACATTCGGCATCACATTGAACTTGGTATTCAAAGATACCTTGAGCCTGCAAGATTTTCTTTAATCTTCTTTCACTCTGTGATCCCCAAGATTCTTTAAATACTTAATGATTTTTTTTTATCATCTACTTTTTCTAGGGCATTGATGAAATCATTGGATGTCTTGATCCGTGTGGTCCACCTGACACCAGTATTCTGTCTCTTGGCGGTGTTGAATGGCAGTGGGGGCTTCAGAAATACAGCCTCATTGTACTTCATGCTCATTACTACTGCTGTTTAGAATATATGCTGTTCAGGTGACTGCCGCTGTTCACCCGGCCCTGCAACTTCTGCAAGCACAGGCCTCGCTATTGCACTGGGCCATCTCGCCCAAGCTGAGGTTGAAGATCATCCTCCTCTTTTTTGATGGTGAGTAATAATTCTGTTTCTCGCACTTGATCAGTGTTGCGTTTAGTTTTTTGAACCGTACCTGGTTGTCACTGCCTATACCATTTTCCTTTGTATCGATGATGGCTCTGTGTTATGGTGCAACACAGTTTTGCTTCTTTTAGCCTTACCAATGGATTCTGGTGGGCCTCTTGAATAGTCTCCTCCGGCTGGCCTTCAACTTCTGAAGGGCCCTATAAGGGCTGGAGCAGGGCATCAACTCCACACACATCAATTTCAACCTGCTTCTCATCAGATTGAGCGCAAGGGGAACACACCAGAGGTTTGCTGTGTTGTTGCAAACCCTCAGGGAAAACAGCCATGTTTCTTTGGGGCACGCAAGTTGTGTTGTTTTCTCCAGCCCGGGAGCGTGCAAAAGAACACACCACACATAGAGTTCTCAATTAGATGTCTTTATTCCACAGTATACAATCACACACTGTAGGAAGTTGGCTCTGTATGTACTATTTCAAAGTAAGAAATAGCATGCACAGAGTCCAAGGGTTCCCCTTAGAGGTAAGATAGTGGCAAAAAGAGATAATTCTAATGCTCTATTTTGTGGTAGGGTGGTCGAGCAGTAGGCTTATCAGAGGGTAGTGTTAAGCATTTGTTGTACACACACAGGCAATAAATGAGGAACACACACTCAAAGACAATTCCAGGCCAATAGGTTTTTATATAGAAAAATATATTTTCTTAGTTTATTTTAAGAACCACAGGTTCAAGATTTACAAACAATACTTTAAATGAAAGGTATTTCACTCAGGTATCTTAGGAACTTTGAATCATCACAATAGCATGTACAGTTTTGGCAAAAATGGCAATAAGCTATTTTAAAATTGGTCACAGTGCAAAATTCAACAGTTCCTGGGGGAGGAAAGTATTGGTTAGTTTTGCAGGAAAGTAAAGCACTTACCGGGTTCAAAGTTGGGTCCAAAGTAGCCCACCGTTGGGGGTTCAGGGCAACCCCAAAGTTACCACACCAGCAGCACAGGGCCGGTCAGGTGCAGAGGTCAAAGTGGTGTCCAAAACGCATAGGCTTCAATGGAGATAGGGGTGCCCCGGTTCTAGTCTGCCAGCAGGTAGGTACCTGCGACTTCGGAGGGCAGACTAGGGGGGTTTTGTAGGGCACCGGGGGGGACACAAGTCAGCACAGAAAGTACACCCTCAGCGGCAAAGGGGCGGCCGGGTGCAGAGTGCAAACAGGCGTTGGGCTCGCTATAGGTTTCAATGGGAAACCCGGGGGTCTCTTCAGCGATACAGGCAGGCAAGGGGGGGGCACCTCGGGGTACCCACCACCTGGTCTAGGAAGAAGGCTGCCTGGGGGTCGCTCCTGCACTGGAGGTCGGATCCTTCAGGTCCTGGGGGCTGCGGTGCAGTGGGTTTACCAGGCGTCGGGTTCTTTGAAGAAGGCAGTCGCGGTCAGGGGGAGCCTCTGGATTCCTTCTGCAGGCGTCGCTGTGGGGGCTCATGGTGGTCAACTCTGGCTACTCACGGGCTCGCAGTCGCCGGGGATACCTCCCTGTAGTGTTGGTTTTCCGCAGGTCGAGCTGGGGGCGTCGGGTGCAGAGTGGAAAGTCTCACGCTTCCGGCGGGAAACGTGTGGTCTTTAAAAGTTGCTTCTTTGTTGCAAAGTCGCAGTTTCTTTGGAACAGGGCCGATGTCCTCAGGAGTTCTTGGTCATTTTAGATGCAGGGTAGTCCTCTCAGAGGTCGCTGGACCCTGGGGGACGCGTCGCTGTTGCAGTTTTCTCGAAGTGGGGAGACAGGCCGGTAGGCCTGGTGTCTCCGTCTTCTCTCAGGGCTTCAGGTCAGCAGTCCTTCTTCATCTTCAGGTTGCAGGAATCTATCTTCCTCAGTTCTGGGAGCCCCTAAATACTTAATTTAGGGGTGTGTTTAGGTCTGGGAGGGCAGTAGCCACTGGCTACTGGCCCTGAGGGTGGCTACACCCTCTTTGTGCCTCCTCCCTGTGGGGAGGGGGGCACATCCCTAATCCTATTGGGGTAATCCTCCAAAACCAAGATGGAGGATTTCTAAAGGCAGGGGTCACCTCAACTCAGGACACCTTAGGGGCTGTCCTGACTGGTGGGTGACTCCTCCTTGTTTTTCTCATTATCTCCCCTGGACTTGCCGCCAAAAGTGGGGGCTGTGTCCAGTGGGCGGGCATCTCCACTAGCTGGAGTGCCCTGGGGCATTGTAACACGAAGCCTGAGCTTTTGAGGCTTACTGCTAGTTGTTACAGTTCCTGCAGGGGGAGGTGTGAAGCACCTCCTCCCAGAGCAGGCTTTGTTTCTGGCCTCAGAGGGCACAAAGGCCCTCACCACATGGGGTCAGAAACTCGTCTCTCAGCAGCAGGCTGGCACAGACCAGTCAGTCCTGCACTGAACAATTGGGTCAAATACAGGGGGCATCTCTAAGATGCCCTCTGTATGCATTTTTTAATAACTCCAACACTGGCATCAGTGTGGGTTTATTATTCTGAGAAGTTTGATACCAAACTTCCCAGTATTCAGTGTAGCCATTATGGAGCTGTGGAGTTCGTTTTTGACAAACTCCCAGACCATATACTTAATATGGCTATGGCCACACTGTACTTACAGTGTCTAAGAATAGACTTAGACACTGTAGGGGCATATTGCTCATGCAACTATGCCCTCACCTGTGGTATAGTGCACCCTACCTTAGGGCTGTAAGGCCTGCTAGAGGGGTGACTTACCTATGCCACAGGCAGTATTTTGTGTGCATGGCACCCTGAGGGGGATGCCATGTGGACTTTGCCTTTTTCTCCCCACCAACACACACAATCTGGAATGGCAGTGTGCATGTGTTAGGTGAGGGGTCCCTAAGAGTGGCACAACACATGCTGCAGCCCTTAGAGACCTTCCCTGGTCACAGGTCCCTTGGTACCACTGGTACCTTTTACAAGGGACTTATCTGTGTGCCAGGGGTGTGCCAATTGTTTAAACAATGGTACATTTTTGGTGAAAGAACAATGGTGCTGGGGCCTGGTTAGCAGGGTCCCAGCACACTTCTCAGTCAAGTCAGCATCAGTATCAGGCAAAAAGTGGGGGGTAACTGCAACAGGGAGCCATTTCCTAACACACACTATTTGTTGATTACGCCATTACCATTAATAACCATCCCTTAATGCTTCCCAGCAAGTTACGTGATCTCTCTCTAGCCTCTGTTCTCATCTGATATCCACTCCGGTAGATGCTCCTTGAAATGCTAGCAGACAGGTGCCAGCACGGCTCTCCACGGATGACACAGTTCTGTTGACCCAAACTTCTAATGCTTTGCGGTGCTGGTGGACTACTTTGTCCAGTTTATGGGTAGTTTTCACATGGCCACAAACTAAGTAAATCTCAGGTCATGGCTTGTGGGCCCAGCAGAACTAGTATTCATGGGTTTGTTATTAAGAACTAGTCAACGCGCAGTGCTAAAAATGTTAGTTGTCTAGGTATAAGTTTTACTTCCTCAGGCTCCTGGCAGCCACAGCTGACCAGCTCATGCCTTAATCACAGAATGTTAGAGTGAATTGTAATCTCTCTAGAGTGAGGGGGAGAAGGACCATCTTACTGTTTATGAAAGTATATAATGCATAATGTGTTCTGGCCACAACGTATAGGGCAGGGATTTGGGGCTTTTTATAATAGCTCTGCCCTCCAGCTTGAGGAAAACTGTATATGTTGGAGGCTTTTACAGCTTCCTTCAACTGCATCCTGTTAGATTATGGATGTAGAATTAGACCAGCATTACATTGAGGACAGAGTTCAATTGACCCCTCTATTACTTTGGGTTATTATATGGGCCAATCTGCAAGAACAGGTTTGCAGAAACTTGATCTTGGACTGTCTTAATTTGGATAGAGGCTGTGCTATTACTTGGTAAGTTACATCTCTAAAACATTCCAGGCGTTGGGGCGGGCCTCCCTGTTTACACCTCCCGAGAGACTAAAGAAAGATGATAAACTCCAGGTAAAGAGCCTCTTTTGTCAATTCTATGTGGAAAGAAGGTTGCAAACTGGCCTGGTGAAAAACACAGTATTGGTTTTTTATAGGCTTTTTGCCAGTGTGGCCCCAGCTTTATATCTCTCCCTAGAACTTACTCAGTGGGAGGGGTTTCTCCTCTGCTGTTTTAGAGCTGGTGCAGTCTGGCGGCTTCTGAACATGGGAAATCAATCTGTTGCCTCAGGGAGGATAGTTTTACTCTGTTCCTGTGGTTCCTCAGCGCAGTCGCTATTACATTATATATGTCATTTGTAATTATTTTACTCACTCTCAGTAGACTCCTTCCTAAACTTCTTTTAAAATCATTGGGGCACCGCAGATGGAGAGATGCTTTGTCCCATCTGCAACTATTGAATACACCAACTATTTGTTTTAGAGTTTGCTCCTTTCTTAAAGCAGCAGTTTCAGCCAGGAAAACTATGGAGGGGTAATTACACTTGTCTGTTCTGTAGCGATGTTAATCCGAGACAATGCGTTTTTATTTTTAGGTATTTTTTATTGCCTACCACCTCTTTGAGTTTATTTATATTTTTTTCATGCATTTCACACTTTACATGAGCATTGTTATTTGCTGGAAATTATACTTGTTCTTTTATGTTGTTCAGTGCATTAGCTTTCGTGTTATTCTACTTAATCTCTGATTGTTGTACTGATTTGTGTCTTTCGTAGTCATATTTTGGTAATTGATGATGATGCTCTCTCTCCCAAGTCTGCCCAGAACTGCAAGGTTCCTAGCGCACCTGGTCTTACGACACCACACCTGGAATTAAAATATTTGTTCCATGTTAAACATATGTTTCCATTTAAAATTAATTAGAGGCTAGTATGGTGTTTTCTCGGCTACTTTTAAAATATTGTTTTCTAACGCAGGGGTCTTCAAACTGAGGGGTGGGCCCCCCTAGAGGGGCCTCAATTGATCCCAGGGGGGCTCCAGGCTCTGGCCAAAAGAAAGATTATGCAGATAATAGTGCTTTGTTTTAAACAGAATTTTTTTTATTACATTTGTAAAAAGGTAACAGAACTTAACTGCAATGTTTGAATACGTCCAGACTTATTTAAATATTGGCAACGTAATAGAATGGTTATGAAAAATTCTGAGGGGGGGCCTGATGATTTATTTTTTCCCACTGGGGGGGGGGCGCAGCATTAACACGTTTGAATACCACTGTTCTAAGGTAAATAGTAACGTGCATGTGTTTTGCTTTATTATCACCGGTTTGTTGTTACATCAGAATCTGTATGCAAAAAGAAAACGTAATTACTACTTGCTTAAAACCTTAAAATAACTGATTACAAATGAATGTCACAGCCTTCAAGCCTTCCATCTCCCACTTCTGAACCTCACTTGAAGAGGTGTGATTCCTAAAATATCATGGCGATGGCTACCCTAGTAAGGATAGTCAGGCCATCAATGATGACGTCTCTAGCCCACCCTCCTCCCTTTTGTCTCACAGACCTAAATGAAGCAGGGCTTCTCAGCCAACCACCAGTTTGTGCCCACTGTTTGGAGTCTTCTTAAAATGTTTCAATTTTGACTGTGTTTTCGAGTCCACCAATGACCCAATTCAGCAGCCTAACCAGATGCCACAGGTAAGGCTATACAAAGAAAGGGTAATGTTCCCAGGTTTGTTGTAAATGGCCTGGCCTGGATTGGCAGACATTGTAGTCCATGTCTAGTGGTCCAGGTGAGGCATGACTTGAGTTAGTTTTTCATTGCATTGTGGCAGTGTGAGTAACAAAACTACAAGACCCACAATAGAAAAGGAGAGGACTGGAAGAGCAGTTAATCCCTGACCATGTTTAATTGAAAACTTTATCGGAGAGTGTAAAAATGTACCCCTCAAATGTACATTAAAAAGCACATTTAAACTCATCTGGCAGACCTACAACCTAATCATGGCATTAGCATCATGCATCATATGTTAATTTGGTCGTGGACCTCCATTGTGACTGATATTATCCTTGTAATGTATAGGCGAGGTCTACAGTACCATCATAAAATAATAATATACAATGAGTGAGAAAAGCCTATTTTTGAATTCTCCTGATATAACCTGTATCCTTAAATTCATAATGTGGTCACTGGATTACATTTTTTTAAACTAATAACTGCTTCATTAACACATGAAACAGAAGGTAGGAGTGTTTGTTTCCAGAGCAGGGCAAGAGGGGCGATTATTACTTAACTCGTAACTCTGATCCCTGCACGAATGTACCTGCAGGGCAAGGAAAGGAAAGTGAGAGACAAAAGCCGACCCACTAGAAAGCCATACAAAAAATAGGAAAGAATGGATCAATACCCACTCACAGATAGGCCTTCTGCAGGAGATTGAGACCTTCTTATGATCATTGTGACTACTAGTGTTTGTGCAGCTGTCTAGTTTAAAGCCACCTGAAGTAATACTGAAGTAATAATAAAGACGTAGGTCCTCAGAGAATGAATAAGGAAGGAACTGGGACCCCCAAGAGCAGGAAAATGTAAAAGAACCTCCAAAAAGTCTCAACAACGCAGTGCGAGAAGAAGAAACTAGCAGGTAAATCAACAAAGAAGGAAAATGTCTTGATAAAAGTGGATCCTCCGAAAAGAAGTAAGGTGGGCTATGGATCGCATCGACAGTATTACAGATATTACTGTGTGTTACATTTAGGTCTCACGCACTTTATGAAGTTCACTCCAACTAACTTAGTTCATTTGGAAACTCCTGAAATCCATGCAGAATATTCTGCCTATTAGTACAAAATCCATCTCCAAAAAAGAGTGATTTAAAGAATGATCCATTAAAACTATTAACCTTGCCTCACCACTCCATGACATTTGCTAAAATATTAGTCAAGGTTGATTGAAGAACAACTGTTATCATAGAGGCTCCTAAAAGTAAAGATGAAATAATTAAATCTTTTTCCACGGAGGTAACTCACCACTAAGGGCCTATTATTCATGATGGTGGGTGTGAAAATAAACCTTTGCGTTTTATCGGAAACAGACCAGGTTGGATAAAGAGTACACTCCTCATAAAATACAGTTCCGAGATGTACTGAAGGCTTCTAAATAGTACCTTTTTAAGTACCCTGTTAAAATACAAGCTCAAAAGGGATGTACAAGGAATAGTGAGAGGACACCAATCCCAAGGAACTATCATCTGCCAGTCATCCATTAGACCATGTCAAAATATTGAGATAAAAATATAGTTGGGCCAAACTATTGAGATCTAAATACTGTGAAAGTAAGTGCATTAGGTAAGTAGAGATTTACTATTCATAAGTGATCATCTGTCTATATATGATAGAAATTTCACAGTAGCAGTCACCACTGTGTACTTATAGTTAGGTCAAAGGTTCCATAGGATGAGCATTTTTTGTTTTGCTAATAACTTTGAGTCTGTTTGATGAATCTTCTTGAAACTTTAAATAAAAAGGTTCATCCACATTAGCTGATTCTTGTAAACTTTTGGAGTAATCTGAAAGGTGGAGGGCAAGAAAAAGAATGGTCCACAAACATCTTTTTCACATGTTAATTCCCATAAGAAAATTAGGAAAGCGATAGAAAGAAAACAGCGGAATCATATTACACCGAATTAGGCGGAAAGTTAGAACTTTACTTAGAAAGCATGCTGTTCATTATTTTGTGTAAATATGTTCAGCTGTTTTCAAGAAATGCCCATTTGAAGAGGTGCTCCGGTGGTAATGAAGGGGTTAAAATTGAGCTATATGTAGACAATTGGTCCCACAGGAGCCATTTGGTTGAGGGGGGCATGGTGGTGGTCATCCCCGGGGCAGGCTCTATGTCACCCATATCCAAAAGCCATGTGCAGCGGGGGTCGGGCTCCTGCAGGGGTTAGTCGCCAGCAGTGTGCAGCGGGGGATTAGTACCTCTGCGGATTGGGTGCAGGGCAACTCACTGCAGCGCACTGCCAACAGCTGTGCTCAGCGGCGGTGTTGGGTGGATATGATTAAAATAAAACAGAAATTCACTGAAGAAACAAAAGTAAAAGTGATGCTTAGCTAGGTTTGATCCTTATATCTTACCTTACATAAAAAAACTCAGAAATATACTGAAAAACCCAAAATTTAAACTGACCTTTTAGTTAGGTATGGAAAACAGAAGAGGTTGAAGTGAACCGTGTACTGCTTACGAGCTCACATATTACTTCCCTCATGACATGCTGAATGACATAATTGATGACATGTCAAATGGCATAATTGATAACATCACTAATGACATAATACAGCAACTGCTACACCATCCTATATGATTCGTGGAGTTGAATTCATTCAACCCTCTACACCTGTGAAAAAATGTCTATTCTCCTTTATGTGACTACCCCCAACAACGTCACATGACCTGCAATTTTAGGTCAAGACGTTGACAGACATGCATTTACCACTGAAAAGACACCTTCTGTGAAGCCCTAAGGACAACCATTCGTAGTTTAATAAAATACATTACACGTTTCTAAAATGTGCCCATGTGGCATACAACTTTCGAACCATGCTTACAAGACGAACGTTAGATAAATCATGTCTAAGTGGGACACATCTATATTGTATGATTGTATTTCATCCTGCAACCTGCTGTGCATCAAAATCATCAGCAAAGTTATAGAAATAAACATCCACACCTTATGAACATTCTTGTTACACAGAATTTGTCTCTACCACTGTATTTCACGGGAGCCTGGCCAGATATCTGTTGGTGAACAATATATTGTCAAAAAGCCGCTTTAGTCTTTCTTACAGATTACAGGCTTTGACTTTAATCCACAAACGTTCAATCATAACTCTACAACCCACAGCAGATGTGCTCATCCTTTACCTTGTTTAAGTTGTAGCACTACTGATGGAGCAACAGATGTATACCACAAAATAAAAAAAGGCTTGCACAGAGATACAAGATACTCTTTATTGTTTGCTGAGTTCAGAGGTCTGATCCCCATACAGTTACAAAATATTCAGAAAGCTTGGCAAGATGACTCAAGTCCGAAAGAAGAAACAACCTAGCGATAGAAAGACCTTAAGTATATGGGCAGCTCATCTAATCTTGTGAGATTTGACCCATGCTACAAGGCAAAGGAATTCAAAATTCAGGTGAATGATAGCTCTGAAAGGGGGAGCAAAACTGCATTCAATACCTCAGCTGGATTGAATGCACCATATTTATGAACTACATGCATTAAATAAATACTGTGCTGTAATTTTCAGGAACTAGATTCCCCATGCTTTTTCTTTTTTTTAAATTTCCAACAGCAAAACAAACAGGCCCTATTTATTCGAGAAGCCATGTATTTTGGTGCCATGTGGCCTGCTCAGATACCTGGAGCAGTGCGGAACAGAGATCTAGAGAATGCACCTCTATAGAAAATGGAACCACATCAACCCACAATGGGGCCTTGAAAGTTACTGTGAATTACAGACACATAGGGCCAGATGAAGTTAGCATTGTTTCGGTCACAAAGGCTCCATTTCAGATATGCAACTGAAAAACTGCTTTTAGCAAAGTAGTAAACCAATTTTAGGGCTCAGTATCTTTTTACTCAGTCAAAAAATGTATCTAGAAATGGATAAGAAATGGCTGTTTGGAAGGGGCGTATTGCAGGTGTCCGTTCCAAAAAGGGATTTCCATCTAACAGAGTTGTTGACCCTCAAGTTTGTCTGGTAACCCATTCACAAAAGGGAAGGGGAGCCATTGAGAACCTCTTTCTATTTGCAAAAAGAGCATGTTTTGAAGTAAGCAGTTGATCAAAGTAAACATTCAAACTTTTCTTTTTAAACACAGGTCGGTTTCCATTAACGAAAATGGGCTGCATTTTTTAAAAAAGTTCAATTTATTGAAACCCCAGCAGGTCACCATTCCTGTGATGGCCTCCGATTGCAATTTGCAGCTTACCTCATTAATAATCATGAGTTAGGTTGTTTGAGACCTTCTAAGATTCGGAATTTCAAGAACCAACCTATTAGTACATAGATTGATTATTAAAATTCTTCACTGGTTGCAAAAGTAATAGTCTCAAGTTTCAACCAGTATTTTATGACTAGTAAATAATCATGGGTGTCATTTAGGGTCACCAGGGGTCTCATCTGTGACCCCCGGCTTGCTCCTTGCAACCTCCAGCATTGATTATGTGACCCCCCGGCCTCAGAGATGGCAAACTCAGTGCCAGGAACACATAAGCAGCATATCCCCAGTCCTTATGGAAGTGCTAGGTCTCCACTCTGTTTATCTTATTTTTAATTAATTAATGTGAATAATGTTTCATTATTCACGATGCGTAATAAAAAGGATGTACAATTGACTGAAATATGACCTTCCACGGCTGCTGAGGTAAGTACAAAAATGCTTTTAAATGTATGTCGTATGCATGCTTGCAGGTTAATGTGTGTTTGCATCAGAGAGAGTGTTTATGTGTAAGTATGAATTTGTTTGTAAGTGTAAATGTGTGTGTATGTGTAAGTATGTGAGTGTGAGTGAAACTGAGGTTCAAACTTCATGTGATGTCACTTCTGCAACCCCTGGCATTTTGGGAAATTGACGTTCATGCTTCTAGTGGCCCTTTACTCCCTGTAAATGATCTTTGCCAAGTATAGTTTAGTATATTGTGAGACTTGTACCACCGAAAAAGCCATAATTTGTAGACAGCAATAATGCTCTACAACCAAGGGTTCAGTAATGTAACCGTTCTCCAATCTATTCTAGAACGTGACGTTGGAATTAAGGGGCTATTGGTCCAAGCAGCTTTTTTCAACACATTTCCACGGTATCCTTTGGAAAAAATATAGTTACATTGGAGATCCCATCAAGCCTCCTGAAATTAATACTTGGTGGAAGTAGTCAATGAGACCAGATGGAGGACTGTTTTTAGCTTCTTTGTTGTTCTGTTTTATTTATATGTTTTACCACGAATATTTGAACAATTGCAGTTTTTCTTCTCCTGCACGGATTCTACATTTTAAAGTATGTAGATGATATGGCTATTTTTGACCTAACATCACTACATTTCCGGCATAACCTAGACAAAATAAACCATTACATGATTTCACACTTACTAAAGATTTGATAGCAGCATTGTGACTTTAAGAGGTAGGAGGAATTAAGGGCCAGATGTATCAAGATTGCGGTTTGCACATCGCAAATAGTGAATTTTAAGAAATCGCTATTTTCGACATGCAAAATGGGATGTATCAAAAGTGCGAGTCGGAAATAGTGATTTCTTAAAATTCGCTAACGCAATTTGCGAGGTACAAATACAGAAACGCAAAAGAAATAGCGATTCGGTATCTGAAAATCACAAATTGCGAAAACGGCAAACCGGAACAGCCTGACATCACAACCAGGAAGTAAGTCAGCCCATGCTGTTTCCAGGAGCCACACCCACAAGAGCAGGCAGGGAGACACAGACCAGCACCAGGGAGCCAGCTTAGTGAGCCTGCCAGGATCAAACTGCACCATGGCCAATGATGGAAAGGAGAAGGACAAGGGAGACAGAAAGCGCAAGATCAAATTCAGTGAGCAGGAACTGGAGGTGCTCACTGAAGAGGTTGTCAGGAACCATGACAGACTGTTTGGAAAGAGCTCACTACAGGTGCCAGAAAGTGAGAAAAGAAAACTCTGGTTGGAAATCCAGACAAAAATATGCTCAGTGGGTACTGCCCAGCGCACTGTGGAGGAGATACGCAAGAGGTGGTATGACCTGCGTTCCCGTGCCAAAGAAAGGGTAGCCAGCAGGCTACAGGAGGCAAGGAGCACCGGAGGAGGACCACCCACCCACCCACCACCTACACCACGGGAGGACATGGTGGAGTCCACACTGCTCCCTGAAGCTGTCAGTGGGGTCACTGACATTGACATTGACACCTCAGGCACACCCAGCACTAGCAAAGGTAAGGACATTAATGATGTGTATCCCCATATGTGCATGTACAAATGCCCCCTTAGAAAATAGCTATCAGTGCAATGCAATGTAGTCCAAGCCACATCTTACATACAAAGCACCAATGCCTTATGAGAGTGTTAGTCCACAACCCTAACCTGCAAATAACACATAGATAGCAAGTAAGTGTACAGCCACACAGAGGAACAACACACACAACTCACAGTGATACGATGTAAGTGTACATATATTAAAATTGTGCAACATTTTGTGGTACATCCATAAATGACATGCTGCACATTGTCGTTGTAGATGTCTCAGGCCCTGCCGCAGCAGAATGTGGATATGTGGGGAATGTTGAAACACAGTCCGACTCAAACACCAGTGAGTCATTGAGTATTGCACCAACTAGGCACAGGGCAAGGGTGTTACCTCTCCCAGAGTTGAACATGGACTCAGACGAATTGCCGGATGAAGTCCACACACCACCCCCAGAAGCTACATCCACAGGAAGAAAGCAATCCCTGCCACAGTTTCAGTCAACTCCCCTCAGGAAGCGTCACATAGCAGGCAGACAGTGCACAGATGAAGTAGAGGGCCCATCAATATTTGGCGGCCTTGAAGCGTCCATGCTGAGAGTGCAGCACCTGCAATGCAAACACATGAGGTTAATGCACAGGCAGTTGGTGTCAATGGATCATACCATGGGTGCAGTGCACAGGCAGTTGGAGTCTCATAATGACAATATGGGAGTACTGCACAAGCAGTTGGAGTCTCATAATGACAATATGGGGGTACTGCACAAGCAGTTGGAGTCTCTGCATGAGAGACAGCAAAAAGCTGCAGAAAACACTGAGGAGTTGACAAACGCCATTAAGGAACTCTGCACTGAGATGAAGCATGAGCGTGTCAACCATCGCAGGCACCATCACCAATTCATGGAAATGTTCAATGGGTTCTGCAGATCCGTCAATCGGCTCGCGAGTTCAACTGCCTTGATATCACGGCGTGCTGTGGCCGCACAGGTGGAGATGGCACATTGCAGTCGGGACGTTGCACAGGGATTGGTGTAAATAACCAACGCTCTGGGTGCAATGCAGACAGACCGCAGTGCAACAACCAGTGAACTGGGTGTTGGGGGATAGTGAGGAGTCCTCTAGCCTCAGCAGTCTAACAGTCCCTGTGATGGAGCCTAGGCGTCGCAGTGCCAGACACAGTACTGCCTTTGACCCCGCTACAGGAGGTGCCAGAGAGGGCACTACACACTCAAGTCGAATGCGTGGACGTAAGAAGTTACATTGAGGGCTACAGGGGACTACCTTCACATGTAGCAATACAGTTATACTATGATGTTAATAGTGTGACACTGTTAATCGCTCATGTCTGCCTATAGTGCATAGCTATGTCCTATTGACACACATGTTACCTGAGGTCAAGGTAATAAAGATGCTGACTACAGGAATACATATTATTGAGGTTGTGTTTTCATTACCTACATCAGAAATGGTTGCACGTGATGTCAGCATGCCTCTGCCTGCCCTCTGCTGCACTAGTCCTGTCTGCTGGGTGAAGGGGTGGTATGGGATCATCATCCTCATCTGAGTCTGGCTCCGTTAATTCCATTGGTATGCCCAGGTGGTTGCTATATTGTGCAAGATCACACATGTGGCCACCATTTTACATGTTGTCTCTGGGCTGTACTGTAGTGCGCTTTCACTTTTGTGAATACACCTGAAGCGGCTCTTCAGCAGCCCGAAAGTGCACTCCACCACATTGTGGGTTGCCCTGTGTGCTGAATTGAACCTCCGCTCTGCTGGTGTTGCAGGATTCAGGTAGGGCGTCATCATATAGGTGTGCACTGCATAGGCACTGTCTCCTAGAAGGAACAGAGAGTAAAATGAGTACTTGTGCCATCTGACGCCACACTGACATCAATGCAACGTTGTAAAGTGGCAATTTACCTAATAGATAGCCTTCACCAAATTCCCCAGCTAGCAGTCTTGTGTGAATCCCGCTGTGGCAGAATATGTACGAATCATGTGTGCTAACAGGGTACCTGGCGACGAGATCCGTAATGATGTATGAGCCATTACATATCACCTGTATGTTCATTGAATGTTGGTTTTAACGGTTTCGGTACACATACTTTGTGGCTGATGGTGGACAGATTGCAACATGTGTCCCATCTATGGCACCTAGGACATGTGGGAACTGTGCATTCTGGTAGAATGTGATTTTAGTGTGCTGTTATTCCTGTGGGGTGTGGGGGAATCTGATGTACTGGTGTATTCTGCTAAGCATGGCATTGAGAAATGCATTGACAAATCTAGAGAGGGCACTCTGTAATACCCCTCCAGCTGCTGCTATGACCCCTTGATAGCTCCCTGAGGCTAGTAGGTGCAGGGAGCATAATCCCTGCACATGGCTGGGTATGCTATTGGTCCTGTGTGTTGTGTGCTGCAGCATGGGTTGTAGCTCAGCTATCAGGTCAAGTATCAGCTCAACCTGTAATTCTCATAAATCTCCTCCTCTGTCTGGTCAAAAAGGGTTCTGCGCACTCTGTAAATGCGCTCCTGTCTCCTCCTACCTCTCCTCAAACCTGCCAAGATCCTCATTCTCCTCACCATCACGTAGAGTGCAGCCATTGTGGAAAAGAGGCTGAGTCATTCTGGGCCTCTTTTTATAGTTTGCACCTGGTTACCACCTGGTTTCAATTCATGGTAAATTGCATGTGCAAAATGCCATTCTGTGAATAATCGCAATTTGCGAATTTTTGATCCATTGCATTGTGACGTGGATTTGCGTGTCGCAATCTGCTTTTTGCAAATAGCAACGTGATTTACAGAATCGCTATTTGTGAGTTGGTATTCTAGCTCGCAATTTGCGATGTGCAAATAGCGATTTGGTATTTCATGTCGCTATTTGCGAAACACAGATTGCGACACGCAAAACCACGTCACATTTGCTAAAAATCAAAAATTTTGTGAATCCTTATTTTCACGATGCGAATGCCTTTGATACATCGTAAAAAGCATTTTTATATTCGCAAACGGACGATTTTTGCGATTTGCACCGTCTGCGAATGCAAAAACGCTTGATACATCTGGCCCTTAGTCTTGTATGAAATGGTGCAGGGCATGAAACAATACAATATGTAAAAACGCATGTTTTTTTAGGAAGAGTCTTCTCCTATTACTTAAGTAATAAATAACATCTCAATTAACTTGGTGGAAACGCCTTGTGCCACAGAGGGGGGTACATGCTCCTTTTAGTCTTAAATGTTTAATTCATGTTTATTAAGCTACAATCCTAGCAGCACGTCTTTCTGAAGAAGAACATACCTTATAAGTTGCAGACCATTCTACAAGTGGATGAGAATATATAATGCAAGCTTTACTCTTGGGAGCTTTCTGTCTGGACCAAAGCATGAGTCTGGGATTTACACTGCCAGGTACCTTCCTTTCAACCTCAGCTGGAGTAATTTGCTTGGGCCATGGACTTTTCCATTCTTCGAAGGGATCATTGAGTCATTTACTTAAAGAAGATCTTCCTTCTAGTTACAGACAACACAATTAATTCCTTAAGAAATAGGAGGCATATTTACCACAAATTGGCACAGGGCAGCACCACAGATATTTTTGCTGTGCTGCCCTGCGCCAATTAGAAAAGGTGGAAATGCACTGTATTTACAAGATACAGTGCATTTATTTCCTCGTCCCCTTCACTGGTGCACAAGTTGCTACCTAGCGCCACTGGAAGCTCCCCTGCACCATGGTGCAAGGGTGCCTGCGTTGCATGCTGGATTGTTTATGTGCAGGAAGGGGTACCTTCCTGCACAAAAACAATCCAAGGAGGCATTTTCCTCTTTCTATGTGTGCGGCAGAATGCAGCACACATAGACAGAGGACAAGACGAGGAGAAATGAAGATATTGTAGATTTTGCAGAAAGAGGAAAACTCAGTTTGGAATTGTTTTTGTGCAGAAAGGTGCCCCTTCCTGAAAAAAATTACCCTCCCCCCAACGCAGGCACCCTTTCACCCTGGTGCAAGGGTGCCTGTGTTGGTGCACAGCAGCAATTTGAGAGCCAGGACAGGAATGCTCCATTTCTCGTAGATAGGGCACATTCCCACCCTTTTGTTTTGACGCAGGGCAGCACCGCATGAAGGCTATGCAAGTGAAAAACACGTTACCAGATTTCAGAAAATCAATATACATCAATTATAATGATATTGGTTCTTTCCATAATCTTGCTGTACATGTTGACCGAAGCGCCCTGTGCAGTAGTCTTATGACTGATAAACAAACTAATGAAACTAAAGGAAAATCTTAAATTTGATATGGGAGACAATTGTGTGCACCACATTTCATATTTGACGAACATGAAGTAAAATAAACAAGTCAGGCAAAGAAAATTCACCAGCAGCACTGTGTAGAACAATGATCATGAACAAATAAAACACAAGCATTGGCAATGTTAAAAGGTCTGGCTTTAAAAGCATGTTGTATTTTAAATGTGAAGTATTCCAAGTAAATACAATGGGAAAGGATACGTATTTGTGTGGAAGCAAAGAGATGCAGAAGAATATTGGTGTCAGGTGAGAGTTGCAGTGCCAATCCAGACCTAAAAATCCATGTAGGTTAATGACTGCCCTCCTCCCATCTCCGCTGCTGCCTGGGAAAAGCAACATAAATTATCTAGTTATCTAAGGCACTTTAACAACATTGCAATGTAATGCATGTGGCCTTGAAAGTTTAATCTTACACAGCTGGATAAATAAACAAAATGATCCCAATTGTGGATGGTAAGCACTTTTTCGTGGAGGTACAAAACTTCAAGCCAAACAAAGCATGCACTTCTGGCTCCCAACATGTGGGCAGATCTAAAACTTCTCTCTAGTGATGTTCACATAATTGTCTGGTGACAGCTGCACTGTCAATGCAGGGCATAAAAAGGACATTATTTGCAAAGGAATCATATGATGGGCTGAAGGTAATGCCCCTTCAATAACCTATGTATGTAGAACTATGCTGATTGCAGAATAGAAACTTATCTCCTAGTAAATTCACATCTGCATCTGCAAGGCCTATCGTAAGGCAACCAAGGAAAATAGATGTGATCCTCAATGTTTTCTGCTACCCGGAGCCATGGCCTCAATTGCTTTCCTGCCAGGGCTGTTTCCATACTTAAGAGCTGCTCAAAAAGATCTGCAAGTTGACTCTTTGCCTCCCACAAAGACACTTTCTTAGTTCATTGCTGCTCAATGTTTTCAGGTTGTTGAGCTCAAAGATTTTCTCTCCCTCTCACCACCCTGAGAAGTGATGGCTGAAGATGGCTAAACAAGGTTAGTGACATTTAACTGTGGGGAAGGCAATGCAAAGGTGAGTTTACCTTGTAAACCATGTGCAGTAGCTGTCAGCATGGGGTGTAAAATGGCTGGATCATGGAAGTGTGTGTCACATTTGCCTTCCATGAGAGTGCCATCTTTGCCCCTAGGACAGTTGTAATGTGGCCCTCACTGTTTGCTCGATAAGACAGCAGTGCTCTGCAGGTTTTTGTCAACCATGGTGGGGTAGAGGGATCCTGAGATGGCATTCTCGTGATTCCCACTCTGTTTTGTCCCAGCTGACCTCCTTTCTCAACACATCTCCGTGAGCTTCTACTTTTTGGGAATTTCTTACTGATTACAATTCCTGGTGTCGACATAGTTAGGTGGTCATCATGTTTGCAGCAGACATCCCTATATAGGGCACCTTGTTTTTGTCGTCCATTGACAGATTACTGCCAAGGAGTGACACACACATTTGACTAGTCTCCACTTCATAAGGTGAACAGGGTTGGAGTGGGAAAGAAAATAGGCTTCTATTGGTGAATTAGATATTTAAAATAGTGGCCCATGTTTGGAAATTGGGGCAGATCTGAACTTGTAAAGACAGCTGTATGGGTTCTACAAGTTATGGAAGTCTGCATGAATTTGGGCCTGCTGCAGGCAATGTCTGTTTTAATATCAGAGACATCAGCAGTAACAAACGGTCCATCAGACCATAAAACGAGCCTGCAAACAACGAAAACCTGCCCACACAGTGACTTGTCAGACTAGCACCTCGGGCACTGCCTGATCGCCTTATAGGCCAGTTGAACCCTGCAAATGAATTGAGAAGATCGTGTATTTTTTCATGAACCCTATTCAGAGGAATGAATATTTTGTATGAGATTTGTAAAGCCAGTGGAATAACTGCATCTCTGCTGCGCTTTTCTAGGTATATTTCGTTAAAAAAACGACCAAAGAACCAGCCCTACTTGCACCTTATACCAAGAGTACTAGCAGCATCAGGGATGGTATTTTGCTCTGCAGGTTTGAAAATGGATGCTTCCAGCTTTGCAAGCCCCAGCCCCCAAAGAGTAAGGGCCTCATGTACAAGATACAGCACATTTCTGTCCTGTCTCCCTATGATGGCGCACAAATTGATGCCATGTGCCAACGCAGGCATCCTTACATCATGGAGCAATGGTGCCTGCATTGCTGGGATGATTGTTTTGCGCATGAAGGGACACCTTCCTGTGCAAAAACAATCACAAGAGGTGTTTTCCTCTTTCTATGTTTGCATTAGAAAGGGGAAAAAAGAGGAAGAAACAGAGATATTTCTCCCAGTTGCGTCACTCTTACGCCACCCATGAGGTGGCATGGGAATCTGACACATCCCAAGACTTGTGAATCTGAGAATTAAGCAGATTCCTTCGGGTTTCATGGGTGTTGCATGGGAACATCCCAAGCAACACCCATGGACTGCCCCTTTCACGCAGTGTTATGTGTGAAAGGGGTCCACATTTACAATGCCATGAAAAGCCGCTCTAGGTGGCTTTGTGTGGCCTTGTAAATATGTAAATGAGGCCCTAAATGTGTTGCTATCATAATGCGAGTGCCGGCAGCCACAGAGGTGGATTCTGCTGGAATGGACCAGGGATGGACCACAAACGTAAATAATAACCATATGCCTGCAATATAGCACCTAGGCAGATTACAATGAATGCATACAATGTAACAAAACTACTGGACAATCAAATACTGTACTGCCGTAAAGAAGGCAAATCTAAAGCCCATCTAATATACTCTTTTTTTTTGTTCTGACATGAGCCTTCGAAGACAGTTATACTTTCTCTAGCCCTGCCTAAAATGGAATGAATCCCTTTAACAAGCAGGTGACCAAATACTTGAAAGTGAAGGTTACAAGTGAAATGAGCGATTGCTCCACAGGGAGCGGCATCTAACCTCGCTCTACAGATTCGTCTGCCTTAAACCATGACACACCCAACATTCCACATGATCTTACTGGCTCAGCCTGAGCAGAGCAGGGAATTCCATGAAGTACATTACCACAGAGCTGTCTGAGACCTATGAAAAATACTACTACCTTCCTAATAACCTGCACGTTGTTACCACTTTATTAATGGCTGGGAGTGACAAATGGAAACATATTTTAAGCATTAGAAATTATACTGGCTTTGGAGAAAATGTGTTTGTAGCCTTCAGTGCTTGGAAGGGTTGCTCTAGATTTCATTCTGACCTCATCTGTTTTGAAATGAAATGGTAACCATGGAAGCAGCATCACTTCTGGCATCTGGTTACTTTTGCGTACCATGACATCAGCATCAGCAGTTGTATCACTTCCTTTCACCTCCTGCCTGTCAATTTGCAAGCTTTTCCTTGGTAATTCTACTCCATTTTAGTCGTTCTTCCTAACTATAGTCTATTCCCTGTTTGATCCCATCCTTGTATATTCTGTACCACGTGAAGAGCTTGTTCCTCTCATTTACATAACATTGTTATGGTTGTTCAGCTTTGCTATGTTATGCTAAGAAACACCTTGTAAAGTCATAAAATGAAATGGGGAACTGCCCTTGCACAAGTAACACATAGCAAGAATATTTAAAAACAACAACCGAATTATGTGTGTACGTCTGACGTTGTGTTCTTCTATACTATGGATGTGTACTTATTTTACAAATGTATAGACGGCTCATGATAAACTTAAGCTATCTTCTTGGCAATCACTCTGGGTCAGTGCCAAGAAACTGTTTTTAGAACGCCACATCGAGAGGGCCAGTAACAATAGTACTGCTTTTTATCCGAAGCAAATTATTATTGTATGAATTTTAAGTGACTGAAGCCTCGGTTATTAATGGTAATTGCGACTTCCAATAAATATTATTACCCAATTTCCTCACAGTGAGATATTAATGGGTACAGTAAATATCTACTACGCCGAGTTTTCCACTTGAAAGTAAGTCATAACGTTTACAAAACATGTTTCCACCTCTCCTTCCACTCAGCCAAGACACTCATCCACACACTAGTCCTTAACAAAAGTGTTGTAGCCTCCTCCTCGCCCCTTCCTCCTTTTAGTCTTTTTAAATGTTCAAACTATGGGCTTTTGGGCAATGTTCAAAATCACAGGCTCTGGTACTGCAAAAAGTTGCACAAATGGCACACTGTATTTTTCAAATGTTTTTGCGAGTTGTAATGTGCAATTTGTGACACATAACAAATTGCAAAGAAATGGGGACATGAAAGGGTCTCTCTCCCCTCCGCTTCCTTTTAGATTCCTATGGATTGTATCAATGGCTTCAAACTAAATTGCTGCTGGGGACAAATGACCAAACCTCCAACAGCCCTTACTCTGTTGAGCTGTCAGAGGTATCTGTTGGCGGCGGAGACGGAATAGTAAAAAAATGTACCCCAAAAACACTCCCTGAATCTGTATTCACGAACCCACAATCTTCCTCATTATTTCATCTTAGAAATATTGTCTATTAACAGTTCCCTTTTTAGTTCATATGAACGGTTTCATGTAACTTCTATATTAGACTTTTGCTTCAAAGCCGCACAAACGAATACAAATATAGTTAGAAATAACATTGATAAATGTTGTACTTCCCACTTGTGCCTTAGCAGTGCATTTTATTCAAATATGTTTTTCACATTTTAGACTTTATTCTGAAGTGTAGTCTTTCAATACTTTAGTGATCGGCACTAATTCTTGTTCCAGGCATTTTTGTTCTGATTTTGGCATCTGAAATGCCATTTTACTATTAATTACTTGCTTTTTCTTCCTCAAGGCAACATTCTCTGTGTACGTATAGCCTTATCATTGTATGTCACTTACATGAGTGAAACTACGTCATGCACAGATACTCCATCATGCACAGATACTCCATCACAAACATGGCGGATATCCCATCTGCTGTTTTGCTATTATATTATGTGGGCATGTCAAGCCTTATATTTCTTTTGATATTTTATTTATAAAGTGACACCTATAAGGTAACCATCTATTACCCTTAGAGGTCGACCTGAACCTTTCGACTCAGACAGGAGTGTGATAACGTCCTAACAATCAATATTAACAATCTCAAACCAATAAACATTGATTTAAATTTTGGAGTCAGTAATTTATACGCACCATGACCTATATGGTCATGAATCACCACACCAGTTTCATAAAGTTCAAACATTTATTGCCCTTTAGATTAACAACGAAAAGATCACTTAAATCAAATGCAAAATCAAGTGATAGAAATACAAGAACAACACATGCTGACCAAATTGTCATAAGAATCTCAATCTAGACAGAATATTTATCATTAAACATTCAAGAACCACAATGCAGAATAACAACAATAACAGATGAATGATGGAAACAGAGTACAATTAGTTATTGCAGATGAATTGTTTACAATCAAAATATATATAACATTTGAATTTAGATTTTGGCATCCCTAATTATGTTTGGGCGCCATTCAAAAATACAAAGAAGACAAAAATGAATTTGGAAAACATCTGACTATGGCGCTAACCAAAAATAGCTGTTGGATTTTCTAAAGAGAGAAAACATAAAAATATGCAAGGAAAACAAATGCACACTTGGTTATACCTCTACTAAATTGATCAGCAAGCAGCAACGTCTTCATCAATTGAGCATCTGGTCTCCATTGTACAGCATCAAGATCATGAATGAGGAAACAGTTAAGTAACGTTTGGACCTAATGTATCTGAACTGTCAATGACAGAAAGCAAAGGATAAAGCAAATCATTTCACTAGCTGAGAAGCCAAGAACCTTAGCTTAAATATCCTAAACTTTGCTATACTAAAACCTAGAGAGCAACTAGTTAAGTTTCTATTGGTCAGACTGTGGGGTGTTTTAGTGTTCAACCAATACATTTTAATCCACGTTTCAGAAGTATCTTTCTTCATTTTCTGCACCCACGATTGGCTCATCCTCTCTCACTCTTGGTCACCAGTTTCCTCTCAAAAATTACATTTAAGCAGTGAAGAAAAACATAACATGAACTTCCTGCCAAAAAATAAAACTTGAGCAGGAACAGATTATTTACAACATGAAACACAACAGTAAGCATTTGGGTCTATTGTTTAGTTTGTAAGTAATTATCTCATCTCAGGAAACAAATGCTACAAGCAAGGAACATAACTTTTCCATAGTGTACAACATTTCAACTATTGACCCTCTTAGTACATATCAATACTCATATTTTCAGTACGTTTAATTATAATTAAGCAAAGTACATTTTCATTAACCATTATATTTTCATGTTAATATACGTTGTTTATGGTGTCCACCAGATCAGCGACTAGTTTTTTATTTTCTACTACATGATTTCAGTTTGGCCTTTTAATACATGTTATTTCATTATGTTTTAATGGCACCATTTTTATTAATAATGTTTGCCCTCCAACAGTTATAACCTATGGCAGTGTAATATGGTGGATGGAATGTCCTTCTCATTTTGACAGAGTAACCCATCTGCCAAATTCTAAATAAGGCTCTTAAGTGTCAAACTTTTCCTAGTTTACAAAAGTACAAATGGTTTTATAAATCTGTCTAAGATGTTCTATTATGATTTGGTAAGCAAAGCTCCATCTGAAAGGCAGGCCAATGCAGGTATTTAAGTTTCCTTGGATAACAGCTACATTTTCTTTTGAAATTCCATTTATAAATTGTACAAAATTTACCAGGCTCACATTAAAATTCTTCCATTTTTTAAGAGTATTTTTGATTTTTGATATGACCCCTTTGAATTTTCAAATATTTATGCCCATATTTATACTTCAATTGCACCAAATTTGCGTAATTCTTTTACGCAATTGCGGCGCAAACCTCACTCCATATTTATATTTTGACGTTAGACATGTCTAGCATCAAAATATAGGAGTTTGCACCATTTTTTGATGCAAGGTAGGCGTTCCCATCTAAAAAATGGTGCTGTCCCCATAGCCCCATATTTATCCCTGTGCTAAAATGATGCACGGTTGGGAGGAGGGGCTAAATAATGGTGCTAAGCTTGCTTTGCACCATTACTTAATGCCTGGGTCAGACCAGGCGTTAGGGGACCTGTGGGCCCATTTCCACTATTAAACACCATGGAATGGGACCACAGGTGCCCTTCTCAAGACCAAAAAGCACCCCGACCCACACCAAAGGGACACCAGAGGATGGGGGACCCCATCCCAAGTGAGTAGGGTAAGTATAGGTAAGTATTTTTTTTTTTTTTTTAAAGTGCCATTGAGGGCCCTAACTTGTGGCCCCCTGCATGGCACATGGTGTAATGGCCATGCCCAGGGGACACTTGCCCCCTGTGCTGGCCATTGGGGTGGTGGGCATGACCCCTGTCTTTCCTAAGACAGGAGTCATGTTTTTGGTGGTTGTGCGCCAGGAAATGGTGCTAGTCTGGTTAGGGTCACAACCCCCTCCTTCCCTACCGCAACGCCCACCCGTCTAGCATCTTTTTTTAAGATGCTAGCCCACGTTTAGCACTGGCTTGCGCCATTCCTTTAATATGGCACCCGGCTGGTGCTGTTGAATGGTGCAAGCCGGCGCTATGCGTTTTGCCGCAAAACTCAGTTTGCACAGTTCTGCGACAAAAAATATAAATCTGGGCCTCAAATTTTCTTGTTTGACATTGAGCAAGATTGAATCTCTAACAGATGATTGCACATTCCCCTAAATTATACAGCCATGTCCTTCCAATTATTAAGTAACTCACTGCTGTCGTTCATATGAGGAATTGGCTAATACGCTGCACACCACCATCAGAATAAGAGATTGAAAGCGGTACTTTCCTTCAAAGGACTGGAAATACATAAATCCAACACAATAAGTGTAGCTGAGGCTGTCAGTAAAATTTTAAATTGTTGCTGGAATGTATATAGATTTCTTGAGGCTGCTAAGTAATAATAGAAACAGATGTTGGCACACAGAACTGGAAGGTCCAGAATTCTGAGGTGGTACAAGCAGCTCTGGAAGTGCTTTCGGTGACACCTTAAGGTTAATGTGATGCACTAACCTAGATCTGTAGAATGTAATGGTGTTACCAGTTTTTTTTTACATACTCTATAGTACTGCACTATTGCTGTACGTGCTTCATGTATTTTTTGTCATACTAACAAAGACAGCTGGTTCCATGTGACTCTGACTGTTCAATAAATGTGTGTTTTCCAATCTGTAGGAGGCACCAATATCCGCAGAAGTAACCCAGAATTTTAACCCCCCTCTGCACTGACAGAAACCACAGGGTAAAACACTGCCTCAGTCAGAGGAAAAGATGGTAAGTCAATCAGTGGTTGAATGGAAAGAGACAGCTATGGAGGAGTGCTTCTGATATGTGCTATTGGATACTGTACACGAAAATCACCCTGTCTCTGCCCTAGTATAACAACTACAACTATCAGAACATCAGCATCATTTTGAGCTCCCTATTTACTTGCAGGTGTTTACTTGTAAGTTGTCTAGTTATTCTAGTTGTGCCAAGTGGGCCCTTAACTCACACGTAAGTCTAAATTTATCAGCACCCAACCTTCAGGTAACACAGGAAGAATATATCCCCTGTAATCTTGCACATGTAAATCAAAACTGCAAGCACTTTGAAGAAACAGCCACATGTATGTACGCATAGGGTCTTAATTCAGGTGATGTACCACGAATGTTAATTGCAATTCTTGCCCTGGAATAATCCTTCAGAATTCACTGCTATTTATACTTCGGATTGGCTGCCATGTTTTATGCAACAGACATCGCAGTCATGCACTAACTCAAGAATAAGTGCGAAGCACAGTTTATTAAAAGACCACATTGCTTTTTAGAAAGAATATGTATTAAATTATAATCAGGCCACTCCTTTCCTGGGAGAACTGGTGAGTAACTAGATCCACCTCTTAATGCTGGAGTATCGTTCAACAGCACTTTATTAATGTCATGCTGGGTTTAAATACCGGAAAAACAACGGCTACTGCTCAAATATCCTAAAAGGGCTGCCGAAAGCATCAGACTGCAGCAAGGAACATGAGAACTGTAATTTTCAAACATTAGCCTTAAGTGCAAAATGGTACCCTCTGACATATCCACGTAATGTGTGTCACATAAAAATTAAGACTCGCAGGGTGAAGCAACATCTTCTGGAAAGCAACTTTTTTGATAGGGGGCATATTTTATTTTTAAACAAGGCATGCATAAAAGCAAATTACAAACAATTATACTTGTCGTTATTGTCACTAGAGAGAAGAAAGAGCAAGGGCTCCCCTTTTATTACCAGGTGGGTGTCCACAGACACCTTGAGTGGGCATAAGCTATCTCAAATCAGATCTGGAAGCAGATCTTTCTATGCAGGTAAAGCAAGTTCAGATAACTTATTTTTCCTGGCAGGGCTCCGGCCTTGATGAAGATTTTATTCAGAAATCTTGGTAGAGAGAATCTACCATGGGGTCTCTAAATGGCAGTCCTAAAACAGGAAGGCCATAATTATCATCACCCTGTCATGGAAAGGATAGAGAGCTATATACAATGTGTCCTTTTAAAAACACAAGTCATATTAATAGTTGTGAGCAAAGCGCGCCACCTTTATGCATAATTGCAGTACATTCATGCCAGGGTATGTTCTCCCGAGTGAGTAATTACTGGGGCTACTGTGAACCCTTGGAGATATCTGGGCTCCCCCAGCACACAGTGCAAGTCTCCCTCAGAAAGTGAGCCTCACCTAATAGTCCAAGGCTCTGTGGGTAGATGCGTCCACCCACTTCAAGGCCTAACGCAATCAGTGTGTGAGTCTTGGTACAGTACAACGCAGATAAATCTGTTGCACTAAAGCTCAATGTTCATTCAGCTAGATGCGAATGATAACACACTGGAATGTAATAATGCCTGCAAATTATATTTTCAGAATAATGGGTTATCGATTCAATGGAAACATGCAAAACATATCACATAACACAATACCAAATGCTATAGATTGATCACAATACAAAACAAATAAACTTTAATGAGGACAATAATTTCATGAACAAAACAGCAGTCTGAACTGAGAGAATGGGGACACCTCCATAAATTCCCAAAAAGCAAAAGGGCCAGATGTATCAAAGGATTTTAGCTTTTCACGATGTATGAAAGGCCTGCAGTACAAATACAAGGAATTGCTAAAATAGCGATTTCTTGCATTAGCGAAATTAATTTGCGTGTCGCATTCTGCAAATCAGAAATAGCGACCTGAATTCTGCGAATCGCAAATAGAGATCTTAATTTGCAAATTGCAGAATGCGAATCACAAATTCTGTTTCGCAATGCAATGCATCAACAAATCGCAAATTGCGAATATTCGCAGAATGGCCTTTTGCACATGCAATTTACCATGAAGTGAAATCAGGTGGTAAATAGATGCAACCTTTATAAAGAGGCCCAGAATGACAGCCTCTTTTCCACAATGGCTGCACTCTACGTCATGGCGAGGAGAATGAGCATCCTGGCAGGTTTGAGGAGAGGGAGGAGGAGACAGGAGTGCATTTTTAGAGTGCGCATTACCCTTTTTGACCAGACAGAGGAGGAGATATATGATAAGTACAGGTTAAGCTCAGCCATGATACTTGACCTGATAGCTGATCTACAACCCTTACTGCAGCAAAACACACACAGGACCAAAAGCATACCCACCCATGTGCAGGTATAATGCTCCCTGCACCTATTTGCCTCAGGGAGCTATCAAGGGGTCATAGCAGCAGCTGGAGGGGTCTCCTAGAGTGCTCTTTCACGCTTCTTCAATGCATTTCTCAATGCCATGCTGAGCAAAATTCAACACCATATAAGATTTCCCAACACTCCACAGGAATTACTACAAACAAAATAGAATTTTTACCAGATTGCCCAATTCCCACATGTAATAGGAGCCATCGATGGGACACATGCAGCTATCTGTCCACCATCAGCCACAGAGTATGTTTATCGGAACCGTAAAAGTACACATTGCATGAACATACAAGTAATTAGCAATGCCTCCAACATAATAACGGATCTTGTAGCCAGACACACAGGTAGCACACATGACTCATACATTTTTTGGCACAGTGGAATATACACAAGACTACTTGCTGGGGAGTTTAACGAAGGATATCTACTTGGTAATGTTATAGTAGACTATGTCGCCTTGATGTATATGTGATGTCAGGGATAACAATTACTCATTTTACTCATCTGTCATTCTAGGAGACAGTCCCTATGCAGTGCAGTCCTTCATACTGACGCCCTATCTGAATTCTGCAACGCCAGCTGAAAGGAGGCTCACAGGACAACCCGCAGCATTGAAGAGAGGACCTTCGGCTTGCTGAAGAGCCGTTTCAGGTGCCTACACAAGAGTGGTGGTGCACTACTGAAATCACATGCAAAATCGTGGCTACTTGTGCCATGTTGCACAACATTGCAACAACGAGGGGCATACCTGTTGAACCCACGGAGCCTGACTCAGATGAGGATGACAATCCCTTGCTACCCCTTCAGCCAGCAGACAGAAGCAGTGCAGCAGAGGGCAGACATAGATTTGCTGAGATCACGTGCAACTATTTCTGATGTGAGGAATGACAATCCCACGTCTAATTTAACGTATTGCTGTAGGTAGCATCTTTATTGCCTTGACTTCAGGTAATAAATGTGTGATTAGGACATAGGTATGCACTATACACAAACAGGTGTGAGTAACAGTGTCACACTATTAGCATCATAGTATAATTGCTTTGCTACATGTTATACAAGTCCCCTGTACCTCTCAACATTACTTCCGACGTATGCGCACTCCACTTGAGTGCTCAGTGGTCTTGGTGGCACCTCTTGTAGAAAGTTCAAAGACAGTACTGTCTCTGGTACTACGATGCCTAGGATCCATCACAGGGGCTGTGAGACTGCTGAGGCTAGAGAGCTCCTCAGTATCCCCACCACCCAGTTCGCTGTTTGTAGCACTCCGGGCTGTCTGCATTGTCTCCAAAACATTGGTTATTTGCACCAATCCTTGTGCAAAGTCCCAGCTGCAATGTGCCATCTCCACTTGTATGCCCACAGCACATCGTGATACCAAAGCAGTTGCGGTCGTGAGCCGGTTGACAGATCTGCAGAACCCATCTAAACTGCCCATCAATTGGTGATGGTGCATACAGTGGCTGACATGCTCCTGATGCATCACAGTGCAGAGTTCCCTAATGGCGTTTGTCATCTTCTTTGCGTTTTCTGCTGCTGTTTGCTGTCCGTGTGCAACTTGCATGTGTTTTAATTAAGAGTCTAGAACTGCTTGTGCATTGATCCCATGTTTTCATTGAGAGACTCGAACTACTTGTGCATTGATCCCATGTTCTAATTGAGTGCATCCACCTGCTTGTGCACTGATCTCATGTTGTCATTGTGAGACTCAAACTGCCTGTGCACTGCGCCCATGTTATGATCAATTGACACCAACTGCCTGTGCATTGACCTCATGTGTTTACATTGCAGGCGCTGAACTTTCAGCATGGAAGCTCAAGGCAACTAAGATGTGATGGGCCTTCAACTTCCTCTCTGCACTATCTGCCTGCTTCGCAACGCCTCCTGAGGGAATGGACTGACGCTGGGGCAGGGACTGCTGTCTGTCAGCCCTTCTTGCCTTTGGGGGTGGTGTGGGTACTTCATCCGGCATTTCATCAGAGTCCAGGTTATACTCAGGGAGAGGGAGAGGTAGCTCTCTTGCCCTGCGTCTAGTTGGTGCTTGTATGAAGGACTTACTGGTGTTTGAGACTGACTGTGGCTGACTTTCGCTATCCCCCACATTTCCACCTTCTGCTGCGTCTCAGGGCCCGGAACATCTGCAACAACAATGTGCAGCATGCCATTTTTGAGTTGTACTCAAATAGTTGCATAATAGTATTACATTTGCACTGGCATAGTATCACTGAGAGTCTTTTGTGTTGTTTCTCTGTTTGGTTTTACACTATCTTGTTATATATGTGGTATTTGCACTTTAGGGGTGTGGACTACCACTCCCATAGGGCATTGTTGTATTGTATGTAAGATGTGGCATGGGCCACCTATCCCACTGCATGGTGCCATAACTATTTTCTAAGGGGCATTTGTACATGAACATATGGGGAAACACATCATTACTGCCCTTACCTTTGCTGGTGCTGGGTGTGTCTGAGGTGTCAGCTCCAAGAAGCAATGTGGACTCCACCATGTCTTCCATTGGTGTAGACGGTGTCTGGGTGGGTAGTCCTCCTCCGGTGCTCCTTGCCTCCTTCAGCCTGCTTGCTACCCTCTCTTTGGCACGTGAATGCAAGTCGGACCAGCGCTTGCGTATCTCCTCGACGGAGTGCTGCGCAACACCCACTGTGCATATTTTGGTCTGGATGTCTGACCACAGTCCCTTCTTCCCACTTTCAGATACCTGTAGTGAGTTTTTTCCAAAAAGTTGGTTGTGGTTCCTGACCACCTCCTCGTGAGCACCTTCAACTCCTGTTCACTGAATTTGATCTTGTGCTTCCTGCCTCCTTTCTCCTTTACATTCCCATCAGTAGCCATTATTCTGTTTGGTCCTGGCTGACTCTCAAGACTGCCTCTCTGGTGCTTGGCTGGGTCTCTCTGCCTTCTCCTGTGGGTGGGGCTTCTGGAAACAGCATAGACTGACTCACTCCCTGGTTGTGATGTCATCAGGCTGTTCCAGGTTGCCGTTTTCGCAATTTGCGATTAGCAATTACCGATTCGCTATTTTTTGCGATTTGGTATATGCAACTCGCAAATTGCGATTGTGACATTTAAGAAATCGCTATGACCGACTCGCAATTTTCATACATCCCATTTTGCATTTCTAAAATAGCGATTTCTTAAAATTCACTAATTAAGAAATGCAAACCGGGAGCTTGATACATCTGGCCCAAAGATACTGGAAAAAGCCAGGGACAAATGAGATATGAAAGGGAGGGTACAGCTGCTGTGCTTGTACTAGGCTGTCATTCCTGCAAACCACGTGAAGAAATGACAGCTCCCAGTTAGGGGAGACTTTCCAGGTTCAGGTCTGTAATTGTTTCTTGTTGAGGGACAGGGTACAGGGCTTGCGCCCCTACCTATCAATCAGCCACCATATGTGCATAGGTAGGCGACATTACCGTAGTCACACGTTCCACGGATGGAGCTACATTTGAGGTATTTTCCCAGTCCAGCACTTGTATTTTGGTGGGTGAACCACAAAGCCAGTTGTGCAGCATTACCAGTGGTCTCTACGTTTGAAAAAACAGAAGGCATGTAATAACACACACAAAGAAAGCAGAATGTGAATGTCAGCTATCTTTGAGGAACTTTCCTTCAAACACCTTGTGTTTTGGAGGAAGCTACAGCTCCCAAGGCCAGTTACTGGGTTTCATGCACTACCAATATCAATACGTTCAATTGGTCAGGGCACTGTGGCTGCTACCTGTATGGAAGTATTGGCTTTGTTTTGGTAGGTACCATTTCTGTCCTAAACTTCCTTTGTGCTTTAGAGTCCCTGGTTGAGTCCTGTTGTGCAGTTAACATCTACTATTCAGCCATCTATGTCAACATGTTCAGGTTGAAGTTAAAGCTAAAGATGTATGTCTTAAAGGTGTTTATCTAGTGAACTATGCCAAAATATAACATTTGGTAGAAGGTTTCATTGGTGTTAAACTTACATTTTGAACGCAGCATCATTGAAAACTCTATTAAAATGCTGCCAGCTAAACTTATTTTGCTTCTGTGACTCAATTTGGTTTCAAATGTGCCTTGGATATCTTGCTTTTGTACATTCATTATAGACACTGCTTATGTATTGATTGTGCATTTAGGAGTATTTACTATTATAAATTTATGGATCAAATCTGTTTATTATTTTGAAAGTATAAACATACAAAATACAGCTCATCGCAGGACATGAGATAAAATTTATCAGGACAGTAGCAATTCCGAATCTTCATACAAAGGTCCCTCCCATAAATCCCAAGACCATGCCCAAAGGGACCTCCCAGCCAGTCCTCTCCGTGCTTAGGCATGTGCCAACTGGCAGTGTCCAATAGTCTTCCAGGGTGCTAGTCCCGCAGATGAGAACCACACAAACATGTAAATGAAAACACACCAACAATGCTTCCCTCAGAGAAACCATGTCATCCTTCTGTCTCTCCACTCCTCTACGCCTTGACTCATCCAAGCTCAGCTCCCTCCCCTGCAACCTCACCCACAGCACTCTGACCAAGAATTCAAATCAGCCTCAAAACTCTCAGGTAGGTCGGGCATGTCAGCTCAGTAAATTCTGCGGAGAGGATCTGAAGAAACGGCTTCCACAACACACTTAGATCTCCTATCCGCTGCTGGGAGGCTAGTGTAAGATTCTTCATGGCAAGGATAAACCACAGTTTCTGGAGCCATGAGATACGCGTCAGAACCCTATCTGTACCCCAGAGAGCTAGAATCCGCTGCAGCGCAGCGTTAAGTGCCAGGGCCATCTGCCTCCCTTTTAGAGATCTTAAAGGAAAGGTAAGGGGATTGGGCAGCCCCAATAAAATATACGATGGGAGTCTCGGAATCTTAACCTGAAACGCTGTATCAATATCATCTATAATGTTTTCCCAGTAACGATGTAGCTTGGGGCAATGGCAAAGCAAATGCACAAGCGTGCCTGTAGCTCCACACCCCGCCCAGCATAGGTCCGACTTATCATGGTCCCATGCATGTATCCACGCTGGAGTGTAATACCAGTATGAAGCAACTTTTTATGATGTCTCTGTCCCTGCTGCATTATATGCTGTGTGGTGTATTCTATAGAATATGCTGTCCCATTCCTCATCTGAGAATTCTCTCTCCAGCTCCCTCTCCCATCTCAACTGTCCCCTTGACTTAGGCGGGCGGTTCTCCCCTTGCAGAAGCCGATAAAGTTCTGAAATTATTATTTTATCATCCTTCTTTAGGAACAGCCATTTGTCACGTGGCGTAAGAGGCCTATCTATTAGAGCTCTGTTCGCCGGCAAGAGAGCCCAGTGCCGAACCTGATAATACATCAGCCTATCCGCCTCCACCAGGCCATAGGCCTCTCTCATCTGGTCAAAGGACAACACCCCTTGTTCATCAAAAAGACTTCCTACCCTCCTACAGCCCCCTTCGTACAAACGTCTCAGGCCTTCCAAACGGAGTCCAGGCTCGAACTCAGGGTTCGCGCCTATGGGGGTCATCGGGGACGGGAAAGAGGTCAGCCCTAAACGGCAAGCCACTGCGTCCCGTACGTGTGATATTTTTCCTGTGATCGGGGAAGAATAAAGACCTCCAGCCCTGTGCTGACCCAAAAGCCAAGGCTCCTTCCATATATGAGAGCCCGCCACCGCCTGGTCCATAAAACACCAGTGTTTCTCCGTGAGTGGGTGACTCCACTCCAAAAGAAAGCGCAGCTGCGTTGCCTGGAAATATCTCAGAAGACACGGAATCGCCAGTCCCCCCCTGCTCTTGGGGCGATATAAGACCTGTTGCGGGAGACGCACCGGCCGACCCTCCCATATAAATCTCAGGATCGCCGATTGTAGAGTGGAAATCGTCTGGGGAGGTGGGGTTAATGGGAGCGCCTGAAACATATACAGTATCCGCGGCAAGACTGTCATCTTGATGGCAGCCACCCTACCCAGCCAAGACAGCTTATGTCTCCCCACAACTCCAGGTCCCGCTGTGTATCGCGAACCAGCTTCGTGTAGTTCAGGCTCGCCGTTTTTGCAGCAGACGTCGGCAACTCAACCCCAAGATAGGAAAGACACAAAGACGACCAAATAAAGGAATATCCTCCTCGTGATCAGAGCTCAAAGACAGACTAAGGACCTGAGACTTCTGCATGTTCACTTTAAATCCCGAAACCTGGCTGAACTAGGCTAGTATCTCAATAAGCGCAGCCAGCGAGGTCTCGGGCTCCGCAAGTGTAAGGATCACGTCATCTGCATACAAGGTAATAAGATGGTGGTCTGCGCCCAATTTCACACCGGAAACCAAGGGGCTATCCCGCAAGCGCTGCGCGAGGGGCTCCATATACAGCACAAACAAAAGGGGGGAAAGTGGGCATCCCTGTCTGGTCCCACGCCCGACCGGGACCGGCATCGAGAGCACACCATTAACTTGAACCGCCGCCCTAGGGGACCGATAGGCGCATTGGATCCAAGACCTAAAGCCCGGGCCCAGACCGAAGTGCTGCAGGACCCGGAAGAGGTATGGCCAGTGAACCCTATCGAACGCCTTTTCGGCATCAATAGAGAGGAAAAGCGCCTCTCTACTAGATCTGTCAATTTTATATAGCAGATGCAGTTTGGAATAAAACCTGACTGATCCGGATCAATAAGACCCGGCATATAAGAATTAAGGCGGTAAGCAAGAATCCAAGTGAATAGTTTGGCATCTATATTCAGAAGCGTAATTGGCCTATATGAAGAACACTCCTCTGGGTCCTTGCCCAGTTTATGTATAACAGCAATGGTAGCATCCAGCATACTCGGCGTCAGGGTTCCCGACGTCCGAAAGGAATAAAAAAGCCTCACGAGAAGTGGGGCGAGCTCCACACAAAAGGTCTTATAAAACAATGCCGTGAACCCGTCAGGGCTGGGGGGACTTCCCACCCTTTAAGCGGGAAATCGCCGATATAACTTCTTCTGACCTTATCTGCTGGTCTAGCAGGGACGCCTCCCTCTCACCAAGAGGAGTGATTGCTATGCCCTCTAAAGAAGAATCCAGGACCACGTTGTCCCGCCCTTCCACTGCGTGTAAACCCCGGTAAAACTCCGCAAATAACTCAGCAATCTGATCACTTGAGCAGGCCTCTTCACCGGAAGGAGAACGAATCAGTATGACCGCTGACATCGTACACTGCGCTCGCAACCGGTGCGCCAATAGCTTTCCGCATCTATTGCTCCCAACATAGTATTTATGCTTAAGTGGCACTACCGCGTACTCTGCCCTATCCCAGTCCAGTCGCTTCAACTGCTGCCTTGCCTGCTCTAATTCCCGCCAAATTCTAGGCGCGCCAGTGGATTTATGAGAACGCTCCAGGACAGCTACCCTCCGCTCTAACTCCTCCCTTACCTCCCTCCTTGCCTTATTATCCCTCGCGGACAGTGCCATCACCTCGCCCCGCACTACTGCTTCCAATGCCTCCCACACAGGCTCCACAGAAGTGCTGCCATCATCATTAAAGCTAATATAATCCATAATCGCACGCCGGAGCGACTCCACCACTATCTCACTCTGGAGCAAGGAATCCCTAAAGCGCCAGCTCGGAGTGCCAACTCGACCCATCTCCATGGCGAGCTCAACAGTAATAGGGGCATGATCAGTCAAGGCTCTGGGCTTAATCGTGGCCTCCCTGACCCGGGGTATAAACTCGTGTGAGGCCAGAAAAAGATTGAGCCGTGCATAAGTCTTGGTAGCCGCTGAATAGAAGGAGTAATCTCGGAGCGTGGGATGCGACTTCCTCCACACATCCTCCAGCCCACACTCAGCCAGCCACTGACGCCCCATCTCCGACAATGCCCCAGTCTGCCCTAAGCGTTTGCCCGAGCGGTCAAGCTTGTTGTCCATCACCAGATCAAAATCTCCACCTACCAAAATTGCACTATCTGGCGAGCTAAGTATAGGGGAAATCGTCTGTCTCAGGAAGGCCTCCTGCTGGGAATTCGGAGCATAAAGAGAAGCAACGGTGTAAGACAAGGCCCCAAGCCTTATTCTAATAGCCAGGAACCTGCCTGGGGCTTCGTGCCCCTTCCCAACTATCTCCCCAGCAAAAGTCCTCGAAAGCAATATTGCCACTCCCGCATGCTTCGTAGTTGCTGAGGACCAGAGCTGTCTAGGGAACATCTTGAGTGCATGCAAAACGTATCTTTGTGCAACAAGTGGGTCTCTTGTAATAGACAGATATGACTCCCGGATTTCTCTAGAGCTGACAAAATCGCTAACTGCTTGGTCGGGCTGTTAAGCCCACGGACATTCAAACTTAAACACTTAACTGTCATACCATCACAGGGAGAAAATCGCTCAGGGGAGGAGAGGATCCACGGAGGGACCAAGACCCAGAACAGCACCTCAGCCGCTCCAAGTCACATGGCCAACCCATTATGGCCCGTAATGACCAGACTCGCAGGGAAGCATACCAATATATATCTATAACGCACAACAGGTGCTCATAACGAAGAAGTCCTCTCACACACATCCCAAAGAGGAAAAGTCTCAACAGGTCCGTAGAACCACACAAGTTCGCCCGTTAAGTCCATCGACTCCACCGCCCAGGCCCGCTCAGATGGGCACAGGCCCGTAACCAGCGACCCCTTGCTGTCCAACAACACTCCGTCATTCCTCGCCTAGGCACTTGTCCCAGCCGCCACACTACTCACTGCTGACTGACGTTCTGAGATCTGCTCCGACACAGTAGGGCGCTGCTGTTTCCTCCTTCTCTCCTTCCTCCTCCAGCGTGGGCGGTCTCCTCCAGCCGGGCCCAGATTCAAGTCCAGACCCCAAATATCCCCCTCCAGGCCCAGGATCCGGTTAGCCTCAGATAACGACTTCACCTGGTGAAGCTGGTCCTCCCAGCGGAAAACAAGGTGGAACGGATGGCCCTATGAGTAGGACACAGCATGCGCACGCAAATGCTCTGTGATAGGTTTAAACTCCCGCCGACATTGCAAGGTCCGAACTGACAGGTCCTGGTATAATTGCAGTTGATGGCCTCTAAAGTGGACCTGCGGGAGATTGCGTGCCCGTTGCAAAATGCTTTCTTTCAGCCCATAATTGAGGACACATGCCAAAATATCCGGCGGTCGATCCCCGGCTCCGCCAGATCGGCCCACACAATGTACTCTATCCAGGACGAACTCCTGGGACTCCTCCAGGTCCAGGACTGAGCGGAACAACGCCACCACAAAGTCTCCAATGTTCTCCTTCTCAGCTCCAATCGGCGCTCCTCTAATGCAGATATTGTGCCTGCGCGAGCGGTTCTCCAGATCCTCCACCGTCATCTGAAGGAGATCCTGCTGCTCCCGCAAGCGTATAACCTCCTGCTGTAGAACCGCCACCTCCTCGCCGCGGGCAGCTTCCCCATCCTCAACCTGGGTTACCCGCTCACCCAGGGACGTAAGCTCAACCCGCAACTCCTTCACCTCGTGAGATATATCTTTGCGGAGTTCCTGCAGGTCACTGCGGAGCGATTCAAACAAGGAGGTGAGGAAGCCCTTTGTGACTGGGGCCGTCTCATCCTCTGTTATCTCCCTCCTTGCCCCAGGGGACCTCGCGGCCGGCGGTTCTTCAGGGCCCCCCCCCGGCACCGGGCGTTCCCCCGTCAGCATATCCCTTACCGTCCGGTCCCGCTTGGGCTTGGAGGTCGCCATCTCCTCTGCCCTCTGACAGCTACAGCTCAGGTATCTCAGCCGGACCACTACGCGTCAGCAACGGGAGCCGTATTCTCCTGGGCGCACCCTCTCACCAACAGCCGTCGGCCTCTCCTCTGCAGGGCACTCCGTGGGGCCGCTCCTCAAGACAGCTCGTCTCTGCGCCAAATAAAGGCCGCCGCGGGCCACCCGCACGGCCGACCGGTGTCCTAGTCTCACTGCACCACTACCAGCTCCTCCACAGCAGGGCACAGCTGCTCAGGGGCATCCTCGCCCCTCCGCCGTCTTCTCTGGGGTCTCTCCCCGTAGGGCCCAGCAGACGGGCCCGCTGTCTCTCCGCCCCAGCACCAAGCTCACCGGTGAGCCCCCGTCACAGGCCCGCCTCACTAGGGAGTCACTGCCCTTTTAAGGGAGTCCCCGCAACCCTGCAGTCACCCAGCAGGTCTCCAGGCTCCAGGCCCGCTGCCTGGCGCGAGCCGCGGTCTGCCGCGCTCGCCAGCCGCCAGAGCCAGCCCAAGACACGCGGCCCCGCGCGCACAGCCGATCGGCCGCGGACGTCCTCAAGGCTCAGGCCCCCAGTGCCCCACAACTCCAGGCATCCGGCCGGGCCTCACAGGCCCTCCCGATCGGGGACGGGAAGCAAATCCAGGGCCTAGGCGGCAGAGCTTGGACCAACGCGTCCGCTCACGCCACCATCTTGGCCACGCCCCCTACTATTGTAAATTTAGGGCCAGATTTACTAAGCCCTTGCATTCCCATTGCATCACTCAAGGCAACGCAAGGCAACGCAAGGCAACGCAAGGGCCTCAGTGATATTTACTAAGCCACGCAAAGCTGCCTTGCGTGGTTCTTGGTGGCTTAGTAAATCATGCACTGGGAAGGCGCTCTATGGATGGAGTGTGGGCATTCCCACACATCCACCCATGGAGTTTGGAAATTTCCCAAATTTACTAAGGGTAGTAAGCCTGGGAATGTGTCAAAATCCTACGCCACCCCAACAGAGACGTAAGATGGAGAAATATGTTATTTCTCCTTGTTATTTCCTCTTTCTACATGTGCTGCATTCTGCAGCACAGATAGAAAGAGGAAAATGTGTCTGATGATTGTTTTTGTGCACAAAAACAATCCTGTCTGTAACACTGGCATCTTTGCACAATGGCACAATGGTGCCTGTGTTAGCACTAGACTGCACAGATTGTGCCAGCGCAGAGACAGAGAGCAAGATTGTGCCCTATCTTAGTAAATATGGCACATCCGTACTCGTTCCATTTGACACAGCACAGCAAGTGTCTTGCTGCATTGAGTCAAATGTTAGTAAATCTGGCCCTTAGTTTTTACTATAGCACTAGTGCAGTATGTATGGATTACACAGGTTTGTTGTTTTGAAATGGTGTCTAAAATATTTGGAGGCATATCCCTGAAGATGGCAGGTGCCAAAATGTGGAATAGTCTCCCTAGAAACTCAGGGTCTCATTCACAACATTTTGGTGCAGGGCAGCACGGCAAGTCTTCTTGCTGTGCTGCCCTGCACCCAAAGGAAGGGCAGGAATGCTACTTTTATATGACTTATGGCACATTCCTGTCCTTTCTGCCAGCACCAGTGAACAAATTGGTACCTAGCACCAACGCAGGCACCCTTGCACCGTGCAAGGGTGTCGGCGTTGTTGGCATGATTATTTTTATGCAGGAAAGAACACCTTCCTGCAGAAAAAACATCAATAGAGGTGTTTTCCTCTTTCTATGTGTGCTGCAGGATGCAGCACACATAGAAAGAGGAAAACTATTTCTCCTAATTTCGACTCCCCTGGGAAGGTGCATCTGATCTGAACATTCGGGTTAAATTGTACGTAATGGATCAGGATCAGGTATGATTTGCATGAGGTGGCACATTAGGTAATAAACAGTGGACTGGATTGCGCCCCAAAAGCAAGTGCCCATCGTGAGTGTTGCACCCATTCATTACTTTTGTGTTTTTGTCAATATTGACTGGTAACAAAGGCTGCTAATAAGTAAAGCAATGTTATGCTGTAACAAATGTGCCATTGGTAAGCAACCTGATGGCATCGGGAAATCCTACCAAACTCCACCGGAGTACATTGATCAGGTCTAAATTACACCTGGTATTAAACAAAGCAAGGAAAGTTCTACAAAGTCAATTACTCCCATTGCAACTAATCACTAACTAACTAACATCAGCATGCCAAAGGTCAAGAGTTTTGACCTGAGAGAGTAGATTTCTCTTGCACCAGGCTACAAAGGTATATCTAGCAACCATATTGAGCAAGAAAATGGCTATGTGCCTAATGACCCCTTGGCTATCATACCACAAGGATGGACAAACAAAAGTAATGAGACAAGAGTTATACTAGGCAAGGGTAATTAGTAGTCTCAGATTGACATTATGGGTCATATTTATAAGTGGGGTTGTGTTGGCCTTTCAGCACGCAACATGGTGCATGTGCGATGCTAAAAGAAAATGTGATTTATGAAGCCACACAAGGCCACCTTCTGCGGCCCTGAGTGGCTATAAACCTGGACTAAAGCAAGGCAACACAAATCACTGAGTTGCATTACTCTACCCTAGAGTGGCGTTCCATGGGTGTTGTGTGGATGTCCCTATGCAATATCCATGGACTGTGACACATTCCCAGATTTACCAGAAGTGGTAGACCTGAGATAGTGCCAAAATGCTACTCCTTCTCAGGTGAGGTGTAACAAGGAGAAATATCTTTATTTCTGCAGCACAAAAAGAAAGAGAAAAATGCCTCAGGGGATTGTTTTTGTGTAGGAAGGTGCCCCATCCTGCAAAAAAACAATCCTTACAACGTAGCCACCCTTGCATCATGGTGAAAGACTGCCTGCGTTGGTGCTAAGCAGCCAAAATGGCACCAGCTCAGGGACAAAGGCAGAAATGCACTGTATTCTTCTAAATATGGTGCATTCCTGCCCTTTCCCTGTTAAGCAGCTTAGCACAGGAAGGTAACCTGTTGCACTGAGTGACTTGGCCATAAATATGGCCCTAAAATGTCTTGTTTGACTGTTAACACCCATATCTATCCTGGGTTATACTTGTTGTTTCACTTGTGATTCTAATTTTTAAAACAATCCCTTCTCTTCACTGATGTAATCTTTCTTGCCTTCTTGATATTGAGGTATATGTCTAGTGACCTTATACCTTAGTGGTCCTGGCTGAGCTAGATTAATGTTAGTATGTGGTTTGTACATAACATAGCCATTACTGCTAGTAGCTAGAAGTGTGTCATAGTGAAAGATGAGATATAGAATACACATATCAAGGCCAAATATGAATAAAGGGAGAGCTTCTATCGTACTCCGTTTAGCATAGGGAAGATGTCAAATGTCTTTGGATCAGTCCTCTCGCTTCATTGGTCAAGGCAGGGCATTCTGTTGCAGTCATTCGCACTTGGTGAAAAAGGGGGTGGGAGAGTGAGAACTGTAGTGTGCACAGTATTTTAGAAACAGTGATTTATAAGTTTGACTCATGCATGCTCTAGTAATGACAGCAATACTGTGCAACACTAATCCATAAGAATTCAATAAAATTGCAGCATATATGTAGAATATTAGCAAACTATTGTAAAAAATGTATGTTAATCATTAAAGCTTAACGTAACGTGTATGGCATTTTGCGAAATAGCAAGTTTTATGGGTTAGACGTAGCTAGGCATTAACCATTTGTGAAAGTTCACACAAGTCCGACATAATATAAAAGTATGCGAACATGAAAACATTTAAAGCTACTCAGAGGAAACAAAAAAGGATTACTAGATCGATGACAGGAATCCTATGTAGGTTTTAGAAACCGTGGCATCTGCAGTGAAATCTGTAAAGTGACAGCAATGAACAAAAAGCATAATAATTTCTATCTTCCTGTGAGGATGGGGAAAAAGAGCCAAGCAGAACATTTTCTCACCTTCCAAGGGATAATCCCCCATTGCTCAAAAGTCACAAATATCCACTGAATGAATGTGTATTTTCTGCCTCAACTGCCAAGAGAGGGGGCCACAGTGGTCCCCATTCCAGAGGTTCAACATGGACCCCTGCTCACTGTGGTGAGTCTTAGGGGTCTTGTGAAGATCTGGTAACAGAAACGCCACTAGAAAAGGTGCACCACATTTTGACCAAAACTAGTAAAGGCGGTGTTTGCTCTCACAGTAACAGCACTTTAATCTCATGTTGTTATTGCTGGCACAGTTGTAATGGAGAGTGCCATAGGACTGGCAATTCATAAACTGGTCTAGCAACTCTAAACATGAGTTAGGCCAGCAGTTAATGAGCCATTCTTTATAATGTAAATCACTGTTCTTTTACTAATAAATCTATTTATTTTTTATGTTTTACTGCGCGCCACTTATCACATTGAGTTTTATATTAATGTTTAGCTGTGTAACGTGTTCGAAACTAATATTTGCAGTCTGAGAATCAAAATGGAAAATGAACAAATAAGGCATTTGTGATAATTGGATCCCACACTGACTTTTCAAGATTATTGTCTGCTCTAATATTTGTTGTTATGGTTATAAAACAGTAACCATTATACTACGATAATGTCATGACATCTCGTTACGTCTGCATGCCATGACATCCACACTTCTAAAGGTTTTTTGTCTTTCATGCAAATTTTCACGATTCTTTAAAATTGTACATATGTATTTAAATTCAAATACATAGCTTTCTCAGCTGCTGAGGTTTCATTTTCTTTGGATGTTATGTGTCAAATCAGAAATTATCACGATTAGTTATATAAATTAGTGACTGTTATTTTAACTTGTTCAAATGCTTTGTTTTACTGCACATCATTTTTACGATTTAAAATATTTTAAGATGGAGAGTTCCCTCTTATTTGCGCCAGTAGAGAAGAATATGCATTTGAAAGCATTGACCAAATGTTATGGTGTGACATGGTGTATTGTTAATGCATTCTCCATATACAGATAGCTTGTCAGACCAACATAGTATCAAAGAAAAAATACCAAGCATGAACATCGCTAAACAAGAGAAATGTATCTGACACAAGCGACTCATCAACTCTCACCCTCTTTCCCATCCCATCATAAATGTATATATGCATCACCCTTTAATCTGTATCAGCAGTACACAACCCCAGTTCTGCACCCCTTGTGAATCTACTGCCAGCACACCCAATTGACTGTCATACGCAGGCATCGCCCGTGCTGTCTCGCTGGATGAGCCCTCGAGTGGCAGTGAAGGGGGGCATCACCCGAATTTATACAGCTTCTTGGGTAGGTATCCTATTCAGTCATTGCAAGAAATCCACCCATTGATCCATGCCCTCATATTAGCATGCACCGATAATTCCGTTGATGCCCAGTGGAAATTTCTGATCATATAGCTAATCTCTCGAGAAAGCACATTTCTTCCCTGCCTCCTTAGAACCTTCATTTGGTTCTGCCGTGGAGGCTATATGTGCTGACACTTGCTGCTAAAAATTCTCAAACCCCACTTCTGAAATGTTTGCTTTGTATTATGGAGCTTCCCTTTGGGGGAACCAAATCTTTCATGATTTGCCTACAATAATCTGTAAATAATTTAACTTTGTATTTGCTTTTCTGACTTGCTTGGATTATAGTGACTTAAGGTGTAACCAGGCAATTATTGATTTCTGAATCATTTGAATGATTTGAATCTGTAACTCTTCTAATTTGTTAATGAACCTCCATAATTTGCAAATCTAATACTCTTTGTCAAACTTGTGGGCCAAAATGTGTTTCCCTCGATCCATCCACTCGAGTACAATTAGGATTTGAAATTTGTACGAAGCTTTTGCATGCTGCAAACCCCGTTCTTTTTCTCTATCAATATGACATAAACCTAGCTAGAGGGCATGAAGGTGCTTTACAAGAGATCAAGAGTAGTTACACATTTTATGTACAAGAAAACTGAGCTATTGAGCTGAGGCTGGGATTCAGACATGGTTCCCAGTTTCAATGTCAGCAGCTATCGGCATTACCCCATATCACCTCCCCTCCCGGCTCTTTCAATTTAACAGAAGTTATCTGTTCTAACAATATTACAAGATGCAGGTAAAATCTGCAGTTTTGGAGTATTTTACCTAGACAATTGACCTGTAAAATACAAAGGAATCATGCGTGAATCTAACAAGAAGTTATTTCACCATGTTGTTACTGATGCCCACATCAGGAATTATCCTGGGGGGGAAGAGGGGCACTGCCATGCTGTTTTCTGCCCCAATCATAATGCAGACCTAAAAGAGGGCATCAGTTGTGCACCTGTATCTAGAGTCCATTCTTAGACAATAACAGTTGAGATTGCACCCTTGGAGATGTATTGAATGTTCGTTTTGACCACCTCAAAGAAATATTTTGATCAGTGGACCTTGTGTGTCACTGAATTTGACAAACAAGACAATCAAATCGAAGGCATGGCCACACAAGATAGTCAGATAGATACATCTCCCTGGAGCTACCGGCATGAAGTACAGAATCCTCTGGCATCCTGGGGCTTGTGGCACGATAAAGACCCCAAGGCAATGGAATCAGTGCCTGCTGCCATAAGGGAGACCGCCTGGCACTCACTGCGAGACCCACCGCTGCTGATATCGGGGCATAAGCAAAGAGCTCCGTGAAGATCAGTGGGCCTGGTGAACCCGAGGCATGTTCCCGGCAAACAGGCTGTGGGGGGTAGGGGGGTGGGGAGGGGCCAGGGGGTGATGGTGTGGAAACTTGCCAGCAGGGTTTGCTGGCTCTGCCTACCTGGGACTGCTCTGCGAGTCGGCCTGGGGCTAGCAGCTTGACTGGTGAGTTACTGGATACTACGGTAGTGAGGGCAGCTTGATGAGTGGCACTCACACCTAAAACAGTGGCTGTAGCCTCAGTAGAGTAATGAGCTGCACACCCCTGGAGACTGGTGTGAGTAACGGTCCAGTCTATGCAGTTGATTTTTTCCCAGCTGTGGATGGGGCCCTTGCTGGGGAGATTGAGCTGCCAGGTGAGGACAGGATCCTGCACCCAGAAGAGGCAAGTGAATTTCCATTCAGTTCAGATGCAGGCCTGGAGCACGCCGGCTTCTCAATGCCACTATAGGCCCCCTGAGGAGAGACAGTACAGTGATGTGATAGAAGGCCCATGGGCAAATCAACAATAGACAGCAACAGCTTGTGGGTTGTGAGGTAGAGTAGACAATACATGTGTGACCTCTAGTCTGTGATGCTGGACACAGTCGTCATATGATGGTGAGCTGGAAGGGCATCGTGGAGTGAGGGTGTCTTTGGGGACTACTGACGAGATCACTACTGGCCTTCACTGGCTAAGAAGCCACCAGTGCAAGTGGTGTATAAATCTGCAGGCAACCCAATGGTGGGCCCCTGGAATGGAGGCAGAAGCTACTGGTGAGGTAGGGGCCCACTGAACGGTGTAACTGGCCTGGTGGGTGCTGGCTAGGTCCATTCTGACCTAGTGAAAGGGAAGCGCACTGGAAATGGTGGCAGTGGACAGGTCCCCTGGTGGACTGAGACCTAGCAGTGTTAGAGCAAGGTGATAGCTGGCAGCTGTTGTGTTGCATACCGGCACTCATTCCAAGGACAGATAATTGAACCCCAAGGAAGATAACCTTTTCACAATGGGCAAGGAGCAAAGAACCAGAATGACGCAACCTAATAAGATTGATCACTACACAGTCACCAACCCGATAACCCCACCACTTGGAGCTGGGAGAGCAGGTGAGTCAGGTGATCTAGGGGAAGCCCCAGTTATGACTAAAATCCTGGTGGCCACACAGGGATCTCAATTACCATTGGAGACTAAAATGTACACCATGGCAATTGAAATCAGCCACCTAAGAATGGACCTCTGTAAAGTGGCTGAAAGGACACAACCACATACAGAGAGGAAGATGAACTGAAAAAAAGAAGTGAAAATTCCAAAAGCTGTAGTATCAGGCCTTAAATGCCGTTTGGCACAAATGGAGGAGCACCTGGAGGATGCTGAGGCTCGTTCCCAGGTGAATTAATGTAAGACTCAATGGCTTCCTTGATCTATCGGAGAGTCCCTCAGCAGAGTTGATTCCAGAGGACTGGATAACTACCACACTTAAGCCAGGCAGACTCTCTAAGCTTTTCACTGTCGAGAGAGCACACAGGGCACTGGCACCTAACCTGAGGCCTTGGGCGCTGCTGAGGGCATTGGTAGCCCACTATTCAGCTACAGGGACCGTGAAATAATCTTGCAGTATGCCCATACGCACAGCCCACCCAAGTTTGAGGACAAACAAATCCTCATATTTCCTGTTTATACTTGCAGTGTCCAAGATGTAAGGCAGAACGTTATGCCTGTCAAACGAAGGATGCATGAACATAACATTAAAGTATATCTTGATGTTCCCTGCGAAGCTCTGGATCCAAAATAATAGTCATGTCCAATTCTATGTATCCCAATGGGAGACCTTGGAATGGCTGGACACCCTGGACCTTGGCCAGGGTTCACGACCTGCTGGAAGGGAGACAATGAGGAGGCACTCCCTATGCTGCACTCACAGGTCTACGGGAATGCTGGTGCCACATGCAGGAACATCGGAGAATGCAGTTTCACACCGTATCTTGGTCTGCCCTGATGGCACTCTGAGCTCCACCACTATAGACCAACCAGCCTCTAATCCTTTTTCCCAGATACAGCCGATCCCTGACACATTCAGTGACAGCACAGATGCGGGGTAGAAGCCCTCTATGACATCAACAATATCTAGTTTGTATATGGTGACTGTGAAGGGAGGCATGAGGGGTAGCTGTGGTAGAGTTTTTGGAGGGGCTGATTTGTATGAAAATTGTAATTTTCTCTTAGCCTTTCCACTGGAACTTATTGCTATCAGACTGTGCCAGTGGAAGTGGGGTTTGGCTGAGTTTGTCAAGTATAATGTTAACCAATATCCCATGTTTGTTACTCCACTGCTGGGGTTGGTTGAAGTCCAGACCTTACTGACTTTGCTGACTTTTAGTACCAGGCTGAGAATCTTTGGAGCCACTGTTGTAGGGCTGAGCATAGACCTCATACACAAGGGAGTACAATTTGCCTTTTTTTTCTTTCAGTGTTTCCTTTAACTTGATTATTTTAGTTCTAAACAGTTGAGGGACCAGAAGGGTGTTCAGCGGTGTTCGGGTTCCTTTGGCTGTTGGTTACGCTGGACAGAGATCTGTTCATTTTGCCTGTGGGAGGGAAGTTGTATGGGGGGATTGGGAAATGTATTATGCAGTTGTGTTGTTTGTTGACGTTGCTCCGTTGTGGTGCTCTGGACATAATGATCTTGCTGTAGGGCAGTGGTTCCCAGCCTGTGTTCCGGGGACCCCTGGGGTCCAAGAAGCCTCCTCAGGGGATGTGCAACTGCTTGGAAAATGAAATAGTAATGACGTGTTAATAAATAAAGTGACTTACTTATGTAATAACAGGTGCATATAAATACATTGACTGAATGTACAACTGAACATTTTAAAACGTAATGTAGATGTTAAGGAATTTGAATTTGGAGACTAAAGATTAAATTAGTATCCTCAGATTTATTTGTGGGAGCAATGCAGGTGCATCAAACAGAATATTGTATGGACAATTTGTGGCTCCAATTGAATTTAGAAAAACTCCAACCGGCCTTTAAAATTTTTTTTTTTTTAATTTGTTATTTATATTTTTTTGAACATTAAATAAAATGTGTGTATTGTTTTGCATTTCAAATCATCTACAATGTTTAAGCTTGGGTTCCCTGCTTCCAGTAATGACTTAGTGGGGGGGGTCCCCAGATTCCAATAATGGTTCAGTGGGGCCCACAGGTTCCAGTAATGATAAAGTGGGGATCCACAGAAGTCAAAAGCTTGGGAACCATTGCTCTATGGGGTTGGGTGGTGGGGACAGACCATCTTACTGGATAGAAATAGATATGGCTGACATAGGTACCAGATGTAAGTTACTACTCAGAATGTGCAGGGACTAAATAGGCTAGAAAAACACAAAAGTATATCAGCGTACCTCAAACGTTATAGGGGCTCAGTAGCAATACTTAAGTAAACACATCTCTTGGGAAGACTGTGTTGCAAGTGTACATAGAAAATGGAGGGTCCAAATGTATGCCACGTCCTACTCGAGATTTGGGAGGAGAGTCCTTATTTAGGTGGCCCTTGGGGTTCCATTCCAGAGGTCGCAGATGTGGATGGACCCTGAAGGGAGGTATGAGATCTTGACAGGTCTATTAGATGTGGAAGAAGTCTGTTTCATAAATGTATTCACACCTAATACTGACAGCTCTGAATTCTTGGGAGCGGTGCTTAAAGCAGCGCAAGGCCTTGTAACATCGGAGGTCATTGTCACGGGGGATTTCAATTATGTCATGGATGGCAACACTGAAAGATCTCCACCTGAGAGGGATACTAAACCACATATGTCACAAACAGATGATGGGGTTGGAACCAGTGGATGTGAGGTGGGAGGACCACCTGCGGACACAAGCGTACTCATGCTACACCCCAGGGACTGGCACACACAGTCGCTTGGATTATTTCCTATTGCCATCAGGGGCTGCGCAGAGGGTTATAGACTTGACTTACTTAGCTAGATACATGTCCGATCATTCCCTACTACTGATCACTTACTCCCTGGCCAGACAAAGTCTACAGGTCCCACTATGGAGAATGAAAGCTGAGACTCTAACTGGCTATGTGTTCCGAGGGACGGTGGAGAGGCAAGCTACCTCAAGATTAACTGGGGCAGTTCACAGACTACAGCAAATGAATGGGATGCAATGCAGGTGGTGCTGATGGATGCTTGTATGGTGACCTCGGTGAGCATAAGGCAGACATTGGAGATGAACTTGACACTACTTGAGCAGAAGCTGGTGGCTCTGAAGTCCACCCTCTCGGGGGCCCGTAGGAGTGAACTGACACTAAAAAACAGCTGTAGAGCTAGTGAGATCAACTAGAGAAGCATGTACGATTTACCAACAGACATAGCCTTCATCGGGATGGTGACAGGACTCATGACAGCTGGCGAGCGTAAACAAAAATGAGGCAGGTGTGCATCCGATACCATCCATTAGAGATAATGCGGAGTAGAGTGTTTGCACACAACAAGCGATAATTGGGGCATTTGCGAAGCACCTGCAGGCAGTTTATGCCCTGCCGCTGCACCCAGATAAAATCTTGCTAATTAATTATATCAATAACCTGCGACTTCCATGACTCGAGGACTCGGAGCATGCTGAATTATATTCTCCATTGACCAATTAGGAGATCCTGCAACCATGGACTTCCTTAAGATTTCTAAGGCTCTGGAGGGATGGGCTCCCAGTGGAGTTCTACAAGGCTTTCCCCAGGACCCTGAGGGACAAGCTTCTCCATGTTGATACCAAGGCATACTAAAGGGGGCAGCGATCGGACTCTATAAGAGAGTCCCTTATTGAAGTGGTCCAGAAGCCCAGTAAGAACCCCTTGGAGCTGGCCTCTTATAGACCACTATCTATGTGAAATGTGGACTTAAAGTGTTCAGTCACCAACTAACATCATGTCTACTTAAGTATCTACTGGGATTAATATATGTGGATCAGTCGGGATTTATACCACATCCTAACAGGCTCAGCAAACTGTGCAGACTGGCTCATGTGCTGCATTACCCGTCTATTGAAAATGACCCAAATACTCTGTCTTTCCTAAACATAGAGCAGGCCTTTGACTCAGTCAGCTTGGACTACATCTGGATAGTGTTGGATAAAATCAGATTGGAGCCTAAATATCTCAGGTGGCTACAGTTGTTGTATACTAGACTAGGGGCTCGAGTGAGAACTGGTAAATATGTCTCACACCAGCTGATACTTCAGAGGGGTATGCAGAAGGAGTGCCCTTTGTCACCCTTGCTGTTCATCCTGGCAGTGGAGCCTATGGCGTGTTGTCTCCAGTGGTTCTGCATGGGTGAGGAATCCCAGTGGGCTAGACGGTCCATGCTGTTTCATTATATGCAGATGTCGTGATGATGTACCTCCGGTAACCAGACATCTCCATCTCAATCCTACTAAGTGCTATGAGAGTGTTGGGCCTGCACGTGAATCAAGCCAGGTCAGTCCTATTCCCCTTATGGCAACTGAGGTGGCGGCTGTGGGGGTGCTGCCAGTCTGGCCTACCTTGGGAGACCAAAAATGTATGCTACCTGGGGCTAGCCATTGCCCATGGGGCGCATAAATGCTGCAAGTTAAATGTAAGCAGAGTCATTAATAACTTTCACCCATCTATCAGATTTTGGAATACATTACCGCTCTCCCTAATAAAGGAAACTAGCACTAATCAAAATGGTGGCGCTGCCCCTGTGCCAGTATGTACTATAGGCCACCATGTATGTGATCATTCACCGGGTACCTCATGAGTTGGACAAGCATTTTGTTGAGGTCATATGGGCTGGGCAGCAATGCGGAGTGGAGCTACCCACATTAAAACTGGAATGGTATAAAGGGGGTATGGAGGTAGCCGGCCTTGAACTTTATTATCTGGCGGTCCAGCTTCAGTATGCCATTCACTGGTTAGATGAGAGGGAAACATGGAATTTATTGTTGCTTGCAGGCATGCACAGTGACCACATCCTATGAGCTGTCCTGATGACAGGGTTCCTGGGAACATGCCACATGTGATCCACGCTACACACCAACTGTGGGAATGGGTGGTTCAGGTGATGATTCAAAAGGCATTGTTATATTTTTCCACATGTATTTCAATCTATATTTCTTCATTTCTACATCAGGGGAATAGTCATGGACTGTCCTGTTGGACGTAGTCCAATATCCCCTCCTCGAGAAGCATATAAGTTTTATTCCGAGGTATTCTGTGGCACAGTTTGTGAAGTTGTTCCTGAACACATGGCAAAAAGATTTCCAATTTCATAAAATAAGCACCAACTGATACAAATTGTGATTTGTGCAACTGTGCTAACCACATGGGAGCAGACTTAAGTCAAGGTACATTGATAATAGAAAAGTGGTTGCACATGTGAACAGACACACTGTGTTAATAATACTGCTCTTGACTCTCAAAGAAGGGGGTTAGAAACATCAGTAATTTACTCTTTAAGGTAGTCTTCTACATTTGAAGTAGATTTATTGGCTTCTTTAGGGTTTCACAAATAATCCCAGGCATGTATGTGCAGAACTGGTAAGGTAAGGTAAGGTCTGGAAATCCTAGCAAGAATAAATGAAAAGTCACACATTTGCAGTATAGGCTGCTAAGATATAGGCCCTCATTACGACTTTGCGGGTCTTTTTGCAAAATAAAGTGCTGGCGGTCTTAAGACCACTACATTACGACTCCCATTAGATTTACGCCCAAAATCGGTTGGAAATCCAACAGCAGTCATGCTGGCAGTCGGTGGGGAAGAGGCGATTCCACCGCCGGCACCGCCATGCGAAAAGGACGCCGCACTATGACCCGTAATATGGGGTGGCAGTGTCCTGATGGCGGGGCACTGCCTGCGGTGGAACTGCCGGGACCTGTTCCCTCCCGGACGACTTCCTCAACGGATGAGGTAAGTGATCGTCCGACAGGGGAAGGAGTTGGTAGGTGTGTGTAGGTGTGTGTGCGTGTGTGTTTGTGCGTGTGTGTGCGTGTGTGTGCGAGTTTGTGTGTGCATGTGTGAGTGTCATGAATGCGGGGGGAGATGGGTGCGTGTATGTTGGTGAATGCGGATGGATGGGTGAGTGCATGTGTGCGGTGCAGAAGGGGGTAGTGAATGGGTCTATGTGGTGCGGAGGGAGCGTGAATGAATGCATGCGGGTGGGGGGAGGGGCGTGAAAGTGGGTATGCACTGGATGGGGAAGGGGGAGTGAATGCGTGCGTGTCAGCGGTGTTTGTGTATGTATGTCAGTGTGAATAGGTATGTGTGTCACATTTGTGTGGGTGAGTGGGGATGTGTTTGTGTGTAGAAGTGTGTGAGTGCATGCATGCAGGTATGTGGAAGTGTGTGCGAGTGTATCCTGGCGACAGGAATGATTTTTCCTGTCACCAGGATGCAAGACCTCCAGCTTTTTCTGGTGGTGTGCCCGGCAGAAAAATGGTGGCTGTCTCCCGTGTTGTAATACCGCTAGTGGTATTACGGCATCCGCCGTGCTGGAGGTGCTGACATCCAGCCCGGCAGACCATGGAAAAGCGGCGGGACTGGCAGAGTATCGTCAGTTTGGCTTTGGCCAAACCGCCGAACTTTTAATTTGGCAGTCTGGTGAGACCGCCATCTCGGCCCTTGCAGTTTTCATATCTCCAGGGTCGTAATGAGGGCCATAGATTTCTCCTCCTTCATGAAGAAAACAACCACCTAACCTCGAGATAATTCCTAAACTCTTGCCTTGATATGTCCAGTAAATGTGTGAATTAGAGGAAATGTTTGGACAACAAATCACTGGACATTTTTTCCCCTCTGCACTACTAACATCGGCAATATTACCAAAGGGTGAGTTTTAATAATGGCTGCTGATTGATAATATCACACATCTCTTGGCAACTTTCAGAGAGTTCTGGGCACCTTTTTTGCTGCTTTTCCCTTTATAAGTCATGTAATTACCAGGCAAAATATGGCAAAAAGGACTGCTGGTAATGCTGTTACCGGCTCTGAATTTTTTCCAGTATTTGCCAACTAACTTCATAATCAGATCCTTGATTGCAGCCTATGTCAGTCCTAGTAGCAGAGCAGCAGACATGCCACTATAAGTTAGCCTTGTGCAATGAAGACTGTGTTGCCAGTTGGGGTTTTCTCAAGAACATTAGTATTCTTTGAAACTGTAAAAATGTTTCTGAAAGCAGTCTTGGTTTTAACATAATGCTACAAGAATGATTTTCCTATCAGGTCATTGACTAAGCAAATGCTTCTTATTTTAGAAAATGACTTAATTTGATCTCTACAGATCTCTCCACTTAGCTTTTCCTCCAACCATGTCAGCGCAGGGCCACAACTATAAACAAAATCTCAGATTTGAAAACCCACTGCAGTTACCAGCTAAGCAGACTATATCATAGGAAATACCATGAAGGGACCTGCAGATCTGTTCAATAGCTAACAGGATATAGAAAACCTTAAAACTACACACCTGTCTCTTAAACTTCATCATCCTACACACTGCTACGCACTGTATCCCATAAGACAATAGCTGCACCTGAGTGGTCATCATGCATGACTTGGAAACACTTCCCACATAGGATCAAAATAAATACAGCATCCTTCCACCCACACATCCTACAAGGTGTAGCATGCTACTCATGTAAGCAAGTGGGTCAGTGCACCAGAAGTGGTTAGTAAGTGCTATATAAATCCTGCAATACAATTTGATTCAAACACACAATTCAATGTGCATATGCTTCAGGGCTGTCCTTTGAAAGCAACTCTTTTTGGCCACTTTCTCTCAACATCAGCTCCCTCTGGTCTCATCTCAACTACTTGGTGCACTAGTCTTATGAAGCAAGCACCTCCAGCATGGATGCTTTGCCAGTATCCATGGTTATTCAGGCTCCTCAGCACCAAGGCATCTTGTGTAGAGCAGGTATTGTTTTCTCAATGAATGGCAATGAATGGCCTTGGGAACCTCAGCAGAAAACTGGCTTTCCCAAATATGGAGATAGGTGCTGGAGGCAGAAGTACTCTTCAGAGGAAAAGATTATTTTCCAAGTGTGTATTTGGGAGGCAGACAAGGATTATTTTTGCTTGCAGGTGGGGAAGTCATCTTTCATCTTAAACTCCAAGAAGATTCTTGTTCCCCAGTGTGTTAAGCGTGTTTTTTAATGGTTGTTCTGTTTGGAGGTCTCAAACCAGTCCTGAGTAATTCTCACGCTTCTTCCTTTCAGATATGTAGAAAAGCCACATGCTAAAATATCATGATCAACAACGTCAAGCGCCATCAAAGAGCCCAACAGAAAAGGAGCAATAACGAGTCTTGTCAATTGCCAATCAAAGTTCATCGGCGCCTAAAGAAGCACCTCTTCTGTACACCAGTGAGGGTGAATCTGACTTGAAAACCATCTAGGAAATTGGGTCACTAGTTGAAGTCACGCAGATTATACCCTGAAGCAACTTGGAGGCAGCAGGATAAGGTGAGATATGGTCGACGATGGGAAACTCATTAAGATCAAGAAAGTTTTTTTCTAAAGCAAAATTAGACAAATGCCATTTAAGAAAACTGAAGAATGAATAAAAATAGCAGAGAAGGGAAAAAGCCCTCACAACCTTGAGGAGTCAATGGTTGGCACGAGATCCATATTTACGTTTACAATGAGCATCAGCAACTAATAAGATATAATAAAAGACGACTGTGGGAATACTTCGAAGTAAGCAATAGCCAAAGAGAAGCAGAAAAGAATGTTGCTCTGTTTATTTATTTTAGATTTGTTTACATTTGGGACTCAAAACAGATGGAAGGCTATTCCCAGAGTCAAATTAAGGCAGAGATTGGAAGCCGTGGATTAGTAGTGAAACATTTATTTTTGATTGTTAGAAACAGTGGGACTGTTATTAGAGTAATACATGCCTTAGGCTGAATAAAGGCCAGTTTCATAGGACCTAAAATAAGATTTGTATCATTCCTCAAGGCAGATATCGTAAATCGGCCTCCAGTTGTGTTCTGCATCCATAAGCAGAGTTTCAGAGATAAGATTTTAGGGCTAAAGACATGCCATTACAAATCGGTTTCAAAGGCGTAAATCTGCCAAATTAACGTTTCCGAGGACGTGCCCCATGGTAGGTGTACAGCGGATCAGAGACAACATACAATGTTTTCTTCTCTGGTCTGAGGTTTATGCGTCCTCATGATGCCTTTTCTCTACATGGGATGGGCGACTTAATAGGTGACTGACTGTGACAAATAAGTCCATATACTGTAAGTGACCCTCTAGCACTTATTGTTGTGTGTTTTTTAGGAGAAGTTACACTTTATGGTCCTGAAGAAGCGCCGCTGGATCTATTTTTAGACCGTCCAGGTGCGAAACATGTCGACCTCTCGGTGCTAGGATTGAGTATTTCTCCTCCTTCCCCCTTTTTTTAGGAGTATAGGGTACATTATCCCCCTTCGAACTCCTTTATTCATTTTTAATCTTGGCCTGACCCTTACATAAAGCAACAAATTAAAGACATTTGGTGTTCAGAGCCAATTTTATATACCTCTTACTCTCCTTTTCCGTCTTGCGTTATCACACCTTACTGATTCCATCTGATCAGTAATACCAGCTTCGGTCAAAGAGCCACCACCATTTGTGTGGTGGCCCGTCGGACATTACAGCGCCGGTCCGACGAGGAGTTAGCCCGATGATGATACCTAGCGTCGGAATTGATGCTTGAGGGTACTCCTAAGAGATGACCCGCTCGTGATAGCTTGTTTAGACAGACACTTTTGGAACAGTGTACCTTTTGTTATATAGGTCTATATGTAGGGAGAACGTACACTGGACCATCAATCCTCCCAGTCCCTCTCCGTTTTGCAAATTAAAAGTAAGCCAGAAGAACAAGTCCTTCAGACCTGCCAGAGGGTTAAGTTCCACAGAATTCAAGAACTGTTTAAAACGAGGGTCTCCAGTTGACTTATAATTGCTTTAATTTAATTATTAGTTTAAAAAACATTATGACAATGTACTACGTATGTCCGTAGAAAGTCCAGCAGAGAATTATACTGATTAAATGACAACACCAACCAAAAGAGGGTGAAGAAGGAACTTACCTCATGCACAAAAGGAGCCATCAAACTGCCAGTAAGTCTTCTGATGTTGCTGAGCCCCGGTGGAGACTGCACTACTTGTTCCACATACTCAGCTACTGCTCTCTGTTGTAAACAAAGACACTTCCCTAGTATGGAGAAGTCAGGAAGCCAGTTTTTGTAGAATAACAGATTACAGGTTTATTGAAGAAGTTACAGGTTACATGGTAAAATACACCACCAGGAGCAGCATCCTTACTGCTCAGCCCACTCTCTCTAACTGCCACTCTTACAGGTACTCATCAACATTCCATGAGGTCACACACTGACTGAGCAGCAGGGAACAGAGAATCTATGGAGAGAATGCATTACAACTGACAGCAGGTTATGACACGTCTCCGTTCCTTAGAAAAATAATAAAAATGCAACAGAAACATAAGATAGAAAATACCACAATCGTTAAGTCCTTTAAATTATTTAAACCTTATAAGTTATTCAGACAGGTCAAATAACAAAGCCTTTATCACTTGCCCCCCCAACCCACTCTGCACTCTCGCTGGACTATGGACATACAGTTACCACATCCTCTAGTGCACTCTTCTGTATATTGGCAGGGGCAGGTCAACACATGACAGGACCAGGGAGATACACACACCAAGGACTAAGGTCACAATTAATACACTTACCCGCTACTACATACTGGTGCAGGACCAGGGATAATTACACTACAACATGACTTCAGCTGTGCATTTTCGCATGACCAAAGTCACATCCCATACACTCGCCCACTAGTGCTTACGCAACACAGAACCAGGGGCACAAAACACAGACTCAATCATAGCCATTTTCAATCACCAAAACTCCTGCACACTCTTAAAGGACCACAAATGCAAAACAAAAAAAAATAATTTTGGCAACTGACATCACCAGTAAAACTTCAGCATGTTATTGCACACATTTTTGACAATACGACTAGATATAGTATGTAAACATTCAGCATTACATCACATGCAAAACATATTTAAGCATTTTTCTTGCCATTTCACTTAAAGTGGCACAAATGAAAACAACATTGGCAGCAAAATCAGCATGACATTTGTTTCAGAAAAAACAGGCAAACCGTAAATCTTTCACAATGGTGAGTGATATCTCATCGAATATGCCACACAGGACCCATAACAGTAAATGAGGCAGCAAAATCACCATGACCTTAAAAAAACATAACCATGGCAGTAACACATAGTTCTCCACTCAGGTGAGCGACATCTCACCCGAACTACACACAATACCCTCGGCGTAGATCCAATACGTAAAGACACATTACAGTTCCCTAGGCGCTCCTTTGAATGTCACAAATGTATACATCACCTATCCCTGCAAAACAAGCGAGGATCAGCAAAACTGAATGTCTCTTACATTGATCTATCAATGAGATTTGGCTTCAAATAAGGATACGGCACGCCACTTTAACGTGTTTCCAAAAACTATGATTCTGACGCCAATGATCTCGTATCGCATTGACTCGCAGTTGAAATGTGGTCTAGCTTCAGCTGCCACAATGCATGTCGCTCTGACGTGTTCCAAAGAAACACTGATCTCAACGTGGGCACCCTAAGGATAATATTTCCTCATGCTGAGGAGTTTGTGCTTGGAATCCCACAGATAACGGAAGGATTAGAGCTAGTATGCAAGTGCTCGTGCCTCAACTATGACAGTATGAGGTAAGTCTTGTTTACTAGTTGAGCATGCGCCTTTGATGACACACACTGCCTTCAACAGATTGCATGCGCTGATCGCTCCCTTTTTATCAGGTGTGAGCACCCACCTTTCCATGGCAATTCATTTAATGATATAGGCAACAGTCTACACCTCTAAATACCGATGGATTAAGTCACTCACGCACCGGGTCTCACAGGAAATCAATTGTAAACATTCAGATTTAGCATTAACAACACCGCGCTGCACGAGTCAACCTCCCAAATTAGGTGACATGCGCTGCCCTCCTCTGTTATACTCGCTGCCAGATCACTCACTACCATGAATGTTGACTGCAAACCATTCCACGCTGCAGATTAGATCAATTCTGCATTTTGTCCAACTGTGTGCCTGAGAAGTTCAGCAGGCCACTTCGTAGTCCGTTTAATTCCAAACCAATTAAATATGCATCTGACACAGTTCCTACCAAGCACAGCAGGCCTGGCTCAAAAACAGTGACTGCCTGACAGCGCCTTTGGTCAACAGTGTACAGTTAAGTAGACTACCCTGTCACACTGCAGGCTGTCTGATGGGAAAGACAGTGGTGGGGTTCAGGGCATCTACTTTTCCTCTTCATGCATCTCTTTTCTTATCCTGTGCCGTCAACGTTCCTTCACTTCTTTATCTCATGAGTTTCCTTATGTGTAGGTTTATTACCAGATCATTCCCAGTGTTGTAATTACATTTTCCTTCTTGATAAATAGGAGTCAGGTAGCCAGTGAACACTCACATAGGATAGAGGTTGTAGATTTATTTATGAGGTTACAGGATAAGTTATAAGTCATCTAATAAGGAGACACCACCAGGAGCAGCATCCTGTCTGCTCAGCCTACTCTCTCTAATGCAGACTGTTAAAGGCATTCATCAACATTCCAAAACATCACACACTGGCTGATCAGCAGGGAACAGAGAATCTATGGAGAGAACGCATTACAACTAACAGCAGCTTATAGCACTCTATATTGGGAACAGTTTGTAGTGCAAGGGTAAGGCGTCAGCAGATAGGCGGTCACTTCCACCTAGTGTTGTTGGACACTGTCAGCTCATGCAAATTCCTCAGTCTTCTGTGGGGCCTTCCAAGAGTACCGTTGCTTGCCCCAGTTAAAAGGAAGGCCAAGGGCAGCCCTTTGGCCTAAGTCAGGCCCACTTAACAAGGACATAGTAGGTCTCATTTGATATGAGTCATGGTAATATTGCGGGTGGAATCTTGGCTGCAGAGGCTGATGTACTTAGCAAACCATGGCCAGCCAAGAGAACTGAGATACTTGACTCACTTAAATCTTGGCTTGCAAGTAGTCTATGGAGCACAGCTAATTCTCATTCATGGGCATTCTGCCCTCCAGATTTGGTCAGGTGGTTGTTCCCTCTCTCCCTTCTGCCTCAGGCATGTCCAGAAAATCCATGGAGGGCAATTCATATTTACACGGATGCCGATCAAACACAGGCCATTGTGAGATGGGTGGAATCTGTATTCAGGTGAGCTTCAGTGCTCTATAGGGCACTGGGGAACCTTTCTTCTGTCCTGCCTTGTTCATACTTGTAGGAGGCTGGCCTGGCTTGTAGTGGGTACCAGAGGTACTTACACCTTGTGCCAGGTCCAGTTATCCCTTATTAGTGTAGAAGAGGTGTTTCTAGCAGCTTAGGCTGATAGAAGGTAGCTATTGCAAAGCAGCTTAGGCTGAACTAGGAGACATGTAAAGCTCCTACTATACCACTGGTGTCATATGCACAATATCATAAGAAAACACAATACACAGAAGTACTAAAAATAAAGGTACTTTATTTTTATGACAATATGCCAAAAGTATCTCAGTGAGTACCCTCAGTATGAGGATAAGTTATATACACAATATATATGTACACAAACCAAAATTATGCAGGTAATAGCAAGAAAAGTAATGCAAGCAGTGTAAAATTACAGTAGATTGCAATAGGAGCACATAGGTATAGGGGCAACACAAACCATATACTCCAAAAGTGGAATGCGAACCACGAATGGACCCCAAACCTATGTGATCTTGTAGAGGGTTGCTAGGACTGTAAGAAAACAGTGAGGGTTAGAAAAATAGCCCACCCCAAGACCCTGAAAGGTAGGTGTAAAGTGCACCTATTACCCCCAGAGAGCACAGAAGTCGTGATAGGGGGATTCTGCAGGAAGAACAAACACCAGCAATGCAACAACAGTGGATTTCCGGACATGAGTACCTGTAAGACAAGGGGACAAAGTCCAATAGTCGCGACAGTGTCGAGAGTGGGCAGGAGCCCAGGAAATGCCAGCTGAGGGTGCAAGGAAGCTGCCACCGGATGGAAGAAGCTTGGAGTTCTGCAAAAAAGAAGAGAGCTAGGAACTTCCCCTTTGGAGGATGTCGCGATAAAGCTTGCAGAGGTGTTCCCACGCAGAAAGACCACAAACAAGCCTTGCTAGCTGCAAGAATCGTGGTAGAGGCTTTTGGGTGCTGCTGTGGCCCAGGAGGGATCAGGATGTCGCCACTTAGAGGAGGAGACAGAGGGGGTGCCCAGCAAGTCAGGGAGCCCTCATAGAAGCAGGCAGCACCCGCAGAAGTACCTGAACAGGCACTTGGAAGAAAAGTGAACTGGAGTCCATGCGAAGTCACAAAAGGGAGTCCCACGATGCCAGAGGACAACTCAGAAGGTTGTGCACTGCAGGTTAGAGTGCCAGGGACCCAGGCTTGGCTGTGCATGAAGGAAATCCTGGAAGAGTGCACAGGAGCCAGAGCAGCTGCAAATCACGCATTACCCAGAAATGTAGTCTAGCGTGGGGAGGCAAGGACTTACCTCCACCAAACCTGGACTGAAGAGTCACTGGACTGTGGGAGTCACTTGGACAGAGTTGCTGAGTTCCAGGGACCACGCTCGTTGTGCTGAGAGGGGACCCAGAGGACCAGTGATGCAGTCTTTTGGTGCCTGTGGTTGCAGGGGGAAGATTTCGTCAACCCACGGGAGATTTCTTCAGAGCCCCTGGTGCAGAGAGAAGGCAGGCTACCCCCAGAGCATGCACCACCTGGAAACAGTCAAGAAAGCCGGCAGGATGAAGCAATACAAGGTTGCTAGTAGTCGTCTTGCTACTTTGTTGCGGTTTTGCACGCGTCCTGAGCAGTCAGCGGTCGATCCTTTGGCAGAAGGTGAAGAGGGAGATGCAGAGGAACTCTGATGAGCTCTTGCATTCGTTATCTGGTGAGATCCCCAAAGCAGAGACCCTAAATAGCCAGAAAAGGAGGTTTGTTTACCTAGGAAGGAGGATTGGCTACCAAGAGTGGTAAGAGCCTATCAGAAGGAGCCTCTGACGTCACCTGCTGGCACTGGCCACTCAGAGCAGTCCAGTGTGCCACAAACACCTCTGTTTCCAAGATGGCAGAGGTCTGGGACACACTGGAGGAGCTCTGGGCACCTCCCCTGGGAGGTGCAGGTCAGGGGAGTAGTCACTCCCCTTTTCTTTGTCCAGTTTCGCGACAGAGCAGGGCTGGGGGATCCCTGAACCGGTGTAGACTGGCTTATGCAGAGATGGGTACCATCTGTGCCCATCAAAGCATTTCCAGAGGCTGGGGGAGGCTACTCCTCCCCAGCCTTCACACCTATTTCCAAAGGGAGAGGGTGTTACACCCTCTCTCAGAGGAAGTCCTTTGTTCTGCCTTCCTGGGCCAGGGCTGCCTGGACCCCAGGAGGGCAGAAACCTGTCGGAGGGGTTGGCAGCAGCAGCAGCTGCAGTGGAGACCCCGGAAAGGCAGTTTGGAAGTACCCGGGTTCTGTGCTAGAAACCCAGGGGATCATGAAATTGTCCCCCCAATGCCAGAATGGCATTGGGGTGACAAATCCATGATCTTAGACATGTTAGATGGCCATGTTCGGAGTTACCATTGTGACGCTGTACATAGGTAGTGACCTATGTACTGTGCACGCGTGTAATGGTGTCCCAGCACTCACAAAGTCCTGGGAATTTGCCCTGAACGATGTGGGGGCACCTTGGCTAATGCCAGGGTGCCCTCACACTAAGTAACTTTGCACCCAACCTTCACCAGGTGAAGGTTAGACATATAAGTGACTTATAGGTTACTTAAGTGCAGTGGTAAATGGCTGTGAAATAACGTGGACGTTATTTCACTCAGGCTGCACTGGCAGGCCTGTTTAAGAATTGTCAGAGCTCCCTATGGGTGGCAAAAGAAATGCTGCAGCCAATAGGGATGTCCTGGAACCCCAATACCCTGGGTACCTCAGTACCATATACTAGTTAATTATATGCCAATGTGAATTGGTAAATTTAGTCACTAGCCTGTTAGTGACAAATTTGGAAAGCAGAGAGAGCATAACAACTGAGGTTCTGGTTAGCAGAGCCTCAGTGAGACAGTTAGGCATCACACAGGGCAGACATACAGGGCACATACTTATGAGCACTGGGGCCCTGCCTGGCAGGGTCCCAGTGACACATAGACTAAAACAACATATATACAGTGAAATATGGGGGTAACGTGCCAGGCAAGATGGTACTTTCCTACAATACTGTAGTGCTGTAGTATGGGTTTGGGGGGGGGGGAATTTGCCCTCTCTTCTCTTTGACAAGAGTATCTGTAGCTAATGTGTGAGGCAAAGTCACCCAACCAGAGTGTGGGAATCCCTTTTTCAAAGAAAGGGCAGGTGCTGCCATCATTCTTATTGCCCATCGTCCCTCCTCTGTCTTCTCACTTAGGCAAAAATCCACACCTGCTTCTTCTGGTTGTCAGACCTTTGGATGAATCGAGGAACTGGTGGAAACTCAAGGAAGAGGACTGAAAAATAACACCAAACTACAAAGTCTCAAAACGTCCTCAAGGACAACCTTGCATATATACTTTGCTTCCATGAATCCTAGCCAATTTGCCCTCTCTTCTCTTTGCCTAGAGTATCTGTAGCTAGTGGTGAGCCAAAGTCACCCATCCAGAGTGTGGGGATCCCACATTTGCTTAATAAGCTATTCTCACATATCAGCCTGAAGACACCTAACCTTTTCTGGACCCATCACCACCAGAAATTATGGTGCACAAGGTAATCTTTTTGTCAGGTGACAGAAGAACTCCAGTCCCCTGCTACCCAATAACACCATCAGACACCAATATCCGTTCTGAGGGGCAACAGGATTCAGCTTGAATGTTTCCCTAGCAGTTCACATGATATTATAAATGTGCAAGGCAGTTATCACATCTAGTAAGAACAATTTGTAATTGCCCAACAAGATTTTCTACAATAGTGAAGGTTTAAAATTGAGAAATCAACCTTCGTTTTCTTCCATGATGTTTCCAATGGTTCCCTGACTGTATCAGAGTTACATTTGTAAGATTATTCATAACATTAAAATACCTTTTAAGCAAAATCCTTTCCCAGGACAAGAACAATAATCTCTTATGTGACCTGCAGACCTCTGCAATACCTTAACGACCATTTACTTGACATTGACCCTCCAGAGATGCAAATCTGGAAACAGAATCCTTTGAAGTGCGAAGTCCTTCCCTTGAGAATCTCCTTCAGAAAGCAAATAACATGCTCTTCACTTTGGCCCATGTTTAAGAAAAAGTGGCTCATCAGCTATAATGCGTCACTTTTCTTACACCCCCCTACCGACACTTCACGACACCATGGATGTGCCTTATTTATAATACAGTGCACCATGGCAGTCGTTAGCACAATAGCATCAAACGTTTTGATGCTATTGTGGCTCTTTGCTACACTAGCATCAGAAATGCTGACACTAGTTCAGAAAAGTGCAAGGAGGTCTCTACTCCTACTACTATGGGAGCGTCATTTTAACAACTGCTCTGAACAGGCGCTAAAAATGACACCAAAATGTTGCAGTGAAAATGTAAAAATATCACTGCACCATTTTGCGAGCCTCCTAGTGCCGGAACTCCCCCTTGTAAACATTATGCCTGATGCAGGCATAATGTGCCGCAAGGGGTTACAAAGTGGTGCATTGCATGCATTGTGCCACTTTGTAAATATGCCGCAGCAGAAAAGCCACTTTAGCACTCCCTTGGCGTCAAAAAATGACGCTAAGACAGTGCTAATGGGTCACTTAAATATGCCCCTTAGTGTTCATGATCTGCTTATCAGATGTAGCATGAATGGCCAAAGTAGATCATCAACATATCAGTGTTTTAGAGTGGATGTTTAGGGAAAAAATTGCATGGGAGAATGCTTTATGACATTTTGAATTTACGTTTTTAGAAAGAAAGCCTTGACAAGCAACATTTTCACTCCATCTGAAGTGGCTGTTGTCTCAGTAGTATAGTTAAGTAAAAGAGGAGCTTGCAAGGAACAAGAACCAAAATATTGCCTCAAAAGAAGCCAGCAGATAGACCCTCATTACGAAATCAATGTAATTCCTGTTTGGGGTGAAAATGCAAGTTTCAGCTCAAACTGGAATTACAAGGAATGAGGGACTATTGTATTCTGCAGCCCCCCCCCCCCCACTACCCTACTAACATTCTTCCCCAATGAAAATGGTCAGAAAAATGGGGAAAGCTATGAAAATGTGCTACAGTATTCCTGATTTCCAATTCATTAGTGATTATTAAGGGGACTCTCAGGATACTACGTGTTATCCCACCGCATTCCTCCATCTGACAATTACCAATACTTGAACTATTAGTAATTTTGGGAGTAGGACTACCAATTCAGTAGTCCTACATACACTCTGAGGAGTTCATTGAACTGAAGCAGTTCCACTCATACATCCAATGCTATATGCAAAAAGAGTTAACTGCAATGAGTCAAAACTCTGTAACTGTCAAAGCCGGAAGGAAAGATAGCTTTCGAAGTAAGTGAAAAATATCCTCTATCACACTATCTCTAGGGTGGTGAAAATTCCACCAAAGAATTCTCTATTTTCAGAGAACCTTCCAGTAGAGATCTTAGCATTTGGTGTGGCACAGACTTCAAGAAGACAGCTATTACATAGGTTCTTCTCTCCAAAGGTGTCTTTCTGCAAAGTCCTAATGTTTAATCAGCACTTGTGCTTAGTAATTGTTATCTCCTTTTGCAATTATTACAGGCTGGGTCTCCTGTATTCCCTTACTTGTGGTGACTAGTTTTCAAGAAGCTTTTATCTAAGTCACTTATTGGGTACTGGTTAGCAGGTACAAGAGGTCAGGGCACTGGACATATCTTCAAAGCTGTTGGGTAAGTCACACTTAATCAGGAGTACAAGTATCATATATTACTCCACCATCATTCACTTTTATATCATTTGTAAACCTCATTCTCTTTGGATGAGTCACTCAGAGCTCTATGCCATCTACTTTAAAAATATCTAATATTGGCAGAACTGTGGTTGTTAAAATCGTCCATACTTTGGGGTGCGTCTGCCACAACAATGTATTTGTACAGTGAGATTGAACTTCGTAAAGGTTCATATCCTCTAAAGCGTGATTCTCCATCTACTCAAAGGCTCTTGACACGATCCCATTAATCACTGACAGGGTGTCAGGTACCTTGATTCTCCACAGGAGCAGAACAGAGGAACTTTCCCTATGGACTGCTACTGGTATTTCCTGCCAACTCTTGGTCGAGTAGTACCAGAAAGGGGGAAAGGGGATTGGGATAGAGAAGAGACAACTCCTGTAGTTATGGCCCTCATGGTTGGGTTCTCGCCACCTTGCAGTTTTTGCAAACATTATATACAGTATACTTTTCTCAGCAAGGAGTACCTAATGCACAGAAAGAGGGGAAAAAACATACTAAGCACACTCAAGTAATATTACATTTCCTATAGAACACCAAAGAACGACCAGTCTCCTACTCCGAAGGGCGATTTGACATCAATAATGCCTGAAGGAGAAACACTGCTTTCCCGCTTGGAAGGCTGTCCAGAACTAAGAATGTAGCAGGCGAGACACAGCTCACCTACTCGATGGCTGGTTTACACAGAGGATGCAATACAGAGAGACACCGCTCTCCAATTAGGCTGTGGGCGGGTACTGAGGTTGTGCGGCTGAGAGACACTGCTCTCCTGCTCCAGGGATGAAAGAAAATGTCATGCATTGTGGAAGGACTTTGCTCTTCCGATTCAATACGCTGACTCGAAATGCAAAAAGATGACTTCATAAATATGAGTAACAGAACTCTGCCACACAAGCCTGGTATTCTGAGGAGACAAGATTTGGAAAGAAACTTCCTCTCACATTTCTCAAATTGATTTGCGAAGAGCTCTTAGTGGGATATCATTGGTGATTGCTGTGTCTGTGCCTGTGCAGGGTAGTTGGTGGTGAGTCTAGCTTTTTCAGGCAAGTGAGTGGTATAGTTTTTGAGCACCATCTTTGTGATAAAGCCACACTTTGTTTATTACTTATTTCAGACAATGCTGGTTGTTGTTGGCGCATTTGTCAAGTTACACTTCTTGGAAGGGATCATGGCTAGCTGGAGAGTGACTGCTCGGCAAGTTGTAGGCATGCTTTTTGAGTCATCTTCTGACCATGATTATGAGACTGACTCTGCATCTGAGGCAGAGGAGGAAGTGAGAGATTGTGGCAGTGAATTTTCTGTTTGAGAGGAATCTTCTGATGAGGAAACCACTCTCAGTGCAGATGAAGGACCTGTTTTAGAGGAGGACACTGATGTGCCAATCATGCAGCAGCCTGGGGCTGAAAGGTTTCTCATTGGAGGACCTGATCTCTGGGTTGCCCCAAACATGGACAAGCTACAGTTGCCTGCTTTTACTGGTCACCGAGAGTGTAGAGTGAATATGGAAAACTTTTTGCCTGTCAATTTCTTTGAGTTGTTTATGGACAATGTATTTTTGGAAGAGATTGTTGAGCAGACTAATTTGTATGCAGAGCAGTATTTGAGGGACAACGCTGTCAGAATTAGGTCTCAGTCTAGAGCTACCCAGGGGATTCCCTTATCTGGAAGAGTTGAAAAATTTCTTGGGGTTGACTTTTTTGATGGGGTTGGTAAGGAAGCCGTCAATGGCTTCTTATTTGTCTACTAGTCCCTTGATGGCAACGGCTATATTTCTTGGAACCATGACTCGTAGATCACCCTGATTGTGACAGTCTTTTAAAGGTTAGGCCTGTTCTTGATCAATTTGTAGATTGGTTTTATTAGAGGTCAGTGTTCCAGAGAAAGAAATATCTGTAGATGAGTCTTTGGTCCTGTTCAAGGGGCATTTGGTTTCTAAGCAGTACATTCCTAGCAAGAGGACACAGCATGGAATTAAGATGTATATGTTGTCTGAAAGTAGTACAGGATATGTGTATAATTTCTGGGTCTACACTGGTTGAGTATTAACCCCTCTGGTTGTCCGCCCACTTTTGGAGTCAGTGAGAAAATTGTGAGGGAACTTGGTATATGCCTGTTTAACAAAGGTCAGCATTTGTATGTAGATAACGTCTAAACTAGAGTGCAGTTGTTCAAGGAATTGTTCAGAGTGGACACTGTTGCTTGTGGCACAATGCGTTCTAATAGGATAGGATATCCAAGGGAGCTTGTCTGTAAAAAACTTGAGAGGGGACAGTACAGTGCCTTTCGGAATAATGAGCTACTAGCTCTGAAATTTGCAGACAGGAGGGATGTGGACATGCTACCATCCATGAAGAGAGTACTTTGCCTGTGACTGTTTGGGGTCAGGTTGCGGAAGTGTGCACACTTGCGTGCATTTTATACTACAACAAGCACATGGGTGGTGTTGATAGACTAGATCAGAGGTTGGAACCTTACACTGCTCTTCATAAGTCTTGCGTGTGGTATCCAAAGTTAGCCATCCATTTGTTTCATTTAGCAACTTTTAATGCTTTTATTGTGTTCAAGGAGTGTTCCCCTGAGTCAAGGTTGACATTTGTTAAATTTCAGGAGTCAGTGATAGAGAGTCTTATTGTGGTGGAACAGGCAGGAGTTGCTAGAGTACCAGTGGTGAAGGATGTGGCTAGATTGAGGGATCACCACTTTCCTGATCACATTCCTCCCACTACCAAAAAAGACTTGCCCAATAAGAAAAGTTGAGTCCGTGTCAGAAGAGGTACCCGGAGGGAGAGCTGGATGTACTGCTCAGACTGTCTTTCAAACCCTGGGCTGTGTGTGGCTGGCTGTTTCGTGATTTACCACACCCAGAAGAATTACTGGGAACTACCGTGAGCGTAAACTGCCTGTTTTATATTTTCATATGTTCAGTTTCATGGTTTGCATAACTGTCATGTATTCAGTTAGAGCTTTTGTGTTTGTAGTTTTGTACTTATTTATAATTAGTTAGTGGTTTCTTTGTTGTTTAAAAAAAACAAAAAAGTGATGACGGTGTGCATGGAGTGGCGCTTGGTGGCAGTACACGTGGAGTGGTGCTTGGCTGGTGGTGTGCATGGAGAGGCGCTTGGCTTGCAGTGTGCGTGGAGTGGCGCTTGGCTGGCGGTGTAAATAGTGACTTGCTGTTGGCCACTGCAGCTCACTGCTAGCCAAGCACCAGTTCACAAACTCCCATCAGCTGGTGTGATTGCTGTATCAGGCATGTGGGTGCATGAAAGTGATGGGCCGTTGAATGGCATTATCTGTTGATGCGAGTGTTGTAATGTGCTTGGCCCGCGACTGGCGACGTGAATGGTCTTGTGCATGTCATGTATGAAAGGTGTGTGAATGGGCTGTAAAGCGGTTGGTGCTTTGACACAGCTTTACAGCTCACAAGCTGTGAGTCATTAATTCAATTTTTTGGCCTTTCAGTTATTATGTTGGGGGATCCACAGATAGTTTTGTAAAAGATCATTTTGAAGTGTCCACATTGTGTTTTGGGGAATTTCCTGCTGTTGCACTAGGCCTGCCCACACAACTGAGGTAATAATTTTATCAAGAGACCTGGGAGAGCACTGGGTGGAAGGAAATTTGTGGCTCCTCTCAGATTCCAAAACTTTTCATTACTGAAATGTGGGGAATTTTTTTTTTTGCAAAATGTTGAGGTGTGCAACGGATTCTGGGTAACAGAACCTAGTGAGAGTGCCACAAGTTACCCCATACTGGGTATCCCTAGGTGTCGAGTTTTCAAACATGCACAGGTTTGGTAGGTTTCCCTAGGTGCCGGCTGAGCTAGAGGCCAAAATCCACAGCTCAGCACTTTGCAAAAAACAGGTCAGTTTTCTTTGGGAAAATGTGATGTGTCCATGGTGTGTTTTGGGGCTTTTACTGTTGCAAGCACTAGGCCTACCCACTCAAGTGAGGTACCATTTTTATTGGGAGATCTGGGGGAACGCTGGGTGGAAGGACATTTGTGGCTCCTCTCAGATTCCAGAACTTTCCATCACCTAAATGTGAGGGGAAAGTGTTTTTTTGCCAAATTTATAGGTTTGCAAAAGATTCTGGGTAACAGAACCTGGCAAGAGCCCCACAAGTCTCCCCATCCTGGATTCCCCTGGGTGTCTTGTTTTTAAAAGTGCACAGGTTTGCTAGGTTTCCCTAGGTGGCGACTGAGCTAGTGGCCAAAATCCACAGCTAGACACTTTAAAAAAAACACATCAGATTTCAATGTAAAAATGTGATGTGTCCAACTTGTGTTTCCTGTCGCGGGTATTAGGCCTACCCACACAAGTGATTTACCATTTTTATCGAGGGACCTGGGGGAACACAGGATAGAAGAAAAAGTGTTATTGCCTCTTGTCTTTCTCTACATTTTTTTCTTCCAAATGTAAGACAGTGTGTAAAAAAGACGTCTGTTGGAAAAATGACATGTAATTCACATGCTAGTATGGGGACCTCGGAATTTAGAAATGTGCAAATAACCACTGTTTCTCAACACCTTATTTTGTGCCCATTTTGGAACTACAAAGGTTGCCTTGATACCTATTTTTGACTCTTTATATTTTACCAAATAAATTGTTGTATACCTAGTATACAATGAAAACCCATTGCAAGGTACACCTCATTTTTTGCCTCTGGATACCTAGGGCTCTTGTTGAACCTACAAGCCCTATATATCCCCGCAATCAAAACAGTCCAGCAGACATAGCAGTATATTGCTTCTAAAAATCTGACATCGCCGGAAAAAGTTACAGAGTAAAACGTGGAGAGAAATCTCTCTTTTTTTACCTCAATTTCAATATTTTTTTATTTCAGCTGTTATTTTCTGTATGAAAACCTTGAAGGATGTACACAAATGACCCCTTGCTGAATTCAGAAATTTGTCTACTTTTCAGAAATGTTTAGCTGTCTAGGATCCAGCATTGGTTTTACACCCATTTCTGTCACTAACTGGAAGGAGACTGAAAGCACAAACATTTTTAAAAATGGGGTATGTCCCAGTAAAATGCCAGAATTGTTTTTAAAAATGTGGTTTTCTGATTCAAGTCTGCCTGTTCCTGAAAGCTGGGAAGATGGTGATTTTAGCATCGCAAACCCTTTGTTGCTGCCATTTTAGGGAAAAAACCACAAGCTTTCTTCTGCAGCCCTTTTCTCCCATTTAAAAAAAAAGCTAAATGTTTGCTGTATTTTGGCTAATTTCTTGGTCTCCTTCACTGGAACCCACAAACTCAGGGTACCTCTAGAATCCCTAGGATGCCGGGAAAAAGGGACACAAGTTTGGTGTGGGTAACTAATGTGGACAAAACGTTTTGAGGGTCTAAGCGCGAACAGGCCCAAATAGCTAAAAAAAAGTCCTGGCACCTGAGCATGGATTATTATTTTTATTTATTTCCAGAGAATTCTCTAAAGAATCCACAGAATAACTCCCAGAAACCAATCAATGTAAGCAGCACATGCTCAATCTCTCACCCAGAACTACACTGTTGTGTATCAGGACAGACAAGAGCACCACTCAGGTCATTTAAACTTGATTTCAAAACGCTTCCCACACTTAAATACAACTCTCTTCCCAAGTAGCATTCTCAGGGGGCATAGCTTCAGGGGGGATGTTTTGGATATTACACCTCTCTAATAAATGTATTATTTAATAAACAGGTGGGTGCAGGAGCTTTCAGTTGAGTATGGTAAAGTGTTCATCGCATTTCAGTTGGGGTTTTAAAATACTCACTTAAACAAAAATATACACACATGCACTCTTGTCCTTGTTTTGAAGATCTTTTACAAAATACTGGGGCTCATTTACAAGTCCCTTGTTCCACTGTAGCATCATTTTTTTATGCTACAGTGGAGCAAAACAGTCCCCCACCTCTTGCCATATTTACAAACTGGTGCAATGTCACCAATGCACCAGTTTGTAAACCCTTGTGTCACATTATACCTGCACCAAGTAAAATGTATACAAGCAAAGCATTCCCCCGCAGGGAGGCCCAAAAAAACGGTGCAGTGAAATCTACAAGATGTCACTGCACCATTGTAGCATCATGTTTTAATGCCTTCCCAGGGCAAGCGTTAAACTGATGCTAGGCTCTTTTCTATGGACTTCCCTCAGCTTTGCTGAACTAGCATCAAAAGCAAAGAGCCACAACTGTGTCAAAAATTTTGCAGCTGTTGTGCTAATGAGCACCATGGTGTGCTGTGTTATAAATACAGTGCTACCATGGTGTTGTTAGGGGGCCGCAAGTCGATGCAAGGAACTGGTGCATCGGAGCCCATGCACCAGTTCCTTGTAAATGAGGCCCACTGTGTTTTAAGTACTCCTCACAATCCACACTCCTTTCCCTTTCAACTGGATCTTAAGCCCCCTAATGCACTGCTTCTCATATAATGATTAAGGTAATATGCCAGCATGATTGTCCGAAAACCTGAAGCTTACACCCCCAGTCTTACTGACCAAGCTACATTCCTGAGCACTCCATCATAGTACAGCCTGCTTCCCAGTGGTGCTGGAGCCATTTCTGGAGTGAGGATGCAGACATCTATGTTACATCACTGAAGATATAGGGATTGTGAAAACTTCAAGCATTATACACAGAACAAGTACAGCAAAGAGGCATGCTCATTCCTCAGGAGAGTGGTAAGGGTGTGATTTGTAGCAAATGGTGAATTTTAAAGCACACTGCCACACATATATTACTAAAGCGTGGTGTGGTACAACACTTTCATTTACAGACAGCATTTTCCCACTGAAATGGCAACACAATTTGCATTGGCATGCAATTCTACTGGTACAACTATATACCATGCAAACAATATTGTGTGGAAATTAGGTTTCAGCAAATATTTGTCATTTGCACATCACCAAGTGTCTTGAGTTGTTCTAATCGTATTAACAGATTTATTTCCATCACACTTTAGAATTACAGAAGAAAAATGTTCTACATATATTCCGAAGTATTACAAAGGAAAAATGTGCCTAATTTGTCCTTTTGTAACCCTGATATGTTTTCAAATATTTATACAGTTCGTGTTAGACAAAAAACTGTCATCCTTCAGCCTTGGCTTTCGAACTCCCTGTATCCCAGCAAGATTGTCAGATAGTTCATTTTACAAAGTCCTCTAACTTTGCAGTCAGAGAAAAAAAAGTAAACATCAATCTACATGTTACAGTAATAAGTAGCAATTTGTCAGAAGACATTGTCTGACATTTGACCTCTGTTTTCAAACACACAGCACATATGACAAGATAAAAAGAAAATTTAAAGGCATTGTTATGGCTCATTCACCCTCTAAACTCCAGCATGCTTTTGGGGGTGGTCTAGCACTCCCGCACTGAGTCCAGTGTCTAAGTCCCTCCCATTTCATAATTCATTTCTGCTTGTCATGAGAGGTTTGAAATATGCAAATTCAAAATAAAACAATACAATAAGATGCTGGATTGTTGGTTGAGAGTGGTGAAAGCCCCACCCCAAAATCAACCACAACCCTTGTAAGGGAGATCCACAAAAGTCACTAAATTAACCTGTGCTTAACCTTCTGGTAGCTTGGCACAAAAGCAGTCAGGCTTAATTTAGAGGCAAAGTGTAAAGTATTTATGAAGCACACAAACAATAATAAAGTAAAATGCAACACTAGAAAAATCCCAACCAATTTAGAAAAATACAGTAAACTGTAATAAATAAAATGATATCAGAGTATCAAAAACCCAATCAGTAGAAGCAGAGACATTCAATTTCAACATTTTTAGTGAAATCAGCACCTTAAAGCACAAAGAGTCACTCGCAGTCATCTGGTCGTGCTAGACCAGAAGAAAGTCACAAGTTCAGGCTGACTGCAATTGAGCACGGGTCAGACACAGGAACCAAGCTAATTCTGTTGAAGAATTACCTTTGGAATCTAGCATTAAGAGTTTGAATCACTTGGGAGAAGGTGGTGAGGAGGAGGTTGAGTGTTGTGAATGGTTGTCTCTGTAGCATGAAGAGCACCTTGAGCGTTGTGGACAGTCGCTGCTGTAGCTTCACATTGGCAGTCATTGGGAGGTGTGAGTCTTGCATTGCTGGTCGTCTCTGGTGGTCGCAGTTGGCAGTGAGGAGCATGTCTCACCAAATCTTCACATTGGTGTCCATAGGGGGTAGCAGAGACTTGGCAAAAACAGGCCCATTCACCATCCTGCAGGCCCCAAATTTAAGGATGATCACATTTTCTTGGGAAGGAATACACTCTGAGGCCAGCTAAGGTTCCAGGACCTGGGGAGGCACTTCTTGAGGATCAGGGACTCACTCCAGCAGAAGCCTGCAGGACTCAGGGTTTGTAATTAGAGACAATATCTCCATGACTTCAGAAATAGCACATTTGTTAAATATTTTTAAATATTTTTTTAATCTGAAAAAAAATTACAATTCACTTCTCTCCTCTGATGTTTCCTCATAGTGTACAGTTGAAAGTCTCCCTTGGTTTAATCATAGACATCTATGACAATATGATTTTCTTAGGGATCGCTGAATATCTTTAGCTACTTAGCTTTTTTTCAGCATCACCACAATCATATCATGCCAGTTCATAATCCTTACTTTGCCTCCTAATGGCAGTGAGGGTGCCTTTTAAGTCTGTATGAATTGTGGATCACCTATCCATATTTAAGGTGCACAGTTTCTTGTTGACACATTTCCCCATTACACCTACCAAGATAGCAACGGGGGTAATGTCGTCTTTGAATTCAGGGCAATCGAAAATTGTGATATTTTTAGAACATTTTAAAGAGTTACTTTTTTAAACAAACTATTTTACTAAATGTAACTTATGCCTCTGATCTTCTCTCCAGAAAGCACCAAAATGTGCGATGGGGATAAAAATGTTTGATTCTGACTTCTCAGCAACAGAGCCCACTGAGCAAAATATCAAACACTCAAAAAGAGCCCAACAAAATCAATCATTACAAACTGATCATGCTGGTGGAGAAAAACTGAGATTGTTCACAGACCCACCAGAAGTCGCATCAAAATGTCGAACCACTAAAGGTAACAACTTTTACCTGTGCTTGTATACTAGAGCAATCTACACCACAAGAACAATGCTTGTGGTAGAGTTCATGCCAATTGTCACACAGCAATCTAGCCTAACAACACCATAGTTACCAGCGGTTCCATCAACAAGCAATATTTAAGATATTCCACTTTAAGCTGAACTGCAATTTCTTTGTAGAACATAGCAGACCTAATCAGCCAACACAATTCAGCTTGTCATTCTGACAGACTCCACACCTATGGAAATCAGATGACAAATTGCTAAAGATTTTTCTGGGTGAATCATACTACCTTATTGGGGTTTTTGCAGAGATCTTATACCTAGAGGCACTAAATAGCTATTATATTTAAGATAAAGAACTGTACCTCAAACAATATCATACTTTCACTGTTCCTATCAGTAGATCTAAAATAGTACCAATGTTTTATGTGCACAGTCAAAAAAACATATCTGCCCCTACCATGATACCAGAGACATGAGTCACACAATGTCTGCAGGAGCCGAGACTAAATTGCTTTGAAGTGAAGATTACACCATTGACTAATCCCAGCAACACTGTCTACCAACTTCTCATCTTCACTTGAAAGATTTATAAAGATTTAGGGTCTGATTTACAGAAGGATGGTATGGTACCTTGCTGTTATGAGACGCAGCAGCATCAAGATATCTTTGATAAGTGTAATTTCCATAGAGAATTCTATGTTGAAGGGGAAACAATTGCCATGTAGTATGAGTGGCAGGGAAAGGACAATTCATCTCTCAGTGAATTCATTGCTGAAAATTACACTTGAGGAAATTACATTGCCACTTTTTGCCCCATCACACATTTATACCACTCTCCAAATCAGACCCTAGTTTTTGAATCACTTAATTGGTTAGGTGGTACATTCAAGCCATGAAATCTGAGACCTCATCTGTTTGGTCAGGAAAAATCCCATTCAGATAGGCCTGGAACTGAAGCATGAAACTGATATAATGCAGAGGTAAAGGGCTGAGGAACCTCACCACACCCAAACTGGCAACAATTCTCAAAACATCCTTGCATTTGTATTTCAAAATGGAGGTAGGTGGTCCTTGCTTTTCCACCATATTAGATGCTGAGGAGACATTTGGACAAATATGTGAGGATCGCTGGAAACCTTTCTGGCTGCTGAGTCACTGCCTGTCTATCCTGGGTTGGTGTCACATATGTCTCAATGGCATGGGAGAGCTAACCTGCAGAAAATGGCACTGGTGTGTTACATTAAACCTAGGGCAGATGATGTTCTCAAGCATCTTCCTTGACTGACCAGTGCACTTCTGGTGCAGATGCCTCTCAGTGCTGAAGGACTCTATAGACAGGAGGACACATGTCCTTCCCTTGATATATCCTTTTGGTTGGACCTTGAAGCAGGTCCCATAGGGAACACTACTCAAAAGAACAAACACCAGTCATGGTAAACTTTAGACTTAAAACACCAAGCACTTGTGCCATCCCACTTCACCAATCACAAACCTTTAGATTTTGGGAAAACTGAGGTACTGTGTAGTGGGAGAGAGTTTCAGTACAGGCACTTCACAGCAAGCAAGCAGAGTCGGTCACTTTCTGAGAAGAGCACTCTTGCATGGTATCCAGCCTCTTGATAGATACTGTGAGTCACTCTTTCAGACTTCTGCACCTGCTGTTAAGCACACCTCATCAGAGGAAGCTCAAATGTTTGTCCTTGCCTAGCATATATTCAGAGATAATCTTCCAGAAACAGATGAAGCAGAACAGTCTAGGAAAAGGGGTGGTCATGTTGTACTATTTTCAAGATGTGCAGTATTTACGGTACAATCGTTTTTCTTGTTTTACACTGTATACTGTCTGTGTTAAGTATGTTCGTATAATATGTAGAGCCATCATCTAATGTGTAAATGTAATTATTGAATAATCATTTTTTATTTTTTCTACTATTGTGTGGTGTGGCACCATTTGTTCTTTGATTATTGAATAATTTTTCCTAGTTTCCTGGAACTATAGTAATTAATAATAGTATTTATTAGCCCAAAGTTCCAGGTTTGCTGGGCAGCCCCTTTTGTCTAAACAGTGATTTGGTACATTAGTCTGCTGCAAGGGCCTTTAATACGGAGCCTTACCAGGTCTAGATTACTATGATCAATTTGGTTTCACCAGTGTACTCTGAGTAATATATTTTGAAGATCAAAAGTGGTCCATCTGTGTTAGAACCCTCTTCTTCTTCAGTACTTACTGAGGGCCAAGCCCTCCTAGATGAGTTAGAGAAATGTCACAAAAAACATGTGCGAACAACACTGCATATGCTAATGATGGTTGAATATCTAAAGAAGGATACTATCCCTGTTGGTTTACAAGTCAGAAATGCCCCAGTAATTTTTACTAACCATCCACGTTTTCATAAAGGATTTCTCCCATCACTGGCTTGTCCTGAGGGTTAACACTGCTTTGGAGCACAGCAAAAGGGAGCTGGAAACCATATCTGAGCTTGAAAGAAAAATGTCAGAAGGTTCAGTGATTGCAGATGCCAAAGCAGCCATAGAGAGGGTAAATCAAGCTATTTTGGAATTTGAATGCATTGAATGTGTAAAATAAACCAATAAAATTCAGTAAGACTATGTGAACTATAGTCATGAGAAAGCCCAATCTTATCTCCAGGATTCTTTTTATACTCAACCTAAAAAACAATATGTCGAACAATATCAGCCTTCTGGACGTTTCAATAAAAATCAGGTGGTCACCTTTTCTGAATTCTCGGCTAGTTTGGGGGAAGATTCAGACCCAGGTGATGGAACAAGTGCCAGTCATCCTTCTGTATAACAATTCCCCCCTTTTTGAGGGAGCAGGGGTGGAGGCAGAGGAAGAGGACGTACCCAACAATGGAGTTTTCAGCCAGGGGAGAGGCAGACTCACTGAAAAATTTAACAATATGCCCTCCCCCCATAGCTGATTCCTCCACATCAGAGTTGATTCTCATTTTCAATCTTTCTGATCATTTGCTCTCTTTATCTGAAATATCTTTATTGAGCAAAGGCTTAACCTTAAGAAACATTTTGACTACATCTCTTATAACATTTCACTTGAGGAGAGAAAATCATTAAAATCCCTTAGAAATACTAGTAATGTGGGTATTAAATCAGCCGAGGTGAGGGCATTGTTTTGCAGAACCTGAACCTGACTTGTATAAAGCTAAGATTAACAGGCAGTTATCTACTGTTAAATATTACAAGCCTTTGAATTCCAATCCAGTTATTACTATTCCATAACAGATTTGTGTTGTCACAGTTAAAGCATAAGAGATAGGCTTTTTAAGTCAACTAGATACTGAATATCTGAATCTAACTAACCCTGGGGCCTCGATTTTCTACACTTTGCCTAAAGTTAACGAGGATCTTGGTTGTCCACCAGGAAGACCTATGGTGTCCGGATGTGGTTCAGTCCTTGAGCCAGTACGGAAATATATTGACATTTTTATTAAGGATTTTGCTCTGAACAGCGCAGCTATGTGCGAGACAGTGGGGGTATGCTTACCTAAATTGAAGGCATTGATTTTGATTCTGTACAGGTGATGCTGATGTGTTTAGACACAGAAGGCCTCATTACGACTTTGGTGGTCTTTTGGCAAGATCTTGAGGTGGCAGCTGCCAAAAGCCCACAATGTTGGTGGTCATTTGACCGCCGTATTAAAAGTCACATATTGAAGACGGCCCAAAAAATCTGTCAAAAAATGGAGACAGCCAAAACACTGGAGGGGGGAAAAGGAGCGGTTCTACCACCAGCACCGCCCACCTGACAAATCCACCCACCAGATTACAAGCCACAAATCACCAGAGTGTTTTTTACCATGGTGGAAAACCATTGGCGATGCGAACCGCTGCAGTCGGAACCTACCACTGTTAGAACACAACACCACATTGGACAGTTTGAATACCTCACACCTGACACACATCCACACACTTGACACACCTACTCACAGCACTATATAACACCCCCCACACAACCCACAATCCTTTGCAACAAAAACAACATTCACATACACCAAGAGCAGGCAACTGCAGAGAGAGAGCACCATAGGCACACAGACGCCACACGCATCATACACTGCACACCAGCCAAACTAACACACAAAACACCTAACAAACACACAAACCACGACAAGCGTCTATCACACACAACGCACCACCCACACCCCATCAATCACCCAACACTGCACCCTTACACACACACAACACCCCCCTCAACACAACTACAGCCATGTCCCCCCAAAGCACCTGCGGTTCACAGATGACAAGTTGAGGATCATGATCAATGAAATTGTCAGGTTAGAGCCACAATTGTTTGGAGCACAGGTCCAGAAAACATCAATTGCCAGGAAAATTGAGTTGTGACAAAGGATCGTTGACAGGGTCAGCTCAGTAGGCAACCATCCATGCACAAGGGAGGACATCTGGAAGAGATGGAAGGGCCAACAGGGGGAGGTACGTTCATGACATCACAACACCAGATTGCAGTGCACAAGACTGGCGGTGGGACCCACCTCCTCCCCCACAGTTCACATCTTGGGAGGAGAAGGTATTGGACATCCTGCATCCCGAGGACCTGACTGGAATACCTGGAGGATTGGACTCTGATAAGTACCCACAACTTCCATGTCAGAAATTAGTTGTGTCCTGCATGCTTCCTCACCACCCAAATATTCCCCATTTCACTGGTCTCACTATACCTCCCACCAAATCATCTAATGCCCCTCTCCTGTATGCCACACCTTAACCCAAACCAACTGCCCACAAACCCCTTACCAAAGGCAGGGATAGAAGTAGCTAATACTATCACTAAGACTCCTACAATGCACTAGCCCATCTACGTGAAAACCAGGAATGTGCACATCACATCGCACCTCTTACATGTATGATTATTGTATGAGCTACACCCACTAGAAGGTACAACTGAGGACCACTACATGGTAATGACAGCAATGCAATGGCACCCCACAATAGCAACCAAGCCCAGCAGGCCCCTTCCTCTAGCAACCTTACATCTGCCCCATCTACATCAGAGTCAGCTAGTGGGATGAAGTCCCTGCCAGGGGAACCACATGCCTCAGACACCACTCCCCCTGTAGCAGAAGAACCTCCCACAAATGTGGATATCCACCCAGACATCCGGCTGGAGCAGATGCCAAGAACAAACCCACTGCCAGGAAGTGAAACTCACCTGATTTGTCTCCCTTGTGTGCCACTGGGACACCCTGTTGACTGTTCTGATACATTACTCAATTTTCCCATGGCACTTGGATACTGGACATGTGCAACCAACTGCTGTAGCAGCTACTCTGATTATTCCATCTACCATGATCTCACTCTTCACCCTCATTTCTATTTAAGCACCTTATTTATACCTTCATAATCATAATATGCACAATAAATCACCATAGAACACAGCTACTGTATATGTGTGTCTAATAAAACATCTAGAATTTGATGCTTGCCAGCTGTGGTCTGGTTATACCCCCCTACACCGGACTGGCAGAGTAGTGGACAACAGAGGGATGCACCCTCTGCAGGAGACAAACAAAATACTGATATGTCCCAAGACAGATCTCAGAGAAAGAGTAATCCAGGGCCACACAAGAGTTAAGTCAGTATTCCAACCTGCAAAAAGACAATGACAGATAGTACCACCAGGATGGAAGGCATGCAGTCACACAAAGCACATATGCAAGCAATAGATGGGGTGCCCACTGTAGAGCACCTCCTAGGCAGCCCCCCCCCAGATATTACCACTCATCACCAGTCACAGATTTATCACACAAATCATTTACCTGCCATCTGTCAGTTATAACCCTCATGTCTGGAATCATTTAGCAATGGATAGTGACTATAAATGCCTCAAGCCATAGGTAGCAGAGGCGCGGATTATGAACCACAGTCAGTGGGTGGAATGACATGAGTACAAGAGAGTGTAGCAAACATAGCTCAAAACTGGTCTGTGCATTTGAGAAGTGAATGTAGGTTAACAGTGGTGTACATACATGTTAAAGCTCAACCACTGTTACAGTGCACCTTACAACCTATCAGTCAGCTTCCACAGCTCACATATAGGGATCGGACCATATTACAGCCCCACTGATGAATCACGTCAGAAGGAATATTGTCACCAATTCACATCTGATTTTATACATACAAACTTTGGTAAACCCCACTCTACATACATTTATGTCACTATAAGTACTAATTGATGAGCTCGGTTCTAGAGCATGCTGCACCTTCTTCCTCTGGATCCTCATCACTTGCCATTTCGAAATTTCCATCACTGGTCCAGCTGCCTCACCCTCATCAGCTAGCAATGGTATCTGATGTCTCAGGGCTAGATTGTGAAGCATGCAGCAGACAATGACTTGGCATACCTTTTGGGGTGAGTAGAAGAGGGCACCTCCAGGTAGGTTCAGGCACCTGAATCTGGCCTTCAGGAGGCCGAAAGTGCGCTCAATCACACACCTTGTCTTCCTGGTGACCTCATTAAAACGGTGTTCCCCTTTCGTGGCAGGGTACCTCACTGGTGTCAACAGTCAAGGAAGGTTTGGCTAGCCAGAGTCACATATGTGCACAAATGTAGGACTTGGAAATAAGAGGTACAGCGACTGGGCAGATTGTGATGACAGGTGCCATAGCAGTTAAACATATACATATGCATACATACAAGTAGCCATGCCCTCTCTGTGTGTAGTTGTGCCATCATGGGGGGGACATTGCTGTTCTGCAAAATGCAGGAGTCATGCACTGAGCCTGGAAACTTGGCTGTCACGTGAGAGATGTACTGGTCTACCAGGCACACCACCTGAACATTTATGGAGTGGTAGTTCTTCCTGTTCCTGTTCACCTGTTCATTGGCGGTGGGCGGGACCAGGGCTACACTGGTGCCATCAATGGCCCTTATCACATGAGGAATGTTTCTCAAATCATAAAAGTCTGCCTTCACATGGGCCAAGTCCGCTTGTTGGGGGAACATGATATAGCTGTCCAGGTGCTTTAACAGAGCACACAATACATCCTTCAAGACAAGACTGGACATGGGCTGAGACATCCCTGCTGTTAAGGCCACTGTATTCTGAAAGGAGCCTTTGGCCAGGTAGTGTAGCACTGACAAGACCTGTACAATGGGAGGGATGCAATATGGATTGCGTATGGCTAGCAAGAGATCTGGCTCCATCTGTGTACATAGATCCTTGATGGTCTGACTATCCAGACAATATATTTGGATTACATGCCTGTCCTCCATGGTTGCAAGGTCAGCTAGTGGGCGGTACACTAGTGGTTATCACAATCTCCTCATGGCAGAGTATCTATGTTGAGGGGAGAGAATGTACAATGAGTAAAGCAGTTGGCACATGTTAGCAACAAAAGGTATATTGGCTCACACCTAACACTCTAGGGGATGCGTTGCACTGCTGCCACATATAATATCGACCATGGTAATGCACATGTTACACCCTCATTGCAGCACATTGGTTGACATGTAAGTCATATAGGACACATGTCACATGTGGAATAGTACATCTGTGGTTGCCTGAGCTGTGCTACACTGATCACACATATATTGGTGGAATTGAGGCATATATAGCCCTCGCCTATGTGCTTCCGAACAGCCTCAACACGCCATTGAGTCAATAATGTCACAATCTGAAGCACTACCATGATGGTACAATATAACGGTACACCACCAAATGGGAGAGTATTTTGTATGGTGCACTTAATTAGGCTAATCCATGGATTACATGTACATAAAAGGGCAGTCGTCTGTCCTGCTGTAGTGGGCATTTTGAAGTGACCTAAGTCAGCCAGCTGAAGTTGTCATGGAGGTAGGCGGTCGCAACTGCTGTGCAAATTGTCATTGGTTAACATTGCTGCTTGTGGCGGACTTGGGCCAATGGCACTGACCTGCGGGTGTGATGGTCCTGTACGTGGCAGCTGTGACCACCATTTTATGCAGTCTTGCTCACTTGACACCTGACACTGTTGCTAGCAAGACCTCCACAACGTGAGCTATTGTGTACTGCCTCTGGGAGCCATCATGCCACGTCCTGCAGGTGATAGGACCCCTCCCTTCAACCCAGAAGAACTTGAGAAGCTGGTGGAGGAGGTCCTACCACTGTATGGACAGCTATATGGGGCACCAGAGGAGCAGGTGAGTCCAATGGACCAGCCATGTGTGATAGGGGTTGTGTGTGACGTTGATTAGGGCGTGTGTACTAGTGATAGAGTATATACATGAAGAGGCCATATTGTGAAGGCATGTGAGCAGAGAGGATGGGTATGTGTAGGCACTTGCTGTGACATATGTGTAGTGTCCACTCCTGATGGTATGGTGCATGTGTACATGACTTTCTGCTTTTGCTTGTGTCATCCATGCAGGTGAACGCCCATCAGAAAAAAGGGATCTGGCATGCCATCGCCAAGCAAGTGTGGACCCTGGGAATCCACAGCCTGCCGAGCACCCATTGCCGCAAGCGGTGGAGGGCCTGAGATGCTGGGCCCGGAAGACTGCAGAGGCCCAGCTGGGGATATCCTCCCAACAAGGGAGGGGTGCCCGTTGGACTCGGAACCCGCTAAAGGCCTGCATTTTGGCGGTGGGCTAACCTGAGGTGGATGGGTGTTGGGGGGTAGTGCATCAGTCACAAGGGGGTGAGTACTGACTGTATCCAGATACATGGCTCTGGTTTCATGATGTTTGCTGCCCCACTGTAGCTTCTGTGACAATGTAGTAAGTGCACCATGTATGTAGACTAGTGGACATGATAAGTTCTCACCTTGCATGAGTAATAGATGTGGCTTCATGGTTTGCTATCAGTCAATAACATTGCCTGTATCAAGACATCTCCACGTCTGCATGGGGAGATGGTCAAATGACAATGCCACATGTGTAACTCCATCCTGCCTTTTGTATGGATGTGAGCTTGTTTAGCACCCTACCTATTGAGTATGACTTGGTTCATCCATCAGTATATGAGCAGTAGTGGCTCTAAGGTGTCTGTCCACTCCCATATATGTTGATCACATATATTTGCGACTGGTTGACTCTCATGTTTTGGCACAGGAACTATAGACATCTAGTACTGGTACAGGTGTAGACTCCAAATGAGGCAGCCATCTCATTTACACCACAGATATGGGCTGTATAGTACTGTACTGATGGCTTTGTAGTGGTATCCCCATTGTAAGTTCATCTTCAATCAATGGGGTATGTGAAGGTAGCAACAGTAGGCTAACATGATTAGGGTGTCTGATTAGGTATATTTGGACTCATCTTGCATTTCAATGTGCTTGAATGGTGGGGATATATCCTTCAACCCAAAGGGTTTGTTATAGAGGAGGCAAGAGGCCAAGCAGATTTTGACTTTGACAATATGCTATGGCAATGAAATAGGTGCAAATGCTCTACTAATTACAGTCGAACATAGTTCATTTGCAGCTTACGTCATGTCTCAATGGTTACGTGGGGGCACATCTGAGGGGGTGGGATAATAACTGCTTGCACCTTGCCGTAGATTATTCGGGTAATTTTGATAGGATAAGGTTTTTTCAGACTTCTGATGATATGTTCTTTACGTTGTATCATCATTCTTGTAGCTGTCCGATGTAGTAGTGGGATATGTTGTCAGTGCAATGGCAGTCGTGTAGGGCCATGTGTGCATGATACATACATGTCATTTCTGTCTGACATGTGTGTTGTCTGGACTTAGGTACAGGTAATCACAAGTCAGGAATGGTGTGAGTGATGTAGGTCTGCTCATGTTGTGAAGTAGTACTACTGTAACTGCATGTCTGGTGGAATCGTAGGTGTCCTGTGATGTAATATGTGGCTACCAGAAGTGAATTAGTTATGACACAGCACTTAGTGATTGTCTGTGGATGTGTCATCTGTGTCATGTAGGCCATTGTAGATGCACCTTGATGTATGTGGTATATATGTGTTAGGTGTCTGCTGATCCTCCTCTGTGAATGGGTCAAACTAATTACATGGCTGTACCCCAGACTTGTATTCTACACATCAGATGTGACCTGTATGGGAGTCCAACTTGTAGTGGCTACATCACTTAATGGATTCATTTTGGCATTTATGTATAGAGTTTTAAGTGAGTGACTGGCATGTGACTGGCATGTCTGTGAGTGGAGTAGTCATAACTAGAAAGGGACTTTACAGGTGGACATGAGATGATCACGTGCAGTTCCAGTGCAACTCTGATGTCTATTGTTCAATCATCTGCTCTTCCAATAGGTGGGTGGAATATGAAGAGGTCTGTTCAGGAATCAGGCAGTCATTTGTACTCCATCCAGGACATTATGAACATGCAGACATTAATTAGTTGGTGATCATCTGGATCACTCCAGTCATGCCAACTATTTTGAAAATTGATGTGGGTGTGAGTCTTGACATACATGGGTGGCTAGAAGTGACATGTTGTGACATGATGTAGGTTATATGTAATGCCACCAGGGATAGCCTAGCCAGGAGATGTTTACCTGCAAATGTGCACGTTTAAATGTGTTTATGTGAGGATTTTGTTAACCCTCTCTCTACCTTTCACCCTCTCTCCCTCCCTATCCCTCTCTCTCTATTTGTTTACACCAGCATCGGCAGGTGAAGAGACAGGGAACAGGCGAGTGGGGATGCTGCAGGCCACGGGACCCAGACTGCTGTGACATTGAGTGACCCAGTGGCCCGGAGGGCGAGGGAAGTGCCATGGGGGAGACCGGATCTTCCACTTCAACTTCGGAATCTGCCTCCAGTGGACACTCCCTGGCGGTGGCGGACCCTTCTGGGACCACCCCAGCACCATCTTTGTCCACCACCCCCATTACTACCACCGCCCACCCTGTAGCTCCCCGCCCAGTTGTCCGTGCCCGCTCACCCAGGAGGGTGGGTGTCTCCTTTGCTGCAGGCACCTCTGCCCCTGCCCTAGTCAGCCCTGCTGCCCTCAATGAGGAGGCTATTGACCTTCTGAGATCGATCTCTGTGGGTCAGTTGACCATTGTGAATGCCATCCTGGGACTAGCAACTCAAGTGCAACAAAGTAATGCGTTCCTGGAGGGCATTCACTGTGCACTGGCTGGCCTACAGAGATCCTTTCAGGCTGTGACCTCCACAGTGATGGCAGCCAGTCACCCTTTGTCTTCTGTCCCCCCTCCACCTACCTCTTCCCAATCACAGACCCCTCAGCCAGAGTACACAGAGAGACAAGCATGCACCCACCTCAACATCCAAGGCTACAGCTGACAGACACAAGCACTACAAGACCCACCACCAGCATGCACACAAACAACACCCACCTGCAGACACACCAAAGCCCACTACCTGCATAGACTCCCCCAGTCACCACATCCGCAGCCACCACAGCCACCAACACACCCACATTCAGCACATCATCCATACCTGCACACCCCCTCCCAACAGTCACCCATGCACCATGGCATTTCTCAGAACCTCCTCCCCCCTCCTCCAGAGACACATAAATGCCCACACTCACCCACCAAAAAGACACCTAGCACCCACAAGCATTCCTCACACACACTTGCACCCAAGACATCCACCAAGACACCTCCTACAACCACTCCCTCTCCCTCCTAAACCCTTTTGCCATATTATCCCAGTGTGCCCAAAAAGGTCTTACTCACTGAATGTTCCCTCTTCCCTAATCCTCTCCCACCCAGTGATACCCCAAAACGCACTCTGTCCCTCCCCAAAGTCCAGCCCTTCCACCTCCAAGTCCTCCCCTGTGCCCCCTGCTACTACCCATGCCCCTCCTCCTGCCAAGAAGTCGACCCATCCCAAGTTTTTCAGCACTCCCCTAAACCTCGCCCTAAGCACCCCCAAGCCCAAGGAGCCTCCTCCCAAACCCAAGCCCAACTCCCCCACCCGTCTTCCCTGAGGTGCCTGCCTCCTTGATGCCCCAACCCAGTGGAGGTCATGTAGCAGTCAGGAGTCATGCAGGGGCACACTGAAGTGCCATATGTGCATTGTACACATTATTCTATGGACGGGCCTAGGCCTTTTAATTTGTACATAGTTGAATATGTATTTGCTTTTTTATTGATCTAATATATCTGAGCCAATCAGTTGTTGGTCCCATGGTCACATATTTGTCCTGCCTTTCTTTTAACATGGCTGTTTTGGTCTTGCGTGCTTTGGTGTGTGTGTGAGTAACTTTTGTGTGTGTGTTGGTGTGTGCTACCAGTTGTGTCTGGGCAGCATGTGAAGGTGTGGGCTTGGCATTTGTCCTACAGTAATGGCTGTTTATTGTTTGTAGGATATGTTTGTGTTTGGGGCATGCATGTATGTTGATGTGGTGTGTATTGTTTGTGATAATGTGTTATTTGTAGTGTGGTCTGCCCTTGTACTGTGTGTGTGTGGTGATTTGTATATCAGTAGCGCTGTGTGGTCTATTTGTGTGGTATGACATTTGCTTTGTTGTATGGTTGTGTGATTGTGTGTGTGTGTTGGTTGTCAGGTGTTGTTACTTGTTGTTGTATGTATGTAATGTCAGCTGGAGGTGTGTATTGTGGTTGGGTGATGATGAGTTTGGTGTTTTGCGGCTGTGGTGTAGCTGTGTGCATTGCTGGAGTTGTGTATTGTGGAGTTTGACTGTGCCAGTGCTGTGTATCTGCAGGTTGGTGCGTGTTTTGGTAGTGTGTGTTGGCCACGGTGTGTGTAGTATGTTTGCGCATGTGTGTATGTGGCTGTGTGTGCATGTGCATACCAGTGTGAGGGTACGTGTGCGTCGGCCTCGCCGCCCGTCCTGGATGTGTATGTTGTATGTGCCTGGATACATTCACAAATTACAACACTGACAGGTAAGTGTGTGTACTTACGGTTGTTGTCATCGTCGCTGGTTCCAGAGCCGTTGTATGAGCAGGAGCTGTGTAGTTCAGGTTCCATGGTAGCTCCAGATGGGTATGGCTTCCTGAAGTTGAGTGTCTCCTTTTATAGAGTTGGTTTCCGCCAGGGTTTCTGTGGTGGTGCGAACGCGGTGGAAAGCTTTGCGGTGTGCAGCCTCATAATCAGTCCTGCGGAAACATGGTCTCCGCAGAACTGAAGGTGGCTACTGCCATTTGTGGCGGGTTGACCGCAGTGGCGGTGCCGGCGGTGGATTGGCTGTATTCAGTTGGAAGGACCGCCATGCTCATAATTGGTCTTCTCCGTCCGCCTGTTGGCGGTATGACTGCCGCCGCCAACATCGGGGTCCTGAGACCTCCAAATTTGTAAGGACCCCCAGAGTCTTTACACACCAACAATCCTCAAGATGAGGGGATTAAGATGATCAGAGAGGCCTTGGACACTCATCCGGGTCCTGTAATTGTTCCAACTGAATTTAGTATTGATTTATTGAATTTGATGGTCGTTTTTTAACGCAAGTTAAGGATACATCAATGGGGGTCGCATATGCCCCAATTTTTGCAATTTTGGTTGTGGAAAATTTTGAAAAGTAGTATATTTATAATCGTTTGTCTAATCCCTTTTTTGAAGAAATTCACCATTAGCGTTGATATTCTGACAACATTTTTTTCACAAATGGCGAGGTACATCTCTTACACTTGATGATTTTTTTGATTTGGTTGAATAGCTGCTCAGTGGAGTTCAGATTCACATCTCATAGTGATAATGCATCCATAGATTTTCTGGATTTAACTATTACGTCTCACAAGGGCAAGTTAGCCATAAGGTTATACAACAAACCTATAGCACCAAACACCCTCTTTCATTATACCAGCCACCACTTTAGAGGTTTAAAGCATTGGTTACCATTTGGACAGTTTCTCCGGATTTGGAGAAATTATAAATTTAAGTCTGACTATTTTACTGAGGCTAATATTTGACTGTAAAGCCGGAAGCACGTGCATACCCCACCAGATTGGTTAAATGCTTTTTGAAGCGTGCATGGTATAACCACTGTGAATTTTTGCTGACTCCCAAGCCTAAGAAAACTATGGAACAACTAGCATGTGTTATCACTTTTTTTACTCAGAGTAATGCTATTACAAAGATCATTAAAAGGCATTGGCCTTTGGTTCAAGGTTGTGGAATTATGGGCAATTTACCTTCATTCTCTTTCAGAAGGGAGCATATCCTGGTGACCATCTAGTGCGAGCTGATGTCCCACAGAAGATTACACCTGATTTGACACCTTTGTGGGGTCTAAACACAATTATTGGTTACTTTAAATGTGACACTTGTGTAATGTGTAGCTCCACATTCAACACTAAGCAGATTATCCATGGAAATAATGTGCATGACTTGAAGGACCACACTAATTGTAACTCACAAAATGTGGTATATGCCGTTTGGTGTCCCTGTAATGTAATTTATGTGGCCAACTTCGCAGATTGTGAAATCCAGACTGTCTCAACAAAAGAGTCGCATTTGTTTAAAAAAAAAAATCCCAGCACCTCTTGCTTCCCATTTTATGTATTTGAATCACTTACCTAATGACATAGGATGGCAAATTGTAGAGATGGTTAAAAAACCACCACGAGGTGGTGGCATACAGACTAGCCCTTCAACTTGTGTTTACCTGAGTTGTATTTTGGATGTTCTTCCCCTACCTTTTTTGGGGGGATAATTTGCTGTGTCCATCTGAGAATGGGTTTTCATTTTTGCATAAACTTTGATTATATATTTCCTCTTTTTTTGTAATCTGTAAAAGCTTTTTTAAGCATCTCAATATGAGATAAATAAAATGCCTAAGATTATTAATTGTAAATTGATATGCAATTTGGGGCCAATTATGCATGCCGTCTTAGGCCCTATTGTATGATGACAAAAGCATTTTAAAACATTTTAATATAAGGTAAGAATGAAATGCCTAAGATTATTTATTGTCAATTTATGGGAAATAATTTGGGACCAATTATGTATTTCATCTTAGACCCTATTGTATGGTGAGGTTATGTAGTTCCAATGTAAGTAAGGGCCCCACTATTGTAGAACAATGACAATTTTTGATCTGTTCTAAATTATGTTAAATGTAATTTAAATTGAAATTGTGTCGTTGTTTATATGTAAGTTTAAAATTGGAATTAGCACCTTCCTTTTTATTCTTTTCTCCCCTAACTGAGGGCCAATACTTACATTTATGCCACGACGTTACATTCTATTTGATTTGCCACCGTTTGAATTTTGGGATGTTGTGTTTCGATCTCCACAATGGAGCGGCCAGAGGCATGCGTGCTTCGACGTGTGCCTTGTGTTCAGTTTGATGACCGAATGGGCGAATTCTGCCGCGGTCTCAAGTTCCTTTTGAGTAGAGTCTTGCTGCTGAGTCGCCTTGCACGTCCTGAAGGAGTGGTCCCGAAGGGGTAGTTCAGGTTTGGAGCATGTGCTCCGGGTAATTGTTAGGAGTGATCAGTGCACAGTCACCGTTCATGATGATGGAATGATTTATCTCTCCGCTTTTGACAAATCTGTGGTTTACGAAAATTCTGCATGCCAGGTGGGTCAGTTTGCTGAACTGTTATACTGTAAATAGGTCATGTTGGCGGGCCTTTGGTTATTGAAAATTATTGTAATTTAGTGGCTATGCCAATTGAAGGTTTATTTTGAGTTCGGATTAGGCACTGTGGATTCTTAAATTTAGGGGTATTTTTTTAATTATCATTCTGATTTAGTGCCCGCAAAGCTGGATATGTATTGCAAACAATTGCTTTTCTTCTTTTGTTATTGTTATGCTTTGAGATTTATTGGCAAATTTGAATGAAACGTTTTTGTTTTATTTAGATTCAGAATTCAGTGCACTCTCTGTGAACTTAAAAGGGGAGTGTATGCTGCATTATATCTTGTTTGCTTTATGTATTGGCCTTCTTATTGAAGTACACAAGTAGGTTGATTTTCAGGTTTATTTTTGATGGTGGCATGTGTCTCTGAGTATTCGAGGGATTGGTACTTGGTAAAGGGCACTTTTCATTTTTTCAATCCTTACCCCACACAGTGCATGAGGATGATTTATGGCTCACTATTAAGAGTGGTTTTATAATTATTATGAATAGGATTAATTCCTTGCTGCAGTGTGGTTACCACAGAGAGGCCATTTTGTGAGTATTTGTCTTTGGTTTCTTTGATAATTAAATTATAATTATTTAGTGTGTGGTGCCTTATCACAGTTTCATTCTTGTTTTTTTTTTAGAAATATTGATGTGCGATGCAAAATTTATTTGGCCTGATGATGACCCAGTGAACAACAAGGGTCGAAACTTCATCAGCGCCTGCTTGGACGAATGGACACAAGCATTGATTATTGTTGTTTTTTCTGACTCATTGTGGTTTTTGTGTAATATGTTCTTTGACCTATCATTTTGCTTGTTTTACACTGTATACTGCCCGTGTAAAGTATGTTAGTATAATACGTGGAGCCATTATCTAATGTGTAAACATTATTTTTGAAAAATAATTTTTATTTTTTCTACTATTGTGTGTTGTGGCACCATTTGTTCTTTGATTATTCAATAATTTTTCTTAGTTTACTCCTGGAACTACTGTAGTTAATAATAGCATTTATGGCACAGCACACCTTATCGTAAAATCCCAAAGTGCATTAAACAATGACACATCTATGGGGCGAATGCCTCAGCAGAAACTGATGCATGTTGAGCCAAAGAGACGCAAAGCTGCTTTGCCGGTCATAATGCCGCAGATCACCTTTCCGTCACAATGGAGTGCTTCATGCATCAGAAATCAATTAAAAGGTGATGCATTGGGGATTTTTTTTTTCCTACACCTCAAAAGGGAGAGATGGAGCAGGCAGCAGGGGGCAACAGCAGTCAGGACAACAATCCCAACAACCCCAAATCCAGCCAGGATGTCCAGACAGAACCCTAGGGGAGGAGAAATGGGAAGAATAATTTCAGTGTGGAGGAGAATGAAATACTAATAACAGTGGTGACAAAGCATGAACATCAGCTCTTTGACACCTCCAAATTGCCATTATGGAAAAAGCCATTTGGCAGTCCATAATGGAGAAGATCAACAGTGTAGGGAAATTAAAAGGACAGTGCCAGAGTGCAAGAAGTGCTGGAATGATTATAAGTGTAGGACCATGGAGAAGCTGGCTAATAACCTCAGGACAGCCCAACCGACTGGAGGAGGAACTGAGGCCCTAGAAGAGCTAGACCCATTAGAGGAGCAGGAGGCATCAGTCATCCCCGCAGAGTTGGTGACAGGGTTGGAAAGACACAACAGTGCTGCATTTGAGGATCTGCAAGACCAACAGGTGAAGTGACAACAAGGAACAATATGCATAAAAAAAATTATGCTGTGCGGTGCAGCAAGCTATATTCTTGTGCTGTACTGCTCAGGAATCACTTATGTGTTCTATCATACATCACATAAGTGTATGTCATACTGCCCAGTAACAAATTGTTCAGCTCAGTCCAGCTTCGTCAAATTTGTCCATTCCATGTGTGATGAGCAGCATTAGTCCAATTTCACCTTTGTATACTGGGAAGGATAACTTGAGTGAACAGGCCTACACATCCAATAATACATAGTAAATATACCTAGACTGGAACAGCACATCATCCATGGACACTTAAACTCTGTCCAAACTGACTTGGGCAATGCTGGTCCCATAGCACCATGAGGTTACTGTGTTTGTTTTAGACCCATGCTGTTAAATCTGGACTATAAAGCAATGGATTGAAATGGGGTTGATAGAGGATTAACTCCTCACCTGAGAGTGGCTTCAGGTACGGTGTATGTGAAGTTTTACCATGTAGGATCATTCAAATAGCTACATGTACAGTCACTGGCGTGAAACTACATTGTACACAGTTGTTATGATGAGTAGAGTGAGAGCACACAGGTGCTGTTCAACACAGTACAGACCACGCTACCTCCTGGCAAACACAAATTTATACTTGAGGTGTTGATGAATGCATGTAAGGCACAGAAGAAGACCGTGAGTGTTTGTTGAAAGAATATATGGTGTGTGATCCTGGTGTCCTTCCTGGTAGTGTAGTGCAATGCTGGTGAGGCTGAGCATACTGAGCTAGTACTGTGTCTAAATGAGGTAACATTGCATATCAAGAAGGTGAGTTGTGACGTGTGTACTGCAAGGTAGCCTGAGTGATACTCACACACTGGTGTGTCTGACAGTGTCACGCTTGTAGCAGCTGTGAAGAGATGCCATAAAAGAGGTCATGGGTGTCCTACATCCGAGATGGAATGTGGACCTGAGTGAAGATGTATCACTTGTGGGAGATGGACAAAGAAATGTCAGACTATGACGCATATTTTAAAGCATGAGTGTAAGGAAATGGCTCCCTGTTGCAGTTACCCCCCACTTTTTGCCTGATACTGATGCTGACTTGACTGGGAAGTGTGCTGGGACCCTGCTAACCAGGCCCCAGCACCAGTGTTCTTTCACCTAAAATGTACCATTGTTTCCACAATTGGCACACCCCTGGCACACAGATAAGTCCCTTGTAAAAGGTACCCGTGGTACCAAGGGCCCTGTGACCAGGGAAGGTCTCTAAGGGCTGCAGCATATGTGGTGCCACCCTTAGGGACCCCTCACCTAACACATGCACACTGCCATTGGAGAAAAAGGCAAAGTCGACATGGCATCCCCCTCAGGGTGCCATGCACACAAAATACTGCCTGTGGCAAAGGTAAGTCACCCCTCTAGCAGGCCTTACATCCCTAAGGCACGGTGCACTATACCACAGGTGAGGGCATAAGCTGCATGAGCAATATGCCCCTACATTGTCTAAGTCTATTCTTAGACATTGTAAGTACAGCGTGGCCATATTAAGTATATGGTCTACAAGTTTGTCAAAAATGAACTCCACAGCTCCATAATGGCAACACTGAATACTGGGAAGTTTGGTATCAACTAACCCACACTGATGCCAGTGTTGGATGTATTAAAAAATGCACACAGAGGGCATATTAGAGATGCCCCCTGTACTTTACCCAATTCTTCTGTGCAGGACTGACTGGTCTGTGCCAGCCTGCTGCTGAGAGACGAGTTTCTGACCCCCTGGGGTGACAGCCTTTGTGCTCTCTGAGGCCAGAAACAAAGCCTGCACTGGGTGGAGATGCTTCACACCTCCCCCCTGCAGGAACTGCAACACCTAGCAGTGAGCCTCAAAGGCTCAAGCTTCGTATTACAATGCCCGACGGCACTCCAGCTAGTGGAGATGCCCGCCCCCTGGACACAGCCCCTACTTTTGGCGGCAAGTTAAGGGGAGATAATGAGAAAAACAAGGAGGAGTCACTCACCAGTCAGGACAGCCCCTAAGGTGCCCTGAGCTGAGGTGACCCCTGCCTTTAGAAATCCTCCATCTTGATTTTGGGAAGATTCCCCCAATAGGATTAGGGATGTGCCCCCCTCCCCACAGGGAGAAGGCACAAAGAGGGTGTAGCCACCCTCAAGGACAGTAGCATTGGCTACTGCCCTCCCAGACCTAAACACACCCCTAAATTCAGTATTTAGGGGCACCCCAGAACCTAGGAAACTAGATTCCTGCAACCTGAAGAAAGAAGAAGGACTGCTGGCCTGCAGAGAAGGAGGAAGACGGCAACTGATTTGGCCCCAGCCCTACCGGCCTGTCTCCAACTTTGAAAACCTACTCCAGCGACGCATCCGACAGGGACCAGCGACCTCTGAAGCCTCAGGACTGACCCGCAGGACCAAGAAACTCCAGTGAACAGAGGCCCTGCTCAACAATCTGCAACAAACTTGCAACTCTTCAACAACTTTAAAGACTTCACGTTTCCCGCCGGAAGCGTGAGACTTCACCATCTGCACCCGACGACCCCGGCTCGACCTGCAGAAAACAAACACCTCAGGGAGGACTCCCCGGCGACTGCGAGCCCGTGAGTAACCAGAGACGACCCCCCTGATCCCCCACAGCGAATCCTGCAGAGAGAATCCAGAGGTTCCCCCTGACGCGACTGCCTGTAACAAGGGACCCGACACCTGGAACCAACACTGCACCCGCAGCCCCCAGGACCTGAAGGAACTGAACTCCAGTGCAGGAGCGACCCCCAGGTGACCCTCTGCCTAGCCCAGGTGGTGGCTACCCTGAGGAGCCCTTCCTGTACATGCCTGCATCGTTGAAGTGACCCCCGGGTCCCTCCATTGTTTTCAACCTAAAACCCGACGCCTGTTTGCACACTGCACCCGACCGCCCCTGTGCTGCTGAGGGTGTACTTTTTGTGCCTGCTTGTGTCCCCCCCAGTGCTCTACAAAACCCCCCTGGTCTGCCCCCCTGAGGATGCAAGTACTTACCTGCTGGCAGACTGGAACCGGAGCACCCCTGTTCCCCATAGGCGCCTATGTGTTTTGGGCACCTCTTTGACCTCTCCACCTGACTGGCCCTGAGCTGCTGGTGTAGTAACTTTGGGGTTGCCTTGAACCCCCAACGGTGGGCTGCCTATGCCCTAAACTTGAGACTTGTAAGTGTTTTACTTACCTTCAAAACTAACCTTTACTTACCTCCCCCAGGAACTGTTGGATTTTTGCAGTGTCCACTTTGAAAATAGCTTTTTGCCATTTTTAAAAAGACTGTATGTGATATTGCTTTTATTCAAAGTTCCTGAAGTATCTAAGTGAAATACCTTACATTTATAGTATTAACTGTAAATCTTGAACCTGTGGTTCTTAAAATAAACTAAGAAAAGACATTCTTCAATATAAAAACCTATTGGCCTGGAGTAAGTCTTTGTGTGTGTGTTCCTCATTTATTGCCTGTGTGTGTACAACAAATGATTAACACTACCCTCTGATAAGCCTACTGCTCGACCACACTACGACATAATAGAGCATTAGAATTATCTCTTTTTTCCACTATCTTACCTCTAAGGGGAACCCTTGGACTCTGTGCACACTATTTCTTACTTTGAAATAGTGTATACAGAGCCAACTTCCTACAATGAGGAAGTGAAAAAGGGAATAGTGAAGGGACCAGACGAGATAGGTCCCCATACATGGGCAATTTTTAGGAGTGTGTGGCGGGTGCACCATATGGGCCTAGTTGTGTGGCCAACTCGGGACGTAAATGTCATAGAATATCATTACAACCAGAATGTGGTGAACAGATTGCCCCATAGTTCTCAAATATAGGCAGCCATGTTGTTTTCTTGCATATGGTAACTTTAATGTTGGTGTTGTGGTCACATGAGAGTCAATGTATGCTCACGGTGGCATCAGTGTGTGACAGTAAGTTTTGTCCCTGCATCTAAATGAGGATTGCCAGAGGACATGTGTACAGGTTCAAATGAGCAGGGCTGAGTTAAAAAAACTGTGATGCTCTTCAGATAACCAGCACTTGCAATGACAAAATGGGTGGAGAGTCAGTGTTAGAAATTTTTATTGATTGACTGGGCATATCCCTTCAGAGTTATGACACAGTGCCTACCATTCTGAACTATGGAGAGACCTGTGTGTGTAATGAATTTACATGAGTTCACGCAAATAGGTAAATCCATTGTATGTACATACCCTTACACATTCCTGCACTGTATCCAGGTTGCTAGCTGGGTCGAGTTGTGTCGATGTGAGTCAAGTATCAGTCCTTGGCCACATGAACGCACAATGTGAATGCAAGACAGCATAACATGGCAGGCTGGTGTGGTGTACAGTGTATAAAGCAGACTATAGGATCAAATCAAATACAAGAACAAACGTATAACACTTTTGCAGGAGATCTGGGCTGAGCAGGCTACAGGGGATGCCGGCACCCTGCTGACTGTGCAATTTGCATAGTAGTGGTGTCAACAAGTGAATCATGACTAGGTATAGCCATCATGGAAAATAAAGATAATCAACAAGGCATATATGGACCGAACCTCAATTCACCCTAAGAGGTAGGGCAGGGCATCAAGCTGTGTAACTGTGTTGCTATGGTTGATATGACACCAAAAGTCACCCTTGTCACACAGTACAAATAATTTGCCATCTCAAAGGCAACTACAGTGAAAATGTGACTTATTTCCTACAAGTAGCACATGTCCTACGGATCAATGTTGAAATGAAAGTGAATGAGAATAAAGTTTGTGTCAGCAACATTACTCACGTCGACATCTAGTGTAAGTCATCGTAGCATATTGCTATTACATTGCAGCGAGAGACACAACACATTCTGACCAGCAGCCTGTCCTGGATGACCATCCTGTTGGGGAGGACATCATCCCCCCATAGACCAACAGAACTTCCAGCAACTCATGGACACCATTAGAACACCTTCTCCGGTCACGGCAAGGGATGACAGTGTTGCTGGATCTCCAGAGGATCCCCTATCCCAGGACATGCCCCATCTGTCCGCTAAAGCCAGTTCTGGACTATGAGGACCCCCAAGTTGACTTCCAAAGTCGAGCAGTATAAGTCTAGTGGCAGCTGGTAGGTGAGGTGCGGGTGGGGACAGATACCATTGTGGGCACCCCAGAAGGAGTTTGTAGTGCCTCAGTCCCAATAAGGACACCTCCGAGGCAATCAAAGGAACCCACTGAAGAGAATCCATAGAATGGATCAGTACCTGGCTGACATTGCTGGTGTCATAAGGCAGAGGCAACAACAACAGCCCTGCCAATGTGACACCAGTGAGGTTTCCACACAGCTGCAGCCATCTGCATCATACTCCAATCTATGGAGCGTAAGAAGGACTCCTATTTTGCAACCATGGGTGCCTTCCACATCGTCCTTGTTGGCTTGTTGGCATGCTATAGGGCCCTAGTCAATGTTGTGCTGCCTTCCTTACTGGCACAGACAAATGTAGCGAGGGACAGGGGAGACACATCTTCTGCCCCTGATGTGTGTGTGCCTCAGATGCCTCCTACGCAAACACCACCACCCTCAGGGGAAGCACAACACACATCAGAGAATGAAGATGTAGACTTCACAACTTTCCGGCAGTGAACTGCCCAGTAACATATGTGTGTGCATCTTGGCCAGTTTCTCATTGGACCTGTATTTAACGTCAAGAGACCTCCCTTGTCACCTGGTACTTCCCCTTTTTGTATGTCCACCTGTTGATCTGATCTATTTGTGGACTGTTGATGGGGCATAGCTTCCTTAAAGGCAATTTGGACCTCCTCACTGGAATACTCCTCACCTCGATGTATCACATGGCATGTATCCCTATGGACCCTGTCTGAAAACATTTTGGACTTCAATAATTTTTGGGTTGTTGCCGCAAGAAGTGCTACTTTTAAATTGACTATGTACAGACCTGTAAATAAATCCACTCACATGGACCAGAGTGTTGTCTCTCTGTTGCAGATAGAACTAACTAGACTATGGTGGATGTGTTCCTACAAAAGCAACTTCTTACCATCTTAAGGAAATAGTGCTACAGTCACTATCACTTGCTCTGGTTGGACATGCCCAAGCATCATGACTATGCAATGCCCTGGCATTATGTCTTAAGTTACATTTAAGTATTGAACATCATGGTGTGAGAATAGGCATCATTTTTTGATAGGCACAGCGACAATGCATTCATATTCACGCAAATGCCTACATGCAAAAAATTGATCCTGTGAGCAGGGTGAGCCACCAAAACAGTTTCACATATCCACATGTCTTTCTCTGTGGTCCTGACAATGTGATCCATGCTTACACTTAAGAGTTACTAAGGTAAACAGATTTTGCATGCACTGACTAGATGAAGATAGTAATGCCCAGACTCCTGATTTATTATCATACCTATGCCACTCAAGGATGTAGAACCTTCAGTGCAACACCTTGAATGTCAGTATGCATGAAATGCTAGTAATAACGCTTTATGGTTCTGTGTTAAAGGAAAAATGTTGTCTAAAGGTACACTGGGATATATACTGTCAATTGTTATCTGTACACCTGGGAGCCATCACATGCATTGAGTGTGAATGTAACCACCCGTTACATCAATTTGCCAATAAACACACATATCACCAATGTTAGGAATGGGGTCTCTACTTGGCAGAGGTATACACCCTTGTCCAAATAGGAACCACAATCCTAGTCAGGGTAAGTCACACACAATGCAAATTATCCTGTGCCCACCCTCTGGTAGCTTGGCACTGAGCAGTCAGGATTAACTTAGAAGGCCATGTGTAAAGTATCTGTGCAATAAAGCATGCAATAGCACAGTGAAAACACCACAAAAATACACCACACAAGTTTAGAAAAATATAAGATATTTATATGAGTAAATTAAGGTCAATTCTATCAAGATTTGATAAGCACAAGTTGAAATATCACTAATGATAAGGAGTCTTAAGTCTTTAAAAGTCTCTTGTGTGCACAAAGTCAAAATTACGCGCACCGAAAACTGGGGAGGAGGAGATGCATGGAAAAAAGAAGGTGTGCGTCGGATTTCCGGATGCGCACAGATGATGCGTCGGTTCTTCACACGCTGCAAGGGCTTTGCGTTGATTTCTGGCAAGCAGTCTTGGATCCTCACTGCGATGCAGGGTCTTTTGATGGCCAGGGACAATGTGTGGAAATCCTGGGCATGCAGGACGAAGTCACAGGTGCTGAGTAGATCTGGTGGGCAATGCGTCGTAGTTTCTGTCGCACTGCAGGCGCTGTGCTGATTCCTAATGCAGGAAGTCGGGCTGTGTCATTCCGGATCAGCGAAGTGCCGATCCAGTGAGTTGTGCATCGAAGTTCCCGTCACAACGCTGACGCTGGTGCTGCAACAATCTCCACTCAGGGAGCCGGGCTGCATCATTCCGGGTCGGGAATGCAGTGATTCTTTCACCGCTAGGCAGGCTGTACTTCAATTCTGGCAGGCTCTACGTCAGTGTTTGCTGCACAAGGAGTTCCTTTGACAAGATGAAGTCTTTTTGGCACTGAGACTTCCGGAACAGTAGGCAAGCTCAATACAAGCCCTTGGAGAGCACTTCTCAGCAGAGCCAGAGGCCATCAAGGCTGCAGGGCAACAGCAAGGCAGCAGTCCTTCACAGCAAAGCAGTCCAGGTGAGTCTTTTGGCAGCTAGGCAGCTCCTCTTGGCAGGTTGCAGGATCTGGTGCGGAAGGTCTGTTCCAAGAAGTGTCTGAGTTGGTAGAGTCAGAGACCCACGTTGTATACCCAAAAGTGCCTTTGAAGTGCGGAAGACTTCAAAGAGTAGTTTTGAAGAGCACAAGGTCCCCTTTCAGTACAGGTCTGTCTGCCATGGTCCCAGTAGGGGGTGTGGCAGTCCTTTGTGTGAGGGCAGGCCACTATCCTTTGAAATGTAAGTGTCAAACCCCTCCACCCTTCAGGCCAGGAAGACCCATTCAGTATGCAGATGTGTGCAAGTGTGACTGAGCATCCTGTGTTTGTGGTTGTCTGGGTGAAAAGGGAGCTGTCAACCAGCCAGGCCCAGATGTGGTTTGGAGACAGGCCGTAAGGCACAGAAGGATCTTACATGCAGAGAAATGACCACTTTCTAAAAGTGGCATTTCTAAACTAGTAATATAAAATCTAACCTCACCAGTCATCAGGATTTTGCATTACCATTCTGGCCATTCTAAATATGACCTGTTTATCCCTTTCTGATCAGAATCTGCCACTCAAACAGTATATGAGGGTAGCCCTAATGTTAGTCCATTAAAGGAGCAGGCCTCACAGATGTGGAAAATGAATTTATGAGTTTTCCACTACCAGGACATATAAAGCACACAGGTATAAGTCCTGCCTTTTACCTACACAGCACCATGCCCTGTGGGTTACAGGGCCTACATTAGGGGTGACCTATATGTAGAACAAGGGGGGTTTAAGGCTTGGCAAGTGCTTTTAAATGCCAAGTCGAAGTGGCAGTGAAACTGCACACACAAAGGCCTTGCAATGGCAGGCCTGAGACATGGTTAAGGGGTTACCTATGTGGGTAGCACAACCAGTGCTGCAGACCCACAAGTAGCATTCAATTTAAAGGCCCTGGGCACATGTAGTGCACTTTACTAGGAACTTACAAGTAGATCAAATATGCCAATTGGGTATGAATCAATGTTACCATGTTTTAAGGGAAGGAGCATATGCACTTTGGGCACTAGTTAGCGGAGGCAAAGTGTGCAGAGTCCTAAAACCAGCAAAAACAGTGTAAAAAAAGGGAGGCCGGCAAAAAAGTTGGGGGTGACCACCCTAAGGCTGTCAGGTCTAACAACCAAACAGGAGCCAGAGCACAGACCCAGGAAGAAAGCTACACATCCCCAGGTTAAGAAGAAATGTGAGACTAATGACATTCAAACTTAGCAGGTAGTCTGCCAAAGTCACATACATGAAATGCCAAACTTAGCAAGTACTCAATGTCAAGGATAATTGATGGTTATCCAGGCAGGTGGGGACAACATTCATGACTTACAAACAGCTAACAACAATGACCTCATAGCACAATGGTGCAAGGATGAGTGTGTAAGTGGCAGCCACCAGTGTGTTTCCCAGAATATCCAGGAATGGGTAATCTTGAGAGACAAACCATCCATACTATACATGCAACATCTCGTACACACAGTACAACAGTAGGTGACTCTCTGTGTTGGGCTGTTTGTGAATTCTCATGAAGAGGACCACTCACAGTGCCTAAACAATGGTGAAGAGTACTTAAGTGACTTAAGTGTGAAGTAGACTGACTCTTGTCAGTAGGCCTCACACAAAGTTACACATATCTTCAAACAACGCAGGGAATAGTTACATCATGTACTTAACTCATCCTAAACAATGATAACAACTCATCAGCATTAAATAATTACAAAGTCGTGAAAGGAGTAAAAATATTTATATATTCAAATGTTATCCTTATAAACGAAATATATCTGTTCTACACTAATTTACTATATCTAATCTAAGCCTAAACTACCTTAACCTACCTACCCTACACTAACTTACTATATCTAGTCTAAGCCTCACCTACCTTAACCTACGATCCCACACCTACTACCCCAACACTATCTTACATTACCTAAACTTGTCCTAAATTAGTATATACATTTAGCACAAAAGACATGTTAAACATCAGCCACCCACCCCCTTAAAACACATGTATTTGCGCAATACTAACATCATCTACACCTAAACATAAACTACTTACACATACTAACCTGAACAAATATCTTTTTTTGTTTTTAGTTTTTTAAAACATATCCTACAGATCAACCCCCACCAACTAGAATCCCAATACCAAATACTAACATCTAGGCAAACACTTATCTATAAAAACATTTTAAATAGAAAACCTAACTATACTAAACCTATCCTAAACATTAACTACCTCTATGCCTAACTATCTAAGAAAATATTAACTTACTCTAACCCTCCCTCAAACCAAAACAGGGTCCAAAACAAAGTTCAAAGTAGTTGGGATACCTGGAGCAGGGCCTCCTCCATTGTGTCCTGCTGTCTCTGCAGAGTGGCCTGCTCCCTCTTGATTTCCTCTAAGCTCAAGGTTATCTTCTTCAGTAATCTTAAAATGAAGTACTTAAAGAAAAAGCCACTCCTCTGACTGGGCCTCCTGGTACGTGTGGTTGGCATTGGTGTTGCTGCCAATGTACCCACTAGTACCTGGCTTGGTAGGGCCTGTTGCTGGCTTACACCTGCTGTGGCTTGAGGAGTTAAGATGGGTCTGCTTGCTGATTGTCTTGGCAAGTGAGGAGCATTCCATGACACTATTGCCTTTGTACGTGTACAAAGCTTTTCCATTTTGCTGTGCACCTTTGCAACCTGTTGGAAATGGCCCTTTCTGCAGCGTTATGCCCCAAACTTTTTACCTTTCTCCCCCTATTTTTCTCAACCTCTTTTTGTTGGTTTTTGTACTCTGGGCACTTTATCCCTGCTAACCAGTGCTAAAGTGCATCTGCTTTCTCCCCTAAAGCTTGGTACAATGGCTTACACCTGTTTGGCTTATTACATTTACCTGTACGTCCCTTGTAAAGTGGTATACCATATACCCAGGGTCTGTAAATTGAATACTAATAGTGGGCCTGCAGCGCTGATTGCGCCATCCACAGATCTAGCCTTTCAAACTTGTCTTAGGACTGCCACTGCAGGGCCTGCATGTGCAGTTTACTGCCACATTGGTGTGTCAAGTCAAACTGATTGTCAAAGCTTAAACACCCTTTTTACTACACCTAAGTCACCCCTGAGGCAGGCCCTAGGTAGCCCTATAAGCAGAGTCCTGTATATATCAAAGGTAGGTCATGTACTTATATGTTCTACATGGCCTAGTAGTGACGAACAGACTATTTCATTTTTCACTACTGGGAGGGCTGCTACACTTATAGGTTAGCATTAGGAATTCCCTTATATATGTGTAAGTGGTAATTTCTGATCTGTGAGGAGTAGCACAAGTGTGTTTGGTATGTTTAAAATGGTAGTGTGAAATCATCCTTACTCTTGCAGTTGGATTTTACATTACTATTTATAAAAAGCCACTTTTAGTAAGTGGGCATTTCTCTGTGCTTATAGCTGTAAGTACTTTACAGCCTAACTCCAATCCATGTCCTGACAGCTCTCCTTGGTGCATACGTTCCAGACAGCCACAACACAGGAGGGGGTGTGATATCAGAGGCATCTGCATACTGATAGTCATCCTGGGGAGAAGGAGATTGTTTACACCTTACATGTCAATAGGCTGTGTCCTGCCCTCACACAATGGCTTGAATTACCCCCTACTGATGTCTGTTGTCTTGAGACAGGGTTGGTTTGAAAGGGGTTGTGTAACACTTGAAAATGTTCCTTTGAAGTCACCCCTGAACAAATATATTTTTGAGTATATTTACAGGAGCCCTCACCACATGATTGTAGTCACTTTGGAACTGGGACTGAACCTCTGTCAGAAGGGCTGCTTCACTGCTTAAAATGACTCATCTGGACTGCTCTTCTGTTGCTGCCCTCCAACCTGTTAAGTGCTGGGCGGCTTGAAAGTCTCACTTGTTTGCAGTTTTGATTGTTGCCCTGTTGCCAGCTGCTCCCTGAATGTGGTGTCCCTAGGTTCTGTTGTGCTTCCAGGAGGAACTGCCATTTTGGAAAACTTGCTTTGTTGGGCTGACCTGCTGCTGGCTACATTGCTGCAGAGACTGCCACTCTGACAAGTGGCTCTATGTCCTGCCTGCCTGCCTACTGCCCTACGTATTCTCCAGGGAATGCTGCTTGCGCTCCTTGTCTGTGCCCCTAGGCCGCTTGGTGATGAGTGCCTTGGATCTGGACTCCCTACTTTCCCAAACCAGCACATGGTGAGCACTTTGTGGAGCCCTAAGGGGGAGCGTTACTTCAACTACACCACAGGAGAAACACATTGTGTGGAAAGTGCTTCATTCACTTTGATGGCCAAATCAGTGTGTGGCTGATTGATGTGGAGTTCCCCCCTAAGCCACGTAGTGTTCCTCACTATAGAAAGAGAGCATGCCACTTAGAGAGGCGCAGAGGAGATCCTGTGCCCTACGAGGGTCGGCTGCTGACAGTATAAGGTGTATTGAGAAGGCAGGCATACCGCACCCTATGCCTATGATGAAAATTGGTGACCTAGGTGTATATGGTAATGGATGATAATTTATGCACTTCGCTTCTCGCCAGAATGCTGCATTCTATGCCCTGATAACATGTTCTATGGCTATGCATGTGTTTGATCTCTGAACAATGTTATTTGAGTGTCATTCATTCAATACTTTATGTGTTACTACTTTTTTCAGGAGACTAGGAATGTGTCCCTGGGGGTCCATGTGCTGATGGTGATAATAGATGGGTCTTCTTGGACCCAGGCATTCTTTGTACCATGTGGTAATTGTATCAAGTCTTTCTTGATACAGTTCATGACAAAGGTATTTAATGACCGTTGGTACTGTTTCTGCTTTGCATTGTGGGAATACAGAGCCCCATTGCAGTACTTACATTTTATGCACAATATTTATGATTTACATAGTTTTGGTCATATGATATATCTACAATATAGACACATATTTGTTATATAATCCTGTGTGGAGTCTCTTTTGTGGTGTATTTATTGTGTCACTGGTGTGAGTGTGCTGCACAAATGCTTTACACATGACCTCTGGGGGTAAGCCTGACTGCTCTACACCAAACTACCAGGGGGTGAGCACAGGTTATCTTTGGTGTGTAAATGACTTGCCCTGACTAGAGTGGTAGTTCTGCCTGGCGTAGATGCATATCCTAGCCAACCAGAAACCCCATTTCTAACACAACTCTCCTGATGTGGTGGTACTGGTCCTTCCCCACGTCAAATGTCTTGCGATCTCCAGCTGACATTTTATCTATGGTGGTAATGGTAAAACTTTGTTAGACCAAGCTGAACATGTACAGGATGTGTGTGAAAATCGTTAACATTATGAAACAATCACATGTACGACAAGATCAACTCACAAAATTGAGACGGATATGCACAAGTTACTGTCACTACATCAGCATTCCCTACTTGATCAAGGAAAATAGAGTCTGCTGCCATCTGTGAAGGTTTACTTTATGTAAATATGCTCACAATGAGATTACACCATATAATACATTCCAATGATTAACAGTCATGATGATGTATAGATTTCATACAGGTCACATGGTCCTGAGTCCGTGAATTAGGTTGTGGGATTGCATTATGCAAGTGGGCAGAGACTTTCACATACACATATGTGACAGTGGTTAAGGCAATTCAATCCAGGTAGTGTGTCCTTGCGTTACATACCCCTTCTGGAGTCACAAAGGCCAGCATGCATTGCTGACTTAACTTAGTTAGTGTCAGGTGGCCCTTACATGGATAGGTGTATGTCATTTATCTCCTGCCTGCAAAACATGACTGTGATAGCTTTCAACTATGTACCCACAAGCAACTGTAGGGAACTGTGACATTTGGCTTCTCAACGGCACTTGTAGCCAAAGCATGCTTAATCATATTTCAGCATGTTTCAATACACATCATCATGAGCCTGCATTTGGTTGCACACATCATGATTTAGACAATGCTTTTCAGTAATCTGTATATGCATATCAGGACCCACATCCAAGCAGAAACTTTGTTGCTTCTAATGCGGGCACCCTTGCGCCGTGACTCTGAGTGAAGCTCACGTACCCCTGAGGCTGCATCACAACAGCCATACCACATGGTAGGCCAAAAAATAGAATATCTAGGTATACACATGATGATGATCAAACACATGAACAGTCACATATGTAGCCATGTCCTTTATCGTCTGTCAAGAACCATTTACATTTTGAATGATTAACATTTCCATCTCACAAACTAATGTTGCTAATAATCATAACAACATAGGTTAGTTTATGATGGATGCACTGATGACACACATTAATTCTTTATGTAAAATGTATTTTGTCTGGCATACTGCTACAGGGACAGGGATGTTGTTGACAAACAAATGAGGTGTAACACAGCTGTTATGTTTTCCCACCCTCAGGGCCAGTCAAACAGATATATGTTTAACTTGAGAGATCTAAAGTTTGTGCCATTTCTGGACTAAGTATGCTGCATGTTAATGCAACACATGTGGCATACTGACACACTGTGTGACTCAGCTTCCATTATAACTAACTGTACTTGGTTACTAACAGTGTCTGTGTGAACATATTGCACATCATCGGTACCTGTGTCCAACCCACTTTTTTACATAAACAACTGACCACTAGCTAGACGTACTTAGCAATGCACATTTCACTGTGCTACTACATACGTTGAAACTTAATTGTATCACTAAGTGCCATTTTTGGTACCAGCTAATGTGTTTATGTTGAGCACATGCAGATGCTGCAACAGGTGATGGTTAGTGTGCCCAAAGCCACATGACTATAGATGTTCATACATTATCAAAATGCTAACATGCTTAAATCATGTGCACCTGCTATGTATACCCTACTTTCTCAATAGGAAGTTTCTTTGTTTATTCACAGTTAATCTGTGGGAAGGTTGTATTGTGTTTTACACACTGACAGCAAATTGATAGTAAGAGATCAATACCTTCAAAAATACATCACAATGTTATATTCAACTTAGATCACACACAGAGCCAAACATTCAACGTACATGTACTCATGACACTTACCTGTTGCATTGGTGTCATGGAATGAGTCCACCTCTCCCCGGGTGAATGGTCAATGTCCCCCTGGAAAACATGATTTAGAACATAGCCTTGTAAACAGTGCTTTAACGTATGCTTAAATGTACATCTTATAAACTATGCTAACTCAGTATTTCATATTTACATAACAACTTAGTGACAAATATCTGATCATGGTTAAAACATTGAACACAGCTAGTCAGCATACAGGCCTCAACTGACTGGAAAATGTAGTTCAGATGTCCATGATCACATGGCTGAAGCATGCTCAGGCATTTGATGTATTTAGTTATGCTGGGCAGCATCATGTCAGACTACATTGTACCATGCACCGGCCTGCCTCAAAGTGAAAGGGCAGGAAAATGCCATTTGGATAGCATAAGGCTCATTCATTTTCTTTCCCCGTGCACTGGCGACATTTCGGCAGACTAGCACCAATGCAGGCATCCTTGCACCATGGTGCAAGGATGTCTGCGTTCCATGCAGGATTGCTTTGGTGCAGGATGGTTCATATGCCTATACTTAAAAAGTCCTAGGGGGTATTATGATCTGTATGTGCTGCAGAATGCAGCACATGGAAAGGGGAAAAATACAAGGAGGTATAAAGAAAAAAACTCACAGTTGCACATCCCCTGGGGAGGTGTAAGCTTTTGACGCATCCCCAGGTATACATGGCATTGTAAATTTGGTGATGCATAAGAATCCATAGGTGTTGCAGGGGATCACCCACCACAACGGCCCTGGAAAACCTCTCTGACACAGAGAAAGCCAAAACAGAAATAGGTGCTGAATTGCCTTAGTTCATATCTATGAGGCCATTCTAAGCCACACAGTCACTTAGCATGGACTCATATATATGGTGGAGAGGTTTGCACCAGAGCTGTATCACTAAAAGTGATGCAACGGCCCAACAAGACTCTCAGATTTATGCCACAAAGTTCATTTACGTTCATTGTGTCCATGATTTCCTCACATTTCGATACACATCTTGGATGTTGCAATCATTACAAATACATTTTAAAAAAGTATGTACAGTACATGTTTTTATTTGGCATGAATCAAGTAGCTACTTCACAAACATCAGAGGGAACAACCATACATATTGATTGGTCCGCCAATCTTCAGTCCCAGGAGGTCAGTTAGATCGGTTTCCCATGCCACCATGTCAGCCCACCTATACTTCATCTGTTGTGCAGTACCTTCTACCTCAAAGATCTTCCTGTGGTGCCAACGGACACAAACCCATCTGTCCTTTTTTATCTTTTGCAGAGTATCCCTGGCTCACCCTGCCCCCAGCTGCAAACATCCTCGGCAAGTAGTGCATCACCAATCAGATGACTCCACCCAACTCCGGTTCCAAAAAATTCTTCCCCCTCCCCGACATGTCCCTATTCCTCCCACTAACAATATAGCAGAAACTAAACACCCAAACTACTTTAACAACCCTTAGAAAAAAGCCTCAAAATTCAAACTCCCAACAATGCAGTGACAAAAACTTCACAAAGCTAGACAAAAGGACAATAATGGTCAACAATTACACAATTTAGAGACAAAGAGCGCACAGAGACAGGACCAAACAACAATCAATCGCAGACCAGCTCTCAAAAACCACCAGCACCCAGCACAGACTAATAGAGAGTAAGAGAAAGTGATTGTAACTTCACACTTCCTAGTATGTAGCTTCTCACACCCATTGCATCATTTCTTGGTTGAGTGGTTCCCCGTTTTTTAAAAATGCATAATTTTTTCTGATGCTTCTGTAGTGATCTTGATATTGGAAAATGACCGCACAGTGCATTGGCACTTATGCTGTTTTGTACATGCATTGGCCTTGATGCGCAGCTACAACTGGTGCAACTGGTGCAAGGCAATGCACATCAGGGGCAATGCATGATTTGTGACACATTCTACTGGCCTAATATGTGGAATGTAATGTAGATGTCAGTGAAAAACAAGATATCACAGCTTGTACCAACTTCCATTGGTCCTACATTTATAGCAGACAGGGCCAAAGGTTGGGTACGTGTGTCATTTCACTGGTCATAGTATGCTTATGTTTGACATAATACCATCTTACATGTGACATCTAGAATTACATTTTACTGAGAGTGTAACAATGTAATTTTTGTAATGTATTGAGGCACTGAGTAATTTATCTTCATTTAGTGGTTTGAAATTGGCGTGGTGGTAGTTTGTTAGCTGCGGTGAGGCTGCAATTATGTAATTTATGCATAACTACATCCAGCGTTGAATGGTACTTGGCACAGATATGGACTGGATTGGCAGCACTTGTCAGTTCTGTGTGACAGAGAGTGGTGCCCAGGTGGTGATAAATGCTGATTCAGCTGGTGTAGGCGTGAAAAGTGTTAATACTGAGTGACACCGGGTTTCGGAAATCAATGATTTTGCTCTTGCTGCACTAGATAGAGGCCTCTTGAATGTTGCATGGGGGTACCCATGCACACAGGATGTAAGATATGCATTCTAAAACATAACAAACCACATGCAGTGGGAATTATGCCAGTAAATAATACATTCCCAGGTGTGAAATTACAAGGTCTTGTACCAAAAAACTCCTAGCAACTTCAGTTCTCTAAGTGGGCTGGGTTCTGCATAACACATAGATGGTAGAATTAGGCTGAAAGGATGTTACTATCAGCAAGAGGATGTCCCTTCATGCACACATACATTCCTGCATGTGATATTTCCTTCCCAGCTTATGGTGTAAGTGTGCCTGCATAGGCCCTAGCCATCCCAAACAGCAGTGGTACAGGAGATAACGCATGATTGTTTTGTTTTCAGATATGGGTAGCATATTACTTGCAATGACCTTTCACACACAGCCATGCATTATGGAGAATATCAGTGCTGCGCTATATGGCTATGCACATTTAATGCCCCTCTGTTTACTATCAAGGACATTGGTGTAACTCAACTATGATGCACATGTGTCTGACGTAAACCAACATCATGATGTGCAGCACACATACTCAGTCTGCTCACAATGATTGAATCAATGCTTCCTTGGAGCTGTGCTTAGTGTAAAAAGCACACACTTGCAGCACACACACCTTCAGAATGTGCACACTGTTCCACACTGCTAGATTATTGTTGTGTATGCCTTGCCCAGGCGCGTGAGTTTGGCACATGGTGTTTGTATGCACACATTTTTTGTTCAACATGATGTTGTGCTGGGGAGAGTGTAAAACCCAGCTACAGACCTTTGGTATAGCCCTACTTTAAGTTGAGGAGATGTGAGTGTTTTGATGTTTACAGTGACTGTGACATTAAATTGAAAACACAAGTCCATCCAGTAACAGAACATTTAGGAAAAGAAGATCTATACAATGTGGTCGTGTTGCCGCCTACCCGCCATTGTTTGTTCTATTTCTCCTCTGTCCTCCCCCTCATCCTCCTCCATTGCTTTCTGCTCCTCACGGGGCATGTCCCACAGGACATTTGTTCGTACACTTATACTGTGCAGGATGCAACATAGAACTATTATTTTGCACATGATATGGGAGGACTATAGCAATCTCCCCCTTGACATATCCAAGCAGTGAAAGCAAGACTTCAGCACACCAAACATTCTCTCAACAATACCCCTGGTCTTGACCAGTGCATGGTTGCACTGCCGCTCAGCCTCAGCGTGAGGATGTCCAATTTGGGTCATGACCAATGACTGCAGTCCATAGCTTGGTCAGCTGAAATTAGAATAAAAGAAAATTTAGTCAATGGTTATGGTGATCGTTACACCCACATTCCTGTTCATGTATTTTATGTGTACTGAATGACTTATACTCATTTCTACCAGTATTTGACAACATTAGTTACATTGACATTTGTCTCAATCTTATGCCACATGCCTCTTCAAGTTGTCTCTTGAATTGCAAAAGATGTAAATGGCCTGATAGTTTGGACACCTCCACATACCGTCACTAATATTTGGGCAGTAGCTTACTGTGAAAGGTGGTTTGAGAGGCTCATTGCAACTATAGATTATGTGCACTCCCTTCATTTGTGCATGTGACAGTATGTTGATGTGATTTTTGCCCTTTTGGTCATCCCTAGGTGGGCTGTGCCAGTGCCAACCTATTTAAGACTCACACATACATATGTCGCTGTGGAACCACTGATGTTGTTGCTGCACTACCTGACAATGACAGACCATTTGCATTGTTCATTTACTTTAGCATGTGGTTTTGGTGAGTACATGTGGTGAATTCCAAAATGTTCAATAGACAGTTGCATGATTTATTGTCAGCCTTCAGGTGCTGCTTTTCATCAATTTCTCATGGTGCACTGAGATTGACGCATAGTTATTGCAATGTGGAGCCTCTCGCTATAGGACACACTGTTACTATAAAAAAATCTATCTACCACAGACCTGGACACAATACATGGGTCCATTAGTCTTCACATGTATGTAGTTTACTGTAGCTTGTAGGGGATTGTGTACCTGTATGTCAGGATTCTATCATCATTGTTGTGGCAAAGGAATGGTGACAATGGTATCCTGAGTACACTGTGGTGCCTTCTCCAGGGTGCATTCAATTCTATGTTGATGACTGATGTATGCCATGTTTGCCAGCATTATTTTAGACTATGTGAGTTTCACATTGCTGAATTTATATGGTTTTCATCTGGACAACTTACACCACAGAACAGGTGAGCCATCACATTGGTTGCATCTGTCAATGTGGCTGTAAACCTGTATGTCTGTACGGGGACTGTCATTATGGCTGAGACATTTGTATATTTTGTACCATTGACGCCATATTGTTATCCAGCATTGGTATTTTTCCATGTCTGGGGCATACACTGACATATCATGTCATATTTGGCCTTTCAGAAAACTTCTCCCTGTGGTGCTCCTGACACTTTCATCCACATATAAGTATACTGGCATTTGTGACACACTTGCATATTCAACAATACTTTTTCTCACTCCCCTGAAACTGAGAGGGCCCCTGACATAACTGCCTGCACCTGGGAAGCACTGGGAAATGCTATAAAGCGCATTACAGGGTCCAGCTGATGTGGAGTGAAAACATGGCGGACTGCAATTCCCAGCCTGCCACGGGGGTGAGGAGACAGCCTCTGACATCATTGCCTGCACCTGGGAAGTGTTATAAAGTGCATTACAGGGTCCCACTGCCCTGGAGTGAAAACATGCCGGACTGCAACTCCAAGCCTGCCTGCGAGGCGGTGTCCCCTGACATCATTGCCTGCACCTGGGAATCACTGGGAAGTGCTATAAAGTGCAATACGGGGTCATGGTGTGTGTAAGGGAAAACCCACTGGACTGCAAGTTCCAGCCTGCCATGGGGGTGAAGAGATGGCCCCTGACATCATTGCCTGCATCTGGGAAGCACTAGGAAGTGCTTTAACAGCATGTGGGAGGTGTGCGTGCTGCACCAGGGTGAAGCCTGGACCAAGGGTTGGTTTATCCTAGCGCACGGAGTTCCCGTTCACATTGCCATTTTTCCTTGAGAGGTCTGCAGCAGGAAATTCTACCAGCTTTTGGGGGCCTGCTCTACAGTTTGGAGCTTTGGGCTATATTCCATGATGGGGAAACATAGAATGGGCATTACCAACTCCACTGTTGTTAGATACTACACCAGGAACATCAACATGGATGACTTCTTTGCAAAGGCTGGTGGAGTCATAGACAAAGAGATTCAGCTTTTGAAGAGGAAACTATCCTTTGCTACCGATAATTCTGATCTGCCTTTTTTCTCTTCCTTGTGAGCTGTGTTGGTTCCTGCTGGGGGCTCACTATGTGGAGGAAGCAAGGGCTCTGAAAGGCTTGATGAAATGTCTGGTTTGTTGCAAGCAGGTGTCATCTCTTTGCCCCTTCCTTCAACAGCTTCTCATGTTGTTAGGCCTCCTCCAGTGAAACACAGATGGAGAGGCATGCAGCCTATATCCATGGCTTCTCTCTGCCCAGTATCCCATGCCCGCTGGCACTACTGGCCCTACATTCAAAAGTGCATCCTCGGTTTTGAAGACTATAAACCAGCATAATGCTTTGATTGAAGCTCTAAAATCTGCAATGTCAGCTTGCCTTTGACCTATTACGGATTTCCTGACGGCCATTGAAAACAAGTTATCTGTGCCTTCTGAGGCTTTGGATGGGGGCTAGCCTTGTTAATGGTCTCAGGAAGTCAATGTGAATACCATTGCACCTTCCGCTCCTCAGCCAGTTGCTCTTGTAATAACATCCAGGGGTCCCACTTGCTCACGCTCACTGTCATTTTATTCTCGGCATCCTGATTCTTCCCTTGGCGATGTCCCAATTTTAAATCCTAGCAAGTGTCAGCCTCCCTCTGATTCATCACTCTGAAGCTCCAACTGATGGCTCACTAGACTGAGACATGATTGTGAATCAAATTCAAAAGTTGCAAAAAGAGGAAAATCAAACCAGTATGTTGGGGTGCAATAGTCTGCGATATGGCAGTACACCAATCACTGTATGCAAAGTACAAATACAAGTCCTATCCTCAACACTGATCACCAGTGTTAGAAACGTGGTCACTAGTTGGCAGTGGTTTGCACCCTGTCCAAGTAGGAACCCTCATTCTAGACAGAGTAAGGGAGCCACGCAGCTAAGATAACCCCAGTTCCCTGCCTTGGTAGCTTGGCTCAAGCAGTCAGGCTTATCTCAGAGGCAATGTGTAAAGTATTTGTACACACACAGAAAGACAGTGAAAAAACACAAAAGTACTCCACACCAGTTTAGAATAGGCAATATTTATCTGCATAAAACAAGACCAAATCAACAAAAATCCAACATACATCGGCAAAGATATAACTTTTTAAAGGTTTAAATGAGTCAATATATAGGAATCAATTGTTGTATATTTTTTAGCATAAAGTACCTGAGATGTGTCAAAAACAAAGATGAAGCAGGCCGCAGGGGAAGTGAGATGCCGAAAACAAGCAATGCTTTGGTTCCTTACTGTGCAGAGAAGGTGATGCATTGATTCTTTCTCTGTAGGAGAGGCAATGAGTCAGTTCCTTACTGGCAGGGGTGGTGATGCATCTGTTCTTTCCTTGCAGGAAAGGTGATGCGTAGATTTTCAGTTACTCAGCCTTGGTTCCTTACTGCGGTTCAGGGTCAATGAGAGTTTGATGCCCCAGGGATGATGCATGGAAAATCCAGATGCGCTGTGTTGATGGAGCCGCGGTGAAACAAGTGCTCTATTGATTCTGCAGCCATGGCGAATCAGTACGCGGATTTTCTCCTTTAAGTCACCAGCTCACACTTCAAGGGCCCAGATACTGGTGTTCCCACCACTTGGCAAGTCAGGACTTTCAGCAGAAGAAAGAAGAGCCCAGGCACTGTTAGGTTAAGTCTTTCATGTCCCCGAAACTTCTTAACAGGAGGAAAGCTAAGTTCAAGCCCTCAGAGAACCTTGGAAAACAGAATGTAGAAAGCAAAGTCCAGTCCTTTCACTCCCAGGACAGAAGCAGCAGGCTACCACAAAAAAAAACAAAGGAAGAGTGGCAGTCCTTCCTACACCATCCAGCTCTTCTTCCTGGTAGAATGTCCTCAGTCCAGAAGTGTTCAGAAGGATTCTAACTTTGTGGGGTCAGAGGTCTAGTACTTATACCCATTTCTGCCTTTGAAGTAGGAAAACTTAAAAGAGAAGTCTCTGTAGTGCCCAAGACACTGCCTTTCCAGCCCTGTCCCCAGATACATTCCAAGGGGTTGGAGACTGTTTTGTGTAAGGACAGACACAGCCCTATTCAGGTACAAGTGTCAGATTCACCCACCTCCCACCACTATAGCTCAGGAAGACCCATCATTACATGCAGGGCACATCTCAGCTTCCTTTGTGTGACTGACTAAAGTGAATTCACAAACAGCCCAACTGTCACCCTGGTCCAGATGTGTATTCCACAGACAGGCAGAGGCACAGAATGTTCAAATAGGGAAATACCCACTTTCAAAAAGTGCCATTTTCAAACTTACAATTTAAAAAACAACTTCACCAAAAGATGTATTTTTAAGTTGTGAGTTCAGGGACCTCAAACTCAATATCTTTCTCTGCTCCCACTGGGAATTTACACTTAAAAGATATTTCAAGGCACTACCCATGTTACCCTATGGGCGAGATAGACCTTGCAATATTGAAAAACAAATTTAGCAGTATTTCACTATCAGGACATGTAAAACACACCAGTATATGTCCTACCCTTAAACACACTGCACCCTGGCCATGGGGCTGCCTTGGATCTACCATAGTGGTGACTTACATGCAATAAAAGGGTAGGTTTATGCCTGGCAAGTGGGTGCGCTTGCCAGGTTGAAATGGCAGATTAAAACTGCACACACACACACACTGCAATGGCAGGCCTGAGACATGTTTACTGGGCACAATTAATACTGCAGGCCCACTGGTAGCATTTGATTTACATGCCTTGGGCACAAATTGTGCACTATACTAGGGACTTAATAGTAAATTAAATATGCCAATCATGGATAAACCAATCACCAAGACAATTTAGACAGAGAACACTTGCACTTTAGCAGTGGTCAGCAGTGGTGAATTGCCTAGAGCCCTAAAGCCAGCAAAAAATGAAATTCAGCAAAGGATCAAAAACAGGAGGTCAGAAGCAAAAACGCTGGGGATAACCCTGCAAAAAAGGGCCATTACCAACAGATGGTGACATTATTTCTTGTCCATCCAGTGATCATAAACCACTTGTTGTTACCCTGTGTTGCCCAAAACTTGGAGTCCGTGGTTTTACTGTGGTGGACTCATTTGCAGCCAAGTTGTCATTTGTGATGGGATGAGATTGGCTTGGAAGTTGGCTGATATTCGTAAGGTCATGCACAGGCTTTTTGCAAACAAACCTGAGTAGGATTTTTTATTGTTTACATCTATCCTATATTTTCTCCCAGCAGCACCTATGTTTTTGACCTCCTTGCATCCATAATTAAAGGGATATTGATGAAACTGATTGCTCCTACTACGCACCAAGAACACTCCTGGTTCAATAGGAACTGCACAGGAGCCAAAAGATGTTTCCTATGGGCCTTGAATATTGTTTCACAGGCTTCGGTTGAGGTTGTGGACTGTAGAAGGGCTTATAAGTTAGCCATCAGGAGAAGGAAGATGGAACTTAAGGAGGAGGTCTGGGGCACTTTGGCTTTGGCCTGCAGAACAAGTAAATCAGGCTTATTTTGGCAGACGCTTAATTGTATCCAGCAGTCCAACATCAATTCTAACCGGCTGTGTGATAATATAAGTGCAGACTCCTGGGTCATGCACTTTAAACAGGTTTATCACTCGGACAATTGTCCCGAACTTGTGGTGTTACTACCCTGTTTTCCACTCCACATAGAGTTTACGGTTGAGGAAATTACTGTTGCAATTCATAATAGCCCTTTGCACAAAGCCCCGTGTCTCGAGGGAGTCCCCATGGATCTTTACAAAGTGGAGGTAGATCTCTGGGCCCTGATCCAAACTAATTATGCCAACACATCCTGTTGGGTGGGGTTGTCTAGGTCATGATGTTCTGCCCTTATTGTCCCTATCTATAAGAAGGGCAATGGGGCTTCACCTTGTTGTTACAGACACATCTCCCTTCCTGGCTCTACTGTTAAGATTATTGTCAGGGTTATTTTGGATAGGATCTTGTCCTGGGCCATGGGGAAACAATATAATTGCAAATGATCAGTATGGATTTAGACATGGGCTGGGGACTCAGAAGCATTGCCCAAATCTCTGTCTCCTTGTCCACAAGTACTCTGTGGCCAAAGATGGCCCTCTGTAGCTTGCTTTTATGGGCCTGGCTTGCGCTTTTGATAGCGTTGTTAGATGCAAACTTTGGGAGATTCTCCTTTCCCAGGAGCTTGATCCAGGTTTGGTGTTTTTTTTTTACTCACTCTTCATTATGATCTAAGCACCTGTGTCAGGTTTGGAAAGGGGGTGAAGGCACAGAGAGTTTTGGGCCAGGGCGTGCGGTGTGGAAGGGGTGCGTCCTTGCCCCCATTCTGTTCCTTTTATATATTAATGGACTGGAGGCTGCGCCGACCGCTAGGGGTGATGACCCACCAACTGTTAAGGGTAAATGTGTTCCCATCCTTTTATATGCTGACTACGCTGTTCTAATGTCCTGAACTCCAAATGGCCTCCAAGCCTTCTTGACTTGCTTTGCTGATTTTTATGAGCAGTTTGGGGCTGTGTACACCTCAGTCCAAGATGTTTGTGATGCTCTGTGGGCTGAAGCAAGTAAAAGGTCGTCATTTTGTACTCCAGGGCACTCCCTGGGGTTTGACCGCTGAATTCCCTTACTTGAGCATAAGTTTTGACTCACATGAGTCCTAGGGTCCCTAACTGAGACAAAGGCGTCTGAAGTTCTGCAATTCTGTGGGCTTCATTTTTAGCCTGGAGTCTACATTAGCAGCCTGTCAGTGTCAGCATTAGTTGAGATATGTGCCAAAAATCCAACCCTCACTTATGTTTCTAGTTTGTGGGGGTATAAAGTCACTAAGGGCCTCCAAGCTGAGGAGAGCAAGATTTGTAGCCACTTGCTTGGTGTTTCCCTAGGTTCACCTAGCTACGCCATTCACGAAGAACTGGGGCAGATGTATGTGGAAGATGCCATTAAGATTGCTCCCCTGATGTTCCGGTACTCTGGTGGAATCAGGAGGCCTCGCTGAACAGAAACATCATCCTGGACTGTCTGGGCTGTGACTTGGGCTTTTGCATCCTGTGGCTAAGTTTTGTGAGAGACACGTGCCATAGGCTGGGCAGACCAGATATATTCCTCTCGCCTGGTCAACTTACAGGGGAGGGCAAAAAATGGATTAAAGACACATATAATGAATTCCTGGTTAATGAAAGGGAGGCCTGCATTTTGCCGAATTCGGCAAATAAAGTGTATGTGTCACTTCAATCAACTTTGGGCATGGAATCATATTTGATCATGGCACGAAGTGCTTGGGACGGGGTCCTCCTTACCAGGTTTGGGCTAGGTTCCATCAGGTGTCAACCTTCCATTACCCTTGGTCAGTCTAACCCAAAGGAAAGCGCTGACCTGCCCTTGCAATGAGCGATTCCTGCAAACCCTTGCTCACTTTAGGTTTGTTCGTGGGTTTTATAATTGCTATCCTAGGACACATTTTGTTTCCTTTGTTGAGAGGTACTTCTATTTCTCAACACATTCCGGCCCTTCTGTATGTTCACTCTCTCCAGAATCTTCCATTTTGTGCTGGCTTTGCCACATTTCTGAAATTTGCACTATAGCACAGGCGATCTTTGATGTTTTAATTTTGATTTAGGCCTTGCATTGTGTACCCCCTGCTTTGATCTATCTCATTTATGGTAAGGAGCTTTTAATAATTTGTATGAACTTTATATTATGACCCCTTCATTTTTTATGTTACTATGTGATATTGAGGCACTTTAATGCCAGTTGTGGCAGTATACGATGTTCTGTTTTTTAACTGCTGTTTTTTTTATTGTACATGTACGATTAATTGTTTTTATGGTTTATCATTACAAACCGAAATAAGTTGAATTGAATAGTGAATCTCTGCCCCATTCCGTTTTGCGGTGACCAGTACTATTTATTTGCATTGTTGCCAAGAACATTAGTATAATGGATAACATACTAAGGGTTTTTCTGTCAATTCAGAAGAAATGTATACTTTTTGGGGAATAAAAAACCTAGCACTACCGCTGAGAAAAGGAAACGCCCTGCTTTTTTCCATTACTCAAGTGCTTCGTTCTAATCGTTAATGCCTTCTGACACGCAGGGCCGTGACTGCTAAGGAAACTCTGCTGGGCTGGACTAACGCTAACACCAGAGTAATCCCTCCACTGGGACAACGTTCGGTCATGGTTACATTGTGAATGGCCGCCCTCAATTAATGCGTTCCTCTAACCGATTACAGGCCCTCTAGTAATTTGTGCGGCCAACTCGTGTTTTTCAGACCTCTAAGACGAGGGTGTCTTGGCAGTGCTTTTTTTTTTTTTTTTTTTTTTGCTAGTGAAGAGCGCTTTCCGCCGCTATGTCACTGTCATAAAATGCGAATCCTGACTTGGAAGCTCCTATAAATCCAAGTGCAGAAACTAACATTTCTCCAAAGACCGTTCAGCATCCGCGGCCGTAAATCTTCCTCTCAACATGCTCATCCCTTGGGTGCAGTTAAAGGGGATATTTTCAGATTTATGATCTCTCCAGACTTGGGTAGAGTCCATAAAAAATATATTGCTGTACACATAGTAAGACCATCGCTGTCTTCAGTGTGGTTCGGTTTCTTTATTTCTTTATCGACCTTTTGATCTCTCTATGTGCTGTATGTAAGAAATGTTTACACAACTTATGATCTTACAAGACTCTAACAATTTCTTACAAGCAATCGTTCTTCCAATTGTAAACAAGCATTTGCAATGCAATGGGGCTCCATTGTGCTCGAGTTAGAGCTATTAGCGTTGTAAACTCCTAACCGGACTTTTCTTGCCACAAAAATTGAAAATGAAAACTAAAACAGTTTCACATAAGCGGGACGATTCAAAGCATCAAGGCCGCCATGAGCATTAGTGTGAAGGAGAGACACAAAAGGAAAAAGAAGTTCGCTCTACATCAAACCTATTGGCAAAAGTGCAATTAGCCATGTAACAGGGTTGATGTCCAAAGCTGTAACAAAAAACCCCAAGGAGGGACAAAGGTAAAGTACTTACCAATGATAACGAAGGATTTTTGAAGGGCAAGCCCATGAACCAGCAACAGTGATGGGCGTGGTTAAAAGCCCAAATAGATAACAACATGTCAGAAAAGCAACGCTTGCACACTGCTATGCTCGACCTAAAAATGGGGTGTGGCCCGGTAAAATGCCAAAACTGTTGAAAAATGTGGTTTTCTGATTCGGGTCCGCCTGTTCCGGAAAGATAGTGATTTTAGCACCGCAAACCCTTCGTTGATCCCATTTGCAGGGACAAAAACAGAAGCTTTCTTCTGCAGCACTTTTTTGCCATTTTTCCCCAAAAACTCAAATTTAAGCAGTGTTTTGGCTAATTTCTCAGCCTCCTCCAGGGGAGCCCACAAGCTCTGGGTACCTTTAGAAGCCCAGGATGTTGGGAAAAAAGATGCAAAATTGGTGTGGATAGCTTATGTGGACAAAAAGTTATGGGGGCCTAAGAGCAAACTACCCCAAATAGCCAAAAAAAGGTTCAGCACTGGCGTGGGGGGGGAAAGGCCCAGCAGCTAAGGGGTTAAGGGTAGTAATTTGTAATGACATGTAAAGAGCTACAGGGGGGACGTTCATGTTTTGTCTGAATCCGACCGATTCTTTTAAATGCTTTTAGACATTATTGTTTTTTCACTTCTTTGGGCAAGAGTACGCAATGCCCGCATGTTTAAAACATCTAGATGCTGAAAAAAATTATTTTGGATAGGAAAAGGTTGGAATGCGAAAGTACTTATTGGATGCTCCACAGATTTGAAAATACACAAAAATGGACAGCCTTCGATAAAAAACACAATATAAAGAACATGCTCTCGCATAAAGTGCTCATTCTGTATGTTAAAATGAAAACCAAGAGTAACCAGTGGAACGAGACAAACAAGTAACTAATCACCAAAAACTGGAAGGTGTACTTCGTCAGCACACTCCAGGCAATGCAAAAGCAGACCAGAAGAGCAGGAAGTGACCTGCTGGGCAATAAAAAACAAGCAATTTTCAATGCAATGTGTCATCCAGTTGCTCGAGTTAGAGCTATTAGCGTTGTAAACTCCTAATCGGACTTTTCTCGGCACATAAACTGAAAATGAAAAGTAAAACAGTTTCACATATGTGAGCTGATGGCTGCCATGAGCGTAAAGGAGACACACAAAAGGAAACAGAAGTTCGCTCGCAGTCAAATGTATCGGCAAAAGTGCAACTATCCATGTAACTGGCAAAAGTGCAATTATCCATGTAACAGGGTCGGTGTCATGCAAAGCGCTCACCTATTGCCCAGTGAGATCACGCTGCATAGGAAATAAAAAGAAAAAGTAATCCAGAAGCCATTCGGAAAACACAGAGCCTCCTATGTTTTCAGTAGTTTACCGGTGCTCTCAAAGAGGGCTAGACACCAGAAAAGGCATGACGTATGCATGCCTTTTACTAATGAAATCAAGTGAATTTTAAAAGACAAGCACACAAACCAATCAAACTGATGGGCGTGACATGGCTATGGTTAAAAGCCCACAGAAAGATTACAACAGGGGCCAGAGAGCTTGAGCCCTCGACTCTAAAAACAAATAGTGAAGGCAGGTCGTTGTTACGCATACTCCTTGTATATATAGAGATACAAAGCCAGGCTGTGTACAATTCATTAATTAGATGTACGAAATTAATACCTAATGGACACAAAAGTCTTTGACCTGATTAGGACATATTTAAATTTGGCTAGTTTTAGATGGAGGCTACTGCTAGAGCTCCATTAATCACCCTTAAAAAGGTTGTAGAGTATTGAAAGAGGGGCTTTGCACCACCACTATGCTGATAAATATTCTCTACAGCCATGTGATTGGTCAGGGGTTGTCCAATTACACCCATGAAGTAGTATCATCGCGAGAAACTGATAGAGATCCTAACGCAGTCCTAGTTTCAAATCAGCAACGTAGGGCTTTGCATGGTGTAACCCCATGACAAATACAATACATAAAATAATTTTTACATTGTGAACTCTTTGACAAATGCAATAGTAAGGGTCTTTGCATAATGAATACCGTGACAAATACATTTGTGAGATTCTTTACATTGTGACCTCAAACAGCACAGAATGGAACTTTATACCATTTGACACTGAGATCTCTGGTTGAAGAGATGCTAGAGAGGTTCACGTTTCAATTACTACATATGTAATTTTATCTTTAGCATTTCATTTTGTGTGAATAAAGTTACTGGCTCTTCATTAATATAAAGGTGAACAGACTTGCAGGTCATTAATTTATGAATGTTTGTTGGGTGTTTTGTGGAGTTCTGAGTTACTAAAACAGACCACTGCCCTGAGCAAGCCTAACCTTGGAATGCTTTGAGTCACTCTAAGGCTTTGGCAACACCCCTTTGTTGATCCTCTGCGTTAGGAGCATTTGATATGGCACTTGTGATAGCCCAGCTGATGTGGTAACCCAGATGACTTGTGCAGTCCTTTTTCTCATAACTGGTAGAGACAAGGGGTGGCTGGTAAATTTAGGAGGGAGGGGGGCGAACAGGACACACATGCACACATACAAACTCACTTACTCCCATTCGTTCTTTCCCACACACACATCCATTCACTGCACTTATTACCAAGTATTCAAACATACAAGCACACATGCACCAAACATTAATTTTAAAAAAAATCACACTTACCTGCAGCTCTGTTTCAGAGGTCCCCAGAGGGTTGTGACTGCTGCCTTCCCTCAGATTGGCCTTAGGTCAGCCTATGAGGAAAGGCAGTACCCCCAACTTCGTCCCAGAGTGGGATGGGGACAGTGAGACTTCTGTCCCACCCCACTCTGTGATAATGTGTCACTCGACCCTAGGTGCTTCAGGGCTTAAAACTATCACAGAGAGGGAGGGCTCAAAGGACATTTGCTGAGCCGGGGAGGTCATGCCCACAGGAGCTGTGATATCCACAGTCTATCAAAGTTCAGCTCAGGCAGCCAGGAACCTGCACATTTAGTGCATGTCTAGCTCCTTACTGCCTGACCTGCAAATTAGGAGTGTCTGTCAGGCTGACCGTTGCTCAGCCTGACAGACATTCTTCTTCAGGGGCAAAAGGGGAGGTGGGATTGCCCTCTGCCCCTATGGATGGGTCATGGCTAATAGAGATATTAACAGAGATTCTATGTCCAAAAGAATAGAAAGAGGCTTATATGGTGTAGCTCCATGACAAATAGAGATTGGTGGGATTTTACATTGTGGAACCTCTGCCAAATGGAATAGGAAGGGTTTTTACATTGGTTTACATTGAGAGATTTTCTTACATGGATCTCTAGTTCGGCAGGGTTACAGATGTCTGGTTTTCATTGTGTGCATTTGTAATTTTATGATTAGAATTTAGCTGTGCTGAAATTTAAGTACGTTTTATTTTTAAAAGAAAAATCACTAGCTGGACATTGATGTATTAAGTGTTATCATGTGTTTTACACCTTTCTGAGTTTCTGTTTGCACTCATCTCCCTGAGTAAGCCACGGGCTGCTCTGTTTCTCATACCAAAGGATCAAGAGCTTAATGAGTGTAGTTGGTGCTCAGCATGGGTACAATAGTCTAGTGGTCTTGGGGGTTTGGCTCTGCCTCTTTGTGGATATACTTCTCTACAGGCAGTTATTTAGGCAGGCGATGTGCTATGTGGATCTTGAATATCAGTAGTAGAATATTGATGGTATTTCTTATTGAAGTAAAATTATCATGGGTGCCATTATATGGAAGTTTTGAATAAAGTGCTTTTCTTTTTATAGCAATAATGACAATGTTTCCAACATCTAATACTTTAATATTGTGATTTTTTAATGTTTTTTTTATATTAACAATGTTTAATTTTATGTATTGCTTTTCTAAATGTTCTTTAATGTTTAAAAATGTGTTCCTATAATTGCAGTGTTTTGGGATTGTTAGGTTTACTACAGGACTTGAATGACAGCTGCTTAAAATGCTATCTCTTTAAATTAATTAAATTCCTCAATTATTATTATTTCTTATTATCTTTAGTTTCTAAAAAACTATAGCTATATCTATATCTTTATCTATATTTATATATATCCACAAACATGCACATATGCACACACACCCACACATTCACAAACACAGTCACTCTTTCCAGTGCTTCACGTGGACCAAAACTGACGGTGCAACTTGTCAGAACAAGGTGAGAGACTCATGTAAATGGCAACTCATGAAAATAACCGTTTAGTTATTATTTATATATATTTCATAGTATTTATATTTCCATCACATTTAAAGGTTTTATTTGAAATTAATTTTAACTTGCTATCATTTTAACTTTAGTAAGTAATGAATTGTTGATTTCTTGTTATTTATTTAATATATTTCTAAAAATAGATTTTCTCATTTTGTTTCTTTAATGTTGATAGTTTCAAGTGGAATAGTAAACTTGACACCCCAGAGGGAAATATATGTTTACAGTGTTGCTAATTTTTGATTGGGAATACTTTATTTGCACCCCCCTCCAGAATCCAACTCTTTCCCCAATGTTGCGTATTTTAGAGTTTAGAGTGAAAATAGTAAATCTGCCTTTGAAGAGTTCAACACTTTCCCAATGTTGCTTAGTTTGGAGTGAGGATTATAAATCTGCCCCCACATAGTCCAGCAATTTCCTTAATGTTTCATAGTTTGGATTATTGATAGTAAATAGATGTAGGAGGCTGGACTGGCTTGTAGTGAGTACCAAGGGGTACTTGCACCTTGCACCAGGCCCAGTTATCCCTTATTAGTGTATAGGGTGTCTAGCAGCTTAGGCTGATAGATAATGGTAGCTTAGCAGAGCAGCTTAGGCTGAACTAGGAGACGTGTGAAGCTACTACAGTACCACTTAGTGTCATATGCACAATATCATAAGAAAACACAATACACAGTTATACTAAAAATAAAGGTACTTTATTTTTATGACAATATGCCAAAGTATCTTAGAGTGTACCCTCAGTGAGAGGATAGGAAATATACACAAGATATATATACACAATAGCAAAAATATGCAGTATAGTCTTAGAAAACAGTGCAAACAATGTATAGTTACAATAGGATGCAATGGGGAAACATAGGGATAGGGGCAACACAAACCATATACTCCAAAAGTGTAATGCGAACCACGAATGGACCCCAAACCTATGTGACCTTGTAGAGGGTCACTGGGACTATTAGAAAATAGTGAGAGTTAGAAAAATAACCCTCCCAAGACCCTGAAAAGTGAGTGCCAAGTGCACTAAAGTTCCCCTAAGGACAAAAGAGTCGTGTTAGAGGAATAATGCAGGAAAGACACAAACCAGCAATGCAACAACTGTGGATTTCCAATCTAGGGTACCTGTGGAACAAGGGGACCAAGTCCAAAAGTCACAAGCAAGTCGGAGATGGGCAGATGCCCAGGAAATGCCAGCTACGGGTGCAAAGAAGCTTCAACTGGACAGAAGAAGCTGAGGTTTCTGCAGGAACGAAAAGGGCTAGAGACTTCCCCTTTGGTGGACTGATCCCTCTCGCCTTGGAGAGTCGTGCAGAAGTATTTTCCCGCCGGAAGGACGCCAACAAGCCTTGCTACACGCAAATCGTGCGTTTGGCGTTTTTGGACGCTGCTGGGGCCCAGGAGGGACCAGGAGGTCCCAAATTGGACCTGCAGAGAGAGGGGACGTCAAGCAAGACAAAGAGCCCTCACTGAAGCAGGTAGCACCCGGAGAAGTGCCAGAAACAGGCACTACAAGGATGCGTGAAACAGTGCTCGCTGAAGTTGCACAAAGGAGTCCCACGTCACCGGAGACCAACTTAGAAAGTCGTGCAATGCAGGTTAGAGTGCCGTGGACCCAGGCTTGGCTGTGCACGAAGGATTTCCGCCGGAAGTGCACAGGGGCCGGAGTAGCTGCAAAGTCGCGGTTCCCAGCAATGCAGCCCAGCGAGGTGAGGCAAGGACTTACCTCCACCAAACTTGGGCTGAAGAGTCACTGGACTGTGGGGGTCACTTGGACAGCGTCGCTGGATTCGAGGGACCTCGCTCGTCGTGCTGAGAGGAGACCCAAGGGACAGGTAATGCAGCTTTTTGGTGCCTGCGGTTGCAGGGGGAAGATTCCGTCGACCCACGGGAGATTTCTTCGGAGCTTCTGGTGCAGAGAGGAGGCAGACTACCCCCACAGCATGCACAAGCAGGAAAACAGTCGAGAAGGCGGCAGGATCAGCATTACAGAGTTGCAGTAGTCGTCTTTGCTACTATGTTGCAGGTTTGCAGGCTTCCAGCGCGGTCAGCGGTCGATTCCTTATCAGAAGGTGAAGAGGGAGATGCAGAGGAACTCGGCTGAGCTCATGCATTCGTTATCTACAGTTTCCCCAGAGACAGAGACCCTAAATAGCCAGAAAAGAGGGTTTGGCTACCTAGGAGAGAGGAAAGGCTACTAACACCTGAAGGAGCCTATCAGCAGGAGTCTCTGACATCACCTGGTGGCACTGGCCACTCAGAGCAGTCCAGTGTGCCAGCAGCACCTCTGTTTCCAAGATGGCAGAGGTCTGGAGCACACTGGAGGAGCTCTGGACACCTCCCAGGGGAGGTGCAGGTCAGGGGAGTGGTCACTCCCCTTTCCTTTGTCCAGTTTCGCGCCAGAGCAGGGGCTAAGGGGTCCCTGAACCGGTGTAGACTGGCTTATGCAGAATTGGGCACATCTGTGCCCAACAAAGCATTTCCAGAGGCTGGGGGAGGCTACTCCTCCCCTGCCTTCACACCATTTTCCAAAGGGAGAGGGTGTCACACCCTCTCTCAGAGGAAGTTCTTTGTTCTGCCATCCTGGGCCAGGCCTGGCTGGACCCCAGGAGGGCAGCTGCCTGTCTGAGGGGTTGCAGCAGCAGCAGCTGCAGTGAAACCCCAGGAAGGGCAGTCTGGCAGTACCAGGGTCTGTGCTACAGACCACTGGGATCATGGAATTGTACCAACAATGCCAGGATGGCATAGAGGGGGCAATTCCATGATCATAGACATGTTATATGGCCATATTCGGAGTTACCATGGTGAAGCTACATATAGGTAGTGACCTATATGTAGTGCACGCGTGTAATGGTGTCCCCGCACTCACAAAGTTCAGTGAATTGGCTCTGAACAATGTGGGGGCACCTTGGCTAGTGCCAGGGTGCCCTCACACTAAGTAACTTTGCACCTAACCTTTACCAGGTAAAGGTTAGACATATAGGTGACTTATAAGTTACTTAAGTGCAGTGTAAAATGGCTGTGAAATAACATGGACGTTATTTCACTCAGGCTGCAGTGGCAGGCCTGTGTAAGAATTGTCAGAGCTCCCTATGGGTGGCAAAAGAAATGCTGCAGCCCATAGGGATCTCCTGGAACCCCAATACCCTGGGTACCTCAGTACCATATACTAGGGAATTATAAGGGTGTTCCAGTAAGCCAATGTAAATTGGTAAAAATGGTCACTAGCCTGTCAGTGACAATTTGGAAAGAAATGAGAGAGCATAACCACTGAGGTTCTGATTAGCAGAGCCTCAGTGAGACAGTTAGTCACTACACAGGTAACACATTCAGGCACACTTATGAGCACTGGGGCCCTGGGTTACCAGGGTCCCAGTGACACATACAACTAAAACAACATATATACAGTGAAAAATGGGGGTAACATGCCAGGCAAGATGGTACTTTCCTACACAACCCCCCCCTAAATGAAGGACAATAAGACTAGCCATGACCTGATGAGTCTTCATTGTCTAAGTGGAAATATCTGGAGAGTCCATCTGCATTGGAGTGGCTACTCCCAGGTCTATGTTCCACTGTATAGTCCATTCCCTGTAGGGATATGGACCACCTCAACAATTTAGGATTTTCACCTTTCATTTGTTTTAGCCAAAGTAGAGGTTTGTGGTCTGTCTGAACAATGAAGTGAGTGCCAAACAGGTATGGCCTCAACTTCTTCAGAGCCCAGACCACAGCAAAGGCCTCCCTCTCAATGGCAGACCAACGCTTTTCTCTAGGGGTCAACCTCCTACTAATAAAAGCAACAGGTTGATCCTGGCCCTCAGAATTAAGTTGTGATAGGACTGCCCCTACTCCTAATTCAGATGCATCAGTATGGACATAGAATTTTTTAGAGTAACAAGGGCTTTTCAGGACAGGTGCAGAGCACATGGCCTGCTTCAGCTCCTCAAAAGCTTTCTGACAGCTTGCTGTCCATAATACCTTTTTAGGCATTTTCTTGGATGTGAGGTCATTAAGAGGGGCTGCAATGGAGCCATAGTTCTTAATGAACCTCCTGTAATACCCAGTGAGGCCTAGGAAGGCTCTCACCTGAGTCTGAGTGGTAGGGGGAACCCAATCAATAATAGTTTGGATTTTCCCCTGAAGTGGTGCAATCTGTTCCCCACCAACAAGGTGTCCCAGATAAACCACCTTACCCTGCCCTATCTGGCACTTTGAAGCCTTGATAGTGAGGCCTGCCTTTTGCAGAGCCTCCAAAACTTTCCATAGGTGGACCAGGTGATCATCCCAGCTGGAGCTAAAGACAGCTATATTGTCCAAATATGCTGCACTGAAAGCTTCCAGCCCTTGCAGGACTGTGTTCACCAACCTCTGAAAAGTGGCAGGTGCATTTTTCAAACCAAAAGGCATTACAGTAAACTGGTAATGTCCTCCAATGGTGGAAAATGCAGTCTTAGGTTTAGCATCTTCTGACAATTTGATCTGCCAATACCCTGCAGTCAAATCAAAAGTGCTTAGATACTTGGCAGATGCCAGTCTATCTATAAGCTCATCTGCCCTGGGTATAGGGTGAGCATCAGTTTTGGTTACCAAGTTGAGACCTCTATAGTCTACACAAAACCTAATTTCCTTCTTTCCATCTTTAGAATTGGGTTTTGGTACCAGTACCACAGGAGAAGCCCATGGACTGTCAGAGTGCTCAACCACTCCTAGTTCCAACATTTTCTGAACTTCTTGTTTTATGCAGTCCCTGACATGGTCAGGCTGCCTATAGATCTTACTTTTGACAGGTAAACTGTCTCCAGTATCTATAGTGTGCTCACACCAAGAAGTGGTGCCTGGCACAGTAGAGAAGAGTTCTGAAAATTGTCCTAGGAGATTTATGCAATTGTCTTTCTGCTCAGCAGTAAGACAATCAGCCAAAACTACACCTTCCACAAGAGCATCTTGATCTGTGGAAGAGAAGAGATCAGGTAGAGGATCACTGTCTTCTTCCTGTCCCTCATCTGTTGCCATGAGCAGGGTGAGATCAGCCCTGTCATAGTAGGGTTTCAGGCGGTTGACATGGAGCACCCTAAGGGGACTCCTGGCAGTGCCTAAGTCAACCAAGTAGGTGACTTCACCCTTCTTTTCAACAATTGTGTGGGGTCCACTCCATTTATCTTGGAGTGCTCTTGGGGCCACAGGCTCCAAGACCCACACTTTCTGCCCTGGTTGGTACTGAACCAAAACAGCCTTCTGATCATGCCATTGCTTCTGGAGCTCTTGGCTGGCCTGAAGGTTTTTACTGGCCTTTTTCATGTACTCAGCCATCCTTGATCTGAGGCCAAGTACATAATCCACAATATCCTGCTTAGGAGCTTTTAAAGGTTGTTCCCAACCCTCCTTTACAAGTGTGAGTGGACCCCTCACAGGGTGTCCAAAAAGAAGTTCAAAGGGGCTGAAGCCCACTCCTTTCTGGGGTACCTCCCTGTAGGCAAAAAGGAGGCATGGTAGAAGGATATCCCATCTCCTGCGGAGTTTTTCAGGGAGTCCCATAATCATGCCTTTGAGAGTTTTATTAAATCTCTCCACCAGTCCATTTGTTTGTGGATGATAGGGTGTTGTGAACTTGTAAGTTACACCACACTCCTTCCACATGGCCTTTAAGTATGCAGACATGAAATTGCTTCCTCTGTCTGATACTACTTCCTTTGGGAAGCCCACCCTGGAAAATATTCCCAGGAGGGCCTTTGCCACTGCAGGAGCTGTAGTGGTCCTTAAAGGAATAGCTTCAGGATATCTTGTGGCATGGTCCACTACCACCAAGATAAACCTATTGCCTGAAGCAGTAGGGGGGTCAAGGGGGCCAACTATGTCAACCCCTACCCTTTCAAAGGGAACCCCAACCACAGGCAGTGGGATAAGGGGTGCCTTTGGAGTGCCACCTGTTTTGCCACTGGCTTGACAGGTTTCACAGGACTTACAAAATTCCTTTGTGCCCTCAGACATCCTAGGCCAATGAAACAATGGTACCAATCTGTCCCAAGTTTTCATTTGACCCAGGTGCCCAGCTAAGGGAATGTCATGTGCCAGTGTTAGGAGGAACTTTCTGTACTCCTGAGGAATCACTAATCTCCTGGCAGCTCCAGGTTTAGGATCCCTATGCTCAGTGTACAAGAGGTTGTCCTCCCAGTAAACTCTGTGAGAGTCACTGACATCCCCATTAGCCTGTTTGACAGCTTGCTGTCTGAGACCCTCTAATGTGGGACAGGTTTGCTGTGCCACACTCAGCTCCTCCCTGGCAGGCCCCCCTTCACCCAAAAGCTCAGCAGTGTCTGCTTCCAGCTCCTCTGGTGTAGGTTCTGCACAGGGAGGGAATTCTTCTTCCTCAGAAGTTGAATCCACTGTAGAGGGAGGGATAGTAGGAAGTGGTTTGCTTCTACTAGCCCTAGCTTTAGGGAGCACTTGGTCCATTGTTCCAGGATCCAAGCTTCCCTGTCCTTTTTGCTTTTTGGCCTGAGCCCTTGTCAAAGCAAAAATATGCCCTGGAATGCCCAGCATTGCTGCATGGGCCTCCAACTCCACATCTGACCAAGCTGATGTCTCCAAATCATTCCCTAATAGACAGTCTACAGGTAAATCTGAAGCTACCACAACTTTCTTTGGACCAGTTACCCCCCCCCAGTTGAGATTTACAACAGCCATGGGGTGGCTTTGTGTTATGTTGTGAGCATCGGTTACTTGGTACTGGTGTCCAAGTATGTGTTGTTCAGGGTGCACCAGTTTCTCAATCACCATTGTGACACTGGCACCTGTGTCCCTGTAGGCCTGGACCTCAACACCATTTATTAGGGTTAGTTGCTTGTACTTCTCCAAGTTATGGGGGCAAGCAACCAAAGTGGCTAAATCAATAGCCCCTTCAGAGACTAAAGTAGCCTCTGTGGTCTCCCTAATTAGACCAACCCCAACTAAATTACCAAAAGTGAGCCCAGCTACTCCCTTGGATTGGCTATTAGTAGGTTTGCTCCCACCACCACTGCTATTAGTAGGGACACTAGGTGTAGCAGTAGGGGTTGTAGTGGTAGGAGCTGTGGTGCCTTTCTTTGGACAACTGGGATCTGTTGTCCAATGGCCTTTTATTTTACATAAATAGCACCATGGTTTCTTTTCCTTGTTCTGATTAAAGGAGGATTTGGGCCCACCACCCCCACCAGAGTGTTTTTGTGGGCCTGATGAAGACTCATTTTTAGATTTGTCCCCACCCTTGTCAGAAGACTTACCATCCTTCTTTTTGTTGCCATCTTTGTCACCCCCTGTATGAACTTTTCTGTTCACTCTTGTTCTGACCCATTTGTCTGCCTTCTTTCCCAATTCTTGGGGAGAGGTCAGATCAGAGTCCACCAAGTACTGGTGCAACAAATCAGACACACAATTATTAAGAATATGCTCTCTCAGGATTAAGTTATACAGGCTGTCATAATCAGTAACTTTACTGCCATGTAACCACCCCTCCAAGGCCTTCACTGAATGGTCAATGAAATCAACCCAGTCTTGTGAAGACTCCTTTTTGGTCTCTCTGAACTTTATCCTGTACTGTTCAGTGGTTAAGCCATAACCATCCAGGAGTGCATTCTTAAGAACTTGGAAATTATTGGCATCATTTTCTTTTACAGTAAGGAGCCTATCCCTACCTTTTCCACTAAATGATGGCCATAGGATAGCAGCCCACTGCTTTTGAGGGACATCATGTACAGCACAGGCCCTCTCAAGTGCAGCAAACCACTTGTTAATGTCATCCCCCTCCTTATAAGGGGGAACTATCTTGTGCAGATTCCTGGAATCATGCTCTTTTGCAGGATGACTATGGGGAATACTGCTCCTGCCACCATGGGTATCTAAACCCAACTTCTGTCTTTCCCTCTCTATTTCTAAAGACTGTCTATCCAAATCCAGCTGTTGCTTCTTGAGCTTCAGTCTGGTTTGTTCCACTCTCAATCTATTGAGCTCCCTTTCTAACAATCTGTCATCAGGGTGGGTGGGAGGGACATTTCTAGATACAGAGGTATGATGGGAATGAACAGAAGGAGACCTGTCCCTTACAGAGGGCACCCTAACAGCTTGGCTACCAGCATAATGTGAGAGCACACCATCAGTATGGTGTGATTCAACCTCTGTACCAACTATGCTAGACTGTCTAGTAATGGGCAGGCTGAGAAGTTTATTTCCTGAACCTTTTCCTGGGGGAGTCCCTGGATCAGATTGAGAACCATTAGCTACTTTTTCTACAGATTGGGCACTTATGGCCTTATCCTGTACTCTAAGCATATTAATTAACAGTTCTAAGGAAGGATTCTTCCCTACACTCGAACCTCTCTCTATGCAGAGACTCCTTGCTCCTTTCCAGCTAAGGTGATCATATGCAAGTTTGGACAGTTCAACATTTTTTCCTGTGCCAGACATTTTTTAGAGAGAGTTAAAGTGATAGAAAAAGAGAAAAAAGTTTTCAGAACTTTTTGGAAAGACAGAAAAAACTTTTTAAACTTTTAAGAACTTTTTGAAAGTTTAGAAGTACTTTTCAGCACTTAGAAAAGAGTGAAAAGAGGAAATGCAAAACTTTTTGGCTATGTGTATATACACTGACCTTGTTTTGTATATTTTTCTCTTATGAAAAGTACAATGACAAGAGTGGTAAGTAGTCTCAAGCACTTATCCCACCACTGCACAACCAATGTAGGAGGCTGGACTGGCTTGTAGTGAGTACCAAGGGGTACTTGCACCTTGCACCAGGCCCAGTTATCCCTTATTAGTGTATAGGGTGTCTAGCAGCTTAGGCTGATAGATAATGGTAGCTTAGCAGAGCAGCTTAGGCTGAACTAGGAGACGTGTGAAGCTACTACAGTACCACTTAGTGTCATATGCACAATATCATAAGAAAACACAATACACAGTTATACTAAAAATAAAGGTACTTTATTTTTATGACAATATGCCAAAGTATCTTAGAGTGTACCCTCAGTGAGAGGATAGGAAATATACACAAGATATATATACACAATAGCAAAAATATGCAGTATAGTCTTAGAAAACAGTGCAAACAATGTATAGTTACAATAGGATGCAATGGGGAAACATAGGGATAGGGGCAACACAAACCATATACTCCAAAAGTGGAATGCGAACCACGAATGGACCCCAAACCTATGTGACCTTGTAGAGGGTCGCTGGGACTATTAGAAAATAGTGAGAGTTAGAAAAATAACCCTCCCCAAGACCCTGAAAAGTGAGTGCCAAGTGCACTAAAGTTCCCCTAAGGACAAAAGAGTTGTGTTAGAGGAATAATGCAGGAAAGACACAAACCAGCAATGCAACAACTGTGGATTTCCAATCTAGGGTACCTGTGGAACAAGGGGACCAAGTCCAAAAGTCACAAGCAAGTCGGAGATGGGCAGATGCCCAGGAAATGCCAGCTGCGGGTGCAAAGAAGCTTCGACTGGACAGAAGAAGCTGAGGTTTCTGCAGGAACGAAAAGGGCTACAGACTTCCCCTTTGGTTGACGAATCCCTCTCGCCTTGGAGAGTTGTGCAGAAGTGTTTTCCCGCCAGAAGGACGCCAACAAGTCTTGCTACACGCAAATCGTGCGTTTGGTGTTTTTGGACGCTGCTGGGGCCCAGGAGGGACCAGGAGGTCGCAAATTGGACCTGCAGAGAGAGGGGACGTCGAGCAAGACAAAGAGCCCTCACTGAAGCAGGTAGCACTCGGAGAAGTGCCAGAAACAGGCACTACGAGGATGCGTGAAACGGTGCTTGCCGAAGTTGCACAAAGGAGTCCCACGTCGCCGGAGACCAACTTAGAAAGTCGTGCAATGCAGGTTAGAGTGCCGTGGACCCAGGCTTGGCTGTGCATGAAGGATTTCCGCCGGAAGTGCACAGGGGCCGGAGTAGCTGCAAAGTCGCGGTTCCCAGCAATGCAGCCCAGCGAGGTGAGGCAAGGACTTACCTCCACCAAACTTGGGCTGAAGAGTCACTGGACTGTGGGGGTCACTTGGACAGCGTCGCTGGATTCGAGGGACCTCGCTCGTCGTGCTGAGAGGAGACCCAAGGGACCGGTAATGCAGCTTTTTGGTGCCTGCGGTTGCAGGGGGAAGATTCCGTCGACCCACGGGAGATTTCTTCGGAGCTTCTGGTGCAGAGAGGAGGCAGACTACCCCCACAGCATGCACAAGCAGGAAAACAGTCGAGAAGGCGGCAGGATCAGCGTTACAGAGTTGCAGTAGTCGTCTTTGCTACTATGTTGCAGGTTTGCAGGCTTCCAGCGCGGTCAGCGGTCGATTCCTTATCAGAAGGTGAAGAGGGAGATGCAGAGGAACTCGGCTGAGCTCATGCATTCGTTATCTACAGTTTCCCCAGAGACAGAGACCCTAAATAGCCAGAAAAGAGGGTTTGGCTACCTAGGAGAGAGGAAAGGCTACTAACACCTGAAGGAGCCTATCAGCAGGAGTCTCTGACGTCACCTGGTGGCACTGGCCACTCAGAGCAGTCCAGTGTGCCAGCAGCACCTCTGTTTCCAAGATGGCAGAGGTCTGGAGCACACTGGAGGAGCTCTGGACACCTCCCAGGGGAGGTGCAGGTCAGGGGAGTGGTCACTCCCCTTTCCTTTGTCCAGTTTCGCGCCAGAGCAGGGGCTAAGGGGTCCCTGAACCGGTGTAGACTGGCTTATGCAGAATTGGGCACATCTGTGCCCAACAAAGCATTTCCAGAGGCTGGGGGAGGCTACTCCTCCCCTGCCTTCACACCATTTTCCAAAGGGAGAGGGTGTCACACCCTCTCTCAGAGGAAGTTCTTTGTTCTGCCATCCTGGGCCAGGCCTGGCTGGACCCCAGGAGGGCAGCTGCCTGTCTGAGGGGTTGGCAGCAGCTGCAGTGAAACCCCAGGAAGGGCAGTCTGGCAGTACCAGGGTCTGTGCTACAGACCACTGGGATCATGGAATTGTACCAACAATGCCAGGATGGCATAGAGGGGGCAATTCCATGATCATAGACATGTTATATGGCCATATTCGGAGTTACCATGGTGAAGCTACATATAGGTAGTGACCTATATGTAGTGCACGCGTGTAATGGTGTCCCCGCACTCACAAAGTTCAGTGAATTGGCTCTGAACAATGTGGGGGCACCTTGGCTAGTGCCAGGGTGCCCTCACACTAAGTAACTTTGCACCTAACCTTTACCAGGTAAAGGTTAGACATATAGGTGACTTATAAGTTACTTAAGTGCAGTGTAAAATGGCTGTGAAATAACGTGGACGTTATTTCACTCAGGCTGCAGTGGCAGGCCTGTGTAAGAATTGTCAGAGCTCCCTATGGGTGGCAAAAGAAATGCTGCAGCCCATAGGGATCTCCTGGAACCCCAATACCCTGGGTACCTCAGTACCATATACTAGGGAATTATAAGGGTGTTCCAGTAAGCCAATGTAAATTGGTAAAAATGGTCACTAGCCTGTCAGTGACAATTTGGAAAGAAATGAGAGAGCATAACCACTGAGGTTCTGATTAGCAGAGCCTCAGTGAGACAGTTAGTCACTACACAGGTAACACATTCAGGCACACTTATGAGCACTGGGGCCCTGGGTTACCAGGGTCCCAGTGACACATACAACTAAAACAACATATATACAGTGAAAAATGGGGGTAACATGCCAGGCAAGATGGTACTTTCCTACAATAGACCCCTTCAGAATCCAACACTTTTCCCACATTGCTTGGTTTAGAGTTGGAATGGCAAATCTCACCTTGTGCAGGGTCCAAAGTTTTCCATAACTTTGCTTAATTTGGGTGGGAATACAACTATACTCCTTCTTGGGTCCATAACTTTCCCCATTGTTGTTTATTTTGCAGTGGGAAAAGTAATTGTAATTACCATCCGAGTCCAACATTTCACAAGTGTTACATACTTTGAGGTGGGTGTATTAAATCTGATCACCCAGAGCCCAACACTTTCACAGATATTGCTTAGTTTGTAGTGGGAATAGTACATCTGCCTTACAGAGTTCAACATTGTCCACATTGTTACTTAGATTGAAGTGGGATTAATAAATCTGACTTCAATAGCAGCAGGACTGAAATTAGAATATTAAATCTAACCACCCTAAATATGTGTTAATTTATTTCAAATTAAAGTTAGTAAAACAGTCTTTTTACATTTTTATAGATTTAAAGCAAATTATTTTTCAGTTTTAAATTTTGAAAAATACATTTAGTTATGAAGATAATAATTGTATTTTTATTTTCAGACACATACATAATTATAAAAATATTGTATTTTTTTCATTGATCTGTTAAGTAAACTGAATTTTTTTTAGTGTAAGAAAGATTTCTTATCTTTTATTATTTGTAATGTTAAATACACATTTTAAATAATATTTATTTTTATTTATATAATATATATTTGTAAATATATTGCAACTTTTGTAAATGTATAATCTATTTCAAATAAATATATTTAATGTTAGTATAGTATATTAGCATAATTTTGTTGTGCTTCTTATTGTTATTTTTGTTAATACTAATGATAATTTTAAAGCTCGATATTATTGACATTTACAGTATTGTATTAGATATATATTTTAACTTTAGGTATTTTTGTAGGATATTTCAAAATCAATATTTGTGTTTTTTTAATTATTGGATTCACAGTAGTTTAGAAGGGAATAATTTGGCCACCATATTTTGGTAAGTCAATATTTATGTTGTTGATAATAAGAACTATAATCATTTTGTGCTAACACACCCATAAAGTAGGTCTGTGCTGATAACTGATTGTGACTATGTTAGTACAAAAACCATGTCAAATACATCAGGATGGTATAACCCTATTTTCAATACAGTAGAAAGGGGGTTCCAATTGCAAGATCTTTGACAAATGTCAAAAGAAGGGGTTTTACATTATGAAGTCTCTAACAAATACAAGAGGAAGTGAGTTTACACTAAATGTCTGTGACAAAAAAAACATGGTAGGGGGCTTTACACTGTTTAAGACTGAGACACCTGCTTTCATCAATATCTACAACATTTCTTTATTGGGCATTTTACACTAAATGCTAATCAGAAGCAGAGCCATGCTTTAAGATACATATTTAAGGAAGTGTAGAAGATAGATAAGGAGTGATGCCCAAGTAGTTCTTCAATAGTCCATAATTTGAATCACCCGTATACAGGTTTGTTCAGTCTACAGTTTTCACAAACACAAACAAAGAAAATACGTAATAATAAACTGTGACAGGGTATATACCATCATGGAACTCAGAGTACAGTAAGTAAAGAAAATTAATGTCCTATGTGGAGCTCAGGTTATTTAGGCCCGTATTTATACTTTTTGACGCTAAACTGCGCTAACGCAGTTTAGCGTCAACATTTTTTGCGCCGGCTAACGCCATTCTGAAGCACCATGCGGGCGCCGTATTTATTGAATGGCGTTAGCCGGCGCAAGCAGACCGGCGCTGCCTGGTGTGCGTGGAAAAATACCACGTACACCAGGCAGCGCCGGCGTAGGGAAAAATGGCGTTAGGGCGTCTTAAAAATGGTGCAAGTCAGGTTGACGCAAAAAATCGCCTCCACCCGATTTGCGCCATTTTTAACGACGCCCAGACGCCATTTACATGACTCCTGTCTTAGTAAAGACAGGAGTCATGCCCCCTTGCCCAATGACCATGCCCAGGGGACTTATGTCCCCTGGGCATGGTCATTGGGCATTGAGGCATGTAGGGGGGCACAAATCAGGCCCCCCTATGCCAAAAAAAAATATAAAAAAAAATATATATATACTTACCTGGACTTACCTGAATGTCCCTGGGGTGGGTCCCTCCATCCTTGGGTGTCCTCCTGGGGTGGGCAAGGGTGGCAGGGGGGGTCCCTGGGGGCATGGGAGGGCAGCTGTGGGCTTATTTTGAGCCCACAGGTCCCTTAACGCCTGCCCTGACCCAGGCGTTAAAAAGAGGCGCAAATGCGGGTTTTTTTGCCCCGCCCACTCCCGGGTGTGATTTTTGCCCAGGAGTATAAATACGACGCATTTGCGGCGCAGTCATTTTTTGGGACGGGAACACCTACCTTGCATCTCATTAACGCAAGGAAGGCGTTCACGCAAAAAAATGACGCTCTTTACTCATACTTTGGCGCTAGACGCGTCTAACGCCAAAGTATAAATATGGCGTTAGTTTTGCGCCGAATTTGCGTCGAAAAAAACGACACAAATTTGGCGCAAACGGAGTATAAATATGCCCCTTAATGTCTGTCCGGTTGATCCAGAAGATGATAGATTATCTGTTCATGGGCATCAACAATGGACATGTCATCCTTCCAGTGAGCATGTGTAGAAGGTTTTTTGCTTCTAGCATTTTAGGATTGCAATTTTGGTCAACACCAGGGCATCATCTTACTGGCATTTGTTGCGATTGGTAATGTTGAGGATGGTAAAGGGGCTATGTAGAAAGATTTGTTCTATTGTAGGGGGTGAAGTTCATTGCCATGGTCTTGATCATAGTAGTTAGGTCCCAGCAAGGAAGGATTGAAGGAAGACACAAGAATGTATGTGGTGTAGAATATCACTGTCTCAGTGATTTCATCTCCAGCAGGCGTATGAAGTGGTTAGGTTTGCTCTGTGTAATTTCTGCGAAGTCCAGTGCCAGTCATGTAAAAGCTCAAAAAGCCGAGTTTGAGCCTCACCTCTCTTTGGTCTCTATTGTGTGAGTCTAGAAATATGATCCAGTCAGAATTTTTTTCTGTCCTAGTGAACAATTTCTTTTGCATGAAGAGTCAAGGGGGGGAAGAGTGACGTTCTTCGATAAGAGTTTCGTAGAGTCCTGAGACCACTCCCCTGAGGGAGAGCCAGCATTTCAGAAAGCCATTGATCCCTGATTGAGGAAGAGGGCTCGATTATGGTGTTAAAGCTTACAGACGGGATGACTGACAGAATATCAGAAATAAAAATATACCGTGGACAGAATATTGTGTCAAAAATTATTGAGGACAAAAATATTGAGAAGGCAATTGCAAATAGGTAAGTATATATTTACTGTTCTCAACTTCACATCTACATGCCTCAAAAATATATATATGATCAAGGCACATATATGGAGTAATATATGGTAAAGCTTTGCTTACTAATAGAAACATACCTTCACAATATTTTTGTCCTCTATATTTTTGACACAATATTTTGGCCACACAATATTTTTTTCTGATATTTTGTCTAAACACCTGCAAAAGACTATGATTCAGTTGGACATAACTCAATTGTTGCTGTGGATCAAGACGGAACCCTTCCTGCAGCTTTTCAAAGGATTAAATGTCAGCATCCAGCATGAGTTGATCTAATATAAGTATACACTTACTGGACCATGCTGGCCAATGAACCATTTCACCACCAATCTGCATAGCTGTGGTATTCCAGACTGGGGCATTGTCATGATGGTAAGCATGGCATACAGTTTTTTGTATGTTATCTCCCAGACCCGAGACATCACATTAAGCAGTGAATGTTTCTTGGATTCTTCTGAGGTAGTTGACCTATAAAGCACAGCGAATCGGGCAGCCCCCGCCGGGAAACTCTGTTCAAAGGGCCTCATTATGAGTTTGCTGGTCCATGGAGTGCCAAACTTGCAGTGGCGGTTGGAGTGCTGCACTACTGGTGGTCTGACTGCCATATTAGGATCCTGAAGGACAGACCGCTGGAAGACCACAGCCCAACAGGTTGGCGGCGGTCAATGTCATGATCAGGCATGGCGGTGCCCATGGCGGCACCGCCAGGCTGATCACGACTCCACTTTCCGGCAGCCTTTCTGTGGCAGTTGCACCACCACAGAAAGGCTGGCAGAATGGTAGTGCTGGGGGCCACAGGGAGGCACCTGCACAGCCCATGACCATGTCGTGAGCAGTGCAGGGACCCCCCTACCAGCACCCTCAGAATGCGCACTGTCTACTATGCAGACATTGTGCATTCCAAGGGTGCTGGTGTGCCGAGGCCAATGCCACAGAACTGTTTTCACCGGTCAGCCCAGTCGAAATACTGTAATACAACAGGGGTGAGGTCACCGCATTGAGGGCAGCCTTTCCCCCACCGTATTGGCTGTCTGGGTGGCAATGCCACCAAGATCGTAATCAGACCCTTAGGCCCTGATTGCGATCTTGGCGAATGGAATACTCCATCACTAATGTGACGGATGTTCAGTCCACCGTATTACGATCTCCATAGAATATAATGGAATATTCATCTGCCAAGATCGTAATCAGGCCTTTCGTCTTCAAGATGTTTCTGTTACAGCAGGCTGCTGTAGTTAAATCATAGTGAAAGAGAATCCTCAGATATTTGATGATGGTAGGCTACCATTGGCACTGGAATCCTTGCAACACATTGGGAGGGGGTGTACGGTTATGGGGTAGGGCTATGCTCATTCCCCAGTTCATTGTGCAGCCAAAGAGATGGCCAAAGGCCTCCATCACCTCTAGAAGAGCAAGAAAGGATGTATCTGTATCTCTCAGTGGCATTAAAATGTGAGCTGCAAACATGATTGGCTTACTTAGCCAACATACTGGAGGCACATGTTGCCCGACTCTTTTGCATGTTCTTAGAGAACTCCTTTCTCAATCCCCAACAGGAAGGATTTCAGCCTTCCCACTCTACGGAAACTGTTATTCTCTCCGTAATTGATGACATGAGAGAAGAAGCAGACAAAGGGGTGGGGCCAGGAACTGGTCCTGTTAGATATATATGCGGCGTTTGACACAGTAGATCATGATATATTAATCGAGTGTGTCAAGGCCGCAGGTTTGCAAGGATCTGCTTTAGAGTGGATCCTGTCCTTCCTCTCTGGTCGTTCACAATCTGTACGTCCCACCCCTTTTTCTCGCCAAGGGTAGAACTCAACTGCGGAGTACAACAGGGGCCTTCTCTGTCCCCCCATCTTCTCAACCTTTATATCTGCCCGCTATTCTGTACCTTACAGGGACAGGGGATGAAGATATACAACTATGCCTATGACATGCAGTTGCTCTTCAGCATCGATGACAAAACAGAATCTACAGAATTCTTTTGAAGCAACATGTGGTACTTCAGTGACTGAATGAATTGTCTTTAGTTAAAGATGAATTCGGATAAAACTGAAATTGTGACAATCAAAAACTGCATAACTGGAATCCTCCCATTTGGCAAGTGGAGATGGGTGCCCCTCCCTCCACCAAAAAAGTGGTCAAGAGCCTTGGGATAATCATAGATGAAGATCTATCAATGAAGCCTCAGATAGCCGCAGTAACCTCATCTTGCTTTTTCCGGCTCTGGAAAATTAAAAAATTGAGGTCATCATTCAGATTATAATTGCCTTGGTCATATCCCATGTGCAAACTCACTCTACCTGGGACTTCCAAAGGGACTGAGTCAGAGGTTACAGATGATTCAAACCCAGGTTGCAAGGCTGGCTTGGAGCCAGCCTAGATACTGTCTCACCAAACCTCTGATGGCAAAATTAAATTGGCTGCCAGTCACCCAGAGGACTTTGTTCAAAATGGGGTGTATTATTTTCAAATCTCACCATGGCAAAACTCCTGCCTTTGTGACCTCTAGAATCCAGAACTATACCCCCACACGTTATTTTAGATCAGCTCATCAAAATTTGCTAGAGGTTCCCAAGTATAATAAAAAGAGATTGTTTGGTACAAGGTTTATCACGATTGCCTCAAACATATGGAATTCCTTTCCCCAACATATCAGAGGCACAACTTCCTATGGAAGATTCAGGACCTCGCTAAAAATATGGCTCTTTAGACAGGCCTACAGATAAGCTCTGAGTCCCCTGCTTCTTCTGACTCAGCGCCATGAAACGGTTTTTGGTGTAAATGCGCTTAATAACTACATTGTAACATAACATAACATAAAAAGAGCAGTTTGATTTCGCCAGCCCCATAGGGATCTCTGTTATTCAATCAGTTGACCTGATTATAATCACCAGAATCATTCACAAGCGAGAGTACCACTTTTTGTTCGTGGTCTTTATTCACCTGCCAAATTATATGGGAAAGCAGTCATATGTGATTGGTGGATGACCTCCTGTGGACAAATCCGATTTGAGATTTATGTATCAGAGCAGAGATGTACCTTTTAAGTCTAGTGGCAAGTGGCCAATATATAGTCCATGTTGATTAGGAAGACAGGTCTGCAGCTATCTCATCCTGCAAGTCCTTGCCTGGTTTGCAAAGAGGGATAATTGCAGATTCATTGATCTCTGGGCATGGGAGGCTGTGTCTCTCATGTCTTTGTACACCTTGCTTAAGAGCGGGGCCACTATCTTGGTATTAATTTTACAGTACTTGATGAGAAAACCATCCTTATCACAGGATTTCCCTGAGGTCATGGCCTTGATGGCATCTGATATCTCTTCTCTGAGATGATAGCCGAATCTTTCATGTTTCTCAGCTACCGCCTTCAAGAATAGGAGTTGTTGCAGTACCTTAGAGTCTTTTTTATGCATGCTTAGTCTCATGCATGCAAGAAACCAGAGCGCTGCCCGGCTCACAGTAGAAGAAGGAGGCAGAGTCTATGGGAGTGGGTTATCATCTCCTGTGCCACTACACTGCAGAAACACCTGTGAAATAAGGGGGCAGTCAAGTCCTGTACAAAATAGTCTTCTGTATTGATAATAATGTGTTTGTGTAGGAAAGATTTACTATACGGGACCAGGATCCAGTGTAGGCATCATGGTAGCGCCCTGCTACCGGGAGATGATATCGAAGATGGCCAAGCCCAATCCAAGATGCTGCCAGGAACAGGAGCAGACGTCAGGACCCAAAGGTGAAAAAGAGCTGGTATACAGCAGTGGGAGTGGTTGCTGGTCCCTTGGTGTGGAGTTGAATGCATAGGCTAGGTAGCGTGCCTCTGAGAAGAGGGGGGTAGGAGCCAGGACAAGCCGCTGAGCCCTGGGAATGGAGGATGGGGTAGGAGGACGGCTTACTGGGAAATGAAAAGTGCTAGCAGAATCCACTCATGTGTGGTACAGTGTGCCTTCTGGATACAAAGGGAAGGCATAAAGGGGAATCAAAGGGAAGGTCCAAGGTGTGCGGCTGTGACTCCTGTTAAAGGCTAGTTGGATGGGCTGCCTGGCCGAGACCCACCACTAGCCCTTCAGTGGGATATTGATGGTAATTTCAACTGGCGAGAGCTGGTCTGTCGTAAAGATAGGCAAGTAAGGAAGACACCATGTACGCCGTTGTACATGCGGGTATGAACTGAATACAGGTCTGGATTAGCAGAGCTGGTCTAGAAAACCACCATGCTGTACAGGGTTTGGCTCTGCTGCCATCCCCGCCCCCCCACACTCCGAAAATCCCGTCCCCCGAAAACCCAGGCCCACCTCCTCCACTTCCATCAATTTTAAATTCTTTAGGTACTGGAAGGGTATGGTTTTCATGTGTATTATCCAAAAGAGTTGTAAAAAGCAGTATTACATATTTTTCTCCATTCATATGTTGACCTTATTAGTAAGTATTTGCAGGCATTTGATTGGTCAGCAGTTTATAGTTCTGCTTCACAAGGAGTTCCATTGCAGTGCATACACATAAAGGCCCTCATTCTGACCCTGGCGGTTCCCTACCGCCAGGGCCAACGGGGGCGGGAGCACCACCGACAGGCCGGCGGTGCTCCCTTGGTCATTCTGACCGCGGCGCTTTGGCCGCGGTCAGAACGGGAAAACCGGCGGTCTCCCGCCGGTTTTCCACTGACCCGTAGAATCCTCCAAGGCGGCGCAGCTCGCTGCGCCGCCGAGGGGATTCTGACCCCCCCTACCGCCATCCTGTTCATGGCGGGAAAGCCGCCATGAACAGGATGGCGGTAGGGGGGGTCGCAGGGCCCCTGGGGGCCCCTGCCGTGCCCATGCCCATGGCATGGGCACGGCAGGGGCCCCCTAACAGGGCCCAACTAGGCTTTTCAGTGTCTGCGATGCAGACACTGAAAAGCGCGACGGGTGCTGCTGCACCCGTCGCACGCCTTCCACTCCGCCGGCTCGATTCCGAGCCGGCTTCCTTGTGGAAGGTGCTTTCCCGCTGGGCCGGCGGGCGATCTGAATCAGATCGCCCGCCGGCCCAGCGGGAAAGTCAGAATACCCCTCGTGGTCAATTGACCGCGGGGCGGTATTCAGGCGGATTCCGACGGGCGGGCGGCAACCGCCGCCCGCCTAGGTCTGAATGACCACCAAAATGTTCATGTAGTGCAATAGAATCCTAGTGAGTTAATTATGAAATATACAAAAAATCATTTTTTCATGTCTCATAGGCTACTAATAACATGACTAGCTCCACTCGATAGGACTTACGGAAGATTCCATTCATTAAACAAGGCTGCTGCATTTAATCTTTATGATGAGGCCACCAAGAACTCTAGTGGTGAAAGCTTTAAGATGTTCAATAACCTAGTCAGACCCTTTCCATTTAATCCAGTACTCCCTCTTTAGAGCTTGTGAATCTTTAAATGCATTCTCAGCTTTCACAACTAAAAACATATTATCTTCTTTTAATCCCAAAGTTTTCATATTGTCTCCTGATACCCTTGCGATTCATGACGAGAAGCCAGAGAGTGGTACTCTTTCTGAACTTCAGACTTAGCAAGACTAAGGTTGTCCTCCTGACCTCTAAATTGGGGTCACATGTATACCCATATCAGTCAAGTGTCTATCATCTGGGCATTGATATTATCGCTCTGTCTTTTCCTTTTTTCCAGAGCTACTGTTGCTAATAATATGCCTATTCCTGCCCCTGTTAAAAAACATGATGGCTGCCCCTACTATCAAGGCCAGACTAACCTTACCAGGCATCCGGTGTTTCCCCCAGAGGCTAGAAGGGTGGGGGCTGTTTTGTGGGGGGAAGGTTTGCAGCAGTGCTGCAATACCATCCCCCCAACCATTCCATTGCACCACTTTGTAACCCATTGCACCTCTTTGTAACCCTTTGCTCCACATTATGCATGGGCCATGCATAATGTTTACAAAGGGGGCATTCCGGTGCAAGGAGGCCTGTAAAAATGGCACAATTCAATCTACAAGATTTCATTGCACCATTTTTGGTGTCAATTTTAGTGCCTGCTGAAAGCAAGAATTAAAAGGAAGCACCTATTGTAATCAATGGACCTCCTTGCACTTTGCTCCACTAGCATCAAAAATGTTTACGCTTGTGTAGCAAAGCGCCATAATAGTGTCAAAAATGTTGACGCTACTGTTCCTAATACCGCCATGGTGTGTCGTATCATAAATATGGCACACACATTGAGGTGTTGGGGGGGCGGGTGCAAGAAAAGTGGCACTGAATTGGATGCAGAGCCACTTTTCTTAAATTCGGCCCTGTGTTTTGAAATGTGTTCTGAGTTTAAAAGCACCCGCTGCAGAGTTTGTTGTATAACCAGCAATTTTCAGGCAACAATAAAAGTGTCAAGATATCTTTGGTGATTAAGTTTCTGCTGGAGAGAGATCAGAGCTTTCTCTAGTGGCAGTTTTGAATCATCATAAAGAAGTGCAGAAGTTTAATATGCCTGCTGCAAAGAAGTGTACCATGCAGATCACAGAACTGTATTTTATTTACATAGCTCTGTGGGTAATGGCTTCTGTCACAGAGATCCTTTAATTACTTGCAGTTCAAAAGTGGCAAACGTAATATAGAGTAGTGAGCTATGGACTGCCATCAAAGAGCTTCATGCAAACTGCATCTTACAGGTTAGGAAGTTATGTTTTTATCCTAGTCTTTCATTGTACTAATGTTGCTAAAAAGGGTTTGTTTGAGTAGAAATAAATTGTTATTAGTAAAGTCAACCCCAACCACTGTGGTATGTTTTAAATCTTGAGTTTGTGCTTCTCCAGAAAAATGCCCAATTATAATTGTTTAAGTGTCTGGGTATCCTGGTGCACTGTGACTATGCTTTAAAAGCTAATGCAACTGAATATATAATGCAAAATATGTTTGAGAATACACCATCTTTACCATGTTTCCCAAACTTTTCTTGGATCGAGAACACCACCCCCTCCTTGTAACGGTAGGCTTGCTTGATGTGCTTGCTCACTGTACACCTTAAGGGAACTGGTCTTACAAAAATTCCCAAGGCTGCTTTGGATCCCAGACGTCCCAGCCTGCTATAACTAGCAATCTCTGTCCTGTTTCTCTGCTGTCTTTCGTGGATAAAGTTGCAGAAAGATAAGTAAATAAAAAACTTTATTTATTCAGTAACAACAATTCCATGTTTGAACAGTCTGGATTTCGAGATTTTTTAGCATATAGGTTTCTTTAGTTCCTGTGAAGGACCAGCTACTGGTGATCCTCGATGGGGAATGCATGGCAGGCTTTATTCTATTGGATCTCGTGGCAGCCTTTGATACTATACGCCAGGCAGTATATACCAGATTACAAGAGGCAGTTATAAGAAGGGCAGCTCTTGACTAGATCTCTTCTTTTCTTCGAGATCACATCCAAACAATTACTAGCTCTCCTCATCAATTCACATTTTTGTACGTATTTTGTGTTGAATATTAAGTGTACAAAAGTAGCAATTAAATTATTGTTCATTCAAAATACAATGTTCCTAAAAGAATAGGGTATTTTACTCCATATTATTACCCCTCCCCAGCTTGCTGTCATTATTTCACTTGTACTTTTGTGATAATGAATGGAAGCAGCATCTGTAGGATCAGTCATACAAAGCACCATTGGGGGTGGCGGGTGCATTAGTTTTTGCAATCTTTGTCCATATAGTTCCATGCTGACTGCCACACTGCTAGAAAGTCACCTTTGACTTTGTGTAGGTGTCCAGCTAGGCGTCCCATCGCAGTCATGATCCATACTTTAATGACTACATATGCATTATCATACTCATTCTTTATCGTGACATTTTCTGCTTCCATTTGCCTGCTATTATTCGCCGATGAGGACATTGCAACCACTCCCTCATTTGCAGATTAAAGTTTCATTCCCAGAACTTACATTTTGGAACCATAATATCACTTTTATTGCTAACAGCACTTCATTTCAATGGAATACCATTATTGGCCGAGGTCATCTCTAGATCCACAAGGCCTCCAACTCTAGTTCCACATTGTCTCCAGGACACTCCCCTACATAAATTACTAAGCATCAGGTACCTGTGCACCATTATTTTAAGTTGTGCTTCCTTGTGCAATATGGATTTATTAAATGTCGCCTTACCTCTCCAATGATCTAACCATTTGTACTCTGACATTTCCCTGCTTTGCAGTTCATAACCACTTCTATATGTACCCTGTTTTTGTAGCGTTGTTGACTTTCTCTCAAGAGCTTGTAAATACTGCTCCTTTAAATCTGTTCATTGGATCTACACATTTCTCAAATTCCATTAGTTGCCCTCATTACTGTTAGCTTGTTGGAAAGGTAAGTCGCTCAGTGTCTCAGCTGTTAGAATCTATACCGCTCAGTCTCTCCCATCCCAAATATTTTCTTGCAATCCTCAAAAATCCTCCCCTTGCAATTAACATACAAATTGGCTTATGTGTTGCAGCTGTCCTTCCTACAGAATTTAGGAATATTCCCCATGCACGAAACAGTGAAGTCCATGTTGTTGTGAATGGACGTGAATAGCAATGGAAGATTGTTAATTGCTTCGTCAGGGCAAGGAAGTTCCAATTTCCCAGCTCTGATTCTCTGATCAGACTGCAGCTCTTTCAGTGATCCTGGCAACCACAGCACATCTCAAAGGGGTCACCCTGCAACAGCCCTATGCAGATGCACCCAGTGTCTTCTGGAGTACCTCTGTGACTATTCCCCTCTATGCAAAGTTGTAATGTTATGTATATGCTCTGATGGTCAGGATGCCTGGCCTTCGCTTCTGAACTGGTTTTCGTAGGACTTTTTGAGAGACCTGTGCCGATTTTCCTTGCTAGAAAAATGTTAACAGTGTGTTTTTTGCAATTTATCACGAGTGGCTCAATCCACCCTCGTTTGCAGTACTTGAGGAACTTATCTATCACTACTATCATGATCGTATTATTTCTGTGCAACCAAGAGATACAATCATTAGACCACCCCTAAGGGGCTCTCTGAATAGTATCTGTTAGGCTTGGCATCCTTGGCGTGGTCTCCCCTAACGTTTTGCCTCTGTTTTCTGGGTTGTTGGTGTGTGCTGGACTCTGTTTTTGCTGTTTTTGATGCTCTGGGCACTTTACCACTGTTATCCATTGCTATAGTGCAAGTGCTCCTATGTGAAATATATGTGTAATTGGCATCCCATGATTGGCATATTTGATTTACTAGTAGGTCCCTAGTACCATGCACTAGAGGTGCCCAGGGCCTGCAAATTAAATGCTACTAGTGAGCCTGCAGCACTGGTTGTGCCACCCACATTATTAGCCCTGTAAACATGGCTCAGACCTGCCACTGCAGTGTCTGAATGTACAGTTGTAAACTGCCAATTCGACTTGGCAAGTGTACCCACTTGCCAGGCCTAAACCTTCCCTTTCAATACACGTAAGGCACCCCTAAGGTAGGCCCTAGGTAGCCCCTATGGGCAGGGTGCAGTGTATGTTAAAGGTGGGACATGTACTTATGTGTTTTACATGTCCCGACAGTGAAATACTGCCAAATTCGGGTTTTACTGTTGCAAGGCCTATCTCTCTCTTAGGTTAACATGGGTGCTGCCTTCAAATATTATTAAAGTACAAATTCTCTTTGGGAGCAGATAGACATGTGGAGTTTGGGGTTTCTGAACTCACAATTTAAATATACATATTTTAGTGAAGTTGGTTTTTAGATTGTGTGTTTGAAAATGCCCCTTTTAGAAAGTAGAGTTTTCTTAAACCCTTCTGTTACTCTGCCTGTTTGTGCATTCCCCGTCTGGGTCAGTTTGACAGTTGGGTTGATTGCACCTCTCTCTAGACAGTGACACAAAGGGAGCTGGGGTGAAGCCTGCATATCCTGATGAGCCATCTGTCCTGGGAGGGAGGGGAGGAGTGGTCACTCACACCTGAAAGGGCTGTGCCTGCACTCACACAATGCAGTCTCCAACCCCCTGGTATGTGTCTGGGGCCTGGCCTGGGCAAGGCAGGATCTTGAAAACAACAGAGTCTTCTCTTTGAAGTAGGCTTAATTCAAAGGCAGAAAGTAGTATAAGAAGAGCCCCCAAAACCCCTGAAAATTAGATCACTTCTAGAATCAAGAGGAACCTCTGCCAAGGAGAAGAGCTGAAGAGCTGAGGAGAAGTGCTGCCCCGCCTGTGACTGTGCTTTGTTGGGCTATCCTGCAATTGCTGCTTCTGCCTGTGAAAGAGGACAAAGACTGGACTTTGTTGTGCATTCCTGCTTGAGAAGAATCTCCAAGGGCATGAACTGAGCTTGCCTCCTTTTTGTTGAAGTCTCAGGGCCATCAAAGACTTCCCCTTCCAGCACCAGGACTCTCTGCTGAGAGTTCTGCCCTGCCAAGTGGTGCCCTATCCAATTCCTGGGCCCTTGAAAGGTGAAGTTGGCAGACAAGAACTGAAAATCCACCCACAGACCACTGTGTGGGGAACTTTTTCGATGCACCTTCTGTGACGCGGCTGACAAACGACGCGCCGCCGGCTTTGCGGCTGGAATCAATGCTCCACCTGCTTGCCGGCTGGAAGACCAACACAACGTAGCTGGAGAAATGAAGTGCAACAACCGCTAAAGGAGGCTGATAACGACGCAAACCTTAGCAGCGTGGTTTTGTGATATTGTGCGACCGGATTTTCAACCCAACATTGCTGGGCATGAAAAATCAAGGCAAAGCATGCCCGGACCCGAGGGGCCAGTTCAGATCGACACATCGCTCTCTTGAGGGAGAGAAGAAACAACGCACGCTGACCCGACCGGAGGAGGAACGACGCATGGTCTCACTTGCGAGTGAGAAATCAACGCATCGCTAGCATTTTGCGGCGCACAATCGCCTATGCAGCTTTATTGTGACGCTACCCAGGTACTTTTGAGTGCTAACAGCGTTCTCACTGTTTTCTAAGGATTAAGGGGGTCATTCTGACTCCCGCCGGCCGCGGTAACCGCAGGGCCGGCAGGAGCCGCCAGAATACCGCTGCGCGATCAGAAGACCACCGCAGTTATTCTGGGTTTTCCGCTGGGCTGGCGGGCGACCGCCAGAAGGCCGCCCGCCAGCCCAGCGGGAAACACCCTTCCACGAGGATGCCGGCTCCGAATGGAGCCGGCGGAGTGGAAGGGGTGCGACGGGTGCAGTTGCACCCGTCGCGATTTTCAGTGTCTGCATGGCAGACACTGAAAATCTTTTTGGGGCCCTGTTAGGGGGCCCCTGCAGTGCCCATGCCATTGGCATGGGCACTGCAGGGGCCCCCAGGGGCCCCACGACACCCCATACTGCCATCCTGTTCCTGGCGGCCGAAACCGCCAGGAACAGGATGGCGGTATGGGGGTCGGAATCCCCATGGCGGCGCATCAAGCTGCGCCGCCATGGAGGATTCCCCAGGGCAGCGGAAAACCGGCAGTACACCGCCGGTTTTCCGTCACTGACCGCGGCGGTACACCCATGGGAGCACCGCCAGCCTGTTGGCAGTGCTCCCGCGGTCCCCAAGACCGCCAGGGTTGGAATGACCGCCTAAGACTCTTATTCTTTTGAAAATTCATAACTTGACTTGTGTTTTGTCATTTTGGTCTTGTTTTGGTCTTGTTTTGTTTAGATAAATATTATCTATTTTTCTAAACCTGTGTTGTTTTCATGTTGTAGTGTTTTCACTGAGTTAGTGTGTGTTGGTACAAATACTTTACACATTGCTTCTGAAGTTAAGCCTGCCTGCTCATGCCAAGCTACCAAGGGGGTGAGCGTGGGTTAACTGAGGGTGATTCTCCTTTTCCCTGACTAGAGTGAGGGTCCTTGCTTGTACAGTGGGTAATCTGACTGCCAGCCAAATACCCCATTTCTAACAATATCTATAAAAGGAGTCAAACTAGGGGCCAGATGTGCAAAGTGTTTGCGCCTCGCAAACGGCGAAAATCGCCGTTTGCGAGGCGCAAAAGCCACTTTGCCATTCAGAAATGCATTTTGCGAGTCGGCTCCGACTCGCAAAATGCATTTCCGACTCGCAAATAGGAAGGGGTGTTCCCTTCCTATTTGCGACTCGCAGTGGGATGCAATTCCATTTGCGACCGCGTACGCGGTCGCAAATGGAGTCGCAGTTACCATCCACTTCAAGTGGATGGTAACCCACTCGCAAATTGGAAGGGGTCCCCATGGGACCCCTTCCAGTTTGTGACTGGACCCCAAAATATTTTTTCAGGGCAGGGAGTGGTCCAAGGGACCACTCCCTGCCCTGAAAAAAAAACCGAAACTAAAGGTTTCGGTTATTTTGAAGTGCAGCTCGTTTTCCTGTTAGGAAAACGGGCTACACTTCAAAAAAAAAAAACTGCTTTATTGAAAAGCAGGTCGCGAACATGGAGGTCTGCTGACGACAGCAGGCCTCCATGTTAGCGAGTGCCTATACTCGAAATGGGGCCGCAATTTGCGACCCACCTCATGAATATTCATGAGGTGGGTCATTGCGACCCCATTGCGAGTCGCAGTCGGTGTCTGAGACACCGTACTGCATAGGAATTTGCGACTTGCAAATTGCGAGTCACAGGGACTCGCAATTTGCAAGTCGCAAATTGCCGACTTGCTACATCTGGCCCTAGATTTATAAAGTGATTAATCATTTTAAGTGTGGTGGATCCTAAGATATTTTAGGGAGTGCAATTTTATATTGAATGGTGTAAGTACTTCGAGTCCCACCTCCATGTCACACCTTACTTGTATGAGTAGCAGTTTGGGCTTGTTGCTATTCACCATATAGCCAGATTTAGCACCGTAACTCTCCAATCGACCTGAGAGTAGCGGAATAGATTTTCACATGTCCACCATGGACAGGAATAAGTTGTACGCAAATAACAAGATTTTGGGTCATTCTTCAAATTCTATCCCCCTTATATCCTTGTATTTATTATACGAATCCAAACTGCTAATGGCTTGCTGGCCAAAACAAAGTACAATGGGAAAACTGGCCTAGTGTCCCCAAGATTTACAACGTCTCTGAGTAATTGCCATTCACCATGATTCTAGTTGTTGCTGCTGTGACCACTGACATTTAAACTCAGACCTCCTCCTATCCAAAGAGGAGCATTACTTTTTTCAAAAAGTTCCAAAGTCAAATGTATTCCTGGTATGTGACGCTAGTAGTGCCAGTGGAATTTGCCTCTTGTTTGGCTTCTCAATAAGATTGGATGTTTGCTTTATATTAGCAAGAGTCTGACTGTCCCCAACAAAACGTTTTGGATGATATCTCAAAGTATCATGGAAAGCCTGGTCACCAGAATTTTCATATGTAATTTATGATCAATATTCAACAGGGATGTGGGACTGTAGGAAGAACAGAGGGTCATGCCTTCATCGTTCGTGGTACTAGGCACCCTACTGCTACTTGCTGTTGCTTGCACCAACTGTGTCAGGGTTGGGGGCTGGTGCGTAATGAAAAATTCCCCTATAAAGTTACCGGACCCAGGAGCATTAAGTGATGTCAGTTCTTTTTTTGTTTTGATGAAGTATTTTTTTCTGTTTTTAAAGACTTAAGCCCTTATTTATGGGGAAATTAGGGAGCGTGATGCTGCACCAAAATTGGCAGCTCCGCGCTCTGTCATTTTCACAATGCAGGGATGCGTCGTATTCAAGTGAATATGGTGCACCCCTGTGTTGTCCCCTGCGCTGGCGCTAAATTTAGCTGCCAGCGCCAACGCAGGCATCCTTGCACCATTGTGCAAGGATGTCTTTGTTGAGGGGTATGATTGTTTATGTGCGGGAAGGTGTCCCTTCCCGCACATAAACAATCACTAATGGCACTTTGGCACTTCTTTATGTGCTGCAGAATAGAGCACACACAGCAGTGCCAGGGACACCTTCCCGCACATAAACAATCATTTCTGGCATTTTGCTCTTTCTATGTGTGCTGCAGAACGCAGCACGCATACAAAAAGCAAAAACCAGGAGAAATAAAAGTATTCCCCCTTGTTGTGCCTTGCTAATGCCACCCTTGGGGGTGGCGTTAGCTTTTGGCTCTGTCTCAGGTTTACAAAATCTTGTAAATCTGAGGCAGCGTCAAAATGCAATGGGTAATGCTTTGGCACACTCACAGCAAAACCCATTACACGCCCCTCTGGCGCAGATAACTGCGCCGGATGGGCCCATATTTACAAGGAGGTGTAACGCCACAACAAGTGGCATTACACCTCCTTGTAAATATAGAGCAGAGGTTAGCGTCACTGGAGCGTCACGTAAAGAGACGCTCCAGTGGTGCTAGGGGCTCATAAATATGCCCCTTAGACCATACAATAAAAAAACAGACATAGCGAAGCAAGTAGTAATCAGTAATTACCTCTGATCATGAAAGCACAGAATTTACATTACATTTCCAAGAGCCCAAAGTGCTCCCACTAAATACCTCATATCTTATGATACTTATGTGGGCAGCCACAGGCTGCATACACCGGCTCTTCCATTTTAGAGCACCAGTCTATGGCTCACTGCCAAGCTTGCAAGTCCGAGGCATTCATTGATGTCCAGTGCCGGGAAATATCAACCATCCCCAAAGAGAACCTACACCCACCAGATATCTCTCTGACCTCCTCCCACCCAGCTTGTCTAGTACACCAAGGATTGCTATCTGAGGTGAGTAGTCAATTGGCCTACCCAGCACAGGTGATAAAACCCTCCAGGAGTGTGTACCAGTATTCGTGTTTGATAGGGCATGCCCAAATTATAGCAAGTGGATGTTAGTAGCCTACATGCCCTCCAAAGCGGCACCGGGATAAGGTAGGTAGTGTGCAGAGCATGCACTTGAGTCATATGGAGGCGGGATGAAATGGCTAACTCCCTCGGTCCATAAGCGCCTCTCCCCACTTCTCATCATCCAGTATACTCAGCCAGGATTCTCAACAAGTGTGCAAGACTGTGAATAAATCTGGGGAATTGATGACTTGGGAACAGTAGTTCCAGGACGCCTTGTCCCAGTGGTGACATGAGAACTTTGACCTCCATTGGGCTATACTTCTGGACCTACACCAGAACGGGACAATGAAATGATAAAGCATAGCAGATCTCCAAAAATAGAAGAACTGGGCGCGGTGTACCTGATAGTCAGTCTGTAGACCATAGGAGTGGCATATAGCAGAGCCATGCCAAATACCACCTAGATGAGACATGCCAATCAGATCCTACCTCCCAAACCACTCCAGAGCTGCCACATGTTGAAACAATGTGCTCCTTTAGAGTGGAGTCTGTAGTGTGATTCTGCCCCCACCCAGCCATTCCACTTTGTAGCCAGAACCCAAAGATCACCCTGGTGAGATCCAGCAAGGATCGGGAGACCGGCGACCCATATAAATGGTCCATGATTGTCTCCCACGTCATAAGCAAAAGTTCCACGCGGTATGCCGAGTCCTCATGCCCTCCATGACACCAGTCATTCAGGACCACCAATTGTGAAGCCCAGTAATAAAGTTTAAATCAGCTGCCTCCAGACCCCTTTCGAAGGTGGATTACACACATTTGCCAAATGCTATATGTGGAACCTGGTGGTTCCACAGAAGGGTACGCACTATGACCTGAATGAAGTGAAACCACGATTTGGGAATGTTGTCAGGGAAATTTTGTAAGACATATGAAAAACATGATAGAATTATAGTTTTTAAAAATTCGATCCTCCCCATGAAATTAAGGGGCAAGGAAAACCAACGATCAAGAACCTTTCGAATACGAGCCACCAAGGGCGTCTTCTTCAGTGACCATGCCAGGGTGGGGAGGACTGAGATGTATATGCCGAGCTAGAGTAAACTCTGCCGACTGAAAGGCATAAGGCCCTGCAAGCAGCAAGGATTTGAAGTGATTAATTTGCAGTCTGGAAGTCTGGGTTGTAGATTGAATATGGCCAGTGCACAAGGGCTAGACACTGTGGGGTGGTGTAGGAGGAGGACCACGTCATCAGCGTACAGCATTATGAGGTCCTCCCACTCATCCTTCCTCCACGAGAAACCCTGGATTTGTCGATCGCAGAGAACCTATGTTTACAGGTGCTCTATCTCATTGGCAAACAGAACAAGGGGCAAAGGCACAGCGGGGAACTTGACCCTGTCTGGTTCCCCGCTGAATCTGAAACACCCAGGAAAGGGCCCTGTTCACCCTAATTCTAGTCATGGCACCAGTATACAGAGTTTGTACAAATATAATAAACCGGGGTCCAAAGCCAAGATGAGCTAGTAGGTCCCAGAGAAATTCCCAAATGATGGAATCAAAAGCTTTCTAAAAATCTATAGGGAGAAAGGCATTAGAAACAGACAGCAGGTGACGATATGCTACAGCTGCCTGTACCCTCTGGATGCAATGACGGGTCCACAATCCGACATAAGCCGCATTGGTCAAGGTTGGTCAGGAGGATGCGCAAGACTCTGGAGGTTGCCCTGACTTATGAAGGACAGTGATAGTGGCTTTGTTCAGTTCCACAGGGAAGCAGCCATTATGTATGGAGTTGTTATATAAAACTACTAAGTGAGGCAGTAGTTGCTGATTGCAGAAGTGTGCACAGGCGATTCCCCTCATGAACGCCTTACTGGAGGCCCAGAATGTCCCTGGGGATTCCACCAATCCAACATTTATCTGCAAGAAAGCATTTAGTTCCTGCATTAGGAACTCAACTGCAGACTGGTCCTTTAAATGTGAACCATTAAGGCGCCTAATTGAGAGCTCCCTTTGAACCTCCCAGCCCAGCTGGGAGGTAATGGAAGCATGGGTAGGACCTCCGGTCCAGCAGTAAGAAGCATTTCTGTGACTGGCATAAAGATATAATCTATGGATGAGTTAGTTTTGTGGGCTGAAGAGGTGTGAGTGTATGCTCAAGCACGAGGGTGCCATGTGTGCCAGACATCACACAGGCCAAGGCCAGATACCCAATCCACTAGACTGATGGTTAGATAGCGACCTATGGAGAAGTTCTCTACCCCACTTAGGCAATACCTCCCAGATCTGACAAAGATGTATCCATGGAAACTTGTGGGGTTGGCTGACAAATGGCTAGCCAACAGGGTAAACAAAGGGCTGGAGCAGCATGGCTGTAAGTCAAAAGGGGAGAGGAACTCTCCATAGATGGTTCCAAACAGGGTGAAGATTAAGGGCCGGATAAATTCTCAAAGTTCCAGAGGGTGACAGAAGCAAAAAGGGGATTCCTCGTCAAGAACAAACAAAGGAATGAAAAAGGGGGATAGGAAGGTTCTCCCAAACCCAAAGTGAGAGCTTGTTTCTGTCATGAGGGTATTTTTGGCAATATTTTATGGGCATGTTATTTTAGCTCTGGGCCTGCAGCTTGTGCCCTTTGTCCTGGTGATAATTTTTTTCTTTTTTTCTGAGCAGAAGCTTCATTGTAATGTGAAGCAGTCTCATTGTTATAATGAGAGCCAACATGACATATAGCCACTAATATTTGGTCAGGCACTGAATTACTGATCTTCCTGAGTATCACCGTCTCAATACGGGCTAAAGACACCCAAATACTATGTATGGAGACATCAATGTAATGAGCATTTCCTCCTCAGCTGGATATGTAGCACCTATTTAAGACTGTAGGTTGTTCAAGCTTGAACCTTAAAATGATTAATCCCCAATTGGTGTCCTTTTCTCTGAACAAGCACATTCAACACAGCAAACCCACAAAGGGTGGTAATTGTAGTAAACATGATGCCACTGTTCACTAATCATTTATTGAATAATGGCCTTACAGCTCAAGAGGGTGCTGTTACATTTGTGGTTTAGGCACATCCAGCTGATATAACAGAAATGTTCTATTCTTGGGTCAGTTTTCCAGCAGTTGATGGGAACTCTAACGCCCTTCACTATTCTTGTCAACACCAGGACAGTGCGCGCTCTACGGGCAACATAATGCAAAATGACAAACCTTATGCTATGTAATAATTCATGCATTGTGTGCTGATATTGCATATTAACTTTTTGCATTGCAGGTATTTATCTTGAAATGTCTTTAATACTGTTTGCAATGTATTGTTCATTTTCAAGCCTTTCCTGCAGCCTGGCTGGGTGTGGCTGGGTGAGGCAGGTGGGAAGGGCTTGGGTCAATTTAAGGAACCCAGCCCAACTCGCCGTGCTCACTATTCAGAGGTCCCAGTGCAGAGCAGCAACATTTTCCAGGGCTCCTGTTCCGGAGGCCTACTTGGACATTTCCTGGCCCTGTCCTCATTATCTTGCTGATCTTCAAGCAGGGCGGTAAGGCAGAGTTCGGGATAGACCTCGACTCCGTTTTCTAAAAACATTTGAGTTTTTGGCTTTGTGATTTACCGCATTTGCGATATACTCTTGGCACTTAACCCTTGCAGTTCGGATCAGCAGAGTGCATGATCATTTCAAGGCATTTGAATCTTGATGGTTGAATCGGCAACAGTGTGCGCGATTCATTCTTGGCAATTAACCCTTGCAATTTGGATCGGCAGAGTGCGCAATCATTTCAAGACATTTGAATCTTGATGGTTGAATCTGCAACTATGCAGAGGTCCCGGTGCAGAGAAGCAGCATTTTCCAGGGCTCCTGTTCTGGAGGCCTACTTGGACATTTCCTGGCCCTGTCCTCATTACCTTGCTGATCTTCAAGCAGGGCTGTAAGTCAGAGTTCGGGATAGACCTCGACTCCGTTTTATAAAAACATTTGAGTTTTGGGCTTTGTGATTTACCGCGTGTGCGATTTACTCTTGGCACTTAACCCTTGCAGTTCGGATCGGCAGAGTGCGCGATCATTTCAAGGCATTTGAATCTTGATGGTTGAATCGGCAACAGGGTGCGCGATTCAATCCTGGCAATTAACCCTTGCAATTCGGATCGGCAGAATGCGCAATAATTTCAAGGCATATAAATCTTGATGGTTGAATCGGCAACAGTGTGCGCGATTCATTCTTGGCAATTAACCCTTGCAGTTCGGATCGGCAGAACGCGCAATAATTTCAAGGCATTTGAATCTTGATGGTTGAATCGGCAACAGTGTGCGCAATTCATTCTTGGCAATTAACTCTTGCAGTTCAGATCGGCAGAGCACGCAATCATTCCAGGTACTTGAGTCTTGATGCGCAGTCTGGCAATAAAGTGCGCAATAATTTCTGGGCAATTGAATCTTGAAACTTAGATGAAACAGAGTGTGATCTTTCTAGACAAAACAAGTTTAGTCAGTTTGCCTATTCCACAGTATAATTCATGAATCCTATAGCAGTTAATTCTTTGGGAACGAATGTACTCATTGACTCTTGTTGTGATGTAATTGCTATTCTAAGGATTAACTTGAGAAAGTTCAATATTCAGAGTATATGGTTATAAAAAGGTCACGTTATTGACAAGGTCTTCATCTCTCATGTTATTAGAGCATAAAAAGTTAAAACAAAGTTCATGAAGATTAATGTGAATGAACTTGCTATTGTGTTCTTAACTCTTGCTTCCACAGGTCTCCTTCCCCGCTGTTCCCAACCTAAACCCCATCTCCCGCTTGGCCATTCTTTAACTCTGTGCTATAACGCTAGTAGAGTTTGGAGCTGCCAAGAGGTGGACATATTGGGAACAGGCGCAAACCCCAAGAATCTGGTCTCGCTGACTGCTAATGCACCTGCATAATACAGAGCATACGTATATATAGAAATACCTTTATCTTTTCAAACCACCAATACTGGCTTGATGGCACCCTACCATATACAATACTTCATGTTAGGCTAGGTCCTTTGAGTAATGAAGGTCCTACCTGGCCACAATTGGCCACATACACACCACATCCTGATATAGGCACCTTCACAGTAGCTGAAGTTCGCTGTTTATTCATTGAACTTGTAGCAATATATAGACTCTTAGTACAGTTTGTAATTCAAACATTAAATACTAACCCAACACAAGCTGCTCCAGCACAACCGCATGCAGTCACACCAGGTATTAACACTGTGACAGTGCATTCGATTTGGGTAAAGTACCCGCAAAAAGTGAAGAAATTCAATTTTGGTTAGCTAAAAAAATAAACATGCTGGAAGCAGTGTTTCCCCATACAGGACCCCAAGATAAACACAGAATTATCACATTTGGGATGGCTCACTCTGTGGAGAACGACACCACCTGGGACATGGTATTTGCCATGCTCTAAACTACCGCACATAGTACACCAACACGTGTCAATCTTCCGGAAGTGTAAAAACAAATTCAAGATGAATACGGGGCTGCCCCAGACCTGGATTCAGGAATGCAATTAATGGGCAATTTTGCTACAGTGTCCTCAATAATATTAAGAAACCTTAAAGAGGCAGTGCACATGGAGCTCCAGGATGTTCCTCCACAAGATCAAGAATGTAAGCTGCCTAAAATAATTGCCAAAACCTATTCAAGTATAGGTCAGGATAGTTTGGGAGCCAAACCTAGTAAACTACAAATACAAGGTAAATCCAATAAGGATTCTACCAAGCAAGCAGCTGAGGGTTCTAAACAAACACTGGGAAAAACAAAAACAAACATCTAAAAATCACCAGTGGAGAATTTCCACATAACCCCTGAGAAACGTTATAACTTAAGAAATATGGATAATATAAAAACTCCTGATAGATAGCAATATACTGATACACAGCAATCTCGTTCCTTTCAGGACTCACCGGATAAACATAGTGAGAGAGGTGGGTGATCAGAGCAATGAACAGAGTATGTGAACCTAAAAAAGATTCACAACGCTCATCAGGAGTTTCAATTAAAAAAGAAGAGAAACCTCCACAACAAAAAAACACAATTGAAAAAGAAGAAGGTGGCAGCTATTTCTTCAAGAAATGCCACGCAAGATGAGAGTTTCATTGAAGAACAGAAACTAGGCTCTGGGACTGCTAGACAGCACAGCAGAGCTCACAATAGTTCGCCGGAAACTTCAAGAGCATCTGGAGGTGAAAGCAACTGATGACTTTTTAGAAGTAAAGACTGCGGACAGGAGTGTCTCCCTTCCCAATAGGGTGTATAAAATGAAAATACAGTTGGAGACATCGAGCACACAATTGATATCATATTCTGGAAATGATTCACTGGCATATATGAATTTTTTTTGGCCAAAATAGATTGGCCACCATCATTTGTCGGTGAAGTCCCACAGAGGGAACAGATTATTCACCCCCGCTTCTTGCTCCTGGTTTTTGTAGAATTGAAAGAGTTGTACACGCTTGATTGGGTATTGGCACAAGCCTCTGTTCTGTATTGCGATCATGTTGGGTAGGATAAAGATTCTCCCTACCACATAATACCAAATAGGTCCCAACCACAGCCTCAACCTCAATTTCTTATTAAGCTTGAAGCTAAAACACCTGTGAGAGAGATTCTCACACAGTTAGTGTTCCAAGGTGAAACTGAGCCCTGGGTCTTCATGTAGAATAGTCTTAGATTACAGACATTTAGACAATCATACACGCACATTTACTATCCAAAATGCACATAGCACAGTACTCATTAATGATGTGATAACACCTGGGGTTGTTTCTGACGACTGGGATATAAAAACAGTTGATTCTATGCTTTCTAAACCAGAGTATTTTACTGTATTTGAAAGTGAAGATATTTACCAAACAAATTACACACAATGGGAACATTGTCCTACCACACCAGTGGGGAGTTCTAAAATATATATGGAAAAGTTTACATATTTTTCTGCACATAGTAATAGAAATGCTGAATCTTATTATTTTCAATTGCCTCCAAAGGAAATGCACAATGTACTGTTAACAGACACAAAATTGATTTTGTTTCCCGGTTGGCTGTGGAAGGCTATGAATATTGGATGAAGTCGATTAACTCAAAAAGTTTATGGGGAACTAAAAATTGGCCATTACAGGGAAAGGAAGCTTTATTTAGAGCATGCCTGATACCTTTACAAATGATATTTGTAAATGACACCGTACAGCAAACGAGTTGCGTAGGCTTGGTAAAAATGAAAGAATTTAATACACTCAGTATTCTCACTCCTGTAAAAGTTTACAAATGGCAAAAACACATTAATGCAACTGAATAACAGCCCGATGGGTAGATCCATAATGATATATTTAACACAACACTTTCAAGTCCTGGTGGGTGGTTATTGTGGCCAATGGACACAAATGGGTGTCATGCATGTTCTGTAAACTCCACTGGGGGTCTCAGAGCAAACAGACCAGACCCTTGCTATTTGTCATCAGAACATTCGGTTATTGTGCAACATAAAGTGTACGAAAATTATGCCAGCAATGGTTAAAACGTTCCTCATCAGACGTTGTAAAAGAACACCTCAGTCTCCTGTCAAATAATACATATGTACAAGATTTTTTGTTACGAGTCAGAAGACAATGTAAAAAGCACTCCTTATATGCAATTTACAATTAAATTTGGAAGCTTTCACAACAAGAAGCCTCGACATGGTTAAGACAAATAGATCAGGAAAACTTACAGAAAGCATTAGCCGTTGTAGATAGTGGGATTAACAACTTGTATGATTGCATATACACTCTTAACAACATAATTTCTTCTGCAATTGACATTATGCAAACTGCCATGTCATCTTTACAACATGGACAGAGTCAACATAGGTCCATTATTCTGTTAGGTTGGACAATACAGACATTGAAAAATTGTCACGTTCCTTGATATTACGTCAGAGCAAAAGACCTGTTTATAGCACTTAATTGGACACAACAACAACAAATAATGGCTACGAAAGAAGCAACTTATGTTTTGCTGAACATCAAGCAGTTAGAAAAGTTGTCTTTCACTATGGCAGAAATACAATCTGCAGTCTGGTTAATTCATGGGGTTGTCAATCTGCGTATTTCAACACTCCAATTCACATCTTGCTTGAAACACATTCCAGTAGGCAGATATGAAAGGCTAGGAGATAGCTAAATTCATGAGGTGTGGGAGCTACCCTTCTCATACAATTTGTTTTATGGTATGAAAGAGGTCTTTCTTAGTTGTAGCAAATGCAAGACATCAGTGAGCCATTCAATGGTTTGCAAACAACTGTCCTTGCACGGAGCTTGTAAATTTGGCCAACTATCTGAAGGGAGTTCCTGTTCCCCTGATTCGACCAGCATTCCTGGTGCTCTCAAATGGAAGTTATGTGATTCTAAACAGCGAGAGTCCTTGTGGAATGCAAATCAGAATTGCCTACATAGTTTCGGTCTCCAAAATTTTAACTTGTTGCAGTAATGTCCTTTTTTCCCTACGCAACCGACTGAAGTAGCAGACATTTGGCCTCATATTGTCACTTCTAATAGAAATTTTGACAAGTTGAGCCGACTAAAAGCTCTGTTGTTTCAGAACCATATTGCACTGACATCTGCCTGCGAGACCTATGTGCTCCAAGTAGCAAGGTCATCTGCTGAGATACAGTCCCTTTTAAATACAAACTTTCCAAGACACTTCAATGCACTTGTGGGACAAATATTTAATGTGTCCAAAATTGCCAGGATTGTACATTTCTTTAAGGCTCTTGGTTCTGGGATTGTCAGCAACTTCTCGTCTATATTTGGAATAATACATTCAGCTATACACTCAATATTTTCTGGCATTTTTGGGGGATTTCCAATTACTTTGGTGGGATTTTGCCATTGCTTTTTTTATTTGCATTGTTGCATCATCTCAACAAGGAGAACTGATGGCGCTTCCACTAGCGCAACTGTGTCATGAACGCATGATGCAGTATTTCAGAACACAACTCCTTGAAGTCTGGAGTGCAACTGGTCTTTGTCGTTTATAGCCCGTGTTCCATTGCCTTTGCCGTCTTTTTGAATGTGTACTGCTATTGTGTCTTTCTACGCAACGCTTACTTTCAATGGACAGTGATCTGTTGATTTTCTCACTGAGGGCTCATTACTGGACATACGCATTGAGGGTGCATTTGCTAAGGGAAGCCTCCTATCAGCTGCCCTTTGTGGATGAAGTGGCTGTTGATACATTAACATCTGGCACTACACGGATTGCTGATGCCTTGGCTGGAACTGGAGCTTTGGAACACAAGTGCTCCTTGGTTTTCCTTGGCAACGTTTGGTTGCATTAACACCTGCCGAAGTGGAATCTTTCCTTGATTCAATTGTCATGGATACAATTGGTGATTTTCAAACTGACAATGCCTTTTTATAAAATGTTGAGATTCAGCTTTCTTTGGTTTATATGATTACTAAATTCCAAATTGACAGTTTTTAATTTGGCCTGCTTTAGTGTGCTTTACTTGTCAACTTGGACACTTAGGTACATATTTTAGCTTATTTTTTGACATAGTACACGGAGGCTGACCTCTAGACTTTGAAACGACAAGGAGTGGGTGTTTTAAGGTTATTTATAGCAGTATTTTATGGGCATATTATTTTAGCCATAGGGCTGCAGCTTGTGCCCCTTGGCCTAGTGATAAATCATCTTAATTCATTTTATTTTCTGAGCAGAAGTTTCATTCTGTAGTTATGTTTTATTTCTTTTATCTCATACACTTTTAACCTAGAAACTGTTTTTATTCTTTTAGCTTGACATTTCGTTCTTTGGTTTTCTCAAGGCTGTACGTGATTTTGTTTTCAGTACAAAGTGGAACACCACAATCTCTGCCATTACACGGAAACATATGTGTTCTTACGTTAGGGCAGTTTTCTTAGAACACCAGCTGTTTTGTTATAAAACATCTCTCTGCCTCCTATACGTGAGAGGGAAGTTCCAATTAGAAATGTCCACCGCGTGCTGTTGCTTCATTGCAGATGTCTGCTCAGACTTGACGTCTTTTCTGCTTACATGGGAGAGGACTCGGTAGACCAACAGCCCTCATCATTACCTCCATATTCAGGTATGGGGGATGGTGTCTTCCCTGGGGTACTGAAGGGCTGATTAGGGCTAACACTGCTGTGCTCTAATTTAGAACCTTAGTGGTGTAGGTAGGAATTCTAATAATTAGAATTTTGACTTTCTTTGTCACCACACTTCTATTATGTTTCGTTATCCCAATAATTTCAGTACATGCCATTTTATCTAGAACGCAGTTGATTTAATAAAATACATTGAACCAGTGTTCTGCTTCTGCTTCTGTTTGTCTTTGCATGTGTGAGATGAAGGTAACTGAGAGAAAAGGATGAGATCTGTTCTACCACAATTTCTCTGAGAAATCAGAATGTTATGCGCACGGCTGTCACATATCACTGCCACTTTTGGGTGCTGGTGAGGTACTGCTAGCTGGCCGGGGGGGGTTAGGCCTACAGTGGTCACATGGTGTGGGATTGGACTATGTTTCCCACAATCTGGTGGTGCTGCCACCCAAATGTAGCAGTCTCATTGTTATAATGAGAGCTAACATGACACTTTAAGTGTTTCAAGGAGGACCATTTGAAGGAAGACTATCAGGTGAAAGACCTTGTACCAGCCACACCTATCATAGCTAGTATGCTAACTATGCAAGAAGGGGCCCATTGGTACCCTTTTGCTCTTCACCTTGTTGCTGTAAACTTTTCCGAAAGGGACCCAGATGGTGCTAAGTATATATAGCCAAACACAATGGGGTGTGTGCTAGAGGCTAGTATAAATGGGAGTTAGGTGACTGCCATGAGGGGTAGTGTAGCTCACTATGGTAGTGAGAGTCTCCCATGTGCTATTGCCAGAGACTTAGAAGCCAATGGAAATGAAATTTAGTAACGGATTGCCCGGGTCGAACTGGAGTTTAATGGTAGATTGGTCAAGGTAAACGTGGAGGTGTGAGAGAAGCAAATGTGATGGATGTCTCTTCCGCAATGATTTGATTGTTCCTGCTTTAGTGTGATGGCCAGAAGTCTATATGGCTTGGACAACATCAGCTCTGTTGACCAGAGCACAGGCTGAATGTCAGTCTCAGTAGGAGACAGGGATCATTCCTGATTTGCAGAAACTGGAACAAGGTAGACAGCAATCAGGGCAGTCTCTAAGAGGACTCTATCCATGGCATCCACTGCCCCTGCTTCAAACGCAGGTGAGAGTGAGATACCCGATGTGGAGCAGGTGTTGAAGTCTGGGTCATTGCCAGAACTGCCGAAATTGTTAGCAACTGCAGATCCTACCCAGAAGGTATTTTGAAAGGCACAGTTTTTTAAAAACATTTTTTATTAAGCTTTTCAAAATACAAGCAAAACATCTATTAACAAATTGTTCCAGCAGTATCACTTATACACGTTTTTGTCAAATCATCAATATTATTCCATTATTATGTGAAAATCTGGTATACCAAATGTCAGATTCTAGTCCTCGCCCAAGGTGCATCATTTCTATGACTCGTTCAGGGTGGACAGCAAATATGTAGTTAGGGGGCCCTATATGTCTTTAGGCCTAGAGGGCCATGGTAGTTCTTCTGCGTACAGTTCCAGCTGAGACCTGCAGTACGCCAGATCTGACAGCCAGTGTATAGCTTGTTTACCTCAGTGCAGAACTACTCCCCACTTCGCCAACAAGAGGGATACTGCCACAAATTTACGATTAACCATCTGTAGGTCTTTACCTAATCCCAGCAGACATACTTTAGGATCACAGTGAGTGTACCTGTTCAAGCACCATGTCTGTGAGTATCTCTGTAACTTGTGTCCAAAATCTTCTGACAGAGGGGCTGTGCCATGCCATGTGCAGGGAGTCTGTATCGCCCACCCATTCATCTTACATAGTTTGCATCTCCCCTCAATCCGAATATGAATAGTTTAGCAGGTGTGTAATATATCTGCTGCGAGTATTTCAAGTGTATTATATGTAAGTTGCAGTTTGATATTAGCATTTGCAGCTGTCTACAGCATAATTTACAATCTGCCATCTCCAGTGCCCTGTCAAGAATTGAATTCCAGCTCCCTATCGCCTTATCTGGGGCCAGTGGCCTGACCGCCAATGCTGCCATATGTACCTTAGTGATCAGGCGCTGACATGTGTCACTCTTGAGCAAATTCTGAGGTGTACGGAGGGTGGGCGGTTCCTCTGGGAACTGTGGGCAGTATTCTTTAAGGGGAGCTCTGAGGCGGTGGTACGTGAATGTCAGTAGCGAGGTGCACTGTTGTGTGTAAAATGTCATCAAGTGTCACAAAGGTGCCATTATTGTATGCACCACCCATAGTTGTCAGCCCCAACCTGCAAGTACTGTTGAATCCTCTCTAGTGACTGATATTTCGGGATGATAGCATACTGGTAATGGTGGCACATATAGAGGGCTTTTCCCTGGTCTCGCTCCCAGCATCTGCCAGGCTTTCATGGTGGAATGGAATGTTGGTTTCTGTGCGTGTCAGTCCCTCTCATTTGTGGAGCAGGAGAGCCTGGAGTGGAATGGGGTAAGCATCATCCTTTCCACTGCAAGGTGCGGCATATAATCATGTGGCACATACCAGGGGTACGCAAAGTGAACCTGTGTTCACAAGTATTATAAATGGAGGCTGGGTGTGTTAAAGCCACTGCACGCATACAAGAGTGTATGTATATCCCAATTGATCCTTGGTTGTTTCCCAGCCCATTACAGTGTTAATAGTTGCATTCTAAGTTTAAACAAAAATATTGTGGCAAAGCAATGGGTGGTGTTAATAAATAGATATAGGAAGTTGGGCAGTATCACCATTTTCATAACGGCTATACTATCTGCTAAGGACAGGGGTAGCTGAGTCCACCTGGATATCTGATCTTCTAATTTCAAGGTAGCCCTGCCATAGTTGTATCTTAGTACTAGGTCAGGATCTCTAAGAATCCATAGCCCTAAGTATTTAACAGGGTCCATGCTGGATACTAAGGAGAACTCAAGCAGGTACTCTAAAGTACTGGGGGTTAGGGGAAAGATGACTGACTTCGACCAGTTGATGGTCAACCACAAATACTGCTTGAACCTGACATATTCCCAGATCACACGTGCTAACGGTGTAGGAGGATTGCTGACATACAGCACCATATAATCTACATAGAGGGAAATATTTACTGGGTGTTAGAAATTGGGTCTCTATTTGCCAGAGGTATATACCCTGTCCAAGTAGGGACCACAATCCTTGTCAGGCAAGACAATTACATTACCTAAATTAACTTGTGCTCACCCTCTGGTAGGCAGGCAGGCAGGCTTAACTTGGAGGCAATGTGTAAAGTATTTGTGCAGCACACGTATAGCAATCACAATGACACACAACAAAAAGAACTCCACACCGGCGTATTAAAAATAGAAGTTATTTATCTGGGCATATCAAGACTAAAAATGACAACACAAATTCAATGAATAGTCACTCTAAGGACATCACATTAAGCTCACTGTGTATGAGGCTTATTCTAGAGTCTTCACTGTATTGTACCAGAATATGAGTGTCCCTTTGTGAAGAGCACAGAGTGGCTTGATGGGGAATGCCCGGGAGCACCCCGGATGAAGAGTACTAGGTATTATGTCCTCGGTATGTAGAGCGTACAGCAGAAGCTCGAAGGCTGTTTGGGTCTATGAGCCTGGGAAGACACAGGTGGAGTCTAAGTGATCTGAGTCGGGCTGGCACAAGGACAAGAAGCAGTATTGCGTTCAAGTGAGACTCACTGGTTGAGGAAGCCCAGCGCATAGTGTGCATCTCCGTCACTTGGCAACATGTGTGGCAGCCCCCAGTGAAGCTGCTCCAAAGTACTGGTGCGATGAGCGGTAGGTTGCCTAGGAGCAAAAGGGAGCAATGGTTTGCAGCGAAGCCGAGCTGAAATCTTGGTTAGATGAGCAGCAAGCTGGGATGAAGCTGCACTGAAATCTTGGCTAGATGAGTGGCGAGCTGTGATGCTGTGCTGAAATCTTGGTTAGATGAGCAGCGAGCTGAGATGAAGCCATGCTTGAGGTCTTTGATGTCCTGGAACCTGGCGTAGAATTGGGGGCAAGTAGGTAAGCCCTTGAAGTCATTTTGGGGATGATAATGGAGTCTTGAGTTGCAGGGTAGAGATTAACAGGAACAGGGCAGCTCAGCAAGGCAAGGCAGTAGTTCCTTGGAACTTTCAGTCACAGCAAAGTGACAATCCTTCAGCACAGCAGTCTCTACTCCAGCAGGGTTTCCTTGAGTCCAGAAGTGTATTGTTTTTTGGGGTCAGGGGCACAGTACTAGAAAGTGCATTTGATGTGAAGGGTGACTACAAAGACTTCTTGTGAAGTGCACAGGTGCCCCTTTCAGGTCAGCCTCAGCTCCAGGCTATTAATGGGACGTAATCAGCCCCTTTGTGTGGACTCTAGGCACTACCCTTTGAGGTGTAAGTGTGAGCCCTTCCAAACCTCCTCCCCAGGAAGACCCATTAGTATGCAGATGAATGTAGATGCAGCTGAGTATCCTGTGTTGTGGGTGTCTGAAGGGACTGCATAGGTATAGCTGTCATCTGTGCAGAGAAATGCATACTTTCTAAAAGTGGCATTTCTAAAATAGTAATAATAAATCTGACGTTAACAGTAAAACTGATTTATTATTACAATAGTAATAAACATGATGCAGTTACTCTTCTCAGATCAGGAATTAAAGTGTAAAGGTATTATAAGGAATTCCCAATGCTGGCCTATGAGAGGGGAAGGCCTCATTGTAATGAAAAATTACTTTGGAGAGTTTTTCATTACCAGGACATGAAACCCTAAACGTATATTCTCTGCCTTTTGCTTACACAGGACCCTGCCCTATGGTCTACCTAGGGCCTACTCTATAGGTGGCTTATATGTAAGAAAAGGGGAGTTCTGGGCTTGGCAAAGGTTTTAATTGTCAATTCAGGGTGTCAGTTAGACTGCACACACAAGCCATGCTTACAGGGCTACTTAAGTGGGTGGCACAATCAGTGCTGCTGGCCCACTAGTAGCATTCAATTTACAGGCCTTTTGGCATATGGTATACCACTTTATAGGGAACTTACATGTAAATTAAATATGCCAATTGTGGATACACCAATATTGCCATGTTTTCGGGGAGAAGCGCATGCACTTTAGCACTGGTTAGCAGTGGTAAAGTGATCAGAATCCTAAGGCCAACAGAAAGATGTTCAGAAAAATAGTAGGAGAAAGGCCAAAGTATGGGGATAGCCCTGCAGGTAGGGCAATTTCCAACAGTGAGCATAGCCAATATTTCAATGCGAGGTTGCATGTCTCTGTCAAATCATACAGGCAAGTGGCTCCACTGTTAAGGCAAATAATAATGGTGACGGGCATCCCTGTTGCATTTTCCTGCATATGGGAAATCCACCAGATACTTGACCATTGATGTGTATCTGGGGCACCAGAACTGTGTGTAGCAGGCAAATTGAACGAAGGAAGGTTTCAGGCATCCCCATATGAGTCATGATTGTAAATATATATTCCAGTCAATGGAGCCAAACGCTTCTGCGGCGTCCAGTAGGACTGCCGGAGCCTGCAGGAAAGGGTTCAGCTGGCACAATAATGCAAAGAAGGTGCACAGGTTATGCACTGTGGACCATTCTGGTATGAACCCTGACTGGCCAGGTAATGCCAGGTTGGGAAGAAGTGGTTTGAGTTGCATCACCAGTAACTTTGCTAGTATGTTTGCATCTCTAATTATATAGTGGTCTGTACGACACATAGGGGGTCATTCCGACCCTGGCGGTCAAAGACCGCCAGGGCCGCGAATGACGGAAGCACCGCCAACAGGCTGGCGGTGCTTCCTTGCCCATTCTGCCGCCGCGGTCAGAAAACCCCCCGGCTGGGCGAATCCGCCATGGGGATTCTGACCCCCTTACCGCCAGCCTGTTTTTGACGGCTGTCACCGCCAGGAAGAGGCTGGTGGTAACGGGTGTCTAGGGGCCCCTGGGGGCCCCTGCACTGCCCATGCCACTGGCATGGGCAGTGCAGGGGCCTCCTAACAGGGCCCCATTAAGCTTTTCACTGTCTGCTTAGCAGACAGTGAAAAGCGTGACGGGTGCAACTGCACCCGTCGCACCCCCGCAACACCGCCGGCTCCATTGTGTTGCAGGGCTCCTTCCCGCTGGACCGGCGGGTGCTACCTTGGGTAGCGCCCGCCGGCCCAGCGGGAAGGTCAGAATGGCACCAGCGGTCTTTTGACCGCGGTGCGGCCAAATGGCGGTTTCCGCCAGGTGGGCGGCAACCGCCGCCCGCCGGGGTCAGAATGACCCCCATAGTGTTCCAGCTTTTTATCTGGCTTCAGCAGCGCCACTATGAGAGCTTCACACTGTGAGGGGGGCAACACCTGTTTATGGTATGCCTCCTCATGGAGGGTTCAAGGAGGTCTGAAACTCATTATTAAGAACATATTCAATAATTGCTGAATGAATCCCATCTCAGAACACTGTGTCAAGTAGTGCTGATGCTTGGAAATCTCCATGTGAATGGGCGAGAGTACTGGTAGGGATTTTAGGCATGTGTAACTTCTTCCACTCCCTGCACACCTCTTTAGACATCAACCAGTTGTCTAGCCAAGACCATAATCCATGTACTGAGGATGTGAATGTGCTCTCTTTTAGTGCTGGTGTCAGAGTCTCCATATGTCTACAAGGCCACATTCTTCCAGGCAATCTCGTATAACCCCGGTAGACTGCTTGCCATGCCAGTCCATCATGACTGATCTAACTATGTCACGATCCACGTAAGTGTTGAGGTCACTCCCCAACAATACTCGTTGCTGTTAAGGTGTGAATGTGGTGCCATAGTGCTGTGTAAAAACCAGGGTCATCCATATTTGGGCCATAGGTATTTACTAAAGTTATAGGTGTGCCATATAGGCTTCCGTGCGCTAGTGCAGTGCAACCCTGCTCATCTATTATAGAATGGCTAACTGCAAACTGTACCCCGCCTTTCACTAGGATCATTACACCCCTGGAGTAGTAGGAGTAGGATGATGCCAGCTTAGAGACTGCCCATCTGGTTCCAATGGCCAATTCTGTACTGTGTGTCAGATGTGTCATCTGCAAGAATGCGATTTGGATTTGTCGGTCAGGATAGGAGCGGACAAGTTGAGTCTTGCAAGGGTTATTATGCCTCTGTACGTTCCAAGTGAGTAGAGCTATGTGTCAAAGGGTTGAGCCATAACAGCATCTGTATATTGTACTCTATGGTGGGCATCCAATTATGTGACGTGTTGTGCACTAGAAGAGTAGTGTAGTAACTAGTACTCTGGTGGCATTGATAACAACAAACAAACAACCTTCCCACCTCCCACTTCAGCATCCTAAACTTGTTAAAGACATCCCCTTTGTCAAAACAAGATATCATAAGCAAAATCATAACATAGTACAACAAAGCATGTAATACATTGCTATTTATAATACCCTTCGTGGTATACCCTCATGGGGGCCGCTAGGTTCCCAATTCTCCTCCAGGTGATCGGGAATGGCCGGGAAGAGGTGCGATCGTGTCACCAATCCTTGGCAGTCTGATCAGGTCTGTCCACAGGGAGTCTTAACCCTCAACTGTTCCAACTGGGGCTTTCAGTGGAAGGTGGCGCAATACGTAGCAGCCCATGGCCACCTCCAATGTCAAGGGTCATCTTCATCATTATCCTCTGTACGCTGGTCCTATTGCTTCCGGTTAAGAGTCTTGAGACAATCCTTTGCCGCTTTAGGAGTTGTAACGATTTTCTGATTTCCAACACAGTCTATATGGAGGTGTGCTGGATATAGCATGGTGTAGGAGACCCCGGCCTTCTGCAGCTATCTCTTAATGGGTATAAATTCCTGTGGGCTGCCTGAACTGCTATCGTAATGTCTGGGTAAAAGGCCACCTGCTTACCCTGGTACTCAAGCTCTTTCTTCTCTTGTGCCAGTCTGAGCACTGTGTCTCTATCCTGATAGTTTAACAATTTTGTGATGATTGAGTGTGGCGGCGCCCCAGGGGGCAGTCGCACCACGAGTGAGCAGTGTGCCCTTTCCACCACCAACAGTGGAAAGAATGTGGTAAGCATTGTTTCAATATAAGTCTCCATTTTGCCTGTACTGGTTGATTCCAGGACACCAGTGATGTGCAAATTATTGCAACATTATCGGGCCTCCAAATCTTTATTTTTTGCCTGGAGTACTGCCAACACCTCCATGTTCAAGAATTTCATGATCACAGATTGTAAATTATATTCTGCCATGGATATCTGTTGCTTTGCTGCTGTGTGTCTCATCAATCGTTTATCCAACTTTGCTGACATATGGTCCATACGTAGATGCACAGAGTCTATTTTTCCATCAATATACTGGAGACTTTGCTTCATGGCCATCAATGTGGACTCTAGTGTGATCGTACTCTGAGCACCTAAGTCCTGCTCTAGATCCACCTGAGCATTTTGTGGAGGTTTGGCTGTGTGGCAGTTTTTAAAAGGGAGGCAGGTTTGCCCCTGATCTGCCTTTCTCATGTTCTCCAGCGGGTCTCCCTTTGCACACCTCGGGATCTCTGCTCTTAGCCGCTTGGTCACAGGCATGGGCTCAGTACTTCCACTAGGCCCCCCAAGAGGGCATAGCAGCGCCCATGGTCAGTTAGTCACCTGGTATGTCCGCCAGTCTCCACTTCTTCACCCAAGGCCCACAATATTGTCCAAAGCAGAGGCTCCCTGACCATCAATTGCACAAAGAATTATGCACCAATTGGGTGTCACAAGGTGAAGTGCAGGCTAATTGTTGGTTTATTAGTGCAGTCCTTCTAGCACACCTCTCAGTCTGGTAAAGTTATAACAAGCAGCTATTACAGAGAGAGGGCAATATATGTTTAGTTGTATCTGAGGAGTGACCCTCCAGCAGTGCAGCTGTCTCTGCACGGTCACCGGAGGCAGGTCTTCTAGGACCAAGCAGCTCACTTGATTCTCTAGTGCATCCTGGAGCCCCACTGAATGCATCCAAGCCTGTGGGTGCAGGCTTAGCGGCCCCGGCATCCAGGATAAGCCTTTCTCCTCCTGTCAGTCCCGCTCACCTTAGGTAATCGCAATTGGTACCATCCAGTAACCCGGGGCCCCGCAGTGTGCCTCACAGCCCACAGGCCACTGCTCTCTCATTTTGCTTTTTAAGGTGTGCCACTGCGAGGGTGACACAGGAGGGGGGAAACCATGTAGTCCTACTGTTTCCAGCTGATTTCTGTTACAGGCACAGGGCTTCCTCCTCCACTTGAGGCGAACCCATGAGGTTCTCAGTGTCGAGCTGTTATCCCTGGTCAGCACGTTTCATTCTGTGATTGTTGGGGCTCAACTGGCTGTCTCTCACTGTTATCAGATAAAAGCCCCCACTCAGAGGAGTTCAGCGGCCGGATGGTAGGATTCTGGTCAGATAGTTCTTCCCAGCCGATAGAGTTCATCAGCGCCCGTGTCTAAATGGCACAGGTTGAGTGCCCTACACTTGTGAGACTTCAGGAGGAAGCCCGGGAACAGGTTAACAAAGAAGTGGTCAGAAGACTGTGCTGGCTAGGATGATGGGCTACTCTATAGTGAGCCATTGAATCATGGGCCGAGTTCTAGATAAAGGCTAGTGGTTCCACTGTGAACAGGCATTTCTTGTTGTCACTGGCCCAAGAACTGCCCTTGGCAGGTTACTTGGGTAGTAGAAAGACCAAGGATAGATTGGGTCCTGTCTTCTACTGACCAGAGATGTGTAGAGCACAGAGTGGTTCTTTAGAACCTGCTCTTCTAGTCAGTTGCATGACACATCAAGGGGTAAGACCAAAGACCATTAGTGCCTCTATCCATCGTAGGTGTTGTATTCGAGCAGGTAAGAATAGACTTTGTTGGTTCACTCAACCTACCCTTGGCTTCCGGAACGCATATATCCTGATTGTGGTAAATTATGCCATTAGGTATTCGTATGTGATCATGGCTGCAAAGGTGGTAGCTAGGGGACACCTAGGGATCTTTTACAGGGTCTTATTTTCAGAGATAGTACTGTGTGACGAAGGAGCCAACTTAATTTGCTTGGGATCACTGATAAAATACCGAAGACAAAAATATAGTGTAGGAAAAATATTGTGTCAAAAATATTGAGAATCAACATAGAGAAGTTAAGTGCAAACAGGTAAGTATAAATGTACTATTCTTAACTCCACATCTACGTACCTTAAAGACATGTACATTATCAAAATATGTAGATGTGGAGTTAAGCACAGTAAAATTTTGCATTTCCATAGAAACTTAACTTCACAATACTCTTTTCCACGATATTCTTGACACAATATTTTGTCCACATAATAGTTTGGACTTGATATTTTGTACAAACACCATTTCCCTGTATATGAGAGAAATGTGGAAGCAAGCTGGTGTAACATACCATTTCTCCATGGTGTGCCATCCACAGTCCAATGAGTTGGTGGAGCAGTTCAACAAAACCTTAAGGAGCATGATGGGAACTCTACTAGAGAACCTCAGGAGGAAGTGCCCTCTCTCTTATTTGCCTACCCTGTGACTTCGCAGACAAGCGTTAAGGATTAAGCCATTTTGATCTTTTGTTTGAACACCCGGTGTTGGGATCACTCACCTTGATCACAGAAGGGTGGGAAGAAACTCAGGAATCACCACAGACTGAGGTGATTGACTATGTGATTGGCCTCAGGAAGTTGATGATGCAATACATCGGTCACAGAAAGGAAACGTTAAGGCTAGCCAAGTGCTGATGAAGAAATTATATTACCAGAAGGCAATGCTGCCTAGGTATCAGGAAGGTCAGGAGTGTTAGTACTGAAGCCCATTTGTCCCAGAGCTTTGGAAGACAAATAGTGTGTGTCAGTAGTGCTGACAGTACCTGATGTGAACTGCTTGGTAGACACAGGTGTCACAAGGGAACTCAAATGTGTTTTCCATATAAACTGGCTGGAGCCCTACCTCCACACACATTACACAATGAACATCATGGCCATGTTGGAAGAAGGTGCAGAAGACAGTGAGACTCTTCCTGGCTTGTTGAAGAGTGACAGACAGGCTAGAATTGTGGAAGGCATACTCCTAGCCCCTTAATTAATGGAATATCAGCTGAGCGAGTGCAAAGAAATGTTGAGGAAGTTTGACTCTTTTTACCGATTTCAGCGTTTACACCTGGCTATGTGCAGGAAGCATAAGCAGGTGATAGTGTTCTTGCTAAAAAAAGTCATCACATGTCTGACTGAGTTTAGGAGTGCATCAAGGTAGAGGTGCCTGTGAAGTTGGATATGGGGCTGATTGACCACTCATGTAGCCCTTGGGCTAAACCAGTGGTGGTGCCCAAGCAAGGTCCTTGGGGCATGTGGTTCTAGGCGAACAACCTTGACCTCAACGAAGTCACCAAGAAAGATGCGCATCCGATCCCAAGAACTGATAGGCTTGTGGACCAGTTGGTTGATGCAAAGTACTTGAGCACCTCTGGTCTGACCAGCAGTTACTGGCATATCACTTTTTGCACCAAGTGCCAAGGAGAAGACAGCATTTTCAACACCAGAGGCACTTTTCCAGTTTAGGGCAATGTCTTTTGGATTGAAGAATGTTTCTGTCACTTTTCAACACCTGGTGAACCATGTTCTCTCAGGGTTGGAAGAGTTCTGTGTGGCCTACCTGGATGTGATCAGCAGTAAATAGGAGGACCACCTGGGCACCTTGAACAGGTGTTGGACAGGATACAGAGGATGAAACTAACCATTAAGGTAACCAAGTGCTAGATGAGGCAGTCCACTGTAGTCTGCCTTGGGTATCAGGTAGGGAGCGGGAAGATTCATCCATCGGATGCAAAATTACAGTGTGTTGTGTTGAGAAGTGCCTACTACTCAGACAGAAGTGAGTCTTTTTTAGGACCCATCTGTTACTATGGAAAAGTTTGGATATGGGACCACTGGAGCTCTGTTGACTGTAGTGACATCCAAAAGCAGCCCAGGAAAGTAGCCTGAACTGAGGAATGCCAAAGGCAATACTGGAACTGAAGAGAGGACTAATCAATGTACCTGTGCTAAAAGTATCTTGCTACAGTCAGTCCTCTATAGTGCTGACACAATGCCTCAGGTACCAGAGTTGGAGCAGTTTTGTCGCAACATGATGACAAAAATATGAGAGCATCCAATGGGACATAGAGTGTTGTGCCACAGTGAAGGATTTTCAATGGTTCCAACTGAATTTAATACTAAATTTGTGGTACAAATAGATCACAAACCAGTCAAATGGCTGATGGCAATGAAGGATAAAAATCCCAAATTGCTGAGATTAACTGTCTTGTTACAGGGTCTAGACTTCACAGTGGAACACAAACCTGAATCAAACCACTCAATTGTAGATGGAGTTTCCCAGTGGTTTGGCATTCCAAACAAACTGGCTTGTACAACAGTTGATGGAGGTACTGGGTAGTCAGACTGTGGTGGGGGAGGCCTGGTGGGATGGGACAATCCCTTGCTTGATGAAGAGTCATTTCACCTGCCCTATGTTCCTGAACTACATATAGTTGTGATCCAGATTTTTTATATTTGGCCATGCCGCACACTCATCCCGTGAGCTAGAATTGACAATGATCAGTTTTGGACCTTGTTCTGAAGTGAGACAGGTGCATTAATAGAACTCTCATAGTGACAGATTACTACTGCCCATGTGCTGAGTTTCCTGCTTGGAGTGCAGAGGTGGGAGCATACCGTGTTAAGTGAATTATAATTCCTCTAAAAAGCTGCTCACAATGAACCTGGAATCCTGAATACAAGCATCTCATGTGCTGTACATTTGTATGTGTGCTACGGTTCAGCACGAGTGATACAGGCTTGCGGGATCTGTTCTCCTGAGAGCATATGTGTACTGCTGGCATCTCCTAAATTTAACAGGGAACACCAGAAATTATAATGAGGAACGACAGCCTTTCTTTAAAAGTGCCGGGCCGTTTCATAGACACTGGCTGAAAATGATTCTGACTGCAGCTGCAATTAGGAATATGGCACAGGTAGCAGGGTGGCCTGCAGTATCTGTTGTTAGGAAAAGGAGTCCTTTGAATGGGCACAAGTTCTTGTCTCTCTTCCTCATCTCTGTAAGGAAGAGTCGTAAATAGCTGTGTGCAGCCTGCTCACACCTCTTTGTATTTCTGTGGTGGGCACTGCACCTGTACACTGTCCTGCCAGGCAGAGCAGCATCGCAGAAAAAGGCCAGGCCTGTAAGAGGGGAAACAACCCAAATTGGTTTCAAGGATGTACACTGCAAATACACATCCTCAATCTTCAAAATCAGTATAAATATGGGAGCCCAAGACCCATTGTTGTTTCTTGTTGTGTTTTTTTACCCTAGGAATGGGTTCTCCGCAGAGTAATCAGAGACTCCTACGGAGCCAAGGGTTGGTGTTACACTGACAGTCAATCCCCCCAGAGGAGAGAGAACATTGCCAAGAGGCCAATCTGAATGAGGAATTACTGAACTGACAAGGGGGACTTGATATTCTACTTGTGACTGAGGGAAGGAAGCACAAACCCTGAACTAGGAGCTGATTGTAGAAAGGATTGCTGTAATTGACCTGTCTGACAGGGACTTGCTGAAGAAATCATAGTACTGCTAGGCCTGGCATTGTGATATTTGTCCATTAGCCCCATCATAATTAGCAAGGGATCTGGAGCTATGTGTCTGGGTAATAGGTATGACTGAAACTGGGATAAGCTCCGGCTGTAGGTCTTGTGCCCCACAGGGGACTGTGTGGCACTGCCAAAGTGTTCAGTTGGGTGGGGACCATTCCTGAAGACCAAGTGGTCATAGAGGTGCCCTGTGTGTGTCTCTTGAAGAAGTGAGGTCATGTCTTGAGGCAATGTGTGCCTAAAACTGCTCCTGGTGACCACCATAATGAAAAATCGTCAACTGTGGAAGTGTGGCTGTGGTGTTCAAGAAGAACATCAAGTACTCACAAGAGTACTATACTAAGACACACTGTAAGACATCCCACTAGATTGACTGAGTGAGGCATGATCCACAGCCAGCTACCTGGAAGTGGGCCACTGACAGAAGCCTCCACTTGTGCTGACACTCTTTGAGTGACACGCCATGCAGCTCCCTGAAAGACAATCATGTGCAGCCTGGAAATTCCTTGCAATGAGTGAGAACCTGCTGCTGCAGGAGGGCAAAACATAGACCAGTGCTGCTCCTACAGTCTGAGTGAGTGACTGAGTGGGCCTACACCTGAGAGACTGAGTGCTGAGACACCAAGTGGAGTACAAGCTGAACTAATAGACCTTCCCTCAAACTCTGAACCTGAGGTGTGTGGTCCCACGGGAGAGGACCACGAAAGGACAGGAGGCTAGGGTAATCAGAATTATTCAGCAGAGGCTCCTGAAAGCCAACACACTCTCATCACTGAAATGGGTATTTGTGCATGACTGAATGTGTAGTGGAATCCTAAGTTGTCTGTGTAATAATGTTATTGTCATTTTAACAAAGCTGTGTCCATTGTTACTGGCCACAGTGGATGGAATTGGAGAAGCCCTGTTAGAGCTTAGAGAATTCCCAGGCACTGGAAGAAGAAACAGCTCAGCTTAGAAGCATCTACCAGCCCTTCACGATTTATTGAGCTTGAGCTCAGTGGGTGTTCTCAACATTTTGAACAATAGGCAACCGCAATGCCTTTCTTCCACAATGGCTCAAGCCCAAGCCATGCTTGTGTCCGCTGTCGATGTCAGGCTGTGGGTGAATGCTGGAGACAGCTCTTCAGAACTCCGAGGAGACTGAGACACCTCCTGCCAGCCTCACAGTCCAAACATGCCAAAATCCAGTAGACTGTTCAGTGGGCCCGTGGGGACGGAGACTATTGACCCTCATGTGGAACCAGTGCATAGCCGAAGTAGAGTCTGCTTGGAGGAGAGCAGCCTGCCCACCTTCACACCATGGAACATTGCTGCAGCAGTAGACAATGGAGGGTAGTCGATGGCCATAGTGTGGGCTATTAAAACCGCTTCCTTCCCTGACCTGGGAGAGGTGTGGCAGATTACCTGCCAGCAAACTATGTCCAAACCTCTGGGGATCCAAATGGGTAAGGACGCATGGCAGGGTGCCAAGACTCCCTGGTGGTTGTAGGGCTGGAGTTTCACCTTGCCTCAATAACTTCCAGGTTGATACTGGGTTTTTAACAAAATGTGGTGAGCATAGAACTGTGGCCAAATTTTAAATCTCTGCCACTATTGAACATTCAGAGTTTGGAGCTGGACAGGAAGAGGAAAGTGAGATGAGAGAGCTGCAGAAAGTTTATTAGCGCTCCAAGGGTCCAATTCAAAGGCTTGTGAATCTTTGTGTGGTGGAGATTGGTAAGACGGAGGCGGGCTGTAGAGGGGAGATAAGTGGTTTAATAAGCATCCTATGACCCCATGTTTTATTATCATGAGTTACAACTCACAAAGAGAATATTACCATATTTTTAGCAAACTGCCTTCAGAGTTTGAGTCCAATCTGGTTTCTGCAGGTGGATCTTGCCCATCTTGGTTGAACCTCCTTCGTTTGCTGATCAAAATGTATACCCATATTGAGGGTTGTTCACAAGGATATAATGGGTGGATACTACCCCAGCTTCTTATTCTCCTCCATCCCTAAGATCTAAAAAGCCATCATCTGCTGAAACTTCAGCCATGAATAAAATGGGCAAACAAAATCTCACCAAAAAGGGGAAGTAACAAAGAAAAGAAGCGAGAAGATTTACAGATGTGGGAAAAGATAAGGATATCTCTCCACTATCCGACTCAACCAGAAAATGTGTCTCTAAGAATGTTAAGCTCAAGGCAGACCCACTTCTGGACGAAGAGATGGAAATCCGGTAATCACATGAAAGTCAAAGGATTCCTGAAATTGAATTCGGACAAGAATCGTTGGGTGTTTTTTTTTTTGGGGGGGGCGCAGTTTCATCTTCTAAAAGGGGAAAGGATGCAGACTCTTATCTTCCCCATGCCTTCTTTGCTTCCCACAATTCATTAACTTTTAATCCATCTGTCATTCATTAAATTCTTCTAAGCTGGACTGACCCCCAGCCTGGGTCAGCTCGTTCATCGAATGACACTCCAGCTGAAGCAGCAGATCAAAATCAAATATCTTCAGACAATACTCAACATTGAGACATTGTCTTCTTCATCATTACTGGATGTAGTTCTGCTGATGCAAAAGACCTTACAAGGGATTTTGGAAACTTTGGTAGTGATTAACTGTAACCAGTTATTGCAAACAAGTTATCTAAAAGGAGTTAGCTCTGAATTACATAACGTGAATATACATCTGTCTACACTAATTAGACCGGTAGAGGAAAATCTCTGCGCAAAGCACAGGTAAAGTCAGGAAGATCAGCAATCAATCACACAGGAATGCACCCCCCAGTTGTTGTCCCACCCGCCAGTTTTTGTCCGAGCGGGTAGAGGCTGTGCCAGGTACGACTCAACATACTGAGTGTATTTCCAGACAATCCTTGCTTTTTAAGAAAATTCATTTTAACTATGGTTATCTGAACTTCACTCTAAATCATGTTTTGGCCTCAGCTGGCACGAAGAACAAATATAAACAGAATTCTTTTTGGTCAAGGAACTCAACAAGAAAAGAGTTGCATAACAGACCCAGGGTAATCCCCGTGCCAAAGGTGACCAAACCAAACAATTTGGGGGTGGGGTTTGGTAAAAATCAGCCATGGCGTACAACCCCATCAGGGTCTGCACTTTTGAGAGGTAATGCCAAGTCTACTAGTATAAAACTCTTTAAAAGGGGCAAAAGATGGGGAAGAAGGGGAACCTCTAAAACATTCAACCCAAAAACTCCTTATCTATCAAAAGAAGGGATAGTTTAATTGCTTGTACCAGAAGAAAGTGGACTCTGATTCCTCTGGAGAGGTGATCGATCCTGCTGATATATCACCCATTCGGTCTGCAACCACTAAACCAAGTGGCCAGACTTTATTATTATGCATAAATTGAAAAGCAAAGAAAGTAAAAAATGATGCCCGACAAATACATTCAATTTGCTATTCATCTTTAAGTAGATACCTAAACTCCCATGAATAGCTACTGGGACCTTGTTCATGTAGGTCTCCAGATGGGTGAAGGCTGTAGGGAAGAGACCAAGTTGCATTGTGTGTTCCCTTTTATAGTCAACATTGTGTGTAAGGCAGATGAAGAGCTCACAGGTCAAGCTCTGCGGATATTAACAGAAGTTTTAGCAATAGTAAGGGAGTCAATGGGGCTCCATTATTAAATCACCATAAGGGCCTATCCTCAAAACCGAGGGAATTTATCTCATTCTATTCAACTGTTTTTTTAGGTCACTCAAACCCTTTTTAGCCTTATGGGAATGCCACTCAGCAGAGTAATAATGACCTAAGAATTGTCGTTTCAAATTATATGCTCCTCAATCATCTCTGATCGGCTCCTAGAATGGGGCTTAATTGCCTTTATGTTCCCCTGCTGAGTTATTGGGCAGTCAAGATTGGGTCGGAAGGGAGGAGGAAGCATAGAATATGGAGTTTTCCTGCCACCTTAAACTTGTAAATTGCAGTGTACATAGGTTTGAAGAATATAAAAAGTCGCCACGTAGATGAAATATTAAGCAACTACCACATCATGTTATTACAAGAAACCTGGCTGTGGGAGAACAACAATGGTGAGGGCTTTGTTCATAGTCTCTGACACGAACAAGGCAGAGGCAGACTTTCAGCTGAGTTAATGAGCCTCACCTCCAGTAAAATTGTAACAATAATTATAGATGTGATAGGATTCTCATGTGGTTCTCAGATTATGATAGTGGGATTAGGAGTAAATAACATAAAATGGAAAGTAGTAGTGCTAATCAATATGTACATTCATTAAGAGGAGGTTTATATTTGGAATAATTGGACTGATGAACTGGAGACTGTCATAAATACACCAGTGCTATTTTGGTCATGGCAGGTGACTTCAAGGCAAGACTGTTCCCAGATCAAATGGAGAATTGTTAGTTCAGTACAATGTACCAGCAGCCGTGTTAACAGCAGGGGTATCTGCAAAGAAAAACATCATACTCGAGCCATCTTCTCTTTTCTGACATGATGCCTCTCCATGCCTAGTTGAAATTTAATCCCACAGGGAAACAGCCATCAAAAGCAGAGCTGCCTTTTTGTGAGCTCATCCACCATGGAGTTGTTTCCGTTTGGCAAGGGTCAAAATGAGCTAAGTCAAGGGGGCCCTGCCATCTCACCTCTCAGATCAAACTCTATCTGCCAGTAGTACATTAGCTTAGCCACAATATCTCTGGGCTTATTGGTGGGTCGTTGTGCCTTTGGACCAACTCTGTGCGCTTTTTCTATCCAAACTGTTTCAACCTCCTAAGGTCCAAAATTTGAACAAACATCTTATGTATATATTCCATAACATCTGAGCTTTCTGCTTTCTCCAAGACATTTCTGATTCTAATATTATCCCTACGGGCTCTGTTTCCAGATTTTTGCAGTTCTCTTGCAGTATCAGTATTATGGTCTCTATCTCTGCCATCTTGTCAATCACAGTCTGCTGTGTTTCTATGCAGTTATGAAACTTCCAAATATTGCACCTTTTGACTTACTTAGTACACATCTTGCCTGAAGAGGGTGACTGTTTCAATGTTTTGTGTATTTCTGCAAATTCCTGCTTCAGGTCTTCTTTACATTACGCACATAGACACCCAACGTGGTGCGCAGGTCATCTTTAGTAAGATGGCTATTATCATTCTTGATTGCCATTTTCTTGAGCAGGCCATGTGTGTTCAGGGTTCCTCAGCAGATCCTTACAACCATTAGTAATATTAGCACAGTCTTTTCTGGCCCTTCAGTGGAGAGCATCCAACAGTCAAATAAAAAACTTTACTTGAGAGAGCGCAGTTCTTTTTGGGGGTACGCACTTCTGTAGTTTGAGCAGTACCTTTACAGCTAACATCACGGGTTGCAGTCAATGTCAGCCCTCACATCTTCATTTTTCTTCTTCCTTCTTGAACAAGTTTATTCCCCTAAAGATCTGTTCAGCATTTTGAATAGCAGACGATCCGCTGTTTCTTTCTATTGTCTCTATATCACTATTTTCTTTTCCTATGTGCACCACACTCCTCAACCTCACAAGCCTTCTCCCTCTTTCTTTCATCAGGAAGCCCTGCATAAGTAGTCTACAAGGTCATCAACTACAAGACCCTGACTTTTTTGACCATGGGTGTTCACTCATCCAAGTAGTTCTGCTCTGGCTTACTCCACTTCTGGCTCCATGGTCATAGTGGGTAATTTTGGTCCTTGGGGCTTGCTCTCCAGGCAGCCTTATTTCCATGTATGGCATCATGATTTCATATTTTCTTTTCAGTGTCCCAGCATCTACATTCCCCTTTCCTTTCCTTTTCCTCTCTCATGTCTCGATTCCTACAAACATCTCCTCACCTAAAAGCCGAAGGTGAAATAGGGGTAGAAAGTTCCAGCCACAGCACCTTTCTTAATATTACTCCCAAATGCCTTTCAGCCCTCTCTTCAATTTCATCAGTGTGGCAGTGGTGCGCAACATGTCTGTCTCATGGAAGCATCAGTAGATCCTCCAGCCATCAACACTCATCCCTGACCATTGTCACTGCCACTTCCTGCCACACTCATCCTTGATCACTGTCTCTTCCACTTCCTGCCATAGGAGTTCCTTGTCAACGCACAACTCAAGTCTCCTATAACAGCATCTGCTCTCAGCAGCTCTCTTTTCCTGGCCACAGCTTGTGCTTGTTCTTCTCCATGGCTGCAGCTCCTTTAGTCATGAGAACTTCTCAATGGAGTTGATCTCCAGTCCTTCACAACAGTGTTTGCCCCCTTCATACTCCCCTTCCTTGCTGCTAGCATTCTCTGTCAGCATTCATGATCTTGATTCAGTGTTTTGTGGACTCATTATTAATATTTTGGGGCAGATTTGGCACTTGTGGTGCGAGCTTCTTAGGTGGAACAGCTGGGCCCCTTATCAATGCACTTTTAAGATTTCTGAATAGTGTGTCTCTCAGTGCTCATCTTTACAATCCTGTTCAACGTCTATGTTGTTTCATATGCCAAGCTTCTTTGAACATTCTGACCAGAGCTTATAGCTCATTCCAATTATCCAGTTACCCTCAAGTTGAATGGAGGCGTCCCTACTGCTCAATCAAATTTTCATGAGTGTCTGAAGACTGATATATACTAACTACCAAAGAGTGCACTCTGTCAGAACAGAGATTTTAGCATTAAGGTGGTCATTACAACATTAAAAGCCGCTTACCGCCGTGCAGAAGACCGCCAACACACCGCCGGGCCACGGAAATCGAGAGCGACACCACCATCAACAGTACTAGCATCCGCAAGCACACAACACCATCACCCACATAACTTCTACGCACCTCACACTACACACCACTACATATCAGCACACTTATCACCCCACACACCACCCCACACATCACCTACACCACCCCATGGCACGGCAAAGACACCCCAGGTTCTCGGAGGAGGAGCTCAGGGTCATGGTGGAGGATATCGTCCAGGTAGAGCCACAGCTATTCGGAGCACAGGTGCAGCACACCTCCATTGCAAGGAAGATGGAGCTATGGCGAAGAATAGTGGACAGGGTCAACGCAGTGGACAGCACCCAAGAAATCGGGAGGACATCAGGAAGAGGTGGAACGACCTACAGGGGAAGGTGCGAAGCATACAGCAGGCCACAATGATCTGGCACACCTTCTTTGGTGAGTAGAATAGGGATCCACCTGTCATATGGAGGCACCTGAACCTGGCCTTCAGGAGGCCGAAGGTCCGTTCGATCACCCTCCTAGTTCGCCCATGGGCCTCATTGTAGCGTTCCTCTGCCCTTGTTCTGGGATTCCTCACTGGGGTCAGTAGCCATGACAGGTTGGGGTAACCAGAGTCACCTGCAAATGGCGAGGGACAACTGTTAGAGACACACCAGCCTGTAGGGATATCCCCAGACCCAGACAACCATTCCCACTGTCTTGCTTCCAGGTGCTCACCTAGTAGCCACTGGAGTTGACCCATCACATAAGGGATGCTGCTATTCCGCAGGATGTAGGCGTCATGCACTGAGCCAGGGAACTTGGCATTCACATGGGAGATGCACTGGTCGGCCAAACATACCATCTGTACATTCATCGAATGATAACTCTTCCGGTTTCTGTACACCTGTTCACTCCTGTGGGGGGGGACCAAAGCCACATGGGTCCCATCAATGCCACCTATGATGTTGAGGATATGTCCCAGGGCATAGAAATCACCTTTCACTGTAGGCAAATCCTCCACCTGAGGGAAAACGATGTAGCTCTGCATGTGTTTCAGCAGGGCAGACAACACTCTAGACAACACGTTGGAAAACATAGGCTGGGACATCCCTGATGCTATGGCCACTGTTGTTTGAAATGACCCACTTGCAAGGAAATGGAGCACTGACAGCACCTGCACTTGAGGGGGGATTCCTGTGGGATGGCGGATAGCTGACATCAGGTCTGGCTCCAGCTGGGTACACAGTTCCTGGATTGTGGCACGGTCAAGCCTGTAGGTGATGATCACATGTCTTTCCTCCATTGTCGACAGGTCCACCAACGGTCGGTACTCCGGAGGATGCCGCCATCTCCTCACATGTCCCAGCGGATGGTGCCTATGAAGGACAACAGCGAGCACAGAGTCAAACAACTCAGAGGTACGTACCCACACCTTACACAGAACACGAATCATAATCCAAAAAGTGGCCTGTATGTGTGTTGAGTCTAGGCCTAGGTATGTGTGACACAGTTAAAATGAAGCCATGTGGGCCCCTGAAATGGCGGCTGCCTGACCTGTAAAGTGGGACAATAGGATGTGAGGTAACTGCGCTGGCGTTGTACATCGTCGCGGTAGGCGGTCGAAGACCGCAGCGCAATGCTGCATTGGTTAACATTGGACCCTATGGGTCCCAGGAGCCAATGACGATGTACGGCGGTGGTGACGGTACGCACCGCCGCGGACGTGACTGCCATTTTCTATCTGTTCAATCACTCGATACCTGATCTTCAACAGGAGAGGACCTACACTGCAAGTGCTGCTGTGACCTCAGTCTGGAAGAGACAATGACTCGAGTGTCTGGGGAAAGGCCCCTGCCTTCACATCGGAGGAGTTGGAAAAACTCGTGGATGGGGTCCTCCCCCAGTACACGCTACTCTACGGTCCTCCAGACAAACAGGTAAGTACTCTGGGAGCATGCTGTATGGGCTATGCCTGTGTGGAGAGGGGTGGATGTAAGAAGGAAGGGGGTAGAGTGCGGTGTGCATGAAACGCCGGTGAGTGCATGTGCCACATGCTAAGGGCAGGGATGGGGGCCAATAACTGTGACAGTGCAGTTGGTATTAAGTTTCTCTTCCCCCTGTCCAAATCATGTAGGTCAGCGCCCACAATAAAAAAGATATTTGGCGTGCCATCGCCAAGGACGTCCGGACCCTGGGGGTCTACCACAGACGGAGCACCCACTGCCGGAAAAGATGGGAGGACATTCACCAGCTGGAGCAAGAAGACGGCGGAGGCTCAGCTGGGGATGGCCTCCCAACGTGGGAGGGGTGCCCGTCGCACCATGACCCCCCTGATGTTCAGGATCCTGGCAGTGGCGTATCCGGAGTTGGATGGACGCTTGAGGGCATCACAGCAGCCACAAGGGGGTGAGTACACTCTCATCCTGCTGATTTAGCGTGCAGTGGAGGTGTCTGGGTGGGGGAGGTGGTCTGTGGGTTTCCACAGGTCAGGGCGAGTTTAGTAGGCAAGGTCCTTCCGTAAGGCAGGCCATGTGGCACCCCACCCCACCTCTGTAGAGTGCCAAGTACACCTAGTCATGCCCCTGTGTCATCCATGTGTGCAGATGTCGTCTATAGCCTAGTAGGCCATTTCCCTGGAATTGAACAGTGGAGCCCAAGAGCACGGTGTAGTGCAGGGGCTTCTGTGTCTGTCGTGTCCGCCAACGGTAGCGGTAATGCATGCACTCAACATGTCTTTCTTCTGTCGTCCCCCCCTTTTTGTGGTCTCCCTGTTCTTGTGTGCATTAGCATCATCAGGCGGAGGAGCAGTGGCACCGGAGCATGAGGGAGCTGCATCCCACATGGCCCTGGAGGGCGAAACTACGGACTTGGAGTTCACCAGTGGGACGGAGGGTGAGGGGAGCTCCACGGCGGGGACAGGAGCTGACAACAGCGACACGGACTCGTCCTCTGATGGGAGCTCCCTTGTGGTGGCAGCAACATCTGTGTCCCCGCATCTACAGGTACAGCTGCCACCCCCCCCTACTCGCACCGCCCTCCCAGCAGCCCCTCAGCCTTTGCCCCGTGCCTGCTCACCCAGGAGGATGGGCATCACCTTCGCCCCAGGCACCTCAGACCCTGCCCCAGTCACCCCTGCTGCCCTCAGTGAGGAGGCCATTGACCTCCTCAGGTCCCTCACTGTTGGGCAGTCTACCATTTTAAATACCATCCAGGGTGTAGAAAGGCAGTTGCAACAAACAAATGCATTCCTGGAGGGCATTAATTCTGGTCAGGCGGCCCTTCAGCGAGCTTTTCAGACTCTGGCCTCAGCACTGATGGCAGCCATTGTCCCTGTCTTTAACCTCCCCCCTCCAACTTCTTCCACCCAGACCCAATCCCCTGTACCCCAGCCTATCCCAAGCATACCTTCAGACCAGCATGCACACACGTCAACACACAAGGGAAGCTCAGGCAGACATAAGCACCACACATCTCACAGGCACTCACACAAGCATCACACACATGCAGACACACCAACATCCACTGCCTCCACTGTGTCCCCCTCCTCCTCGTCTCCCTCCTCCCTCCCAGTGTCATCTCCACTCACACCTGCATGCACTACATCAACAGCCACTACTGCCATCCCCAGCACACACACCACCACACCCCGCTCACGTGTAGTCACCACCCCCACTGCCATTCACACGTCCCCTGTGTCCTGTCCCAGTGTGTCGGTGACGCCCCCTCCCAAGACACACAAACGCAGGCACACACCCACCCAACAGCCATCCACCTCACGACAGCCTCCAGCGCATGCACCTTCACCCAAAGTCACCAAACGAACACCTCCTACAACCACAACCTCTTCCTCCACTCCCAAACCCCCTCCAGCTACCCGTCCCAGTGTCTCCAAAAAACTTTTCCTGTCCAACCTTGACCTCTTTCCCACACCTCCCCACCCGGTCCGTCTCCTAGGTCCCAAACTAGCACCTCAGCCACAACATCTCTGGGACCAGTGGTGCCTGTAGTCACCGGAATCTGGAGTGCACCGGTCACCAGGGCAGCCAGTGTGGCAAGGAGCCACAGCACAGACAGTCCCCCACCTGTGAAGCATCAAAGGTTGGCCAGTGCCCGGCGGGAGAGGGGGAAGACTCCAGACACCAAAGCCGCTCCCAGGAGTCCTGGTGGGAGTATGGAGTCAGCTGCCACACATTCCAAGGTGGGGAAGGGACACAAGAAACCAGGAAAGTCTGGGAAGAGCAGCATGGCGGAGGAGACTGCCATCATCCCCGCTGCCCAGGAGGCCACAGCCTTCATCCCCGCTAGCCAGGAGGCCACAGCCATCATCCCCGCTGCCCAGGAGGCCACAGCCATCATCCCCGCTTCCCAGGAGGCCACCGCCATCATCCCCGTCGGGCCAAAGAGGACCGCTGGGACAGAGAGGACCGGCAGCACAAGCCCCGCTGGGCCAGAGAGGACCGCCAGCACAAGCCCCGCTGGGCCAGAGAGGACCGCCAGCACAAGCCCTGCTGGGCCAGAGAGGACCGCCAGCACAAGCCCCGCTGGGCTAGAGAGGACCGCCAGCACAAGCCCCGCTGGGCTAGAGAGGACCGCCAGCACAATCCCTGCTGGGCCACAGAGGACCGCCAGCACAAGGACCGCCAGCAGAAGCCCTGCTGGGCTAGAGAGGACCACCAGCACAAGCCCTGCTGGGACAGAGAGGACAGCCAGCAGCTGAGTCACTGCAAAGAAGCCCGCTGAGCATGGCACCGCCGCCTCAAGAACCGCTGAACAGGGCACCGCCGGTCCAAGCACCGCTGAACAGGGCACCGCCGCCTCAAGCACCGCTGAACAGGGCAACACCACCTCAAGCACCGCTGAACAGGGCACCGCCGCCTCAAGCACCGCTGAACAGGGCACCACCACCTCAAGCACCGCTGAACAGGGCACCGCTGCCTCAAGCACCGCTGAACAGGGCACCGCCGCCTCAAGCACCGCTGAAGAGGGCACCGCCGCCCCAAGCACCGCTGAACAGGGCACCGCCGCCTCATGCACAGCTGAACAGGGCACTGCCGCTCCAAGCACCGCTGAACAGGGCACCGCCGCCTCAAGCACCGCTGAACAGGGCACCGCCGCCTCAAGCACCACTGAACAGGGCACCACCGCCCCAAGCACCGCTGAACAGGGCACCACCGCCTCAAGCACCGCTGAACAGGGCACCGCCGCCTCAAGCACCGCTGGCCCATGAGTGCCAAGGGCACTGACGCTACTGAGTCCGTCACGGGCAGGATGAAGCACTCTGGGCACAAAGCCCCCTCCAGATCCAGTGGAGAGATACATCCACTACCTCTGTCCTTAGCAGGATGAAGCACTCTGGACACAAAGCCCCCTCCAGAACCAGTGGAGAGATACATCCACTACCTCTGTCCTTAGCAGAATGAAGCACTCTGGCCACAAAGCCCCCTCCAGAACCAGTGGAGAGATACATCCACTACCTCTGTCCTTAGCAGGATGAAGCACTCTGGGCACCAAGCCCCCTCCAGAACCAGTGGCGAGATACATCCACTAACTCTGTCCTTAGCAGGATGAAGTACTCTGGGCACAATGCCTCCTCCAGAACCATTGGAGACCGTTATCCACTTGAGAGACTGCGGCTTTGCACTCCCCAGGATTGAACAGTGGGCGACCCACCCACTGTAGAGACTTGAGAGACTGTGGCTTTGCACTCCCCAGGATGGAACAGTGGGCAACCCACCCACTGTAGAGACTTGAGAGACTGTGGCTTTGCACTCCCCAGGATTGAACAGTGGGCAACCCACGCACTGTAGAGACTTGAGAGCCTGTGGCTTTGCACTCCCCAGGATTGAACAGTGGGCAACCCACCCACTGTAGAGACTTGAGAGACTGCGGCTTTGCACTCCCCAGGATGGAACAGTGGGCAACCCACCCACTGTAGAGACTTGAGTGACTGTGGCTTTGCACTCCCCAGGATGGAACAGTGGGCAACCCACCCACAGTATAGACTTGAGAGACTGTGGCTTTGCACTCCCCAGGATTGAACAGTGGGCATGTGGCCCTCTCGTGGATTTGGCGTCGTGCACTCAACCGGCTGAGGTGCTCCCCCTTTCCCTCCCCCTGAGGTGCCTGTTTTCTTGCTCTCTGATGCCCCTGCAGTGTTCTCTCCATCGTGGTCAGGGATCTTGTGTGGGCCTCGCCCATACCGTGTGGGCCCAGTGTTCCACTGACTTAATTGGAGCATTACCTGGACTACTATGCTTGGTGTATATTTTGTTTATGGTGTATATATATATATTTGCCTACTTGATTTTAATATATTACAATGGTTCCACTAATTTCCTTTTGTCTTTGCATTCCTCCGGGGGGGTTGGGGGTTGTGACTATCGTGTATTAACATGTATTAGTGTGTGTGTTGTAGTGGGTGAGGGTGGGGGTGTTTGCGTGTGTGTGTCCCTGTTTTTTCCCTCCCCCTCCCCTGTGTCGTAGGTGCAGTACTCACCGTGGTCTTCGCCGCCGGCATTCGTGCTCCTGGTAGAGGAGCAGGAAGACTATCGCAGGGAGAATTTGGAGTTCAGGCTCCATGGTGTCCTAGTTCCTCGTGGGGTGTGTAGAGGTGAACGTTTTCCCTTTGGAATCCTGTTCCCGCCGTGTTTTTATCCGTGGTGAATCCGCCCAGAAAAGGTGGAGGATTGGCCTGTTGTGATACTGTGGGCGCTACTTTGTCTTCCGCCTGTCTGTTGGCGGTGACCACCGAGCTGTTTGTTTGTACCGCCGTGGCGGGCGAAGTGTTAAAGTGGCTGTCTTTGTTGGTGGTTTCTGCCACAGTCGTAATTGCACATTTGTTACCGCCGGCCTGTTGGCGGTCTTACCGCCGCTTTAACACCGACCGCCAGGGTTGTAATGACCACCTAAGTGTTCCTCCATCTACATTTAGTCACCACATCCAACTTTGGACACTTGCATGTTTTCACTGTTCACAAGCTAGGACCCTTACTTAATGATAACTGTTCTGCCTAGATTGTCAAAGTCACCTTCTCTTGCTTCTTTCTTTCTCAAGAAGATCCTTTCTCTTCTTCCGGAAAACTCTCACTTCTCTTGCATCCAAGTGATTATTGTTTCCCAACTTGATTACTGCAAAACATTTTTTTCTCCCTGATCCTCAGTACCAATTTAACAGACTTCAACTGTTTCAGAACATTTTTGGAAGACTCATTTTAATCATCCATCCTTGCAACTAACAACACTGTTTTAAATAGTTTGTTCATTTGTAAAAAGTCTGTCCATGGACAATCTTCAGATTTTAGAATAATATGTCAATTCCTTATCAGGCTGCACACTCTATTCTTTCTGCTTCCTTCTCATTTCTTGTTTGATCTAAAATTAGAAGACTTTTCAGTGGTGGCTGTGCATGTTCTTTTGCTGTGACCAAAATCAGAAACTCTCTGTCTCACAATCTGTGCATGATCCCAATCATCTGACATTCAGGAAGTGCATAAACACCCAACTACTTTCCAGATAAGTTGCCCCCTGACTTCGCTCTCATTGTCTCTGGTGACAAGATGACCTTACAGAAATTGGACACTCTACAAAAAGCATTAAATATGATTCTCAGATCTTGCTAGGCAAGAAAGCATGTATATTTTGCTTTATTCATATATATTCAGTGCAGGAAATGAGGGAGATCCAATTGGATCCCAGATAAGGCAACTAGTTATGAGTGGGATCTGTGATTCGGACTGACTGTAGTGATATATGCACCGGGACACATTCAGTAGCGCACACATATTTTCTGTTTTCTATTTTGAGCAGCAATCTGCAGGGGGAATAGTGTGGGGGAGGGGGTTCTAATTTTTACCTCCAGTTGGGCTCAAAACAAAGGCCTCGCTTCAAGGACCATCATCCCTCATTTTGTTGGAGTCTCAACCTGGCAGGAAGCTAGCCCAAGCGTAACACCTAGAGGTCAATACTATGGAAGGAAACAAAGGCACTTCACTTGTTATTACCTCACAAATGCTTGAGAAACTATGATTTGGAGACAGGTTTATGTCTTTGTTCAATCCCTATATGCAAGAGATATGCATATGCTGTAAGGATGTCAGATGTGAGTAATTACACTGAAAATGATGTAACTATCATTTGCAATTTTTTTAATTTCTTTTTTTCTAATGTCCCACTCATCCCTATGTAGAGTGTCAGAGACCCTTACATCAAACACATACTACCGGGTTACAATGAATGAAACAAGTGTGTGAATCCATGTGCGGTAAACATTACATAACATAATGAGGGTTACAAAGTGTATGAGTCAAATATTCATTCCGATAGGCATTATGAGGGTCATTCTGACCCTGGCGGGCTGCGGGAGCCGCCCGCCTGGCGGGAACCGCCAAATGGCCACTCCGCGGTCAGGCCCAGCGGGAAAGGCCCTGCAACGAGGAAGCCGGCTCCGAATGGAGCCGGGGGAGTTGCAGGGGTGCGACGGGTGCAGTTGCACCCGTCGCGATTTTCACTGTCTGCTATGCAGACAGTGAAAATCTTTATGGGGCCCTTTCAGGGGGCCCCTGCACTGCCCATGCCAGTGGCATGGGCAGTGCAGGGGCCCTCAGGGGCCCCACGACACCCATTCCCGCCATCCTGTTCCTGGCGGTAAAAACCGCCAGAAACAGGATGGCGGGAAGGGGGTCGGAATCTCCATGGCGGCGCTGCTTGCAGCGCCGCCATGGAGATTCAGCCCATGCAGGGGAAATCCGGCGGGAAACCGCTGGATCCCCTTTTCTGACTGCGGCTTTACCGCCGCGGTCAGAATGGGCTGGGAAGCACCGCCAGCCTGTTGGCGGTGCTTCCGTGGTCCCCGGCCCTGGCGGTCTTGGACCGCCAGGGTCGGAATGACCCCCTATATGTTAAGAGTGCTTACTCTGGACGAACACAAAGTCAAGATTAAAAAAGAAACAAAGTGATTGGGGTTGTCTGTACTAATAATTCTTGATTACTACCCACAGGAACCCTTATTAGTAACCTTAAACTAACAAACTTGAGAAAAAGGTAGAAGGTTTAAATCTATCCTTTGTGGTTTTATTACAGTTCCTAGATGTCAGACCACAACTGACTGTGCTATTTTAGAAGGGTTGTAACTTGCTAACATCATTTAACAAAAATATCTCTGTGACTAACCCAGCAAACCACTTAATTATCTAAGTCAAATACAGATCTGTGATCTGCATCTTATATGTTGTGGTCTGCACCAGGAACATTAACCCTGTATGTTACTTTATGATAGGTCGGAACTACGACTAGAAAAACACAGTGCTCTCAAGCAAGTACATTAGCTTTCAGATCTTAATTATCAATATTATTATCTGCTGAAAACTGCTGGTCAAGCGAAGATCTCTGCAACAGATTTACTTACACAAGTATCCTTGCTGTCAATTTGTTTGCAACAGTGTTTTGAAAGAAATAAGGCCCTCATTACAACCCTGGCGGTTGGTGTTAAAGCGGCGGTAACACCGCCAACAGGCCAGCAGGAAATAAAATGGGATCACAACCATGTTGGAAACCGCCAACACAGACAGCCACTTTAACACTCCGACCGCCACGGCGGTAGAAACAAACACCGTGGCAGTAACCGCCAACAGACAGGTGGAAGACAATGTACCGCCCACTGTATTACAAGGCACCAATCCGCCACCTTTTCCGGGGCGGTACCAACGCCAATCAAAAGCACGGTGGAAATAGTACACAGAAGGGAAACCACTCACCTCTCAACACCCTGCGAGGAACCAGGACGCCATGGAGCCCGAGTTACAGGTGCTACCAATGTTGGTTTACCTCCTCTTCTACCAGGAGCAGCAAAGACGGCGGCGATGACCACAGTGAGTACTGCACCTAGCACACAGGGGACGGGGGGAGGAAAAAGAGAGTGACACACACACGCAACATGCAACACCCCCACCCTCACCCCCAACACCATACACACAAACACATGCAACAACATTACATATACACCCCGTAACCCTCTGGAAGAACACAAGGACAAAAGGAAATGTTTGTAATCAGTGTAATCATCTAAAATTCAGATATGGAAACAGGTCTGTTACAGATCAGTATATACAAATATGTACAGCAACTATACAAGTCCGGATAGTATTCCAATCATTGTCTGTGGACCAGTGGTCCCAAAATGCATGGGCGAAGCCCACACATGATACCTGCCTCTAAATGGAGAGAACACTGCTGGGGCATCAGGTCGAAAATAAACAGGCACCTTTGGGGGAAGGGGAGGGAGGGCACCTCAGCCGGATTAAGGGACAACGCAAATGCTCCACGAGGGGGCTCCATGTCCACAGAATGGTCCTGGGGAGTGCAAAGACACAGTCTCTCAAGTGGGTGGGTTGCCCACTGATTGGTCCTGGGGTGTGCAAAGCCACAGTCTCGGTGGGTTGCCCACTGATTGGTCCTGGGGAGTGCAAAGCCACAGTCTCTCTAGTGGATGCTTTTCTCCACTGGTTCTGGAGGGGGCTTTGTGCCCAGAGTGCTTCATCCTGCCAAGGACTGGGTGAGTGGATGGTGTTCTCCCCTTGTTCTGGAGGGGGCATGGTGCCCAGAGTGCTTCATCCTGCCAAGGACTGGGTGAGTGGATGCTGTTCTCCACTGGTTCTGGAGGGGGCTTTGTGCCCAGAGTGCTTCCTCCTGCCAAGGACTGGGGTAGTGGATGCTGTTCTCCACTGGTTCTGGGGGGGGCTTTGTGACGAGAGTGCTTCATCCTGCCAAGGACTGGGTGAGTGGATGCTGTTCTCCACTGGTTCTGGAGGGGGCATGGTGCCCAGAGTGCTTCATCCTGCCAAGGACTGGGTGAGTGGATGCTGTTCTCCACTAGTTCTGGAGAGGGCTTTGGTCCCAGAATGCTTCATCCTGCCAAGGACTGGGGTAGTGGATGCTGTTGTCCACTGGTTCTGGAGGGGGCATGGTGCCCAGAGTGCTGCACCTGGGGTGTGGCAGTTCCCATTCCCTCACCTGGGTGTGTGTGCCACGACATTTCCTGGAAACAGGTAGCATGATCTCCATGGAGTCAGAGACACACTCCACCCTGCTGCGACTTTGCCTGCCAACTGCTGGTACGAACAGTGCTGGTTGTGGTGCCTCATGTAGTCTGTGCACGGTCCATGATGTCTCCTGCAGCCTTGATGCCTGCCCACTGGGAATGTTGTCCATGTCGGCTGTGGTGGCACTGTCTGTGCACGTCGCGGGGCAGGTGGCAGTGGTTGCGGCGATGTCTGTGGCGGAGATGCTGCCAGTGGTGCATGTGTCAGCACCTGTGGAGGGAGACAGCAGGACGTCTCCTGCAGCCTCGGACGGCTGCCCACTGGGGATGATGATGGGGACTGTTGCTGAGGCAGCAGACTTGAAGGTGGCGGTGCAGGCGGCGGTCGATGCGGCGGTGGCCACCGCCGTACAGGTTGCTGTTCTGGTTGGCAGAAGGGGTGACACCAGTCCCTCAGCAGGAGGCTCCGTGCCCTGAGCTGACTTCCCTTTAGCCTTGTGTCCCTTCCCCACCTTGGAAGTCACTGCAGGGACCTTGGCACTGTCCCCTTTTGTCTTGGAGGAGGCCTTGCTGGGTGGTTGGTGCGGCTTTTCCCTACGGCATGTGGGCCCCCTTGTTCACCTTGGGAGGTGGCGGAATAGGGTGATCCTTGGCCTCGCTGGGTGGCACACTGGCAGCCCTGTTGGGTGCCACCTGTGATGTTACTGGACTTGCAGGGACCACAGTGCTGGAGGATTTGGTGGCTGAGGTGCTGGGCTGGGATCTGGACATCCCGGCCCTAGGGGAAGGACGGGGGGAGGTGTAGGGAAGAGGTCATTGTTAGACAGGAAACATTTTTTAAACACACTGGTGTGGGAAGATGGAGGGGATTTGGGAGTGGAGGAAGAGGTAGTGGTTGTAGGAGGTGCATGTCTGCTGAGTTTGGGTGAAGGTGCATGGGCTGGAGGATGTTGTGAAGTGGATGTCTGTTGAGTGGGTGTGTGCCTGCGATTGTGTAGTTTGGGAGGAGGGCTCACAGACACACTGGGAGAGGACACAGGGGACGTGAGGTGGTAGTGGGGGTGGTGATTGCACGTGAGCGGTGTGTAGTGATGGGTGTGCTGGTGATGGAGGTAGTGGCTGAGGATGTAGTGCATGCAGGTGTGAGTGGAGATAAGACTGGGAGGGGGGAGGAGGACGTGGAGGAGGGGGACACAGTGGAGGCAGTAGATGTTGGTGTGTCTGCATGGGGATGGTGCTTGTGTGAGTGCCTGTGGGATGTGTGGTGCTTATGTTTGCCATGTCCACTCTTGTGTGTTTGATGAGTGTGCATGCTGGTCTGATGATGTGCTTGGGATAGGCTGAGGCAGGGGGGATTGGGTCTGGGTAGTGGAAGTATGAGGGGGGAGGCTGGACACAGGGACAATGGCTGCCATTAGTGCTGAGGCCAGAGCCTGAAATACTCTCTGTTGGGCTGCCACGCCAGAATGAATGCCCTCCAGGTATGCATTTATTTGCTGCAAATGCCTCTCGACACCCTGGATGGCATTCAAAATGGTTGATTGCCCAACAGTGAGGGATCTCAGGAGGTCAATAGCCTCCTCACTGAGGGCAGCAGGACTGACTGGGGCAGGGCCTGAGGTGCCTGGGGCGAAGGAGATGCCCACCCTCCTGGGTGGGCAGGCACAGGAAACACACTGAGGGGCTGCTGGGAGGGCGGTGCTGGTTGGGGGGGTGGCGGCTGTACCTGTTGATGCGGTGGGCACAGAGGTGCCCGCCCGCAGAGGAGCTCCCATCAGAGGAGGAGTCGCTGTCGCTGGTGTCTCCTCCTGACCCCGTCGTGGAGCTCCCCTCACCCTCTGTCCCACTGGTGCCTTCAGACTCTGTAAATTCATCCTCTAGGGCCATGTGGGTTGCAGCTCCCTCCTGCTCCGGTGCGAATGCTTCTCCGCCAGATGATGCTAACGCACACAAGGACAGGGTGACAAAACAAAAAGGGGAGGAAAGGCAGAAGAGACACATGGTCAATGCCTGCAACACCACTACCGTTGGCGGACACAACACACAGGGAGCAGCCCTAAGCACTAGCCCATGTGCTAACAGTTCAGGGGAAAATCACATGCCCATGGGGGACTCTGCCTAGACCCATTTGATGCACAGCTGGAACCCACAGGAGCCTGACTAGGTGTAGAGGGCCACTACCACTTTTGGGTTTGGAGTGCCACTGAGCCTGCCAAGCAATGGATCTACCTTGGCGCATCTGCCCTGGCCTAGGGAAACCCACAGCCCACTTCCCCCACCCAGAAACCTTATAAAGCGTGCAGAGTCCACTGAATGAGACTGTACTCACCCCCTTGTGGCTGCTGTGATGCCCTCAAGCGCCCATCCAACTCAGGATATGCCACCGCCAGGATCCGGTACATCAGGGTGGTCATGGTGCGACGGGCACCCCTTCTACGTTGGGAGGCCATCCCCAGCTGGGCCTCTGCAGACTTCTTGGTCCAGCGGCGCAGGTCCTCCCATCTTTTCCGGCAGTGGGTGCTCCGTCTATGGTAGGCCCCCAGGGTCCACACTCCTTGGCGATGGCACGCCAAATCCCCTTCTTCTGGTGGGCGCTGACCTAGAGAAAAAGTGAAGTAAGAATGGATGTTACTCCCTCGTCCAGTTCTTTTTACTCATTGGACACAAACCTCCCACCCTGGCCCAGAAAAACATACATTCACCGTCCTCACATGCTGGCCTCTGCCCCCCCGTTTCTTCGATCCACGCCACTCCATACATTCATGTGCCATGCATCATGCTCACAGTGTACTCACCTGTTTGTCTGGAGGACCGCAGAGTTGCGTGTACTGGGGGAGGACCCCATCCACCAGCTTGTCCAACTCCTCTGCGTTGAAGGCAGGGGCCCTTTCCCCAGACACTGTAGCCATTGTTGCTTCCAGACTCCGGTCACAGCAGCACTTGCAGTGTAGGTCCTCTCCTGTTGAAGGTCAGGTATCACGTGAGAGAACAGATAGAAAATGGCGGTCATGTCTGCGGCAGTGCGTACCGTCACCGCCGGCGTACATCGTCATTGGCTTCTGGAACCCATAGGGCCCAATGATAAGCAATGCTGATTTGCGCTGCGGTCTTCGACCGCCTACAGCAACGCTGCACAACGCCAGTACAGTTACCTCATTTCCCCTTGTCCCTCCTTCCAGGTCAGGCATCCGCCATTTCAGGGGGGCACATGGCAGGGCAACTAACTGAGTCACAGCACTTTTGGGCAGGAATACGGACAGACAGCGCCACACACCGATTACATCATGATTGTTCTAAACACCCTGGTGAAACCTATGTGGTGTATGACCCTCTGCTCACCCTTCTGTTCCATAAGCACTTCCGCTGGGGCAGGTGATGAGATGGCGTCATCCTCCGGTATACAGACCCCTGGTGGACCTGTCGACAATGGAAGACAGACACATCATTATCACCTACAGACTTGATCATGCCACAATCCATGAACTGTGTGCCCAGTTGGAGCCAGACCTGATGTCAGCTATCCACGATCCCACAGGAATCCCCCCTCTAGTGCAGGTCCTGTCAGTACTCCATTTCCTGACCAGTTGGTCCTTTCAAACAACAGTGGCCATGGAATCAGGGATGTCACAGCCAATGTTCTCTAACGTGTTGTCCATAGTGTTGTCTGCCCTGCTGAAACACATGCGCAGCTACATCGTTTTCCCTCAGGTGGAGGATTTGCCCACAGTGAAAGGTGATTTCTTTGCCCTGGGACATATCCCCAACATCATTGGTGCCATTGATGGTACACATGTGGCATTTGCCCCCCCGCAGGAATGAACAGGTGTACAGAAACCGCAAAAGCTACCATTCTATGAATGTGCAGATGGTGTGTTTGGCAGACCAGTACATCTCCCATGTGAATGCCAAGTATCCTGGCTCAGTGCATGACACTTACATTTTGAGGAATAGCAGCATCCCTTATGTGATGGGCCAACTCCAGAGGCACTGTGTGTGGCTAATAGGTGAGCCCAAGGTCCAACACAGTTGATATAGGTGTCTGGGTATGGGAGAGTCCCTAAGGGTTGGAGGATGTCTAACAGTTGTCCCTCGATATTTGCAGGTGACTCTGGTTACCCCAACCTGTCATGGCTACTGACCCCAGTGAGGAATCCCAGGACAAGGGCAGAGGAACGCTACAATGAGGCACATGGGCGAACTAAGAGGATAAAAGAGCGCACCTTCAGCCTCCTGAAGGCCAGATTTCGGTGCCTCCATCTGACAGGTGGCTCCCTATACTACTCACCGAAGAAGGTGTGCCAGATCATTGTGGCATGCTGTACGTTGCACAACCTGGCTTTGCGACGCCAGGTGCCTTTTCTGCAGGAGGATGGGCCTGATGTTGGTCTTGTGGCAGCTGTGGAGCCTGTGGATAGTGAATAGGCTCCACAAGGGGAGGCCGAAGAAGAAGATATAGACAACCGAAACAACATCATCATGCAATACTTCCAGTGAGACACAGGTAAGAGACTGCCACTGCTCCTCTCATATCATACTACTGTTGGACATTGCCTGAATCTGCCTTTTTATCTCTGTGTATGGACCCTGACATGCCACTTTGGCTTTCCATTTCACAGATCTGGGTCACACATTCTGACTTCTGCTATGTTTACTGATGCCCAACAACTGTCCAACATTGGCATGTGAACATGAACATTGAGATTGCTATTTTCTGAGAGGTTGCAATTACACATTTGTGAAAGTACAGACTAACTCCAGATTGATTTGTGATTCAAGGGTGTTTATTTCTGTGCTAATAAGTGGAGGGGGCTGTGCAATGGGCTGAAGTGATGGTGGAGGAATGCCCACGGTAGAGTCCAGTTTCTTGGTATCACAGGTGCATTGTCCAAGGGGGCATAGGAAGTGGAGTAATGGCAGTTCAAAGTTGTCAGGGTGACAAAAGGGTGACAATCAGGAGAGTGTTATTTCGTGGCAGGGGTCTTGGCAATGTTCTCTGTCTTGTTCCTTGATCTCAGGGACCATTAGCGGGCTGGTTCTCCTTCTGCAGGGGGTGGGGTGCTGGTGGCCTGTTGGTCCTGTGGCGAGACCTTCTGTCCACTAGCACCGGCAGAGGTGGAGGGCAGTTCATTGTTCAGGCTAGTGTCAGGGGCCCGTTTGTGTGCCACTGTGTCCCTCATGGTGTTGGCCATGTCTGCCAGCACCCCTGCAATGGCGATCAGGGTGATGTTGATGGACTTCAAGTCCTCCCTTATCCCCAGGTAGTGTTCCTCCTGCAGCCGCTGGGTATCCTGAAACTGTGCCAGTACCGTGCCCATGGTCTCCTGGGAATGATGGTATGCTCCCATGATGTTGGAGAGTGCCTTGTGGAGACTGGTTTCCCTGGGCCTGTCCTCCCCCTTTCGCACAGCAGTCCTCCCAGTTTCCCTGTTATCCTGTGCCTCTGTCCCCTGAACTGTGTGCCCACTGCCACTGACCCCAGGTCCCTGATTGTCTTGGGTTGGTTGGTTTGCCTGGGGTCCCTGTAGTGGTGGACACAATGCTGATTGACGTGTCCTGGGGACAGAGGGATGGGCCCGCTGGGTGGGTGCTGTGGTGGTGTTTCCTGAGGGGGGGGGTTCAGTGGTGTTTGTGACTGTGGCAGGTCAACCGACTGTCCAGAGGTCCCTGATGGGCCAGGCTGGTCATCTTGATCCAAGCGTGCAGAGCTGCTGTCATCACTGTGGGCCTCTTCTGTGGGGGGACTGGATATGTCTGGCACCTCCTGTCCGGTGACATTGGGTATGGGTCCTGTTGGGGTGTAAATGCATAGTTATTGTATCTGTGTGTGCCATCTTGTGAAATGGGTGAGCTACCCTCTACTCCTGTGCTTGCATTAATGTGTTTGCCCTTGTGTGATTAGTGATTTTGAGGTCAGGGTGGGTATCTGTACTGGACATGCTTTGGTGATGGGGGTCCATGCATAGGTGTTGCATGCAGGGCTTGGTATTGGGATGGGTGGGTTGTGATGGTGGGGCATATGTGAGGTGTTGGAGTGGTGAGGGTGAGGGGGGGGTATGTGATGGCATGCAGGTGGGGTGGGGGGATGTAGTAGTAAAGATTTGACTTACCAGAGTCCAGTCCTCCTGCTACTCCTGCGAGGCCCTCAGGATGCAGTATTGCCAAGACTTGCTCCTCCCATGTTGTTAGTTGTGGGGCAGGAGGTGGGGGTCCACCGCCAGTACTCTGTACAGCTACCTGGTGTCTGGATACCATGGAGCACACCTTCCCCCGTAGGTTGTTCCACCTCTTCCTGATGTCATCCTGTGCTCTGGGGTGCTGTCCCACTGCATTGACCCTGTTGACGATTCTCTGCCACAGCTCCATCTTCCTAGCAATGGATGTTTGCTGCACCTGTGATCCGAAAAGCTGTGGCTCTACCCAGATGATTTCCTCCACCATGATCCTGAGCTCCTCCTCAGAAAACCTGTGGTGTCTTTGAGATGCCACAATGTGGTGTGGGTGATGTGTGAGGTGCTGTTTGTTGTGCTGTGTGATGTGTTGTGTTGGTGTGTGTTCTTTGAGGTGTGTGGATGTTGTATGAGTGCTGTTGTTGTGTGCCTGTGGATGCTGGTGTTGTGTTTGCTATTCTCTCTCTCTCTGCTTTTAAAACAAATGTTGTTGTAATGGGTTGTGGGTAATGTGGGTGTGTGTTTTATAGTGGTGTGAGTGTGTGGGTGTGGTGTATGTGTATCAGGTGTGTGTATTTTGAATTGTCCAATGTGGTTGTGTTTTGTACATGTGTGTGTATTTTGAGTGCAGCGGTGTGTACCGCCAATGGATTACCGCGGTTGAAAGACCGCCGCGTTGATTCGTGGGTCGTGATAGTGTGGGTTTATTACTGTTGGCGTAACGGTGTAGGTTTTGCTATCGCCAGTTTATCACTAACCTTTGGTGTGGCGGACTTGTGTGGGTTTCTGTATTGTGGCGGATTACGAGATGTGGGTCGTAATACCTGTAGTGGATTTCTGCCGCGTCAACGGAATGTTGGCAGCCTTCAGCACAGCGGTAAGCGGGATTTACCACCAGGGTTGTAATGAGGGCCTAAATGTGTAAGTTGACTGCCAGACTCCAGTTTTGCTGACGTTGCCCCTCATGACCCACCCGCTTTCTGCTCCCACAACTTGACCCAACATTTATGGGATCCCAGGGTAATTTCTTACAATTTCCATCACTGTACATATTTTGACTGGGGGTATTTCATTTCACCAGTGATCAAGGATTGTTTTTTTCTACAAGGTACTATTTATCTTTTCACCACACAGTGGCAGCATTCATGTTTCCTCAATTGGGCTACTAAATAAATATATCTTGCATCCTCTCTGTCCTCCAATTAGAAAGGGTGCCGCGAATAATAAATGTTATTGCTTATCTCCTTTTCAGATTTTATGAGCAGGTCCATCTTCTCTGCCAGTAGGTTATCATTTTTGGGGTTAAACTCAAGGGGCAGCAGGAAGGGAGCAAGAGTCATTAAAAATGCCCCAGAACTGTTACAGTATCTAGCTGTAAAACCCTTTTTTTGGGGATTGTGTTTTTTTTTCTATTTTGGTATTTATGTAGCTCTTTTCATACCACCTTGCGATGGTTAAAGCGCGTGATTAGCTTATATTTAGTACTAGGAGGCATGGAGTGAGAAACAGAGGGTGTTCTTCACTGCGTTTTTCTTTCTGTTCACTTTTTGTGTTGTGGATGTGCAGGTTTTCTTCTAGCTGCCTGACTTCGCCAGGCTCATGGTACTTGGGCTGAGGCGATAGGGCTTCTCTTTACCTCCAACCCTTCCTTGACTTTTTTTGTTGAGGACCACAACATTTTCCTTCGCCACAGGACCTGAAGATTTCACTGTGACTGACAAACCACCAGCTGATGGTAACATGTAGAGTCTTTTTCACAATGCTGAACAAACTAGCTCCTGCCATTTTAGTAGCCATCTTCCACACTAATTTTCAACAGAGCTAACATTTTTGTGCCTTCTTATAGTGGATGAGCAGCTCCCAGAGCGTCCACAAATTAGATTTGTTTTGTCTCAGAGGGTGGTGGATCTTTAAATGCATTTGTATTGATTGTATCACAGGTCATATCTCTTATTCAAGCAAACCTGAGATGTCTATTTGTCTGTTGGAGGCTTGGGAATGGTGCTCGTTTTTCTTAAATCTGAAGTCAAGATACACAACCTCTTTCGTTGCACAAAGAAACAAATGGGTTTTGTGTCCCTACACATGTTCAGATTCCCCTGGTTACGCTTTAAATCAGACCTGCACGTAGGGGCCGGCTGCAATGACCCAGCAGTAGGGGATGGATACATATATCAACCATTTTCTAAAGGTATACCTTGTTTCAGACCACTGAGTCAACATCGCCTGGCACAGGAATAGAATTATTTTTTTGCATTGATGTTTCATTATTAGAAGGCACAAGCAGAAAGATGCCATTCTTCAACATCACATGCATTTAACTTTGCAAAACAACAAAATGATGTACTTCAGCAAAACATATCAACTACTAATACTACCCCCCCACCGTTCTTTGGCCCAACAATGGGGTTCCATTTTTATAGTCATTTAGTGTGATCTAGGACTTTCTTGTGCATTCATGTGTGTCCATTCACAATTTCTAATCACTCCAAATCTAGACCCTACTGTCGGGCCTCCAGTCTTTTTTGCTCCAACTAATCATTTATGTAGGTCACCTACCCACTGCCTCCCACCTTTAAGTATGGTATATATGCAACCTTTGGAGGTCTTTAGGAGGAAGATCCCTCAGACCCTTAAAGGCTGTGTCACAGCTATATTTGTGTGCCTTATGCCCTCATCTAATGAGCAAGGTTCGGGCTGTGACCCATTGTAGGGATGAGGCATCTTGAATGACTATATCTCAAGCGTTTCCCCTCCCAGGTAGCCAGTAGTCCTGAGAACATTTCAATCAGTCTGCCACCAATAGATGTTCATATAAGAACATACATACAGATAACTACGACACACAGCCTGCATCGCAGTGAGAAAATCACTGCACGCCGAACCGTATCGACGCAGCCCAACTTCCCGAAGAGAAGAACGATGCAGCGCCAGCGTTGCGACTGTAAATTAGATGCAAGGCCCACTGGATCGACGCAAAGCTGAGCCGGCACGACGCAGCCGTCTTCCTGAGACGAATCGATGCAGCGCCTGCCGTGCGGCAGAAATTTCCACGCAACGCACACCGGATCGACACAGCCCCTGAGACTTTGTCCTGCATGCCCAGGATTTCAGTGAATCGTCCCCAGGGCGTCCAAAAACCCCGCAACCCAACAAGGATCCCAGTCTAAGTGCTGGAAATCGACGCAAAGCCTGCCCTGCATGAAAACTTAAACAACGCATTGTCTGTGTGTGCCGGAAAAATCGATGCACACCTCCCCTTTTTCCACGCAACTCCTCCTCAGCGGTCCCCTGTGGAGAATTTTAATGCAAACCAGGTACTTTGTGCTTGCAAGAGACAATTGTTGATTTTTAAAGACTAAAGACACTATGGCCCTCATTACAACTTTGACGGGCGGCGGAGGCCGCCCGCCAAAGTTGCGCCGCAGGAATACCGCACCGCGGTCTGAAGACCGCGGCCGGCATTCTGAGTTTCCCGCTGGGCAGGCGGGCGGCCGCCTTAAGGCCGCCCGCCAGCCCAGCGGGAAACAACCTTCCCACGAGGACGCCGGCTCGGAATCGAGCCGGCGGAGTGGGAAGGTGCGACGGGTGCTACTGCACCCGTCGCGTATTTCACTGTCTGCTATGCAGACAGTGAAATACAAGCGGGGCCCTCTTACGGGGGCCCCTGCAGTGCCCATGCCATTGGCATGGGCACTGCAGGGGCCCCCAGGGGCCCCGCGACACCCCCTACCGCCATCCTGTTCCTGGCGGGCGAACCGCCAGGAACAGGATGGCGGTAGGGGGTGTCAGAATCCCCAAGGCGGTGCAGCATGCTGCGCCGCCTTGGAGGATTCTGACGGGCAGCGGAAAACCGGCGGGAGACCGCCGGTTTTCCTGCACTGACCGCGGCCAAAGCGCCGCGGTCAGAATGCCCTAAGGGGCACCGCCAGGCTGTCGGCGGTGCTCCCGCCAACCGCGAGCCTGGCGGTCACAGACCGCCAGGCTCGTAATGAGGGCCTATATATCATTTTTACAGTGATATTTCAACATATACTTATTGAATCTTGATTGTTTTGACCTGCATCTTACCAGATAAATATTATATATTTTTCTAGACACTTTGTGGTGTATTTTTGTGGTATTCTACTGTGTTATTACATGATTTATTTCACAAATACTTTACACATTGCCTTCTAAGTTAAACCTGACTGCTTAATGCCAAGCTACCAGAGGGTGTGCACAGGATAATTTTGATTGTGTGTGACTTACCCTGACTAGAGTGAGGGTCCTAGCTTGGGCAGGGTGTAAACTGACTGCCAACCAAAGACCCCATTTCTAACATTGGTGATCAGCGGTGAGGATAGGACTTGTATTTGTGCAGTGACATACAGTAGCTAAGTGAACATTACCTACCCACAGTTGAAGGTCAACTTGATTTTTTATCCTTTTCTGCAAATTTGTTTTCTGCCTGACATTTTTAACTAAAACCCTCATTCAACATGTCTCTGGCTGGGTCCCAAGCAGGAGCTGAAGATTGTGACCTAGCCAAGCTGGAGACATACACTGTTAACCAGCTGAAAGGGTTCTGCAAGAAGATGGAAGTACCTACCAAGGGTGCCTCCAGAAAGGAGGAATACCGAAAGGGCCTAAGGGCCTGGGCAGAAGCCTATTCCGATGAGGATGTTGAGGAGGAGGGTCCAGAGGATGGCCCCTCAGAGTATTTTTTGCCAGTAGTGGGGGATTTTACCCCTGGAATTGTGCCCCCTTCTAAACCAGGGAGCAGTGTCTAGCCATGGCCTGACCGCAGAGGAAAGGTTGGAGGAGAGAGAATTTCAACTGCAAATTGCAAAGTTAAACATGGAAGCAGAGGAGAGGAAAGCAGAAAGAGAAGCCAAACAGGCTGAACCTGAGAGAGCTGAGGCTGCAGCTGCTGAAAGGGCTTTGGCTGAGAAGAAGATTCTTCTGGCTCATGAACTGAGTCTCAAAGAGCTGGATATCAAGGCGAGGTAGTCTGAATTCAGCAGTAATGGTGGCAGTATTCATGCAGGACCTGCCGGGGAAAGGAAGGTTGTATACCCAAAAATGTAGTCCCATGTTATGTGGAGGGAGATTACATTGATAAGTGGTTGGCTGCTTATGAAGTTGCACTAAGGGCTCAAGGGGTTCCTGAAGAGCAATGGGGGTGGCTTTCTGGTGGGATGTACCAGTAGTGCGGAGGGTCACACTTCTTACACTAGAACCAAGGGATCAAAACACATACGCACCCATGAGAACTGCTTTGATTGCCAAGTTTGGGCTGATACCTGAGTAGTATCGTCAGAGATTCAGGGACAGCACCAAACTCTCCACACAGAACTGGATGGAATTTTTTTATTTCTCTGGTAAGGCACTGAATGGATGGCTGCGGGGCAGTAAAGTAAACAATTACACAGGGTTATTTAATTTAATTCTGAGAGCACATATTCTCAGTATTTGTTCTACAGATTTGCACCAGCACCTGGTTGACAGTAAGGTGACTGATCCTAGAAAGCATGCTGCAGAGGCGGACCTCTGGGTGAGCACCAGAGTGTCCAAAAAGGTACCTGGGAGTGACCCAAGGAAGGGTGGTTCCAGGTTCCCCCAACAAAGTGAGGGGGAAGTTAAAGATGACCCAGACAAGTCCCAGAATAAGGTGGGAGGAAAGGGTTCCCATGCCGTATCTGAGAAACAGTGTGGGGGTTCTGGTGGCGGTGGCCCAAAGCATCCCATTCCTAACCCCACTGCTCCCAGATACGGCACAGGAAGGGGGACGCTGTCTGTCCAAAGAACTCACCCACTGGGGTGACCTCTACATGGGTGGCCAATGTGGCCTTAGGGGAAAGTAGTCCTCAGGAGCAGGTCGCAGAACATGCCTTCATCTCCTTCAGTTGAGAGATAGACTCAGAGGGTAAGCTGGTGATCCCTGAGGGTGGGTGTCATCACTTGCACCAGGTGGGAGTGAATGGGGTCACAGTCACTGCTCCGAGGGACACATAGGCTAGTCTTACCATGATGGTGGAGAGACTAGTTTCACTAGAGCAGTACACCGGCCAGGTGTGTGGGGTGACTCCAGCCCATAGGGAGGATTTCTTCCGCCCCATTGCCCTTGTGTCCCTGGAGTGGGGTGGGGTGGTGACCCAGAGGTGGGTCATAGTTAATCCCAAGCTGTCCATTGACTGTATTCTGGGGAATGAGTTACCCCTAGTGTCACAGTGTCATTTCCTCAGGATCTGCACGTTGCTGAACAAAAAGGCCCACCTTCCGGCGTCACCAACTCGGAAAGCTATTATAGCACAGAGTTATGGTGAAGCCAGTCAGGGGGAAGGGAGTTAGGGTAGGGAACAGCAGGGAGAGAGATCTGAAAAGAAAAGGTTAGAACAAATATGAACTTACCCATTCATAGAAATATAACTAATCAATAGACTCTTGACTAAATGCGTCTCCGATATCAGATGGAGACCCCTTTTGAAATGAGTGCAAAGCCCCTTCTTTGAATCATGGAACAAGAATAAACTACGACCTCAGAACCAAGAGATGGCAAGAGCTTTGGACTATGATCATCATGGAACAAGAATAAACTACAACCTCAGAACCAAGAGATGGCAAGAGCTTTGGACTATGATCATACTCAGAATATCAATCCTGTAACATCTATGCATTCATAACATAAACCTTTGATCATGACCTAGAAAATCTCAAAGAATTAAATATGCTTTTCACATATTATGCTTTCCAAAAGACAATGGAAACTATAATCTGCTTATCTCCAAAAATACTTTCAAATTCACAACTATAAAGGACGATAAGTTTTTACTCATTGAACTTGAAGCACTTTACTTATAATACCAGGAAGTGCTTTTCCTTGTCTTGCCTGAAGCGCTACACTCGTTATGCTAAGGGGGCGCTTTACTCACGTGGCCTGAATCACTTTGATTGTTGTGCCAAGAGCGATTTACACCTGTGGACTGAATCGCTTGAATTGTTGTGCCAAGAGCACATTACACCTGTGGACTGAAGCACTTGAATTGCCGCGCCAAGATGTGGACTGAAGCGCTTGAATTGTCATGCCAGACCGCTTTACACCTGTGGACTGAAGCACTTGAATTGCCGGGCCTAGAGCGCTTTACATCTGTGAACTGAAGCGCTTGAATTGTCGTGCAAAGAGCGCTTTACACCTGTGCTCTGAAACGCTTTTGATCGTCGCGCCAAGGCCGCTGTACTCTGGAAACTGAAAACGCTTTGCCCGTTGTGCTAAGGGGTGCTTTACTTCTGGAAGTAATGGCTTCCTCTAAAATTGGATTCATCAAGCTTTACCGCTACAAGTGCGACCTAATCGTTTTTGAATTCTCCATGGAAACAAGGATACTTCGATTGGATGTCACTCTGCCATGCAGGAACTCTGCTCTTCTTCAGAGAACCCCCATGAGGTCTGACTGCATTGAAGTCTTCAAAATAGTGAGCAACGTGCTTGGGTGTGGCTGGGCTTTAAAGGCCTGCCACACTTCAAGATGGCTGCTGCCTCTAAAAACATGGGAATTGTAGTCCCTTCATGGAATAGCACTAATAAGTGCATCTCGTCCACCAATGTCCTGAACCTGCAGCTCTATGAGCTTTGCCACAGGGCAGGCGACGCTGATGGCCACCTGTTGAACAAGAGGGGATGACAAATGGTACGCATAAAGAGCCGCAGAGCCGCGCAGAGGAGTTTCGGGTGGGACCTGGACCGCGCATGGCCTTATTCCTGACATTACGCCCCTCTCCCAAGCGCGGTCCAGGGCCCGGTTTACCAGGATGGAGGAGGTGAAATCGTCGCACCAAACGTGGTGCATGAACATGTCTTGTAGGTTCCCAAGAGTCATTTTCCGGTCGGTATCCTTTCTAGGACACCAAGTACCAAAGGGAAGACCCCCTATATTTAGAGTCTAAAATAGATTGCACCTCATACTCCCAATGACCTTGGACTAATAGAGCAGCAGGTTGTGTGATGCTTGAGGGCGAAGCAGGTTTAAGAATCGAAGTGTGAAACACCGGATGAATTTTCAAAGACGATGGTAGTTTTAGCTTATACGTTACTGGGTTTACTTGTTGTAGGACTTCATAGGGCCCTATGAATTTTGGATGAAACATATTTTTAATTTTTAAATACAAAGTTTTTTGTGGATAACCAAACTCTATCTTTGTTTGTATACTGAGGACCAGGTTGGTGCTTTTTGTCATGTTGCATTTTATATTTTTTCTTTGCTTGATGAAGATTTGTTTGCAATTGTGAATGTACCTTTTTCAATTGTGTTAGCATGTCCATGACTGCTGGAGTGGTTTGAGTAGAGGAAGGTAACGTAACTGGCAAAATGTGCGGATGACGCCCATACAAACCATAGAAAGCAGTTGAGTTTATTAAAGAGTGGTGAGAGTTATTATAAGCCAGTTCTGCAAGCCACAAAAGATCCAGCCAGGTTTTAGGAGACTTTGTTGCGTAACATCATAAATATTGTTTCAGAGTTTGGTTTAGTCTCTCTGTTTGACCATCCGTTTGTGGATGATAACTAGTAGATAAAGTTGAATCAGTTCGTAAAGCCTTGCACCATTGTTGCCAAAAACGTGCAGAAAATTTTGTTCCTCTATCAGAGAGGATAACTCTTGGAAGTCCATGAAGACGAACTATATTTTCTAAGATGATAGTCGCTAAGGTGTCGGACGTTGGGAGCCCTTTACAGGCAATGAAGTGAGCATACTTGGTAAGGCTGTCTACTACCACTAGAATGGTTGTAAATTATTTTATTTGAGGAAGACCAGTAATAAAATCTATAGAGATATGTTCCCATGGATGATTGGGAACGGGTAGCTTTTGCATCTTGCACATACTTCACATGATTGTAGCATTTGCTTAAGGTCATGAACGATTGTAGGCCACCAAAAATACCTTTTCATGAGTTCTATTGTTTTTTGAGGACCTGGGTGACCTGCCAGAGGATGACTGTGTAACCAATGAAAAGCTGTCTCTCTTAACTCCTCAGTAGGCAGGAATACTCGAGATCCATGTAGAGGTAAGCCTTGTTGAATAGACCTCTTGGTGTCTTGTTGTATTCACTCTAGCCACTTAGTAATGTAAAAATGATTACGAATGAGATCAAATCATTTCTCGGCAGCTATCAAACACAACACTTTTGAAGGCGTTATAATAGGCATGGGTTTTTGTTCAGTAGGTGTGATTGAAGAATCTTGTCTAGATAATGCATCAGCCTTACGATTATCTACTCCTGGTCTAAATGTCACTATGAAATCAAATTCTGCAAAGAATAGTATCCATCTTAGTTGTCTAGTAATTAGTAGTCTGGCAGAACTCATAAATTGCAAATTTCTATGATCAGAATATACAGTTATGGTGTGTTTCGCTCCCAATAGATAATGGTGGTCATTACAACATTGGCGGTAAAAGCCACTTACCGCCGTGCAGAAGACCGCCAAAACACCGCCCTGGAAATCCGCCACAGCTATTATGACCCACAGCTCGGAATATGCCAAAATTCAGACATCCACACAAGTCCGCCACACCAAAGGTCAGTGATAAACTGGAGAAAACAAAACCTCCACCATCACGCCAACAGCAATACGCCCACACTATCACAACACATGAATCCACACAGCGGTCTTTCAACCGCGGTATTCCATTGGCGGTACACACCGCCGCGCTCAAAATACACACACATTTACAAAACACAACCACATTGGACAAATCGAAATACACACACCTGATATACATACACTCACCACTCCCACACACCCATTACGATATAAAACACACACCCACAACAACCACAAACCCCTACGACCAGAATTACTGAGAGAAGGCCAGAGAGAGACACCACAAACAACTACCAAGCATCCACAGGCACACGATACCATCACCCACAGAACTTCCACGCACCTCACACAACACACCACTAAATACCACCCCACTTATCACTACACACACCACCCCACACATCACCCACACCACCCCATGGCATGGCAAAGACACCCCAGGTTCTCTGAGGAGGAGCTCAGGGTCATGGTGGAGGAAATTTTCCGGGTAGAGCCACAGCTATTCGGATCACAGGTGCAGCACACCTCCATAGCTAGGAAGATGGAGCTATGACGATGAATAGTGGGCAGGGTCAACACAGTGGGACAGCACCCAAGAAATAGGGATGACATCAGGAAGAAGTGGAACGACCTACGGGGGAAGGTGCGTTCCATGGTCTCAAGACACCATCTTACGGTTCAGTGGACTGGCGGCTGACCCCCACCTCCTCCCCCACAACTAACAACATGGGAGGAGCAAGTCTTGGCTATTCTGCATCCTGAGGGCCTCTCAGGAGTAGATGGAGGAATGGACTCTGTTAAGTCATCTCTTAACTATTACATCCCCCACCCTACTTGCATGCTATCACATACCCCCACCCTCACCCTCACCCTCACCCCCATCACTCCAACTCCTCACAAATGACTCAACATCACAAACCACACATCCTAACACCAAGCCCTGCATGCAACAACAAAGCATGGACACCCATCACCAAAGCATGGGCATGGCACATACCCATACATCCCCCTAAACCACCATCACACAAAGTCCCACACAGGAATGCAAGCACTGGGGTACACGGTCACCCACCTATTGCACACCATAGCACACACAGATGTAATAAACATCCTTTTATACCCCTGCAGGTCCCCTACCCAACGTCACCGGACAGGAAGGTCCACACATGTCCACACCACCAACAGAAAAGGCCCACAGTGATGATAGCAGCTCTGTCCAACTGGATCTAGATGACCAGCCCGGCCCATCGGGGACCTCGGGACAGTCGGTTCCCCTCACACAATCACAGGCCACCACAGAGCTTCCCCCCTCTGGAAACACCAGCACAGCACCCACCCAGCAGGCCCACACCTCTGCCCCCAGGACACATCAATCAGCAGTGTGTCCACCACTACAGGGAACCCAGGCTAACCCACCACCCCAACAACAACAGGGACCTGGGGGCAGTGGTAGTGGGCACACGGTTCAGGGGACAGAGGCCCAGGGAAACAGGACCTGGGAGGGCTGCTGTGCGACAGGGGGAGGACAGGCCAAGGGAACCCACTCTCCACGAGGCCCTCTCCAACATCATGGGAGCCTACCACCACTCCCAGGAGACGATGGCAACGGTACTGGCCAAGTTTCAGGAGACCCAGCGCCTGCAAGAGGAACAGTATTTGGGCTTCAGGGAGGAACTCAGATCCATCAATTCTACCCTGGGCACCATCATAGGGGTGCTGAAGGAGGTACTCAACACCAGGAGGGACACTGTGGCACAACAAGGGGCCCCTGACACTAGGCTGGACGATGAACTGCCCACCACCTCCGCCAGCGCTAGTGGACAGGACGCCCCACCACAGGACCACCACACCAGCACCTCACCCCCTGCAGAGGGAGAACCACCCCGCAAACGGTCCCTGAGATCCAGGACAAAGACAGAGAACAATGCCAAGACCCCCACCAAGAAATGAGACCACCCTGATTGTCATCCTTCTGTCCCACTTTGTCACCCTGTCCATCCTCAAACTGCCCCAGCTCCACTTCCTATGCCCATTTGGGCAATGCACCTGTGAGACTAATAGACTGGAATCTGCCATGGACATTCCTCCACCATCACCCCTGACCAATTTACAACCCCCTCCAATATTGAGAACTTAAATAAACACCTTTGAACCACAAAACAATCTGGAGTCAGTCTGTGATTTTGAAAAAGTGTATTAGCAATTACTGTGGCAAAATGCTCTTTCAAATGTAATGTCAACATACCTATGTCACACAGCTCTAGTCAATGAGGAAACAAAGCAGATGTCACACAGTGGGACCCACATCTGTGAAATCGTAAGGGAAAGTGAAATCTCAGTGACCATACACTGGGTGAAAACGACAGACAGTAGAGAGGTAGTAGTGTTAAAGTACATGTAGTAGGCAGGTTTGTATTCTTACCTGTGTCTCACTGGAAATATTGCAGGATCACCGAGTTCCTGTTGTCGATGTCCTCTTCTTCTGCTTCCTTGTCTTCACTGTCCACAGGCTCCACAGCTGCAATAACACCGCCATCTGCCTCCTGCAGAAAATGCACCTGTTGTCGCAAAGCTAAGTTGTGAAGCATACAGCAGGCCACAATGATCTGGCACACCTTCTTTGGTGAGTAGAATAGGGATCCACCTGTCGTATGTAGGCACCTGAACCTGGCCATCAGGAGGCCGAAGGTCCGCTCTATTATCTGCCCAGTTCGCACATGGGCCTCATTGTAGTGTTCCTCTGCCCTTGTCCTAGGATTCCTCACTGGGGTCAGTAGCCATGACAGGTTGGGGTAACCAGAGTCACCTGCAAATGGCGAGGGACAACTGTTAGACACACACTAACCTGTAGGGATATCCCCAGACAACCATTCCCACTGACTTGCTTCCAGGTGCTCACCTAATAGCCACACACGGTGCCTCTGGAGTTGACCCATCCCATAAGGGATGCTGCTATTCCACAGGATGTAAGCGTCATGCACTGATCCAGGGAATTTGGCATTCACATGGGAGATGTACTGGTCTGCCAAACACACCATCTGCACATTCATGGATTGATAACTCTTCTGGTTTCGGTACACCTGTTCACTCCTGCGGGGGGTACCAAAGCCACATGTGTCCCATCAATGGCACCTATGATGTTGGGGATATGTCCCAGGGCTTCGAAGTCACCTTACGCTGTAGGCAAATCCTCCACCTGAGGGAAAACGATGTAGCTCCGCATGTGTTTCAGCAGGGCAGACAACACTCTGGACAACACGTTGGAAAACATAGGCTGGGACATCCCTGATGCTATGGCCACTGTTGTTTGAAATGACCCACTTGCAAGGAAATGGAGTACTGACAGCACCTGCACTTGAGGGGGGATTCCTGTGGGATGGCGGATAGCTGACATCAGGTCTGGCTCCAGCTGGGCACACAGTTCCAGGATTGTGGCACGATCAAGCCTGTATGTGATGATCACGTCTTTCCTCCATTGTCGACAGGTCCACCAGTGGTCTGTACACCGGAGGGTGCCGCCATCCCCTCACATGTCCCAGTGGACGGTGCCTATGAAGGACAACAGCGAGCACAGAGTCAACCAACTCAGAGGTACGTACCCACAGCTTACACAGAACACGAATCCTAATCCGAAATTTGGCCTGTGTGAGTGTTGAGGCAAGGCCTATGTATGTGTGACGCAGTAAAAAATCAAGCCATGTGGGGCCGTGAAATGGCAGATGCCTCACCTGTAAAGTGGGACAATGGGATGTGAGGTGACTGCGCTGGCGTTGTACACCGTCGCGGCAGGCGGTCGAAGACCGCGGAGCAATTCTGCATTGGTTAACATTGGACCCTATGGGTCCCAGGAGCCAATGACGATGTACGCCGGCAGTGACGGTACGCACCGCCGTGGACATGACCGCCATTTTCTATCTGTTCAATCACTCAATACCTGATCTTTGACAGGAGAGGACGTACACTGCAAGTGCTGCTGTGACCTCGGTCTGGAAGAGACAATGGCTTGTGCGTCTGGGGAAAGGGCCCCTGCCTTCACATCAGAGGAGTTGGAGAAACTCGTGGATGAGGTCCTCCCCCAGTACACGCTACTCTACGGTCCTCCAGACAAACATGTAAGTACACTGGGAGCATGCTGTATGGGCTATGCCTGTGTGGAATGGGGTGGATGAAAGATGGGGGGGGGGGATTGAGGCGTGCATGAAACGATGGGGAGCGCATGTGCCAAATGGCAAGGGTAGGGATGGGGGCCAATGACTGTGACGGTGCAGTTGGTAATAACTTTTCCCCCTGTACAATTCATGTAGGTCAGCGCCCACCAGAATAAGGATATTTGGCGTGCCATCGTCAAGGACGTCCGGACCCTGGGGGTCTACCACAGACGGAGCACCCACTGCCATAAGAGATGGGAGGACATTCGCCGCTGGAGCAAGAAGACGGCGGAGGCCCACCTGGGGATGGCCTCCCAACGTGGGAGGGGTGCCCGTCGCACCATGACCCCCCTGATGGACAGGATCCTGGCGGTGGCGTATCCGGAGTTGGATGGGCGCTTGAGGGCATCACAGCAGCCACAAGGGGGTGAGTACACTCTCATTTTGCTGATTCAGCTCAGTGGAGGTGTCTGGGTGGGGGAGGTGGTCTGTGGGTTTACCTATGCCAGGGCGAGTTTAGTAGGCAAGGTCCCCCGTAAGGCATGCCATGTGGCACCCCACCTCACCTCTGTAGAGTGCCAAGTACACCCAGTCACGCCCCTGTGTCATCTATGTGTGCAGATGTCGTCCATAGCCTTGTAGGCCATTTTCCAGGAATTGAACAGTGGAGCCCAAGAGCGCGGCATAGAGCAGGGGGCTTCTGTGTCTGTCGTGTCCTCCAGCGGTAGCGGAAATGCATGCACTCAACATGTCTTTCTTCTGTCGCCCCCCCCCCTTTTTGTGGTCTTCCTGTTCTTGTGTGCATTAGCATCATCAGGTGGAGGAGCAGTGGCACCGGAGCAGGAGGGATCTGCATCCCACATGGCCCTGGAGGGCGAGACAATGGACTCGGAGTTCACTAGTGGGACGGAGGGCGAGGGGAGCTCTACGGCAGGAACAGGAGCTGACACCAGTGACACGGATTCGTCCTCTGATGAGAGCTCCCTTGTGGTGGCGGCAACATCTGTGCCACCTGCATCTACAGGTACAGCTGCCACCCCCCCTACCAGCACGGCCCTCCCAGCAGTCCCTCAGCCTTTGCCCCGTGCCCGCTCACCCAGGAGGGTGGGCATCACCTTCACCCCAGGCACCTCAGGCCCTGCCCCTGTCACCCCTGCTGCCCTCATTGAGGAGGCCATTGACCTCCTCAGGTCCCTCGCTGTTGGGCAGTCTACTATTTTGAATGCCATCCAGGGTGTAGAAAGGCAGTTGCGACAAACAAATGCATTCCTGGAGGGCATTCATTCTGGTCAGACGGCCCTTCATCGCGCTTTTCAGACTCTGGCCTCAGCACTAATGGCAGCCATCATCCCTGTCTCTAGCCTCCCCCCTCCAACTTCCTCCACCCAGACCCAATCCCCTCTACCTCAGCCTATCCCAGGCACACCTTCAGACCAGCATGCACAGACCTCAACGCACAAGGGAAGCTCAGGCAAACATAAGCACCACACATCCCACGGGCACTCACGCAAGCATCAGACCCATGCAGACACACCAACATCCACTGCCTCCACTGTGTAACCCTCCTCCTCGTCTCCCTCCTCCCTCCCAGTCTTGTCTACACTCACACCTGCATGCACTACATCTACAGCCACTACTTCCATCACCAGCACACACAACACCACACCCCGCCCACGTGCAGTCACCACCCCCACTGCCATTCACACATCCCCTGTGTCCTCTCCCAATGTGTCTGTGACGCCACCACCCAGGATGCACAAACGCAGGCGCACACCCACCCAACAGCCATCCACCTCACGACAGCCTCCAGCGCATGCACCTTCACCCAAAGTCACCAAACGAACACCTCCTACAACCACAACCACTTCCTCCACTCCCAAACACCCTCCAGCTACCCGTCCCAGTGTTCCCAAGAAACATTTCCTGTCCACCCGTGACCTCTTTCCCTCACCTCCCCCACCCCGTCCGTCTCCTAGGGCCCGACTCTCCAGGTCCCAACCTAGCACCTCATCCACAACATCTCTGGGACCAGTGGTGCCTGTAGTCACCGGAATATGGAGTGAACCAGCCACCAGGGCAGCCAGTGTGGCACGGAGCCACAGCACGGACAGCCCCCCACCTGTCAAGCATCAAAAGTTGACCAGTGCCCGGCGGGAGAGGGGGGAGACTCCAGCACCCAAAGCCACTCCCAGGGGTACAGGTGGGAGTGTGGAGTCAGCTGGGACACCTTCCAAGGTGGGGAAGGGCCACAAGAAAGTCAGCAAGTCTGGGAAGAGCAGCACGGCGGAGAAGACCGCCATCATCCCCACTGCCCAGGAGGTCACCACCACCCACCCAGCTGCCCAGGAGGCCACCGCCAGCACCAGCCCAGCTGCCCAGGAGGCCACCGCCATCATCCCCGCTGCCCTGGAGGCCACCGCCATCATCCCCGCTGCCCAGGAGGCCACCGCCAGCACCAGCCCAGCTGCCCAGAAGGCCACCGCCAGCACCAGCCCTGATGCCCAGGAGGCCACCGCCATCATCCCCGCTGCCCAGGAGGCCACCACCAGCACCAGCCCTGCTGCCCAGGAGGCCACTGCTAGCAACAGCCCTGCTGCCCAGGACAGGACCACTGGCACCAGCCCCGCTGGGCCAGATAGGACCACCAGCACCAGCCCTGCTGGGCCAGATAGGACCACCAGCACCAGCCCTGCTGGGCCATGAAGGACCGCCAGCCCCGTTGGGCCAGACAGGACCGCCAGCACCAGCCCTGATTGTCCAGACAGGACCGCCAGCACCAGCCCCGCTGGGCCAGACAGGACCGCCAGCAGCTGAGTCACTGCAAAGGACCCCTCCGCCACAAGCACTGCGGAACAGGGCACCGCCGCCACAAGCAACGCTGAACAGGGCTCCACCGCCACAAACACCGCAGAACTGGGCACCGACGCCACAAGCACCACTGAACTGGGCTCCGCCGCCACAAGCACCGCTGAACAGGGCACCGCCGCCACAAGCACCGCTGACCAGGGCACTGCGGCAACAAGCACCGCTGCCCAGACACTGCCGCCACAAGCACCGCTGAATAGGGCACCGCCGCAACAAACACCGCTGCCAATGACACCGCCGCAACAAGCACCACTGGCCCATGAGCGCCAAGGGCACTGACGCTACTGAGTCCGTCACTAGCAGGATGAAGCACTCTGGGCACAAAGCCCCCTCCAGAACCCGTGGAGAAAAACATCCACTACCCCTGTCCTTGGCAGGATGAAGCACTCTGGGCACAAAGCCCCCTCCAGAACAAGTGGAGAAAAACATCCACTACCTCAGTCCTTGGCAGGATGAAGCACTCTGGGCACAAAGACCCCTCCAGAACCAGTGGAGAAAAACATCCACTACCTCTGTCCGTGGCAGGATGAAGCACTCTGGGCACAAAGCCCCCTCCAGAAGCAGTGGAGAAAAACATCCACTACCTCTGTCCTTGGCAAGATGAAGCACACTGGGCACAATGCCCCCTCCAGAACCAGTGGAGACTGTTATCCACTTGAGAGACTGTGGCTTTGCACTCCCCAGGATTGAACAGTGGGCATCCCACCCACTGTAGAGACTTGAGAGACTGTGGCTTTGCACTCCCCAGGATGGAACAGTGGGCAACCCACCCACTGTACTGACTTGAGAGACTGTGGCATTGCACTCCCAGGATAAAGCAGTGGGCAACCCACCCACTGGAGAGACTTGAGAGACTGTGGCTTTGCACTCACCAGGATAAAGCAATGGGCAAACCACCCACTGGAGAGACTTGAGAGACTGTGGCATTGCACTCCCCAGGATAAAGCAGTGGGCAAACCACCCACTGGAGAGACTTGAGAGACTGTGGCCTTCACTCCCCAGGATACATCAATGGGCATGGAGCCCTCTCGTGGAGCTGGCGTCGTGCACTCATCCGGCTTAGGTGCCCCCCCCCTTCCCTTCCCCCTGAGGTGCCTGTTTTATTTCGATCTGATGCCCCTGCAGTGTTCTCTCCGTTTGGATCAGTTATTGAGTGTGGGCCTCACCCATGCGTTTTGGGCCCAGTGGTCCACAGACTATGTAGGTGCAGTAAATGGACTTGAAATCTTGGTGGACATATTTGTTAATAGTGTATATATATTTTTGACTAATGGATTTTTCCTGATTACAATCGTTCAGATCATTTCCTTTTGTCCTTGCATTCTTCCAGGGGGGGTAGAGGGGTGTAAATGTAATGTTTCAACATGTATTTGTGTGATACTCCACTGGTTCTGGAGGGGGCTTTGTGCCCAGAGTGCTTCATCCTGCCAAGGACTGAAGTAGTGGATGTATCTCTCCACTGGTTCTGGAGGGGGCTTTGTGCCCAGAGTGCTTCATCCTGCCAAGGACTGAGGTAGTGGATGTTTTTCTCCACTTGTTCTGGAGGGGGCTTTGTGCCCAGAGTGCTTCATCCTGCCAAGGACAGGGGTAGTGGATGCATCTCTCCACTGGTTCTGGAGGGGGCTTTGTGCCCAGAGTGCTTCATCCTGCCAAGGACTGAGGTAGTGGATGTGATACTCCACTGACGGTGGGTCAACATGGAAGCTGTCCAGGAACCTGGAACTGACAACCAGCCACGTACGACTGATCACTGGGGATGGCAGCCATGTCTGCGGTGGTGCCACTGGCACAGGATGTGGCGTGGCCTCTGGCGTGCTGGCGGCGACCTCAGTAGTGGCGGTGCTTGCAGTGCTCATTGGGCAGCGGTGCTGGTGGGTGGCTCTGTGAGAGTGCTGCTGGCGGCAGTGTCCTGGGCAGCGGTGTTGATGGGTGGCTCAGTGAGCGTGCTGTTGGCGGCGGTGTCCTGGGCAGCGGTGCTGGTGGGTGGCTCAATGACCGTGCTGCTGGCGGCAGTGTCCTGGGCAGCAGTGCCCCTGGCGGCGGTGGTCTTGTCCGCCGTGCAGGTTGGTGGCGACTTCCCTTTCTTTTTCTGGCCCTTCCCCACCTTGGATGGTGGCGCAGCTGTCTTACCACTCACAGCTGTAGTCCTGGGAGAGCCCTTGGTGGCAGGTGTTTTGGCCTTCTCCCTCCGGGCTGTGGCCAACTTCTTGAGTTTTTGAGGTGGGGGAATGTCCTTTTCCTGGCTCCTTGGCACACTGGCTGCCCTGCTGCTTGGCGCACTCCAGAAGCCGGTTACTGCTGGCACCACTGTTCCCGGTGATGTGGTGGCTGAGGTGCTAGGTTTGGACCTGGAAAGGCGGGCCCTAGGGGACGGAAGGGGTGGGGAAGGTGTAGGGAAGAGGTCAAGGTTTGACAGGAAAAGTGTTTTAGACACACTGGGACGGGTAGATGGAGGGGGTTTAGGAGTGGAGGAAGAGGTAGTGGTTGTAGGAGGTGTTCGTTTGCTGACTTTGGGTGAAGGTGCATGGGCTGGAGGCTGGATGGCTGTGGGGTGGGTGTGTGACTGTGTTTGTGTAGTTTGGGAGGTGGTCTCAGACACATTGGGAGAGGACACAGGGGATGTGTGAATGGTAGTGGTGGTGGTGAGTGCACGTGAGCGGTGTGTGGTGATGGGCGTGCTGGTGATGGACGTAGTGGATGAAGATGTAGTGCCTGTAGGTGTGAGTGGAGATGTAACAGGGAGGGAGGAGGGAGACGTGGAGGGGGGGGACACAGTGGAGGCAGTGGCTGTTGGTATGTCTGCATGGGTATGATGCTTGTGTGAGTGCCTGTGGGATGTGTGGTGCTTATTTTTGCCAGAGCTACCCTTGTGTGTTGAGGTGTGTGCATCCTGGTCTGATGGTGTGCTTGGGATAGGCTGAGGTACTGGGAATTGGGTCTGGGTGGAGGAAGTTGGAGGGGGGAGGCTGGAGGCTGGACACAGGGACAATGGCTGCCATCAGTGCTGAGGCCAGAGTCTGAAAAGCTCGCTGTTGGGCTGCCTGACCAGAATGAATGCCCTCCAGGTATGCATTTGTCTGTTGCAACTGCCTCTCTACACCCTGGATGGCATTCAGAATGGTAGACTGCCCAACAGTGAGGGATCTGAGGAGGGCAATGGCCTCCTAACTGAGGGCAGCAGGGCTGACAGGGGCAGGGGCTGAGGTGCCTGGGGCGAAGGAGATGCCCACCCTCCTGGGTGAGCGGCCACGGGACACACGCTGAGGGGCTGCTGGGAGGGCGGTGCTGGTAGGGGGTGTGGCGGCTGTACCTGTAGATGCGGTGGGCACAGAGGGGCCCACCATCGCAAGGGAGCTCTCATCAGAGGAGGAGTCGGTGTCGCTGGTCTCAGCCCCTGTCCCCGCCGTGGAGTTCCCCTTGCCCTCAGTCCCACTGGTGAATTCGGAGTCTGTAGTCTCGCCCTCCAGGGCCATGTGGGATGCAGCTCCCTCCTGCTCCGGTGGCACTGCTCCATCTTCCTAGCTATGGTGGTGAGCTGCACCTGTGATCCGAATAGCTGTGGCTCTAACCGGGTGATTGCCTCCACCATGACCCTGAGCTCCTCCTCAGAAAATCTGGGGTGTCTTTGCGGTGCCATGGGGTGGTGTGGGTGATGTGTGAGGTGGTGTGTGGGGTGATGTTTAGGGGTGTATGGTGTTTTGTGCGTGGAAGTGTATGTGTGATGGTGTTGTGTGCCTCTGTATGCTGGTGTTGTCTTTGCTGTGCTGTCTCTCTGGCCTTCATCAAGATTTTTGGTAGTAAGGGTTTGTGGGTAATGTGGGTGGGTGTTTTATATTGTATTGGGTGTGTGGGAGTGATGTGTGTATGTGTATCAGGTGTGTGTATTTTGAATTGTCCAATGTGGTTGTGTTTTGTAAGAGTGTGTGTATTTTGAGCGCGGCGGTGTGTACCCCCAATGGAATACCGTAGTTGAAAGACCGCCTCATGGATTCGTGTGTCGTGATAGTGTGGGCGTATTCCTGTTGCCGTGACGGTGTCGGTTTTGTTATCACCAGTTTATCACTGACCTTTGGTGTGGCGGACTTGTGTGGGTGTCTAGATTTTGCCGCATTCCAAGCTGTGGGTCATAATAGCTGTGGCGGAATTCCACGGTCACGGGGGTGTGTTGGCGGTCTTCTGCACGGCACCAAGCAACATTTACCACCAATGTTGTAATGAGGGCCTATGTCTTTTTCCCCGCAAAGTCATTTGTACTAAAATTTGAAAATGTTTGACCTAACGATTTGTGCAAGAGCACACTGAAGGGATTGTCAATTTGCCCAAGAGGTCCCCTTCGTTTTTTCTTGGGCACTTTAGTTTTCCTGTGAATTTTCCCAAGCGACCGCTATCTTTTTCTTTGTCACAAATGTTGGATCAATTTTACCTTTGGGTTTCTTTTGACATTCTTTTATGAAATGACCCTTTTTTCCACAATACAGACACTGACCATTTTTTCGTTGCATGTCTTTCTCCTCTTTGGTCAGTGGTGCGCGAACAGTTCCGATATTCATCGGTTCTATCATAGGATTTGTAGACAATTGAAGGTGTCTGGATCTTTCCATTTGCCAGTTGGGTTTTTCCCATTTTTTCCTTACTCCTTTTCTTTTAGAAAGTCTGTGATCTATCCGTAGGGTTAGATTAATTAAATCAGTGCAAGTTTCTGGTTGTGGTTCAGCTTGGGCCAATACATCTTTTAGTTCGTCTTTTAGCCCTTGATAAAATACTGCTGCCCTTTTTTCCTCAGGCCAAGCAGTTTACACTACTAACCGGTTGAAGTGTGACAAATACGTTATCAGGTCTTTGTTTCTTTGACATAATTCTAGTAGCTCTTTGTCTGCAGACATAGTTATTGCACATCTGTCAAAAACCTTTTACAAGTTCTTCTACAAAACAACGCCAGTTATATAAAAGAGGACTGTCTAATCGGACTAATGGCACTACCCAAGTAGCTGCATCACCATTCAGATATGATATAAGGAATGCAATTCTAGATTGTGCGTCCGGAAAGGCACTAGGCCGACACGTAAAATGTTGTTCTAACTGTGTGAGAATTTTTTTAACCTTATTGGGGTCCCAGAAAACCTCTCTGGTGCAGCTAAAGGAATCTGTGTTGGCACATTCACAACTATGTTAGTAGGTGCGGAAGGCGTAGGACGAGACTCAGATTCAGAACCATCCACCTTACTCTGTAACTGAGTTACTTTATTAACTAAATCAGCTGTAACATTTTTTGAGTCCGTCAAATCCCTTTGCATCTGAGTGACTACTTGCATAAGGGTATCTAGGGTGGCCATTTTGTGCAGCTCACGTACAGACCAAGTGGAAAGTATAAAACTCGTGGGCTCACTATTCTGTCACAGTCCTTTCCTCGGGATCTGCACGTTGCTGAACAAAAAGGCCCACCTTCCGGCGTCACCAACTCAGAAAGCTATTATAGCACAGAGTTATGGTGAAGTCAGTCAGGGGAAGGGAATTAGGGTAGGGAACAGCAGGCAGAGAGATCTGAAAAGAAAAGGTTAGAACAAATATGCACTTACTCATTCATAGAAATATAACTCATCAATAGACGCTTGACTAAATGCGTCTCCGATATCAGATGGAGACCCCTTTTGAAATGAGGGCAAAGCGCCTTCTTTGAATCATGGAACAAGAATAAACTACGACCTCAGAACCAAGAGGTGGCAGGAGCTTTGGACTATGATCATCATGGAACAAGAATAAACTACGACCTCAGAACCAAGAGATGGCAAGAGCTTTGGACTAAGATCATACTCAGAATATCAATCCTGTAACATCTATGCATTCATAACATAAACCTTTGATCATGACCTAGAAAATCTCAAAGAATTAAATATGCTTTTCACATATTATGCTTTCCAAAAAACAATGAAAACTATGATTTGTTTATCTCTAAAAATACTTTCACATTCACAACTATAAAGGCCGATAAGTTTTTACTCATTGAACTTGAAGCACTCTACTTATAATATCAGGAAGCGCTGTTACTTGTCTTGCCTGAAGCGCTACGCTCGTTATGCTAAGGGGGCGCTTTACTCATGTGGCCTGAATCACTTTGATTGTAGTGCCAAGAGCATTTTACTCCTGTGGATTGAAGCGCTTTGATTGCCGTGCCAAGAGTGCTTTTCATCTGTGGACTGAAGCGCTTGAATTGCCGTGCCAAGATCGCTTTACATCTGTGGACTGAAGCGATTGTATTGCCGTGCCAAGAGCGCTTTACACCTGTGGACTGAAGCGCTTGAATTGCCGTGCCAAGAGCGCTTTACACCTGTGGACTGAAGCGCATGAATTGCCATGCCAAGAGCGCTTTACACCTGTGGACTGAAGCGCTTGATTTGCCGTGCCAAGAGCGCTTTACATCTGTGGACTGAAGCGCTTGAATTGCCGTGCCAAGATGTGGACTGAAGCGCTTGAATTGTCGTGCCAAGAGCGCTTTACATCTGTGGACTGAAGCACTTGAATTGCCGGGCCTAGAGCGCTTTACATCTGTGAACTGAAGCGCTTGAACTGTTGTGCAAAGAGCGCTTTACACCTGTGCTCTGAAATGCTTTTGATCGTCGCGCCAAGGCCGCTGTACTCTGGAAACTGAAAACGCTTAGCCTGTTGTGCTAAGGGCCGCTTTACTTCTGGAAGTAATGGCTTTTTCTAAAATTGGATTCATCAAGGCCTTACCGCTACGAGTACGACCTACTTGTTTTTGAATTCACCATGGAAACAAGGATACTTTGATTGGGTGTCACTCTGCCATGCAGGATCTCTGCTCTTCTTCAGAGAACCCCCACGAGGTCTGACTGCATCAAAGTCTTCAAAATAGTGAGCAACGTGCTTCGGTGTGGCTGGGCTTTATAGGCATGTCACACCCCAAGATGGCTGCTGCCTCAAAAAACATGGGAATTGTAGTCCCTTCGTGGAATAGCACTGATAAGTGCATCTTGTCCACCAATGTCCTGAACCTGCAGCTCCATGAGCTTTGCCACAGGGCAGACGACGCTGATGGCCACCTTTGGAACAAGAGGAGATGACAAGTGTTGCGCATAAAGCACCGCAGAGCCGCGCAGCGGAGTTTCGGGCGGGACCTGGACCGCGCATGGCCTTATTCCTGACACCTAGTGTCAAGAGAACTGAGAGGGTTGACCCCTAAGGGTGCCCTGACAGTTCAGTTATCTGGCAGTACCACTCCCCAGAGGAGGGTACGTGAGCCCAGATGTGGGGGCAAGGTGAGGGAGCACACACCCTTGTCCCCTGTTCAGCATCAGGGTACAGACCCTGGGATGAGTGACCAGTATCAGGGTCCCACCCCTAAACTGGTAGGAGGTAGAATGGAGAAGGGGTATAAGACCACTGGGGCTAATGCCACCCATTCTGAGATGCCTTGGGAGCCCCTTGGGAGCTCCCTGCCAGCCCCCAGCTGGAGGAAAAGCTCATCCAAAGGCCCCACTCAGCACCTCCACTTAGCAGTGGATGGTCTGGGGCCTGGCTCCTGACAGCTGTCAGTGGCCTCTTTTGGTTACTGTCCTTGTGGACAGTTTTCCCTGGGTTGGGGACAGAAGTCAGACCCAAGGGGTGGAACCGGCCACATCACTTTCTTGGCCATGGTGGTACTGTCTGCATACTGGGATGCATCTGTCAGCAAATTAAAGTTAGGAGCTTCACAGATTGGGTCCTCAGATGAGGAGAAGGGTTCCCCATGAGTCAGTTCAGTGGCCCCAGAGAGTGTAGATAGAGAAGCTTTGAGTTCAGAATGGTGTAGAACTGCCAAGTGCCCCTGCAGTAGTGGGCCAATGTTCATGCTCTATCGCCTTAAGCAGGGAAGTCCATCAGAGTGTTGATTATCCTGCCCTGGCTTTGGGCTGGAAGGGGGATATGTTGGAAATGGCCTTTCTGCAGGGTCATCCATAAACGTTTTGCCTTCCTCCATCTCTTTTTCTGACCTCATTTTTGCTGGCTTTAGGACTCTGCGCACTTTACCACTGCTAATCAGTGCTAAAGTGCATATGCTCTCTCCTTAAAATATGGTGACATTGGCTCATACCCAATTGGCTTATTTAATTTACTTGTAAGTCCCTAGCCAAGTGCACTATATGTGCCCAGGGCCTGTAAATTAAATGCTACTAGTGGGCTGCAGCACTGGTTGCGCCACCCACATATGTAGCCCCCTAACCATGTCTCAGGCCTGTCATTGCAGGGCCTATTTGTTCAGTTTCACTGCCACTTCAACTTGGCATTTAACAGTAATTGCCAAGCCTTAAACTCCCCTTTTTCTACACATTTTAAAAAAATATATATTTTATTGATTTTGTATTTCAGATATACATTACAAGCTGTTCAATTATCATCCACAGGATTACATTTATCTGCTTAAAAGAAAACATGTGACAACCCCGACCCCCACACACCAAACATGTCTCGGATCACGGTTTAACCTTCAGTATCATTACTTGCTGCATTTATCTGAAAACTTTAGCATGTGCTAAGTAGCTAATGGGGGGGCTCGCGCTTGCAGCTAGTGTGGGCCTTTTGTCGCTGGAGCCGTATCACTTGACACTCAGTGGTAGCTCGGAGTGGGACCTACCTCTGCTAATAATAATGGAGAATGGCTGTCAGCCCAGTGTGTTGTAGTTATTCTCGTGCGGGTGAGCTAGTGGGCTGTTAGCGTGTTAGGGGGAAGAGTGTGCAAGCCATTTCGGCTTTTGTGTGCCGTGCGTGGATTGTGCTTTTGTGGAAGGTGCGTAGAAGAATATGTGCTGCTTGTTCAATCTTTGCATTCCCGGCTCATGGGGGTTTATCATCATTTTTGGCCTCGAGTTTAGTTACTAGTGTATCCCAAGCAGCACACCCTGTGTGCTGTTGTCCCTCTCGCGCAATCTTCTTCAATACCTGATGTTCCGTGCGGGCCCAGCGTAATGTTAGGGTGCTCCAAGATTTCTGATCGGGCGCTGTGGGCGCCTTCCAATGCATAGCTATTAATCTTTTGTACATTAAGCATGCTAGGTCTTTATGCAGGTGTCTTTGTTTTTTAGATCTTGTCCTAAGCCCCAGTAGGCAGGATTTGGGTTCTGCTGTCAGTGCTAGCCCTATTAGTTCGGAGATCTCCTGGACCACCTCCATCCATGCTTTTTGTATGTTAGGGCACTCCCAGACCATGTGATAGAAGTGTGCTAGCGGCGCTTTACATCTGGGGCATGTCGGGTCAGAATCCGGGAACATACGCTTTATCCTGGCAGGGGACAAATATGTTTGGTGTGTGTAGTTGAACTGGGTGTATCCAAATCTGGGGTTCCTTGACGCTCCACGGGCGTGGTGCAGGGCGTTCGGCCACTCGGCCTGTGTGATCGTACCAGGGAGGACGGAGTTCCATCTCTCCCTGGCTTTCTCCGCATGCGGTTCGGGGGGTTTATTGAGGATTTTATATAGGCTCGATATTAATTTTATTTTGGCGTCATGTTGTAGAATATGGTGGATTAAAGGAGAGGGTTCTGGTTCTCCGATACCCTCCCCCCATGTTTGTTTAATTGCGTGGCATATGGCATGATACGTCAGGAATTGGCCAGTATTTATCTCGGTGAGAGCCTGCCGTCTTCAAAGCAGTCGCCCACTGTCTGCACCCCCGCCTCTGTCCACACTGCCGTTACTTGCGTGCTCGCCCCGGTCCACTCCGGGAGGTGATCCAATGGAATACATGGGGAGTAGGGGAGCCTGAAACCCCTGTTCTGCACATATTTAACCCAACAGGCGTGCGCGACTGCCACCAGTGGGTTAGCGGTGTTTGCCTTGGAGTGTTTGGACGCCAGCCATTGTAACAGGGGGGTTCCTTTTAACCAAGTCCTCAACCGCGCTGCTTCCGCCAGCGCCGGTCTGTGGATCCAAATCTGAACCCACTGTAGCTGTGCGGCTGCGTAGTAGCGTTCAAAGTTGGGGGCCCCTAGGCCCCCCACGTCTACCGGCCGCTGCAGCGTGGTCAGAGCCACCCGGGCTCTGCCCCCGCCCCAGATGAGTTGCAGCAGGGCTGTATTCAAATTGCCGAAGAAGCTTTTGGGGATAATGATCGGTAATGCCGCAAAATAATATAATAGTCTGGGCAAAATCAGCATGTTTGCGATCGCCACCTTCCCTGGTGGAGAGAGCGGCAGCTTATTCCAAAACTGCAGCAAGCCTTTTATGGCAGCCAGCGCCCTGCCCAGGTTCCCGTCTCTGAGATCCTCTGTGTTATGGTATATATTTATCCCGAGGTATTTAAACGATGCAGAGCACCATTTCAAGCGCCCCAGCAAGGGGGCCCCTTGCCTTTCGGGCGGCCACTTTACAAGCGGGAACGCACATGAATTTTCCCAGTTCACCACCAGGTCCGACAGGGCTCAGAACTCGGCGAGTAGTGATATTACTGAGGGGACAGCCTTGTGCCTTTTCCGAATATATATTAATGCATCATCTGCGTAGAGCGAGATTGTATGGTGAACCCCACCTCTACCTATTCCCCAGCTGTGTGCCATGGAGCGTACTCTTGCCGCTAGTGGTTCCATTGCTATTGCAAACAACAGCGGGGATAATGGGCAGCCCTGTCTTGTGCCCCTAGTGATCGAAAAACTGTCGGAGATCACCCCGCCCGTCTTCACCCTGGCTTGTGGGCCAGAGTACAGTGTCCGAACCCAGCGTATGTAGTTGGAGCCTATTCCCATGCGGCTCATTGTGGACATTTCGACCATTGTTATAGGTCTTTGTGAGACGGCCTCCAAGATGGCCGCCAGTATTGTAGTCCTTTCTTTATGGTTACTTTTTACATTTCTGTCTGGAAGATGTGATTCACTCTAAAGATGGCCGCTATAACTCTTGGTCCTTCTTTTATTTTTATTTCATCGGTAGCGCGAGATTTCGTCTGTGGTCTCATATAAGGGACCCAGACATGAACACTCGAGTTTTGATACTTTATCCCTCCAAGGTGGCCGCCAGTATTGTAGTCCTTTCTTTATGGTTACTTTCTACATTTCTGTCTGGAAGATGTGATTCACTCTAAAGATGGCCGCCATAACTCTTGGTCCTTCTGTTATTTTTATTTCATCGGTAGCTCGAGATTTCGTCTGTGGTCTCATATAAGGGACCCAGACATGAACACTCGAGTTTTGATACTTGATCGATACACACGCGTACACGCGCTTCACGTTTTGACTCATTGGAAGGTGGATTGAAATAACTGATATTAGGTAAGCTACATGCTTTAGGAATAAGTTTATTCAAGATTTCAGGATAGGACATAGTAGTAATGCTTTTTTTAAAAGGGACTTAGGAGAGAGATATGATTACGATATACTTATATACTTGGCCTATTTTATTTATATTGGAGGAATTTATTTAATAGGGCATGTTAATTTTGATAAGAACTCTGATTAGATAGAGATGGTATTTTAGGGTTCACTATGGTTCTGATTTGTTTCTTGATATTGGTTCGGTTGGACATGTTTGATAGTTATATATTTTTTTTTTTACATAGCAGATAAGTTGCTTAACGGAATTATTCTGGGATTCGCTTGTAAGGAATACTTATGATATAGGACGCATCTACATATATGTTTAGGTAAGAGTATGGCTCATTTGCATGGGTTTTTAGTAGCAAGGGACATCACTAGGGTACTGGGTTAGCTCATATTCAGTAAATAAGAGCGATTTAAGTAAGTTTCGTTTTTTTGATACTTATTCACTAATTCTTATATCCTAACACCATGTTCACCTTTCACTCAAGAATGGGTGACATAGTATCTAATAATAATATATGTTGTTTGATACCTAAGGGTATGATACTCTTACATTTGGGAATTAAGGTGCACTGAGAACTAACATATGTCTGCATCCCACCTTTGTGTTCACATTTCATTCCACAACTTTTCCACTAATTTTTATATTCCTTTCATATATTTTCTTCACCCCTTTTTTACATTTTCCCATATATTTTTTTATGTCCATACACTGGTGAAGGTCTCTCCCTTTTAATTAGGAAATATGGATACACATTTAATAATAGGTACTTATATAATTTACAGCCCTGATGAAGTAATTGGGAAACTCCCGGACGAAACACGTGTTGGCTAACAATTTGGATGCGGCTGGTAAAATTGAAATAATAAGCTATATCATCCTTTAAAGAATATGATTGAACCTTGATTTGAGAAAATCTGGAGTGGCTATCAATTTGGATGCGGCTGCTAAAGTTTAAATAATAAGCTATATCATCTTTTGAAGAATATGATTGAACTTTGATTAGAGAAATCTAGACTTGGACTTTGGATAATAGTAAACTTGGAACAACAGATCAATTAATTCTACTATTTGGATTTGGACATTGATACTGTAATTGGGGATTATGTTGGAAATAATCCTATTAATTTTCAGAAATATATGACAAAACATTGCCTATGTATACTGACTCATGAGTACTATTATTTTTCATGTTATAATGAGTGCCTCTTGTATTTTATGTTTGCAATAGTGCTTTTAGCATCTATCAAGACCTTTTGGGTGTGGTCTTTCAAGACTGCACCATTTCGAGATTCAACATTCTTCGTTGATATTACCTCGCTACCCAGAGCGCCTAGTTTTCTCCCAGTATAATAAACCCACTCGTAGTTAGAGTATAAGGCGTGCTTATACTCTGGACCGTTTACTCGACGTTCCCAGACCCCTCACATTCCATGTTACCATGACAAACTGGTTTATATTATTTCTCCTGTGTGGCGCCATTAGAGTGTCTGGGATAACCCACTGTGCTTAGGACCTGGTCCCTGTGTTTGGCCCTCTTTATCGTTGCCCCTTTAGCATAGCTATTTATTAAAGGGGGCATATGCAGCAGTTTCCTCTGTTTTTTAAGTGAATCCGGCGTGTGTGCATACACTAAACTACTAACCCCAACCACCCCAAATGAATCCCCAACCCTTCTAACTACTTGTGCGCAACTACTAAACCTATAAGTGTGCGATAAAACCCGTATCCAATTGGTTTTCCGTGGTGGAGTATTCATATCTACCAGATGTGGCTCTTTTGCGGGGCTCACATCTTTCCGCAGACTGAGTCTGCTAGTATCGTTGGGCGCCCCGGTCTTATGTGCGCTCCGCGTTCCGTCCCAGCCCCACCCCCCGACACCCCCCAGACCGCCCCTCCCCGGTTAGTTATACATTTATACCAAAGTTACTAATTGCTGGTTACGCCTTCGCCTCGGCATCCGCCGTCGCCCTGGGGTCCCCATTGGCACCATAGAGCTGCCAATGCTGGTGCCGCCAGTCTATAGGAGCAGTTAAGTTCGATTAAAGTTCGTCCGCAGATCTGGGGGTGATCCTCGGCCCACCCAGCTCGCCTGTTATTGTGGATACGGAGCTTGCCGCGTCCGAGTCCGTGCCCGTCTCAGGGGGCTTCCTGGCCGATGCGAAGCTGCTCTGCATGAGCAGGGGAGTCTCTTTCAGTATTCTTGCTCTTTCTTCTGCTACTTGTTGATCATTGGGTTGGCCCCTGGCGCGCCTCCTGGTCCGTTTTCTTGAGGCAGATGTTTGCCATTTCTCGTCTCCTTCCGAGTCTTCCCTTGGTCGGGCAAGGCCCTTGGCGTGCAGCCAGGTCCAAGCGTCTTCAGGGGTGGTGAATATGTGGGTGCGGTCCTCTGACACCACCCTCAACTTCGCAGGGAATAACAAGGCGTACTTTATGTTGTGTTCACGCAGACGCAGTTTAATTTTTGCATAGGAGTTCCGTTGGTTCTGTACCTCCTGTGTAAAATCTGGGTAGGCATTGATGGTCGAGTCCTCATACTTATATGGGCCTTTGTTGCGGAACTGTTGTAATATTGCGTCTCGATCCCTGAAGTTGAGGAATCTGGTGATCAGAGGTCTAGGTGATTGGCCTGGGGCCGGGGGCCTGCCCGGTAGTCTGTACGCCCGTTCAACCGAGAAGAACTTGGATGGGGCTCCGTTCAACACCTCTTTAATGAGCCATTGTTCCAGAGCGATTTCCGTGTCAGGTTGCCGCATAGTTTCCGGAAACCCTAGGAAGCGTACATTATTGCGACGTGCCCTGCTCTCTGACTCTTCAGATCTCCTCCAGAGCACTTTCAACTCTGCATCTATGCGCTGGATCTGTTTTCGATTATCTTGGGCCATGGGGGTTAGTTCGGATTGCCCTTCCTCGGTCGATTTCACTCTTTCCGCTAGACTGCGGTGGTCCATTCGTAAGAGGTTCAGGTCTTGTGAGACTGCGTCTATTCTATTTTCCAATGATGACTTAGTGTCCATTATCGCCTGTAGCACTTTCTCGAACTGTGCTGAGTGCGACATGAGGGTGTTCTCCAAGGATTGTAGGGACAGGTTTGTCTGCTGGTCATTGGGTGTTGTCCCAATAGTGTTGCGGTCCAGGTTTTTGGATGATTTGGCCCTGCCAGCCATTATGTCTAATTAGGAATTACCTTGTAGGATACGATTGCGTGCGGCTTAGCGCAGATTGCACGGGGGATCGACCTCTTGATTACTAATCTCCGAGTGCCATGTCCTTTTCTGCTCCAGTTATGGCGTTAGTTAGTGGAGCCTGAGCGGGGCTTATTCTTAGCTTTTGAGTGCCCAGCACGTGTGTCCATGTGCTCACGGTACGGCGTGAGGGGGAGAGAGCGTGCCCACCGTCCACTGCACCGGGCCCCCGCAGAGTAGGGCGTTGCACCCACCGTGAAGGTGAGTCCGTTGCGCGTTGAGTTAGGATTCAGATTCCCACAAGAGCAGTGGCAACAGCAGACAGCGGCGGCGCTCCCTGTGGGGGAGGCGCGGCGACAACGGGGAGCACGCAGTCCGGCGAATCACTGGTGGGGGAGCGAATGTTTTTGGCCACTAGGCGGGTTCCAAGGTACCTCTTGTAGTCGCCGGCAGCAATCCGAGGAAGCAAGATTCACACTTAATGGGGGTTATGCCGTAGGGGCCCGGGCAAGTGTCCTCTGCCCCCAACGCGGGCACTCCTCCAAGGCGAACGGTTCTGCGGGCCAGGATCAGTTGTGTCCCCGTCTGAGTACACAGAGGTGGAACTCCTCCCAAAGTCAGGCGGCCTTCAGCGCCATTTTGGAGCCCAACATCAGCAGGAGAAGAAGCTAGGAGAGGGGGGGAGTTAATGGTGGCTCCCCCCGCCTGGGCCGTGTCTCCCCCAACTGCTCTCCCCCTCACCTCGGTGTCTCACGGTGACCGCAGCTGTCCTCTTCTCGGGCCCCCTTGGGCCCCCCTCGGGCCGGGATCCACGGCGCGGGCCACCCGCCCTCTGGCGATGTTGCCCGTCTGAGGGAGTGGGTCCTCTCTCCCTGCACTCGTTGTGGAGCGATTCAGGCTCCTCAGGCCCTGTCCGGGCCCGCAGCGTCACTGCCAGCTGGCGCCCCTGCCGCCGCAGGGGCGCGGAGCGCAGCTCCTTGATCCCGGTGCCCGCCCGGTGGGCCCCGATCGGCGAGCGAGAGCGGAGGCCCACACCCCCTGCCCCCGGCGCGCACGGGCGCCCAGCAAAGCGGGCCGAGACCCGATGGGCTCGGGCGCCGCCGAGACGCAGCGCGCCCGAGTCAGCCGCCGCGGCTCCTTCTTTCAGCCGCACCGGCCAGGCTAGGGCCTACAGCCCCACGGCACCCGAGGCTGCAATGAGACTCCGGCACCACAGCCCCAATCCAGCCAGACCGGAGCCCCCGCAGGACGCTTCAGTGCTCCCCGGGCGGTCCGCCCCTCCCGGTCCAAGTGTGGGCTTCCAGGGGGCACCCTGAAGGATGTTTTCCGGCGGGCCCTGGATGGAGCGCTCGTTCAGGCGTCCATCCCGGCCGCCAGTTTGGCTCCTCCCCCCCTTTTTCTACACATAAGTCACCCCTACGGTACGCCCTAGGTAGCCCATAGGGCAGGGTGCTATGTAGGTAAAAGTCAGGACATAAACATGTGTGTTCTATATGTCCTGGTAGTGTAAAAGTCCTGAATTCGTTTTACTCTGCTGTGAGGCCTGCTCCTTTCATAGGATAGCATTAGGGCTACCCTCATATACCTTTTGAGTGGTAGATCCTGGTCTGAAAGGATTAGCCAGGTCACATTTAGTATGGCCAGATGGTGATTCAAAATCCTGCTCAATGGTGAAGTTGGATTTTATATTACTATTTTAGAAATGCTACTTTTAGAAAGTGAACCTTTCTCTACACTCAAATCCTTCTGTGCCTTCCAATCCACGTCTGGCTAGGTTTGGTTGACAGCTCCCTTGTGCATTCACTCAGACAACCCCAAACACAGGATGCTCTGTCACACTTGCACACATCTGCATATTGAATGGGTCTTCCTGGGCTGGGAGGGTGAAGGGCCTGACACTTACATGTCAAAGGACGGTAGCCTGCCCTCATACAAAGGACTGCCACACCCCCTACTGGGACCATGGTAGACAGGATGGAACTGAAAGGGGACCTTGTGCACTTCTAAGCCATTCTTTGAAGTCTCCCCCACTTCAAAGGCACATTTGGGTATTTAAGCAGGGCCTCTGACCCTACCAACTCAGACACTTCAGAACAAGATACCACTGGAGAAGAAACCCTGAACCAGAACCTGCAACCTGCCAAGAGGAACTGTCTGGTTGCCCAAAGGACTCACCTGACTGCTTTTCTGCAAAGGACTGCTGCCCTGCTGTTGCCCTATTGCCTTGCTGTCCTCTGGCTCTGCTGAGAAGTGCTCTCCAAGGGGCTTGGATAGAGCTTGCTTCCTGTTCCCTGAAGTCTCAGGACCAAAAAGACTTCATTTCTGCAGAAGAACTCCTTCTGCAGTGAAAATCGATGCACAGCCCGCAAAAAATGACGCACAGCCTGCATTGTGGTGAGAAAATCACTGCACGCTGAACCGGATCGATGCAGCCCGACTTCCCAAAGAGGAGAACGACGCAGCACCAGCGTTGCGACCGGAAATTCGATGCACGGCCCACTGGATCGATGCAAAGTCGAGCCGGAATAACACAGCCCAACCTCCTGAGACGAATCAATGCAGCGCTAGCCGTGCGGCAGAAATTTCCACGCAACGCCCACCGGATTGACGCAGCCCCTGTGACTTCGTCCTGCACGCCCAGGATTTTAACGCGTCGCCCCCACTGCAACCTGAAGAGGATCCCAGTCTAAGTGCCAGAAATCTACGCAAATGCTGCCCTGCGTGAAAACTCAATGATGCATCGTCTGTGTGCGCTGGAAAAATCGATGCACACCTCCCCGTTTTCCACACAACTCCTCCTCTGCGGTCCCTTGTGGAGAAATTTGAACGCAAACCAGGTACTTTGTACTTTTGTTACAAGAAGCCGTCCGGCAACCTTTAGCATTTCTTGAAGATTGCCGGACGGCTCCTTGTAACAAACGAGGTAAAGGTACTCTTCTACATATTCGGGGGTTGCCGGCTGGCATCTGGATGTGATTAATTCCTGGATAAATATACAAGCATTCTTTTGCACGATGTTTAAAGTTGGAAGATAACGTTCCTTAACGCGCACATTGCACGATATTTAAGGTTGGAAGAAAACGTTCCTTAACACGCACATTGCATCAGATTAATATAATTGTTTGGCTTTTCCGTTTTTTTGAAAATATATACTGGGGTTTTTTAATAAGATTAAATGAATGATGCTAGAACTTTAATTTAGTTAATCCTAGCTTCTCTTCTATATATACAAAAAAGAAAAAAGAATAACTATTTATTTTTATTTTTCAGGGCAAAAGAAAGGAATGTCTTTAATGCTATAAGAACACTAAGAGAGGTTTGCCCAATCAAAGAGGCTATATACTGCCAATATCAGAAATTACGTGAGTAGAGAAAATTCTTTACCAATACCCAAATATAAGGGTCATATTTATTGAGATAATAAATGAAAGACATTTATTGGAGAGAATAAAAATAATAGTAAATAAGGTAATCTTTAAATAATGATGCAGGATAATTCTTATAATTTGGAATAGAAAAAGTGATATTAAATATTCACTGAATTTTTTTAAATGATTTATTTATTGCAGAGAAGTGAGGAGACATATTCTATGAATCATTAGGAATCGCTCATAAAAAGACTCGTGATAAAAATAATAGGTGAGTGTGACTTGATCACTTTGGACTCAATTATATATGAGCTTATTAATAAGAGTATTATAAAAGGAGTGTGTTTATTTTATTTTGTTTAGGTGTTTCCGGCTAGAAGAATTATTCAGTCCTGAGGATGACCCACCAATGATTCATGTCTTGATATAGGGTTCAAACGTTGACTATATTATATGTGGATTATATATGAGTGACTTCAAGACACCTGGAATGAAGGAGTATTATTGAAGTTCACTTTCTTCCTATATGTTTTTAACCACATTTGTATATATTGTATATAACACTTTGGCACGCATATCACTTTATCACTTTCACTGCGTCGTAAAAATTGGGAGCACCTATTCCGTAATGACGTTTTTATGATTAAAAGGAAAAAAAAAAATTAGGTTGGATAATAAAAGGAGATATCAATTAATTTGAAGTTATTACATATTTTTAAAAGAATAGGTTTTTATTGTGTTTTAATGTCATGGGAGTTTAGGCATATACTTCCCCCAAGTTGACCTCATTTCTGTTTATTATTTAAATTACCCAGGTCTAAGGGTTATATGGGTTTGCCTCATTTGGTATGATAACTTTTGGACAAGATACCACTGGAGAAGAAACCCTGAACCAGAACCTGCAACCTGGCAACAGGAAGTGCCTGGATGCCCAAAGGACTCACCTGACTGCTTTTCTGCAAAGGACTGCTGCCCTGCTGTTGCCCTGCTGTTGCCATGCTGCCTTGCTGTCCTCTGGCTCTGCTGAGAAGTGCTATCCAAGGGCTTGATTAGACCTTGCCCCATGTTCCCTGAAGTCTCAGGACCAAAAAGACTTCATTTCTGCAAAAGAACTCCTTGTGTGGCAAAAATCAATGCACAGCCTGCAAGGAATGACGCACAGCCTGCATCGCGGTGAGAAAATCACCGCAAGCCAAACCGGATCGACAAAGCCCGACTTCCAGAAGAGGACAACGATGCAGCGCTAGCGTTGCGACCGGAAATTTTATGCACGGCTCACTCGATCGACGCAAAGCCGAGCCAGAACGAGGGAGCCCGACTACCTGAGAGGAATCGACATAGCACCTGCTGTGCTGCAGAAATTTCCACGCAACGGCCACCGTATCGACGCAGCCCCTGTGACCTTGTCCTGCACGGACAGGATTTCAACGCATCGTCCCCAGGGCGTCTGAAAACCCCGCAACCCGAAGAGGATCCCAGTCTGCACACTGGAAATTGACGCAAAGCCTGCCCTGTGTGAAAACTCAACGACGCATCGTCTGTGTGCACCTGAAAAATTGATGCACACCTCTCTGTTTTCCACACAACTCCTCCTCTGCAGTCCCTTGTCGAGAATTTGAACGCAAACAGGTGCTTTGTGCTTGAAAGAGGCCCTTGTTGCTTTTTGAAGACTAAAGACACTTTATATCATTTTTACAGTGATATTTCAATGTATACTTATTGAATTTTGATCGTTTTGACCTGCATCTTACCAGATAAATATTATGTATTTTTTCTAAACACTGTGTGGTATATTTTTGTGGTGTTCTACTGTGTTATTGCATGTTTTATTGCACAAATGCGTTACATATTGCCTTTTAAGTTAAGCCTGACTGCTCAGTGCCAAGCTACCAGAGGGTGGGCACAGGATAATTTAGATTGTGTGTGACTTACCCTGACTAGAGTGAGTTTCCTTGCTTGGACAGGGGATAACCTGACTGCCAACCAAAGAACCCATTTCTAACAGTAGAGAAGGGAGGAGAGGTGATCCATGGTGATGAAGCCCTCAACCAGTGGAAGACTAGCCTTTAAAGCATGATGCATCTGGGTGGTGACTGGAATGTATGGATGTGTATTCCATTAATGGAACGTTCTATGGTCACTGTAGAACTCGGGGATAGCTCTGATGAGCGGCTGTTGACATTCTGCCTGAAGTGGTTCTGCTGTGTCTCAATAATGCTGAGTTTATTATCTACAAGATTGTACTGCAAGTCTTCTCAATTTTGTCGATGATCGCTTTGAACCAGTGAGGCACAACAGGTGATTTTCTCCAGCTATGAACACGGAACAGATAAAATCAGCACAGAGTTGCGTATTTCAGTACAGCACTACTGGAACACCTCAAGATGGTCAAGAGTCCTCCAGTTTGTTCCATCAGAAAGCTGTCTTCTTCAAATACTTCCTATGTCAAACAATTCCCTCTGTTGAGTTGATATCAATGGAGGAGTTGTAAGCCACTTACTGGATTATGTGGCATTTCTATTCCTCAAAAAAGTCACACAATATCAGCTCCCCCAAGTGCTATCATCAAGAACTGTGTTTTGCTGAACAGTGATATACACACTATAAAATTGTCACTTTTTCTTTTCTTTTTCTTTCTCTGCAAAATTGTGAATAGAGTAGCAGCTGCTATTTTTCAAAGAATTGCTGAAATGTATGCTTAACATTTAACTTGCTTGAAGTATGGCTAATTCAAACAAAGCCATCTCACCACCTTTATTTCAATAGGAACTTGGCAAACCAGTCCTCAAGCTCGGAACTTGGATTAGGACTTTTAAAATATATTTCGGAGCAATTAACAGCAATTAACAGTCAACAGCTACTGTGAAAAAATTGGGTTTTTGTTTGAGGGGGAGTGAACCCCTCTGAAGCAAAAATCACAATACCTGTCAGGGTGGACCACAAAAAGTAAATCAATCAACTTGTACTTAACCCTTTAATAGCTTGGCACAAGATCAGTCAGGCTTAACTTAGAGGCAATGTATAAAGTGTTTATGCAGCACTCAAACAGTGATAAAGTGAAAAACACAACACAAGAAAAATCCTGCACCAATCTACAACTCTAGAGTAACTTTTAACAAATAAAATGATATCAAAGTAACAAAAATGCAATCAGTAGAACTGAAGAAATGCAGTTTCAAAGCCTTATGTAAAAGTAGCTTCAAGAAGCACAAAGTGTCAACTGGGGTTATCTGACCATGCCAGACTAGGAAAAAATTACAAGTTCAACCCGGCCATGAAGGAGCACGGGCCAGGTACATGGCCGACTTTGGGCCACTAGTCAATTTACCTGGGCATACTTAAACTGAGATGCGAGGTCCTGCATCGCGCTGCGTCGTTTTACATCGATTGTGATGGAGATGCTGATCGGGAGCTGTGAGGTGCTGCATCGAGTTGCGTTGTGCTGCATTGTTTTAATAAGGCCACCGATCAGGAGCTGAAACATGCTACCATGCAAGGTCCTGCATCAAGGCAAGTCACTCTGCATCGGTTCCGATGAGGCTGCTGATCAGGAACGGGGAGGTGCTGCAATATGAGGACCTGCATCACACTATGTTGTGTTGCATTGTGCTTCGTCGGTTAAAGAAACCTACAGTTGGATCAAGAGGAGTACACTTTGATGCCAGGAAAAGGTCTGGGAGGTCCAGGGCACCTTTTGGGGATCAGGACTCTTTCCAGCAGAGGCCAACAGCAGGACACAGACAGGTCCAGTTGAGCCTGGGCAGCTGGGCAGATGCAAGGCAGGTCTCTGAAGCTTGTTATGTCCCTGTAGCTCAGAACAGGAGGCCAGTCAGCTAGTCCTTGGAGTCACTCTGGTGGTTCTGGGTTCCAGGAGCAGGTACAGTCTTCCTTTCTCATGCAGCAGAGAAGTCCTTCCAGCAGCAGGACAGGAGAGCAGCAGAGCAGTTCTTCTTCTGATTCTTCCACAGGTCCAGGCGTGATCTAGATAGTTGGCTTGAGGGTCCAATATTTATACCAGGTGCCAGCTTTGAAGTCTGAGAAACTTCTAGACTTCTACCCACATCTGATTCTGGAATCCCCTCCATCCCTGTCCTGGCCCTAGGATGCTGGAGTTACTAAAGGCTAGTGTGAAAATGGTACAGGCAGCAGGTGCTGAAGAGAAATGCAAAAGTGTAATGGCAGGAAATACTGATGGAAGGGACAATAGAGGTCTGTATGCAGCAGGTGCACTGGAGGCTCAGGGACAGGCAGCTCCAGTGTCACTGAGGGTGGGGCTTCAACCAAACCCCCATGAATATCTGTGTGATATATACCAGACTTGAGGTGCCCTCAACCAGGGGCAGTTTCTCTGTTATGGCTCAGGGGCTGCACCCCTGTGAAATTCCTACACATTCATATAAAAAAAATATTAAATAGATTGATTTGTTTAGAGACGCAATCATATCTCTAAACAAATCGATGCATGTAAGTCTGGGCTGTCTGTCCTAGGCTGCCTGCCCTGCCTCGCTTTGAAGCATGAGACAGAAGCCAGGCAGTAAATCAACTTTCTATACTGTGACGCACGACACAGGGCTGACTGCTCTAAAGCCCTTCATTTTCATTGTTGTCTATAGCAGTTTCCTCTATAGGCCAGTGATGCTTTTAGCATTATGATTTTGGGCGTGAGGGCAGACATCTGTCATTACCAGACATAGATCACACCATTTCCCCATTTGTCAAGCAGTAGGAATGGATGCAAGCATGTGTGATTTAGTGCCTTGTCTTCAGTAACAGTAAGTGTTATAGTGTTAATCTTGTGTTATTTTTATTGTACTGAGACCCCTTATCAAACTAACCTCCCCCATGTGATACCACAAGCCCTGGCTGCAGATCGCTGGCTTCTTTAGAAGTGGAGCTGCTGTACTTGTTCCTTGCAAAACTGTTCCAAAAGATGAGCAGGGTTCTTGCTCCCTTGTGGAATGGATCCAACTATCCAAGCCAAGCGCAAGGGGAGAAATACGTGCTTACAGTAAAGGCAATTATCTGCTGTATGCCGTTAAAACTGGCCCTATCTTCATGCCCTTAACATTAATACCACAAACATGGACGGATATGCGAACAATGAATGTTAAAATGTATGTTATGTGTGTCATCCATTTAGTTCCTCTTATTTCACATGTTTTTACTTAATGTTGCATTCCCCAAGTGAGTTGGCTGTTTCATCATGCTGTGTTTCTGTGCATTGTATTAAGATTGCATAGTGCATACTTCGATTTGTTGCTGCTGATAGAGCGTTCCGTACTAGTAATTTTCCTGTATTTTGGACGCTCTTTAGGCCGATGAATCTTTTGGCTAAGTGGGACCCTCTCCACCCTTAGTCAGTCAATTTAATCAAATCAATAATCAATAACGAACATAAGCAATTCCCTGATCAACATAACACTTAACAATTAATTCAGAATACATTTTCGGCGAACCCTGACCTTTCAGTCAGGAATAACCACACCAGTTTATTCAAAGTTAGTGAATTTATTTCCCTATATTAACAAAGCTAGCACAATATAGATGTGTCTCAACACCAGATGATAAACATAAATGAACATTAATAGCTGTCCATAACGGCGAAACAGGTGCAATCTATGCAGCATTTGAATAACAAGGCATTCGATAATAGCAATGCAAATCACTAGAACTATAATCTGTAATGAGCTAATTGCATACATTTAGTCAGCATAACAAGGTCTCAAATTGCATCGTGCGACAAAAGGAATCCTCATCTAACCTCAAATTGGCATCGGCATGTGGGACTTCATGCAAAACAATTTAGCAACATTAATTTGGAAAACTCCTAACTAGGGCTCTTATCAAAAATCAGCAGTTGGTTACCTAAAAGAAACACAATGCAATTGTACAATTTCCTTTCATATTTACCAATTACAATCAGCATTCAAGGAAGTCTTCGTCTCACAGGTACCGTTTCTCGATCAGCATGGGACGGGGCAAAGGGGCAAGGTGGACGGGGCAGTTGCCTCACGGCGGCAAAATAAAACTACTACTTCATGCAAAGGGATCAAAGTTAAAGTCTCTAGGGCAAGAATCATTTAAAGTCTCTTTCTCTCGATTAGAGAAAGCATCAGAGTCTCTTTCAAAATGGCGTCGCAGCAAGGTGGGCCATAATAGCTGCAATGTCCAAATGTTCGTAATCGCTGGCAAATGGCTGCTTTCTTCTCGTGCACCTGGTTTAAAAGACAACAGTTCAAATCCAGTAGGGTCTTCCATTGGAGGGTTCATAGGTTAGCTTCAAATTATCCAATCAAAAACAACAGTTCTCAAGCTTTTACTTAAGCATACATTATCCTTGGAGACGGGTACGCAAGTTGCAACATTTTATACCAATTAACTCATTTTCAGAGCTTCCATTGTCCGCACCTGCAGATTGACCTTGGAGTAAAGAGAAAAATGCCGGGCTGGCACGAAACTTTAAGATAAGCATGTGAACGATCTCAGTGGAAAAGTACAGCTTCAAGCAGAAATACACGTTTAATAGCACATTGGAAAAATACGAGCATCTAAACCGTGAGACCAGGCAACTAGGCCGAAGCCTGCACTAAAGTAATGCTAAGCTAAAACATTTCAAACAAGCAAATCATCGCACACGTTTACGATTATGTCGGATTAGTGCAATTCTAATACATCATGTTATATAAAGCACGCTTATAAATGTTGGCAAACTACTCTGAGGGCACATTTTGTCCCCGTACAATCTTTATTAGTTCGGTTAAAGTTACACATGATTATTCCACACTACGTTTATGCGCTAATAAATGTAAAACCTTCATTTCAGCTTCATCAATCCCTCCTCTGATGACTACTTGTCATCACACCAAATCATGCCCACAAATTTTATTCCATTAAAATTCTGTCAGTTCTCTTTTCCTTTTAATTCCCCTAGTTTTCGCTTTATATTCTTCTGCCATTCTTTTCATCATTTTCTCTTCCTTCCTTCTTTTAATTCTTTCCATAATCATTATTATTCCCCTTTTTATTCCCCAAATTCCAAATATGCAAATCAGTACTATTAAAATTCCCTGTATTATTTTTAATAATATTCCGTTCCAAATTCCCCCAATCCAATTTCCCACTGAAGCAAGTCCTTTTCCAACCTTCTCCCACACTCCTGGTTCTTTCAGTTCCTTCAAATCTGCACTCTCTTTTGTTAGATTAGCAAGCATAGTTTTAATTTTCACACTGTTGTCGGGAATATACGTGCAACAGTGGCGCGCACCAAGCATTTTGCAAACGCCGCCATCCTTTGCTAAAAGAATGTCTAAAGCAAGCCTATTTTGAAGAGTCATAGCTCTTTCCGCTGCAAGTTCAGCATCTATCAGGATTATAGCACCTGAAAACTTTGTCAACATGTTATCCACTATAGTAGACAACTTTCTTATTTTGATGGAATTCAACACAACTCCCAATGAAGGAATCATGGCTCCAAATATATCTCCCACCACAGCAGCTGCGGTCTCTCTTTTCTGGATACGATGGGATCCAGATGTCTTTGGAATCATCGATAGGTCATCCAGTTGATAAACCTTTGGGAACACTATACCCAAATAACATCTTCCCCACCATCCCTTTGGAAGACGATAATAGGCATTATACCCACAAATGTAATATACACCTGGAATGACAGGGTCAAGTCCGTTCATCATGAATGTCCATTTGGCCTTAAAGATAAACGTATGTTTACACTCACTCGCTCCTACGAAAATGTTATCATAATAAGATTCACCTCGATATATACAAAATTTCCCTACATGCCAAGCATCTAAAGCAATTCTCCCTTGTGTCTTTATTGCGGCAAAATCATAATTATCTACTGAAGTCCTCTTATGTAGCTCCTTTTCTAATTTCGCATTCATTTGTGCCCTTCTATCATCTGTGCGATCCAAAAAGCTTATTTCTACTGCAGAGAGCGAGCAGGTAAGGTTTTCCCTATGAGCGTGAGCCGTTTCAAAAGGTTGCATTGGCTCGAAAAATTCCCTCATTATTTTAGCATCCCAATCTTTAGCAATCTGGCTTAGCTGCGCTATTATAGGAACGTATGCAAAGGTAACATCATAATTCGAGTAAAAATACTGTATGTTAGTTTGACCATAGAACCTAGACATTACTATACTACATGTAATCCCGTATGTAAGAGGCATGTGGTGATAAGTCACCCCTTCCTTTACTGATGTCGGTATCTGTGTACACACATAACAATCTTTCGCATCCATAGTCTCAACATATTCTGTTAATAAGCGATAGAAAACATTATACGAAAGCTCTTTCTTATCATGCAAGTGTCTCTCATCTAATTCTAGTCTTTTCAGTGCAGTTAGTTCAGTGACAGTAACAGGAGCAAAAGTAGAAGCATCAATTTTCTCATTCTCAACCTTACCATGCATTCCAAGCACTATTGCCATTATTATTAGTACACATGCAATTACCAAGCCTATACACACATATTTACAATATTTCTTTCTACTATTTTGCGTCATGATCTGTATAGAATCAGAGAGCTGGAAGCACCTGTAAAAGAAACTATTTAGCAATTCAGTTACAAAGCTGAACGAGCGCAATGTTCACACAGTTTTCTTCAAGAGGCCAGTCACTTATCGGTTAGCAGCATTTGTCTCAATTCGGCAATAACTCAGTCCTCTTTTTTTTTTTTTTCAAAGTTCAATCAATAACTCAGTCTTTTATCGGTTCAGCAAATGTCTCATCCGGTTTAGCAATATCTCAGCTGGTTGTATCACGTTAGATTGTAGCAAGCAATGTCATTTATCACCCTTTCAATCAACAGCGTCCATAAAACTTTTCTTTTCTATTGGTATCTCTTCTTCTTCGTTCTCGAGGCTAAGAGATACAAATTCATCAGTCCAATCGTCATTGACTGCATATGCCCATTCTGGACCGGAATATCTCCTGTTTGGTATCCTTTTCCTTTTCAATTTCGCTTCTCTTTTCGATTCTGCCTCACTGGTACTTTCCTCTTTGGCCAAGTCTTTTCCTTCACTTGAGGATGGTACCACGACAGTCACTTCCTTTCTTTTCTCTTTCACTTTTGGCCTTTCTCCGTCTTTCAAACTTTCTTTAGTCCTCTCTTTTATTGGTGATATACTTAGTCTCCTCTTTGCACCGAGTCCATTTGATGGACCCGCGACCTTTTCTGTGGAAGCTTGAACTGCTCCGTTCTGTTCTGCCTTGTCCCCTACTTCTGGGGAATCAATCACGTTCTCCTTTTCTTTTTCTGTATCGTCTGCTTCTGGGAAAGCCCTCCTCTGATCAGGCTCTCCTTCTTTTTCACCTCTTTCGAGCCCTTCGTCACCGTTACTTTCTTCAGACTCTTTATCACTTTCAGCTGCTTCAGGCTCTTTGTCACCTTCAGCTGCTTCAGGCTCTTTGCTACCCTCAGCTGCTTCAGGCTCTTTGTCACCTTCAGCTGCTTCGTCGCTGTCTGAGGTTTCTCCTTGGTCTTCCCCAAGTGAGTCTGTTGCTTCGTCCTCAGAGAATATTTCTCTCTCTCCTGTTTCTGCCTGATCGTTTTCAGTTCGGTTTTGCTCTATCTCAGCACTCAGCACTGTTTTATCAGGCACTGGCAGTTTCAGCGCTTCAACTTCCTCATCTGTGGGACACAACACTTTCTTTGTGTGACTGGCGTGAATCCAGTTGGGAACTCCCGCACACTTCACAGCGGTAGTTGTCGTGAGGATCACTTGGAAAGGGCCTTTCCAACGGGGTTCCAGACACGACTTTCTCACGTGCTTCTTTACCACGACCCAGTCACCTGCTTTCAGTGTGTGTCCTGGACCTTGGATCGGTGGCAAGGTGGTTGTTTCCACCTGGTGAGAGAAAGAGCGAACCACGTCAGCCAGACCTTTGCAGTAGTCTAACACCATATCATCTGTAATATTCAAAAGCGCGTTTGCGGGAACTGCAGGAAGTCTCATGGCCCTGCCCATGAGAATTTCGTGCGGAGACAATCCAGTCTTTCTATCAGGGGTGTTTCTCATTGACATTAGCACCAAGGGCAATGCGTCAGGCCATTTCAAATTCGTCGATGCACATATTTTCGCCATTCTTGATTTCAGTGTACCATTCATTTGCTCCACCCGTCCTGAGGCTTCAGGGCGATAGCTACAATGCAGTTTTTGCTCAATGTTCAGCGCTGCGCAAAGTAACTTTATCACCTCGTTATTGAAGTGACTTCCCCTATCTGATTCTAAAGAGATCGGGAATCCGAAACGTGGTATTAACTCCCTCAACAATAGTTTTGCAACTGTAAGGCTGTCATTTCTACGTGTGGGGTATGCTTCAATCCAGTGACTAAAAATGCACACAATCACCAACACATACTTCAGACCTCCATGCACAGGCATCTCAATGAAGTCCATCTGCATCCTACTAAACGGGCCACTGGCTCTGCCAATGTGGCTCGCGTTCACAACTGTTCCCTTTCCTGGGTTCATCTGCTGGCAAATAACACATCGATGGCAAACTGCTTCTGCAGCTTGACGAAATCTGGGGTTAAACCAATCAGTTTTGAACAATCTTATCATGGCATCTCTCCCTAGGTGAGCTTGCCCATGATAGAACCGCGCAAGCTGTGATAAGAGACCATTTGGCAAAACAAATTTTCCCTCATTTGAAACCCATAACTCATCTGGTCTTTTTATACATTGTGATTTAATCCAGGAATCTCTTTCGTCCTCCCTGACGTTATTCTGTAATGTTTTTAGTTCATCTATTGTATCTACGACCTTCAAGGCAAAGGCTTCAGCTGGTTCGAGTTCTGGTTCACTAATCGAATTCCATTCATCTCTGAGTAATATACAATTCAAGGCACAAAATCGTGCGACTTGATCCGCATATGCATTTCCCAGAGAAACATAGTCCTGTCCTTTTGTATGAGCACTACACTTTACCACTGCAACTTCGGCTGGCATTTGAATGGCGTGTAACAATTCCCTTATTCTTTCCCCGTTTTTCACTGGGGATCCCGAAGAAGTCAGGAAACCTCTCTGTGACCATAGTTGTCCAAAATCATGCACAATCCCAAACCCGTACTGACTATCGGTGTAAATGGTGACTTTCATCAATGCAGACAGTTGACATGCTCTTGTAAGGGCTACAAGTTCTGCTACTTGTGCAGAATAGACTCCTTGAAGCCAGGCCGCTTCCAAGACACCTGTTACAGTACATACAGCATATCCTGCTTTCAAAATTCCCATCCCATCTCTTAGACATGAACCATCAACAAAAACAATTTGGTCATTTTCATCAAGCTTAGTATCCTTAATATCAGGTCAGGGTTTGGTGCAAAATTCAGTCACCTGAAGGCAGTCATGCTCGATGTCTTCAGCGTCCTCAATTTCAGCATTTTCACCGGGAAGCAAGGTTGCTGGATTCAGCGTAGTGCACCTTTTCAGCTGCACATTCGGTGAGCCCAGAATTATCGTTTCATACCTTGTGAGTCTTGCTCCAGTCATGTGTTGCGTTCGGGAGCGGGTCAAAAGTATCTCAACTGAGTGAGGGACCATGACTGTTACTGGGTGTCCCATCACTATTCCTTCACTCTGAGTGAGGCTGATACCAACTGCTGCTACGGCGCGCAAACACCCTGGAAGTGCTGCTGCGACCGGATCCAAGGTAGCTGAAAAATACGCTACTGGTCTGTTTATGCCACCATGGGCTTGAGTCAAGACAGACAAAGAACATGCATCACGTTCATGACAAAACAATGTGAAAGGCTTTGTGTAATCAGGCATACCTAAAGCTGGAGCCCTGCACATGCATTCTTTCAATTCAACAAAAGCATCCATCTCATCTCCTTTCAGCTCAATTTGATCCAAGGCATCCTTCTGGGTCAGTTTCAGTAAAGGCTTTGCTAGAGTTGAGAAGTTGGGAATCCACTGACGACAGTAGCCCACCATTCCCAAAAACTTCCTCACCTCCCTCCTTGTCTTTGGTGGACTCATTTGAAGTACACTTGTTATTCTTTCCTTCATTATTCTCCGTGACCCTTTCTCTATCTGGTGACCCAAGTATTTCACTTTCTTCTGACAGAACTGTAATTTGGAAGGAGACACCTTGTGTCCATTCCTTCCCAAATGGTTCAACAGAGCAATGGTATCGGCTGTGCAGCCACTTTCTGTCTTTGATGCAATCAGTAAGTCATCGATGTACTGTACTAGGGTTGACTCGAATGGTAATTCTAATGCTTCCAAGTCTTTCTTTAGAATCTGATTGAATATTGACGGTGACTCAGAAAACCCTTGAGGAATTCGACACCAACTGTACACTCTGTCTAAGAATTTGAAACAAAAGAGAAATTGGCTGTCCTCATGAAGAGGCACCGAGAAGAACGCTTGTGACAAATCGATGACTGAGAACCACTCAGTATCGCAAGGGACTTGAAACATTATCACAGCTGGATTCGGTACTACAGGGCAGCATTTGACTATGATGTCATTTATTTTCCTCAAGTCCTGCACGAGTCGGACCTTTCGACTCGGCTTTATTAGTCCCATGATTGGTGAATTACATGGACTGCTTAACACTTCTTTCAGTACTCCCTGTTTTACAAATTCGTCAATGAGTTGGGCAACTTTCATGAGGGTGTCTTGTGTCATGTGGTATTGTGGGGTCTGGGGAAAGGTTGCATTGGGCTTTACAGTCACTTTCACTGGTTCCACTCCTTTCATCAATCCCACCTCTTTCCCTGTCATACCCCACACTTCCTTTCCGACTGTTTCCCGTAATTCAGCTGGAATATCTTCTTCAGTTATCATCGGGAAGAGACAAATCAGAGGGTACTCTTCATCGACGGTTTCCATCTCATCCCCCTCTACACTGTCCTCTTCTTCCCCATCACTGCTCGTCTGAATTTTAATTCCCTCGTTCGAACACATGATCGAACATCCCAATTTGCACAATAGGTCTCTCCCTAACAGTGCTATCGGGCTTGAGTCACATACCACAAATTTGTGTAACCCTTGATAGTTGCCAATACTGACTGGTACCGGATCTGTGATTGGGTTCGTCAGGTGCCTGTTTGCTACTCCCACCACTTGAACTGTTCTCCCTGAGAGTGGTAAATTTGGTACTTCACTGCTCTTAACGGTTGAACGTGTGGCTCCTGTGTCAACCAAGAATGAGACACGATGACCCATTACTCTTCCCTCCACGTACGGACCCTTTTGATCAACTTCCAAGGATGCTGCAAGCACACAATCTCCTTCCTCTCCTGAACTTTCACTCTCCCATACATTGTTTATTCCACTCTCACTGTGTAATGGGAACTGTTGTACTGTGCCGTTTGTACTCATTACCTGACCCGAGACCTGTGGAGGAACCATCACTTGCTGCTGACTCATTGGTGCCAAAGGTATTTGCATTTGCTGATTAGGTACCATGGGTAACTGCTGTTGCATTGGCTGCATTTGCGTCATCTGCATACGGGGCATCTGCATCTGCTGCGGCTGCATAGGTTGTAATCCCTGCAATTGATTTATGGTCTGAAAATTTGGGTTTGGACCTCTCATTTTCGGTCCCCTCATTGTCTGAAATGCATTGACATCATTGTTTTGCTGACCAACACCTGCACCTGCACCTTCCAGCACCACCATCGGGCACTCGCGTTTCCAATGACCGACAATTCCGCACACGTGACACGGCATCACCTTTTTCAGTGCCTGCACACCATTCGAAGTCACAACGGTATTCAAATCCGGACCATTATTCACAAAACCTCCTCTGCCTCTGCCTCTCGCCTGTGGCTGAAACATCATATTTCCCTGCAACTGCGGATGCGGTACCTGCTGTTGGAACCCTTGCATCCCTTGCAAACCTTGCAGACCTGTCTGAGCTGCTTTAAGCTGCATCATCATCACTTTCTCTTTCAACTTTTTCTGTTTCACTTCAATTTCGTCACTACAGTATTTCGCATAATTCAACACCTCATCAATCGGTTTCGATTGCCAGCAAATCAAATGCGACTTTATCATCTGACTTATCTCTGGTCTCAGCCCTTCCACAAATCTAAACACAAAATGAAGCATGTCCTTCGCCTCTATTGTTTCCGTGCCACTGTAGTTCTTGAACGCCTTCAACAGTCTCTCATAGTAACTATGAATCGACTCTTTAGCCTCTTGGGCCGTTCGATAGATCTTCTGCCAATCCACATTTTTCGCGGCAACCTTCGTCTTCAAATGCTCAATCACCTTATAGTACAGGCTCATCACCATAGGTGATGGTGCACCCGTATCCCTGTCTCTCTCTGGTTCACTTGTCGGCCAACCTACAGCTCTTTTGCAATCCTCCCACAAATCTGCCGGAACCACAATCTCAAAGAGGGTGTTCAGGTCTTCCCAAAGACATTTTGCAAGCTTCACAAACCTATCAGTCTGTTGATACCATTCAATCGGTTTCTCTCTTAGTTTGGGAAAATCATCCGTAAAAGACTGAATGTCGCTTCTGTGCCATGGTACATGTATTAATTTTCCCCCTGCTGTCTCCCTCATTGGTAACATGGTTACTGCCTTGCTACTCTGTGGTCTTTTCTCGTTGAGCTCTGTAGCACTGTCCCTCCTCTTTTCCTTTCTCTTTACCCACCTGCTTTCCCACTTGTCTAAACACCTCCACACCTGTGCACTCTGCAGCAATTCTCTAAGGTGCGCCTTCATGCCTGCTGACCTCATATGTTCAAAGTCTGTGGTCCCAAAATCCAATCTGTAGCTCCTGCTCAAGTGTTTCGTCTTGTCTATATCCACCCCGTTTTTGTCAGCTATTTCTTGCAAGCTTTTATGTACCTTGTTCACTTCTCTCGTAATCCTGGGACATAGATACCTCAGCTCTTCTTCCGAGTAGGATTCTAACCTATTCACACCCATAGTCCCTTCCACCAATTCTTGTGCTTCCATGTTCAACCTGACCCTATTCATATAATCTTCTCCCTTCCCACTGGCTGAGCTTTGTGTGGAATTCAGACTGTTGAACCACTGTGACAGCTGTTGCGCATTCAGCCCCATCAGTGTAGCCTTCACATCGACTGCCATTGATGGTTGCGGCAACTTTTCAGTGTTCGATGTTAGAGGTATTATCAGTGGGGGACTCGACCTCACCACTGTCGACTGAGCACATATGGGACTAAACTCCATCAAGGACCCAGATCCAGTTGGTTGAGCCGCTATTGGAGTTATCCCTGGAGTGTTTTCTATGCACCTCCTTTCTGTCCCACTCTGCAGCATTGATCCTTGACTGCTCATACCTGCGTTAGGCTGAACGTACAAAGGTACCGGTGGACCTACAGTAATGGGTAGTGATATCGCATCTGGGTTCTGTCCATTTCCCATGTTCTGAGACATGTTCATTCCCACACTATGGGTCATCATTGCCGGCATGCCCATCTGACTCCCCGTCATCTGAGCATGTGCGTTTCCCCCCTGCATCTGCTTTTGAGGCATCAAAAACTGAGTTGATTCAGCTTGTGCCAATGTTGGGTTGTGACCATTCTGTACTCCCATTACGGTTGGATCTAGAATCATTCCCGTACTGTTGTCGCTGCTGTAGTACCTTGGGACCTGCGGCTGATAATTTTCTGCTGGTTTCAACATGGGCACATCTGGATATATTCTCCTAACCTGCGGTATCTGCGGGGTGAACAGTAAACTCGGGTCCTTAGATCCCGATGATGCTCCTGAACTCTGAGTTTCACTGTTCTGTACCGGTGCCGGAGGGGCAGAACTGGTACTTGGACCTTGTCCACTCTCTGCATAAGGTGGTGGACGGTCGTTCAGCAATTGCATGATTAACTCCTCATCCTCTAACTCCTCTTCTCTTCTCAACTTTTCCTCGTCCTCTCTATCCTTGGAACACCTCCTGTTTGTCTTACAGGTAGCTTTCTTACCTGTCTCCTCTTCTTCCTTAGTAATCGCGGGAAACAATTTTATCCCCTGCAATACATCTGACCTCCACACCTTCTGTGCATTATCCCACCTAGCGTCCGCTAGTGTCTTTTCTACCTTCCTTATCCTAGTCTCAAACTTATTTTGCTGCTGCTGTCTAGCCATCAGTTCCCAAATTGCTAGAGCCTCAAACTGTGCTGGCCTTGGAGGTACCTTCATGTCGTACATCGCGAATCTCAAATTTTCTAGGATCCTTATATTGAATGTCCCATGTATCGGGAACGCTACGCTCCCATGTTTCTCTGTCAGCTTGTGCCATTGCTTTAGCCAAAGACACGGAGCTACCCCCTTCTCTTCCATTACAATGTAAGCTGGGGTACCTTCGGGCGGCGTCTCCTCTCCTACGCTCGCTTTAATGTAAGACTCCCCCTTCATCGCACTCCTAAATGCTTTAAAAACTTTCATTTTCTCGTCTTTTTTTTTTATTTCACAAAGTTTGTAATCAATAGGTGACTTTAATTCCCGGAATACTCTTCGCTTGCCTTTCCCCTTCCAATCGAGCCCCACGGACTGCGTCCAATCCGTGCGCGACCCTTCTCTACAACCAACCTATCCCAGCGCGGCTCCTAGTGACGTCACACACTGCGGCTGACAAAGCCTCGCGGTTTACCTCCTTCACTCTGCTCCTCCCGTAACAACTTCTTGCATGTATCGCGAGCTAACAAAAATATAAAACAGATCTGTCGGTTTACTACAGGAAGGGTAACACAATCGCTTCAGGACCTTAGGGATTTTTCACTAGCCTCGGCAGTTATTCCATCTTTCTCGGTCCCCACGTTCGCAAGCAAATCTGACCCGCAGACTGCTCTCAACTTGTCAGTGATCTATTCTAGTGCACTTAGAATTTGTCAAAGCCCGAAGTCGAAGTTTCTTTCACTCCCTTAACACACGTACCGACTTGTTGACCACGCCCGATCAACCTACTAAACCGACCAGACCACAACATAAAACAACATACTCCGGAGTCTCTTGACCTCGCAGGGCCCGTCTCAACAACAACAACCAAGTGGACCTTTTTATGCACAAAGCGCCACACGCACATGAAGTTCGACGACTTCCCTACTCTCGCACTCGGAGTCGCACCTCCGCTATTTCTATGAAGTTCGACGACTTCCCTACTTCTACACTCGGAGTCGCACCTCCGCTATCCTCTAAAAAGAAAAAAATTCCTCGCAACCTTTTCACACAATCTGCGGCAATAAGCTGTGCAAGCGCAAAACCCTAACTTCTCTCATACCGTCACTAGTACCACCAATGCCGATTCCACACCTCCATTCTCTTCATTCGCAAGCTCCGAGATCCCGGGAAAGTCGCGGTGGACCTAGCCCATCATCATTTTCCCAATCAGTTTTATCCAAGAAAATCTAATTCAACTTCTCGAGTGGGGTCTCAAAAGGCGTAACCGTTAATTCAACACCATGTACTTTAAGAGTACGGGGTCCCAAAAGGCGAAACCGTTAATTCAACACCATGTACTTTAAGAGTACGGGGTCCCAAAAGGCGAAACCGTCCTCTGCTACCATCTACTGATAGAGCGTTCCGTACTAGTAATTTTCCTGTATTTTGGACGCTCTTTAGGCCGATGAATCTTTTGGCTAAGTGGGACCCTCTCCACCCTTAGTCAGTCAATTTAATCAAATCAATAATCAATAACGAACATAAGCAATTCCCTGATCAACATAACACTTAACAATTAATCCAGAATACATTTTCGGCGAACCCTGACCTTTCAGTCAGGAATAACCACACCAGTTTATTCAAAGTTAGTGAATTTATTTCCCTATATTAACAAAGCTAGCACAATATAGATGTGTCTCAACACCAGATGATAAACATAAATGAACATTAATAGCTGTCCATAACGGCGAAACAGGTGCAATCTATGCAGCATTTGAATAACAAGGCATTCGATAATAGCAATGCAAATCACTAGAACTATAATCTGTAATGAGCTAATTGCATACATTTAGTCAGCATAACAAGGTCTCAAATTGCATCGTGCGACAAAAGGAATCCTCATCTAACCTCAAATTGGCATCGGCATGTGGGACTTCATGCAAAACAATTTAGCAACATTAATTTGGAAAACTCCTAACTAGGGCTCTTATCAAAAATCAGCAGTTGGTTACCTAAAAGAAACACAATGCAATTGTACAATTTCCTTTCATATTTACCAATTACAATCAGCCTTCAAGGAAGTCTTCGTCTCACAGGTACCGTTTCTCGATCAGCATGGGACGGGGCAAAGGGGCAAGGTGGACGGGGCAGTTGCCTCACGGCGGCAAAATAAAACTACTACTTCATGCAAAGGGATCAAAGTTAAAGTCTCTAGGGCAAGAATCATTTAAAGTCTCTTTCTCTCGATTAGAGAAAGCATCAGAGTCTCTTTCAAAATGGCGTCGCAGCAAGGTGGGCCATAATAGCTGCAATGTCCAAATGTTCGTAATCGCTGGCAAATGGCTGCTTTCTTCTCGTGCACCTGGTTTAAATAGACAACAGTTCAAATCCAGTAGGGTCTTCCATTGGAGGGTTCATAGGTTAGCTTCAAATTATCCAATCAAAAACAACAGTTCTCAAGCTTTTACTTAAGCATACATTATCCTTGGAGACGGGTACGCAAGTTGCAACATTTTATACCAATTAACTCATTTTCAGAGCTTCCATTGTCCGCACCTGCAGATTGACCTTGGAGTAAAGAGAAAAATGCCGGGCTGGCACGAAACTTTAAGATAAGCATGTGAACGATCTCAGTGGAAAAGTACAGCTTCAAGCAGAAATACACGTTTAATAGCACATTGGAAAAATACGAGCATCTAAACCGTGAGACCAGGCAACTAGGCCGAAGCCTGCACTAAAGTAATGCTAAGCTAAAACATTTCAAACAAGCAAATCATAGCACACGTTTACGATTATGTCGGATTAGTGCAATTCTAATACATCACGTTATATAAAGCACGCTTATAAATGTTGGCAAACTACTCTGAGGGCACATTTTGTCCCCGTACAATCTTTATTAGTTCGGTTAAAGTTACACATGATTATTCCACACTACGTTTATGCGCTAATAAATGTAAAACCTTCATTTCAGCTTCATCACTGCTAAAGGCAAAGCAAAGTGCCTGACAGTGGGTTGGTCTCTCTGCTGATCACACTTAACAATGGTCATGTATTCCAGCTGCAAACTAAATTCAGAGTAAAAGTGTGTGAAGGGGTGCCTAGAGGTCAAAATATTTAGAAGGCAAAAACAAAATGAAATAAAATGCTTTAATGTGAATGAGTGCAGTGTATGTTTGGGTTGGTAAAATGAGGGAGCTGCGAGGGATTGCATTCAGGGGAGAGGGAAGGAAAGGGTGCTGAAGAAGAAAGAGACGAGGTTGAAAATATGCAGATGGATGAGATGTGAAGAGAAAAAGGCCATACATTTCTAACATAAAGCACACGTAACTAAGGCCACACTCTTTTTTTCTATAGGCCTCAATAATATTTAATTCACAGTCTCACAATTTCAGAATTTAAATATTTCCAATGTTATTTATAACTAATCTTTGTTTTTACTCATTTATCTTAAGCATCTAGCAACCATTTAATTGACAAAGCAAATAGTACTGACAGGTTTTAGGTGTACGTCAGTTGTTGTGTTAAATTTCTGGATGCAATAACATCTCAGAGAGAAACCAAATTACAGGCTGGGTGGCACACTAGGGGAATCACAGAAATCTATTTGACATGTTCTCTTTTAGAGAGCCCCCACTTTTTTCATCCCACTTAAATATCGGTCTACACATATTTCTGTATGATTGGTTGCAGCCAGCAGCTGTGGGTGTTTCCTGATACATGGTTAGAACCTTTTCTTCCAAAGTTGATTCTGCATGCAGTGGAAGACACTGAGCAAGCACACGCTATAAAGGGCCTGAAGTTGTTGCAATGTACAGTTTGCACATTAAAGTAACTGCTGAACGTATTAAGGCAGTACAAATGGGGCAGTTTTTAAAGTGCTTAGTATTTCAAGACTATACGCTGAGGTAGTAAACTGCAGAAATTATCAGGGTTCAGTGGGCTCCACGCGGCTCTGGGCCTCAGTGCACTGATCCAATAGGAGCTAGGGCCCTGTCCCGTGGGCAAATGTGGAGCTGTAACTGTCCACAAGAACTGGGGGGTGGTGTGAAGAGCATGACCTAGGCAGATATTTTTACAGAAGCAGGGCGCATGTTCGCGATGCCAAGGTGTCAGGGTTGTGGAGAGCAGCGGGTCTCAAGGAGGGGTGTCAGGGAGGTGCAAGAGCCGGGAGTGTACTGGGGGCTTAAAAAGCAAGGTGTACTCAGGAGAAGCAGGAACGATGAGTGGCGAGGAGGTGTATCCTTCGTGCACCGAGCTGAGGCACGGGGGCAACGGAAGAGCAGGGCTGGGGAGGAGCAAAGGTTCTGAGGAGGGGCAGGGAATACAAGGAGGGGAGCAGGGAACACGAGGAGGGGAGCCGGCGAGGGCAGATGGTGTTTAAGATACGCGTGGCACAGGCAGGGGCGCTGTGAACGACAGTGCGTTGCTTTGAGGAGGGGCTGGAGCAGAGGCGTGGGGAGGAGGGGGCTCCGATTCCACACCGGAGCCGGCAGTGCCGCTGAGAAGTTCTGTCCGAGCCGCGGACTTTTTTGCATTTTGCGAGTGGATTATTGACTGGGCTGTGCGTTACTTGTGGGATCGTATCTTCTTCTCTGGATGTAATCTCCTCCTCAAACGGATCTGTTCTTTCTTGTCTGGATTTACTCTTCGTTTTTATTTTCTGTCCTGTGGATCTCCCGTCTTCTCAACCCTGGTCCTCTGGCGATTTCCTCCATCCCCTCTCTGCCCTTGCTTCATCGTCCCCGTTTTAAGAGATACCCCGCCTCCACTCTTCTCTCCTCTTTTCCCAGGATACAACCCACATCGTCCGCTCCATACCCCTCCCAGGAGTCTCCGTTACCTCCACAGCCTCAAAAGAACCCCCCTCTCAACATTATTCCGCCGCCCTGCTCTCCCGGTCGCAGAGATACATCACTCTCGGGTGCTCCCTGCCCATCCCTATTTGTCTGAAGTTTTTCCTGTCTGACCTGCCCGCCCCTAGAATACCCTCCTGTTTCCTCCCATACCAAGGGAGTTGGCAAGATCTTGCCCTCTCTTTACAGTACTTCCTCCCCGTACCCCTCCTCTCCACCTTCAGCCCTAGGTGTCACCGTCCCACTTAACCCTCCACCTGCTCGCCCCCCTCTCAATTCCGTAATCACCCCTGCCTCATTAAAATGGTTCCCACACTTCAGTGCCTGCAGCGAGGTTTGCTGACGGGCGATCTGGTTGGAGGACCAAAGAGAGTGCCCTCTGGACTCCGTTCCCCGCTACTGCTGCTTTTGGGGTCTGGGACACCTCTTCTTCTGATTCTACTGTTACCCCCCGTGGGCGGCGTCAAGTCTCCAAGCTGCCATGAAGTCAGGACGTCTTTCCAAATCCGCCAGATCGGGCCACTCAAGCTCGTGCCAGAGGTGCCAGCAGCAGGTGAGTGCTCTTGCGCAAGACTCGCGCGCATGGATTTCCTCAGCCTTGGACCACCGTACGGTGCTTAATGATTTCCTCCTCTCTAGTGCGTACTTTGCAATAATGAACAATGCGCCCAGTCCCTCCTTTTCTGGTTCTAAACGTTTCATGGCCCTTTCAGTTTCTTGATGATGTACATCCTGTGACTTTTGCTACGAGAGGGGCTTTGTTTTTTCATAGCTGGACGGTGCATTATATTTACAGGCGCCATGTATTTTGGGCCACCTTATTGACAGGACATGTTACAAGCGCCATGTGTTTCTGAGCCACCATACAGACTGACCATGCTCCTTACTCGTGCCATGTGTTTTAGGGCCACTGCACAGGCAGATCATGCTACTGATGTGCGCCGTGTGTTTTTTGCTGCCTTACTGGTAGTCAGGTGCTACTTACACGTGTTAGGTGTTTTTGTGCCACCAGGCCGCGCTTCTTACATGCATCCTACGTTTTTGGCCTTTGAACTGAGAAGCCACCTTACACAAGCCATGTGTGCTTGTGCGGCCACACTGACAGGCCCTGTTTGTTATATGTGACATGTATTTTTGGGCCGCCATAGCGACAAGCTGTGCTATTTTGAGTCATATTATTTCGGGCCGCCTTACTGACAGGCGTTGTTACTTTCATGTGCTATGTGTTTATGAGCCACTATAATTTCACTGTATTTTTCTGAGGTGAAATGCAAGGCGATTGGCTATTTACTTCTTATCTGTTGTCTATAGCACTGCATAAGCTTCGAAGGTGTGTGAGAGGGATTATTGGTGTGCCACTGAATATGCGGGACAATGGATCAGTAGCGGATAGGCGTCCACCAGAGGTAGAACTGGGTTTCTTCGTTGGCCGCTGTCCATGTCTGCCACGCACAACAGTTAAGTCGGGAATTCCTCTCTTGTGCATGTTCTTGCTCCGCTGCAGGTCTTCTTGTAGTCTGTCACAAAGGCCCTGGCCTGGGGTCCGCATCATCTGCCTCCTCATGCAGCAGTTTCTATTCTGTTTTTTTGTACAGCTCGGTGGTACTGTGGGATACATTCTTTTGATTAGTAACTCAGGTGGTTTCATTGGGGATTATTTACAGAAACAGCACAAGATGATTTACAGTCTTTTCTCTTGGTAGAAAAGGGGTGTAACAATGCATTCCTCGATGTGGTATAAGATTTGAAAATCTCCAGTACACATCTAACCTAAATTGATGAAAAACTCTTTCAAGACAACAGAGAGGGGCATACAGTACATTAGCAACTTTTCAGGGTAGTGGAGGGCAATGACCTTGCATAAACCTGACTTTTCACAGTGATCTACTCATATTTCTGGAGAGACAAAGATTATTGTACAGAAATTATACTACAAGGATGTGAAATTAGCTCGTCGAAAGTAGTAACACTTTTGCAGTACTGTTCTGTGGCTATGAATAGTGAGGTTTTGACTGCATATTTATTTTGCAAGTTTTGTTTACAGGCATAGTTCGAGAAAACTTGTGTGACTTTTACTGTGCTTTCTTTGATGAAACTGAATAGGGTAATTTGACTTTTATTGTACCAATTATTATATGTTTTATAAGAGTCCTTCTAAATTAGCATTATTGGTTTGTTTGCGTCCAAAATTAAAATCAATTCCCCTGCGGCACTTCAGTTGGGAACGAAAAGTAAACATAAAAAACAAAAAAAGGCTCAGGAGCAGCTTTTCCACTAACCCCCAGTTAGAAATGTGTGCACTTTAACCATGACGAGGTGGTCTATCTTGACAAGCCAGAAACGATTGAACAGTTCATCAGCTGAAAGTCTGTTGTCTACCTCTGTCTATCCCCTTTAAACAAATGGAAGAAGCGATATGTAGCTAAACCCCTTGACTCGATTTTTATTCAGTAGACTGCGACCCAACCCCTGAGCACCAGACTGATTTTTACCTTGATTTTGTTTTTTTAATGATTTGTTGCTGGAGCTTATTAGGCTTATGACAGAAGCGTCCAGGTCCTGGCAGGATGACATAAACAATTAACCAGAGGGGTAAAGTGATGAGGCAATGGTTCAAAGGCACGTTTACCCATCTGAAGCAGGAAACCTTAAGGGACCATTCTTTGAATTAGAAATCTTTAATTATGGTGGAGGAAAGTGTGGGGAACGCTCAAGTTGACATTCGAAGGTCACACCACCCGATTTTCGAGTATGGAAAAATCTAATCTGAAATGTGTTTGAAGGATCTGTTATTGACAAATGAACTGTGGACCAATGCCAACATCTTAAATTGTCACCCCGTCATGGCTAGTACCCATTGGGGGCCATGATCAGGGATTTCATGTGGTCTTTTGTGCGGAATTAGTATTCACCCTTGCTGTTGAATCTTTGAACTTTCATATGTGTGGTTGTAGTTTTGAGCAGTACATTGCAATTTCATTAGTTATGGGTAAAGCCTTTGAGTGGCAAACTGGAAGCAATGAAGCAATGCGTAATGTGTGGCAAGATCTTCGCAGAATGCCAAGACTGTGCCCATTTGACTTTGAAAATTCTTTGCAGGCGTATCTCCTCTTCTCATAGGAGCTTCAGCCAGCCGGATTGCTCCAAGGTAGTGGTTCAAAGCCAAAGGAACATTTGGGAGGATCTCCAGGCTCGATCTTTCCGGAGGAGAGCGCTGTACTGCGGCGTGCTGTGAGCAGGCCCTGTATTTAGGCCTATGGAAGCTTATTAGTTGCTGGATCCTAACCCAAGGTCTGCGACCTAAGGGAGTCTATATCACCTACTCAGGGGATCCATCAATGTTTATGAAATAAAATAATATTAGCTGATTAATGAAACATATACATATAAAAAAGCAAAGTGATCTGTGTATATTAAGCAATTTAAAACGGGGGTTAAATAGTGACATTGGTAACCTTAGCTTGATTCAGAGAAGCACACCAAGCAGAAGCCAGTATGGACGACAGGTGGCGTCATTTGAAGCACTGGTATGTTCCAACAAAAAATGAGCAAGCATTTGGAGTAAAAAAGAAAAAAGTGAAATGCCACAGTCTAGCATATTGCTTTCTAATTTAAAATTAAATCCACATTTTGAAAAGGTCCAACTGTCCTTTAAAATTAAAAAATCAATTTAGACATATTTTTGTGAATTAAATAAAGTATTTCATTTTGTTTGATGTACACTTTCTTTGTTTTGCATATTTTTTGAGGTTCAAATCATAGAATTTGCATTGTTCGGGGTCATTGGTTTCCAGCAGTGATTCATAGGGTTTCACGGTGTCAAAAGGTTAAAATCCTCTGATCTAAACTAAGAACCTAATTTCAGTCATGGGAAAAAGATCTCTTTAGCACACAATTTACTTCATTACAGCCCCACCTCATGGATCGTAACCAGGAATGTCTATTCCCGGCACACTGAATGATGACTGTATTCATGAGAGCATTTGTTTCGCACACACTAAATAAATTAGGTCACACACCATATAGCTAAAAGTAAGAAGGCATAATAGGTACTGCATAGCTCATTGTGGCACCCCTCATCCCAAAGTAAAAGTACTCACTAGTGGGCCTCTGATGCGCAAAAACAAACATGTACGCATTTTACTCATGAAACTGTGTTAAAATTGCTCGTTTGCACATCATGAGGATGGGCCCATAATGAGCATTATAAGAAACGAGCCACAGAAGGTCATAAACGGTCCCTGAAGCCCCAATTTTTAATCTTTTAATGTATGTTATTCCACGTATAAGGGTAACCATTCTGTTTTATGTGTACAGGGAGTGCAGAATTATTAGGCAAATGAGTATTTTGACCACATCATCCTCTTTATGCATGTTGTCTTACTCCAAGCTGTATAGGCTCGAAAGCCTACTACCAATTAAGCATATTAGGTGATGTGCATCTCTGTAATGAGAAGGGGTGTGGTCTAATGACATCAACACCCTATATCAGATGTGCATAATTATTAGGCAACTTCCTTTCCTTTGGCAAAATGGGTCAAAAGAAGGACTTGACAGGCTCAGAAAAGTCAAAAATAGTGAGATATCTTGCAGAGGGATGCAGCACTCTTAAAATTGCAAAGCTTCTGAAGCGTGATCATCGAACAATCAAGCGTTTCATTCAAAATAGTCAACAGGGTCGCAAGAAGCGTGTGGAAAAACCAAGGTGCAAATTAACTGCCCATGAACAGAGAAAAGTCAAGCGTGCAGCTGCCACGATGCCACTTGCCACCAGTTTGGCCATATTTCAGAGCTGCAACATCACTGGAGTGCCCAAAAGCACAAGGTGTGCAATACTCAGAGACATGGCCAAGGTAAGAAAGGCTGAAAGACGACCACCACTGAACAAGACACACAAGCTGAAACGTCAAGACTGGGCCAAGAAATATCTCAAGACTGATTTTCCTAAGGTTTTATGGACTGATGAAATGAGAGTGAGTCTTGATGGGCCAGATGGATGGGCCCGTGGCTGGATTGGTAAAGGGCAGAGAGCTCCAGTCCGACTCAGACGCCAGCAAGGTGGAGGTGGAGTACTGGTTTGGGCTGGTATCATCAAAGATGAGCTTGTGGGGCCTTTTCGGGTTGAGGATGGAGTCAAGCTCAACTTCTTCAAGCAGTGGTACAGGAAGAAGTCTGCATCCTTCAAGAAAAACATGATTTTCATGCAGGACAATGCTCCATCACACGCGTCCAAGTACTCCACAGCGTGGCTGACAAGAAAAGGTATAAAAGAAGGAAATCTAATGACATGGCCTCCTTGTTCACCTGATCTGAACCCCATTGAGAACCTGTGGTCCATCATCAAATGTGAGATTTACAAGGAGGGAAAACAGTACACCTCTCTGAACAGTGTCTGGGAGGCTGTGGTTGCTGCTGCACGCAATGTTGATGGTGAACAGATCAAAACACTGACAGAATCCATGGATGGCAGGCTTTTGAGTGTCCTTGCAAAGAAAGGTGGCTATATTGGTCACTGATTTGTTTTTGGTTTGTTTTTGAATGTCAGAAATGTATATTTGTGAATGTTGAGATGTTATATTGGTTTCACTGGTAATAATAAATAATTGAAATGGGTATATATTTTTTTTTGTTAAGTTGCCTAATAATTATGCACAGTAATAGTCCCCTGCACACACAGATATCCCCCTAACATAACTAAAACTAAAAACAAACTAAAAACTACTTCCCAAAATTTCAGCTTTGATATTAATGAGTTTTTTGGGTTCATTGAGAACATGGTTGTTGTTCAATAATAAAATTAATCCTCAAAAATACAACTTGCCTAATAATTCTGCACTCCCTGTATTTTGCCATTTTTTATTTGAGTATCGTTGACCAATATTGCAAGAACCGCTATTGGTATTAGTTGTTAGTGTGGATCTGGCATACAGCTTTGAGAAGGGGTTAAAGATGTGTGGAGTCTTATCTTGAGCAGAAGTGAATTCCAAAATACTAGATCCTAGGAAAAGAAGGCGCAGCATCCTCTACATCTAAGATTTATCCATGAAGTACAAAGTAGTCTTTTGTCCTGGCTTCATAGATTTCTTATAGTCAGGTGTTACCCTGTTTGCCAAACATATAAGGGCTTGTTTACATGGTGATCTCAGTGCTTAATTTGAGCCGATGGTTTCCATTGAGGGGCACAGGCACTTATTTTGAGGACCACACTTATTTTCATGCATCAGGCATTTACTGTGAGTAAAATACACATATGGGATAGACGGAGGAAGAGAAAAACGAAAGAGCGTCACAAAGGGAGAAAGCAGAAAACTGGAAGAGTGAGCTGAAGGGGTAGGGAGTGGCTGTAAATTGATTAAAGAGGCCCGAGATGGCTTTACGGTTTTGATGCCTCAGCATTCAGTGCTCGCACATTTAAATGTAGCAGTTGCGTGTTTCAAAGCAGAGCTTTGGGCACCAGAACGTTTGTATTTACAAATTAAGCACTGGTTGTTCTTGTATTTCTTCCTAGCCATATGGTTGAAATTGTTTGCCAAAGAGATAATGAAATATAATTTGAAGTCCACGTTGTCCAGGTCAGCCACAGACATTGCAGGGAGCTAAGTATCAGCAATCTGGGTTAGATCCAGCAAACCTTCACTACTGCCTTCAACATCAGTGGCATTGAGAAAACTGTTTACAATGCAGGCTTTGGATCCTTTTCTGACCACTGTTATGTTTGTGAGCTAAGTTTTGTTTCTGTACATGTTTAGGCAGTTGTATGAAAAACATGTCAAACATTACGAAGCTTAGGGAGATTTTTATTTCGGGCCTTCCTTATGAAAATGGGGACATTAGCTGGAACGTGAATTATATATGTAATAATATAAGAGTTAATAAATGTGGATTCAACGGTAATTTCTCTTTTAGGACTAGTTTAAAGAAAACATCAGCAGATCTATAACTTAGCAACAAAAAAAAAACAGAAAATGAGCTTGAAAATGTTTCTGTAAATTTGGTTTCAATAATGTCAGAAAAAAAATGTTGTTTCACTTTTGGTTTCCACATAAAACTGTTTCTGCCGGTTTCAGCCTCAGCTGCTCAGTCTGTTAAAATGAAACTATGAAAAAACGCTTTGCTTGGGGAAAATAAGGAAAAGGAAAAAAGGATACCTTGTAAATTTCAGAAAAGACAGTAACCAGGAGCTTCACACAGCTTTGCAGATAGGATAACTGTTAACATACTTTCTGAGTTCTGAATAGGACTTTGCAAAGTTTAGATTCAGGAAGGCGAAGTTGTGTAGAGTTCATGTTTCTGGATTTCTCCGAGCTCCACTGGTGGGTGGCATTTCTTGCAAAGTGTTTCCATCAAAGAAAATGTATTCATAGAAGTATTTCCTAAAGAAAGTAGATTTTGTTTTATATTGTTATTTTCTTCTGCAAAATCATACTTTTGCGAGATGTTCTACTACCAAAACGTCACTGATTTAATGCACGAAGATATATGAAGTTGATTTTATTAAAAACAATCATCAAGTGGATAGAAACTAAATTTCTCAACATTGGACATCCTTAGTTTTGACATTATTTCTCACGTTCTCTTGCAGCACCAACTTGTCCTTCATCATTCAGGGTTCAAAAATATGGGCCATTTTAGGTCTTGCCTAAACCAAGACCTTTTGATTTTATTAAAAGTGTATCTTTGATAAACAAACCTTTATTGGCTTCGAGCCAGCCTTCTTCATCCGCTGATGTGCTGTTGTGTCATTCACATTTGTATTCTGTCCAGTACAGTATACACATATCAGAAGCTGCCCACTTCAGCCTTTGAGTAATTTCATTGCATATGACCATATACTGCTTTTCGCAAGGATCACATCCACACTGCTTCTTTTAGCCAATGTTTTTTTCATATTGGCGAGAGCCCGACAGCTTCATCAAAAACAAAGTTTAAAAAAAAACACACGAGAAAACAAAACCAGCATTGACAAAGCCAAAAGGCTTGGATGGAAGCCAGAACTACTGGCTTTGCATGTGCTTGTGCATTGGTTGATATTAATTCAGAAAACAAAAATACATAATGTAAATTACAAAGGATAATAGTTTATTAGCTAGAATACTAATGCATTATGAAAACTTGAGTTCAAGGGCAATCCTTTTCAGGAACTACTTCCCTTCAGAGTTACCGAAAGGCAGGGATCCCAGTCACTTCAGGGCACAGAGTAACCAGCTGGTTGCGAGAGGGACCCCGAGAGTCCCTCTGGATATGAGGATTTGCTAGGAGAGTCAGTCTTTCTTGGTCCAAGCCCCCTGGTTAGCCTTCATTCCCCTTGGCTTTTCATTCAGAGGTCCAGGGGCTTTCAGCTGCTGGAGTCCTGGGCACAACACGCATTTACTGCGTACCTTTGTGACACCGAAGTTGCTGGTACAGCCTGTCATCGGCCCCATCGGATCCCTCGTAATCAAGGCCTGCACTCTTTGTTAAACCAACGAAGGCCACAAGCTCATATCATTTTATGGGATTATGAAACTCCTACGGTTTTTAATATGGCCGACATATACGAATATTCAGTATTTTGTTCACCACACATCGTAGTCTTATTCCACCACACCCGCCTACACATTTAAAAGCTACTGAAGAGTTTATTAATAGGAGTTTGGAGCATGATTTAAATCTGGTGCTGGACTGACTGAGTTGTAAATTATCTAAGTGGTGTAAAGGGTAAGGGTTTAAAATAGGACAACGAGTTATTGCAGGGCAGTCGTGAAGTCATGCGCCTCTTGCACGGCATGTATGATTTCATTAGCTCATCGGAGGTTCCCTCTGCACCTCGGCTGTAATTCCATTTTCCCATTACATGCACTCACCTAAGGTTTGCTTATTGCAGGACAGTTGTGGGAATATTTTTATGCCATCACTGTAATGCTGTTTGCTTATTACAGATCGGTTGTGAAGTCAGACTCCACGGTGGCAATGATGTAATGTTCTTGCAGAATAGCAGGTCGGAGATTGTCTTACAGTTGATCAGTTGTGAGGTCATTTTCTTCTTACAGGACTGTTATGGTGTCCTGTTTGCAGGTGCAAGGACATGTTCGTTTTTCAGGGCTGCTTTGAGAAGTTGTGTTCTTATTGCTTGGCAGGTGTGACATCATTAGCGTATGGCAGTAATAAAAACCATATCTGTTTTGACCCAAGGTTTTTCTTAGACGCCAGCCAGTGGTGCTGCAGAATGCCGAGGTTGCTGAATACCAAGGATGGCTAGTCTGGGTTCCAGCTCATGCCTCTTTTTTCGAATACCATACACTTCAGGCCGCTTTATTTCTTTCGCGTGGTTCTTTTTCACCCTGCTTTTCTTACCTGGCCATTGCTTTGCTAGGCATTCCCCTCTCTCCTGACGACCTTGTGTCTGGTGCTTTGATAATTTGATGATGAAAAATAAGTCCTAGTCCCCAGAAACAGTGTCGCTACCTGCGACCCGCAACCACCACCACAAATTATCAGCTAATAACAGTTCTACTCTCATGTCATTTCCTACAACACAGCAGTTGTGATTCCGTGTGCTGATTGCGGGACAGCTGTGGGCATGTTTTTATTTTATTACACTACAGGTATGACATCGTTCTCTTATTACAGGGCAGCGTTGCATCTTTCTCTTACTGTATGGTTGTATGAGGTTGTCTTCATCCTGGATGGCAGTAGGAGGTTGCGCTTGCGCTGCAGGACAGCAGTGATGCTATTTTCATATCACAGGGCTGTGTGGTTCATTTCTCATTACAGGCCAGGATGTTGCTTTTTAGTCCAAGTCAGTTGTGAGGTGCAGGGCAGTTGTGAGGTAGATTTCTTACTGCAAGGAAGCTGGACGTTTTTGCCTCTATTTCTGAACAATTAGGAAGTTGTTTTCGTATTGCCGGGCAGATATAATGAGTTTGGCTTCCATCCAGTAGTTCGCTAGGTCATTTAGGCTTTTTATATAGGTATTTCAGTCACCAATGCATTACAATGTTAATTGCAGACAAGCTTGCGGCATCTGTAAAAGATCTATACATTGTTTCTTAATTACAGTGCAGTTGAGGAATTAAAACTCAGTATAATAAGAAAATGGCATCACTGCTCCATAGAAATAACTGATTATTGATGCTTTCTGGCACAGTACATTAGGCAGGACATAACACAGACACACACATTCTACCAGCGTTAACATGGCATTTTTTGGGATAGCTTGGGATGCTGTGTGGTTTTTTAGGGTCGAGCGAGCAAGCGCTCTGGCCTGTTGTAATCTCTCTCTGGGTTTTTAACCACGCCCACGCTTGCTATTCATTGTTTGTTGTGCTTGTTTTAAATGCTTTATTCTTATTGGTGCATTTTGTGAAATGTCCCTCCTTTGTGTGCTGAGTTACCTCCTAGGCGATTTCACTAAGTGAACATTTTTGTTGGCCATCACACTACCTCACGCTTCCTCCTGTTACAGCGTGTGATGGCCCCTCCTCCGGTTTCGGTTTGCCTTTTATCCCAGCCGCGATCCTTTCATGACATTCACACAGGGGGCCAGTAACTCTCCTGCTCACGGCGCCTGTGGCGCTTTGAATTGACTTGCTTATCTTAACCGTTTTACTTTTCATTGAGGCGCGGCCCGTCCTTTAGGGCAGAGGGGTCACACACCCCACCTTTTGCCCCTCATGAAGAGTGTCTGTCAGGCTGAACAAAGGTCAGCCTGACAGAAACTCTTCATGTTCAGGTCAGGCAGCCAGGAGCAGACATGCACGATTTGCGCAGACTCCTGGCTGCCTGAGCTGAACTTTGCTGGGCTGAGGAGGTCACAGCTCCTATGGGTGTGACCTCCTCGGCTCAGCAAAGGTGCCTCGAGGCCAGCCCTTGGGTGACGAGGAAAGCATCACCCATTGACTTTGACCTAGGCACTTCAGGTTTAAGCCCTGAAACGCCCAGGGTGAGTGTCAATCAGTGATACTTCGTCACAGACTGGGGTGGGATCAGCAGTCTCACTGACCCCATCCCACTCTGTGACAAGGCTGGGACTGCTGCCTTCCCTCATTGGCTGACCTGGGAAGGCAGCAGTCCCATCCCTCCTGGGACCTCCGAGGCTGAAGGTAAGTGTGTGTGTGATCTTTTAAAATTAATGTTTGGTGCGTGCGTGCATGATTAATGTTATGTGTTGTTAATGGATGTGCGTGCATGTGTGTGTGAAAGAATGTGTGTGTGTGTGTGATCTTTTAAAATTAATGTTTGGTATGTGCGTGCATGTTTGAATGTTATGTGTGTTAATGGACGTGCGTGCGTGTGTGAAAGAATGAGTGTGAGTGTGATCTTTTAAAATGAATGTTTGGTGCGTGCATGCGTGCATGTTTGAATGTAATGAGTGTTGTTAGTGGATGTGCATGCGTATGTGTGTGAAAGAATGAGTGTGTGTGTGCTTCCCTCCTGCCCCCTCTCTCCTATAGCTGCCGGCCGCCACTGTTTTCATTTTCAATTTATGTGGCAAGAAAAGTCCAGTTAGGAATTTACAACGCTAATAGCTCTAACTCGAGCAAGCTCGAGACCCATTGCATTGTAAATGCCTGTTTTTTCTGTCAGCAGCCTTCTTACTAGCTTGGTATTGCTGCTCTGTACAGCTTCTGGCCTAAAGTCCATAGGTTTCTGAGGTTTTGCATCGCATACTGAAGTCTGAGTCATTGAGTGTTGATATGTTGGGATGCTGTGTTCCAGTCCATCTCTCGGTTGAGTGGCAGTGTTTACTTCAGTGAGTTGTGGCTGCTCGAGCTTGGCATCAGCGAGATGTGCTGAAGGGTTTTAGCACATATCTGAGGTTGTTAACTATCTCAATGCCCACCTGTTAGCTATAAACTAAACACTCGTTCCTAGCAATGTGGCATATTTATGCTGAGTTGGACACCAGTGTGGTGTTCTTTGAAGTGTGTTGTTACCAGACATTTCAAAGATGCCTTTGATGTTGACCGGCATTAAAATGTTTGAAACAACACTTTACCTGTGATATATGCTGGTTGGGCTTGTATTGACAGTAAACGTTCCCAATCGACTCTACAAATCTACACCTAATATGTTTTACGCCTGAAAATATGTGTCACGCCTAAACTTGGAGTAAAACACAACTTCTTGCAGAAAATACTTTACGATTCAGGCCTGGACTTTCAGACATATTTAACATACAAGAGAAGAGTGAGAAATAAAGAATAAAAGAATACGATAAGTAAATCATGGCCGGGAAATTCCTGTATCATTTGGAGATTTCCTCCGGACAGTTGGCAACTCCAATACACCTCGAAAACACCAAACCATGCCGAATTACAAGTAGTGATAGTCTGACAGGCAGTAAACCACACTGAATTACAAACATCGATGATATTCTGACATACACTTAACCATCCTGAATTTCAAAAATTGGCGGTATTCCGACATGCACTTAATCATGCAGAGTTACAAAAATAGGTGATAATCTGACATGCAGTTAGCCATGCAGATTTACCAAAAAATTGTGATAATCTGAAATGCAGTAAACCGTGCTGAATTACAAAAAGTGATGATAAACTGACATGCAGTAAACCTTGCTGAACTATAACAAATTGTGATAATCTGACATGTAGTGAAATCGTATGAATGTATTGCTTGAATCATGTTGTGTACATAACTCAGTAACAGAACCTCATAAAGCACCCTAAGTATAAAAACATGTGATAACCAGAACAAACTGATTCCATGGCATTAGTACAGCCAAATACTGCAGCCTAAACCGAACACAAGCAATTTAACCAAGGTTTTACATGCGTATGGGAAACAATCATATAGCGTATGTACAGTAATGCAGGCGCTATAGCTGGCTGATGCCTGCCTGCCGTTTTGACCAATGTAATGCAATTTACAGCATTTTCTTTGCATTTGCGGGCCTAGTCATTTGTTTCACTCTAAAATGTACTGGGGTATTTTTTGGATCAATTGCTGTGCATTTGGGTTATAGGTCACAATTTAAAATCAACTGGTTTTACCCCATTCTGAACTGCAGCAATTCTATATAGGCTAATACAGCATGCCCATATTTCACATGCAGCAATTCTACATGGTATTTACACACTGATTCTTAAGTCCAGTATTCATATTTTCATGAGGGACATCATGTGCTTAATGGAGCTGCAACTACAAAAGGAATGTAACGGGGAAGGGTGGCCATGGATTCTATAGAATAAAAGTACTCCATGTCATAAGGAAAACGTTTCCAGTTTCGGTTGAGTTCCATTTTTCATTAAGCAACTTGACCTTCGCCCCTGGCACACTATAAGGTTTCAAATATCCTCAATAATTTGCAATAACCCTATAACATGTGGGATGGTATTCTTTGAATAATTTATTGTCTTCTCCTTGTGACATCACATGTTCAATAAAAGCTGCTAGCCAGGACGTATCTAGCATGTACTGGGGCATACGGAAATCAAAACCAGCTGTTGGGCCAGCGTCATTCTGAGTGGAAATGTGGCATACACTATCAAGGTTAGCTTCTGTAACAGGTGGAGTCTGAATTGTGACATCACGCACTGAAGCGCAGCTGCTTTGCCAAGACAGGCCTAGCTTGTGTTGTAATATCACACAAACAAGAACAGGTGGTGCGCCAAAAGCAGACAAGCTTGCATGGCTTTATACTTATAAAGTGCATGTGTACCCCTTGCGGCATCCTGGTGCTAAAGAACAGACTTCTAGTACACAACACAGTTTTCCTCTTGTAATTAACCTCGGAAGGGTGAAAGGGTGAATAGACACAGAGTGATTCAAGCCTGTGACTAGGTCAAACACATATTCCTGAAGTGAATGCATTAGTCCACTGAACCACCATACCTGACTTTTTTATTTTATCTTGCGAACATTCAATTGTGGAATGCCACTCTACTAAAGGGAGCCTGTCAGACAATGTGGCATTGCAATAAAGGAAAACTACTATGCCTGTTGGATCCTTTGGTGCATTGTGATATCACACACTGGAGCCTGTACATGTGCCTTTGAGACTGACGTGATATCGCACAAGGACGTATCTACATACACAATCAAGCAATCAATCAAACAGGATTTATAGAGCAAGGCTAATCACCTGCCAGGGTATCCAGCTGCTGAGAACATAGCTGCTAAGGGGTTCATTTGAACAGCCAGGTCTTGAGTCCTTTCCTGAATTCCAGAAGAGAGGATGAGATCTGTAGGTGAAGGGGAAGGTCGGTCCAGGATTGCACCATGAGGTAGGAGAAGGAGTGTACCCTACTGTTGCTTTGGTGGATGTGGGGGATGTGTGCATGGGAGAGGAAATCGGAGCACAGGTGTCTGGAGGGTTGGTGGAAGTTCAGGCAGTGGGTGATGTATGCTGGTCCTTGATTGTGAAGAGCCTTGTGGGTGTGGATCAGCATTGTAATTTGATATCTCTGAATGAGGAACCAGTGGAACCTCCTGAGGTGGGGGTGGTGTGGGTAAAATTTGGGGAGGTCTAGGATGAGTCTAGCCTCTGAGTTCTGTATTGTTTGTAGTTTCTTCATGAGGTGTGTGGTGATTCCTACGTAGAGTGCGTTGCCATAGTCCAGCCAGCTGGTGACTAAGGCTTGAGTGACGTTTCATCTGGTGTTGATGAGGAGCCATTTGATGGTCTTATGGAGCATGTGAAGGGTGAGGAAGCAGGCGAAAGAGACTGTGTTGATCTACTTTTTCATGGTGCGGTTGGTGTCCAGGATAATGCCAAGGTTGCAAGCGTGCTCTGTTGGAGTAGGTGTTGGTCGTAGTTTGGTAGGCCACAAGGAGGCAGTTGTTAATCATCCAGGTGGTGATGCTCATCATGCACCTGTGGAAGTTGGCCTTCGTGGAGGAGTCTTCTGATAGGGAGAGGATGAGCTGGGTGTTGCCTGCGTGTGGTATGATGTTCATTCTGTGGGTTCTGCTGATGTTGGCCAAGGGGGTTATGTAGATGTTGAACAGTGTAGGACTGAGGGGCAAGCCTTGAGGGACGCCGCAGATGATGTTCTTGGGTTTTGAGGTGAAAGGTGGTAGGCATATTTTCTGGGATCTTCTGGTGAGGAAAGGACATAATCCATTTGAGGTTATCTCCTTGGATTCTGATGTGATGTCTCATGGTGTCAAATGATGCTGAGTGGTTGAGGAGCATTAGAGCTGTCATGTCTCCCCAGTAAAGGAGGGCTTTGATGTCATCAGTGGAAGTGATCAGGGCAGTTTTGGTGCTGTGATTGGTGTGGAGTCTGGATAAGGAGGGGTACAGAAGATTGTTGATCTCCAGGTGTTCTGTGAGTTGGCGGTTGATGGCCTTTTCAAGGACTTTGGTAGGAAAAGGGAGCAGAGACATGGGACAGTAGCTGTAGAGTTTGCTTGGGTCGGCAGAACGTTTCTTGAGAAGGGTGTTTGACTTCTGCGTGTTTCTATACTTCAGGGATGTTGGTGTGGTTATGGATTAGTTGAAGATGGAGGTGAGCAAACTGCTGATCATTTTGCTCCAGAGGTTGAAAATGTGGTGGGGGCAGGTGTCCATAGGTGTTCCTGAGTGGAAGGAGTTTGTGATGGCTGTGGTGTTTTGTGTGATGAGCTGGTCTCAGGCGGTGAGCAGGTGGTCAGAGATCACATCATGGGAGCAAGCAGGCTGAGGGTGTTGGTGGCGGTGGGTTGGAGTTCAAAGTTTTTGTAGATAGTGGAGATCTTGTCATGGAAGAAGTCCACCAGGGTGTTGCAGAGTTCCTGAGAAGGGGTGATAATATTTTAGGTGGCTGAGGGGGTTGGCAAACTCTCTGACAATGCTGAAGAGTTTGTTGCTGGGGTTAGAGCTGGCTCTGAAGGTGGTCGGTCAGGGTGCACCTTTTCATCTCTTTCAGTAGTTGGTGGTACTGGTTGAGGGATGACTTGAAGGTGGCTTGGTCTGTAGACTCCTTGCTGGTGTACCATTTCCTTTCTGGTTGCTTGTTGTTGGGTTTTGTGATTCTCAGTTCCATGGTGTACCAACTGAAGTGTTGGGTTGGTCTCTTGAGTTTTGTGGGCTTGATAGGGGGTGACTCTATTGGCGCAATCGGTGATCCAGGTGGGAAAGTTCTTGAGAGTCTGTTCTAGGTTGGTTAGAGTGTCAGGGTGGGAGATGTTGAGGGCATCAATCCACTGGCTTTCTGCTACTTTTTTCCAGTTGCTGTATGAGGTGCTCGGAAGCTTGGTGACTTGGTGACTGTGCAGAGGGATCCTGTGATAGTAAAGTAGACAATGGCTTGGTCTGTCCAGGTGAGTTTGGTGACATGGCTGTACTTGACTCTGTCACTAGCGGTGAAGATGGGGTCAAGCCTGTGTCCTTCGTAGCGTGTGGGCTCAGTGACCAGCTGAGTGAGGCAGATGTTCTTCATGCTTTCAAGGAGGTTGGCGGTGTTGGCAACAGTGAGGTGAAAATTGAGGTCACCAAGGAAGCTGTAGTGTTTAGAGACAGCAGTGAGGTCTATACAGTATCTATGGACCCCCTGAAATCTATATTGGTTCTTGGGGCACGGGAAAAAAACAAATCATACAGAGAAAAGAACCCACAGGCAACCAAATTTAACTTACTCTATTCAATATTATGCATTTTGTCATGGCTCAGACAATGAAATATGTCTTTCTCAATTCTTCTTTGTTTTTCATAATATTGCACATAATAATTATATCTTACATCATAGTATCAGAACTTTATACCAAATCTCTATTCAAAAACCTTATACTCAGAACCACCATACCATTCTCTACCACTCATTCAACCTCATACATGCCACAATCACAGTACAAATGTACCTCAGTATACTTGCATAAATTATCAAACTAACCACTTAAAAACTTGCCAGAGTATACTGCATACAATATCATTAAGCCTGCAAAAAATTAAATAAGAATTGAAAATACATCAGTAATTCAATGTTGACTGCAAACATGTAGCTGTTATTATTCAATATTTCTTCCTTTGATGTTCCTTTTAATTTCTATAATTAGGGACCAATGTTCCTAAAGAGTGGCATCAAATGCAATTGCTATTTCATCTGTGGCTTTATTATTATCCACTTCTTTATCTTAACATCTGTGGCTTAGTGAATTTCCTTTTAGTTTCTGAAGTGTAATATCTGTGGCTTCACAAGTTTCTGTTTCTACTCGCATTTCGGCAACTCACACCTTCTTCAGGAAAGCCACTTCCACAGTATGTCCCAAGAAGACAACCAGCTGCAAATGATTTTAATAAAATGTTTTTATTTTTCGGAGCAAGGACAAGCCCATAATTATTGTCCATTTACACTTGGTTCGAACCTCCACCTACCAAATGGGTGCTCCCTGCTCCCAGTGTTTAATTCAGGACAGAATACAGCACACCATCAAAAACCATCATGAACAAACATTTACAATGCAATGGGTTTCGCGTTTGCTCGAGTGAGAGCTATTAGCATTGTAGATTCCTAACTGGACTCTTCTTGCCACTTAAATTGAAAATGAAAAGTAAAAGAGTTGACATAAGCTAATTGAATTAGAGCGCCATGGCTGCCAACAACATGAGCGTAAAGAAGAGGTGCAAAAAGAAAAATAAGCTTTCTCACAGTCAAATGTATCAGCAATCGTGCAATTATCCTTGTAGCAGGGGCAGTCTGCAAGGCGGTAACAAAACCGACCAAAGGAGGAAAAAAGGTAAAGCATTTACCAATGATAACAAAGGATTTTTGAAAGGCAAGCCCAGGAACGAGTGAAAGTGATGGGTGTGCAGGAAAAGAACTTCCTTGTGTCTCCAGATCACGCATTCTCCTTATAAGAGTGCTCTTTATAAAAATGTACAAACAGGTGCTCCATATCGGCATGCATTAAATACGCAATCTGCGCTATGTGCCATAAATAGTCAGCATACCATAATGTAAAGAAAGTACATAGAAACCCAAAAGAAAAGAAAATATATCAATACTTGTCCGCAAGACACATCTTGAAAATTATTTTAAAAAACTGCAAGGAAATTACACCTAGCAAATATGTTATTATAAGATCTTACATCCCTGAATAGTTGGTAAATGACAGGATGCACTGCCAGCTGAAAACAACAAAGTCTGTATAAATCATGTTACTTTACTCTAGGTACAAAGGTCACACTAATCTAAGGTAGAAATATTCACAATTTACAAGATGTCAAAGGATAGGAAGCTAGCCGCTGTACGGTAATTCTAGGTGCAACACTAATCTCTTTCCCCGCTCTGGAAGAGCCTAGATAAATGCCCGCATAGTTCTTAAAATTAATTTATTTTAACAACCTACTTCAAATGTACACAGAAAATACTACATCGCCTAGAAACTTGCGTATGTAGTATAAGTAACTCAGCTATAGTTCCATGCCAGGTTAGAACCCTGTGTACTTCGCTCTCCAGATTAACCCCTTTGCTGCCAGGCCTTTCCCCCCTCTGGTGCCAGGCCTTTTTTTGGCTATCTGGGGCAGTTTGCGCTTAGGCCCTCATAACTGTTTGTCCACATAAGCTACCCACGCCAAATTTGTGTCATTTTTCTCCAACATCCTGGGGATTCTAGAGGTACCCGGACTTTGTGCGTTCCCCTGAAGGAGACCAAGAAATTTGCCAAAATACAGCAAAAAGTTAGTTTTAAAAAAAAAAATGGGAAAAAGGGCTGCAGAAGAAGGCTTGTGTTTTTTTCCCTGAAAATGGCATCAACAAAGGGTTTGCAGTACTAAAATCACCATCTTCCCAGCTTTCAGGAACAGCAGACTTGAATCAGAAAACCCCATTTTTCAACACAATTCTGGCATTTTACTGGGACATACCCCATTTTTACAATTTGTTGTGCTTTCAGCCACCTTCCAGTTAGTGACAGAAATGGGTGTGAAACCAATGCTGGGTCCCAGAAAGCTAAACATTTTTGAAAAGTAGACAACATTCTGAATTCAGCAAGGGGTAATTTGTGTAGATCATGCAAGGGTTTCCTACAGAAAATAACAGCTGAATAAAAAAATATTGAAATTGAGGTGAAAAAAACAGCAATTTTTCTCCAAGTGTAACTTTCTCCTACTAAGTCAGATTTTTTAAAGCAATATACTTATACTGTTACGTCCGCTGGACTCTTCTGGTTGCAGGGATATATAGGGCTTGTAGGTTCATCAAGATCCCTAGGTATCCAGAGCCAATAAATGAGCTGCACCTTGCAATGGGTTTTCATTCTATACCGGGTATACGGCAATTCATTTGCTGAAATATAAAGAGTGAAAAATAGGTATCAAGAAAACCTTTCTATTTCCAAAATGGGCACAACATAAGGTGTTGAGAAGCAGTGGTTATTTGCACATCGCTGAATTCCGGGGTGCCCATACTAGCATGTGAATTACAGGGCATTTCTCAAATAGACGTCTTTTTTACACACTCTCTTACTTTTGGAAGGAGAAATGTAGGGAAAGACAAGGGGCAATAATACGTGTTTTGCTATTCTGTGTTCCCCAAAGTCTCCCGATAAAAATGGTACCTCACTTGCATTGATAGGCCTAATGCTCGTGACAGGAAACACAACATGGACACATCACATTTTTACATTGAAATCTGACGTGTTTTTTGCAAAGTGCCTAGCTGTAGATTTTGGCCTCTAGCTCAGCCGGTATCTAAGGAAACCTACCAAACCTGTGCATTTTGGAAAACTAGACACCTAGGGGAATCCAGGATGGGGTGAATTGTTGGGCTCTTACCATGTTCTGTTACCCAGAATCCTTTGCAAACCTCAACATTTGGCAAAAAAACCCACCTTTTCCACATATTTTGGTGGCAGAAAGTTCTGGAATCTGAGAGGAGCCACAAATTTCCTTCCACTCAGCTTTTCCCTAAGACTCCCGATGAACATGGTACCTCACTTGTGTGAGTAGGCCTAGCGCCTGCAACAGGAAATGCCCCAAAACACAACGTGGACACATCACATTTTCCCAAAGAAAACAGAGCTGCTTTTTGGAAAGTGCCTAGCTGTGGATTTTGGCCTCTAGCTCAGCCGGCACCTAAGGAAACCTACCAAAGCTTTGCATTTTTGAAAACTAGACACCTAGGGGAATCTAAGATAGGGTGACTTGTGGGGCTTTCACCACGTTCTATTATCCAGAATCCTGTACAAACCTCAAGATTTGGCCAGAAAAACTTTTTTTCCTCACATTTCGGTGACAGAAAGTTCTGGAATCTGAGAGGAGCCACAAATTTCCTTCCACCCAGCGTTCCCCCAAGTCTTCTGATAAAAATGGTACCTCACTTGTGTGGGTAGACGTAGTGCCCGCGACAGGAAATGCCCCTAAACACAACATGAACACATCACATATTTCCAAAGAAAACAGAGCTGTTTTTTTACAAAGTGCCTAGCTGTGGATTTTGGCCTGTAGCTCAGCCGGCACTTAGGGAAACTTACCAAGCCTGTGCATTTTTGAAAAACAGACACGTAGGGGAATCCAAGATGGGGTGAATTGTGGGGCTCTCACCAGGTTCTGTTACCCAGAAACCTGTGCAAACCTCAAAATTTGGCCAGAAAAACACTTTTTCCTCACATTTCGGTGACAGAAAGTTCTGGAATCTGAGAGGAGCCATGAATTTCCTTCCACCCAGCGTTCCCCCAAGTCTTCCGATAAAAATGATACCTCACTTGTGTGGGTAGGCCTAGCGCCCGCGACAGGAAATGCCCCCAAAACACAACATGGACACATCACACATTCCCAAAGAAAACAGAGCTGTTTTTTTAAAAAGTGCCTAGCTGTGGATTTTGGCCTGTAGCTCAGCCGGCACCTAGGAAAACCTACCAAACCTGTACATTTTTGAAAAACAGACACCTATGGGAATCCAAGATGGGGTGACTTGTGGGGCTCTGACCAGGTTCTGTTACCCAGAATCCTGTGCAAACCTCAAAATTTGGCAAAAAAAGCACTTTTTCCTCACATTTCGGAGACAAAAAGTTCTGGAATCTGAGAGGAGACACAAATTTCCTTCCACCTAGCATTCCCCCAAGTCTCCCGATAAAAATGATACCTCACTTGTGTGGGTAGGCCTAGCGCCCGCAACAGGAAATGCCCCCAAAACACAACATGGACACATCACATATTCCCAAAGAAAACAGAGCTGTTTTTTGTAAAGTGCCTAGCTGTGGATTTTGGCGTGAAGCTCAGCTGGCACCTAGGAAAACCTATAAAACCTGTGCATTTTTGAAAAGTAGACACCTAAGGGAATCCAAGATGGGGTGGGTAGTCCAAGTGCCAGCGAAAGGAAGTGCCACAAAACACTTTAAGGGCACATCAAAATTATCAAATACAAAACTACCTATGTTTTTGGTCCTGGGCTCAGCAGCCATACAGGGAAACCTATCAAGCCCAGACATGTCTGAAAACTAGACATCCGAGGGAGTCCAGGAAGGTGTGACTTGCGTGGATCCCCCAGTGTTTTTTTTACCCAGAATCCTCAGCAGACCTACCACTTAATATCCCCCTCAGTCTCCCGGTAAAAATTATACCTCACTTGTGTGGGTGGGCCAAGTGCCTCTGACAGGGAAGAGCCAAAAACATGTCGAAATTGAGGGGGAACCAAAGCGGGTCCAAAAGTGCAGTTTGAAAAAAAATAAATTTAGGCTGACAAATGGGGCAGAATTTTTATCAGTATAGATGAGACAATGCTGGGTGGTAGGAATTTTGTGGATTACTGCAGATTTCAGAAGGTTCCATCACACAAATGTGGAAAAATTTTGAGATTTCCAGCAAAGTTGGAGGTTTGCAGGGTATTGTGGGTAAGAAAATGGTGTGGGGTGCATGTGAAGCACACCACCCTGGTCTCACCCAGATGTTTAGTTTTTAGTTGTGTCTAGGTCTTGTGGATTTTTCTACATGGCAGCATCCCAAAGTCCAAAAAACCCCTCACCATTCCAAGTGGGACGATTTTGAGAGTTAGCCAAGTTCTCATGGCCCAAATGTAAAACCAAAACCCCAAATAATCAAATGTCCTCTTGCTTGCCGCGGGATAAGATGTTTTAGTGTGCAGGGGAGAGGTGAAAGACTGTTACCCCCTTCAGTTGGGGTGGGAGAATAACCATGCCCATACTGGTTGGTAGCCACCACCACAATATATATATCTTTTTTTATTCCCTGGCATCTAGGTGTGTGGATCAGGGGTAATTGCCCCATCTGCCCACTGATGGGCAGAACAATTTTGACCCATTTATTTGGGGTGGGGGTATGGCCATACCCCCACAGTCTTATTTTGAAAAATAAATCTTCCCTGGTCTCTGGTGGGCAGATGGGCCTTCCAAAAATAGGCCGATCTGCCCGATATCACCAAAAGTAAAGTGCCCCCATTGGGAGCGACCCTTGCCCAAGGGGCTGCCCTCCCAAACAAAATACACACATACACACACACCAATCCCTTGTGCCTAAATGGTTTCTGGCCTAACGGAGGGCAGAAATGGCCTAAAAACAATTTGCCTCCCTCCCCCCGGGAGCGACCCTTCCTAATGGGTTGCACCCCTTATCAATATAAATTAAAAAAAAATCCCTGGTGCCTAATGGCTTCTGCCCCCCTTGGGAGCAGATAGGCCTAATAAATATAGGCCGATCTGCTCCCGGGGGGGGGGGGGTGAATGGAGAAAGGCCTAATAAAAAAACTTGCCCCCCCCCCTTATTAATATAAATAAAATAAAAAAAATCCCTGGTGTCTAGTGGGTTCTGCCCCCCGGGGCAGATCGGCCTAATTAATATAGGCCTATCTACTACCAGGGCGGCTGAAAAGGCCTAATTAAAAAATTGCCCCCCTGGGAGCGACCCTTGCCTAAGGGGTCGCTCCCCTTATGCCAATTTCATAGCTAAAAAAAAATCCCTGGTATCTAGTGGCTTCTGCTTCCCCTGGGGGCAGATCGGCCTAATCAGTATAGGGCAATCTGCCCCCAGTGGGGACAGAATAGGCCTAATAAAATTATTGCACCCAGGGGAGCGACCCTTGCCTAAGGCATCGCTCCCCGTGACACAAAACAAAGAAAAAAACAAAAAAAACAATCCCTTGTGTCTAGTGGATTCTGCCCCCCTTGGGGGCAGATCAGCCTAATCAATATAGGCCGATCTGCCCCCGGGGGGGCATAAAAGGCCTAATTATTATTGGCCCCCCAGGACGCGATCCTTGCCCAAGGGGCTACTCCCCTTATCATTGAAATAAAAAATAAAAAAATCCCTGGTGTCTAGTGGGCATTTCTGCAGCCGATCGAATCGCGATCGGGCTGCGGAAATGCTCAGAATGGCATCAAAAGAAAGGAAAAGGCTTTCCTCTCTTTTGATGTCTGTGCCTGCCCTTCCTCCCGAGCGGAAGAGAAATGCTTAGCATGCCCATGGGAGAGGTGTAGGAGGCCCACGGGAGGAGCGCTAGCGTTCCCCCATGGGCCAGGTCCAGGACAAGGTGGTTACGTCCGTGGTGCATGAGCGCCGCGCCATCGGACGTAACCATCTCATCTCGGCACCCAAGGGATTAAATAATGAAACAATCATTTTGTGCACTGCTGAAAGATGTTATAATCGAGTAATTGCCTGTTACGGCAGTGGAACCGGTAGCGCTCTAGTCCAACAAAGAGTCTGTAACTGTGTAGTCCACCCCAATAAAGTTTAAAATAGTTCCCTGCACTTTGCTGCTCCTAGGATAATCAAAAATAACTACCAGCAGAAATACAAGCGGCCCTCCCATTTAATATTGGCTCTCAGCATGCTTACATGTGGAAATGTTGTGATTCAACAGATACTGGAAGTAGTTACAAGGCAAACCATGATATTGGTCCTAACGGTGCCATTTTCTCCTTCCTGTATATGCAGTGCCATTACTTCACACCTACAATCACAAAGGCGGGTCCCAAACATCTCATAAAGGAGCACAATCTTAGAGTGTTTATGGTCTCCTCAAATATTACTTAAACTGCAGAATTGTATTCTATAGTATGCTGTAATCCCCGTCACTTCCCAAAGCATCTCTTACGATCTACTATACAACTTAATATTTAATCTTGATTTTACATACTAAGGCGGCCATTTTCAAAGGTCAAAAATTGAAACAAATTCAAACACAATACTTATTTAAATGCTACGGAAGCCCAAGGTAGCATTGATGTCCTTAATGCGGCCAGAACAATCCTATAAGCAGGGGAAAAGGACATTTTCTATTGTTGTAATAAAATTTACAAGGGCCTCAGAACCGAAAAAAAGAGAAACACCTACTATTAGTACTTAGATGAACTGAATCAACCACAACAGTTTCTTGCTAGGGTCTCAAATGTTATCAACAGGGTCACTGATGTTATTGTGTACCCTGCACCTGTCTACCTACAGGTATATTACAAAGAAGAAAAATTCCAAAACCCATAAGGTGTAGGAACATAAGCTTCCTATCCAGGAGATATGTATAATAACAACAATTAAAGAAAAGAGAATGAGACAACATAATTTATCTCCCTAGCAACCAATCTGTCCTTTAAGTGAGAGTTGTAAACAATGGCGTTCTCCCATGGAATTTCGCTATTCAGGCCTCGGGTGTGCTAGCGCATGTGTTTTAATAAAAACTTTTAATGAGTGTTTATGTATTTTGAGTAATGGATTTGTGTTGAAAATATATCAACGTAGAAAAATAATGCACGCATTTGAAAATGTGATTACGATGAGTGGCCACCAATGTTCACGAAGTGTACTTATTAATAGTCTAATCTTGTGAAATATTGAGCATATGTCTGACTAATGTAGAAATATGTCATATTAAAGGTTATGCATTGTGTATTAGCTTTATTGATTGAAGGCCTTAACTTAGCGAAGGTCTTGGTCTAGTTGCCAGGCCTCATGATAAGCTGTATTTCTTAACGTTTAATAAATGGCTGTCCTAGAGAGTTAAACTGTGATTTTCCATTATATTGTGTAAATGTGCTTACAGCTGAGAATGCTTTCTCATGAGAACCAACTGCTAGAAGATGCTGTTTATGCTAAATGTAACATAGGGGGTGATTCTGACCTTGGCGGTCTTTTCGCAAGACCGCCGAGTTACCGCCGCGGTAAAGACCGCCGACCGCGGCGGTATGCCACGGCGCGTATTCCGACCGCTGGGAGCGTTCCGCCGGAAAACCGCCAGCAGCCACACTGGCGGTCGGCGGGAAAGTGGAGACTGGTCAACCTCCACCGCCACGCCAGCAGAACACCGCCCACAGAATTACGACCCACATTTCTGTGTGGCGGTCTTCTGTTGGCGGTCACGTCCCTATGGCTCCCGTCGCCTCCCGGAGGACCAACGCAAGGTAAGTTGATCGTCCGTGAGGGGAGGGGGGGGGGGTGTTGTGTGATGTGTGCGTGCATGGGGGTGTGTAGAGGGGGTGTGTGAGTGCGTGCATGCGGGCGGGGGGTGCTGCTGTGCCTATGGGCAATGTGTGTAGTTCGGCGGGTGCGCATGTTGGCATGTATGTGTGCGGGTATGTGCCCCCGTTGTGTATGTGTGTGTGTAGGGGGTGTGCATATGTGCATGTTGGGGGTGCGTGCATGTCGGGGTGCGTGTATGTGCATGTCGGGGTGGGGGGGGCAGGGGGTTTGTAACATCTCTGGGGGGTGGCAGGGGGTGGAGGGTGTGGGGGGGACTCGTGGGGGGTAGTGGGGGGTGGGGGAGACCCCTATCAGTGCCAGGGATGGAATTCCCTGGCCCCGATAGTGCCTACCGCCATGGTTCGCATGGCGGTTCCCGACCGCCAAAAACCGCGGCGGTAAGCAGGGTCATGATGCGGTTGGCGGTCTTGGGTCGACTGCCGGGCCGGAGTGCGCAAACTCCAGCCCGTCGGTCATGACCGCCGTGGCGGTCGGAGTGGGAAAGTGGCGGTCGATCGCGGCGGTGACCGCCGCGGTCAGAATGCCATTTTTTGGACCATTGTCTGTTCGCGGTCCGACCGCCGCCTCTCCGCCGACCGCCGGGGTTAGAATCACCCCCATAGTGTGTGTAATGTGTGTGAGACTGACTTTCTCAGGAGGAGAACAATGGAGACACTGACTCGAGTAGAATCTGCAACAGTTTTATTACCTGAGGAGCCGGATGATGAGGACATTGCAGGAAAAACCAATCAGCGACATGTGAACGGAGAAATGGTAGAATTCGTAGATTTAGAGTTTTCATTTTATTGGACAAAGCGTTAACATGTGATCCCTTGACCAATAGGGATTTGAGAAATAGTTTTAGTGAATTTAACTTAACGAAACTGCACTGAGGGAAGACAGCCCATTGCCCATTTTCTTGCTGGCCGAAAGGTCAATATTTTCTTGCACGTCTTGACAAGAAACGTGCTTAACTTTATTGCTTAAAGACTTTGCGATTTCCGAACTTTGATGCTGAATCCTGATGCCTTTCCGATCGACTGATGTCCTGATGAAGAAGACTATCTTTGCTTGCCCAACCAATTGAGGAGAGGTATTGATTGTACCCATGTGTATGTTATGCATATTTGCTTTTTCTTTCTAGGTACCAACCACACTGTTTTGCGAGAGCCATAGTTAGATGTTTTTCCAAATTTGTGTTACTAAATTGTTTTGCATTAAGCCCAACATGCTGATGCTAATCTGGTGTTAGTTAAGGATCCTCACTAATGGAAATCTGCTAATAGGATTGATGAGTTTCTTTGCTCAATCTAAATGTATGTGATCTCGTAACAAAATTGTTCTTGTGATTAATTTGCACTGTAACCTTAGAATGTATAATAGTTCAAGCTTTGATTAGAATACATTTTATGTTGCTTTGGACAGCCAGTGGTGTTTCTGTATGCGTATCATTTGATTTTGAGGTTAATTTACATGACTTTAGCATTGTCAATATAGGGAAATCAATATTCTAACTTTTACTAAAAGGTCTGGTTATTCATGACAGGTCATGGTGCGTGACAATTACTGACTCTATTGATTATTAATGTTATTGATTATTGATGATTAGTGATATTGTGTACTGGTTATTGATTAGTGATCTGCATGTACTGAAATTATGATGGAATCATCTTAATTGCGAGTCAAAAGGTTCATCGACCTATTCTCGTCCCCCGGTAAGTTAACTTATTAACGTCAGACGCGCTACCAATGATGGTAGCAGAGGTGATGGTTAGTCTCCTTAAAAGCCCATTATAGACGTCCAGAGATAGTAACAGAGGTAAAGGTTTGTTTCCTAAAGAGCTCACCATAGTGTCCGGTACAGAGAAGATAGCAGAGACTGATGGTTTGTCTCCGTAAGAGCTTGTTGTAGGTGTTCCCAGAGATGGTGGCAGCTTGATGATTTGGTCCTTTGAGAGTTCACTATTACTGAGATTTGGATTTTATTTTCCAATGATGTTAATTGGAGAGAAAATGTCCCCTTAGGCCCAGAAATGACTTTCCCAGAATCTGAGATCTTGCTAATCGTTGTTTGAGGATGTTCTCGGCGTTCTAGTGACAGTGTGAATGAAGTTGGTTGCTCTTGCACAGCTTATGCAAATCGCAGGTGAATTGTGAGGTTTGTGAGTGTTTAGGGAGTCTGCGTACTCCAAATGTGGTTGTAGAAGGAGTGTGCGTACTCCGCAGTGTGAGAGTAGGGAAGTCGTCGAACTTCACATGTATGTGGAGCTTTGGGCTCCAAAATTGTTCACGTGGTTGTTGATGTACAGACCCTGCGTGGTCTAAGACTCCGGAGTATATTGAAAAGTGTATGAGACACTTGGTTTTATGTTGTAATTTGTCTGGTTTAGTAGGTCGATTGGGCGTGGTCGACAAGTCAGAGTGTGAGTCAAAGTGAGTGAAAGAAAATTTAGACTGAGATCTGGCGAGACCTGTGTCCACCAGGACAGACCCACTGATCAGTTGAGAGTAAAATTTGCGGGTCGAATTTTGCTTTCGAATCTGGGAGACTGAGAAAGAAAGAGTTGATGTAAGTGTGGGAAGAGCCGTCAGTGAAAAATCCATAGTAAAGTTTCCAAAGTGATTGTGTTACCTTTCCTGTAGTAAACCAGCAGATTTGGTTTTTGGTTTTTGATTAGTGCTCACAATTTTTGCATTAGTTTTGTGTGAATCGAAGTTTGGGAGGACAAGCCACAAGACTTTGTCAGCCGCAGTACGTGTGAGTGTGATGTAATTGGAGCCACGCAGGGATAGGTCGGTTAGTGAGAAGGATCACGCATGGATTGGTAGCTGTCCCTGAGAGGCAATTGGTTGAGAAAGTAAGTGAAGGGAATTCTGGGATCAAAAATCACTTCCTGATTTGAGTTTGAAAAATAAAAAAGGTAGAAAAGATGAATTTTTTCTAAGCTTTAAAGAATGCTTTAAGGGGAGATACGTATATATACAACGAATATAGGCAAGGCCACGCTGCCAGAAGGTACACCAGCTTACATTGTAATGACAGAGAAGGGTGTTGCGCCATGTCTTTGGCAAAAGAAATGTGCAAAGTGACAGAGTAGGATGGGAACTTAGCATTTCCTACAAATGAGACGTTCAGAGCATATAAGGATGGTGCTATTTGAATCGAAGCCCCTTTCAAGACCAGCACAGTTTGAGGCATTAGCGATTTGGGAACTAGTCGCCAGACAGCAACAGAAACTCGAGAGGAGAATGAGAAAAGCAGAAAAGACTTTAACAGAGGCTAGGTAGGACAGTGATCAGAGAGTTTGGAGGATGGAGACTTTGCACGGAATTAAGTTGTTTCTGGCAATTAAGCAGGACAATGAGAAGGAAGGAAAGAAAGCTACTAGAAGGACTAACAGAAGTCCGTCCGAAAGTAGGGAGGCTAGAAAGTCTTCAATAGTGGATGAGGAATCGGAAGATGATGAGTTTATTTTACAGTTATTGGGGAATCGCTCACCACCATAGGCAGCACATGAGAGTGGTCCGAGTATCAGTGCTGATCGGACAGCTCCGACTCAGGTTAATGGGACAATGAGTCCGATGCAAGTTAATGCTAGCCTGGCATCGGAGGTTGAGGGATATCCATTATTGTAACTTGAGGCACATTAAAATTTTGACTTCCTGGCCTTTAACACCCTGCATCTGAATGGAATTATTATTTTGAGAAGGTACAAATCTGACATTTTGGACCTGATTAGGTGGATTGAAATGGCATTCCCACTTCCAATGTCCCACTCTTTTGCAGATGTGACATCGAGTTGATCTTTTAAACAATTTACATTCATCCTTGTACACGGATCTATAGGGACTCCTCGACCGCTACCTTGCATGGAATTTTGTGGTTGCTGGTATACATCTTGCATCGTGCTCACTTTATTTACAGCTAGGAGCATCTGGCTAATTCTTTGAGTGGCTTTCATTTGAGCGACCATCAGTTTTTCCTTAAGCTTTTTCTGCTTCATCTCCATCTCATCATGGTAATATTTTGCGTAATGCAACATTTCATCAGTGGTTTTATTCTGCCAGCAAATCAAATGTTGCTGGATCATCATGCATATTTCTGGCCTTAACACTGTCACAAACCTTGACACAAAATGTCCCATATCCTTTGCTTCTAACGTTGCCATACCGTTGTATTGTTTGAATGCTTGTAACAACCTCACCTAGTACATGTGGATCGACTCCTTCGGTTGAGTTGTTCTGTCAATTTTGACCCATTCAACATCCTGAGGAGGCACTTTCACTTTCAGGACCTCCTTATATTTTGTCATTACTAAAGGGGAAGGACCCTTTGTCAATGTATTTCTGGTTAGTTCCACCTCAGGCCATCAAACAGCTATCTTACATTCTGTCCACTGGTCACTCAGAACAACATATTTCAGCCCTGGAGATCTCATATCAGTAAAATCTTTCTCACTAAAGCACACTCAATAGATCCTTTGCAGAGCCTTAGATTTATTTAACTCAACCTTGTATTTCTGAACCAAATCTGCCAATTTATCATGAACTTGACCCACTGACTTAGTGATGTCCCTACACATAAATGTGAGCTCATCCTCTTGGTAAACCTTCAATCGTTGTAAGCCAAGATTTCCAACAATCATTACGTTCGCTTGTACTGTTAACCTCATTACATCCAGAGTTCTTTCTCTCAGTGTTGATGGAAATGTTCCCTGACTCACTTCTGCACTTGTGCTCTCTTCAGACGAAGTATCTCTATAAAAAAATTATACTCATTTGTCTATCCCTTTGGCAACAAATAGATTGAGATACTACAGCAATCTTAGGTGTGGAATCACGTCTCTCAGCACCATTCCCCAAATTAAAAGGTGGCATGAGTGGGCATCTTCTGATATGTACCTATTGAAGTACATCCTGATATATTCAAATCGTGTCTGCACTTACTGCACATAGAGTGCTTGTATGTGTAGGAATTAAAGGAACATGTACTTTAGTACCTGAATTATTTGGAGCATTTGTTGATCCAGCAACACTATTGCATACTGCCAGATTGTACCTGTTTCTCCCAAGGCCTTATGATTTACACATAGGAACTACCGGTCCAATAGTAACTGGTGCTGTGAGGGCATCAGCGGTACTCACAGTGGGGTCAACTGGGACACACTCTCTCAAACCATCACTTCTTAGTTTGCAAGGAATGCTAGTAGGAATAGGTCCCACAAGGCTAAGGGCCTTCCTATCCGGGCAGTAGGGAAGGAAATTATGCCACTGCCTCCTATACCATTGTTTCACCCTCACCTCTAGGTTCATTATACGGGGATGACGTTCAGATAATAACACATCCAAAAGACTAACTCCAGAATCGTCATTGCTGTCTTTGCTTTTATCATCATGCTCTTTTTGATTCTTCTCCTTTTGTTTTCTGATCGTCTTTCTTTCCCCTTGTTAGAAATTGGGTCTTTGGTTGGCAGTCAGGTTACCCCCTGTCCAAGCAAGGACCCTCACTCTAGTCAGGGTTAAAGAGAATCACCTTCAGCTAACCCCTGCTTACCCCCTTGGTAGCTTGCCACGAGCAGTAGGCTTAACTTCAGAGTGCTAGGTGTAAAGTATTTTTACCAACACACACAGTAACTTAATGAAAACACTACAAAAAGACACAACACAGGTTTAGAGAAATAGAGAATATTTATCTAAACAAAACAAGACCAAAACGACAAAAATCCACAATACACAAGCCAAGTTATCAATTAAAAAGCAAAAAGAGTCTTCATGTAGTTTTAAACACACACTAACACTGTTAGCGTGAAAATGTACCTTGGGTGCATTAAAAATATCCCCGCACGGGTGAGTGTGCATCAAAAAGGACTTGCAATGCATTGATTCCACTCACGAGCGGGACCTTGCGTCGTTTCTCCTTTCGTCGGGTCGGGGCACGTTGTTTCTTCTATCCGCAGGAGAGCGATGCGTCGATCCGGTCAGCACTCTCGGGTTCGGGCAGGCCTTGTGTTGTTTTTACACGCCCAGCGGTACTTGCGTCTGAAATTCAGCTGCACAATAATCCAAAAACCACGCAGAGCGGGTTGCGATCTCACCAGCGTCCGTCAGTGATGCTGCGGGTTGTTTCTCCAACGTCGATTTTTCAGCCACAGATCGGAGTCGCGTCGATCTTTTTCCTGCACAGCATTCTGTGTGTGGATTTCTTCCTCTTAGGCTGGCAGCTTCTCCTTTCAGGGTCCCAGGAACTGGATGGGCACCACAGGGCAGAGTATGAGTCTCTCCAGAGACTCCAGGTGTTGGGAGAGAGAAGTCTTTGCTGTCCCTGAGACTTCAAACAACAGGAGGCAAGCTCTAATTCAAGCCCTTGGAGTTCTTCACAAGATGGAAGGCACACAAATTCCAGTCTTTGCCCTCTTACTGTGGCAGAAGCAGCAACTGCAGGATAGCTCCACAAAGGACAGTCACAGGCAGGGCAGCTCTTCTTCCTCAGCTCTTCTCCAGGCAGAGTTTCCTTTTGGTTTCCAGAAGTGTTCTAAAGTCTGTGGTTTTGGGTGCCCTTCTTATACCCAATTTCTCCTTTGAAGTAGGCCTACTTCAAAGCAAAGTCTTTGTTGAATGTGAAATCCTGCCTTGCCCAGGCCAGGCCCAGACACTCACCAGGAGACTGCATTGTGTGAAGACAGGCACAGCCCTTTCAGGTGTAAGTGACCACTCATCCCCTCCCTCCTAGCACAGATGGCTCGTCAGGAAATGCAGGCTACACCCCAGCTCCCTTTAGGTCACTGTCCAGTGTGAGGTGCAACCAGTCCAACTGTCAAACTGATCCATACAGGGAATCTACAAACAGGCAGAGTCACAGAAATGGTATAGGCAAGAAAATGCTCACTTTCTAAAATTGGCATTTTCAAACACACAATATCAAAATCAACTTTACTAAAAGATGTATTTTTAAATTGTGAGCTCAGAGACCCCAAACTCCACATGTCCATCCGCTCTCAAAGGGAATCTACACTTTAATCATATTTAAAGGTAGCCCCCATGTTACCCTATGAAGGGGTCAGGCCTTGCAATAGTGAAAAACGAATTTAGTAATATTTCACCGTAACCATACACTGTACCCTGCCCTTGGGGCTACCTAAGGCCTACCTTTAGGGTGCCTAACATGTAAGAAAAGGGAAGGTTTAGGCCTGGCAGGTGGGTAAACTTGCCAAGTCGAATTTCCAGTTAAAACTGCACACACAGACACTGCAGTGGCAGGTCTGAGACATGATTGCAGAGCTACTTATGTGGGTGGCACAACCAGTGCTGCAGGCTCACTATTAGCATTTGATTTATGGGCCCTGGGAACCTCTAGTGCACTGTACTAGGGACTAACTAATAAATCAAATATGCCAATCATGGATAAGCCAATTACATACACATTTTGTAAAGGAGCACTTGCACTTTAGCACTGGTTAGCAGTGGTAAACTGCCCAGAGTAACAAAAACAGCAAAATCAGAGTCCAGCACACATCAACAACCTGGGAGACAGAGGCAAAAATTTAAGGGAGACCACACCAAGGATGAAAAGTCTAACATCCCTTCTCCCTCAGTCGCATCTGTTGTCAAAGCCAGATACAGCTCAACCCCCTCTATCATATCTGTGCTTCTCCTTTTCTGCTCAGCATCCCGTCAAGCATCTCCATAAGAATGCATAGCTTTCTTCGCTCTACCTTGGTATCTCTCCCACTTCTTTGCATGAGCACCATGTTCCCAAGCATTAAATGCTTCATATTGTGCAAGTCTAGGAGTTGGCTTTATTTTGTACAGCACCCTCCTCAAATTTTCAATCATTCTCAAATTAAATGTGTCATATTGTGGGAATCTCAACGTGCCATCCTTTTCTGTGATCTTGTACCACTGAGCAAGACAAACATGTGTGAAGCCCTATATTAATCGCCATATAATGACCAGGAGTACTTTCAGGAGAGGCCACTTCACCCTCTCTACTAGGAATACGAACATCCCCTGTGAACAGGTCTCACAAAACTTAAAAAATTAAAATTTTAATTTTCACAAGACGTCAATAAAAACAATGTTGTATCCACAATTCCTTGATTCAGCACAACCACCAATCACAGCACGGCACTGTATGACATTGTCCACCAATAGCAGTGCAACACTAAATCATCAACCAATACCAGCATGGTACACTGTGACTTAGACCTTGCTCTTCATGGCAGTAACCCTCCTTTACAATCTGCACACACGCTACTCAATATCACACACACAAATGCAAATCCTTTTCTGCTCTGTCAAAATGAATACTTTCAAACACATAAGAAAGTTGCAATCACTTCTGATGAAACCTCAGCCTGTAAGGTGTCATCAAGACCAGTATGGCTTCACCCTGTGCATTAAGATCCTCTATACCAATCACCTCACATTAATACAAAGTAAGTCCCTACCTTAACTAAGCCGTTGATGACGTCTCACAAAGACACAACCTCTCAGTTGACAATATAATATGGTGTCTTCTACATCTTTTAAACTATTCTGGGGTCTTGGGTCATGTCGGACACGATAACCTCTTCTACCACTTTATAAATCATCACATTCACACAACATGCAAAACAACTCCGCAAGACACCAGTTATTCACCCAATCACCGCAAACTAAACGCAACTGTAGTGATCTACAACCCTATTAATACTCACACATTCACTGCCAGTACAACTCTCCTCCGAATCACCCCGATTCCACCGATCTTCTAAGTCCAGATACAGGCATCTAACTTGGACACTGGGGACTAGGGGCCATATGTACTAAAGCATTTTCCCATAGACACAGAATGGGTAAAATCCTTTGGTACATCTGGCCCTAAGTGTTGTACAGCCTAATTCCAGTTCTCCTCATTCAGGAAAGAGAACCATCCTCGTCACTGCCATCTGTTCCAGCAATGGGCCCTATTTCTAAATTCCGGGGTCTGATGAATTTTTCTTCTCTGTTCCGAAGGGTGAGAAGACAATGCATCAAATTATTCAAATGGTCAGTCACATTTTCAATTCCAGAGACCAACTTATAGTTCAAAGACTTTATTTAGACTCAAAGTCAAACTTACGTATATGAGTCTCAAAATCATAGTATAAATATACAGAATAACCAAGGGTTAATTAAAACTAACTAACATGTAAAAGACCACTAATTGAGTGGCGATAATGCAGAAAATGGGGAAAAACAATTGATGCATATAGTTCGAATGCAAGTTTTCCTGGCTAACCATTTGATCTAAAATCCAAACTATGCTATTATTTTGTGGGTTCAGAAAAATAGTCAGCACAACCGAACTTCTGGAGAAAATTCTATCAAGAGAGGTATAGTGGCATTAAGCCACACAGAAATTAGATTTCAAGAGAGATATTTAGGTAAGGTCCACTCTCAGCTAATGGCAAAGGGAATCTGAAAGATACTGCTAGCTAAACCACAATAATTAAATCTTGTTTCTTCCACAGTGATCTCATAGGCAAATTATTTTCCCAGTTCAAAAACATAGTTACAAATTATAAGTTGCTAATTGACACTTTAGCCCTCAGAGGTTTCAGCATCAACCTTAATACACCCTATTGCTTTGGAATTTCACAAGAGTTACAGCTGCCAACCAAGGATACTCCTCATGTCCTCGATAAGAATTCCGCTGGGCTTTTCTTATCATCCCAAACAATGAGCTCCTTATTAACTCGGTCTTGGATCTTGACACCTAGAGCTTTAGAAAAAAAAAAATTAAAAGCAAACTTCACATTGAAGGTCAGAACAAAGAATAATGTGTGGGCCTTCATTCTTGCCAGAGTAATTAATCACGAATACACTTTCAGGTTCAATAAATTCTATGTCTCTTGTGTCAAATATATGATGATTATAAAAAATAATATTTCTAAAACACTGTAAAATAAACATTCTTTCAAAACAATGATAAAATATGGCATACATGAAACATTGCATTCATCTGTGCACTTTGCTTTTATATTTCAACGTGCACCAAGTTTGAAGGAAAACATTTCTTACGGTGAGCAGAAAAACAATTACTCCTTCATTTCATGTTTTAGGAGATGTAATGGTACAGCCAGGTTATGCTGTCTCAGCACTTAGGGCCAGATGTAGGAAACTTTTGCATGGCGCAAACAGCGAATTTCGCTCTTTGCGACCTGCAAAAAGCACATTGCGATGCCCATTCCAATTTTGCAAGTCGGTAACCTGGTTACCGACTCGCAAAATGGGAATGCGAGTCGCAAATAGGAAGAGTGTGTTCCCCTTCCTATTTCCTATTCGTATCGCAATGCAGAATTGCGTCCACAAAGCAATTCGCAAGTGGCAACCCTTTCGCAAAAGGGAAGGGGTCCCCATGGGACCTCTTACCCTTTGTGAATGGCCCTGAACCACTGGACCACTGCCTGCTCTGAAAAAATGAAACAAAAACGTTTCATTTTTTCGTTTGTAATGCAACTCGTTTTCCTTTAAGGAAAACGGGCTGCATTACAAAAAAAAACTGCTTTATTTAAAAGCAGTCACAGACATGGTGGTCTGCTGTCTCCAGCAGGCCACCATCCCTGTGAGTGCTGCGACTCGCAAGGGGGTCGCAAATTGTGACCCACCTCATTAATATTAATGAGGTGGGCCTTTGCGACCCTCTTGCGACTCACAGATGGTGTCAGGGACACCATCCTGCATCCGGGTTTGCAATTTGCGAGTCGCAAACCCGGTATTTCGTACATCTGGACCCAAGTCCCCTGTCTTGAATTTAATCAATGAAAAAGTTGTCAGTGAAACCTGGCACTTATTCTATTTAGCACTGCTTACCACTCCCAAAAGTTGATGCGCTTCAACACTCCAATTTGAGGATCATACTACACGCTGGGAATGCCACACAACTCTGCATGTTGTAATGATATAAAATAAACCTTTGAGCTCTAACAGTGACACTGTGCCAAGTTCTGCCTCATATTTGACTGTATGTCTGTTTCATCAGTGTACACAGCAATCCAGACATGGCTGCGACAAGGGAATAGCACAGACCATCCTATGGAACAGTTGTGACCTAGTGAGCTTGAATTACCAAGCTATCACTAAGAAATGAGCCCTGTGTGAATCTTTTAATGCAAATATTTGGCATTATAACTGCAGCTGGCTTTTGCCTTAAATCGTCCTTGGAATGCTGTTACATTTAATTGTATCCAAGCACCAGGGCCAGTGCTAAATCAAGGGAATACTAGACAGTCACTTTCGGCTCCGTCCCAAAGGGGGGCTCTGGATTACCCCCAAGGATCAAATATAGCCGCATTGCTAGGGCAAGATCTGGGGAAGTGTTATTCTGCTGAGAATGGCAACACGTTTGCACTAACCATACTCCTCATGATCATCAAGGAAATGGGATAGTGATCCAGTTATGTGACAAGGTATCCACCTTGCTCATTTTCCTAAAATCCATTTTTTGACAGAATGGCAGGATATTTATTTCTCTCCTTTCCACAGCTTTAATGAATAAGAATCAAGGTGTAAAAAATCCACATAATTTGCTTTTGTGTAATTGCACGAACTTTCACAACATTGAACAAAATGTAAAACTGCTATATTTTAGTATGAAATGCACCTGTGTGTCCGTTTCGGGTGTAAGGATACCATTTGCATTGAAAAAGTGAAAAAACACTAGTGTGGCGAACAACAGCCACTTGCATTCTGGTAAATAGCATTGTTCCTATGCTGCTGTGCTAAAATTACATCTCATGGTGTCATTTCTGAAATTTTGTGTAACAAGAGTAACAGGAAATTCACCAATTTATGCAAGATTATGTTGATGTAATGGACATTTCTCCCAGTCTAGCTAAGACCCCCCACTATGAGGTTATCCCAGTAGTACACTACCAAAGAACTACGATCCAATATGAATTATAAGCCTGGTAAATGTATGCATTTTATTGTTATATCATGAAATATTCAGATTTGGGAGATAACTGTCAGGGCCCATGTCAACAACACATACAATGTAGAGAGGTACTTTGGTCATTGCCCTTCAGGCATTTCCTTGAAGGGTTGTCCGCCCATGTAGTTTGCAGATGTTTACACACAGTTTGCTTTATATATGGGTCAAAAAGTAGGTTGCATCCACGAAGTAAGCAGACACACATATTAAATATTTCAGAAATTACATTACCTTGTTACTAAAGTGATCCCTGTACCATTCAAATATTTAAGGAGTGTGGTGTTGACAGCATCAGCATGGGGCCCATGTAAAAAATGCTAATTGTGTCACATAGAGCTCTGATACTGGACTCACGTTGTTGGCAAGATGCCCTTTATGGTATCTTTCCAGTCCCAATAAGCTGTCTTTCTTACTTCAGTTGAAGACACTGTCCCACTTCTTTAATGTCATCACTCAGCAGTAAAGGAACTGATGCTCCATGCTTCTCATCCACACCAGTTCCCTCCTGTCTAGTGCTTCAGCCCCGCAGCTCTCTTGGTCAGTGATCGGGACTGAGAAATGGGGAGATGGTGCTGGGCCTAGGGTTACTGCAGTGTCTGGTCCAGTGTGTCATGCATCCTTAAGCTCCTGCTTCTTCTATGAGGAATGGCACATCCTCGTGGAAGGTTCAGGTTAATTACCACTGGTTATATGAAACACAAAGCCCAGGGGCAACGATGAGCAAACATCCAGGCAAAGTATGACACTTCCAGGCAGAATCATCATGGAAGCACTCATGTTGTCTGGTGTAGCCGGGATTCTTATTAGTTAGTGGGCTTACTAATAAGAATCCCGGCTACACAAGTGGATGTCCCAATTCCATAAATACAAATACCATGAGCCCTCAGCCTAGATTATTGCACGGCTGCTCTGCGACTGAATTACCCAGACAAAATCCCACAGAATACTACACAACTTGGATTGACGTCCTTAGATCAAGCTTCATCAATCCATCGTTTTAGAGTGAATTACTGACCATGAAGATGCCCCTGATCAGAAGATACTAATCCTCCGCTGGATTCCCTAGGTGCTACCGACCAGACACTATCCCCAGTCCTGATGATGACCCACTATTGATTTATGTCTACATATGGGGTCGAAACATCGACATGATTTTGAATATGGATTAAAATTGTAAAGAAATTCTATATGACTACGGGGCTTCCTGGATTGACGGAGCTGCTAGAAGTCCATATTCTTCTTAAACCACTTTCTGTATATATTGTATATTTCACCTTCACTTCCTTTCACAATATTCACTTTAACTGTGTGTTTTGAATTAGGAGCACCTACCAACATAAGTACAATCTTCTCTTATGCTAAAAATGTAAAAAGAAACAAAAAGCAATAAAACACTACTTATGCTACATAGATTGTATATTTGTAATTGCTCAATCAATTGATTACAGTGGAAGTCTAGGAGTACTTCCCCCATGCTTTGACCATATATTTACTTCCATATGGAATTAACCAGTAAGTGCATTCAGCATCCAGGGGCAGTCACACAAGCCAGCCTGTGGTGGTGACGGCTTGGTAGGATCTGGAAAGTCTGCAAAGCAAGGCTGTGCACCTGGCCTTGTGCAGTCTGTGCCGTAACTGCCATCTCAAATGCCAGATGTTTAGGCCTGCTCTTCTACCCCAATGAAGCTGATACTAGATCTGGACTTAGGCCCTGATTGAGAGTTTGGCGCCCCAAGGTTAAACCATTGGTATGGCAGAATATTTCACTCCCGCCATACAGCGGGACCTCCACCTGCCAAATTTAGAGATGTCTGCCAGCTAAGCAGACTTCTTTTGATTCCTGTCAATGTATCAAAACTTTGACGGTCTGCTCCGTCAAAATAATGGTACAGTCCATCAAACTTTCAACAAGTTTATGTATTTTCGAAAACAAAATCCCAAAATGGGATTTTGTTTTTGAAAATACAAAAACTAATGACCCCCACACCTTGAGGGTTGTCTCCCATGGTTTGGGGTAAGTTTTCAGTTTTCACTGCACTTTACTTCCAGGTTTTGAAAACTGGCCATTTGACCACCCACTGAAAATCTGGCAGGCCATCGACTGACTAAACCTTCATTGACCTTTAGTCTGTTGAGCCATCAGAGGAGTATGTCAGCGACAGAGAGCGGGTAGTTTCCATCGCTGACATACTTAAGGTCAGTCCGTATGTATATCAGACAGGCAAACCTTCAGTTTGGCAAAGAGGGTACTCCATCACCCCAATTTTTGTTTTCTTCTCTGAATCTCATAGGTGGGAAATGTTTTATTCTGCCTGTGGAGACTGGTTTGCATAGAAAATGTCTTACCAGAGACATTTTCTTTCCTAACCATTCTCCTGCCATGTTTCATGTGACTGTTGAACACAAGGAATGCTCTCAAGTTCAAATTTCATGCAATGTACGGACAAATGAATATCTCTAAATTATATGGAATTTTGAGTCATTTCTCATGAAATTTCATGAAATAAATGTGAGTTTGCACACATCTGGCTGAAACTGACTGAAGGTTCGTGAAGTCTGTGCATGTGCTAGGTATAGCGTACTGTTTTAATTTTGATCTTGCACGTTTAGCTGACATGGCTCATGTGCATTACTGTGTGAAAAGTTGCTATTGCACAGAGGTGTGCTACTACTGATTTGTTTGTCACAGCTTTACTTGCTGTTGCATCCTATAAGGATGTATGTCTTATGTTCTGCTGTGTGCTAAGCTCCTACTGTGTGCAGGTTTTTCAATGCGCATTGGCATTCTAAAGCTTTATAGGTTCAATAACGTTGCAATGTAGGAGCTCGTCAAGGGTCAGTTGCCCAGCTGTGTTTTAATTCACTGCTATGCCCAGGTGCGTTAACATACCTAGCCCTGATTCAATGTGCTTTGGTGCTACATGCCCATTCGGTCCCGTCTAACCCTGTAAATAGGCCCTGCCTAATTTATTGTTAAACTGGCGTAATCTTGCTTAAATTACCACTTTTCGCATTATGTGCATTATGCAAAATTCCTGAAGCTATGCAGTTACACTTGGTCCCACATTTAAAGATTTAAAGACCGTTCATGCAAAAATCAGCACGAGAACAAAAGGAAATGACCAGAAAGCAAGGGACTGATGTTTACAGAACTTGGTAATGGTGCACTATTTTATTTTTCTAGCACAAAAAGGCATACTCACGTCCAAAATGGACGAGGACACATTTAATAGTAAAATACAGTGGTAAGTGATATATTTCTATGTTATGTAGGTTTTCTGAAATTTTACTCAAAAGGAAATTACAAAAATTTTGCAAACTCTGCTACATAGTTGCACGATTATTTATGCTAACCTAATGCGTCAGATTACAATGTAACAAACCCATCAGCTCTCAAGATTCAGACCAGGGTCTGTATTACAATAAGGGTGCAATTTTCCAGTTTGCACCATGGAGCACCATCAAACAGGTGCATTGGACGCAAACAGGGAAAGTGGGCCTATTATGGTGAATGCGCTACCCGCAGAGCAGCCAAAAACTTGTGCTGTGAAATATGGAGCCGCTACTTCAAAGCCACTCCTTGTTTCTCAGTGCAGGCGGCAGCTCGCCTGCACTTTCAAGAGGGATTAGATCTCCCCTTGCAGGTGAGTGCAGTGAGTTACTGCACCGGTCTGTAAAGGAATGTCTGTGGTGTCCATGCTCCTGTGTAAACGAGGGAACGCCCTCTAGAGATAGCGCTGGCACTCCATGTGCACCAGCACTATCGGTATTACAGAAGAGGCCCAACAAGCATCTACGGCCCTTCTATAATGCCAAAGTGCCCTGGGCAGTGCTTAATTTGTGTTGGTGGTTTCCAGTACTCAGCACCGGCACTTATTTTTGAGAGCTGGCACTTATTTTTCTGCCTCAAGCATTTACTATGAGCAAAAGACTGAGTTGGCATCGGGATTACGCTACCTCAGTATTCCGTGCTCGCACATTCAATTGCAGCAGCCATGTGTTTCGGAGAGCAGCTTTGGGAACTGGCACGTTTTTTATTTACAAGTTAAGCACTGGCCCTGGGGGTGCACAAAATGGGCACACACTCCTGTTGTACACCAGGGGCACATTCTGCAATAAGACTCCAGGAGGTTGTTCAGAACTTTCATATATAATACAGGCCTATTGATTTTCCCAATGCTTTTTCATATAGGATAAACTACCCCTAGAATTGGGATCACATAACATTGATAATATCAATACTACCATACCTTCTTACTAATGCAGTTTCACGTTGATTCTTAAACTCGTCATGCCTGAGGTTCATAACAACAGTATCTGGGTTGTGCTTCTGCCAATGCACTGAACAATCCACAGCAGGCCCAAAATTACACAACCCATCTCATCTTTTTTTTTTACAAAAATTATTGTGACTACTCTCTCCCATTAATAGTTCATTGTCCTCGCAGATTGTCAGTCTGTCATTTAATGTATGTCCCTATATTCCCCTGTAAATATATTTTCACCCTAAGACTATCATTACTTAGGCACCAGGTTGATAGTTGAGGATGATGTGGTGTGCTTCTTTCATGCATTCATTAGCTTCATGGACTTCAGTTTGGCGTGGCTAGAGGTAATAACTGCTCTTCTGGCTTGGCCTTTGGTATCCCTGCCACCTCCCTTGCTACCACCGGTCTCAGAAGTTATGAAAGTAGCGACAATGCCCGAAAGTAAACAGGACTGTAAGATCTCTTTTTAATGTCTGTTTACCACTTAAAAGCCGTACATGTTGATGCACCATCAGCAAATCAGCAGTTGTGGGCTATGAGTGAAAGAAGGTGTCAACCCTGTGATATTATCAGGACCACATGTGATACAACATTCATGATGAACAGGAAGTCATTGTACTCACTTAAACAGTTTGGGGCTTATTGGGTGCTTGCAGGTGTTACACAACAGAAGGGAGTTGTCATTGACATGTTCCCCAAGGGCAAGATGAAAAGAGGCATGGCCAGATCTGCACATATGAGGCAATCACCGTGTCGCCAAACCAGACATGCCATGGATGAACACAGGTGTGAGCACTGAAGAGCTGTAGGTATGGAAACATTGGCGGAAACACGGATGTGCACTGGCATATGATGATAGCACTATGGGCCTGATTACAATTTCGACAGAGGGGGTTAATCCGTCCCAAATGTGACGGATATCCCGCCCGCCGTATTACGAGTTCATTATATCCTATGGAACTCGTAACACGGTGGGTGGGATATCCGTCACATTTAGGAACAAATTATCCCCCTCCGCCAAAGTTGTAATCAGGCCCTATGTGTCTCTTTTGTTCAGTCCTGCAGAACCTTTGAAATCATTTAAGCTCTTTTAAGCACCTTAAAAATCAATTTGGATAAAGTACTGATTCACTTCGAAGAGGTCACAGAAGAACTTTATCAAGGTCACGAACGCACTTTGCAGGAGCACAGGGCCACTTCAATGTGGGCACAAAAGAACTTTGCTACAGCCTACAAAACCACTTTGAAGAGGCCACTGAAAGACCATGGAGCCACCTTGATGGGGCAAAGAAGATATTTTCGGAAAACACAGAAGAGTTATCGTTTTTATATAGAAGCACCTTAAAAATTGTCACTTAGCGATATGCTCATGGAAATAGCATGGACATGCATAGAAGCATTTCGGAGACTGCAGGAAAGCACCGTGTAATAAGAGGACTGGCAAGAGGTTGCGTTAGTCAATAGACGATGGAATGATGGGCTGAAATGTCGGTGTGTGACATCAGTAGTGAGGTTGTCTGGCAAGAGTAGAACTTCTTTTACCAGCAAATGGGCAGGCTACTAACCACAGACAAGATTGGGTCATCAGGGCGGCTCCAGCAAAAGGTGTCCTGGAACTCTGCGGACCGGAGAAAAACACAGAATTGGAAAATAAAACAAGTTTGGGCTAGAAAAGAAACATTTGTGGATAACTGCCTTACTTCCCTATGCTAAATTGTGTTATTGTGTGACTAGGCAGAAAACACACATTGTGCAGCTGACGTAATGTCCGGTTTTCTATACAGTGGTAATTGTTTAAAAAAGTGCAGGGACCCAAGGTTTGTCTTAGCGACCGGCACAGGTGCTGCGGAGAGCCAAAGTCACCGAGCCTTGATTCCACCACAGGCCCATGTCTTCCACCACCCTATCAGGCTCCATTCTCGATCTCACCCTCGCAGGTTAGTTTTTAAACCGGCGTTCTCTCTTAGACACGGTTTTCTATCTTTCTGTTCCCCCTTATTTCGTTCGGTTCTACATTTCGCTCTCTTGCTCCAACTAAAATTCAGACGATGAAAAGTAAACTCTACTCACCCCTCGGAAAATGAGTGTGGGTCTCCTCATCTTCAAACAACAGCACTAAACACCTGCACCGTGCAGCCTTTTCGAATTAAGTGGCGTTTTCGTAAATATTGTGTTGGTATTCTTGATTTTCAACTTTTTTGTTACAATAATATACATTTTAAAACAATAATACGTTGAACTAGTGAAGTACAGTCTTCTGCATAAACTGCCGCTTGTAGAGGGGTCACACCTCTCTGCTTGATTCCCATGAATGCTTAAATTTAATGTAAAGCCTTCAATCGTTGTAAATTGAATAAATACGTCCATAAAATGGCATAGTTGAGCCACTAGACAAAGGCTAAACTAAGGATGCTTTTAAACATTGGCTGACCGAGGAGGTTTCTCATTAATTAAGAATATTGAAGAGTCAAAGGTCACTATTGATCAGTAGACGCATGGAGGTTTCCGGCATTCATCCTATATCTAGTAACCTCTTAACTGCCGCATGTCTGTCACTGCGAACACGGGGGCTCCCCTCGAGTCTTCCTAATTGTATTACCCAGCTAAGACATTGTTTGATTCTATTATCGTATTTCATCCTCGACCCCCAACACACACAGACACACCAACCAAGAAACACTTGCACACATTCGGGCAGTCAGAAAAACGGACACACAGACACTCACGCACAGCCATACTCAAATAAACGCACACACGCACACTGAAAACACACAAACACATGCACACACCCTCACCCACACACAGACATGCATACGCACTCAGAAAAACACGCTAATCCACACTGCACACCCTAGTACACACATACACAAACATGCACACAACGTCAAAGGCACGCACACTAAAACACACGCAGACATCTGTACATAAACTCACACACAAACATACAATACGCACACACATTTGTATTGCATTGTGGTTTTTTTTGTTTCTTATTTGTTTGTTGCGAATTTATGGAACATATTTTGAAAATCAGTCTTTCAGCTACTGGCATGAGGGAGCCAGAAATAACTGCGTTTTGATTGAGGTTAAAAACTAATCCTCCATTGTTACAGCACACGTTTAAAGTTCTACAGCATTGGTTCTTATGTCCTAATCTCCTGCGCAACTCCCACCAACATATTTTCTAGGTGGTGTCCGAAAGGCTTTGCCAGTTGTAAACAAAAGAGGCAAGGAAAAACGACACTTGGTCATCACATGCGTGTGCCTATGCTCAACGATATCAACAAGCAACTCCCCGAAGCTAGCCCAGCCCTGACTGGCTCTCTCTTGCCCCCAGCAAGGCGAGGAGGCAAACGATGTGCACTGAGAGAGCCTTGGATGAGAGAAGAGGGCACAGTCAGAATGGTGTGGCAGTGGAATGGATATGGGAGTATTGTGTTACTGGAACACGCGGTTACATGTTATTAAATTAAATAGGTGAGTCCAGGTAAGGCGTGACAAAGGAGTGAAATGGGACAGGAGACGTAAGGAAGGACTATACCAAGGCCTTCAAGAAAAAGATTTCACTACGAATAATGAGCTTAAAAGGATAGCCCCAATAGAGCAAGAATGAAGTGAACTATAGCAATATAAATGAGGAAAAAATAAGCCAAAATGTTAGAAGTCTTATAGGTCAGGTATTTAAAACATAAGCATTTTTACTGCATGAAGTCATAAACAGGAATTTTTGAGAGGTATTTGTTCCTAGAAAGTGAGAAAATGAACTAACTAGGATTAAGAATATCTGCCTCTGTTTTTTCAGCCCCTAAAGTCTGGACAAGAGAGACCTCCCAGGTGGTATTAGCAAAATCTGACCTACACAAATACTGCACTCATCCTGAGATGGCAGTGACCAGCTCAGAATAAAAGGCACACACCTCCATCTCATAGAGCACTGGTGGACCACGTGTGATGTTAAACTACTGCAGCCTCAATTTGTACAAGCATTGGTAATGCCAAAATGTCTGGCTTTAAAGGAATGTTAAACAGTAATGTGAAGCATTACTAGTAAATAGCACGCGAATTGATGTGTATTTGTGTGAAAGTAAAGAACTGTAGAATAATATTGGTGTAAGTTTAAAGGTCAGAAGAGAGTTGCATTGTCAAGTCAGACCTAAAAATAAACATAGGTTAATGACTGCACTCCTCTCTTCTATGCTGCTGCCAGAGGAAAACACCATGAGTTAACTAGTTGTCTAAGACACTTTAATAGCATTACAAAACCACATGTGTGCCCCTGAAAGTTCAAGCACAGCAGCTGAAAAAATAAACATTATCACAAGTGTGTGGCGGGCAAGCACTTGTTTGTGGAAGCTCACAAAATCTGCCTAATCAAAACATGTACTACTGGCTTCTAACATGTGGACAGAGCCAAAGCCCTCTGTAGTGATGCTCAAATAAGTGTCTGATGACAGGTGCACTGTCAAGCCAGACCGTAAAAAGTGGAATATTAGATGATGGATTTTGCTGTGTTAATCTTCAGAAACTCATGATAGGTGTATATATCACACCTGATAAATAATGTATCCCAAGGTATTGTTATTTATCTGGTACAGTAAAAAAGTACCTAAATTCCAACAAACTCACAATCAGGACCACAATGTTAAATAATAGTGTAGAACTCTGTGTTGGTGAGCAGGTATTGCCATGCTTTGGGGTGGTGGCGGTCCAGGGAGCTGCAAAGGGGCCTGGCACCCCTCCACATAGAAATTGTGAATCTCTCTGGACTTGGCCCACCTGGGGGCTTGTAAAAACAAGCACAGGAACCTGTGCTTTAAAAAAAAAAAAAAATCAATGAAAACGCAACGTCGTCATGAAATTGCTGCAATTTTTTTTCCATCTAGGACACCAGCACCAGAGCTACGGGATCAGGGTGACACTACACTGGCCCCTTGACTTTTTAAAAAACTTTTTTTGTGGGACACAGCTGAAGCAGAGTTCCTAGATGGCTGCCGCACCTCCTGGTTCGAAGTGTTGACAGCCAATCAGAGCTGTGCATTTCCCGGCACAAGCTTGTTACTTTTGCGAAATCGTTGTGAAGTATCTTCGGCCCTAGATATACAAATTTGTTTTCCCTTCAATTTCTCCAAAAACTACTGAACAGATTTATTGCAAATAAGTGAAAGCACAGTCTATGCACCGAAAGCTAACTTTCTGCCAAATTTGGTGTATTTCCTTCCAGTGGCTCGGGCAATAGTCATGTTCGAAGGTCCTATGGGAATTACCATGATAAATGCAACTTTTTTTGACCCTCCCTCTTTTTCTCAGACCCCGCTTGACAGATCACCCCCAAACTTGCTGTGCGCAACAAGAATCACAGGCACACTTATTTGGAAACTTTTTGTGATTCTTCATCAAACAGTGCGGAAGATATAGGCAAGTCAGTAAAAGCTTTTTCTATGGAAACATGGTCCTAACTATAACGACCCCAACTAGGATATATATATATGTATGTATATATATATATATATATATATATATATATATATATATATATATATATATATATATATATATATATATATGTGTGTGTGTGTGTGTTCACAGAAGTATTATTTGTAATGTAAAGCGATTACAGTGAGATTGGATAGAAACGTTTTTCAATAAGCTCCTTTTTTTCTCCAAGGGGGAAATAGTTTGGTTGATTTATAATGAAAGCACTGTCCCCTTGATTTGGGCGATTTCAGTAGACCACGCTTTCTATTAGATAAAACATCAACTTTCCATCAGTCAAGCAACAAATGGAATAGTTGTAAATAGTAATTCAGTGAGATGAGGTGGGAATCGATTTAGTATAAATAAACAGGTTTGTATGTCAGAAATAATACATTGGGAGAAGTTGGAGATTAAACACGTTGCAGGCAAATATTCAATAAAGGGAAGAAAAACTCAATTACTTTAAAGTTACTGCACACAGAACGCACGTAAGGCCAGTTTTATGGTGCACCCATTGTTCACCTTGATGCTTTTATACATGGCACTGCATGTGACTTTGTTAGTACCATGCTCTTATCACCATTGCTTTTAAGGCGGTTGCATTGAGAAAAGCTCTTGTTATCGACACTAGGCGAAAATTCAGAAAAATATGTGAGCAAATGAGGTCAAAACACAGTCATAATCTGTATGTATGGGAAGGGGCTTTCCAGTGAAGGAGAAAAGGAAGCGAGAGAATTGTTTCTGCTGCTGAATGTCGATTCAGTGCATACAGCTCAATGATATGTAGCATCTGGTTGGCGTAATTTCTAAAATGGCGGCTATAATCTGACGCTACATATCTGCCTAAGCACTTCACCCTCAGCCCCTTGCCCCTTGCTGCTGAAAAGTGGGGTTCATGTGCAGGAGGTGGTAGCAGGCTGCGATGGGGACAGCGCGCCTGCAGGTCCTGGCCTGACGTGGCAGGGTCACGCCTATCAGCACTGCACAGGTGGCCATGCAATAGGATACCACAGCAGGTGGGGAAACGTGGGTTTGCAGCTCTATGCACTAAGCTGCTGCAAGCAGCTGTGAGAATAGCACTGGAAGACGATAATTAATAATTTAGAAAGTAAAATATAGGTGAAGTTCACTATAAGGATGTCAGTGGCAGTTTCACTAGCGTCAAGAGAAACATTTTGTGATAGTAAATCACATTTGAAGACAAATGAACATACATTTCTTAAAGAACATTCTATTCATAAAGCGTTTTTTTCCTTAAAATTCTTATATCTCAATTGTTTTAGAAGGGCATGAAACATGAGCGAAGGTCTGAAGCCTTAGCATTAATGGGAAACAGACAATGTGTAATTTGTAAAAGAATAAGTGCCGTGGCCCAAAGTGGCATGTTTACAAGAAGGAGGCGCATCATAGATGATTCACCAACCTTCTTGCTCCCCTCTTACCAGCACCTAACAACATCATGGTTGCGCCATATTTACAATACGGCGCACAATGGCAGTTGTTAGCACAATAGTGTCAATATTTTCAATGCTACAGTGGCGCTTTGCTACACTAGCATCAAAAATTTTGACGTTAGTGCATTAAGCACAGGCAGGGCCATTGAATATAATGGGTGCGTCATTTTAACGCCTGCTCTAAGCAGGCGTTAAAAATGGCAGAAAAAATGGAGCAGTGAAATGTTGTTAATTTTTACTGCACCATTTTTTCTGGCCTCCCTGCACCAGAACGCTCCCCCTGCATACATTATGCATGACACAGGCATGATGTGGGGTCGCAAAGTGGCACATTGCAAGCATTGTGCCACTTTGTAAATATGGAGCTGCAGAAAAGCTACCTTGGTGTAAAACAAATGATGCTATGGTGGCGCTAAGTTGGCACAAGGGGCTTGTAAATATGCCCTAAAGTTTTCCCAGAGCTATTGAATGTCAGGAGTGCCCATGCTTCGGTAGCCTTGATTACAGCTCATGGTATTACATCCGCCACCATACACTTCCTGACCATTTATCTAGCCAATGCAGTTTCTTTTTCATCCCTGCTTTCTCCAATTTGCCTCAGTTTTTGCATCTTGCTCTTTCTTCCCTTTTGTGTTTTCCTCTCTTACGTTGGATCAACGTCCATTGAGGAACTATAAGTACCGGTCCCCAACAATGAGTGCTTGTGGGTCTCACTTGCAACCACCAGCCCAAATTCAGCTCTGATAATAGGAGATGCTTGAGATTCTGAAACGCCAATAGGACTTTGCTGAGTGAGTCAAATCTTTGGTGTTCTGACGTGTGATTGACCCGTGACAGCTCAATAGACCTTTAAGAGGCTCGGATATGTTGGATATCCCTTGATCTTAGTGTGGCCCTGTCTGCCTGCAAAACATGTAAAAACAAGCTTTTATGCAGTGTTTGATTTGAAAAAAATATATAAAAGCAGTCACAAACTTTTCACAGAAACCTGCTCCTGCCTAATGTTAGGATTACCGAATAGCAAGCATTCCTTCTCTCTTGATTCCACCTCATGCTTCTGTTCCATCACTCTACAATTCCAGTCTAATTACCTTATTCTTGTAGTTTCTTTGTCATCCCTGCTTTCTCTTTTTTGTCACTGCTTGCCTATCTTTCTCCTTATCATTTTCATCTATTCTATCTTTCTGTCTCTTGTGGTGTGTAAAAGTCTGATAATAAAAAACAAGTCCTGGAGTCATTGTTAAGCAGTACTGGTATTCAGCAATACTAAGAATTGGTAACACCAGCAGCAGGCTTAAGAACAACTTTATGGTACTGCACTTATCTATGTATTTATTTATTACAAATGAAGTACTCTGTATATCTAGTACCTCACTCTCTTGCCTGTCCTTCCACTAGTATAGTTGTCACCAATTCTGACACCTGCTATAAGGTTCTAAACAACCTGCATGGACACTTAGGACTGTGATTTATCCTCCTATGAAAACAATGGACCTGATTCACAAAGTATTTATATATAGTAAAATAAAGAGTACAAGTCTCTGCACTTGTGGCGTAATGTCAGCTTTGCTGTTCTCAGTGCAGCGATTCCCCCCCGAGCTAGGGCGGCTCCTCCATTTGGGCGGAGGAACATCACCCCTGCCCGCCAGCAGCGGCAGCTGTAAACCGTTTGCTAATAAAATAAAATAAACTAGGTTTATTATAGTTTCTTAGTAAAAGGTGCGGGGCCACTGGGGTGATGAGCAGTGAGGGGGAGTGCAGGCTGGCCAAACACATGCGCACAGGGCTCTCTACAGTTCATCAATACAGTTGCTGGGCTGGAGAGAGCCTGCACAGGCTCCTAGTCTGCCTGGGAGTGTCCTGGCTGGGTGCTCCCAGCCAATCCTGATGCTTCTCTGGGCAGCCTCAGGACTGACCGCAGGGCAGGCTGAGAGCCTGTGCCTGCCTGCAGTCAGCAGAGGAACAGAGGAGCGGCGCGGGTGCGAGAAGGTAATTGTTTTTTTCGTAATTAATTAATGTTTTATTTCTCTATTCCCCCCATGCGGCACCCCTTCTGCTAGCCGTCACTGCCCCTGAGTGTGTGTACTCTGCCACAATTGCAGAGACTCTGCACTCATATGTTACTACACAGAACTACCTTCATGAATTAGGCCCAATGAATTTCAATGGGACACTATATTCAGAAGTCAACCACAAGCATTGCTGCATGCAAATATCCACTGCAGAGGTTTTATGTGAAGAATATAAGTGTAGGAAGTTGTCTTTATTTGTTACTACTGTTTCTTCTCATTTGAGACAGTGTCTGGAATGATGGAATTCGGATCCAGGAAAGGGCTGGTTTGGCACATTCTGAGCAAATCTTGATATGTTTGTATGGTATAATTTCCAGCAGAAATAAATACCAAGATGTGCCTGCTGATTATGAATTCTGACAGTTCTGCACCAAGGGTCCACCTCCCACTGCAGGTTTGGTGCCATTATTTTGATATGTACACATTTTGGGTTTGCTTGGGGGTGGGGTGTTTGTTATGCTAGTAGAAATGCTTGATCTTGGATTAGAGAAGGAGTGACACCAGGAACATTTAGCTATTGTCATGACATCTGCCTTCCAGAGAGCTTTGGTCATCTTTCCAAGAAATACGTTGTTTCTTACCATCCATTCCCACAGGCTGTTCAAAGATGACAGAAAGAGAGGGGATGCAAGCTGTGAAAGTGAAGTGTATAGTTTTTCTCTGGCAGGTTAGGGTAAGATATTAGTGCTCAAGGGATTGAGATAGAGTTAAGGTGGGTTGGCGGGAAGGAGCGGGCTTTTGGCCAATTAGAGATAGGATTGGTGTTTAGAATGGGCAGGTGTGTGTGTGTGTGTGTGTGTGTATATATATATATATATATATATACATATATATATATATATATATAGTTAAGACCTAGTTTCCATGGGAAAAGCATTTTTGACTTGGCTATTTTTTTGCCGCTGTTTGACGAATCTTCATGACATTTACAAAAAAAAGTGTCAAGCTGGGTCTTGAGTTATCAAGTGGGGGCAGAGAAAAAGGGGTGCAGTAAAAAAAAAGTGTGTTTTCCATGTTGCTTTCTTAATAAATTTTAGACACAACTACATCCCAAACCACTGGACGGAACTACCCCACATTTGGCAGAAAGGTAGCTCTTGGTCCAGGAAGTGCATTTTTTGTTAGTTATTATGAATCTATTCAGTAGTTTTTGAGATTTTAACAAAAATCTTAATTTGTATCCCTAGGAGCACAAATGATTTGCAAATTCTCCTGATCTCATGCAGAGATCTGATTGGCTGTAAATAATTCAACCAGGAAGCACTGGCAGTCATTTTGGACTCTGTCTCAGCTGAGTCCCCCCCAAAAACCTTAAAAATTAAAGAAAAGGGGGCAGTGTATAACTATGCAGCTCCCACACTTGTTTTCTATGAAAGCCCCTGGGTGGGCTAGAAACTGGGGACATGTACAAATAATAAAATAAAAGGAGGGGGTGCATGGGCCCCCCCTCCTAGGGTTCTTAGGAGCCCCAGGGACCACCAGCTACGGGGCCTTAATAATTATTTTGAAGGGGGGCTGCATATACCCCCCACCATTGACCGGAGATCCACTGCTTCTTTTTTTAATTACTGGAGGGGGTCCACATGGACCCACCCTACTGAGGTTGTTGGAATCCTCTGGGACCGCCACCTCACTGGGGCTAAATAAAAATAAGTGCGGGGGCTGCACAGACCCCCACTCCTGGACCCTCAGGAGATAGCTGTTTGCTTTTGCCTGGCAGGAGCTGTGATACCTCCTGCCAAGCAAAAGCAAACACTAACTCTGTTTCTAGGAAGCGGGAGCGTGAAAACTGCTCCTGCTTCATGGGAGTAGAGTTTTCATCTACCTTCTTGTCCACTGGCATGTGGGCAGGCAAACAGATTAAAGTTTGCTCTCACAAGCAGGGAGCTGCATATTTAGCAGCTCCCGGTATGCAGGAGCAATGCCTGCTCCTGCAGGTGCCTTGGGGCTCCCCCTGCGGTCCCCAATATGGTAAAGTGAGTGTCCTTGCTGGGTTCAGAGCACCTAGCAGGACATGGTAAGGCCTCGGGGTCCACAAGCCAAAATCAGCCCATGGAGGAGGCTAGGACGGCTCTCTTCCCAATTTAATTCATGACTTTGGCCTTGGAGAGGTCATGGTCCCTAGGGTTTGGGGAGTTCCATGAGGCCCCCTACTAATGTTTATTTTGCCTCAAGGAGGTGGTAGGGCACCTTTAAACCTAAGGAGAGGAGCCTGCGCAGCCCCCTTCCATTAATTAAATAAAGCTCTGGTGAGGTGGTGGCCCCTGGGGCTCATTGAGCCCAGTGGAGGCGGGGCCGCAAGGCATCCATCCCCTTTTTATTAAAAAGCCTGGGGTGGTCAATGGGGCAAAAAAGAGCCGTAGGAGCGGGGCCTGTGTCCCCCTCCTTTTAGTTTATATATTTGTTTATGCCCTGGGACCAGCCCGCCCGAGGGCTATTTAGTATACAAGCACAGAGAGCACGCTTGTTTTTCTTTTAATTTCGCAGGGTTGGGTGGTTATAAAGGGTAGGCTGCAGAAGGCTATGCATGGCACGGGGTTTGGTACTTACATGGGGTTGGTCACATGGCCTGGCCACAGGCCAGGCCCTGCAGCCACCCCCGCTGCTCACAGCCAAAGGCCATGCATGACAGAGGGTTGAGTGCATGGGCCTAGTCTGCGACCAGGCCCTACAGCTAACCATTGCTGCACAAAGACGAAGACCATGTGCAGCAGTGGTTGGATTAATGTAAAGGAATTCAAATTACTTAACATAAAAAAAAAACATAGAAATTCAGTGAAAAAAACAAAGCTTACAGGGTCATTATAGAAAGATTCTTAATCAGGCCCTAGGAAGTATTGGACGGTGGTCATTGAAAATCAATTGATTACTTGCTTTTAGGTGTAATTTCTAGTACATTACCAAATGCCGTGTATACGATAAACAATTTGTCATGTAAGAAGAGTGAAAAGTAATAACAATTTTATGATTTTGCATTGATCATTTTTGTAGCTATCTATGTTTCTGAAAGGATGCAATGAATTTTGAGGTGTTAGAAAAGCAGTTAATAAGCAGACTGTCCTCATTCATACATGTAAACTACAATATTCACTACTTAAGAATGAAATACAAATGACAGTTACATATCAAAAACACAATGATGACTGAATCATTATTCAACATATTAATGGCGATTGCAGGTGAACGCTCAATTTGTGATCACTATAAACATTTACTACACAAATGAGCCAATGATTCAAAATACAAACAAAAACATTGATTTTCTCTGTATAAAAATAGATTGTATAAAATACCTGATACCTAGGTATGTGTAAGGAATTGTATATACCAAATTAATCTACAAAATATATGTGTTCATGTATAGCAGTTTTTAATCGATGGCATTGCTCTGGGTTGCTTTCCATATCGTCTTTGCTATATCAATGATCCATCACAGTAGAGAGATCAGTCTTATGGAAATCAGTCTTGGTCCCTTCCTGAAAGAACAATTGAACTCGAACTGCTGCTTTAAAAACCTTTTTGAATCCCCATAGCCAGGGCCACTGGAATTAAGTGACAGAGAAAGACCAAATTAAACAGCAGGTTTAACTAAACCATTTGTCAAGAAAAGATGTGGCGAAACGCAAAACATTTTGTGATATGTCTGTTTTGCACTTGGTAGCATTGTCGTAGCAAAAGTTGTGCCGCTTTAGCAGCAGTGTAACATCGAAATACAGCATTAAGCAAGAAAGTTGGCCAGTCAAAATTTGCAAAGAGTGTGTGCTGAGAGGCAACTTGTGTTTTTAGTAACTTTTGATTCGATTGAGCTAGAAGCATTTTTTAAATCTGCAAATTTACGCAGAAGACAAAATATGTGCCAAATGCCGGAAATCCACAATTATGCAATGAACTACACGGCTGCAGAATCACATAAACATAATGGCCTTCCCTTTAGCACAGTGGAACCCAGGTCTGAGCACACCTATGTCTCCCATGAAATCTCAGTATCAGGAGAGATGTGCAGAATATTTCAGCATGCTCTTGTAGTAGGACACATCTGGGGACAATGGAAGATTTGCCTGAGCCTGGTGTAGATAAATTCACCCACCTAACATGGATAGGTCATTAGGCTGCAGAGATTCCAGATACAACAAGGTAACCTAAGACGCAATAGGTAAAGGCAATGGTCACTGTTCATCTTCTTTCCTCACTCCCGAAAGTCAATGTGGGACTTGTGATGCTGGGGGCAAAAGATACAGCACAGTATGTTCAAGAAACAAGCACTGGCAAAGCCAATAGACCTTAAGGATCCACTAGCTTTGTAAATGCATTTAGCCATGCTGAGCAGCCTCCGAGTTGAATCGGTAAACAAAAAGAAAAATAGTAGCGCAAGCAGGTTTGGGAAACAACACAGATGGCAGACAGCAACAAAAGAGTTGGAATCACAGAGGGCAGGGGTGGGAAGCAATAAGAGGGCAGGAAGAAGCAACAGAGTCAGGCGGTTGGAATCAACATGTGGTCGGGAAGCTACACGGAGGGCCTTGGAAGTGAAACAAATTAAGAGGGAGGGACATGGACTGGGGAGAAGCAAATGGAGGAGAGAGTGCAAAGAGGAGCTGCAGGGAGAACCACAAGGATGAGAAAGAAACATGGGGGAGAAGCACACAAGGGTAAGCGCATCACAGAGGGGCAGGAAGAGGCACACAGGCAGAGAAGCAGCAATATAAACACTGTGGAGGAGAAGTAAACGAGATGGCCGGAAAACCATGCACTCCCATGGAAGAAAGAAAGAAAGAAAGAAAGAAAGAAAGAAAGAAAGAAAGAAAGAAAGAAAGAAAGAAAGAAAGAAAGAACATAAGAAAAGTCACATTTGAAAAGTGAGCAGTAGAATGTCACAGGTATTGTGTCCATACTCCAGGGGAGCAACAAACACATGAGGATGAAATAAAGCCCACCCCAGCTAACAAGCACACAAGAAAATGAGAGAGACATTGAAGTCAACCAGTGGTAAACAGTGGGTAAGATCTGAATTCACTGTAAGCTGACAATACTTCTCACAGCAGACAGCAAATGCACTGGCCAGTAAGCAAGACCTAAATAGGTCAGTGGATGCCAGTCCCATTTCTGAGAGACAGCAGGAAAGTTCCTGCCACAATGTAGGACCTTTGTCTTTCAGCTATTAAAGAAAAAAGGATATTTTGGCAAATTTGCATTTAGCAAAGTTAGTACATTTATCAAAAAAAAGTGCGAATTAGCGAACTGTCACCTGTCAAAAGTAAAGCTCAGTGAAAAGAAAAACAAACAATAAAGCCTTAGAGCCTGCCGTTGCAGGCTGTACTGGCCATTAAAGGCCCACAGGGCCTTTAACAAGGGAGCAGGACTTTAATTGCTGGTATAGCCCAGGAAGGGCTATAAGGCTATTAGAACATTCTGCCACTAGAGGGCAGAATGTTTTAATAAATAAAACAAAGTCCTCACAGTGCCCGAGTCGATTAAAAACCCCTCGGGCTCCGTGAGACCTTTGTTCACTTGTTGCTGTGAACAAAGAACACTGGAATGTTGACGCTCCGGGCTTTTACCAGCCAGTAAAAGCCGAGGGCACTCCAATGTCTCCAGTGGCGCTCCTAACACTGCAGTGTTCTAATATGATAGCTCATCTGTTTGAATGAATTATAACCAACAGTAATGCTCTGGGTAGTATCCTGATGCCTACATGAGCAGCATATATTTCCCTGAATTCATAAACTGATTATGTACAGATATTTCTGCACGAAAGTAGCTTGAAAATAGATTACAATTTCTCTTGGGTAAAAGAGTATTGCATTTTTGTTATTTTATCTGAACCATCCATGTATGCTTAAGTACTAAATTGATCGTGTTTCTGCTAAAAAAGTATACTGATTTAATAAAGTATTTTCTTAGTGTTACAGTTATGACTAATTTGGTTTTGTGCATGAGAAACATTTGCGTATGGTATGGCAGTTTACGACATGCGGTATAAGGTACATCAATGTCCGACCTCACCCGTTTATGACATCAATGAAATGTGATAAATTTAGTTGAACAGTGAATATGTCATTGCAAGTTTTGGTGGTAATGTAATCTTAGATCCCGCTGCAGCGGGTTATAGTAGCCATTAAAGGCCCGCTCCAGCGTTAAATGCCCGAGCCGAATGCGAGGGCCTTTTACAAGGGAGCAGGACTTTAATTGTCAGTATAGCCCAGCTACGAAGGGCTATTAGGCTATTAGAACATTCTACCACTAGAGGGAAGAATGTTCTAATAAATAAAGCAAAGTCCTCACGCAGCCTGAGGAGACTGAAATCCATAAGGACTTTGTTCACAATTGTTGCTGTGAACAAAGAACATTGGAATGTTGACGCTCCGGGCTTTTACCAGCCAGTAAAAGCCCAGAGCACTCCATTGTCTCCAATGGCACTCCAGACATTACAATGTTCTAATATTTCATATAATCAACAGTATTAAAGTAAAGTCCTATCTTCTTGTCAGTCTGATGTTAACTGTTAACATAGCATTAATATAGACAATAGTTCCCAAACTATAGAATGAGAACACAATCCAATTCCCCTATGCATAGAATGACTGTTAGAATTTACAGTGGATTCTACCTGTTGGATAAGAAGCTGCAAATTAAAATTATACTAACACAAAGCTAAGTTTGAAGGTACCAGGGCCCTATACTTAAAGCATGTATGTCAAACTTACACATACACATATCTTTATATCTGTAAATGCCAAGCTACTTTTCTAATTCAGAAAAGTGGGCTTTACACTTGTCGATTTATTTACTTTTATTTATTTATTTTATTTGTGTGTGAGGACGTCTATTTGAAGGAACGGGAAGCAGGTGTTACATGGTGAGAATGTGCTGTCAGTTTGTGAACACCCACACGTGTATACATTAGCGCGTAGTCTTAATCTGGTCACCAACCTCATCCTACTATGAAGAAGTTTGGAGATTTACTGATGTTATGCGGAAGAAAAAATCTTTTGCCGAGTTGCAAGGGTAAGAGAACAACCCTAAAATTGACAGGGGTCTAGGAGAAGCAAGTTCCCTAAAGGAAAAACCTAGTCTTCTGGAGAACAATAGAACAAAGGTAGCTACTGCACTTACATTTGTCATTCCCCTTGTCTCTTGTAAAAATACACGCCTGTGCATCTGCTTATCAAAGTGTGTAATAATTGAAATCCCATCGTTTTTCACGGCTATGCATGGAAACCTATGACTGTTGCATGCTGTCAGGGTCCTAAGCTGTAAAACATTAGTGAATTAAAAAAATTCCACACTGTGCTTGTATAAAATGTCGAAAACCTACAGGATGAAGATTTCCTGTTATGCCCTTTAGTGTGACGGTAAATAAGTACATATGTTGAAAGACTATCAAACCAAAGAAATTGAATTATTCAGTGAAGAAAGATGTTAGGCATAAAACACAGATTGTAAGGGTTGCACTCTGTTTTTCGAGTATCCTTACACTTGTAATTGATGATAATTAAAAGTAGTCACCCGCTGCCTTATGAATTAGATTCACATTCATGCACAAATTATGCCTGTAACAATACAAACTGCTCCGTTGTTGGTACATCTATGTGCCCATTTTGCACCATATTGAAAATGAAATGCAGTTAGAAATGTATTTTACATGCAGTTATAGTACTCGCTTTCGCTGACTTGTACCTACATTTGCATGGATACAAATACGAATTAATTAATTTTTCTAAAAACTCAAAGACATGTATTCAAATTCTTTTCCTTCTGTTTTATTTTTTTGGTGATTGTTGATAAGTTCTGTTGTTTACGCTCATATTATTTCTGTTATCTTTTTAGGCATTCAAAAATGCAAAAGACTCAGAGGATAAAATAACATTGTCAAGTTTAAAGAGTCTATACTCTAAAATACTCTATTAACGTACTTCATATGCAAATAAAAGCTACTGTAGAATGGCCATGTTCAATGTAAAAATAGAATTTCTTACTAAGAGAGAAAGTGAATTCCAAGTTTTTTGTTTTTTTAAAAGTTGGAAACAGTTAACTCACCACAGGCACTTCCGCAACTTAACATGCAGATCCCTCGAGATTCCAAACCGAACGACTGGCCTGCTGCCCGGGAAAAGAGCCAAACTCTGCATTCATTTTGAGATTATCCTTAATAAAAACAACTGATATGAATATGTAATTATGAGAAAAACCAAACCAAGGGAGCGGAGGCATTCCGGCAAGGCAATGCACAACATCTGAAAAAAAAACATTTACATATAACAAACAAAGCAATGCCTTCATTCACCACCAGTTATCACTTTATTATTCAACCTTAGACACGCAGACCTTTGTCATTGTCTGTATGAATTCAATAATCATCCATTCATAATTTTACAATGAGTCCGTTTTTTCGGATGCTTCCACAACCCAAATTAATTATCCCATTTGGTAAGAAAGCAGAGAAGATTTTTTTACAACTTATGACACATCAGTCCTAGGCCCAACAGGTGGCTAATGAATAACATTAAAAATGAGTACTTCATCAATGACAGACCTCGCTTCAAAGCATAGATGTGCGGAATACTCTACATAGAAAACGTTTCGATCTCCTTTGGGGACTTAATTCAATTAGATCTTCCTCGTGGCCATTCAATTATTTAAAAAAAAATGTCAGGCATGATAATCACAATATTCTATGTTGAGCATTTCTATATCAAACAATTGCACAATATTTTTTAGAAAATACATTAAAAAGAGAACTAGAACCTTCACCTTTCACCCCTTTAGTGCTCTTTTTGTGAACATGCCTTATTCACAAACCTGAGCCATTGTTTATGATTTTCCACTTTTCTTTGGCTGATTGGGTTTCCCTTTCCCTGAAGCAAGGTGAGTCTGGTGAGCATCTGTGTAATGTCATCTCCATTAGAAGAGGAACTGGGAACACCACAGGAGGATGGACCCTTTTCACCTAAATATGCAGGTGAGAGGCTGCTTGTGCCTTGACAATGCTCCCTGCTTGCCTCAGCACACTGTAGGGACGTGGAAAGGTGGCCGGCCACAGAGTACTCCTTCTAGACCCTTTATCCTTAATTAGGGCTCTGAATGAAACGCTGGGACACGGCCAGCCAATCAGAAGGTTGGTATGAGAGGTAGAGATATAGTTAAAGGCCCACAAAAGCAGTGTTATGCCCGCTTCCAACATCCCTCCTGTGTGCCGTGGGCCCTGGGAGCACTGCGGGAGCAGGAGCCTATTAGTCCCGGAAAAGATAGGAAAAAACCGCTCGATTCTCCTGCAAGGCTCCCTCAGCCTCTTAAGAAACAGCTTGCTTACACATGGCTATCTAGGCTTGATTTTGCTGAAAGCGAATCCCATTCAGCTAACAAAAGTTGAAAAGCCTTAAACAAACGCTTTTCTACTTCTTTTGGCTGATTTGGCTTCTCTCTCAGCAACAGCCAAAGGAGGCACCCGAGCAGCCTTGGGTTAAATAGGGCGCCACCGAAGAGGCTAAAGAAGCTCTGTGGGAGAATAGAGGGACATTTTCCAATCTTTTCAGGTAAGACATCGCTCTTGTTCCAATTGTTTGAGGGTGGTGGTACTAACAGCTGATTTCCCTTACCTGCAGGGCAATAATGGCTGTTGATCACCGCCCTTGTTATGCACCCTCACCTGGGATCAGGCCCAATCCTACAGGAAGGGAAATTAACGGCTGTCATTGCCCTCACCTGGGGTCAATAAAGCTTAAATAAATCCAGCAATGGTAGATTTCTGATTAGCTAGCCAAGCTCCCTATGTTTCACTGTAGGTGCTAATGTCATATACAAAACTGTCTCACTGCTCTGTATTAGTTCACCATGCTTCCTTCTAACATCTCACCCCTCTGGCCTTTCATTTCTGAAGAGTAATTCACTCAGCTCCTTTGTGATTTCTCTGTAATTACTTATAATGCTTCTCCAGAACGCCCTTACCACGCGGCTGGGGTTTTGGACCTGGGCAGTGACTGATATTAGTGCTGCATCTTGCTCCACCCTTCTGTGGATGTTTGGGCCTTGAGGTCAGGACCCCGGCGGACACATGGCAGATGCTGAACAGGGGCTAAGCATTGAAAGTATAGAAAGAGGACTGGTTGGGGAGCGTACCACGGCGAAAGATAAGCCACCTAAGACAGCACAAACAAACAAGATTGATAACAACGCCCATCCGCTGCCACAGGAAGGTGTTGTATAAGAGCAGACAAAGCAGGCTCCCCCAGAAGCCTCGGGGACCCCAGCAATGGTGGATATTATGGCAGAAATAAAGGGGTCTAAAGAAGTGATGCTTGTGAAGACTGACACAGTGACTTTGGAGGTGGGCCTGCTCCATGCTGAATTCCAGAAAATATCGGAGGTGGAGAGGCATGTCCTAAAACTACCACAAGAAGTGGACTCTCTAAAGAATACTGGGCCAGATTTATAAGAAACTGGTGCATCAGTACTCATGCACCAGTTTGCTTGTGTCATCCCTGCCCCACCTAACGACACCATGTGTGCTCGGTTTTTATAATACGGCTCACCATGGTGGTCATTAGGCCAATATCGTCAGAATTTTTGACACAATTGTGGTGCTTTGCTCCACTAATGTCAAAAATGTTGACGCTATTGGAGCAAAGTGCAAGAAGGCCCATAGATTAATATGGGGGTGTCATTTTAAGGCCTGCTCTATGCAGGCGTTATAAATGATGCCAAAAATGGCGCAGTGAAACCTTGTAGCTTTTACTGACGCAGGCATAATGTGGTGCAAGGTGTCGCAAAGAGGGACAATGCATGCGTTGCACCACTTTGTAACTATGGTGCAGCAAAAATTGCCGCCTCGAGCCACATCAGCATAAAAAAAAATGATGCTGGTGTATCATATGGAGGCTCTAGGGCAGAGGTCTTCAAACTGGGGGGCGGGACCACCTCGGGGGACCCCAAGTGATTCTAGGGGGGGCGCCAGACTCTGGCCAAAAGAAGCATTATACAGATAACAGGCCTTTGTTTTAAGCAGAAGCATGTTATTGCATTTAAAAAAAGGTAACAGTACTTCACTGCAACGTTTAAATAGGCCTAGACATATTTAAACATTGCCATTGTTATAAAATAATTGTGAAAAATTCTAAGGGGTGGCCCGAGGATTTTTATTTTTCAACTGGGGGGGCGCAGCATTAAAACGTTTGGAGACCACTGCTCTAGAGCCTTGTAAATCTGTCCCACTGTCACTCACCTCACACATAACTCACATCGCCCATGGAGGAAAGGATTGAAGATATGGAGGGGCAATCCAGGAGGAACAATCTACACTCTGGGTTTTTTGAAGCAGGCAGTAGGCCAGTCGGCAGAATTATTCCTGAGGACTGGATTATGATGGTTCTGCAACCCAGACGCCTCTCGAAATCCTTCACCATTGAAAAGGCGTGTCGAGCACTGGCTCTGGGACCTAAGCTGGTGGCGCCACCACGCGGAGTAATCGCTCACCTGTTCAACATTAGAGATAGGGCCTCAATACTACCACCATTGGGCTCCACAATTTGAGAAAAGGGACATTATGATCTTCCTGGACTATATGCTGACCAAGAAAATTTTGTGAGAACATAGGCTCCACTACAGCCTCATGTTTCCTGCGAAGGGTACAGCATGAAAGGAAGGCTTTCTTCTTTACTACACCTGCGGAGGCAAATGATTGACTGGATACGTTGGAGGGGGGCTCCCTCAAGCAGTCATTGAGTAATGAAACTGGCGGGACGGGTACCACTTGGAGGAGCACAAGAGCACGCAGAAACTCTGCAGATTTTGAATGGATCTCTGGTATCTGTCAGACTGGGAAAATCCTAGTGTGCCCTGATGGAACTCTGGAAGATTCCAGCTTTGTGCTGGATACTTGTGAATCATTCCAGATGCACAGATGCTACTGCAGCGATGGAACAGATCAGGAACTGGAGTAATGACGAGGGCCGGCGAAGTCCCACAAGATGGACTGTGCACATAATGTAAAACACTGCAGGGGGAAACTTCCTTTAGTAGATAGTCAATTGATCTCACGGGGCTCAGTGATGGGAACTGCTATATTCATGATGTGATACAGGTGGGTGCACATGGAAGGGGAGCATCTGCTATTGATTTAAAAGTTTTCATTTATATTTGGGCAACGTGTGGATGCTGGCAGACGTTCTGAGAGGGCTCCATTCCTGTTGTGGGTGGTTGGAGTGCCTCTGACCTTGCTACCCCGATGGGATGCAAAGCTCACAGCTTATAGCAGTCAATGAGATTGAGGACTTGCCCTCGGAGTGGGTGTTGGGGCGATAGAACTTCAGGGTTAGCCTAGCCTTCTGGGTCCGAGGTTCAGACTCACTGCCCATGGGTGGGGAGAGTTTTCTGTGGTTTACAATGCGTTTTGCTGTTCATGAGGTGTATAAGAAGAAGCTGGACAATGTGAGTATTATGTAAGGGACATACTGGAGGACTGTGAGTGATGGAGAAGAGAGAGTAAGAGGTGTACAGCAGGGCAGGAGCATGTGTGTTGTTTGGGGTTTATGGCTAATGCCTGGAAATTTATGACATGGAATGTACGGGATTGGCAGAGAGTATACTCCTGGCTCAGGTGCTATGGGGTGTCATTGCGACTAAGAAGGCAGTGGTGGGGACAGATCTTTGCAACCTCCTATTCTAGCCAAACTAGGGAGGCCCTGATCTGGATGGCATCCAGAATTCTTTTTGTGGCCAAGAGAGTCAAACTGGACTCACATGGGAGATATGTTATTGTTTCAGGAGCATTGGATTCAATAGACATATGCCTGGTGAATGTGTATGGTCCCAATGTGGACAATACAGACTTCTTTGGGTCAGTAATGAGTGCAGCCACTGAGTATATGAGTTCTGAGGTTCTCCTGGCGGGGTCTGATTTGTGTGCTGGATGGTGACATGGATCATCTCCCCTCAATATAGACACAAAACCCTCAATGCCAAGTGCCCTTAATGGGATTATGGTTGACATGGGACTCCAGGATGTGTGGAGGGAGAGTTTCCTGGGAAACAGTGTATTTCTGCTTTGTGCCTCCGAATGGAACACACAGTTGACTCGACTATTGTTTACTGTCTGGGGCCATACTCCAACTGGCTGAGGAGGTTGCATATCTAGCACAAAACATATCAGATCATTTGCCCTGCTGGTATCTTTTCAGATGTCTAGTGAGTCCCCCACAGTGACCTTATGGAGGATTGGGACAGAGGCACTGTCAGACCCGGTGTTTGCAGGAGCGGTTGCAGAGGTCCTAGTACAATATTTGCTAAGAATTGGGGGAGTACGACATCAAGAACTGTTGAATAGGATGCTATAAAGGTGGTGTTGCATGAAGAACGTCTGAAAGTCACCAATGAGGTGAAACAACACCTTTCCAGATCCTTATAAATCCTAAAAAGAGGCAGAGAGAAGTAACATCATACCACCCATTGTCGATACTCTACATAGATGTGAAGGTCCCTAGTAAAGTATTAGTGACCAGACTCGTCACACACATACTTCGGTTGGTCCATGAGGACCAATGTGCATTTATCCCCCCAAGAAAACCCTTTGAAATTTATGCAGACTATCGCTGGTTATGCATGCGGTTACCCCAGAGGATGGCCCGTATGCTCTCCTTGATATCGAATAGGAGTTTGACTCCCTGTCATGGGAATTCTTATGGAAAGTGCTGCTGAAGGTAAGCATAGGACATTGCTCCCTGAATTGAGTACAATTACTATACAGAGAAATGACAACAAGGGTGCAGGTGGGCAGAATAGTGTTTCAGTGGTTTTCCCTACATAGTGGGACCAGACAGGGTTGCCCTCGGTCCTCCCTGCTATACGCGCTTGCGATGGAGCTGCTGACTTGTCGGCTCCAGGGCATACTGGGGGATACTGATTAGAGATAATACGCACGTAGTCTCTCTGTAAACAGATGATGCCTTGATTTATTTGTAACGGCCAATATACTCAGTCCCCATAATGCTAGCTCTCCTCGCCAAGTTTGGTGAGGTGTCCAGGCTCTGTGTCAACTGGTTCAAGTCTAAACTGCTCCCTCTGAGAAAGTTAACTGGTAGTCTGGCCTCAAATCTTCCTAAAATAGATCTCCCCAGGGAAACAAGAAGCATCCAGTGTTTGGGGATCACACTAACTCAGGGGGCACTGGAGTTTGAGGCACCCACTATAGAGAGAGAATTAGAGGGTTTAAGGCCATCAACACAATTCTGAAATACATTATATGTTTCCCTGATGGGAAACCTGGTGTTAGTTAAGATGATAATTCTAAACAGATGTCTTTATATTTTCCAGGAAACCCTGTCTGAGATTCTTAGAAAGCACTTATTGGAGTTGGATAAGCTAATTGTTGAACTCCTATGAGTCTTGGGTGGAGAAGGGTCATTCTGTCCTCTCTTAAATGTACTTGGCGCGGGGGTGGACTAGAATTACCCGACCTGCAGCTTTACTACTTTGAAGCCCAACTGCAACAGGCGGTAGAATTGCTGGATGATTATGAGACAAGGGGAATCCAGACTTCTGAGCGGCACCTATAATGGTCTTCCATTGCCAGACCTACTAATGATGGGCACATGAGTTCCAACTTCTATGCCATATAAGGTTAGGCAGGTCTGCAGTACCTGGGAAAGAGCGGGTGATTGGTTCTATGTAGGGCCTCATTTGCATCTGACATCCCAGTTTGGACACTTCACCCATTCTCTCTCATAGCGTGTGCTATGTTGATAGACAGATGGCGGGAGCGAGGCTGTACTACCCTGCGGGACCTATACCCAAACAATCTATTTATCTCTATGGCTGATGCCACAGAAACATTCCACCTAGGACCATGCCAATTCCTCCAATATCCGAAAATAGTGGCTACAGCCTATGGAATTTGGCCCACATTCCCTGTGGCCCCCGCAGAGTCACAGACTCTGGCGGCTTTGCTTAATTTAGCAGGGGTCCGATGACTAGTCTCACATATCTATAGGGCACTGAAAGAAGACTTACCTCAGGCAGATTTACCAATATATAATAAATAGCATGAAGCACTGGGGGTACCCCTGACAGCCAATGAATGGGAGGGACTCCACTAGGGGGTTAAGACCACCTCTTCGAACGCAAGATTTAAATTTGTCCAGTTCAATATAATTCCAAAGCTCTATCTCATGTCTGTCAAAATGCATGCAATATATCCTGCACACCTTCTTCTTGCCCGGGCTAAATGCAAGTTTTCTGTATATGCTGTGGTGCTGCCCAAGGCCGGATGGTTACTGGGAGACTATGCTTGAGGCCCTAAACATGAGAACAGGTTGGTCCACACCCAAAGAGTATGGACAGTGCTTGTCAGATCAGATTCCCGTGAAAAAGAAAAAGAAATTGAGCAAGAAATGTATTTTATTGAGACTCATACTGACCAAGCGCATAATCATCATTAGATAGCTAGCCTCTGTAGCTCCTACGTCTAAGGAATGGATGCGGGATATGGCTGAATGGGAGAATGCAGAGGAATGCCACATGTTGAAGACACGCAGAGACAATAAATTAGAGTGCCGGATATGGCTGAATGGGAGAATGCAGAGGAGTGCCACATGTTCAAGACATGCAGGGACAATAATTTAGCAGATGATTTGCAGACATGGGCAGCAATGTTGTCGGAACTATTGAACCCCAGGATGCAAGACCCCCTCCTGAAATGGTCAGTGCAAATGGACCAGGAAAAATATACTGATTAACTACTTAGAGAGCTTATGTAGACATAGAATCCTATGACCACTATGTACTTGGTGACCCTAATCCACCCCAGCATTGAATGTAAAGCATCAACTGCCATTTAGTGTTATCCCACGAAGAAGGGAAATTGTAATATTGGGATCGGGAGGGGGAACTATATACGTTTTTGTGATCGAGTACATCACCATATGCAGTTGTAACTGTCTGTAACTATTGTTTGATGTATTGTACAAATGCTAATAGAAAACCTATACACAAACAATAATGCACCTGAGCATCTCTACCAGGGTGCCTTCTTCCTCTCTCAGTGCAGCCAAGGAGATCCAAGGTGCTGTGTTAGTGTCCGCCCACCTCTCAACCTCAATTACTTCTCAGGCTTAAGAAGGTCTAGAGAAATGGAGTTGTGTTCTCCTAGAGAGGTGTGGTTTCAGGAGCCTCAAATGACCACCTTAAATGACTCCCATACCACAGCACAGGAAGTGGCGGCCTCTGCGTTGAGATCAAAATACTCAGAAATTTGGCCTGCCAATGCATCTTGGAAAATTGCGTCCATTATGACCAAGGGCTGTAAATGCCAAGTTTGGGTGGGTTGGGTGGTTCATCCAATACTAGGTCGAGTACTAAGGTTATCATCAAGCAGATCCCTACCTAGATAGTCTACATAGGTAACTGGTGGGCAAAGAGAGGCAAAGAGAGGCCAAGCACATTATTCTGTTCAAGCAAACATAGATCGTGAGGCAGCAAGTAAAAGGAGTAAAACATGACTCCCAGAGGAGTCATGTATGGACCATTGTTGAAGCCATGATGCTAGGGTGCATGCATTGGAAGAGTTAGGAACATTGGGAAGGGGAGGATATGAACACTCTATTATTGTATCTACGACACAATTAAAGTCTCCCCCAAGCAGCCATGCAACATGTCCCCATTTAGCAAATTGAGTGGAAAGCCTCTTCAGGAATTGTGGCTGGTCAGTGTTGGCGGCATAGATGTTTCCTATAACGAGGGGATACCTATCCAGTTTGGCCTGGAGGAGGACAAAGTAGCCTTCTGGGTCAATGGAGGTGGAAAAGACTGAAAGAGGGATCCCACTTTGACTCACATAAGGGATTTGATAGCATAAGCAGAGTAATTAGTAGTGAAAATCTGGTCTCTCCATCTTCTCTGGAGCCTACACCTTCTACCTGGATAATAATCTGGGATTCCTGAAACAGCACTATGTGGACCATCCTGCACTTAAGGAAACATGTATTTTGTAGCAGTTGGAAAAAGTTTGCATCCCCCAAATATTTCAAGAGATAAACTGGAATATGTGTGGTTGTGACATGGCGTGGGTTTGTTGGATTTTGCACCTCTTAGAAAGACGAGAGAGTGTTCACACAATAACGTGGGAGAGGGAAGGAGGAGGCACCACTTTCCATAGACTGTCAACCACAAGAAATGCAAGTAAAACAAGACACTGATGAATTAACATGGGCAAAGCGTAACTAATTGACTGCCCAAACCTTTGAAACCAGGGGTGAGAGGAAGGCACCATGTGTAATCTAACAAGGCCCGCATTACACTGTAGAGGTGAAAGAGATGGGTGGGCCTCTTTCCAAATGGACTGGTGAGGAGATAGGACCGTAGGGCAACCCTGAAAGCACCATCGGAGGAAGTCCCTGCTGGAGTGCCCCTGCTAGCTAGATCAACCACTTCAGAGCAGCTTGGAACTCTGGCCCCGAACCCCTCCAGAAGTGGGTGGAGCACCCCAAGGGGAAGTAGCAGAGAAGCCAAAGACAAGGACTATAACATGGGGATTTTAAGGATCATTTTGTGGGAGGTGTTTCCTCTGGGACCAACCCCTCAGGCAACCCTGAAGGGGACACAAGCAGGCCCATTATGAGAGACAATGGTGTTGGCAACTGTAAATTATGCCGTCCTCCTTCTAACAGGGTTAAGCAGTATTATGAAAGTGCACGTTTAAGACCCACGCTCTTTGTCAGAAGACAAACCTGAGAGGGAAACCAAACCCTTGCCTACTACAGTAATCTGTGAGAATCCATCCATGTAACACAACACCTGTTTGTAGGCTTCAACAGTATTTTAAGCTATCCTTAAAAGCCTGGTGGCTCTAAGTTATGATTTTCATGAAAAAGTCAGAACTCATGATTGTGGTGCCATGTTTTGTAATAAATAGATCAGGACTATAGCTTTGAACATTGGCTTGTCACTGCAGCCAACTCAGTTTTGCTGTATTGAGCAAAAAGTTTCCCATGGGACAAAGAGTGCAATATAAGTATTCCTTTCAATCTAAGCACAAACATCTGCCCAATTAAAAGATGTAGTCAAGGAAATCAATATCTGGGAAGGGAAAGGCAAATCCCCTCTCTCAGTACTTCTTCTTAAAGCTCATTTTCTATTGCTCATACAAGATCTGACAAAAGGTGCGCTGTGAAATCAGACTTGAAAATACAGGGGCTCATCTTTTATTTTTTTGGCACAGTGGCGGCACTGTTGAAACTCCATATTTCCAAAGTGACGCATTTGGCCGATGCATCACTTTTCCTGACCCTGCTTGAAAAAACACCTGTGCAGGATCCGGCTGTGTTACAGACTTTTTAATGTATGGAGAGTGGGTGTTCCGTCAGAAAAAGTCACTTACGTATGACGCAGTGGTATTTACAACATTTTCCTCATTTGACGCTCCTTCAAGATGTGTCAGGCAAAGCCTGCAATACGTCACAATTCCTACGCCACCAAAACCCACGTGTAGGGACTGACGCAGAGGCTTTAAAACAGGAATCTGGCCAACTGAAGTCACTTCACACCCTGGAAGATTTCATTTTTGCACCTCCCCACTGGTTGTGTTAGGTCTACACATGTGCCAATCACGTTGTAGGACCCCTTAGTCAACCTGGGACCATGCACCTATGTTCCCATCATCCACTGCAGCAAGGCAATGTGACAATGTGTGCTTTTTGCAAGGGACGGAATTGTCACTTCTCCAAAGAAGAATGGGCCCCTAAGCCCAGCTCTGTGTACTCTGAAGGACAACAGGTCAGTACACACATAATATAGGTAACGTGTTTTTCCACTTCACATTCCAACATATATTATAGTCACATTCATTAAACTGTGCTCACTTTGTCACACATACTCAGGTCTCTACATTTACATAAGTAGACTAGGCCCAATGTAATGTGGTATATCCATACCTCATACATCAACTCTTACACCCAGGACCAATGTAAAATTGTAGATGGTTTTATTCCACCATTTTACAGTCTTTTACATTGGTCCTCACACATTACGCTCCTTGCATCAATCTGAACTGGCGAATTGCCTAAGAGTTTTGACACAGTGCTGAAGTTGTGTCAGGTCTGACACCAACTTCAGCAATGCATCAGTTATTGAGTGGATACTTTGCGGCATCCTTCCCTCTGATGCATCAGTATTTCTGATGTATCCTGGGACCCTACCCTATGGAGTGCCGTATTGTAAATATGAAGCATCCATGACATCATAAAAAATTTTGATGCAGCATTCGTACTTTTGATGTATCACTACCACACTGCAGCGATGCGTCAATTTTTGTAAATGAGGTGCACACTTTTGTAGTGATCTAAACAAGGACATCATGGAAAGGTGCAAGTCATATCAAATGTTTTTTCCTACTTTATTAAAAAAAAGGTTGTCTCAGAACAATTTGTGTTATCGGGGGGGTAGCTTGGTCAGGAAGATTGAGGATGGGAGCTTCAGATTTCCCAAACATCACGTTGGCATGTAATGTTTAAATACATTATATGACAAGCAGGGCGCATGAGAGGGCCTTAAGAGGCAATGGAAAGGGAGAGCAGTGAGGATTGGTATGGGTACTAAGCGAGATAAACACAATATTTTATAAAATAATGAACAGTGTATGCGTGCATAAATCTCTGGTGAAATACGTCTGACATCTCACCATACTCGATTGAGAGCACCTGTGCCCAACTATTCATCAGAAAATGCATTTATTAGGGGGGATGTAGCACCACAAATACCCCTCTGAAACTACCCCCCTGAGTGTTATTACTAAGTTCCTTTTTGATATAGCTACGATACGGTTGTAGAATGTAATTCATTCCCTTGATCCCATAGACATGAGTATTAAAGATAGTCTGTTTTTACACAGTTTCTTGAATGTATTTCTTTTACCAGTACAGTGCTGACTGCGCCGGAGGGTGTCTAGTACAATGCATAAGCATTGGTAGTGATAATAAGGGAAAGTTCAAGCGTTGTATGTGGATGCGGCGTACCTTCACATTTTCAATTAATTAGCAAGACGTTTGCTATTCAGGGACTTGTTACTATGCATGCCATTTCAAACAAAATGCATTTCTTACTAATGTTGGCTGGCTCAGTGGAGCCATTGAGGAAATGACACATTCTGGCGTGAATGTTGCTTCCTTCAGGCAAGACCTGATTGCAGAGTTTTATTGCATCATCGTGTACAGTGTGCACTGCGCAACACAGGATTGTTGTCTTTATAGCCCCGGTGGAAGGCGAGATGAGTCCCACCATTAGCCGTTGGGTGAAATGAGCACAGACAGACAACCAACACCAAAATTGTGTGTGAAAAAGGCAGCTGTATTGAAACAGGTGCACATCACAATACTGCATTTGGCATACTGCCTCACAGAACTATAGGCTTCACTATATATTTAACACCTCCCTAGCACCTACACCCCTAAAATGCCACCCTCCATTTCACCTTGCAAAACTACACCATGACCTACTAACTTCTGTAATTCAGAACACTTGAACTTCCCCCCGGTTAGCCTTGAATTTGTGAACATTACTAAGTGCAACGTCCTGTGGAAATGACCTTATTACCTGCCCTCTTTCTGTTTAGAATGTATTAACCTCCTCTCTTCGAGCCTGGTTCCCCTTCATCAATTACAAGGATCTTCTGTGAAGGCCCAGCCAACTTCCTGGGCATCTGCCTACCTTACACCTGTTTCAAGCGACAACAAAATACAATGGCCCAGATTTAGGAGGGCCTAGCGCCTCGTTGCAACACATTTGCGTCATTTCTTTTTTTACACTAATGTGGCCCAAAGAGGCCAAAATCGCCATGCTGGATTTACAAAGTGGCACAATGCATGCACTGCGCCACTTTGTAACCTCTTGAGCCACATTATACCTGCACCAGGCATAATGTATGCAAGGGGGTGATCAGACATTAGTGGGGCCGAAAAAATGGTGCAAAGAAATCTAAAAGATAAAAGGAGGCACACCATTATTTATAATAGGCCTCAATGTGCTTTGCAGGATTAGCATCAACATTTTTTATGCTAATCCTACAAAGCTCCAAACTAGCGTCAACAATTTTGACGCTAGTTCCCTAACTACCACCATGGTGTGCCGTATCTTAAATATGGCGCACACATGGTGGCGTTAGGGTGCGCCAAGGAGTGCGAGAAATGTGATGTTGCATTGGATGCAGTGCCACTTTTTTAAAATCTGCCTGAACCTTTTTAAAACACCCCTGCACCTCTGTTCCTATAATGCCACCTTAAGCTGGCTCAACCTTCTTTCCCAATCCCAAATCTTTGGGATGGGAGGGTGGGGGAAAACAAAAACAACCTGCTACTCTAAAGGGCTGCCACTATTTCCCTCAGCACTAAAATGGTGGCCAGCCCCACAAAACGTCTGGTTATATATCCCTTGGGCTACATCCTTTAACAGATGTAGCCCAAAAGCAGCCTTGTTATCTGATATTGTCTTCCATCTTAAATGTCCTTGATAGCACACGAAATAAAGAGACCTTTGTTCCAGTGAGTGTTCACATACCACTGCAGTAAAGTGGAATTATGGGATATTTATCTATATTCGTAAACTATTTTTTGAGTGTGAGAATGGATAAAGTAGACACATGAGACCTGTAACAAAAGCCTTAAAATCGTGTATTGCCTGTAAAGATGTTCATAGGTGTGCTTAGGGTTGCTGTCCCATAATGTAGCCAGTGCTTGCATTTTACATGATCAATTTGTCAGAATTGTGAACAGCTGATTTATTTTTCTGCTTTTTGGTATTGTTTTTCACATCGAAAACCCTAGAAAAGATTATAAAATTGAGATGATTCACTGTGGCTTAGCCCACCTTCAGTTTAATCAGATTAGTTAATTTCGCTATGTTTATAAATAGGAATTGAAAATAGTTAGGACATTTTATGAAGTGGTTTATGTTCAGCAGGCAATTTGTTTTAAACATAAATCATGTGTATCCTTATTTGTATAAGTGTGTTTGACTTCCTCTTAGTAATGTCTTTGAAATTTGTCTAAATGCTCTCGTTTGTTTTTTTACTCGTATTTTTATTTAGGGACAGGTTGTGGTTTGTGTTGGAAATTCAAGACATTCAGGAATATATTTAAATCTTATTCCACAATTACGTGTTTATATTTGAGGATTAATGCTTGTGTGGCAAACAACCAAAAATTGCATTCATGCTACTGTTTGAAACAATGTATAGGAAAATGTTATTTTAGCTAGATCGTGTAACCAAGATGGAGGCATTGTCTTCTTGTAGGATACACATTTCTTAAATGTGTATGTCCATTTGTTGGTAACACAAGAGATGTCTGAATTAAGTATACTGAGCCTGCCCCAGCTTACCAGGATGTGCACCCTTGCACTTTGGTGTTTTCATGTATATACTGAGTCTGGCACAGCTTACCAGTATGTGCACACTTGCACAGTAATGTTTCATATATATAAACTGAGCCTGTCACAGCAGGCCTGTAGGGGCGCTCTTGCACCTTTGTGTTGTTCTTAAACCTTATGTAAAGCCTGCTCCCACACGCTTGTGAGTGTGCCAGGGCAGTTGTGCCAAGAACAGTGAAGAATACCTGTGAGAAATGGAGTATGTACCTAAGCCAGGCAGGGACCGCCATTCTACTCAGGGTGAGAGGGCTACACACCCAAGATAACCCCTGCTCACTCTCTTGGTAGCTTGACACGAGCAGTCAGGCTTATACAAGAGGTAAGATGTACAGGGTTTGCACAATACACACAACACACGTGACACAAGAGATACACTGCAAAAGGAAACACAACAACAAGTTATATAAAATAAACTGTATTGCATAAAACGTAATTAGACCAAACACAACATGTATCAGTAATACCCTGCTACACAAGCAGTTGTCAGAACATCACACAGGTTTCTAGTAATCTGCGAAAATAAGCAGTAGTCAGGTAAACATATAGGTTACTAGTACTCTGCACCATAAGCAGTAGTCCGTTTGTCATTACCACCAAAAAGGCACTTGTCAGAATGAACACATTATCATGAATGCCAGGACATCCTCATGAACGCATATGAAATGAAACATTTCTATATGGTATAGGTCAGACATCCACAATGCCCTGGTCAGAATAAACATATCATTAGAGAGGCCAAGACATTATCAGGAGCGCACATAAAATGAAACATTACCCTCTTCACATGTCCTAAAAAGTTACCCCCCCATGCCTACAAGACCGAAACCTAGAAGAGATATGTCATCCAACAAGGGGGAAAATATATAACACACAGTCATGAACTGCAGGGTAAACACTCCTACATGAGAATAGCACAACTGTGCTTCTGTCACAGGAAATGTGGTAAGTGGGACACCTTCAGTTCACACAGGAGCTCCTGAGCTCCTATTGCAATAATTACGGAAAATGCAGCAATGTTCTCATCGGACTGACAGGATCAGGGCCTCCGATGAGGATTCCTCCCTGTCCTGTCAGCCTTTCCATAGGAAAAAGCCCCCACAAGGTATGCCTCAACAGGGGGGCACCCACCACAGAAATCTGTAGGGAGATCTCACTGGGGCCTCTGTGCAAACAGGGTAGTCCTGGAGTAGCTGCGCGCATCCTCATGGCAGTGCTTGTATTTGCTTGTGCTTACCTCAGAGCACGTTGCAGCGTGGCCGGGATCCTCCCGGACACTGGATAGAGAGACCATCTCCGCCTCACCTCTGGAGGGGGCATGCACAACCACCCGGGACAGCAGCTCTGTGCCTGGAGCAGGCCTTGCACCCAGGGCCCTCCGCGAGAGTCATCTTCCTGGAATGGACTCCTCTGCCCACCACACATGACAAGGTGCCAGAGCTCCGGTGAGTTTAGGGTCACCGCTCCGGAGCGCGGCAGTGACTGCATCTAAGTAGGTGCCTGCTTGTGCCCCAGGGGCACTGGGGAGCGCTCATTGATCCGTGCTCGATGGCAGTGAGGTGCTCTCCTCCCCGACTACTCCTCATTGGGGGGAGACAAAGCACAGTCAGAGAGGTACTGGCAAAAGTCCAGTCCTCTCGTTTTGGGCCATGAAAAGCATGCAAGTTGCCCTCTGGAGACAATGGGCAAGGAAGGGCAACACTTTCCACGCGCTTCAGGGACAACCAAGTCCAGGGCATTAGTAAATATTATAGCACTTCGCCACAAGGTACCACAGCAGGGCCAGGGGCAAACCCCTGCTGATCCCTGGGAGAGCACTTGGGGAACACACAGTAGAGGGTAAACAACAGGCATTCTCCTTGGAGAATAACGACAGTCTCTCTGGGGCTTAGCAGACCCCAAGCCCAGTGGAGGTTCCTTGCAGCGTCACAGTCTCCCTCCAGCAGCATATGGTTCCCAAGTCTACTCCGTGTTTAAAATTATGGGGGACAGCCCCCTGTACTTATACTAATTTTGCACAGCTTCCACAAGGAGAGTACAGGACCCACGCAGGATATGCCTAGACGTGGGTTCCGTGCTCCCCATGCCACTGTAGTCAAGATAGCCTGGCTGAGGAGGGGTGATACCCTGAAACCGGTCCCAGGATGCTTGTTTCCAGTCCAGCGAAGACCTGGCCTGGCAGTTCGGGCTTGACTGTTCACATGGGGAACAGGGTCAGGACTGATTTGCATATGGCTGGGTCCAAAGTGGAATGGCATGGGTAGCAAAAAAACAATGGTTTTACGCCCAGATCTTTATACTGGGGGTGAATGTTTGACATTGTTCAGCATTGCGTCCATCAGTGGTTCTTTTTGGCACTTTATAAAAGTGGTATTTCTAAATTGGTAATAAAGAATCTTTCTATACCAGCAAGCAGCATTTCTCACTACCATTACTATCATACCGAACATGTCTACACCACCCCTCATAGATTAGACAATACCACCTAGACATATGTTAGGGCATTTCCAATGCAATCCTATGAGGGAGGCAGCACCCAAAATAGTGAGAAACCAAAAAAGGTGTTTGTCACTACTAGGACAGGCCACACAACCATGCACATGTCCTGCCTTTAACTCATGCAGCACCCTGCCATAGGGCAATCTAGGGCCTACCTTAGGGGTGACGTATATGTAGTAAAAGGGGAGTTCCAGGCCTGGCAAATACATTTAGATGCCATGTCCCTGTGGCAGAAAACTCCACACACAGACTCTGCAGTAGCAGGCCTGAGACAGGTTTGGAAGGCTACTTCTCTGGGTGGTGCAATCTGCACTGCAGGTCCACTAGTAGCATTTAATTTACAGGCCCTGGGTATAGGGATACCACTGTACAAGGGATGTATAGGTAAATTAAATGTGCAAATCAGGTGTAAGCCAGTCATACTAAGTTTAGAAGGGAGAGCACATGCACTTTAGCACTGATCACCAGTGGTAAAGTGCTGAGAGTCCAAAGTAAAAAAAAAGGGGTCAGAAAAAAATAGGATTAAGGCAAAATGTTTGAGGATGACCTGGAAAAAGGGCCAGGTCCAACTATACCCATGTGTGTTTTCTCCAGCGTTGAGAGCTGCTTTGCTCATTGGTTAAAAGGGAGGACGGTTTACAATTAATCCTAGCTGCAATAATGGATTGAAGTGGAACAGCCTCATAATGTTTAATATCAGGGCTGGACTGGCCGTATGCGGTTCACCGGTGGGCTGGAATGGGTGGGGGCTGGTTTTGGAGCAGTGGGGGCTGGTTTTGTGACTGCGCTGCGAATTCTGCCCCCAAATCAGGAGCAAGCTTGCGCTCGCACACCCCCTCTGAGGTCTTCAATCTGTGTGTGGTACCTTAGCACAGTTTTAAGACTTCACTGTGTGTGCAAAGGTACCCCTGCCCCACACACCCTTCTTAAAAGTTGCTAGGCCTGCTTGGGTTCCTAGTCTGGCCATGCTTACTATCATTGGATTCACAATGACAAACCCTTTCCAATGGTACAGGTGGCTTTGTCAGTAATGCCTTGGAAATGCCAAGTGGACATTTCTATGTTCTAAAACTCCTTTTGCATGCCTTTTTAATTCAGCTTCATTCCTCTGGAGGCTGGGATAAGACACATCTGTGCATCCCTCACCAACAGCTAAATGGGCAACTGAAACAACACACCTCTGTCAATTGAGGGCTTGACTGAATAGATTGGGGGTAGAGGTTTTGACAGTTGGCCTCTCGGAGCCAGATCATGGGCCCAATAACGATTAAGAAGGCCCCCTGGCACACAGGACTTAAAATTAGGGTAGAGATCTGTGATTCAAAGGGGACCCCTTTGAACCACCTCCAACTTCAAATGCACACTTCTTTATAACTAGGCGTACCACACGTCAGCAACTTAGAGTTAGACTTGTAGGAACCTGGGATGGAGACCCTGAACTGCATGGTGCACACTGCCAGAGGAATCTGTTGTGCACAGGAGTATCTACTGCCTTGGGAACGTACCGCACACCCTGCCTCCATCGTGGCTTCCCTGGGCAAACTGCTTGCTGCAGTGTGGCAATCTGAAGTGTGCTCTCCAAGGACTTGTTGTTTAGCCCCCTATTCTTTGTGGAAGTTTCAGGGACATCAAAGAACTCCTGTGAGGGACCTGTACCTTCTACCTGAGTCATCTGGAGAGTACTGCCCTCCTACACATCTATGTTGTCTGCTGGATTCTACTGGGTACCAGTGAGGTGAGCGAATTGCATCTGGAGACCTGATTTGCCTGGTGCAGAGACTTCAAAGTACTGCCCGCATTCAAGGAGTGTTGTCCTTCATTGTCAGGCCACGACACTCATAAGAGCTTGGTTGGTAGAGAGTGGATTCATCAATTGCGGGCCCCTGCATGGCCCACTTTTGTTGAGCGTGCTGCATTTCTCTTGTGCGACATTCGACAGCATGCTCATTGTGTGTGACATCCATGTCACTGGTTGTGACTCTCAGAGCATAACCAGAGCAGTGCCGCATTCTGTCTCATGCGGCACTGCTGAACTTGCGTCTCGGTGTGTGTGACTGAATTTGTCTAATACGGATCAAGTCATTGCGCACCCAACATTGTTCCTCATTCCAGGGAGGTATGGTATTGGAAGAAAGCATGTGTTCAGAATTGTCTGGTGTGACTCAAGTAATCGTGCACCAGACTTTGCGCCTCATTTCAGGGAGGCGCTGCATTGGTAAAGTTTCATGTGTGAGCAGAATTGTCTGGTGCAACCCAAGTCATTGTGCACCAGAGGTTGTGCCTCATTCACTGGAGGCACTGCATTGGTCATTTTGGATGTGTGATCAGAATTGTCAGGTCATTGCTCACCACACATTGTGCCCAAACCAAGAGGGCATGGAAATTGGTAACTCTTCGTGGGTGATCGGAATCATCTGGTGTGACTCAAGTCACTGTGCAGCCAAAGTTGTGCTCCCTTTCAGGGAGGAGTGGATTTCGTAACTCTTCGTGTGCAGCCAGGATGTCTGGGGCAGCCCAAGTCATTGTGCCCCAGATGAGGTACCTCTGTTCCTGGGAGGTGTGGAATTGGTAACTATTTGTGGATTGGAGCGCCTGGGTTGGCTGGGCACCACTGTGAACAGAGTGAGTCTAAAGGGGACGCTCCCCTGTGCTTTGCAGACCAGGACCCACGCCGGAAGTCCAGTGTGAAGACCTCTGAGTGAACTTCCCGAGTTGTGTCCAAACCTCCATTTGTCGACTGTTGCCTAGTCAGCCATTCTCTCTTTCTTTCCCCCTCCTTTGCCCGGGGATCCTGAATAAGTGTAACTCTTGGCTGCAAGCCGCTTCATACCCAGGTAAAGGGTATTTCATCTCTAGCTCTTGGGGGTGGGAAATGGTTGGAGGATGGAGATGGTTTGGGTGTAAGGGGGGTCTTCAAACTCATTGACAGCTCACCTGCCGAGTGTCAGAGCACTGCATTAGGGTGCTGGAAGCAAATGTGTGTGAGTGCATATATACTAGCCTGCCTGATATCCATGGCACCGCCTAGCGGTGCGGAGCGAGTGTGTGGGAGAGATTTCCTGGGATTGAATACACCGCACGGCGGGGGTGCCGTGCATGCTGTTTACAATTATGGTTTACATAGAACTTTACCCGTGTGGCCTAGACCGCATACCCATTTTAAAAGTACTGAGATTATCTGTATGTAGACCTTGCTACTTTCGTTGGGAAATGGGATGCATCCTATAACTGTTTGATGTTGAATTGGGGTGGTTGCTAGGGTGGGTCTCATGCTGCCCACTTGGTTGCAACGTATGAAGGTGGTGGGAGGGAAAGTATTATTTTTTCTCACATGTACATACTGCTGATGCCGTATTAAAACAGTTGGGCCTAGTACTACTAGTTATATTTCTAAATGTGATTGATGTCCAGGTTTACACGCTCCTCCAGCATGGCTTTAAGATGGTCATAGATGGAAAATGGGTAGCTGTTCTGTCTCACATCAAAATGACAACAGGATAGCTAAATATATGACTAGGGAAATTTCTATCCACCATTTTGGGAGATGAATGTTCACAACCACATCGACATTGGGAAATCTGCTTCATTTAGCATTTGGAATTGATTGTATATGAAAAATTGCCCCTGTTCTGAGTTTTTGGGGAACAACATGCAGACTTAGCAGGTTAGTTCTCCATAATCCATGTCACGGTAAATTTTGTATTGTTTCTCTTGATAAATTCTGGCAGGCCCTACCTGCTAAAATGTAACCTAGGGTGAGGTATCTAATGCACCCAGTGATTATCAGGTGCAGTAAATGTAACCCAACTCAGAATTCTAACTCTTACACAAACAGGTGTTTGCATAAGTGGTGGAAAGCATTAACCAACTTAAAATCAGGGTCTGTGTAGAAGGATTGTATTACAGCATTCATTTCTTTTGTGCTTTCAGACCCTCTTGTTGAGGCCTTGATGCACTTTCAAAGTGGGCAACAAGATAGTGTCCAGTCGTCCAGTGCATAGCTCAGAAAGGGAGTGTCAATTAGAGTGGTAAGTCATGCTTTCTGCCCAGAGAGTATGTTCAAACAATGTTGCAGCAGCATTTAGCTGTGCTCTATGCAAGACAAGAGGTAAGCAAGAGAGAGCATGAGGGATAGCTTCACAGGCAGCAAACCTGTGTCATTTGAGGTAATCTCCTTTACATTTTAGGAGAGTGAAGTCTTCAGCCATGATCTAAATACTGGTATCTTTGACAATCTTAATTCTTCAACTGTGTCAATTCTAAAGTTAGCATGAAGACCAAGGGAAAGTACTCCCCAAAGGCTATGGTTGAAGATCAACCTGTGAAGGCACTATTAAGCCATCAGTAAATCACTTTATAGAGTCGTCCCATGGGCTGAAGGAGCCTAACTCCAGGATATGGATTATAGAACACTAACCTGCTAAGTCTGCATTTTATACCATTAGTAGACCACAATGGCCTGGATTCTGAGTCAGGAGGAGCAATATTAGCACATGAAAATTTGCTCTGTCTTATTCAGAGAGGTCAGGTTTTTCCACACCCAGACTTTCTGCGAATCAGAGAACCATACTCCAATTTTCCAACTCATAATTCTGGCTATAAAAATCGCACAAGGCTTTGGCTGCAGCAATGGCCAAAACTCATTCCACATTTTTTAAATAGAAGAAGCTTACAATGATTCACAAAAACTACACCTTCCCTCTATTACTCTCACCCCACACCTGACCCACAGGCCCATCCATCCATCTGCTCACAGCAGATGGTAAATTTATGTATTAAAACCACTTTGAGTTTTGAATTCTGAGTGGTTTTACCACTCTAAACATCTGTCCCACAAGGTAGCTCCACACACCATGAGGTTTTATTTATAATCACAAAATTATCTTGTAGATTTGAAACACAATAATGATGAAACCACATGAGATTTTACTGTTACCACAGTACTGTGCAACTTGTAATCAGGCCCGAAGAAGAATTCACCTAGGAGTAATTCGAGCCCAATTTCTGGAGGCATAGTTAGCCACCAGCAAAACAGTTTATAGTGTCCAGAAGGAGCAAAAGGAGGCCCTAGTTATTGAAGCACTATTAAATCACAACTAAACCACACAGGAGCAATAGAAAGAAACCACTATAGGGAGCCAATGAAGGAGTGATAGGAGCCCAACCTCCTGAGACACTGCAAGTCCACCAGTAAACAACAGAAGTCCATTCAAGAGCAAAAGGAGGCATTCACGCAGGAGTAATAGGAGGCCTTGATTATTCAGGCCTTATAAAACCACTAGTAAATCACTTTATGGAGTCCACCTAGGAGCATTTTCTAGTGCTTCTGTACATCTTGCAGAATCCCCAATGTTCTGTCCAGCTGGTTGAGTAGTTAGTTACCTAATACCCCAGGGAATGGATGGTGAATGGTGGTGGTTGCAGTCTCCTTTGTTAGCGCTGAATTTAGGTGTTTGTGTAAGAAGCCCAGAGAGTGAGCACCAGATTTGGCACAGCAGCATTTATCAACCTGTTACGCATGAAGTTGTGTGCCTAGTCAGTGTGGGGGACACATTCACAGGCAACATATTCAAACCAATATGACTTGTAGTCAGCTTGTTACAATAGTGTAATACATTAGATTATCAATTGGGGTGGGTGACTACCCATCTAAAGGAGTCATTACAACCCCTGCCAGGCTCAACCCTCAAAGTCACTAAATTAACCTGAGCTAAACCCCCTGATTGCTACGGCACAGATAATACAGGTTTAACTTAGGGCAATGTGTTATGTATTTATGCAGTATCAGAACAGTAATAAAGTTAACATGCAAAACAATGAAAACAAATCCCAAACTGAATTAGGCAAATAGACAAATGGATTAAAATGTATGTAAAAAATGTCACTAAAGTGACAAAAATCCAATACGGGGACCAGAGATATGAATTTTTAAACTTTTAAGTAGAAATAGCACCAAAAAGCACAAAGCGTCAATGATAGCCAATAATTACAGTAGACCAAAATCTAGGCACCATTTGAGGCCGACCACAATGGAGTGCGGATCAGATACACCATAAAGGTTTGGCCTAGCCAAAAATGTTACCTTCTGACATAGTCCTTTAAGTACCAATCCACCACAAGAGTACACTTCTGAGGCCCCCAGGACTTCAGGGGAAGCATTTAGAGACCAGAAAGGTGTCAGACAGAGGCCAACACAACAGTATTGTACAGTCCAGGTCCAGTTGCCACTAGCCAGCAGGGCATTTTCAGGAAAATGACTTTTCTTGCTACCCTACATTTTAAACCTGAGATCAGCCTTATGACCCTTGGAGTTCACGTATGTGCCCTGGGTACAGGAGTGAGCAGGTCCAGTCCTTCGGGGCTCCTTTCAGGTCACAGACAGCAGGCCCAGTCCTCTTCTGGTTTTCTGCAGGACCAGGAAGTGTCCCGAAGTGGGTGACTGGAGGAGACACATTTCGGTAGCAATGATTCATGGACATGACTTAAGCAAAGATCCCGGGCCCACTCTACCAACTTTGAACATTTAGGAGATGGTAAAAATACGTGAGCTACACTAAACATGGGCTCTGAGGGCTGGGGAGTTTCAGGAAGCATCCAGTTTGAGGGCAGTCCCTGCACTCATAATAAACCCAAAGTCTAGTAGAACAAAAGCAGGATTTTTCAGCAATCAGACAGCGAATACACTAGAAATGTCTTGACATCCTGTTCCCTTCCTTTCAAGTCCTCGCCAGGTGTTAGTTGTGGCACTGGCAGACATGTCAAGCCGGATTTGACACTTTGCTTTCAAAAGGACACCCACAGCCTCACTCGAGGTCAGAGGAGTCATCCCTGTTCATTCAGGTCAGCCTATTTTCACATGGGAGACATTTCACACCTATTCACATCTATTCAAATGCTAACTACAAACAGGGTGAAGCTGGAGAGCAAATGCAAATTAGCCTCTTTGGTTGTCAGTTAGGAAAAGAGTAACTTTTTAAAAGTGATTGTTGCTTAATATGTATTAAAAATCTGACTTCACCATTGAATCAGATGTTTTATAGCTGCTAAAAATGGTGTTTAATTAATGTTCTAGCTGGTCCATTTCCTGAGTTACAGTATTAATATTTTAATCTGTATTCTGGTCATGTACATAGAACAGCTAGGCTTTCAGATTGAAAAAAGCTTTTGGGTACTAGTCATTGTAGGACGTTAACATTACATTTCTTTATGTCCTACCATTAAATATCATGCATCCTCCTTGGCCACAAGACCTATACAGGAGTGACTTATTAATATCTAGAGGGGAGGTCTTGGCTTGTCAAAAGGATCTATTTTGATAGTTCATGTTGCAGTTGTTACATTGCTACAATTAGGGTATAATGGTAGGCCTGAAGCCATGTTTACACTGCCAGTGTAGTGTATGGAATAATATATTATGCAGTCCACCAGTGGTATTTAAATTCAAGGCCTTGTGTATATACTTGTATCACATAATAGTGAGTTATAAACAAGTTAAATATGCCAATTAGGAATGTTCCAGTTCAACCATGTTTAAAGGGGTGCACAGGCACTTCACTACAGGTTAACAGGGGTAAAGTGCAGAGAGTTCAAAAGCCAGCTTAAATATAGCATCCAGCAAAAGGAGAAACATTTTGGGTGACTACACAGAAAATACAGATTTCCTACAAATAATAACAACTTTATTTATCAGTGTGATGTGGGGGTTCAAATCTGGGATCTGCATGCAACATGGTTCAAAGCAGACATGCTTTGTGACCAGAGAAGCTTGCCTTGAAACTTTGGAAACCTTGTTTAAGTCTTGGAGTTAGCTCAAGATCATGAAGTTCTGTGCAGATCACATGCTCTCTTTGTGCTTTAAAAAATCTGGCCTATATAATGCAATCTGTTGCATATGTAGAGTGTTCTAATTCCGTCAGACCATTCTATATAAAAACTTCCAAACAACCCACCTACCCATTTCATACTAGTTACACATTTCTAATCTGTTATCAAAATAAAATCCTAGTTGATAAATGTCAGTAGTAGTAGCCTTGCCTTATAATTGGTTTTCACATTCCTTTATGTGCCTTAACAGTGATTATAGCTGTTTCTTTTGTTTAAAATGGGCTAATCACTACGATTTCCACTTCATGTGAATACATTTTATATTCACTACAGACTTGCATTAACAGATGCTCCCTACAATATTGCCACCCATTTGTTTTTATCTTACTGTGCCATGTACATGCATAAGGTTTCACAATGGGTATCCGCAGCAAGTATTCCACTTGCATACCAACACCCCCACAATATTCAAACACTGGAGTTATGGTAGTAATCAGTACAGTCTCTGATCATTAGTGGGATAGTGTTTGCTACCAATTTCACAAAACAGAGAATGAAAAAAGTAAAACAACATCTATAACAGTGAGTTTAAACGTGGGGCATGATATAATCCCTTCTACATTGAAGAACATTAGTGTTGTCTGGCAGAATGAGAGCAGAATTCCTTCAGTAATTCCAAAATAAAACCTAACAGAGCTAACAAACGTTTTCATGCATGCCTAAGGATAAGTGACATTGTTAGACCTGGCATCCTGGCAGTGGTTTTCCCCTAACTTTTTGCCTTTAAACCTCCTGTTTTTGCTGACTTTGTTTTTGCTGGCCTTAGAGCTCTGTGCACTTTACCACTGCTAACCAGTGCTCGATTAGGTGTCTTGACCACTGCAGATGCAGAATTGACACTTTATTGGCAGATTCTCTGTGACACAGGTCTTCCAGTCAAGCCCAGTACCTCAATAAATAGACTTTTAAGTGCTTGAGACAATGCCATCCCCTAGAATATGATTCTACATCTTTCACTATGGTTCTCATTCTCTTTTAGATGGAGTTGTCAGCTCAGGAATTGGTGAGATGGTGATTTCAATTCATGATAATGTTAAATTACCTATACAGTTAACTGTTAACAGAATCCATTCATTTAGTGAAGTAAGGACTTTCACATCCATCACTCTTAGAAGATCTCAATTTCACAGAAATGATTAGGAAGTGTGTCAAGTTTTGTTTTACTTCAAATACCACACGATCTCTGCAAACTCATTTGTAGTGTGGGCTGTCTTGGAAGCCTGCTATTAAAGGTTTCGTAATAGATTATCTAACTCCAAATAAAGAGCGAAAGACAAGGAAAAATATGCTTGAATAGTTTTTTTTTTAAAGTTGAGTTGAACGGCTCCCATTCTGTATAGATGAATGTCTGCTAGGTATGGCAAGTAGAAGAGCTGAAATCTGCTAATCACGAATAAGGCAAAAATAGACGTACTTTTTGTCTGTAGGCCTTTTGGCAGGTCATATAGCTTTCACACTATTAATGCAAATGCTTGAGCAATCAAGGTATTCATTTGATAATTGGTGATAATAAGAGAGATCTAATATGTCATGAGCAAGGCAGGGCAGGCCACTTTCAACATTTTTATTTGTCTGACCAGAGAATCGTTAGTCTTGGGTCTGTGGAGGGACAACAACATTGTGGAAATAAAATGTGGTGAAGATGTAAAGTTTTTATTAGATGTGAATCAACTGTCATTATTTATATCATATCCAGAGAAAACATATTTTCTATTCTGTCCCTGCCACATCTTCAACCTTGGGAGCAAGACGATTGGTTTAAAACTCAAGAAAGTCCTGAACACCTCCATCATCTTGGCCTCCTTCCCTGAGGGTTGGGAACATGCTGAAGTAAAACCCCTCCTAAAGAAACCATCCACCAACCCTGCATAAACCACCAGCCCATCTCCCTGCTCCCCTTTTCAGCGAAGTTTCTCAAAAAGGCAGTCAACCACCAGCGCACTGAATATCTGGAACACAACAAACTTCTGGACCCCTCAATCTGGATTCCGAACCGACCTCAGCACTGAGACAGCCCTGATTGCAGCCACTGACAACATCAGGACTTTCCTGGTTTGCAGCGAAATGGCAGCCCTCATCCTCCTGGACCTGTCAGCCACTTTCGACACCGTCTCCAATCACATCCTGATAAACAGACTCTACCACATTGAAACTCAGGGAGGCACCCTCAAATGGATCGCCTAATACCTCACCAGAAGAGCCCATTAAATCGGTCTTCAACCATTCATCTCAGAAACCAAGAAATTAATCTGCAACATCCCCCAAGGACCACCCCTCAGCCCCAACCTCTTCAAAATTTACATGACCCCCTGGACAAAACCGTCAGATCGCACAGACTCAACATCATCTCCTACAACAACAACACCTAGCCTATCCTCTCGCCGTCAGAAGACTCTTCCACCATCATAGTCAACTTCCACAGTTGTATAGTGAACATCGCAGAGTGGATGAAGGACAACTGTCTCAAGCTCAACGCAAACAAGATGGAAATCCTCATCTTGAGGAACCACACCTCATCCTGGAATAATGCATGGTGGCCTGCTGAACTTGGCCGATTCCCTTTCCCGAAAGACCAAACCCACAACCTCAGCATCATGTTGGGCAGCATGCTATCTGTAAACAAACAAGTAAGCCCAGTCTCTTCCGCCTGCTTTCACACCCTACGCATGCTCCACAAGATCTTTAGATGGCTCCCAGTCAACACCAGAAGGACGGTCACACTGGCCCTCGTCACCAGCAAGTTTGACTATGGGGACACACCTTCACCCCACACCTTCAGAAAAGACTACAGACAATACAGGAATCAGTGGCAAGACTCACCCTCGACCTCCCCAGATAGACCCACATCACACCACACCTCAAGAAGCTGCATTTGCTCTAGATTCAAAAGAGATGCCATTTCAAGATGTTGACCCACACTTGCAAAGCCCTGCACAATGAAGGACCAGCATGCATCAACAAACAAATGACCTTCCACCAACTGACCATACACCTATGATCTGCCTCCCTGCACCTCAGGATTGCCTCATCACTATGGGAATTCAGGAAAGGACTCAGAACTTAGCTGTTCGAATGAACAAAATCACCACGAAGCAGCTAGCAACTCCAGCCCTTGAGACTGTCATGGGTGATTTGCTGTGCTTTACAAATTCCTGATTAATTTATGGATTGATTTGTTTATTTATTAAGAAAGTAGGGGTAGTGCCAGTTTACAAAATCAGCTGGAGATACTCCAGGTCCTTCTGACACTCTAGTTTTATAGTAGAGTGCATTTTGTCAATAGGAATATGAAATGAGCTAAGAGAGGAGGAAATATATAGGTGGAACAATAAATGGTCCTGGAAACATATGTGATAATGTTGCTTATATTTTACATTGCAGGGAAAGGTGAATACTATTAATGTATGTATATTTAACACGTTTTTACTTATTTACAGCATCATGCCTCTTACATTATACACCATACATTTTAATAGCTATAAAAGTTTTTAAGTCATTTTTATCAAGAGCCAGCAACATGTTCGGCCTTAGCAAATGCATATTTATTAGAAAACAAAAGATAGGGTATTTTGCATCTTAAAAGACTTTGCATGCCACTTCTCCATGTTAGACAGCTGTCAAAAGTAACCCCCAAATACTTCTATTGCGGAGCCACTACTAACGTGACCCTGTCTTTGAACCATGATATAGAACTTTTGCCATTTCAGAAGTTCATTACTTTTTATTTATTAATTCTCAGGAAATTGTTTTGAGTATGAATATTTAAAGTGTCTGATATAGCATTATAAGGCTGAACCCGAATTATAGGCACATGCAACAGGTGAGAGCCTAGAACAAGAAAGAGGGCATTTAACCACTGGCATAGCCCAAGCCAGAAGGGTTATAATTCTGATTGAACATTCCACCCACTGGTTCTAAAGTAGAAACTGAGAAACAGAAAGACAAACATTGAAATTTGAGCAGATGCCTGTACCAGACACTATGGTCCCTTGACCACTCCACGGTCTTCAACATTCCAATGTTGTAATAATCCTTGGAGCTCAATGGCTGCTGAATCTATTATTACTAGGTTGTCTGTGCAAGCTAGGAAAGAGATGAAGACAAAGTGGAAAAGATTCTGTATTGACTGAGTAAGCAGCCAGATCAACTATGTGCATATTGAATGATCACAGAAAAAGTATGTGGTCTTCTTTTAGTCCATTTTCCGTCTTGATTTTTGGAATGAGGGTGCCACGTGTTTCCAGCTATACTTGCATGTGTTCATCAGTATGATGAACATGTATATGAGTTAATAGCATTGTTTTAACTCCCATCTGTTCTAGTTTCTTCCATAGCCTGCGCTGGTCACCCGTCAAATGTTGCACTGTAATCACCAGAAAAACTGTATAGCCTCTTTGGGGTGGACAGAAATGCTCAAACTGTCACATACGTTGCAGTGATATTATTTGTTGTTGGCTGGAATCAGATTGGCATATTCAGGGCTGTTTTTTAAGTTCTGCAAAATGGCATCAATATCTTGTAGCATTATCAGTTGAAAGTTATATTTAATGAGAGGTCTCTCTTTTAATGTATAGGGGGAGAAAGACTGACCCTCCATTGTTCTGGTATGGCCTTAGATTTAGGAATCTCTTCAGATATTCAAAGCAACTTGGTTGTCCAAAATGAGGTGTTCAGTTTTAGAAAAGCAATGAATTTGACACCTGGTGCTCTTGAACTTCTTTGTTTTTAATCACTTTCTCTATGAATTCTACACTACATTGCATTTAATCACAGTTACAGTCAATCGTGCAAGTTGAATCAAATTCCCAACTGGCGCCATAAATGTAATTTCCATGCAGATGTTAAGATATTGCTGTCAAATTCCACTACATGTAGAGTAGTTTCTACCAAGGGTTAATAATGACCACAATTTATGCCAATCTTCCCTTTTCACAGTTTCTCACATTAACACTTAGCTAACATTCTTATATTGTCTTTGGCTGAATTATTAGCATACATATACTCCTTACTGCTTTTTGGCCATCGGGTCATATTTGCTTAACTAGTTGTGCCATAAGAATTTGATCTATGTACTTTCACCATTGCTTTATTTTTTATTTCACAACCGTCATTGTCTACGGCTGCTTCTTTGTGCCATCCTTTTCAATTGATTGTCATCTGACACAAAACAAATTAAAACAGATTCTGACAACCTATTTGGAGGATTAAACATGTTAATGTTATGAGAGGCATCAATGTTAAGGCCTAACTCTTCAGGCCAGAAAGGTGTGTATTTTTTAATCTAGATTTCTCTTATATTAGAGAGGCTGGTTGACCATCTGATCGGTATCTGAAAATCCATTGTTACTATGTTACAAACATTTATGCACAAATTAGACATTCTTTTCAAACTGGTTGACACAGAGTCAATTAAATAAAATAACTGAAGCCCAAAAATAATTAGCAGTGGTCTTGTGAAAAAGAACAGGATCCCTGGGAAACAAGCCTCCAAATATGCCTACTTCAGGGTTAACAAGCTATTTCATGTCCCCTTGTGTGAAACTGCTCCAGTGTTTAATAGGGGAATCAACATAAAAAAAAGGGAAACATTAAAATGCTCACCTCATAGGAGCAGCACCAAGCAGGTTTGGTCATGAATGTTGACCACCACTCAGATTTTCATCACCATTATTCACTCTGAGAAAGGCAGAAAAAGTATGAAGAGGCAGGGGGAATGTGAGGGAAGATCAGGAATATTATAATCCTAACTACCCTCAAGTGTTGCTACCCTCAACCTCAACCCTGACTCCTACTTCTTTCTTTGTCTAACCAGTGCCAGGTGTTGTTGTCACCTTATTCTGTAATCCCTGAGCTGCTCTCATTGCCATTCTATGTGAAGTGCACCCTAGGAACTACTAAAAAAGAGACGAATCCCTATATTGTTAAAATTGGTGTCAGGTCGTTCTCTCCTATTCAAATCTTTTTAGTGGTAAATATGCACACTTTAGTACAACACAATATTTGTGGGTAAAAACCACAAGAAATCTACTTCCCAAATGTCAACAAGCGTCTCTTTGTACCTTTGTGGATTCATCGGGACCAGAATTTGTTTCATGACCAAGATTAATTTACTCACATAACTCTCATGAATGGTAATTCGCAGAGTGACACTGAAATTCAGTGCTAGATAATAAAAGAATAGAATTTAGCCATTACCTCCACATGTATTAACTATTGCTTAGAGAAAGATCATCCATAGTGATTTTACTTGTTGGCCTGAAGATGTTTCTTGCAATTTCGGTTTGGTGCAGGGTGTTCAGTGTCCTACACACTTGGCAGGTCATACCTTTGACCTAATCTTTTCTGTGCATCAATGGTTCAAAGCAATTGGCTTGATACTTTAGGCCTGGACTCATAACATTTGATCTAGTTTTTCAGGGCAACTCACACTCCTGTGCCTGGAAAGAGAAGAATCTATAAACTGGATTATAAAAGATCCAGATGAGATACAACTCCACTTTAATAAATGTCTTTCTAAATATTTTCATCTCCTTATACCTGCTTGTTGGACCTGGCCCTTCTCGCAGGGTGATGCCCAAATTGTTGCCTTCTTTCTCCTATTTGTTCTGAACTGTTTTTGTTGGCTTTAGGACTGGGCACTCTGCCACTGGTGACCAGTGCTAGAGTGCAAGTGCTCTCTGTCTATGTTATGTTGATGATTGGTTTATACATGATTGGCATATTTGATTTACTAGTAAGTCCCTAGTATAGTGCACCATGTGTGCCAGGGGCTTGTCAATTAAATGCTACTAGTGGGCCTACAGGACTGATTGTGCCCCCTACATGAGTAGCCCTGTAAACATGTCTCAGACCTACCACCGCAGTGTTTACACTGCCATGCTGACCGGGCAAGTGCACCTACTTGCCAGGCCCTGACATTTCCTTTTATTACATGTAAGTCACCCCTAAAGTAGGCCTAGGGCATGCCCATGGGCAGGGTGGAGTGGTTTTAAAAGGTAGGACAGGTACTGTTGTGTTTTACATGTCCTGATAATGAAATATTGCTAAATCTGTTTCTTCACTTTTACAAGGCCTAGCTCTTCCATAGGGTAACATGGGGATTGCCTTGAAATATCTTTTAAGCGTAATTTCCCATTGAGAGCAGATGGAGATGTGGAGTTTGGGGTCTCTGCACTCACAACTTAAAAATACATATTTTGGTGGAGTTGCCTTTTGAACTGTAAGTTTGAAAATGCCACTTTTAGAAAGTGGGCATTTTCTTGCTTAGCCACTCCGTACCTCTGCCTGTCTGCTGAAGAAATGTCTGGGTCAGGATGACAGTTGGGCTGTTTGTGTATTCACTCTAGATAGTCACACAAAGGAGCTGCGGTGTGCCTTACATATTCTGATGGCCCATCACCAGGCTGATGGGTCTTCCTCAGTAGAGTGGTTGGAGGAGCTGACAATTGCACCTGAATAGGGCTGTGCCTGTCCTCTCACAAAGCAGTCTCCCAGCCCCTGGAGTGTGTCTGGGGCTAGGGCAAGGAAAGGTGGGGTCCTGTGCACTACAAAGACTTCCCTTTGAAGTTTGCCTACTTCAAAGACACAAATGGGTGTATGTACTGGACCTCTGACCCCCACATAGTTATAACACTTCTGGACATTCTGCCAGGACGAAGAGCTGGATGCTGTAGGAGAGACTGCCACTCTACCTGCTGGTTTGTTGTGCTGGCCTGCTGCTTGCTGCTTCTATTTTGGGAGTGAAAGGACTGGATTTTGCTTTCTACATCGTGCTTACCATGGTTCTCCAAGGGTGAGAACTGGGTGAGAACTGAATTTATCTCCTGTTAAGAAGTTTCAGGAACATCAACGACTTCACCTGCCAGCACCTGGGCTCTGGTGCCAAATCCAGTTCCTGGGCCCTTAGAAGTGAGCTCTGGAGCAACCCAGAAGAAACTAAGCACATTGACTCCAGAGCGAGTTTGGAACCGGTGTCGCTCTCCGACTCCGCACTGCTGCCCGCACCGGAGCCATGGTCCCCACTGAGTGCAACAACGGCAATCTGCAAAACAGGCCAGACGTCGCCACAGCACCTGTGAAGTCCCGCCACAGTGTGAGTCCTACATGCTGTGTTCCCAAAGTCCGGGATACCCGACTCTGACTCCACAGCAGCACCTGTGGCCCCACAGTGTGATTGTGACACCGTAAAGTAAACGTCTCACATCTTGACCTGCTGGATTCATCGACCCCGTTGGGTCATAAGGAACTGACACCTCGCAACTGACGCCGCATAACCTCCCCTGCAATCACACAGAACCGACGCCTCACCGCCCTGCCTAGCAATAAGCAACCGATGCCTAATCTCCCCGGTAGTAGTAAGGAAACAACACCGCACAGGCTCCAGCGACACCTCGCCTTCCAACTCCCTGCAACGTCCTTGTTTCCTCATCATTTTCCTAATACTGTACCTGGGGTCCGTGGGACTCCACGACCAGCCTGCACTCCCTCACGAGTAGCATTAGACTGTTGGGAAAGACTCTGTCAAGACACCGTGGTAGCCCCAGTTGGAGCTACTGTGTTTCTAAGTGCTATACCAAGATTTAATCTTTGAACATTCGTATCTCTACTTGCGTAAGCTTCATTTTTGTTATTTTGCTCGTGTTTTTACTCAGATAAAGACTGGCTATTTTTTAAACTGGTTTGGAGTACGTTTTTGGTGTTTTCACTGTGTTACTGTGTGTGTGTGTGTGTGTGTGTGTGTACAAATAGTTTACACATTGCCTCTGATATAAGCCTGACTGCTTGAGCAATGATACCAAGGGGGTCAGCAGGGGTTATCTTAGCTGTGTCACTCCCTTACCCTGAATAGTATGAGGGCCCCTACTTGAACAGGGTGCAAACCACTGCCAGCTAGAGACCCCATTTCAAAAACTGTTATATCTGGTTTGTCTAAGACACCTACAATTAATAATCTTTGATTTACCCCTGATTTATAGGTGTAAAAGCTGAAGGTCTAGCAGACAGATCGGGTATGGCATTACTTCTACTCTGACCCCTTCCACCTTGCTTTTCATCAGGAAATTAAAAACTTCACATCTGCTGTCACTGTAGCCAAAACCTCTTTCATCTCTACCTCTGTCACTTAGGCTGTCAGTTCATGTTGAGCTATTTTATATCTATTCTCTAGCCTCCTTCTAAGGCTTTTTGGGATAATTTGGCCACGTTCTCTCATGATAAAAATAGGGCCATTCACAATAATATTGCTCAATCTTTATCACTCTCTTGTCAATCAGAATTTGAGCTCAACCCCTTGTCTTCTCAATATTCTTCACTTTGATGTCCAGCCATTACTAAAGAGGACACATTTTTGCACTTGTCACCAGTGGAGTATCAAACTTTGAGGGGGTCCCCTGCAAAGTACATGGAGTGCCCGCCCCCCTCAGCCCATTTAGGAGCTTTCAGGCCAAGGGCCAGACCCAGTCATGGACTGTGCTGAGGATGCCCCCTGGAGCTGTGATAGATAATTTTATGTTCTAATCTTGGGGCGCCAGTCTGTTTTGTTCCCTCATAGGGATTAACTAGGAAATTAGGTAACAACCGGTCTTCATTAATTTAAAGTGCAACCGAAAATAAAGTTAAAGAGTTGTATTTCAAATCAACACTCAGGATAATGTAATGAAATCTCAAAAGGATACTGTAAGATAGAGAATAGCAATTGGGTAGCCAAACCTTCTGAAAAAGTTTAGACAAATTAGCATAAGACAAACCAAAAGTTCAGTGACAGCAATACAGAATATCAATAGCAAGATTTAATGCTGGGAAATTAATTTCTGGTTGGTTCTCTTACACTTAAGTGCCAGTTAAAAATTGTCCAACTAAATTAATATATTGGCCAATAGTTAAATTCTTTAAGAGTCTTAGCTATTGAAAAAGAAAAAATCTATCTAGACAAAATAAATGGGAAGGTGTCAGCATTTCAGAAGCTTGGTCAAGAGTCTTCTTAGAGAGTTAAGTGTAAGCCTGAGCCACACTCAGCAAAGCATGGGGGACAAAGGGGAAAGTCAGAGGTCTGTACCTCTCAAAGTCCAGGGGAAAGTGTCAGTGCAATCAGTCTGTGAAAGCCCTAGTTACTACCACACAATTCAATTAGGTAGCACCTTCAATCACACAATCATAAGCTTCATTGTATTCTCCTGTCCCACAGTGTAACTTGTTACATTGTCTTTCTCTCCCAGATCATTCCTGAGAGCGTTGTTGTCCTTGGTCCTCTAGACATCATTTGCAAAATGTATGAATAAAGGACAGTCATCTCCCGCTTGGTTTCTTCACTTTTATCAAGGACATTTCCTCAGCCTTTCTATTAGTAAAACAACAGCACATCTATTTCTAAACTAATATTTAATGTGAATGCCCGTGCAATGAAATGTTGGCAGAAAATGAAAAAGAATTTCTCATGTTAAAGAAATTCACGCCTAGTCACATATGTTATTCACCAATCCACTTTTAATTTCATGTTATACTGTGCACATATTAATTTCAACATTTCTATAAATGTCAGTTACAGAGATTCAAATGGAATTTTATGTTACAGTTAGAATAATTGCAGACTTTGCAAATATGTGAGCTTAAGTAGTGCTGGGAAATGCATTTCAGCATTTACTATAAAACATTAATGCACTCATCTCATAAATTGTTATAGTTTCTAATACAAATACATTCAAATAACATGGGAATGGTTATGAAAGTACACACAATGATTACATTTCATTAATTAAGGTTAAGGCATACTGAATACAGTTTTCCTAACACTACAATTAATGTGTTTCACTATCAAATTTTAGTGAACCACTTTACATTAGTGTAACGTTAAAACACACAATATAAATCAGGTTATGAATACATATAGTTCATGGTTGTGACATCATGGGTTTCAGCAAAATCTTCATTGCTCCATGCTCGGGGGCCCTCTTGCACCACAGGGGCTGCGAGGGGTAATGTAATGCCACTTCTGACTCCACTCAAGTCTGGTTCTTTAGTTCATGTGTGTCCAGTTAGTATGCGGAAGTCTTTGTCTGCATTCATTACCTTTGCGCTAACCTAGTTCCTTATTTTTCTTAATCATATGGCATTGTATTAAGTGACTGGAAGTAGGTGGTTGTTAAGATGCTGTAATAAAAATCCAATTTGAATGTTAGTACTGAAGTCAATTACAGGCCTAGTACTTGTTTAAATGCAGTTTTAAAAATTGGAGAGAAGTTTCAGAGTCTGTGGCATTCAACTTATCTTGAGTAACGAAAGTCAGTTGGGCTTTAGGCCAGGGCCAGGCACCAAGACTACCCTGGGGTCCATATTGAATGATCTTAGAAAAGATCTGGATGAGGTCATCTTCACCTGCCTCATCCTGACTGAATTGCTTTGCTTCTGCTTTTGACCTATGGCCCACACTATCTTGGTCCAGTGTGTGGAAAAGGTTGGACTTAGGGGGATGTTTGACACTGTTTTTACTGATACACCTCAGGTCCTGCCTTTCCCTTCTTTCCCCACTGATACTACCCTGTCAGATGCAGAGTTCCACAGCGATCTTTGTTATAGACACACTCATTTATATTTACCTCTTTCCCTTGGCAATCTTAATCAGGTTTGAAGTATTCACTTAATGCCGATGATACTGATCTGTTTATGAGTTTAGCAGGTCCCTTTTAGAGCACCATGAGAGTCGGGATGTTTCATTGTCATTCTACACTAGATGAATAAGAACTTTCTCAGGCATAATTCTCTTAAAACTGAAGTCAGGCTCCTGGGTAATGACCCTTTGTGTTCATCTGATTGTTGGCCTTCGTGCCTTGGACTTCCTCCACTTCATTTGATAAGGCAACTAATCTAGGCTTTTGGATTGACAGATAGTGCAGGATGACCACCCAGATAAATCTCGAAGTGTTATCGTGCTATTTAAAAATGAAAATCTTAAGAAAAATCCTTTCCTTCAGTCCATGTCATCTGCTAGCCTGTTTCGTCAATGCTATCATTATCTCTGATATTTAGGCTACCAGATGCTGCTATATCTAAGATTTAAGGTTTGTAGAACATGGCAGTTTGCTTGTCCTGAATTTTAGGAAATTTGATAGAATTTCCAGTGCTTGCTGTAAACTGCGCCAGCTGCTAGTTAGCAAAAGAATTCAGCATAAGGTTTTATGCATAAGCCTTCTATAAACCTGCAGCTAGGTTCCTGCAATATTTCTTGTCATAGTATTCACCAAACACGTTCTTAGTTCTGGTTCTTCTTTTCTTCTCTCAGTACTTCATTTTGAGAGAGCTGTGTATTGGGAACGTTCTTTTTCTCCCTGCAACCCACTTCTCTTCACTATGTGTAACATTGAAGTCTACCTCACATTCACAAAAATTCCCACCAAAACTCACCTGTCCTTCTGAGATTGTCTGTTCCCTCTGCCATTTGAGTCTGTCCCCGTACCAAGATGCACACAAGCATACGTTGCACTTTACAGGTACCAATTCCCTCACACAAATCACTCATTAAAAAAGAAAATGAGCAAAAAAGGGGCAGATGTTCACCAAGGATGCAATCTCAAATTTCAAACATGCATATTAATCCAAAATAAGGGCCTTTTATCAAGATATAATTTATTACATTATTTTCGCCAGTCACTAAAAAATTAGTTGTTTTTGCAGGATGGGCTTTAATAAAGCAACCAATTAAATTTCTGGATTGCATATTAAACAGGCATTCTTTAAATTGCTTTTCCCTAAGACTATAATGCTGCACTATAAACTGACAATAAGTTAAGCCTCACATTAGATAGTAAACCAGGAAGCTTCACTTTCTTCAAGCAGCAGAGTACAGTTTACCTTTATTGTCATCTCAAAAGGAAGGAGGACAACGATACTGCTTTTTTGATTGACTCTATGGCGAGTTTAGGGCTATATCAAATGGTGAACCTTCCAACTCATAGTGCAGGCTGTCCATTAGATGGCATTTTCACCACAACCCACTTCTCCAGGTCACTGACGCGTTGCCATTGGTATGGTCAGACTGCAGAGCAGTGATATTCAGGTTTAGCATCCCCCATTTGTAATCCACAGGAGGCTTTACTTCCAGGGTTAGGAGGGGTGGGGCCTGGCACAATATTAATGCCAAAGAATTTCAAACGTTACTGTCAGACACTAAACCTACTGGTAGGATATCTCTTAAGTTAGCGACACAGAACTACTCGTCAGGGATTGGGGCAGCAATAGAGGTGCTTGTGCCCTAAAGAATTTACATCAGCCTGGGAAAAAAACATTGGAACCATGGTTTATGGAAAGACTCTGAGCTCACATACATCTCTATATAAAGCAAGAGTGAAAGAGGAGATGAATATGTGACCTGTGTGATAGACAGGTCTATATGCAATTGATCACAGATTTTAAGAGGTTAATTCTTTAGAGGAAATCTAAGGGCCTGATTACAAGTCTGGTGGCCTTCAGACAGCCAGCCTCGAGGTGGCAGTCGGATCGCACGACTCCTTGTGGTCCAACTGCCAAATTACAACCCTGGCCATTGGACCACCAGGGAATTGTCACCATCGCCAGGAACAAGGTTCCCGACAGGGTGTAGGAGGTTGGAGTGTGGTCTGCTATGGCACACAATGTGCATTCCGAGGGTGCAGGGGGCACCCTCTGTGTGACAGCATAGGCCTCGGCTCCATGAGGAGCCGAGGCCAATGCCACAGCACAGTTTCCAGTGGGCTGACTGACGGAAACCTCAGATTTCTGAGGTTTCTGGTGATAAGCCCAGTGTAAACCTTGTAATTGGTCTGAGGGGGAGACCGCCAGCTCCATGCATTCTCCTCTCCATGGAGCTGGTGGGCCGACGGTCGGCCCGCCAACCTCGTAATGAGGCCCTAAATATTTTTCCAATAAGATTTTACAATTTAAGAATTCTGCCAAAGAGTTCTTTTGGACAGTAAAAAGCCTCATCAATATGCCCAACATTAGCAATGGCAACGGTAGTAAAGCCTTTTGCGTTACACTGGTGAAATTTTTTCAAACAAATTTGGAGGATGTTTTTAATACCCTTGTTATCAGTAAGCAAAGTATGCCAGAACAGCAGTTGGTAAGAGAAGCACCTCTCAGTTCTGAAATTTTAAATACCTCTTTGATAAATACCATTTTAATCTGTATGTCACCCCGCTGTCAAAGCTCATCAAGCCTTTTGGCTTTTCTGGTGTCTCTTATTCCAATGATATGCAAATAGTGGTCTTAGTAACTAGCAATGCTGAGGAAACAGCAGTCAGATTCCAAAACTGTATGAGACAGATTGAAAATTGGATGAAAGTCAATTGTTTATTTTGGGCAATGATACCTCTTTCTGGTCACCAGATTGGTAGCCCCCACAAACTGTGCTTTATTTCTGAATATCCAAAAGAAACTGGTTCATAAACTGCAGATGCTGCAAAATGTAGCAGCACAACTTCTTATGGATATGCCTAAATATCAATCTGCCTCACAGGCCTTAGTTAAATGGCACTGGCTGTCTATAGAGAAAATAATTAAATTTAAGGCACTGTGCATTGCCTTTAAGGTTTTGAATAATGTTGGACCAAGTTACTAGTGGGACAGATTTATGTGGTATTCCCTGTCAAGAAAACATAGATCTTCCACTCTCAAGCTTGTGGTCCCTAAGAATAAACAGGCTTCTTAGGGAGGTAGAAGTTTCATTCAGGGAACTGCGAGGTTATGGAATGCGCTACCAATGAATCTGAAGATTAGTCCTAATCTTCTATCTTTCAGGAAATCTCTTAAATCCTGGCAACTAGGGGAGCATCTTGATACTATTACTGGAACATCTGGGTTGGAATCTAAAAAGTTAGATACAATAGCTACAAACTCCTTGATAGCTACATCTAATTTCTTTTTCATTGGTTGGCAGCAGACATAGACCTAAATATTTTCCTGCTAATCCTTGACCAGTTATCAATATTGCAAATGTTTCATCAATGGTTTGTAAAGTCTGTCCTCTTACTGACAATACGTTGTGATCAGCGTAATTAATCCATCTCTACTTCTACCCTTTGGGGGTTTACTTGGCTTCTCATACCTATGTCCCCAGTGTGGCAATTGTCCTGTAGTCAGATCATACGTTTTCTGAATCAGGCCTAAAAACTTAGTTATTCTCTCAACTGCTGGACAAATCTATGATGTTAAAGAAAATGCATCAATGTTTTTTTTTGATGATTTTCATTGGGGACCGATTTTCCTGTCAGTAAATCAGCATTTACCCACATCATATTATTTATTGTGATTTCGAAATTCCCCAATCCAGCCCAATTTTTGTAAATTTGTCATCATTACTAGCTGAATGAGATGCGGTCCTATGGTTTATTCTAATTGACTGGGACTCCCTGAGTGCACATAACACCATCTGACCCCCTGAGATATTTTTTTTATTTTGACTGAGAATAAATCAAACCCCTTATTTGACTTACTAGACTAAACTGTGCACTCTGGCTATTCCAGGAATCTTTCCTATTCAGTTATTCCTGTCATCCGGATGCCCCTTGTCTGAATCTTCAATTAGAAGGGTATCAGGAGAAGCTTTAGGGCGTGTGACCATTGCAGCCGCACCTGGCGCTGACCTGATGGGTGTGGGGAGGGGGTCGCTGTGTTTACAAATGATTTATGGGTGATAAACATATGCTGCAGAGGTATTTGAATCCAGCAGTTTTCAGGCAACAATAAAAATGTCAAGATGACGCTGGTGATCAATGTTCCTTCTGGGGAGAGATCAGAGTTTTGTCTAGTGCCAATTTTCGACTCATCATAACGTAGTACCAGGGCCGGACTGGTCGTAGCGGGGATCAGGCGTTTCCCTGGGAGGCTGGAAGACTGGCTGGTTTTTCAGCAGTGGGGGGTGATTTTTTTTTTACTGGGTGGAGGTTTTGCAGCAGTACTGCAATATCGGACTACAGTAATAAAAGCAGCAGCCCTTTGCACTTGCACCCATCCCCCGACCCACGGGCTGGTCTGACAAACTTTTCAGGGCTGATTTGGGTTTCCAGTTAGGGCCTGGGCAGCGCAGAGGGTTAATGTGCCTGCTGTAAATAATGTGTGCCCTGCAGATCACAGACCTGATTGTGAGTGTGTTATGAGTAGCTCTATAAATAAAAAAAATTAAACGCATGTCTGAGAGGGCCTTTGAAGAGTTGAAGGCTTCTGTTGGAGGGTGGTAGTAAGGGAATTTGTGGAAAAGGTCATGAGGGTCCACAAAAAGGACTGTGGCACCTGATGCCACCAACACTAAAGCCAGTCCTTAACAGCATCCTACTATCTGGGGACATGCACGTTTTCTCCCTAGTGGTAGTAAAGCATCCCTTTACCGTTTGATCTATTGTGTTTTAATATGGTCAGTGAAGGTAACTAGGGGCCTATACCAGGGAACCAACCCTATTTAGCAAATAGAAATTATGCAAGCTCCATGTTCCTTGACCCATTTTTAGAAAAGTCTTAATAATCTGTCAACATTTTAACAGTATGCTTCTTTTTAGATACTTATTTGCATATGCAGAGGTATAGTACAAGATTGCGGTTTCTGTGTTCTCACACAATCTCTCATACCCTGCCTTGGATTTATGTAAACTGGTATTTTTTTGCTCAGTTTTAGAACATACATAAAACTTAAGCGACCTGTCTCTCATTCTCTTTCGGGAGTGTACCTAGGCATTATCTAACTTGATTTCACAAAGTACATTTCAGACTGCCATCATGAGTTGTATAAATAAGTTTGTGCACTGCTAGTTATTTTCCTATTTGTTTGGGGTTTTTATGCAAAATTCTGCCATATATTAGTCCTGTTGGAGGTTTTCTTAATGTTTGATCTAAACGGTACCACAGATGGGTTTAACGCAGTTGTAGGATTTTAGGAATTGAGTGTAAAAAATATCTGCTAAGCCTATTGTTAGCCACATTTTTTATTTTTATTTAAGAAATTGCTAACAGCCCTATAACAACCTGCAATTATAATAACGTCTGATGGTTTGTTTACTGGCCCATCTATAGTAGCTTTTTTGTGATTTGAGTTTATCGTTTAGTTTGATTTCATTTCCTCCTTTTATCTTGGGTCCACTTGAACATATGAAATTGTAACTGCACATGCATGCTCGCATTTTTTCCTTGGCAGTGATACAATTTTGTTTGTCTATGATATATTCATTTCTTTTGAAATGTCCCTTACTTTTTTTCATTTCTGTTAAAAATTGCAGCCAGTTTTTATGCTAATCCGCACCCTCCTTTATATATTAAGCCTACATTTATTTCAGTGTGGTCAGACTAGCTCGAAGTTTGTTCAAAATGTACAAATAATTCTAACAACGTTTGTGAGAGACAATTCCCTGTCTATTTCTGGGATGTATTATCATACACAGGCAAGTCTTCAAAAACGAGTCCCTTTAAATCTCTTTGATGTGCAGTAACCCAGTCTGCAGCGCTGCTCAGCCTTGTGGTACCAGTTCTAAAAGGTGTAAATTAAGGGTGTGAGAAATCTGTGTAAAGTGCTTTCACATAATGAAGCACAATTTTGGAAAAATTAAATGGAATTCCATAAAATTACCCGTGATTATGCTAAATGCAAATTTGTCATTTGCAAACAAATCAAATTCTTCCTTGCATACGAGTTTGACACAATGGCATATTGTGCCCTTAAAAATAAGGGTGAAAAGCATAATTATCACAATCAAGAGCAAGCAGCTTGCATTCTGCTCCCATCGTTCCTGTGCTCTAGTTTTGCCCCGAACAATGGAGTATTTACACAACGACTAATGGCATAATCTTGAGAATTTCATGCAACAAGTGTAACACAAAATTCCTGAAAATATGCAAATTATAATTTACATTTCTCCTGGGCCTAGCGTTAATGGTACCTTCAAGAAATTTTTACATCTTTACTGTGGAAGAAGATCAGTGCAGATGTGTCCCACTACTTGCTCAAATAATCCTCCATTAGGCCATTTTCTGGGATTGCCAGTCCAGAGCTTTTTTTGTGGAACTGACTGGATCTTCTCATCCTTCCTTATCCGACTTGGAAAACAGCCTGTTAGCTCCTATTTTGTATACTATTAGATCTGATGCGATTGTTAAATGCTCCTCATTTTCCCTTGCCAACTCTGTAACATTGTTTTAAATTAGATTTAGCTCCTTAGAACTACTAGAAGCTAAGGAAAGACAAACAGACAAGCCGTGGGGAGATGTTTCTGGCTTCTCAGTTTTGTCTGAAATGTAATTTCTGCAGTGCCGTTAATTAATTCGTTTACATTACCCATGTAGTTTTTTTTTTTAATGAAATGGATTATTGTGTTTATACTTTTCTGTAATATAGATGTAGCAAGTAAGATGAGACAGTTACCTTAAGACAGTGTTCGAATTCGCACGAAAAATAGAACAGAGTAATCTCAGCCCACTCTGTGCAAATTAAATCAGAAACAAACTACGCAGCGCTATATGTGACAGCAGGGATGATATTTAGGCCCTGATTTATACTTTTTTTACGCCGCATTACCATAATTTTTTTACGCAAAAATGGCGCAAATGTACAAAATACAATTGTGGCCCATATTTATACTTTTTGACGCAAATCTACGCTAGTGCACGTTTGCGTCAAAAAGTTTAACGCTGGCTACCCCCACTCCAACGCACCATATTTAATGAATGACGGCAGCCGACACTGCGGCCTGGTTAGTGTAAAAAAAAGTGACGCTTAACGGGCAGCGGAGGTGTAGGGAAGACTGGGGGTTGTGCGTCAAAGAATGGTGCAAGTCAGGTTAGAGTAAAAAATATTGACTCTAACGTGACTAGCATCATTATTTTACGCACAACCCCCATGGAAATGACTCCTGTTTTAGCAAAGACAGGAGTCATGCCCTTCTGCCCAATGTCCATGCCCAGGGAACCTCTGTCCCCTGGGCATGGTCATTGGGCACAGTGGCATGTAGAGGGACCCAAGTTAGGCCCCCCTATGCCACTTAAAAAAAAGAAAAATAATTACTCACCTCTACTTACCTGTACTAACCGTAGATAGGTCCCCCCATCCATGAGTGTCCTCCAGGGGTGGGCGAGGGTGGCAGGGGGTGTCTTTGGGTGCAGGGAAGGCCATGGAAATGAGCCCACAGGTCCTCTAACACCTGCCCTGACCCAGGCATTAAAAAATGACTCTAAACAGGCTTAGAACCATTTTTTAAGGCCCTCCTCCTCCTGTGCGTCATTTTTGCCCGGGAGTATAAATAAGACACAAATGCCTTTGAGTCATCTTTTGCCCAGGAACGTCTACCTTGCATCTCATTGACGCAAGGTAGGTTTCCACGGGAACAAAATGACTGTAACTCCTTAAATTTGGCCCTAGACTGGTCTAGTGCCAAAGTATATATATGGAGTTAGGTTTGTGCCAGATTTGTGTCAAAAGAAATGACGCTAATCCGGCGTAGACAGAGTATAAATATGGGCCTCTATTTTGTAAGTTTGCGCCACTTTTGCATAAAAAAATGGCGGCAATGTGGCACAAAAAAAGTATAAATCAGGTCCTTAGTGCTTAATCTGTAAACTAATGAGTGGCAAGGCCCTGAGGGACATATTTTTTTTTTGAATGCTTTTTATTGAAGATTCAAATAGAAATAGAAAAGGACACTACATTTGTGAAGAAGTTCATACATCAACAAGTATTCAAATTTTAGGAGATCAATTTATGTAATACAAATGTTGTTGAAATGGGCATATTTATCGAATTTTCACACAATGCAGCAAGCCCCCTTGCTGGGTTGTGTGAAATGGATAGGGCAGGAATGTGCCATTTTTTACATTACTTGGTGCATTCTTGCTCCCTACCTGCACTGGTGTCCAAAGTGCTGCCTAGCGCCAACGCAGACACCCTTGCACCAGGGTGCAAGGGTGCCTGTGTTGTAGGCAGGATTGTTTTTATGCAGGAAGGGACACCTTCAGGCACAAAAACAATCCTAAGAGCCATTTTCCTCTTTCTGTGTGTATGGAACAATGCAGGAAACTAAGAAAGAGAAAGAAACAAGGAGAAATAAACATATTTTTCCTCATTATGCCTCCCCTGGGGAGGTATGGCATTTTGACCCAATCCCATGTCTACCACTAATGGTAAATCTGGTAATGCGCCAAAATGCATGGGTGGATGTGTGGGAACACTGACTCTCTACCCATGTAACGCCTCCCTCGGGCAGAGTAATGCAATACAACGACTTCCACTACCTTGTGTTAATTACTCTCCTTTTACCAAGCTAAGGTGGCCTTGTGTGGCTTAGTAAATATCATTACAAAATTTGTGTCGCCCTTGTGTCCCCTTGCGTGGCACAAAGGCAACACAAACCCATGATAAATGTGCTACGAATGGATCATCAGAAGCTTGCAGCCTGCATTACAAGAATTGGGAGTGCTGAATACCAAGGGTGCATAGTCTTGATTCCACCTCATACCACTTTAATCCACCACCACACTGCCCTTGCATCTTGTATTTCACTCTTTCAGGCTTCTTTTCATATTCCTTTTGTCCATTTACCATTATTTGTGCCTTACTCTTTCTTGTTCCTTCTCCCTTATATCTTTGTCTCTCTCTCTTGCTCTTGTTGAAAGTCTGATCAGGAAAAATAAGTGCTGGTCCCCAAAAATAAGTGCCATAACCCACATCTGAAACCACCTGCTCAAATTAAACATTAATGGCATAAGAGATTCAACCAGTCAAGTAATGTGGAGGTATTTTACCAAAGTGTTCATACTAAGGGTCCCATATTTTCTTATGTTTAAGATGGCCTCCTCTCATTTGATGCAGTGTAGGTTTATAGAGATTAGGTATAATAAAGCTAGCCACTCTATGATTCTTTCTGTTGCTGTGTACGATTGTTGTGCATCCCTACACCACCCGACACGAAGGCCTAATTGACTATCGCATGGCGGTCATGGCTTTCCTCTAAGCTTCAAGGCAATGCAGCTCCCTGGCTGGGATCAGAACTTGGTGCCCAGCACCAAGTACTCAATAAGGCGTGAGCCCCCTTTGTGTGAGTGTTGGAAAATGCAAAGCATAATTTAGGAGTAACATTTGTTAGTTTAGAAACATTGGTTTCCTGCCAGTTTGTTTACCAGCCAAGAAATCTGTCTCACTGTGATTGTCTAAACTTTTAAAACATAAACCAAACAATAAGAACACCTTTCTGTGCATAGAAAACAAAATTAGCTGCAGAAAATTAAATCCAATGATTATTTTATGTGTTTCTAACACAATACATGTACACTGTTTAATACATACCACATTGCTACATGCTAGGGTGGCAACCTGGCTGCAGGTCATTTTGGACTCTGTTTCCACTCCAGAAATGTTAAAGTACAAATTAATGATTTCAGGACTGTTAGCCTAGTTTGGTAACGAGATTCAAGATAAGCCTTCAGCACTCAAAAAGCACCATGCTATCACACGAAAATCCAGAAGTGGAAACAGTGTCAGTAAAGACCTGGAATCAGGTGGGCACCACAATCCCTGCTGTGGTTACGCAGAAGTGCTTAGACGAATCTAATATCACTCTTTTTTGTAGCAATAAGGGCAGAACTAGGCAAGAATTGAGTTTGATTTTGAAATTAAAGAATGTGAGGAAGTGTGGCAAGGAATATAATCAAATAAGCTTGATTTTGGTCCAAGGTTTACTTTGCAAAGGGCTGTTTATAGAGTGCATGGTTTGGCGGCTAAGTGTTGGGTGCATTCACACTGGTACTTTGAAACATATGTTTTAGGAATGTCAGAGAGTCATTGCTTTGTGGGGGTGATGGGTTTCTAGGAGTAACAATAGAGTGAGTGTATATGACTGTGGTTGCTACACTAATGACAATCCTTGTTTTGGCAATGTATTTCTATTGGGAAATCAACTTACATGTTAATTGGGTCAAAAGTTGGGAAATGCTGATTTTAAACGTTTCGCAAGGGGCTCATAAAATCTCTGCTGAGAATGAAATAATGGAAGTGGTATTGTTCTCTAAGACTGAGAACATTCAGAACATTGTGTAATCCTCCTCAGCACCTGTAAGAGGGTGCATAGGCTTATAAAGATTGGCATGGTTGAAAATGATAAGTTGTGTGTCTATTTATTGACTGTCTGGTCACAGACTTGACCTACTTTGTTTACTCTTACTGTATCTTCACAAGAATACAATGTTTATTTTGTATTGTGTTTCACCGAGGTATCCTATAGCATCATGACTCCATGATAAGGTGACAGTTTCTCACTTTGCAATTATCATTTAATTTGTGCATTCATGGGAACAGCTGTCCTAATTGTTTTCTTTGCCTACAAATTGATCTATTATGTTTTGCTTTAAGTGAAATGGAGGTTTTAAAACAGTAAGGTAATGTGTTATTAGCTTGTGTAATGATTTGCTTTCCTCTATATGCTGTTATGTGATCAGTGAAGTTCATCAAAATGCTTTATTAAAAGTAATACTCTGATATCTGATCATTTACTTATAATTTAAATCTGGAGCAAACACCATTAGCTTTCTAGGAACAATAGCCCTCTCCTAGTGAGGGTTAGGAGTAAGAATAGGTCCTGATGAATCACCACTATATTTGCAAGACTTGCTTAGGCGAGAAACATGTTGACTATGACCATTAGTTCCGTAGTGTAGGAAATACCCACACACAGTTCCTTCACACATACACCATTAATTGGAGCACTAGACAAACATTTACCTTTCTTGTAGGGAACCAGGCAATTATACTCTGTGGTTTTCGCTTCTTGTATGTTTAATCTTGGCCTAGGTGTCAGGTTACAGTAAAGCTAAGTCTCTTTGGCACTCATAGCCAATTTTAACATTTTTTGTTCAAGCCCCTCACACATCTCCTTGCTTAAAAAGATCTCTGCAAAGAGCCCTTGATCGGGGCCCATCAGCAATTGCAGTGCTGGCCTGACGAGGATCATGGCCTGATGATGAAGCATGTCACCTAACGGTGAGTGAGTGAGTGAGGGCTATTGTTCCTAGACAGCCAATGGTTGTGGGGACTGAGAAGATCCCCACCCTAATAGGTAGAGAGGAGGCTTTCTCTCTTGGAACAATGCTTTGTTTTGGTAGAAAACACCATTAGTGCATTGACTTACATTTTGAGAGAAAAAGTAAAACAGCCTGTCACACTGCTCAGAATGCAGTCAGTAACTACTGATGTTGACAGCAATCTGAGTAGTGATCTGAGAGTCACCTCAACCCTATAACTTCAAGGTAAGAAGATGTGGAGGTAAGAGTAGGAATTCTAAACATTTCTATATGCACCTACCATAATGATATGGGGAAAGTCGATATGTACTTGTGAGAATGTGAGAAAGCCACTGGCAGGATAGGAGTGGCAGATAAATGTAAGTGTTAGTGTCGTTAGAAGGAGCGTCCCCAGTACCCACAAACAGCTATTCACAAACAGATGAAGTAATAAGCATCACAAAAGGTGTTTTTGCTTGCTTATGAACAGCTAGAGTATTGTGGAAGCTTGTTTGGAGTACATTAAGATTATATTTGTATGCCAGTCTTAGCCAAATTGCTCATACTGGTGTCAGAAGTGGGACTGACGCATACTGAAGGAGGCAAGGAAAATTCCTGTATTTGATTGGCTCCCCGTTTTCTGGGGAAGAAGGTTGAACCCTTATATTCCCCTGTGCACAATAGTTATCCCTACTGAGTGATATCAGATGCTTACAATCTTTGGGTATTTTCAAAGGGGTTGACAATCATTAAAGCTATTACCCAACAATGTAAATAAATCCTTATTAGATGAGTGAGAACCACAGCAAATGTTAACTTCTCAGACTTTCTTTTAGCAGTGTATGTAAGAAGAAAATGAACTAAAGTACGATTGTATTTTATAAATTGGGCTTTATACTAACATTTACACAGAAGGCTTTCTGCTGTTGCCTGGCACTCTTTTTTTAGGCAGTATGCATGCAGAGGGCTCCGAAACAAGAAGAAACACTGTGATTTTGAAAGGACTATGTAAATAGACCCTTCACATTCTTTCAAGAAAGGCATCTTACTTATTGGGTTACACATTGTGAGCTGGGAAAAGTGAATATGAACAGCCACTAAACAATGCAGGTGACACACTCCAGAGGACAGCTGTATTTTCTGCCGTTCACAGCATTTATTGAGGAGTGAGATGACATGGGTTTGGGAAGGCTTAGTATGCAGAGTGTTGCAGAGTTTAACTTGGCTGCAAGTCTTAGGGTGGTTAGGAAGCCCTTATTCAGATGGTGGGGGCAATTGGGTTTCAGGAATCTAGGATCAGTGCTTTAAATTGGCAAGTACTGTCAGGCAAACAGTATCTGCATTTCTTTTAGTTGAAGGGAAGAGATCTAGCACTTCTCAGTAGCAAATAGGTACTCTGAGAAAGTGAATACTTGCAATCCTATTTTTTTTATTTCAAACACTGGCTGGGGCTCATCTCTGGGTCAATCTAAGACTAAGTGTGGCAATGTGTGGACACTCCCCCATATTATGACACTTCATTCTCACTAGAACAGAATTTCAATCCTCTTCAACTCAAACAAAGTTGGATAACTGCAAGATGTTCTGCCTTAATGTTCTTGAAATAGAGTTTTTGATCCAGGCTCACCAACATCATCACAATATTGGCTGTAGTTGGTAGAGTCACTATGATCAGGGTGCCTGTTTCTCCTTTGATGGCCACTGAAAGTAGTTTCTGTCTGGTGTACAGTAGAGGAGCTAAAATTTGCCTGATCCGCCCATCACAGACTCTTAGGAAAAAGGACTAGCAGAATTGTATTTACTCCTCGATTTTAAGATTTTTGCAATGCACTGGACACAGCTAGCATGTCACCTGCAAGTGCTTTATGAAGAAGTAAGTTAGTTGTACATGAAACAATGTTTTGTGAGTAATGTACAAATAAAATACCTTTGTATGCTGAAAAGATGGTGAGGACCTGATTATGTAAAACCAAATGAGGGACACTTTGAGACCTCTGGCTCACAAACATCGGGACCCATATTGAGCATGTCAGTGGTTTGGTAATAGGCTAGTAATCATATTAGTGAATCAAGGAAGTCATTAAACATTTCATGTAATTCATGAGAATGGCACAACATCTTGTTTTGAAGTAGTGCGTTCAGATCTTAAATGTTCTTTCACTAGGTTGAAAGTTTTAAATGGTCAGGAGAGCAGGAGATTCTGCTATGGCACTTAAATATAGTAACAAATGTAACACGCACTGTGAATGGAAGGATATATGGGATACTCTTGTATGACTATTCACAACTGATTTGGGCTGTTTTGCTAATCACTACAGCAATCTGAGTTGCACAGATTTGCACAGTCATAAACAACTGCACACCTTATGTTCGTTCGCTGCCATTTCTAGAAGGCATAATGTGCACACTGGGCCCTTTCTTTGAGTGTCAATATCTATGGACTTGTGCAATAAAGTTTCTAACATTAGGGAACGTGACATTTGCCCCCCCCTTCTTCAGATGGCCCAAGGTAGGGAACCTAACGTCGATGCTTGTAGAAGTATTCTAGCACTCCTTTGGCGCATATTGCTGCCCTATGTACCTGTCTTATGTATGGTATTGCCCCAGAATTCCTCCACTGTGCCAATAAAACTGAGTTTTAATTGACTTGAAATGTATACACTGCATTGTCACAGGACTATCCAAAGCACTCACACAAAAGAACCATTCAATATAGATAAGCGCCGCTAGGTACTGTCCCTTCTTACAAGAAGCCGATGTTAGTTGGCTCCTCTCTTCCTTATAGTTAGCTAATCTATCGAACTTCTTCCCAGCAAAGACTAGAAATATACAAAACTACCTGGAATTCACGAAGGCATTTAAAACCTACTACCAGGCAATTTTTCAGCATATCTAACCTAGAACCAGAACCAAACTCCCACACAGGGTTGGCAGGCTTGACCACTGAGCACACACACACAGGAACACTCCCTCCCATTCACTCTACACCTAAGCAGAACAACACAGTCCAGTGACATGATAGAGCAAGGTACTGCTCATCATGCCCGACTCAAAACATTTTTTTACCTTTATCTTTATTCAATTATTTTTAAAAGACCCATAAGAGTATCACAGAAAAGATACAGATTTACCTAAAAATAGAAACCAGATTCATAAATAACACGTCTTCATTTAAGAAATATATGCATGTAAAATGCAATATATTAAAAACAAGTAAGTTAGACACTACAGACTATTGGTTTAAAAGCACACACTTTTTAAAAGGTATTTGCTAAAAATTCATAGTATTGTGCCAATACAGGGCACATTTTAAAAATGCCCCTAGAGCATAACAAACAGCCAGCTTAGTCAGCATTCGAAGGTCATAAAAAGCTGGTTTGCATTGGCGGAAACCACGTGATCCAAGAATGGACAGCAAATGCCAACATTGGAAGGGTTCATAGTAGCTGTAAAAAAAAGTATAGTTCTCAATTACTGCAGAGGCTTATTATCACATGGACAACTCAGTATAGAACTCGGATCAAATTGGCCTGCTAGAAAGCAAAGATGGGTTCTGATCGAGCCTATTCAGAATTTGGTTAAAATTATGTTTCCAATGGATTCAGACCCATCATTTATTTTTGTAACTAGATAGTCTCTTAAGATCGGTTTGCCCATGGCTATAGTCTCTCTTGCATCTGATACGCACTTAACAAATAGTTCCTTAACTTTTGCACGCTCACCCTTGCGCACCATATGAGGGGAATAATACAAATCAGGCCTGCCAAGCAATTCTGTGATTATCCTAACATAGCCTAACCATGGGATTTTTTGGCCATGCTCACAGTTTAAACAATCTGAGAACACATCACAATTGAAGGCCGTATGCTGGTTACTCCAAACCACCATCCATAAGAGAAGCGGGCAAGTTTATTATTATCTTATACATAAGCTAAATTCCTTTCCTCATTGACAAAAAAGACCTAGCACCCTCCTACAGAAGCGATTCTCCTTCTGCTTCAGTTTCGAGCCCCATAGCAGCCCCATATGGCAGAACCAGGAGGCCCTTTAATTTGTATACTGTAGGCAGGGGCAGAATAGGTTTACATCCAACACTAGCGGCAAGCATGACCAATACCCAACATGATTGGTTAAATAGCAAGCAAGAGTTTGAGAGGAAAAGTAACCACCAGTTCAGTGAGTCAAAAGTATTCCCCAACTAGGGAAACTCACTGACCCTTGCAATGTTTTTACCCTTAATAGGGATTGGTCTGATTTTGCAGGTTTGTCTTCAACACACCATATAGTGAATCTTGGCAATGTTAATATCTAAGTCTAGATAGTCCATAAATTTAGCAAAGCCATTGATGAGCCCCTAAGGCTATTAGGTGTGTGAGAGAGCAGAACTGAGACATCAACATAAAGAAGGGCTGGGATAAATACGGATCTCACCTGTTGCATATCCTTCCAATTGCAAAACAGAAATTAATTCAGACCATTAATATATCAAAGAAATAAAGTGGGGGCCAGGACACAGCCTTGTTAGACTCCCTGAGACAATCCAAAGGGTTCAGTGCATTCTCTCCTCATGCCATAGCTAAAGAGGCATTGTCCCCGAGTGTAAAGCCTGTATGGTGGTCCTCTATAGCAGCTTTCAGTCACCCCTCCCAAATGAGAAAACCGTTCCATTTTCTTAAAGATTAAAACACAATCTATAGTTGAGCCTTGGCCCGAGCCAACAAAAGTCAGAGGCTGGTTATGGGATTTCCTACAATATCCACCACACTCAACAGGCCTGAGTTACATAGAGCCTTGTCCAACCTCGAACCCCTATAGTTAGATGATTTAGTGAATATGAATATTGATATATCACTTAGCAAAAAAGGGTCAGACACTATGGAGGTGGAGCCCAGTTTAGCATTAAACTCTCTGTCCAATATCACATAGACATTTTTAAGAGGACTAAAAGACCAAGATTTCAAGATGAGCAGTACCTGGAACAGTGCATGTATCTGACAGCTTAAATATTTTTTTATCTTTATTTAAAGTTTTTTATAAACATGAAAGGTAACAAAAAAACAAACAATGAATAGCATTAGCATGATCACAATAGATCAATCATAGTACATGAGATTCATCGAAAAGAGAGAAATGAAGGATTACAATAATAGAAGTGGGAGGGAAAACAGTAAGAGGATTGTAAAGGAGAGGAGAAACATGACAAAGTGGGGTATAAAAGGTACAGCAGGGGGCCCAAGCATGTACCGAGAGGCAGGGTCACATGGAGTTATGGATGAGAAGATTCCTCATTGTCATCAATTACAGGTGCGGGAGCTTGTGATAGGAGGTTCTAAGCGACTGCCATATATCTTTAGGTCATGAAGATGGAGGTTGGAGGGAATCATAGAGGAATAGGTCAGGTCCTGCAGCCAAGAAGCCGCTGTAATGCATGTTATATTGTCCCAAAAAGGGAAATCTGTTCTTTGGCCAACAGTATCTCTAGAGCAGCAAATCTTCGTGTACTCGCAAGCAGGGGCTTAACAAACCCTAACAGGGCAAGCATGATATCAGGTATAAGTTCCTGTTCTATCATACGAGACAGTATAGAGTGAACGTCCTCCCAGAATGTAGAAGTAGCATCACAGTTTCAGGCTAGGTGAACAAACTCAGCATGCTCCGCAGCGCATTTGGGGCAGCAATGTGCTCGAGTTGGGTCTAGTTTAGCAAAGGCACAGGGAGTAGTGTAAGCACAATGCAGATATTTATGATGCAATAGCTTGTGGCGGTGATTATTTGAAATCAGCTTAATTTGTGCACAGCAGTAGCATCATGTTTCATCGGAGGGAACGTCCAGAGTCTCTTTCTCGGGTGGCCCTTGACTTTTCTGTCCCGCTATATCTCAAGTGGAGAGAGGTGTGGTACACTCAAGATATTAGATGGGTGCATTCGGGAGCAATAATAATTAAGGAAAGAGGGGGGAATTCCCTTGGTTCTTCAGGGTACATAGGCAGAGTAGCGGGCAGTGTGCAGGGTGCTGTGTAACTGATGCAATATAAACTGGTCCATATTGGAGGTGTCACGCCTCTCCATCATATCTGGGACGAAGCACACAGTGGAGTCGACAGACATGTCACTAATGGTATGGAGCAGATGTGTCATGATTGTTCGCTGAGTTAATAGCTCACAAGTGAGCAGCAACCACGGATTACTGGAGAGGGGGATATGCGAAGAATATGGGGTATCATAGCCCAAGTAGCAGAATAGCTTGGTCCAGGCCCAACATTCTGTGGGGAGTGTCTGGATGTCTGCTGGATTTTTAGGTAAGCCTTGAGGCAATAAGATAGGAAGGGTTGAAGGAGAGGCTTGTGATTGCTCCGGCTTAAGATATTGAATCCTAATGTCTAGGTGATACCAGAAGTATGCAAAATGTACCTGGGCAACTAAATAGTAGAGGTAGAGGTCAGGAACATGAAAGCCACCTCGATCAAACGGGAGCGTCAACATGATCCAGCATATACCAGGCCAGCGACCCGTCCACACAGGATGTCAAAAAAGTGTCTAGTTAGGACGATAGGAATAGTTAAAATCAAGTATAAAAAACGAGGAAGGGCTACCATTTTAATTATGGCCACCAACCCAGCTAAGGATACAGGCTTGGTGATCCACTGCTTGATTTGAGCTGAAAGCTTCTTAACTGCCAGGCCGTATTTGCGCTGAATCACTTCAGCGCTGTCTCTGTGTAGATGTACGCCAAGGTATTTGGTGGATTCTTCACACCAAAGTAGAGGGTAGTCCAATGTGCAGGGGGCTGTAGCTGTGGTGAGCGGGAAGAGCTCTGATTTGCTCCAATAAATGGATAAACCAGAAAAAACTCCAAAGCAAATCACTTCTTCAATCAATGTGGGCGAGATTGTATGCAGAGTCCTGGACAAATAACTGTATGTCATCTGCATAAAGCGGGGCCAGCAGAGGGCCATGAAGGAAACTGAGACCCCGGTGAAGATGACGCTTCTGCAGATGACGTCCCGAAGGATTCATGCACATAATAAATAGTAGGGGGGGAAAGGGGGCAGCCCTACCGGGTGGCACGGGTCAATAAAAATGGTTCTGAGAGGGTGCCATTAACCTGGAGGCACACCAAGGGGATTGTGTACAACAATGTAATTAAGTCTCTGAAGCCCCATGGGATTCCCAATGATATTAAGGTGTGTAAAAAGGGCCACTCTAGGGAATCAAACTCCTTTTCTGCTTCCAATAACACAGCGGACGCTGGGAGCTCCGGGTCCATTTGGTTGATGACTGCAAGTAACATGCACAGACTAATTGAGGTAGAACAGTGAGGAAGAAACCCAGATTGCATGGGGGCAATTATGGGGTCCAGCAAACACCTTCGCTAATATCTTATTACCATAATTTAACAGGGACGGGGGCCTGTATGATGTCCATAAATGAGGAGGCTTTCCGGATTTGAGGAGAAGTGAAATTACTGCTTCTCGCATAGTAGGAGGGAGGACACCATGCTCAAGGGACTTGGCGTAGACCTCCAACATGTGTGAGACCGGGGCATCTTTAAATGCATAATAGAAGTCACCAGTAAAGCCATTTAGCCCAGGGGCTGTAGAGCCATTTAGGGCATAAATGGCCTGGGAGATCTCTTCGCAGATGATGGGGGAGGCGAAAAATTGCTGATGGCCTTCGTTGAGCCATACCATTGCGATCTCCATTAGGTAGTCTGCAAGGGCGTCAGTGGTCACAGTGGTGCATGATATGTAAATAGACTTATAGTATGAAATCGATCCATGTGAGTCAAGAGGCCATGGAAGAACTTGGGTGAATCCGTATTGGGCACATTTTTGTTAACAAGTAGGAGCAATGTGCCAGCTAGACATCCGTATAAGAGTAGATATCGCCCCACTGGATCTGACAGAGATTCTTGACACAAAAAGGAGATGCTTCTGTGAATATGTGTGCAGACTCCCTGAGAGTAGAAGCTATAATGTGTAAAGAAACAATTCCCACTCTGCTGTGTACCAAAAGTGAAATTAGTGCAAGGCGCAAGACGTGTCTCCTGCAAAAAGGCTAGTTTAATGCCATGCCTGCTCAAGTAGAAAAGAACCTGCTTCCCTTTCCTAGTATTTTTAAGACCTCTAATGGTCCATGTGTCGCAGGGGACATCAATAGCATAATAGCTGGGCATTTGAGGTGCCATATAGGAAAAGGTGAATGTATGATGTTAGGACAGTATAGAGTGAAAGTCCTCCCAGAATGTGAGTTGTCGTGGAGAAAAGAATACATAAGTTTATCAAGTACAAATATAACAAGGTCAAACAGTCCCCAACCCCCCAACCACACCAGAGGGAGCAGCCCTCGGTGAAATCCCATGTAACCCAACCTGACCATAAAACCAACAAACTGGTGTACACCGTGGGGATGTAGCAACACTAATTACGAGGAGAAACATTGCCATATTATTATAAAATAGTAATGTAGATATATATAAGACCTGCCAGTAACAAATAAAATGCAGGGGACATCGAATAAGTACGTCTTTTCTCGTCAGCCAGTAGAGGAAATTAGAGGTTTAGTCATCAGGAGCAGCAAACTCTAAACAGAGGGGCACTCTGTGAGTCTAATTGCGAGGGGTTCAGAGAGTCACCGGAGGAGTGCCGTCCGGATGTAGCCTGCCCCAGTTTATGTTGTTTGCATAACAGTGCAGCATCTGCAGAGGTACTGAAAATATGATGCTTGCTATATTCAGTTCAATTCATATGCTTGCCGGATATAACATACCGTACAGCAGGCCAGATTTATGTAACAACTGCTTAACATCAGCACACTTGTGTCGCACCTCCTGGACCACAGGGATCAAGTCCCAGAAGAGTGACAAGGTCAATCCCTGATAATGCAGCGGACCCTTGTCTCGTGCTCGAAGGAGCACAGCATCCTGATCTCAAAAATTGAGCAGCCTGACAATTATTGTGCATGGAAGGGCACACGGGACCAGGAGCAGGCCAAGAGGCCAATGAGCCCTCTCCACGACAAAAGTATTGGCGAGGGAGCCAAACAGGTCAACAAGCAATTTTTCAACAAAGGTGTACAAGTGCCCGGGGTTGTCCGTCTCAGCCACCCCAATGATGCGAATATTGCTTGGTGAAGGTGGTGTTTCTGTCCTCAATATCCAATACCCTATGTTCAGTGCCATTCAATCTGTTGGAGTACCCGTCTAATCGTTCATGCATGCTACCTAGGTGCGTGGTGAAGATATCAAAGTGTGAGTCTATGGATCTGAAGCCCTCCTTCAGCTCAGCCAATATAGTCACAGTGCCCTCCAGTTGGGAGGCAGTTGGGAGGCAGAGGTGGCACCATTAGCAGGGTTGAGGTCTTGGAATCCTGCGACCACTGTCTCCTGGGGGTCCTGGTGGAGTCAAAAGACAACTGCCTCTCTTTGGGGTCCCCGCGGTCCATTGTATGGCAATAATTGAAACCCGAGTGGTATATAAACGGAGCAGTCTGCAACTGCAGCAATAAGGGGGCAACTTTGTGTTAGGCCCTGAGTGCGGCTGGCTGGAGCCTAGTAGTGAAGTCCATGGTATAAGGCCCAAGGCCATACAATGTAGGGAGTGTTCCAGGAGGGCAATAATGCAAACTCGTTTGGTGCTGACGAGCGGCGGCTCCTAGACATTAAAGAACAAGTAATAGAATTGGCACTTGCATATGTGCTGCAGAGTATACTGATTCGATAAGATCACCGGCCACTCAACACATTTTTCAAAGTCACCCAGGCCCGAGGGTCTCTTCTGTGTGTAGGTTGTGAGAAAGTGATCAGCCAGGACGAGAGAGGCTTCTCACCGAAGGCAGCAGGCCGCACATGTGGCAGGGGAGACGCAACTTCCTCCGCGTGTCCCTGCTGCCCAATAGGAGCTGTAGGTATGAGGCCCACTAATGACAGATAGCAAAGCCCCAGGAGAGTTGCATGAGAGGGGGTCCAAGGGATCCGGGGCGCTGCCCGCAGCAAGCTCAGTGCAGCAGGGGGGGGTGATCTATGTGGGCCTGCACATCATGGCCCCGTCCTCAGGCTTGTTTGTGGTCCCTGTCACCACGGGGCCCCCAAGGAAAGCGTCAGGACGCAGCCGCCAGCAATGAACCCCTCATCCTCCACCATCACGCAGGCACAGCCCCAGCCTCAATGCAGGAAGGAATGCAGCATCAGGGTCCACGAAGGGAGAAGGATGGTGATGGCAGGCTGCGGATTTTACACAAGCTTCAAAGCCTGCACGACCATTTTGGTTGGTGGCTAGGTCACGACCCTTACAACCTAAATCATAAATAAAATTATAAAAGTTAATAAGGAAGAAATTAAACACAATGGGAAAAACAATCCACAGAATCTGAATCCCATTATGAATCAGGGCAATCAGAAGAATCTTTAAAAACTTGGAGATACAGATCATAACAGACAGACCTCCCCTTGCTCTCTGCCCAGGTGGGGATGGCTGGTATAGTAAATCTTACAAAGGCATCCCATGTAATATCCTCAAGGGCCCAGGAATCTTGCAGCATAACTATGTCAAACTGAGTAATAAAATCAAGCCAAGTAAGGTCATGCTGCTTGGCCCTAATGCCAGCAATGTTCCAACAAAAACGACTTAGGACAGAGCCTTGTTCTAAAACCAAGTCTGTAGTGGAGGGACTAACTATAGGTATCTTAACTACATCTATGGGCACTGTTAGATCCTCTGAGCAGCAATCTATATACTCCAGGTCTGCCATAGGGAGGAATCTATTTGAAGTAGGGGCAGATGATCTGAAAGGCTCTGAAACCGTTGTTGGAGGTCTCTGATGTCCTGGCTGCATTCCAGGTTGTACTTATAGAAAAACCTGATGGGAGGATATCAATACCAGCATTAAAAGAGTGCTTCCTGGCATTGCTTAAAATCAGGCAATGGGCCAAACTCGGGTACCTACAATTAATCACTATAAAATCCCCCTTCAGGTGCTTGGTAGTAGGGCTAACCCAACCAAACCTCCTTACAAATGAGATGTCATTGTATTCCCTGATGCTGAAATTGTAATATAGATCAACCAATGACAGACCTTATTTTTAAGTTGAATGGTGGACTCCTCTATAGAGGGGGGCAAGGATGGTACCCCAGTCATCAGGCAACATACAGACAGCATTCTAATTGGAGATTTAAACATGACTGGTTGAATCTATCAGGTTGGGCATAAACAACATCTTGACCAGGGGAATATTTGGCTCCTTTGGCCCCCCATGTATGCACCTCTCTCCTCTCAGAGGCACCGAGGTACAGGGAATCTGACGATCAGCAAATTCTGTATCCATTTGAGGTAAAGGTGTAATTGAGCTACAAACAATAGCAATAGGAAGCGTTGGGCCCATAACCCTCGCTGAACTAAGGGGGTCTATATGACCAGCATTGTGAAAGGACTTGTCGCTAGCATGTAACTTGGGTAATTCCAAATCAACATTTTCCAGGCTTCGCAACCTGTCCACAAATGGGGAGTCACAAACCGCGACAATAGACTTATTCTTATCCAAAATCTGGTCCCAGCCAAAGTTTATATCTTTATTTGTAGATTGTTGAGACTGGTCATGCTGCTAGGTAACGACCATAGGGTTTTTGTCTGGTTTCCTTTGTACACGAGCTTGGAGATTACCAACACACTGGGGCTGTCACTTCCTCTCAGCAGAAGGCACACAATTACTAACATGTGAGATAACAGAATCAGTGCAGACTTCTCCGGGTGGAAAATTAACTTGAAGCTCAGGTTTGTTAGGTAAAGGGCTGCATGGAGTTAAGGAGTCACTAATCCCTCGACATGGGTGGTACCTGACTAGCCCAATGTAAGGCAGTTTATGCCCTCCCCTATGTCTAGAGATACGTATCTCCCTACAAGATCTATCTCTTTGGTGAGCATGTTTTTCCAGGCTGAGCTCTAGACAGATTTTAAGGTTATTTTTCGCAAAGATTGGCTGGAATCCAGCAACAGTTATCAAGTATCAGAAATGGGGTGCCCTGAGAAACCCCCATCTGGTTGGGGGTCAGCACAGACTCATCATTTGTGAAGACTGGGCTCAAGAGCCAAGAAGGGTGGCCCACTCGGCCTCTTCTGCCTGTTGATGGGCAAAGCGGGGTCCGCTCTTGGCCCAGTCTTTGCCTGTGCATGTGCCCAGGCACGTCCCAAGCCATGGATAGAGCGAGGTGTTTAAGGGCTGAGTGAGAGCTGCTGGGGGACACAGACCGAACCCAGTGACAAAGTCAACAAAGTCGGCATCCTGCACTGTAAGTAGAACAAGACGCTTAAGAGGGCTGGATGTATGCGTGGCCCTCCTCCTGGGCAGAGTGAGAGCTGCTGAGGGATATAGTCCCACCCCAGCAGCAAAGTCGGCATCCTGCACTGCGGGTACAGAAAGGCGCTTAAGAGTGCAGTATTTCAGCGAGCCCCCCTCCTGTGCTGAGTGAGGGCTCCTCGGTGCCGTAGTCCCACCCCAGGGGCAAAGTCAGCAAAGTTGGAGCCTTGCACCGCAGGTAGGGCAAGGCGCTTAAGAGCACAGGATGTCAGCGTGCCCCTCATCCTGTGCTGAATGAGACCTGCTTAGGGACGTCAGTGGCAAAATCAACAAAGTCGGCATCCTGCCAAAACACTTTCCAAACAAGGCACACTTGGAACACACACTCATAACAATGCCATGTAGATTATATTTTTTAACTCTCCTTCCTCTTTTCTCCATTACACACTCACGCACAGATACAAGTAACAATATAAGAGCATTATTCTGGTCATCACAAATGTAACAAAATAACTTCCAATGCAGGCTACACTAAAAAGCCAGACACTTCCAACAAACCGCAAACAGTGGAGTTGCATCCCGCGCGTTCACTGAAAGAACTTGGGGTCCTCCTGTGCCACAGAGGCTGCAGGACCCCTTTGCACGTCACACTCACCCATACTGGTCTGAGACAACATATTGTAGTTACAACTGACTATAATTTACAACGTACTCAGAACAGGAAAGCAACATTCTGTTTGCGTACTTAGGACAAATGTCAGTGCACGAATAATTGCTATTTTCCCACGTCACTGGGCAGGGAGATACCTATGGGTAGCACTTTTGTTTCCACTGCGGCAGAGAGTTAAAGTCTGTGTTCATCCCAATGAGCTCTCACCCACGGTCCCAAATGTAAGAGTAGCATGTCCGCATCCACTGAAACACCACCCGCATCTAGCGAGGACTATGAGCAGCTATGTGAAGGTAGCCTCAGATCAAATGCTATCTGTAGTACCAATAGTGCTGAGACATCACCATTCAAAACATTTGGTGCTGCTTTTTTTTTTAGCAAAAACCATAAAGAAATTAGGGCCAGATGTAGCAAAATGCTAATTTGCGACTTGCAAATTGCGAGTCCCTGCGACTCGCAATTTGCAACTCGCAAATTGGTATGCAGTACGGTGTCTCAGACACCGTCTGCGACTCGCTATGGGGTCGCAATGACCCACCTCATTAATATTCATGAGGTGGGTCGCTAATTGCGGCCCCATAGCGAGTCTAGGCACTCGCAAACATGGAGGCCTGCTGTCATCACCAGACCTCCATGTTCGTGACTGCTTTCAATAAAGCAGTTTTTTTTTTTAAGTGTAGCCCGTTTTCCTTAAAGGAAAACGAGCTGCACTTAAAAAAAAAAACCGAAACCTTTAGTTTCGGGTTTTTTTCAGGGCAGGTAGTGGTCCCTTGGACCACTACCTACCCTGAAAAAATATTTGTGGGTCCATTCACAAAGTGGAAGGGGTCCCATGGGGACCCCTTCCAATTTGCGAGTGGGTTACCATACACTTGAAGTGGATGGTAACTGCGACACCATTTGCGACCGCATATGCGGTCGCAAATGGTATTGCATACCACTGAGAATCGCAAATAGGAAGGGAACACCCCTTCCTATTTGCGATTCTGAAATGCATATTGCGAGTCGGTACCGACTCGCAATATGCATTTCTGCATTGGGAAACGCGAATAGCGAGTCGCAAACGGCAATTTTTGCCGTTTGCGACTCGCTATTTGTTTCCTGCATCTGGCCCTAAATTCCAACTTTTAAATATTTTCCATTTTCCAGCAGGACTTAGGCCTTGACTATGAGCACCTCCTTGTTTGTGCATTATTTATCTCACTTGGTAAATAACAATACCATGGGGGTGCTTACTACACCAAAACCTCATGGCCCAGTATTTTTCAGGCCTTTTCCCTCCGTTCATATCAGCAGTTGATCTGCCGATATTTGCTTGCAAAAACTCCAAAGGGTCAGAAAAATCCAATTTATTTGTAATTGCAGAGCTCAATTTGTAAAACAATAACCCCATGGGCCCAAAATGTTGAACAGAACCCTATGGCTGGCGTAATTGAAGGCCAGTGTGCCCAATACCGAGGATGCATAGACTTGATTCTATCTCTTGTCTCTATTACCAACCGCCAGACACTCACTGACTCTTAACATCACTCTTAAACGTTTTTTTTCATCCCTGCCTTCTTCTTTGTCACTGTTCTTCCGTTTGTCTTGTCCTCTCTCTTTTATCCTTCTTTCTCTGTTTTGTTCTGGATGAAAGTCTGATGAGTGACGGTCTCTTAAATGAGTGCCGGTGGACCCCACCTTCAACCATCGGCCCAAATTAGACACGGTTGTGACACCCATACAGTGACTGCCTGAAAGACGAGACTGACATTTGCATACTACCAGATGTTGCTTGTGTCCTAATACAAAGGAGATATCCCTTAATAAAGTTAATACAAGGGGCTTTAGGGTGGATGAACTCGCATAAGAAATGTGGTCATAACCTAGCTCTGGCTGCCATCTTTGCCTCTCATTAGGGTTTGGTGTTGTAGGAAGGTAGCCTCTTTCTAGCCTTGTTACCCCCACTTTTGGCCTGTTTGTAGGTATATGTCAGGGTGTTTTTACTGTCTCACTGGGATCCTGCTAGCCAGGGCCCAGTGCTCATAGTGACAACCCTATGTTGTCAGTGTGTTTGATATGTGTCACTGGGATCCTGCTAGCCAGGACCCCAGTGCTCATAAGTTTGTGGCCTATATGTGTTCCCTGTATGGTGCTAAATGTATCACTGAGGCTCTGCTAACCAGAACCTCAGTGTTTATGCTCTCTCTGCTTTATAAAATTGTCACTGCAGGCTAGTGACTAATTTTACCAATTCTCATTGGCATACTGGTACACCCATATCATTCCCTTGTATATGGTACCTAGGTACCCAGAGTATTGGGGTTCCAGGAGATCCCTATGGGCTGCAGCATTTTTTTTGCCACCCATAGGGAGCTCAGGCAATTCTTACACAGGCCTGCCACTGCAGCCTGAGTGAAATAACGTCCATGTTATTTCACAGCCGTTTTTCACTGCACATAAGTAACTTATAAGTCACCTATATGTCTAACCCTCACTTGGTGAAGGTTAGGTGCCAAGTTACTTAGTGTGTGGGCACCATGGCACTAGCCAAGGTGCCCCCACATTGTTCAGGGCAAATTCCCCGAACTTTGTGAGTGCGGACACCATTACACGCGTGCACTATACATATGTCACTACCTATGTATAGCGTCACAATGGTAACTCCGAACATGGCCATGTAACATGTCTAAGATCATGGAATTGTCACCCCAATACCATTCTGGTATTGGGGAGAGAATTCCATGATCCCCCGGGTCTCTAGTACTGCCAAACTGCCTTTCCGGGGTTTCCACTGCAGCTGCTGCTGCTGCCAACCCCTCAAACAGGATTCTGCCCTGCAGGCGTCTGGGCAGCCCCGGCCCAGGAAGGCAGAAGAAAGGATTTCCTCTGAGAGAGGGTGTTACACCTTCTCCCTTTGGAAATAGGTGTGAAGGGTTGGGGAGGAGTAGCCTCCCCCAGCCTCTGGAAATGCTTTGATGGGCACAGATGGTGCCCATCTCTGCATAAGCCAGTCTACACCGGTTCAGGGATCCCCCAGCCCTGCTCTGGCATGAAAATGGACAAAGGAAAGGGGAGTGACCACTCCCCTGACCAGTACCTCCCAGGGGAGGTGCCCAGAGCTCCTCCAGTGTGTCCCAGACCTCTGCCATCTTGGATTCAGAAGTGTTGGGGGCGCACTGGACTGCTCTGAGTGGCCAGTGCCAGCAGGTGACGTCAGTGACCCCTCTGATAGGTTCTTACCTCTCTTGGTAGCCAAACCTCCTTTTTTGGCAGCCAAACCTCCTTTTCTGGCTATTTAGGGTCTCTCCTCTGGGGTATTCTTCAGATAATGAATGCAAGAGCTCACCAGAGTTCCTCTGCACTTCCCTCTTCGACTTCTGCAAAGGATCGACCGCTCACTGCTCCAGGACGCCTGCAAAACCACAACAAAGTAGCTCGACGACTACCAGCAACATTGTAGCGCCTCATCCTGCCGGCTTTCTCGACTGTTTCCTGGTGGTGCATGTTCTGAGGGCTGTCTGCCTTCACCCTGCACTGGAAGCCAAGAAGAAATCTCCGTGGGTCGACGGAATCTTCCCCCTGCTAACGCAGGCACCAAAAGACTGCATCACCGGTCCTCCGGATCCCCTCTCATCCTGATGAGCGTGGTCCTGGAACACAGGAGCTAGATCCAAGTGACCCCCACAGTCCAGTGATCCTTCAGTCCAAGTTTGGTGGAGGTAAGATCCTTGCCTCCCCAGGCTAGACTGCAAACCTGTGTACTGTGTGATTTGCAGCTGCTCCGGCTTCTGTGCACTTCTCCAAGGATTCCTTTGTGCACAGCCTAGCTTGGGTCCCCAGCACTCCGTCCTGCAGTGCTCAACCCTCTGAGTTAGACTCCGACGTCGTGGGACCCTCCTTTTGTGACTCCGGTTACACCAGTCTTCTAAGTGCCTGCTCCGGTACTTCTGCGGGTGCTGCCTGCTTCTGCGGGGGCACTCTGAGTTGCTGAGCGCCTCCTCTGTCTCCTCCTCCAAGGGGCGACATCCTGGTCCTTCCTGGTCCCCGCCAGCACCCAAAAACCTCTATCACGACCCTTGCAGCTAGCAAGGCTTGTTTGCAGTATTTCTGTGTGGAAACACTTTTGCAACATCCAGCACGCCGCGGGACATCTTCCATCCAAAAGAGAAGTTCCTAGCCCTTTTCGTTGTTGCAGAATATTTGGCTTCTTCCACCCGGAGGCAGCCCTATTGCACTTTCATGCGGGGTTCCCTGGGCTCATGCCCCCCCCCGGACACTATTGCGACTCTTGGACTTGGTCCCCTTGCCTTGCAGGTCCTCACGTCCAGGAATCCGTCTTCAGTGTTTTGCTGGTGCTTGTGGTTCTTGCAGAATCCCCCTATCACGACTATTGTGTCTTTCTGGGGTAGTAGGGTACCTTTACTCCTACTTTCTAGGGTCTTGGGGTGGGGTATTTTGGACACCCTTACTGTTTTCCTATAGTCCCAGCGACCCTCTACAAGCTCCCATAGGTTTTGGGTCCATTCGTGATTCGCATTCCACTTTTGGAGTAGATGGTTTGTGTTGCTCCTTGACCTATGTTCACCTATTGCATCCTATTGTGATTCTACATTGTTTGCACTACTTTTCTTACTGTTACTTACCTGTTTTGGGTTTGTGTACATATAACTTGTGTATATTACTTACCTTCTAAGTGAGGGTATTCTCTGAGATACTTTTGGCATATTGTCATAAAAATAAAGTACCTTTATTTTTAGTAACTCTGAGTATTGTGTTTTCTTGTGATATTGTGCTATATGATATAAGTGGCATAGTAGGAGCTTTGCATGTCTCCTAGTTCAGCCTAAGCTGCTTTGCCATAGCTACCTTCTATCAGCCTAAGCTGCTAGAAACACCTATATTCTACTAATAAGGGATAACTGGACCTGGTACAGAGTGTAAGTACCACAAGGTATCCACTATAAGCCAGGCCAGCCTCCTACAGGTGTACATTCAGTCCAGTTACCATATTCCAGAAAGTGCATGGGGTAACCACACAGGCAATAATTAACACAAAAACATATATTATGGGCCTCATGACAGCATCTGCTCTCCCATTTTCCCACCTTGTAATAAAAAACAGATGTTGCAATGCATGTAGCAAGTCACGTACAGGTCACTCTGACATCTCAAGTCATGTGTAGTAATAGCTGTTTCAACCTGGCACTTTCAGCTAATTCTTAGGACTTTCAGTTATTTAGAAATAATCGTATTTGATAAAATGTACAGAGCTCATCAAAATATGTTTTCATTTTCTTACTGTGCACTTGACAATTTACTGTGTTGATCTAAGAATTTGTGTTGGTCAAATTGATGCAAATTCATGCTAACTCAAATACAATCCTGCTCCGTATGGGATGCTGTCTCTTTCTCACACCTGGCATGACCGGCTTGCTTCCTTACTGCATGGCATTTAACCAAGACATTGAATGGAGCTGAGCAAGGAAGGAGGGGATGTATTTTACCTCTCTTCTAGCAGTTCTAAGAACTTCTTGGCAGTTGTAAACAATTACAAAAAAGACCAACAGCTCTACAATAGTGCACTATTACGAATTTTGACTGTAACTGTGGTATCTTTTATGCCGTGCCAGCATAAATTAAGATTAAGAACTGCAGTGTAAAGGATAGAACAACATGGTGCACTATGGGAAATGTAGTTAGTGATTATCAAGTCACATTGGTCACAAATTAAAAGCACTGGCTTTATGGACACCTGCAACTACTTACCTATGATTAAGGCATTCCAGCCGAAACGTGTCAGGAGGATTCTGTGGGAGCTGCTTTTTACACTGTGAATAAATGCTTGGATGTTCTCTGAACTGGTGCCTCAGCTTTCTGTGCTGTTTGATGTTAAACTGGATGCTTCGCCTAAGAGCTGAGGCTGCCCTGCAGGGTCGATGGCCCCCTACGAAGCCAGCTTGTGTTTGTGAATTCATTTGTTGGGGCATGACCCGCTTGCTTCCTTACTGGATGGCATTTAACCAAGACATTGAATGGAGGTGAGCAAGGGATGGAGGGGATGTATTTTACCTCTCTTCTAGCAGTTTTAAAAACCTCTTGGCAGCTGTAAACGATTACAAAAAAAGACAACAGCTCTACAATAGTGCACTATTACGAATTTTGACTGTAACTGTGGTATCTTTTATGCCATGCCAGCATAAATTAAGATTAAGTACTGCAGTGTAAAGTATAGAACAACATGGTGCACTATTGGAAATGTAGTTGGTGATTATCAAGTCACATGGGTCACAAGTTAAAAGCACTGGCTTTATGGACACCTGCAACTACTTACCTATGATCAAGGCATTCCAGCCGAAACGAGTCAGGAGGATTCAGTGGGAGCTGCTTTTGACACTGTGAATAAATGCTTGAATGTTCTGTGAACTGGTGCCTCAGCATTTGTGCTGTTTGATGTTAAACTGGATGCTCTGCCTAAGAGCTGAGTCTGCCCTGCAGGGTCGGTGACCACCTACGAAGCCAGCTTGTGTTTGTGAATATATATATATATATATATATATATATATATATATATATATATATATATATATATATATATATATATATATAACCTAATGGCGGTCACCAGTAGGTAGTAATAGTTAGGACCATGTTTCCATAGGAAAAGCATTTTTTGACTTGCCTATATCTTTGGCGTCGTTTGACGAATCTCCATTTGCAAGGGGTTACATGATAACCTGGCAAATAAATTTGAATTTGGCGGGTCACTGTTTGTGACCTCTATCAGTGACTACTGAAGGGTTGCATGGGTTACAAGGGACAACCAACCCTGTCTCCATGTTTGCATTCCCTAGTGAAAACCTTTTTTTTTTTAAAGAAAGAAATGTGTCCCCCTAAAAGGGGCAGCTGCTATATATATATATATATATATATATATATATATTATATATATATATATATATATATATATATATATATGTTACCTACTGGTGGTCAACAGTAGGTAGTAATAGTTAGGACCATGTTTCCATAGGAAAATCACTTATGACTTGGCACTCACACACCTTCTAACAGACCCACACAGACACTCATGCACCCACTCACACACCCACTCAGACCCCTACGCATCCACTCACAGACCCACTCAAACACTGATGCACCCACTCACAGACTCACTCACTTATGCACACCCTCACAGACCCACACACACCCACTCACACACCACTCAGACATTGATGCACCCACTTACAGACCCACTCAGACACTGGCGCATGCATTCAAATAACCATTCAGACCATCACACATCCACTCAGACTCTCACGCACCCACTCTCACACCAAGACAGACACTCTCACACCCAGAGACACATTCACACACGTATTCGCACACCCAGAGAGACAGACTCTTCAGCCGTGCATGGCAGGGTTGGGTGGTTATAGGGGGTTGGCCGCAGGTCCTGCGGCCAATCCCCCAGTGCACAACCAAAAGCTGTGCGCAGCAGTGGCTTGATTAACCTATAGTAATTAAAATGACTTTATGTAAAAAAATAAAATATAAATTCATTGAAAAAACCCAAAGGTTACAAGGATGTTATAGTTAGGAAATATAATTTATATAACCTAGAAACTCACTTAAAAAAACAAAGGTTACAGGGATGTTATAGTTAGGTTCTGCTGAATTTACTAGTACAAAACCGTAGAAATTCAGTAATTATGGTTAGAGTTATTTCAAGTAACTATAACTCGCGCCCTAAGGAGACTATAAAACTATACTCATGCCCTCACCATGCACTGCTAATTACCCCAGATGTTACAGCAATCATTACAACGTTGATAAAGTAATTAGCAATATCAATGAATCATTAGAAGTCAAAATAATGAAGAAAAACTGTGCATGGCAGGGGTGCGAGTTGTAGTTACCTTAGGGTGCTAATATTTTGTATGAGTAAAATCAGAACCTAACTATAATGGCCCTGTAGCCTTTGTTTTTTTAAATACCTATATATATATATATATATATATATATATATATATATATATTTTTTTTTGGGGTTTTTTTACTATTTTTTATATTTTATTCCTTTTCAGGAAGTCATTCAGACTGATAACTGCTTCCTCCTTCCCTGTTAACTTCTCGAATGAGGACACTTTTTTTTAAAGAAAGTCTTTTCTGGCTTGCAAAATGCACTTGATACATTACTTCCTTGCATTTTACAGTCGCAATGGCTATGATTTTGCAAATACATAAATATAAATATATGTTTTTCGATTACCAAATAAAGAAGTGTCTGCGTGCGCCTGCGCGTAGGTAAAGTACATGTGAACTGCTTTCTTCGTTGGTACTCATCGAGAACCTGTTACGTTCTCACACTTTTCCGTCGTCGCGTTCTGGAAATGGCGTGACAGATAATAAGCTTGCTTTGTCGTGACACATTTATTTCCCTGATTGTTCAGTTGTGAATTAGGAAACTGAAAGTGAAGTTTTTGTCTTGTAAAGACAGGGGTTTTTGGAGGTCAACAGTAGCCCAGGGAGACAGCCCCTGCCGGAGGGGCCTCGCCTAAAGCACACAGACACCCGGCGCTACAAAGGGCAGCACTGTGTTAGGGGATCAGACTTTCTCAGGCATGGCCAGGCCTCTCGCGTCTTGGGAACTGTGCAGCGATGTCACTGTTCAGCTAGGCGAAGTGACAGCAGGATTACAAACGGCAAACAGACAAGACATTTTTCTCCTGTGGGCTGCAATTTGCACTTGGGTATTAGGCAACGGAGTGTATGAAAAAGCATAGATCTGAGACTTTTTTACGGACGAACATAACCCGCCATAACAGAACATATTTGTCTTGATTTTTTTTTAAATAAGAATATTTCATCAACTTTGCGTTCCAATTTTCATTGTGTTCAAAGTGACACAGCTGGATGCAATGAATTCATAATGTAAACCTATCCAATAAGGTGAGCATGTCAAGGGAATGGGGCTGCCGTCACTGACCTTACGGTTGGAGATCCACCCTGCCGTCTCCTGCCCATAATGTGAAGCTATATGACATCGACAAAAACGCCAGAGTAAAAATAGCAGGAGCATATACAAGAGTGAAAAAGCGGATTATTGCAGCTGCCTGGGTCTGGGAATGCCTGACAATTTTAACTAGATTGCAGAAGCGGTGGACTGCTTCCATCTGTGCGAACATTGTCAATGCTGCTTAGAAAACACTTTGGTGTCGTTTCCTTGGCTCCTGAGTCCTCTCCAAAGCTGTTGTACTAGGTCATGAACAGTAGAGCAGCGAGCATGTCTTGGGCGCTGGTGCAAGCAATGAAGCCGCCCTCTTGACTGCAGTTTGGGTAGTAAAATACAACAATAATTAGGGTTCGATGTTTCCTCTTGGGGCTCTGGGCCCATGTGTTTAGGCACCAGCTGCACCAATGGTTGCTACTCCCCAGTTTATGAACATGCGCACTCTCTGCCACCAAAGCATTGTATTCAATGCTATGGCCAACTCTACATACCCTCCCTCTGGCCATGGCTGAGAGAAGAGGCTTCTCAGTTATCTCCTACAAAATCTGGAATTCTTTTCTGGTTCGCTACATGCTCAGAAAAGAAATCTATTTATTACAAACTCAACTGTTTCAAATCACCTAAGCAAGTACATTCTTCACCAACCAGCTCATGAATACCTTCATGTACAAATAGTACAGAAAGCCAGTAGACATAAACCATGGGCCGGCATTAAGGCAGCTAACCCCCTATGATGGCATCATAAGAGGCTGCCTTATCTGTTTTGATCTCCACTTTCGTGAAGGGAACCACTAAGTATTCCTTGGAATCACTCGATGATTGAAATGTTGGTTCCATAAGCCTCAATGTGCTCAGCAGAAGGATGTGCTAATGCCCAACTTTTCAGAAAGACTCGTATTTTCAGTTGCACATGAGTCATTTTGTTTCTCCTTGCACAACCACTTTAGGAGTAACACTAAACTTTACACTAAAAGTAAAGATGTAGAAATGCGTGTGAAACAAACTGTAATAACAGGTGATTACACCTAGGAATAGACAACTTAAAAATGAGTCTTCACAACACACATTTAGAGTGGGGAATATTCTTTAAGAAAGGCTAGCTACCCTGATCACCCTTGTTAATTGTTCCTCTGGCTTTAACTGCTATGCTACTTTAATCTTATCTTGTTCCCTTTGCAGCTTTTGAAGTCCAGGGCAAAATAAAAGGTTGTAGGATTGCAACTTGCTTTTCAATGGTAACCTTTGTGTGGTTCTGTAATCGTAATGGAAAGTGTATGTTTCCTTACGCTGAAATGATTGCAACTTTGTGCATAATGTAGGGAAAAAAGTGGTAAATTATCTGCGCTACATTTCTGGCAGGATAGCACATTTGTGTTTGCCTAATTTTTCTTTATTTCTTGCCTGGTATTTTCTCTCACCCAGGATCCATAAAGTACTGTTTATTAGAGATGTGTTAAATTAGCTCTCTATCAGTATACATAAGAGGAGTCTTTAATCTTTTTTTACTCCAAAGTCGCTCAGTTCTAATCTAAGTTAATATTCAGCAAGGTAATGTAGATTGAACAAGCACAAGAGGGAAAAAGAAAAATCAAGAATGCTGACGTGCAAAACTAGTTAGAGAGCATAACCTTAGGAGAAATGGAATGAGGGAATCACTTCACTAAACCAAAGAAAATATGAAGCAGAAATGAGTCTCAAATTTCTCCTTAAAGAACCTATATGTATTAACCAAGGTAATCATAAGAACAACAATACAAAATATTGGATGTATAAGATAAAGAAGGTCTGAATGGATGATTAAGGTCTCAAAGACAAGAAAGCCATGTGTCACTGGAAAATAAACATGATAAAATTGTCGAAGATAACATAGCTGGCATCTCTAAAACACTTGAAGTGATGTAATGGAGATAAAAGGACTGAATGGATGATAAGAGCCTCAAGGACAAGAAAGTCGTACCTCACTGGAAAACAAACATGATAAAATTATAGAAGATAACCTAGCAGGTACCTCTAAAACACTAGAAGTGATGTAATGGAGATAAAAGGTAACTATGCAATATTACAGAAAACGATATAAAGCTAAGAAATTCATTAATGAACTAAAAACCTTTACAAAGTATTTACATATATGATTTCTGTAAGCTAGGACTTTAAGCAGAGGAACAAGGCTAAACATAATAATCACAAATTTGAAGCCAATATACGACAAGGAATGCTGAAAGTTTGCAAAATTGCTTCAAAATCAATTATGTTTACTATTATGTTATAGCCAGTTTTTAGTTTTGTAGATTAGTTGATAGTGTTTGAAAACGGGTCTCTAGTTGGCAGTGGTTTGCACCCTGTCCAAGTAGGGACCCTCACTCTAGTTAGGTTAAGGGAGCCACACAGATAGGTTAACCCTTGCTCACACATTGGTAGCCTGGTATGAGCAGTCAAGCTTATCTCAGAGGCAATGGGTAAAGTATTTGTACACTTAAACACACACACACACACACATGCGTACTCCACACCAGTTTAGATAACTAGCCAATATTTATCTGAATAAAACAAGACCAAGACAACAAAAATCCAACATACACAACGAAGGATATTACTTTTTAAAAGTTTAAATGAGTCTTAATACATAGGAATCAATGGTTGTTTCTCTTTAGCACAAAGTACCTGGGATGTGTCAAAAGAAAAGACAATGCAGGCCACAGGGAGGTGAGACGCTGGAAAAGCAAAGCGATTTGTTGATTCCTTACTGCGCAGGGGAGGTGATGCTTCGACTCTTTCCTTGCAGGAAAGGCGATGCGTTGATTTCTGGACCTGCGGCCTCGGTTCCTTACTGCAGTGCGGGGTCAATGAGAAATTGGCACCCAGCGATGATGCATCCAAAATCCAGATGCGCTGTGTTGATGGTACTACAGTGAAACAGGAGCTGCATCGATTCTGCAGTCAAAGGGCAGGCGCTGTGTCGATTCTACAGCCACAAGACAACGCTGCATCTATTCTTCCACTGCTGTACATTGATGCGTGGATTTTCTGCTTCAGATCACCAGGTTGCACTTCCAAGGGCCCAAGGACTGGAGTGGGCAGCAGTTGGCAAGTCAGGACTCTCAGCAGAAGAGCCCAGGTACTGGCAGATGAAGTCTTTGATGTCCCTGAGACCTCTTAACAGGACACAAGCTCAGTTCAAGCCCTTAGAGAAGCTTGGAAAACAGGAGGTAGAAACAAAGTCCAGTCCTTTCACTCCCAGGACAGAAGCAGATAGCAGACGGCCAGCGCAACAAAGCAACAGGAAGAGTGGCAGTCTGTCCTACAGCATCCAGCTCTTCTTCCTGACAGAATTTCCTCAGTCCAGAAGGATTCTAACTTTGTGGGGTCAGAGGTCCAGTGCACTGTACTAGGGACCTACTAGTACATCAAATAGCTTAATCATGGGAAAACCAATCACCAATACATTTTACACAGAGAGCATGTGCGAAGTCCAAAAGCCAACAAAAACAGGTCAGAAAAGATATGAGGAATAAGGCAAAAGGTTTGGGGATAACCCTGCAAAAGGGGCCAGGTCCACCAATATGGATGGTTTTAACTAAACTTCCAAGTAAAGTTTAATACATGTTATTTACTATTGTGATGCTCAATTTATTGGAATATCTACAGGCTGTGAGGATAGGAATTGAAGAGGCAAAGTCTACTTCTATGGAAAGACGTTTTGCTGAGGAGAGATTATGGATCTGACGTAGAGTTGAAAATTTAGAGGAGATCAGGCGTGGGTCCTGTGCTCACTTTGCCATTGGAACAAACCAGTACGCAACTGTGAGTTGCTTGTGTTCTGGTTCAGCGAGGTCCTGGCTTGACAGTTCATGCTGGACAGTTCCCATTGAAACAGGAACACATCTGATTTTCATATGGCTGGGTCTAATTTGAGGTGGCATTGTGGGCAAAAAAATGGGTGGCTTGCTTCCTCACAAAACTACCAGTCGTTAGACTAATTGCAAGGTTCTCTCTCATCAATTTTGTTTGTTGAAAATTGAGAGGATTCATAGATATTGAACCTGATAGTGGTCAATTGAGTGCTGACTAGAAAAACTTCAGTAAACCTTAGATATTTCAAGAAGTTAGCTTTTGAGAGGCAATAGCCTACGATAAATTCAGTTTATAATGTGAACAACAGTCTCTCAATAAACTTCCAAAATATGTTATTTTAGATGAAGAAATTGGATTATTATTTTGGGTGGGTGACTTCCCACCTCAAGGAATAATTACAACACTTGTCAGGGTGAACCCCTGAAGCACTAAATAAACCTCAGCTCAAACACTGTGGTAACTTTGGCACAGTGCAAACAGGCTTACCTTAGGGCAATGACTAATCCATTTATGCAGTTTTAAAACAGTAGTGAAGTCAAAATGCAGAACAATAGAAATTCCAAACCGAATTAGAAAAATAGAGTTGAATTTAATAAGTCAAATTACATCACAATAACAACTATACAGCAAATGGAACAAGCATTTTTTAAAGTATTAAGTAGGAATAGAGCCAAGACGCACAAAGTGCCAATGATAGTCAATGGTCTCAGTAGGCAGGGATATATGCATGATTTGAGGTGGCCGCAATTGAGTGTGGTTGGATACACCAGCCGGGTTTGTCCTGGTCAAAGATTTGACCTTCTGACTTAGGACCTGACTTAGAACTCAGTGGATAGGTTACTCCATCATAACAGTGACTGAAATCTCATCCACCAAAATCTAAAACCCATTCTACCCAATGGGGTTTAGATTTCAGTGGACAGGATATCGTTACCATGATAATGGAGTAGCCTGCTTGCTGAGATCTAAATCAGGCCCTTAGTCCTTTAAGTCCCAATCCTCTACAGGAATACACCTCTAAATCCACCAGGTCCTCAGGGATGCACTTAAAGATTCACAGGGTTTAAGGCAGAGGCCAGCATCAGGGTTCAGTCTAGGTCCAGTTGCCACTGGTCAGTTGAGTACTTCCAGAAAAATACCTTTTAGCTTGTGGTTCAATGTAGCTTGAACAGGAGGTCAGCCTTATGACACTTGAAGTCCACGTCTAAATCCTAGGTACAGGGCGGAGCAGATACAGTCCTTGAGCTCTTCTCAGGTCTCACACAGCAGGTCCAGTCCACTTCTGATCTTCTACAGAATGTGTTCAGAAGTGGGTGCCTTTAAGTGCCACATGCCTGTCTGGCACTAAGTAATGGGTGGGAGTGGATCTTGGACACGCCCTAAACAAAAGGGTAAATGTTCCAGTAGCCAACCCTACCCACATTTTCAGGAAGTTCTGAAAGCCTTCAGCCACGCTCAACTCGTGCACTGAGGCCTGGGTATGTATGTGGGGGGAGTGTACTATGAAAATCCTAGTGTCCTTCTACATCTAGCAGGATCACTGAAGAAAGTCAAAGCCCACAATGCAGCAGAAAAGTAGCACATGTTCTAGCAAAGTTTGGCTGCCAGAAATAGTGATGGTGAAGACCTACTGGTTAACACTGCTCATAATTATGATAAAGTTAAATTCTACAGTCATATCATAAACACAATGTTTCTTTAATTTCTAAACATGCACTTAGTACTGTGGTTTATCTGAATCAGTTTCTTTTTGCAGTAACTCTTAGACATAGGGATGTACCATAGGTAAATACAACGGGGCGGTTCTGCAGATAAAATATCTGTTCTAATTACACAATCACAAACCAATGCTTTCATAAACCCCTTCTTTCGTAAACGGAGGTGTTATATGATTTTTTACTAGAATGTGCTTAGAGTGAGGTTCTTATGGTTGATCCATAACACCTTTACTGTAATCATTCTCAAAGATTGATTAAGAAATCCTAGTTCAGAAGTCCTAGTATGAAACCTGTTAACTCCACCTTGCCTGGAGTTACTGGTACCACAGGATCTGAAAATTCCTGGAGTGAATAGTTAACAGGGATCCCACATAGGAACCTGAGGGTCCGATTGTAAATGAGGAACCACTGGGGGAATCAGTAATTCCAGGTCTGATTCCACTGGTAATTCTTCATTTCTCCCAAAGCGTTGGTGTGCAGTTATTTAAATGAGTGAGAGAAGCAGGCATCTTCATAATAAGTACATGAAGCCGAAATCTATGGACAGTGGTGTAGGAGTGCAATGCTCAGAGACTTCATTTTCTTCTCCTGCTTTGTTTTCTGCTTTTTCTCATGCTCTCTTTCTGCGTTTCAAGACAGGTGGTTTGAGTCCCAAAAAAAATCAGGCATTTACACCATTGCACTTACTCATATGTAAGCCTGTGGACTTCTGAAAATTCACAAAACTGCCCAATAGTAAGTCTGGAAAGCTTTGTCAGCTGCAGCTTCCAAGGCATTCTACTAGTCATGTGACCTTTTTACACAGATATCTGTGAAGATCTTTCAGATCCTGTGGTTGGAAATGTCAGTGCCAAGTAATTGCTGCACACAAGCCATGCGTATGAGCAACACTACATTACTAAGTCTTAAAAAAGAAAGTTTTACCTTTGTGAAAACCAATGACTATTTTAGCAAAGGTAAAAGTAAGATGCCACTTACAAATAGCCATTACCTTCTCTGTCATGGTTAACTGACAGCATTTGTACATAGATTCTCATTGAAACTGACGTCTTGTCAGATCAGGACAGGTGGGTTAGCTACTACCAAAGGCCAAATTCAATCCTATATCCACGCAACACAATGATCTGCTTAAGGGCAGATAACTTTAAGAGAATGTCGTTCTTATCTTGGTGGACGGCATATTATACCCCTGCTGCCCTCTACGGAATGTTTCCCTCTTTAGAGGATCAGTGTTTTCGGTGCAAGCATGAGGGTGCTTGTGTGTAGCTTCATATTTTGAACTCCTGCCCAAAACTGGCACCATTTTGGCATTATCTTGCTTCAGCCTTGAGCCGGGCTCTGGGAGTAGCCATAAAGTGGGAACCCTCATTGGTTTTAATAGACAAACACAGGGCTATCAAGTAAGTAAACCCGGCACAAATAATTTTGTCAGTTGCACTTACCGTGGCCCGTTCGCTGATTCTACAAGTCTTGGGTACAGAACAGGTCCCATTTTACGAAGACTGGTTAAAAAAATGTCCATAGCAAGAATATTTGAGGAGGCATATGATAACGGGTGGGAGGCCTAAAGAGATTTCAGTCATCATGGTGCTATTTCAATTTTTTGTAAATTGTGGGAATGGTGCTGTATTAATTGTCCGGGCTACCGGAGTGGTAGGGGAATAGTATTACTCTTGACATCATGATGTTATTCTCTTTTATCTGGTTGGCACTTTTGCACAGGTTTACTTTAAGTAATACAGCGACATACACGATCGGGGGCTTTATGGGATTTTTTTTCCGGTTTATGGAATTATTCATCAACCTGATAGGTTCGGAATAGCATAGGACACCCTGACTTGGCATTTTGCCATGCTTTCTATTGTTCTCCGCAGCTGGTTCTTCCTGGGCTGTGGTACCCTAGGTCAGGGTTCCCATATTAACCTCCTATTTTTGTGTGCCTCTGTCTTTTAGGGGGCATTAGCTCTATGCTTTTATCCAGCACGCCAGCACTTTAGTATAGGTTTATCTAGTACTCATACTTGTTTACGCAAGTACTCGTCCACTTTAGCACATGTTTACTTTTACTTAATTTGGGGATTTTAGGATCCGGGGTTTCAGAACCTTATCTGTTTGTCTGATATTATTGCATTCTAGGAATTTGGTCAAAAACTTTGCTGCAAAATGTATTTTTTTAATTGTCAAAATATGCCTTACTGATGAAGTTTGTCAAAAGTTAGACTTGGGTTCAGGGATGTTTCCAACTGTTCTTATTCTGTGTTTTTTATATTGTATATCATATCTGCTCAATAAATATATTTAAAAAAATATCTGCTATCACCTTGCATTGCCTTTTGTTTGTAGACCACATCTCACTGATGGCTCAGGACATCGGTTCACCCAGTACTGTTCTTCTCAATCAGGCAGTGGTTAATTTGTGCCATTAGGTGTTGCTGGCACATATGTCTGACAATTCATTTTCGCTATGCTGTGTACACTGGTGTAACAAACCTTGAGGGGGTCCCCCTGCAAAAGAAGATGGAGGAGGCCCCTTTTTCCAGCTTACCACCTGCCACTCTTGCTGAGGTGGCTCCCAGGAGCTAGGATCTGGCACCGCAAGGGCTCCGGGGGGCTTATGTTACGCCACTGGCTCAGCACCAAACCTAATTAAGTCTGCTAATATTTAGATTTATTCCAAAACAGATGTCATGGTGTGTAGGGCTCCGCTACTCATGTCACATGATCTCAGTGTTACAGGCATGTGTGTGAAATAAACATGACCGACTCCCGGCTGCAATCTGTATTCCCAGGCCTTCAGGGTGGAGCAGAGCTGTCTGTGCCATGGAAAAAGTTTGCCGATCTAATGCTCATCCTGGAGAGGAGTTTAGATCAGCTACCCCTCCCCTACATAGGCAATGATGTCCATTGCACCTTCAGACAGGGGCATAACATAGGCCCTTGCATCCTTCTGTGGTGAACAGGGTTCCCACGCTTCAGGCACTCCCCATTCAGCCCTAGCTTATGAGTATCTGTGAGATAAGGGAAACTCATGGGCCACTCATCATATTCTGCATGGGGGCTCCATCATTTTGTGTTACACCACCGCCCTCAGAGGCGATGGGAGCTCTAGACTGTACCGCCGAGAGCTTCTGATAGGAGAGAAGAGCCAGCCATGCATGGTGCTCTGTTACCAGAAGCCTACTTTGAAAAGAGCCTCATTGGCTCATAGCAGTTTAGTGAACTGTCTCACTGCCCACTGTAGGCCTTGGAGCTGCAGAGCAAAGCATGTTTTAAATCAGATAAGCCTCACTGACTAATTTGACTCAGTCAGTCCATTCTACGCAGCAGAGAATAGGTAAGACCGTGGACACTGAGGTCCCCAGGTAGGGACCCTTTCCCAGCATTCGGATGACACAAAGCTTTCAAGTGAGGCACTGTTTACAGTTTAGCCCTATAACTGTGATTGTTTGTAGAGTGTACGATTTACAGAGTGTGAGACACCCTTTCCTCTAGCTCTCAAATCTTGAAATCCCACCGCAGCCTCACAGAACAGCGCCTCAGCGATCATGAGCAGAAAAAGGAGTTGTTTCATTTGTGAGACCAGCCTTTATTTCACAGTATTGGCCTGCTATGTCAGCGAGGCTGATAGCTCAGCACATTAGATCTGTGCTGAGCCCCGCTTGTCAGTTCCACAAGCATCAAGAGAATTATCAGCATCTCTTTGAAAGCTGCTTGTTCTTTGAAATGCAGGCTTCCAAGGTTCCTGTCTGCCCAAACTGCACTGATATGTTTGCTGGGTGAAGATGTGTTTTAGTGAGATTGCGGCTGGTCACAATGCTCAGCATTGTGTAATAGCGTGTGATATTACCTGTATTTAAAGTCAAAACTTTCAAATCTTCTATTCCAAGTGAAATTTCAAATGAAATGATTTTGTGTGATATCAGGCCTAAAGACACACGATGTAAATCTCTCTGACAGGACTAGAGATTAAGATTACACTTAACTTTCTTTGCTGAAAGCCATGTAAAAAGAACAATACTCAACATTTCCATGTGATTGCAATAATAAACAGGTAATCAAAGTAACCAATTAACATCCATAACATAGTATTTAAGAGCAGTCCTCTTAGTCAATAGTGCTTTTACTTTGCCACCAGGGGCAGATACGGCACGTTGTTTATTTACTTGATTTGTTTTCAATAATGCTAAAATGTCATGTTATTGAAACTAAAGTAGTGGCTTTTACTGGTCGACTGCATATTTTCATTTGTGGTGCGCCTTGTTCTCTCATAGCCAAAGTAAAGAGGGGCGCAGCCCGACACGCTTAGGTGGCCCTCTGTCCCATCAATCGGTGCCACCTCAGCCTCTTTCAGGTAGGAGGACGCGCTACCCCAGTCACTGGCTGGATGTGGCATCCTCCCTGGGGTGCAGTCTTATTTCTCTTTCGGTCTCCCAGCTTTGGAGTACAGCCCTGTTATTTTGAAAGTCATAGGCCGACTTGCACTTCAAACTACACAGCCAGAAGTGAGCAGTTCTTAAACATTTGGGTTTCCCTTAAAATAGCACTTCTTTCCTAAATTACATTAGCTAGGGTTAATTAATTCCTTTGAAAACTCTAAAACTGTAGGCGTAGCTATATAATATAAACACCTTACTGCCTCATCTCACTGTGGTATGTACTTTGCTATTATGCTAGATTTGGAGGTATCCAGATCTATATAGCTGGCCATGTCAAAGACCTTACAAAAAAGATTAGGACAAGCACACCACAACCCAAAGGGGTTGTAGAGGGTCACTGTACAGATGCACTAGGAGGGTGTAGGAGGATTGATCAGTGAGGATCGGAGATTGACAAACCCAGAAAGACGGCAGACTCTTTTGGTAGGTTGCACAAGCTATTGTGCTCTAGTTATGTAGACCAGTGGGGTAAGGAAGGAGACCCAGTAGTGTCATCTCCCCGGACTAGGGCACTACAAATGATTTAGTTTCAAACCAAGACCCGGTTGTTAGACCTGTCAGCCTCAGGGTCTTCTTCTCCCAAACTTTTTGCCTTCCACCTCCATTTTTGCTGATTTCGTTTTTGCTGGCCTTGAGACTATGTTCACTTTATCACAGCTAACCAGTGGTAAAGTGCATGTGCTCACTCCTTAACACATGGTAATATTAGTTTATCACCAATGGGCATATTTAGTGTACTCATAAGTCCCTAGTAAAGTGGTACCACATGCACTGAGGGGCTATAAATTAAATAGTATTAATGGGCCTGCAGCTATAAGTGTGCCACCCATGTAGGTAGCCCTTGTCTCAGGTGTTCCATTTCAGCCTGTGTGTGCAGTTTTAAACTGCCATGCCGACCTGGCAAAATAAACCTTTTGCCTGACTCAAACATTCCCTTTTAATGCACATAAGGTAGTCCTAGGGCAGGCCCTCAACAGTAGAGGGCAGGGTACAGTGTATTAAAAGTTAAGGCATATACTTTTAATTCTTACATGTCCTCGTAGAAAAAAAACTCTTAAATTAGTCTTTCACTACGGCAAGGCCTGCCTCTCCCATAGGATAACATTGGAGTTACCTTTTTACATTTAATAAACAGTAATTTCCAAATAGAAATAGGCGACTAGTTTGGTGTCTGGAATTGCACTGAAAAGTCCTTACTTGTGGTAAAGTTGGATTTTAAGTAACAATTTTGGAAACACTCATATTAGAAAGATGAGATTTTCCTGCCTTAGCCATTTAGTGACTGTAGCCTGTCTCTGGGTCACATGAACTGGGTTTTGTGTATTTCTGCTAGACAGCCACACACAATAGAGAGCTTAGGTGGTGCCTGGATGGGCCGTCACTGGCAGGATGGGAGGGTGGAGTTGGGCACAGCCTCCAAAAAGCGTCCTGCATACCTCCTTATAGTTGGTCTGGAGCTAGGGCAGGGGAGGCAGGAAGCCTGTGCAATTCAAGGTGAAACCTCTAGAAGCTTCTCTCACTTCAAAGAAAGACCCAGGGATAACTATTGGACATCGGACACCAACTTGTCAGTACATGTCTGGACCTGTGGAAGACTCTGGCAAAAATAAGGACTGCGTGCTGCTGAAATGACTGCCACTCTGCTGGACTGGTGTCCCTAAAGGACTGCTGCCTGCTACCCTTTTGTCTGGGTGAAAAGGACTGAAATTGCAGCCTCTAGTCAGGGCCACCAGAGTGCCTCCAAAGGACTAGTCTCTTGTAACCAGCACCTGGGCTTTGCCATCTGTTAGCCTTTCCCTGCCATGTGGTGCCACCCCAGTCTTGGACCCTTGGAAGTGGGCCTGAAGGTTCTTCGCCAGACCATCTGTGGACCCAGGAGAAATGACGCATCCCTTCTGTTGCACGGCGCAACCCAAGCAGAACTGACACATCGCCTCTGCTGCAAGGATTCTCCCAGTGCAAGGACTCCACACAGTACTCGCAGACTGCATCAGAACTGATGCAGGTCCTGGCATAGCAAATCTCTTGTTGGTGGCAGCCTTGACGATGATGCACTTTCTCACATTGCAGCCTTGCAGCTCCACAGAACCAGCACATCACCTTGGCTGTGTGGCTCTTCCTCAATGCTGGACTTTATATCACAAGCCCTCATAGATGGGATCCTCATCGATGACACAGGACGTAGCATGGGACCTTTGCAAACCCCTTGGAGCTGACACACCACCTAGGCTGCACGATGCACCCTTGACGCTGGATCTTGCAACGCTCCACTACCAGGATTTTATGTACTCTTGTTCAGCGGTCCTAACTGTGCCCCTTCATGTCAGCCTGAACTTTGTCCTGGTCCAGGGCGACCAGATGTCCACAACTGGCACTTTGTGCTTTTTAGTGCTATTACCACTGAAATCTTTAACCCCTTCTGTGCCCAGGACGTAATGGTTACGTCCTGAGGCACAGTGCTGCTGTGCCCAGGACGTAACCATTACGTCCTGTGCACAGAGCCCAGAGGGAGCGCTAGCGCTCCCTCTGTGGGGCTCCCCCCCACCCCCCCAAGTCAGGGATGGAAGGGGAAGCCCTTCCCCTCCCACCCCCGACCCCCCCAACCCCCCGGTGACGTCAGCGCGCGAGCGCGCGCTGATTAGTCACAGGGTCTCCCCCATCGCGCTGGGAGAAATGCTTTTGCATTTCTCTTTCAATCCCATGGGGGAGGCCCCGAGAGGCTTCAAAGGGAAGGAAATGTATTTCCTTCCCTTTGAAGTCTCTCACAGGGTTTCAAAAGCCGGATTGCTTGCAATCCGGCTTTTGAAACCCCACTAGACACCAGGGATTTTTTTTTTTTTGCAATGAAACTGTCAAAAGGGAGCGACCCCTATTATTAGGCCGATCTGCCCCCAGGGGGGGCAGAAACCTCTAGGCACCAGGGAGCTTTTTTTTTTTTTTTTTTTTGATGTTCTCTTTTTTTTTAGGTGGGGAGCGATCCCTTAGGCAAGGGTCGCTTCCCTACGGGGCAATATATATTTAGGCCATTTCTGCCCCCGTTGGGGGGCCTATTTTGATGAGGCCAATCTGCCCCCAAGGGGGGCAGAAACCATTAGACACCAGGGAGGTTTTTTTTTTGCGCAAATTTCACGCAACGGGAGCGACCCCTTGGGCAAGGGTCGCTCCCAGGGGGGGCATTTTTTTGGGAAGGCCTTTTCTGCCCCCCCTGGGGGCAGATCGGCCTATTATTAGGCCGATCTGCCCCCAGGGGGGGCAGAAACCTCTAGGCACCAGGGATCATTTATTTTATTTTTTATTTTTGTTATGTTTTCTTTTTTTTTTAGGTGGGAGCGACCCCCTAGGCAAGGGTCGCTCCCCTAGGGGGCAAATTATATTTAGGACATTTCTGCCCCCCTTGGGGGCAGATTGGCCTATTTTGATGAGGCCAATCTGCCCCCAAGGGGGGCAGAAACCATTAGACACCAGGGAGTTTTTTTTTTTTGCGTGAATTTCACGCAAGGGGAGCGACCCCTTAGGCAAGGGTCGCTCCCTGGGGGGGGGGGGGGATTATTTTAGGCCATTTCTGCCCCCCTGGGGGGTAGATCAGACTATTTTGATTTTGCTGATCTGCCCCCAAGGAGGCAGAAACCACTAGGCACCAGGGATTTTTTTGTTTTTTTGTTTTACAGATGGGGAGCGACCCCTTGGACAAGGGTCGCTCCCCTGGAGGGGCAAAATGTATTTAGGCCATTTCTGCCCGCTTTGGGGGCAGATCGGCCGATTTTAGGTCAATCTGCCCCCAAGGGGGGCAGAAACCACTAAGCACCAGGGATCTTTTTTTTGCGCCGTCACGCAAGGGGAGCGACCTTGTAGGCAAGGGTCGCTCCCCGGGGGGGAGGGGCAAATTTATTTTAGGCCATCTCTGCCCCCCCTGGGGGCAGATCGGCCTATTGGTATTAGGCCGATCTACCCCCAGGGGGGGCAGAAACCTCTAGGCTCCAGGGCAAATTTTTTTTGTGTGTTTTTGTTTGTTTGTTTGTTTGGTTTTTTTTAGAGATGGGGAGCGACCCATCAGGCAAGGGTCGCTCCCCTGGGGGCAAATTGTATTTAGACCATTTCTGCCCCCCTTGGGGGCAGATTGGTCGATTTTAGGTCAATCTGCTCCAAGTGGGCAGAAACCACTAGGCACCAGGGATTTGTTTTTTGTCGCCAATGTCACGCAGGGGGAGTGACCCCGTAGGCAAGGGTCGCTCCGGGGGGGTGGGGGTTCGGGGGGCAAATTTATTTTAGGCCATTTCTGCCCCCCCTGGGGGCAGATCGGCCTATTATTAGGCCGATCTGCCACCAGGGGGGGAGGCAGAAACCTCTAGGCGTCAGGGCAAATTTTTTTTGTGTGGTTTTTATTTTTGTATGTTTTTTTTTTTAGAGATGGGGAGCAACCCATCAGGCAAGGGTCGCTCCCCTGGGGGGCAAACTGTATTTAGACCATTTCTGCCCCCCTTGGGGGCAGATTGGTCGATTTTAGGTCAATCTGCCCCAAGGGGGCAGAAACCACTAGGCACCGGGGATTTGTTTTTTGGCGCCAATATCACGCAGGGGGAGCGACCCCGTAGGCAAGGGTCGCTCCCGGGGGGGGGGTGGAGGTTTGGGGGGCAAATTTATTTTAGGCCATTTCTGCCCACCCTGGGGGAAGAAACCTGTAGGCGCCAGGGCCAATTTTTTTTTTGTGGTTTTTTTAGAGATGGGGAGCGACCCATCAGACAAGGGTCGCTCCCCTGGGGGGCAAACTGTATTTAGAGCATTTCTGCCCCCCTTGGGGGCAGATTGGTCGATTTTAGGTCAATCTGCCCCCAAGTGGGCAGAAACCACTAGGCACCGGGGATTTGTTTTTTGGCGCCAATGTCACGCAGGGGGAGCGACCCCGTAGGCAAGGGTCGCTCCCGGGGGTGGGTTGGGGGGGCAAATTTATTTTAGGCCATTTCTGCCCCCCCTGGGGGCAGAAACATGTAGGCGCCAGGGCAAATTTTTTGTTAGTGTTTTTTTTTTTGTTTTGTTTGTTTTTTTAGAGATGGGGAGCGACCCATCAGACAAGGGTCGCTCCCCTGGGGGGCAAACTGTATTTAGACCATTTCTGCCCCTTGGGGGAAGATTGGTCGATTTTAGGTCAATCTGCCCCCAAGGGGGCAGAAACCACTAGCCACCGGGGATTTGTTTTTTGGCGCCAATGTCACGCAGGGGGAGCGACCCCGTAGACAAGGGTCGCTCCGAGGGGGGGGGGGGTTGGGGGGGCAAATTTATTTTAGTCCATGGCCTATTATTAGGCCGATCTGCCCCCAGAGGGGGCAGAAACCTCTAGGCGCCAGGGCAAATTTGTTTTTTGTGTTTTTTTGTTTGTTTGTTTGTTTTTTTAGAGATGGGGAGCGACCCATCAGACAAGGGTCGCTCCCCTGGGGGCAAACTGTGTTTAGACCATTTCTGCCCCCCTTGGGGGCAGATTGGTTGATTTTAGGGCAATCTGCCCCCAAGGGGGCAGAAACCACTAGGCACCGGGGATTTGTTGTTTGGCGCCAATGTCACGCAGGGGGAGCGAACCCGTAGGCAAGGGTCGCTCCTGGGCAGGGGGGGTTTGGGGTAATTTCCCCCCCCCCCGGGGCCAGCTGAGCTAGAGGTCAAAATCCACAGGTAGGCACTTTGCAAAAAACACCTCTGTTTTCTGTGAAAAAATATGTTGTGTCCACGTTGTGTTTTGGGCCATTTCCTTTCGTGGGCGCTAGGCCTACCCACACAAGTGAGGTACCATTTTTATGGAGAGACTTAGGGGAACGCTGGGTGGAAGGAAATTTGTGGCTCCTCTCAGATTCCAGAACTTTCTGTCACCGAAATGAGAGGAAAAAGTGTTTTTGGGCCAAATTTTGATGTTTGCAAAGGATTCTGGGTAACAGAACCTGGTCAGAGCCCCGCAAATCACCCCATCTTGGATTCCCCCAGGTCTCTAGTTTTCAAAAATGCGCTGGTTTGCTAGGTTTCCCCAGGTGCCGGCTGAGCTAGAGGCCAAAATCCACAGGTAAGCACTGTTTTCTATGAAAAAATTTGATGTGTCCACGTTGTGTTTTGGGCCGTTTGCTGTCGCCAGCGCTAGGCCTACCCACACAAGTGAGGTATCATTTTTATCGGGAGACGTGGGGGAACGCTGGGTGGAAGGAAATTTGTGGCTCCTCTCCGATTCCAGAACTTTCTGCCACAGAAATGTGAGGAACATGTGTTTTTTTAGCCAAATTCTGAGGTTTGCAAAGGATTCTGGGTAACAGAACCTGGTCCGAGCCACACAAGTCACCCCATCTTGGATTCCCCTAGGTCTCTAGTTTTCAGAAATGCACAGGTTTGGTAGGTTTCCCTAGGTGGCGGCTGAGCTACAGGCCAAAATCTACAGGTAGGCACTTTGCAAAAAACACCTCTGTTTTCCTTCAAAAATGTGGCTGTGTCCACGTTGCGCTTTGGGGCGATTCCTGTCGCGGGCGCTAGGCCTACCCACACAAGTGAGGTATCATTTTTATCGGGAGACGTGGGGAAACGCTGCGTGGAAGGAAATTTGTGGCTCCTCTCAGATTCCAGAACTTTCTGCCACAGAAATGTGAGGAACATGTGTTTTTTTAGCCAAATTTTGAGGTTTGCAAAGGATTCTGGGTAACAGAACCTGGTCCGAGCCACACAAGTCACCCCATCTTGGATTCCCCTAGGTCTCTAGTTTTCAGAAATGCACAGGTATGGTAGGTTTCCCTAGGTGGCGGCTGAGCTACAGGCCAAAATCTACAGGTAGGCACTTTGCAAAAAACACCTCTGTTTTCCTTCAAAAATTTGGCTGTGTCCACGTTGCGCTTTGGGGCGTTTCCTGTCGCGGGCGCTAGGCCTACCCACACAAGTGAGGTATCATTTTTATCGGGAGACGTGGGCGAACGGTGGGTGGAAGGAATTGTGTGGCTCCTCTCAGATTCCAGAACTTTCTGCCACAGAAATGTGAGGAACATGTGTTTTTTTAGCCAAATTTTGAGGTTTGCAAAGGATTCTGGGTAACAGAACCTGGTCCGAGCCACACAAGTCACCCCATCTTGGATTCCCCTAGGTCTCTAGTTTTCAGAAATGCACAGGTTTGGTAGGTTTCCCTAGGTGGCGGCTGAGCTACAGGCCAAAATCTACAGGTAGGCACTTTGCAAAAAACACCTCTGTTTTCCTTCAAAAATTTGGCTGTATCCACGTTGCGCTTTGGGGCCTTTCCTGTCGCGGGCGCTAGGCCTACCCACACAAGTGAGGTATCATTTTTATCGGGAGACGTGGGGGAACGCTTGGTGGAAGGAAATTTGTGGCTCCTCTCAGATTCCAGAACTTTCTGCCACAGAAATGTGAGGAACATGTGTTTTTTTAGCCAAATTCCGAGGTTTGCAAAGGATTCTGGGTAACAGAACCTGGTCCGAGCCACACAAGTCACCCCATCTTGGATTCCCCTAGGTCTCTAGTTTTCAGAAATGCACAGGTTTGGTAGGTTTCCCTAGGTGGCGGCTGAGCTACAGGCCAAAATCTACAGGTAGGCACTTTGCAAAAAACACCTCTGTTTTCCTTAAAAAATTTGGCTGTGTCCACGTTGCGCTTTGGGGCGTTTCCTTTCGCGGGCGCTAGGCCTACCCACACAAGTGAGGTATCATTTTTATCGGGAGACGTTGGGGAACGCTGGGTGGAAGGAAATTTGTGGCTCCTCTCAGATTCCAGAACTTTCTGCCACAGAAATGAGAGGAACATGTGTTTTTTTAGCCAAATTTTGAGGTTTGCAAAGGATTCTGGGTAACAGAACCTGGTCCGAGCCACACAAGTCACCCCATCTTGGATTCCCCTAGGTCTCTAGTTTTCAGAAATGCACAGGTTTGGTAGGTTTCCCTAGGTGGCGGCTGAGCTACAGGCCAAAATCTACAGGTAGGCACTTTGCAAAAAACACCTCTGTTTTCCTTAAAAAATTTGGCTGTGTCCACTTTGCGCTTTGGGGCGTTTCCTTTCGCAGGCGCTAGGCCTACCCACACAAGTGAGGTATCATTTTTATCGGGAGACGTGGGGGAACGCTGGGTGGAAGGAAATTTGTGGCTCCTCTCAGATTCCAGAACTTTCTGCCACAGAAATGTGAGGAACATGTGTTTTTTTAGCCAAATTTTGAGGTTTGCAAAGGATTCTGGGTAACAGAACCTGGTCCGAGCCACACAAGTCACCCCATCTTGGATTTCCCTAGGTCTCTAGTTTTCAGAAATGCACAGGTTTGGTAGTTTTCCCTAGGTGGCGGCTGAGCTACAGGCCAAAATCTACAGGTAGGCACTTTGCAAAAAACACCTCTGTTTTCCTTCAAATATTTGGCTGTGTCCACGTTGCGCTTTGGGGCGTTTCCTGTCGCGGGCGCTAGGCCTACCCACACAAGTGAGGTATTATTTTTATCGGGAGTCGTGGGGGAACGCTGGGTGGAAGGAATTGTGTGGCTCCTCTCAGATTCCAGAACTTTCTGCCACAGAAATGTGAGGAACATGTGTTTTTTTAGCCAAATTTTGAGGTTTGCAAAGGATTCTGGGTAACAGAACCTGGTCCGAGGCACACAAGTCACCCCATCTTGGATTCCCCTAGGTCTCTAGTTTTCAGAAATGCACAGGTTTGGTAGGTTTCCCTAGGTGGCGGCTGAGCTACAGGCCAAAATCTACAGGTAGGCACTTTGCAAAAAACACCTCTGTTTTCCTTCAAAAATTTGGCTGTGTCCACGTTGCGCTTTGGGGCGTTTCCTGTCGCGGGCGCTAGGCCTACCCACACAAGTGAGGTATCATTTTTATCGGGAGACGTGGGGGAACGCTGGGTGGAAGGAAATTTGTGGCTCCTCTCAGATTCCAGAACTTTCTGCCACAGAAATGTGAGGAACATGTGTTTTTTTAGCCAAATTCTGAGGTTTGCAAAGGATTCTGGGTAACAGAACCTGGTCCGAGCCACACAAGTCACCCCATCTTGGATTCCCCTAGGTCTCTAGTTTTCAGAAATGCACAGGTTTTGTAGGTTTCCCTAGGTGGCGGCTGAGCTACAGGCCAAAATCTACAGGTAGGCACTTTGCAAAAAACACCTCTGTTTTCCTTAAAAAATTTGGCTGTGTCCACGTTGCGCTTTGGGGCGTTTCCTGTCGCGGGCGCTAGGCCTACCCACACAAGTGAGGTATCATTTTTATCGGGAGACGTGGGGAAACGCTGCGTGGAAGGAAATTTGTGGCTCCTCTCAGATTCCAGAACTTTCTGCCACAGAAATGTGAGGAACATGTGTTTTTTTAGCCAAATTTTGAGGTTTGCAAAGGATTCTGGGTAACAGAACCTGGTCCGAGCCACACAAGTCACCCCATCTTGGATTCCCCTAGGTCTCTAGTTTTCAGAAATGCACAAGTTTGGTAGGTTTCCCTAGGTGGCGGCTGAGCTACAGGCCAAAATCTACAGGTAGGCACTTTGCAAAAAACACCTCTGTTTTCCTTCAAAAATTTGGCTGTGTCCACGTTGCGCTTTGGGGCGTTTCCTGTCGCGGGCGCTAGGCCTACCCACACAAGTGAGGTATCATTTTTATCGGGAGACGTGGGGGAACGGTGGGTGGAAGGAATTGTGTGGCTCCTCTCAGATTCCAGAACTTTCTGCCACAGAAATGTGAGGAACATGTGTTTTTTTAGCCAAATTTTGAGGTTTGCAAAGGATTCTGGGTAACAGAACCTGGTCCGAGCCACACAAGTCACCCCATCTTGGATTCCCCTAGGTCTCTAGTTTTCAGAAATGCACAGGTTTGGTAGGTTTCCCTAGGTGGCGGCTGAGCTACAGGCCAAAATCTACAGGTAGGCACTTTGCAAAAAACACCTCTGTTTTCCTTCAAAAATTTGGCTGTATCCACGTTGTGCTTTGGAGCCTTTCCTGTCGCGGGCGCTAGGCCTACCCACACAAGTGAGGTATCATTTTTATCGGGAGACGTGGGGGAACGCTTGGTGGAAGGAAATTTGTGGCTCCTCTCAGATTCCAGAACTTTCTGCCACAGAAATGTGAGGAACATGTGTTTTTTTAGCCAAATTCCAAGGTTTGCAAAGGATTCTGGGTAACAGAACCTGGTCCGAGCCACACAAGTCACCCCATCTTGGATTCCCCTAGGTCTCTAGTTTTCAGAAATGCACAGGTTTGGTAGGTTTCCCTAGGTGGCGGCTGAGCTACAGGCCAAAATCTACAGGTAGGCACTTTGCAAAAAACACCTCTGTTTTCCTTCAAAAATTTGGCTGTGTCCACGTTGCGCTTTGGGGCGTTTCCTTTCGCGGGCGCTAGGCCTACCCACACAAGTGAGGTATCATTTTTATCGGGAGACGTGGGGGAACGCTGGGTGGAAGGAAATTTGTGGCTCTTCTCAGATTCCAGAACTTTCTGCCACAGAAATGTGAGGAACATGTGTTTTTTTAGCCAAATTTTGAGGTTTGCAAAGGATTCTGGGTAACAGAACCTGGTCCGAGCCACACAAGTCACCCCATCTTGGATTTCCCTAGGTCTCTAGTTTTCAGAAATGCACAGGTTTGGTAGTTTTCCCTAGGTGGCGGCTGAGCTACAGGCCAAAATCTACAGGTAGGCACTTTGCAAAAAACACCTCTGTTTTCCTTCAAATATTTGGCTATGTCCACGTTGCGCTTTGGGGCGTTTCCTGTCGCGGGCGCTAGGCCTACCCACACAATTGAGGTATTATTTTTATCGGGAGACGTGGGGGAACGCTGGGTGGAAGGAATTGTGTGGCTCCTCTCAGATTCCAGAACTTTCTGCCACAGAAATGTGAGGAACATGTGTTTTTTTAGCCAAATTTTGAGGTTTGCAAAGGATTCTGGGTAACAGAACCTGGTCCGAGGCACACAAGTCACCCCATCTTGGATTCCCCTAGGTCTCTAGTTTTCAGAAATGCACAGGTTTGGTAGGTTTCCCTAGGTGGCGGCTGAGCTACAGGCCAAAATCTACAGGTAGGCACTTTGCAAAAAACACCTCTGTTTTCCTTCAAAAATTTGGCTGTGTGCACGTTGCTCTTTGGGGCGTTTCCTGTCGCGGGCGCTAGGCCTACCCACACAAGTGAGGTATCATTTTTATCGGGAGACGTGGGGGAACGCTGGGTGGAAGGCAATTTGTGGCTCCTCTCAGATTCCAGAACTTTCTGCCACAGAAATGTGAGGAACATGTGTTTTTTAGCCACATTTTGAGGTTTGCAAAGGATTCTGGGTAACAGAACCTGGTCCGAGCCACACAAGTCACCCCATCTTGGATTCCCCTAGGTCTCTAGTTTTCGGAAATGCACAGGTTTGGTAGGTTTCCCTAGGTGGCGGCTGAGCTAGAGGCCAAAATCTACAGGTAGTCACTTTGCTAAAAACAGCTCTGTTTTCTGTGATGTGTCCACGTTGTGTTTTGGGGCATATCCTGTCGCGGGCGCTAGGCCTACCCACACAAGTGAGGTATCATTTTTATCGGGAGACTTGGGGGAACATAGAATAGCAAAACAAGTGTTACTGCCCCTTGTCTTTCTCTACATTTTTCCCTTCCAAATGTAAGACAATGTGTAAAAAAGACGTCTATTTGAGAAATGCCCTGTAATTCACATGCTAGTATGGGCACCCCGGAATTCAGAGATTTGCAAATAACCACTGCTTCTCAACACCTTATCTTGTGCCCATTTTGGAAATACAAAGGTTTTCTTGATAGCTACTTTATATTTCAGCAAATGAATTGCTGTATACCCGGCATAGAATGAAAACCCACTGCAGGGTGCAGGTCATTTATTGGCTCTGGGTACCTAGAGTTCTTGATGAACCTACAAGCCCTATATATCCCCGCAACCAGAAGAGTCCAGCAGGCGTAACGGTATATTGCTTTCAAAAATCTGACATTGCAGGAAAAAGTTACAGAGTAAAACTTAGAGAAAAATTGATTTTTTTTTCACCTCAATTTCAATATTTTTCTTTTTCAGTTGTTATTTTCTGTAGGAAACCCTTGTAGGATCTACACAAATTACCCCTTGCTGAATTCAGAATTTTGTCTACATTTCAGAAATGTTGCGGTTTCTGGGATCCAGCGTTGGTTTCATGCCCATTTCTGTCACTGACTGGAAGGAGGCTGAAAGCACAAAAAATCGTAAAAATGGGGTATGTCCCAGTAAAATGCCAAAATTGTGTTGAAAAATTGGGTTTTCTGATTCAAGTCTGCCTGTTCCTGAAAGCTGGGAAGCTGGTGATTTTATCACCGCAAACCCTTTTTTGATGCCCTTTTCAGGGAAAAAAACACAAGCCTTCTTCTGCAGCCCATTTTTTTGAAAAAAACGAAATTTTCACTGTTTTTTGGCTAATTTCTTGGCCTCCTTCTGGGGAACCCACAAAGTCTGGGTACCTCTAGAATCCCTAGGATGTTGGTAAAAAAGGACGCAAATTTGGCGTGGGTGGCTTATGTGAACAAAAAGTTATGAGGGCCTAAGCGCGAACTGCTCTAAATAGCCAAAAAAAGGCTCGGCACAGGAGGGGGAAAAGGCCTGGCAGCGAAGGGGTTAAACATGCATATCTCCAGTTCTACTTATTGTATTTTTGCAGTTTTGGTTTTGTCTTAATTATTAACAATTACTCTATTTTTCTAACCTGGCGTGGGATATTTTTCTAGTGTGTTTTCGCCGTGTTACTGTAGGAAGTGCTGCACAAATACTGTACTTTACACATTGCCTCTGAGTTAAGCCTGACTGCTCTGTACCAAGCTAACCGAGGGCTGAGCACAGGCTAATTTAAGGTTTGCTTGTGACTTCACCCTGACAAGGATTCGGTTCCTACTTCAGTAGGGCTTCACCCCACTCAACCAGTTACACTGGTAAACATTGATGCTTTAACATCTGATAGTTTGGACCACAAGTAAAAAAGAACATGGGACTGTCTAAAGTGTGAGCCAGCGACCACCCAAAAACTGGGATATACAGAAGTACCTCTTCGATCCTAAAAACATAACACATCAACAACCATCAGCATGGGGACAAACACCCAGAATGGCCTAATACCTCAGACTGAGGTTTTTGTAGTCTGTGAATAAGGTGGCTGGAATGCCAGAGATCCTCCACTGAGGCTAAAGTCACTGCAACCCCAGAACATGATTTGACTATGGGCTAAAACATTTTTTGGGGCACATTTTGTTTTTGGGCAAAACCATCAAAGATCCCCAAAACGGGGTTTCAGTAGGTACTGAAATACCTTCCAGAACAAGTGCTTAGACAAGGCTGGTCCTCTCACAAAAATTTTGGAGATAGCCGAACAGCCAAATAGTGTGGACATCAGGTGAATCCAGAGGTGCTTCTTGGCTTGTTTCAGCGAGCGATCTGCATGTTGGATATTGCAATCTCTTGAGCCTGGACCTCAAGCTAAGAGGATTGGCCTTTTATGAGGCATATCCCAAGGCAAATGGAAACCTCTTTGAGGAGGTCTTTGTGAAAGACATCTCGTAATTTGTTGAGATTTTTAAAGCATTGTATATGCTACAGTCATCACTCAACAAAGTCTTCACCCCAAAGGTTTTTGGCTGGGCTGAGTGGGCATAGCAGGAGAAGCTAATCCGGCTCTGCTTTCAGTCACAGACCCTGGGGAAAACCGTTAGAGTCCAATGTTCTTCCCTAGTAAAACAGAGGGCAGGATTGGAGAGCGCTTACCCAAGAGGTAAGTCATCTCTTCAGATGTGTCGGTCCCTCAGACCATCCTGGGGTTCAAGACAGAATTTACCAGCAATTTCTTTGGTGGTATCATATGTGGAAATTCACGGTGCTTTCGTTCAGCCTCTCTTCTGCCCCATTGTACTTTTCAAAACTCCTCAAACTAGTGGTTGCCTGAATAGGAACAAGGTTGTGGATTCACTACCTACCTGGACAACCTCATCTTCTAGGCTTTGGACAGAAACAAATTGCTGAACCAGGCCCAGATAGAAATTTCCATTATGGAAGTTAGGGGTACCAGATCAATCAGGAGAAGTCAGATTTGACTCTTAAGAAGAGGATGAACTTTCTCAGCTTCACAATAGACTCACAGAGGGCAACCCTGGAACTAATGCTTGACAAGATCAAGGCGATGAGGACGGAACTGATGAAAGTGATTGCAATGGAGAGGATATCCTTGTGAGTTATCACCAGAATAGTGGGCCCCCTATCTTCTTCTATCCAGGCGATAATATTTGCAGGACCACTGCACTATTTGGCCCTTCAGAGACTCAAGATCAAATACCTACAAAAGGGACTATTTTATACATAAAGGATTCCACTGTTGGAGGAAGCTAGGAAGTACATGACATCGTGAATGACGCTCGTGGAAGTGTGGAACTTTTGTGCAACCTTTTGGTTAGCACTGAACATTTCAATCAAGAATTGACAGCATTTCAGTGGCCCAATAAGTCAACAAGCTGGGACACAGATATTAGGGCTGAGCTGACGTCGCCAAAGATTTCTTGTGTTATTTCCTGGTGCAAGGGATATATTTGAATGCTATTCATATTATCTGTCGTCCATCCAACACAGTAACAGGCTGGAACTCAAAATATATGAAGGATTCCATAGACTGGCCTCGTCATCCTGAAGGTTCTGGATGCTGTCCCTCAGATGAAGTCTACACCATAGGGATTTATTTGCATCTGGATGGAATGCACAAGATCCACAGTTCTTCAGCTGGAGACCGGACACAGATTTGTCTCAAGTGGGTACTTTCCTGCATGACTGGAACGAGAGCCTGAACAGCTACTTTAATCTTTTCATAATGATAACCAGATTAGCAGCTCAAACTAGAAAACAGCTAGAAGAAGTGGTTTTTATGACACCAGTTTTAGGGACACAGATGTATTTTCCTCTACTTATAGAGATGTGTTGCGATCACCTGGTCATGCTTCCCCAGCACAAGGACATCCTGTAGCATCTGGGTGGGAGGTAAGCTACATCTTCTGATGACAACAACCTTTAGTTGCTCATGGCATGTCACTGCTGGGCAAGGATCTACCTTCATCCTACAGTCTTAGGTATCCGATACTCACAGCAGATATGGATCAATCTGGCCAATATGGTGCAGTTGGTGTAGGCAGAGAAATTTGAATCCCTGGGGGGGACAATATTCTCTTCATTCTAAACTTCCTTTCTGAGCTTGCTGAGGTAGACAGAGCAGACACCACAGTCTATTGCTTCAGATTTGCTGTCTTGGCAGGTCACCTTCCTGTGGCAGGTCACCTGGTAGGTTTACACCTCTTATGGCCAGATGTAGCAAAGGTTTTTCTCCATTCTGTGTCTATGGGAAAAAGTGTTTGTACATATGGCCCTTAGTCTCTTAGTCTGTAAGCTTATGAGAGACATCAGAGAGATGAGACCACCATTACCCAAAGACACTATGAGTTTGAATACGAACAAGCTTCTACACCTCTTTGGTAACTGGCCAGGTAATAGTGACATTTTCAGGAAACAGCTGTTTACCAAACTGGTGATGTTGTTAGACCTCTTCTCCTGCAAGAGGGTCTCAGATGTACAAGCATGGATCTGTCATAGTGATCTTTTTCTCCAGACAAGGTCATGTTTGCCCTCACCAAACAGGCCAAGTCTGACAGCCAAACAGTCCTCTATCCAGCATTTCCAGACAATCCAAGATTGTATGTAGTGAGGAGGTCAGATTCAGAGGAAGTAGTCAGCTACTGATATTAGTCAAGAAACCCCATAAAACAATATTGTCACTCACTCTGGCTAAATGGATCAGATGAGTGATGCAGGAAGCTGGCATTGATGTTTCATCATTTTTTGCTGCTTATTCCCCCAGAGCTTCCAAGGCATATAAAGATTTTCTATTGGTGGCTAAATTGGAGAATATTCTCAGGGTGAAAGACTAGTCATTTGACTACACTTTATTTATTTTTTCTCAGAAAAGGCAATATTGGTGGCAATTAGGCTTTGAATAAGCATATTCTGAGCCTCCAATCATGCAATACTATGAAAAAAATCCTAGCTACTGTGAAGCCTCTCTTCTGCCCCATTGTACTTTTCAAAACTCCTCAAACCAGTGGTTGCCTGAATAGGAAGAAGGTTGTGGATTCATTATCTACCTGGACAACCTCATCTTCTTGGCTTTGGACAGAAACAAATTGCTGAACCAGGCCCAGATAGAAATTTCCATTATGGAAGTTAGGGGTACCAGATCAATCAGGAGAAGTCAGATTTGACTCTTAAGAAGAGGATGAACTTTCTCAGCTTCACAATAGACTCACAGAGGGCAACCCTGGAACTTATGCTTGACAAGATCAAGGCGATAAGGACGGAACTGATGAAAGTGATTGCAATGGAGAGGATATCCTTGTGAGTTATCACCAGAATAGTGGGCCCCCTATCTTCTTCTATCCAGGCGATAATATTTGCAGGACCACTGCACTATTTGGCCCTTCAGAGACTCAAGATCAAATACCTACAAAAGGGACTATTTTATACATAAAGGATTCCACTGTTGGAGGAAGCCAGGAAGTACATGACATTGTGAATGACGCTCGTGGAAGTGTGGAACTTATGTGCAACCTTCTGGTTAGCACTGAACATTTCAATCAAGAATTGACAGCATTTCAGTGGCCCAATAAGTCAACAAGCTGGGACACAGATCTTAGGGCCGAGCTGACGTCGCCAAAGATTTCTTGTGTTATTTCCTGGTGCAAGGGATATATTTGAATGCTATTCATATTATCTGTGGTCCATCCAACACAGTAACAGGCTGGAACTCAAAATATATGAAGGATTCCATAGACTGGCCTCGTCATCCTGAAGGTTCTGGATGCTGTCCCTCAGATGAAGTCTACCCCATAGGGATTTATTTGCATCCAGATGGAATGCACAAGATCCACAGTTCTTCAGCTGGAGACCGGACACAGAGTTGTCTCAAGCGGGTACTTTCCTGCATGACTGGAACGAGGGCCTGAACAGCTACTTTAATCTTTTCATAATGATAACCAGATTAGCAGCTCAACCTAGGAAACAGCTAGAAGAAGTGGTTTTTATGACACCAGTTTTAGGGACACAGATGTATTTTCCTCTACTTCTAGAGATGTGTTGCGATCACCTGGTCATGCTTCCCCAGCACAAGGACATCCTGTAGCATCTGGGTGGGAGGTAAGCTACATCTTCTGATGACAACAACCTTTAGTTGCTCATGGCATGTCACTGCTGGGCAAGGATCTACCTTCATCCTACAGTCTTAGGTATCCGATACTCACAGCAGATATGGATCAATCTGGCCAATATGGTGCAGTTGGTGTAGGCAGAGAAATTTTAATCCCTAGGGGGACAATGTTGTCTTCATTCTAAACTTCCTTTCTGAGCTTGCTGAGGTAGGCAGAGCAGACGCCACAGTCTATTGCTTCAGATTTGCTGTCTTGGCAGGTCACCTTCCTGTGGTAGGTCACCCGGTAGGTTTACACCTCTTAGTCTTAGTCTGTAAGCTTATGAGAGACATCAAACAGATGAGACCACCATTACCCAAAGACACTATGAGTTTGAATACGAACAAGCTTCTACACCTCTTTGGTAACTGGCCAGATATTACTGACATTTTCAGGAAACAGCTGTTTACCTAACTGGTGATGTTGTTAGACCTCTTCTCCTGCAAGAGGGCCTCAGATGTACAAGCATGGAACTGTCATAGTGATCTTTTACTCCAGACAAGGTCATGTTTGCCATCACCAAACGGGCCAAGTCCGTCAGCCAAACAGTCCTCTATCCAGCATTTCCAGACAATCCAAGATTGTATGTAGTGAGGAGGTCAGATTCAGAGGAAGTAGTCAGCTACTGATATCAGTCAAGAAGCCCCATAAAACAATATTGTCACTCACTTTGGCTAAATGGATCAGATGTGTGATGCAGGAAGCTGGCATTGATGTTTCATCATTTTTTGCTGCTTATTCCTCCAGAGCTTTCAAGGCATATGAAGATTTTCTATTGGTGGCTAAATTGGAGAATATTCTCAGGGTGAGAGACTAGTCATTTGACTACACTTTAAAAAAAAATCTCAGAAAATGCAATATTGGTGGCAATTAGGCTTTGAATAAGCATATTCTGAGCCTCCAATCATGCAATACAATGAAAAAATTCCTAGCTATTGTGAAGGAAAGTTCAGTTCTATTAAGGACAACGCAGTGGAAGATTATACCTACCAGAAATATTGTTTTCAACCCTTCCTTCTGTGATAATAATCAGTGTTTTAAAGTGTTGATTATATTCTACACAATCTAGTGTATGTTATATACTGTGCTGTGGTCTGATAATAATATGATATGTTTTTTATTAATGACTTAATTACATGACTCATTTCTGGTGAATAAGAACATTCAATTATCTATTTTATATATAGTGTCGGGGGAGAAGCAGCAATTAAGAAGAATGTTTCAGGAAAAGTATGTGGTTTACCACCACATAAAAAATAGGTCTATTGGATGAGAGGATTGCCCTTATATTCTATGTTATGGATTTTCATTGCCTACTTTGATCACGTGTTTCTTATTCTAATCACACTGGAATGCTGGATATTTTAGTTTTTAGTTGGCTGCTGTTACTTCTTTTCGCCTGCGTGTCCTTAATTGATTTCAAAGCTTCCTTTATGCTCGTTATCTTCATGCTAGCTAACATATTTTTTTCGTTTCTGGTGATAGCAGCAGCAGCATGCTATTTGCTAGTTTTGGAAACCTGTAAAATCCTTCCTCTTTCTATCCACTGAATATTGGCAGCAGAGAAACGTAACCGGCTGTGCGTCCCCAGCAGTTTGCTGCATCATGTAAACATTATTGTCTGTTTCAAAGGTTCACTGGGGAATTGTGTTTGTTTGATGTAGGTCGTCCATCTCTCCTGCTCTGCCCTGCACCGGTCAGGTTAAGTTGATCTGTTGTGCGTTGAATACCTGCCAAGTGGTCCAATGCCACAAGTGAGTGTGAAACTTTCATCCCGTTCTTGCTTTGCAGTCACCACCTGCACTTTGCATTCTCGGATTTTTGCTTTATTTGTTAACGTTGTAAATATAGCCTTAACTGTCTCTGTATGAACAGTGATTCTGGCTAACTAGTCATGACTGGGCAGGTGTCTACCACATGACTACAGCCCTCGTGGTAGATCCATGAGACTCGTGCTCTCTTTGCGTCTGGATATATGTGTCTTCGGACAGAGAGGTTCCAGTCCAGGTGGCAGTCTGTAGCGCGGTGGTGTTGCATGTGCAAAAAGTGTAGCATGCCGGCTGTATGGGTTGTACAGGAGATGCTAACCCCATATAAACAGAGAAATCCTACTTAAAAGGGCGCGATATGTTTGTGGTTCAAATACTTAAAACCATAAAGATTGCCACTTACGGTTATTAACTCACTCAACACATACCATAACTCACCTTGTCTGCATATTGTTAATTTTATGGCTGGTATTGTGTGTCTGTTGTTTTGAGCATGGTTGGCTGCAAGTTATGGAGGGTGTTGCATACCTTGATAACCATGAGTTATTACACACATTTACGAGAGAACCATAATTTCCATTTTAACTGTGATTATTTCAGTGAATTTCATTATGTTATTTAGGTTTTGAGTCATTTCAAAACTACTGATCACAGCCTGTGGCTGTGCACTGCGGGGATTTGGTACTACACCTTTGCCCCACATGGTCTTTGGCATGGGTTGGGTGTAGGAAGGGATCAGGCCCTCGACTTTGCCCAACCCACTGTGGGCGTGCAACCCCCTCTGCCTTAGGTACTGTGCAGGGAACATATCAACTCATGCCTCACATGTTGAACTTACACTGCGTAATGTTCCCATATTGATTGTTGATAATGCTGATAGTCTACACATAATAAATATAAATGTAGTTCCTTCCACTGGTGAGAACCTTCTCTGCCAAGTGGCTCAGGGAGTTTTCACCAGCCTGTGATCTCGATCTCTCATTGACCCATGGCTATGTAGGTGAGCGCCCGAAAATTCTATTTTAGGCATAGCAATTTATTTTTACAAAGGTTGCAAACAAGAAATTGCAAAAATTGCCCCCACAGTCCCCAAGATGGTAATACTTTGTTTGAATCATCTCTCTCTTGGGATTGGCTTCCATCGATATTAAGTAATACTCAGAGCGACGTGCCTTAACCAAAATGTTATTTGGTGATCGGGAGTTGCAAGCAGGGAGAGGGGAGTTCTAGGTCCAACCCTTAAACTAACTTTAGGGATACTAAGAGGCATACGTATACTCTGTTTGCACCAAATTTGGGTATTTTTTTTTACGCACATCCAGCGCAAACCTAACGCCATATTTATACTTTGGCGCTAGACCCGTCTAGCACCAAATTTATGGAGTTTGAGTCATGTTTTTACCGTGGAAACCTACCTTGCGTTAATGAGATGCAACCTACATGCCACTCTGCCCAATGGAGCAGATGGACTTCCCTGGGCATGGCCACTGGGAAGAGGGGGCATGACTCCTGTCTTTGCTAAGACAGGAGTCATTTCCATGGGGGTTGTGCGTAAAAAAATGATGCTAGTCAGGTTAGAACCAATATTTTTTACTCTAACCTGACTTGCACCATTCTTTGGCGCACAACCCCTAGTCTTCCCTACGCCTCCGCTGCCTGGTTAGCATCATTTATTTTGACGGTAACCAGGGCGCAGCGCCGGCTACCGTCATTCCATAAATAAGGTGCCCGGCTGGCGCATTGGAATGGCGGTAGCCCGTGTTAAACTTTTTGAAGCAAATCTGCGCTAGCGCAGGTTTGCGCCAAAAACTATCAATATTGGCCTAAGAGTGTAATTAAAGTGAGCTTCACACTGTTGTTTTATATGGCGATTATAATATTCAACCCTGTGAGCAATTGCTGTAAATCTCACATCCAGAGGAGGTGATAGCAAGGGGGATCCCCACACCAGATGTGCCTTACAGCAAAAGGAAGGGTACAGGGACACATTTTGCCAATGGACAATATAAGCAATGAGCATCTTGAAATTTCCACTTGCGGTATTGCCACTGATATCAGAATCCTGACTTTATATGAACAGATTGCAAAAAAAGTATATATGTTTACAACCTCTCAACCTTTGGAAGGCCTATAAAAATCTAATTTTAGGCACAAAACGGTGTTCTCATCTTACATTGTGAAACGTTAGTGGTGCACAATACTAAACATTTCTAGTGATAAGGGTTTTAAGAATGAAACAAACCACACTCAAACATGTATTGGCGCTAATGAGTGGGTAGGACATTAAAAAAATATACAAAGCCCATACTGTAGTCTCTAGCGCCTTTCAAGACCTCAATTTATAATATCCAGAAAACAAATTGTTTTGCCTAAAGAGGTTGAGTCAGCAATCCTAAACCAGAGGATGACCAAAACCCCAGCCCATTGCAGACTTCATTCCCACTGATCTGTATAGAATGAATTTCAAGGGTTAAACTTCTGCATGAGGAGTTGTTCCTCGCTCCTGGTATTCTGCAGTTCCTCTGCATAAGAAGGGAATGTGAATGAATCCATCTTAGAGTGAGAAAGGGATATATCTGTGCTAATTTTTTATACTCTGATATTTATTGTTTTCGGAGATTTTCTAGAAAATCTGAATGTTGATACACCAAACATAAATGTTAAATATACTCCAATATCACTGTTTGCTGAGGACGCAGTCTGAGTACCATTGGCACAAATGTCTCTGCATAAATGAATTGATGGTTTTGCAGACTGCGGCAGACTAAAAAACTTGACAATCAACATTCCCAAAACTAAGGTCATGTTTTTGAAGAATGCCGCTAGAGTGACCATTTCTGATTAAAAGGCAACCTATCAAACCTATGAATGCTTTTGACAACCTTGTTGAAAAAAGGAAGAAAAAGGGAAATCAGTCTTAGCCGTCGAACAATCTAGTGTGGCTGTCTTGTAATGTACACAGGCAATTGTAAGACTGTCACTTTGTGCCATCCTACAAGCGTAAAATATTAAGGCTGTAGCACCTTCAACTTATAGAACAGAATTGTGGAGTTTATAGCAGTGACCACTGCCAGGTATGGAGAGTGGTGGGGGCGGGCAAATTATGTTAACTACATTCATGCCAACACGCATTACATTATTGTTTCAAAGTTAAAATGTTTAACTTTAAAATGGTAATGTACTGCATGTCGGTGATTTAGGGCATACATACGAAATATAAACACATATAAAATACCAGGAAAAAGAAAAGTAATTTACCTTGCGGCACATCCTTGCTCCGGTCCTGGGCACATCCTTGCTTCTCCAGCCTGGGCACAGCCAGCTCCTCTAACTAATCCTGGCACTGCTCTCATATCTTGAGAACAGCACCAGGATTGGATGACGCGGGCTCCCTCAGCTCTCCAAAAGGCATTGGGGGCCTGTGCTTGCTCTCAACTCAGCTGTCAAAGACAGTTGGGTTAAGAGGTTTAAAGTGCGCATATCTTGCTGACCGTCACAAGACAGCTGGCCAAAGAGACATGCGCACTTTAAACAAGTGCACAGGCGGCCCACCACTCCTCCCTGCTGTTGCTATTTGACTCAGTAGGCCCCGCCCCAGATTGACACTTGGCTTGGGATGTGGGTTTGCTGAGTTAATGAAAAATAAAATAGTATAATGTTTATTACCATTTTATTTTTCATCTATATAGAAGCACATGAGGAAATAGCACCCTTTAAAGGGCCTGAACCCATCACAAGGCATGTTTATGTCACAAATACCTTGAAGAAGCTGAGATTTCAGCATCTTTGCAAAGCCCCGTCCAGATAAAAAGTTATATTGCATATTGAATTAAAGAGGAATATTGCCTTTTTAATTCTAAAAAAATGACTGAATGAATCAAAATTGGATCACTGATGCATAATGTGTTCCTTAAAAATACCTTGGGTTACGACGCATAAACACAAATCACTTTGGAGAATATTTAAGATTCCCTAGTGCCATTCCAACACCATATTAGCATCATTTTTGTATGCTTATGTGACGTTAGAAGGCCAAAAACACAGTACCATATTTACAAAGTGCTGCAATGCATGCATTGCGCCACTTAGTAATCCTTTGTGCTACAGTATGCTTGCGCCAGGCATAATGTATGCAAAGGGGGCGTTCCCCTGTTAGGAGGGCCAAAAAATGGTGCAAGGAAATCTAAGAGATTTCTTTGCATCATTTTTTTCGGCACTTTTAATGCCTGCTCAGAGCAGGCATTAAAAGGAGATTCCATAGGCTACAATGGGCCTCTGGGTGCTTTGCATGATTAGCGTCAGATTTTTTTATGTTTATCCTGCAAAGTGCAGGACTAGTGTCACAAATTCTCACGCTAGTTCCCTATCTACCACCATGGTGCTTCGTATTTTAAATATGGTGCACACATTGTGGCGTTAGGGGGCGCTAAGGGGTGCAAGAAAAGTAGCGCTGCACTGTGTGCAGCCCCATTTTTCTTAAATATGTCCCTTTGTATCTTAAATTCAGGCTTGGTATTTTCCTATTGGAGCCACAAGCTGAAATTGAATTTAATTAAGTATACTACTTGGGATTCTGTAATCCTGTTATAGATGGCAGTCACTAATTCCGTTGTTATGTGTGGCTCTCATAGAGAACCTCTATCATTTATTTCACTTTCTGAAAGTTATAACTCCTTACTATGATATCACAACAGTTGATAACAAAACTGGTTAACCACTATTACAATGTTAGAAAGGCCTTCCAGGCCAGGTGTCGGGGCTCTCTGAGAGCCTTTCTGCGCAGCTCTGCTTGTCTGCTTTGACTGAAAGCAGAAATCACAACGACAGGAGGGGAAGAAAGGCAGGGAGTGTAGTGGGTTTTGGTTAAGGATTTATTTATTTTTCATGATTGTGTCAGGGAGGAGAGGACATGTTATGTATAGCTCTCCCATTATCCTCTGTCTCTGTGCAGTAGTTGAAAGCAGGGGCAGAGGATTTTTAGGGTCATACATAACATTAAATTATAGATGAGTTATAAGTGAATTACGGGGTTCCTCTGGGTTTTGAGTGACATCGTATGCAAGTCCAGCTTTGCTCTTGTTGTCTATTTGGTGTCACTCGAACTACTCAGTGAAAAACATCGCCATAATTCATGGCTACCCATCTATAATTCTATATATAATGGGTGACTTATGAAGAAAAAGACTTTAAAGCTCAACTATTATAAGGTTATTACAGCTGAGTTCCGACGTCACAACGCCTGCTGCCAGAGAAGGTCATATAGCATAACTGAAGCAGCTGTTTAAAGCAACTGTTGTGTTTTAATAGCTTATAATGGCAAGCAGAGAGAATATGTTTAGTTTTTGTAGTCCCGAGATAGAGAAAAGTTAGAACCTTTCTGGATATTTCTACACAGTCTGAGCTTCTGCATTTTTTAAACTGTTTTTAATGTCTGTTTGCAACAATATCTGACAGGGTTTTGATCCCTTTAATTTTGCACTGTAGGTTTTATTTTGATTCTTCGTGCTTGCAAACGTTCTCGCCCCTTCATATGAAAGAGCTACGCACCAAGGTTTTAAGTGGTTTGTGGGAAAGGTGATGTGTGACCATGTTTTATATGGGATAAAGTACCTCTGTCATACATGATAAGGATATTGCAAGCCATCTCGGAGTTCCCTGACCTTATACAGGAACTCCTTGGTGACCTGCAATATCCCTAAAATGTACAGCAGGTGCTAATTTATTCCTTATATAATATGGCTCTGTGACTGCAAGGTTGTGGAGGGTGGAAACGATTTCGCACATTATGCTTATTTGCACCAAATTACTTTCATAATGAATGGCTGGCACCTCTATTCAACTTCTATGGCACGTTTTGGCACACACATAGGGAAGCCTCAGTATGACGTTATGTAACTTTTGTTGTCATTTTGGTGGGAGTATTTTGGTATGTATATCCTATTTGGCTCAGGTTTACTAATCGTAAACGATGTTAACACTTTTTTATTGTGATATATTGGATATGGTAAATTTTATATATGTGTACCGTCTTTTTTAAACATATTACTAACTTAGAGCTGATTTGATGATATTTTTATTAGCTTATATCGTTTAGGCTGTACCAAAAGCAACAGCGTTATCGGAAGATGTGTGTGTTGTGTGCCTGTATGTGTGTGGGGGGGGGGGTAACTCCCTTTTTTATTCCTAAAAATTATTCTGAGGAATGTTTAAGGGCAGCATTTGCCGCTGGAGTGGTGTAACTAGTAGTTTCCCATATATCCTGCATCCTCCTGGATTGAATAGACTGCAGAAAAGAGGTAAGTGGAACCCACAGCAGAAAGCCGCCACACAAGAGGGTCAGGGAACACAGCAGCTAGTCTCATTAGAATGTCCCAAAACATTAGCATATTCCACGTATACTAAAACAACTACCCTGGCTCCTCGTTTGTAAGAGAATAGTCTTAAAATCAGTGGCCATTGTACGCACAGCAATCTACCAAAGTGATCCAGATTTTATTGCATCGACATACAGTCCATATAAACCTGCATATACTCTATGATCTAAATCTCAATTTCTTTTGAATCCTCAAACAGCCCAAATAGTAAAATATTGAACTCGTCCCTTTTCTGTACCCGCGACTAAAACATGGAATTATTTACAGTTATGTTGCATTTTCGAGTAAAGTCATCACTTTCTTGCTTCAGGAAACTCTCGAAGACATATTGTTTAGCAGATGCGACACAATGTTTTGCTCATGCCTGCACTGTTTGGTGGGCGCAGTTTATCTTTGATAATCTGTAACATACACCTGCAAAAGTATTGCCAACTCCTGGATTCCAAAGGGTCAGCTAGGATCGTTATCCTATTCCTGGAATTCATAATTAAGCCATGAGTATTGCAAATGTAAGTCACATCTACTAAGCACAATCTTTATGACTCGGTTCCCTTTTATGACTGTGTTCCTTAATCGTGTATACGTTTAGTTGATGTGTACATATCAATGCTTATTGCATATGTTGCTCTCTCCTGCGTATCTTAAATCATCATATATGTTTATAACCTTACATATGTGACCGTGTTATACATATGTCAACTTGTTTACATTTTAATGCGTCATGTATATTTTAATGGATCATATACTATAAAGTAGTGTTTTATTCATAGATACATTGAGTATCTTAAAGCAATTTTTACATACTCATGAAGGCTGCAAATATTATGTTGCGTATCTGTCTTCTACATGGTTGAGGACTCGAGAATGCCCTGCGAATCACTTAGTCAGTTTCTATCCTCTTACAATCAGTTATCGTCAGAGGCACAGAGCGCTGCTGAACACAGATGCTTGATTCAATAACGAGTCCTCTGCATTCTGCAAAGTGCTGCTGGTGCTAAGTGTGAAACATGGGAGGTGGGACACAGTACATAAATATTCAACTAAAAGCTTGCTTCTTCATGCAGCGCGAGCGCCGTGCTAAATCGAGTTCCCCTCGCCGCTCCACGCCACGACTCCAGCATTCTGCTCCGGAGGACATCAGATGTATTTCTGGTCATTTGACCTTCCTGCCGTCCCCGAGGACCGGCCCCGCAAGTAAAGCTCTTTAATCCCGGCAGCTCTGCTTTCATTGCCCAGCCTCCCGGCACCTTGTTCTTATGACCCCGGTGCCCCAGGACAGGCACTTGTCGGAGGGGCAGTGCTTTGAGGTCCGTCTGTGACCTCCTGAAGACTCTTGTGCGTCGCACTTGTGAGATGAGTGGAGTGTACCTTACACACCTTCTCGGGAATTTTTACTACTGTGATTGGACCTTTTGTAGAGGCAATAGTCATGAGGGTGGGGAGATCTCGTGCTCATGTACAATGCTTTAATGCCTTAGGACCAAGTTTGCTCTATATAAAATTGATAAAAAAGAAATGAGAAGAGAATACAGAATTCTGGGCAACAGAGGTGTACTGGGAACGTAAATAGCAAGGGATGTCAGGTTCCTACAGAGAGAGGGCTATGATCTAAAAAGCATTCAACTACTGTGACAGCATTCAAATTTACCCAAGCATTAAGATCACTGGATGTTGTATAAAAAAGGCCCTCAGAAATGTATTAGTGCATTAATGCATTAGTGGCCTAAAAACAGGTCACAGAAACTAGTTTACGACATCGGGTTGTGTGACTGCAGTGATACATAATTAAACCAATTATGTAAATATTGGCAGTTAACTTTCCTCTAGATTGGAAATGACCAACTGCAACACTACGGACTAAATCTGGACTAGTGCTTAATTTGTAAATAAAAACGTGCCGGTGCTCAAAGCTCTCCTATTAAACACGCGGGTTCTGCAATTAAATATGCAAACACAGAATACTGAGGCAGTGTAATCCTGAAGACATCTTGGGCTTCATTAATCCATTTACAGCCACTCCCTCCCCCTTCAGCTCACTCTTGCAGCTTCCTGCTTTTCCCCTTTCTAATGCTTTTTCGTTTTTCCTCTTTCTTCGTCTTTCCCATATATCTTTTGCTCGCAGTAAATGCTTGAGGCAGAAAAATAAGCACTGGCCCTCAAAAATAAATGCTGGTGCTCAGCACCGGAAACAACAAGCACAAATTAAGCACTGATTTCTGGACTGAACAGAGTAGCATTCAAGCGAGGAGCTTCAACCTCTGGATAGGTGTAGTAAGCAATATTTAAATATACAATACAACACGAAACAGACAACACAACTGAGAGGTGCAAGAGGATAGTCACCTTAACATATAGACCCTGATTCATAGTTGGGTGGTGAAAAAAATCAGTCTTCATTTTTCTGGACGAGGCAGTAAAACATTCAGTCTCCAGTGGCAGAGTATCCTCCAGCGGGATTTACTACTCCCTCCAGAAATTTGACCATTTTCCATTACCACTCTACTCTAAATTGAGCCCTTTGGAGGTTTGTTAAAGCGCAGTGCTATCAAGACTTCTGAGCACATAATTTCTTCAAGAGAATGTTTTTGTGGGCGCAGTGGGCCATCGGTAGGATAAGATCTTTAGAGGTGATAAGGCTATAGGACCATTTTCTTGCTTCTCTTCTTTCGATGGACCTTTTTTGGAGTTTCAAGAAGTAAAGAGAGTTAATATCAACATTTCAAATCAATTATCACTGTAACCTATTTGGTCACACATTAATTCTCAAAGACAGAGAATAAAGTTTAAAGATGTATTACAAGTTTAAGGCCAAACGTATGTAAATGAGTCTTAAAAATATGATATATAAGAATTACCGAATGTGAAGTAAAGCGTTGTTTCAGCTTAAATCATACAAGCATCAGGCATACAAGGATCCTGGTCGCAGCAAAACAAAAGATGTGAAATAGGATTTGGTGGTCAGTATACAAGTCACAATGCTCTTGCCTAATCATTTGAAAAACTAGTTTACTCTCAGTATTCTAACTAAACTAAATGGGAATTCTGATTATCTCTTAGGAAACATAGAAAATTATGAAATCAATAGGAAACTGCTAGCATAACAGAATCCTCTGCAGAAGTTCTGATAGAGAGGTGTTGCGTAGCATAAAGCCACTCAACTGGATAAAGAATAGAAAGACATGGTGCACAAATAGGAGTCTTCCTTTTCAGTTTGTTGGCGCTCGCGTTGTCCCTGCCAAAGCATCCTCCTGTTTCGTACTATCTTACATGCACATCAGGCCTTTCATTTAATGTAGACTCAGATGTGTGCACCTGCAAATAAAGAATGTTGCAATACCAGCAAACTAAACGTTGAAGGTTAGACACAAAGATGAACATTTCAGGACTTCATTCAAACTAACTTAGTATGATACTTCAGTGCACATTCGAAACACATGATTGTACATGCATAGTCAGTTAATATTTCAACACATTATGAATAAACATAATTACATGCAAGTTTACCTTAATATCCTATTCAAAATACTTGAATTTAAATGTGCACATGTATTACAATGTGTTAGAAATGGGGTCTCTAGATGGCAGTGGTTTGCACCCTGCCCAAGTAGGGACCCTCACTCTAGTCAGGGGAAGGGAGCCGCACAGCCAAGACAACCCCTGCTCACGCCTTTGGTGGCTTGGCATAAGCAGTCTGGCTTATCTCAGAGGCAATGTGTAAAGTATTCATACACACACAAACGCACAGTAACACAGTGAAAACACTACAAAAGTACTCTACACCAGATTAGAAAAATAGTCAATATTTAGCAGAGTAAACAAGACCAAAACAACAAAAATCCAACATTGACAAGTAAAGATACAAATTCTTAAAGATCAGATGTAATATAACTCTTAGAAACACAAAAGCCCCAACTTGGGATAGCATGACGTCTTGACTGAGTCGTCTCCAACAATCCAGCACCATGCGCGAGGGAGTGCGGGCACATGGACACCGGTTACAGTACATTGGAAAGTGACGAGGAAACAAAGATGTTGCATGGAGTCGGGGAGATAAGGCGTCACCTGTGCTGGTTAGGTGTCAGTCCTTACTGCCACTTGCCAGGTAAGGTGTCAACTCCTTACTATTAGGCAGTGGAATTGAGGCATCAGTTCTTTACAGTTGTAGGTAGGGTGATGCGGCATTGCAGTTCCTTACAAAAAGACGGGGTCCATGGATCCAGCAGGTCAAGACATGAGGTGTCCACTTTGTGGTATCGCGATTACACCACGGGAACACAGGTGCTGCAGCGGAGTCAGAGTCGGGTGCCAAAGACATCAGTGACACAGCACTCTGGACTCACGCTAAGGTGGGACTTTGGAGGCGCTGTGGTGGTGTCGGGCCTTCGGTGGAGGTTGCTGTCGTTACACTCAGCGGGGAACATGGCTCTGGTGCAGACAGCAGAGCAGAGTCAGAGAGTGGCACCGGTTCTGAAGTAGTTCTGGACGTCGATGCACTAGTTTTTTCCTTTTTGCACCAGAACTCATTCTCAAGGGTCTAGGAACTGGATTAGGTACCACTTGGCAAGTCAGGATTCTCAGCAAGAGAGCCCAGGTACTGGCAGGTGAAGTCTTTGATGTCCCTGAGACTTCTTAACAGGAGGCAAGCTCAGACACAAGCCCTTGGAGAACCTTTGGAAGCAGGATGTAGGAAGCAAAGTCCAGTCCTTTCACTTCCAGGACAGAAGCAGGAAGCAGCAGGCCAGGTAGAGTGGCAGTCCCTCAGAGAGCATCCAGCGCTTCTTCCTGGTAGAATGTCCTCAGTCCAAAAGGATTCTAACTATGTGGTGTCAGGGATCTAGTATTTCTACCTATTCCTGTCTTTGAAGTAGGCAAACTTCAAAGAGAAGTCTTAGTAGTGCACAAGACCCTGCCTTTCTCTGTCCTGGCCCCAGATACACTCTGGGGGTTGGAGAGTGCTTTGTGGGAGGACAGGCACATCCCTAATCAGGTGCAAGTGTCAGCTCCTCCCACCACTATAGCTCAGGAATGCTCATCAGCCTGGTGATGGGCCATCAGGATATGCAGGGCACATCTGAGCTCCCTTTGTGTGACTGTCTAGAGTGAATGCACAAACAGCCCAACTGTCATCCTGACCCAGACGTGTATTCCACAGACAGGCAGAGGCACAGAATGCTTAAACAAGAAAATGCTCACTTTCTAAAAGTGGCATTTTCAAACCTACAATTCAAAAAACAACTTCACCAAAAGATGTATTTTTTAATTGTGAGTTTGGAGTCCCCAAACTCTATATCGCTATCTGCTCCCAATGGGAAATTATAGTTCAGGGTAATCCCCATGTTATGTTATGGGAGAGATAGTCCTTGCAATAGTGAAAAACAAATTTAGCAGTATTTCACTATCAGGACATGTAAAACACACAAGTACATGTCCTAACTTTTAAATTCACTGCACTGTGCCCATGGGATTGCTTTGGGCCTACTTAAGGGGTGACTTACATGTAGCACAAGGGAAGGTTTGGACCTGGCAAGTGGGTGCACTTGATAGGTCAAAATGGCAGTTTAAAACCGCCCACAGAGACACTGCAGTGGCAGGTCTGAGACATATGTACAGGGCTATTCATGTGGGTGGCACAATCAGTGCTGCAGGCCTACTAGTAGCATTTGATTTACAGGCCCTGGGCACACACAATTAAGAAAAGATGGCACAGTCTTGTTTTTTTGTCTCTCTCATAATACCTCACACTATAAAAGCCTCTTAACTATGCACAATTGGCACCTTGTGAATGGCCCATCGTGAAGGTTTTAGAGATACCCTGGCGGAAATTCTAGTTGTTCAAAAGAAAGACAGCCTGTGACATGACAATGTGATGGATTGTTTGAATTCTATTTTCCAACCAACCTCTCGTGCTTGATGTTTGGGGCTGATGGGGGCATCCAAGTCAGCTTCACATTACTTACATGATATAGTTCCAACAGGAGAGAGAAATGTTGTTCTCAAGTCTTATCTGCTAATACTTCCCCACCAAAGAGGTGTAAAAAATCCCCCAGTCTTGTACCAGATAGAAAAATCAATACACATCATAACACTATGTTCTGCTTACAGAAATTAATACAAATGAGGCAATGGATGCAGTAATGTCAAAAGAAGCACAACATTTTACAAGCTTACTAAATGCCCCAGTCAGTAAAAAAACTCAGTACAAGTACCAGTTATAAAAGTAGTAACTATTTTATGGTCAAATGATTTGGGAAATCACTTTCATATGGTCTCTTTCAGACCAACTTCATGCATTCTATATGGTTAATTATCAGTCTATTTGAACTGCACCCCACTCCATAGGTGGTCAGCAAAAGTGAAAAATGCCTGTGGTGACAAGCACCTCCTCTGCTGATCAGGTGGGGAAAGAATGGAATGTAGGATGATGAAGTGAGATCATGGGTGCAAAGCATAAGCCACACAAATGCTGCCTATTTTAGGCTTGAGAATCTTTGTGCTGAGTCAGGCATCTCTCTCAAGCCAGGCTCAAGTCTTCACTGGTTTTCCTACCTCTATCCTTGACAAAAGACATGACAAGGAACACTTGCATTTCTAAAAAAAAAACAAGGTTGTAGATTGAGGCTCAGGTAGGCACATTTTCAAAGGGAAAGAGGAGTCAGTGCTGGTAGCTGTAGTTCAGAGATAGAGGAATTGGCCCTAACCAATGAGAGAAGACAATAGAAAATATAGAAAAGAGAAAGATGGCAGGCTTTCAACTTGTTAAAGAACAACAGTATGTTGAAGAATCCAGCTTGTTAAAGAACAGTATGTTGAAGAATCCTTTATTTTTTCAGTTTTTCCAGGTAGTTTGGGGCAAGACCTCACCCCACATCATCTCCTGAAATGATAAATCCAAAGGCCCTAGTGGGTCTTGGAGTGAACATAAGAAATGCCCGCCCTGTAGTTAGAAAACTGGTTGGGCATGATAGATGGAAGGTGGGATGTGCATTAGACAAGTGCTCAAGCAATCGAACACTGAAGCATCATGGTCTGCCTTCAGACTGACCCTTAGTTGTGCCTTTGCACTGCAGAGAAGCTGCAGCCTGAAGTGAGGATGGGACATTTCCCTCTAGTATGATAGCATGTACTCAGTCTGTTGGAACACTATAGCAGGAGATGCTACTGCAGCAGTGAGGTGTTCCATAGCAAAATGGATGAAGAACATATTCTCTTAGTGCCAAAGCTTTCATGACTCACAATTCTGTGGATTAACAGTCTAGTTTTTTATTACGTCTTCAGGAACCTGTAACCCTCTTTACTGTATTGTAAAACCAGGATTGCTCGTACTATAAGGCAACAAAGAAGCTGGACAGGATGAAATACTCATGCATAGGATCAGGAAACCGGAGAGCTCTTCGGTAATTCCATAATTTCTGATTGAAGAGGTTCTGATATTAAAGAAATGGTATTGTTGAGTGTAGACTTTAAGAGGGAAATGTCCTTTGTGCCCCCAAGAGCAGCTTGAATGAATTGACTAAGAGGGCACAGAAAAATGTGGCTTGGACCTCACACAACAGAACTATTCAGCAGGTTACGAAGACCTTTAGGATATGATGATAAACATAAAAAATGTTTCTCAGGAGAAGGAACTTCCAGGCTTGTGTATCACACAACAGTGTGATCCTCCAGATGTCAAATAACACTTGACCTTCGGTCTACAATGATCTTATAGGCAATGACCTTTTGATAGAAGTGCTACATCATGTTTTACAAACTGTACAGAGACAGACCTCACATAGCAGAGCTTTTCCTGAACCGATACACAAAGTACATGTTTTGACCAGAGACAGTAGAGTCATCGTTATGGCGACCAAGAGGAAAATGATCTATCAGATGACAAAGAACATACAACCTTGTCAATGAAAAGAAGCACCATTTCCGAGACTATATAGAATTGCTATGTATAGAGCTCAGAGAACAGAGCTTTTCTTGAGTGACCGAAAGTTAAAAGCTCAGGCCTTAGGATATGCATTGAATAGCTCAGGCCTTCAGAAGCAGAGCTATTTCTCAGGTTACACTCATCTGACACTCTAAGGCTTGACAGTAGAAAGATTATTACGGTTACACTGCTCCCACTGCATGGTTGATTAAACATAACATAGACCAATCAAGCAGTCCAGGATTGTACTGACATTCAGTAAGGAGAGTTGGACTCCTCACATGAAGTCTTATATGTTTTGTGTCCTGTTCCCATTCGCCCATTCTCTGAAGTTACACTGTGTTCACACAAAGGACCTTTTACCATTTTATATTATACAGCTATAGTCTCACCATTTCATATTTATTATGTATGCTTCTTAGTAGGGATTACTTTAGGGTTCAAGTCAGTGGGCCTGACATATATTGGTGGAGAGGGTATGCTTTCACAACAGCAATGGAGTTCCTTCCTCACCATTACAGTGGTCTGCCTGCCAGGTTTAATTGCGAGCTGACCTTAAGCTTGCTCATGGTGGAGACTACTCTGTATCTGCCGTAGCCAAATTTCTTCAATGGCCCTGGGAAATAAGGGCAGTTAGAGAAATGGCTATATGTAGATGGGTGGACATGTAGTCATTTTTCACTGTTCCTTACTGCCAGGTAAAACTTGGGTGTAAGGAACAGTAACATTGTTATATTCCCCCCCCCCCCCCCTCTCCCCACCATGAGAGAAGCTATCCATGGCAAGGACAGCATTACTTATTTTCTTTTCAAAAAGGAAATCCCATTTTCTTTTTGAAAAGAAAAAAAAGAATACTGTTGCTACAAGTCTGCGTCCTTACGATGCAGCCCTGTAGCAAACAGTAAAATGCACTGACAGGAACCGCTGAGACTGCCTGCTTGGCGGTCATTTATAAATTAGGTAGTTGGCCTCTCCACCATGGGGACGAAGTAAATTACTCCATACCCATGGCGGACCCATGGGCCGTCTGTCCAGATATAAATGTGGGCAAATGCACTTTAAAAAATAGTGCAACTTGTTTAGGACTATTTTAAATTATGAGTATTCATGACAACAGAATAGTTATTCTTTCAATCTGTCTGTATAAGTATTTAGGATTTTGTATTCTGCTGCAGAGAAAGGCCCTTGCCAGAGTGCATCTGTTGGGGATGTTTATGCTATATGGGTAAAATTGTCACTTCTTTAAATGCTTAACTAAACCAATCACCTTTTGAAATATGACCAGTTATCTTTTGCAAATTATTGATGGCAGTATTACACATTGTGTGGAATAGGTTTAATAATATTTGATCTGGTTTAGCTGGAAACAATTTTTTTGTTAAATTGTAAAATCATGAAATAAGTAATGAATTATATAGTAGGTGTTGTAAATGGATATGTTTGCAGAGAAAGTTGTGGCCATGGAATAGTTTTTTGCTCATGTCCTTGATTAATGCTATGCCATTATGCATAACTTCATAATACTCCTCTTTCCATATCTTGCTTATGCTGTGCTTCTCTCTATCTTTCTCTTTCTTTGACTTTCTTTACCCTCTTGCTCTCACTACTTTTGTCTCACTGATCCCAACAAAACACCAACATAAAGTAACACTGTAATTAGTGCATTTTCCCATATTCATGCATTTCTCATTCATGTCCAGACTGTCCTTGCATTTGCCAAAAACAAAGTTTAGCTATATACAAAATACTTGTATCTGTACTATCATTGTACAATTTTGGAGAGTCAATGTGAAATGTGAGGCATGTGCATACTCTTTTCATCTCTCCCTCCTAGATGGGGCAGCCACACACAGTTAGACCCCAGCCCCTCCTGGACCTCAACCAACATACACTATAATTGGTTGGTGACTATGAGCTGTCACTTTCTCCCACTGCCCACATTTCATGGTTTCCTGATGATCAACAGTGGTAGAGTGTGTTTCAGAGCGACACAGGTAGGTGGGGAAAGCTTCCCTTAACAATATTTGGAAGAGCAGCATTATATAAGATGTTCTCCCTCCCGAAACTTCTTCCTAAACACCTACGCAAGCACACAGAGGACATCTTTATAGATATGATAGATAGCATGGTACGTACATTCCTATGGGAAGCACCCCAGGATCTCCCTGCCAACCCTTCAGTGCAACTCCGACAATGGAGGGATTGTTTTGCCAGATCTTAAATCTTACTACTGGGTCGCGCACCTTATAGCGGTAACTGATTGGGAGCACGCACCCAGGGATCACCCTATGTATATGCTGGAGAGGAGCTTGTTTACACATAATCACATAGATATCACTTATATGGGGGAGGGGGATGCAGTCACTCTTGCTTCCCACGAAACTCACAATGGAAGCATGGCATAAGATAACATGAAGGATAGGTTGGTACGCGAACCCTACAGAACAAACCCCGCTGTGGGAGGGTACTTCCATGAGAGAGCTGGGGAAACTTAAGGAATTTCAGGCATGGGACAAAATAGGTATCTCTAAACTGGGGAACCTTATACACAGTGGAATGCTCAAGGCCATCTCTAATCTGAGGCAAGAATATCACCTTTCACAGATGCAATCTTATCACTACACTCGCTTAGTGCAAGCATGGCAGGCAGAAAATATGGATACCGAGTGTGCCCCTTTGGAAGGGAGGCTCCTTGTGGGCCAAATAGAAGAGAAGGCAATATCCTAGATATATAAAACCCTGAACAATAACATGCCTGACAAACTTGGGCATTTGAAAGAAAGATGGGAGAGTGACGTGGGGCCCCTAGATGACACTGACTGGGATGCTGCCCTAATGAACCCACGAGAGGTAGCCATCCGATTGCGATTCATACAGTTTAAAATCCTTGATAGGATCTACTACCACAGGATGAGGTTACATATAATGGGGAGAGCTTCAGATTCGTCCTGCTTGTCCTGCGGCCGTAGGGGGGAAGAGGGGCACCTTCATGCATACAATATGGACATGCCAGAATATCCAAAGCTACTGGTCTAGGATTTTAAAGGAATTCGGCGAAGTGCTGGAAACACACATTCCGACTGACCCACGTTACATGCTGCTGGGTATTCCCATGGACGTAGACCTGCCACGCCCCAAGCTTCTTTTTAGCAACCTGGGTTTAGTGGTAGCCTAGCGAGATTCAGCGAAACATTGGGGATCCTCTGAGTCCCCCACAGTGATAGAATGGAGGGTAAGTATGGATCTCTACATGATGGTAGAGAAGGTGACCTACCTGACCTGTGGCTGCCCACGAAAAATTCAATACGTTTTGGGGGCCCTGGAGGACCTATCACGGTCTGCTGGACACACACACACCATAATAGTGGACACCCCACCTGTCTGTCAACCGACTGCACACCAGGGGACACCAGACATGACTGTTCTGAGGACATAATCCCCTACTTGAATGGCACACACTCACGTTACACCTGTAGGGTCTTTATGCAAGATACTTTATGGTACCACTATCCTAACTTTATATTTGCACAATGAATGTCTGAATTATATTGGTACAGTCTTAATGCACAATACTGTGATATATGTCTGCTTTTACTGTCCCACAGTCCAATGGGCCTGGTTGTTATGGTTGTATAAAGCATAAATAAAAAGAGTTTAAAAAAAAACAGTGGCAGAGTTTGCTGGAGCAGGAGACTTAAAGATCTACTAGCCCAAGAAAACTAAGGGCCAGATTTAAGAAAAGTGGCGCTGCATCCAGTGCTATGCCACTTTTCTTACACCCCTTAGCACTCCCCCAACGCCACTATGTGTGCGCCGTATCTAAGATACAGCGCACCATGGTGGTAGTTAGGGAACTAATGTCAATTTATTTTACGCTAGTTCGGAGCTTGCAGGATTAACGTCAAAAACATTGACGCTAATCCTACAAAGCCCCTTGAAGCCCAATGTAAACAATGGTGTGCTTCCTTTTAATGCCTGCTCTGAGCAAGCGTTAAAAGCACTGAAAAAAATGACGCAAACAAATCTCTTAGATTTCTTTGCACCATTTTGTCAGACCCCTTAAGTGGGGAACGCCCCATTGCATACATTATGCCTGGTACAGGCATAATGTAGCGCAAAGGGTTACAAGGAGGCGCAATGCATGCATTGCGCCACTTTGTAAATTTGGCACAGCGATTTTGGCATCATTGGGCCACTTTAGCATAAAAAATAACACTAATATGGTGCAAGGAGGCACTAGGGGCTCTTAAATCTGCCCCTAAAGGTTTGCACATAGCTCGGACTACTAACTATTGAGCCTTGGAGCCATGCCCAACTTTGAACTTTTCATCCAACAAGCTTTGAGTGAAAAATCTCAGTGTAGTAACTGTGCCAGGATGACTGTACAATGTTGACAAATTGCATTGAAATTAATTAGTTAGCTGCAACAGAGCAGATAAATCCAAGAGCCCAGTGTAGTGTCTTGTGAGTTAGTTATGACGGGACCCTTTTGGTTCCTGATGGCCTTCGTAGAACTGTGATCTAAATGGTAGGGTGTGGTTAATAGATTTCATGTTTAGAATTTTGAGTTTGCACTTGCATGCAGCTGACTAAAGATGTGTAAGACCAAGCAACATGTGTGGCATATTCTTTTATGAGTGCCCATGCTGGGGAGGACTGGTGATGAGATAGGAGATACGTAAACCTCAAGAACCAACAGTGCTTTCCCAGAGAGTTTGCCGTGGCCCAGAAAACTGCTCGTGCATGTCATACGTGCCTCAGTCAAAATGAAGATACATGTTTGGCGTAGGTGGAGTCATACCGCCACTCCAGCCATTGCCAAGGTTTCGAAGAAGATGAAAGGCTTATGGAGAAATTTGTGTATTATTGTCCAGGAATCAGCTGGTGAGTTGGTGAAAGAGGTACGATGCCACAACACAGAGCTATAAGATATATGGAATGATAATGCTAAAGGCAGCTATAACCAGATACAGAAAACACAATTAGTAGTGGTAGACATGCACAAGAGAACGCTTGAGCATAAGTTGATAAATGCAGAGGAACATTAGAGGTGGTGGTCATCAGATATATAGAGAATATAATCACGCTTACCAGAACTTGATTTAAGAAAGCCATCTGACCTCAGCACCAGGGCTGACAACCCAGGTAAAAGCACAGAGATGTACATACAGAGTGGTTAATCCTTCAAGAGGCACACCACTGAAGTTGCTGGGTGAGGCTCAGAACAACTCAAAAAGACTTCAAGACATTGGAGTGTTCTAATGGTCGCAATGAAAGAAACTGCAAAGCTTCAAATTATCCATGATGACCCTGATACCAGCATGTCTCAGGGCCTTAGAGATGGTGTGAATAAAGATGTCCTAGCGTACTGCAGACGGTGCTGGAGAAAACTCCGCTTTCAATGTCAGTAAGTTCCACAAAATGGTTATAATGCTGCTTCCTTCTTTAAACCACTGCTTCCATTTGATACTGCCAAAAAAAACAAAAAATTGGTGACAGATGGACTGCCTGGATAGAAACTTTTGATGATTTTATCGATGCATTGTATGAGATAACTAACAAAATGATTGGTAAATCCTTCAAGAGTCCTGCCGGAGAAGGAGTAAAGAGTAATAAAGAAAATACCAGATGTTTCAGAAGCAATGTTCTACACGTGTCCACAAGGCCAAGCGGCAACCTCAGCTGAGTTAAATCAACACTAAAAGTCAATCATCATCTAAATCTTCATCCAAGAGTTCTTCAGTTGCATTGTCCATTGACATTGAGGAAGATGGATATCCCTCTGGCATCTGCACAATGCTCCGGTGTCTGCACAACGTCCTGTGATTCTGGGCAAATCACTTACTCGCCCTATGTCCACGGACAGCGCCATGAGACCCTCGTGGGTGATAAGCTGCACTATATAAATCTACGTTTAATTTCATTCCATTTCATATGAGATGTTGATGTTTACTTCAGAAAAACATGCACATGTCAGACTGGCCGTATGCAAAGAAAAATACGAGTTGAAGAAACGGTGACAAGAAAAATCACAAAAGTCAATTAAACATTTTCTGAAAATGACACTAAAGATAAATGGCTGCTCCATATCTTTTATTATTGAGAGTGGTGCATCAATAAAAATTATGCCTGAGGAGAAATACAATGAGCTACCTCCATTGCCCTATCTCACACCATCAAAGACTAAAGTGTATACATGAGCTGACTCAACGGCATTAAAGAGTCAAGGTTCAATCATAGCAATCATGAAACACAAAAAGACAAAGGTACAAGCACCTATTCACGTAGTTGAAGGTACTGAGTCAGGTGCCTCTTTACTCAGATTTAATACTGCTGCTGAAATGGGACTGATATCTGTGAACTATAACATGAATGTTCATCACAAAATAGTACGTCAGTTCCCTTCATTGATTCATGGATTAGGAAAACTTAAGACCATGAAATGAAACTGTATATCAATGAGGACGTTCATCCTGTGGCTCAAAGACATAGACGGATTTCATTTCATTTACAAGAAGCTGTTGAGAAAGAGTTTGAGACGTTACTAAAGCATGATCTCATTGAGCAATTTACTGGTCCAGCTTTGTGGGTTTTGCCCATAGTGGTAGTACCCAAAAAGGATAGTGAAAGAGCTTTCTGTGTTGATATGCGGCAAGCTAACAAGGCAATTGAAAGAGAACAACACCCCAGTCCTCACATTGCTGACATCATCACACAGGTAAATGGTGCCAAAGTCTTCTTTCGCCTTGATCTAAACAAAGGGTATCATCAATTGGAACTTGAGGAAAGTTGCAGGTACACTACTGCCTTTTATACACACATCGGTTTGTTCAGATATCAAAAATTTAGTTTCGTTGTGTCATTAGCTGCCAGACATTTTCAAGATGTCATTCAATGTATAATACAGCCTGTCACAAATGCTTTCAATTACAGTCATGACATATTAGTCTTTGGGGCCACATAAAAGAACAAGAGAAAGCTCTTCCACAAGTTTGTCGACTACTTATTGATACAGGTCTAACGTTGGATCCAGAGAAGTGTGAGTTCCACAAACCAATACTTAAATGCTTTGGCCATATCTTTCCTGATGGGGGTATGACGCCAGATCCAGCTAAAGTACAAGCCATGTCAGCCACCAATCCCCCACAAGATGTTACCATGTTACGTTCATTCCTTGGCATGGCCAGTTACTGTTCTAGATACATATTTGACTTTGCCACAATAAGTGCTCCCTCAAGAGACTTGACAAAAATAAATGTTGCATTTTACTGGTCATATGAATGTGAACAGAGTTTTAAGGAAACTAAGCATGCAATTGAGAACACCACTGAAATGGCCTACTTTGATCAGAAGCTGCATACAGAGGTTGTTGTTGACACAAGTCCGGTCGGGTTTGGTGCGATCCCCACCCAACACAATGGACACCCAAATGCTCGAGGGCATATTGTGGCATATGCAAGCAGAAATATGTCACAAACTGAACATGCCTATTCATTACCTGAGAAAGAAAGTTTAGCTGTGGTGTGGGCTTATGAACTTTTCCATATATTCCTATAAGGAAAATCATTCACACTTGAAACTAATCATCAAGCATTGCTTACAATCTTTGGCAATCCAAAAGTCAAGATGCTTCCCATAATTAAACGCTTGGGTTTGTGACTACAGAAATATGACAACACTATTGTGCACCAACCAGGGGAAGATCAAAACCATGCTGACTACTTTTCACGAATGTCGGTACAGTGTCCTGCCACCCCTTCCAAAGCATCTGAAGCCTAAATTAACTTCTTTGTAAAGTAAACAACCCCGCCACTGTTTGTTTGGAACAAATTACAATTGCAATGAGCAAAAACAGTGACATGTTGATACTGAGGGAAATTATTGCACATCATTCCTGGAAACAACACTCTAGATTTCTCAAATGTGACAGAGAATATCAAAAGTTCAAAAGTGTGAAATTCGAACTACCATTACTCAAGAAGGTATTGTCTTACGAGGCTTGAGAATTGTCATACGAGAGTGCCAGCAAGTAATTGAAGTAGCCCAGGAAGGACACTGTGAAATTGTTGCCACTAAACCTCTCCAAGACCCAGTTTGGTTTCCTCATCTTGATAAAAGAGATGAAAAAGAGTTGAAGGTCTGTCATTCATACAATTGCTTATCTCACAAAAGAACTCAACATCCCTTGAACATGCCAAACCTACCAAAACATGTATGGGAGAGAATTGCTGTTGATTTCTTTGGTCCTTTTGACAATAGACATCACCTGATGGTGATTATCGGAGAATACTACTGTTTTCCACCAGTAGAAGATCTCTCATCCATCACTCAAGAAAGAATCATTGAGACATTAGGTGCCATTTTTGCAATATGAGGTGTTCCTTTAATTCTAAAGCCTAACATTGTTTCTGCCTTTCAACAGTTGAGAATTCTGAGACTTTCTTACTCATCTCAAAGTGAAGCATTTAAAAACCACCCCTCTTTGGCCTCAATCAAAAGTACTGTTGAATTCTTTATGAGCACACTTAGGAAGACTGTCCAGTGTGCTAAACTGGAAAAGCTTAATCCAGGGTCAGCTCTCCAAGCTACTCTTCGAGCTTACCTGTTGACTCCTCATTCAATGATGGGTGAAAGTCCTGCCACACTGATGTTTGAGAAAGCCATGAAGACCAAATTACCACAATGAACAAACAGGAGTAGATGCCGACAAGCGCCAATGTGCTAAGAACATTACTTTCATTAAAGGAGATCAAATATTGGTGTGACAACAGAGAAAACATAAATATGATGCTCTTTTTGATGCTAAACACTTCACAATTTTGACTAGTAAAGGACGCATGGTGACTGCTGATTGTTCTGGAAAGTATATTATAAAAGATTCTTCACACTTCATACATTTGCCTCATAATTCACCAGTTCCTAATGTCAGAGATGAGACTGGTTTGATTGAGACTGCGGAACGCCCCCTAACTGCATCCATCCCTACATCACCAATATCAGTTGTGGATACTTCTCTTCTCTCTTTCCAGCCTTAGAGGATATGATCTGAGCATTTGGTCAGAGCTCCAAGATGACTTTTTGAGGAGTTCTAATATATATCTGTAAAAAGAATTGTATGTTTTATTTAACAGGGCTGAGATGTAATGTCTTGTGAGTTAGCCGTAATAGGACCCCTTTGGCTCCTGATGGACTCCGTACAACTGTGACGTAAGTGTTAGGGTGTGGTGAATAGTTTTCCTGTTTAGAATGTTGAGTTAGTGCTTGCACGCAACGTAATAAAGATATGCGTAAAACCAAGCTCTGTGTCTGGTGTATACATTTATAAGTACCCAGGCTGGGGAGGATGATATACATAGCAAAGATGATGCACTGGAGACTAAGGGTTACCATCTCTCTCCAGGTCATTATGGACGGTATGTCCTGTCCAGGACATATGTGTGATTCCCCTGGTGCATTGACTAGCACACCTGAAACGATTTGTAGGTGAAACGTTTAGTATTGGACCTCTGCAATGACTTGGAGTTAAGTGGTCACCCTATAAAGACTAGAATTCAGTGCAGTACGCACCTGCTATTATGCCCTTCGGAACAGGAGTACATTTCATAGAGGCTAAATTTGTTGCATATGAAAGGCTTAAGCTCAGAGTTTCAATTAGTAGTTTAAGAAGCTGTTTGACTTTAACTGACTAGTGAGATGAGAAGGAAAGTTATAACAGGCGTTAGACACAGGAACAAAGGTGTGGAGGTGGGTAACTAGTGAAGAGAAATCCAGAAATCCCTGTATTTGTGTGTGTGACAGGGAAAGAAAAATGACCCAGAGTGAGAATGAAATGAGGAGATCATTAAGGAGAGACGGCCAAAGGGAAGATTACAACTGTAAAATAATGAAATTCCATCTTTTTATATTGCCATTTCTTTGGGACAGTGCCCATAAAAATAGCTGTTGGTATATAAGCTCCTCAAAGGGGGAACCAAGTGGTCTTTTTCTTGTACACGTTTTAGGGTTATTCTTTGCTTTTGATGCAAATAAAGGGTCAACAATGAACAAGCAGATAGGTATAAGTCTCTCTATTTTGATGAAATTGTTGATTTGAATAACCTAGGCTATTCACAGTTTGTATTTGCTGAGACGCTTAATGAAAATAATAAAAATGACTTTTTTTAAATCAGTGGATGCAGCACAGGTGACAAGATGCATTAAGATTGATTTGACGTGTGAACATATACATGCTTCAGTGGTATATTCAAAAGGTATCTGGCTCTTAAAGAAAAAATAACCGATTGTGTGTCTACTCCACCAGTTCCTGAAGCGGTTCTTTCTCCTCAAAGCCCCTGGATCTACCAAAATTATGTACTTTTCTTTAACTCTCCAGTGGTAGGGTTGTCATGCAGGCATTCCAATATTAAGTGGTTTGGATTCAGAAACAAAGAAACAGAAAGTGTACGGATAGAAAGGGCCATATTTGTACTTTTTTAGCCCCGCATTTGCGTCATTTTTTGACGCAAAAGCGGCGCAAACTTACAAAATACAATCATTTTTTTGTAAATTTGCGCTGCTTGTGCGTCAAAAAATGACGCAAATGTGGCACTAAAAAAGTATAAATATGGGCCAAAATATAATTTGCTGCCACCATTATTGTCTGGCAAAGTTCATTGCAGCTTATCAAAATTAGGGAGGGGCTGTGCCAGAACCAGTAAGAGCTACTTACCAAGTTCCGACTAGCTAGGGTCAGAGATGCACAAAATAATTTGTTGGTGGCAAAGCCTGCCCTACTAAATTGCAGAGGACAGGGGTTTGTAATGGCCCTCTCTTATTTGCGAGTTGATGCGCAACGTATGAATGATTTGTGAATGCAACTGCAGTTGCATTCTTGATCCCTTACTGGCACCCAAAAGGAGGTGTTAGCCCACTCACATAGAGGAAGCTGGCCCGTGGCAAACAGCTTTCACTTTGTGAATGGTGGCTGTTAAAATTGCTGGGAGCAGGCCGTGGTCTTTATTTTTCAAATCAGCCCTTGTCCTAATCGGGTGCAGGGCAACCTTAATAAACAAGCATTGTCAAAGCCAACGGGTTACGTATATACAAGACCTGTTGGGTTTGTCAATGTTTTTTAGACATGTTGCACAGCATTGGAACATGGCTAAAGTACAAAAAATAAACACCAGCGTTGGAGCATCATATAGATTTTGTTTTCTTTTGCCATGTTGCACAGCTGACTGCGCTGCTGTGCAATACGTCTAAAAACAAGGGAGGGGGTGAGCAACATGAGAGACGTTCAGTGAAGGAGGGAGGTAATAGAAACAACTGACAGCGGGAGGAGGGCAGGTGGGGGGGAAGGAAAACCAGGGAGTGGTGCATAGGAGGAGGGAGGGATCATACAGCTGGTGAAAGGCGTGGGGGTGCAACACAAGGAAGCTTATAGAATGCACAGCAAAAAGTAAAAATAAAAAGTACCTGGAGGAGTGTGCAGCCAGTGGAAGGACACTGGCCGCAAACAGGAACTTATGCTTGGTCCATGCTCTATGGCAGGGACAGAAGCTTCGGGAGAAGCAGGAGCCGGGCAGCCGGGAAGAAGCAGGAGGAATGACCAATAAGAGGCAAGGAAACAAGAGTGGCGTGAATGTCAACCATTGATAAGTAAGAAAGTAATGGGTGAGTAAACTCTAAGCCAGTTTTAAGCTTTTTTTCCTAACAAAAGATTTCGCCTACAGAGCATGTATGCGCTGTCTCAGGCAAAACCAAAACATTGTCACAAAATAGTTACTGCAGGGTGGAGGTCTGCTGTCCCTCACTGGCCTCCATCCAGAATTCTATCACTGCATTGTCAGCCTTCTCAGAGTGGCCAATAGGCTCCAGCCTCATGATTATTAATACAGCAAGGGTTTTTGTGAATCCCTGCAAATGTGCATTTTGTGATTGATTGATTAATGCAGCAGTCAAAGAACAAAAAGAAGGTGAGATGGCAACCCAGTTAGTGTTAAAAAAACACCGACTGGTTTGTGGCCTTGCCTTAGTATATCAAGCCTATATTGAGTGAAACAGTGCATTTAGGGCAAGGTGCAATGTAAAAGGTTCAGTAAGCCCCCAAATCTGACAGAGTTGAAAGGAAATGTTAATGACAATACAACTCAATACAAATAACTGATAATAAAACATAGCATAACATAATATGATATAATAATCTAGTGTGGCATAGCATAACATAATGTCTCACGGTGCTTAGAGCCTTGTTTCTCAAGTATGAGGTAGAGCAATCAGGAAGCTTACGGGAGTCAGTATCTTAAAACTAACTGGCCGTGTTCGATTTATTATGGTACCCATGTGTACTGGACCATTACAAGGTTTAACCTCAAAACAGGTCACTCGGTCAAAATGTTTGGTGTACAGGGTGGTAGTGGATGGAGGAGGCTGACTTCGGAGAAATTAAACTATTCAAAGTCCAATCGTTTTGGATACCATTACCCCCAAATTAATAATTATTTAATTTAGTTCACTGTGGCCAGGGACACGTTTTTGACAGGATCGTGATCCAGGAGCAAAGAATCTTGAATCAGGAAAAGGTGGGCAGAACGTCTGAGGTGAGTTAATGTTGTCAGTGGTTTCTGCTCTTTAATGCCTTACCGCAGAGAGTATGGAGTTCCAGGTGTCTTAGGAGACAGTCACAACCCACCAGGGAGACATCAGCCCTAAGTTCAAGACCCGCCAGCAGTGCAGCAGGCTGAGGGTTTTTGGCTCAGGAAGTAGGAATTCGTGCTGGGGAGAGAAAGCCTCTTTTCTGGCAGAGTCACTACTGCAGAGGTGCTCTCCCACACAGTTTAGGTCATTGTAGTGGTTGTCCTCGGATCTGTTGCTCCATCTTCAGTCCCACCAAAGACAAAAATCTTTAACACAAATAATTTACAATATCACAAATTGATTACAATAATTTGTGTTGTCAAACATTTTTGTCCTTGATAATGTGGATGACCATGTGTTCTAATAATAAATGTAATTTGTTATATTGTGAGTATGTTTGATGTTTGTATCAGAATGTGATTGGGATTAGTTCCAATAAATGCGCATGACAGATGTGTGAGCTAGATTATGGTAGAGCCTAACTTGTGCATTTTATGTATTTTTAACAACTTTATTTGTAATGATTTTCTTTAACAATAATCCGAAACAGGTACATAATACCTTCACGTTAATCGTATGGTGATATGTAAATCTACATACGGATACATTCTGATCTATATGGGTGAATACAGTATAAGGTTTAATTTCTACCATCCATCTTATTCTTCAATTTCACTAAATATCTAATGATTCACTGTATTATGAGTCGCATAGGGTAGCAGATGGAACGCACCCAAAAACCTCATAAACTCTTTTTTTAAACATTTTTTTTGTTGACTGTATCACAGAAAATCAAATCGGAGAAAACCAAAATAAGGATGAAGGTCAAAGAGCAAATCGATTCAAACATCAACATCGCATTGGTAAACAAAACCACAGTAGTGAACAGTTTGAAGAACAAACACAGCAGAGTCACCTTAAACCTCGGTATGTCGCACCTCCGGCCTAAAATGTAGCAGAGCATGACATCGAAGGAGGCCCTTGTATAGGCATGGAGTGCAGTATATAATTGCATGACCTTGGTCTTCAGGGGAACAGAACCCTCAACAGGAGTACCCGGCGACACCCACCCGCCTGTCCTGTCTATGTGCACGTGTTGGTGAGAGGAAAGCCTATGGGGGTTATTCTAATTTTGGAGGAGTGTTAATCCGTCCCAAAAGTGACGGTAACGTGACGGATATACCACCAGCCATATTACGAGTTCCATAGGATATAATGGACTCGTAATACGGCTGGTGGTAAATCCGTCACTTTTCCGTCACTTTTGGGACAGATTAACACCTCCTCCAAAGTTAGAATAACCCCCTATAAGTCTACGTGAGCAGCCATCCTCCATCGAGTCTCCTGGTCTGTGCGGACCATTGTGAGTCCCCAAATGTCCCATTCCAGACAAAAATATCCCAAATTGTATAACTGTGGTAGCGAGTTTTTGTTCCGTCGTTGAAAGGCGCAGGGAGATGCATACCAACTCGAATGTGTGCCTGTGAACACCATCTAAGATATACAGTAGGGGCTACTAGGGGCAAGGAAGACGTACAGGGAGGGTGTGTGTCATTTTTTGCCTCCAAGCTGCTGATGTATGTGCCCCAGCACCAGCCCCCTTGTGTGCCTACCCTCATGCACACACACATCCACTTTGCCCATCTCAGCAGCATGGTAAGCCAACACTGCACGCCTGGGCCCACAGGAGCGTTTCCAGACATCACAGTTTGTCATCTGAAGAGAACCAAAGCGAGTTCTATAAAGTTGTGCAAATATTTTTCCCCTTTGGCCGGAGGTAGAGTAAGCACGATTCAGGTAAGAGCTGGATCAGGCACTCCAAGGCAACAATGATTTCTGTAACCTCTTCTCAGACCATTGCACCACCCAGCAGTCCCACACCATGTGAACAAAATTGGCCTCAATCAACCGACATCTAGGACACTCAGGAGAGGATGTGGGCATGTATTCAGCTCGGTATTGTTGGGGCCCCATAGCTCAAGCAGCGCATGTTGCGTGGCAGGATAGGTCATAAATTGACCTGTCACAATGCCATAGGTCTCCATGATCTCCTAAAGACGTCATGTTGCTGAACAACCTCCCGAAGCACTGGCAAACTCCAGATAGGGCTCAGGGCAGAGAATATCAGGAGTGGTCCCTTGCCTAGTACATACACCCACCAGCAGCAATGCACCACTCCCATCTGGTGCATCCTACATGGTACACATGCTTGAGGTGTCTGAAAACCATGTGAGCTGATGAGTACCATCCATGATCCAGGAAATGGACGCCTGCTCCAGGGAGGGGGCTGCACCTACCCAGTGCATAGGCCATTGCAGCTGTGCCGCTGCATAGTAAAGCTCATAATTGCAAGCACTTAGGTCTCCCTCAAGAAGCAGATGCTGGAGGATGTAGAAGACTACTCGCCTCCTGGCTGAGCTCCATATTAGCTCCAGCAGAAGACCATGGAGCTCTAGAAAAACGCACCTAGAGAGCAATACCAGCAGTGCAGCACAAAAGTAAAGAAGCTGGGGCAGAATAAGCATCTTGGTTATCACCACCCAAGCCACTGGAAACAGAGACAGGGACAGCCAGAAAGGGAGAGATCCAGGAATGGAGTTCGCAGCCCTACCCACTTTACCCTCCACAAGGTCTGCATCTGAGTGGTAAATCTGCATCCCTAGGTATGTGAATGTATTATAACTCCAGAGAAGCTGGTGTCTTGGTACAGTTCTTCTGATTCAGTCTGGGACTGTAGACAAGGGAAACAAGCAGGACTTAGCCAAACTGACTTTGAGGCCCAAGATGTTCCCCAACTCTTCTAGCAGGTCCATCAGGGCCTGAAGGGAGGCAGCCACATCACACAGATAAATAAGCCCCCTCTGCAGTGCATGCAGGTGCAGGCTACAAGCCAAAGGTTCCATGGCCAAGGTAAAAATCAGTAAGGACAAGGACATCCTTGTCTGGTACCCATCCGAATTCTGAAGCTGTCTGAAATCACTTACCTCATCCAGACTCTCACCATCTGACCACTATATAGCGCACTGTTCCAACTGAGATACCCCAGTCCAACACCCATTCTCTTCAGCATCACAAACAGACAATAACACCCCAATATGTCGAATGCCTTCTCGATGTCAAGCGACACCGCTATCTGTCTCCTCGGTTCACCTGATATGGCCCCCATCAAGTGAGCAGCCATTGTATATTAAGATAGGTATTGCACTCAGGAATGAACCCCGACTGGTCTTGTGCAAAAATTAGGCACAACGAGAATCTGTCTGTTGGCTAGGACCTTCCCCAATGTCTACCAATCCTGATTCAGGATGGATAGCTGCCTATAGGAGCGCACCTCGAGGGGGTTGCAACCCGGTTTGGGTAGCAAACGTATTAGTGCCTTGAATAGTGAGTCCGGGAGCCATCCCTTTTACCCTGCTTCATTGAATACGGCCAAGAGCCTTTGTGAGAGGTGCATGCCTCAATCAGGAAGCCATCCATACTTGTGGTCTTATTTCTTGTCATCTGAGCAATGGCCACTCAGATCTGCTCCAGCTGGAGAGGCTCCTCTAACTCCGCTTGCTAAAGTAGGTTCAGTTGGGGCAGTGGAATGTCCCAGAAGAAGTCTCTAATCTGATTTAAAGGGCGGTCATCTGCAGCTGCGTACAGGGAGCAATAATACTCTGCAAATGCATCATTAACGGCCTCCTGTGTGTCAACCATTGTGCCATCCCCCAGTCTGATCACTGCAATCGGTGGCCGGGTCTGGTTCTCGTGGACCAGCCACACCAAGTGCTTACCCAATCAGTCCCCCTCTGCAGGAAGCTGGGCAAGACAATGTCTATACTCATGCTTCCCCAGATACACCTCCAGTTCCCTGTAACTCTCTCATAGCTGCTGAAATCAACCCATTCCGTCATCCAACTGGGCCACCATAATCTCTAGCTGGTGCAACACCCATTCCACGGATAGAAGTTCTCCCGTAGGAACCGCAGTACCTCCCACATGGCCACAATTCAGTGGCCGGACATCACCACCTTGTGCGCATCACACTCAAGTGCTCAAGAGGGGGTAGTGTCAGCGTTGAGGTCAACTGCTGGCTAATATGTGTAGCTAAGTCTTCCCGGAAATGGCGATCATGAAGGGCCTCGACCTGTTGTCTCTAAGTCGGGTACAAGGATGTGCGCTCCACTAGTGTAACATCATTAACAATGAGCAGTGGCCAGATAGAATTCACAGCACGCAGTTCGTCCTAGTCACCTGCGCACCCAGTGGACCACTGCAGAGAAGAAAGTCTAGCCTTGTGTGTAAATCATGGACCGGGGAGTAAAACAAGTACTCCCTAGTGTCAGGATAGTGGGGTGGAACGGTCTCGGGCAACAAACGGTATACAGTTCAAGTCAAAGCCCCAAGTACAAGAAGCGTGCAGGTCAGAAAAAGGCCAGGGTTAGGAATCCCAGAAAAGCGAGTGATTAGCTAAAGGGGTATAAATAGCAATCAGAGTAATGGGAGTGCCATCTAGGCAAACCTCCTCAGCTACATATCTGCCTTCAGAGTCAATTTGGTGCATTTTCCCCACAAAAGGACTCCCGAAGCAATCCAAAGCTGGACCTCCTGAGCATACACCAAAGAAATTCTGCCATATACTTGCCCCTTCCATTTTGCATGCACTTTCTGTAGCTCCCCCTGGTGAGATGCATCTCTTGGAAAATGGTTATATGTCCATGGCAATGTGTGCGGCAAGCATAGAACCGGTATCTCTTGGCGGCAACCGCCATACCCCTCACACTCCATGTCATCAGATTATAGGGGGTGATTCTAACCCTGGCGGTCGGTGATAAAGCGGCGGCCAACCCGCCAACAGGCCGGCGGTCCAAAAAATGGAATTCTGACCCTGGCGGGAACCGCCAACAGAGACCGCCACATTAACACTCCGACCGCCACGGCGGGACCGACAAACAGTGCGGCGGTCACCGCCAACAGCCAGGCGGCAGACAATGTTCCGCCCACACTATCATGACCGGCCAATCCGCCACCTTTTCCGGGGCGGGAGCACCGCCGATAAAAACACAGCGGAAACAGACTACGAACGGGAAAACGCGCACCTCTACGCACTCCACGAGGAAGGAGGACAGCATGGAACCCGAATTAAACATCCTACCTGCTCTCGTCTACCTGCTTATCTACCACGAGTACGAACCCCGCCGCAGATGACAACGGTGAGTACTGCACCTACGACACAGGGGAGGGGGGAGGACGAAAGGTCACGTGCACACACATACGCGATACACCCACCCCCCCAAACCATGTACACACCAATGCAGAGCAACAAGTCACAGTGAACCCACCCAAACCCCCGTAAAGAAAACAAGGACATAATTAAATAGTGACTCGAAATTTATGGGAAAAAAATAACACAGATAAGTCACGGTCAAATAGCCATAACAACTCAAAAATCCAAATTCAATATCCAGTTCATACGAAAAACCGAGGCAATAAGTCCTGCACAACTAACGAGATTCAAAGTGTCCATGGGCCAAAGTGTAGCAACACAAGGGCAAAGCCCACACAGGAGACCTGAGTCCTTTGGAGAGAACACTGCAGGGGCATCTGATGAAATAACTACAGGCACCTCAGGGGGAAGGGAAGGGGGGGGGCACCACAGCCACATGAGTCCACGACGCCAGATCCACGAAGGGGCCACCATGCCCACTCGGTCATCCTGGGGAGTGCAAAGCCACAGTCTCCCAAGTCTCTACAGTGGGTGGGTTGCCCACTGATCAATCCTGGGGAGTGCAAAGCCACAGTCTCACAAGTCTCTACAGTGGGTGGCTTGCCCACTGATCAATCCTGGGGAGTGCAAAGCCACAGTCTCACAAGTCTCTACAGTGGGTGGTTTGCCCACTGTACCATCCTGGGGAGTGCAAAGCCACAGTCTCTCAAGTCTCTACAGTGGGTGGGTTGCCCACTGTTCAATCCTGGGGAGTGCAAAGCCACAGTCTCTCAAGTCTCTACAGTGGGTGGTTTGCCCACTGTGCCATCCTGGGGAGTGCAAAGCCACAGTCTCTTAAGTCTCTACAGTGGGTGGCTTGCCCACTCGGCCATCCTGGGGAGTGCAAAGCCACAGTCTCTCAAGTCTCTACAGTGGGTGGCTTGCCCACTGATCAATCCTGGGGAGTGCAAAGCCACAGTCCATCAGGTGGATTACAGTCTCCACTGGTCAAGGAGGATGCATGGTGGGCACAGTGAACCGTTAACAGTGGATGAGACGGCGGGGCCCAGCGGAGCGGTGCTTGGGATGGAGGGCCCAGCGGAGCGGTGCTTGGGATGGAGGGCCCAGCGGAGCGGTGCTTTGGATGAAGGGCCAGCGGAGCGGTGCTTGAGACGGCGGGGCCCAGCAGAGCGGTGCTTGAGATGAAGGGCTCAGCGGAGCGGTGCTTGAGACGGCGGGGCCCAGCGGAGCGGTGCTTGGGATGAAGGGCCCAGCCGAGCGGTGCTTGAGACGGCGGGGCCCAGCGGAGCGGTGTTTGAGATGAAGGGCCCAGCGGAGCGGTGCTTGAGACGGCGGGGCCCAGCGGAGCGGTGCTTGAGATGAAGGGCCCAGCGGAGCGGTGCTTGAGACGGCGGGGCCCAGCGGAGCGGTGCTTGAGATGAAGGGCCCAGCGGAGCGGTGCTTGAGACGGCGGGGCCCAGCGGAGCGGTGCTTGAGATGAAGGGCCCAGCGGAGCGGTGCTTGAGACGGCGGGGCCCAGCGGAGCGGTGCTTGACAGGAAGGGCCCAGCGGAGTGGTGCTTGAGATGAAGGGCCCAGCGGAGAGGTGCTTGAGACGGCGGGGCCAGGTTCAGCGGTGCTTGAGATGAAGGGCCCAGCGGAGCGGTGCTTGAGACGGCGGGGCCCAGCGGAGCGGTGCTTGAGATGAAGGGCCCAGCGGAGCGGTGCTTGAGACGGCGGGGCCCAGCGGAGCGGTGTTGACAGGAAGGGCCCAGCGGAGCGGTGCTTGAGATGGCGGGGCCCAGCGGAGCGGTGCTTGAGATGAAGGGCCCAGCGGAGCGGTGCTTGAGACGGCGGGGCCCTGTTCAGCGGTGCTTGAGATGAAGGGCCCAGCGGAGCGGTGCTTGAGACGGCGGGGCCCAGCGGAGCGGTGCTTGAGATGAAGGGCCCAGCGGAGCGGTGCTTGAGACGGCGGGGCCCAGCGGAGCGGTGCTTGAGATGAAGGGCCCTGCGGAGCGGTGCTTGAGACGGCGGCGGGGCCCTGTTCAGCGGTGCTCTTCTGCACGGCGGGGCCCTGTTCAGCGGTGCTCTTCTGCACGGCGGGGCCCTGTTCAGCGGTGCTCTTCTGCACGGCGGGGCCCTCTTCAGCGGTGCTCTTCTGCACGGCGGGGCCCTGTTCAGCGGTGCTCGTCCAGTAGGTCAAGGGAGCCAGACCTGGCCTGGACTCCCTGCTCAGTCGCCCTCCGACCGTGCTGTTGCTGGACCCTTCGGTGACGGAGTCCTGGGCCCTTTGGTGTCCTTCCTAACACCCGGGATGGGGCTTGTGGGCCCCTCCTGCTCCGCGCTCCTGCTGGCTGACTCTTCCGCCCTGCTGCCCTTTCGCTCCTTAGATGGGGCTCTCGGGCCCTTGCCTCCCCTAGCTGTTGTGGCTGGTGAAGTGGGCGAACTTGGCTCCTTGGGGGCAGCCGTGTCAGTCCTCTCACGGCGGCCCTTCAGCTTCCTGGTCTTCTTGCCTGGTGGGGGGCTGGCTGTCCCCTTGCTGCTGATTGAGGTGTCACTGCTGGCAAAGGGTGGGCTCCAGAACCCATGCACCACAGTGACACTCGAAGCTGGGCTGGTGGTGGCTGAGGTGCTCTTGGGACTCTTTGCAGATGGAGGGGGTGGGTCAGTGTAGGGAAAGAGGTCAAGATTAGCAAGGAAAAGTTTCTTAGGACCAAGGTAAAAGGTAGGAGAAGTGGAGATGGAAGTGGAGGAAGAGGATGTGGTTGTAGGAGAGTCAGGTGTGCTGTCTTTGGGTGCAGGTGCATGTGCTGGAGGCTGTCGTGAGGTGGATGGCTGTTGGGTGGGTGGCTGCCTTCGTTTGTGTGTCTTGGAAGAGGGGGTGACAGACACAGTGGGAGAGGACACAGGGGACGTGTAAATGGCAGTGGGGGTGGTGACTGCACGTGTGCGGACTGGACTTGAGGGTGTGCTGGTGATGGAAGCACTGGCTGATGGTGGTGTGCATGCAGGTGTGAGTGTAGACGTCACAGGGAGGGAGGAGGGAGACGAGGAGGAGGGGGACACAGAGGTGGTAGTGACTGTTGGAATGTCTGCATCTGGGTGTTGCTTGCGTGAATGCTTGTGGGTTCTGTGGTGCTTGTGTCTGGATGAGCTGCCCTTGGGTGTTGAGGTGTGTGCAGGCTGGTCTGATGGTGTGGATGGGATAGGCTGAGGAACAGGAGACAGAGACAGGGTGGAGGCAGTCAGAAGAGGGAGGCTGGAAACAGGGACAATGGCTGCCGTCAGTGCTGAGGCCAGAGTATTGAACGATCGTTGATGGGCAGCCTGACCCGAATGAATGCCCTCCAGGTAGGCATTGCTCCGATGCACCTCCCTTTCTACCCCCTGGATGGCATTCAAAAGGGTAGTCTGCCCAACAATGAGTGTCCTGAGGAGATCAATGACCTCCTCACTGACGGCAGCAGGGGTAACAGGGGCAGGGGCTGAGGTGCCTGGGGCGAAGGAGACGCCCGCCTTCCTGGGCGAGCGGGCACGGAGCGTAGGCTGAGGGGCTGCTGGGAGGGCGGGGCTGGTGCGCTGGGTGGCGGCTGTACCTGTAGAGGCGGGGGGCCCGGATGTTGCCGCCACCGCTAGGGAGCTCCCATCCGAGGATGTGTCGCTGTCGCTGGTGTCACCACCGGTCCCCGTTGTGGTGCTCCCCTCGCCCTCCGGATCACTGGTGCCCTCGGTGTCTGTTCCTGGTCCCACCGGGGCCTTGTGACTTGCAGCTCCCTCGTGCTCCGATGCCAAATCTCCTCCGCCTGATGATGCTAATGCACACATGCACAAGAAGACGAAGAAGAAGGGTGGGGGGAGAAAAACGAAGACCAGGTTGAGTGCATGCAATGTCAACACCGTTGGCGGAGAGGACAGACACAGGAGCCTCATGCACTAAGCCGCGCATTTGGGGTACACTACTCAGTACTTCTGACTAGGACAACAGGTCTAGAGACGACAAAGGCGCACATGTGTGATGCTGGACCATCGATAGCTGTACTTGTCACCCTACAGAGGTGGGGGCCGGGAGCACAGGGCCATGCCTAAAGGAGAGGACTACACTACAGAAAGCGCCTTGGCCTAATGTCACCCCCAACCCTCCTCCCCCACCCAGACGCCTCCACTGCGCAGAGAGATAGCAGAATGTGCTGATACTCACCCCCTTGTGTCTGCTGTGATGTCCTCAAGCGCCCATCCATATCAGGGTAGGCCACCACCAGGATCCGGGACATCAGGGGGATCAGGGTACGACTGGCACCCCTCCTAGGTTGGGAGGCCATCCCCAGCAGTGACTCGGCGGTCTTCCTGGTCCTGCGGCGGATGTCCTCCCACCTCTTGCGGCAGTGGGTGCCCCGTCTGTTGTGGACCCCCAGGGTCCGGACTTCCTTGGCGATGGCACGCCATATGTCCACTTTCTGATGGGCGCTGACCTATTTGGCATGTACAGGGTGGGAAGGAGAAATCATCATATTCCTGCATGTTAGATGCGATTGGCCCCCCCTCCCCAACCTTGCCATATGGCACATGCTCTCATCTGTCGTGCGTTGCACTCCTCATTCGCCCCCCACCCCACCAACTTAGCATCCACCCCACTCCACACAGGCATAGCCAATTCAATGTGCACCCAGTGGACTTACCTGTTGGTCTGGAGGACCGTAGAGTAACGCATACTGGGGGAGGACCCCGTCCACGAGCTTCTCCAACTCTTCGGAACTGAAGGCGGGGGCCCTTTCCCCAGTCGCAGCAGCCATCGTCGCTTCTAGACCGAGGTCACAGCAGCACTTGCAGTATAGGTCCTCTCCTGTGGAAGATCAGGTCTCGAGTGATTAAGCAGATAGAAAATGGCGGTCACGCCCGCGGCAGTGCGTACCGCGGCGGTGCGTACCTCGACCGCCGGCACACCTCATAATTGGCTCCTGAAACCCATAGGCTTCAATGTTAGCCAATGCGACTTCGTATAGCGGTCTTCGACCGCCTACCGCCACGGTGTGCCACGCCAGCGCATTGACCTCACATCCCATTGTCCCACTTCACAGGTCAGGCAGCCGCCATTTCAAGGCCCCACATGGCATAATTTGTACTGCGTCACACAGGCCTTGCATTGCCACACATACACGCCTTTCAATACACAGATAATCGTCTGCTATGCATGCAGTGGTGAACGTACCTGTGACTTGCTTGACTCTGTGCTCCATGTTGTCCTTCCTAGGCACCGTCCGCTGGGACTTGCGAGGAGAAGGATGAATCCTCGCGTGTACCGACCGCTGGTGGACCTGTTGACAATGGAAGAACGCCACATCATACTACGATACCGACTTGACCGAGCCACTATACATGAACTGTGTGCCCAGCTGGAGCCAGCCCTGATGTTCCCCATCCGCCAACCCACAGGAATTCCCCCTCTAGTGCAGGTTCTGTCAGTCCTCCATTTTCTGGCAAGTGGCTCATTCCAGACAACAGTGGCCATGTCATCTGGAATGTCTCAGCCTATGTTTTCAAAAATCTTGTCTAGAGTGTTGTCTGCCCTGACGAAACACATGCAGCGCTACATTGTATTCCCTGAGGAGGTAGATTTGGCCACTGTGAAGGGTGATTTTTATGCCCTTGGACATATCCCCAACATAATTGGTGCCATTGATGGGACCCATGTGGCTTTAGTACCCCCAAAAGACGATGAGCAGGTGTACAGAAACAGGAAAAGTTACCATTCGATGAACATCCAGGTGGTCTGTTTGGCTGACCAGTACATCTCCCATGTGAATGCCATGTTCCCTGGGTCAGTGCATGACGCGTATGTGATGCGAAATAGCAGCATCCCTTATGTGATGGAACAGCTACAGAGACAACGTGTGTGGCTAATTGGTGACTCTGGTTACCCCAACCTGCCTTGGCTATTGACCCCAGTGAGGAATCCCCGGACCAGGGCAGAGGAACGGTACAATGAGGCCCATGGGCGAACTAGGAGGATCATTGAAAGAACCTTTGGCCTCCTGAAGGCCAGGTTTAGGTGCCTACATATGACAGGGGGATCCCTGATGTACTCACCAAAGAAGGTGTGCCAGATCATCGTGGCCTGCTGTATGCTTCACAATCTGGCATTGCGACGTCAGGTGCCCTTCCTGCAGGAGGATGGTCCAGATGGTGGGGTTGAAGCAGCTGTGGAGCCTGCGGAGAGTGAAGAGGAGGAAGACGAAGAGGACGACCCAGACAACAGGGACAGAGTTATCCAACAGTATTTTCAGTAGCACACAGGTAGGAATCACCCACGCCATTTAACTTTTACTGAATGCCCCCTGCATCTTTACTTTGTGTATTTCCCCCCAGTTCTTTTAAACTGAAGTTTACTTTTCCCTTCCCTTTTCAGTGCTGTATGACCCACTGCGTGACTTCAGCTTGGTTAGCCCATGGACTAATGCTTATAGACATCGGTATGTTGTCCACACATAAATTACAGAACATTATTGATAAGTAATGTGTTATACATTTGTAATTAATACAGGCTGACTCCAGAATGATTTATGTGCAATGAGTGATTTATTTTTAGTGCTATTTATTGGTACATGGTATTAAAACGGTGAAGGGTGAGGGTGGAGTTATGTCCATGGCAGAGTCCAGTTCTCGGTCGCACAGGTGCATTGTTCATATGGCTGTGGAAGGATGGAGCAGGGGCAGTTCAAGGTTGGACAGGGTGACACTGTGGGACAGTGGAATGACATCCGGGGGGATATTAGGCTGGCGGGGGTCTTGGCATCCTACTCTGTCTTCCTTTGAGATCTCAGGTTCCTCTTGCGGGTGGTTGTTCTTCAGAAGGAGGTGGGGTTCTGGGGGCCCGTCGTTGTGTGGGGGCCTCCTGACCACTAGCGCCGGCAGAGGTGGTAGGCTGTTCCTGGCTAGTGACAGGGGCCCTTTGCGGTGCCACATGGTCCCGCAATGTGGTTTCTATCCGGTTGAGGGCCTGGACTATGGTCCCCATAGCGGTAGCGATGTCCCGGAGTTCATTGCTGAACCCCATGTACCGTTCCTCCTGCTGTGCCTGGATCTCGTTGAACCTGGCCAGTACCGTCGCCATCGTCTCCTGGGAGTGATGGTATGCTCCCATGATGGTGGTGAGGGCCTCTTGGAGAGTCGGTTCCCTGGGCCTGTCCTCCCCCCCCTGTCGCACAGCAGCCCTCCCAGTTGCCCTGTTTCCCCGGGCCTCTGTCCCCTGGACGGTGTGCCCACTACCACTGCCCCCAGGTCCCTGTTGTTGTTGGGGTGTTGGGTCAGCCTGGGTGCCCTGTAGTGGGAGACACACCGCTGATTGACGCGTCCTAGAGACAGAGGCATGGGCCCGCTGGGTGGGAGCTGTGCTGGTGTTCCCAGAGGGGTTTGGGTCTGCTGTGGCCTGTGTCTGTGTGTGGGGAACCGACTGTCCAGAGGTCCCCGATGGTCCGGGCTGGTCGTCAGGTTCTAGGTCGACAGAGCTGCTGTCCTCGCTGGGGGCCTGTTCTGGGGGTGGGATGGACATCTCTGGACCCTCCGTGGCGGTGTGTTGGCGTTCGGGCCCTGCAGGGGTGAAGGAGTATGGTTATTGTTTCTGTGTGTGCCATGGCGTGCATTTTGAGTGCCCTTGTCCCCCAGTGCTGGCATTCCCTTGTGGGAGGTGTTGTGAGGGTTTGGGGGTGGTGTATGGGTATGTGCAATGGTCATGCTTTGGTGGTGGCTGTCTATGGTTTGTGTTGGCATTCAGGGGTTGGTGTTGTTTAGGGTGGGTTGTGGTGGTGAGACATTGGCAGGGAGGTTATGTGCTGGGGGGTGATATTGGGGGTGAGGGGGGGGGTTGGCATGCTGGTGGTTGGGGGGGGTGAAGTAGTTGAGATTCGACTTACCAGAGTCCATTCCTCCGTGTACTCCAGCGAGGCCATCAGGATGCAGGATGTTTACCACCTCTTGCTCCCATGCTGTGAATTGGGGTGGGGTGGGTGGGGGTCCGCCGCCAGTCTTCTGCACAGCGATGTTGTGCCTGGAGATCATCGAGCGCACCTTCCCCCGTAGGTCGTTCCATCGCTTTCTGATATCTTCCCGATTTCTGGGATGCTGTCCCACAGCGTTGACCCTGTCTACGATCCTTTGCCATAGCTCACCCTTCCTTGCTATGGTGGTGTGCTGCACCTGTGTGCCGAAGAGCTGGGGCTCAACCCTCATGATTTCCTCCACCATGACCCGGAGTTCTTGATCCGAAAACCTTGGGTGTCTTTGGGGTGCCATGGGGTGGTGTGGATGAGGTGTGGGGTGGTGTTTGTGGTGATGTGCGTGGTGATATGTGGTGATGTGTGCGTAGATGTGGTGTGGGTGATGAAGTTGGGTTCCTGTGTGTGTTGGGGTTTTCTATTGCTGTGCTCGCTCTCTCTATCTCTCTCGCTCTCGCCTTCGCTCCGATTTCCAACTAGTGGGGGTTTGTGGGTGATGTGGGTGGGTGTTTTATAGTTGATTGGATGTGTGGGAGCATTGTTTGTATGTGTCTCAGGTGTGTGTATTTCAGAATGTCCAATGTGGCAGTGTTTTGGAGCTGGGTGTGTATTTTGACCGCGGCGGTGTGTACCGCCAATGGAATACCGCAGTTGAAAGACCGCCGCGTGGATTCGTGGGTCAGAATGGCATGGGCGTGTTTGTGTTGGCGTGACGGTGGAGGTTTGGTCATCTCCAGTTTTCCGCGGCCCGCTGATGTGGCGGCCTTCCTTGGATGTCGGATTTTTGGCAGTTTCACAGTTGGTGGTCAGAATGACCGTGGCGGTCTACCGCAGCCGCGGCGGTAGGATGGCGGACTTCTGACCGGCGGTAAGGGCCTTTTACCGCCGGGGTCAGAATGACCCCCATAGTGTGGAATAGTGTCACTAGTTGGTGTACCCATGAAGTATGTCAGTAATAAAAAATACAACACCACGAGGATAACAGACCAGCCCTACCATAATGAGCACCCCCCACAAGCCACCCAACACCAAGTAAATGCCTGATGCATGACAGCGGCAGGCCACAAAGGTCGATATAGTAGACTCCATTTGTGTAAAAAGAAAAGAGCAGGGAACATCATGTATAATTGCCCCCCCTAGGTTGGCACTTTACTAAGCTCCTAATCAAAAAACAATCGACAAATACTCAACAGTTGAAAAACAGAACAATAAGAGCAGGTCCTGTTTGGTGATTAGTGGGAATGTGCCAAAAGACAGGGCTCACAGACATGCGGGCCTTCAAAAGAGTTTTGGGAGTCCAGCTGTTCCTAACGGCCCCCCTGGTTGCCCCAAGGGACATTTATTGGCATCTCCTGGAACATATCACAGGGCGAAGGCCAGGCCAAACTCCTCACAACAAATCGTTTGCCAATTGTGGCGTCAGCTCCTGTCACCAGGAATGTTCCCCGGCAGAGGCCAAGGAGCCAACAGTGTTCGATCTAGTGTCAGATGTGCAGTCTGATTTTGGGGCTTCAAACTAGGAATGTTGCCAGGCAGATGCCAAGGAACCAACAGTGTTCAACCTAGTGTCAGATGCGCAGTCTGATCTTGGGACTTCTAAGTAGTTCTGGCCATGGAGAAGAACCAACTCAACTTCCTATGCTCACTCCTTGGCTGCTTGTGTTGTTAGGGGGCAGCTTCTAGTCCCTGCCTTTTTCTGGCACTTCACCATCTGCCACTTACCGGTCCCTTGATCTTCTGCTGCAGGCCTTTCCAGACCTTTGGTGTTTAGACATGGTCCAGCCACCACCAGACTCCGAGAAGAGATGAGCAGAGTCCCCATCTACCACCTTAAGATTGGCAGGGAAGAGGAGGGCTTACTTCAGTCTCAGGTCTCAAAGGCACTGCTTGACCACAGCATAGGAGTTGCAGAGGTGTTGTACCTCCATGGGGAAATCATCAACCTTTGTTTCAGGTATAGCTCCATGCTTTGTCCCTCTGAGCATCCAGGAAATAACATTATTAGCTTTGAGCGGCCTCCCGCATCGTCCGCTCTACTGACAGGATGGCTATCTCCGCCTTCCGTCTTTCAAATGGGACTGGAGCTTCTTAATTATGGGTCACCTTGCGGTCAAGGAGGATTTGGTGTTCTCCACACTGTCAACCAGTTTTCTGTGGTCCACTCAGAGGAGGTTGACATCCAATGAGACAGTCGACCTTCGAGACCAGTGTATTTTTTTGTATCTAGGATGGCATGTTATATGTTCTCAAACTGGGCGGGATGGCTTTGAAGAGTAACTTCCAGATGGTCCAGCTTGCCAGGTCTATGATAAAGAGGAGCAGAAAGGACTGCGCCTCCCCTAGTCCTATGGCAGTGGTCTTAACTGATTTGAGCTTCATAATTCTTTCCACTGGGGCTGCAACTCCTATCAAGTCTCCAACCAGCCCCGAACAGGACAGTACCAGCATCTGGGGCCTGGCCAGGCCCACTCATCGATAGAATGGTTTCCGACGCAAGTGCCACTCAAGGTGTCCTGTGTGCCCCCTCCATGCTACGCAGTGAAGTCTCTATGTAGTTCCCATCAAAGCAAGAGGCAGATCGCAGGGTCACATCAGCTTGCCCAAAGGAGGCATTTATATACAATCACTGTGGACAAGGTAGCATCAGGGCACTTCCAAATAAGGCACCAACATATCTAAATCACGCCCTTATCGCTTTGTATAACAAATGTGGCACTGGCTGGTCAGCACCATCAGCCACTCAAGGCCCTGCTGCCACTAGTCCAGTGCAAAGCACATGTCCACAGACATCTGGCATACCTCCCTGCTTTCACAAGAGTTGACTGCAAGAAGTGCAACACTTGTGTCTCATACCAGCAGGGACCCTGTGCCCTCGACAAAGCGTTAGGGGCCTGACCGCCCACTGCGGCACCAAGGCCCCTCTAATCGTCAGTTTTATGGCCAGTTCTAAGCGCTGGACCTGCAGACTCACACAATGCTGTACTCCTCCCCCCCGGGCCTCATCAATTCCGGGCCTTGGGCCACCAGAAATGTGCCTCCTTACCCTTACCGCTGGAGCAACAGGATTGTGGGCTTTTGCAGTGTTGCGGCCCACCATAGCGAGCCTCTTCATCACTGGGCTCAGGGGTGTTGCCGAAGTCTCCATTGATATAGGACACAGGGCCTACTCTGATCAATGGGTCTGTGGGCCCAGTCTGTGTGGCATTCAGTGCTGCAGGTATTGTGTCCCCATGAGGATTTAGGGTGTGCTGCACCCTTCACAGGCTGCCCTGTCTAGCAGCCACCGTCAGCACCACCCTCTTTAGGGTGGTTCAGCGCTGCTGTGGCCTTGCGGCTAGATGTCATACAGCAGTCTAAGGCTCTCATCCCAGGGTCATCATAGTTCTCAAGCTTCAGGCACCCATCCTCAGCAGTTCGGTGTGGGATCCCCCAAGTGCATCAGCGGGTGTTCCCTGGCCAGACCCCACAGGATGGGTAGGATATATTACGGGCCCAGTCCAGAGCTTACAAAAGCATGGCTACCATACCTGCCATCTTGGGCATGCCTCATAAACTCACTCTCAGACAATAACACATTGCACCAATTTTATATTTAGATTACATATGGCTTAAATGTAGTGGCATCCTCTGTGGCTGTCCTTCTGTTCAAGTACATTGTAAAGGGATTTTAGTTTCTCAAACCCATTCATGCTACTTTGTATTAAGGCATTGGAGCCATTCTATAGTTTATATTGTCCATATTTTTGTCCACCAAAGGCTACTCTGTGGGATGCTGTTGTTTACAGAATTAAACAACTGATTGTATAGCCACTTATAGAGGATGCGTAATGCACTTTCTTTTCATCAATCAAAGTGGAAAAGAAATGTCATCTATTGTACAAACAAACAGGGCCAGTGGGGGGTCTAGAGTCACTTTTATAGTGATTATCATTTGAAGTGTCAGTCCCCAATATCGTTTGTTGTTTTGCCATGTCCAACACATAGAAGTCATGGTTGTCTATTATGCAGATTCTCTGCAGCAGTAGTCAAACTTCCTAAACATAGCATGCAGACACACCATTGTTCAGTACTATCTCACAAGTATCATGAATGAGGTTTTGTTGTGTTGTGTGCATAAAGATGATTTTTGGACCACATATTTTAAAGGATCCCTCTGGTATTGCTATTCCTAAATCAATCTCCCATTTCTCTATCTTGATATGTTTTCTTGAATGCTGTATTTAATATAGTGATTTATGAGCAAGGAGATACCTTTTAGTATTTGTTTTGTAGTTCTTTTCTATACACTTTTTTAGAACGTCCTCTATTGTTCTCATTTGAGTAGTGTATTATGATGTCTGCAAATAATTTGTTTAAATATTTAGAAACTATCTTGAAAGCTCACAGAGAGGGGGCAGTGGAATAAACTCATACAACCCTCTAAAGCTCAACTGGGTGTCATGGTATGGATATAAGGATTTTATAATCTGTTTGTCTCTTTAGAAAAATGTAAAGTCTATTGATAAGCAGCCATCTCTTGATTATGAGTTAAATCTGTGTAGGAATGGAGACCGATATGTCGGCACTCCGGAGTTAAGTGGCTTTACTAATTTCGTCCCAGGGAAATTCAACAGAACGAAACCAGGCAGCAGATGTTAAAATTGAGACTGTGGCAAATAGTGAGAAACAATGCAGAGGTTTTTACTTGTCCACAATGTAAGACAAAACCCCTTGCCTTAATGCTTGTACTTCTTTTCTGCCTGACTTTGACTGCAGAACAAAGTTACTGTTATCGGCTATGCAACTGATAATAAAATTGCCAGATACCTGTAATGCTTGAATACATAATGAACTGTAAAAATATCACTCTATGCTATAAACTTGGAAGATAGTTTTTGGTGTTATTGAGTAAATTGGAAGTAACTCTAGGGAATGGACGTAGATAGGAGTTAGGAGAGATGAAGTAACATAGTATACCATGTGTATCTTTTTAATCAGATGATAATATTTGTTGGTAGATATTGGTAGTGTGTGTTGAGCTAGGCTTGCACTGGAATGGATTTAGGGATCTACAATGACTTTGCTTTTATAAATGTATATGTTGCTGATAGTACAAGACTAATCAATGATATTGAATGTTTTAGAAATTAAGCTTGTACTCTATGCTTGTAACTGTTTGGATTGCCTTTATAATCATATTACCCAACAAATAAACAATTTGATTTGATTATACATATTAAATCTACTGCTAACCTAATGTCCCAAGTTTGTATATTTGTTTTACAAACCCTCCTCGATAACTCAGTATCAGTCTAGGGCAGATTGAGTTTAGACCAGTAGCCACATTATGGGGGTTATTACAACTTTGGAGGAGGTGTTAATCCGTCCCAAAAGTGACGGTAAAGTGACGGATATACCACCAGCCATATTACGAGTCCATTATATCCTATGGAACTCGTAATACGGCTGGTGGTATATCCGTCACATTTGGGACAGATTAACACCTCCTCCAAAGTTGTAATAACCCCCTATGTGTTTAGCCAGGGTATAGGACTATACACACTTCATTTAGTTGGGTCTTTATCATGTTTCAGCAATAGTTTGAATTTTTTATGTTAGGTTGATTTGTAGAGTGGTGTGTCACTCTAAAGAGTATCCCGGAGCTGCACGAGTAGTTTCACCTCCAATAGAGCAAGTGGATCACAAGGGGCAGAGGAGTTTATTAGTATGGCCAGGTTTCCAGCTTATTGAAAACCTAGAAAAAGGTGTGGGCAGGTAGGTTCAGCCGTGCCACAGCGTTTTGAACAGTTTGTTGTCTTTTCATGAAGTTATTTTGGATACCCACCCAGAAGGCATTACCATGGGCTTAGCGGTTGGTTATCAGGGACTAAATAAACATTTTGCGTGTTTTGCATGTTTTTGCGTGTTTCAATGGGAGCCTTGTGAACACATTGCACTGCATAATTAAGATGCTGAAGGTTGATGCTAACACTGATTTGTTTTGATCTGCTATGGTAAGAATTTTTCCCAGGATTATTCCTACATTTGTGGAACAGTTCCTAACTCTATATTCCACCAGCTAGTACATCAGTAGCCAGGGGATTTGCTAATAAGGATCACTTCTGTTTTGTCACAATTTAGTTTTAAATAATTAGCATTCATCCAATGGTGACCTGGGACATACAATAATTTAAGTAACGTTGGGTTTTGTGAAGACTATCTGTGATGGAGATGATCAGCTAGGTGTCATCTCCATAGGAGACAATTTCAAAAACATAAGATTGAATAATTCTAGCAGGAAGCGCATACTGTTCTAGTGATGTCTGAATAATAGTGAGGAAGATAGTCTGGGATCTGGTGACGAGAACGGGTCTGAAACAGTGCTTAATTTGAGCTGGTAGTTGCTGGTGGGGGGCACCAGCATTTATTTTGGGGGTCTGACACCTATTTCTCCACATCACACATTTCCCAATACCAACAGGGAAAAACAAACAAAATGAAAAAACAGAGGAAGAGTAATGCAGAAAATGCGCCGCCAACGGCGAAGCAGATACCTGTAAGAATGAAATAACGGAGCAAGGAGTGCCTTGCTGTGAATTGAAGAGGCCTGAAGTTAATTTAGACTTGCTATTCATGCGCTGGGATTTTATAGTGCCATCCGTCGGTGTCTAAGCAGTGCTTTGAGCCCCAGCACTTCTAATTTTTACAAATAAAGCACTGATCTGAACCATTTCACAGTATCTATGGAAAATCCCAAATCATGCACGTTTGAGCAGAATAGTATGAGAAACAGTGTTGAATGCTGCCAAAATATCAAGAAGATTCAGGGAAGGGGAAGTGTCAGGTTTTAGTTAAGACACCATATATGAGAGCCAGGAAACAAATCACATGGAGGAGATGGAAGACGGAGAAGAGGAGGAGACTACAGTCATGGAGGAAATTGGCTTCCAGTGTTGGGTCTTTAATACATGGCCCCAGATACCTCAAGGCGGGTAGCTGACCTCCAGGTCTAGAAGGCAGGGGTCAATAAAACATTGGTGGACTCTGAAGACTGTGTTTGGCAATATCAGTTGTTTTACCTCTTCCACTTGATGCTCTAGTTCGCACCGGTAATTCTGTTTCTTCTGCTTTGTTGTTTTTCCCCTTTGTTAGTTCCCTTGTGTTCCCTACTACCCATTCCTTGCACCGACCCTAGTGTTGTCATGGACTGACTTTGGTATTCGACTTGGCTATAGTCTTTGCAATTACATCATGGACTTCACCTTTTTTAGTTTGGCAACTATGATTTTACCTGTTGATGGAGATGTGTGCAACTCATCTTCAGTTCTTAGGCATGTTTCCAGGCTTGCCTAGGAGCTAGTTACAGAGATGCTTCCTGTCACACTGGGTAAACTGCATTTACTTACCTATTGTAGAACTCTTCTTTTGCTATTCAGTACTCACTGGTTTCTGTTTCCTCTTTTGACAGTGAGTCATGGTAAGCTTCTGCAGTGCTCTGTCATCATGTACTTCAGAAAGTCCAGTTCAGGTCTCCTGGAAACAAGTACTGTGCTATTCCTCTCTCTAATCCCTCAAACCCATTTCCACTTTTTAAAACTTGTCCTTCCTACTCTCCTGGAATATGAAACACCTACAAGTTGACAAGGTGGGATTAACCTTGCTATCCTTCAAGCCACATCACAAAGGTCGACAAGAAGTGTCCTGATCAAAGATAATGGGAATATCGCCAGATGTCGCTAACAGTTTCTATGTAGTGAGCAGTTATGAAATCAGTTTGAGGAGCATCCAGGAGATTACTGCATTCCGGATAGGCAGAGAGCTGCATATTAATTATCTTTTCCAGCACTTTAGTTAGAAAGTGCAGCAGAGCTATAGTGATATAGTTGGAGAGAACGCACAGATTTTTTTTTTTCCAACAGAATTCCAACAGAGGTAAGAGAGATGGTAAAGAGGGTAGTAAATGGAGCTCCAGTCAGGTCAGGGCACCTGGAGAACACAGAGTGCAGGCACAGATTAAAAACCTGATGTAATGGAAACATGGCTCTGCTGACCATGTCTATATCAAACTTAGCAAATTTGGAAAGATGGATGTGGGATGTTTGATAAAAGGAAGTGACTCGTCAAAGTTTTGGGATAAAAACTCTAGTACTTTTTTCTGATTTTATCATTAAAGAACTCTGAAAGGGCTTAAGATAATTCCTGGGAGGAAGTGATAGTCTGGGTGTTCACAAAAGGTTGCAAAAATCCCCTGATGATGTAGAACATTTCTCATAAAGCATTGGGGCTCTTATAAATGCGGGGTACAAGGAAATTGCAGCATGCCCCTCAGATCTGTCTTTGATAATCTACCAGAGCTAACTTGCATGTGCCTTCGTCTCCTTTTAATCAAGAGCAACTCAAGGATTGCTTTAGGATTCTACAATGTTGTTTGCGGTCTCTCACATCATTTGTGCACCAATTGTCTGAAGGAGTTTTATGTGTGGAGGGACACGTTCTAATAGGAACAACCATATTGACAGCATTCACTGCCACTGACTGAAATCTCCAAGTTCTAGGAACATATCAGTCTTGTTGACTAGAGGTAAGTCATTCAGTGCCTCTTCTAGGTTTTGGTTGTTAACTTGTTTCCAGGGCATTGTTTTTACAGGAAGGGGAGCTGTTCCTGCTTTATGTGGCTCTTGGGTGAAAGGAATATTGAAGATAGTGTTTGGTCCAGCTCATGGCGCAGAAAGTTACTTTCTTATAGTCGGTTATGTTGGTAAATATGGGATTATTTTTGTGTCCTGCTGGGTGGTTAGAATCAGTAACTATTTGGGGTAGGCCAGCTGCACTGAAGACATCAAGAAGGATGGAGGATTCGATGATAGCAGTTCTGCCTGAAAATTGAAGTCCCATAGTATTATAAAATTTTGGTGTTTGAGCTGGAAAAATATGTGTTGATGTTACTTTTAAAAATCTCGACTTCTATCAGTTATAAGAACCAGCAGCAACAGCAGTGCACAACATTGATGAGCAAAAGAATATGTCCATTCTGAGTTTTTGAGGAGTCTATCTTTTTTGAGGATCTTGTAGCTTGGGGTGGTTGCCTGGAGAGGGGGTGGTGACTGCTACGACAATATCTGAGTTAGAGGCCTGGTTAAGCCAGGTGTCTCTAAGGTATGCTATGGCTTGAGAGTGTTACATAACATGAGTTAATATTATGTTTTGGGACAAAGGGCATGTTAATGTACAGGTAGTTCAAATTAATTTTTTGCTGTAATGGATGGTGTACTAGGCAGAGCAGACATTAGTCCTGCTAAAATGTTAGTTGTTTATTGGTCTTCTTTTTCTGCAGGTCAGCAGACAAAGTGCTCATAAATAGCACTATTGGGGAATACCGTGCCAGGGGTGTGTGAGATGAAAAAAATGGAAAAGCAGAGAGAGAGAGACAAATAGAAAAATTAACATGAGTGATAAAGATAAAAAGGAAAAATAGGGATGAAAGACAAAAGATGAGTAGACAGAGGAAAGAAAGAATGTGAGGGTAAAGGGTTATAAGGAAGAATAGGCGAAAGGTAGGTTGGAAGTTAAAAGACTGAATGTTTGGTATGGTTAAAGAACAGATGGAAGGCTGAAAGGGTGGATGAAAGGGTGAGTGGACTGGTGAATAAATGGAAGGATGACAAATAGACAAATGGGAAAGAGTGACAGGAAGGGTACATGGGTACATGACTACATTAACAGGTGAATGTGTGAAAGGATGGATGTATATATATATTAGAATGGATGGGTAGATGGAAATGTGAAGGAATGACAGATTAAAAGAAAAATAGAAGGGTGAAAAAACTCGATGGATAGATCTATGGAAGGTAGATGAAGGGGTGAAAGGAACTCACCTAAGCAGGGTCGAGTATGTTCACCTTCCATTCTCGGTGTGATTAGAGATAAGGTTCAGGATGGGAGTAGTTTAATTTTCAAGATACTCCCTCGATCCTCCTTTTACCTAGGAGGGCTACATCATTTATGTGGCAATAAAGTTATAGGGGTTGGGGTTCATTAACGTTTAGTTGTTGAGCAATCTCAATCATAAGTTACAGTGGTATTGAAATCATCTCTGATTCTAACATCTCCCCTCACAAAGTTGGATGTCAGTGGGAAGATATTGCTATGTTATAGAACCATAGAATATTGAGAATAGAATGATATGATGGAAGTTGGTGGAATTCGGGAGGGAATGGGTAGGCAGGCTCCGAGGGAACTGACAAGAGCATATACTTGATTGTACCTACCTGCTCCTTTTTACAAATAAACCTATTAATATATGAACCAAGTGGAAGTGATCAAGTGAAATTTTCCATAACAGAATTGGCAAAGAACATGGAGAACCACAGATGCAAGGAGTATGGAGAGAGTCATTTTATGCTGATGAGCCAAGGACGCTTGAATCTACGAGTCATGCTGAAAGCAAGGGTGTTTGAATATACAGCCAATGCTGGAAATTGAACAGTGTTTGCAATTTGGCACGCAAACACATAAAACTGAAAGTTACAATTCTTTTGCCAAAATTGAGGCATTTCCCTGTTTCAAACAATCATAAATTCAATAATGGGAGCGATACGCGTCAAGCACTGTGTATTTATTCCATTAAAAAAATATATTTTACCAGGACCGTCTTTTTCAGCTGCTTTTCTTCACAAGCTGAATACGAATTACCCAGGCTGTTAATTATATCAGGGAAGCATAGGAAGTCCCTACACGCCCTGGTATCCACCCCATTTAAAGGGGAAGCAGAAGGCATTCAAAGGACTGTAAAAGCAAATTATGCTAGCCACAAAAATTTGAAGCAGAAGAAGAGATCGGCAGGGGAAAGGAAAGCAGGTGGTTATTTTAAGTGAAGCACCATCAAACACTATGGAGTTTACACTAATTAAGGAGTCAGAAATTCACTGGGTAGTGTAAACTCGTAATTACTGAAAAGTAGTACATGTGTAAAATTTGGTGAAGAACGGATGGTGGTATATTGATATTTCCAAACACTGAAACATTCCACAGTATATTTACCTATACTACATTGGCATAATGAGCCAACAAACATTTTCATTATGTGCTCTACAGGCGTTTTGACCTGCAGGATCGGAACCAGTTATGAGATGGATTAAATGGAAAGAGTACTTCCTCAATTACACTGAAACAGTGGATTTGGATGGTAAAATGTCTCTGGAGAAGGAGAAACAAATTATTTCGCATTAATTAGACCTGCAAGGACTAATAACGTATACCCAAATGAACAAAACTGTTTTAGGTGGGGGTGATGGTAATGCTTTCACTATAGCGTTAGCTACCTTAGATAAGCATTTTGTGCCAAAAGTTTGCACAGGTATAACAAGGTTCACATGTTTTCAAAGGAAACGATTCAAGTCTGAATCAATTAATGAATATGTGAGCGAACTACAGAAGTTTGCGACAGATTGTGCTTTTGATGGTTTGTTGGAAGATTTGATCCATGATCAGGTAGTTATGCATTCCTCAAATCATGCGAATCAGGAAAGACTATATATATGAAAAGGGATGCGTGTCTGGATGATGTACTTGCAACTGTGCGTAAAGCAGAGACACCTAGTAGATATGCTAGTGCATTAAGAACAGAGGTAAAGGATGACATGGTTGCTAAAATAAAAGTAAATGCTAAACATAAATATGTAGGAAATACATCTAGGAGCGTAAAAGGATACAAACAACCACCTAAATGTTATAGGTGTGGAAATATGGTGCATTTGGCGTGTGCAAAATCATGTCCTGCTAAAAAAGTGAAATGCAGCAGGTGCAGTGTGACGGAACATTATGCAAAAGTGTGCAGAAGGAGAAAAAAATATGTTAAGTGTGTTAGGGAGGATGAGGAATCAGATGGTGACAAGGCAAGTTGGAATGCAGTTCTGAATTGAGAACAAAATTGTTTTTGAATTTTACAAAATTGGTGCAAAACAAAGCAGACTGTTGGATGAAGATAGGGGGATTTAGTATCAAAATGTATGCAAAATGTAGATCACCATATGCGATTATGAAAGAGGATGTATGGAAGAAGCATTTTGTGAACAAGGTGAATTCAAAACTAATTCCTCCTGATATCGAACCAGAGGGGTATGGAGGAGAAAAAACTGTATGTTTCTAAGAAAGGTCTGTCAGTGCTTGGTTGGAAGGATCAGAAGGACTTACACATTATTTTAGATCCAAATGGCAGAGAACAAGTATTGGTAATGGATGAAGGTGTAAAGGTGGGAGCAAAAATGTTGAGGACATTTCCTGCTGCTTTTGAAAAACGTTTTGTAAAACTGTGTGGATTCGAACATCAAATTAGGCTCAAGAAAAGGGCTGTGCCAAAAATACATAAAGCCAGAAATGTTCCCATACCACTGAGAGAAGATATAATGAAAGAATTGAACAAACTAGTGGATGCAGGAATGATAGAACCTATGAAGGCACCAGCATGGGTCTCGCCTCTGGTGGTGGCATGCAAGAGTAATGTAAAATTGAGATTATGTGTTGATTTACACCATGTGAACAACAATATCATTATAGACCAATATACAAAGCTAAAGATACATAAAATGATAAAGTGCTAAAAGGAACTAAGTGGTTTTCAACAGTTGATTTTTCAGCAGCATATCACCAGATAGCATTGTCTAGTGATAGTAAAGAGTATACTGCATTTATCACACCACAAGGATGTTATCAATTCAGAAGAATGCCATTCAGGTTGACGTCAGCATGTGCTGTTTTTCAACGGTTAATGCATCAGCTGTTTGGTAAGATCAAGTGTGCAAACTTTTTTTAGGATGACATACTTATGTATGGGAAAGACAGGTTAGATCATGACAAAATACTGGATGAAGTTTTGAGAATTCTAGAAACATATGGTTTAACCATTGAATATTCAAAATGCACATTTGCTGAGAGTAGCGTTACTTATCTAGGGCATGTTATTAATGGTGATGGCATTAGACCTAAGCCTACCCTGATTGATGCAATCCAGAAAGCACCTTCTCCTAGCTGCAAAGATGAGGTCAGATCATTTATAAGTTTGGCAGAATTCTGCTTGAAGTATATTCCAAGCTTCACAGCTAGAACATACAACATAAGACAATTGCTAAAAAAACAAGAGAAAATGTGAGTGGTCACCACAGTGTGAGTCAGATTTTTGCAGCGTGAAAGAGTACATTATCAATGTGGCTTCATTGACAAGTTTTGATCTAGATACACACAGCGTAATTACCACAGAAGCAAGCAGCAAAGTGTTGGAGGCTGTGTTAACACAAGCGGAGAGAGATGAGAAGTAGAATATCACTGCTTATGTCTCCAGATCACTCTCACCTACAGAAGAAAAATATTTGTCATAGAATAAGAAATACTGGCATGTGTTTGGGCAACTGATCATTTTAAAGCATTTGTGTGGGGAAAACATTTCACATTGAGGTGTGACCATAAACCGTTATTGAAAGTACTTACAATGGAAGGCACCATCAATACATCAGCCTGGGTGGCACAATTGTCAATAAGACTACAGGATTATATTTATAAAGTAGAATATGTTTCAGGAAAGGAGAATGTGACTGTGGATTTCTTATCAAGGATGCCAAAACAACTGGAAATGTGTGAGGAAGAAGTGTGGAATTCAGATCAAGTTGCATTAGTACATGATCAGGGTGACACTTGCATCAAAAGAGACATATGGAAGAAAGAATACACAAAAGATGAAGTGTCAACCAAACTGAGAGAAAATCTAGATAAAGGGTGGCCAAGTAAGGTAAAAATGGGGAGTATAATAAAACCTTTTTGGGAAGTGAGATATGAGCTTGGTGTGAAGGAAGAGTACATATGGAGAGGAGAGAGAGTAATTCCACCAAAGACTTTGAGGCTATCAATGGTAAATGTGTGTCTTGAAGCACACTTTAGCATTGTCAGGACTAAACAGGCTGTTGAGGAATTATTTTGATGCACTGGTATGGATGCAGAAATAGAGACATATGTCTGTGACTGTGCAGTTTGTAGAACAGTTCATAAGTCATTAGTCACATTGGGACCTCCTTTTGGGGTACGTCATGTACCAAATTCCCCATGGAAGAATAGAATATTTAGAATAGAATGATATGATGGAGGGAGGTGGATTTTGGGAGGGAATGGTTAGGCAGGCTCCGAGGGAACTGACGAGAGCGTGTATTTGATTGTACATGCCTGCTCCTTTTTACAAATAAAACTGTTAATATGTAAACCAACTGGAAGTGATCAAGTGAAATTCATCATAACAGATATCTTCATAAAATCTTCATAATATCTTCATAAAACTTCTCTATACGAAAATCATTCACTATATTTCTGACCGCATCTAAATAGTCTTAACGTTTGAAGAATACCTCAAAGTGAAGAGTGCTGCCTCTGTTTCAGCACTTGCACATATACCTTCCTGTGGTAGCAGTAGCTACCAGAATGGTTGCATCCATGGAGCAATCGTTTGTTAGGGCTGGGGTCTTGCCCTTCTCCTTCATGCCTTCAGATGCCCTTCCACCTCACTCTCCATTACCGTTTGCACTCTTAGCTTGTTCCCAATCATAGAGGGTCCTCTGAGCAAGGGCTCCAATTTCATTTTCTTCGTGTGGCTTTTTCGTCCTTGTCACTGCCATTGTAGAGCCTCTTTCTCATGCAAATAATGAGGGATGGAGGAAGCTCTGTTCATGGACTGATTATACCAGTTTGTAGCTCATTACTTTGAACTCACGTTTGTGGGATCTCATGGCCACAGACCCAATGCATTAAAACATCAAAAATGCCATCTATTTCTTTCTCTTAGCCGTCTTAGTCTGCCAAATAATGTTGGTCAAGAAGGAATGGTTAGCCTGCCAAATAATGTTGATCAAGAAGGAATGGGGGTGCGGTTAACTTCCCTTTTGGTTCATTGGTACTGAGGTCATAGTAACAGTACAGCTTTTAAACTCCTTGGTTTACAAAATGTTGCTGTCCCCAATGGCCATGGCCTCTGACTGCTGCTCTGGCACCTTGTTCACTTTTGCAAAGAGGGTGTAAAGGTAGCTGGTCACTCTCCCTATCCTTTCTCATCCTGTGTTTTCTTTTAGTTAAAGCTTGTGCTGGGACCAGTCAAAGCTAGACCACTGCCTTGTTCACAAGTACAAATATGGTAGCAGTAGCAGGGTAGGCTAGCAGTAGAAGCAGAGTAACAGTTACCTGGTCATGTCCTCTGTGTGAAGTAAAATGGTGGCAGCCAAGGACAGCAAGGTCTGATACTGACCTTGGCACCCTATTGGCTGGGTGTTAATATATGAGTGTCTTTTATGTGTTATAGGCCGTCTGATTGAGAATTGGTGTGCCTAATCGTGTTTTTGAGCGCCTGATGATATGATTCAGAGGTAGTGTGCATGTTTGGTGTGGATGTATACAGGTTGCTTGTGGCAGCTGAGCATGTACTTGTTTATCTGATTTTGTGTGTGAGTGTGTGATTATGCACGAGTGCTGAGTGTTTATAAGTGATGACATGCATGTGTGTTGGATGGTGTAACAGGTGTGTGATGGATTGCATAGGGATATATTTCTTATCTCTCACATTATCCAATAGCAGCTCATTGAGTATGTTCCCTATCCAACACCTTGTCGAAGGGCAGAGGTAGTGTGCATAATGTCCACGTACTTTGCTCAAGGGTGAAAGGGTAAATGTATTCCCTCTCACTTTACCCATGGACCAGGTGTGTTCTTTGGCATCTCCTGCCTATGGGTGAAGTAAATGAGGCTATAGCCCTCTCCCTCAGAGGTTAGGGGTTGGTTATTTTTCTACTTTAGGCTTGCCCAAGATTGAGGATTTTTAAAAGAAAATCCCCATATCTTGGTGAAAGATGTGGGGGATATATTTATTTCTTATCCCACTGTCATGCTCAGGGATGGGAGTTTGATTATTTCCCTACCCTTTCCTTGCTCCGTCTGTGGCTTGTCAAGGGCAGTAGGGTCTAGCTTTGCCTCATCCCACTTTAGCCTAGTGGGGGGAGATATTTAATTTACCTGGTCTTGCTCATGGGAGTGTTAGGTGGATTGTTTCAATACCTCACAGCTTGCTGAAAGGCATGGGCTACTGTAAATTTACACCCCACAAAAACCAATTGTAAGAGTGGCACTTAATGATGTTTTCAAACCTACCTGATTAGGTCACAAAACTGTGGATTTTGGCTATTGCCCTACATTGTTAAGTGCTTGGCTTGCCAATCAATGTGCAAGAGCTGTGCATATCCTCTAGGCGCTGTCGTGGTTTGTATTCCAGTTGGCTGACAAAATATTCTGCTATTACTCTTGCTAATTGGAAACTCGTGTATGTTTTACTTTTTGCACTAGATGTGATGCTTGTGTTAGTGTGCTTGTATTTTGCAATGATATGACTAAATATGTGGGATTCAATATGCAGTATATAACCTCCAAATAAAGAATGTAGGCTCTCACACAAAATAAGTCACTGATACGTTTTATGAGCACTCAGGCAGCACCTTATAGTCACACACGTAGGTTTAAGTAGATAGCAATTCTCAGAATCATATGGTGCCTTTTTAGTTATAATTTAATGAAAACCTTATTTCTTGAAGTACAACTGTTTAATATGAAGGAAAATATCGTGAAACCAAACATGCTGTCAATAACTGATAACATGTTTTGTAGAACTCCAAAAGGGGAATTTTTGACTTTATGTCATGGGTATACGGTAACAGTGCAGGTGTGGCACAACAATAACACACTCACACAAAGTCAATACTTTGCTTTAAATGGCTAAGTGACCTATATATGTGGGTGAAGCCAGTAAGAATGTAATATCCCACATTAACCCAGAATACTAAATTCGAATGTGCCGCAAAGAAAACGAATCTGGAATCCCAGGTGTTTAGTTTTTTTTTTTTATAGATTGCCACATAGTAGCAAAATCTAAGTTGACGTTTTAAAATAAATGTTACCTCACCCTCTATATAGGAATACTCGTCAGAAATTAAATCAACCTAAGATCTATTGTACATGGGCCATTGACTTTACATATCTTGGAGTATGAATGCACTATTGGGGTACACATGTTCCTTAGGAGCATTTTTATACTAAGCAAGAGTCTGAGATGTGTGACTAGAATGCCTCTATAAATGTGACTTCTGTGGAATCGTTGAGTGTATTACAGAGGAATGAAAGTTGATAAATAAGCTGTATGAATCTCCCATTAAAGATCATGCACTCCTCAACCCTGGTTCTGAACGGCTTAAGCTGCTTGGCAATAGATTCAGGATTATTTACGCCTTTCATATGAGCGTGATGTTTCTCAATCGGGATTTGTAGAGCATGCTTATCACCTGTGAGGGTATTCAGGCACTGGGGCGGCTGCTCAGGGCTTCAGTAGAAGAGCCATGTCTTAGGTCCCCTTCAGAATTCCTGGAGGGAGGGGGATGTCTAGATGTGGATGGGCAGGCTGTTCCAGAATTTTGCTGTGAGATAGGAAAAGGAACGTCCTCCACTTTTGCTTCTGCGGTTGCAGAGGGTGTGAGCAATAGAGGGGTAGATGGAGTACAGGGGTCTAGAGGGAAGGTGGTAGCTCAGGCGGTGGTTGAGGTATGCTTGCCCTTGTTTGTGTAGGACTTTGTAGGCATGTGTCAGCAGCTGGTATTGGCAAGTTTTGTGTACGGGGAGCCAGTGGAGTTTCCTCTGGTAGGGGTGATGTGAGTACGTCAGGGGAGGTTCAGGAGGAGTCTGTTTGGTGAGTTCTGTATGATTTGAAGTCTCTTTGTGAGGTGTGCTGTGATTCTGGCGTACAGTGTGTTGACATAGTCCAGGTGGCTGGTGACAAGGGCTTTGTAAAACTCCATTATTTCACCAGTGGTAGGGTAAACGTAGTTTATTTTAGATGAGCTTGAATGTCCTCCGCTCCTCTCTGTCTCCAATCCCCGAATACCTCCCAAAGAATCCCACAACATTCTCCAGCCCCACATTCCATCACAACATTCTACTATTAACATATTACCCAGTTATAACACATTTCCCTTCCTAAACAGAACAACAAAAGTATGAGGAAAAAATAAAATTAAATTATATAAGTTACAAATGCACAGGCAAACAAACAATGTAACAACAAAACAATTAAAAGGAGAATAGTAGATGTACCAAACATTTTATACAACATTAACTAAATCTCCAATTAAACAAAATCTCTAAATTTGAAAGGCGGACAACGTTTTCTCGCATTGGATTTAACCCTTGAAGCAACAGAATCCCTGTTCATGACATTGTCACCATAACTCCCTTGATTCCCAGCCATTCCCACTTCCCCAGAGGCTTCATCAGGGACATACCAGTCCATTTCGCTTCCCACACATTCAATAGACCATGCACTTTCCTCACCAAGACCACTCCAACCCTCCACCAGGTGATAATCAACACACCCTCCTTCATCACAATAAACTTGATCACCACTGCACTTCGCTACACTTCTCACATTCCACACTTTGCCATCCTGCGTAACCACACTATTCCTCAGAACTTTGACCACCTTGAGAGCCCTTCCAAATTTACTTGCAGTTTTTCTTACGATCCCAGGCTTACGTACCTTAACCCAGACTCCCACTGCAAAGTTAGGTTCCTTCACATTCCACTTCCTGTCATGGATCTCTTTAAACTTTATTTGTTTGCACCTAACCCTTTCCCTGACTTCTTCCAGAGACACCTTTTCCCATTCTTTGTCATACTTCCTCTTGAACCACCATGGACATAATTTTGATACAGGATGTCTACCCCTCAACAATCTAAAAGGACTTACACCTGTTGTGGATTGTGGAGTAATACGATAATGCCATAATTTTTCTCTCAACTTTTCCTTCCACAATCCTCCAAATCCACGTGCCCAAATTATGCTATCTTTAAGAACACGGTTAAATCTCTCAACCTGTCCGTTGCCTTGTGGATCATACAACGGAGTAGTAACATGTTTAATGTTGCTGTATTTTAAAAAACTCTGTGTTTCACTAGCAATCAATTGGACCCCATTATCCGAAATCAACACTTCAGGATAACCTTCTCTAGCAAAAACTTCCTTGACAAATTCTATAATAACACTAGAAGATACACACGGAACCATTTTTACCTGTGGCCATTTGGAAAAATAATCAATAAACACTAAGGCATACCGCGCATCTGCTGGAAGTGAATGGAACGGACCGGTAATATCAAATCCCAATTTCTGCCAAGGAGAGGACGGCCAGGAAACAGGAACCAGAGGCGGATGCATGGTTCTTAACATTTTTTCTGCATTCACGCAAACATCACACTCCCTGACCACCCTGTCAACCATTTTATCCATTCCCGGCCACCAGAAGCACGTGCGTACCAAACGTTTCATAGACGACATTCCTGGGTGCCCCTCTTGGGCTAATCTTAAAATAGTCTCCATCAAACCTCTAGGAGGAATGCACTTCCCTTTCTTAAACAACATCTCGTTTTCCACCTCCAGTTCCTCTCTAACCTTACCAAAAGGTTCTAACTCCGCCGACACCCTACCTCTGACAGGCCAACCCTCTCTCACATACTTCTTTACCTCTTGTAACACACAATCATTTTTTACACATTCCATCCATTCATCTTCTTTGATGCCACCAAATTCTACAGTCACATACTCTGACACAGTGGAAATTACCTCATTCTCCAACAGCTCACAGCATGCATTATCCTCCTTTTTCCCATTCTGTGGAAGTCTCGACAAACAATCAGCCACCGCATTACTCCTCCCCGGCACATATTCAACCTTGAAACAATACTCTTGCAACCTTGACACAAGTCGGGCAATGCAAGCCGTGGCATTCCAACCACCGCCTGGGGAAAGAATACCCACTAAGGGTTTGTGATTAGTCTGAAGGATGAAATTCGCACCCCAAACATAATTCCTAAAATGTTCCACAGCCCAAGTACATGCCAATAACTCCTTCTCTAGAGCCGCGTATCTTCTCTCCGAGTCATTGAGCGTATGTGAGGCAAACGAGACATTCCACCTGTCCTTACCACATCTTTGAGATAACACCCCCCCAATTCCGTACATACTTGCATCCACCGTCACCACACACTGCGCCCCAACACTGAAGGGTTTCAAAGTAGGAGTTCCCACAATTTCCCTTTTAATTCTCTCAAAGACTTCACTCTGTCTTTCCGACCACATGTACTGGACTCCCTTCCGCGTGAGTTCCCTCAAAGGCTCCATTTTTGTAGTATAGTTTTCAATAAACTTTCTATAGTATTCACACAATCCTGTAAATGACAGCAGTTTCTCCCGATTATCAGGAGCCGGAGCATTCACAATAGCATCCACTAAAGATTGTTTTGCGATTACCCCATCTCCAAATATGGTATGACCCAAGTATTCAACGGATTCGGAAAAAAACTTGCACATTTTCTCCTTTAGAGTCAAACCATTCTCCCTCAAAACATTGCAAACATTCACCACATGTTCTTTGTGTTCTTTTTCATCCCTAGAAAATATTAAGATGTCATCTTGGAAGCATTTGACATATCTATCCATGTCCTTGAATAGGTGAAACATTGCTCTTTGAAAAACTGATGCTGCCGAGGCTAATCCAAAAGGCATCCTCTTAAACTGGAACAAACCCTGTGGGATGATAAATGCCGTGAGATGTCTTGAGTCTTCTGTTAACTCTATTTGATGATACGCTGACCTTAGGTCCAAGGTGGTGAAGATGCTTGCCCCTTCAAGAAGACTAATCACCTCGTTGATTTTAGGAAGTGGGTGACAATTCACAATAATGTTCGCATTCACCGCTCTCAAATCCACACATAATCTCAAAGATTTGTCAGGTTTACGGGCTAACACAATTGGAGAAACCCATTCTGAGGATTCAATTTCTTCTATCAGATTGTCCTCTATCATCTCTGTTAAAATGTGTTTTAATTCTTCTCTAACGCTTATGGGCACATTCCGCAGTTTTTGCACAACTGGTTTAGCATTTGCCTTAATCTTTATTTTGTGGCTGTAATTCTCCAACTTGCCTAACTTATTGGTGAAGACTTGTGGAAATTTGGAAATAATCCACTCTTTGTTTTCACAACTTTCTACTGCCAATACAGGTTCCTTGCTCCTGGGGTTCAAAATAATAACCAATTTACCCTGATCCTTCCAACCTAAAATATTTACACCCTTAGCCGCTACATACAACTTAATATTCGCTCTCCTTTCCTTAAACACAATTTCCGTATCAACAAATCCCATTACATCAATAGTTGTACCTTTAAAACTCTCAGCCACAATGTCAGGTTCATTTAGATCAGAAGTGTTCCAAATTCCCTCAAACATTCTTTCAAAATAATCCTGCACAACAATTGTCCACGGTGACCCCGAGTCTGCCATAAGTTCCAACTTTTTTCCTGCAATTATCACCTCACACATAGGTCGTTTTGACCCAAACCCATTTTCGCAATCACCACTCTTAAGTGACAACACGGTGCCACATTGTTCATCACCTCTTACATCGCACTTCCGACTATCTTCTTCACCTCTCCTAATATTCACACATGCCATTTTTCCTCTCAACGTGTTATTGTTTTTTTTTAAATCTCTGCATACTCTAGCAAAATGCCCCACTCTACCACATTTCTTACACTCCTTTCCAATAGAAGGACACTAAGATGACGATGCTAAGTGATTCAAACTACCACATCGAAAACAAGCACATTTTTCCCACTTATCGTACCTTTCCTTTCTCCCTACAACACTGTTACTGGCACTTAAATACTATTGGAATTTTCTCTCACTGCACCCACAACATCCATTTCCATATTAGTTGTTTTATCAGACTCTTGTATAGTTTTCATCCATTTTTCTGACTGCTCTAAGGCTTTAGCAGTTGAAATAACATCTTTTAGCTTAGGATCTCCCATAACCCACAAATGTTCCTGAATTTTTCTACTTTTTACATGCACAATAATTTGGTCTCTGATCATTTCATCAGTCATTTCCCCAAAATTGCAATGCACAGATAAACCACGCAGTGCCGTCAGGAATTCATCAAATGTTTCTTCAGGATGCTGTATTCTAGTGTAAAACTTGAATCTATTCAATGCTATGCTCGGTGTAGGCTTGAATCTAGTTTCCAGCCTCATCAATGCTTCTTTAAACACATCCAATTCCCCATCACTTTGTCACTGGATAACAATAGGTGGTAGAGTTCTAAATACCATTTGTCCCTCCGAACCAAAGCAATGTAGCAAAATATATTTTTTTCTTTCCTGGGACATGTTTTCATCATCCATCGCTTTCATGTAGGTCAAAAATTCTTCCTTCCACCTGGTCCACGGCATTGGTGGATCACCCTTGGGTTGCAAAAATTTAGCAGGAGGTTCAAATTGCATCTTGATTATATGTAAAACTCTTATTTATTTTTTTTTTTTAATTGAAATTAAACACAAATTTCCTGTTACTGTGTCAATGCGTGAGTCTATCTTCCACTTGTATTGTTTAATCCACAGTGCCTACAGTCCTTTTCCCTGTTGACTGTAAGCAAGAGACCGGAAGCCAATGACGCTTGACGTGCAGGAAAATGAAAACAAGTAAGCCACTCCCGTAATGTGCTCTTTTGATTTGTAACACAAACAAACACGAAACTTTATGTTTAGAATACGCACATAGCGCAAAATCCTCCTCTATAATGAAATCGACGTCACGTGGCACAGCACGGCTTAGTAGGTTCACCGGAGAATCAGCAGCACGAGGAGCATAAAGGCTGTGACAGAACACTGCCGCGCGGTAAGGAATAGTGCACGAGTGGCGAGTTTCAAATGCTGTAGCATGATTAACGGCTTACTAACAGTGTTTAGGATTCCAGTAAAGTAATCCAAACTAAATTAAAATAAGCAACAATAGTCACCACAACAGTCGTCACGGTCGCCGCTAGATGTCGCTGGTAGTACAGTTGAAGTGTTCACAGCTAGGCGTCTTCTGCTTCACGATGAAGACGCAGTTATACAAACAAAGGACGCGTAACAGGTTCTTATAGGAGATATCGTTCTTCACACGAAAATATCTCCAAACTCTTGTCGCCACTGTAAAAACTCCATTATTTCACCAGTGGTAGGGTAAACGTAGTTTATTTTAGATGAGCTTGAATGTCCTCCGCTCCTCTCCGTCTCCAATCCCCGAATACCTCCCAAAGAATCCCACAACATTCTCCAGCCCCACATTCCATCACAACATTCTGCTATTAACATATTACCCAGTTATAACAGGCTTGCGTGACGGTTTGTCCGGTGGAGATTGTGAGCCACTTGAAGATCTTACAGAGCATGCGGAGGGTGAGGAAGCAGGCAGAGGAGACTGCATTGATCTGGTTCTTCATGTTGAGTTTGTTGTAGAGGATAATGCTGAGATTTCGGGCTTGGTTAGGGGTGGGGCCCAGATCCGCTGGACTCCCCGGAGTCATCCTACGCTGAGGCTGTGTTCCCGAAAATCATAACTTCTGTTTTGTCTGTATTGGGTCTGAGGCAGTTGTCTTGCATCCAGTTGGTGATGCTGGTCATGTAGAGTTGGAATTTGGCATTCGCAGTGGTGCAGTTTTCAGATAGCAAGAGGATGAGCTGGGATTTGTCCACGTAGGAGATGATGTTTAGTCCAAAGTTTCTTGCGATGTTGGCCAAGGGGGTCAGGTAGGTGTTGAAGAGGGTGGAGCTGAGGGATGATCCTTGAGGTATTCTACAGATTATATTCTTGGTTTTCGATGTGAAAGGAGGGAAGAGGACTCTCTCTGAGTTATACCTGAGAGGAAGGATGCAAACCATTTGAGGGCATCCTCTCATATGCCAATCTGGTGGAACCTTTTGATTAGGGTGTGGTGGGAGACAGAGTCCATTGCTGGTGAGAGGTCGTGGAGGATCGTGGCAGCCAAGTCTCCTTGGTCCAGGAGGGTTCTGATGTTGATTGTGGCAGCGATTAGTGGGGTTTTAGTGCTGTGGTTGTAGTGGAATCCAGATTGGATTGCGTCCAGAAGATCATTTTCTCTAGGTATCCTGTGAGTTGCTGGTTGATGGCTTTCTCCAGGACTTTGGCAGGAAAGAGAAGCAGGGAGATTGGGTGGTAATTTTTTAGCTTGTTGGGGTCGGCGGAAGGTTTCTTGAGGAATGGTTCAATTCTGGCATGTTTCCAGTTGTTCAGGTAGGTGGTTGAAGATGTCAGTGAGCTTCCTGCTGATGGTGATGTTGCTGAGGTTGAACATGTGGTTTGGGAAGGGGTCCGTGAGAGATCCTGAGTGGACGGAGTATATGATGTCAGTGGTGTTTTGACTGGTGAGCTGGTTCCATCTGTTGATCCTTTTGTTGTCGGGGGCAGCTGAGGGCTTCGGCAGTGGTGGGTTGTGGCGCAAAGTTTCTGTAGATGGTGGATATCTTGTCATGGAAGAAGTAGGGAAGGGAGTTGCATAGGTCCTGGGGGGGTGATGCTGTTTTCAGTCGCTGAGTTGTTGGAGAACTCTTTGACGATGCTAAAGAGTTATTTGCTGTGGGTGGAGCTGGCTTGGATGCGATTGGTTGAGGCATTCCTTCTGATGTCTTTCAAGAGTCTGTGGTACTGGCTGAGTGAGTTATTGAAGGCAGTCTGGTCAGTGGGCTCCTTGGTAGTGTACCATCTCCTTTCCATCTGTTTGCAGTTGCGTTTCGAGGTTCTTAATTTCAGGGTGTATCAGCTGGCTTGTTTGGTGGGTCTTTTGGGTTTGGAGGTTTTGCTGGGGGCGACTCTGCCAGCGCCGTTAGAGATCCAGGTGTTGACATTTTTGACGGCTTGTTCGATGTCCAAAGTGGTGTTGGGGGGAGGAGTTGAGGGTGTCAGTCCATTGGAACTCGGATACTCCATTCCAGCTGCAGTGAGAGGTGCTGATCAGTCTGGTGGCTTGGCTGGAGGCTATTGTGTAGGTGAAATGGACGATGGAGTGGTCTGACCAGATGAGCTCGGTGGTGTGGCTGTATTTGACTTTGTTCCTGGCTGTGAACATGGGATCTAGCATGTGTATTGTGATGTGCGTGGGATCAGTGACTATCTGAGTTAGGTCAATGTTGCTCATGCTTTTTAGAAGGTTGGTGGTGTTGCCGTTGTTGGGGATGTCGAAGTGGAAATTGAGGTCTCTGCGGAAGATGTAGTGTTTGGTGTTGATGGCTTGAGGGATGATGAATTTGGGGATAGAGAAGAATAATCTGTGTTGGGTTCTTGGGGGTCTGTAGGTGAGGGTGCCTTTGAAGGTGGTTTTGCTGTGTACTGAGAGCTAGAAGTTGAGGTGTTCATGATTGGTGTGTTGTCGTTCGTCGTGGTGCTGCAGTGGATAGATTCCTTATGGATGATGGTGATTCAACCTCAGGTGTTTGTGGATGCGGTCATGGTTAACAATCTTGTACCTTCTGGGCTTGGCTGTGGCAATGTCAGGTACAGAGATGGCATTGAGGCAGGTCTCTGTGAGGAAGATGATGTTGGTGATGAGTCTAGTGATGGTGTACCATATCTTGGCAGGGAATAGTCATTGCCAGAAGGGTGGTGGAGGGAGGGTACACAGGTGAGTTGGTGTTGCAGGAGAAATGGCAGTGGCGGCAGGTGAAGGGACCTGCTGTGGAGCGGGGAGAGATGAAGCAGCAGTCCTTGTTGGAGGGTCTGGAGTTCTGGGTGGTGAGCTCGGTTTCAGAGTAGAGGTGAATGGCAGGAGAACCAGAGTTCCTGGTGCTGTGTCGAAGGGCTTACTTTTGGCGCACCAGCAACGCTCCCGATGCACACATCCACTGTGCGGCCTTGCAGCAGTGTCCATAAGTAGTCCTGGGTGGTTGTAGGGGCTGGCAGGGAGGCAGGAGGGCGTTGAGCGGAAACCAGTTTGAGCGGGAGAAATGGCTGGAGAAACGGCAGGAGCGAGCAGAGAACGAACAGTGGAATCTAAATAGCCAACAAAATATGAAGCACCAAGAAATCACAAATAAACAAAATGACACCAGCAATACAACAGAATGCGCTAGCGCTAGCAATGTACTGAGGGTCACAGCAATGTAGTCACCCAACAGCAGGACCAAACTGGAGGGCTTCCAGGACTGTGGGAGAGTCGCAGTCTTGGGGAGCTAGGCAGCTGTTGCAGCAGCGGAGGAGTGGAATTCTAGACCAGGAGGTCTCATGATTTTTTACTTATGAGAGAATTTGGAATCAAGCTAGGCTGCTATAATTGACTGAGTTATCAGAATAAACAATCATATGCCCACTTCCCACTTGATGTTCTTAAATGATTTTTGTTCATCTGCCTTTTTATTTCTACTTTTACTTTTGGTGCTCAAAACTGGGTTTGTGAAAGTAAGTCACTGCGATTAAATGATTATCATGCTTGAATCTACATTCTGCAGTACTAGGTTGAAGAACTTATCTCTGTGGCTGGTTATATACCAGAACATCGCTAACAAAATAATTATCTGCATGAAATATTTTGTACTAAATTTGATTTACAGAAATATCAGATGTAGATTTTCTATTGTTAACTCCAGTGGGATTAAATTTTTGAAAAATTATATTTAGGACACAGTATCTCTGTCAGCCAATATTTTAGTTATGGTACATTGGTACAATACCGGTTTCATGAGTTGAACATATACATATATTATATGCACATGCATGTCAGATACAGTATGTTGAGGGACACTTCCACATTGGAATCTATAACAAGGCTGAAGGGGCTCTCTAATCCTGATGGTGCTGGTCTACATTGTGAGAACTATTCTCTTGATGAAGGAAGAGCCTGAAAGAGTATTGTACTTGAGTACAGTAATGGCTGTCAACTTTTGAAAGTGGAAGGGCAGGTGTAGGACGGAAAAGTTAAATAATTTTGTAAAGAAATGCTTACATTTGAATTGCAGAGGTAATCGTGCACATTCTATTTATAGGTATGTTTTATTTATACAGAATGTGCACCAATCACCTCTGCAATACAAATTTAATGTTGCCGTATATTAGGACTACTGGTATTAAATACACCTAAAAAACAGATTCTTACCTCGATCTGGCTTGATGATCTGATCATCCCGCTTTGTGCTGAGGCCAAGCTGTGCATGCTGGGTAAAAGCATCCCAGCCAATCCAAGCACCTCTGTCATGCTTCTTTTAATACCATACACCATAAGAGCAGTGCGAGGACAGGCTGGGTCAGAAAATCCCAACGCTCTTTCGGAGACCATTCGGGCCCTGTGGAAGTTCTTTCAACTACCAGGTATAGTTGATTAAAGAAGCCTTAACTGCACATGTAAGGCTGGATACAGCCAAAACACCAGCCAATCTCACATAAGCAGTTCTCATTCAGTCTTCGCCAGATTGCTCTGTAACTCCACCCCTAGCCTACAGAAACTAAATGCACAACGATGTGGAGCCTGTTTAGGCTGTATTGGCTCGCATAGGGGGCCACGATCCTACGGATGAGCACCCCTGCTTGGTTATTGCTGCAGAATTATGATTGGTGATAACTATGATGGACCACACTAGAATTAACATAAAGAAAATTTTGTTGGAATTTTCTTTTAAATAATAATTATTCTTATGCAATTTGAATTGACTGTTCGATTCACTGCACCTAAATACGAAGTAGGTATTGTTGCCATTCTAGATTAAATAGATGTCTCACAGGATCCAGCAGGTCAAGTGCCATCAGACATGAATACATGTCTACGTTTTTGCATTACTTAGCAAGGGTGTCATTGGGTTCTACTCACGTATCAGCAATTACAGATCTAATGTGTTACACCTAGAAGATGAACAGCAGTAAGTCTTGCATATGGAGTCTGTCAGTGTATTTAACATCTAAGGATACAGAAGCATACCGAAGTCCTGCCATACCTTAATCTATTGATTGTGAATTTACTTTCCATCTTCACAAATATTAGCGTTTTGGGGGGTTTTAATACTTGAAACAAAACATTGTTTATTTAGTAGTTTGCCTAAACTAGAGACCAATAAAATTCGTAAGCAAATATTCGATATATGTTCACCAAATTACATTGCTCCCTTTTATGTTTGGTCACTGTTTATGTAAACACTGGACATACAAATGATATTCTAGCAATTGACATGGGTTTCAGTCATGGGTACTGGAAGTAAGGGTGTTGGGGGATGCTCTAGTATCCTCTAAATAACCATGCCGAAGTTCAGAAGGTGAATGAGCAATAAATAAAGAAAATTAAAGAAATGTTGTGTTTATCTTTTCACATTTGTTGTACATTCAAAGATAGAGGGAAAATGTCAGGCTACGTTTTCTGACACATTTCTGGCTATTCTTTTAACTTTTAGGTTAATGTGTCTAATTGCAGAGTGCGAGGATTTCGCAAAGTAATTTATGTGACAATCTTGCTGTTGTACCAGGAGTCTGAAAGGAAATATTGTAGAATGTGGTTGTTTTTGAACAAACAAGAACATTTGAATACTTTTAAATGAAATCTACCAATAAATCTAAATATATCAGCAGTTAGGAAAGACCAAATGAAGCACATTTTTTAAAAGTGTGATGGAAACAGAGACTTTAATAGGATCAAAACAAATCAATTTTCTTTGCTTGGTGATGCACAAATTACAGATATTCGCTGAAACTCAAATTTCATACATTATCATTTGTGCACTATAAAGTATTACCAGTAAAACTGAATGCCTGTGCACATTTAGTGGGCAGTTCACTACCATACCATACTTTAATAATATATTAGCAACAGTGTGCTCCAAAAATGCACCACCAGCTACATTCTACACAAATATCGCTCTCTTACTGAATGGGCTTGGCTTACTTGCTACACTTGTTCTTTATGTGACACTTTAATTTTTCACAATCCTTATTACTTTATTGATGTAATATTGATAGCAGCACACCCATCTGAAAATTGTTCCAGCACCACCAATGACGGAAATCTGAGATTGTTGTTAAAAAGGCATTATTGGCATTAGCACCTGAGATTCTGAGCCCCTCCTCCTACATGAAACGTAGACAGGACATGCCATAAACCAAACAGCTAGTAACAGGCAAACAATGCCATCCAATACATAACTCTAAAGGCTAAAGCTTTTAAAGCAATGTCAAATATGATCATATTTATACCTTATTACCTCAACACTGAGAATTTATGACCTTGAAATTCAACACTTCTAAATTGATATGTTTTGATGAGCTCTGTAAGGTATTGACACCCTGCCAGTAAAACCTCAGATCACACAAAGAAAGCAGAAAGGAGATCAGCTTTTAATCACCGGAACACTGCCTTTCCTTTGACACTCACTGGCTCTGCAATGTGCACCTTCTGCGTTTAAGCCACCCTCATCTTTAATCTCTTCTCACTCTCAGTTTCGTTCTTCCTTTATCCTAAATCTTATTTTATTTTCATTCTGAAGTTAATCTTCTGTCTCATCATTTAAAAGAACCGATTCTTCACCAATGTTATATTTTGATACTTTCTGTAGCAAATAGTATATTTAAGGAGCAGAACAGACCCCTCAGTATTACTTACTATTTCCCATCTGGTTGAATTTTCTTGACTTCAGTGCTTTTCTCTAATATATGTCCTGTTAAGTAAGTAATCATATTGTAGGCCAAAGAAGTTATTGTTTGGTACTCTGCCAATGTAGGATATTGGCATGTGAACGTGTAGTAAATCCTCCTTTTCCGCATGGTCACCCTGAATTTTGTGCCTTTTGCTGGAAACTATATTTTTGCTGGCTGTAGAACTTTACCCCTGCTAACCAGCATTAGAGTGTTTCTGTTGGTCGAATTAGCCTGCTGTCAATTGTGGCAGGCCTAGCTGTACTATGTACAACCACAGGACAGATTAAAATACGAATAATGTATCTCAGGAATTGGACCAGGTAGAAAAATAATGAAACAACTATTTTTGGTAGTTATTAAAAACTCAATGCAATGATGAACTTGGTGTTTTAATAAATATTAAAGAAACTAACTTTTAGAAAGTTATCATTTGCCTCCCTGAAATTCCTCGAGGCTAATTTGCATTGTATCTCTGGCATCTCCCAGCCAATAATTAGCCTTGCATAGGTGTGAATAGGTGTTAAATGCCCCTAGGAGAAAACACTAAGCTGACCTCAATCAGCAAGGTTAATTCCCCTGGGCTCCACAGAATATGCATGGTGAGGGCTTTGGGCATATTTTTTAACAATGCATTGTAATATCCTGCCTGAATGTCAACTCCTGCTTGGCAGGTCTGCTGGGGTCACATATAATACTTAGGGCGCACTGGAAAAGGTAGAGATACAATTCTTGTGGATCCACTGTCTGGTTGCCGAAGGACTCTGCTTTTGTCCTTCCAGATCTCTATCTCTGGGTTTACATATAAACTTTAGGCACACTTGAAAGGGCAGAGAGAAGGATGCATGGACATTGCTTGTAGACCCACTGTCTGGTTGCTGAAGGAATTTGTTTTTGTCCTACCACTTTTCTGTCTCTGAGTTTATTGTCAGTACAATGGCTGCCTCAATCTGGATTTTAGTGTTAGATGTGGGAGGACACTAGGATCACCATAGAATTCTCCCCGTACACACCTAACGCCCTCATAGCCCATGTTTAGTGTCACCCAATACTTTCACCATCTTAAAAATGTCCAAAGTAGGTCAGATAGCCCCAGGGAGCTTTTACCCCGTTGGCTAGGGGTGCCCAGGAGTCAGTCTCACCACTAGCTAATGCCAGGCTTAAATGTGGCACCTTCAGGCACCCACTTCTGAACACTTTCTGGTTTATAACCTGAAAGGATCCCTGAAGGACTGGACCTGATCTCTCTCACACCAAGGAAAAAGAAGTGGACTTAAACAGTCATAAAACTGACCTACTATTGAAGCTACAGGGATACAAAAAGCTAAAAGATGCCTTACCCTCAAAGTACCCATCTGACTAGTGGCAACTAGACCTGGACTGGACCCTGCTGTTGGCCTCTGCCTGACACTCTTTGAATCTTTAGGTGCCTCCCCTGAGGTCCTGAAGACTTTAGAAGTTGACTCCAGTGGTGGATTGGGATGTAAAGTATTAAGTCAGAAGGTAACATTTTTGCTCAGGACAAATCTGGTTGGTGTATCGACCCATATTCCATCTCAGTCAGTCTACCATGACTGTTAACTGTCATTGGTGCTTCGTGCTTTTTTCATTACATATTACTCAATATTTCTACATCAGTTTGGGATTTTATTGACTTTATTACTGTTGTGGTACCACATAAACATTTTACACATTTCCTTAAAATTAAGCCTGTCTGCTCTGTGCTCCCAGAGGGTTGAGCTCAGGTTAACTTGGTGACTTGGGTTCACCCTGACAAGGTTTGTGATTGTTCCTTGAGGTGGGTAGTCAGCCAGTGCAAATAATAATCCAATTTTGCACAACAATGTTGATTCTAAAGGACTTAGCACTCTTGCTGGCAGTGGTATTCGCCTGTAGGTTCACCCTGTGAAAATCAAATCTGCTTGTGGCTACATATGTGCTACCTGCTTTGCTGGACTGTGTTAATTGTATTTCTGATCTCCTGGAAAGCTAAAATGTTAGTAGACGAGGCATATGGATCCCCTGTCTTCACTACTGTGCCATGAGTTTGGCAGTGCTTTGGACAAATTTGCCTTTATGTAGACTTTGTTTGAATTTAGGCATAATTTCACCCTGTCTTGAGCCATTGGATTCAAATCACATAGTTACACACACTATAAATAAAAAAACAAATTTCTAAGTGAATGGCATGGAATCCTGAATAATTGAACAAATGCAACAGCTACAATACAAAAACACCCAGTGGTCCCCTTGTTGTATTAAAGTTCCTTTCTGGAATTATTAGCACAACATATAAAATATCTTGGTCCACAAACTGTGCGTCTTCTAAAGAATAAAGCTCATGAGCAAGTCAGTCTGAGCGCCAGAGCCACACACTGGTCTTTAACTTGGGGAGGGAGGACATGGCAAGAATTTCCTTACTGGCTGAAGGACGTAAATCAATCTGAGCATGTCAAGAAAATGACACCAGGGCCATCGGAATAACTGAGTCAAAAACAGTTTACATAGTCATATACACAGACAGAACAGGTTCTACACCCCCATTCATATAATAAAATGAGGTGCTGCATAACCCCGATGATTCCCCACTTGGGACACACTCCTGCTCCCAAGAAGGCTTTGATCGGTGTTCTCTGAGAATAACTGTCAAGTCACTAATTGGATGTGTAGTGGAATACCACCTTTGGCTTTGTGATCAAGTTAATAGTGGGGACTTGCATGCATCTTCCACTTACTTTTTCATAAGATGCCAGCGGATCCAGGAGCCAAATGGGTCCACCTCATCTCCCATGGCCTACAGCCATGAGGTGGACTAGGACTTTGTTTAATGCAGATCCAGTCCCATCTTCACTCACACATATGCACCAAACAGTATTGACGGCATCCCTACAAACCTTTACAATTCTGAAATTTGCTCTCATCTACTCGGACATACGGGAACCAACTGTAAAATCCAAGGAATGGTTTAAACAAAGATGTATTCTAGGGTAGCAAGGGTAATTTTGAATGTCACTTTTTGGCAATGCCATCTATATACTTATTGGTTTGCCAGGATCAATGTTGTCTGAAATGGCGGAGACAGCATACACTTCATCAGTTTTATGCCACAGCAAACATTTCACCTAGAAAAAAATGTTGCATGAAATGCTTTATTTAATTTAAACTACTACTAATTAGTTTGGCCTCATTCTAGTCTATTGTTTTTCCCAAAGTGCTATTCCAAGCAAAGACCAGCTATTTATCAGTTTTGGTCATGGTCCAATAGTAACAGTTTAGCTGTAATTACCACGCCATATATGTTCCAGACTGGAACACGAGCACCCGAAGACCGGTGTCAGCTCTGTTGGCCTCATCTGTGAAATGCACCTGGAGCCTATGATACATTTAGGGGGTCATTCTAACCCTGGCGGTCGGCGACCGCCAGGGCTAAAATGACGGAAGCACCGCCAACAGGCTGGCGGTGCTTCCCTGCCCATTCTGACCGCGGCGGTAAAGCCGCGGTCAGAAAAGCGGATCCGGCGGTTTCCCGCCGGATTTCCCCTGTCTGGGCTGAATCTCCATGGCGGCGCTGCAAGCAGCGCCGCCATGGAGATTCAGACCCCCTTCCCGCCACCCTGTTTCTGGCGGTTTTTACCGCCAGGAACAGGATGGCGGGAACTGGTGTTGTGGGGCCCCCTAACAGGGCCCCAGCATGATTTTCACTGTCTGCTTAGCAGACAGTGAAAATCGTGACGGGTGCAACTGCACCCGTCGCACCCCTGCAACCCGCCGACTCCATTCGGAGCCGGCTTCTGGGTTGCAGGGCCTTTCCCGCTGGGCCGGCGGCCGCCCACCAAGGGAGCGCCCGCCGGCCCAGCAGGAAAGCCAGAATGGCCTCCGCGGTCTTTTGACCGCGGAGCGGCCAAGTGGCAGTTCCCGCTTGCGCCCGCCAATGTAGAAATGACCCCCTTAGTACCATCTTGCAGTGACTCAATCTGCCGCTTTATCTGTGATATTTATCACGCCGCCAATTTAAAATGTAACCATTTCAGTTACTTAGGGCCATATGTACGAACACATTTTCCCATTGACACAGAATGGGAAAATCCCTTTGCTACATCTGGCCCTTAGTGATTACAATTAACACACCCAGAATTAGATTTAGGGCCTGATTACCACCTTGGCGGAGGGGTAACCCATATAGCCAATATAATTGTTAAATCAGTATTCCAAATCCACTTTGATTCAGTTAAAATGTATGTAATAAAAACACTGTGCATTTTGAATAGAGTTTGTCAAATGCTAGGATCCTATTCACTACTTCCTTTTTAAGATGTCTCTCTTGATTCCATTAAATCTGCAGTGGAACTTCTGGTACTAAAGAATTTGACTGCTGACCCCTTTTCCCTACTTAACATCTAAACTATCTGGCATCTACATTTCTACTCCGACATCCTAGAGCATTTTGTGTTTAATCAACTAATCCTCTACCAATGTACATTAATCTACTACATTTGAGATAAAAGGCCTTTTGCTAATATCACTCAATAGCAACAGTTTTCACACTCTCTCCAATGTTCTTTCATCAGCTGATCAAAACCAATTTACTTCTTTCCTCATCCTCTAAGGCCCTCTGCTTTGTTTGTGACAGTCAACCAGCCACCTGTTCACTAATTGTACATCCCTGGGTACTGTGAGTAAGGTCTTTAGTAAGTATATCATCACTTGCTGACCAATCATCTTTATTATGCTTGGGTTTCTCTCATTTGTCACTGAATATCCCATAGTGTTCTTAGTGTACCTAATTCATTAGTGATGACATACAGTCCTGTAACACTGTCATTTCAGTCATGTTTTAACAGCTTTAAAAAATCATTTGCAAATATTAGTTTTGGAGAGGTAAAATTCACTACTCCCCTTTCAACTGGAGGAACAGTAGCAAACAACAATAGGGAAAATGTTGGACTTTAGAGGGGTCAGAATTATCGTACCCACTCCAACATGAGCAAATGTAGGGACCATGGAGCCTAGAGGGCTCACCTTTACTATTCTGGCTCCAATCTGAGCAACAGTAGGGAAAGTGTTGAAATTAGGAGGTGCCAAATTTACTACTGCCACTCCAATGTAAGCAAAATATGGAAAGTGTTGGACTTTGGAGGGATTAAATTAGATGCAACCCACTCCAAGCTGTGCTACAGTAGGGAAAGTGTTGAAGTTTAGAGGTTTAAGATTTACTACTCCTACTCCACTGTAAGCAAAAATACGGAAAGAGTTGAATGTTGGATTTATGATTCCAACTCCTCCATAAGCACAATGAAGGAAAGTGTTGGACTTTGGAGGGCCAGATTTATTATTCCCACTAAAATGTAAGGAGCAATAGAACAAGTTTTAGACTATGGAGGGGTTAGATTTACTTTTGGCACTTCAATTAAAGCAATAGTAGGGAAAATATTGGGTTGATGAGGGGTCATTTTTTTTCTGGCCCCTCCAGACTGAATAACAATAGGTAACGTGTTGGAATTTGGAGGGGTCAAATTTACTATTCTCAATCAAAATGTAGAGAAAGTAGTGAGTTTTGGAGAGATTAAATTCAAAATGCCTATCCAATATAAGCAAAAGTAGGGAAAGTGTTGACCTTTGGAGGGGCCACATTTACCATTTCTCCTCCAACATTTGCAAAAAATGTTGTACATAGGAAGGATCAGATTTACTATTCCCATTCCAAAATGAGCAATGCTAGGGAACATGTTGGACATTGGAGGGGTCAAATGTATTATTTCCACTCCAATATAATCAAAAGTAGAACAAGTATAGGATTTTGGAGGGGTCAGAATTACTATTCTGACATAAGCAAAAGTAAGGAAACTGTTGGACTTTGGAGTGGTTAGATTTATTATTCCCGCACACGTCTATGGAACAGTAGAGTAAGGGCCTCCATGCGACTTCAGTGGTCTTTTTTCAAGACCGCAGAAGCCGCTGCAGGCAACAGACCGCCAGTGCTGGTGGTCTGTTGCCCGCCATATTAGGAGTCTTCAGGGGACTTTTGCCTATTTCTGGGAGGAAGTCCAACTCTGAAGAGGCGGCTGCATCACTAGCACCGCCACGGCAGCAGGACTCCACCCAACATATTACAAGCCGTAATACGGCTTGGCGGAGTCCCCCAGGCATAGTGGTGCTGGTGCTGCAAGACCGCCAGGACCCATACCCTCCCGGACGACCTCCTCGATGGAGAAGATAAGTGGTCATCCAAAAGGAGGGGGGGTGTCTGTGTGTGTGGGTGCGTGTGTGCGGAGGGGGTAAGAGTGTAGTGTGAGTACGTGTGTGTATGTGATTGAATGTGAATGTTTGTGTGTGTGTGCGTGAATAGGGGTGTGTGTCTGCAAGTGTGCGCGTGAATGCGGGTGTGTGTCTGCATGTGTGCAAGTGACTGGGGGGGTGTGTCTGCATGTGTGCAAGTGAATGGGGGGGTCTGCATGTATGCGACTGAGTGGGGGTGTCTGTGTGGATGAATGTGTATGCTGAGGGGTGTGTATGTGAATGCATGCATGCATGAAGGGGTGGGGGTTATTGTTAGTGTGTGGATAGGTGGGGGGGCATGTCTGTGGACGTGTGGGGGTGCGTGTGCCAGTGACAGGAATGGGGATTCCTGTCGCTGAGTGCGTGACTGCCAGGGTTTTCGTGGCGGGGTGACCGCCATAGAAAGCCTGGTGGTCTGCAGCTCCGTAATCCAGCCGGCAGGCTGAGGCCTGTCGCCGGGTTGGATGTGCACACCCCTGGCCGTGTCAGTGCACCGGTGGGCCAGGTGGTGTGGTGGAGGTTTGGCGGTAGCCAAGCCCCACAACTCGTGATGTGGCGGTCCTTAGTGCTGGGTCTGTTGCAGTAAGACCGCCACAGAGAGGCTGGCAGTCTGATGACTACCAGCCTCGTAATGAGGGCCTAAGTGTTGAACCTTGGAGGGTTCAAATTTACTAATGCCACTCCAATGTAAGCAAAAGCAAAAACAATCTTGGAACTGGAAGGGTTCTGCTTTATTATTCCCACTCCAACTGAGCTACAACAGGCAATGTTTTGGACATTGGAGGGTTCAAATTTACTATTCCCACTCCATTCTAAGCAAATGAAGGGAAAGTGTTGCACTTTGGAGAGATTAGTATAGGAAATTGGGTTACTGCTTGAGGGGGGTGAAACCCTACTCAAACAGCAACCACTATCTCTCTCAGAATTATACACAAGCAAACCCCAAATTAACCTGTGCTTAACCCTCTCATAAATTGGCACCAAAGCAGTCAGGCTTAACTTAGATGCAATTTGTAAATTGTTTATGCAGCACTTTAAACAATAATAAAGTGAAAACACAACACAAGGAACATTTCACACTAATTTAGTAAAATAGAGTAAATGTAGTAACTTATTATGAAACAAAAAATTCAATCAGTAGGACTGGAGATATTCAGTTTTAAAGTTTTAAGTAAAAATAGTATACAGAAGCACAAAGTGCCAACTGTGTTTATCTGGCTGTGCCGGACCATGACAAAGTCATAAGTTCAGGCTCACCCAATAGAGTGGGGGCTAGACACAGGGACCAAGTTAGGCTTGCTGAGCAAAATACCTTAAATCCTGGTTTGCCGAGTGTGGTGAGATCCCTTGTCGAGGATGTGACATACAGCAGTAGTTCTGAGGAAGCTGCAGGCTGGGATGTGGAGTCCTCTGTCTTCGTCAAGGATGCCGTTGACGAGGGACCTGTGAGGTGAAGACCTGCATTGAGGATGCGTTGCACAGTGACGGTTCCAAGGATGATGTGGGGCTTTGATGCAAAGTCCTTTGTCTCCATTGAAGAGTAGCTTGCAATGCAAAGGCCTGCCTTAAGGATGCATCACACAGCAGAGATTTTGAGGAAGCTGTTGGCTGAGATGAGAAGTCCTGTGTCAGGGATGCGTTGTGGCACGGTGGTTCCAAGGTGGCTGCGAGGAGTTGTTTCACCCTGCATCAGTTCTGCTCACAGGACCATCACTGGGCTGTCAGAAATCCTTCAGTCCAACTTCCAAGGGTCCAGGACTGGGGTCACACCACCTGGGGGGTAAGACGCACAGGAGACAGAGTCCAGGTGCTGGGTTCAAGGTGGTTAGGGCCTTTTCTGTCACTAAGGCTCAGATCAGGAGGCCAGCCAGCTAGCCCCTGGAGTCACTTTGGTGGTCCTGGCTTCAAGATGCAGGTCCAATGCTTCTCACCCAGGCAGCAGGGCAACAGGGCAACAGAGTAGCAGTCTTTCTTGCTGAGCCGCACAGCAGTTCTTCTGAGTCTTCCACAGGTCCAGAGGTACACTGAAGAGTTGGGTCTGAGTGTCCAATATTTGTTCTTGATGCCATCTTTGAAGAAAGAGAAAGTTCTGGAGGTTCCCACTCTTAGAGGTGCTTGGGATTTCCTGCCTACCTGCCCTGGCCCCAGCTTGCCCAGTGACACAAAAGACTAGTGTTAAATCCTTTGTGAGTGTGCTCAGGCAGTAGTTTTGTGATGTGCAAGTGAGGTAGGTGACAGCCTACTCATCAAGTCAGAGATGGTCCATCCTGTCAACATCTATTCACCCTTTGTCTGTCGGGGAGCAATACACAAAGACCAACTGCCAGCTACATGTAGTCATGTAACCCAGGATACAGGCTGCAGACACCTAATGGCAGGGTCAAGAAAATACCAACTTTCTAAAAGTGCCATTTGCTGAAATGTGACTTTACCATTAAAGAGTCTTGTAAATTACAATTCTTCAGACAGCAATCTTGACTACCCTAGTTGCTCCCAACCAAATGTTAGCACCTATTAAATGTAATATGATAACCTAATGTTATCCTACGGGAGAGGTAGGTCTCACAGTAGTGAAAAAAACATTTGTGAGTTTTTCACTTCCAAGACATGTAAACATAAAAGTACATGTCCAACGTTTTTATTACAACGGACCCCTACCTTAGGGGTGACTTACATGTACTTAAAAAGGAGTTTTAGGCTTGGCAAAGGTGATATGTTGTAAGTTGAATCTGCAGTTTGAAACTGCAGGCAGGCTGTAGCGACAGTCCTGAGAAATGTTTTACAGGGCTACTTAAGTAGGTGCACAAAAACTGCTGCAGGTCAGCTGGTAGCATTTATTTACAGCCTGGATTATAAATTAGGCCACTTTACTAGGAACTCATCAGTAAATTAAATCAGCCAATCCGGTGTAAGCCAATTTTACCATGTTTGAAGGAGAGAGCTTTGATTAGTAGTGATACAGTGCACAGAGCCCCTTAAAGCCAACAAAAACATGTTCAGAAAACAGGGGGGTTGAAGGTAAAAAGTTGGGTGGTGACATGCAAAAAGAACCAAGTTTGTCAGCAATAGAAAGAGTGAGAGAGAAAGAAAGGGAGGCAGAAAGCGGCAAAAAGACAGAGTAGACAACAAGCTCAACTTTCCTACTTGCTCCCAATGGAAAGTTATCACTATTAAATATCATAAACCCAATGTTATCCTATGGGATAGGCAGGACTTCCAGTAGTGAAATACAAATTGAAGAGTTTTTCATTACCAGGACACATAAAACGTAAAAAGTCCAAGTACACTTTTTAAGTACACTGTATCCTACCCTCTGTGCTGTTTAGGGCCTACCCCAGGGGCGAATTATGGGGGTCATTCTGACCCCTGCGGGCGGCGGGCGGCGCCCGCCTGGAGGGAGCCGCCATATGGCCGCTCCGCAGTCGAAAGACCGCGGAGGCCATTCTGGCTTTCCCGCTGGGCTGGCGGGCGACCGCCAGAAGGCCGCCCGCCAGCCCAGCGGGAAACCCCTCCCCACGAGGAAGCCGGCTCCGAATGGAGCCGGCGGAGTGGGTATGTGCGACGGGTGCAGTGGCACCCGTCACGTATTTCAGTGTCTGCAAAGCAGACACTGAAATACAAAGTGGGGCCCTCTTATGGGGACCCCTGCAGTGCCCATGCCGTTGGCATGGGCACTGCAGGGGCCCCCAGGAGCCCCACGACACCCCTCACCGGCATCCTGTTCCTGGCGGTCGGAGCCGCCAGGAACAGCATGGCGGTGAGGGGGTCGGAATCCCCAATGGCGGCGCAGCAAGCCGCGCCGCCATGGGGGATTCCCAGGGCAGCGGAAAACCGGCGGGAGACCGCCGGTTTTCCTGGTCTGACCGCGGCCAAACCGCCGCGGTCAGAATGCCCTGCGGGGCACCGCCAGCCTGTTGGCAGTGCTCCCGCATCCCCGGCCCCGGCGGTCCTTGACCGTCGGGGTCGGAATGACCCCCTATATGTATTAAAAAGAAAGGTTTAGTCCTGGCAAAAGGTTCATGTTGCCAGGGCAAAATGGCAGTTTAAAACTGGACACAGAGGTTGCAATGCCAGGCCTCAAACATGTTTGAAATGGCTACGTAGGGGGTGGCACAGTCAGTGCTGCAGTCCCACTAGAACCATTTAATTTACAGGTACTGGGTACATCTAGAACCACTTTGTTAGGAATTTACAAATACATCAAATGGGCCAATTAGGTGTAAGCTAGTTTCACCATGTTTAAAGGAGAGAGCACAATCACTTTAGTACTGATTAACAGTGCAAAATGAGTCCTGAAAGGCAACAAAAAAGTGTTCAGAAAATAAGAGTGTGAAGGCAAAAAGTTTGAGGATGACCCAGCAGAAAGGGCCAAGTACAGCAGTTAGTTTTATAATTCCCACACCCAGCAATAGTGCAGAAATTGTTGAACTTGGTTAGGTCAGATGTACTATTCACAATCCAATGTAAGCAACATCAGGGAAAGAGTTTGACTCTGGAGGGGTTAGATTTACTATTCCCACTCTAACCTAAGCAACAACCCAGAGAATCTTGGATCAGTAGGGGTCAGACTTACTATTCCCACATCAATCTAAGCAAAAGTAGGGGGAGGGTTGGGTTTTGGAGGTGTTAGGTTTACTATTCCCACTCCAGCTTAAGCAAATGTAGGGAAACTGTTGGACTTTGGTGGGTACAATTTATTATTCCCACTCCAATGTTATCAACAGTATGAAAAGTGTTAGACTTCTGAGGGGTCGGATTCACATTTGCAAAAGCAGGGCAGGTGTTGGACTTTGGAGGAGTCAGATGTACTATTCCCACTGCAGTCTGAGCAACAGTAGGCAAAGTGTTGAACTTTGGATGGGTCAAATCTACAATTCCAACCCAAATGTAATTAGTATCCCTACTCCAATATAAGCAAAAGTACAGAATATGTTGGACGTTGACGGGGTCAGATTTACAATTGCCATTCCAGCATTAGCAAAAGTATGGGAAGTGTTGAACTCTAGAGGGCTCAGATTTACTATTCCCAATCCAGTCTGAGGAACAGTAGGTAATGTGCTGGAGGTGTCTAATTTACTATTCCTACTCCATCGTAAGCAAAAGTAAGTCAAATGTTGGACTTTGCAACGGTTAGAGTTAATATTACCAAGACAATCTGATTAACAGTTTGGACAAGTCAGATTTACTGTTCCTGGTCCAACTGAGGCACAAAGTGTGGAAAGTGGCAAGTGTAGGAAACGTGTTGGATTTTTAAGGGGTCACAATTATTATTCCAACTTCAAAGTGAGCAAAAGTAGGAAATCTATTGGAATTTTGAGGGCTTAAATTTACTACTCCGAAACCAACATTAGCAAACGTAGGGAACTTGTTAGATTTACTATTCCTACTTCAACATTTGTGACAGTAGTGAGAGTGTTGGACTTTGAAGTGATCAGATTTACTGTTCCAGCTCCAAACTAAGGAAAAGTAGGGAAAGTGTTGGATTTCGGAGGGATTAGGCTCACTATTCTGATGCCAATTTAGGCAAAAGTAAGGAAATTATTGGACTTGGGAACAGTTAGATTTACTATACCCATCCCAACCCCAGCTACAGAAGGGAATGTTTTGGACAAATTTACTATTCCCTCTCAACGGCAGGGAAAATGTTGAAGTTTGAATGGGATTGATTTATTATTCCCATTCTAAAGTAAGCAAAGGTAGGGAAAATTTTGGACTTTGGAGGGTTAGATGCACTATTCCCTCTCCAATCTCAGCAACACTTTGAGAAGTGTTGGACTTTGAAGTGGTCAGATTTACTATTCCTAATCCAATCTGTACAGCAATAGTGAAAGTGTTGGGATTTGGAGTGGTCAGATTTACTATTCTCAGTCCAATGTAAGAAAATATTTGGAAAGTGTTGGATTTTGGAGGGATCATACATCCTGTCCCCACTCCAATTTGAGCAACAGTACGGAAATTTTTGGACTTTGGTGGGGTCGAATTTACTATCCCATCCCCACATAAGCAAAAGTAGGCAACATGTTGGATTTTGGAAGTGTCAGATTTACTGTTACCAGTACTACATTGTTTTCAATAAAGTATGTACTTATGGACCAGAAAAACTAAAATGCATTCAAAAGAATACATTCATTCTTCAAACATAATATAAATTAAATTAAAAAAATGTACTTTTTATATTACAAGTAAAATGTATGTTTTTTTATAATTGAAAATACTTTTAATTGAAAGACTTCACTCAGAATGACACAAAAAACAAACACTGAGAAGCAACTAACATTAATCAAGTAATATATAAAAATGAAATATTGTTAATATCAAATGATTTGTTAAATAAAAGAATTGAAATGAAACAATTAATAAATATAGAATAAATTAACACAATTTAAAACTGATCAACCTTATAACAATTAACTAAAAATCAACAAATAATTAAAATAATTTACATAATTGTCAGTTAAAAACTCAATTACAGAAAATAATATTTCAAAATCATAATAATAAATTACATTTAAAAAAAGTCCTACCCTAATCCCCCACAAACCCAGCAATCTTCTACTAAATTAGCAATGTCTAATTAAATTATAAATGTATATAAACATGGAGAAACTATACTAAAGCAAATTAAGCACAAATATAATAGTAAGGTCATAATATTAAAACTAATTCAAATATTTCATACCCCTACTAAAAAAAACAATATTATATGCAACTATATTTAAAAAACAGATATTAAATTATTAAAAAGTTCATATTCTTACCTCCCATATTCTATTCAATGATATTTTCGACATTGCAATGTTTTTTTCCTAATATCTATGACCCACAGTACTTTTTAAACAATTTGTTGTCGGAATACCCACTGGATTTAAATGGGCTGGTGGTCTTTACATAATTGGAAATAGAACTTCAAGATTGGAACTAGATATGTTTTTGCGACTGAAGTAGTGCACAGGCAGTCTAACCAGTCTTTTTGGTTGTTGCCATTCCCATTGTGGAGCTGAAGGAAGGTGGTGTAATGCTTTTTGTCAAATCAAGTTGAGGCGTTTTAAAGTAGGCAGAGATTGGAACCAAACAGCAGTCAGTCAGCTGACACTGCAGATTAAACAGTGGCACTAGATCTTTGGGACATTGAGAGGAAGAGGTAGAAGTGAACATCTTAGGATGTATTTAGAGAGCTGATGTGGGCAAGTCAGGATGTTGGAAGAGGGGTATGATGTTAGGAGTTAAAGGTTAGCTTCAGTTTGGTGTGGAAGCTGGGAGAGTGACAGGTGTGTGCAGCTGTCCTTTGGTTGAGGGAGTGCCCTATGAATCATTCTTGCTAAGAGTGGGGAGAGGTCAAACAATGCAGGGGGTATGACATGAGAAAAGACAAAGAGAGGAAGGTTTTTCTGACAGGTGGAATGAAGGGATATGGAGATCGGTGAAGAGACTAGAGAACAGTCTGAATGTATGAGCGAAACCTTTTCAAGATCTCATCCATTGCTTCAATTACTACCTTGCTGTTCTTTAAGATACAGATCAAAAGACTGGCTATAATAAAGGAAGATGCCAAACATTTTTTGTCATAGAGGGTTTTAGCGTTGTGAGACATATTCAAATCTTTCGAAAACAGATATGACCCAAGAGTGGAATTGTGGGAAAATAAAAGATCAGTTTTCAGAATGCCAAAACTGCACTGGTATAGGGGAGCAATGAGTGTTACATAGTGCTCGCTTATGAGTTTGTGTTTAAAGTTTTATACTACATTTCTTGAAAATTTGAATAGGTAGCGAATATTGGAGACTTGGGACCTTATTTAGAGTTAGGAAGATGGGATACTCCATCACAAACATGGTTTATGTCCTTTCTGACATCTTTAAGTGCACTAGAGATTACAGCACTTGTAATATGACTGACAAGGTATATGCCATATTTTAACAGAGAATCCCACAGCCACAGCCATATGCTAAATAAGGCCCTTTGTATTTTGTCAACAGTTCACACAAAATTAAAAAATGTAAAGGAATATATGAAAATAGTTTTAGGTGTCAATGAAGGGATATTCCAACGTAGTGACTTGGATCTGGTAGAGGAACCACGTGGCTGCTATTTTGTCTCCGATGGCACTATGAAAAATACATGCCCCCACTGGCCTAAGTTAGCTTTGAAAAACACATTTCAACGCTTATGTGAAAACAGTAATCCAAGTAGACTCTCTTTAAAAGCAAAATACTATTGCACAACAGATAAAGTTGTATTGTACAGTGACTGCAGCAGATTCTGATTCATGTGTCATCAAGAAAAAATGAGGTACACTCGGCACTGATATGGCTCTGCAAACAGAGGGTAGGTTGCTTTGCTTGTGCTGTGATTTAAAATGCCAAAGATATCATCATCTAGGAACATGCACTTAGAGGTATGCACAGACAGTCCGTTGTATGGGAATAATACTGTTTAACTTGCGAATTAAGATGCGTCATGAAAATACCAACTGGTTGTCGTCTGGGCAAAGGCATTGGCCCTGTCTGTTAATCTAGAAAATACTGTCAGTTTATCTGGAGAATTGGACAGAGTATCATTAACAATGTCAAGGATTTTGATAACTATGGTGCGACGTGATCAGTGACTAACTTAGCAACAGCAAATTAGAATAAAATGTTAAAATGAAAACAGATATGGCTGGTTTGTAATAATTTAGTGCTAAATTTTGCAAAACATTTGACAAACATTCTACAATGTTAAGATCTTGGCTGCTTCAGTAGTAGTAGTAGTACAAACTTAACGTGGTTAAAAAAAACATCAAAGTACAGTGTAGCAATCATTTAATACATAGTTCAAATTCAGAAGAATAAAACCAAAATAAAACATATGGTCAGTAAATTTCAGTGAATAATAAAATACGTGAGTCGTTTCAATATAAAACCAAAAACCAAGCAGCTCCAAACTAGAGAAACTCTAAAGGGAGCTGATTATTTAGTAAATGCTCAATATGAAGGACAGTTAAAGATTAAGTTCAAACAACTGATGTAAAAATATAAACACAATTGAAACCCTTGCAAACTCTAATAAGGCATATTTTTCCCCCGGGTGTATATCCTATTGCAGAAAGGAAGCAACTTATACTAAAAATCTTTAAATCCGTGGCTTGACTTCCACAAAGACTTACACCTGCATGATAGGTGAATAATTCAAGATCTTCTCCTGTTTGACCTGAACATTAAACCAGAAACGGCTAATAGAAAATACAACAGGACAAGAGGTTTCATATTTAAAAATGTGCTGAGCCTCAGAACAACTGACCACCCCAGGCCTAGACACACAGGACATAGCCACCTTCTCCGCTGACTGTGGTACACTGGACAGACAAACATAATATGTTCGACTGACTCACGATCGATGCCACAGACAGGAGGATAGTCCCTGCTCTTTCCCCCAGCTGCTATAAAAAGCTCATAATGGTAAACAGCCATATCTTAATGTGATATATAGGCTTTTGGACAGGGGTAGGGTTATAGTATCTAAAATGTTCTCCTTACACAGGTAAGGGCTTAACATCCAAGAACTGTTCAGACAAGCATCCCAAATTGCCCCTGGGTATTAAATGATTTTGCACATAGCACCAATAAGTCATTTTCAAAACCATTTTGTCTCCTTGACAGGGTAAATCCGGAGAGACCCAGAAACTAGGTAATCACAATTTCTTGCACTAGATGAAGATATGTCTCAGCCTTCAGAGTGTAATCCAGTTTCAATAATTCTCGCAAGGAGTCTCTGTAGACCATAAGCTCTGGAGTTGTCCAAATGAGTATCCAAAATAATAAGCGCCTCAACTGGGACAGCTCAGTTACACATTTGAGACCTAAGTCAAAATGCAGCAGGGTAAGAGGGATGCTAACAGGTACAGCAACTGAAGCCCTGATGAAATTATTCTCAGGTACAGACAACTTTTGTGTGTCACAGTCACCCCAGATTTCAGCTCCGTACAGAGCGGCACTCTGGACCTTGCCACAGTAGACTTCTAGGGCAGGTGAAATATGTCACAAAGATGTTTTTTTGAAAATCGCAAAATAGCCTTGGAAAGGTGGTCCAATAAAAGTGAGCCTTTTAAAACTTGAGGCACCCAATAAAATGTATGTGAATGCGTCACACCCAAATACTCAAAGCTATGCACCCTCTCTAGTGGGTCGTGTCCAATCTTCACAGCCCTGCCGGTGGTCGCAGACTTGCCGAAAACCCTAAACTTTGTTTTGGCCACTTTCAGCTCCAAACCCATTTTGCCATAAAACTCCAAACATCTATCTAGCAGTGTTTGAAGACCCATCAGTGACTTAGGGCCTCATTATAAGTTTGTGTGAAGATAACTTATGGAGATAGTATGTGTTAAGGGTAGAGGTTAGAATGTAATGAGGTAAGCTGTGATGTCAGATGGAATGGGGAGAGGGAGAGAAAAGAGGAGCTGAAGAGCAGGGAGCTCTGCTGGAGATGTCGTACTCTAAAACTTATTTGAAATAAAGAAGAAAAGGAAAAGAAAAGTGGAAGAGTGATCTTTACAGTTTGGAGGTCCTTCGAGTAATGCCTGGCCGATGGTCCTAGAACCGCCGTATTATGAGTTCTACATGGGGCTGGAGTGACTGCCGAGTGGAGGCACAGGGCAGTACAATGGAGCTACTTCTGGCCATGCTATCCTACCTGTCAGCACGATGGGAAGCCTGTTTCTCATGCACCATGCCATGCACGGGACACAGTGCACCCACAAACCACAAATGTTTGGGGGCCTCATATGGGCCCCTGCCTCCCCCTCCATGCAGCCATACACCCTGGGGCCCCCTGTTTTGGTCCCCCGACCTCGTGGACCACTAACCTTTCCATGTGGTGGAATTTTCAATAAAATCTTCGTGGTCTGGCAGGTCGTAATAGCCAAGCAGTCCTGATGCCGGGATCTCTAACATTAACCGCCACGGTGAAGGACCGTAGTGGTCCCCACCATACTGACTGGCAGTCAGTATGGCAGGACAGGCGGACAGCTGGTGCTCTTTTAGCAGTCTTTTGGTGGTCCCATAGCCAAACTCGTAATATGGTGGTAGGACCACCAGAGTTGTAGCAGTCGGACCACCAAACTCATAATGAGGCCCTTAGATTTAAAAAATGAGCTGTCTGCAAAGAGCAATATTGGTATCTTCACGTTGTTTAAAGTGGGGGAATCGTTAGCACAATTCTCTAATTCCTCTACCACATTGTTGCCCAAAAAAGTAAACAATGTTGGCTCAAGAATGCACCCCTGCCTTACACCATGCAGTATTGGAATTCGCTCTGTCAATTCACCAGTATCCCCCCTACCTCACTTGGGCATAGTTGTGTTCATGGAGCCTGATAAGAAGTTCCAGTAAACCTGTCAGAACCTACATATATTCTAGTACTCTCCAACGTTTCTCAAATGGGACAATGTTGAATGCAGCATGGAGATCAACAAATGCGTTGAATAAGGTACTCTCCAAAGTTTCTCACGCGGGACAAGGTTGAATGCAGTGCGGAGATCAACAAATGAGACAAATAAGTTCTGATTGACCAGTCAAAATCTAAAAACTTGATCTAACGTACTCGTTTTAGCAATGAATCTTGCCTGTAAGGGGGACAATATAGACTTGGCATCCATCCAGTTTTGCAGTTTTACAAGTAACTGCCTAGGGAAGATCTTTTGCGAGCTATCAATCAGATTAATAGGTCTGTAATTGGCAGGACATTCTGCATCACCCTTCTTGAAGATAACAAATGATCTCAGATCCCCTCCAGGTATCCAGAATCTCCCCCTGCTGCAATCACATTTGACAAAAGATTAACACAAGAGGCCCAGAGCTGAGGATCAGACTAATACACGCCCCCAGGGATATGATCAGGGCCGAGGCCTTAAGAGGCTTTAGATTATAAATAGCAGAGAGTGCATCCTCTAAGCTAAAACAAGCACTTGCGGTATGTCCAGCACCAAAGGCTGACCTAATGGCCTCTGTACTCCTACTTGTCTCAGCACTGCATATTGAATATAAATTGTAGAGACATTTTCTGGTCTCAATAATTCCACACTAATGGAATTGATACAGCTCCAGGTCAAGCAGAGACCTTTGTGAATGGCAGCTTTGCACTTTTAAAATGTTTGTGTGAAGTATTAAAAGGCTGGACTAAAGAGTTACAGTCATACCCCTAGTGCAGAGCCTTAAACAGCAATTGACGATGGTTGAACAGCTCTTGGAGAATTGTTTCAGGATATGTAAACTGCTAAGCATTGACTTCGCCTTTTATCTAATATATTCCTATCCAGAAAAGTCCACCAAACCTTTTTTTTTAAGTTAAACTGCTGGATATTAGTAAGCAAGGCTTATGTATCTCCTTGGAGTGTAAAACATTGTTCTTGTGGTACTTTAATTAAAGTTTGCTGACAGTTCTCATAGGGGATTCAAGTGCATTTGCTTATTCCATTCACTCGAACTGATCTGGTTTGATGGGCCTGGCAAGGTATAGCAAAGGCATATCCCTGGGGCAGATGCTGTAATTTGGACCTGGAGCGTGGTCGGCATGTTAAATAGAAGTAAATGTACGTTGAGGCTGGGGGAGCAGAATATGAATCAAGACTTGAACACTGTGAATGATTACATTTTATAGTGGTAATAAGATCAGTTTGAGGAAAATAAAATTACTATTTAGAGATATCTTTTAAATGTGTTAGAATACGTATTGGAAAAATGTTTAATTTTACAAAGGGTTTTTAATAATGAATTTTAATAATATGTATCCTTTATGTTTCGTTTTTCCTGATGACATAAATACAATTATATTGAATTACTCACTAATTTATTTTTATTCAATGTTCTCGTAACGAAAGTGACTTGGCTTCTTTACACCACGGCTTTCAAGTGACATCATAGGCAATGAAAGTGAAGCCTAAGGTGGAAACCCCCCTATTGTTGACATTTGCATATCTACAATTTTGTGATGTGTATGGCTTCCACGAGAGACCCCAACTAAATTAATTGTATGATGCTCCTATGCTGAAAGAGAGAAGAGTCCTGCAGGAGTGGTGCCTGGTGCACAACATAGCTATCATTACCTTTGCTACACCTTCCATATTTTCAATATGTAAATGAAACCCAGCCTTCCTTCCCATCCTCCTAAGTAACTCCCTCAAAAACAAAAGGCATACAAATCTGGCATCCAGCGACCATTCCCTCCCTTCACTAGCTTGCCTTACCTCGTTTACCTATTTTCTTTTAATTAATGCCAGATGTAAGGTCAACTAACTCTTCTCACTAAAAAATGATAAACATACCCAAGCATAGATTCACCAGCATTGAAACAGGGCGAGACAATGCAAAAACAGCCAGCGTTGTGTTGATTCACACCTACAAAGCACTACACGGATATGATGCGCAGGTTAACAAGTGATGCACACTTTGAAGTAAACATGGTGTACAGGAAAAATTAGAAGCACAGTGTCGTGACACAAAAACTGCCAATGAAAGTCAATACCAGCAAGCCACAGTCTGGGAGACAGGCCCAGAAACAGATAAAGGTAATGACAGGAAGCAAACATTGTGCTTCACAGCTGAAGAGCAGGAAATCCTTATTGCTGATCTGAGCGAACATAATAACAAACTGTGAATTCTAAAATTACAGCTGGAAGAGTGTGCAATTACTCCACTATGGAAATATATAAAGTGGTACCTAAATAAAAGAACCGTTGAAGGATTTTATTTTTTAATATCGAGTGGGGAATATAGAGATACCTCAATACCCTAATGTCGTCGCCAAAATATAAAGGATAGATTTATTATTCTTAGCTACATATCTAAGTACCTTGAAGATATATATATCACCAGAACATGTAGATGGAATTAGGTATGAACATTTATACATAATTACCTGTCGATATTTTGGTCCAGTATATTTTGACTATGATACTAAGGTAAAACAATATTCCCTACTCGATATTCTGGACTCCCCACTGCACGGAGAAACATAAAAAGATGGCTTGATAAGATTTACAAGAACACAATGGCGAAAGATATAAACAGGTGTCAGTTTGTGAACCAGAGACATAAGAAGGACAAAGAAATAGTATGCAGCTAGGATTACACAAAAAATGATAACAGCAATTGAAGGCATAGACACTGCTCAAGTGGAAGCAAAACTTAAAGGCTTCCTGGTTAAATGGATAGGTGACATGTCGGGTCCTTGTTTAACTTTGCATTCTGGTACTCGTAGGCTTCAAGAGTTTGGACGGTACAAAACAAAGTGCACTATGCAAAAATACAAGAATGGAGGCAAGAAACTACAAGCTACAAACACCAGAGTAGGGTTGGGAAGAGCGAATGGACTGGTAGAGGCGCTTCCACATTGAAAGGAGAGCCTTCAGCTCTGCACATATGTAATACAACACATAATTTCATGAAAACATCGATTATCAATGCTTAAATGAGTTTTAATATTGCATGAACTAAAGGTGAGCAATGGTAGTTTGTTTCTGCTTGTAGTTAAAAGCTGTGCGCTGTGATGACATGAAATAGTGGTGATACAATGTAATGTTCAATATATTGTACGCTAACATGAAAATGGACACTTTAGACATAGGGCCATTTTTGCTTGCGATGCATCATTCATGAAATGCCACACTCGAGGTATAACCCAAGCAATATTTTGACTGCAAGATGTTAAAGTTTAAAATGTTGCCCCACCATTATTTTGGTTACAATACATAATGATCAGTGGTACATACAACACGAAGCACACATCTTACATTATCAATTGATAGGCATTTGAACTGTGCATGGTAATACGAAGCTTCACAATCAAGTATTATCCTTCTGTGGAGGTGGAATAAGTAACAGCAGACAATGGAACACAATTTACTATTATTTCTATGATGTCAGTACCAGTAACTAGTGCCAGTGACTGGTCCCTGCAGTGATGAACACATTGCAATTTAATTGTTGGGGAACATCACCAAATCACTTCAGGGACAACCAGTAAGGCCTGTAGAAATAAGTAACAAATAAAACCCATATGTACATCTGGTACCTGATACCGGGAAGGACATTCCCCCAACACTGACGGCAGTGATAGAGCAAGAAGAAGAATGATAAATATCTGATACATTTTCTCAACATGAACATGTTGAATTGGCATGTATCCTTGAAAAATAATCGCAAAAGAAAACTCTGAATGTCCTAACAGATAAATCAAAGTGGCACTACACATTGATGATGAGTATGGAGGATCCTTACATGGATGTCAAAGAAGCTATAATGATTTATCTCGCAGTTAGTGGCAATGAGAACTTCATTGAAGTCAAGTTTCCTGCAAATGCTGTGTGGCATACGTTTGATGACAAAAGATTTTAATTGACAACATTCATGATAACATGAAAGATTAACTTGGGATACTGACCAGGAATTTCTGCAGTCTTGCATGTGGCATTTGGGCCTTGTCAAGCTGTAACCTGTGCAAAAATAGTCAAATGCCATTTTTTATTTGTTGGACTCAAGCCTTTCTGAAGGTCCGTCCCCAAACGTTTTGTCTTCACCCTCCTGTTTTAATTTTTGTTGACTTTTAGGACTTTGAGCACTTTACCACGGCTAACCAGTGCTAAAGTGTTTGTGCTCTCTCCTTAAAACATGGTAGAATTGGTTCACACCCAAATTACTGATTTAATGTACTTGTAAGTTCCTAGTAAAAGGCACAACCTGTGACCAGGGCCTGTAAATTGAATGCTACTAGTGGGACTGTGGCACTGATTGTGCCACCCACTTAAGTAGACTTTTAAACATGTCTCAGGCCTGCCATTGAAACCTGTGTGTGCAGTCTTAAACTACCAGTTTGACCTGGCAAAATAAACCTTTTACCAGGCCTAAAGCTTCCTTTTAAAGTTACCTGTAGGGTAGGCCCTAGGCAGCCCAGAGGGCATGGTACAGTGCATTTTAAAACTAAGACTTTTAAGTTTTACTTGTCCTGGTTGTGAAAAACTCCTAAATTCATTTTTCACTACTGTAAAGCCTACCCCTCCCACATGATAACAGTGGTTACCTTATTACATTTGATAAGTGCTAACTTTGAGTTTGGGGCAGGTAGACAGGTTGAGTTTGATGTCTAAAGAGTTTTAATTGAAAGCCCTCGGTAAAGTGGAGTTTTTAGCCAGAATTATGAAAATGCCACTTTTAAAATGTTGGGATTATCTTGTCCGAACCATTTGGTGCCTGCAGCCTGATCCTGGGTCACATAAATAGATGTAGCTGGTAGTGTTCTATGTGTTATGCTCCCAGGCACTGAGACAAGGAAAAGATTGGTGCTGGCAGGATGGGACACTGTGCTGGCCAGAGCAGGGAGGAAGAGGATGCCTGATGCTTCAGGATTGGGGGGTTGGAAGCCTCTAGACGCTTCCTCTAATTTAAAATGGGCACCAGATGTAAATAGTGGACCGTTAGAGCCAACTCTTCAGTATGCTTCTGGATCTGTGGATACTCTGCCAGGAAGAAGGACTGCTCTGTTGCTGAAAGGACTGGCACTCTGCTAGACTGCTGCTCTGAAGGACTGCTGCCCTGCTGTGCTGCCTGCTGCCCTCTTTCTTACCTGGGTGAGAAGAACTGGACCTGCATCACTAAACCCAGGACCCCTGAGTGACTCCAAGGGCTAGTTAGTTTGCCTCCTGATCAGAAGCCTCAGGGACAGAACAGGCTTCCAACAACCTTGAACCCAGCACCTGGACTCTGCCATGTGAGTCCTGTCTTCCCGAATGGTGCCATCCCAGTCCTGGACCCTTGGAAGTGTGCTTTAAAGTCTTCTGACATATCATCTGTGGATCTAGCAGAATCAACACATCTCCTCCGTGGTGCAGCACATATCCCTCAGAGCTGGAGCATTGCCTTTACTGCTTGACACATCACCCTCAGAACAGATGCATTGCCTCTTCAGAGCAGACTTCCCTGATGCAAGTACTTTGCATTGCCCATCACAGCCCATTGGAGAAGATGTATCTTCATGCAAAAACATTGCATCACCCAGCACAGCCCATAGGAACTGCTGCTGTGTGACGCACCTCCACATAAGGACATTGCCTCGCACTTAGCTGCTCCCAGAACTGATGCTGCGTGACACAACTCCTTGCCTGAACCTCACATTGCCTTTGCTGTGCGACCCATCCTTGACATGGAATTCTGCATCACTTCGCAACCAGGATTAAGGTAGGTAATTGTGTCCCTGTAGCCAGCTCGCGGTCTATTGTGGTCAGCCTGAACCCTGAACTTGTGACTTTGTCCCGGTCCAGCGCAAGCAGGTAACTACAGTTGGCACTTTGTGCTTTTTGGTGATATTTTTACTTAAATATTTTAAATTGCATCTCTCCAGGTCTGCTGATTGTTTTTTTTGTCATTTTGGTCTTGATTTATTTATTAAAATGAACTTAATTTTTCTGAATTGGTGTGGGATTGTTCTTGTTTTGTGTTTTCACTTTATTACTGCTTGAAGTGCTGCACAATTACTTTACACATTGCCTCTAAGTTAAGACTGCTGACTGCTCTGTGCCGAGCTACCATAGGGTTCAGCACAGGTTAATTTGGCGTTTACCTGTAACTTTGCCCTGAGAAGGATTGTGGTTGCTGCTTGAGTGGAGTTTCACTCCCCTTTAACCAATAACCCAATTTCTCACATTGGTGTTCAGCAGTGAGGGTTAGGACTTGTGTTTTGTGCAGTGCCATACAGTGATTTTGTGTTACACTGAAAATCCCAGATAAATAATCTAAGATCAATCTTAGTTATACATTTCTCCCTGATTTTCCTTTTTGCTTTTTCCAAATTCTCTCTCATTCTACTTGACTGTTATACCTGAAACCACACCTACAAGGATGGAGTTTGAGCTTGTCAACATGGATGCCTATACTGTGACTGAGCTTGAGGAGTTCTATAAGGAAAGGGGACTTCCAGCCAAAAGGAACACCAGAAAGCTGGAGCTCCTAGGGGCGATTAGGGCCTGGGTGGAAGTCCACCAGTCACTGGTTACAGAAACAGGAGTGGGTGATGATGTGGAAAGACAAAATGAGGTCCTGGGTAGCCGTCCTGAGATGCAGCCGTCAGGTGAGGAGGATGACTTGTCTCCTGAGTTGTAGCTCACTACTAGAGAAGAGAGCAGTGTGTCTTCTCAAGCCTGTCCCCAGAGGAGCTGGAGGAAAGGAAAGCAGAAAGGGAGTTTAGGCAGGATATGGCCAAATGCAAGATGAAGGAAAGGAGACTGGCAATGGAAGAGAGACTGTCCTTAGAGCAACTGGCTGTTGAAAGGAGCCTCAAAGAGCTGCACTTTAAAGCCAGGCAGGCAGAATCCAGCAATGTTGGTGACAGGGTACCTGCGGTGTCTTCTGGAGACAAGCAGGTCATCATTCCTAAGGATCTGGTGCCTGTGGTGACTAGGTTTGCTGTGTGGTTTGAAGCCAATGAGGTTAATCTAGAGATGGACAAGACCCCTGAAGAAGATTAAAGGGAGGCATATCGCTAAGGAATGGAGGGATGCCCTACTGGCCCTAGAAAAGAGAGAGACAGGCTGAAGTATCCCCCCATGAAAGAAACCCCTATCAGAAAGTATGGCCTCACACCAGAGAAGTACAGGCAGAAACTTAGGGACACTCAGGCTTTGGCACACCAGTCCTGGGTAGATTTTGTATACTCCTTTTGCAAGGCACTAGATGGTTGGGTAAAGGGCAGTGAAGTAAAGGATAAGTAGGTGCTGTGCAATTCTATTGCTAGAGTGCACATGTTTAACACTTGATTGAGAGCACGCTCCCTGGCCACAGGGTGCTTGCTAAGGAGGCAGACCTCTGGCCCAGCACCAGGGTCCCTTTGGAAGGTACCTGGGAGTGACCACAAGAAGGGAGGTTCAGGTTCTGCCCAGCAGAGTGAGAACGTGGGAAAAGGCGACATAGAGAAGTCCCAGAGTAGGGTGGGTGGAAAAGGGTTCTCAAACGCCTTCTGAGAAACAGGCATGAGGTTCTGGTGGGCAGTAGTCCGGGTGGCCCCATTTTCAACTACCAGGGTAGTTGAGAACAGGTTAATTTGACTTTGCAGGCATGAAGAAAAAAAACAGAATATAGAAATTAAAAATATCAACAAGCTGTTAATAATTTGTTGCAAAAAATTAGTTTAATGTAGGCCAGATTAAAAATGTGGAGTCTCACAAGGTGTAGATAAATGCTTAGATGTTCCCTGTATTCACCTTTAGGATACAAAAATAACAAGTTCCAGTAAATATCTTCTATCTGCTCATTATTATTCCTTTAAGAAAAAAGATTATATGAATAATAAGGCAGTTTTTGCCTCTTTGTTTACATTTCAGCTGTAATTATGTTCCCTGGCCTGCCCTCCACCTTGGCTGCTCTGGCAACTGGCATTGTGACATTAGAATTCAACTGTAATAATTTATTACAGGTGAAAAGCTACACCATCTCATCATTATAGCAGACTAGAGATGTCACAAGGCCCGTGTAATAAGAAAATTAAAGACAGTTTTTGACGAGGAATAGTAGGCTTTGTAGATGGGTAGCATGGTACTCTGTGGGATACTGTAATCAAATGTGGCATCTTTTAATTGTACTGCATGCCTTCCTGAATGCGGTTTTGCGTGCATTTTTGGGTTCGAGTGATAGGATGGTTGTGTAGTGTAATATGCCTACTCCTCTGTGTTAGGAAATAGGTTTGAGATGGGACAAATGGCACAGTGCAGAAGATGTAAACTCTCCTCAATGTTGTCACTCCTTTAGTTTATCACATTACATTTCTAAAATCAATGCTTTTTGTAAGGCACACTGTTTTATATAGTTTCTCAATCAAATTGCTGATTACAGTACAGAAAAGATAATTTACAAATCCCCTTTCTTGCAACAAATCCAATTTTTTATGTTTGAGCATTAGTCACAAATTTATAGATGAACATGAGTTAGCATGTGTAATATTTAATCGCTTTCTGAACTCTGAAAAATGGTTAAAAAAAGACAAGTAGTGTAATAAACATACTTTGAATTAAGACGCTAGTGTTTAGCACTTCTTAGAATTTATATTAATGCAAGACGTTCCAAAGCACAATATTCCTATAAAAACTGGTCAGAATCACAAACACACTGAGCACAAGATTGCTTAGCCATTACAAACCGTTAGAGATTAATACATCTATATATGTTAAATTAAGTGAATTCAAAGACTGATTTGCCCAATGGCATAAAATAAAAATATTCCAAAATACAATGGTATTTTTCAATAAAGTATTAAATACATTTTTCATTACTGTGAGGTTAATAATCCATTTTCAAATTCCTGTGCAAAAATGTGTATTGCAACTTAAATTTGCTTCATCAGGGCAACAGCACATATTTCACAACAATGTAAAGTCTCAAATGTAAATGTTTTTGTAGGCTTTCATTCCCCTTGTCTTCCAGGAAGACCAAGCACTAGAGTAGGAGGAGATAGTGGGTATGAGCCTACCCAGGTGATATCTCCATGGCAACTCGAAACGCTCCCTAATCTCTGTACTTAAAGGGCAATCTATACATTGTTTGTATTCAGTATTGTAAGAAATTGGGTTGAGGGTTGGCGAGGGTGTGAGCTGTGATCAAGCAGCAACCACAATCCTTGTCAGGGTGAGGCACAAGCCAACCCTAAATTGACCTGTGCTCAAACCTCTGGTAGCTTGGCACAGAGCAGTTAATGTATAAAGTATTTGTGGAATACTCCAAACAGTAATGAACTGAAAACACCACACAATGAGGTTCCTACACCAAGTTAGAAAAATAGAGTTTTCTTTAATAAATAAACAATCCAAAATGACAAACATCCAATCAATAGAATTGGACATATGCAATTTTTGAGTGAAAGTAGAGCCAAAAAGCACAAACTGTGGACATCTGGTTGTGCTGAACTGGGACACAGTCACAAGGTCAGGCTGACCCCGATGGAGCGCTGGCTAGCTATAGGGACCCAGTTAGGCCCAGTGACCAGAGTAATGTTTGTGGAGCATTGTGTGGATCTACACCCAAGATGTGTTGCACAGCTGAAGCAATGTGTTGGTTCCATGATGCAGTGAGACTGCAATGTGAGGGCCTGCTTCCCCATTGAGGATCCCGTTGATGGGGCTTGCAATGAGATGTCCAGTGTCCAGGAAGCGGCACATAGTTGGGGTGATGCGTTGGTTCTGAGGAGCTCTGACGGTGCGAGAGGAGTCTTGCGTCACTGTCGAGGCTGCCATGGGGAAGATGGCATGCCCTGAGGATGCATGATGCAGTTCCAAAGACAGTGGTGGCTGTAGAGGTGATGCAGGTCTTTGCAACGGGTTCAATCCACGCAACAGATACATTGGTTCTGCTTGAGGTTGCACCGTGTAGCAGCGGAGAGCAGTTCTTCTGGATCCACCGAGGCTGTCAGAGCACCTTAAGCCCACTTGCAAGGGTCCGGACTGGAGTGGCACCACTTGGCAGGATAGACTCATGGACGGCAGAGTCCAGGTGCAGGTGCAAGGTTGTTGGAAGCCTATTGTGTCAGCAAAGACACCCAACTAGCCTTCGGAGTCACTCTGTGCCCTGGGTTCAAGGAATGCAGGACTAATTCTTCTTACCCATGCAAGAGTGCAGCAGGCAGCAAGCAGCAGGTCAGCAGGGCAGCAGTTGTTCAGGCCAGCAGTCGAGCAGAGTGGCAGTCCTTTCAGCAGCACAGCAGTCCGTCTTCCTGGCAGAGTGTCCACAGTTCCAGAAGTGTACTGAAGTGGTGGTGTCTGAGGTCCAGTACGTATACCCAGTTGTAACTTTGAAATGAGGAGAAGTTTCTAGAGGCATGCCTTTGAGGTGATCATGTAGTCAGCCTTCCTGGCCCTGGACTATCTACAGAGGGTATTCACCCCTTGTGTGGAGGCAGAACACAGCCTAGTCAAGTGAAAGTGAGGTAGTGCCCAGCTCCTCCCTCCCATCCTGCCAATGATGGCCCATCCAGGCACAACTAAGCTCCCTATTGCATGTGGCTGTCTAGGAGTAATACACAAAGCCCAACTGTCACTGACACCCAGTTGTGTGACCAAGAGACAGGCTAGAGGCACCAAATGGCTCAGGCAGGAAAAATGCCAGTTTTCTAAAAGTGGCTTTTTCAAAATTTTAATTTAAAATCCAATCTTGCATAAGTTTAGATTTTTCATTACATTTCCACAGACGCCAAACATGAACTGATGACCTGTTCCCATTTGGAAATCACTCTCATAAAATGTAATAAGGCATCTTATGGGAGCGGTGGGCCTTGCAGTAGTGAATAATGACTTTAGGAGTTTTTCACTACCAGGACACATAAAACTTAAAAGTATATGTCTATTTAAAAATAAAGGCTTGGGCCTAGAAAAAAGTTTATTTTGCTAGGTCGAAATGGCAGGTTAAGCTACACACACACAGGCTGAAGTGGCAGGCCTGAGACATGTTTAATGTGCTACTTGAGTGGGTGGCACAACCAGTGCTGCAAGCCCACTAATCACACTTAATTTACAGGCCTGGGTATTGGTACTTTACTAGGGTAAATTAAATATGTCATACGGGTATAAGCCAATCTTACCCTGTTTTAAGGAGAGAGCATAAGAACTTTAAGACTGGTTAGCAGTAGTAAAGTACGCATAGTCTTTAGGCCAGCAAAAACGGAGCCAGCAGAACAGGAGGTCTGAAGGAAAAAGTTAGGGGGGAAAACCACGCCAAACTTCCAGGTCTAACAAGTAGAGATTTTGTTGAGGTAATTAACAGTTTTATATAGATTCATGCTGTGATAGGTGACAAAAGCCACGCGTTGGGGTCAGGCACTACTGTGTTTTGCTAACTTACTATGACCACAGTGGTAAGGTAAGTGGAATAACATGAACAAACAAATTTTGTACCCATTGTACACATTTGTCTACCTCTTGCACACTGTTTCGCTCAAGACATACCAGTACAATAAGCCGATAGTAACTTTTTGTTAATTGAACTCAGAAATTGCATTTTTATTTCAGCGAATAGGGATCAAGTTCTACAATTGTCAAAAATGATTTTTGACTCAATGTTAGGAGCCACTCCAAGTTCTTCATTACTCCCTCCACAAATTTCCCCAGATAATATCTGGTGGAATTTGAGCGATATAATTCACCAGGGGCCAGATGTATCAAGGTTTTTTGCATTCGCAAATGGTGCGAATTCCCGTTTGCAAATGCAAAAAGCAATTTCAGAATGTATGAAAGACATTCTGAATGCAATTTTAAGGAATCGCTAAAATAGCGATTCCTTAAAATTGCGACTCTGTTTAGAGAGTCGCAAATTGCGACTCTCTAAATAAGAAATCGCAAATAAGGATTCCTTATTTGCAATTCCTTAGCACATGTATGAAGCAATTCCTAAATACGATTTGGGCATTTAGGAATCGCTATTTACCACCAAGTTGAACCTGGTGGTAACCATGTGCAAATTTTAAAAATGCATTTAAAATGCATTTTTAAAATTTACATGTAAAGCACATATGCCCTTTTGGCATGTGTGCACCTTACATGGTGAAAAAAATAATTTTGGGGTGCAGCTAAGGCCCCCAGCACCCTGGGGACTTGCATTTCCAAAATTGCGATTTCTAGTTGAGAAATCGCAATTTTGGAAATGCAAAAAATTTGCATATATGGGCCAACAGGCCCATAGGTGCGAATGGGGCCAGTATTGCAATTTTCGATTCGCTAATAGCATTGGCAATTTTTAGGAAATCGCTATTACCGATTCGCAAATGTGATACATGGCGTTTTGCGAGTCGGAAATAGCGATTTCTTAAAAATTTGCAAATTCCGATTCGCAAAAGGCCTTCATGATACATCTGGCCCTAAATTCATAAGTTTTGCAGATTTGAGCAGGGGTTGAAATGCAGTATTACTGTATCATCCTTTATTCTGAAGGCAGACCTTGGAACGGAAAGAATAGGTAATATCTGGTAGTGACACTATTAACATCATGCAGTATTTCTCTAAGAATCACAAGCAACTACGAAGGTGGCCATTAGTATCCATATTTGGATGAGGTAAGAAGATAGAAAGGGTACCTGTAATCACACCAACTCACACCCGCCAGCAGCAAGACACCATAGGGCAACTAGGAATAACAGAAAGCCAAATTGCCAACTCCCAAGATTAAGTACATAGGACAAGGTACAAGGTAAAGCTATGAGACCAAAGCAGTCCCTTGAAGAAGGCATGATATTTCTCAATGAAATGTACATATAAAATGGGTATTATATTAATGTAAAATATTTATGTTAATAGGAGTTGTTTTTGCTGACATAGCCGTGTGTTGGCTCTACATGGCGGAGCAACTGGTTTTACTGGAGTAGGGCACAGGGCGGAAAGATACAAAATAATTCACACTTTTTGTTTTACTGTGCATCATGCCACAGTACACAGCGGTGTAAACGTGACACCCTGAACCCGTTCTATGCATATAGATGCTTTACGAGAAAATACAAGTTGACCTCGCATCATAAATGTAAACGTGCCCCCTAGTCTGGTTCAATGTAACACTAGTTATTGCTGTTTGCGTGCATGCCCAGCATGACACTCTCTGCATGTATATTGCTTTTTTAAAAGTATTCCACCAATTCCCTAGATATGTATTATGACCAGGACACAGAATTGGATGCAACTGTCGGGTGACTTCCTGGCCCTGTCACTTTGTTGCCACTGCAGACAGAAGTAGCTGAGCCTCGCACACAAGCAGCTAGAGTCAATGAATAAGATTTGGTAGGTTTTTGGGCATATACACAGCCTATCTGGTCCTCCAGCAGCCTGCATCCACATGACTTTAGGGATGTACAGATGACAAAAAAATGCTCTTAATCTTTTCAGAACAAGCGGGAGGAGTGAAGTATTGCATTTGATTTTTGGAGCTGTATCATGTACACATGCGCTGGCTCAGAGCAGACCCGAGCACATTTTTTGTCAAGCTCTAACCTCGGAGATATATAGGGTTAAATTAATTGATTATAGACAATGTGTTTGGCTGTGTTTGTTGAATTACCATCAATCAAGGATGCTTTTCCTCTTTTTTTAGAGCAGAATGGGCCTTTTAATCAGTAATTTCCCCGTAGGCCAGTCTGCTCCTGCGTGATGTGCTCATTGCTTAGTCTAGACTGTGACACATCGTTTGAGCCTGCAGTCTGTTGTCACAAGAGTTACAGGAAGGCAAGGGCGTTCCCTGTAGATGTGAGACTTGCCTTAGAATCGGATATTGGTCCAGCATTTTACTCAATTTATAGAAGCACAAAGATAGATGGTTGTCTTGAGATATTTGCATACTCGCACCTCCCTCTATGTACCCAGTGCTTCTTTTGCGACTAATGGTGGTGGGCTCACACTAAATTTTGAGGAATGTAACCCATTTTGTATCATCAGACTTTCGTCCAAAAGAAGAGAGAGATAGGCTGAAAAGGGAGAGATAGAGAACGAGAGATGGGATAGAGTGACAAAGGGAGAGGGGAGAGATGAAAAAGAACCTCTATCCGTCAAAAAGCCAATAACCCTTGATTCCTTTATCAGTAAGCTCCTCAATCTTGATCTACGGTAAGTAATCTAAATCTCGTATTACCAGTCTATTGAATAACATTGCCAATAGGTCTGACTTATAAATTAAAGTGCCTCTTCAGCCACTGTTGATTGTAGGCACATTAGGGCTTATTTATAAGCCCCTGTGCGCCACCAGAGCGCCACTTTTGTGACTCTCCTATGGCGCGCACTAAAGTGCCATATCTATAAGGCCACGTAATGACACCCTGCACGGCTTTTCAAAGCGGTGTAGGTATAGAATGAAGCAACGCAGCGCAAGTCTCAGTGTTGCCTCATACTGCAATAAAGGGGCGTGCCATGAGATGCTACGGTGGGTGTTCCCATGTAACACTCACGGCATTTGACACATTCCCAGATTTACATTAGAACAGGGTGTAAACATGGGAATGCCTCAAAAGCTTACTCCTCCCCAGGGGAGATGGAAGGGAGGGGCAATGAGGAGAAATAACATTATATCTTCTTGTTTTTCCTCTTTCTATGTGTATTGTAGCCACTCTGTCTCACTCTTAAAGTCACACACTCACCATTTACAACATAACACACACTCAACATGCTAATGCAAGATACAGTTAAAAAATAAAAATTTAAAAAGTGGTGCCCCTTAAATACGATGGGCATGTGCCTGCAATAAAAAAAGGTAAGTAAACAATTAAACACAGCAATGGTCGACCACCTTTAAATAAAGTTTTGCATCCTATACAGTTCACTGATTGATTGCTTCATATTGAAACTGTAAACCAATGATACATTATGGACACCATTCCAAGATGACTGTTCATTTTAGAAGCAATGGCCTCACAGGATGGAGTGCACTATAGATGAAATGAGTGGCAAGCGATCAGCCCAGAAGCAGCATCTGGAGACACACATAAATAAATGAATGCAAAAATAAATAAATACATTAATAAACAAACACATGAGAAGAAAAGGGAAAATGAAAACTAAATGATTGACATGCAAGCCAAGCACTATAGCACACTCATTTTCAAGCAGATGTGCACAGGTGGCCAGGCAAAATACTATTTCTCACATGCTGTTTGAGCCAATGGCTGCAAAGGGCTGATCCATAGTCCTATGCTATATGCTGCCATGTGTTATGACATAAATAACACTGGAATGAAACAATGGCTGAAGAGGCCTGAAGCAAAGGCCCTCTGTATATGTGGAAGAATGAATGTGTTTTGTATTACTTTTTTAACTACATGAGCTAGGTTGAGGGCTACAGCTGTCATGCAGGATCTAAAATGTACTTGAATGCACACACAGCAAAATAGCAGGTATACAGTTACACACATGTACACAATTATAGTTGACACAGCAATATACAACCCCTCCTAAGAGAGCCTAACAAGGATTACACAGAGCAAATTGTCTACTCTGAAGGTTTGTTCAAAAGGTTAACAAACACCAAAACATTTGTCTTTTACAGTACTCTGCGAGGTTCCATATTACAACATTTCTGTGTATGGGTTTTAACACACTGGTGGTCATTACAACCCTGGCGGATGGTGTTAAAGCGGCGGTAAGACCGCCAACAGGCCAGCGGTAAAAAAATTGCAATTACGACCATGGCGGAAACCGCCAACAAAGACAGCCACTTTAACACTCCGACCGCCACGGCGGTACAAACAAACAGCGCGGCGGTCACCGCCAACAGACAGGCGGGAGACAAAGTACCGCCCACACTATTATGACAGGCCAATCCGCCACCCTTTCCGGGGCGGATTCACCGCGGATAAAAACACGGCGGAAACAGGAATCCCGAAGGAAAGACGCTCACCACTACACACCCCACGAGGTATTAGGACGCCATGGATCCTGAACTCTAAATTCTACCTGCAATAGTCTTCCTGCTCCTCTACCAGGAGCACGAACGCCGGCGGCGAAGACCACGGTGAGTACTGCACCTACGACACAGGGGAGGGAAAAAACAGGGACATACACACGCAACACCCCCACCCTCACCCACTACAACACACACACTAATGCAAATCAATACATCACAGTTACACCCCCCAAACACCCGGAAGAATGCAAAGACAATAGAAAATTAGTGTAACCATTGTAATATATTAAAAGCAAGTAGGCAGAAATATATATATACACCATGTACAAAATATATACCAAGCATAGTAGTCCAGGTAGTGCTCTAATAAAGTCCGTGGAACACTGGGACCACACGGTATGGGCAAGGCCCACACAAGATCCCCGACCATGACGGAGAGAACATTGCAGGGGCATCATAGAGCAACTAAACAGGCACCTCAGGGGGAGGGAAAGGGGGGGCACCTCAGCCGGATGAGTGCACGACGCCAAATCCACGAGGGGGCCACATGCCCACTGTTACATCCTGGGGAGTACAAAGCTACAGTCTCTCAAGTCTCTACAGTGGGTGGGTTGCCCACTGTTCCATCCTGGGGAGTGCAAAGCCACAGTCTCACAAGTCTCTACAGTGGGTGGGTTGCCCACTGTTCAATCCTGGGGAGTACAAAGCCACAGTCTCACAAGTCTCTACAGTGGGTTGTTTGCCCACTGCTTTATCCTGGGGAGTGCAAAGCCACAGTCTCACAAGTCTCTACAGTGGGTGGTTTGCCCACTGTTCAATCCTGGGGAGTGCAAAGCCAGCCTCTCAAGTGGATGACAGTCTCCACTGGTTCTGGAGGGGGCTTTGTGCCCAGAGTGCATCATTCACCCCGTGACGGACTCAGTTGCGTCAGTGCCCTTGCCGCTCATGGGCCAGCGGTGCTTGAGACAGCGGTGCCCTGTTCAGCGGTGTTTGAGACGGCGGTGCCCTGTTCAGCGGTGTTTGAGACGGCGGTGCCCTCTTCAGCGGTGCTTGAGACGGCGGTGCCCTCTTCAGCGGTGCTTGAGACGGCGGTGCCCTGTTCAGCGGTGCTTGAGAAGGCGGTGCCCTGTTCAGCGGTGCTTGAGGCGGCAGTGCCCTGTTCAGCGGTGCTTGAGACGGCGGTGCCCTGTTCAGCGGTGCTTGAGACGGCGGTGCCCTGTTCAGCGGTGCTTGAGATGGCGGTGCCCTGTTCAGCGGTGCTTGAGGCGGTGGGCTCCATTGCAGGGACACAGCTGCTGGCGGTCCTTCATGGCCCAGCGGGGCTTTTGCTGGCGGTCCTTCATGGCCCAGCTGGGCTTGTGCTGGCGGTCCTTCATGGCCCAGCGGGGCTTTTGCTGGCGGTCCTTCATGGCCCAGCGGGGCTTTTGCTGGCGGTCCTTCATGGCCCAGCGGGGCTTGTGCTGGCGGTCCTTCATGGCCCAGCGGGGCTTTTGCTGGCGGTTCTTCATGGCCCAGCAGGGCTTTTGCTGGCGGTCCTTCATGGCCCAGCGGGGCTTGTGCTGGCGGTGGCCTCTTGGGCAGGTGGGCTGGTGCTTGCGGGCCCCTCGTGAGCAGCTGGGCTTGTGCTGGCGGTCCTGTCCTGGGCAGCTGGGCTGGAGCTTGCGGGTCCCTCCTGGCCAGCTGGGCTTGTGCTGGTGGTCCTGTCCTGGGCAGCTGGGCTTGTGCTGGCGGTGGCCTCCTGGGCAGGTGGGCTGGTGCTTGCGGGCCCCTCCTGGGCAGCTGGGCTTGTGCTGGTGGTGGCCTCCTGGGCAGCTGGGCTGGTGCATGCGGGCCCCTCCTGGGCAGCTGGGCTTGTGCTGGCAGTGGCCTCCTGGGCAGGTGGGCTGGTGCTTGCGGGCCCCTCCTGGGCAGCTGGGCTTGTGCTGGCGGTCCTGTCCTGGGCAGCTGGGCTGGTGCTTGCGGGCCCCTCCTGGGCAGCTGGGCTTGTGCTGGCAGTCCTGTCCTGGGCAGCTGGGCTTGTGCTGGCGGTGGCCTCCTGGGTAGGTGGGCTGGTGCTTGCGGGCCCCTCCTGGGCAGCTGGGCTTGTGCTGGCGGTGGCTTCCTGGGCAGGTGGGCTGGTGCTTGCGGGCCCCTCCTGGGCAGCTGGGCTTGTGCTGGCGGTCCTGTCCTGGGCAGCTGGGCTGGTGCATGCGGGCCCCTCCTGGGCAGCTGGGCTTGTGCTGGCGGTCCTGTCCTGGGCAGATGGGCTGGAGCATGCGGGCCCCTCCTGGGCAGATGGGCTTGTGCTGGCGGTGGCCTCCTGGGCAGGTGGGCTGGTGCTTGCGGGCCCCTTCTGGGCAGCTGGGCTTGTCCTGTTGGTCCTGTCCTGGGCAGATGGGCTGGTGCATGCAGGCCCCTCCTGGGCAGCTGGGCTTGTGCTGGCGGTGGCCTCCTTGGCAGGTGGGCTGGTGCTTGCGGGCCCCTCCTGGGCAGCTGGGCTTGTGCTGGCGGTCCTGTCCTGGGCAGCTGGGCTGGTGCATGCGGGCCCCTCCTGGGCAGCTGGGCTTGTGCTGGCGGTCCTGTCCTGGGCAGATGGGCTGGTGCATGTGGGCCCCTCCTGGGCGGCTGGGCTTGTGCTGGCGGTGGCCTCCTGGGCAGGTGGGCTGGTGCTTGCGGGCCCCTCCTGGGCAGCTGGGCTTGTCCTGTTGGTCCTGTCCTGGGCAGATGGGCTGGTGCATGCAGGCCCCTCCTGGGCAGCTGGGCTTGTGCTGGCGGTGGCCTCCTGGGCAGGTGGGCTGGTGCTTGCGGGTCCCTCCTGGGCAGCTGGGCTTGTGCTGGCGGTCCTGTCCTGGGCAGCTGGGCTGGTGCATGTGGGCCCCTCCTGGGCAGCTGGGCTTGTGCTGGCGGTCCTGTCCTGGGCAGATGGGCTGTTGCATGTGGGCCCCTCCTGGGCAGCTGGGCTTGTGCTGGCGGTGGCCTCCTGGGCAGGTGGGCTGGTGGGCTGGTGCGTGCGGGCCCCTCCTGGGCAGCTGGGCTTGTGCTGGCGGTCCTGTCCAGGGCAGCTGGGCTTGTGCTGGCAGTGGCCTCCTGGGCAGGTGGGCTGGTGCTTGCGGGCTCCTCCTGGGCAGCTGGGCTTGTGCTGGCGGTCCTGTCCTGGGCAGCTGGGCTGGTGCTTGCGGGCCCCTCATGGGCAGCTGGGTTTGTGCTGGCGGTCCTGTCCTGGGCAGCTGGGCTGGTGCATGCTGGCCCCTCCTGGGCAGCTGGGCTTGTGCTGGCGGTCCTGTTCTGGGCAGCTGGGCTTGTGCTGGCAGTGGCCTCGTGGGCAGGTGGGCTGGTGCTTGCGGGCCCATCCTGGGCAGCTGGGCTTGTGCTGGCGGTCCTGGGCAGATGGGCTGGTGCACGCAGGCCCCTCCTGGGCAGCTGGGCTTGTGTTGGCGGTGGCCTCCTGGGCAGGTGGGCTGGTGCTTGCGGGCCCCTCCTGGGCAGCTGGGCTTGTGCTGGCGGTCCTGTCCTGGGCAGTTGGGCTGGTGCATGCGGACCCCTCCTGGGCAGCTGGGCTTGTGCTGGCGGTCCTGTCCTGGGCAGCTGGGCTTGTGCTGGCAGTGGCCTCCTGGGCAGGTGGGCTGGTGCTTGCGGGCCGCTCCTGGGCAGCTGGGCTTGTGCTGGCGGTCCTGTCCAGGGCAGCTGGGCTTGTGCTGGCAGTGGCCTCCTGGGCAGGTGGGCTGGTGCTTGCGGGCTCCTCCTGGGCAGCTGGGCTTGTGCTGGCGGTCCTGTCCTGGGCAGCTGGGCTGGTGCTTGCGGGCCCCTCCTGGGCAGCTGGGCTTGTGCTGGCGGTCCTGTCCTGGGCAGCTGGGCTTGTGCTGGCGGTGGCCTCCTGGGCAGGTGGGCTGGTGCTTGCGGGCCCCTCCTGGGCAGCTGGGCTTGTGCTGGCGGTGGCTTCCTGGGCAGGTGGGCTGGTGCTTGCGGGCCCCTCCTGGGCAGCTGGGCTTGTGCTGGCGGTCCTGTCCTGGGCAGCTGGGCTGGTGCATGCGGGCCCCTCCTGGGCAGCTGGGCTTGTGCTGGCGGTCCTGTCCTGGGCAGATGGGCTGGTGCATGCGGGCCCCTCCTGGGCAGATGGGCTTGTGCTGGCGGTTGCCTCCTGGGCAGGTGGGCTGGTGCTTGCGGGCCCCTCCTGGGCAGCTGGGCTTGTCCTGTTGGTCCTGTCCTGGGCAGATGGGCTGGTGCATGCAGGCCCCTCCTGGGCAGCTGGGCTTGTGCTGGCGGTGGCCTCCTTGGCAGGTGGGCTGGTGCTTGCGGGCCCCTCCTGGGCAGCTGGGCTTGTGCTGGCGGTCCTGTCCTGGGCAGCTGGGCTGGTGCATGCGGGCCCCTCCTGGGCAGCTGGGCTTGTGCTGGCGGTCCTGTCCTGGGCAGATGGGCTGGTGCATGCGGGCCCCTCCTGGGCAGCTGGGCTTGTGCTGGCGGTGGCCTCCTGGGCAGGTGGGCTGGTGCTTGCGGGCCCCTCCTGGGCAGCTGGGCTTGTCCTGTTGGTCCTGTCCTGGGCAGATGGGCTGGTGCATGCAGGCCCCTCCTGGGCAGCTGGGCTTGTGCTGGCAGTCCTGTCCTGGGCAGCTGGGCTTGTGCTGGCGGTGGCCTCCTGGGCAGGTGGGCTGGTGCTTGCGGGCCCCTCCTGGGCAGCTGGGCTTGTGCTGGCAGTGGCTTCCTGGGCAGGTGGGCTGGTGCTTGCGGGCCCCTCGTGGCAGCTGGGCTTGTGCTGGCGGTCCTGTCCTGGGCAGCTGGGCTGGTGCATGCGGGCCCCTCCTGGGCAGCTGGGCTTGTGCTGGCGGTCCTGTCCTGGGCAGATGGGCTGGTGCATGCGGGCCCCTCCTGGGCAGATGGGCTTGTGCTGGCGGTGGCCTCCTGGGCAGGTGGGCTGGTGCTTGCGGGCCCCTTCTGGGCAGCTGGGCTTGTCCTGTTGGTCCTGTCCTGGGCAGATGGGCTGGTGCATGCAGGCCCCTCCTGGGCAGCTGGGCTTGTGCTGGCGGTGGCCTCCTTGGCAGGTGGGCTGGTGCTTGCGGGCCCCTCCTGGGCAGCTGGGCTTGTGCTGGCGGTCCTGTCCTGGGCAGCTGGGCTGGTGCATGCGGGCCCCTCCTGGGCAGCTGGGCTTGTGCTGGCGGTCCTGTCCTGGGCAGATGGGCTGGTGCATGTGGGCCCCTCCTGGGCGGCTGGGCTTGTGCTGGCGGTGGCCTCCTGGGCAGGTGGGCTGGTGCTTGCGGGCCCCTCCTGGGCAGCTGGGCTTGTCCTGTTGGTCCTGTCCTGGGCAGATGGGCTGGTGCATGCAGGCCCCTCCTGGGCAGCTGGGCTTGTGCTGGCGGTGGCCTCCTGGGCAGGTGGGCTGGTGCTTGCGGGTCCCTCCTGGGCAGCTGGGCTTGTGCTGGCGGTCCTGTCCTGGGCAGCTGGGCTGGTGCATGCGGGCCCCTCCTGGGCAGCTGGGCTTGTGCTGGCGGTCCTGTCCTGGGCAGATGGGCTGTTGCATGTGGGCCCCTCCTAGGCAGCTGGGCTTGTGCTGGCGGTGGCCTCCTGGGCAGGTGGGCTGGTGGGCTGGTGCGTGCGGGCCCCTCCTGGGCAGCTGGGCTTGTGCTGGCGGTCCTGTCCAGGGCAGCTGGGCTTGTGCTGGCAGTGGCCTCCTGGGCAGGTGGGCTGGTGCTTGCGGGCTCCTCCTGGGCAGCTGGGCTTGTGCTGGCGGTCCTGTCCTGGGCAGCTGGGCTGGTGCTTGCGGGCCCCTCATGGGCAGCTGGGTTTGTGCTGGCGGTCCTGTCCTGGGCAGCTGGGCTGGTGCATGCTGGCCCCTCCTGGGCAGCTGGGCTTGTGCTGGCGGTCCTGTTCTGGGCAGCTGGGCTTGTGCTGGCAGTGGCCTCGTGGGCAGGTGGGCTGGTGCTTGCGGGCCCATCCTGGGCAGCTGGGCTTGTGCTGGCGGTCCTGGGCAGATGGGCTGGTGCACGCAGGCCCCTCCTGGGCAGCTGGGCTTGTGTTGGCGGTGGCCTCCTGGGCAGGTGGGCTGGTGCTTGCGGGCCCCTCCTGGGCAGCTGGGCTTGTGCTGGCGGTCCTGTCCTGGGCAGTTGGGCTGGTGCATGCGGACCCCTCCTGGGCAGCTGGGCTTGTGCTGGCGGTCCTGTCCTGGGCAGCTGGGCTTGTGCTGGCAGTGGCCTCCTGGGCAGGTGGGCTGGTGCTTGCGGGCCGCTCCTGGGCAGCTGGGCTTGTGCTGGCGGTCCTGTCCAGGGCAGCTGGGCTTGTGCTGGCAGTGGCCTCCTGGGCAGGTGGGCTGGTGCTTGCGGGCTCCTCCTGGGCAGCTGGGCTTGTGCTGGCGGTCCTGTCCTGGGCAGCTGGGCTGGTGCTTGCGGGCCCCTCCTGGGCAGCTGGGCTTGTGCTGGCGGTCCTGTCCTGGGCAGCTGGGCTTGTGCTGGCGGTGGCCTCCTGGGCAGGTGGGCTGGTGCTTGCGGGCCCCTCCTGGGCAGCTGGGCTTGTGCTGGCGGTGGCTTCCTGGGCAGGTGGGCTGGTGCTTGCGGGCCCCTCCTGGGCAGCTGGGCTTGTGCTGGCGGTCCTGTCCTGGGCAGCTGGGCTGGTGCATGCGGGCCCCTCCTGGGCAGCTGGGCTTGTGCTGGCGGTCCTGTCCTGGGCAGATGGGCTGGTGCATGCGGGCCCCTCCTGGGCAGATGGGCTTGTGCTGGCGGTGGCCTCCTGGGCAGGTGGGCTGGTGCTTGCGGGCCCCTCCTGGGCAGCTGGGCTTGTCCTGTTGGTCCTGTCCTGGGCAGATGGGCTGGTGCATGCAGGCCCCTCCTGGGCAGCTGGGCTTGTGCTGGCGGTGGCCTCCTTGGCAGGTGGGCTGGTGCTTGCGGGCCCCTCCTGGGCAGCTGGGCTTGTGCTGGCGGTCCTGTCCTGGGCAGCTGGGCTGGTGCATGCGGGCCCCTCCTGGGCAGCTGGGCTTGTGCTGGCGGTCCTGTCCTGGGCCGATGGGCTGGTGCATGCGGGCCCCTCCTGGGCGGCTGGGCTTGTGCTGGCGGTGGCCTCCTGGGCAGGTGGGCTGGTGCTTGCGGGCCCCTCCTGGGCAGCTGGGCTTGTCCTGTTGGTCCTGTCCTGGGCAGATGGGCTGGTGCATGCAGGCCCCTCCTGGGCAGCTGGGCTTGTGCTGGCGGTGGCCTCCTGGGCAGGTGGGCTGGTGCTTGCGGGTCCCTCCTGGGCAGCTGGGCTTGTGCTGGCGGTCCTGTCCTGGGCAGCTGGGCTGGTGCATGCAGGCCCCTCCTGGGCAGCTGGGCTTGTGCTGGCGGTGGCCTCCTTGGCAGGTGGGCTGGTGCTTGCGGGCCCCTCCTGGGCAGCTGGGCTTGTGCTGGCGGTCCTGTCCTGGGCAGCTGGGCTGGTGCATGCGGGCCCCTCCTGGGCAGCTGGGCTTGTGCTGGCGGTGGCCTCCTGGGCAGGTGGGCTGGTGCGTGCGGGCCCCTCCTGGGCAGCTGGGCTTGTGCTGGCTGGCCTGTCCAGGGCAGCTGGGCTTGTGCTGGCAGTGGCCTCCTGGGCAGGTGGGCTGGTGCTTGCGGGCTCCTCCTGGGCAGCTGGGCTTGTGCTGGCGGTCCTGTCCTGGGCAGCTGGGCTGGTGCTTGCGGGCCCCTCCTGGGCAGCTGGGTTTGTGCTGGCGGTCCTGTCCTGGGCAGCTGGGCTGGTGCATGCTGGCCCCTCCTGGGCAGCTGGGCTTGTGCTGGCGGTCCTGTTCTGGGCAGCTGGGCTTGTGCTGGCAGTGGCCTCGTGGGCAGGTGGGCTGGTGCTTGCGGGCCCATCCTGGGCAGCTGGGCTTGTGCTGGCGGTCCTGGGCAGATGGGCTGGTGCACGCAGGCCCCTCCTGGGCAGCTGGGCTTGTGTTGGCGGTGGCCTCCTGGGCAGGTGGGCTGGTGCTTGCGGGCCCCTCCTGGGCAGCTGGGCTTGTGCTGGCGGTCCTGTCCTGGGCAGCTGGGCTGGTGCATGCGGACCCCTCCTGGGCAGCTGGGCTTGTGCTGGCAGTCCTGTCCTGGGCAGCTGGGCTTGTGCTGGCAGTGGCCTCCTGGGCAGGTGGGCTGGTGCTTGCGGGCCCCTCCTGGGCAGCTGGGCTTGTGCTGGCGGTCCTGTCCAGGGCAGCTGGGCTTGTGCTGGCAGTGACCTCCTGGGCAGGTGGGCTGGTGCATGCTGGCCCCTCCTGGGCAGCTGGGCTTGTGCTGGCGGTCCTGTTCTGGGCAGCTGGGCTTGTGCTGGCAGTGGCCTCCTGGGCAGGTGGGCTGGTGCTTGCGGGCCCCTCCTGGGCAGCTGGGCTTGTGCTGGCGGTCCTGTCCTGGGCAGCTGGGCTGGTGCTTGCGGGCCCCTCCTGGGCAGCTGGGCTTGTGCTGGCGGTCCTGTCCTGGGCAGCTGGGCTTGTGCTGGCGGTGGCCTCTTGGGCAGGTGGTCTGGTGCTTGCGGGCCCCTCCTGGGCAGCTGGGCTTGTGCTGGCGGTGGCCTCCTGGACAGGTTGGCTGGTGCTTGCGGGCCCCTCCTGGGCAGCTGGGCTTGGGCTGGCGGTGGCCTCCTGGGCAGGTGGGCTGGTGCTTGCGGGCCCCTCCTGGGCAGCTGGGCTTGTGCTGGCGGTCCTGTCCTGGGCAGCTGGGCTGGTGCTTGTGGGCCCCTCCCGGGCAGCTGGGCTTGTGCTGGCGGTCCTGTCCTGGGCAGCTGGGCTTGTGCTGGCGGTCCTGTCCTGGGCAGATGGGCTGGTGCACGCAGGCCCCTCCTGGGCAGCTGGGCTTGTGTTGGCGGTGGCCTCCTGGGCAGGTGGGCTGGTGCTTGCGGGCCCCTCCTGGGCAGCTGGGCTTGTGCTGGCGGTCCTGTCCTGGGCAGCTGGGCTGGTGCATGCGGACCCCTACTGGGCAGCTGGGCTTGTGCTGGCGGTCCTGTCCTGGGCAGCTGGGCTTGTGCTGGCAGTGGCCTCCTGGGCAGGTGGGCTGGTACTTGCGGGCCCCTCCTGGGCAGCTGGGCTTGTGCTGGCGGTCCTGTCCTGGGCAGCTGGGCTGGTGCATGCGGACCCCTACTGGGCAGCTGGGCTTGTGCTGGCGGTCCTGTCCTGGGCAGCTGGGCTTGTGCTGGCAGTGGCCTCCTGGGCAGGTGGGCTGGTACTTGCGGGCCCCTCCTGGGCAGCTGGGCTTGTGCTGGCGGTCCTGTCCAGGGCAGCTGGGCTTGTGCTGGCAGTGGCCTCCTGGGCAGGTGGGCTGGTGCTTGCGGGCTCCTCCTGGGCAGCTGGGCTTGTGCTGGCGGTCCTGTCCTGGGCAGCTGGGCTGGTGCTTGCGGGCCCCTCCTGGGCAGCTGGGCTGGTGCATGCGGGCCCCTACTGGGCAGCTGGGCTTGTGCTGGCAGTCCTGTCCTGGGCAGATGGGCTGGTGCAAGCAGGCCCCTCCTGGGCAGCTGGGCTTGTGCTGGCGGTCCTGTCCTGGGCAGCTGGCTGGTGCATCCTGGCCCCTCCTGGGCAGCTGGGCTTGTGCTGGCGGTCCTGTTCTGGGCAGCTGGGCTTGTGCTGGCAGTGGCCTCCTGGGCAGGTGGGCTGGTGCTTGCGGGCCCCTCCTGGGCAGCTGGGCTTGTGCTGGCGGTCCTGTCCTGGGCAGCTGGGCTGGTGCTTGCGGGCCCCTCCTGGGCAGCTGGGCTTGTGCTGGCGGTCCTGTCCTGGGCAGCTGGGCTTGTGCTGGCGGTGTCCTCTTGGGCAGGTGGGCTGGTGCTTGCGGGCCCCTCCTGGGCAGCTGGGCTTGTGCTGGCGGTCCTGTCCTGGGCAGATGGGCTGGTGCAAGCAGGTCCCTCCTGGGCAGCTGGGCTTGTGCTGGCGGTGGCCTCCTGGGCAGGTGGGCTGGTGCTTGCAGGCCCCTCCTGTGCAGCTGGGCTTGTGCTGGCGGTCCTGTCCTGGGCAGCTGGGCTGGTGCATGCGGGCCCCTACTGGGCAGCTGGGCTTGTGCTGGCGGTCCTGTCCTGGGCAGATGGGCTGGTGCAAGCAGGCCCCTCCTGGGCAGCTGGGCTTGTGCTGGCGGTGGCCTCCTGGGCAGGTGGGCTGGTGCTTGCGGGCCCCTCCTGGGCAGCTGGGCTTGTGCTGGCGGTCCTGTCCTGGGCAGCTGGGCTGGTGCATGCGGATCCCTCCTGGGCAGCTGGGCTTGTGCTGGCGGTCCTGTCCTGGGCAGCTGGGCTTGTGCTGGCAGTGGCCTCCTGGGCAGGTGGGCTGGTGCTTGCGGGCCCCTCCTGGGCAGCTGGGCTTGTGCTGGCGGTCCTGTCCAGGGCAGCTGGGCTTGTGCTGGCAGTGGCCTCCTGGGCAGGTGGGCTGGTGCTTGCGGGCTCCTCCTGGGCAGCTGGGCTTGTGCTGGCGGTCCTGTCCTGGGCAGCTGGGCTGGTGCTTGCGGGCCCCTCCTGGGAAGCTGGGCTTGTGCTGGCGGTCCTGTCCTGGGCAGCTGGGCTGGTGCATGCTGGCCCCTCCTGGGCAGCTGGGCTTGTGCTGGCGGTCCTGTTCTGGGCAGCTGGGCTTGTGCTGGCAGTGGCCTCCTGGGCAGGTGGGCTGGTGCTTGCGGGCCCCTCCTGGGCAGCTGGGCTTGTGCTGGCGGTCCTGTCCTGGGCAGCTGGGCTGGTGCTTGCGGGCCCCTCCTGGGCAGCTGGGCTTGTGCTGGCGGTCCTGTCCTGGGCAGCTGGGCTTGTGCTGGCGGTGGCCTCTTGGGCAGGTGGGCTGGTGCTTGCGGGCCCCTCCTGGGCAGCTGGGCTTGTGCTGGTGGTCCTGTCCTGGGCAGATGGGCTGGTGCAAGCAGGCCCCTCCTGGGCAGCTGGGCTTGTGCTGGCGGTGGCCTCCTGGGCAGGTGGGCTGGTGCTTGCGGGCCCCTCCTGGGCAGCTGGGCTTGTGCTGGCGGTCCTGTCCTGGGCAGCTGGGCTGGTGCATGCGGGCCCCTCCTGGGCAGCTGGGCTTGTGGTGGCGGACCTGTCCTGGGCAGCTGGGCTTGTGCTGGCAGTGGCCTCCTGGGCAGGTGGGCTGGTGCTTGCGGGCCCCTCCTGGGCAGCTGGGCTTGTGCTGGCGGTCCTGTCCTGGGCAGCTGGGCTTGTGCTGGCAGTGGCCTCCTGGGCAGGTGGGCTGGTGCTTGCGGACCCCTCCTGGGCAGCTGGGCTTGTGCTGGCGGTCCTGTCCTGGGCAGCTGGGCTGGTGCTTGCGGGCCCCTCCTGGGAAGCTGGGCTTGTGCTGGCGGTCCTGTCCTGGGAAGCTGGGCTTGTGCTGGCTGTCCTGTCCTGGGCAGCTGGGCTTGTGCTGGCGGTCCTGTCCTGGGCAGCTGGGCTTGTGCTGGCAGTGGCCTCCTGGGCAGCTGGGCTGGTGCTGGCGGTGGCCTCCTGGGCAGCGGGGCTGATGGCGGTCTTCTCCGCCGTGCTGCTCTTCCCAGACTTGCCGGGTTTCTTGTGGCCCTTCCCCACCTTGGAAGGTGTCACAGCTGACTCCACACTCCCACCGGGACCCCTGGGAGCAGCTTTGGTGGCTGGAGTTTTCCCCCTCTCCCGCCGGGCACTGGCCAACTTCTGATGCTTCACAGGTGGGGGACTGTCTGTGCTGTGGCTCCGTGCCACACTGGCTGCCCTGGTGGCTGGTGCACTCCAGATTCCGGTGACTACAGGCACCACTGGTCCCGGAGATGTGGCTGAGGTGCTAGTTCGGGACCTAGGAGACTGACGGGGTGGGGGAGGTGTGGGAAAGAGGTCAAGATTGGACAGGAAAAGTTTTTGGGAGACACTGGGACGGGTAGCTGGAGGGGGTTTGGGAGTGGAGTAAAAGGTGGTGGTTGTAGGAGGTGTTTGTTTGCTGACTTTGGGGGAAGGTGCATGCGCTGGAGGCTGTTGTGAGGTGGATGGCTGTTGGGTGGGTGTGTGAATGCGTTTGTGTATCTTGGGAGGGGGTGTCACGGACACACTGGGAGAGGACACAGGGGACGTGTGAATGGTAGTGGGGGTGGTGAATGCACGTGAGCGGGGTGTGGTGGTGGGTGTGCTGGAGAAGGACGTAGTGGCTGTAGAGGTAGTGCATGCAGGTGTGAGTGTAGACGAGACTGGGAGGGAGGAGGGAGACGAGGAGGAGGGGGACACAGTGGAGGCAGTGGATATTGGTGTGTCTGCATGTGTGTGATGCTTGCGTGAGTGCCTGTGGGATGTTTGGTGCTTATGTTTGCTTGAGCTTCCCTTGTGTGTTGACGTGTGTGCATGCTGGTCTGTAGGTGTGCTTGGGATAGGCTGAGGTACAGGGGATTGGGTCTGGGTGGAGTAAGGTGTAGGGGGGAGGCTAGACACAGGGACAATGGCTGCCATCAGTGCTGAGGCCAGAGTCTGAAAAGCTGACCAGAATGAATGCCCTCCAGGAATGCATTTGTTTGTTGCAACTGCCTTTCTACACTCTGGATGGCATTCAAAATAGTAGACTGCCCAACAGTGAGGGACCTGAGGAGGTCAATGGCCTCCTCACTGAGGGCAGCAGGGGTGACTGGGGCAGGGCCTGAGGTGCCTGGGGCGAAGGTGATGCCCACCGTCCCGGGTGAGCGGGCACAGGGCAAAGGCTGAGGGGATGCTGGGAGGGCGGTGCTGGAAGAGGGGGGTGGCGGATGTACCTGTAGATGGGGGTGGCACAGATGTTGCTGCCACCACAAGGGAGCTCCCATCAGAGGACGAGTCCGTGTCACTGGTCTCAGCTCCTGTCCCCGCCGTGGAGCTCCCCTCGCTCTCCGTCCCACTGGTGAAGTCCGAGTCCGTAGTGTGGCCCTCCATGGCCATGTGGGATGCAGCCCCCTGGTGCTCCGGTGCCACTGCTCCTCCACCTGATGATGCTAATGCGCACAAGAACAGGGAGACCACAAAAAGGGGGGGGGCGACAGAAGAAAGACATGTTGAGTGTATGCATTACCGCTACCATTGGCGGTCATGACAGACACAGAAGCCCCCTACACTACGCCGCGCTCTAGGGCTCCATTGTTCAATTCCTGGGAAATGGCCTACAAGGCTATGGACAACATCTGCACACATGGATGACACAGGGGCATGACTAGGTGTACTTGGCACTCTACAGAGGTGGGGTTGGGTGCCACATGGCCTGCCTTACAGAGGGAACTTGCCTATGGAACTCGCCCTGGCCTAGGGAAACCCACAGCCCACCTCCCCCACCCAGACCCCTCCACTTCACGCAAAATCAGCAGAATGCGAGTGTACTCACCCCTTTGTGGCTGCTGTGATGCCCTCAAGCGATCCAACTCCGGGTAGGCCACCGCCAGGATCCTGAACATATGGGGGGTCATGGTGCGACGGGCACCCCTCCCACGTTGGGAGGCCATCCCCAGCTGAGCCTCCGCCGTCTTCTTGCTCCAGCGGCGAATGTCCTCCCATCTTTTCCGGCAGTGGGTGCTCCGTCTGTGGTAGACCCCCAGGGTCTGGACGTCCTTGGCGATGGCACGCCAAATATGGTTTTTCTGGTGGGCGCTGACCTACATGAAATGTACAGGGGGAAGAGAAACTTTATTACCAACTGCACCGTCACAGTCATTGGCCCCCATCCCTACCCTTGCCATGTGGCACATGCATTCACCGTCTTTCATGCATGCAGCACTCTCCCCCTTCCTTCTTTCATCCAGCCCTCTCCACACAGGCATAGCCCATACAACATGCTCCCTCTGTACTTACCTGTTTGCCTGGAGGACCGTAGAGTAGCGTGTACTGGGGGAGGACCCCATCCACGAGGTTCTCCAACTCCTCCGATGTGAAGGTAGGGGCCCTTTCCCCAGACACTCGAGCCATTGTCTCTTCCAGACCGAGGTCACAGCAGCACTTGCAGTCTAGGTCCTCTCCTCTCGAAGATCAGGTATCGAGTGATTGAACAGATAGAAAATGGTGGTCACGTCCGCAGCGGTGCATACCGTCACCGCCGGCATACATCGTCATTGGCTCCTGGGACCCATAGGGTCCAATGTTAACCAATGCAGCATTGCGCCGCGGTCTTCGACCGCCTACCGCGACGGTGTACAACGCCAGCGCAGTTACCTCATATCCCATTGTCCCACTTTAGAGGTCAGGCAACCGCCATTTCAGGGGCCCACATGGCTTCATTTTCAACTGCGTCACACATACCTAGGCCTTGACTCAACACACATACATGCCACCTTTGGTGTATGAATGGTGTTCTGTGTAAACTGTGGGTACGTACCTCTGAGTTGTTTGACTCTGTGCTCGCTGTTGTCCTTCATAGGCACCGTCCGCTGGGACATGTGAGGAGATGGCGGCATCCTCTGGTGTACCGAACGTTGATGGACCTGTCGACAATGGAGGAGCGACATGTGATTATCACACACAGGCTTGACCGTGCCACAATCCTGGAACTGTGTACCCAGTTGGAGCCAGACCTGATGTCAGCAATCCGCCATCCCATAGGAATCCCCCCTCAAGAGCAGGTGCTGTCAGTGCTCCATTTCCTTGCAAGTGGGTCTTTTCAAACAACAGTGGCCATAGCATCAGGGATGTCCCAGCCTATGTTTTCCAACGTATTGTCCAGAGTGTTGTTTGCCCTGCTGAAACACATGTGGAGCTACATCGTTTTCCCTCAGGTGGAGGATTTGCCTACAGTGAAAGGTGATTTCTATGCTCTGGGACACATCCCCAACATCATAGGTGCCATTGATGGGACCCATGTGGCTTTGGTACCCCCCCACAGGAGTGAACAGGTGTACAGAAACCGGAAGAGTTATCATTCAATGAATGTACAGATGGTATGTTAGGCAGACCAGTACATCTCCCATGTGATTGCCATGTTCCCTGGCTCAGTGCATGACGCCTACATCCTGCGGAATAGCAGCATCTCTTATGTGATGGGTCAACTCCAGGGGCATCGTGTGTGGCTATTAGGTGAGCACCTGGAAGCAAGACAGTGGAAATGGTTGTCTGGGTCTGGGGATATCCCTACAGGTTAGTGTGTGTCTAACAGTTGTCCCTCGATATTTGCAGGTGACTCTGGTTACCCCAACCTGTCATGGCTACTGACCCCAGTGAGGAATCCCAGGACAAGGGCAGAGGAACGCTACAATGAGGCCCATGGGCGAACTGGGAGGGTGATCGAGCGGACCTTCGGCCTCCTGAAGGCCAGGTTCTGGTGTCTCCATATGAAAGGTGGATCCCTATTCTACTCACCAAAGAAAGTGTGCCAGATCATCGTGGCCTGCTGTATGCTTCACAACTTGGCTTTGCGACGACAGGTGCCTTTTCTGCAGGAGACATGAACAACAGGGACTCAGTGATCCAGCAATACTTCCAGTGAGACACAGGTAAGAATACAAACCTGCCTACTACATGTACTTTAACACTACTACCTCTCTACTGTCTGTCCTTTTCACCCAGTGTATGGTCACTGAGTTGTCACTTTCCCTTACGATTTCCAGATGTGGGTCCCACTGTGTGACATCTGCTTAGATTCCTCATGGACTAGAGCTGTGTGACATAGATATGTTGACATTACAATTGAAAGAGCATTTTGTCACTGTAATTGCTAATACACTATTTCGAAATCACAGACTGACTCCAGATTGTTTTGTGCTTCAAGGGTGTTTATTTAAGTGCTCAATATTGGAGGGGGTAGTAAAATGGTGAGGGGTGATGGTGGAGGAGTGTCCATGGCAGAGTCCAGTCTATTAGTCTCACAGGTGCATTGCCCATATGGGCATTGGAAGTGGAGCTGGGGCAGTTTAAGTAGGGACAGGGTGACAAAGTGGGGCAGTAGGATGACATTCAGGGTGGTCTCATTTCTTGGCGGGGGTCTTGGCATCGTGCTCTGTCTTTGTCCTGGATCTCAGGGACCGTTTGCGGGGTGGTTCTCCCTCTGCAGGGGCTGGGGTGCTTGTGTGGTGGTCCTGTGGCGGGCCGTCCTGTCAACTAGCGCCGGCGGAGGTGGAGGGCAGTTCATCGCCCATGCTAGTGTCAGGGGCCCCTTGTAGTGCCACAGTGTCCCTCCTGGTGTTCACAAGTTCCTTCAGCACCCCTACGATGGTGCCCAGGGTGGAGCTGATGGTTCTGAGTTCCTCCCTGAAGCCCAAATACTGTTCCTCCTGCAGGCGCTGGGTCTCCTGAAACTTGGCCAGTACCGTTGCCATCGTCTCCTGGGAGTGGTGGTAGGCTCCCATGATGGAGGAGAGGGCCTCGTGGAGAGTGGGTTCCCTTGGCCTGTCCGCCTCCTGTCGCACAGCACCCCTCCCAGTTCCCCTGTGTTCCTGGGCCTCCGTCCCCTGGACCGTGTGCCCACTACCACTGCCCCCAGGTCCCTGTTGTTGTTGGGGTGGTGGGTTAGCCTGGGTTCCCTGTAGTGGTGGACACACAGCTGATTGACGTGTCCTGGGGACGGAGGTATGGGCCCGCTGGGTGGGTGCTGTGCTGGTGTTTCCAGAGGGGGGAAGATCTGTGGTGGCCTGTGACTGTGTGAGGGGAACCGACTGTCCCGAGGTCCCCGATGGGCCGGGCTGGTCATCTAGATCCAGTTGGACAGAGCTGCTGTCATCACTTTGGGCCTCTTCTGTTGGTGGTGTGGACATGTGTGGACCCTCCTGTCCGGTGACGTTGGGTAGGGGTCCTGCAGGGGTATAAAAGGATGTTTATTACATCTGTGTGTGTCATGGTGTGCAATGGGTGGGTGACCGTGTACCCCAGTGCTTGCATTCCTGTATGGGACCTCGTGTGATGATGGTTTAGGGGGGTGTATTGGTTTGTGCAGTGGGCATGCTTTGGTGATGGGTGTCCATGCTTTGTTATTGCATGCAGGGCTTGTTGTTAGGATGGGTGGTTTGTGATGTTGGGACATATGTGAGGAGTTGGAGTGATGGGGTGAGGGCGAGGGTGGGGGTATGTGATAGCATGCAGGTAGGGTGGGGGATGTAATAGTTAAGATTTGTCTTACCAGAGTCCATTCCTCCAGCTACTCCTGCGAGGCCCTCAGGATGCAGAGTCGCCAAGACCTGCTCCTCCCATGTTGTTAGTTGTGGGGGAGGAGGTGGGGGTCCGCCGCCAGTCCGCTGAACCGCCAAGTGGTGTCTTGAGACCACGGAACGCACCTTCCCCGGTAGGTCGTTCCACCTCTTCCTGATGTCCTCCTGATTTCTTGGGTGCTGTCCCACTGCGTTTACCCTGTCCACTATTCTTCGCCATAGCTCCATCTTCCTTGCAATTGAGGTGTGCTGCACCTGTGATCCGAATAGCTGTGGCTCTACCCGGACGATTTCCTCCACCATGACCCTGAGTTCCTCCTCCGAGAACCTGGGGTGTCTTTGCAAGCCATGGGGTGGTGCAGGTGATGTGTGGGGTGGAGTGTGTGGTGATAAGTGTGCTGATATGTAGTGGGGTGTTGTGTGAGGTGCGTGGAGATTCTGTGGGTGATGGTGTTGTGTACCTGTGGATGCTGTTGTTCTTGCTGGTGCTGTCTCTCTCTGGCCTTCTTTCAGAATTTTTGGTCGTAGGGGTTTGTGAGTGATGTGGGTGTGTGTTTTATATTGTGATGGGTGTGTGGGAGTGGTGTGTGTATGTGTATCAGGTGTGTGTATTTCGAATTGTCCAATGTGGTTGTGTTTTGTAAGAGTGTGTGTATTTTGAGCGCGGCGGTGTGTACCTCCAATGGAATACCACGTGGATTCGTGTGTCGTGATAGTGTGGGAGTATTTCTGTTGGCGTGACTGTGGAGGTTTTGTTTTCACCAGTTTATCACTGACCTTTGGTGTGGCGGACTTGTGTGGGTGTCTAGATTTTGGCAGATTCCGAACTGTGGGTCGTAATAGCTGTATTCCACGGTATTCCGCGGCCGTGGCGGTGTGTAGGCGGTCTTCTGCACGGCGGTAAGCGGCTTTTACCGCCAATATTGTAATGAGGGCCACTGTAATAACCAGTCACTCTTAAAGGCCTATTTCCTTTCACTTATGTTTTTTACTATAAATTAGGGGTGGATGGAATTTTAATTCTGCAGGTGGAATTAGAGTAATTTATGAATTTTCTGTTACTCATGTAATGTGGAATTACTAATTAATCCAGCCGTTCTGCTGGTGGAATTAAATCAGCAGTGTTTGGTTTAGCAGTCCCTCTGTCTTTAAAAACCCTTGCAGATTAAACTTTAATCTGCATTGATTTTTAGACATAGAGGGTCTGTTCTCTGTTTATACTACTGCAGAGCAATGTATGCCTCTCGTCGCCCTTTCATAAGTATGTAAGGGTGCTGAGTGGTATGCACTGTAGTAAATACCCCTCGTGCCCTTACATATTTGTGTAAGGGCCCTGATGGGTATGCACTAGAGTGGATACCCCTTGGTGCCATTGAATAAGTATGTAAGGGCACAGAGGAGTATGCACTGGAGTGCATACCCCTTGATGCCCTTGCATACCTATGTAAGGGCACCAAGAGGTATGCACTGTGCTGTAGTGCACTGCATACCCCCCCTAGTGCCCTTACATAGATATGTAAGGGCACTGAGGGGTATGCAATGGCGTGGACTCTTTCTTTCTTCTTTTCTTTCTTGCTCTTTTTCATTTTCTTTCTTTCTAGCTTGGTTTTTTTCATGCCAAGAGGCTAGCCGCCAGTGCCAGACTGACTGACTTTTTTGGTCTGTGTTAGAAAAGATCTTTTGTTTTCACTAAAATAATGTGTATAACATAATTACTTATAGGGGCTTTCAGCCAGATTTCATCAATTGTTCTTTGGCTATATCATTCACATTTTTCAGCCACCCACTCCGGCACATGTCAAGGGGAAATATGTCAGCCCATGTCATCCATTGACTGACTTCACTACAAGTTTCAGCATGCTGTCCTTGTACGGGGAACATATCCCTACACAATGTATTTGCCTTCAGTGCCAGGGAGTACTATGATAATGTGTGTTTTTTTTAAGACCAAGTGAATTTTTTGCCTCCAGGCATTTTTTTTTTAATTGATGAGGGCCTGGCAGCTTTCCAAAATACACATTTTTGTAAAAACCACAACAGAATAATAATCGACAAAAGGCTGGCGGCCAACGCCAGACATAATGACTTTGGCTTGTTATTTCTAGCCCCCATGTTTACAAACTAAGTTATAGGTAGAGTGAGTGATGACTCTTATTACAATGTATCAATCCGTCAACATAGTTCTGGTTATATTGAAGCCCCAAAAGAGGTGAAAAGCATTCTTCAAAACTATAGACCCAACCTATGTCTCCTTCCCAACTACTTACGATAGGCAGTATACATAGTAAGGGAAAACAATTGCACCTGCTGCTTCTATTTCTAGTTCTTGTAACTGGAACAGAACAAATACAAAAACATGCGAAGTTGATGTTGAAACTAGGGGGGTTGGAAGTTTGCTTTTGTATAATTATGTGAAATTTCGGGTGTTGGACCTGGCCCTTTTTGCAGGGTCATCCCCTAACTTTTTGCCTTCTTCCTAGTATTTTTCCTGACCTGTTTTTGTTGTCTTTAGGACTCTGGGGACTTTACCACTGCTAACCAGTGCTAAAGTGCATATGCTCTCTGTGTAAATTGTACTGTTGATTGGTTTATCCATGATTGGCATATTTGATTTACTAGTAAGTCCCTAGTAAAGTGTACTACAGGTGCCCAGGGCCTGTAAATCAAATGCTACTAGTGGGCCTGCAGCACTGGTTGTGCCACCCACATAAGTAGCCCTGTAATCATGTCTCAGACCTGCCACTGCAGTGTCTGTGCAGTTTTAAACTGTAAATTCGACTTGCCAAATGTAACCACTTGCCAGGCCTAACAGTTCCCTTTTCCTACATGTGAGACACCCCTAAGGTAGGCCCTAGGTAGCCTCATGGGCAGGGTGCAGTGTATCGTTAAGGTAGGACATATACTAATGTGTTTTATATGTCCTGACAGTGAAATACTGCCAAATTCGGTTTTCACTGTTGCAAGGCCTATCCCTCTCATAGGTTAACCTGGGGACTGCCTTTAAACATGATTAAAGCGTAGATTCCCTTTGGGAGCAGATAGACGTGCGACATTTGGGATCTCTGAACTCACAATTTCAAAATACATCTTTTAGTAAAGTTGGTTTTAAGATTGTTTTAGAAAGTGGGCATTTTCTTGCTTAAACCATTCTGTGACTCTACCTGTTTGTGGATTCCCTGTCTGGGTTAGTTTGACAGTTGGGCTGTTGGCACCTCTCTCTAGACAGTGAGACAAACGGGGCTGGGGTGTAGCCTGCATATCCTGATGAGCCATCTGTGCTAGGAGAGAGGGGCGGAGTGGTCACTCACACCTCAAAAGTCTGTGCCTGCCCTCACACAATGCAGTCTCCAAACCCTTGGTGTGTGTCTGAGGTCTTGCCTGGGCAAGACAGGATTTCACAAACAAGTGAGACTTTCCTTTGAAATAAGCCTACTTCAAAGGCCAAAATGGGTATAAGAAGAGCACCCAAGACCTCAGACTTTAGACACTTCTTGGGGTAGACACTCTACCTCACAGACACTTCTGGACAAGACACCTGCTGGTGAAGAATCCCTGAACCAGACCTGCCAAGAGGAACTGCCTGGCTGCCCAAAGGACTCACCTGGACTGCTTTTCTGAGAGGGACTGCTGCCTTGCTGCTCTCTGGCTGTGCTGAGAAGTGCTCTCCAAGGGCTTGGATAGAGCCCGCTCCGGTTCCCTGAAGTATCAGGACCAAAAAGACTTCACTCCTGCAACTGGACTCCTTGTCTAGTGAAAATTCGATGCACAGCCTGCTAAAAATGACGCACAGCCTGCATCACGGTGACAAATTCACTGCAACCCAAACCGCAACAATGCAGCCCGACTTCGCAACGAAACGATCGATGCAGCGCCAGCGTAGGGACTGAGGAAATTCGATTTTTAATACGATCGTATCGACCCGCCATTTTGTGGCCCGCCGCCATTTTATGTTGCCTTCACTCAGGCAGCACAGCGAACGAAGTCCATTCTGCCTTTTCTGCTTATTCTGCAACATGGTGTTCAAAACAGCCTTCTGCCTCTATCTTTACAAGGCTGGTATTAAGGTCTGAACGAGTACACTAATCCCTGTCTGGTTTTCTAATCCTTGTTTCAACTATCTGTAGGCTCACACTATTCTCCGCCGATCTTATCTTATCGTCTGGCCTTCGTTGTCCTTTGCTAGTATTCTCTCATTTCACAACTGTCCTCCAAACGCACACAAACTTATCGCACCACATGCAACTTCGTTGTGGATCGGTTAATGAATTAGTTCAAGGGAGGGGTGACAAACACAGCTGGAGGGGAGGCAACCTTAAGTCACTTGATACTTTGTTTTCCAATTCCTTCTATTGGTGCTGTCTTGTTTTCCGACATTTCTATTGGCTCTGTTCTATCTTTACATTATTCTTACTGGCTCCTTTCTATGTGTTCTGGGAGTGTATGTAGTTAATAAATGGTTTTTATACGGTATATAAGATTGTGCGCCACAAAGTAAAGTGGCAGTCTCCTGAGAACATACCTTGTGTACTTCTTGGACAACTGTACTAGCTGCAGCTAATAAAATCTGATCTTTTACGCCTGACAGAGTGTCCCGTGTCTCTGTTAGTTGAGGCAGGTGAATCCAAGGAGATTTTAGGCGTACCCTGCGCCGCCAGGCCCAAAAGGTTCTGGTTCTTCAACTGGCGCCCAACGTGGGGCGGCTTCAGCGGTACCGGTTCTGCCTGAAGGTCGTGAGGAACCCCGCAAGAAAATTCTGGAGGAATCGCGAGCCACGTCAAGCGACCCCTGTATGTCGAAGTGGTCCGAAGGTCTTTTTCAGCGCGGTTACTCCTTCCTGACGGCTACTGACGACTGCTGCCCTGACTGCCGCCCTGCCTTGGCCCTTTCTTTGATGATGTATGGTAAAGCGAGACGATAGACGGGCCTCTGTTGGTGTAAGAAGACATCCTTAGTTAAGTATTTGGTGGGTCGCGCCCACAAATTTTGGTCTTTGTTTTGTCCTTAGGTCCTTAGATTTGGCCATTGCAGTGGCCAAAGCCGAGGGGTAAGTGCATTTGTGCTGTGTAAACTGAAAGTTTTACCCCCTTGATGTTTGTGAACAGCCAGTAAAAATCGTGAGATGTCTGGTCTGACTAAGTTTGGAAAACTTTGTTGCTTTGGTTGTAATAGGGACTCCCAGCTTGAGGACTCCTGTCCGATTCCTTCGGTTGGAACTCCCACATATGAGCTCTATTCTAAACATGGTGTTGGTCCTATTGCCTTTAATAAGACATGGACCCGATATACAAAGAAAGATGGTGTTTTAAAATGGCCAGAAAATGGTAGTTTCGAAACTGATGTGCTAGATAATTTAGAAGCAACGTTATTTAAAAGAAAAGCCCGGCCGGCAATGTTTGACTCTTTTCGCCTTTGGCGTAAGGAAGCCAAACAGAGAGAAATTAAACAAGCGAAACGAGATAGGAAAACACAGGGAATGACGATTATACAGGCTGCTCAGCAATTCAAAGATGATGAAATAGATAATGCAATGGAAATTTCAGACAGACAGCATCGAATGGCAATAGATAAATGCTATCCAACGTTGCCTATCTCTTCCCTTGATAAGAGAAAAGATTTTGAGGAAGATTCCTTAATGTCCCACTTACTGAAATTGCCTCCGCCCTATGTACAAGGTGCTAATGCACCCCCGATGTTACAGCCTGTTCAGCCGCCAGTTGTGCTTCCGCCTGCTCCAGCTTTTCCACATTTGCCTCCTCAAGTATTGCCTATGCCAGCTTTGCCTTTAACTCCTTTGCCTTCTGCTCCTTTGGCAATTCCTAATGCTCCTTTAGTTAATTCACCTAATACCTTGTCCCCTATCCTTATGTCAAATTCTCCATCTATGCGTAAGCGATTTGCAGATACTGTCTCTGGTCTCTTATCACCTTTCTTTGAAGCTTTAAATGTGTCTCCAGCTTTTTCTCGAAGACAGTCTCGTAGTCAATTCCCAGACTCCGAAGAGCGAGAAAAATTGGACTCACTTGCTTGTAGATGGATCAAGAAGGGTCCCCAATATAGTACGTCTGATATTATGTCCACCTTTCTGCAATGGAATGCACCTACGCAGAGATATGTTTTTAAAGTTATGTGCGATACTCTCGCTAAAGAATGGGAGGATATGAATTTGGGTTTGGTCCCACAGGATCTGTTAGATGTTCAGGCTGACTTTGACAAAGGACTTATTGTGGGTCCTAAGGTTGAAAACGCTGTCAGAACACTTATTTCTTTCAGATCCCTATTGTTCTCACAGACTTTTCCTGATTCTGATCCTTCAGTTAGGACAGCACTGAAAAACTATCCCATGAGAGAGGTTTCTCCAATATGGAAGGAAGAAGTTGCAGCAGCAGGTGCTAATCCAGCTATTCCTGCGCATTTTCAGCGCATATGGATACATGTCCTCTGGAAAAGGTCTGAAGTTTTAGCACTTAAACAGTCACTACCAGATTCACGCAAAAATCCTGCTGGTTACTATAAAGAGTTGTCGCAAACAGTTGATGCATGTACTATGAATCTAGCAGATATTGACATGTTGATGGGAAATGTAGTTCCACAGACAATATGGGCTAAAATTCGTAGAGAGGATCACGCTCAAGAATTAGGCGGCGATTGGAACGCTATTATTGCCGCAGATAGAGGTCAAGTAGGTGGTGCAAAGCCCGACGCTTTGATCTCAGAACTCCCTGGTAGGATTATTACATTAATGAAAACAATGATGCCTGCTTTGAGAGTTAATTGGGATAAGCTAGCAGCATGTAAACAAAAGAAAGATGAAAGTGTTTCCGATTTCTTTACCCGATTCGAGGAGACATTCATTGATCACAGTGGTCAAGATATGGCTACAGAAGGGGGACAGCGATTATTTGTGGATAAGTTCGTATATAACTTGCTTCCTGAACTATCACACAAGCTAAAAGACTCCGAGAGTTCATGGGCAGTTTCTTCTTCCGCCCAGATATTGGCTACTGCACAATATTATGAAAATAGAGACAAAGAAGAAAGGGAAAAACAAGAGAAAAAGACGAAAGAATTAAAAACTAAAGTTCTCTTGCAACAGGCTTATCCTCCTCGTTATGTTCAGCCTCAGTTTCAACAGCCTCCGCAGTTTCAGAGGTTGTATCAAAAGCCTGAACCATTCATTCCAAGACCTTTGCTAGGTCCCAATCAATGTGCTTATTGTAGGGAGGAAGGTCATTTTAAGAACAGTTGTCCGGCATTGTTGCAGCGTAATGGAGCAACATCTGCTTCACGAGGTCGTGGTGGTCTTCAGTCAGCAAATAGAGCTAGAGGTCGAGGTGTGTTAACCCAAGGGCAGCGTTCTTTTGTTCCTCCAAATTCCGGAAATTACTTTGATCAGCAAAATGTTAGGTCTACACAGTATTATAGTGAGGATCAGTATATTGAAGGAGGGAATGAAAGTCTTCATTTTGAATAGGACAGCCATGGACAAAGTAAGGGGGTTACGTCAATTCCAGTGGATCAGAATGGACCTTATGTTAATGTCACTACAATGGGTGTTTCAGAGCCATTTCTTTTAGATACTGGTGCCATGAGAAGCTCTATCATTCATTCTAAACTCCCTGGCGCACCTTTGTCTGGCTTAACGAATGTATCTGTAGGATTTTCTGGCACCCCTGTTCGCAATCCAGTTTCTTGCCCTTTGCCTGTTTCAATAGGCCCTTATGATTTAGAAGCTTCGCTTCTTCTGACGAATGGTTGTGGTGAAAATCTGTTGGGTTTAGATCTATTAAAAAGAATGCATGCTACGATATATTGTTCACCTTCTGGTGTATACCTCACTCTAGGACAGAAAATGACTAGTCCAATGTACTTATCAAAAGATCAATTCCCACCTGAATTGCTTTCTCTTCCCGAAACGCTTTGGGCTACGGGTCCGAATGACGTTGGTTGTCTTGAGATCCCACCTTATGTTGTTACTCTTAAGCCCAATGCTGAAATGCCACGTATTCCGCAATACAGAATCTCTACTGAAGGTTCAGAGTGCTCTACCAGAGGCTTCCACAGACCCAGGTCATTCCATCCGACCAGGTGACTGGGTCTGCACGAAAAATTTCCAACGACAGAGAAATTTGGAGCCCAGATGGAGAGAGCCACGCCTGGTTCTTTTGACCACAAGAACAGCAGTTAAAGTCGAAGGAAAGAAAAACTGGGTGCATGCCGTGCACTGCAAGAAAGTGCCTTTGCCCTTGCCTTTCGATCAGTGGGTCCGTAGAGGCATCAGTGACTCTGAAAGTGAGAAAGTTGCGCAATTTGTACCATTCAGTGATTCGCGTCTAATTGGAACACTTTCTGAGAAAGAGGACGACGACATCCTTCAAGAAGCAATACCATCGCATCGTCGCTTGAACACGACAAATCCAGGAACATTGTTTCAAAACCAGACTGCCTCTGGACAGGAACGCTATAATTTGAGACCAAGACCAAAGAACTTGTAAATTTCTCTCCTATGTAGTACTCTATCCCGGTTGCAGGGTCACGGTAGGAGTCTTAGTTACGACCTGAGTAAGTGGCAATAGGCCTGCAGGACCTCACAGTGTCATAGGACGGTAGATAATCGTGACTACAGTGATTGAGGAAGATTGCCGTGAGCATCCACTTAGAAAGATGGAGGCTACATTAGATAAAAGAGAAAGTAAAAATGTAAAGAATAATTGTAAAGAAATATATAGTCGTTGTAGTATTGCTCTATGCGTCATTATATTGTCGTGTATTCTTTTGGCATCTGTAAACTGGATCATTATTACTCTGCAGCAAAAAGTTGTCTCTTCTCCTACCTCTACATCTTCTTCTACTATCTCTCCGCACCTATTTCACATTCTTCCCCAGCATGAACTCATCAGAAGAACTGAATACTTTAACAATTCCTTCGTCCAGTTGTTACATCAACATCAGTTAGTGATCAATACAACTGACTGTTGGGTGTGTGGACTCATACCACATACGGTAGAAAAAGGAATGCCATATTTAGTTCTTCCATTCTCCTATGAAGGTTCCGCTTGGGCTTATTTTGTCATTTTCAATAATGCATATCAAAGTAAAATTAAACAACCTGTCAGTTCACATAGTGTTGGTTCAGATTTCAGTCATAGTTTATTGATAAAGGGAATGGTAGCTATGGCTAAAATCATGGAAAAAGGTGAAGCTTCCATAGATGAAAGAAAAGCATATACCAATTGGAACATAACTAATTACATTTCCAGCCTCAATGATAGGGTTAAGCAAGGAAAATCTCCTCCGATACGGGTCATACCCCAACAAGGAAATTTCTGTCTGCAAATAAATGATAGAACTCCAAACACCGGACAAAGAGAAAGTTTATGTTCCCATACATATGTTTATTCAGCCTTGAATTCACCGCCGTTAGTACCATCTCAAGGTACATACTTCGTTTGCCACGATAGGGCTTATACATGGTTGCCAGCTGATTTCTCTGGTACTTGTTATATAGCCTTTCTTCTTCCCCCTACATACACCGCTCCTGCGAACCATCATAAAAATAGATATGGCAGAGGGATTGTGGATTCGAAAGACACAGCAGGACAAGAGGGAGGAGATTTCCTCAAAGGATTTCTTCCCTTCTGGGGTCCAATGGCCAACAGCAGAAATATAAGGCAATTGGTTCGTGTCGTAGAAACCACCATAGACATCACTGTAGGAGCTTTAAGTAACATTACAGCTGAACTACAGGCTGATCGTCTTATGACCTTGCAGAACCGTGTTGCCTTAGACTTTGTTCTTGCGGACCGTGGAGGAGTATGCAAATTGATCGGATCAAGTTGCTGTATTTTCATACCTAATGACGCTCCGACAGTATACCAAGCTATCTCTAAGTTACACATAGGCCCTCATTACGAGCCTGGCGGTCTGTGACCGCCAGGCTCGCGGTTGGCGGGAGCACCGCCGACAGCCTGGCGGTGCCCCTTAGGGCATTCTGACCGCGGCGCTTTGGCCGCGGTCAGTGCAGGAAAACCGGCGGTCTCCCGCCGGTTTTCCGCTGCCCGTCAGAATCCTCCAAGGCGGCGCAGCATGCTGCGCCGCCTTGGGGATTCTGACACCCCCTACCGCCATCCTGTTCCTGGCGGTTCGCCCGCCAGGAACAGGATGGCGGTAGGGGGTGTCGCGGGGCCCCTGGGGGCCCCTGCAGTGCCGATGCCAATGGCATGGGCACTGCAGGGGCCCCCGTAAGAGGGCCCCGCTTGTATTTCACTGTCTGCATAGCAGACAGTGAAATACGCGACGGGTGCAGTAGCACCCGTCGCACCTTCCCACTCCGCCGGCTCGATTCCGAGCCGGCGTCCTCGTGGGAAGGTTGTTTCCCGCTGGGCTGGCGGGCGGCCTTAAGGCGGCCGCCCGCCTGCCCAGCGGGAAACTCAGAATGCCGGCCGCGGTCTTCAGACCGCGGTGCGGTATTCCTGCGGCGCAACTTTGGCGGGCGGCCTCCGCCGCCCGTCAAAGTTGTAATGAGGGCCATAATCTCCGAATCGATTCATCAGGACGAAGGAGATTGGTCCTTTTCAGAGTGGTTTTGGGGATTACTGTCCAAATGGGGTTGGAAGGTATTGACATTCTTTGGAGTAATTTTAGCTTTTATATTCTCTTGTTGTCTTTGTATGCACTGCGGTCCTGCCATCTGCAACCTATGTGCTACTGCATGTATTCCCAAACCCAAGTCACAAAGAGCAGAGAGTATCAAAATGATGGTACAGCAACAGCTTGATGACCTCATGGCCATAGACATCGACTCAGATTAACATGAGTTTGTGTATCTTGCCTGAGTTCTGGCAAAAGGAGGGTCTGAGGAAATTCGATTTTTAATACGATCGTATCGACCCGCCATTTTGTGGCCCGCCGCCATTTTATGTTGCCTTCACTCAGGCAGCACAGCGAACGAAGTCCATTCTGCCTTTTCTGCTTATTCTGCAACATGGTGTTCAAAACAGCCTTCTGCCTCTATCTTTACAAGGCTGGTATTAAGGTCTGACCGAGTACACTAATCCCTGTCTGGTTTTCTAATCCTTGTTTCAACTATCTGTAGGCTCACACTATTCTCCGCCGATCTTATCTTATCGTCTGGCCTTCGTTGTCCTTTGCTAGTATTCTCTCATTTCACAACTGTCCTCCAAACGCACACAAACTTATCGCACCACATGCAACTTCGTTGTGGATCGGTTAATGAATTAGTTCAAGGGAGGGGTGACAAACACAGCTGGAGGGGAGGCAACCTTAAGTCACTTGATACTTTGTTTTCCAATTCCTTCTATTGGTGCTGTCTTGTTTTCCGACATTTCTATTGGCTCTGTTCTATCTTTACATTATTCTTACTGGCTCCTTTCTATGTGTTCTGGGAGTGTATGTAGTTAATAAATGGTTTTTATACGGTATATAAGATTGTGCGCCACAAAGTAAAGTGGCAGTCTCCTGAGAACATACCTTGTGTACTTCTTGGACAACTGTACTAGCTGCAGCTAATAAAATCTGATCTTTTACGCCTGACAGAGTGTCCCGTGTCTCTGTTAGTTGAGGCAGGTGAATCCAAGGAGATTTTAGGCGTACCCTGCGCCGCCAGGCCCAAAAGGTTCTGGTTCTTCAGGACCAGAACTTCGAGGCACGGCCCACCGGATTGACGCACAGCCGACCCGGGACGACGCAGCCCGACTTCCAGAGAGGAATCGATACAGCACCTGCCATGCGGGAGACATTTTCACGCAATGCCCACCGGATCGACGGAGCACCTGTGACTTCGCTCCGCAAGCCCAGGATTCCACGCATCGTCCCTGGGGTGTCCGAAAAACCCAGCAAGCCGAAGAGGATCCAAGTCTGTGCTCCAGAAATCGACGCAAAGTCTTTCCCTGTGTGAAAAATAAAGATGCAAGTCTGTGTGTGAAGGGCGAAACCGATGCACACCTCCCCGTTTTCCACGCATCGCCTCCTCTGCGGTCCCTCACGGAGATTTCTAATGCAAACCAGGTACTTTGTGCTTGCAAGAGACATTTATTGTTTTTAAAAGACTAAAGATTGTTTATATCATTTTTACAGTGATATCTCAATGTATGCTTATTGCCTTTTGATCGTTTTGATCTGCATCTTATAAGATAAATAGTATATATTTTTCTAAACAATGTGTGGTGTATTTTTGTGGTGCTATACTGTGTTATTGCATGATTTATTGCACAAATACTTTACACATTGCATTCTAAGTTAAGCCTGACTGCTCAGTGCCAAGCTACCAGAGGGTGAGCACAGGATAATTTGGAGTGTGTGTGACTTACCCTGACTACAGTGAGGGTCCTTGCTTGGACAGGGGGTATCCTGACTGCCAACTAAAGACCCCATTTCTAACATCGGGAAATTTAACAAAATGATGAGAAATTAATCAAAATCATTTAATGCTATATTTTAGTGCGAAATGCATCCTTTTATCAATTCTTGACATGAAGACGCATTTTGCAGTAAAAAATAGCCCGAAAAACATAAGTGGCAAGAACATCAGCAGCTTGTGTTGTGGCCATTCATGTTATTCCTGCACACTGTCAGTAAACCGTGAACAAAAAGGAATTAGGAGACGTGGCTTATTTTGGGGAATTTCGCATAACAAGCATACCACAAAATGTCCAAAATTATGCAAATTACACTTTGTGATTTAAATCATACCCGGGCTTAGTTGAAACTACAAAGGTATGTGAATTTTAGAGAACAGTTATTTGTTCAGCTACATATATTGAAAAGGTTGGCTGACTGTAGATGGGTCAGGGAGTAGATGTCTTCTCACAATTCTAATGCTGATGCACTCTTCGCCATCACACTAAGGCACGTAAAACACACACACTGATGAAATACACATGGTAAATAATACAAACCAGAGTGCAATATTTTTGCCTTATATTTTCTTCTGAGGCACTCTGGAACCACTCTACTTATGACACATCATGAGTCGAGCGATGGAGTGTATCGTTGACAGAGACATTCTAAACAATCACCGTACTGAAAAAGATGTAATTTCTTTGTAAGCATTACTATGTGAATCCTTAGTAAACAGACACAGTCTCGAGCCCGTACAGTGCCACACCTGTACTCCAACAGCCTAGTTAGGTTTCACCTATTCAGTCTCCCTCGATATCGAACCTTACACCTTGGTTAAAAATCTACTTTTTATGTGAGTTACCCCATTGCAGACACCTGACTAACGTCACAGCCTCTTATGCATTGAGCACTCTCATATGTCATAGGCATATGTATTACTATAGCCAGAGATTGTCGTAGTTTTCTACAGGCGTTGTGGCCCAGGAACTACTGAGTGCACAATACCTCCTCTAGAGTTGGGTGACAAGTGTGTTTGCCATCTTAGGGTGGTAAACGGACAGTTTCTGCTAGGAATCAACAGATGTTTTGTCAGGTGCACTCGTCAACATGGGCAATATAAATGGTCAGTATGTGCAGTGACAAATAGTACTAGAAATTAGCTAGGAATCAGTATTTGCCATCCCTCTAATAGGTTAAAATGTATTCTTCACATACTTCATTACTAATGTCGTAAAAACATTCTAATTACTGTGGTTACCTAAAATTGAGGCGAGTATTATGCATTTCTTTTCTTACTTTATTAAACGGCAGCCAAGAACTACAAATCGCTGAAACCCTGGGAGAAAAAACTACAAAACAACATCACAATGGGGTTGACCAATCCGACATCAAGCCTTCACATAACAATCTTGATTGAGAGCAACAAGCCCTCTTTTCTTGCAAGAGTCAGTTCAAAGTAGAATCTGAGAGCACCAATAGAACCAAATATAAAGTCAAAAGAGCTGAGAAGAAATCCTTGCAGAATTCCATGAGGAACTGAAAGGATAAAACTGGTGAGAAAGAACTTCTGCATGGAGCTTCCAGAGCTTCCAGAGCTTGGAGAGGATCAACCAGAAGTGGCGGAGCTGTTTGTAGACATGACAACTGCAGAAGCAGAAACAGGGAGGGTTAAAAGAAATGTGGTGGGATAATACTCGCCTCTGTGTCTTTAATAAAATCTAGCCTTTCTGACACCAAGGCTAGGAAAATCTCAATTTTATTACAAGACCGGAGGCTGATATTTTGCTTGTTTAAAGCACCAAAATAACAGTGTCCAATAGATGATCAACAGGTTTAAAATAAAAAGTTCTAAAAGTACTAACATTTGGAAAATCTGCAGATCTGAGGATATCCTGTAAACTAGCCCCTGCCCAGAAGGCTCAAGAAGCCGTAGCTCCTCTCAATGAATGAGCACAATAAGAAAGGGTAGAAACACCAGCCAGGGACATGAGTCACCTAATCCAACGATCCAAGGTGGCAGCCGAGACAGTTTTGTGGGGTTTTTGAAAAGAAATAAGCAATTGAGATGAGGAGGGAACCCTGAGATCTGCACTTCTAGAAATTTAAGTCTTCGAACAATTACCAACTCACAATTTAGGTTGAGAGGGAAAAAAGGGATAAAGAACAGTGGATAAATTAGTCTTGGTATGTCTAAAGACTTGAAAATAAACACCTAAAGAAGAAAAACGAAAGGAGAAAACATCCAGAGCTTTTACATCTGATACACGTTTAATAGAGACTAAACACAGGAGCATAGTCAATTTTGCAGACAAATGTTTCAACGATAAATCAGCATTATCCGGCCATGCAAGAAGCAATCAAAGTACTGAATCAACATCCCACATCACATTGTATTTTAGAACCGAAGGTTTAGCAAAACGTACTCCATTTAAAAGTCGACAAACCAATGGATGTTCACAGGCCTTCCATCCACCCTGATATGTTCTGAAGAGATCGCAGACCTGTAAGTATTAACAGTACGATAAGCTTTACCTTGTGAAGCTAAGGAAGCCAAACAATTCACCACTAAGGTGACATCTGCTGAAAAGGGATCTGAATCCCTGTCCACACACCAGCTACACCAAACCAACCATGCAGATTTATAGACCCTTGATGTAACTGGAGCCCAGGATTGATGAATGAAATGGACAGCTTCCTCTGAAATTCCTGGGGTTCTCCAGGAAGCCCCGAAATTCTCCACACTATGAGATGAAGGAAGCCTTCTAGAATTAGCCTGTGAGGAAGACCCTGAGGGTTCAAGCGAAGATCGGGAAAAGGAGGGATCAATACTGGAAAGTCAGAGGATAGTTTCAACAGGGTTGGACACCAAGGCTGGGACTGATGAGAACCAGGGAGGAATGCTGTCTGCGAACTTGCACTAGCACCCGAGCAATAAAAAGGAAGGGGGGAAAGGTGTAGAGAAGTGAAGGAAGCCGTAACTGCAGGAAAGCATCCATGGCCATCGCCAACGGATCTGGCCTTCAGCTTAAGAAGGCAGGAAGTTGAGAGTTGATCTGGGAAGCAAAAAGGTCTATGACCATAGTCCCGAAGAGCGAAGAATGATGATTGAACACGGAAGGATGAAGTTTCCGATCCCTTGAGTCGTAACCATGCCTGGAAAAACAATCTGCCACCATGTTCAGCTTGCCTGGGAGGTACTCTGCCTTGACCGAGATATTCCTTGGGAGACAAAACTCCCACAAACTCCTGGCCAAGAGTGCCAGAGGTTTGGATCTCAATCCGCCTAAACAGTTTATATACCTGACTGCGGACAGGTTGTCCATTCTCAGAAGAACTGAGCATTTAATTTTGTCTTTTATAAAGCACTGGATGGCAAAGGGACCTGCAAGCATCTCTAAGCAGTTGATGCAGTGAGGACTCCTGAACCCCGAGGCCCCCAGTCGAGAGTCGACCACATCTTTTTTCCCAACCTGTCAGACTTGCATCTGACTCTAAGACAAGATCTATGGTGGCAGAGAAAATTGTTCTCCTATTCCAAGCGTCTAAGTGACTTATCCACCAGGAAAGTTCTTCCCTGGACCCAGGATTCAGAACGTCAGGATTTGAGTAAGCTAGACCCTTGCGAAGGTGACGGACTTTTAACCTCTGAAGAACCCTGTAATGAAGGGGTCCTGAAAAGATGGACTGAATGGAGGAGGAAAGAAGGCCTACTAAATGAGCTAAAGATCTGAGGGAACAGAGAGGGATAGATAAGGCGTGATGAATCTCTTTCTTTATCAGAGTCACCTTCTGTTGAGGGAGTTGAAGCACTTAATATACAGTGTTCACTATGAAACCGAGAAATTCGAGATGTTGGGAAGGAATTAAAATGGCAAAAGTTTAACTGATCCATCAGGCAAGACTTGTTCTGTGCCATGATGAAAAAATCATTGAGATAGACAATGAGTCTTATCCCCTGACCTCTGAGGAAGGCCACTACTGGTTTGAGGATCTTGGTAAAGCACCAAGTGGCTGATGAAAGGCCGAAAGGAAGGAAGAGTTTTGAACTGAAAGAAGGAGGTCCTCCACTGGAATTGAAGAAACTTCCTGTAGGAGGGATGAACAGGCACTGAGAGATATGCATCCTGTAGGTCCAATCGGAACAACCAATCGTTCTGAAGTAGAAGGTCCCTGAGATAGAAAATAGTCTCCATCTTGAAATGATGGCATACCACAAAATTGTTGGATAGTTTCAAATTTATAACTGGTCGATGTTAGTTGTCCTTTTTCTGAATCAGAAAGATGGTACTGAGAAACCCGGGAAGGTCGGTAGAAAACTTCTTCTATAGCCCATTTGTTAGTAAGGATCTTACTTCCTCCTGAACCAGAAGGAATTGATCTCAGGAAAAATGAAGAGGTTGAGGCAGATGAGTCTGTAAAGGCACCTGATACAACTCTATGCAGTAACCTTGAACTGTTTGGATGACCCAAGGATCTGAGGTTAGAGATAACCAAGCATCTAGACAATATCTGAGTCTGCCTCCTACAGGAGGAAAGCCAGAATTGGAAATCCTTACCTGCAAGCTGGTCTCCTTTGGATCTGTATCCCCTGTAACGGCCTCCACGGAAACATTGGGGATATAATTAGGGTTTGTAACTCCTGCTCGTTGCCTTGAATGAAGGAGCCTCTGCCAAGGGATTTCCCTCTTGAAGAATAACAGCTGGCAAATCGACCCCTTTCTTTGTCAGCCCTTCCAAAAACACATTGGGAAAAATTATTTTCATTGAAGAATGTGCCTTGTCCAAAGAAGTAAACGCAGAAACATATCTGCTCATCTCCTTTATAAATGAGTCCCCAAAGAGAAGGCCCTCCACCTTAGAGCCTTCCTCCTTGGTCGCCAAGGAACTGAGCTTGGGGTCAATTTTGAGCAGAAGGCTTTTCCGCCGCTCCTGAGATATGTAGGCGTTGGCATTGCCTAGCATGCATATTGCTTTCTATGCCCAATTTGAGAGTGCCTCAGGATCCACCTGATTCCCCTCCATCATTGCCTCTTCGGCCAAATCAAAAATCCTAGTTAAAGGTCCAACTAGGTCCAAAAGTCTATCCTGGCAATTCGACCAGGCTCGATCGACCCCTTTCTTGGGATCCTTCCCAAATTTAGTGAAAAATAATAACATATTGGGGTCAATAGTGGGGGTATCAGCCACCTTAAATGGAAGGGAAGGTCTAAGGCATTCGGACTTCAACCTATTTCTAAACGCTTTATCAAGCGCATGCCTCAAATAAAAGGACACATAATCAGCAACATGATCGGAAGGAAACCATTCCGAAAAGTTTGGATGGTGAATCGACATAGGGTCGAACATGGGTTCACCAACATGGTCAACCAGATCATCAGACACTAGGTGAGGGGAAAGCACAGAGGGAGAAACTTTACACCTTTTCTCCAAAGGCCCATCATCATAAACATCATCATTTGTGGTGTCATGTAAAACATCATCCTCATCACTCTCAGTGTCTCTAAGGTTTAGAATATTAAGGGGGGAGCCCCAAAGAATTCGCCTCTTGGGTGGGAGGCCCAAACTTGACAGAAAAGCCTTTGGAAGGCACATATGGTGGTGTTGCACATATCGTTCCTCTTTAAGGAGGATTATCCTTGGGGTTCTGTAAAATTCTTGATGTAGAGGCTTCTAAATTCTTAGAAATATCTAGCATAGATACTGAGGCTACATGCTGAACCGAGTTCTTAATGAAGGATTTTAAATTGTTCTTCATAAACTGGGTCTGATCATCCCCAGACATGTTAACAAATAAACTGTGGAGAATAATTGCCAAAAACACAAAAAATGTGGAAAAAGGGGGACTAAAAATAAAGCAGAAGCCAGTAAGACTTCATAATACAGAAAAACCCTGGACCTAAAGGGTTAAATCTGAAAGAAAGTCGAAAGGGAGGGCCCAAATAAAAGGGGGCTGAGAAGGGACATGCCCAGGGGCTGAGGTTACACAGAGCGAAGGCAGGGAAAAGGAAAGCCCTCACTGGCCATATTCTGACTAACAAGGGTCGGAGCGGATGAAGGCAGTGAGGTCGCTTCAAACTATTACCAGCGGCAGGCCACACAGAGCCAGCAACGAAGCACATAAGAGGTAGGCATAGCTCAAGAGAAAACAAACTAACATTATAGAACATTTAAAGAGCATTGCACGCTTGCAGGCAAAGCTCAATACAATAAAACAAGCGCACGGGGCCAAAATGCTAACATCGTTAAAAGCACAACATTAGAATACATGTAGAAAAAACACCATATATGTAATAAAAACTGTAAAGAGTAACAGCAAGCAGAGTACTTATCTTGACTGAGAGCAGCAAGAAAAGAGGGCTTGTTGCTCTCTGTCAAGATTGTTATGTGAAGGCTCAATGTCGGCTTGGTCAACCCCATTGTGATGTTGTTTTGTAGTTTTTTCTCCAAGGGTTTCTATGATTTGTAGTTATTGGCTGCTGTTTAATAAAGTAAGAAAAGAAATGTGTAATATGAGCCTCCGGTCTTGTAATAAAATCTACATCACTATTTTGTTAACAGTTAGTAATTATTTTGTAAATCTACATCTACAGTCAAATCCAAGGAGGAAAGGTGGTCGTTAGTGGGAGATATGTTGTGGCATGTACATCAGTCATTACTTTTGTCTTTTTTTTGTCTATTTTCATCTTTGACACTTATCCAATCCTTTTATATATTGGTCTGCTTTACAATGATGGGGACATTTGGGAAACGTGCCCCATTCTACCTCATGATTCAGCCCTTTTATATGTGAACCCGCACAGAAGAACCTGCATTATTCCCTTATAATAAGGGAACACACGCTATCGGAGAACCCTGCCCTTTCCCTTGTCTTTTGTTAGTACATTCCATTTTATTTTATCTTGTGTGTGTTGTTTTCTTGTGTAGTATGTATGTATGTCATGTATGTGGTACTCATACAGCACAAACCTATCCAAAAGGCCGTAGAGCTCTCTACAGGGTCGACAACAAGTATACAGTGCACAGGTGACAGGAGAGGTAGCGGGATCTGGGAGCAGAAGTGCAGTGTTACTGCATTGTGATGTAGTGTTTTTTAAAAAGGAGAGTCTTGAACTCATTCCTGAATTGGAGCCGTGTTGAGGGGATCTTGATGGATATTGGAATGTCATCCAGATCCTAGGTGCTTATGTGGAAAAGGCTTGCTGTCTTGTTTTTACATTTTTAGACATTGTAGTCTCCGGTCTGATGGTGTCCTCATTGCAGGTGTGCTAAAGCCACCAGAGAGGATGAGCTTGTCAGCACGATAAATGGAGTTACTGTTGTGAGTTCTTTCTAAATGGCGCAGAAGGTTTTAAAGATGGTGTGTGCTGGTAAAGAGAGGCAATGGCTTGGTTGTAATGGGAACATATTTCTTCATGCCCTGGATGACGTGTATGGCTAAGTTAAGGATACTTTAAGGGATGCCAGCTTTAAGTATGGGAATCCATAATGCAGGGCATTACCACCATTCAGATGCAAATGTGTAAGGGCTTGTCCACCAGTTCTGAATTTGCTCTCTGGAAGAAGCAGAAATGTTTTCACTATCTTTAGAATAGACAGCTGGTACCAGGCTGTCTTTGTTTTTTTTGTCAGGATGTTCCTAGAGGTGAGGTCAGTTTCCAGAGTGAATCCAAGTGATTTGACATCCGGTAAAAGTTGGAGTTCAAAACCATAAATGTTCCTATCGTTTTGTAAGGATTGTATTATTTTTTGTTGATTGTTCTTTGTAAATAACAGGAATTCGGTTTTGCTGGGGTGAGCTTTATGTAGGCAATGGACAGACAGGTTGGGGCTAGGTACAGGCAGTGTTGGCGATTTTGGATGTCTGAAGCAAGGGGGATGAGAATTTCAAGTGGAGTTGTGTAGTGGACTGTAGTGGACCAATGGCTACATGGTCAGTTTGGCACAGCAAATGCTGTTTCTGAGTTGGGTTGTTCAGATTCTTCATAGTCATTACCAATGATCATATATGCCAAATTGTCACTGTGAGAAATTGTTTTTTTGATTGGGGGCGTGAAAACCCTTCTCAATCAACAGCACTAATCCTTTTCAGGATGAACCACAAAGTCACTAAATTAACCTGTTCGTAACCTGTGCACACAAAAGGAGTCAGGGTTAATTTGGAGGCAGTGTGCAAAGTATTTATGCATTACTTAAACTGTAATAAGTGAAAACACGAATGTAATAGATTTCTTGATACCAAGCAACAAAAATCCAATCAGTAGGACTGGAGTTATACATTTCCAAATGTAGGTAATCTGGTGTGCTGGACCACAGGAAAGTCACAAATTTAGGCTGAATGTGGTGGAGCACAGGCCTTATACAGGGCCCAGGTTAGTCCCACTGAAAAAGCTACCTTGTCAAAGTCTGGCACGAAGAGTCCAGTTCACGGTGGAGGATGCACTGAGGAGCAAGGAGAGCACCATGGATGGATGTTGCTGTAGCAAGAAGAGCAGGCCGGATGTCTCGGATGGTCACTGGTGTAGAGTGAAAATCCTTTCAGGCATAGTGGATGGTCGTTGCTGGAGCTTCGCCTTGGCGGTCACTGCAGTCAGTTGTCGCTATAGTGCATTGCTATGGTGCTATAGTGGGAAGTGTAGATCTCACACTGAGGGTCGTCGATGATAGCCACTGTAGCATAAAGAGTCGGGTCCACCGGAACTTCGAATTGGTAATCATTGCAGGCGAGACAAGGTGAGATCTTGGTATGAATGGGCCCGTTTTCGGTTGAAGAACAAATCTTCAGAATTTCTTCTTTTCTTCATCGGTAGATGCCAGACAAGAGTTGAGGGCCTAGAAATGCACCTTTTGGGCATCAGGACCTCATTCCAGCAGTGGCCAGCATGGCGCAGGCAGGTCCAGTTGCAGGTTTAGGCAGGTCCAGTGAAGCAGGTCAGCTGGGCAGTTGCACGGAGGCCTCTGGAGCTTGTTGCCTCCCTGTACCTCAGGGCAGGATGTCAGCCACCTGACCCTTGAAGCCACTTTGTCTGGGATGAAGGAAGCAGATCCAACCTTCCATCTCAGAGAGCAGGGAAGGCCTCAAGCAGTAGGGCACTTCTCAGGCAGCAGGTGAGTCCTTTTTCTGTAATATTCACAAGTCTATCGGTGTCTTGAAAAATGGGTCTGAGGGTCCACTATTTATGATTGGTGCCAGCTTTGAAGTGGAAATAACGTCTAGGTTTTACCCCCCACATACAGTTCTGGAATTTCCAGCCTCCCTATCCTGAAGTGCAAGTAGGGCTATGCACAGCTCCACCACACCCTGCCAACACACAGTCCCACTATTGTGTAGCTCTCTGCAAAGAATACACAAAGATCAACTGCCAACTACTTGTAGTGAGGTGAACCAGGAAACAGGTTGCAATCACCAAATGGTTAGGAAAAGAAAATGCAAACATTTTACAGTATCAATTTCAGAATTGTGGCTTAAAACACATTACATTTCTTAGATACCAAACATAACATTTCGACCTGGTCCCAAACAAAAGTTATCACATAATGTAATAAGGTAACCTAATGTTGTCCTACCATTGAGGTAGGCCTCACCGTAGGGAAAAACTAATTTGGAAGTGTTTTCACTACCAAGACATAGAAAACCTAAAAGTACATATCCAACTTGTTAAATACAGTGCAATGTGCCCTACGGGCTGTTTAGGGCCTACCTTAGGAATGACATATGTATTAAAAAAGGGAGTTTGAGGCTTGGCAAGGGTTTTATTTTGCCAGGTCAAATTGGCAGTTTAACATTACACACAGGCTGTAATGGCAGACCTGAGACGTGTTTTAAGGGGCTATTTAAGTGGGTGGCACATTGAGTACTGCAGGCCCACTAGTAGCATTTATGTTACCTGCCCTGGGTAGATGGTATACTACTCTATCAGGGACTTATAAGTAAATTAGATGTGCCAATCAAATATTTTAGAGAGTGAGCACAAGCACTTTAGCACTGGTTAGCAGGGTAAAAAGCACAGAGTCCTAAGCTCAACAACAATTTATCCAGAAAAACAGGAGGAGGAAGGCAAAATGTTTTGGGGTGACCCTGCAGAGAAGGCCAAGACCAACAATTAATATTGCAACTTTTCAAACAGTAATTTTTCCATGGAATACGTGGGCTCAAATTCATTGCGGTGAGAAGTAGAAAATTAAGAACACAAATAACCTAACACAAAGAACACAGAAACAAAATTCACTGTGCCAAACTGACCAGAAATCCACACTTAGATTAATTAATTTTTAGAAAACAGCCAGCACAAGAGGAGGAGATTGGAGCTTGAGCTACTCAAGGTGCTAAACAGAGCAGTTATTACGGAAATGCCAGACTCTGGAATCATTTGGGCACTCAAATCCAAAAGTCTGCTAATAATTCAGCCCCTAAGGAGGTCTTCAGAGCAGGGAGAAATCCCAAGCATTAGTCCCAGCAGTAGCAGCGGTAGCTGCTGGCCTGACAGAGAGTCACCAATCACTGGCTGTTTAGTACTGTTCTCCCAAGGACTTATGTCTGAAATGGAGAAACAGAAGATCCACTACGTTCAGTCACAGACACAACGGGTGACGTGCAATTCACAGGAGAAACCCAACTAGAGAAGAGATCTACCATAAGCCCCAGAAGATAATCACATGCTGCATGGGACTGGGGCTGGAGCTGGAGGGCTAGAGGAAGTGGCTACAAGACCTGCTAACAATAAAGGCACTGAGCCAAACGATTGGGAGTTTGAAATGACATGTCAAAGATGATGAGGATCCTGGTCGAAATAAGTGTCAAAAACGCACACGTGAGGCCAACGTAGCATCCATTCAAACAAATGCCAACCGCAGCACTGTGTATCCACTGTAATGGGGAAACCAAAACTGTATTGCCTGTGCTCCCTTGTAGGATGAGCTCCAAATTCTACAATCGGCCAACCAATCAAGACAAGCAGAACAAGGGAGGCCAAATGGTTTCCCCTCCCATACAATATGGTAAAGAAAAAGGCTGGGGCTAAGATGAGAAATGTCAAGTGGTGCTGTCAAAACTCGAGAACTGCAGAATATACAGTGAGGTCGAAAAATGAAATGCCACTGACTATGGACAACAGAGTGCTTTAGCTGGAGGAATATGAGAGGAATCTGGTAAGCATTATTAATGTAGCGGGGTGGCATACTTGGTGGATATAGTTTGAATGATTTGCACACAGCAGGAACCCAGTCATGCAGATTTTGTTGTTTCTGTATCTGTGAATATGCGACAGGCAGGCCCTTTCTGCTAACCAATCATCCCAATGTTTTTCTTCCATGCCGCAGACTTCAAAGAGGTGGAAGCTGATCTGGAAAAAAAAAATCCGAATTCCTAAACAGATTCTATTCCCGATTGGTTTTTGAATGAAGGAGCTCTTTATTTCGCTCCATTCGCCCCTGACCTCATTAGTACCTTTCTGATGTATGGCCGTGTTCATTATCATAAAAGTACCTCATTTTCCGAATTATCCTTAAAAATATCTTTGATACACAGTGCGTCTGCAATATTCCACAGACTAGCCAGCCTCCCATTAATTTTATAGTTAATTGAAAGAGAAATTGGAACAAAAAAGAGACCTCGATAATTGGGTGTAATTGAAGGACTTCATTTTTCCAGTTCTGTGAATTTTAAAAGCGCGAAAATTATTTAGATTGGGTGTAATTGAAGGACTTCATTTATCCAGTACTGTGATTTTTAAAAGCGCGAAAATTATTCAGATGGGGAAAGTATTGTTACACAGTGGGGTGGCGTCAGTAATGAGAAACCAGTACATTCAGCAAATCAGGAAAGAGGTGAGTCATTCCAGCAGCGTGAATGACCCAATGCTTGCGTTTCAGTGCATGTCTCTGTACTGGATATCAGTGCACGATACACGTTAGAGTGGTGGCCCCTTGTGTGAGCCCTGCGGATGTTTCAGGTTGTAGAATAAGTTTATTTGTTTCAGGTCGGAACAGATGCACATTAGAGAGCTCTGCGAATGTCTCAACACTGGAACGCCAGTGGTGGGTGCAAAGCAAATGAGCGTGGCACTGTCGAATGATCGGATAGAAGCTAAAATAAGGGTGTATTGTTAGGTGTTTAAAGAACACCATTAAAATAAAGTCCTTCAGTGAGGAGGCCATAACAATAAATAGCCTTGTTAACTTATCGAAGACGGTGGTTTTTATTGTCGCAAAACAAAACCCAGGGCAGCAAAAAGAAAGTGATCAAAGCGCCACAAACGTATACTGTATAAGATGCTAAACAGCAATTTGATGCGCTTATCAGCAACGCGTGGCCAGTATATAAACACGATCTCTGTGAGAACCAGAAAAAATAACACGACCGCCGTTCTGGGTGCAGCACTACAATTTGTGCAAAAAAAAAATGCCATCCGAACATTTCCCCCCTGCAGATTCGCCAAGAAAATCCTGTTGAAATTTGCACACAGAAACCTGTTTGGAAAGAAGGAAACCTTACGCTAATTGGTTATGCAAACTCCTGTTTCGCAGATTAACCTTCATTCGAGACAGACATCTGGAGTGGGGAGGTAAAAGCACACTGAGGGAAGGAACTCCGTGCCTTGCAGTATTGGTATTTCTCAGGGGCGGTGTAACAGCACCGTAATACCTGTTCACTCGTACTGAGAGCCTATATATCTTCAGTGAACAGCAGCAGATTCCCACGTGGGTTACACGCCAGCCCGTTGTGGTCGATAATGGGCACTGTGAGGCATGGGACCCAAGGGAAATATTCCCAGATCCCTTTAAAAACTATGCAACTCCCTACTGATAAAGCTAATGCAATTGTGCTCTCTGAGAAGCAATCTATATACGTTTTAATTTATTAATGTATTTACTGCACACTTGCAGCAATGGCTTTTTAGATGTCACTTCACCTGGTCAAGTAGGCTGTTAATGAAGTGGTCCATGCCATGAACAATAGTGGTGTAGTGGAACTCGCGGTCACTGTTGTTAAAATAGCTTTATTTCTGACAGTTTTATTTCTAATGCATTGACACAATTGCGTTCCACCCATTCAGTTCGCCCGGATTTTTTTCTTTTTGGATCACCTAGTTTTGGACTTTTTACTGTCTGTGAGTCTTACTACAGGTGACTCACCCATGGTAATTACATGGGAAACGGACTGCGAGTGTTTACCACCAGTGTTCACCTTTAAAGACAAGGCTGCTGTGATGCAGCAAAGTTAAGGGGCACTTGGCTGGTTACACATTAACACGCACACATCTGTGTGCACATGTGTGCGGGCTGCGCGGGGGAGACTACTGTTGTGCGTGGCCCAGTAACTGCGTACTGGTAACCTGGGGCAATGGGAACTCTGCAGGATTAGATATTGACCTGGGATAGGTCATTAAACGAGTAGGACACATTTTGTCAATACACTGTGAATTTATGGAGTTGCTCAAAACTCTCTTGACAAAGGAGGGTTGGAGGGGTCACTATCCAACATATCTCTAGGGATGGTATTCACATGAATGCAGATGCAAAAACAATACTCTTAGACGCAGCAAACAGAAAAGGTGATCATAGGGCAATAAGGGATGCTAGAAGAGAGTATATGGTTTCCCTCCCGCAAGCCAATAGGACCTTGGGTGCAAGACCAATAGGAAGAATTTGCAGGCTCCCTACAGAAGAGGAACACTAATGAAGTTTGGAAGTTGATAGCTGCTGGATCTCATACTATAGATAACCTTGAAGCGGTTGTCCAACCAGAGTCAATGGTAGCCCATTTTGTTGAATTATACAGGGAGTGGTCTAACGATGTAACCTAGATGATGACTGGTCGCACAACTGACAATTTAGTACACAAGGGCGGCACTAATGATAGAGGCTTCAATGATGCAACACAAACGATGATTGACTACATAAAAGATGACCCAGTATACAAGGAGCAGTGACGGACAGTCCAATAACACATTCTAGATGAACACTACTGTTCCATAAGCTCACATAGTATATAGGGTGGTGAACAGCCTCAGAGCCCCTTTGGGCTTTGGGCTAACGGAAACTGCATAGTCCCTGAAGCTAATGAAGAAGAGAAAGCACCTGGCCCAAAGGGATCCCTGGTGATGTTTATCTGTCACAATCTGAAATTTGGGTCCCCTATCCGAATGCCCTGGGAAATGCCATTGTAAGAAGGGAGGAGACTTCTCCCTCCTGGAAGGGAGCTATTATCGTCCCTATCTACAAGAAAGGGAGGAGGCATCCAACTACATGCCAATTAGCCTGATTGACAATAGTCACAACATGTTCTGCATGCAGGTCCTGGAAAGTCTCCAATCCTGGATGTCAGATAACCAAATACTCTCAGATTGCCAAGGTGGGTTTAGGTCCAGGTCAGCACCCACTATCAGGTTCTCCGATTCAGCACGATTTGATGGAAGAAAGTCACCATCAATTGGGACCATCTCTATGTCACCTTCATAGATCTGAGAGTGGCATTTCATTTGTTCCAAAGGGAAAACCTCTGGAGGGCACTTGACTCATACGGCATTCCTGCTGATCTCTTAAGGATTATAAAGATCCTACACACCAATACATGCGCACAGGGCAGGTGGAACTCTGGTGGGACCACACATCCAGGATATCATTAAACCGTGGAGGAAGAGAAGGATGTCTGCTAGGACCCACGCTCTTCAGCCTGTACATTAATGGAGCAGTTAGGGACTGGCCCAGTGCAGACATAATGCCTCTAAATCCGCAGGAACTAGCTGTCCAATACTCATGTTTGTCAATGATACACACCTTATATGCAGAACTCCACCCAGCCTCCAATTCCAGCTGTACAGCATTTCAACTTTTTACTCAACAATGGGCTTATGGGTAAACCCCTCTAAATCCAAATTCATGGCACTGAATACTCACTGGTCTTTTAGAGGTAGGATGAGGCTAGAGGGGCTGCCACTTGAACAAGTTAAGTGTTTTGACTACCTGGGCTTTAGGCTGGCTGATAATCTCTCCTGCGGCCCACGGGTAGGTAGAAGCAGGACCATTCCTCACCAGAGGGCATCGGCCACAGCCAGGAAATACAAGGCCACATCCAGTGGCACCTGCTCTAGAAGTCTACAGGGCCACTGCTATTCCCAGGGTCATCTATGGAACAGAGCTTTGGGGTGGTGTTGAAGCGTCTCTGCTTACACAAACTAAAATCAAATTCATTAGATCACTGTTCAACCTGCCCCCAAGCACTACCCTCATGCCTTTACGTATTGACCTTGCATAAAACAGAATCAATTATGTAGTACTTCTAAAACCCTTGACATGGTGTGTTTGTGGACCACACCAGAACTGGCGCCATACGGGGAGGCCCTGTATGCCCTGGAGGAAATAATCAAGTATTGACAGATGTGCACGTACCCTGTGGCTGAGCAAAATTAAATACTTAAGTGAAGTTATTAAGATGGAGGAGGTGTGGAATTCACCTGCCACACTGAAGAAATGTAACTTTATCAAGCTGAAGCAAGTTTCCGGGAATTAATTTTGCAGCAAATCTGGAATGAGCAAAAAGTGGGGAGCATCACTGAAAAAGTTTTCTTCTGCAAATTATATTTTAATTTTCAGCCGTATCTGGACAGGATCCACCCCTCTCAAGCTAAAAGTCTTTATATGAAGTTCAGATTTTGCACCCGACCCCTGGAAGCTTTTGAAGGCAAATGGGACAAAAAAGGATTTTCATCTCCAAATTGCCCATTTTGCCTTTTGTACCTAGAGACAGAAGAACACTTGCTCTTTTTTTGTCCAACTTACACTGCTCCTGAGCGAGGTGGATCATCCCAGTGTGCATGCTTATGGGTACCCCACATTACTGGGAAGCGTGTAGGCTCTTGAGATGTGACACAGAGGAGTACATTGTGTATGCTGTCTCTAGGCTTTTAGTCTGAGCCTAGAGAATTCGATCAAGCAAATTGTCTGGAAGGGACAAGGGCTTGTCCTAAAAGCTGTAAGGGTCTTTGATGTCAGTTGCTTATCAGATGCGTCCTCAGTTTACTCCATTTACCATTGCTGCTAACAGAAAGCACATTAATAAGTATTTATGTTTGTAGTAATTTTTTACATTGTACTTTTTTCTTGAATTGTGTTCTGTTTCTATACGGTCAATAGTTCTTAATTATTTATCGACAAACATATGTCAGGGCACTCATGAATAAAAGTTCAGTCCTCCATATGTGGCAAGACTTATTAAGCCATCGAATATAAATCGGACCAGGGTAGTAGGCAGAGGTTCAATTTAATCTTGAAATGCTAAATCCATTACAGCAATAATAACAGTCCTTGGAAATCAATATCCATAATGCAACAATAGCCAACACGTGTTTCGTCCTATGAGACAAATATTCTCAAAGACTTCATCAGGGCTGTAAGAAACATAAATGGTAACCATGATTATAATCGAACTCGTCCCACTGAGCATCTAGTATCATTGCCCCCGTGACTTTTGTGAGAAAACCTATCAGAATATGTGATTTTAAGTGACATAAAAAGTATAATAAAAGCATTAGATTACACAGAAGGCCACCATAATACAAGCTAATAGACCATAACAAAGCAAAGTAACATGAAAGAAATCATGTAAATGAAATTAACAAAGAGGGTGACATCTATTGTTCAGTGAAAGAAGAAAAATAAGAAAAATTGGAAAATCAGTAGCATTAAGATGGTCATGACACCCTCGTGCACGTCCTCACAGTAATAGAAAAAATGTGTCCCAAATAATCAAGAAGGAGTCAAAAAGGAAGTAGAGAAAAACATAGCGTTGACAGCTCCTCCTAATGCCAAAAGTAATGCTATGCTGTGAAAAATAACCCAGTAATAAAAGGCATACCTTCCATAATATTTGAAGGGACTTCAGAGCCGATAAGCTTGATAAGCGCTTCTGGAATCCCCATCACAAGCAAACTATAATCAGGTGTCTAAAATAAATTGATATCCCAAAGTAAACCTTACTTATTAACAAATCTACCATGCAAATGTCTGCACAATTAGTAATAGACTCTAATAATTGCATCAAAAGTCTACGTACCCCATATGCTAACGTCCAAAATTTATGCCATAATGCTCAGTATATTGAGTGTAAAGTCCACTGAAAATAAGCAATTGAAGTGTTAAAGTTATTTCAGCCCAAGCTAAAATTTCTGCTAAATGCTAATAGAAAATCCCCAAAACCAGCCCACTCGCTCACCTTTATTTAGAAAAGCGGAGAACCGCGTTTCTGTCCTCCCGCGGTGCTCCTGAACATAATATCATGAAGAACACCGGCACTCGGGGAGACCATAATTTATAGCGTCCTCCCCGACGCTCACATATTGAAAGTAAAAGAGGACTAGCGTCCCCAGCGCGGGCGCCATCTTGGATATGAAAAAAGTACCGCAATTGACGATTACTCTTTACTGTGCCCAAATATGGGCAACAGCAACATTCCAAAACCAGCAAAACGTCTTTCAGAGACTAAGAGTAACACCTCTTGTAAATCTAAGGGACAGAGTATATCTGTCTGAAAACAGGCATTTCCTCTAAGGAAATACGTAAAACGTGTTTAGAATGCCATAATCACACTGCATCTGTGCCTACCTAGAAATTCGGGTGCCATATTAAAAGCATAAAACCACAGCAATATATGGTTAAAAAGATGAGTACCTGGACCGTAAAAAAGGCATTACCAAACTTATTATTTGGGTCACATAAGAAAAGAAAAGGGGAAAAAGAAAATAATGAACTATGAGGTAACTAAAATCAGGACATTTCACACATGTGTCATGACCATCTTACATCCCCCATAGCAAAAGAATTACCATCTATGTGTGGTATTCATAGTTGAAATTAACAATTAACAAGCACACAATAAATACATATGAAATAACGAAGGAGTATATAATCTATCTAGTTCTCGTCAATATCTGTAAACAACTCCCATATATCATAGTCTTAATAAACAATTGGGTTATTTGTTTCCCCTATTCAAAAACTCTGATCTAACAATAAGTCAATGACCCTTTGGTAATCATTATTGGTCCATCCGTAAGTCTATCCTGTATCATGTTAACCGGATAATCTAAATGTCACCTTAATCCCCTAGGTAGTATTCCATTTCGAAGTTTGTGTTGAGACCCTCCTCTACCGCTCTAAGTTTTAGGATCCAATAGCACTCACGTTTTCTGAGGGCCAGCTCTCTGTTCCCTCCCGTGGGATCCTTAGTTACATGGTCAAATCCGAAAAATGCAAACCCTTGTGTCTGACCTTGCTTAGAGCAATGTCTCATACGACTCACTATAGGGTAAGATTTTGGTTCTTTGGAAACATTGGAGGAGGGAGGAAGATCCTCCTGCCAGGAGCACCGTGCATTTAAGAATGTATTACGTTTGATTTGGTGACTGACTGTGAGCGCTATTTCCTATGATTCTCTTCCTTTTCGTTATTCTTAATTATTTATGTAGGCAACACTTTTGTGGTTTTTAAAATGCCAAAATATAGTATTATGAATGACCTGGGAATGGCCATATAATATTAGTGTACACTAATAGGGAAAGTCAGCGTGATTTACTGTTTTGTCTGTAGTGACACTTTACTATACACATAAGGAGACAGCTGACTTAGAGTGTAGTTTCTTTTCCCTTCCTACAAAGACTATTTGCGTCTTCAATTGGGGTATAACATGTGTGAGAAAATCAATTCTGTAATTTCCAAAATGATATCTGCACAAGTGGGATACTCTCTCTTGCCTGGTGATTCCCCTGCACTTTGCTGCTAGACCCTAGAGCTACCATGGAGAACTGGAAGGAGGAATGCCCTGATGCCTACTATGGACTAAGGACTCTACCCAGTTGACCCCAAGGGACAGTGAAGCTGCCCCCCCCTTTCACCTCCTGAAGACCAGTTAGTGGACAGCCCTGGACTTTTGCACCCAGAAACCAAGACCAGGAGGAAAGCTGGAGCATGGAGCCAGGAGAACCAGCCCACTGAGGAATGCAGCACTTTTGGAGATGAGGAGGTCTGCTGCATCTGCCCCTGGTGGCTAGAGCTACCCACCAGGACTAAAATGAGCCCAAGTTCATCAATATCAGTGGAACGGGGCCCGAAATATGATATTTTAAATTTTGGTGACCTTTTATCATTGACGAGGCTCGTGGGATCTGCTGCTGTTTCTTACTTTACCCCTGGGATAGTCCAGGGCCAAGTGGTCAGCGCAGGGTTCAACAATTTATTCTCCTCAGGAAGGAGGCGTGTGTCGAGCCGCCTACCGATTTCCACTTATTGCCCCCAGGGGCTGTTGCAAAGGATGAGGGGAGCACCGCTGTACTCGCCCCATGATAGTGCTGCCCGTCCCCTGCTCCCCGTGCCCATGTCTGGGGGGAGGGAGCAGTTAGCAGAAGAATAACACCCTGGCTGGCAGGGAAGAGCAGAGCTGTCAGCTCCTGCAGCAGGAGGAAGAGAGGCTGCAGCATGGGAGCTGGTGGGGCAGTCAGGGGTGGGGCTCCTAGGCTACCCACAATATCGGAAGCATGTGGGGTGCCCGGGTGGAACTAGGCACCCACAAAGAAAGAAAAAAGTGACGTGCTAGGCTTCGTGGCAGAGAAAGGCAAAATAAAAGCTCTGCTGCTCTTCACAGCTCAGCAGGAGAGCTTCTACTATGATATTGACTGCTCCGGAGGAGTGCCCCATAATTCCCTATGGGGCTTCATTGTTTCTGAACTTTTCTGCTAGCGTTGGACACCAAAACAGGCAGGGGCACCACCAATGCAACAAAAGAAACTGGGGGGAGGGGGTTGCAGGAACGAAGAAGCTCTCCCCAAGGAAATTCTTCAAAAGTACTGACCCTATGTTTGCGGGGTGAAACCATGACCCCTCCAGGATTTCCTCATTGGTTCAAACACTTCCAAGGCTGGAGCCTTTGCTCTACAGCTGGGAGTGCTGTGCTCTCGAAGGTTGAAGGTTGCTGTGGCCTGAAAGTGGTTAAAGTAGATACATGTCTTAAAGTATACTCTAGGGACCAAATGTATGGCTACAAGGCACTGTCATTACAACATGATGTTCTTTAGGGGCTTCTTTTGTAATTGCAGTTATGGGTTGAAAATGTATTAAAAAAAATACACAAACAAATGTTTGTTCACTTTAACGTTTTATTGATTTAATAATGTTATCAAAGATGAGTGATCAAGGTCAAAACTTTTTAGTGACAGTAATAAGTGAATTCACACCTAACTATTATAATTGGGCATTGCATTTATGTGCAAAATAATTATTTTAAAATGTGGGATATTTGTCTTGAACCTTTGACCAAGCACATAGACTTACCTTATATGTTTGTATGACCCCTTAGGGGGTCAAAGGTGATTATGCAATGTCCTCTATGGTTTTTTCCATCTGCCAATGTTGACATTGGTAAATTATTGTGTAATATCTAGTAGCGTGTGTGTGTAATAAATGTACTTCTCCATTTTCTAAAGAAAAAGTACTGACTGGACAATCATTATTGAGTGTTAATATTGTGTGCGGGTGAATGGTGAGTACTAGCCCACACTGCAACCCCTGAGTAGGCCGTGGACTGCTCTGTCTTGCTATCCTGAGAGAGTCCAGTGCTACATGGGTGCTTTGTTTTCCGTAAGAGGATTTGTGGACCTATTACTTGTGCAGGCCACACAAATATTAGCCTAATTTCCTACGAGCACTATGTAATATTCTGTACTCTATGTGGAGTAAAGAAAGGTAACCAAAGCCATTGAAAGATACAATTTATTATGATATTCTATTTCATCTATAAAACATGTAAAACATCAGTTGACTAAAAGGAACATTGTTTAATACATCTTTACACGTCTTGACCAAGTGAGCTGAAAAACAGCCACTGAAATAGAATGAAATATTTCTTAGTTTATTTACACTTACTATAAATAGACGTAAAATATCTGCAAATGTGCTACTCCACGTTGCTAAAAGAGTGTAAAGAAATCACTATAAAGAACCAATGCATTCTCTAATTTATTGTTTTAGTTCTAGATGTAACAAGAGCGGACTACATGTATTTACTTAAATAGTGGGGGCATGAAAATAAGGTATGCATCATTTTCAGGCATTTGACATAAATCACATAAGATATAGGCAAATTACTCGTCCTTCACTTAGGCATCAATTATGTGGGTATAATTAATGTGTGAGCCACAAAAGGTGTAAGTATGGGTATAAGTGTGTGAAATATGTGCATATAATTAACTCAAGTGAGGGTAATTTATGAATAAATATTTTTTAGCTCGAACGTACCAGACAGCACAGGAGTCTGGTTGTGAACGTCTTTTTGTGAACTTACAAAAATCATACAGGGCTTGGAGTCCACCTGTTGCTTACCATTAGTTGGATTTCCTCTCTTTCTCATTTGACTGTTCATATTCGTGTCCCAAATTATAAAAATTGTATTTGTCCCTCCCATGGAGCATAGCTTTTTTACCATCCCTTTTGAACAGGCAGCTTTTATGCTTCCACTGCTTGCCTTTCAGGCACTACTGTTTTTCTGGTTAAGCACTCCACAAAAGAGGAGGTGGTTTTCAGCTGTCCCCCTCATGTACTTCACTGCCCTTGCACTCCATGTTGCTTACTGTTGCCCATGTGCTTCTTACTGCACCCCTCCATGTTACGCTTGATCTTGGGTCCTCCCACTGTTGCTTTCACAGCTGTGTGTTTCTCCCTCGCCCACTACAAATTGCTTTGTCTCCCACTGCTTCTCCTCCAAAACCCTGTTCTTTGTGTTGTTTCCATCCTCCCACCCACTCTGTTTTCACTGCCTGCCCTCCTCCATCTCCCTCAGCTGTTGGTTTCTTCCCCCAACTCACTGCGTCCCCCACCTGCGCCCTCTTTATTGCCCTACCCTCAACCTTTGCTCCACACCCACTCTTCAAAAAACATTTTCCCACATTTTTTTCTTTTTTTTTGCCACTCCAATGTTGCTCAGCAAATAAAAAGAAAAAAGTGGCCATGTCATAGGCTTTTTTTTATTGAGCTATATTCCACCGGGGATGCTCTGCAGCACGGCTAAAACACTTGAGAATGCCAAAAGGCGAAACCTATTGGTTTTGCCAGTGCTTGTTAGCCTAGTTAACAAGTTGAGATTCCAATGAGTGTTTCACATGAGTGATCAAGCAAATCCTAAATAAATATGGTGAAACTCGCTTATTCTTTGAGGGATATTCACAAGCAAGTTTAAAAGGATTTCCAACAATGTTCAGACTCTACTGAGGTGTTATTTTCTGCGCCGTGGAGCAGGCAGTGGTTACTGAGTAGCATCAGGGCAGGGTATTGTCATTTTTCACTGATATCCTAGGGTGTCAAGCACCATTGAGCCATGAGCCATATTACAGTTCTTCTAGCCACAACCAGATTTTCTGAATCCTGCAAAGATCTCTCATTGACTGAACCAAACACTTAATAAAGACTAGTTAGATTCGGTCCTGAAACCATTGAATGCGCCTGAGATGCAACAGTTGAGGTGGAAAGTCCCCCTCAGTAATGCTTCAGCAGTAGCTCAGATATTTCATCAGCAGTTAACACAACTCTCACTGCCTAATTTGATATGAATGAGAGTGCAGTATTGAAAATAGCTGAATTAAAAAGTACATTCCCCATGCCTACACAGGGAGCTTAATGAGCCACTTGTGTGAATTAGGAAGTGTAATAGAATATAAAAAAAACTCTCTGAAAGTGAATGAAAATGTGAGCTTGGTAGTAGAACCTTCTGGAGGTAATATAGTAGAACTCTTACTGATAAATTTTGAAATTCATATTACTGTCAAGCATGGTGGTAGATGTGGCTCATTGGTGAATCAGATTGGTGGGTAAGTGCACTTGGGGCCCAATTCACAAAGAGTTTGCAATCCGGAGCTATAACTCTTGAGGTGCTCCTAAAGTCCAAGAATAAGCTAGAACTACTCCTGACTTCCGGCTTTCTTCTACAATTCAGGAGTTAGCCACAAGTATAACAAAAGTGAGGCACAGCAAAATCATTGTACATTGGGCTCTCCATATCTCTCAGTAGACACGGACGTAGAATCCCTGTTTGATGCTAGTCCATCTGCCCCTAGAAACTCCCCTTTCCTTATTTGTCTCCCACTTGTAGCATAGCAACGTTCATACTTACATGGCAAGTACATTGCTTCATGTGCATACAGAATAATATTTGGGCAAAATCAAACAAATATCCAGTTGCCAGCTATAACCTTACAAGGACTTAGGCCCCGATTTAATAAAAGTGGCGCTGCACCCAGTGCAGCGCCACTATTCCTGCGCCCTTTAGCGCCCCCCCTAACGCCACCATGTGTGCACCGTATCCAAGATAGGCGTACCATGGCAATAGTTAGGGGAACTAGCGTCAACATTTTTTACGCTAGGTCAGAGCTTTGCAGGATTAGAGTAAAACATGTTGATACTAATCCTGCAAAGCCAATTGAGGCCCATTGTAATCAATGGTGTGCCTCCTTTTAATGCCTGCTCTGTGTACGCATTAAAAGTGCCGAAACAAATGACACAAAGAAATCTTTCAGATTTCTTTGTTCCATTTTTCCACCCCCTAACGGCGGAACACCCCCTTTGCATACATTATGCCTGGCACAGGCATAATGTAGCGTAAAGAGTTACAAAGTGGCGCAATGCGTGCAATCCGCCACTTTGTATTTGGCACAGCTATTTTAGCCCCATTGGGCCCCATTAGCATAAGAAAAAAACTTAATCTTATTTGGCGCAAGGAGGCACTAGGGGCCTGCTTTATTGTATCTTCCCAGTAGTACCTTAGACAGTACCAGATTTATACTTTGTTGCATCCAGTGTGACAATCTCCCAGCGTCACGTGCTTCCAATGGCACCCACCCCTCCCAATCTTGACACCCAGTGCAGTGGTACCACCCACAATACCCTGAAGCTAACCCTGACCCTAGGGACAGGCTCAAATAGTTAAAGGGCTTTGTAAGTATATAATTCCATATTTTGTGTTTTGGTTTATTGAAGGAAATCTAAAGGTGAACTATTTTTTAGATTAATGGGAAATAAGGGATGCTGTTTTGTGAATATATTGGCATGTTAAATCTGCTGATATTTATTGGGGGGAAGTAACCCCTATACACTGGAATATGCAGATTTTGGTGTTGTTAGCACAGGAATTGGCATGGTATTCCCCAGAAATTCGTAAGTGGGTGGTATTTTGCACACCTGATAAATACTGACTGGCAGATTCAGATTATATCAAGTGCGATAAATATCACATCAACTATTGGGCTATTCGTAATGAGGGCCAAACAGATCCAGCTTCTTCTGTTCCTTTAAAAAGATTTAATACATAACAACCATTGTTTTCAAAAGAAAAGTAAACGCAGCTATTTAGGGTAAACCCTCTACAGGGCGACATCATTCAAAACAATGTATACTATTTTCAATATTTAGTAGCACCATTTCTCAATTATGCCTACAGCGTGCATTATCTACATTTAACAATAAAGCAAAATGTTTTAGTTCTCACGGATCAAGAAAATTAATGGTGACAATAATACCTTTTGAATGGTCAATGAAAGTCTGGGAAGAACACAGTAAGTGCAAATATTTGAAATTTTCACTTAGTTTTTTTGTTCCGATTAAAGCATACCAACAACAGTATTTTAAATTGGCAAAACTAATTTTGCCAATTTTAAGTATGAAATATACTTTTTTTATTTATTAAAGATCTTTTAATGTTTACAACTGCCATGGTCCCATGTGATATGTGACACCGTCACTCCAGTCTTGCTATTTTGCCCTGAGAAGACTGCATTCATTTACACTTACATTTATAGGAATAAAGTTCAGCTTTCTTAAGTGCAATTTGCTAAAAATTGAGAATTTGCTGGTCGTGTCACACAAAATAATAAATAAACTTTTATACCTGACCATGTGTCACCTTAAAGTGCACAGACTGTACGTCATCAAGTGCTCACGTGATGCACAGCATCCATTACGCCACGCAAACTATCCAGTGCTTCCTTGATGTTCAGCACACAATACAAGTATTGTAACAAGGCACCTGCTGCTCCTTTGAACTACTAAACTCATTGCACATCTGAAGAAGGTCATCCAATGCTCTTCTGGGATGAATAAATAGCGATCCTCTCGGGCACATCGTCGCTGTCCCCGCTGTATCCAATGTGCATCAATCTGTGCTCTGCTGATGCACGAATCACCCTGTCTCTGCCGCTAGTCAGGGTTCTATATGAGTGATGTCCTGTGGTATTTGTGTCTGAAGTTTTGTTGAACGTTTTTAAAGATTGGCAGTTGTAGTTGTGTTGGTCTGAGTATGTTTGCATACCCTATGTTTAAATAGAAATTGATATTCATGGATGTAAATTGGCATATACATAACAATAAATGAAATGCACACATACGACTTTTGCTTGTATAACGTAAATGTTGCTCGGGCCTATCAATTATCAGTTACCAATCAACTGCAGCTAACAATTCATGATTTGCCATTTCACCAGTAATTTCAGGAAACAATTCTTGAACTAACTTTTCACCGTGGTTTACATTCCTTCAATCAACAGTTACAACAAACTGGAATTAACATTTAACAATGAATTGCAGTTAACAGTTCTTAAATGAACTTTAAATGAACGGTTACAGTTAAAAAGCTTCGCCTGTTCCAGTTAATATTTTATTAAAGTTGACAAATCTTAACAGGCCAGTTATCATTTGAAAGATAACAGTTAAGGGCTAATTAACTCCTGTTAACGGTTCTGGAATCAACAGTTAATAATATACTGCTGTTCAGAATGTTCCTTAGTCTACACATATTAAATAACCTTTCTTGCTGATTTGTGTTTTTCCAACAGAGTCAGATCTGCAGATATGTCACCTGAGAGCACCTACCTGCTGCACCAAAAAAATGGAAGAGTACTATCAAACAGCTGTTCGGAGGGAACTAGTTCAAAACATACGGTCATTGAACTTTGAGCTTAAGTTTTTGATTGTTGATCACATAACAGAATTTCAAGGTAAGAAAGAGCTTTATTAGCACTCTAAGTACTGTCTCAAGATGCTTTATGCATGCAGCTAAGCAGTGCTGTGAAACAATTTTTCCAAAAGGAAAATAGGAGAGATGATAATAATCTGATATACCTCAATAACCGCCTGGCTGGAAGACTGTAAGTTACATGTCTAGTGAATGTGACATGTAGCTGACTCTCCTCCAGCCCTGGTGGCCTCTCTGAATATTGGCAGTGTGGGCTGACCTATTTTAAGTTATAAGAGTTGCCTCATTTCCTGGATTTTGCATCTCTTTTCTGTTTTGTGTGACTTAGCTTCCTGGACTGCCTACCCTGCATCCATTTACAAAAAATTCTCTTTATTTAAAAATTGAAAAGCACATTTCACACATCACAAGTCTTTCTCGGCACAGAAACGAAATAACCGGAACCTGCTTATAGCTCCCCCCGCTGCACGTTCCCCGGGAGTCTCCATCCCAGTCCCCATTCTTTAGAGGTAATCATCTAGGGCATGCAGTCCGTCCCAGGCGGTCACGTTATCTGGATGTGCAAGAGGTGGGGTTCACAGTCCTCCTATGTACTCATTCCATTTCTCTCTCACCTTCACTCATTTCGCCGGACATCTCTGGATCATACAGTTGACCTTTTCTGCCAGCATGCACCAGTCCATATCTCTTTTCCAGTCTTTCAGCTCTGGGGCACCCGGGAAATCCCACAGTCTGACAATGTTTCTTTTTGAGACCACAATGCAGAGCATTGTCCAGAGTCTCTCTGACCGTCCCAGGTCCGTGGGTTCCATTTGTTCAATAGACATCTATTTATTGAAAGTGGTAGTTCCTCGCTCAGGAGATCGCTGAGGCATGCCATTACTGTCATCCAGTATTGTCTTATGTACTGGCATTCCCAGAGGATGTGTATGAAGGATCCCTCCCTCCTGCATCCCCTAAGACACAAGATATTCGGGGCTATCACCCCATCCTTAATCTGAGTGTGCATGGTAGATATACTCTGTGTAGTATTTTCAAGTGAATTAGGCAGAACCTGGAGCGAACTCCCAGCTCTCTCGGGGATGCCAGTGCCTCCTCCCATTCTTCGTCCTCGAGATCCCCCAGCTCCCGCACCCAATGCTGCCTAAGGTGATGGAGTGTGTCTGGTGAGTTATTGATTATGGTTTTGTAGGTGAGGGAGGTCGCTTTTTTATGCAAGAGTACCTCAAGGAGTCTGTGCTCCAAGGGAGAGGCCTCAGGGATTTACATGTCCCTCAGGATGACAGAGTGTAAAGCGTGTTGCACCTGAAGGTAGTGGAAATGCTCTGAAGGAACCAGGTCGTACACCTCTCGCAATTCATTCAAGGTGTTGATGGCATTACGCGGCCATAGGTCCCCAATCTTTGATATGCCAATAAGGTCCCACCTTGCGAACCCAGGGAGGTCGCCCAGAGTGCCTAGTGCTCGGGAGTCCCAGAGTGGGGTGGCCAAGTGTGGTGTGCCAATAGCTGATGGTCACAGACATGGGTCCTAGGTGACATGACGATTGTGTGGGGGAGTAAAGGGCCTTTAGGAATCCACCTGGCTGTAATAGCCTCCTATCCACCTGATAGGTAGGTTCATCTTGTGGCGAGTGCATCCAGTAGTTGACCATTGTCAACTGCGCAGCCCAGTGATATTTCTTTTTATCGTGGATGGCAATTCCTCATCATGCCATCTCCTGGTCAGCTGTAGTTCCATTTCTATCGCTTTATAATAGTGTGGAGGAACCGTATACAGGGCATTGTGTATGACATACAAGAAACGTGACAATGCCATCATCTTAAAGAGAGCAGCTCTTCCGAGCAGGAACAACGGTAATGCTCTCTAGTGTTGTATGTCCAGCTTAAGTCGTCCCAGGAGGGGAGCCAAGTTATGGGAGTAGTAGCTTCTGGGGTCTGCTGTTACAAAAATGACTAAGTATTTGAAACCCCTGATTTTCATGTTGATCGGGCAGTCCCAGGGGAAGCTTGTGGGTCGTCTTTGAGGATGTAAATGGCAGACTTTGCTCAGTTGAGTGCCTGTCCAGAGTATTTTCAAAATAGGGCTATTATGTGCATTATTCGGTCCATGGAGGTGGAAGGTTTTGTAATGTATAGCAGAATATCATCTGTGTACAATGATATTCTGTCCTTCCACTGCTCATTCCAAGTAATCCCCTTAACCAGGAGGTCTATCCGCACCCATTACGCCAGTGGCTTGAAGGCCAATGCGAACAGCAGGGGCGAGAGCAGGCACCCCTGTCGAGTGCCACAGTGAAGAGTAAATGTCCGTGACTGTGCGTCATTCACCACTACTTGCACCTGTGAGTAGGAATAGAGGAGCCGTATCCACACTCTGAAGCAGGGGCCAAATCTCATCTGTTCCAGCACTACGAAGAGATATGGCCTTTCAACTAAGTCAAAGGCCATGCGGGCATATAGGGGGAGAATCGCAGCATCGTCCTGCAGAGTTTCAGCCTGAGCAAACACCCTTTACACTTTCCTAAGGTTCAATACCATTTTATGCTGCAGCCCAAACCCTGACTGGTATGGGTGTATACGTATGGGTAAGACCGGTGCAAGACGGGAGGCCAGCAGCTTGGCCAGTATCTTGGTCTCTGCATTAAGGAGGGAAATTGGGCGATATAAGCTGCAGTTGTCTGCAGGTTTCCCTTACTTGTGGATGACGACTATGGAGGCAAAGCATTGATCTGGGGTAAGTTCCTACTTGGCCAGACTCTCCTCATACATACTTTTCAGATGGGGTGCTAGGGTAGAGGCTGTTGTCTTGTATAATTCAACCGGAATCCCACTGGGACCCATTGCCTTTCCTGACTCAAATTACGGACTTCCCATCCAGACACTCTATGTTATCTGCTGACAGGGTGGGAAGTAGAATATCCACAAATAAGTCATGTGAGTCATCCACAGTGGCTGAGGAACTCGGGCGTAGAACTCCTCATAGTGACTCCCAAAATCAATCGCTTCTCTGTCGTTAACTGAGGAGCCTGACTTAGTGGAGTGTGTGCCTACCCAATAGTGCGCTGTATCACATCTATTGAGCCAGGAGAGCTGCTTCCTAGCCTTATCCCAAGTTTCATTCAATCTTTGCTGAAACGGCCTGTGTTGGGCTCTAGCCCCCTCAGGTGCCACATTGCAGTACTCACGATGTTTGAGCTGTAAGGTGTGGGCCGCATCAACATCTAGCTGGTCAGGGGGGCCAGTTCTAGTGTCATAATCTCCCTTTCCAAGTTTTCCATCTGAGCCCATTTTTCTCTTTTTTTCCCACTACTTCAGAGACGCCCACTCCTCTGATCACTGTTTTGTATGCTTCCCACACAGTTTGCGCAGAGCCCACTGAGTTGAGGTTTTCATCAAAATATTGCTTGGTTGCCCCCATTGAGCTGCTTTAACTTTTGGCACCTGGAGGTACCATGGATTTATTACAATCTGTCTCTGATTTTTGGTTGGGTGGGGGCCATAAACCATCCACAGAGGGGAGTGGTCCGATATGGCACGTGTCAAGTGACGTATCTCTTGTGGCAGTTGATGAGCTGGCATAAGTGCATGATCGATGCGGGAGAGACTGCTGTGGGCTGGCAAGTAAAATGTATATTTATGTTCTTTAGGATGGCAGGTCCGCCACACGTTCATGAAGCCCTGCACTGCCATAAAGGCAGCTAGAGGTTGCTTTGTGGGGAGAGTCAGTCTAAGGGCATACCTGTTGGAGATACAATTTAGGGTAGCATTAAGGTCTCCTCCCATAATTAACTCTCCTGGGGGGAGGCTCAGTAGTAGCGCACCTAGCACTGGGAGTGTGCCTTCATGCAGCTGTGGAAGGATGTATATTGATAGTATGTTGAGTATGTTTCCTCCTAGGTCCCCGAGAGAGCCACATACTGGTCCTGGTTGTCAGACCAAATTTGCCTAGTATTGAGGGGAAGCGACTTCTTCACCAGTATGCCTGCCCCCCTAGAGGTGGCAGTATAACCTGCATGAACGGCCATTCTGTACCGTACCTATCTAGAGCCCGAAATGTATTACCCAGAAGGTGAGTTTCTTGTAGGAGCACCACATCTGGGGAGTGGCGATTGAGATACTGTAGGACCATCCCCTTTTTGATTTTGTCCCCGAGTCCGTTAAAGTTCCACGAGAGAACGTGCAGTGACTATTTTGTCATGTGGAAAGGGAATGGGAAAGTGTCGAACCCTGTGCTGAGTGTATTGCTCGGGGTCAGGAGCCACCCAGGCCTCAGGGTGTGCCATGTACCTGTGTTCCAAGTCTGCGTCCTCTGCTTTATTCATGAATGTCTTAAACAAAACTGCAGCACTAAATTTAGAACAAACACCAACAATGTTAAACCCCCTCCCTGTCTCCCTGCTGGTCGGGTATGGAACTACCTGCCACCCCAACAGTTCAGAGTGCCTTTAGCCCATACTTAACTATCAAATAAGAGGGGACGAGAAGCTGGCAAGTTTGCATCTCCGTCCCCACCCCCAAAGCTAAACAATGTTACCAATACACTGGCTTTTTCGGGCTGCGGTCCCCCACCTGCCGTGGTGAGACCTCCGTTGAGTCCTTTGGCAAGTCATGCCCCACTCTGGCAGTCTTGCTGCTATTGCGCTCCAGTTGGTGGCTGCAAGTCAGTCGGAGTCCTGGTCCCTGAATGCTACTTCTCCTGCTTGCCGGATCTCCTCACTCGGTGAGGTGGGACTCCCATGATAATCGGCAGCCTGTGGAGCCCGAGGTTCCAATTTATGGGCCCCCCTCAGCTGCTTTGTCAGTCTCCCTCAGTGCCTCTGCTTGCTGACTTTTTGCCAGCCCTCCAGCCAGACCCAGGTTTCCTCTGGAGAGGAGACGTAGGGTTTTTTTCCTTGAGCGATTACCCGGAGCTGTGCAAGTTAGAGCATTGAGTATTTGAGTTCCATTTTCCCTGAGAGCTTGTTTGAGCTCCAGGAAGCTGTGTCGTCGTTTCTGCACTAGAAGTGTAAAGTCCGGAAAGACTGCCACATGCACATTAGCTGTAGAGAAATTATCCTACTTTACCCCCAGCATGAAGTGCAAAACGATGTCAGCACGAGACCCACCCAAAAGACTATTCTACTTATTTAATTCCAAACAGTTATAGATTGCACCACGGTTCACAACGATAGTGGTAATGTGTACACATCAGTAGTTATAACACTGTTACATACCCTCGTGGGCTGGAGGTCGTATGGATAAAACCAATATCAAACATAATACACTTTTGGCAAGAAAGACTCAATGTGTAGGGAAACACAGCTGTGCAGTGTTGTTAATCACAGACAATCACTCCCATGCACTCACTCAGCACTGATACCAGGTGCTACAGATATCAGGCAGGTTTGTATAGCACCCTAATGCAGTGCACTGATATCCGGCAAGTCAACAGCTATAGTACTCGCAGACCCCGTGGCCCAAACCCTCCTCCAACCTTCAGCCAACCTCGACTACCCCAACTGCCAGGGACTGGAGTTGAAGGAAACTTTCACCCTCCTTGGACACTAAGCCAATCCCAGCCGGAGTCACACTTATTGAGGGTCCTATGGAAAATAATGGGAGGATAGATAAGAGATGGTTTCAGGAGGAGGTTTGGCCACCCCTCTGGAAGTGCAATTGAAGGTGGGCCCACCATGCCGCCAGGCACTTGGCTAATTCTGTGAGGTATCAGGGGGTCACCACATCTCTGGACCTGCTTCCGATCGCTCTCAGAAGTGTTTTGTAGCCCACTGTCTTACTCTCACCACCCATGCCTGTTCCGTCAATACAATCTGGTAACAAGGAGTTGTCAGAGCCAGGTGAGGAGATGGCAGATGGTCTGCCACACTGAGGGCTGCAAAAGGAGCAATTGATCAGTGACAGATTAAGCAGGTGAGCCTCTCAGAAGGAGAAGGCACCCTGTAGAACACACATTGGACAAAGTCACACCCAGGCAATCTGGACACTCCAGAACACAAATTCGCTACCTTGCGCCTCCTTGGAAGTGAGGCACAATGTCTAGTGTGTGATGACGTGAGTCGCATCAGACAGTTCCGGTCACACAAATGAAGGGTTACCAACTCTGTGCCTCCCTGGAAATGAGGCACAGTGCCTGGTGCGCGATGACTGGAGGTGCATCAGACAACTCCGATCACACAAACGAAGAGTTCCAATTCTATGCCTCCCTGGAAATGAGGCACAATGTCTGGTGCGCAATGTCTTGAATCACACCAGACAAGTCCGGTCACACACACAGGCGCAGTTCAGCAGTGCCACATGAGATAGAATGCATCACTGCTACAGAAACGTCCCACCTCTGAGGGTGGCAACCTGTGAATTGGGCACACCACGCAATGAGCATGCATTCAGTGTGTCGTACAAGAGAAACAAGGCACGACCCACGAAGCGGGCCATGCGGGGTCCTACAACTGGTGAATCCTATCACCACCAACAAGACTGTTATGCTTACCGAGGCCCCATGATGCAGGACCACACTCCTTGAATGTGTGCAGTTTTTTTTAGGGCTTCCACACCAGGTAATCCAGTCTCCATGCACAGTACTTGGTTCCATGCTCACATCGCCGCTACCAGGTGGGATCCAGTAGACAATGTGGGCACTTATGTGAACAGCGCTCTCTAGGTGTCATGGATAGAAGATGTAGGTCCCTCACTGAAGGTTGTTTTTGAAGTCCCTGAAACCTCCACCAGAGTACAGGGGGCAAGCCAAAAAGCCCTTGGAGAGTACACTTCAGGGTTGCCACACAGCAGCAACAAGTCAGCCTGGGACAGCCACTATTCAGGAAGGGTGCATGGTCCCAATTACTCCTCGTCCGCAACAGATTCATCTGGCAGTGTGCACTATGCACTCCAGTATCTCTGGTCCTGCGTCCCCACAAGCGTACCTCTCCTTTGCTGTAGTGTGGCACCAGTGGTTATAATATAGTGTGCCTTTGAAGTTGGGGTGGTTCAGAGGGTTCCTCTTTGCACCACAGATGTCTCCCCTACATGTTAGTCCTGTCTGCCAATCTTTAGTGGGGCATGATCTGGTCAGGAGAGGCCAAGTGTTGAAACCTCTCCCTCTAATCTATCCAACCAGGCCCTCAAATTACAGAGATCTGTTGTTCCAGTTGTGTGCCCAAGGTTTATAGCTGTTGATGGAAAATGCACAGATGTGCTCCCCCCCACCTCAGTGTGGATCAGAGTTAAATTTAATAGGCGCACAAAAGTGTTTTAGAGCATAGAAATGCCCACTTTCTAGAAGTGGAATTTCTAGGTTATTATTGACAAAACCACCTTTTCCACAGAAATGGGATTGCCATGGCAAATCCAATGGTGATAAACATTATGAGGCTGCTCTGCTGCAATCCACTATTGCAGCTAGGTGTAATTGTAAACTTCCCCTATGTTAACCGATGGGCAGAGCGGCTCTTATAGATGGTGAAAACATACATGGGTATTCTTCACTCCCTGGGCATTCGTGCCCTCGAGCACATACAAGCCTCCATTGGCAGGCTGGACACATGTCTAAGAACCCAATAGGTACCAGTGCACACACAGGCCTGCTGTGACAGTCTGGACTCATGTTTAAGAACACCATAGGTGCAAGTGCATGCACACAGGCCTGCTGTGACAGGCTGGACTCATGTTTAAGAATTCCATAGGTGCAAGTGCGAACACACAGATAAGCGCCATTTCTTAACATATATAAGAAAAGCTCTCACATTTTCACACTGCACTTACAGTGGGAAAGTGCCTAGGGCCGTAATGCCACTGGAGAGAGAATCAGCAAAACCTATGGGAAGAGCTGATCCCCCAGGTAAGGAAAACCCATGTGGGGGTTCTTCACTACCCGACATGGGACACCCATGTGTACCTGCCCAGCCTTACGTCTGCCACCTGCTCTATCCTTCAGGGGGTGCTCTAGATGTTGTGAAGGGGCCACTAAGGCTTGGCTACGGAGTTAGAAGTGGCAACCTGAGCACAAGTGCAACTGCACCTCCACAGACCTGCGTTGTCAGGCTGGAAACATGCTTGACAGGCTATTCTGGTGAGTGGCACACCCAGTGCAATCCCACTAGTAGCTAGGGCCATTCCTGCCCCAAGTATGTGAGGTATCTTTTTACAGGGCACTCCTGGGTACGGCACCTGAACCAATCATGTAAGCACCCCTTCCTGGCATGTGCAGGCCAGAGTCCTAAGGGAACTCAACGAGAGACAGCAAAAAATCAAGAGGAAAAAGCAAAATGTTTCAGGGAAATTCCCTAAGAAGAGTCACGTCCAACAAGTGTTATACAGTGAAGTGGCATGTCATTGAGTGGAGTGGCATGTGGTAGAGTGGAGTTGTGTCATAGACGGGAGTGGTGTCTCATAGAGTGGTGGAGCTTGTACAGTGGAGTGGAGTCGCATGTCTTGTCATAGAGTGTAGTTTAAACAGACCTAGGGCCACATGTACGAAGCATTTTGCACATCACAAACGGCGGATCGGGCCATTTGCAATCTGCAAAATGCAATTTTGGATGTACAGACCCATTTTTGCGTTTGGTAATCTATTTACTGAATCGCAAAAAAGGTTTGTGAGTCGCAATTAGGAAGGGGTGTTCAAACTGGTGCTAACCCATTCGCAAACGGGAAGGGGTCCCCATCCCTGTGAGGGTGGCCATTCCCAATGGGGTCGCAAATTGCGACCTACCTCATGAATATTCATGAGGTAGGTCATTTGCAACCCCCTTGAGAATTGCTAACAGTGTCATTGACACTGTTGTACATAAGGTTTTGCAACTCGCAATTTGCGAGTCGCAAAACCTAGATTTCATACATGTGACCCTTAGTGAGAAAAAACAGATGTAGATGAAATTTAGCAGAAATATAATTTAAGGGGTAGAAATGGTCCTTTTTGGTTGTAGATTTACGTTTTTTCATCAGTGGTAAAGTTATAAGGCACAAAAATGCGGTGATATAGTGGGCCATGGCATTTCATGACAACTTGATGTTATACCGCAGTCCATCATGATGAGAAAACAATATGTGATTGGTTTTTGAAAGCCATTATAAAAATAAAAGGTAGCCATATTTGTTTGGACCACACTTAATGTGCGTTATGAATTTTAAGTGGAAATAAAGTCTACTACTGTATTATAAGTGCATAGGAAGATTTGAAGCAGTTTGAGTAAGCATTTGGAGTTAATGAAAAGTAGTTTTATTATTTAATATATTTGAAAAAAGGTTTATGGAGTACCTCGATAGTGTCTATAAAGTACTAGGTACTAGAAGTAGTTTCATAAACAAATTAAAAATACACTGTAGTACACTATGGGGGTCATTCTGACCCTGGCGGCCGGTGACCGCCAGGGTCACCGACCACGGGAGCACCGCCAACAGGCTGGCGGTGCTCCCAAGGGCATTCTGACCGCGGCGGTTCAGCCGCGGTCAGAAAGGGTAAACCGGCGGTCTCCCGCCGGTTTACCGCTGCCCCATTGAATCCTCCATGGTGGCAGAGCGCGCTCCGCCGCCATGGGGATTCAGACACCCCCTACCGCCATCCTGTTCATGGCGGGAAACCCGCCATGAACAGGATGGCGGTAGGGGGTGCCGCGGGGCCCCTGGGGGCCCCTGCAGTGCCCATGCCAATGGCATGGGCACTGCAGGGGCCCCCGTAAGAGGGCCCCACAAAGTATTTCAGTGTCTGCTTTGCAGACACTGAAATACGCGACGGGTGCAACTGCACCCGTCGCACCCCTGCAACTACGCCAGCTCAATTCTGAGCCGGCGTCCTCGTTGCAGGGGCATTTCCGCTGGGCCGGCGGGCGCTCTTTTGGAGAGCGCCCGCCGGCCCAGCGGAAATGTTTGAATGGCCGCCGCGGTCTTTTGACCGCGGTGCGGTCATTTGTCGGCGGTACCTTGGCGGACGGCCTCCGCCGTCCGCCAAGGTCTGAATGACCCCCTATATTTCTGAAATGCAGTGTAGTACAGTGTACTTTTTTTTACAAAGGTAGATTTTATTTTAATTTTTGAAAGTACTGTGGTACTTTCTAGGTTCTACTGTGCCACTTCGTAAACTTTAAAAAAAATATTATATATAAAGTAATAAAGCTATTTTCCCTACTTTAACATACTTACCTAAAATGCCTTTTAATTTTGTAAGGGCTTTCTTTACCTAATCATATACTGCCTTGTGATTGACATGTATCACAGAAAAATTACTGCAGTATACCATAGCCCAATAAATCACTAAGATTTTATGCTTTATTGTTTTAAAACCACTTAACACAATTGCACCCACTAACAAAATGTATAGTTTACACACCACAATCTATATTCGTGCCATATTTCATCAAAATCCTTGCAGTCATTTTCCTGATGTGGCTGAGTGAAAAAACTCTGGAAAAATGCATTGGTGGAAAAATGTGTTTTGGTACATCCTTTTTTCTCTGCAGTCCTTTTAATGAATCACAGCAAACCTTTGCATCACACGTCAATGTAGAAAATGGAATTGGTTTACATATTACAGAGCAACAGTAGTCACTCTGTGTTTTAGTTAGAATTCCCAGGTATTGGAATTCCTCAGAATTTTCTCACTAATAACTTTCCCTCATTTAACAAATCTCCATGAAACTTTCCACATATATAGGTTTCTCTACATTGGTGGAGGATGGAAAGTTTTGCTGTGATTGGTCAATGGGGTGCAAAAATAATTGGGGGTCAAAACGCATTTTTCCACCAATACATTTTCCATAGACTATTTTATTGGATATAGCACAAAAACGGATTAACTGATTTCCATGAAATTCTGCAGAATTATTTATTATGGTTCACAGATGAGTAAATTAAGTATTGTTAAGTTCTCAGGCATTTAAATTTAGTGATATTTTCTGTTGTAGTTTCACAAAATTGCACTGTATTACACTGTATTTTGTGAAACTACTGTAATAGATAGCTATGGCAAGGCTTTATGTGATTGACTAATGACTGTCTTTACAAACATTAAAGGCAGCCATGTTTTTTTCTGTAGGGTGTGAGAAACTCGCGGAGTTTTTGCCGAGTTCTGTGAGTGAGTGGAAATCGACGCAATGCTTGCACGGATTTTTTTAGTGCTGGGAGCTTGTTGTGTGATGAAAAATCAGCACGTACTGCACCACTTGATGTGCCAGAGGGGCGCTGCTTGGGTAGGTTTTGCTGCCACTCGAGTAGATTTTCTACTCGAGCATCAGCTTTCGCAACATGAACGGTAGGGATCACCCCGATACCACCTCCGTTGGGAAAATCTCACCAGGTGCTCCCCTAGTGCCCGAAAATCACACTAGAGGGTGCTAATTCTCGCTCGCCAACTTACTGTTGATGAGTGGCGCATAAGAAAGAACTCCACCATGTGGAAGTCGGTGGGATTTTGCTGGAAGTCATCATTACCGGTGTAATGGGGAGTTGCCAAAACTCTACCAACTCCACCAGTGGAGCAGAATATATCGCTCTGACACTTTCCAGACAGCAGCTCATGTGACTGTCAAATTTTTTTGAACATTTTGTGACGATTCTCCAAGTGGTGCCAAAGATAGAGGCAAGCAAAAAACAGCTTTTTCTATAGAAACTAGGGGCCTGATTACAACTTTGGAGGAGGTGTTAATCCATCCCAAATGTGACGGATATACCACCAGACGTATTACGAGTTCCATAGGATATAATGGACTCGTAATACAGCTGGTGGTATATCCGTCACTTTACCGTCACTTTTGGGACGGATTAACACCTCCTCCAAAATTGTAATTAGGCCCTAGGTCCTAACCATATATATTTATATATATATATATATATATATATATATATATATATATACACATGCATATAAATACATACAACCTATATATATATATATATATATCTATATATATAGATATATATATATATAAATATATATATATATATATATATATATAACAATTACGTGTCCCACAGGCTCCCTGATCCCTAAATTGCAGCACATCGAACTCGAATCAATCTTAGAAAAACACTCAGTGATACAGGAGAAATCCACGCACACACTCCCGGCTGCTGGTGCGAAAGTAGTAAGAAGATTTTATTGAGGCAACCTATAGTCATTATTATACATATATGTATATATATATATATTTATAAATGGACATGATCATCAGGAAATAGAATTTTTTTTAAAACCTTAGATATCCACTAAAAAACCATAGGTCAGAAGGACGTTATATTAGGTTCAGATTTTACACGCACAAAACCATAGAAATCCAGCTGTTATAGTTATTTTAAGTAACTATAACTCGTGCCCTAAGGTAACTATAACTCACGCCCTTGCCATGCAAAGTTTTCTCAGCAATAATTTTACAGCACATTTTACAGTGATATTATCAATGATATAATAAAAGATGCCATGAGTGATGTAATATCTTGGGTAATTAGCAGTGCATGGTGAGGGTGCCCCTGCGGCCAACCCCCTGGAAGCATCCAGCCCCACGCATGGCCAAAGGTCGAGTTTATTGCAGGGCCTGGCCGCAGGCCAACTCTACGTAGGCAGCGCGTGGTGTGGGTTAGCCTTGGCCAAGAGCAAGAACTTAGGACAATTTGTACTTTATGGAAGCAAAGCGTCAGCTGGGGAACCTACTTTGTTTATATTTGTAATTGCTTTCCGTTGTGATTTCCTTCCTGTGAAATGAGCATTGATGCCAGAATGTATTCTAAGCTGCTTATCTATCCAAGGAGAGTCCAGAATTTTGGCAAAATTGTCTACTCAACAGGAGTTCTTTCTGCTACCCAATTAGTAAGTGCTACCTCAGCGGCATAAAGGACCACAAGTTAATGCCACCGGTGACCTTGGGTATTTGTAATTTGGGCAATGTGTTAATTCCTCAAGCGTCTACATACAGAAATCTGTGATGATATGAATCCTGGTGTGGAGAAGACGATGAGACTGCAAAGAGTTGAGTTGAATAGCCACCAAACAAGCGTTTTTTCTCTTAATCCTGCATAGTAAATGCTTCTTTGTTTGCTGGAGATTTACTCATATTCCTTTGCATCAAGAATACATCTCCAAAATCAGCTGGGAAACATGCTCTCAGGGCTTTTTAGTAAGCAGTCCATCATCCTGCCAAAAGGTGGGAAGATGTTGCATACCACTAACCTGTGTATGCAGGTTAAATGGGTGGGGCTTCTAGGTCAATTTTCACTAATGGTTGTGGTTAAAAGCAAGAATGTTGATGTCTTATTGTCCTTGGGACCGCAGGGGGTAATCTCAAGCCAGCATTGGTCCCACATGCTAAAAATGCTGCTCCTTGCATGCTGGAACAATCCTTTCATCTGTTTTCCTGCCTGCTTGACAGCGGGCAGGAAGACAGATGAAAAGTCCGCTCCCAGTGAGCAGTAGTAGTTCTCCTGCTCCCACCCGCTGGGAGCAGATTTACAGTTTGCTCTTGCTTGGTTGGAGCTGTCATAACTCCTATCAAGCAAATTGCTATCTCCTGGGGGTGGGGATCTTGGGCGATAGGGAGCAGGCCCTGGGTTTAATCTATCAGTTTTGTTGGAGAGGTGGTGGTCCCCAGGGCCATTAGTGGCTCCAGGAGGGGGCCACCTGCCACCCCTCCTTTCACTTTGTATGGTCTAGCCCCAGGGAGGTGGTGCTATTAGTCCCCGGGGCTATTACCAGGGACAGTGGAGGGGTATGCTTGACTCCCACTGCAATTTTTATGAAAAGTGCTCGGAAGGTGGTGGTCCCCGGGGCTCCAAGGAACCTGTGGAGGGGGGTCCATGCAGCCCCCCTCCAATATACCAGATAAAGTCCCGGGGAAGTGGTGGTCCCCGGCACAAAGGAGCCTGAAAAGGGGTTGCATGCACCCCCATCCATTTTTCTTTAAGCCCCATGCCCTGGGACCTAGCCAGCCCGGGCGCTGATAACAAAACATGCACAGGAACCCTCGCTTGTTCTTTTTTTCCTTTTTTTTACCACAGTTCTGTCTGGTTTCCTCTGAAAAATAAAAAAATGCTTTTTTGTCCTGGTGGAGTTGCAGGGAGACCCCAGCACCATGGCTCGGGGGGCTGTATTCCTACTTTGTCCCCTTTTATTATTTTTACGTTTATTTTGGCACTCTGCTGAGTCCGAGTCTCAAAATGGCTGCCAACACTTCCTGGTTGAAGTGTTGGCAGCCAATCAGATTTCAGCACATGGACTGTTGAATACACAGGAAATACATGTACCTAGATATACAAATTTGTTTTTCAGTTGATATCTATAAAACTACTGAACAGAGTTGCACCAAATCACAAAAAGTGCTCTTTCAAAATCACTATGGGAAATTGCATGGGGAAAGCGCATTTTAGCCCCCCCACCCTTTTTCTCAGCCCCCACTTGACGGATCACAGCAAAACTTTCAAGATAGCACTTGAAGTGAATGCCAAACTAGTTTTGAAAATGTTGTCAAGAATTGGTAAACGTCGCCAAAGTTATTGGCAAAACAAAAAATACTTTTCCTATGGAAACTAGGTCCTAACTATAACTAACTACTGGCAACCGACAGTAGGTAATATATATCTACTTCGATATCAATATATTTATCTATATATCAATATCTATATAGTTCCTGAAAAAAAACAAAGGATACAGGGACGTTATAAAATAGAATTTAAAAAACCTTACAAATTCACTGAAAAAAACAAAGGTTACAGGAACATTATAGTTGGGTTCAGATTTTACTCACACAAAACCATAGAAATTCAGCATTTATAGTTATACTTGTCTCAAGAAACTATAACTCATGCCTTAAGGTAACTATAACTTGCACTGGTTATCCGCCCATCCCTCCTGCACCCATGACTTATTGCTGTAGATGGTTTCCAAATGGAAGATACATTTGAACACACCTAACAGGTCAAACTAATAGCAGTAGTTGGCATGACCACTATGAGCAGTGGACAAAAAGTGAGGTAACACTGTAGCCAATGGGTGCACATACAGAACTATCTTTGGAGCCCGAGCACTGATCTCCTGTCCTCGTTTAGGTCAGCAAATCAGGCCCAATTTATGCCTGACACTACCTGAAACCTAAGTGAGGAAAAATAAATCTCCATGGCCACAAGGCTGGAAATGCATCTGATTATAAACTCAGCATGTTACGTGACAATTTTATATCCTAATTGTGTTTAGGGGATTTGGCCATAATGCGTTATTCTAACCTCTGATGCGTTGCATGGCACTTGGCATGGGTCCCGGCTGTAAGCTTCTGAGCAAAACTTTGGGCACCAGCACTTTTTTTTTACAAATCATATACTGTTTGAAAGGATATATGACTCAATTATGGTTAGAGAAGCACAAAGTCTGTGGTATCGGCATTATTTTTGTTTTTAAGCATCAATGATCGGTTACTGCAGTACACACTTACTTCCCTAATGATTACCTTGTAGAAAATAAAACAGTTGTGGCCACATTTGTACTCCGCTGTGCTGATTGGCAGAAAACATATGAGATCGGTTATGATTACCACTCCCAGTCCATTTTTACTGATTTTTCAAGATGAATGCATGCACAAAGATATCTATTTACATGTCTGTATTTTTGTTTTAAAAAAACAGAAACTTCATGAGTTTCCAATGCATCAGTCATGACGTCTAGGCCATTCGCTGGAAGGAAAGTTAAACATAGCTGCACTGCATATGCCAAATTTTATAAATAAAACCAAGTTATGTCAACCTACCCCTACATAAGCGTTACACCAATTTGAGATTCCAAAGGCTCACACAATGTATGTAAGAACCAAAATAAGACAACATAGATGGCTGAAAAAAGACACAAATGATTGGAAGACATATAAAAGAATACTATTGGTGAGCTAAAACCTGTTAATTTATTGACATGTAATAGTCTGTAAGAGATTTGAAAATCGCTGACCTGCTTTTATTTATAATCTGCAATGAGAAAGAACCAATTACCAATAAAAAATTATTTGGATAAAAATAAGGTCGATGCTTCCTAATTATTCTCAAATAACTGCACATGTGAATGTTTATCCCACAATGCTAATGTTGTCATATGGGTGATTTGAAGTTTCATATAGCTAAAACACATCAGGCATCTAATTATGAGTGTAATTTTAGCGGCTATATAAATGCCGAAATATACTAGTTCCAACTTGTTTTCTCCCATTCACAAAATAAGTTAGGGATTAAAACTGATAAAATCATCAAGAAATAAAAATGGACAAATACAGGTAGAAATAACTGTAAGACATAGTTATTGTATGCAGAACACATCCTACATGGAACAGCAAAATAATAAAATTCCTAACTGCTTTTTTTGCAAGTTGACTGCCATTATTACAGGGATTATGTTGTAAGTAATCCCCTGACACCGTCGTGATATTTAACTTGTTAAGTTTATTCCAAGAACAAGACCTAGCGTCAATCCTCTCCAAGGAGAGCCCAGCAACTGTCTCTCCTTGGAATTTCTCTCCGCTCACATTCTAGGTGGAACTTTCAAGGAAACATTCCATTCACTAAAATTAAAACATAACACATCTTTTTCCCTTCATCATGTAAATCAAAAACAAAAGTTTTCGACAGCAACATTACAAAACCAATAAGGAAAACATAGTAAATGCAAAATACACAATACTTTATATGACAAAAAGAACAAAATAAAATAGAATAACTATGAATGTGAGAGAAATGAATAAATACAATGAAAACTACAACAGTAAAAACCCAAACAGAATTTAAGATCTAACATAATCATTTAATTAGGCTGTTGGTCAATGTATTCTTGTGCTTATGATAGACCTGGAAACATCTACTCCCATCACCTCTTCAGGCATGTCCAGAGATGCATGAGTGTCCTCGTTATGTCTCTCATTTACACGCAAACTTGTGGTAGAGGGCACCACCTCCTTGTCTCCCTCATTCGCAACTAACATTGGACCTGAACATCCTTCATCCTCTTTCCCTTCACATTCACCACCCCTCTGATACAAAGCCACATTGCTGACATTCCACCTCTCACCTCCTTCCACCACTACATAATACTTACTAACTTTCAATACACAAACTGGACCTCTGAATTTAGAAATACTCCTCTAATTCTTCCAGATTTTATTTTGACCCAGTCACCCACTCTTATTCTAGTAACTTTTGATGTTCTCGCTAATCTTTCTCCACCAGACACAACCCATTCTTTAAGTCAAAGAAGGAACTAATTTGGAACCTGCAGATCGCCCCCTCATCAGCTGAACTGGATAGATGTTAGAAGTGCTATGAATGGTAGTACGATACGCCCATATTATGTCAGAGATCATTTTTTTTACATTACAATGATTGCTTAAAGGTAATTGAATAGTTCCCTTGACCAGCTTGTTGGCCCTCTCCACAATACCATTTCCTTGTGGGTTGTACAACGAAGTACGAGAATGTCTCACTCCACACCGCCTCAAGAACGAAAGCATCTCATTGGAGGCCAACTGAGTGCCATTGTCTGTAGTTAGTACCAAAGGTATACCCTCTTCCTCCAAAATTTCCTCCAGCACCTTTATTGCTGTATTTGTGGTGATATCTCGCATGAATTTCACTATGAGCCACCTTGAATGCACATCAACAACTACCGCAGCAAACCTCAACTCAAGTGATAATTCAGAAATAGGTCCAATAAAATCAAGACAAATATTATGCCACGGTTTTCCCGGATCCTCGATATGACCATAGCTCCTCTTGTCACCTATTTTTTATCTCTTCTCACTCACCTTACATAAGCTTAATCTCTCCACCCAGTCTTTAACTTGTCCATCCAAACCTGGCCACCAAAACACTTCTTTTAATCTTCAACTAGTTAGCCCTTGAACTAAATGGCCCTCATGTGCCAGGTTGAACAATCTGAACCTGTATCCCACAGGTGAAACATACTGATCACCTATCATTATTACATTCTCCCCACAAACCAATACATTTAAGTAAGGTTTCAATGACACAGGTAAAGTACTTTCGCTACTAGCTCCTTTACAGATCAACTTAATAACTTCTTTAAGACAATTGTCAGAATTAATCTCTTCCTCCCACTCCTCTTTTGTAAAAGTACCTAAACCACTTTCAACAACATCAATGACTGAAGCTACTGCACCTTTTTTACTGATTGTGCATCAACAGTTTCCCAATCAAGAGATAGTCTAGACAAATAGTGGGGTTGCACATTCTTCCAACCTTGGACAAATTCTACTTTGTAAAGATACCCCTGTAATCTTGCCGCTAACCTAACCAATCTCGCCGAACCTTTGCCTGCCCCTCCTGATGACAAAATCTAGGACAAAGGTTTGTGATCAGTACGCAAAACAAATTGCAATCCCAACAAATATACTCTGAAATATTCAGCACCCCCAAACTGCAGCTAAGGCTTCACGCTCTATTACCGAATAATTACGCTCAGCTTGCGTCAGAGTTCGAAAAGCAAACGCCACCGTTCTCTTTTGGCTTTCATGCATTTGAGACAAAATAGCTCTCAAGCCAGTTGCACTAGCATCAGCTGTCAATATCGATTGTAATTTAATGTCAAAAGCAGTGAGAATGTCTGCATCACAGATCTCATTCTTGATATTGACAAAGCATTCTAGTTGTTCATTCCCCCATGTGAATTTACTTCCTCTCCGCAATAAATTCCTCAAATTCTGTTTTGTCAGCGAACCTGCTTACAAATTTAGAATAATCTATTAAACCAAGGAATTATCTTACTTGATCCTTATCACTAGGTGAAGGCACCAATCTAATTGCCTCCAACAAACTCTTATTTGGTTTAATATTTCCTTTAGATATGGTATAACCCAAGTAATCAATTTCCTCTGTAAACAATTAGCTTTTTTCTTGATTTAAACACAAACCAGCTTCTCCTAGAATTTTCAACACTTCCTTCAGGATGACATTGTGTTCATGTACTGTTTCACCCATAACCAAAATGTCATCCTGAAAGAATATCACATTTTTCATGTCTCCAAAAATATTTGTCATCATACGCTGAAACACACTCGCAGCGAATGCAAGTCCAAACGGCATGCAAGTGAACTGGAAAGTGCCCTCAGAGGTCACAAAAGCCGTCAAATGCTTAAAATCCACATGTTATTTAATCTGATGGTAGGCAAGTCAAGTTTTGAGAAATACCTCCCATTTTTCACAGCAGTTAGCAATTCATTGATGTTAGGAAGAGTATAAGTGTCAACTACAATGTTCTGGTTTAATAATCTCAAAATCAACACAAAACCTCACACGACCGTCAGATTCCCCAGTGATCACCACCGGAGAGATCCATGCAGACACCTCAATGGTTCAATGATACCCTCAGTCAACATATCATCAATTACTCTTTTAACCTCATCTCTCACTACAAAGGGTACTTTACGCAATTTATGCTGTCTTGGCAAGGCATCCTCCCTAAGCACAATTTTGTGTATGTACCCTTTCAAGCATCCCAATGTTTCCTTGAACACATTCTGGGCACCACTTAGTATATCTTGTAGTTGCACATCTTCAACTACTAATATTTGATTGGACGCTCTGGGATTCTGATGCAACCACCCCAAGATAGGAAGCCCATCAGATGCCACATAAACTTTCCCTTCAATGCACCTCCCCTCAAATTATATCCATCTTAGCATATACCCCAGTAAATGGATCTTTTCTCCTTGATATCCACATGGAGCAATATCTTTCAGGAAGAAAGTTACATCCTTCCAATGATTTTTGAATAAGGTTTCAGGGATTATGGTGTTAACGCGTCCTTTTATGTCAATTTATACACATTAGGACTCATTTTAGGCCAATGAATCTTTTGACCCAGTGGCGAGACACCGTAGGACGAGATAACTGATTAATATGTCAAGCAATATATCAATGATGTCACCAATATTTATCACCACAATACACTTTACTTTGGATAAAGACATAGATCAAACTGTCGACACAACCATGACCTTTCAGCCATGAATAACCACACCTTTTGATAGAAGTTTATGAATTTCATTCCCTATTGATTACAATCTACTAGCAGAAGTGTTAATCTCAAAACCAAGAAGCATAAAAGCATAGTCACAACATGGCAACTGTGATAAGATTTCATTAATGCAAGAATTACAAACATAAGAACATAACACGGTGTAAACATAGGTCAGAATACAAAGAATATTACTTAAGTCTCAGTTCAGCATAGCGCAACGTCAGTCTTTGTCTATTTGTGTCAGACAGGGTGATCACCTAGACTAACCACTAATTAGCATCAGCATGTTGGACTTCATGCAAAATAATTTAGAACACCAATTTAGAAAACATCTAACTATGGCCTCTATTAAAAAATACAGCAGTTGGTACCTAGAAAGGAAAAGCAAACAGACAAATTACAATAGCATTGTCATAATTACACTCCAAGGATTAAGTCAGCACACAGGATCAGTCTTCATCTTCAGGACATCAGTCGAATTGCCATCAGTCTAACTTCGTCTAGTGGACAAGGGGGCACTTCCCTCATAAGGAGGAGAAGCATAAAAGAGCAGTCTATGGGTGAGGATAGTTTATTAAATCTCAAAGTCACCAAGCAGAGTAACAAAGTTTCTGGATAAAATCGACAGCATTCTTTACCTAGTTCCATTCTTGTCCGTTTGTGACATGAGTTTTTATCCCTTTTCGTAATACCTTCCCCCAAAATTCTATTGGATATTCACTATACCCCACTATCTTTAATCTATCAAACTATACATTAGGTAATCACAATTGTCACCCCACGATAATTTATAACACTTTGATTGGTCTTCATAATTGACGTCTTCGTAGGTGGCACATCCGGGGTTGCTTCACCTTCTTGGCACGTTTTTCGGGTCATGAGTTTCTCTTGTCCATGGTCAAATGTCCTTGTACATTCTTTCATATACTTTTGTTTCAAAATCTGTAGAAAACTTATACTAAGGCAGCTAGCATGCGGATGGGAACAGGATGGAAATAGATACATAAAACGAAGGAAAAGAACAATTGCAGGGTCATGGCCCTTTGCGAGTCAGCACACTGAAAAACAGAAAATATGCTTTAATATGAAAGCTACACAGCTAAATCTTCAACTTACGCTAACTTTAAGGCCTAGGAGATTTTTCTTATACAATGCAATAACACAAATGTTAATATAAACCATAGCATGAACAGTTTTATTTATCATTGTTAGCTTCATGTATATAATTGTGACCACACACGTTATAGTCGAATTTTCAGATGCATATTTAAGCATTACTCTAATTATTATCGTTTTCTATGCAGCATTATAGATTATTGATATAAGCATTTCATGTTTAGCATATGTAATATTTAAACTACACTCTCTCAATGGTAAACAATGAACCAGAATCAACTATAAGCTTGACATCACAATCATCTATCTTGAAGACAGCTTAGGCCCTAGAAGTCTTGCCCTTTGTTCCAGTTGCTACCACTAATTCTTCTTGGTTAACAACCAAAATTCTATTATCACTGGATAAGTCAATGGCTTCCTCTACAACATTTATACCAGATCTAACATCTTTGTTAATTTTACTGTTCTCCCCACACATTCGCGTATAGTGACCCCTGCGACCATACTTCCTACACTCTTTATTTGTTGCAAAACACTTCTTAGAATCAGCCAAATGATACGTGCTCCCAATGAGTACATTCCCTTCCTTTAGTCTTAGAGATAAATGGTTTCCTGGAAACCACATTAATTTCTGGTTCAATTATAGAACTGTCATTAACCATTGTCATCACATTACTTGACTTATCCCTCCTTTCTAATTCCTTTATGCATCGCTGTGATTCCTCAATAATTTTCACCATTTCGATGGCCTCTCTCAACATAGGATCTTTGGCAGCCCATAACCTCTCTTGAATTCTTCTCTCTCGACACTGCACAGTAAGTTGATCACGTATCAACTCTTCTGTTATAGACCCAAACTGACATTTGACAGATAACGCCATTGCAAACTCCTCAGGGGATAACAGCCACTCCGCTCTGTCATTCCCTCAGCAAATCCTCTAGTGGCTCTCTGAGATTCACCGTCACACACCTGCACCAGTCGAAATCTCCACACAAGCAGGCGAATTTGCCACCACCAAACGACTCCGCGCGAAGCTCGAGAATCTGACCGCAGACACCTCATCAGGATGAGCCAGGTCATGTTTTAAAGTCAAATTGTCGCCACAATGTTGGAAGTAGTCCCCTGACACCGTTGTGGTATTCAACTTGTTAAGTTTATTCCAAGAACGCGACCTAACCACTCCAAGGAGAGCTCAGCAACTGTCTTTCCCTGGAATTTCTCTCCGCTCACATTCTAGGTGGAACTTTTAAGGAAACAGTCCATTCACTTATAATTAAAACATAACAGATTCATTGGGTGACAGCTGAAGAGGCAGGGCGCAAGGTCCCAGAAACCCTGCGGTGCTGCCCCTCCGAGCTCCAGAGGGCCCCTCAGTACAGCACCCTAGCCTGAGAGGTCCTGAGTGAGTACGGGGGAGGGTCTCCATGTTCTATGCAGAGGGGCCCCCTCAAGTTTCGTTATGCCACTGTGAAGAGGTGGTCCAACTGGATTATCAGGGTGGCAAATGGCGAACCTGAAGGAGATCTAAGGCAGGCATCCTTTCATCGAGTCAAGCTGTGAATCGTCATATTAGGATTTGGACTTTTCTATCCGGCTGAGATAGGTTCCATGACAGCCTAAAGGTAGACAGGCCACATACATGTCAACAGGGCCGATTAAGGTGGGAGACTCCCTACTTTTTTAGACTTTATTTTAGCTGTCACCCTCCTCAAATTGTCTTTTCTTCAATAGAAGTAAATGGGAAAAATACATTTCAGTGATTTTTCCAAAATCTCCAGCTTTCATGCTCTAAACAGTTGCCATGAATGAGGACGGTAGGATCGATATATCTTTTAATTATATAACACAGATAACACAGGATATCACCCATTTAAAATGATGTTCGTGTGGCTGATCATTATAGCAACAGATATAAACAATGATCAGGATGAAAATGAAAACATGAGTTCAGAACAACGGGGTATGGTGTTTAGTTCATAATCAAATAGCACCAGACACTCCCTTCAACTTTATTGTACACGTGCATGTTCATTTTCATTCCTACTTTCTCAATTTATCACTCTTTTTTCTTATTTCTTTTCCTCCTTCCTCTTTTAGTGTTTCTCTCTCACTTGCTGTGGTTCAAAGTCTGATGAGGAAAAATAAGTGCCGGTCCTCAAAGGTGAATACTGTTGGTCCTGCCTACAAACACTGGCTCAAATTAAGCACTGGTGGTTTCCGATAACACAAGCCTTCTTAAAGATAGCAGGATAATATCCCAGGAAATGCTTCTTTCAGTATAAATGTTATGGAGATTTAAAAAAAATAAGAGAGATTGCTTTTCACCTTGCAGTAGGAAAAAATAATTTCCTAGGTTTATGTAAACTCCCAACCACAGAGCTGAGACACTAGTAAATACTGTAAGTATGCCTTTCTTTAGGCTTACCAGTTTTATCTTCACTGGTGTCGTTTAAAGTCTCAATACAGTCACATTATAAATGTAATTGTATTGTAAATTTGAATAGCAGTTCCCTGCCCCTGTAGGTTGTCACTTTAAGTGTGACTTTGGCAACCAAAAATACACATCCCTTCAAATGATTCAGCTATATGAGGTGAAATCAGGCCTGTGTCGGGGCTCGCCTGTGAGTCTGGTGAGAACCAGGATGAAATACGTCTGTGATTACTGAAGCTCTTTGAGAAATGTCTGTCCTACAGGATCCTTGCATCGTCTTATCATCATTACTTACAAGTGCCTATTCTTCTGGTGTTAATAGTGAGGGAGAGGACTTGCATTGCTGATGCTGGAAAAGTCAATCAGGTGTGCACCATATTTTTTCAGTTATGGTTTCAATTGTTATGAACGCAGGGCCCCCCAAAGCAAAAATAACAGATTTACCATTACTGCTCACAGGTACACACCTGTGATTATGATATTCACACAGCACCAGCTCTTCACAGGGCAAGTGGGGCTGAGGATATGAGTCAAACAGATCTGTTATTGAAATTTTCATTTCATATGGAGATGCGGGAGGGAGCCCAGAGCCAGCCCACACACTAAATATGTTTCTTAATAAAAAAGTGAGCTTTTTATCCCTGTTTCTCAAAATGTCTGCCCTCTTGGGCATTTCAGTCACTTGAACAAGGATTACCAGGACCAGGCATGATTATTCTCATTATGTGTGTCCTTTGCCTCAGCTACAGACAACCGTTCAAGTAATGCACTTTAAAGCACGTGACGGTGTGAACCATTGGGGATTCAGCCTCCAGGTACTCTTCTGTGCCAGGTCCTAGGGGGCTGTCACTATACTCCTGCGAGTTGTATGGATGAAGATCAACCAGGATGTCATTTTTTAACCCTTCAGTGATGTGTTGGTACTATTGTACATTAAGAAAAGAAACGGAAGAATAATGTTTTTTGAATATGTGATATTGCTTTACTAACTGTGCTTGATTTGTGATGGTGGCTGCAGATGGTTTGCATGTGCACTCATTTTTGGGGACCACTGCTAATTTTTCATCATCAGACTTTAATGCAGAACAAGCGAGATAAAGGCAGAAACGGGAGAAGGAAGTAGGAAGAAAAAGATAAAAAAAATCTGTGACAAAGAGTTGAAGGAAGGATGATAAAGACTCCTTAAAGAACGAGATTAAGACACAGGAAGTGTTAGGAGGGGAGAGAATAAGGCATGAGGGCAACATAGGGCTTCTAAGAAAATCTGTGGACCATTGTACTTATTTTTCCTATTAAGCTAATGCAAGCAAGAAACATTAGCTTGTCAGTTGGGTAGTAGAATCTGGGTGCAGCTTGAACCTTTCCCCACCCAGCCTTGTTGCCAGTGCACCTGCAGCACTAATTATAGCAATGGCCCTGTGAGATCAAGGACAGATTTAAGATAAGCTGGAGAATTTGTCTAGTGTTCTACTTTTTTTCAGGAAATCATACTAGTACATCATTTGCTTACATCCTATCATGTATCTGAAGCTTGTTTGTTGCACTGGCTTCCTGATCTGCAGACAATTCAGTTCAAGGTGCGCTCCCTGCTGCATAGGACTTTTTAGGGTTGGGACTCAGCAGTTTTCTTATAAGATTGCAGTGTCATGTTCACTCTGACTCCCTTCAATTGAGTGTTCTCTCTTTTTTCTGTTCTGGATTTAAACTCACACGCCTTTGAGGTAGGATATTTTAGGTGCTGACTCAGCAGCTTTGGATCCCCTCGGTAACCGTCCTTTGTGATTGTAACTTTTGTAAGGCTCTCAAGTCTCATCTATTCTGTTAGCAAAGGTTTCTACATTTACCATCTATTTTATTTGGCTATTTCAGTCTTCCCTCTCTTCCTTTTGTTCTAGTACTGGCATGCCTCAGGGCGAACGCTCACTCACTGTCACATAGATGGTATTTGAGCATGATGGTGTTTTAAGCCAATCCTTCCTGTAGGAAAGTATCATCTTTCTGGCATAGTTATCCCCACTTTTTGCCTGATGTCAGTATGTTTGGACTGTAGTTCACTGGGATCCTGCTAACCAGGACCTGAGTGGCTGTGCTCTCTCCCCTATATTTATTTGCTGGTAACTTCTTACACCCACAATTGGCATCATGGTGCACCCATGTAAGTCTCTAGTATATGGTGGCTAGGTACCCAGGGCATTGGGGATCCCCCATGGGCTGCAGCATGTATTATGCTACCCACAGGAGCCTAAGCAAACTGAATGCAGGCCTGCCATTGGGCCTGTGTGAAATGGTGAATACACCCTTTCACTACCGATCCTGACCACTGCACTTAGACATTATAAGTCACCCCTCTGGCTGGCCCTTCAGCCCAGGGGCAGGGTGCATGTCTCTAAGTGTGAGGGTACCCCTGCATGAGCAGGGTACCCCTATAGCGCCCAGGCCAATTCCTGGACTCTTTAAGTGTGGGGTAGCCATCTTAAGGTATATAGTGAACACTGGTCAACATGAGTGGTCCAACTACATAATGGTTTCTCTGAACCTAGGCATGTTTGATATCAAACATATTGGAATCACACAACTACACCGATTTCAGTGTTAGTTGCATGATACAATGCACTCTAGGGGTTCCTTAGAGGATTCCCCAGTTCCGCCTATGCAGCCTTACGGTGTCTAGCTGCCAGCCCATGCTGCTGCTGACTCCAGGCACTGTTCTGCCCTCCTGTTGGTGAGCCAGACTCAGGCCAGAGAAGCAGAACAAATGATTTCCTGTGTATTAGGTGTCTAAGGGCTCGGTGAGATGGCCTCTGAGCCCACCAGACTGCTTTGAAGGGCACATTTTGTGCCCTCCTTGCACAATCCGGTTTGCACCAGTTCAGGAACCTCCAGTTTCCCAATCTGGCACGAAATTACACAAAGGACAGGAGAGGGACCACCCCCTGTTCAGCTCCTCCTCTCTTGTTTCCCTAAATTTAAAGATAACTTATACAATGGGAAACCAGGGATCATCGCTGCAAGGAGGCCTGGGAAGCTAATAAGGTTTTAATATGACCAAGAAGGGGATCTGTGCAAGAGAGTTTTTTGCTGAATGTGCATTGATGGTTTGCTATATTAGTGAGTTAAGTTTTTTGGTGATACATAGAAATTCAAGACATAGCATGGAAAAATGACATTTTTATAAAAGTCCTCCTAGTTGCAGTATGAAATACGGTCATACAAGTAATATTGTGGACGTTTATTTTGAGTAGACACAACAGATTTAATGATGCCAAAAACACCATTTATCATGAGGTTACCAGAACACGAAGAAATGCAAAAACTCTAAGGGATCAAACTTGTTTTCTGAGTGTCTTTTACATCTCGACAACAACATTAAAAATTCCAAGTAAAATGGGACACCAGTGTGAAAAACCCAAGTGTAAGTGGGCCTCCCCCAAGTCCTTTTTGAATGAGGCAAAGCAAAGGATCGATGGGTTGATTGGTGTCAGACCCGACGTGAAGATACACAAGTGCAGTACCAGTCGAGTGTTGAAGAAAGAAAGATAATTGTAAGAAGAGATTGAAAAACAGCATTTGGAAATACTGTGTTAGTTAGATTGTTCTGACCTGCAGAGTGTGGCAATGGGGGAACCGCTCCCCACCCCAGTGACTGATAGCATTTCCCTGACAGTTGCAGGGTGAGTATAGAAATGTCAGCAAGATGAGAATAAAGTGTTTTTAAATTATTACAATTAACTATTTTTAATTATGTTGGATCACACTGGGTTCTTGTGCACTGTTTTGAGACACCGTGTGCAGTGTTTTCCACAAATGTAAGCTCCACAGGGGTGTTGAATGGACACAATCGGTTGTGTTTAGAGATACATATATACTCCTAGTTTAATGTCCCTATGTGATTTATTGTTTCAGGAGATGCTTAGAGGACTAGGGTAAGAATTAATCTTGCCTCCTCTGTGCATGCTGATTAATTACACATGCAAAGACAGTAGGGAGAACAATATAGTGCCCTGAAGTATTTCTTGGCAAGTACCTTGCCACTGGCCGAAACATGTTGGTGGATCTTACAAGGTGCATAGATCCATTATAGATCCATAGATCACCGTGATGACCCCTCTAGCAGGAAGGGTGTTTGTATTCATTTTAACCCTACCCAACATCATCCCCAATAAAGAGAACATTTTGGATAGATGCTGAGGTAGTTTTAATGAGCTTACTACCAACCTGGCACCAAACTGACCAGACGACAATTTATTATGATCTCCCTCCCTACGGGGAAGAAGCTCTCCCAGAGGACTACAGTTCAGACCACCGGGTTAGAACCATCTGAACCCAGTGGGTTGGGCTAGCCGACGATGAAGCTTTCCACTATAGTGAGGCTTTTCCATCCATAAAGGGGAAAACCCTCAGGGTAAGGAGGTGTATAAACCAGGTGTGATACAGACATGAGAAGTATGTAAGAATGGACAAATAAGTTTCCCGCCCCATTTTTTTGTGAGAGAGTCCCTTCTCCCTTCTTCATCTGTGTACCTGGTGTAGGTACTCCTGTCTTATGGGTATCCTGGGTTAGGGGTACTCTCCATTCATCCTCTTGTTTGCTGGTTTCTTCAGGGTCCACTGGGAAGGGTCCTGAATTCCACAAACTTCAAACACTTCTCTCTGTCCTAGTCTGTCGTACAACTGGGTGGGTAACTACCTTACTCCTGGTTTCTGGGGTCACTTACTGTACTTACCTCTGGTGTTCCTAACTGCCCCCAGCCCCTAGCTAACAACCACACCTAACTCGTTGGGATCACTGTTTCACACTCCACTTTTTTAGCATATGGTTTGGCCCTCCCATAGGGCCCTGTGTACCTTTATGTCATTTCTGCTGATTATTCTGTGCATATTTCGTGTGTATATATCTCCAAAGGGAGGTACACCAATGTTAGTTTAGTAATAGTGCTGTAATAAAGTATCCTTTTATTTTTGCAACACTTGTGTGATCCTTTCTTGTGAGTGAGTTACTGTCTGACTACTGTGGTATTGCAAGTGCTTTACATTCCTCCTGGATAAACTTTAGCTGCTTGCCTCAGCTACCATTAGAGAGGTCTTGCTATTTGGACCCCTATTCACTATCACTAGTGGTTGCCTGGACTCAGTATAGGGTACCACTGGCATAGGTGTACACCATAAACTGAGCCAGCCTCCTACACTTTCCTCTCACCCTGAAGGTCAGGTCACCTCCTTGTATTAGGTCAAAAATGATAACAAAGATGCAAATTAAGCAGGAAAGAAGATGAAGGAAGAGATAGTAAGAGAAATAGATAGAAAGAAAGAAAGAGTGAGTGACTTCTGAACGTTGGTAGATGGTTGATTATTGGAAGATCTGTACTAGATTCCTAAGCACAGCATATAATGTTGGCCTTATTACTGTTAGGTCTCCAACTACTGGTGTGAGAACCCAGATTACTGGGCATTTTACACCCAGAAATGAAGTAGATAGGAACTTAGTTGGTGTAAGACGATGGTGCACTGTGACTAATCCCAGGTGCAACATAAAACCAGCACAGGAGCCGAAGATGAAGACCTCTGTATCGATGGGAAGAAGGCAGACTGGTTGCGAAATACAAACTTGAGAAAATGATCAGAGGGAAGATTACAAGGCATAGCAGGAGAGAAACAATGGAACCCCGGGAACCAAGCAAGGGAACAATAACAAATGTGAAGGAACTAGTTAAACTGGTTGTGAACTAATGCAAGTAGGGAGGAGTCAAAACAACCTCATTTGCCAGACAAGGGAGCTCAGTGTGAGAAAGGCCTTAAATACTCTTATCAGACAAAATTGGCCTGGAAATGTGTTTGCGTAGATTGGTCCGTTAGTGGCTGGGGCTGCAACTCTGACTCTAAGAAATGTAGGGCCATATTTAAGAGCCCCTCGACCCACCAGAGCATCACTTTTCGTGACACTACAGTGACGCAATGCCCTGCGCTGTATTTACAAGGTGGTGTTAAGCCACATTTGTGGCTTAATGCCACCTTTTAAATACGGTCCCTTCACACGCACCACTTTGCGTGGAAGGGGCGTGTAATAAGTGTTGCTGTGGGCGTGCTACAGCAACACCCATTGCATTTTGACGCTGCCTCAGACTTACCAGTTTTCAGAAACCTTAGGTAGAGCCAAATTCTAACGCCACACCAGGGGTGGCGTTAGCATGGTGCAACAAGGAGAAATGCTTTCATTTCTCCTCGTTTTTTGCTCTTTCTGTGAGTGCTGCATGTACAGCACACATAGAAAGAGCAAATAGCCATTTAAGATTGTTTTTGTGCAGGAAGGTGTGCCTTCCTGCACAAAAAACAATCTCCCCTGCAACGCAGCTATCCTTGCACTATGGTGCAAGGGTTGATGCGTTTGAGCACAGCAGCAAATTTTGCTCCGGCGCAGGGGGAAACACAGTGGCACGGTGTATTCTTGTAAATATGGCACATCCCTGTGTTTTGTAAATGAAAGTACGCGACGCTGCCAAATCATGTGCAGCGTCGCGCTCCGTCATTTTCTCTTATACCTGGCCCGTAGTTTTATGTGTCAAATTTCCATTTTCTTGTGTGCTATTGCTTCGACGTTTGCCTTCTATTGTGCCTCACTGTATCCTGTGACCTAACACTCACTCACTCATAGAGGAAGTATATATCGCGGGAATTCCAGGCTAGTCATCCCTGTCAGTAGTTTTTTTCTCCTAGACCCTTCACCCTGAAAAGCGAAATTATGTAATTTTGCTTCCGGAACAAAATACTATATGCTTTAGGAGAATTTGGAAAATCTCACTAGCGGCGATGGTGCAAGATGTTGTAGTGTTTGGGGATTTTGCTTTTGGAGTACTGTGTGACCCCTAACAAAAAGGCAATTTTTTACATATCAGTTCCTGTTGCTCATCTTTCCCTAGAGTTGGTTTCCTACAGATGCCACCTTGCCTCGTGTTACAAGTGTTGACTTTGATCAGTATAGCTCAAACATTTACTATGACTTTCATATAACAAGTTCTTAATTTGTAAAAAAAGAAAGAAAGAGGAAAAATGTAGGAGTTCAATGATTTTCTTAAGGGCTCAGCGCAGTGGCAGTGCTGAAAGCCAGATTGCTGAAAATCAAGGGCTGCTTGGTATCGCGGCACCTCATTCCTCTTTCTTCCACCCATTTACACTATCTATCTCATTTTGCAGGTCTTTTTATCTCAGTTTTCTCCCTGTCACTGTTTTCTTATCTTTCTCTTTCTCTGGCTTCTTCCTTTTCTGCCTTTGTCTCTCTGACTGTGGGTCCTATGAACAAAAGTAAGTCCCACTTCCCAGAAATGCGTGCGGTGCCCACCCCTTGTAACCACCAGCACAAATTAAGCACTGCCCTTAGTAGTGTACGAAAGGCACCTACTTTATCAACTAATGTACAAGTCCTGTCATACTAAAACGTCTGCTGAATGTGTCAGAAAAATGAGAAATACGCTATCCGATTCTGTTCAGCATCCAGTGGATGCCTCGTCATCATGGTCATAAGCATTCAAAATAAAATTTGCATCTGGGTGGAGCGGGAACCCACGACTTCATTTTAGAACAGCTCTAAAAAACACAAAACCAACAACGTGAACGTGAAATTCTGCAGAATGTTTCTGATTCTTCGTTGATTTCTTTATGGACATTTAATGGAATTCTGTTATCTAAACCAGAGCCCTGGGGCTAGGCTAACATTTCTGTGGTCTGTGTGCTGTTTTATACAAACGATAAAGCTCAGTTTCGCCACGGGGCGGGAGGGGGGAGTTGGTTGGGGAGGGCGGGGAGCAGTTTGGTGTTAGCTGCCAGAGTGAATGATGAGTGCCTCCGCTTGAGTAATTGAGGTGTGGAGTCATGGTATTGGCGAGCATCCCAGTTTGATACCAAGCCAACTGCTCTGGCCTTCGGGCTCACAGTTGCTACTCACAGCGAAAAAGAACTATGTTCCCTCTACCTCGAAATTGCTTCGGATCCATACGCGCTGAGGTCGTTTCCTGGCATGAATTATTCTTCAATGATCTCTTGTGAGATTCTTAACTTCCTCCCCTGCGTCTGATATAGATATGTTTTAGAAACCTGACATTAGACCTTTGGTGCAAAAAGCGCGTTAAACTTATAATCAGCTGTCTTCAGCAATGGTTGTTTTTGGTTTGGCTCAATAGATATATTTCAATTATTCCATCCCATCTGCCGAGCAGGGAACAGGCGATGGCTCTAGAGGAGAGGTTGACTGTCTTCATCATAGACTGTCGACCTCTGTGGGTCGAAGAAGGTGTCCCAAGTGGACAATGTCTGTTTGCTAAATCCTAAGTGGAAACCCAACGTCACTGAATAACCTCATCTTTTTCATTGTACTGTTGTCGGAGGGAAATCATCCTCCTACCAATAGTGCAGTTTGACTACTGCTTTTCATCATTGACTTTCAAGTGTGAAACACCATTGGGAAATAGAAAACATAGTGATATTCTGCCAGTCATTTTTTACACCAAGATAGCTCATATTGTTCTTCTCTAAAAAAAAAAAAATATTTAACGCAGGGTATCTAAGCTAATGCTTAGCAATCTCAAGAATATTGTTAGGAACAAGTATTGTTTAACAACAAAGGCATTTTTAGGGAATGACTACCCTTTACATTTTCTAGTTTCACTATGCACAGTGAAGTGCAGAAGGTTGCTATGGCAACACGTTGTATCTACTGCTTGTTGGAACAAGTCTACTCCTTAGAAGATGCCACCCAGACTGCTGAAAGCATGCTCCCTTTGGTGGCTCGTGCACCTACCCTAGGACAATGCCAATATTCAGATCTCACCTCGGGATTTACTGCATCTCCTGAAATCATCCTATTTTCAACATGAGCAAGTTCAATTGCATTAATGTTTTCGATGAGTTTATTCCACGTCTGTTGTTGACATTATTGTTGTGCTGATGTATGTAGATGTAGGGCCAGGCCAAGAATTCTGTCCCGGAATTTGGAGATCTCTCTGGGTCGGTGGTGTGCTATATGAATGGTGAAGACGATTTTGATTTCGTGCCTTGCCACAAAACATTTAAATAATGAGTAGGATGGGTTGGATTTTAATGTGCAAAATCTACCTTGCATATCTAGGTAACATTCGACTTTTGGGCATCCGAAAATCAACTAAGTATGTGTTGTGAATTAGGGTAGTGGTGAAGGATGATTCCACAAAACTAAGCAGAGATTTTGTTATTGTATAATTTTCACCTATACTTTTATGCATTTATATACTATTCTTATTTGCCGTAAGCCCTGTCCCAGGTCCCGGGTACTGTTGGCACTCCCAGCGAAGCTCCAGTGTGCTGCCAGAGAAGGTGTCAGAGACATAAAGTGACAATCCATTTTAATCATTATAGAGATTTCACTTACCTCACATACCCACCATCGTGATTAGATATCTTCTCTGGAACCAAGTAGGATTACTCATCTCCTTCATTCGTTTTTCTATTCTTCTCTTTCTTTGGTAATTCCATAAAATACATCTACTCGGAACAGCAGTGCAAATGCTATGGTAGGGAAGTAAGGCACTGAGCTAAACTACACACAGTTTGATTACAGGTAAGCTGAAACATAATTTTTCCACTTTTGAAAGAGGTGAACTTGTTCCCTTTATAAGTGTTAGATGTGTCAGTCTTAGGGTGGTCCTCCTCCAAACATCTTGCCATTACCTTCTTTTTTCTGAATTCGTTTTTGCTGATATTAGGACTCTATGTACTTTACCACTGCTAACCAGTGCTAAAGTGTGCATGCTCACTCCCTAAAACATGGTAACACTATCATATACCCAGGATCTGTAAATTAAATGTTACTAGTGGGCCTACAGCACTTATTGTGCCACCCACTGAAATAGCCCCTTAAAACATATCCCATGTCAGCAATAGCAGCCTGAATGCAGTTCTAAACTGCTATTTTGACTTGGCAAAATAAAACCTTGGCCAAGCCCGTAACTCTCCTTTTATTACACATTAGTCACCCCTGAGGAAGGCCCTAGGTAGCCCTTCGGGGATGGTGCATTGTACTTAAAAGGTTGGGCATGTACTTTTCAGTTTTACATGTTGTGGCAGTGAAAAACTCCTTAATTCGTTTTTCACTACTGTGAGGCCTACTTCTCCCGTAGGATAACATTGTGTTTCCTTATTACATATAATATGTGCTAGGATTTGATTGGGAACAGGTACTCATTTCATGTTTGATGTTTGAGAAATTGTAATTTAAAATCCTCTTTTATGGTAAAGTCAGATTTTAAGTTACAATTTTGAATGTGACATTTTTTGTGCCCTGCCTTCACACAAAGGACTTGTTACCACTGCATTGTTTATGTAGCCAGTTTGGAGCCAGGGCAGGAGAGACAGGACACTTCAAAGGGAATGCTCTAGAATCTTCTCTTACTTCAAAGAAATCACCAGATATAAAAAATAGTACCCTCAGACCTACTCTTCAGTTCACTTTCTGGACCTGAGCAAGGACACTTTGAGAACTGCCTGCTTCTGTGGCCTCGCTTTGTACTTCAGAAGACTACTTTGCTGCACCTGGAAGAACTGCTTTGCTGCCTATAGCCTGCCATGTACCCTCAAAGGCCTGCCCTGCTGCTTGAGCTCTGTTTCAATGTTTGAACCCAGGACTACCGGAGTAACTCAAAGGACTAGTTGGATAACCTCTTGATTAGAGCCTCAGGGATAGAAAAGGCTCCAACCATCTTAAACCCAAACCTGGACTCAGTGTGAGAGAGCCCTAACCCCTAAGTGGTACCCTCCTGTCCTGTACCCTTGATGGAGGTGTTAAATGTGCCCAGATAGCCAGCATCCTACACTTGGGGCTTAGAACATTTTAGGCTAAAAACTGCTCTGAGAAACAAGAGAAAAGTGGGGCAACCTGCTCATCTATCCGCCCAAGATGTATAACTGGTCCGCCTAACTTCATTGCAGCTCCCACTATGTTTTCTCTGCAGCAGCAAATCCTGTTCAGCAGTCCTTTGCAAAAGGGGTGTCTGGCCTCGTGGAACTCTTGTCAGCTACATCCTCAAACTTCATCCCACTGTAGATTTTTGATTTCCAAACAAGAAATTAATTCTGAAAGTACGAATCTTCAGCTTGACTTCTTCCAGTGGCTCTTCGATGACGACGCTTCTTCCTCAGACACCGCCTGTAGTCTTGCCCCTCAGAACTTTACCTTCCCAGCACGTATTTCCTAAAATTTCTTCTAAGTCTGAAGGTAAATGCCAACCAGGACTAATCAACTCTTGATATCCGACTTGTGTTTCTATCAAGTTGGCCATATTTGTTTACTTTGACCTGGTCTTGCATGACTAGATATCTACAGTTGATACTTTGATCTTTTAGGCAGCAGTTGTTACCTTAAACTTTATAAAGCCATAATTCCAGTTCTAGTGGTAGGATTCATGGTACTTTGATGTCAAATAAATTCTTACAAAATACTCTGTTTTCTAGGTTGGTGTGGGGTTGTTCTTGTGTGTGTTTTAACTTTATTGTGCTGCATAAATATTTTACACATTGCCTCTAAGTTAAGCCCCACTGTGTTTGTGCCACACTACTAGAGGATTAAGTACAGGTTAATTTAGTGACTTTTGTGATTCACACTGACAGGGATTGTGGCTGTTGCTTGAGCAGGGATAACACCCCACTCAACCAACAACCGAACTATTCCCAATAGAAACATATTTTATAGTAAAAAAACTAAATTTTCAGACCCACCAATGTGACCCGGTTCCTTAATATTCCTCATTACCTTCTTAACTCTAAACATTTTTAGAGCATAGTTGAAAACCACAAATTCAGCTAATATACAACAAATAATGCAGGCAACTTAGAAAAAAAATGTTGAGCACATGACCGCTCAAGTGGTGATTTCACAGCGTGTACAGTTTTCCAAAGCACGGATAAAGCATGAGATATTATAAGAACCTTGGGGAGCAGGAACATTTTGATTGTGGTCATTTTAGTCAACAGAGATATTCAAGGTGTGTCCCACCTATTAATTTCCTCTTTGTCTTATTTCATTACCTGGCACATACTGGATGGAACTAAAGATTCTCTATATCGGACACAAACTAAATTCATAGGTATGGAAGAGGATTTTCAGTCCAATGAATTTTCATTCTTTTTGTTTTTGGCGGCAATGATTGAAATTTAGAACATGGAATTAAGCCGTACCCAGTTCCAGGGAGATACAAGCATGTGGCTGCACATTGTCCTTAGGAACATAAGGTATGGCTCTATTGTCAGAGGAGGCAATTGGCAAACAGTGAATTTGGCTTTGGTGACAAAAACCTTGCATCACCTATTAAAATATGCAGGAGAAGGTATGTACCTACAACCCCCTGTTGGTGTTGACTGTGTACCATTCCTATGGCTCTCATTGACCTTTATTCCAGTTGATGTGCCCTTTAACCAAACAACCCAAATTTGAAACAGTTTTTTGCACAGCAAAATAGAGAATCTCAATTAATAGACACCTGTTTGGGAAATGGGCTTCAATTCATTTCATGAATTCCATTAGCTTAAAACATTTAGGTCCATATTTATACTTTTTTGTGCCATATTATGCGTCCTTTTTTGACGCAAAAACGTCGTAAATGTACAAAATACAATTATATTTTGTAAGCTTGTGCCGCTTTTGCGTAAAAAATGACACAAATGCGGTGCAAAAAAAGTATAAATATGGGCCTTAGAACTTGTTTCTATTTCCAAATAGAATCTATCAAGATTCTGAAGTACCAGATTTAAGATGTTGTATCAGCAGCATGCCATTGAATACGCACGGTGTAGGTGAGGTGTAGAGGAAGGTATTTTTCTGTGGTAGATATATGTTTACAGCTGAGAATGGATTTGTGAGCCGAGCTTTGTGTGTGTCAACTACGTTAGCACAACCTAAGTTTCTTGTTTGCTCACATGTCACTAGAGTAGCCACAGTGAAAGGGCAGTAGCAGATAATATTTCTTTCAGGCCTGCCCATTAAACATAGCAGTGTTCAGTTACATTTAATTTCCATAGCTTCATCTCAGACAGCCTTGTTTTTGCCATAGCGTTAGGTATGCTTTAAAGGAATGTACATTACTTGGTAAAATGGAACCTTTATATCAATGGTCATTGAAAGCTCCTGGGAGCAGCTTCAGCCAGAGTTTTCAGAAGTGCACACTTCTGAGCCAAAGTGTGACACTGATAGTACATCTTGGCCCTGCAAATATACATTTTTCTCTTGTAGCGATTTGTTCTTAAAAAAATGTTTTCAATGAGAAGGAAATAACTGAAATCCATTCGCTATTGCTGGCTTTCAAACAATAATGAACAGCTTATAGGAGTAGAAAAAGCCAAGTCCCAAATTATATCCTATGGTCTGCTTTGGGTTTTCAACTTGGCAGGTGTCCTGTTCGCTTTCTAAAGCTCTGACAGATGAAGCCCTTTTTCGAATAGGCCCTCACTCACACTTTCTTCCAATCTGTTCTTGATAATACTGCACTTGTTCAATAAGTTGTATTTTACTGTATTGAGGTTGACAATAAGAACGTGCAATAATATTGCACAAACTACATTGCCTGCCACTAAAATATTTGGTAATTATATATTTATTATCCTTGAGACCATCCATACTTACCATGGGAGGTAAGTGTAAGCGGAGTTAAGAGCAGTTAACATATACGTGGAGACGTTTTATGGAGTTCCAGGGCAATCAGGTTTACTCGACTCGAATTGTAATTGAGCCCCTTTAAAAAAGGTATCCGCAGGCTTTACCTTACAGTTGAACCCAAAACTGAGCACCAAGTACATCATCTTAGCACTTGACCCTTAGTGTATCAAAGTCAATCACTTCAAGGCTTAAGCAGGAAAGCGGTGTGGGCTAGAAACTCAGACCTCCATAAACCAACTCATAACACTAAATCAATAATTGTTGAGCCACTTCTTAGCCTAAGAAAAGAAAGTACTTTAATCTGAAACACAACTAAATACTGCACAAAAAATTGGAGGGGTCCAAAGGAGAAATAGTATGCACAATTCACGATGAGTTGTGCAACTAACTACCACTAACATTTAAGTTGTATAAAGCGTTATCACAGTGCTTGGGATAGAGTGAATGTGTCTCATATTTAGACCACCTCCTTAAAGGGTTCACAGCACAATGGTTTTTATTTCTCTCGGGCCACTATCAAGCCAGTGCTAAGATTGTTAGAAGTGTCTCAGTCTTGGAATTATTCATGTAGATGCCCAGTGCTTTTTGAGAGTTCTGGCTACTGGAAAACCCTTATTGTGTACACTACACTGACTTACTTGTGGGATAGCAGTCCTCCCCCTCACCCAGCTGGCTAATGTGCTGTGCCACTCCTGCTGATGAGTGTTTACATACTGGCTCTCAGAGCAGAGGTACTGACCTGGCTTGACTCCTCTGGCTTCTGTGATGGTCTCTAGTCCCTCAGTAGTGTACAGGGAAGTGTTTTCATATTGAAGAGTTGGGTCTGTGTAAGCCTTGCCATGCATAAGGTGCACTCACTTGTGCTTGACTAGCAATAAAAGTGAACTGCCTCTGGGCCAAACTGAAGTCCACCATCAGAACAAACCTACCATGAGTTGCCTCAGTGACTGTGGTCAATAGTTTGCAGTGACCAACTGCTGACTGTGGTTGTTCTAGTTTCTAGCACCAATCCATTACAGGCACTGGGTCTTCTGGGGAGGTGAACGCTGAATGTAACCACATCGTCTTTGTAGTCCACACAGCCTCTTCCGGTTCTTCCTGTAAAAAACAAGAAGTGCAGTGGCAATTTTTTCGGTGGTACCATATTGTTGGAATTCATAGTGTGAGTCATTTGCTCCTGGGGCACGCAGCAGAGGCATTGAAAGTCCTTCCCTGGTCTACAGTTGTTCACTCCTGGATTCATTCTGTCAGGGTTCTCAAGCCATCTTCTTCCATCAAAATCCAGGAAGACTGTAAAGTTATTGACCCCTAAGTTCTCTCCCTTCATTGCCATCAATTACCTGTGTGTGTAGAGATCTGTCTGCCCATAAAACATGGTTATAAACAATTAATGCCAGAACCTGCAGAGGGCCCTCACTATAGAAAATCAGTATTTTACAATGACAGCCCCTTTCTGCTATGTACAGTTGCAAGATGTTTCTGTAAGGGTTTGTTTTTGGTGCAAGGTTTTGCTGCTTAGTCAGATATTCCAAGAGTCCCCTTAATATATCATTTATAGACTTACAAGAAACACATCACTTTGTTAAATCAACTTGTATTTAAATATGCAAAGCAAAAGGAACATTACATATGGTTGTTTTACAAGGTGAAAAGTGGCGAAGTGCTCCTCGTGATAGTGAGGTCTTTACAAAACGAATTGACAACATGTACAACATGGGCAACATGTTATTCACAGATGAGAGCTTGTAAATAATTTCTACCTAATCAATAGAGCAAACAGTCAACTCAGTTTTTTGGGACTCTTCTCTGTCAGAAAATAACTTTCTGAGTATGTGAGAACAATTTTTCCCGGATTGTTCTTCTACTATCGGTTGATTTAGGGAGATGGTAATCCTTTGATTCCACCCTGCTCACCTACTAATTACAGTCACACACTATGTCATGCAGTTATGAAATGGAACTGTATCCACCTTGTTGCTCTCACCAAATCTCTGCAACTGCTCTGCTAGCTTCAGCCCACACTTTCTAATCAACGCATCCTTCATGTATTCCTATGCTTAATTGTTATTTTCATACATTCTTCAAATGCTCTCAGTTGTTTCACTGCCTAGGACATATCATTTAGACTTTGCACCTTACATTCCATTCCAAAACTGTGGAATTATCCAAGATTGTCAATGCCTGACATTTAGATCTGTATCAACTCCTTTAGTACCTTAGATGTGGATTCCTTGGAGACAGAGGGCCTCACGGTTGCCGCCCGCCAAGTTGTAACCGCCATGCGGCTGCCAATGCAGCCGCACGTCCGCGGTGCCCATTTTGACCGAGTTTCCGCCCGCTGGCCCAGCGGGGATGTGGGCCGCAACATGGGAGGTGGCTCCAAATGGAGCCGGCGGTGTTGCGGCCGTGCAACTGGTGCAGTTGCACCCGTCGCGCTTTTCACTGTCTGCATAGCAGACAGTGAAAAGCTGCATGGGGCCCTGCCAGGGGGCCCCTACACTGCCCATGCCAATGGCATGGGCAGTGCAGGGGCCCCGCGACTCCCCGTACCGCCAGCCAGGAAAAGGCTGCCGGTCGGGGACTCGTAATCCCCTGGGCAGCGCTGCTAGCAGCGCTGCCCAGGCGGATTATCACCGCCGGGGCAAATCTGGTGGAAAACCGCCGGCCCCGGCGGTGCGACCGCGGAGCTTTCGCTGCAGTCGTAATGACCCTGGAAGCACTGCCAGCCTGTTGGCGGTGCTTCCGTCATTTCAGCCCTGCCGGTCCAGTACCGCCAGGGTTGAAATGACCCCCAGAATTACTATGCTCAGCTTGAACCCAATATTATGTTCTTAATCAGAGCTTTTCTTTTTCCAGAGTTATCTGCTCAATCTTATATTCTCTATCTGATAGGGACTTCTAGCCACACATTCCTTATCTTTGATCTGGAAGATTTTCAAGCAGTGCTGTTAGGTGGCAACATTCGGCTCGCCATCAGCGTCGTTTGAGTCGTGCACGCCAGAAATTACATAAGTGGTACCTATATAAGTGCTACCTCAGTGCACTGACATCTGAGCTACCCCTCCGTTGTTTTTTTGACTGGTCTTTTTTTACTTTTTGTTGACTCTTTTCAAGATTTCATCTCCTGGTGTGAGGATGTCACCAAAGGAACCAGCTTATTTCAAACCATGTGGGGTCTGTCATAGGCAAAGTCAGTGACAGACCCTCACTTGGTATATTTGTGGTGCCTGGAGCAGGGTCACGGCTCCAAGCAGTGTGAAAACTGCCGTGCCGTGCACCCCAAGGTGCTGAGAGAGTGATCCCTCAAGCTCCTTGCTGCCAAATGTCAGTTGACTCTACAACGCTTGTGGTCCTGTTTGCGTGGTGGGTCCTGAGACCATTCGTGGAGCCCCTCTAGACATTCATTGTTGCATTCAAAGTTATTAGCAAAGTCGGGAAAGTCCCACAAACACAAGGAGTCAAAGAAGTTCAAACGTTAGTTTACTTCTACTTGTTCTTTCAAAGTCATCTGACGAGACAAGGGAGCACCAGCACTCCAGGCCCTGCGAGTTGGCGGGCATGATCCTTGGTCCACTCCACTCTTCCCTGATTTTCCCAGAGCTGGACTGACCCTCACCCAACTAAAAGAATCTTATGAGGCCATAGGAAGGGCCACTACTGGATCCACGCAGACGGGTTCGCCTTTGACGTCAGTAGGGCCCTATTGATCCCTTACTGGATCTGGATCCACTGGCGAGACCTTACTCAGCTGCCACTCCAATGCTGATGCCCCCTGCAAAGCCGACACCCAGAGATGATGCAGCCCCCATCATCATCTCTGAAGCAAATGGGATTTGCCAGACGCCGCGACTGGCATTGACTGAGGACATTCTTTCAAGAGTGGAGCCTATGCCTTATTTGATGGATAGGTCTGGTGAGGGAGACTTTCGGGAGGGTTCTATGGGCCCTGATAGAGATGAACCAGTTGAGGAACAGGACAACTGGCATGAGGAACTGGGTGAGGCCAGTGGGTTGGACATCTCATGTGAAACTGACCTGGTTTCACCTCATAATGTGGCTAAGGAGGAGGGAGCCTCATTTGCAATGGTGGTGCGCAGGGCACCTGAGGTCCGAACCTTATCTTGCCCTCAGTAGCATGGCAAGACTAATGTCTTGGCAGAGGTGCATTAACCAAAGTCACCCCTTCAAAACCTTTACTCCCTTTCAATGAAACCCTTATGGACATCCTACTTTGGGCCTGGTCTAAGCCCTGCACACGGGCTTAAGTGAATATGATGACTGCCTGCCACCATTGCCGTGCTCCTGGGGACCTCAGTTTCCTTACCCAGCACCTCACCCTGGAGAGCTTGGTGGTCTAAGCCTCCTCACCCCATATCCACTATGGTGCATTCAATACCACTCAATCAAATAGGGAATCAAAGAAGCTGGACACCTTCAGTAAGAGAATGTTCTCTTTCACCAGCCTGGCACTGCAGTCGATGTGCACTGCATGCGAATTGGACCATTACTCCCATACACTATGGGATTCAGTTGCACAAGTGCTGCCTATGATTCCGGAGGAGGCCTGGTCAAAACTCTCTAAGGCTGTTGCCGGTGGGAGGGTGTGTCTAAGTTCACTGTCTGACGTGGACTTGACATAAACGACTCCCTGGACAGATTGATTTGATCATTGGTGGCCTTGCGGTGCCATTCCTGGCTCAGAGCATCTGGCTTTTTAAGGGATGTCCACGCTTCCCCCATGGACATGCACTTTGATGCCTCTCACGTTCTAGGAGGCAAGGCAGATTCAGCCCTGGAGAGCTTCAAGGACAGCAGGGCTATGGCCAGGTCCTTGGGCTTGTCTATGGCCCCATGCCAACCCCAGTCTGTCTGCTGCCCCTTTCATGGCCAAAGAAGGGGTCTCCAACCACGCCCATACACTCCCAGCCATCATGGGGAACACGCTTCCAAGCCTGTTTGTTGGCGAGGGCACGAGTTCCATAAACCACGTGCAACAGGTGGCCTACGGTCGGGTCAGTTCCCCACCCCCCAGCAGCTACTGCCTCCAAACCTCTTTAGTCTGCCCTCAGAACATTATGGGCATCCAGTGGGAGGCAGGATATGCCACCACCATCCACACTAGTGGTTAGTAACATCAAACCGTTAGGTACTCCAGATAGTCCAAAGGGGCTACTCCCTCCCCTTTATGACAACCTCTCCACTCATGCCACCCATTTACGATCAGCTAATGGGGGACAATCTCTCCTTGCTCCATCAAGAATTGTAGACTTTCTTAGCCAAGGGGTCCATAGAGGGGATTCCAGCATCAGAAGTAGGCTGTTGTTGTCATTCCTGCTATTTTCTGGTGCCAAAGTAGGACGAAGGACTTTGTCCTATCCTGGATAATTGCCTTCTCATTCTCTTCTCGAAAAAGGAGCAGTTCAAAATGCTCATGCTTGTCAAGTTTTTTCTGGTCTGGATCTGGGAGACAGGATGGTTGCCTTGGGCTTGCAGGAAGCATATTTCCACAGCCCCATCCTGACAGCCCACAGATATTATAGATGCTATCTGCGGTTCATGATGAATCAACAACACTTTCAATTTGCTATGCTACCTTTCAGCCTTACCAGCACCCTTCGTGTGTTCACAGATGATGGTAGAGGTTGCCACTCATCTGTGGAGGTCAGAGATTTCAGTCTTTCCCCACCTTAATGACTTGCTGTTGAAGGCGGACTCTCCCAAGACAGTTGCCAGTCACCTTCAGACTACAACAAACCTCTTGCACATGCTGGGGTTCAGTATCAACATGCGCAAGTTGCACATAACTCCCTCTCAGACGCTCCCTTTTCATTTTCAGCTGTTCTGGACACAGTGCTGTTTCAGTCACTTTGTCCGGAGTTGTAAGTCCAGGATATTCAGGTTCTGATTCTGATGTTTCAGCCTCTATCCTGATTTTCATGAGATTGACCCTGAGGCTTTTGAGTCTCACAGTCTCCTGCATCTTGCTTGTGACACATTCCCACTGGCACATGTGGGGTCCGCAGTGGGACTTGAAGGCCCAGTGGGTGCAGCATCAGTGGAATCTCTGTGATATGGTCCAGATCGCACAGAGAAATGCAAAAGAACTGCAGTGGTGACTAACAAACTGAGAGTGGGTCAGTGGCAGATCCCTGTCCGTTCTCCAACCAGATCTACTGATAGTGACATATGCGCCACTCCTGGAGTGGAGCAGCCATCTGGGAGAGGTGGAGAACTGAAGACTCTGGTTTCCAGCACAGTCTGGGCCCCATATCAACCTTCTTGGGACATTTGGTGATTCACTTGGCATTAAAATCCTTTCTTTTTTTGATCAAGGGAATGCTGGTGCAGGTGTTCACCTACAACACCACCGCCATGTGTGTCTAGAGGCTCTGCACTTCTGGACATGGCTGGAACATAAGGGTATTTTTGTGGTGGTTCAACAACTGCTGGACATGCTGAATGCAAGAGCAGACAAACTCACTATTTGGATATCTATTCAATGGTTAGGAATCTGCAGCAGTCTCTATCAGATGAACGAGTTATTTGCCTTCAGTAATGCCGCTAGAGAATCTATCTAGCAACAGATTTCTTACCAACCCTCCTATACTCCCCACTCTGTGAACCAGTGAAGGTCTATGGGACACTCTTTGAGGGCCCTAGTGTTTTCACACCAGTGGTCTGTTCTTATTGTGGCTCCGTGCCCCTGGCATTGAAAGTTGCGAAAGTAACTGGCGTCAGTGCACCTAAGTGGTACCTATATAGGTACGCCGCACGTCATTTCCAGCATGGACAATGTGGATGCAGAGCTGAATGACACCACCTACCCCTGCACAGGGGTACTGCTCGAAAATCTTCCAGATCCAGTCTGATGACTGGGGAGATGCCGAAGGTAAGGAATCAGGGGTTAGATAGAGTCTCTACCAGAAAAGGCATTGCCAAAGGTTATTAACTTGATTATCTCTCTGCTTTTCCTGACTCACCTCTTGCCTCTTCCTTGCTTTCCATGTTCCTTCATCCTGGTTACATCTTCTCTTCTCCACTTCTTCTTGCATGGCTAGTGTGATTCCCTCCCTCTCAAACCCCCCAGCCTTCTTCTTTCACTATTCTGTAACTTTCTGGAGTGCTAGCTCACGTTTAAGGGTCTCAACGACACCTAACTTAACCAGGGGAGTGATCTCTAGGATGTGAGTACCATAGAGATAGAAGGAGGCAACAATTTAGGGTAAACCCTAGAGAACTATCCAGGGGACACTTTGGTTGGAGGTCAGCAGAAACCTGGACTGAAGGACTGTGTCAGCCAGAGTCTACAGCACTTGCCTCTCAGGTGTCTTTTTATGAATCCCCTCTGAGTGTTGTGCAACTTTCTTCTTTTCTGTAGGAGCCTGGTTTTCCCACTGATCCAACATGCAATCTACAATGATTTCCCTGTCTTTGGACCCCAACACATCTTCAGCTCATCAGTGACCTAATTGCCCAGGCGTGCTTCTTCCCATTTATTATCTGTGAACCTTATGTACAGTTTATGTTTCAAGAAACTGGACTTACTAACCTCTATTAGCATTAATTGGAACTGAAATGCTATGATCTTCACAATTTGCAGCCAATTGTGGGAACTTTTTCTTCGAACTTTTCTGGAATCCTAGGACAGCTCAGCAGTGCTGATCCTTCTAGACCTAAGAGCTGCATTCAACACGGTCTCCCATTCCATTCTACTCCATCGCTTGAAAGAAGCTGGAATTACAGGGAGGGTCCTAAGATGGCTTGCATCATTTGAGGAGAAGTGTAACTTCCAAGTCAGTGAGGGACCTTTCTTCTCTGCTAGACATCAGCTGATATGTGGGGTTCCAAAAGGTTTGTCCCTGAGCCCTACAATCTACGTCTTGCCCCTTTCCGATATAATGTGGTGTTTTGGCTTTAAAATGGAATCATACACGGATGATACTCAGCTGATTGTCTTGCTATCTCCTTACAAAGGCTCCACTTTTATGAGGCTTAGCAGCTGCCTAGGGAAGGTTTCAAGTTCAATGGCAGTCAGCTGCTTAAAACTAAATGAAGAAAAAACAGTAGTTATGATAGTTGGCAATAATCCATCATTCTGAAACCAAATTAGCTGCCCTCTTCCCTGGGAGAACGTTTATCTCATGAACCTGAATTTAAGAGGCTAGGGATTACTCTGGTTTAGCAGCTTTCTGTGTTTTCCCAAATAAGGAAGATGGCTGGCAGCTGTTTTTGCCTTTTGAGAGCCTTAAGGAAGGATCGGTAATGGCTGCCAGTGGAGGCTCGTAGAATAGTGATTCAAGGACTAATCCTTTTCTGTCTTGATTATGGCAACTCACTGTACCTGGGCAGTCCATATGCAGTCATTTTGAGACTACAGAGTATCCAGAATGCAGCTGCACAATTATTGCTGGGTGTTCCAAAATCACAATCAGCACACCCAGCACTTAAAGCTCTGCATTGGTTACCCATAAACTACAGAATACAATTCAAGGCTCTCTGTATTGTACATCAGGCAAAACATGAGGAGGGGGCACTCATTCTTCACCAGCTGATCACTCATTATCTGACCAATAGGGATCTTAGGTCCACAAATCTTGATCTCCCAGTCATCCCCAGAGTTAAGAGAACCATAAGTAGAGGTCATTCATTCACATATCTTGGACCAAAACTCTGAAATGCCTTACCTACTGAGCTGGGAAGAGACAATAACTACATGAGTTTTAGAAAGGAATTGAAAATATATCTCTTATCTGCTATTCGATCTCACTTTCTTTAATCTAACTAGCACTGACACCACTGGGAAGCCTGTCGGGGAGCCATGCACTATATAAATTCAGGTGAATATAATAGAATAGATGGAGGAGATTTGTTTTATAATGCCGTGAAATTAATTTTGAATGTTAACAGCTTCTTGGTATTGCCTGTTTTTTCAGTACAAGTAAATGTATTCACAGAGAAAAAAAAATGTGAATGTGAGAAATGACACATAAAACATCAAATTGAAGATACCCAATGAAATTTAATGAGTTCTACATTCCTTTTAAAGTTTGTTAGAATTCTTCAAAAAATATACAAAGAGTGAATAGTACGTTCAAAATGTGTGTAAAACTGTTCTAATGTCAACACCTTGGATCTCTCCAAAATAATAAGGCAATTATTGAAATTCTAATGAGTTAGTGTTGGGTATCCTTAGAAGCTGCATCCACATTGATGCAATAGAATAGCAAGCAACAGATACCTGGAAAATGTATAGCAAAAGAGTGGAAGTCACAACTTACTAAGATGCAGATTAACACTGAATGTGTTAATTTCTACCTGTAAGTTGCCCACAAAGCCAAATGAGACACAGCACCTCAACACCATACTTGAACCACTGGTGATTTCTTTATAAATACCCTACTTAGAATACTTAGAATGGCGCACAGCATATTACCTTTGTTCATTACATTACATATATAAAGTACATCCAGCTCATACAAGTATGCATCGAAGAAAAAGGGGTCGCTAAGGTGGTCAGAGCGACCACCAAACAAGATTGCACGAATCCGATATGCCGTTCCACACCAACACGCGATCCATCATGTTCCCTAGATCGCCAAATACAGAGGCAAAAACCGAGCACAAAGATAATATGCTGTGCGCCATTTTAAGTGACATTCATTAGATGGATGGACGTGGATAGATATTGTCTCTATGGATGGAAATTCTCTCTCTTTATACATTTTATATTCCATGGACAATTAATTTTGCGCCCTGAGGAAGGTGTGTGACCTGCTGGCCACTTGACACCGAAACGTACGTCAGCGCATCCGTTCACAAGGAGGAACTTGGAATTTCCTGGACTGAGAATTTTAATTATTGGATATTTACAACTTATAAAGTAAAGGAATATACAAGGACCGTAAAAAGAACTTTTGAAAGAATATTTTGAATTGGAGAAACATTTGCGGTTTCAAATAGATATTGAACATTACATATATCTATATATATATATGATTTAATGGATTCCAGTGTTTCCTCCTAAACAATATATGTTGACAAGTGTATTATTTAAACATTTATCCTCTTTTTTATGTCATTATTATTGATGGATGAGTGAGGTGTAACTGTGTATGAATGAAGGTAGACAGAGATTTTTCTCCATTTTCTCGACTTAAGAGTGTTTGTATATATATCTAGTCAGTAAGTATTTTTTGAGTAATAATAAAGCATTTATCTTCTTTTGCATATAATTTGATTTTTTATGTCTGTATATTCCTATAATTTCTGTGCTCACCATTGATTATATATTTCGTAGGATTCCTGTTGGAACCTTCAACAAGAGGTGGGTTATTTTTCCTTTTTGCTAGTTTGTCCCAGTCCCGCTCCTCATCAGTTATTTGCGGTTCCCTTCATATTTTTTGAGGGCTCCATTGAAGACAGTGGAGTAGTTCAGGGGCAATAACTGTTTTATAGCTTTAACATTCCAATATTCGTCTTTCTGTTTTTCACTTTTAAGTGTAGAACATTCTACCCTAAGTGGTGGAATATTCAAATAGCCTTATTGTCATTCTACCTCGGGCTATACTGGTTGCTAAAGGCCCTGTTCCTTGTTATACTTCCAAACTGCACTCAGGTTCAAGGCCTTTAACAATTGGTATAGCCCGCAGCAGGCTATAAGGCTATATTATTGGCTTCCTCCTCTCCAGCAAGGTTGATATCTTTTTTTGGCTTACCTTGAAGCCTGGGCTGACTTAATGCTTTTTGAATTCAATAATGGACTCGAGCATGCAATCCTGCACACTTCCTTCTAGTGAGCACTAATGAAAGAAAGCTTGCCATTTGTGATGACTCATTGCATCAGGTAATAGGCCCGTGTCCCCTGATACCCATGTCATATTGTGTGAAAACTGAGTTAATTGTGTTCCGTCGATAGCAGTTGGACTGAAGAAGATGGCGTCTGACTGCACAGGTTCACAGAGGTTTTCCTAAAAAACGCTAAAAGAACCATAACTCTTTTGGAACCCCCGCCACGCGGCATGAGGAGCACCCTCAGTCTTAAGCTATTTTCAAAAGTATGTAGTCCCATGTATATGTTCATCTAAAGTGCACTATGGTAACAAAAGCAGATTTGGACGCGCTATTTGTTTTTCTACACAGTCTGCCTTTTTCGAATGCAAGTGCTGGAGTTCTGTACCAAATAAAAAACATAAGAGCAAAAACACCTCAACAAAATACTCATCATTGTGAATAACGAGATCAAGTTAATAATGGGCGAAACTCACATGGAGGTTATCAAAAAAGGAGATGGTACACAATAAATTATGAAGCAGTCCTGACGGAATCAATTCAAAATACACCCAAGCAGGAACGGTAGCTACTTACAATCCATTTCAACAACAGATCCATACATAACATCGAAAACAATAGCACTCAGCGGTTCCATCACACATGTACATATTATTCCAAGTACAATTACAACTGTGCCTGAGCCCTATAAGCAACACCACCGAGAAACACGGCCCACCCATTAGAATTTAGCACCTATGAAAACAGTGTGACATACCAGCAGCACTAGACACACATCAAAAACATTAACTCTGCCCTCGTTGTCCCTCAGATACCAATACTGCCTGAGCATGAATTAATGCTGGTAAAAGATGAACAGGCTGCACAGCAACAACAGCCAATAGCAGTGTGTCACAGGAGTGCGAAGAGGCCACGGCATTACTAGGCCAAGCTAAATCCTCACAACATGGCAGAGGCTACAGTAGTCTTCATGGATCATCTCAACGAAGGCACCAAAGGATTTACAGAACCGGACTGAATCCCCACTACCTAACCCAATCTAGAGACCGTCACAATATGGACCCCATCATTGCCATCGTGGTTGACATCGCTGGATGCCAAAACCTGCACATTGGTATAGGAATTCCACCAGTGATCAAGGTGTGGACGGGAGTAATTTTAATTGCCACACCCGCATAACAATAACCGGGCGGTGCATTGGTGGCTGGTTTGACACAACCTATCTTTATTTAAAACCCAAATGCAGGCTAAAGATACGGGGTAATTCATAGCATCATTATCAGGTGCTCCCTCAATACATCTCTTACTTGCTGAACTGCAGGTTAAGTAAATAAAATTGGTGTTTTAAAAAAAAGCAACCCTTAATACTTTAAAATAGTCAAATAAGTATTTTCCTTCTTCTTATAGAAAATATTTACATTCACTTATACATTCCAATAGTTGATACGTGTTTCGAAGACTGAATGTATCTGTTAGTCAAAGCTAAGTCAAAGTTTTCAGGGTATAATGTTGACCATGTAAGAAGATATTTTGCGGACTGAATGAGTTTCGCCTTCTCCATGCGGTACAAAAATGTAAACATAGATGTATTTTCGATACAATACACATAAATTAACATTGAATCATGCATTTCTCTCCATTTTTATTAATACAAAGACACTACAATCAAGATGAAACATTCACATATTTACAGATGCTACTGACTCCATGTCTCATAAGTAATGGGGTTAATAATGCGATGCTTTGATTGATTGATCCAACTGACAAATGCAGCAATAGATTTGAGAAAAACAGCAGCGGGTTATTTGTTTGTATTCTAATTCATGATCAGCAAAACCTCTTGAGTCTAGTGATGATCTTGCTGTGAGACTGATTTAAGTCTAGAAGAAACATGTTTTCTGATTCCTTGAGGTAATAAACTTTTATTCTACAAATGATAAATACCAAAAGATGTTTTCTGATTCCTTGTAGTAATACACTTTTATTCTGCAAGTGATGAATAAAAAAAGAAGCATGTAAAACTAAATTAAAACACTGAGAACAGTTGAGGTTATGGAGGCTAGCTGGCCCTTCTTACACCTCATAACAATTGATTAGTCATGGCATTGCAAACAAATTACAACAAATTCACATTTGTAATTTTACAATAAGTTACAACCAGCTAGATTTAGGAGTTCATAGCTCTGTTACTCCTAGCATTATAAATCGATATCTATCCTATTATTCCTGTTAAATTGTTGTTTGTAAAATTTGTATGCAACTGCTTGAGAAATTGAACAAGAACTGACATCGCCAAAGAATACACACACATCACATATTTTTTCCTTAACGTCAGGTGTGCAAGGCAGTAGCACAAAATATGATGAAGCATTTTCACTTGGTAACTGCCCAGGCAACACTGACAATTGATCAAGGTTTCAAATCATGGGGGACTTCAAATTTGAAACTGGAGTATAAAATATGTCAGAAAACTTTTTTTTTACTGCAAAATTTGAGTTGGAATCCAAGTAAGGTTGCCTTGTCATATTGTAGATTTCAACTGTCCATATAGGGCCTCATTATGACCTTGGTGGCCGGCGATAAGCTGGAGGTAACATCCCCAACAGGCTGGCGGTGTTCCGCCAGCTATTATGACTGTGGCGCTATAGCCACGGCCATATCGCCGGCTCCTCCACAATACTGCCAGCATAATCCCCAGGGCAGCGGTGTAAGCACCGCTGCCCTGGAGATTAGGAGTCCCCGACCGCCAGCCTGGCCATGGCGGTAAACACCACCATGGAAAGGCTGGCGGTAAGGGGGACTTGGGGTGCCCCTGGTGGCCCCTGCACTGCCCATGTACTTGGCATGGGCAGTGCAGGGGCCCCCAGGCATAGCCCTGTCGCGCATTTCACTGCCCGAATTTTGGACAGTGAAATGCGCGACAGGATCTACTGCACCCGCTGCACATCAGCATTGCTGCCGGCTCTATTACGAGCTGGCAGCAATGTTGATGTGACTTTGCCGCTGGGCCAGCGGACAGTAACACTGTTACCGTCCACTAGCCCAGCGGAAAAGTCGTAATAGGGAGCCAGAAATACCGCCGGCACTGGTGGTATTCTGGCTCCCGAAGCCTCGGCGGTCTTTTGAAAAGACCGCCGAGGTTGTAATGAGGGCCATAGTGTACTTCTTCTGTTACGATCTTCATAGGTTTCAAAAAGGGATTTACCAATAAATGTATTTATGCACCTTTTCCCATCCTCTCTCTTTAAGGTACACATTTTATCACAGTTAATAAGTGGATAATAATTTACTCTCGAAAGTTGACCCTTAATGTTGAACATGCTATTAGTCCATATATCCGCACTACACATTCTTTATGGTGCAGTTTGGTAATAATATACAGAAGTGTTTTATCAGTATGCAAGTGCCTGAGTTAAAACCACACTTGGGATCTGTTTACGGTTTTAATTGCCAAGCTGAAGTCTATAAATCAGAAAAATAGGCTTTTCCCAATATTCTCTAATTTACATCTGCTTTGTTATTCGGGTTAGGGCTTTGATATTATCTAAAATAGGACAGAAATTCCTAAATCCTGTCTCAGTGAATTTAATCAGTTCCTTATAATCGGATAATTTTTCCAGTTTTTGAAGTAGTACCTTAACAAAGACCTTCCCAACAGACTTTAATGATTGTATCAAATGATAGCTGCTTGGAAGGTTTAGAGGACTTCCATTTGTAAATTGATTGTGGGACCAATCCATACCATAAGGCAAGAATGACTCCATAATTGAAAACATTTACATCCTGTGGTGTCGAAATTGGCCCATCTTGCCAGGTCTCAATGCAAAACATCAATTGGAATTTTTAGTCTGATCCAGCGCTCACAAAGAGCTAGAGCTCTTCATCATTGCCTAAACTTCATATTACTTTCTAATAACATTTGATAATATTGTTTGACGAAGCCCATAAAAGATTGGTAAAAGTGCCAGCACCAGTACAGAGATGGTCTAAAAAATATGATAGTCAAGTCGGGCTTTCCAAGACCCTGCTCGGTAATCTACCAAGGACCAAAAGTTGAGAGAGTCATTTGATCTTAATAATTCAAAAATAGTGTGCCACAGTTGTTTCTGAGTATGTTTGATGTCACAGATTTAGCGTTTATGCTCTTTTTTAATAACTCGATTACAGACTCTCTGTTAACAAAGTAAGGGCATTAACCATTTTTTAAGTACTTCCTATACTCTGGAATGACCTTCATACATTGAAGAATGGTAACACTGCCTACCCTATAGTTTGTACGTGAGATTTTTCAAAATATTTTTTACTCTTTTGCTGCCATGAATGAATCCAATGTGTTGAATACTACTGGCATACATTTCCTCCAACAGGTAACAAAATTAAAATTAACTGCACTTCTTTTTATGTGATCATATTATATTATGGCTTATTACATTACATAGGTATTCTGCCTTTAATCCATGTTTTTTAACCTAGCAAGTACCACAAAGGCCCCTCTTTGGTACTTTACCCCGATACTTTGCCATGCACGTAGGGATATATATATATTTTTTTTTAATTGCATGAATATCATGTCATTTGAAAAAAAAACAGTTTAAGGATTAAGGCATGGGTAAGTGTTAAGGGGTGGGAAAGGATAATGCTGGGTAGAGGTGAAGGTAAAGGAAGGGAAGGTATTAGGATTTAGGGGCGTGCAGAGGTAAAGGGAGTAGAGGTAAATGGGTAATGGTTCTTTAGGGTTCCAAGGCAGGAAGAGGTAAAGTGTGTAAAGAGTGTTTTAGGGTTCAGGGCCAGCTAGTGGTAAGTAGTAGAGTTTTTTGAGGGTTCAGGAATGAGTAGATGTAAAAGGAGGTAAGGGTTCTGTCGCATAGGTTCTCATTATGGTAACAAGGCTACTGGATTTGAGAGACAGGATCACCTGGATTGTGGCTACTCAGTAGAATTCCATACCATGACATCTGTCAGCCTAATCCGGGTTCTAGGGCTAACTAGCAGTGCCTCATCTCTGGCCAAGATGATTGTGGCAACCAGGCGCATGACAAAAAGACTCCTCAGGGGAATTGTAGTCGATCAGATCCCATCCCTTTCTCTCAGTTACCAAAAGTCTCATACAAGCAAAGACAACAGGGGCAGAATATAGTTCACCAAGTATTTATTGAAGTAACTGCATCTTAGATAAAAAGGCATGTATTGCAATAACTAGGATGATAAAACAATAAAAGCGAACAAGTGACTAACAGAATAAAACACAAGAATAGTCCTACCATACTGTAACTAGGAGTGATGTATATATTTCTCCTACCTAAACTATGTCTGAGCACAAGGTAATAAGCCTAATCTGCCCTTTGGATTTCCCCCCTGGGGGTACATCCTCCCTCATATCAGGAGGAAGAAGCCTGTAGTCTAGAGAGACACCGTTCCCATGTGGATCAGGGGTCTGGCTGTCTAGGTAAGTAGCTGCAGCGAAGCAGTAAGCAATCAGCGTGCAGTTGTGGTCATCTGGCTGGAATCTCCCTCTAACAAGTCTGGGGCAAAGGGGTGTTCTTATAATAAAACAGCTGATATTCTAAGAAATAGTCCCCACGTATGAGTGTGTGTTTTTCTGTGAATGTTGGAGACACAGCATACCACGTTTGTTGGCAACCCTATCTGACTGTAGCCTTGGGGAAAGCACAAAGTGAAATAAATGTCCTACTAAGACTGTAATGCTTTCCTAGGCGAAAGTACAATGAGATAAAGGAAATAAAACAGTCCAAAAATGTTGCTATTGCTAGAAAAATAAAGCAATGCTGAATAAAATGTAACAGGGTTAAAGTGCACAGGGCAGGCCTAGTTAGCTCAAAACAATGTGTCTAAAACATGGCAAAAATAGCTATACAACAGTTCTTTAGGATTCAGGGATGGGTAGAAGTAAAGTAGGTAAGACATTTCAGTGTTCAGAGGTGGATAGAAAGAGGTAAGGGGCTTTTAGGTTCAGGGGAGAATAGGAATAATGGGGGGGTAATAGTGTTTTTATAGTCCACTGGTGAACAGAGGTAAAGGGAGGCAAGGGTTTTTAGTGCTCAGGAGAGGGTAGAAGGAAAGGAGCATAATGGGTTTTTACGATTCAGGGGAGGATAGAGGTAATGGGAAGTTAGTGGATCAAAAAGAGGAGGGGTCGGAGGTCTCCCTCTAAAAAGAAAAAGAAAGCAAAGTTTGTTTTAGCACTTCATGAGTGATGTACAATATCATAAACAGTGCATGGTGGGGGTGAAACCTAAAGTTGACACAGTAAACTATAACTGGTGAATGTCAGATATTTGTTGATTTTAAATTGTATTTTAAATGACATTTCCACCTAACTATAACACCACAAATCTTTGTTTTTTCTGTGAATTTCTAAGTTTTGTTAAACTAAAGTGAGATAATATTACCCTACCTAACCATAATGTTACTTTAAGCTTTATTTCAGTTAATTGCTGTTTTTTTTAGCACAAAGTATGATCTTACTACCATACCTAATTATAGAGTCACTGGCTTCTGGTAGACAGGCCCTGCAACTAACCCCATTGGGGATGGCCAGCCAATGAGAGCACTCATCACACTATGGAGTGGTGTTATTTAAAAAAAAAAACAGGCCTACTGGCTTGGTCAACGAGACATCACATCAATATAAAAGCAAACCTATTGGCTCTATCGAGAAGGGATCGCAATATAGAAGGCAAGCCTATTGACGTATTCAAGGGATCATCATTTTAATAAAACAGCAATCGTTTTATGATTAAACACTAAAACCAACAACATTGAAATAACATATATAAAGGCAATCATTATTAATATCAAGCATTGCAATGTTTGCTAACACACCTTTAATAAAGCATGCATATTCAAAACAACGTTAAACATGTGTCATAGTCTTTTCTTTAAACTCCGTATGCCAAATAATACAGCATAAATGCAACACACATATATCCCAACAATCTACAGCTGAAGAGCAAAATCTCCTGCTGTGGAAGTGCTAAGAATACCATAAATGTTTCATTGGGTCATATTGTATAAACACCAGTAAACATATTGTTTTTTGTAAACAAAGATTTCTGTAACATGATGGTGGTGCCCCTGACCAGATTGGAGCACCATAAAGCAGTAACAAGCATTGGCAAAGCCAGTGGGTCTCGCCTACACAAGAGCTATTGGCTTTGGCAATGTGTTTTGCCATGTTGTACACCAGTGTGGCTGCTGCTTAGCATGGCTAAAAGTTAGTGACGCGGAGTGTAAGAGTGGAGTGGGAGAGTAGAGTGTCATAGAGTGGATTTGTAGGAATGCCGTAGAGAGGAGTAGGAGGAGTAGAGTTGAGGGGAGTAGAGTTCAGTGGTTTAGTGGCAGAGAGTGTCATGGAGTGGGGTGGATGTGGGTGGAGTGGGTTGGAGTGGACTGAGGTAGTCGGGTGGATTGGATTGGAATAGAGTGGGGTGGTTTGGATTGGGGTAGAGTGGGGTGGATTGGTGTGGGTGGATTGGATTGTAGTGGGTTGGACTGAAATGGGGTGATATGGATGGGATTGGGGTAGATTTGAGTTGGTGGATCAGATTGGATTGGGTGGGTGGTTTGGATTGGAGTGATGGCGTGGGGTAGATTGAAGTGAAGAGGAGTGGGGTGGATTGGAGTGGGGTGAAGTGGGGTGGATTAGATTGGACTTGCATAGAGTGGATTGGATTCACTGGATTGGAGTGGGGTGTATAGGATTGGAGTGTGGTGGTTAGAATTGGAGTGGGGTGGATAGGATAGATTGCAGAGGTTAGGATGGATTGGAGTGGGGTGGATAGGATGGGTTGGTGTGGGATGGATTGGATGGAATGGAGTGGGGTGGATAGGATGGATTACAGTGGGGTGATAGAATGGATTAGGCAGGGTTGATTCGGGATTGGGATAGCGTGGGTGGATTGGATGGGGATAGAGTGGGTGACTGGATTGAGATAGAGTGGGTGGATTGGAGGGTGTGGGGAGGATTGGAGTGAGTGTGGTGGATTGGAGTGGAGTGGGGTGGGGTGGGTTGGGGTGGAGTGGGGTAGATTGAAATGGGGTGGATTGGAGTGGGGGTGGATTGCAGTGGAGTGGAGTGAAATGGAGTGGGCTGGATTGAAATGGGGTGGGTGGATTGGGTTGGGGTGTTGTGTGCTGCAGTGGGATGGACTGGAGTGAGATGGGGTGGAATGGATTGTGGTGGGTTGTGTTGGATTGGATTAGGCTGGATTGGAGTGAGGTGGTTTGGAGTGGGCTGGATTGCATTGAGGTGGGGTGGATTGGAGTGCGGTGGGTGCATGGATTGGAGTGGGGTGGACTGAACTGTGATGGGATGGGGCGGATTGGATTGGGATGGGGTGAGTTGTAATGGAGTGGATTGGAGTGGAGTGTGTTGGATTGGAGTGGGATGGATTTGTATAGGGCAGGCTGGATGGATTGGACTGGAGTGTGTTGGACTGAACTGTGATGGCGTCAGGTGGATTGGAATGGGGTAGAGTGGGTTGGACCAGAGTACAGTGGGGTGGATTGGATTGGAGTGGGGGATTGGGGTCGACTGGAGGGGTGGATTGGATTGGATTGGAGTGGGGTGAGGTAGATTGGATTGGTGTGGGTTGGACTGGGGTGGATTACATTGAAGTGAGGTAGATTGGATTGGCATGGGGTGAATTGGATTGGAGTAGGATGGACCGAAGTGGGGTGGACTGGAGTGGGGTGGACTGAGTGGGGTGGGGTGTATTGAGTGGGGTGGGATGGATTGATTGGAGTGGAGTGTAATTGATTGCAGTGGGTTTAGGTTGGACTGGAGTGGGTTGGACTGGATTGGAGTGGATTGGATTGGATTAGAGTGGAGTGGATTGTTTGGAAAGGGGTGGACTAGATTGAAGTGGGGTAGATTAAGGTGGTTTGGAGTGGGGTTGATTGGCCTGGAGTAGGGTGGATTAATGTTGACTGGAGAGGGGTGGATTGTGCTGGAGTGGGATGGATGGGGTGGTGTAGGTGGACTGGATTGGAGTAAGGAGGATTTGGGTAGTAGTGGACTTGATTGGAGTGGAGTGGGAAGGATTGGATGGGTGGGTTGGATTGGAGTAGGGTGAATTGGATTGGAGTGTGGTGGATTAGATTGGAATGGGGTGGGATGGATTGGAGTGGGTTGGATCAGACTGGAGTGGGGTAAATTGGACTAGAGTGGCTTGGGTGGGTGGATTGGATTGGCGTGAGGTATTAGATTGGCGTGGGGTAGATTTGACTGGGCTGGATTGGGATTGATTGGACTGGTGTGGGATGGATTGGAATGGTGTGGGGTGGACTGGATTGAAGTGGGGTGGATTGTGTTGGATTGGAGTGAGGTAAAGTGGACTGAATTGGAGTGGGGCATATTGTTGTGGATTGGAGTGGGTTGTTTGGATTGGGGCAGGTGGGGTGGGGCATGTCAGAGTGGGGCAGGTTGTTTTGAATTAAAGTAGGGCAGATTGGAGGGGGGCAGGTTGTTTTGGATTGGAGTGGGCAGGTTGTTTTGGATTGGAGTGGGGCAGGTTGTTTTGGATTGGATTGGGGCAGATTGTGTTGGATTGGAATGGGGCAGATTGGAGTGGGGCAGAGTAAAAAGACAGATTGTTTTGGATTGAAGTGAGGTAGACTTTGCCAGCTATCTGTTTGCAGTACACTAGAAGTTAAAAAGAACAAATTAGTACCTCAATCATGTCAGGAGCAGCGGACGGGTCCTGATTAAGTGGAATCAAACAGTTCTTGGTCCCTGCTCCACAGAGGGGAACAGAAATGCTGTGATGCATTATGGGGCTATATAAAAAGAGTGCCACGCAAGACAACAAATGGTAAGCAACATGTGGGCTTCAAGCCCTTTACTGTACAGAACAGAGTCTTGTGAGTGAGATGCATTCACTATTGCATGCACTCGCAGGCTCAGCCCTAAAAATTATCCCATGAAGGGCATTGTGGAGTGCTCCTTACAAGGAGCAGTGAATAATAACTTAGAGGATCTGAACGTTCCTTTATTATTACTTTTAGGGCCAGACACCCTATTCTTTGAATTGTTTTTTGGGTGGCCAGGTTCCACCCAGGACACCCACAGCTAACCATTTTGTAGGATGGTTGTGGGGGGAACTCCTTGGGCCTTACACCCTCACTGGCTCTCCAGAGAGCAGCTATGGTTTTTTTTAGTGGGTTCCCTGGTTTACTGGGGGGCAGCCTGTGGGATCAGAAGTATAAGCTTAAGGCCCCTACTGCCTCGACTACTCCAGAACTAGCACCCATCCTGGCTTGCTGGCATATAAACCAGCCATACATCTATGTGCTCTTGTTTGACAGGATCAACCTTTCTTTCTGCTCTCACCAGGTGAGAACAATCGTGTATCCCCTCCCTGTTCTCTCGTAGCAGGGAACAAACATGGCTCTTTTGAGTCTGACACCTTCCACTAAATGGCTCAGATTGGCTTATACTGGAGTGGGAATAGTTTATGTCACCCCTTTAGTGTCTAAAGACTACCACTAAATGGCTTAAATTTGGATGGAAATAGTAAATGTTATGTTATATTATGTCATGGTATGTTAGAAGACTTCTAAAGCGCCCAGATAGAGGGCTTCCCAGCGCTGGTCATCAACACACATCCCGCAAAAATGATTGCAGAAAGGCCTTAAAAAGAAAAGGCCAGACAGTTAAGATGAGAAAAGCCAGGTCTTCAAGGCTTTCCCAAACGACTGATGATTGTGCACTTCCTAATAGCAAGGGGGAGAGAATTCCATAGACACGTGGCTTTAACCTGAAATGAACAGCCTCCCACGTCTGCTCTTTTGAAGCAGGGAACAGCAGCTTGCCTAAGACTGGCTGAGCGAGGTGGGCGAGTGGGTTAATAAAAAGTCAACATACTTGCAGGAATGGGCATCCCGTGCGAGAATAGGATTTTATAAGCAATGCACAGGACTTTAAACGTAATAGGCTTCTCCACCGGGAGTCATTGCAGTAGTGCAGCAGGTCAGAGCAAAACTTGGGAGGGAACACCCTTGCTGTAGCATTTTGGGCTTGCTGAAGTCTACAGACCACAGATTTGCTGGCTCCCAACTACAAGATGCTGCAGTAGTCCAAGCGTTATAGAATGACTTTCATAGTATGGGTTTCAGACCACACAGAAGACCAAAGCAAGTACCTGAGACTGTTTTTGCCTGTGCTTCAAATGTGAGTTTACAGTCCGTCCAGACAGCAAGATTTTTTACTGTGGACTTAGGTAAAGGAGGAACCCCCAAAGAGGAAGGCCACCAATTCCAATCCCAGAGGAGGGGGTCTGTACCAAGTCCCATGAATGTAGTTTTATTGGCATTCAGACATAGGCAATTGGTGTCCATCCACTCAGCTACAGCAAGTAGGCCTCTCCAAAAGAGAGCTAGGTCTGAACTAGAGTTGTCCGAAAAAGAAAGCACCAACTGGGTATCATCTGCATACAACACCAAAGTAAGGTCCAAGCCTTTTACCACTTGCGCCAAAGGTTGAATGTAGATGTTAGATAAGGTTGGGCTTAATGTAGAACCCTTTGGCATGCAGTGACGTAGGGTATGAGTTTGAAAGCTGTAAGGGGAATAATGACTTGGAAAGAGCACTCGGCAAGAAACGCCTGAGCAGAGTCACCAATGCCAATCTCCATTAGGCGCTGAAGTAAGATTTAATGAGACACCATATCAAATGCGGCACTTATATCGAGCAAGACCAAGGCAGCAGGCCTACCCACATTTAAAGAGCCTCAAAGATGTTCAGTAACAACAAGAAGGGTAGACTCTGTGCTACGCCCAGGTCTAAAGCCGTTTTGGTAACTATCTGAAAACTTATAAAATTCTAAGAACTTAATTAGAATAGAGTTCACATATTTTTCTGTCACTTTGGCCAGAAAATGTAGCAATGAGATAGGACAGAAATTTTCTGGATTTGAGACATCTAAAGATGGTTTCTTCAAAAAGGGAATGACTTTGGCATGTTTCCAAGAACTAGGCAGAGATGCTGACATCAGAGAAATGTAGATAAGTTTGAGGCTAAGTGAAAGAAGGGAGTCTTCCAGTTTACGAAAGAGTGCTGGCTGAAGAGGATCCACAGGCAAACCTGATTTTACTTGGTGGCATAGTTAATAGTTTTTGGGCAGAGACTTCGGGGTAAAATAGGGAAGCATAGAGGGAGCAGTGATGGTGGAATCCATGGTGCTCAAAGCTGAGCTATTGGGTTCAAATTTTGCATAAATCTCATTTATCTTGCCGATGAAAAACTTGACTAATGTCTCACACTGAGTATTAAATGGCTCCAAAGTAGCAGCAGAGAATCCTGTTTTAGTAAAGCTGTTTAGGAGGGTAAACATTTCTTTAGAAGGATTGCTGCTATTCTGAATTTTATCAGCAAAATATTCTGCCCTTGCTTTACAAATGAGTTTGTGATAGGCCCTAGCAGCAGCACTATATTGGCTTTTTAACAAGTGGTCATATTCTTTCCTGCAGGCCCTTTCTACTGTTTCTTGGTCACCATCACAGATTCGTTGAACCAGGGCGCTGCATGAGATTTCTTGCTATGTATCTGTCTCAGGGGGATAAAAGAGTCTAAGGTTGAAGTGAGCCAGGCTTGTGTACTGTTATTCATTTTCTCCACTGTTGTGGCCACCAGCAGACAACTCATTCATATATATTGCTCAAATGTTATAATATCAAGTTTGTGCCGAGGGTGATTAAAAATAGGGGCCGGACCACATCATCGCTTAGCACATGGCAGCTGGACAGCCATTGGGGGTCATTCCAACTTTGACGGGCGGCGGAGGCCGCCCGCCAAAGTTCACCCAACAGAATACCGCTACGCGGTCAGAAGACCGCCGCGGTTATTCTGTGTTTCCCGCTGGGCTGGCGGGCGACTGCCAGAAGGCCGCCCGCCAGCCCAGCGGGAAACCCCTTCCCACGAGGAAGCCGGCTCCGAATGGAGCCGGCGGAGTGGGAAGGGTGCGACGGGTGCAGTAGCACCCGTCGCGAATTTCAGTGTCTGCTAAGCAGACACTGAAATTCAAAGTGGGGCCCTCTTATGGGGGCCCCTGCAGTGCCCATGCCACTGGCATGGGCACTGCAGGGGCCCCCAGGGGCCCCATGACACCCCTCACCGCCATCCTGTTCCTGGCGGTCGAAACCGCCAGGAACAGGATGGCGGTGAGGGGGTCGGAATCCCCATGGCGGCGCAGCAAGCTGCGCCGCCATGGAGGATTCAGCAGGGCAGCGGAAAACCGGCGGGACACCGCCGGTTTTCCTGTTCTGACCGCAGCCATACCGCCGCGGTCAGAATGCCCTGCGGAGCACCGCCAGCCTGTTGGCGGTGCTCCCGCCGACCCCGGCCCCGGCGGTCCTTGACCGCCGGGGTCAGAATCACCCCCATAGAGACCAAAAAATGATCCGTCTAGGGCAAAGGCAGGGGCTTAACTACCAACAAGGCCTGAAGATTAGAAAATACTGCACCTAGGAGGTGGCCAGCTAAATGAGCCACATCAGAAACTAATTGTGGCTACTTTAGTGACCAACACCTTCTCTTAGATGGATTAGATTGGATTGGGAATAGTAAATGTCATGACATTAGTGTCCAAAATCTTTCCCTAATTGCTTAGATTAGAGTAGGAATAGTAACCGTGACCAGTTTTGTGTCCAACTGCTTCCCTTAAAAGGCATAGACGGAACTAGGAATAGTAAATGTCACACCTTGAGTGTCCAAACCCTTCCCCTAAATGGCATAGATTGTCATAGGAATAGTAAATGTGACCACCTTAGTGCCCAACCACTTGCCATTTAGTGTCTTACTTCTGCCCCTAATAGGGTCAGATTGGAGTGAAAATAGTAAATGTGACAACGTTAATGTTGAACACTTTTCCCTAAATTGATTATATTGTAGTGGGAATAGTAATTGTGATCCCTTTAATGAAGAATATAACCACTAAAATGGTTTCAATAGTAGTGGGAGTAGTAATTGTAACTATTTTAGTGTATAACATATAACGTTGTATTAAAGTGTTATTATTATTATATTAAAACTTTAAGTATTTCAGTATTGACCTTTTTTTAAAGAACAGAAATGTACTTAGTTCTTTAGTTTATATTTTCCTTTTTTAGTTTTCTAAAGTTTACTTAATGTATATGTGTATTATTTTTTAAAATATATATATTTTTAAACAAAAAATAACATATTTTTATTGTGACAACATTTCTCATATGTTTTCAAACACAAAAAGACATTATGGGGGTCATTCCAACCCTGGCGGTCGGTGTTAAAGCGGCGGCCAACCCGCCAACAGGCTGACGGTCCAAAAAATGGAATTCTGACCCTGGCGGGAACCGCCAACACAGCCCGCCAACTTAACACTCCGACCGCCACGGCGGGACAGACAAACAGGTTGGCGGTCACCGCCAACAGGCAGGCGGCAGACAATGTACTGCCCACCGTATCACAACTCACCAATCCGCCACCTTTTCCGGGGCGGGAGCCCCGCCGATAAAAACACGGCGGAAACAGACTACGAACGGGAAAACGCTCACCTCTACACACTCCACGAGGACAGAGAACAGCATGGAACCCGAATTAAACATCCTACCAGCTATTGTCTACCTGCTCATCTACCACAAGTACGAACTCCGGCGCAGAAGACAACGGTGAGTACTGCACCTACGACACAGGGGAGGGGGGAGGAGGAAAGGTTACGGGCACACACATATGCAACCCCCCCCCCAAACTATCTACACACCAATGCAGAGCACCAAGTCACAGTGACACCACCCAAACCCACCGGAATCATGCAAAGACATAATTAAAGTGAGAAACATAATTTATCGATAAAATAGGTTCTTTGAAGTCATGGTAAAATAGCAATATGAAATGTAAAAAAATCAAGTAAGAACATTGCGAAACCGATAAATATAGGCAATAAGTCCTGCACAGTCACTTAAATTTCCACTGTCCGTGGGCCAAAGTGTATCAACACACGGGCAAAGCCCACACAGGAGACCTGAGTCCGTTGGAGAGAACACTGCTGGGGCATCAGATGACAAAACTACAGGCACCTCAGGGGGAAGGGAAAGGGGGTCACCTCAGCCACATGAGTCCACGACGCCAGATCCACGAAGGGTCCACCATGCCCACTGTGCCATCCTGGGGAGTGCAAAGCCACAGTCTCTCAAGTCTCTACAGTGGGTGGGCTGCCCACTGTGCCATCCTGGGGAGTGCAGAGACATAGGCCATCAGGTGGATTACAGACTCCACAGGTATTGGAGGAGGCATCGTGCCCAGAGTGCAGCGTGAACACTAGCTCGACACAGAACCGGCACTGTCAATGTGCCAGCGGTGCTTGACAGGAAGGGCCCAGCGGAGCGGTGCTTGACAGGAAGGGCCCAGCGGAGCGGGGCTTGAGACGGCGGGGCCCAGCGGAGCGGTGCTTGAGACGGCGGGGCCCAGCGGAGCGGTGCTTGACAGGAAGGGCCCAGCGGAGCGGTGCTTGAGACGGCGGGGCCCAGCGGAGCGGTGCTTGACAGGAAGGGCCCAGCGGAGCGGTGCCTGACAGGAAGGGCCCAGCGGAGCGGGGCTTGAGACGGCGGGGCCCAGCGGAACGGTGCTTGAGACGGCGGGGCCCAGCGGAGCGGTGCTTGACAGGAAGGGCCCAGCGGAGCGGGGCTTGACAGGAAGGGCCCAGCGGAGCGGTGCTTGACAGGAAGGGCCCAGCGGAGCGGGGCTTGACAGGAAGGGCCCAGCGGAGCGGTGCTTGACAGGAAGGGCCCAGCGGAGCGGTGCTTGACAGGAAGGGCCCAGCGGAGCGGTGCTTGACAGGAAGGGCCCAGCGGAGCAGTGCTTGACAGGAAGGGCCCAGCGGAGCGGTGCTTGACAGGAAGGGCCCAGCGGAGCGGTGCTTGACAGGAAGGGCCCAGCAGAGCGGGGCTTGAGACGGCGGGGCCCAGCGGAGCGGTGCTTGAGACGGCGGGCCCTCTTCAGCGGTGCCCTTCTGCACGGCGGGGCCCTCTTCAGTGGTGCCTATCTTCACGGCGGGGCCCTCTTCAGCGGTGCCTATCTTCACGGCGGGGCCCTCTTCAGCAGTGCCTATCTTCACGGCGGGGCCCTCTTCAGCGGTGCCTATCTTCACGGCGGGGCCCTCTTCAGCGGTGCCCTTCTGCACGGCGGGGCCCTCTTCAGCGGTGCTTACCTTCACGGCGGGGCCCTCTTCAGCGGTGCCTATCTTCACGGCGGGGCCCTCTTCAGCGGTGCCCTTCTGCACAGCGGGGCCCTCTTCAGCGGTGCCTATCTTCACGGCGGGGCCCTGTTCAGCGGTGCCTATCTTCACGGTGGGGCCCTGTTCAGCTGTGCCTATCTTCACGGCGGGGCGCTCTTCAGCCGTGCCTATCTTCACGGCGGGGCCCTCTTCAGCGGTGCCTATCTTCACGGTGGGGCCCTCTTCAACGGTGCCCTTCTGCACGGTGGGGCCCTCTTCAGCGGTGCCTATCTTCACTGCGTGGCCCTCTTCAGCGGTGCCTATCTTCACGGCGGGGCCCTCTTCAGCGGTGCCTATCTTCACGGCGGGGCCCTCTTCAGCGGTGCCCTTCTGCACGGCGGGGCCCTCTTCAGCGGTGCCTATCTTCACGGCGGGCCCTCTTCAGCGGTGCCCTTCTGCACGGCGGGGCCCTCTTCAGCGGTGCCTATCTTCACGGCGGGGCCCTCTTCAGCGGTGCCTATCTTCACGGCGGGGCCCTCTTCAGCGGTGCCCTTCTGCACGGCGGGGCCCTCTTCAGCGGTGCCTATCTTCACGGCGGGGCCCTGTTCAGTGGTGCCTATCTTCACGGTGGGGCCCTGTTCAGCGGTGCCTATCTTCACGGCGGGGCCCTGTTCAGCAGTGCCTATCTTCACGGCGGGGCCCTGTTCAGCGGTGCCTATCTTCACGGCGGGGCCCTCTTCAGCGGTGCTTGTCGTGTCTTTCAAAGGAGCCAGACCTGGCCAGGACTCCCTGCTTAGTCGCCCTCCGACCGTGCAGTTGCTGGACCCTTCTGTGACGGAGTCCTGTGCCCGTGGGTGTCCTCCGTCACACCCGGGATGGGGCTTGTGGGGCCCTCCTGGTCCGCGCCCCTGCTGGCTGACTTCTCCGCCCTGCTGCCCTTGCCCTCCTTAGATGAGGCTCTCTGGCCCTTGCCTCCCCTGGATGTTGTGGCAGGTGACGGCCCAGGACTTTGCTCCTTGGGGGCAGCCGTGTCAGCCTTCTCGCGGCGGCCCTTGACTTTACGGGTCCTCTTTCCAGGGGGGGGCTGGCTGTCCCCTTGCTGCTGGCCGATGTGTCAGTGCTGGGAAAGGGTGGACTCCAAAACCCATGCACAATGTTGAGACTTGAAGCAGGGCTGGTGGTGGCTGAGGTGCTCTTGGGACTCTTCCTAGATGGAGGGGGTGGGTCAGGTGGGGCAAAGAGGTTAACTTTGGAGAGGTAAAGTTTTTTAGGACCAAGGTAAAGGGTAGGTGTAGTGGTTATGGGAGTGGAGGAAGAGGATGTGGTTGTAGGAGAGTCAGGTGTGCTGTCTTTGGGTGCAGGTGCTTGTGACGTAGGCTGTCGTGAGGTGGTTGGCTGTTGGGTGGGTGGCTGCCCGCGTTTGTGTGTCTTGGAAGAGGGGGTGACAGACACAGTGGGAGAGGACACAGGGGACGTGTAAATGGCAATGGGGGTGGTGACTGCACGTGTGCGGACTGTACTGGAGGGTGTGCTGGTGGTGGAAGTACTGGCTGATGGGGGTGTGCATGCAGGTGTGAGTGGAGACGTCACAGGGAGGGAGGAGGGAGACGAGGAGGAGGGGGACACAGAGGTGGTAGTGACTGTTGCCATGTCTGCATCTGGGTGTTGCTTGGGTGAATGCTTGTGGGATCTGTGGTGCTTATGTCTGGATGAGCTGCCCTTGGGTGTTGAGGTGTGTGCAGGCTGGTCAGATGGTGTGGATGGGATAGGCTGAGGAACAGGAGACAGAGACAGGGTAGAGGCAGTTAGAAGAGGGAGGCTGGAAACGGGGACAATGGCTGCCGTCAGTGCTGAGGCCAGAGCATTGAACAATCGTTGATGGGCAGCCTGACCCGAATGAATGCCCTCCAGGTATGCATTGCTCCGATGCACCTCCCTTTCAACCCCCTGGATGGCATTCAAAAGGGTAGACTGCCCAACAATGATGGTCTGTAGGAGGTCAATGACCTCCTCACTGAGGGCAGCAGGGGTAACAGGGGCAGGGCCTGAGGTGCCTGGGGCGAAGGAGATGCCCGCCTTCTTGGGCGAGCGGGCACGGAGCGAAGGCTGAGGGGCTGCTGGGAGGGCGGAGCTGGTGCGCCGGATTTTGCCGCCACCGCTAGGGAGCTCCCATCCGAGGACGTGTCGGTGTCGCTGGTGTCACCACGGGTCCCCGTTGTGAAGCTCCCCTCGCCCTCTGTATCACTGGTGACCTTGGTGTCTGTACCATGGCCCACCAGGGCCTTGTGAGTTGCAGCTCACTCGTGCTCCGATGCCAATTCTCCTCCACCTGATGATGCTAATGCACACATCCACAAGAAGATAAAGAAAAAGGGTGGGGGGAGACATAAAGACAGGTTGAGTGCATGCATTGTCAACACCGTTGGCGGAGAGGACAGATACAGTAGCCTCATGCACTACGCCGCGCAATCGGGGTACACTACTCAATACTTGTGACTAGGCCAACAGGTCTATGGACAACAAATGCGCATATGGGTAATGCTGGACCATCGATTGCTGTACTTGGCACCCTACAGAGGTTGGGGGCGGGGGCACAGGGCCATGCCTAAAGGAGGGGACTACACTACAGAAAGCGCCCTGGCCTAATGTCACCCACAGCCCTCCTCCCCCACCCAGACGCCTCCACTGCGTGTAAAGATAGCAGAATGTACTGGTACTCACCCCCTTGTGTCTGCTGTGATGTCCTCACGCGCCCATCCAAATCGGGGTAGGCCACCGCCAGGATCCGGGACATCAAGGGGGTCAATTGTCGGCTGGCACCCCTCCTACGTTGGGAGGCCATCCCCAGCAGAGACTCAGCGGTCTTCCTGGTCCCGCGGCGGACGTCCTCCCACCTCTTTCGGCAGTGGGTGCCCTGTCTGTTGTGGACCCCCAGGGCCCGGACGTCCTTGGCGATGGCACGCCAAATGTCGACTTTCTGATGGGCGCTGACCTATTTGACATGTACAGGGTGGAAAAGTAAATATCATTAATTTTCTGCATGTTTGATGTGATTGCCCCCCCCTCCCCAACCTTGCCATGTGGCACATGCTCTCATCTGTCGTGCCTTGCACTCCTCATTCTCTCCCCACCCCACCATCTTACATCCACCATACAAAACCCAGGCATAGCCCATTCAACGTGCACCCAGTGTACTTACCTGTTGGTCTGGAGGACCATAGAGTAGCGCATACTGGGGCAGGACCCCATCCACAAGTTTCTCCAACTCTTCTGAAGTGAAGGCAGGGGCCCTTTCCCCAGTCGCAGCAACCATTGTCTCTTCCAGACCGAGTTCACAGCAGCACTTGCAGTATAGGTCCTCTCCTGTGGATGATCAGGTCTCGAGTGATTAATCAGATAGAAAATGGCGGTCACGCCCGCGGCGGTGCGTATCGCCGCGGTGCGTACCGCGACCGCCGGCGCACCTCGTCATTGGCTCCTGAAACCCATAGGGTTCAATGTTAACCAATGCGGCTTCGCACTGCGGTCTTCGACCGCCTACCGCCACGGTGTGCCACGCCAGCGCATTGACCTCACATCCCACTGTCACACTTCTCAGGTCAGGCAGCCGCCATTTCAAGGGCCCACATGGCTTAATTTCTACTGCGTCACACAGGCCTAGGCCTTGCATTGCCACTCATACAAGCCATTCAATGCATAGCGATTCGTGTACTGTGCAAGCTGTGATTACGTACCTGTGGGTTGCTTGACTCTGTACTCCATGTTGTCCTTCCTAGGCACCATCCGCTGGGACTTGCGAGGAGAAGGAGGAATCCTCCTGTGTACCGACCGCTAGTGGACCTGTCGACAATGGAGGAACGTCATATAATACTGCGATACCGACTTGACAGAGCCACTATACATGAACTGTGTGCCCAGCTGGAGCCAGCCCTGATGTCCCCCATCCGCCAACCCACTGGAATTCCCCCTCTGGTGCAGGTTCTGTCTGTCCTCCATTTTTTGGCAAGTGGGTCTTTTCAGACAACAGTGGTCATGTCATCAGGGATGTCTCAGCCTATGTTTTCAAAGATTTTGTCCAGAGTGTTGTCTGCCCTGATGAAATACATGCGGAGCTACATTATTTTCCCTGAGGAGGGTGATTTGGCCACTGTGAAGGGTGATTTCTCTGCCCTTGGACATATCCCCAACATCATTGGTGCCATTGATGGGACCCATGTGGCCTTAGTACCCCCAAAAGACGATGAGCAGGTGTACAGAAACAGAAAAAATTACCATTCTATGAATGTGCAGGTGGTCAGTTTGGCTGACCAGTACATCTCCCATGTAAATGCCAAGTTCCCTGGGTCAGTGCATGACGCGTATGTTATGCGAAATAGCAGCATCCCCTATGTGATGGAACAGCTACAGAGACAACGTGTGTGGCTAATAGGTGACTCTGGTTACCCCAACCTGCCTTGGCTATTGCCCCCAGTGAGAAATCCCCGGACCAGGGCAGAGGAACGGTACAATGAGGCCCATGGGCGAACTAGGAGGATCACAGAAAGGACCTTCGGGGTCCTGAAGGCCAGGTTTAGGTGCCTGCATATGACAGGTGGATCCCTAATGTACTCACCAAAGAAGGTGTGCCAGATCATCGTGGCCTGCTGTATGCTTCACAATCTTGCTTTGCGACGCCAGGTGCCTTTCCTGCAGGAGGATGGTCCAGATGGAGGTGTTGTAGCAGCTGTGGAGCCTGTGGAGAGTGAAGAGGAGGAAGACGACGGGGACGACACGGACAACAGGGACAGTTATACAGCAGTATTTTATGTAGCACACAGGTAAGAATCCCCCACGCCATTTTACATTTACTTCAGCCCTCCTGCATCTCTACTTTCTGTGTTTCCCCCCAGTTCCTTTAAACTGAATTGTGACTTTCCCTTCCCTTTTCAGAGCTGTATGACCCACTGCGTGACTTCTGCTTTGTTTGCCCATGGAGTAAAGCACATTGACATTGGTATGTTGTCATCACAATGTAACTGTACATTTTTGAACCGTTATGTGTAATACATTTGTTAAGAATACAAGCAGACTCCTGATTTTTTAAGTGCAATTAGTGATTTATTTTAAGTGCTACATATAGGTCCATGATAGTAACACGGTGAGGGGTGGGGGTGGAGTAATGTCCATGGCAGAGTCCAGTTCTCAGTCGCACAGGTGCATTGTCCATATGCCTGTGGAAGGATGGAGCAGGGGCAGTTCAAGGTTGGACAGGGTGACAATGTGGGACAGTGGAATGACATCAGGGGGTATCTTATGCTGGCGGGGGTCTTGGCATCCTACTCTGTCTTCTTTTGTGATCTCAGGTTCCTCTTGCGGGGTGGTTGATCTTCAGCAGGAGGTGGGGTTCTGGTGGCCTGTCGTTGTGTGGGGGCCTCCTGTCCACTAGCGCCGGCGGAGGTGGTAGGCTGTTCCTGGTCCAGGCTGGTGACAGGGGCCCTTTGGGGTGCCACATGGTCCCGTAATGTGGTGACTATTTGGTTGAGGGCCAGGACGATGTTCCTGAGTTCGTCTCTGAACCCCATGTACCGTTCCTCCTGCTGTGCCTGGATCTTCTGGAACCTGGCCAGTACCGTCGCCATGGTCTCCTGGGAGTGGTGGTATGCTCCCATGATGGTGGTGAGGGCCTCTTGGAGAGTGGGTTCCCTGGGCCTGTCCTCCCCCCCCTGTCGCACTGCAGCCCTCCCAGTTCCCCTGTTTCCCCGGGCCTCTGTCCCCTGGGCGGTGTGCCCACTACCACTGCCCCCAGGTCCCTGTTATTGTTGGGGTGTTGGGTCAGCCTGGGTGCCCTGTAGTGGCGGACACACCGCTGATTGACACGTCCTGGAGACAGTGGCATGGGCCCGCTGGGTGGGAGCTGTGCTGATATTCCCAGAGGGGGTTAGGTCTGCTGTGGCCTGTGTCTGTGTGTGGGGAACCGACTGTCCAGAGGTCCCCGATGGTCCGGGCTGGTCATCAGGTTCTAGGTCGACAGAGCTGCTGTCCTCACTGGGGGCCTGTTCTGGGGGTGGGATGGACAAATCTGGACCCTCCTGGCCGGTGTGTTGGCGTTCGGGCCCTGCAGGTGTAAAAGAGTATGGTTATTGCTTCTGTGTGTTCCATGGCGTGCGATTTGTGGGTGCCCTTGTCCCCCAGTGCTGGCATTCCCTTGTGGGAGGAGTTGTGAGGGTGGGTTGTGGGGGGGATGGGTATGTGCAGTGGTCATGCATAGGTGATGGGTGTCCATGGTTTGTGTTGGCATTCAGGGTTTGGTTTTGGGTTGGGTGGGTTATGCTGGTGAGACATTGGCAGGGAGGATGTGTGCTGGGGGGTTGGGGGTGAGGGTGGGGGTGTGGGTTGGCATGCTGGTGGTTGGGGGGGGTGAAGTAGTTGAGATTAGACTTACCAGAGTCCATTCCTCCGCCTACTCCAGCGAGGCCCGCAGGATGCAGGATGTTCAAGACCTCTTGCTCCCATGCTGTGAATTCGGGTGGAGTGGGTGGGGGTCCGCCGCCAGTCTTCTGCACAGCGATGTTGTGTCTTGAGACCATCGACCGTACCTTCCCCCGTAGGTCATTCCAGCGCTTTCGGATGTCTTCCCGATTTCTGGGATGCTGTCCCACAGCGTTGACCCTGTCGACGATCCTTTGCCATAGCTCCGCCTTCCTGGCTATTGTGGTGTGCTGCACCTGTGTGCCGAAGAGCTGGGGCTCTACCCTTATTATTTCCTCCACCATGACCCTGAGTTCTTGGTCCGAAAACCTGGGGTGTCTTTGGGGTGCCAAGGGGTGGTGTGGATGAGGTGTGGGGTGGTGTTTGTGGTGATGTGAGTGGTGGTGTGTGGTGATGTGTGCGTAGATGTGGTGTGGTTGATGATGTTGGGTTCCTGTGTGTGTTGTGGTTTGCGTTCCCTGTGCTCTCTATCTGTGTATTGCGCCTTCTCTCAGAATTTCGATTTGTGGGGGTTTGTGGGTGATGTGGGTGTGTGTTTTATATTGTCTTGGGTGTATGGAAGTGTTGTTTGTATGTGTATCAGGTGTGTGTATTTTGAATTGTCCAATGTGGCTGTGTTTTGTAAAGGTGTGTGTATTTTGAGCGCGGCGGTGTGTTCCGCCAATGGAATACCGCGGTTGAAAGACCGCCGCGTGGATTCGTGGGTCGTAATGGCATGAGCGTGTTTGTGTTGGCGTGGCGGTGGAGGTTTGGTCATCTCCAGTTTTTCGCTGCCCGCTGATGAGGCGGCCTTCCGTGGATGTCGGGTTTTTGGCGGTTTGGCAGTTGGAGGTCAGAATGACCGTGGCGGTTTACCGCGGCCGCGGCGGTATGATGGCGGTCTTCTGACCGGCGGTAAGGGCCTTTTACCGCCGAGGTCAGAATGACCCCCTATATACCTTTTAACATTTTTTCACACAATCATATTTTCAACACTTTCGGAAATAAAGTAATTGTTTTATTTGACCATATGCATTTGCTCTATACATTTCTATAACAAGTTTGAAACAATTCTTAAATTATATTTTAAATAGTACTTAATTATATTATGCTATTTTTATCATGCAATTTGTTTTACACTTATTTACATTTTCACAACACATTTATTCACATTGTTTACAAATTTTAACAATGTTACACATTTCTAAACATTTTTTAGCAATTTATAATTAAATTTTCATTGTTTTCTATAGGAAGATAGCCTTCTTTTTGTTTTCATTTAGCATTGATTTTGTTTTACCATTAAGTGTACTTTTGCTGTATATTCCTGTAATTTTTCAGTGGAAATGCTGGAAGCAGCTCATTATTACCTGCTGCTGGTCGCTGGTAAGGTAGGACCTTTTTTAAATTTTTCTAAAGGGCTACGGGGAAAGGGGGGCACTTGGGTAGAACTAAGGGCCTTATTACGAGACTGCCATACTTGCAGTGGCGGCCCAACTACCTCAATGTTGGTGGTCCGACCATCAGATTACGATCCTGGTGGTCGTACCACAAGGAGACCACCGCCTGGATCATGGATGCCGACGGGTTGGTGCTGGTGCTAGTCGAGGTCAAGCAAGGCGGTTCCGATGCCGGCAACGCTGTGCTGGTCACGACTTGCCTTTCTGCTAGCCTTTTCATGCGGGGTCACTGCCATGAAAAGGTTGGCAGAAAGGCAGGAACGAAGCCAGCCAGTGCAGCAGCATTGACCTCGCCTCTCCCTGAGAGCTGAAGCAAATGCTGCTGCACTGTCTGCACCAGCCAGCCCAGCAGGGAACTCATAATATGGCGTTGGGTAGGCTGCTGGCTTGGAGGCCGTCTCCCCACTGTCCAATTTGCGATCCGACGGTCGGACTGGCAATGTCATAATGAGGCCCTAAGTTATTTGAGTTATAGTGTTACCTTTTACTTTGAGGTTTAGTTAGACGTAGTTTGTGTTCTATTGTTTAGTAGTGTTGTGTGTTAGTTCCGCTTATAGTTTGGTAGTAGTCTAGTGTTATTTTAGCTATTGTCTTGTTATAATATGCATTTATTATATTTGTAATGTAATGTTTATGTTGTATTTGAACATACTGTTTTGTGTGGGTGGGTATTCCATGTTTTATTACAGATTTATAGGTTGAAGGTTATCTCATTGACCCGTGGTTTTTGTGGTTTATTTTCAAGAAAATTAATTTGGCTTCTAGGTAACCAATATTATTATTTTAATTTTCCTTTGATTTTTTGGGTTCCCTGAAGTGGTTCTTCTTTTTTTTTATTTTTCGGATTGTTAATGGTACCTTATGACTTTGGATTACTTCAATGGATTTACCTTGGAGTTTTTTGTTTTTGCATTTTTGGGGCTTTTTTGGCATTCACTTTTTCCTTTTTGGTGGATTTATTTTGATAATGGATATGGTTGTTTGTATGAAATGTTATATTTTATTATCATTGCAAATTTGCTATAATTAGAATGTGTTAGTTTATATTTCTATGTCCTGGATTTACTTGGTCATATTTTATATTTATTTCTAGTGTGCTTTGTGGTTGTTGATATGCAGGTTTCTAATGAATAATTAAGCATATTTTGATTTATCACTCTTCTTTTCTATGTTGTTTACTTGTTTGATTGGTTTTGACTGATACATAAAAATACATTGTTTAATATTTATTTAACAATTCTAAAGCTGTGGTGGTGTGTACATTTGATAAGATCTAGGGGTCAATGTGTACATACGTAGAAGTATATGTTTTCTAGCAGGAATTTTGCTATTGATTCTAAGTAGTGTTCTCCTTGTGGTCTATAAAGATTCTAACTTTACATTGTAGACTGTAGTACATTCTACTGGTTTGCTTACTTATTTTAGGTTTAATTTAGGCTTCTGATTGTTCACTTCTTAGTTGTTGGTAGTTTTGTTCTTTTTTGTAGTGCTTCTATGAATTTGTTGAGTGTAGGTTGCGTTCTCCATAGTATGGCTTGGAAGGCATTGTGCCACCCTTCTACTGCATTGTTGTTTTTTTTCTTCGTGAGCCATGGTGCTCTCGTAGACATTCCACCATGATATTTGTAAATTTGGGTTGGTGTGTGTGTCTGGAGCAGTGCAGTCTGCCAATCCAAGAATCTGCAAAGTAGTCACCTAAGGGTCTTAGTTTGTGTTTGTTCTGTTGGTAAAATGAGATTCTATAAGTAAGTTGTAGTGGTTAGCTACCTGTGTGACAGTTAGTGCAATTAGGCAAACTCTGTTTCATATAATACACTTAGTGCAGAATGTTGGAGATGTCTCCAAATGCTTTGATTACGGTGGTAGTGACACCCTTGATGGCTGTTTGGGTAAAATGTAACCATTTTTTGTATCATGGCTTGTTCAAAGTTGAATATTATTTTATGTGGGGGTAGTTGTTTGTTTTGATTTTAATGTGGCCCGGTAGTTCATAGTAAGGGCTACTTAGTTTATCAGGTAGCAAAGCATAAATGAGGGGTATGTTAGTGGTTTTGATAATCACCATGTATGATGTATGTCTGAGTGAATGGTTTGTGGCATATTTGGATTTTTTTTGTCACTCATTCATGGTGTGGTGGCTAATTGTTCAGGAATTTGGATGTCTACATATCTTTGTGAGGCACCAGAAGTGTCACTGGTGGCTTTCTTAGTTTGTGCTATTAAGCGTTTTAAAGGGGTTATATCTGGTAGCTGACCTGTGATGTATTCAGGTACTCTAGGGAGAAATATATTTTAGCATTTTAGTTGTGGGCTCTTGGGAACTAGTGTGTGCCTCCTTTAGATCTCAAAATACATTCCTTACTTCAATTTTTGTGACATTTGGAGGGTAATTGTGTTTTCTCACATAACAACAGAATTATTCATACCAGGCCTCCTATACCATGTATTAGAGAAGTATTTTGTACCTTTCCATTTAACATTCTTGGTGATTGTGATTTCTTGGCTGTCAGTGTAGCCCATATGCAAGAGCCATATGTTCTTGCCATATGTTTGCCTTTCAGTGAGGTGTTATATCTTGCTCTTTCTGTCATTCTGTCTGGAAAACGTCTAATTATATGGCTAAAGAAATTGTAATAAGTTAATTTTTAATTTGCAAATGTACAGAAAATATAAATGCGTAATTGTTAGGAATGGGGTCTTTGGTTGACAGTCAGGTTACCCCGTGTTCAAGCAAGGACCCTCACTCTAGTCAGGGTAAAAGAGAATCACCCTCAGCTAACCCCTGCTTACCCCCCTTGGTAGTTTGGCAAAGCAGTAGGCTTAAGGTCAGAGTGCTAGGTGTAAAGTATTTGTACCAACACACACAGTAACTTAATGAAAACACTACAAAATGACACAATACAGGTTTAGAAAAATAGGAAATATTTATCTAAACAAAACAAGACCAAAACGACAAAAATCCACAATACACAAGTCAATCAATTAAAAAGCAAAAAGAGTATTTATGTAGTTTAAAACAAACACCAACACTGTTAGCGTGAAAATGTACCTTGGGTGCGTTATAAATAACCCTGCACGGGCGAGTGTGCGTCAAAAAGGGCTTGCAATGCGTCGATTTCACTCACGAGCGAGACAGTGCATTGTTTTTCCGTTCGTCGGGTCGGGCGCATCATTTCTTCCCTCTGCAGGAGAGCGATGCATCGATCCTGTCAGCACTCTCGGGTCCGGGGCCCTTACGTTGTTTTTACACGCCCATCAGTGCTTGCGTCGGAAACCAGCCGCATGATGATCTGAAAACCAGGTAGCGTGGGCTGCGATTTCAAAGCGACCGTCAGCGATGCTGTGCGTCGTTTCTCTAGCTCCATGCGTCGATTTTTTGGTTGTGGTTCCAGCTAGCAATGATTTTCAGCCGCAGAGCCGGTGGCGCGTCGTTTCTTCAACCGCAGATTGGAGTTGTGTCGATCTTTTCCCTGCTCTGTGCATGGATTTCTTCCTCTTAGGCTGCCAGCTTCTTCTTTCAGAGTCCCAGGAACTGGATGGGCACCACAGGGCAGAGGAGGAGTCTCTCCAGAGACTTCAGGTGCTGGCAGAGAGAAGTCTTTGCTATCCCTGAGACTTCAAACAACAGGAGGCAAGCTCTAAATCAAGCCCTTGGAGATTTCTTCTCAAGATGGAAGGCACACGAAGTCCAGTCTTTGCCCTCTTACTTTGGCAGAAGCAGCAACTGCATGATAGCTCCACAAAGCACTGTCACAGGCAGGGCAGCTCTTCTTCCTCAGCTCTTCTCCAGGCAGAGATTACTCTTGCTTCTATAAGTGTTCTAAAGTCTGTGGTTTTGGGTGCCCTTCTTATACCCAATTTCTCCTTTGAAGTAGGCCTACTTCAAAGTAAAGTCTCTTTTGAATGTGAAATCCTACCTTGCCCAGGCCAGGCCCCAGACACTCACCAGGCGGTTGGATACTGCATTGTGTGAGGGCAGGCACAGCCCTTTCAGGTGTGAGTGACCACTCCTCCCCTCCCTCTTAGCACAGATGGCTCATCGGGATATGCAGGATACACCCCAGCTCCCTTTGTGTCACTGTCTAGTGTGAGGTGCAACCAGACCAACTGTCAAACTGACCCAGACAGGGAATCCACAAACAGGCAGAGCCACAGAAATGGTATAAGCAAGAAAATGCTTACTTTCTAAAAGTGGCGTTTTCAAACACACAATCTTAAAACCAACTTTACTAATATATGTATTTTTAAATTGTGAGCTCACAGACCTCAAACTCCACATGTCCATCCGCTCCCAAAGGGAATCTATACTTTAATCAGATTTAAAGGTAGCCCCCATGTTAACCTATGAGAGGGACAGGCCTTTCAACAGTGAAAAATGAATTTAGTAATATTTCACTGTCAGGACATATAAAACACATTACTATATGTCCTACCTTAACCATACACTGCACTCTGCCCCTGGGGCTACCTAGGGCCTACCTTAGGGGTGTCTGACATGTAAGAAAAGGGAAGGTTTAGGCCTGGCAAGTGAGTACACTTGCCAAGTCAAATTTACAGTTAAAACTGCACACACAGACACCGCAGTGGCAGGTCTGAGACATGATTACAGAGCTACTTATGTGGGTGGCACAATCAGTGCTGCAGGCCCACTAGTAGCATTTTATTTACAGGCCATGGCACCTCTAGTGCACTTTACTAGGGACTTACTAGTAAATCAAATATGCCAATCACTGATAAGCCAATTACATACACATTTTGTAAAGGAGCACGTGCACTTTAGCACTGATTAGCAGTGGTAAAATGCCCAGAGTAAAGAAAACAACAAAATCAGAGTACAGCACACATCAACAACCTCGGGAACAGAGGTAAAAAGTTAAGGGAGACCAAGCCAAGGATGAAAAGTCTAACAGTAATGATGATCCCCTGAAATTAGCAGATCAAGAGATAGTGGCCCTACTCCTTGTAGATAACACAGTGTTAATCTCCAAAACACCTATTGGACTGCAGAACTTCATTAATCTGTTCTCACCTTCCTGCGAGAAATATATCTTGAAAATCAATGTGTCCAAAACAAGATTTATGACTTTTTGCCTACATAGGGCTTTTAGAGAGAAGGTTAAGTTAGTATCTATTTGTCTAGAACAAGTTGGTGATTTTGATTACTTGGGTGTAAGAATTGTGAATACCATATCTTGGGCACTTCAGATAGCTGAGAGCAAGGAGATTCTGCAACAAACAAGGTCAACATTAATAGAAAAAATATATAATTTGAATTACAGACCAATATCAACCGCCCTGGAAATTTATAGTGTAAGAGTGCTGGGTGCAGCTTTGTATGGAGCAGAGATCTGGGGTACAGACCAAAAATGGGGGCTGCAGAAGATTGAAAACTGGTTCATAAGATCCATACTAATGTTGCCTTAAAGTGCCCCCCTTATACCTATGAGATTAGATTTTGGTTTAAAGATCATAATGCATTTGGCAACTCTCAGACCTCTGACATATTGGTTCAGGGTCTGGGCTAGCCATAGCATACAAATACTTTATTTCGATCACAAAGATCATCAAAGTACATAAAACCAAAATAGAAAATGCATATATAATAAAAACAGCTAATACCAACTAGAATATGCAATTTAAAACCTAAGAATAAAAACACAGTTATTAAAAAAATTATTAACTTTCTGATAAAAATCATCACATAGCAATGTAAAAAGACAGTAAAACCTAGTTAGGTATCAAAAACACTAGGGCCGGATTCTGAGTGGGATTGCAGAAAAAAACCTAAATGCCCATCAATGGATATCATAACAACGACATATCCACAATCAACTCTCCTTTTTCATTGACGCTTAGTACAACTAACCCAAAAGACCATAAGAAATGTTGCTATCCCAAATACATGCAGTCTGGCTCCCCGTACCTAGATTCGCACAGAGGGTCACAATCCAATTAGCCTGAAGTCTACAGTACTGGGGCAACCAGGGATTTGTTATCCTAGAAACACGCTGGACATTGATCATGCCTCTCCTTTCCAGCTTGCCATGTGGAACTAAAGGCTTTAACCAGGACAGTGCCATATTTAAACTGAAAAAATACTTTTCAAGATCTGGACTAGCAAATCCTCAATTCACCTGAGGCAAGCACTTTTAGAGGCTAAAGCCCAGGATAAGTCTGGGCTAATACCTTGGCTCAAATATATTAAAACTTGGATGTAAAAGTTGGGGCTAAGTAAGGCCTGGGAGAATCCGGAGCAGATTAAGAAAGGATCACTGGTTGTGTTAAAGACTAGATATTGGAATTATATCCAAGAGAATCGGCAGTTGAAACCAAATACTAGTGCTCTAAGTGGGAGGTTTCTTGATTTCAAGTGTAATCAGGATTTAAGTTGTTTCTGAATAGAATGAACCACATCAAGCTAGATCATTTTTTTTTTTTATTCTGGTACGAAATTTTGCTAACGTAATCCAAAGACAGGGGTTAAACACACTGGACGTAATGGGATCTTTTTTGCACCAGTTTTGCGCCAGTTCATCCTTCAGAATGGGAGACCCCTAACCCATTCACACATGTAAACTTGTGCAGGACAAAATCGATGTAGTAAATAAATCCAGGCATAATCCTGATTAGAAATATGACACGTTCTGCATGAAGTTGATATGAATTTATTTAGTGTAGATAGTTCTTCAGAAATACCACACAAACTCACAGTGAAGAACAGACTACACCTGTTTAGCCCCTTACTGGCTTGGAATCCTGGGGTTATTCAAGGTGTCACGTATGATGCACCACGGGAATTACAACATAATGTCTAAGAGGGCATGTACATATGCGGTCCAATACAAAATCAAGGTACTAATGCGGTCAAATACAAAAAATGCTAGAAGAGCATATTCCATAGTCCTGAAAAGGTCATGAAGTCACTGTGCTCGTACAGGAACTTAACTTCATACAGAATGCGTTGTTATTTCTGATTAGGATTGGGATTTTCTCTGGATTTATTTACTACATCAAACTGTTTTGTCCTGAACAATCCCACAAAATTTTGCTTGTAGACCAATACTGAAGCAGATGGAGGCAATACTACAGGGCACATTATGAGTTTGGTGGTCCCAACGCAGGACTGCCAAACTCGCGGGGAGGAAACCATCGCCATTGCAGTGTGGTCCACCACATCCCTATTACTAGATTTCTGCCGGTCAGACCTTGCTGTGTAGCCGAAACCTTGGAATAGAGCATTCCCGCCGGTCTGGCCGGCGGGAACAGTGATACGAGATAGCACTCGGCTCCCTTAAAGGAGAAGAGTAGCACAGAGGGGGCCGTCCAGCATCCTTTTTATGCCCTCGGCAGATAGTGTGCATTCTGATGATGCTGAGCATGGGGGCTTCTGCACTGCCCACATCATTGTCATGAGCAGTGCAGGGGCCCCCCTGAGGCCCTCTGCACTTGTTCTCCACCAGCCATTTCATGGTGGTGAAACCGCCATGAAAAGGCTGGTGGAGAACAAGGTTGTAATCATCAGGGCGGCAGTGACTTCAGCACCGCCCTGGTTGATTGCAACCAAGATTGCCATCACCCTGTCGGGATCTAGGGTCCTGGCAGAGACGGTGGTTGGATGGCAGTCCAACAACCAAGCTTGTAATTCGGGGTCGAACCGTCACAGCCACAGCGGTCCGACAAGCACCACGAGGCTGGCAGTCTTGTGACCACCAGTCTGATAATGAGGCCCTATGTTACACCCTCCTGCCCTTTATGTGAAGCAGACATTGAGTCAGAGGAGTGTGGGAAAACTGGGCTGATTGCAGAAGTCCCTTAACTTTTTGCCCCCATTTTTCACTTATGCTGGTGTTTTTCTGACTCTCATGGTGCCCTCGGCACTGCTAAACAGTCCCAAGGCATGTGCTCTGATTAAAATGGATATGCAACTTAAACTAATTATAGTTGGCTGTATCAATCTTCCAATATGTCACTAGTATATGTTAGGGCATGTAGTTTTATAAGGAACAAGACAAAGAAGAAGAAGGACTGCCCTGCTGGACCCCTGACCTGCACCTGGACACTGCACTCTGAAGGGCTGCACCGACTGCACACTTGGGCTTCACCAGTAATAGGACTTTGTCGGTCTTCAACTGCTTCAAGAAGGGACTCCCTGTTTGCTACAGGTAGAAAATAGCTTCCCGAACAGCATATCCGAAGAGGGCTCCAGGGAGGTCGGTTTTAATTTCAAGTGCTTCCCAGACAAAGATTTCCATCACAAAAAATCATCTAAGTCCGAACCAAGAATTCTTCATTAGTGTCTCCTGCAATGCATATCCCAAGAGGGCAGCTTCAAGAAAAAGACGAAGGGCTTGATTATGAGGGTCGTGGTTGCGGTCTGACGCCACCAAAGTAGTGGTCCCACTGCTTTGGCAGCAGTCTGACTGCCAGATTATGACTGTGAATGTCATGTTGCGGTTGAACCGCCAGCACCGCCAGTTTCCCTCCACAAGAGGGTCTGGCGGTGCTGGTTCTCCTAATGCGCCAGGGCAGCACTTCAAGCAGCGCCACCCTGGGGATTATGACCCCCCTCTCTGCCAGCTTTTACAAGGCAGTAGCACCACCATGTAAAGGCTGGTGGAGAAGGGGTGAAGGGCGCAGGGGTCCCCGTCGCGATGTTCACTGTCTGCTCGTTGAACATTGCAACGGGTGCTGGTGCACCCTACACACTACAGCATTGCCACCGTCTCTATTATGAGCCGACATCAATGTTGCAGACTGTTCCCCGCTGGGCCAGTGGGCAGAAAAACTGTTTTTACCTGCTGACCCAGCAGGGAACTCTTAATGGGGCCCATGGGAAGGCAGCCACACTGGTGGTAACTTGACAGCGGTACTTCGGCGGACCGTGAAAACCAACTGCCGAAGTCACAATGACCTCCTAAATCGAAGGTGAAACTTTGACCGAGGCCTCCCACTCACTGTAGCCAAGCGGGGCTCTATGTGGTCAGCTTCAAATTTGGACTTTCCTGGTTGAGTGCAACCAGATGCCCAGATTGCGCTAAAAATTATTTTTTCTTTAAAAATTCATGTCTCCGGTTCCCTTCTTTTGATTTTTGTCCTTTGAGTGTCATTTTAAAGATAAAAGTATAATCTATGTTTATGAATTGGTTTTGGATTTTCACTGTGTTTTGTGTTTAACTTTTTTACTGTTTTGTGATTTTTAAATGCTTTACAGACCTACAAAGGGATACGCTGAGAATAATTTATTGAGACCTAGCTGGACCTATTGGGGTTAGTGGCCTATTGCTAAGTGTAGATACTGACCTGCCCTTACCAATGATTCAGTTTCCACCAAAGAGCATTTTCTGTTTTTTTATCCCACTTATATTAAATTGAGGAAGACCTGGATCATTCCTATTTTTCATACATTGTCCACAGTACATTTAACAGACCCTATTTAAATACTAAAAACCGATAACACAGAATGCCTTTTACTAGCGTTGTCTAGGTATTTACTGTATGCATGCTGATTAAGATGCAAAATGTCAAAAACATGATTAGCATTTTTAGGATGGGTATATTGAATATACTACGTTATATTTTTTACTTAAAATATTTTGCAATTGCTATGGTAGGTGCGACCAGTACTGATTCTTATTGCACATACACTTTGAATAATGTTGATTGAATCTTTTCCATGTTGAGTTCAATGTTTGTATTCTTAATTGCAGCAAAGCACTATTAAGATTATGGCTCCTTTACTTTGTCTGTGATTGGCCACTGATGGATTTCATTTCACATAGTTATCATGCACATGTATATTTATAGTTGTACTTTGAATAATGCTGATTGAATCCTCTCTATCTTTAGCTCATTTCATATTTTAACTATAGCAAAGTTGCTGCACACATGTTTATATATTTATTGTTGTTGGTATGTATATATATATATACATATATATATATATATATATATATACATATATGTTATATGCTTTTTATACTTACATATGTGTTGTTGATTATAATTGCAGTTATATGTTTCAGTTTTTCTTTGAATGTGTTTTAATGTGGGTCATGTGGTTTATTTTCTGTTGGGGTAAAAAATTATTTAGATTTTAAACGTTTATTTGTGGGTAGTTTGAAGGGCATTGAGGGATTTTAGCTTTCTTTTTAAGGTTTAGCTGATATTTAGAAGTGCTTTGCATATATTCAGTTGCTATATGCCCTTTTCTAGGTATTTGATAGTTGAATTTTATAAGTTGTTCTGTAGGTTTTAGATGGTACTGCACTTTTTCTGTAGTACCTAAAGTTTGGTAGATAAATAAAACAAAATGTTTGGTTTGGCTAGTTCTTTGTGTTTTTTTTTAAAGAAGTTACTTTCAGGTTTGCTAAAATAAATAAATAAATGTTTTACCTACCTGTGAAGTTAGTTTTCTTTTTTGGTCTACTGATGGCAATCTGACAGAGCACTGTTGTCTTGCATATTTAGAGTTCTTGGTGTACTTAGTCCTTTTGTATTGTATTTTAAAATATTTTACTAGTTTTAATGGTTAGTTTGCTATGGGATTGTTTTTATTGGTTAGTGTTCTTTTAGTTTGAATATTTTATCAGTTATTGCCTATTAATGTGGATGCTAATTATTGAATCTGTTTTCATTTGAAATATATTGTTCTTTTTGTTATTTTGTATATATGTTTGTGTTTAATTTTATTTAATCATTTTCATTTTTGATAATACATTATTGTTTAAATTATTTTTTGTTTTTGTTAATTATTTGATGTTTGAAATGTATTTTTTTATGTTTAAAGTTTATTATATAGCCATAAAATGTTAATGATGTAGTTAGACTATGTATTGATTTATGTAGAGTTTGATTGTATTTGTTGTTTTAATTAAAATATAAGTATCATATTGTTTTGTAAAATTTGGGTTTAATTTTTGGGTTAATAGTGTAGTTGATATTCTGTATTTCAATATTTTTGACTTTAGATATATCTATTTATAGGCAGCAATATTTTTGTTTACAATCTTTGTGGTTTTGATATTAGTAAAGACTGATATTTTTACCTGCAATATTTTTGGTCATCAGTATTTGTGTTTTTGTTAATAAAATGTAGGATGGCAATATTTTTGTAAACAATATTTGTTTTCTGATATTTTTGTGACTCAATTTTGTTTTGATTGATAATATGTCATTGATCCTGTATAATGTAACACTCACCAATTACATGGCCTCATGGTGCTTTGTTATGACTTCGATCTGCAGTGGAGCGTCAACCGGCTGCAGACTTATACACTACAGACTATTATGTTGGCCTGGGCGGAGTGGGTGGAGTTGCGCTACTCAGAGCTCCGCGAAGTGCCCATAAAACTTTTAGTGCCAGGTGTTTGTCCCACGCTGAAAAATCAGCACAAAAGGCTCCATGCACAGCACAAGAGGGTGCTGCTTCTTTTCTGATGCTCGAGTTGATTTGCTACTCGAATGGCAGCTACCTCAATGCGAATAAAGTATTTCTCAATGCGAGCGGTCACAACCATCTGCGACTGCTCATGTTGAGAAATCTCACTGGGAGTTGGTCTTGAGAAAGATTTTCCTTGCTTGCATTCGCCAACTCACCATTGAGGAGCACAAGTGAGGAAAAATCTCCGTTCCCCTCCACTACGCAGAGTTTTTTCAGAGCGCGGAGTGGAAAAAACTCTGCAAACTCCACGAGCTGAGCAGAGGTCACCCCCCATCCCTACCCCTATGTTGATGCATGGTTTGGAAGATGCAAGGTACATTTATAAAAGTGCTCTATAAAGGGTGTGGAAGATGTGTACTCTTCTAATGTCTATGTGTGCCAAGAGTGAGTAGCCATATTGTGGTGCTTCTTCTATCTCTTTTAGTCTATATGTAAGGATTTTGATGATGGATTAATATCTGGGTGTAAACTATTTCCATACTCACTTGTGATCCTGAGTATCTGATGTTATGTTATAGAGGTAGGACCTGTCATTCCTACCATGTTTCCCCAGCCTCAGTCCGGTTTCCCCAGAATCCCTTCTAGGGGTTTAGATGAATTCCCTATATTCTTCCGAAGATGTTTGTACTTTGGATTAATACTGTTGTTAAGCCAGGAGCTTTGGGTTGCTCTAACTAAGAAGCCTAAAAGATGATATAAAGGGTCAAGACAGGAGTGCTCACTGTCATCCCTGCTCTTTGCCATTGCTAATGAACCATTGGCACAAATGGCCAGGACTGGTGAGCACTATGAGGGACTAACCATGGAGAAGCAGACACATAAAATAGCGCTCTACGCGGGTGACATGCTAATATTCCTAAGATGCCCGAATGCAGAGCTCCCAGGAGCAATGGCCCTGTTGGAACGATTTGGAGATATGTCGGGACTCCACATAAACTGGCAGATGTCCCTCCTCTACCCCCTGCAACATGGAGCAGCCCGGGTCTTAAACGGACAGGGTCTCGGCTGGTCCCAGACCAAATTTTGCTACTTGGGTATTAACATATATCACAAGATGAGAGACCTATTAGAAGGAAATATAAATAAGGCGATTCAGAAGCTGAAGACAGACACCCAATTCTTGAGGACACTACCCCTATTAGTGACAGGCCGGGTGGCACTGGTTAAGATGGTGGCTTTGCCGAGACTGCTGTACGGCTTCTCGACCATTCCTGTAATAATCCCCCGTCCATTCTTTAGAGAAATTGATGCTATTCTCACTAGTTTTATTTGGGGGACAGGGCGTCCCAGATTAGCCCTACACAAAATCCAAAGACCTACAATAGAAGGGGGGCTGGCAGTCCCAGAAATGGAATTATACTATTTAGTAGGGCAGCTTCAGTGGCTAGCCAGGGCCTGGCATACAGCCTGTTTTAATGGCTCTGAGGTGCATGCAGGAGAGCTCCCTGCTGTAGTCACAGCGGAGATACTCCTCACTCGTGGTGGAAAGCACGGGACAGGCTCTGTGGAGTCACAGGTACTGAACTACTGCTGGAAACGCAGCTTACAGCGCACACGAACCATGCTCCCATACTCACCGACCCTCCCTTTGACAAACCTGACTGTATGACTGTATTACCGGGGGGCAGTAACATCGCAGGAATCACAAAACTAGGGACATCTGGGGTCACTCTAGTAGGGGATCTTTTCAATGACGGGGTACTGCTGACATTTGGTGACTTAATGACCCGCCATGGAACCCCAGCAGGGCTGTTCCTCACGCACAGAGCTCTCGTAGCACTAATACAAAGACACTGGAAACAGGGCTCGAAAGAACCTCCCACACACACTGGATGCCACACCATCTGTACAATTGAGGGGGACAAGAAAATGATGTCAAAGCTGTATAAAGTGTTACAGAGAGATACTTTACTTCCCCTAGATAAACTGAGAGCTCAATGGCAAACTAACACTGGGGAACACATAACTGACCTACACTGGGGAAAGATCACATCACACGTCTACAAGGTCTCCAGAAACGCCCGCTTTAAGCTGATTAATATGTACATATTTCACAGAGCATACCTAAGCCCCTCAAAAATAGCTTCAATGTATAACAACACAGACAGTACATTCCCTAGATTTGCAGAACACGAAGCCGACTTAATACATATGCTCTGGAAATGTAGAGTAGCACAACAGTATTGGGGAGAGATATTACACAACATCGCAACAATAACTGGTAGGAAACTCCTGCCCAACCCAACAGTGACATTACTCGGAGGACTTCCGAGACCCCACCTGAAGAGAATCACAAATAAATATATAGATCTAGCACTGATACTCGGGAAAAGGGAGATTACCATGCACTGGAAAGACACAAGTGGCCCACAGGTACATAGATAGAGGGACACACTGGTCAAATGGGCTGAGGGAAGAGCCCTGCATCAGGAAGTAGTAAAAGGGGTAGGGAACGTGGACGGGGTCCGACAATGGTACCACTTGCTTGATCATCTGAAGAACCCACAACCTGGCTCCAGGGAACAGAGTGCATCGTCAGATGAATCGGGCGCAGCAAAGGAATAGCGCCAATGATATATATATGGCCTCAAACTGCCCCATGCAAATAATGGGTGTGATAATGACTGACAGTGGCCAGGAGGGGAAACCAAAAATGGAACATTGAGCGGACACAAGGGAATGGGGCGGAGGGAAGGTAATATGGGTTAAGTTGCTCAATTGCCTGCTTGTTGATAAAAAACCAATAAAAAGATATATTAAAAAAAAAGATAAGATAAACTGTGTATTTATAGGGTTCAGGGTTGATCAGGTTCCATGGTCATAATTAGTGGTTATTAGGAGGGCTTTTTGGTTCCCATTTAGCTTAATGCTCTGGTAGTCCTCATTAGCAGTTGTTTTGTTAGAATGGACATTTGGTAAGACAGTTATTCATAGGTCAAGCAGTTTTCTTACTTGCAATGATGCAGTGGGGAATTGGACTGGAATTCAGTAGGTGAGGTATAGGGCTACTGATGGAACTGAGACTGTAAGTGCACATAAAAAGAATGTGTGTATGAGTGTACACATGTTTGTGAGTGTATGTATTTGGTCCACTGTGTATGGGGGTATATTGTGATATTGTCTGGGAAGGTTTGTTTTTGTTGTTGAATAAAAGTTTTGGATGTAGTGATGTTTGTAGGAGACCCAGAGTGGTGTGATGAGTGAGATCAAGTAGCTGTGTTTTTGTGAAATGTCAGCACTAGTGGTGTAGGAAAGAGATGTCTAGTTTGGGGAGAAGCCTATCGTTATATGAAGGAAATTAGTGAGTAGTTCGTTGATGCTCTTTTGGCATTCTAGTGGACTGTTTTGTGGGCAGGCTTTGTATTGGGAAGATGTTATTGTTAGTTTATTGTCGTAAGTAACATGGTGGTGTATGGTGTGATGTAAAAATACATTTTGTGACATTGTTAGAGTCTGTGCAGTGTTGTGTGATTTTGTCTGAAGGCAAAGGTATATGGTTTGTTAGGTTGGATTGTCATGGAATGATGTAGTGGTGTATGATGATATGGGGAAAAGCTGGGGCTTAGCATAAGTAGTGGGTGGGTGTTGGGGTATGTGTTGTCTTAAATAGTGTGTAGTCTTGAGGGACTAATTGAATATTGTGTATAGTAGCCAATTGTAGATGTGTATATTTGTGATGTAGGTGTTATGGGTAGAGGGTAAATGGATTGGTATATGTATTAAGATGTATTTTTGTGTGGTAAAAGCATGGTGCCATCTACTTATGTTGATGGTCGTGAGGATCCGGGTGTAGGTGGTTGCTTCGGAGTGTAAAGGTGAAGTAGAGGGGAGAGTGGGTCACAGGGTAAAGAGGTGAGGGTGACCTAGGACAAATTGATGTATGTTGGTGTTCTGTTGAGTATAGTATGCAGAATATGAATTGGAGCTGAACATAAGGAGACATTTGAGATGGAGGCTGAAGAGGGTGAAAAGAGGGAAGGTGCATGTTATGCTGTGATGTATGATGGAGATGTATAGGGCTTGCACATGTAACCAGAGTGATCCCATGGCTTCAGGGAGTTTGAAGAAAGTCAGATTATCGGGGTTATTGCTATATTCAAATAATTTGCATCAATTAGATTGTTCTCTTTATCTGACGCTGTCGTGCCACAGGTGAGTTATTAAAGGAAGTATACAGACCCCATATAGCCAGCCTTCTATTTTGGCCTACTGGTATGTATGTATGAAATATCTGCCATATTAAAATCTTGTGGTGGTTATCACCTCCCAATTTAAATATGTTGAGGCATTGAAGAAGGATGGCTGAGGGGGGTAAAGGGGCCCGTCATCTCTGTGCTGTCATTAGGTAAATCTCCCCCTCTAGAAGACTCAGGGTGCTCCCAGCCTCCGGCACTGGCATCGCTTACTACAATTCATTTTAAAGAACTCCCTAACCCCCCAGGGAGGGGGAAATGGCCCCCATCACCCTGGCTCCTAGGATTACATTCTATGGTGTGTGCAAACAAAGAGGAAGTCTGGTTAGTACTGTTAGTGGTTGAAACTGATATCTATAGACTAAGAGCTTGATTATGACATTGACGGATATCCCATCTGCTGTATTACAAGTTCCATTAGATCCTATGGAAGTTGTAAAATGGCAGACGGGATATCCTTCACATTTGTGACGAAGTATCCCATCCGCCAAGGTCGTAATCAGGCACTAAGTGTGATGGACTTCCTAAAGCACAAAGCACCACTTTTCCTTTATAAAATATGCTTTGTCTTCATTGCACGACAGACTTTGTAAAAACATCATTAACATAATTTATTTATTTACTTACATTGGTGCCCAAATCAATTGCATCAGCAATCCTGTACATAGGAATATTTGCTATAAATGGGGCAATTCTGGATGATGGATACAGTCCTAAAAAACAAACTAAATGTGAGCAGTAGAAGTGATGTACAAGGGCACTATTATTAAACAGTGGGTGGTGAAGGAAAACAATGGAAAGGTGTGCCTAAATCTGCTCTGATATGTATGCATCAATGTACATAGCCACAATAAATGAAGATACAATTATTAGGGGATCTGTTTGCCTTTTTAGTGTCCGTAGATGACTCTCCAGGGTTGTTTGAAGATGGTCACATAGATTGTACCAATAATATATAAAGCTGACTTCTGTGCATTGAATATTTTGATATCTTACGCAGCACAAAACCTAACTTATTAAAAGTCTACTAATGGATGTGGACAGGAAAATTAAGGTACTGCCCTCCACGTTTATTTGAGGGGAATTAAATGCTGTCTCCTAGGCTCTTGTTGACCAATGGCATACACATGATATTTATGATTCTCTGGCTTCCCTTTAGTTCTTACAATGCATTGAGATGAATAAATTATGGCCAGAGCTCATCAGACATTTTGTCATCCAAGCTGTAATGCTTGCAGCTCCTATGATAAGTGTCATAACAAAGACTCATTGGAAGCTGTGCATTGTCCTGAAATATACCCCTTGCTTCACACATCTGTGAATAACATTCGTGTATCACGCTTTAAATTATTCACTTCCCTATATTGCTGGGGCAGTTAGTCTATATATCTTTCTGTTGTTTTACCAATGTATAAAGCATACACAAACCCTGACTAGTGCATAATTGTTTGATATACTACATATGACACAGAAGTGAAAACAGGCAAATTACAAATACAAATATTATTACACTGGAAAAGTAAAAAGAAAGAAAATATAATTTCGATAAAACTAAAACAAAAGATAAAAACATGAGCTAAGCTTTTAAATTGCTCACAAAATCTAGAAAATCTAACCTAAAATAATAATTGGCAGAAGCAGTAGGTCTAGCTTTCAATCACTATGACCCCTGTGACCCCTGACCTGCCTTATGGCTAGGAACCACTCTGCATGCTGAGCAGCTCCACTGAACTGCCTTCGTGTCCCCGACCCCGCCCTTGCTGCTGCCGAGAGTTCGAGGCCCTCCACCACCCGCAGGCACCCGCCTGCACCTCATCCCTGGTGTCTAGTGGTTTGCCATAAGTATAATTGTGTGTGTCTTGGTCTCTGCTTTATTGCTGTCTGTGCGGTTCTTCTGTGCCTTTTGATTTTATTGCCTTTTATTGCCTTTTTTCTTTCTTTGTTTCTGCCCGTTTCACTGGTACAGTTTTTTCTCCCTGGTCCCGCCGCTGCATCCCCTGCAGCCCCACCCCCCTCGCACCCTCATTCGCCACCACCTCCCGCCTCCCAGCTGCTCCTCCTTCCCAACTCCCCTTCTTAATGGCGCCCGCTGTGTGGTGCGGAGAGTGACCCCTGACCTGCCTTAAGCCCAGGAACCACTCTGCACGCTGAGCAGCTCCACCGAACTGCCCTCGTGTCCCCCACCCAACCCTCTCTGCTGCCGAGAGTTTGAGGCCCTCCACCACCCGCAGGCACCCGCCTGAGGCCTCATCCCTGGTGTCTAGTGGTTTGCTGTAAGTATAATTGTGTGTGTCTTGGTCTCTGTTTTGTTGCTGTCTGTGCCGTTTTTCTGTGCCTTTTGATTTTATTGCCTTTTATTGCCTTTTTTCTTTCTTTGTATCTGCCCGTTTTCACTGGTCCTGTTTTTCCTCCCCGGTCCCGCCACTGTGTCCCATGCGGTCCCGCCCCCCTCATCCCCCCATTCATCGCCACCTCCTGCCTCCCAGGTGCTCCTCCCTCCCACCTCCCCTTCTTTATGGCGCCCGCTGCGCAGCGCGGAGAGTGACCCCTGACCTGCCTTAAGGCCAGGAACCACTCTGCACGCTGAGCAGCTCCACTGAACTGCCCTCGTGTCCCCAACCCTGCCCTTGCTGCTGCCGAGAGTTTGAGGCCCTTCCTCATTCCTGGTGTCTAGTGGTTTGCCGTAAGTATAATTGTGTGTGTCTTGGTCTCTGTTTTATTGCTGTCTGTGCCGTTCTTCTGTGCCTTTTGATTTTATTGCCTTTTATTGCCTTTTTTCTTTCTTTGTTTCTGCCCATTTCACTGGTACTGTTTTTCCATCCCGGTCCTGGCGCTGCATCTACTGTGGCCCTGCCCCCCTCGTGCCCCCATTCGTCACCACCTCCCGCCTCTCAGCTGCTCCTCCCTCCCACCTCCCCTTCTTAATGGCAGCGCTGCGCGGGCGCACCACTGCTGCGCCAGAGGCAAGCCCGTCTGTGCCCATCCGCTCCTGGACCGCGCCCAGCGCCTGTCCCCCTGCCCCTCGCACCTCCCATGCCACCAGATGCCACTACGCCACCACAGAGCTCCTGGCACTCAATCCCGGCCGCCCCACCGCCTGCGTCCAGGCCTCCCCAGACACACCCACGGACCTTTTGCCTGCCGCTTGTGACGCTTCACCTGCAATGAAGCCACCAAGCACCACAACAACGCCAGCCACCCCAACCATCTCAGCTGCATGCTCCTCAACACCCGCTCCTTCCACAAACACACCATCAAGCTCTGAGACCTGCTCACGTCAGCCTCCCCTGACATCGCCTTCCTCACCGGAACATGGATGAACCCCTCATCAGAACCAGACATCGCCTTAGCCATCTCTGAGGTCTACAAGATCACCGAAGAGACCGTATCAACAAACCAGGAGGAGGAATCGCCGTAGTCCACAGAAGCTCCATCAGGATCTCCACCAACACCCACGACGCCCTGGATGCCGCAGAACACCTGCACTTTCAGATACACATCAACACCAACACCACCCTGAGAGGAACCCTCGTCTACAGACCACCCGTCCCCAGTTCTGCGACGCCATGGCTGACACGATCAGCTCCCACGCCCTTGCCTCCACGGACTACTTGCTCCTCGGCTACCTACATTTCCACCTGCAGAACACCATTGACTGCAACTCCGCTGCCCTACTGGACAGCCTCGCCAACCTTGGCCTCAAGCAACTGGTCACCTCGCCCACCCACTCAGCCAGGCACACGCTCAATGTCATCTTCTCCTCCAGCAGCCACATCACCTTCACTCACACCACCAAACTCCATTGGACCGACAACCATTGCGCTCATTTTTCCTTCCTAAAGCCCACCACCCACCACCAATTGCATCCGATCCCTCACCGCAAGTGGAACAAGATCTCCAAGGAGCAACTGATCTCCAACCTCGCCCAATCCCTACCACCCAAAACCAACACCGCTGTCCTCAACCTCAAATAATGGCTCGATGACTGTGCCAACACCCTCGCTCCACTCAAGAAAACCAGCAACACCTGCGTCAACAAGAAAGCTCCTTGGTTCATCGCAGACCTTCAGGCCTCCAAATGAGAATGCCGGAAAGCCGAGAAAAACTGGCGCCAAGAACAATCAGAGAGAAACTTCACCGCCCTCAAATGAGCCATGCGCAAACACCACCAGCTCATCCAGGCCCCCAAAAGATTTTTCTACAAAGAACAGATTGACAACAATGCACACAACAGCAAGGAGCTATTCAACATCATCAAGGAACTCACCAACCCTAAGTCCTGCTCCACCGGCCCTCCCCACTCACAAGACCTCTGCGACTCCTTCGCCATCTTCTTCCACCGCAAGATCACAGACATACATGGAAGCTTTGCAACGCCGTCCCCCACCACTACCACCACTGACATGGTCGACCCCATCGCACCCTGCTGCACCAATGTACTGAGCGCCTAGACACCCATCAACGATGAGGAAACCACCAAAACCATGAGCACCATCCATTCTGGCTCTCCCGCTGACCCCTTACCCCACCACGTCTTCAATAAGGCCAGCCAAATCATCGCTCCCCAGATCCGGACCATCATCAACAGCTCCTTTGAGACTGCCATTTCCTGAAAAGTTGGAAACACGCCAAAGTCAACGCCTGGCTCAAAAAACCCAAAGCCGACCCTGAAGACCTCAAAAACTACTGACCTATCTCCCTACTCCCCTTCCCTCTGAAGGTCATCAAGAAGATAGTCAACAACCAACTTTCCCACTTCCTGGAGGACATCAGCCTACTCAACGTCGCCCAGTCTGGATTCCGCAAAAACCACAGCACCGAGACCGCCCTTATCGCCTGCACCGACGACATCAGGGCCCGGCTTGACAAAGGTGAAACCGTTGCCCTCATCCTCCTCGACCTTTCCGCAGCCTTCGACACCGTATGTCATCACACCCTTTGCAAAGGCTCTTCGATGCCGGAATTAGCCACAGAGCCCTGGACTGGCTCACCTCCTTCCTTCACCTTCCTTGAAAGAACACAAAGAGCTTGCCTCCCCCCGTTCCGGTCAAAGGCCACCAAGACCATCTACGGAGTCCCCCAGGGATCCTCACTCAGCCCCACCCTCTTCAATGTCTACATGGCTCCGCTCGCCAACATCGTCCGATCCCACGGCCTCAACATCATCTCCTACGCAGACGACACTCAGCTCATCCTCTGCCTCACGAAGAACCCCGCAACTGCCAAGAACAACCCCCACTCCGGACTCCACGCTATCGCCAACTGGATGAAAACAAGCCACCTCAAGCTGAATTCAGAAAAGACCGAGATCATCATCTTCGGCCCCAACAAGTCAGCATGGAACGACTCCTGGTGGTTAGCCACCCTGTGGTCGCCCCCAACGCCCACCACCCACGCACGTAACCTCAGCTTCATACTAGACTCTTCACTCTCCATGACCCAGCAAGTCAATGCCATCTCGTCCTCATGCTTCAACACCCTTTGAGTGCTCCACAAGACCTTCAATTGGATTCCCGTGGAAACCAGAAGAAAGGTCACCCACGCCCTCGTTAGCCACAGACTGGACTACGGCAACCCCCTCTACGCGGGAACAACGGCTAAGCTCCAGAAAAAAACTCCAGTGCATCCAGAACGCCTCAGCACATCTCATCCTCAACCTCCCTCACCACGAACACATCTCTGCCCACCTCGGGGACCTCCACTGGCTACCCGTCAATGAAAGGATCATCTTTAAAATCCTAATCCACGCTCACAAAGCTCTTCATGACACCGGACCGGCCTACCTCAATGACCGACTTAACTTCCACAACCCGACATGCCAACTCCGCTCCGCCAACTTCGCCCTCGCAACAGTCCCCTGCATTCACCGTACCACAACTGGCGGCAGATCCTTCTCCCACCTCGCCGCCAAAACCTGGAACTCCCTCCCTGCCAACCTACGTATGACCCAGGACCTCCTGACTTCCAGGAAGCGCCTCAAGACCTGGCTCTTCAAGCAGTAGCACGCCCCCCAGCACCTTGAGACCCTTCCGGGTGAGTAGAGCGCCCAACAAATTTACTGATTGATCGATTGATTAAACAAAAATATTTTTTAAAAGCCTGCTGCAGTGATAAAAACAAAACAAAGCATGATTGCTGTCTGTATAAACAATTAAATGTGTGATGACTTATTGTACTTTTGAGACGTAAAATATTCCCTCATGCACTGCAAGGCAAGGTTCGAAAAAAAATATGCCTTTGCTCCACCAAATGGCCCTGGCACTTCCCATGCACTTGGCATGGGCAGTGCAGGGGCCCTCATGCACAGCCCTGTTGCGCATTCCACTGCCCAAATTACAGGCAGTGGAATGAATGACGGATGCTGCTGAACCCGCTGCACTGCCACATGGCGCCTGCTCCATTAGGAGCTGGCGTCAATGTTAAGACCCTGTTCACCGCAGGACCAGTGTTTCTGCCCGCCGGCCCTGTGGTGAACTCCTGATAGGGCCGGTGGGGTTCAGGCCACACAGGCGGTCGGTAGGCGGGAAGAGTTTGGCGGGCGGCGGACTTGTAATGAGGGCCTATATGTCCTTTAACTCTTGCCATCAAGGACTCCATTTGAATGTTCGGGTCCATTCCAGATTCACCCACAGTTTTGGGATGGTGCTGATTATTTTAAGTTTCTGCGATTTCCTGGACAACCTCTACACCAACAACTAAAACCTAATCAGCAACTGGCTTCCCACATACTTGTAAAAATTCAGCCGAGCAAAACAAAACACAATTATTGTTAGCTGCTAAGTCCAAAAACAAGTCACAGCTTGTGTTATGCAGGGCAAGTTGTAAAAAAGAACTGGAGATTGGGAGGATGCAATTTGGGATGAGTTGTCAAATGCTATGATGGTGAGTGGCAATGCAAGGTTTTGGGCTACCCTGGCACTGAGAACTAATAGTGGTAAGAAGTCAGTTGAGTACTTTGTGCAGCCACAGTATTGGGTATCCCATTTTAGCAATTTATATTCTTGCAATGATGCCATAGCAAGGGTGGATATTGACCCCCTGCTGGCAGTTTAAGTTAAGAACCAAAATACCCTAGTGTTGGACCCTTTGGAGACCGAGAAGGCAATTAGGTTAACTTTTTTAGGAAAAGCACCAGGCCCCGATCAGATCCCAAGCAAGCTTTTTAAATTACATGTGGGAGTTTGGGCTCCTTAAATGAACTACTGCTCAAATTCCCCCTTGTAGGGCATCCAGATCCCTGCATCCTGGTGCTCAGCAGAAATTATCCCTATCTACAAGAAGGGCCAGTACAGTGTCCTGAGTACTTATCGATTGATTACCTTAATCGACTTCTCGTAGAAGATCTTTTATAAGAAAGTCTTAAAGTACCTTCTAGACTGGATTGAGGAGAACAGTGTGTTATCTGAACTCCAGGTGGGGTTCACAACTGGCACTAGTACGTTGATCAGATCTTCAGTTTTAATTGTTTTTACTGAAAGACTGTAGCGGACGAAAGAAGCGGACTTTTTGTTGGTTTTTGTTGACCTGCGTGCAGCTTTCAATCTAGTTCCTAGGGCCATGCTTTTGTCGACACTGAATAAGATGGGCATCCTGACCAACTTATTGGCAATTTTGGTGCAGCTGCATGAAGAGAATTACTCAAGAATCACTTGGGGGGAACAGGGGCAGCTTACCTTTCCAGTAAGGCAGTTAGGCAGGGTTGTGTCCCAGCCCACACACTGTTTTCACTTTACATCAATGATATTGTGAAATGGCTGTATAGGGCTGGTTACGATGCATCAAGTGTGGGAGCAGGAGACTGCCCACTTTGCATTTTTCTGAAGCCTCTCACCTGATCTTCAAACTGCTAAAAGGGTTCCTGCAGCTCTTGGATGACTAATATTTTTTGTAATGAGTGTCAGCTAGAAATTAACAGCTCTGAAACAAACATTTATGATTTTTAACCCTAAAAGAAGTAAAAAGTATCAACGAAATTTGTATGTTAATACAGACCTAATAGAGCAGGTTCACAATTTTGATTACCTAGGGATAAGATTGACACCCAGCTTAGATTGGTCCATGCAGGTTCAGATATCAGACTGCTCGTTGACACATTATTCCTCAAGATTGCTGAAGACCTTCAAAAAAACTTGCTTCAGGAAAGCTACCCCAACAATTGAGATCGATGATGTGAATGTACTGGGAGCTGTCTTATATGGAGCCAAGATCTGGGGCAATGCCAATTTCAACATCCTAATGGCTACACAAAATAGATTTATTAGGTCCCTGTTTCCCCTTCCAGAGAGCAAGCCTTTGATCCCATTATATCTTAATCTGGCATTTAGCAAAATATCTTGGAAAGCTGAGCTCAGGCCCCTGCTTTACTGGCATAGAATATGGACTTCGCTTGTTTTTGGAGAGTACAGAAAACCCCTAAAGGAATTCTTGGCTCTATCAAGTGCCCAGGATTTACTGTGGTTTACGCATGTTAGGTCTATGCTTGAGAGCCTGGGGATGGAAAAGTTCTGGACAGTACCGGAGGATTTTATCTTTATTGCTAGAATGGACATTAAATTGGCCTACCTGCAGAATTTATATGTGAAACTATGTGTAGCAGTAGGGGCCCTCTAACTTTGGATTTTAAAATGTTACCTAACTATGAGAGCTCAATTGATGAGATTACATCCCTCGACCCCCCCCCCCCCCCCACCTCGGAAATTGGTTTTACAATTTAGGTATCAGACTCTCTTTCCTAGGGTTTTTGTATTATGTGGTCCAATGTGGAATGTGGGAGTGCTGAATGCCCGGCTTCTAGGGGGACACCAGAAACTATATTCCAGCTCCTATTCTTCTGCTCACACTACGGTCCCCAGAGGAGAAAATGGTTATTGTCCCAGTGTAGGATTCTGGGTACGAGGAGGTATCTGGATGCTCTCAGGATTTTAAGGACTGATGCTTCCAGGCTGGTAGTGTTCGCTATTGCGAGATTCCTCTTGGATGTCTGGATCTAGCGCTCTAAGTGCATCCCATCTTATGATGGCAAGGACCTCCCAGGACAAGGCGAGGAAATATCATCCATTATGTGATGCAATAAAGCCATGTTGGAGGTTCTGCAGTTCTAACTGGTTTTAATTTTTGTGTAATTTTAATTTATGTTTTATTTTATTGCAGTTTTTAAACTTTGCTATGAATTCTTTACTCTTTTCTTTCCTATCTAAATGCACTGACACTTTACATGGCCACAGGTTACCATGGAAAACCTTAGGGAGGATCTGAAGGAACGTGGTTGTACAGGTATATTTGTTTCCACCTGCATCCATCTGCCCTAGGATTTACCACGACATTCTGAATGCATTAAGATTATTTTATCACTGGGCTAAAGTGGCCTTTTTTGTATTCCTGGGAAAGTTTGTACAATAATATAATAAAGTTGTTTGGTGTGAGTGGGATAGGCAATGTAGTAACATATATGGACCTTTTCAGTTCAAATCCACAATATTTGTATTTTAATACATTCTTAAGTATTTGTACTTTTATGATCTGTGTAAATCGAAATAAGGTTATGAAACAAATGAAACCAAACGATTTCGATGTAATAAAATATACGGATAACTTTATTTTATTGCTTTTTCATGCAAAATACTTTGACACACTAAGCAAAACGACGTTGTTCTGCCTCTGTACCTAGTAGTTTTGTTCGATGTTATACTTCTTGTGGTAATATGTGACCCCACCATTGACGGGGAAGCCTAGGCAGGCGTTCGGCTTTGTCTTCAGTGATACTGGCTGTATTTATATCTAAACAAACAAGATCTTCCGATTGGCGTGCTTGAGCGCACCTTTACAAAGTGGGCCAGGTCAAATGTGAGAATCTCAGTGCTTAATTTGTTCTTGTTGTTTCCGGTGCTGAGCACCAGCACTTATTTTTGAGGGCTGGGGTTTATTCTTCTGCCTCAAGCATTTGGGAGTGGATTTATATGGATTGAAGAGGCCTGAGGTGGTTTCAGGATTACGCCCCTCAGTATTCCGTGTTCACCCATTTAATTACAGCAGCCGCGTATTTAAGAGGAGGGCTTTGGGCACCGGCATCTTTTTATTTACAAATTAAGCACTTCACCTAATACACCTGCATTCTTCAGAATATTTTAATCCGCTGTCAAACCAGTTGCAATAGTACGTATTGAAGATGCTGTCACTCTTAAATGAGCAAAGAATTGAAAATCCATAGTAAGTATGGATCCAAAAAAGGCAAAATAAGGACATGCTTGCTGAGTAAACCGATAGCTGGAATGAGAAAAGTATTCAGCCAGAACACAACTTGAGTTTTCTAGAAATTCCAGCCCAAAACACAGAACGTGCTCCAAACACCGTTTCCATTCCAGATAGAGATTGTGGCAGGAACCCAATTTAACAAAAACGTGGGAAGGAACATATGTCAACGCAGGTCATGGCAAGAGAAGGCAAACTGACTGGTAACCAAAAACGGCCCTGGCGAAAGGTTTCATACTAGGAAGGCCAACATGCAATTTTTCATGTATACTGGTTAAACAGTAATAACATTTACAAGCACTTCCAAAGCAGGACCAGCCAAACTAATGAAATATTCAATTAACGCAAAGGCTGCCACAGTCCCCAGACCCACTAGTTCTCAAAATCAGCAAATCACAGGTGTCAATCAGAAAATGGGATAAAATGAGCCCTCTGAAGTTCATTTCGCATCCTCTCTCCCTAGCCATGTTTTAGGACTGCCTCAGACAGAAACTAGCATTAATGGGCTCAGACAATAACGGCCAAACTGTAATCAACATTACTGGGGAAGGTAGCAATAACACTCTTATGCATTATCAGTCCCTGACAGCAACAGCACCAATGATCCAGACAGTAACAAGCCAGGGTAGTATAAGACAATAACGGCTCAGGCATCAAAGGCTTACAGAGGAATGAGCATTAATTGCTTGAGAAAGCAATGAGCATTATAACCCCAAGAAGCAATGGCCTCTGCCGACATAAAGATCATGGGCCCAGGCAGAATAAACACAATAAATGTAGCTGTGGTAAGTTCATTTTCAAGTGAGAGAATGATCAGGTGAGGATGACAGTGCCAGTCATGTCAGCCCTAAAACCCTGCTCCGCCACTCTCATATTTGTGTAACTTTGGCAGCTATTTGATCACTGTCAGCTTAACTACTTTTTACCAGCACAGCCTCAGAGAAATCTTGCCTCCACAGACGACTCTTGTTGTGGGTGGGGGGGGAGGGGCAGTGGGCACAGGGGCTTGTGCTCCCAGCTGTGTTGTCCTGGCCCTTCTTGGGCCCCACCACCATAGCTGTTGAATGTGTCAGGAGCAGCATAAAAAAAAGAGACACTGCACCTTGCCCCATACTTTCATTTGTTCAAATACCTTTAACTACAAAGCGGTGTTTTATATATGTAAGGCACTAAAGGGCATATATAAGAGCCCCTAGCGCCATTCCAACACCACATTAGCATCATTTTTTTTTACGCTAATGTGTTGTTAGAAGGCCAAAACTGCGGCACCATATTTACAAAGTGGTGCAATGCATTCCCTGCACCGGGCATAATGTATACAAAGGGAATACCCCCCGTTAGGCGGGCAAAAGAAATGGCGCAAAGAAATCTAAGAGATTTCTTTGTGTAATTTTTTGGGAACTCCTAGCACCTTCTCAGAACCCTGTAACCTTTGTTTTTTTAGGTGAATTTCTATGGGTTTTTTTAAATTCTAGTTCCTAACTATAACGTCTCTGTAATCTTTGATCTTTTCAGTGAATTTCTATGGTTTTTATAGCAGCCAACCCCCTATAACCACTGAAACCCACATCTTGCACGACCATTGGCTGTGCGCAGAGGGGGTTGGTCGCAGGGCCTGAACCACCCAACGCTGTGCCACACCTTCATCAAACAGTGCCAAAGTTATTAGCAAAACAAAAAGTGCCTAGGATTTACTGTGGTTTATGCATGTTAGGTCTACGCCTAGTAGACTGGGGATTGAAAAGTTCTCGACAGTACCAGAGTATTTTATCTCTATTTCTAGAATGGCCATTAAATCGGCTCACTGGCATAATGAAACTATGTGTAGCAGTAGGGGCACTCTGACTTTGGATTTTAAAATGTTACCTAGCTATGAGAGGTCAATTGATGGCTGCAGGGCCTGGCCTGGGGTTGGGTGGTTATAGGGGGTTGGCCAAAGCCCAACGATTTTTCTGGGAAACAGACTTCAATGTGCCATAACAAGGAATGTTTAACATTCAGAACACTAGTAAACAAAGAAACACACATACCACCATGAGGTAGGGGGATTTGAATCCTCAACTTACTGATTGTCAGCCCAAGAGCTTTACCAGGAGGCCACAAGTGACTCTGCAGTAGGGTGCCTCAAAATATAGCTATAACATTCAAACCAACCATCTTGCATAGTTGTATATAGTAATACAAGTAATTGTATTTAGAGACCATTGCAATACCTATATCTCTTGCTCTCTCTTCCTTCCCATTATGGGATGGAAGAAACAGAGACAGTGAGAGATTGAGAGAGAGAGAGACTTTTAGAGAAAGACTTTGACAGAAATAAATTGAGAGAGATATAGAGAGAGAGAAAGGTTTTCTAGATTTTTATGACAGTATACTTAGAATGTAATATTTTAGGACAAATTGAAATGAAAAATGTATTTGTCATTTAAAAAGAATGAGATCACCTTTCAGTATGCACCTTAAACATTTGAAGTTGAAAAGAAATTCAAGCAGGGAAGTGACCACAGACACACTTCTACTAGAACCCTCAACCTTCAGTGTGAGTGTATAAGTCTGTAACCACTACATCACAGGTTATTCCTGGTTATGCAGTGTCCAGATATTGCTATGACATTCAACCCAAAGATTTTGCGGGGAACAATACTTCAATGAGCCATGTTTTCATCTATTTCCCTGTATGCATATTAATGTGCAGGGAAAGAGATTAAAACTCCACTTTCAGTAAGTGGGAGCTGTTTGACAACTCCCTCCTGCTGAAAGCAGAGTTATGTTTGATTTTGCTTGCTCAGCTCCTGCCAAGCAAAGGCAAACAGCTACCTTCTGAGGGTGGAAATCTTGGGAGGTAGAAGGAGCTGGCCCTTGGGGGTGGCGGTTCCCGGGGCCATCTATGGATTCACAAGAGGGGCTCTGCCTCCCCACCAATGTTTGAGTTTAGCCTCGGGGAGGAGGCGGTCCCTGGGGCTTGGGCTCTGCAACTGTCCCCCTACAGTAGGGTCTTGGAGCTCCAGGGAGGTTGTGGTCCCTACGGTAAGGGGGTGCTGTGCAAGACCCCGCATTCATTTAAGTACATTTGCTCCATGAGGTGGTAGTCCCTGGGGCTGGTGGGGACTGTCCAGCCCCACCTGCATTCATTTAAGTACATGTGTCTTGGGGAGATGGTGGTCCCCAGGGCTGTGCGGGGTCATGGGGGCCCCACACATTACTTTCACTACATTTTACCATAGGAGGTGGCAGACCCAGGGCTGGGCGTCTGGAGCCCCTGCATTCATTTAAGTAGATTTGCCCCAGAGAGGTGTCAATCCCCGGTGCTGCGGGGGGGCACACGGGCCCCCCGCAGACAGTTAACAACTTTTGTCCCAGGGAGGTAGCCGTCCCTGCTGCTTAGGCGGGCTGCGTGGGCCCCTTATACTTTATATGCAAAGTCCCCGGGAGGTGGTGGTCCCGGGGCTTCAGTAAGCCCTAAGAGGGGGGCCCCGTGTGACCTCATCCTTGAAATGATATGCCCCCAGGACCTGGCCCACCGGGGGCAAAAGAAAAAGTGAGTGTTGGAGACTGTGCTTGTTTTTTTTTTATAATCACAGTAAAAATCATGAATATTCATGATTTTTGCCATGAATTAAAAAAAAATGCTTTTTAGCTCTGGGGAAGTCCAAGGGGAACCCCTGCACCAAGGATAGGGGTCTAGGGCACCAGTACCTTGCCCCCTTTTCTTTTTTTCCTGCCAAATTTGGTGTAATTCCGCCCAGCGGTTCTGTCTGCAGGTGTGTCCGAAGAGTCTATGGGAATTAACATGAGAAATGCACTTTTTTTGACCCCCTCTTTTTCTCAGTCCCCGCTTGACAAATCACTCTGAAATGTTCTATGCACTAACAGATTCTAAGGAGCACTTTGTTTTAGAAAATTTAATGAAGATTCATCAAACGGTGCCAAAGATCAAGACAAAAAATGCTTTTTCAATGGAAACTAGGTCCTAACTGTAACTACCTACTGGCAACTGCCAGTGGGTGAAAAAAAAAAAAAATATATATATATATATATATATATATATATATATATATTGTTTGCTGGCCACCACCGTGCTCCTAAACGGACTGCGCGTCGGCGTGTTACACCTGCTGTGGTTTATTTCACTGAGCATTTTTATTTAAATCTTTGCTGCTGTTTTATATATATATATATATATATATATATATATATACACATAGATATATATACATATATATATATATTTATGTCTTGTGTATATATATATATATATTTATGTGTATATCTATCTATATCTATCTATATATATATATATAGATAGATAGATATCTATAGATAGATATACACATAAATATATATATATATATATATACACAAGACATCAAAATATATATATATGTATATATATCTATGTGTATATATATATATATATATATATATATATATATATATATATATATATATATATAAACAACAGCAAAGATTTAAATAAAAATGCTCAGTGAAATAAACCACAGCAGGTGTAGCACGCCGACGCGCAGTCCGTTTAGGAGCACGGTGGTGGCGAGCAAACAAATATATATATATATATATTTTTTTTTTTCACCCACTGGCAGTTGCCAGTAGGTAGTTACAGTTACATATACATATACATATATATATACATATATATATTACCTAGTGGCAGTCGCCAATAGCTAGTTATAGTTAGGACCTACTTTCTATAGAAAAAGCAAGCACTTTTTATTTTGTTAATAACTTTGGCACTGTTTAATGAATCTTCACAAAGTGTTCCAAGAAACGATAACACTCACTTGAATGTCTATCTGGAAAATTTTGGGGTGATCCATCAAACAGAGGCCGAGAAAAGGCGTCTTCCCAAAATGTTTTTCCCCCAAGCATTTTTCTATAGGGATTTTGAACAGGAACAGCGCCCAAAGTACTGAACGGAATTTGGCAGAAAGGTAGCTCTTGGTCCTTTTTAATTGTTTGGTGTAAATCCATTCAGCAGTTTTTGAGAAATTGAAGAAGCACCAAATTTGTATATATAGGGACAGAAAGGCTCCGCCAACCCTCCTGATCTTGTACTGAGATCTGAATGGCTGCCAACACTTCAGCAAGGAAGTGTTGGCAGCCATGTTGGGACTTGGCTTCAGCCGAGGCCCTGAAAAATAGATTAAAAAAAAGAAAAGGGGCTGCATTCTGCAGCACACATAGAAAGAGAAAAACACCTCTCTGCATGCAACGCAGGCACCCTTGCACCATGGTGCAAGCGTGCCTGTGTTGTTGCTAGGTAGCCAATTGTGCACTAGCACAGGGGGAAAGGACAGGAATGAACCATATTTCATAAATATGGTTCATTCCTGACCTTTCACATTGGCATAGGGCAGCACCGCAAGATGACATGCAGCACTGCCCTATGCCAGTTCCCCATAAATAAGGGCCATAACGTCTATTACAAAATGCTATACTCAGTAAAATTAGTATTGAAGTACAGTCCTTTGCTGCCTCTTAGGTTATAGTATTTGAATTTCTTCATTTGCTGCTCTATTTTCATAATCCATTAACATCTCTACTTACCTTGGTAAAAATAAAGAAGGATGTTTCTTCATTTGTAAATTCCGATGTTACAGCATGATAAATTCAGTTCCTTACCCAAATGTGAATACTGAACATCTATGTAAGTTACAATTTGCTTACCCGAATGTGAAGACCGAGCATCTTTGCGAGTTTCCATTTGCGTAATTATCTACCTTTTAACAAACACAAATAAAATCGAATTGAAAGAAAACTGAGAATCCTTAAAGTTAAAAAATAAAGAGTGTGCGAAATGAATCTATACTATGCTTTTTTTCAAGAAACTATGGGGCAGATTTAAGACCCCCTAGCGCCTCCTTGAACCTTATTAGTATATTTCTTTTAATGTTAATGTGACCCAATGATGCCAAAATGGCGCACAGCATGCATTGAGCCACTTTGTAACCCTTTGCCCTACATTATGCCTGCGCCAGTTATAATGTATGTAAAGGGGGCACTCCCCATCTTTAAGGGGGCCGAAAAAATGGCGCAAAGAAATCTAAGAGATTTCTTTGTTTCATTTTTATCAGGACTTTTAACGCCTGCTCAGAGTAAGTGTTTAAATGAGGCACACCATTGTTTACAATGGGCCTCAGTGGGCTTTGCAGGATTAACATCAACATTTTTTACGCTAATCCTGCAAGGCTCTGAACTAAAGTAAAAAATGTTGACGCTAGTTCCCTAACTACCGCCATGGTGCGCATCTTACATACGGTGCACACATGGTGGCATTAGGGGGGCGCTAAGGGGTTCAAGAATAGTGGCACTGCACTGGGTGCAGCGCCACTTTTCTTAAATCTAGCTCTGTGTTTTCAGAATTAAGTAGACTTTGCGTCTAGCAGGCTGTTAGTCTTTGGCTTCGTTATAAAACTTGAACATGTAAGTTTTACAAGCTATAATTAAGCAATAGACAGATTTCGTTTTCCTTATATGAACACGGAACTGGTCTCCTCCCCAAGTTATGACGTTGACAAATGGAAGTTTAGCACAGACTTTCTTTTCCGCTGCGGAATTTCCCATCACTTGTGCAATTTTCATGCATTCTAAAGTGAACTATGCTGCATAAATTACAGGTGTTCTGCTTGGAGACCAGTTATACAAAAAGACAGTGATAGTCAATTTCTCTTGCCATGTTGCAAAAGGGACAAAGTAAGACTAATCTATTTTTTTATATTCTAAGGTGGAAATGGGTGTCTTCTCTCCAAACTTCTTCTTTTTATTATGTTCATAGACGTCTTGTTTTATAAGATGTCCCTTTTAAGTGACTAACATAATCTATTAAAAGTATGTTGCTTATGGCAACACATGTGTGACCTGCTGAAAAGTGTGGTAGGCTTTGAAACCTCTCATTTTCTGTAGTGAAAAAGTGCATCCCTTTGTTTCACTATTTTTTAGATAGCTTCTTGCCTTGCATATTATTGTGATAGTGCAACAAAAAATTGGATTGTCAAAAGCTTTATGTTCCGTTGAAGAGGCTAGTGTAGATGCTGAGCAGTAACAGGAATAAGAGCTAACAAGGTTTCATATCAGGTGATAACTTATCCCCCACAGAGGGTGCACAATAAATGGACATTTAATGATGGTTCAACATCAAGCAGCAAGGTACATTGATCACCAAGTTGGGGCATGTTTGGTTTTTGTAGATTTTCTTTGAGTTATTAATATTGTTTTTAGACCATTTCTAGGGTGCCATTTAATGTCCCCCCATTCAACCACTGTAACACTCTCAAAGGTGCATTCTATTTTAACTGTTCTCTTCTTTTTTCCAGAGGCTTTTGAATCACTGGTTCGATTTGCTGTAAATCACACAAATTCCTTATTTGCATCGGCGTACAGAGGTATGGCTAGAGAAGCTGTTGAACCGGTCAAGGAGCTCTACACAGATGTCTCTCTATACATCTTGGGTGCTGAAACCACGGTGGAAAATGCAGCCTTGCGGTTCTTTGATAGCCTGTTTCCATTGGTCTACAGTCGCCTTATAAATCCTGGGATTATTGATTTGTCAGAGGAATATACAGAGTGTTTGCGACTAACAAGGCAGGACATCAATCCTTTTGGACAGTACTACAAGGCAATGATTGCAGAACTATCAAAATCTCTCTGGGCAAGTAGGGTGCTGAGCCAAGCCCTAAATATGGGTATAGAGGTAATAAACCTAACAGAGCATGTGACAATCACAAAGGAATGTAGCAGAGCTTTGGTGAAGATGCAGTATTGCCCACACTGCCAGGGTTTAACATTAATCAGGCCATGTGTTGGGTACTGCCTCAATGTAATGAGGGGATGCATGGCCAGCGTGGCGGAACTTGATTCCCATTGGAGGGACTACATATCTACACTGGAATATCTATCCAATGAAATTGCAGGGTCCCATGGTCTTGAGCAAGCACTCCTGGGAATCCGTGGTGTGGTCAATGAAGCTATCCTGTATGCTCAGCTGAATGGACCTCAACTCTCTGCTACTGTAAGTACAGTGATTGTGTTTCAAACCCAAGTTCCTAACGATGTGTTGTCAAATGAAATCCACATTTGCATCATTGTTAAGTTAGTGTGGATGTTAAAACATTTCAACTTTGTCTTCCGTTTAAAAATTGTTTTTCAGCCAACTTGTTCTTGCATATCTCCAAATGTCTTACTGAAAAATCCAGAAGCACTATAACATGTTTCTAACTTTCTTGTCATTGAATTTCACTAGTGAGAAATGCCTAAGGGACTGATATAGATGTTTTCCATAGAGATAATCTGTCGCTAATGTGACCGATATCTCGTCCACCTCATTACAAGTGTATCATATACTAACGCACTTGCAAAAAGGCATTCGGGACACCAGTCACATTTGTGACTGTGTACTTAGTAGTTAAACTTTAAATCAGGCCCTACGTGACATCAAAATGCCATATACCTGGTGACCATCTCTATATTAATGTTAGTGCTGCTTAGTTTTCTTTCTGTTTTCAAGTCATTGGTGTTTCATTTTGAATTACCTGCTCTGCTGGTTCCAGGATGACATGAGTTTGAGCATAAGTGCAGCCGTTAAATTAAATTTTGTTGTAGGGATTGGGTAGATGATGGTGGGTCTACAACCCCATATCCACTTAGTGAGAAGCAGGCCTAGTCGATAATCCCTTGAGTTTCCTTGTCAACTTACTGGTCCTAAGCCTTCAACAGTTGTTGATTCAGTGCATTCAGAAAGAAAAACTGTTCAGATGAGGCCTGTGGTTTCAAAACAAAATTTAGAATGCAACCATTTACTCAAATGCTACCTTGGCATTGGTAATGTTTCTGCATTCCACTCTAAAGAATTATACCCCCAAAATGTCTTCAGTAACTTAAACACAATAATTCTTGAGGAACTACTTGAATGATTTAATGACAATTTAATAGAAGTGCTCTGTCACTGGTTAAGCCATTCGATTGTCTTTAGCTATACCATTGATTATTGAGTGTTTACTTGGAGGAGCAGCTTGAACTTTTTGATTCTGATGAGGAAGCCATTCCTCTTTGTATGCTTATTGAGATAGTAGATCTGGATAACATTTCGGATGAATAGTATGATTCCCCAGACTTTTCAGCAAATGCAGTCCTTGCACGTCTTGTGCTACGTGATGGTTTGGTTACCATAAGAATATAAGTGAGATAAAACCCCAAGAACAATTATGAGATATATCAAATTTAAAATGTGTTTTTTATTGATTATGAAGAAAAGATTTTGAGCAAAGCAAAAGGTCAATATATTTGCTGTTTGAGAATGGGGTATCAAATGTGTGCGTGTTTACAGATAGATGGCAGAGTGAAGGGAAACATCAAGAGGATGAGGTTTACCACTTTCATGAGCATAGAAGCACACACCCTAGAAAGCACTAAGGCAACATTTAAGAGTCTGCATTAACAACTGTATAATTATGGTAATGTTGCACTTTTTATTGGACATTGTTTGAATCTTCTATGTGGCTTTAATAATTTTGTCGCCATTTTACAAATCTACATGAAATTTGATAGTTGTTTCACGCATCCAGCTAAGGCTTGTCAGTGACATTTTGTGCAGATGGGTCAACGGCGGATACAGTTATTTTCATTTTATGTCCAAAGGCATTGTTAATTTCCATTGCTCACAATAAGCCCTTCCTTTTTTAGGTGTGACCTAAAGACAGCTTTAGCTGTCTTTCCAGTCTTTTTGTTTCCCAAAAAGTATAACTTTTAAAAACATGCATATAGGAGGTTTCTAGTCAACCCTGTCTATTCTTTAGGCTGCTTAAAAGTCTCTTGAATTAACTTCTCTCTCAGCACAACACACAGTATAGAACACTTGCTAAACCCATGTCTGCCAATGGATACCTTCGCTTTGAGTAACTGCATTTTTCATGTGCATATTTATACATCCACCGGCCACAATGTTAGATATTTGAAGGCATTTGTATTTACCAGAGACTGATATTACCTGTGTATTGTAGGATGTGATGACTTACAGTGACAAAGATCAAACACTGTATTGAAATCTGCAATGTAGACTCATCATTACAAACTATTTTGGCATACTTATTGTTCCTTTGGAAAAAAAACAAAAATCATTAAAATTGACCAAGTGTGTATGCAAATTATATGTCAATGCTATTCTCCATCAGCTTTATGAAGGTAATTTGAGTGCTTGAATCTGACTTGAGAGAGACACCTAGTAACCACTTGAGGTACTGAGCTTAAGGAAGTAATTTCATGGTTATGATATCTGACGTGAGAACGACCTCTAGTAATGACTTGAGGTACTGCAGGTGTGTGGAGACCTCATTTGGATCTGACAAAAAAAGAGCACCTAGTAATATATATTCCAATATATTTATCTATTGTTTTGCTCCACTGACATAATGCTTCTTCCTACCACAGTATACAGCATGGGGCCATGAACTTTAATATAAGTAACTGTGAGTTTTTCCAAATGTATATTGGCACTCAAAACAGATTTAGCTAAGAATAGGGATGAAGACACTTGACTTTACCAGTGACTTCGAGTACGTTTGCATACCAAGACGTCATCATCAATGTCCCATAGTAGCCTAGACATTTATTGAACACTATCAGCCTAGTTCTTTCCAAACACATTGTAATAAAAATATAAGCATTTACTGAGCTTTTAGTCTGACATCTTTACCTATTGAGCTGCTCTATTATCACTCAAATGATACTCCTTCCTGCCACAGAATGCAGAATAGGCCGTCACACTTCAACCATTGAATACATTCACTCTGAGTAACATAATTGTTACTGTAAGTTAATATCATTGCCATTATCATGAGCCAGCTGTTATATTTGTATTTCTCCCATGGAAAGCAAGCACAACTCACTGAAATTGCCAAAAGAGTGTTTCCTGATTAATAGGTTGCAGCCACACCCTCTCAGCCTGAGTAAGGTAATTTGAAATACTCTCATCTGACTCCAAATATAAAACTAGTTGCCACTTGGGATACAACAGATACAACAGCTTCATGAAAATATTTCCAGATTTTGGCATCTGACTCGAGGGGGACCTCTACTAATCACAAGAGGTTCTGCAGGTTTGTGGGGACTTTAGTTGGATTTGTCTTGAAAGAGACGCCTACTAACCACTTGAGGAATTTTGCGGATTTTGCATCTGACTTGAGTGGGCCCTCTAGTAATGACTTGAGGTACTGCAGGTACTGCAGGTTTTCACATGTCTTACCAGTCTCAGACTCAAGAAAAATCCATAGTCAAAACGACATACAAGTATATGAATAAAAGGACCTTTTATTTAAACTAGTGCCCCACATGTAGTGCCAGTAAAAAAATTAAAAAAAAGGGAATAACGTTTAACACACTTTAATTTACCTGTGACTGCAAGTGCCTTTATATGCAGCTATGAACAAGGGCAGCTATATTAGCTATCTCAGTGCCTGTTATATTTTGGTGTAAATCATCTCAGTATTTTCCAACATACTTGTATTTCCAAAAGGTACCTTTTGAGCTTAGAATTGCAAGCATAACTTGACCATGTATTCCCAAATTATTCATATATCCAGATTTGAGGATGATTCACAGTAAAATATTTGAAAACTATTCTAAGTCAATCGACTGAGGGTGCATTACTTCACTACAATCTATTTCAGTACTCACAGATCCAGGCCCTCATTATGAACTTGGCGGCAATCACCGCCGACTGCCGTGCTGTCGGTTATCAAAAGACCACCAGTGGCGATAAACTGCACACTGCCATATAATGATGCCAAAAAGACAAATCTCCATAAATCCTGCAACCTCCACCCACTGCTAGGGCCTATGACGGCGGAAAGCCAGTACACCTCACCCCACCACTGCCATATAGACAAATCCGCCGCCCAGCAAATAATGATGGACAAATCAGCTTGGCAGGCAGTGAATGCCGAACGACCATTGGCGGTACGGACCGCCATGGCCAGCAATGGGACCTGCCAACAACAAAAGCACACATTGGAAATTTTGAAACTCACACCTGACACACATCCACAACACTATAAAACACACACATACCCAGCCCACAACCCTGTGCAACGCCAATAGCACAACAGATATTGACAACAAAACATGCATACACTGAACTAACAATCACACAAGTCACACACATAAAAAACACCACCAAAACTCATACATTGCTCAACCACCATCACAAGCCACACACCCAACCACACAACAGCACCCTCACCAATACACCTACAACACACCACCCACAACACACACCATGGTACCCCCTAAGCACCTCCACTAAGGACCATGGTGGTCCATGGTGGACCATGGTGGACAAAACACTCAGGGTAGAGCCACACCTATTCAGGGCACAAGTGCATCAGACACCCGTGGCCAGGAAGATGAAGCTATGGCAGACGAATGCCAAAAAGTCAACACAGTGGGAAACAATTCACGCACAAAGGAGGACATCAGGAAGAGATGGAACGACCTGCGTGGGAAGGTCAGGTCTATGGGATCCAGGCACAACATCGCTGTACAGAAGAATGGTGGTGGTCCCCCACTTCCTCCACCCAAATACAACCACTGGGAGGAGAAGGTCCTGACTATCCTGCACCCGTAGGGCCTCACCGGACTCACTGGAGGACTGGACTCTGATAACTCAACTACAATACCCCAACAGTCACCACACCTGTAATGCATGTATCACCCCATCCCCTCATTACTACCAGGACCCTATCCCCTACCCAGTTCGCAACACCCACATCCAAGTCCCCTGCATACCAATAGTCCCCAAACAAATCACCATCCAGCCCCCTGTGCACAGTCACCTACCCCTTCATGGAATCCCAGTGGCACTACAGCACCCACAATGCACCGCCACTCCCTCACAAAATGCACCTAAATGTACACGAAGGGACTTTGCATGCCACTACATAAGAATTTAAGCCTCAATTAGTGCTGACCAGTGCTGCAATTGACAAAAAAGTATAGGACACCCACATCTCTATTCTCTCACATACAGGCACCACCACCCATGCCACCTGGACGGAGACGTCAAGGAGTGCCTGTTCTCCACCTGAAGACGGAGGCCCCACTCAAGAGAGTGCAGAGGGAAGTCTGGACACAGAGGAAATCCCTGGCCCATCCCACACCCATGGACAGTCACCCTCCAGAAGCCCCACCCAGGACACCACTGACACCCCTACCACTCAGCCACCAACAACAGCTCTGCCCAAACGACCCCACACCAGTGTCACTAGGCCACGGACTGGTTGCCCACATGTACAGAGGCCAGAGTCTCCACCCACAACAGGCAGGATGATGAAGGGTCAACTGCAAGTGGGGCTGCCAGACCTGTGCAGGGGACACAGGCATGGCGGGCTAGGGCCAGTGGGAGGGCATCAGTGGCCAAGAGGGGTGACGAAAGGATGGATGCAGCAGCCCATGAGGTGATATCTAAGGTCCCGGGAGCATACCACCATTCCCAGGACAGGATGGGCCAGATCCTGGCCACCTTGGAGCAGAATCAGAGGCTGCAGATAGCACACCACCAGAAGGCCATGGAGCAATTGAAACAGCTCAATGTGACGATGGCCTCCATTGCAGAGGTGCTGCAGTGCCAGTACTACAGCCAGCCTGAGTCCTCCACCCACCTGCAGGCCCCTACCACTAGCCAGGACACTGCCCTGCCATCTACATCTGCAGCATCCACTGGATTGGTGGCAGTGCCAGAGGACTCACAGGACATAAGCACCCCTACCCATGCATCCCAGCTGCACGTTCACAAACGTGCCCTCAGACCCCAATATCCCACAGAAACACCAGCCAAGACCAAGCCCAGCGCCAGGAGGTGACTCTGCCCTGAACTGTCTCCCTTGTGTGCCACTGAATTACCTCGTTGATATGCCACTGCCATCTCACCATCTTCCAATGGCCCCATGGACGATGCCCCTGTGCAACCAACAGCTGATCATATGTACCTGAGAATGTTGTTCACCATGTGCCCACTCCCTTTCACTGTCCCAACACTCATGTATATTTTGACATTGAATAAATACACCTGTGCACTCAAAATATGTGTCCTTAAATAATATGAGAGACCAATTGTGAATGTGAATGCATTAGGCAGTTACCATCATAATGCCACTTTTATTGCAGGAGGGGATCCAACACACTGTAGTGTCTGAAGTATGTCACACTGTACATACCATTGCGTGCACTGGCATCTGCCACTTTAGTCACGATGTTGCATTGTCACTGACAAAGGACATCATAGTGCTTATTACGTGAGTCAGACTGTAACAATGGAGTGAAGACTATGAGTCACTGGAAGTATAGCCGAATTAGCTGGGTCCTGGAGGTGATATCTTCCCCCTCTTCTTCCTCACCATCACTCTCATCCCTCCTCTGAGGTTGCAAGGCTGGTTGGACAGCACCCTCCTCTTCCAGAAGTGGGATAGCTTTCCTCACAGCTAAGTTGTGCAGCATGCAGCAGGCCACCACTATCTTTCACCCCTTGTCAGGGACATAGCACAGGGATCCTCCAGAGAGATGGAGGCAACAAAATCTTTCTTTCAGGAGTCCTATAGTGTGCTCTATCACCCTCCTAGTACGACCCTGGGCCTCATTATAATTCCTCTCTGCATCTGTCCTGGGAATCCTCACAGGTGTCAGGAGCCATTGCATGTTGGGGTAGCCAGAATCACCTGCAAAAGTGGGTGAAAGAGGACTTGAACACACACATTTTACTTGCATACAGCCTGTCTGTCAGCTATGTAACTAATCCAGTGTCATACACACTCACCCATGAGCCAAGCTCTGTCCCCCTGTAGTTGTCCCATCATGTGTGGCACACTGCTTTTTCTCAGGACCAATGAATCATGGACTGATCCTGGGAACCTTGCATTGACATGTGAAATGTATTGATAAACAGTACACACCAATTGGAAATTCATGGAGTGATAGTTCTTATGATTCCTATACACCTGTTCATTCACTCGTGGGGGTATGAGGGTTATGTGGGTTCCATCAATGGCACCTATCATATGGGGGATATTTGCAAAGGTATAGAATCCTGATTTGATGGTGGTGAGATCAGCCCTTTGGGGAAACTGGACATAAGTTTGCAACTGTTGAATGAATGCATCCAGGAAATTGGACAGGATGTAGCTGAACATTGGCTGAGATACACCTGCAACCATGCCCACTGTCACCTGAAATGAGCCTGTGGCCAAAAATTGGAGCACAGATAGCACCTGCACAGTTGTAGGTATGGCATGCTGATTCCGATTGTCTGGCTTCAGACCAGGACCCATTACTGCACAGAGGTCACGGACTGTAGCTCGATTAGGTCGGTAGGTAATGATGATGTGACGTTCCTCCACAGTGGCCAGATCTACCAGCGGTCTGTAAACAGATGGGGCCCTCCCTCGCCACATTGGTCTGTACCTATGGGTGGTAAAGGAACACATTTTGAGTTTCGACATACACTTGCATCACATGATGTCACTATACTTTTCTACAATGCGACACATAGGTAACGCACACAAACAGAAAGAATGAGGTACACCGTCAGGCTAATGTGTGCTGAGGTTTGTCAGTCATAATGGCATCACAGTGTAGACACACTTCCAACCATGACTACATGTGGGGATCAAAGAATCATGTCAGTAATCGACAAAGGGGAGAGAGAATGGGGCCATAAATGAGGCCTCAGGCCAGGCTATGGAGACGTGGTGAAAGCAAAATGGCAGCCTCCTTCCATCCAGGTGTTCTAGTGTGGAAGTGACTTTATTCCTCTGGCGTTAGTCGTCAGGGCGGTACGCTGTGTTCACCGCCGTGCACCTGATCATTGGATTACATGGTTGTCAATGGGGAACCTGGGCCAATCATGATCGGCGCCGGTGGTGATGGTGCACACCGCAGCAGTATTTATCACCACTTTGACAGACCCTTGGCACTTGACTCCTGCATTATGTGAAGGGTAGAACTCCACTGCGTGTGCTGCCGTGTCCTGTCTCTGGTCCCTGAGATGGCGCGTGTGACAGGGTAACGGGCCCCGGCCTTCACCGCGGTGGAGCTTGAGAAGCTGGTGGACAGGGTCTTACCCCTGTATGCAAAGTTGTATGGGCGATCAGAGGAGCAGGGTAGTTGCTATCTGTCATCCTTAGATGTGTGTGATTGTGGCGGATGCCTGTATGCATGTTTGTTTGCAGTGTGACTGATTAGCCGTAGTGTGTCTGGCACTTTCTGCTTGTAATTTGGTCATTTGCAAGTCTCCATGGGCCATGTCAGTATGAACGGGCATGGAATTTGTGTATGTTGAACCCACACAATGTCTGTTTCTTTACTCTGTGTGTCCATGCAGATCAGCACCCATCAGAAGAGGGGCCTGTGGCAAGCCATCACCAAGGAAGTGCGGACCCTGGGGGTCTACAACCGGCAGAGCAACCACTGCAGGAAGCGGAGGGAGGACCTGAGGTGCTGGGCCAGGAAGACCAGAGAGACCCAGCTGGGGTGCCCGTTGGACCCTGACCCCCCATGCATTGAGGTGCCAAGCACTTAGACAGGTGTCTGCACTCCTGCCCCCCTCCACGACCTTGGGATAGTGTCATAGCTAGTTTTGGTAGGGTCTGTAGGCCTGTGAGGGGTCCCATTTTTGTAATGTGGTATTCATTGTGGCCTCATGAACTTGTGGATGTATTGGCTTGGCATAGTCTCTCATGGGTTCAGTTCACACAGTGTATCAGAGTAGTATTTCAGGATGGTAATGTATTGTATTCTGGGGTCATGCCTATTAGTCAGGCATATTTATAACGTATGTTGTGTCTGCTGGGGGTTAGTGCCTGACCTGGGTGGGAGTGTCTGTGTCCCAAAATGTACCTATTTCCTGGATTTGACACACTTTTTTCTTGTTTTATTTCCCCACCCCTGTGCTCTTGTGTCCCTGTGTACATTAGCATCATCTGGCGAGGGAGCTATATCACCAGCAAGTAGGGCTGCAACAGCTCACAGCTCCAAGGAGGCATAGTCGACCGCCGCCTTGGGGACCAGTGGGAACTGGTAGGAGGCAACTACCACTGGAGGTAGTGATTCTGATACCTTCTCCGATGGCACCTCCCTGGTGGTGGGGGTCCCTACTGGGCCCACCCATTCTTTGTCATCTTCCACCACCCCATACCATCAGCGCCCTCCCAGTTGCTTCCCACCAAGTTGCCCATGCCCGCTCACCCAGGAGGGTGGGTGTCTCCTTCACCCCAGGCACCTCATCCCCTGCCCCAGTCAGCCCTGCTGCCCCCACAGAAGAGGCTTTTGACCTCCTGAGGAACATCTCTGTAGGGCAGACAACCATCATGAATACCATCCAGGGCTAGCATCCCAGATGCCTGAATGCAATGCATACCTGGAAGGCATTCACAGTTCCATGTCGCCTACAGAGATCTTTTCAGGCTCTGGCCCCCTCTTTGACAGCAGCCAGTGTCCCTGGTCTTTCCATCCCCCCTCCCATCACCTCTACCACTTCCAACACCCCACTCCATTTACCCATCCCAAGCACACATACAGACAGCCATGCACACAGATCAATACACAAGAAGCACACAGAGAAAAACAAGCACCATACTTCCCACCATAGGCAGGCACACACCCAACATACCAAAGCACACACAACAACATCCACCTCCCCCAGTATGTCAACCTCCCTCGCCTCCCTGCCTGTCACCTCACCATGCACACCCACATGCACTGCACCTTCAGTCACTGCTGGTGCCCCCGTTCTTGCAGTCACCACAACAGCTAACATCCAGTCATGCACCCCAGACACCACATGTGCACTCACCATGACTACATTCACAGACACTTGCAGCACACTCACCAGACCTGCAGATACCCACACAACATCCATCTACACTGGCAGCCTGTCTTCTCCCATTGTGTCCACCCTCCCTCCTCCCAAAACACTCAAACGTTCACACACATCCACACCACACACATCTACCATACGTAAGCATACTAAACAGGCACCTGCATCCACGTCCAGCACACCTACACCTCGTAAGACCACTCCGTCAACCTCCACTCCCAGACCTGTCTCCAATTCTCCTCCACCTGCACCTAAAAAGCTTTTCTTCTCCTATGTTGACCTGTTTGAACCCACTGGCCCACCCCGTCTTGCCCGTAAACGTTCCCATGCCCTTACCCAGTCCACTCCTTCCTCGTCTAAGTCTGCCCCAGTCTGCCCTTCCCATTCCCATGCCCCTTACCCAGGGAAGAAGAAGCCCTGTGTTGCCCCAGGTCCCTCTGCCACCCCCAGTCCAGGCCCACTCCTCTCCTTCCAAGGGCAAGCCCAAACCCTCTCCACCACCTACACCTAAGCCCAAGACCCCCCTCCAAGACCTGAGTCCCCACCCCTGCTACCCACTTCCCCTCTTCCCTTAGGTGCCTGGCTGCCCCATTGACACCCCTTCCCAGTGGAGTTTCCTTTACACATGTTTGGGCTATAATTGCCCTTCAGGAACTTTATAATGGACTGGCCAATGGCCATATTTGGACATTCCTGTTGTTTCTTCCAATAAAGTTTGAGTGCCTAGTAGTGCTGTTGGCACAATATTGAGCCGCTGTGCAGCGTTTCACTGTGGGGGTGTGGTGTGCACAGGTGTGTGCATTGGTGCAGGCATTTGTTGGCTTGTGTCTGGCAAGTACATTTTGTTATGGTACGTATGGCTTGAGATGGTGGGAGGAGTTGGGAGTGCGTTGTGAGGTGGGTGGAGTGGGTGTGTAAGTGTGCCCTTTCATCCCATGTGTACTAGGCTGCGGTACTTACCGTCGTCGTCTTCATTGTTCGACATGGTCCTGGAAGAATATGGCAAGTAGAAGTACTGGCATTATTTCCAACTCTCGCTACATGTCTGCGTTGGCGTGTTCTGTGTACCTCCAGTGAATGTTTCCTATTATATTGTTTGTTTCTGCCATGCTTTGCCTGGCGGTGGTTTCCGCCCCGGAACTGATGGCGGTGTGGTGTTTCATTATTTGATGGGCAGGTAGGGCCTTTCCGCCGGCTTGAGGGCGGCCTCCTCTGTCGTCGGAGGAACCACAAAAATGGCGGTGTGTGGATGGACCGCTACTTGTTTCTCATTGGCTTCATTATTTGGCGTTCCGGACCGCCAGCCTGTTGGCAGTAGTTACCACCACCGCTGATGGTGCAGTGTTTCCCGCCATGTTCATAATGACCACCTTAATCCTCAGATTCAACTGATCTGATTGTCTGGTCAAGTCCATAACATGATGCAAGGGTTTCTAAAAAATTCTCAACTTTGGATTCTGGAAGCACAGTGTATGGTCTGCGGTCACGAGCATTACCCAGAGTAGAGTGACTGACTGCCAGCATTTATAATGGCTGACTGTCAAAAAAAGTCTCATAGCACTGGCATTAAAAGGATATCTAACCGAATAGGCAGGTATTCATCATTTTCCTGAGACTTGTGCATAAAATGGAGCGCTTATTGCTTGGTGATAGTGAGTTCTACATCACAGGAGCTTTAATAGAAAATGAACCTCTTCCATAGGTGATTAATTTGAATTCATGAACAATCAGCATTGCTTTATTTTTGCTGTGTAAGTGTTCACGGGGGAGCACACAAATTAGCTGATATATATAAACATAGAAAGTGTAAACATTTGAAGGTAATACACAGGATCTTAGAAAGATTGTGGTCATACTAGAGGTTAACACTGTGCATTATGGATATAGGAGGTGTGATCATTTTTGCGCAGATTTGTTGTAGTCCTTTTGAGTCAAGACTTTGAGCCATGTCACAGTTAAGGTTATCTGATTCAGGGGCACAGGACAGGTGCAAAGAAAATTGGCAAATACCATAGCCTACTGTGGGGAGCTAAAGGATGTACGCCTAGGATCCTGGAGAACAAAGGGCTAACTCTGCTACTAGATTTCATTGCACACAAACCTATCCACTCCTCAGGTAGAGGGTCTGACTAAGGGAAGATGGGCCCCTGAACCCAATTGGACATTGCTTACTATTGAATTGGGTTCCTGAGAGCGATGTGGAAAATCTTCATAATTACTGTTAGCATAATTACACAGAATTCACAAAACATTATGCAAAACTACACATAATTAGTTAAAATGGGTCTCCCTGCCTCTTGTGAAAAGAAATTAAGGGGAAAAATGCATTTTGCATTTTCAAAAAAGGAGTGCAACCTTTTCGCTCAGGAAGCAGCATGCTCTTTCATAGCTGTGTTCCATAGCCCATCCAACTCCATCTATGCCAGTCCAGCCCACCCATCCATTTTTTAAACTTTCTTTTTATGTTTTGTCTACTTTTCACACCCCTGAGCTTCTAGTTTCCCCCTGTCTGTCTATTTCGCTTGTTTTCTTGGTACACCCACCCCCACAGTTAAGCAGAGGTGGACAGTGTGCCACAGGAGAAAGAGGTAGCTGTAACCCATTGATGTTGCATATGGGTGGTACAGCCACTTTGTGCAGCATTTTATTGGAGTAAGTGGAGGCTGTACTAATGTTCTTTGCACAGTCCCACCTCCCCTGCATGTTGCCAGCTAGTATACGACCCAACAAGGGGTAATGCCTGGTAGAGATGACCCTGTGGTGGAGGTGAGTGCAGTGCAGCATATGCCACCACTGCAGGATGCCCCATTCTCAGCAAAACTTAATGCACTGCTAGACTGATATCTAAGACCGGAACCATGAAGTGCTCAACCTATTCAGCTTCGAGGGGGAGGAGGCAGGTAAGTGATGTTTAAAACTTTTTAGTTTTATATTTTTTACTTGCAGGAGACACTATTAACATTGAAGGTAAATTTAAGTAATTATATATGTGTAGGTGTTTGTGTGTGTGTGTGTGTGTGTACACGTGCATGTGGGTGTGTGTGTGTGTGGGTCTGTGTGTGTGTAAGAGAGAGAAATATCTGTGTGAGGGCATAGGAACAACAGTACACAGAAGCAAGTGGGCTGTATATGAATTTTGTGACAAAACAAAAGTCTAAGGCATGCACTCAGGATCTAGTCCTTTATTTAAAATGCATAGCTCATTAGAGAAGGATACAATTGCTTCAGCTGTGCATGGCATGGACTGATGATGTCATCAGTGATGGCATTTGAGATGATATCAGTGATATCATCAATGATATATTTGAGCTTGACATGAGTGATGTAATATATGAGGTCATAAGCAGTTTCTGGGGCACTGCAAGTTATAGTTACTTTTAGTTTAAAATGGTATATTTGACTGACATATTCACTTAACTAGAATGTCACTTTAAACTTTGATTTTCCAGTGATTTTTTAAAGTTTTCTTTTAGTGTATAGGGAGATCTTATTACCCTACCTTACGATACCATCACTGGCCTGTGGTGGACAAGCCCTGTACCCAAACTTGCTGAGGGCAGCCAACGCATCCTGTACATGGTCAGGCAATGAGGGTTCCCATGACAATATAAATGGGTGTAATTTTAAATAATGCAGATCTACTGACATTGTTAAGGGGTGTCCACATCAATATATGAAAGGCAGGCCTCTTGGTATTGTCAAGAGGTGACTACAGCAAAATAAAAGGCATACCTGTTCACTTTATCAGGGAGTCATCACATCATGAAATGAAACCCAAACCTATTGGCTTTTCGGAGAGGTGACCACACCAACATACAAGGCACACCTTTTGCCTTTGCCAAGGGATTGCCACATCAAGATACATAAAAAGGCATTATTTTTATCAACAACATTAAACACATTTTTGAGTCCTTCATTTAAACACCTCAGACAACATAATGCAGCGATTCTATCAACCAAAAAAGGGTTTCTGCAATCCATAGGAGAAGAATAAAAGCTCCAGCTATCAGAGCAGTTCAACAATTACTTTTCCCTATAGAGTGCTGTATACACAACAGGAAAACTAGGGTTACTTTTAATGATTGATTTGTAGGAGGTCTTCTGCATTCTCTGTAGCCCTGCCATATTTTTGCAACAAATTCCCAATGCTTGGAAAGTGCACCCCTTTATACCACCACTTCCCATATCTTTCTTTGTATATTGTTTGTGGTGAGGTGCATCCCTTTTGTTTGCATACTGTGTTAACACTGTGAATTTTGTGCTACAAATTTGTTACTACGTTACATGGCTTCATTTGAGGATGATAGGGATAAGTTGGCAGCAGAACTCTTTTCCACGAAAACAACAGCGGTTCGAGAGACTAACCCTGTACAGGAAGGGCTTAAGCAGAAATTTGTGAGATTGGAACGACTTAGAAAACAAGAACTTTCCAAGTGGTTGGATGCCACCACATTAAAAAACACCTGAAACTTAAACAGATTCCTCATGGTTTATAGGTTATCATTTTCCCATCCTTTGAAGACCTTGACAGCGACCTCCTGGGGGGACGGGAGGAATTGATTCTCTCATCATCGTTTGGCATGATCAATATTTTGAATGAACATGCTGAGAGAAGAAGGGAAACATTACTATCAGACATATCTAATTTAGAACAAGAAATTAGGGGCCTAAACCTACCAGAGGCTACTGAGAGGAACTACAAAATTCTGAAAGACATACTTGCTGCACATCAGTTATATATCACAGAAAAGAAACTCAAGAAACTGAGAAGGGATGAGGGTGACTATCGCAACTGCAGGGTTTCCAGCTTTGCCCGCAGATATGACAATATTAAAGTACTAGGACATTCACAGACCGACTCCATGGGAGGGTTTTCCAACACTACCTCAGATAGTGTGACTGATATTTCCAGTATTTCCAGTGGGGGCAGCAAAGCACTAGACAGCACCATAGGTACAAGTAACGTAACCAAAGGGGGTACACCTGCATGTTTTTTAGAGGAGTTAGCATGGTTCAGATGGGAACAAAGACAGAACTACAACAAACCAGGGGGAAACACCAAAAGACAAGACAAGGCAGGAAGAGGAGGTACAGAAAACTCAGGGAAAAGAATGGCAGCAAGATCAGTGACCCAAAATCAGAGGAACTAATGACAGCTTTGAATCCCTTGTGTAAAGTACCAAACAATGTAAATGATGATATGCAAATGATCAACTTGTTTGGTCGGCTGCTTACGGATGAACAAATAAAGGTTCTACGCGTAGGACTAGGTTTCTATCCTACTTCATCCCCCAAATTTGCCCAAATGCACATTGATCTATTCAAATTTGTTAGACGCTTGAAACTCAAAAACACTTTGAAGAGCAACCAACACACACTATTCCCCCTACACTCTCTGTACCCACTTGTAATAGAACCATCAGAGACGTTCAGGACATCCAGTCAATGATGTTCCTGGAACAGGCAGACCCACCATCCATGGAGGAACTGCTAACATATCTCAACATCACTCCTAACCTAGGCCTAGATACTGGCCTTAGATCACAATCTGCCTTCACACTTGCTTTTCCTAAGGACAACTCAATTAAAGTCTTTTATATGGCGGTTACAAATGACCTCTGTCGACTGGAGGAGAAACACAATCCTAGAAGCAAAAACACAGAAACCAACCTGAATAACAGTGAGTTCAGAGCCCTAAATAAACTAAGCAATGATACTAACATAGTTCTTCGAGAGGCTGACAAGGGAGGCAATGTGGTTGTCATGAACATTAATGAGATCAATAGACAACTTGCTGATTGCCAAGCATATACTAAGCTCAGCGGCAACCATCTTAGTTCTATCACTAACATCATCAGTGAGAAATTGACACATTGCTGAGAGCCACTCAGTCCTATAACTGTTATCATTGACTTGTCACCAAACAATCTCAAGCCTACTGTATTGAGAATAAGCTTTCCTTCAAGGCAGCCATCAAGAATACAGTTGTAATATTACAAAAAAGCACAAATTACGTTTGATAAAACAATGTACAGCACCTCCAAAGATGTCCTAACTGACTCTCACAGGGAAAATCTTCTAGCCTCAAATATCATAATTTGCGTTAACCAGAATCAAAAACCTTCATTCCTATGGCCCTCTGTGAGCTTCCATGAAACAAAATGTCTGTCTGCCTTGAAAAAACAAAAAACAACAACAATAAAAATGATAATCATCATCATCTCTATCAGCGTCTCCACCACTGTCAGAATCAACAAGGCAATCTGTCCAACAGTGACTGGTAAAGAGTTGCTCCATTTATCAGATGCAAATGAAAATAGCTGTTCTCCCATTGGATCAGAGTTACCATATTTTTTAGATCTCGTCTAGTAGATAGTGCTCCCTGTTGCAAAATGTATTGTCAGATTAGAGTTTGCTAAAAGCTCGCCTATTGCCTACCACTGGTTGGCTTCATTGTCATTCTTATTTACTTGCTTCCTATTTGTTAACTTCTCTGGGCTTTACTTCCTCTTTGCACAGTTGTTCCTCTATGGAGCATAGATGCCTTACTTGTGTTCTTTCACTGCTCACTTTTCATGTGCTACTTTTTCTCTTTGTTTAAGCCCTTCAAGAGACTGCTTGTGTTTCCAGGCTGTCTTCCTCATGTACTTCCCCCCTCCAGTGTGCTTGCTGTGGTTTTTGTCAGCCCGTGTGCTTCGCTCTGCCTTGTGATGCGTTCACTCTTGAGTGATTATCTCCTCTGCGTTGCTTTGCTCATCATGTGCTTCTCTCCCTCAGCTCCACTTTTCTGTTTACTTCCCCCACACCTCGTTCTCCTCTCTTAGGCCCAGATTTATGAAGCTCTAGCATCACCCTACTGTCATTTTTTCACGCTATGGTGGCGTTAGGCTTCAGGAATCGCCACATCATACTTACAAAGTGTCGCAATGCATGCATTGCTCCACTTTGTAAACCTTTGCACCATATTATGCATGCGCCAAGCATAAGGTATACAAAGGGGGCGTTACCCCATTAGGGGGACCACAAACACTGTGTCATTTTTTGTGGCTACTTTTAACGCCTGCTCGAAGCAAGCGTTAAAAGAGGGCCCACCATTGGTTACAATTGGCCCCTGTGTACTGTTCAGAGTTAGCAGCAACATTTTGGTGCTAACCCTGAACAGTACATCTATAGCGTCAAAATGTTTGATGCTATTGCCCTCTACCCTGCACCATGGTGTGCCATATTTTAAATATGGCACACACATGGTGGTGGTAAGGGGGCACTAAAGAGGGCAAGAAAAGTGTCACTGCACTGGGTGCAGAGCCACTCTTCTTAAATCTACCCCTAAGTTTGATTCCCTCCCAGCCATTTCATGTAATTTCCTCCCACCTTGGGCTTGTGTAGATTTCTCCTCCCTTCTGTTGCTTTTCCACCCAAGTCCTCCATGCTTCCAAGCCCCCATGTTGCTTTCCTCCACTCACTTGCTTTACGTTTTACTCTTTTTGTTTACAGATTTAACTTAGGTTGATAATCATTATAAATTTACACATCACTTCTTCATCCAAAGAGATCATTGTTATGTATGTTTTCCAAATCACATCTACTTTATAAACCTCTAGAACTAACCCCCGGGTTGCCATTTTCCCCATGCCAAGTGTGATATCTTTACAGACCCCAGTAGCCAGTAGAACTGTGCACGTTGCATGCTATTAGCCTTTACAAGTATTGGGAATAACAAACTACAAGTTCCATAATGCAAAGTGTTGTCTTTTAATAAAAGTCTAGCTGAAAGTGTCACACGTTATTTAATCTCTTCCTTCTTTTTTCTTCCTTTCTTATTTTAAATGATCAGTTAAGGGTACAAATATACCTCTTGCTTGCCATAGTAATGTCTCCACATTTTCAAGTTCTCAGTTCAAGTTGCCAGATTAACATTGCATCTTCTTGACTGATTGTAGGAATGATCTACAGCATGTTTTGTTAATGTGCTCAAAGTATGAGGCCAGTACTTAATAAACATGAAATTTGTGAAGATGAGATTGCCCCATTGCTCTAGCAAAATCAGCTACGGAAAAGTATGTCGTGCAAGAGCTTAAGTAGTAAAAAAAAGTTTGAAAATATGCACATTTTTGTGAAATAATGAAATTCAGATTGATTAATTCTATAGCTGGTGCTCAGTGATTAATTTTGATATTTTAGCTTTTGTTCTACGAGTTGTTTCAAAACTAAACTGCGATCCATGCCTTCCTTGGAGGTCTGCATACAGCGCCATCACGTCAAAAGGTGCTTCCCTTGAAAATGCATTCCACTACGTGGAAAGATGTTCATACACATCTTGCACAACTCTAATAACAAAAAGCTAGTCGTTTAGGAGGACCTGTGTTTCTCCGTTTGTTTTCCCTGGTATATATAATAACACCGTGTGTAAGATAATTATTTAGAGCTGTTCTATAATCATAAAACAAAGACATAATGTTGTGAAGTTGGCTCAAACGGAAAGTCAAGCAAGATCAGATGTCTCATAAGGAGATCATTCCACTCTGATAAGTCAAGGAAAATGTCTGCTATCAGGTCAGGAAATAAAGGTTATAAAGTGTCCTCTACATTCAGTTAGTTTAAATCAGACAGATTTAAAATTTCATACACCTAAGTCCCACATAACAGACCAATCAAGGCACAATTCGATAACATAGACTCATAATTTTCTCAAGCCACTACCCAATGAGGCTACCCTACACGTCATTCAACCTTGCAGATTCGATAACATTATGTGTTAGGAAGGGCCAAGCTATATTATTTAGATGCAGGTGCAACAGCTTGTCAGCACGTTTTACAAGGTTTATGTAAAATAAAACATTTCAGATGAGAACAGAATACCAAGGGTACACCGAGATAATGTATGCGGAGGCGACGTCTCCTGGAATGAATAGAAGCATTAGAAAGGCAAGATGGCAACAAGACTTTACCCACTTCTAAAATACGGCCTACACTACCTATGGTCAATCTAAACATGAAAGATACACACCCAGTACATTTGTGTGTTACATGTTAACCTAAATGTAAAGCATTTACATTTGAAAAAATAGTCACCAGGATGACCTCCTCTATCCACTGGAGGGCCTTCCTTTTACAAATCACTGTTGCAAGGCCCTTGTAATACAATAGGTTGAATCAAAGTACTCACATCCTACAACTCCCAGAATGCCCTGATTTGCCAAATCAAGCTCAAAGACTGGAAACGTTGTGTCCTGTGGTTAACAAGTAATCTCTTAAACTTACACATATGTGCTACGTGGGGAGCCAGATGTCCCACTTTAGCGTGGGTTAGAGTAACTGTGGTCGTTTCCCTTACCTGAACCATTTTGGATGTCAGGGAAAAGTAAATTAGGATACTCAGATTCAGAGCTCTCAGATGTCTCAGTTCCATCAACGAGTAACTCATCCCAACAGGGTTAATCTTCTCATTTTGTTGTTTTTGGATAGTCCTTTTGAGCACATTATAAAACCAGGATCCGCAGAAAAAACCTGGCCTAGATGACCTACTCAAACATGGACCCGTAAACTTAAGTCTAATCCTGACTAGTGTTAGCTACCAAGATCCTGGTGCTCCTACTAATGTTTAGAGTTGCTGCTGAATAAAGTCAGTTTGACTTCGAAGTCATATTTTAGGTCAAAATTGGGGAGTTTTTACAAGCCTGCGCCCCGTGAATAGTTGTGTCACTCTATTCATAAGAGCACACAAAGGAGGAGATGGTTCTTATTTCTTTAAAAAGAGAAGGCTGATACGATTGGCTTGTGCTTCCCTTTATTTTTTTTAAACATATATGGTTAGGAGAGAAAATGGTCTTGAGGGCAGATTTGAAAGCATGTACCTAAATCCTTGTGTTGCACATATTTTATTTTGCTGTTTTTTTTATTTGTAAAGCGCATACTGTCAGCTAAAAAGGCACCCTGGCGCTAACTAACATAGACCCATCCAGACTTGTATTAACTTTAGAGCTAATAGAGCCAAGTGTTTAAGGCTTTGCTAAAAGCATAAAGGTTACTAATAGAGCGAAGGCAATTCAGCATGATGTCCCATAGGCCAGCTGCCTGAACAGAAAACGATCTGTCACCGCGGCGAGCTTCATTAAATAGGGAACTATGAGCAGATTGGCATTTGTCGAATATATTGATGTAGTTGGAAAATAGCTTTGCACCTCATGTCAAAGGGAAAGTGGACTAATATGACAGAAGTCTATATGTGCTATGCACAGTGCTTTAAACTTTATATGCTTGGGCGAATGTGATGTACAGTCAAAAATGATGATTAGTTGAGTAAAGTGAGCATAATTCACAAATTTTAAGCCATACGATTTCATAAACTTAGCCAGGGTTCTTAAATATACATGAAATATTGTTAAATATTGTTGGGCTTATTGATGAGCCCTGCAAAACTCCCTGCTTAACTAATCTGAAAGCAGAATAAAAGGGGGCAAGTGAACTGACCATGTTGTTCCTTTTAAGCACAAAGCTAGCCATTGCATAGCTTTTCCGTTCACTCCTGTTTCTGACAGCCTGGTAAGCAGAACATCATGATTGCTGGTGTCAAACAGTACCAAAACTATGTGATGAACCACATCTGACTGTCATGCGTAGATCATCTAATGCAGTACCGAGGTGTTGGAGACAGCACATGCTGATTAGCTGAGGCTGGGCCCTAGCCAGGGAGAACTCACCACTCCCATCAAGGGTGGGTGATTACACTCACTGCATAACCTGCGCTCACCTATGGTAACTTGGCACAGAGCAGTCTAAAGCAATGGCACAGCAATACCACAAAACAATTACGCTTAGCATCATAAAAGAGACTTCACATGAGGTGTCTGTAAATAAGTTTTATATTCAACACACAAATACATTAACACAGCATGAATACATGTAACTGTGGGCTGGAATCACCATTTGAAACAACACTAGCATTACTAAGCCCAACTGTGTTAAAACAACATCTGCAATATGCACAGACGAGAAAAATAATACATTCAAACCCAGCACCCATATGAGGTTCCAAATGCTGTCAGCACGAGACCCACCCTAGTGATTACCCCATCGCAATTCTACACAGTCCTAGGGTGCACCCCTGTTCACAACAATAGCAGCAATATGTACATACAGAGCAATACAGCACTTTAAATGATCTCCGCAGCCTGAGCCGCACAGGTAAAATGTAATGTCAACTGTGTAAGTCCTCTGGCAAAAATTAATGTGTCTGGCAACACCGCCGTACAGTGTAGCAGTCATCCACAATCGCTCCCACACACTCACTCCTTACCGCCAAGCGGTGCCACAGATATCAGGTGGCTCGTAAATTACGCACTCGCTTGCACTCGCTCCCAGCACCCCACTTCTGTGCACTGATATCCAACAGGTTAAATGTCACTCGCAGACCCCCCCTTGGGCCCCAAACCCTTCCTCCACCCTCCAACTGTCCCTACTACCCTGCCTCCCAATAACTGAAGATGCGAACACCCTTTCCATGGGTGTTTGACCGCATATGACGGGAGTCACTCTTGTTCTGACACTCGGGGACAATAGGGGGGAAAGGAAGAGATACCAGCGGAGAAGATAATAGTCAGCAAATGGAGGTTTAGCCAACTTTCCGGACGTCCACTGAGATGTCTCTCTTACTGTGCCTTCTGGCATGGGCCCAGGTCTGCAAAGAATGGGGGTGGATCAGTGGGGGACACATGCTGATCACAGTGACGCCAAGCCAGGCACTCTAATACACAATAGTTACCAAATCCCGCACCTCCCTGAGAAGAGACACAACATCTGGGGTGCGATGACTTTAGAAGCCCCGGATGGTCCTGATTGTACATGAAGAGATACCAATCTGCATCTTCCTGGGTGGAGGCGCTATATCGGGTTCGCGATGACTAGAGTTGCCCCAGGCGATTCCAATCACAAACACAAAGTGCTCAATGCCGTACCTCCCTGAAATGAGGCACAACATCTGGTGCGCAATGACTTGAGCTGCATCAGACAATCCGGTTAAACACATGAAAAGGATTCCACTCCCATACCTCCTTGGAATGAGGCACAACATCTGGTGCATGATGACTTGAGTCACACCAGACTTTTCTGATTGTAAACACAATGGGCCATATTTATACTTTTTGACGCACAACTGCGCCAACGCAGTTGTGCGTCAAAAATTTTAACGCCGGCTAACGCCATTCCAAAGCGCCATGCGGGCGCCTTATTTATTGAATGACGTTAACCTGCGCAGCTGACTGGTGTGCGTCAAAAAAATGACCCACACCAGGCAGCGTCGGCGTAGGGGAAAATGGAGCTTGGGCGTCAAAAAATGGGGCAAATCAGGTCTGAGGCAAAATATTGGCCTCAACCCGATTTGCGCCATTTGTTTTGACTCCCAACCCCCATTGAAATGACTCCTGTCTTAGCACAGACAGGAGTCATGCCCCCTTGCCCAATGGCCATGCCCAGGGGACTTATGTCCCCTGGGCATGGTCATTGGGCATAGTGGCATGTAGGGGGGCACAAATCAGGCCCCCCTATGCCACAAAAAAAAATAAAAAATACTTACCTGAACTTACCTTAAGTTCCCTGGGATGGGTCCCTCCATCCTTGGGCGTCCTCCTGGGGTGGGCAAGGGTGGCAGGGGGTGTCCCTGGGGGCATAGGAGGGCACCTCTGGGCTCCTTCGGAGCCCACAGGTCCCTTAACGCCTGCCCTGACCAGGCGTTAAAAAATGACGCAAAAGCGGCTGGACGTCATTTTTTAAGGCCCGCCCACTCCCGTGCGTCATTTTTGCACGGGAGTTTAAATAAGGCGCACATGCCTTAGAGTCATTTTTTAGAAGGGAACGCCTACCTTGCATATTATTAACGCAAGGTAGGTGTCCACGCGAAAAAAATACGCAAACTCCAAGATCTTTGGCGCTAGACGGGTCTAACGCCAAAGTATAAATATGGAGTTAGCTTTGCGTAAAAAAAAACGACGCAAATCCGGCGCAAACAGAGTATAAATATGCCCCAATGTGTTCAATGCTGGGTCTCCCTGGATTGAGGCACAACGCCTGGTGCGTGATACCGCAATCGCACCCGACAATCCTTAAGCACGCACATGAACGATTCCAATTGCGATCCTCCCTGGAATGAGGCACAACGTCTGTTGCCCAATAACTTGAGTCATACAAAAGGCGCAAGTTCAGTGGTGCCGCACAAGGTAGGATGTGGCACTGCTCCTGCGATGCCCACACCTCCGAGGGTCGTCACCTATGAGATGGACACCACACACAATGAGAATGCAGTCAGGAGTTGCATGAGAGAAATATGACGCTCTCCACGAAGGCGGGCCACGAGCGGCCCCCTCACGGGTGAATCCGCTCACAACAAACCAGCCGATTATGCATGTCATGGCCCCCCGATGAAGGGTCACACTCCTTGAAATGCGGGTAATACTTTGAAGGCACTGCACCAGGCAAAGCCAGTCTCCAGATAGTATACTTGTTTCAGCGCTTGCATCGCTGCTGCTCTGTGAACTCCAGCCAACAAAGCAAATACTTACGAATGCATTGCTCTCCAGAAGACACCGGTAGACGGTGTAGGTCCGTCATGGGAGTTCATTGATGTCCCTGAGACCTCCACGAGAGAACAGAGGGCACGCCATCTTACCCTTGAAGAGCACACCTCAGAGTGCCACACTGCAGCGACCAGTTTGCCCAGGCCAACCACAATGTTGGAAGGTTGTGCGGTCCCTTTCTGGGGGCAGTAAATACTGCTTGTGCACAACAAATTCCTCTGGCAGTGTGCACCACGCAGTCCAGAGTCTCCGTCCAACGTTACTACAAACATAGCTCTCAGTTGCTGAAGTGTGGTGCTAGTGGATATACTGAAGTATGTCTTTGAAGTTGGGAGTGGAACCACAGATCTCTCCCCTACATTTCAGTCGTGTCTGCCCTAGGGCCATGGAATGCAGATCGTTATCTTTAGTAAGGCCATGATCTGGCTCCGAGAGGCCAAGTATCAAAACCTCTCCCTCCAGTGTATCCAGCCAGGCCCTCAACTGGTAGAGGACTGTTGTTCCGGAGGGCCCATGTTTTGTGGCTGTCGCTGGGGAATGCACAGATGTGTTTTCCTCAGCTTCCAGTGAAATGGAGTTAGAATTAAAAAGCACCAAAAGAGAGTTTTTAGAACATAGAAATGCCCACTTCTTAGAAGTGGCATTTCTAAGGCATTACTTACAAAGCCATTTACCTTCAGAAGGTGCTTGTCCTTGTCAATCTAATGATAGTAAACACCATGCTGCTGTTCCACTGCAATCTACTGTTGCAGTTCAGTATCAATTGTAACCGATCCCAGTGTTACCCTATGGGCAGAGCAGCTCTCATGTGTACTGAAAACACATATCGGTACTCTTTCACTACATGGGCACATGTGCCCTGGTGAATGCACAAGCCTGCAGGAGCAGGGTGGACACAAGTCAAAGGACACCACACGGGTGCAAGTGCGCCCATTCAGGCCTGCTGTGACAAGCCAAGTACATAAGGGCACAGCAATGTGCATATGTGCACAACTGGTCAGCGCCATTTTCCTGGCTTAGGAAGTAAGACGATCATGCTTTCACACTATATTAACAGTAGGAAAGTACCTAGGGCCTTAAAGGCACTTTAACCTCATTGTGCAAGTGCACATCCACTGGCCTTCTGTGTCAGCCTCAGTAAACATTAAAACACCATTGTGCAAGTTTGCACATACCGGTAAGCAATGGCAAACCTGGCCCCTTAGTGGACACCTGAGGCAAGTGCACACATACTGACCAGCCAGACCAGGTTCAACACATGTCAGAATAGCATTGCAAGTTTGCACACTCTGGCCCGCAGTGGCAGGTCCAGTACACACTGGTTTGCACCACTTTCCACCATGCATAGGAAGGGCACTGGCACTTCCATACTGTACTCACGGTGGAACAGCACCCCGGGTCCTAAGGCCACTCAGAGGAAATCAGCAAAACCTATGGGAGGGGCTGACCCCATGTGGAGGTTCTTCCCTGCCTGGGCAGGGAACACCTTGGTGTCCCTGCCTTACGCCTATCTCCCTCTCCGCCCTTCAGTGGCGTGCCCTAGGGGTGGCATAAGGCATGCTCAGGGTTGGTCATGGCATGGGAGATGCCAGCCTGGGTGAAGAGGCACCTGCATCACCACAGACCTGCACTGTCAGGCCTGATACGTGTGGGTCAGGCTATTCTGGTGGGTGGCACACTTAGTGCAGTGGCCCACCAGTAGCCAGGGCCCTACCTGCCCTGGGTATGTGGTGTACCTACTACTGGTTACAGCACCTCAACTGCCCATGTAGCACCCCTTCCTAGCCTATATAGAAAGGGTGTGCACACTTTTTCTCTGCGGTACAATGGGAAAGTGCCCAGAGTCCTAAGGCCATGCCGAGAGAGTCCGCAAAAAGCCGGGAGAAAAAAAGCAAAAAGTTTCAGGAAAATCCCCTTAACAAAGCTATGTCCAACACAAGACTCCTTATGTTCCATGAAGAGTGTGAAACTCAACCTGAGCCCTATTTAAAAAATTGTGTTCTTTCAAGAAACTAGAAAGTGTAATGTTAAAATGATTTTCCAGAACTTTACTGGGAAAGGGCAAATGAAAAATGGGTCTAAAATTGCTGAGTACAGCTGAACAACTTTTCAATAAAAGGAGCACTAGTGCCTTTTTTCCACTCTGTGAGCACAGCAGATGCCTGCAGGAACTGATTGCATATCGCAGCTACCGGTCCTGCCACATAGGTAGACAACAGTTTACAAATTCTAGGGAGATGAAATAAGTCAGATGAAATAGAGCTAGCATGTTAAAAAAATCAGCTTACTGATAAATGATCCAAATCATCTGATGTTGCTAACACAGTGACTGCCTTAAAAGAGGACGTGTTAATTTCTGCTACCGGAGTGGTGGTAGACGAGGAATTTGAGTCAGAAAAGAGAGCTGTCAGAATATCTTCAATCTTATTCTCAAAATAGCCTGACAAATCATCACATAAGGATTGAAAGGGAGTAGCTTCATGTTGAATGCAGAGAGGATTAGACAGGTTATGTGTGATAGAGAAGATGTTTCGGGCTGAATTGGACGCTGTAAAAATGTAATTTGCAAAGTATTCTGCCTTGACATCTCTAATCTGTTTCATATTTTTCAACATGCCTCCTTATAGTTTGACTCTTAGGGGGTCATTCTGATGGCCAGGGTCGGCGGGAGCACCGCCGACAGGCCGGCGGTGCCCCGCAGGGCATTCTGACCGCGGCGGTTCGGCCGCGGTCAGATGCGGAAAACCGGCGGTCTCCTGCCGGTTTTCCGCTGCCCTTGTGAATCCCCCATGGCGGCGGAGCGTGCTCCGCCGCCATGGGGATTCTGACACCCCCTACCGCCATCCTGTTCCTGGCGGGTCCCCCGCCAGGAACAGGATGGCGGTAGGGGGTGCCGCGGGGCCCCTGGGGGCCCCTGCAGTGCCCATGCCAATGGCATGGGCACTGTAGGGGCCCCTGTAAGAGGGCCCCACTTTGTATTTCAGTGTCTGCTTTGCAGACACTGAAATACGCGACGGGTGCCACTGCACCCGTCGCACCTTCCCACTCCGCCGGCTCAATTCTGAGCCGGCGTCCTCGTGGGAAGGTTGATTTGCCCTGGGCTGGCGGGCGGCCTTTTGGCGGTCGCCCGCCAGCCCAGGGCAAATCCCAAAATACCCTCAGCGGTCTTTCGACCGCGGAGCGGTATTTTGGTGGAGGAAGTCTGGCGGGCGGCCTCCACCGCCCGCCAGACTCAGAATCACCCCCTTAGTCTGTGTAAAATCTTGAATCCCACAATCTTTCCAATTTTTTACAGTGTCTTCTGACTACTTGCAGATCCTCATTGAACCACGACATCAAAGGGCTATGACATGGAGGTCTCTTTCTTAAGGGTAATCTGATATCAAAAGCCCTTGTGGTCCAGGCTTGATAATTATTATATGTTTCTATAACCAAGCTGGGGCAGGTGGAGAGGTAGAGAATAAAAGAAGTTTTCATAGTCCCTCCAGCAAATAATTTAGGCCAAGATAGCGTAGGACGCAGGAAGATCTTTTTTTATTCAATCCCCAAAATCAGGGTTGTCAGGTGATCACAAATAGAATGTAATTAACAATTGATCAGTCCAAACTAAAGGACATACCTCAATCAAGTTAATCAGGCCTTGAGTAGGAAACATTAGATCCAATGTGTGTCTATGAACTTGGGATTTTTAAAATATGAGCTAGTCAACAAATAATGCTTTTTACACATTGTGAATGCTTATTTCTTAGTTTATTGTCATGAGCATGCATTTGTTGTATGAAGTGTTAATGGTAGGTGACTGAAAAAAACAGGAAAGGTTTTATACACTTCTATAGTTTTCTTCTTTTGTACAAAAGAAGATTAATTGTTTTCAGTGTTATCCTGAGATGCTAGAGCAATAGTGAAGCAAAGTAGTTTACTTCAGAACCCTGCAAAATGAAATAACCTATTGTGAGTTTTTAAGTGTCACCTGGAAAAACAGCTTCAGCTGTTTTTTGACGAAGATCTGTTGTCTATAATAAATATACATAGAGTGGGATTTGGGTCAGCTATTTGCTCATGATTGGATGCCTATTTGTCTATCTCAGTTCCATGCTCCTTATTCCTCTGTTCTTGTGTTTATCCAACCCTTCGGCCTTTACATCTTTGCATTATTTCTGACTAGATGACTTGCATCTTTCCTCTGCTAAAGGGACTACTTTTGGACTGACTTCCAGCACTCCGTAGGTAGGATTATTTCTTTTAGTGTCAAAACACACACTTTTTAGTTTTTAATTTACCTTTTGAAAAAATCATACTTTCTTAAAGTTATATAACCAGTCTCCTTGAGGAGCACTTTTTATTCATATATAATAAAAAAAATTAAATCAATGATGATGTCCTAGTCCACATGGACAGGATTCATAAACTCTCTGCTTTTCTCACATTCATGCAGCCTTCTTCAGGAGTATGTATAACATAGAAATTCTGAAACCCAAAAGACTAATGTGGATTATTTGAGGTAATTTCAATTACAAACATTAATCACATCTTAAGTACATATATTATTCAGAATAAATCATTTTGGGAAAGGACTCCGTTTAAATAACTAGAAAAGGTACCCTGTTAGTAGAAAGAGTGACCAGACTGCAACTCACAGGAGGCACTGTATCAGCAATGCTAAACGCTAGAACATTGTTCTCTTGTCTAAAGACCACTGTCTGGCAACTTGCAATGTAAGGTTACTCAGCTGGGAGGAAACCATATGTCAAATAATGAAAGTAGAGGGAGGGACATGACTACTAAGGCCAGGAAGGCCCTGTGTCTGCAAAAACAACCATCAGCCCAGTGTTCTCTTGTCCAAATACCATTGTTTGGGATCTCTCAATTGAAGTGGACTCACCTGGGAAGTTAACATTTGTATTGTGTATTTTGTATTTGTATTTTGTATTTTAGTATTTATAAAGTGCATTCTGGCCAGGGCATCAAAGTGCCGAAAATAGGAAGAGTAAGTGTCAGAGAAATGAAAGAGCAACAAGAGAAGGAAAGCAGCTACTGAGGAAAGAGCCAAGTTTTTACCAACCTCCTGTAGGTCATAAAATGTTGTTCCTTTCTAATAATCAGGGGGAGCGAGTTCCAATACTTAGCAGCCGCTACAGTGAATGCTTTATCCCCCCATCTAGCCTTGCGAGTTCATGAAACATAGACCAGATGGGCTCCTAATGATCTAAATTGACGGCACAGCGTGTACCATCATAGCCTTGAGGACCAATATTCAGCTCCACATCTATGTAAAGACTTATAGGTCAGCCATAGAGTTTTAAAATAATGCGCTTTGTAATAGGTAGCCAATGTAATTGTTTCAGGCTACTACTAGCTGATGCTGAATGGGGAAGATCTAATATAAAACAAGCAGCAGTATTTTGAATCAGCTGGAGTTTCCTAAGTGAAGAGGTGTTGAGATTGACCGAACTACTGGAAATCAAGAAGCTACAGAGGGACTTCCTTAGGGATATGCTTGAACAGCGGGAGGCTCACAACACCAACAAGGCCTTCCTAACAGGGGTGATAAGGGATATTAACACCACCCTGAGCAGGGCTCTACAACACCACTCTACCACTTCCTTTAGCGTATCGGCACCAAGCCCTTCTTCATCAGTGCCAGCCACTGGAAGGAAGGCCCTGCCAGAGGACAAGCCTCAGACACCCCTACCTCTGTAGCAGTAGCCATCCACCACCATGCAAGCGAGGATGTCCGGCCAAGAATCCAGACGGTGCGGATGCGTAGACACCTGCCACTGCCAACAAGTGACCTCTTCCTAAAGGAACTCCTTTGTGTTCCACACATTCACTCTGTTGACTGATCCTGAACTACCAACCAGCTCCAATGGGAGGAGTACTCTGGGCTTTGGACTCCCAGTGGTGTGGCATCTGCTCCAGTGATTTCATTCACCATGACTGACACCTTCACTTCATTATTTTTCTATCTTTTGATCAAAATTGTATTTACAGCATCAGCACTGAAATAAATTCACCCATCACCAACTCATTGTCTGCTTACTTAATTTCAATATTTTGCTGTGTAGAAATGTAAATTATGTGAGTCATATGATGAAGAAATAACTTACTTGAACTTTGTTACAGGTACACAATGTCTTGCTCAGGATTACAAACATTACACACAAACACATATGTATAAGTATCTGGTTACACCAAACATTGTATTCCAGTGTACAGCATATGGGTGTCCATATTTCTGGACCTTTTTAGCATAACAATATGTGACTCATACTGAGTCAAGCACATATTCCAGGGTACAGACCCCCAGACCAAGGAAGGGAGGGATTTGTCAGACATTGTCCTGTATAATAGGTAAACATTAAAGTGGATAATGTCAGCAGTTTGAGCCTTATCACATACCACACTAAAGTAATCCAACATCACATAATCCAAGATACAGACAGATGGCGTATAACAGTCCTTGATAACAAGCCCATCATGATCCAATAACCATGCATGTGGTGGTATGACACAAACATATGTTAGTGCTGTGGCACAGGCACTGTGGCCTACAATGATGAGACAAATCTACAGCTACACACAGGTCTTACAAGAATAGTGTTTAGCCAATGTGAAGGATGAATGACTTGCTCACAATCAATGACTACATATTTCATGCCCACATGATCACACACATGATGGAATCGGCCCGACACAGCACACAAAACAAGTCCAGTGTGCATGTCGGACCTTCCTTCCAAACACTGTTCAAGCTGCCTTGGTACAGATCTCATACACACCAAATCTGTGACCTACATTACCTGGAACAATCCCTGTCAACTTTGTATGTCAGAACAGCATCAGATACTTGTCAATATCAAAACACTGAAATACCCACATGAGGATGTCATGGTGAAGGTACCTGTATAAAGACAAAACAAGGAGTATGGTCTTGAAAACATACCTATTACACAAATCACAGAGAAGGCAACTGGAAATGTAATTACATTGCAAGGAAACTGACACAAAGAAAGCAAAATCATCACGGTGGGGATATGTCAAAGGTTAACTCTTCAAGCAGCCTTTAGATGAATATTGCAGAGTATCAGTTCCCTAGTTGTTGCTAAACAACTCAACTCCACACATTCTCACAACTACAGTTCATTGTACAGCCACACTCATTACATCGCATAAAATACTTACACTCATGAAAAGTAGTTGTTGATTAGATGTTCCTGCAAGTCAGCTCCTTCCTCTTCACCACACGTCATCCTCACTTGGCCTTTAAGGATTCTCACCCCTACAGGCTGAATGCTCCCCCTCCGCATGGCGATGTTGTGGAGCATGCAGCATGCTACAGTGATCTGACACACTTTTCCAGGTGAATAGAGGAGGGCTCTAAAAGTGTACTTTTTTCTTGGTTAGTTTTACATTTGTGTATAGCATTTTCTGGTCAGATTTGTGATTGTTAACTTTATTTAAGGAAGAGGGAGGATCAAACAAGCATTCTAGTGAAACTTATTGTGATACGTCATTTGGTCTCTTCAAGATATCATATTATCTCTTAAGCATAGATTTTGTTATGTTGGTGTGCCCCACTGGTCTGTCTTCTTATTACTAGAACGGGTTTACTTAAAAACCCGTTTTTACACATCAGGGCAGCGATGTGTTTCAGTGTATGAGCACCCACAAGTTTCTTCTTACTTAATTAGAATGTGCATTGATTTCAATTAATGAGTTGCCATTTGTTTTTGATTATATAAAGTCAGTCTTCACATGGGCTAATTCCTCACATTGGCGAAACCCAATATAGTTGTCAAGGTGTTTCAACGTTGCTGACAGGACATCCTTCAACAATAGACTGAAGATAGGTTGGGACATACCAGAAGATAGGACCACTGTATGTTGGAAGGACCCTGAGGCTAGGAAGTGCAATACTGACATGACTTGTACAATGGGTGGTATGCTGGTTGGATAACTAATAGCTGGCATCAGATTTGGCTCCAACTGACAACATAAGTCCACTATTGTTTGCCTATCCAAGTGGCAATATGTTATTATGTGCCATTGCTCCATGGTCCGAAGGTCTCACAGTGGATGGTAGATGGGAGGTTGTTGCATCCTCTCTCTCCCTGGGTACCTGACAAGACATGATTTGTAATGTTAGTCAGTGTGTCCATAGCAACATACTTCCTGCATGTCAATGGTATCATGTGACAAGGCATCTCTGAATGGATAGACATGGCAACCAGTACACATCACAGCTGCAAATAACACGAAGGTCACATATGACCCCCATGGTTTTCCACACATTTGTCCACAACATGAATATGGTCTAAACTGAAAGATGTGCAACACAATTGCCCCTCAAAATGTGACTGAATATCTCAACGGCCAAAATGACTGTAACACACTACAATGGTGTTTGTTTAGTAGGACCTTCATGACACGACAGGATAAGCATGTTTGTGAGGTCAGAAATCCTTTTTTGCAGGTGTGACACAGTTTGTAAAGCCCAGTACAGCATTTCAAGCTGGCAAAATGGTGGTTGCCTGACTTACTCCACCACTAAACATTAGGAACAGCTCTTGACAACCGGTTGGAGTCATCAAGGAGGTAGGCGGTTGCAACCGCGGCGGACACAGCCATAGGCTAACGTTGTTGCCAGTGGCGGTCACGGGCCAATGGCTGTGTCCACCAGTGGTGACAACTGCATACGTGGTGGATGTGAATACCATGTTCTGCAGATTCACTCACTTGTCTCCTGACACTACTGCCAGCAACACCTCCACGACCTCAGCTGCTGTGTGCCACCCTGGGAGCAATCATGCCATGTCCGGCAGGTGATAGGGCTCCTGCCTTTTCACCAGAGGTGCTGGAAAGGCCGGTGACTGAGGTCCTACCCCTGTATGGACAGCTATGGCTCACCAGAGGAGCAGGTAAGTACCTCATGTGCACAATGTTCTCTGTACTTCACCATCCTTTCCCTCCTCACAGGCTAGAATGTGCCTATGTGTGCCAGTTAGACTACCCATGTGCCTGTAGTTGCAGGCTGTGTGCATCAATGGGATGTACAATGTACGGGTATTGGTGGCCAGTGCGGAAGGCATATTATGAGTCACTCTGCCCTTTAGGTTGCCACACACACCACATGACAAATTGATGTTTGCTACATGATGTACTGTAATGCATGGAAGTGATGGGAATGGGGTGTCATGTAGGTTCTGTCAGCTCAGCCTGCAAATGTATCTCCCAGTATGGGACCTAGTCTAGGCTGTGGCAGAGTCACTGTGGCTATGCAACCGTGGCACTGTGCCCACTCCCTGTACCCCAGCAGATCCTGTCATGTAGCCAATATGAGGCTCTGGTGGCAACACCTGCCCCGAATGCATCATTCTTTTGTCTAAATTAGGAATGGGTTTAGAGGTAAATCCTTAATCTAGTCCATATGTGCATTTAGCATCATTGTCAATGTGTGTCTTAGACTCATGGCACTTCCATTCTTCCACAGCTCTGTTGTCACCATCACACAGGTCATATTTGTCCTGTACAGGCGTATTGCATAAATGACAGTCCCACAGTACAGACAGTGTGTTGATTCCTGGGAGGCCATGATATGTGACTCAGTAGCTTGGTCACAAAGCAGAAATGGTACAATGCATGCCTTTGTTTGTTGGATGCCAGCTCTGTAGGATAAACACATATGTCCAATGGAGTGTTCTGTAGTACAGGTACATAACACAGAATCCCACTCCCCAAAGTGGCATGAGTCCGCATTTGGATGTCCACATGTCCACACATGCATATGCACACCATACCAGCCCCTTGATTGTTACTCATGTGTAAGGTTGCAGTTTGTACTCTGGCAGTTGCCTGTAGGGACTGCACACAGTGAGTCGTTCTCACTGAGTGTGAATGTGTTGGTCCATTCATGCTTAGGGAGTTTACCCTTCAGAAGCCACATAGGTGTGCAATGTTTCATTGTGGCTGACATCACTGTACAGGTTGCTAGAGCATAGGCTACCTGATGACAGTTAGCTTGCTTAGTCATTGTAGGCCATGAGCAGGGTAGTGGGTTCATCTGCAGATGCAAATACATATGTCTGTACTCATGTCCCTGTACTTATTGGCTTGTGTGTTTCACACTTGGGGAGTATTAACACGTAGAAAAGTCCTAGCTTGGTGTTTGTGACATGCATGTGACTCAACCATTTGTGATGAAACTTTTGATTATAATCTCTTGATTTGTCTTTGGCATCCATGCAGGACAACATCCATCAAAAAAGGGAACTATGGAGAGTCATCCCCAAGAAGGTGTGGAGGCTGGAGGCCCACAGCTGGTGATACGCCCACACTATGGGAAAAAGTGTGAGGACCTGAGACGCTGGGCCTGGAACGTTGCAGAGGTCCAGCTGGGGTTGTCCTCCCAACGTGGGCGGGGTGCCCGTAGGACCATGATCCCCCTAATGGCCCGCATTCTACCCAGACCTTGATGGGCATTTGAGCACAGCACAACATCCACAAAGGGGTGAGTACAGGGCATATTTCTGCATTTCACATTGCCAAATGAATGTGTTAGGCTTTGACAGCCCCCCATCACAATTAGGGATGAGCCATATGTAACACAAGAGATGAGTGATTGTTTGTGTAGGCATGTCATGTGCTGTATTCTGATGTGCCTTGCCTATTGTCCCAGGGCCCTAGGACATAAATGTGTATATTCCTCAAACAACTGGCCCTCCAGGAGCGACATATGGCTGTGTACAGTGATCAATCAAGTACTGGTTGTTGTTGTAATGGGTGTAAAATCTTTGCAACGCACTGCTACTCCTCAATATTACAGGCCAATGTTGCAGGTAAGAAAGTGATGGATCACTGTCCTCAGCCATGTACCTGGGTAACTGAGTATTTTGGCATCTGCCACCCAAGGGCTACTTGTCTTCAGCGTATGGCAGGTGCTGGTGTCCCACTACTGTCTGTAATGTGAAGATGGCCCTCATACATGTGACAGAGGATACATTGTACTTCGGGTGCAACTATTGATCAATACTTTCCCTTGGTAAATGGGTAATGACAATTCACATGATTAATGTGTCATCACTGTTGTCAGCATTTCTTGTGCCTACATGTCAGCATGTGTCCCTTTCTCATTAGCAAAACATTTGTAAGCTGCTGTTTCGTGCATGGCCTACCTGTGTTGATGAGATGATGTCTGTATTCCCACACATCTAGGTGCATGGCAACCAGTGTGTGGAATAAGACAATTACAATGGGGTACATTTCATGTTGTGCTACATACAGGAGTGTATCACCATTGTTTATTGGCTGTCACATATTCCCATGCGTCATAGCATGTCATTTGGCATGTACAACTGCAGTAGCAATGAGAGACGTCAGGTAGGCCTAGCGTTTTGGACCACAATGTGCATTTTCTGTGAATTGATGTAGCATCATGCAGCAAAGTGCTTAGAACGTGTGAAATGGGTAAGGTTTGTAACCTGACTGTTGGCATGCATCATGGAGTAACTTTCAATTATGTTGAAATCACTTGTTTGGGTACAAGCACTCATCCACAGATATCTAGGTCTGCATGACCATAATAGAGACAATGATGTAGCTTCCAATTGGGCAACATGTTGAGGGCCTTCAATAAGAACTTGCAAATCTCTGGGCCTCTTCAACATCCAAGGGAATAATGGCATTTACTGATGCACTCACAGTATGTCATTGTAGGGGGTGTCAGACATTATTGGTGATTTCCCTGGGTCTTGTTGATTAATTGTGTTGTGGATTTTAGGAACATCGTTCCCTGACATTTTGCATATGATGTGTACAGTGTCCATTTCCATGCCAAATGTGTGGCCTATCTGAGCAACATTAGTACTTCCTCCATGACTCCAATGGGGCAAATATCACTTGGTGAAGAGTACACTGTGGAACTGCTTCCAGTGTGACATGGGTCTTTCCATGTCACCTTCTCCAGGCTATTGTACTTCTGACAGCAACATGGCAGAATTTTGGAGCATCATTTCTTATTGTTAGGTCATTATTTATGTGACAAATAGATGTGTGCATGACCTTGTGGGGGATTTTTGGTAATGCAGTTGGCATTGCCCTGCTATTGTATGACAACAGGTAACTGAGGTATGCTCAACAGGGCAAAGCTTTGTGGTCTTCTACTAGTTCAATGGTTGCTGTGATTGCACAACTTCAACCATGCGATTATAGTTGTCTGAGATCCTGATTTTCCTGTGGGCAACTGTTGACAGTTCAGATGGCATGCATGCATATGGTATGGCACATGTATGGGTCACTTAGGTAGAGTTTGCTGCTAGGGCCTACTTGACATCATGGTAATGTTTGCTAATCAAAGCAGTTGTTCAAGTGTGATCATGGACATGTGATGTCCTTATTTTTATTTCTATTTTCAGCATCAGCCAAGGGAAGTGAAGGAGACAGGACACTGTCGAGTAGAGATGCATCTGGCTACGGGACCTCAGGTAGAGACACCACGACACAGAGGGACCCAGTGGCCCGAAGGGTGAGGAGAGTGCCACAGGGGAGACCGGGACATCATCTTCATCATCGGAATATTTCTCCAGTGGACACTCCCTAGTGGTGGCCGACCCATCAAGCATAACCCTGCATCATCTTTGTTCACCACCTCCGCCCTATCACCTCCCTCCCTTTTGTTCTCCACCCAGTTGGCCGTGCCCACTCACCCAGGATGGGTGGGCATATCCTTTGCCGCAGGCACCTCTGTCTCAGCCCTTGTTACCCCTGCTCCCCTCAGTGAGGAGGCTATTGGCCTCCTGAGGAAAATCTCTGTGGGTTGGATAGCCATTGTGAATGCCATCCACGGATTGGTAATCCAACTGCAGCAGACTATTGCATTCCCGGAATACATTCCTGGTGCAGCGTCTACACCACAAAGATATTTTCAGGCTCTGGCCTCCACAGTGATGGCAGCCAGTCACCCCCCCACCTTCTGACCCCAATCCACCATCATCTTCCTTATCCAAATCCCCCATTCCCCTACCTACCCCAAGCACACAGTCTGATCCTCACTCACCCGCTCAGCACACAAGAGCAGCACACACAGAGTCAAGCACCACAAAACACACTGGCACACAAGCAAACAACAGACACCCACACACATAATATCCGTTACCACTTCCCCAGACACGCCCACCGGCGTACACATGACATCAAGCATACCCACAGGCACCACTACAACAGTCAGCGACACTCCCACCACATCCAGCATATCCGCAGACACCATCCCAGTGGACACACAGACATCCACCACATCCAGCATATCCCAGACACCCCTCGACAGATACACACATATCCACCACTCTGTACCCCAGCGCCTCCACCTCCCAGCTGCCCAAGACACACAAACGCACACACTCACCCATGCAACAGAGACCAACCAAACACAAGCATAACTCCCACACGCACACACCAACAACATCCACACTGACGCAGCAGACAACCACTCCCTTGACCTGCAAATCCCCACCCCCTTCTGCTGACTGTCCCTGTATTCCTAAGGAAGCTTTTTTGTTTGACCTTGAGTTTTCTCCTGTTCCTTCCACCCCGTTCCAAACCCAAGAGGCCCCAACCCACCTCCCAACCCATCCCTTCCACCTCCAAGTCCTCCCCTCTCACACCTGCCCCCGCAAGAGCACCCAAACCTCTCCCCCAAGAAGAAGCCCAGTCCTCCCAAGAAACAGTCCACCTCTCCCAAACCCACCCCTCCCACATCCACCTCCCCACAAAAGGTGATCTCTGAGGTGCCTGTCTGCCCTCTTGATGCCCCTTCCTGTAGAGGTTCCCTGGCAGTTAGGAATAAAGTGGCGGCACAGTGATGTGCCTGTGAGGAACAAAATGGACTGTCCAATGGCCTTGTACTTTTCAAGTTTAAATTTAATAAACCCAAACAGTTGTTTTTTTGGGTATACATTTGTCCTGTAATTCCTTTTCTACGTTCATGTTGTTCCTGAGTGGCTTGAGTTGTCTGCCTACAGTTGTGTGTGTTTCATTCTGTCTGCTGATTGATTTGCTGTTGTTTGCAGTATCTGACTTTGTGGGCAGTGCTGGTGCCCCACAAGACAAGGATATAAGTTGACTGTGTGGATATGTGGGTGTAAATGCAATGGTGGTGTCCTGGCACTGTGTACTGTTTGGTATGTTAAGTATTTCATCTGTGTTGTCCAATGTGAGCATGTATAGTGTTAGACTTGTCCCCCTGATGTGTATTATGGATTCATCGAATGTGTGGCAGCTTGAGTTTTGTTTGTGCAGAAATGGAGTGTGTTCAATTGTGCCATCTTCCTTTGCATTTGATTGTGCATGTGTCCATTTACCTGTGTGTACCTTTCAGCGACTTCATGTATTGGTATGTCCCATGCAGTTGGAGTTCTATCTGCTTTGTTGACTTGCACTTCCACATTGTGCAGATAGACATGTCATTTGGGTCTAGTATTGTTTGTACCTAAGATATATGTAGGACTAGTTCCTGTGCAAATGTTTTTTAAGGGGCATGTGCAAAGTGATATATGTCCCAGTGCACCTCCTTCACTGAGTACTCCTGATGGTCATATCCCTATTGTGCAGGTATTCTTTGCATGGTGAGCCTTCTATATTTGACTATTGTGCATCCCATTGTCCTTCCATTGTGTTGCAGTGTAGGTGATGTGTGTGTCCATTGCAGGGCTGTTTACTGGGAGTGGTGTTTGTGTTCCATGCCACGTCCATTCATATGTGTGTTAAATGTTACAGTCCCTGGCATGTGAGGACTGTGAGTGTGTGAATTGTATTTGTAGATGCGATGTTGCTGTGTTGTTGGTGTTGTGTGAAACAATGTTTTGTACACTTCACTGTCCCAGTGCCTGAGATAAGCAGATGTGTTTTGGTGTAGTGTTGTTTTGCAGTGTGAGTGACCTGACCAAAAGGGGCATGTTGTGACTGTGAATGTGTTCTTCTTTGTGCCTGATTCTAATGTAGGACACAATGACAAGTGTACTTGCCCGCAGCATGACCCCCATATGATGTGGATGACGGCCCGACAATCTATTGTTGAGCATATTGACACAGGTAGGTGTGTGTACTTATGGTTGGTTGTACCCACAGCGACGTAAATTGTGTGCTCCATCAATGATCATCAGCAGCGTTAGGAAGTGTGTGATGGGCTCCACGGCAGCACCAGGCATGTTAGGCTGACTGCAGGTGAGTGTCTCCCTTTATACTCCCCATTTTCACCTCCTGGGATGTAGTGGTTGGGCCCCCACGGTCACATTGGCAGTGTGCAATCTCCTAATATGTCCAGCTGCAACACAGGCTCCACCGGCCTGTTTGTGCTGCCTCATGACCGCAGCCGTCTCTGCTGCCTGGTGGTGCCAGCGGAACAGCTGCGGTCTTTGCTCCATAGGCCTACATGACTCGTAATATGGCGGTCCGACCCGCGGTCCGACCACAAATGCCACCATGGTGGTCCATGGACCGACAAACTAGTAATGAGGCCCATAGTTTAGAAAATAGGTAACACTAAGGAATCTTTTTTTGTGAAATAGAAATAAAATCTGAATACGAAAAAGGAGCAAAAAAGGATCTCTGCAACTCCATCCTAATCACAGATTTATGCAAATGTGGTTTCTGTAACCAAAATCAAAGATGTTTAAGGAGAACTTCATCACAATAATAAGAAAAATAGGGAATTTAACTCCCTTCTCTTTCTATGGGTAATAATAATTCATACACAAAAAACTAGGCCTTTTATCTGGCCATAAAAATTTAGATACTATCATATAGGTCTTTGTAGGGAGGACTTTGGTAAACTAGCAGATAACACTGAAAGAGAATATAAAATTATTGGTGAACTCATCATTTTAAGGATAATAATCAATAATAACAAAACTGCAACTTATAACAAAGTGTCTCAGCGCTGAAAAGCAGCTCCCAATGATCCTCAAACACTTCCAATATATTGCGAGATCAGCTCTAGCGAAATAGTCAGGTTTTCAATTTTTTTCAGAGAAGAGATTACTACAGGGCCTGATGAAACTAGAGGGGCAGGGAGATTCCCAGTTTTGGTGTTGAATAATGAAATGAGAAGCCTCCAATACGCATTCTGTTTACTGCGAGGATGATAGCCAGAAGTGCCCCAGGAGATTTAAGATTCATGGGAGGGAAGGAAGGTTGGATGAAAAAGTGTAGCTAGTGAGGACCCTTTTTTGAAAAATCGCTATAGCAAATGCACAGGGCTTTAAAGGAAACTCTTTGTTGCAGAGGCAACCAGTGCACCTTGGAGAGTGCAGTCCCCATAGGAGCCCAACTGGAAGACCCAATAGAAGACAGGCACCACATTCTGCACTTGCTGCAGTCTCTTCAGGTGGATTTTAGACACCCCAAGGTACAGGACGTAGCAATAGTGTAACCTGGAATTAACAAGTGCCTGGACTATTGTTTTCTTTTCAGACTGTGGCAGGAAAAATATTTTTTTATGCATCTTTAAGAACCCAAAACATTTCCCTGTCAGACCTTTAATTTGACAGTCGAAATATAATTAAATCCACTCTATCAAGATAGATATAATGGAGATGATTTATTAAGTAAAGACTCGATTTGTTCCCAAAATATTGTAAATTATATTTTAAAATTTGATTAACCAACCTAAAGGACGAGACAGAAATAATAGTTTTTGAATATGTCCTTGAAACAATATTTGTTTAAAGAACATTTGAATTGTTTGAATTAAACTTATAACCAGACACATAAGAAAAATGTTAAACTTTCTCAAGAAATATTACTAAACAATGGTCAGGATTGCTCATATAAAGAAGAACATCATCTGCTTAAGCAGAGTATTTAAATTTCATAGAGCCATATCAAAACCCTTCATTATTTGAATTTTGTTGGGGTTTAGCAAGAAAAGGATCAAGAAATATAAAAAGGTGACAAGGGACAGCCTTACTTAGTGCCTCTTTTAATGACAAAAAAAGATGAAATAATATTACTCACAAAACTAGACACATTGGAAGCATTTTTGTATTATAAGGAAACAAAAAACATATTGCTAAACCACGCCAATGTAAGTCCTTTAACCTAAAACCCCAGTTAAGCCTTTCAAACAAATGTTTTCAACATCCAAAGACACTGCTGCAAAAGGAAAAATAAAGCAAAAACAAACTGGGGTGGCATGGTGAGCAAAATAATGGATGGATTAAACCCAGATCTGTGACTGGGGTTTAATGTTTTATTGGTTCTGCATTCCGTCCATCCAGTTACGCTATCCCACAGCGTTTGTGTTTTGCTTTGCTTTTGCCGCCCTAAGTGCGCCGGGTATGCCCAGACGTGGGTCCCGGGCTCACTGTGCCACTGGATTCAAGCTAGCCTGGCTGATGAGGGGTGAAACCCCGAAACCGGTCCCAGGATGCTTGTTTCCGGTCCAGGGAGAACCTGGCCTGGCAGTTCGGGCTGGACTGTTCCCATGAGGAACAGGGTCAAGACTGATTTGCATATGGCTGGGTTCAAACTGGGGTGGCATGGTGAGCAAAATAATGGATGGATTAAACCCAGATCTGTGACTGGGGGTGAATGTTTGATTGGTTCTGCATTCCATCCATCCAGTTACGCTATCCCACAGCGTTTGTGTTTTGCTTGGCAAAAGGAAAAATCTGCAGATTTGTTTTTCTGAAAATATAATATGATAATATTCAAGAAATCTCTGGCACTGTCTGAGGCAATCCCTCCCTTAAGAAACCCCACCTGTTCTGGTTTAGTGAGAAGAGGAATAAAACTTTTGGGCCAATTGGCTAATATTTTTGCAAATATTTTACACTCATTATTAATTAATGATATTGGACTGTAGTTATTACAGTAGAAAGTGTATTTTCCAGGTTCAGAAATGAGCTTGCAATAAAGTACCTTGAGGTTATTAGTAGAACCAAAGTACTCATAAAGGACCAATATTTTTGGGGTAGATAAATCAGAATATTGAAAGTAAAAGTCTAAGGGAAATCCATCCTGCCTAAGGGCCTGATTTAGAACTTGGGAGATGGGTTACACTATCACAACAGTGATGGAAGTTCCATCCGCCGAAGTCCACCGAAATCTAAATCCCATTATAGACATCCGTCACCACTGTGATTGAGTAACCCATCCGCTAAGTTCTAAATTAGGCCCTAAGTCTCTCCCTTTCCCTTTTTTACATACTTTTATTGCATTCAGTGCTTCGTCTAATGTAAAATTATCCTCTAAGGGAAAAGATTTAAATGTGGGTCTCGATATTTCAGAGAAATATTTATGAATTGCATTTACAGAAGAAGAGTAATCAGGAGTAAAAATGAAGGAAAATATCCAAAACTTCCCTATGAGCCATCTTAACACTACCAGTATTTTCAAGACTCGCAGACTTAACCCTCCCATTAAACAGGTCTTTCCTCTCATATTATTGTATGTCATTATTTCAACCAGATTTATTTCAACAACCATATTTAAGCCATCATTGCTATCACCACATTATGTTTTTGCAGTCACATTACTCTACCACTGCCTCTTACATCACTCAAACATTAAACACATCATTACTGCAACTCTGTCACTTGGACCTGACATCACCTTAACCCTTATCCTTAACCACTAAAAAAAAATATCCTCAGCTATATACCTATCGCTTTTACACTAATAATTACCCTAAGAAATGTTACATATTTATTTTTTATTAACAAATATATCAAAATAGAAAACCTCAGATCCTAATAAATATTAAATATTTCATGACACTGATATTAACCATTAATAAAAAGTTGCACCACTATCCCTGAGCCTAACAATTCTTAAACGTTTAGGGCCTCATTATGACATTGGCGGTCCCACCACAGGACCGCCAATGCCGTGGGGAGCATGCACCACCATGCCGACGGCATCCCCCCCAGTCGTATTACAATGTTCCCGCCAGGCTGACTGGCAGTAACATTATATTACGATATTCCCGCTGGACAGCCCAGGGGGAACAGTGCTACGGTATTGGCCTCGGCATCCCTAAGGGAGCTAAGGCCAATACCATAGCTCACCAGCACCCTCAGAATGCGCACTGTCTTCAAAGCAGACCGCGCACATTCCGATGGCGCTGGGCAGGGGGCCCCCCTGTGGCCCCCAGCACTGGCTTTCGGACAGTCTTTCCATGGCAGGGTGACTGCCATGGAAAGGCTGGTGGAAAGATGAGTTGTAATCAGCACGGCAGCACTGAGTTCAGCACGGCCAAGGCTGACCACAACTCTGACCGCCGTCAGCCTGTCTGGAACAATGTTCCTGGCAGTAATGGCAGTCTTTAGGCAGCCCACCCACTAGGGTTGTAATGTGGCGAGGGGACTACCAAGAGTGTGGTTGTCCCACCGCCACACCGAGTATGGCGGTCTGAAGACCGCCACACTCGTAATGAGGCCCTTAAAAAAATATTAATAATAATAACATTAATTACATTAACGAATATGGATATTAACGAATGTGGACCCCTGAAATCTTTTTTGATGAACAGATCCATTACGGTGAGCTGTGGTGATTTTAAGGCTACACCCTTCCAACTTCCTTGTGGTGTCCCACAAGGGTCGTCGCTGAGCCCTACTCTGTTTAATCTCTATGTCGCTCCTCTGGCCAAACTAGTTCGCTCTTTTGGCTTCCATATGGTATCCTACGCAGACGATACTCAGTTAATCATCCCTGTGAATCAGAATTGGGAGGAGGTGGCAGACAGATTCCATGAATGCATGCGCAGGATCAATAGCTGGATGAGTCATAATTGGCTCAAAATGAACGGAGACAAGACTGAAATTCTTTTTCTGGGCATGGACGCTAGCCCATGGAGTTCACTTTGGTGGCCTACATCTTGCAACGCTTGCCCAGCCCTGAGTTTGTCGGTCAGGAATTTAGGTATCACATTCAACAGTACTCTTTCTTTTGAGCAACAAGTCAACCAGACGGTCAGATCATGTTATTGGTCTATGAAAATGTTAAAGAACATTTTTCCTTTTCTCCAGGAGGAACTTAAACCAACTGTTATTCTAGCCCTGGTCATTTCTAAATTGGACTATTGCAATGCTCTTATGTTGAACATTAGCAAGGCCGCCCTTCATAGACTTCAGCTCATTCAGAACGCCACTGCTCGCCTGGTTCTGGACCTACCTCGCGTGGCGTCTGCCAGTGTGAGCCTTAAATGGCTCCTCTGGCTACCTTTTGAAAAATGGATCAAATTCAAAACACTGTGCCTTACATATAAAGCCTACCATCTGGAGGGCTGCTCCTACCTGAGCTCTGTTTTACAGCCCTATCTGCCGTGCCGTCAGCTTAGATCTGCGAATTTGCAGCTGATCTCCGTACCTCGCTGTCACCGGGCTAGATGGGGGGATAAAGCCTTTTCCGTAGTGGCTGCAAAACTATGGACTACTCTTCCATCTCATATTAGGCTGGAGGAGACCTATCTCTGCCTTAGGAAACAACTCAAAACCTGGCTGTTTTCGCGCTAGGCAGTAGGTCTCCCCACCTGTTCTCTGTGGTTCTCTGCCTTGATCTGGCGCCCTTGACTTACAGTTTTTTCCCCCCCAGCGCTTCGATGCTACGGCCGGAACACGCTTTACAAATACGACAATACAATAAAATACCCCTAACACTGTTAAATGTAAATAATTGGATTAATTTGAATTCTTTTAAGTAGGTAACAATTTAGAAAAACAGTGATCCCTTCCCATAACTCTCATAAATGTTACTTGAATAAATGAAATTATAGTCAATTCAATTAAAATACATTTATTCTAATTTAATTAAAATGTGTAGGAAGTTGGCTCTGTATGTGCTATTTCAAAGTAAGGAATAGCATGCACAGAGTCCAAGGGTTCCCCTTAGAGGTAAAATAGTGGTAAAAATAGATAATACTAATGCTCTATCTTGTGGTAGTGTGGTCGAGCAGTAGGCTTATCCAAGGAGTAGTGTTAAGCATTTGTTGTACATACACATAGACAATAAATGAGGTACACACACTCAGAGACAAATCCAGCCAATAGGTTTTTGTATAGAAAAATATATTTTCTTAGTTTATTTTAAGAACCACAGGTTCAAATTTAACATGTAATATCTTGTTTGAAAGGTATTGCAGGTAAGTACATTAGGAACTTCAAATCATAAAAATTGCATGTATACTTTTCAAGTTATTGACAAATAGCTGTTTTAAAAGTGGACACAGTGCAATTTTCACAGTTCCTGGGGGAGGTAAGTTTTTGTTAGTTTTACCAGGTAAGTAAGACACTTACAGGGTTCAGTTCTTGGTCCAAGGTAGCCCACCGTTGGGGGTTCAGAGCAACCCCAAAGTCACCACACCAGCAGCTCAGGGCCGGTCAGGTGCAGAGTTCAAAGTGGTGCCCAAAACACATAGGCTAGAATGGAGAGAAGGGGGTGCCCCGGTTCCGGTCTGCTTGCAGGTAAGTACCCGCGTCTTCGGAGGGCAGACCAGGGGGGTTTTGTAGGGCACCGGGGGGGACACAAGCCCACACAGAAATTTCACCCTCAGCAGCGCGGGGGCGGCCGGGTGCAGTGTAGAAACAAGCGTCGGGTTCGCAATGTTAGTCTATGAGAGATCTCGGGATCTCTTCAGCGCTGCTGGCAGGCAAGGGGGGGGTTCCTCGGGGAAACCTCCACTTGGGCAAGGGAGAGGGACTCCTGGGGGTCACTTCTCCAGTGAAAGTCCGGTCCTTCGGGTCCTGGGGGCTGTGGGTGCAGGGTCTCTCCCAGGCGTCGGGACTTTGGATTCAAAGAGTCGCGGTCAGGGGAAGCCTCGGGATTCCCTCTGCAGGCGGCACTGTGGGGGCTCAGGGGGGACAGGTTTTGGTACTCACAGTATCAGAGTAGTCCTGGGGTCCCTCCTGAGGTGTTGGATCTCCACCAGCCGAGTCGGGGTCGCCGGGTGCAGTGTTGCAAGTCTCACGCTTCTGGCGGGGAGCTTGCAGGGTTCTTTCAAAGTTGCTGGAAACAAAGTTGCAGCCTTTCTTGGAGCAGGTCCGCTGTCCTCGGGAGTTTCTTGTCTTTTCGAAGCAGGGGCAGTCCTCAGAGGATGTCGAGGTCGCCGGTCCCTTTGGAAGGCGTCGCTGGAGCAGGATCTTTGGAAGGCAGGAGACAGGCCGGTGAGTTTCTGGAGCCAAGGCAGTAGTCGTCTTCTGGTCTTCCTCTGCAGGGGTTTTCAGCTAGGCAGTCCTTCTTCTTGTAGTTGCAGGAATCTAATTTTCTAGGGTTCAGGGTAGCCCTTAAATACTAAATTTAAGGGCGTGTTTAGGTCTGGGGGGTTAGTAGCCAATGGCTACTAGCCCTGAGGGTGGGTACACCCTCTTTGTGCCTCCTCCCAAGGGGAGGGGGTCACAATCCTAACCCTATTGGGGGAATCCTCCATCTGCAAGATGGAGGATTTCTAAAAGTTAGAGTCACTTCAGCTCAGGACACCTTAGGGGCTGTTCTGACTGGCCAGTGACTCCTCCTTGTTTTTCTCATTATTTTCTCCGGCCTTGCCGCCAAAAGTGGGGCCTGGCCAGAGGGGGCGGGCAACTCCACTAGCTGGAGTGTCCTGCGGGGTTGGCACAAAGGAGGTGAGCCTTTGAGGCTCACCGCCAGGTGTGACAATTCCTGCCTGGGGGAGGTGTTAGCATCTCCACCCAGTGCAGGCTTTGTTACTGGCCTCAGAGTGACAAAGGCACTCTCCCCATGGGGCCAGCAACATGTCTCGGTTTGTGGCAGGCTGCTAAAACTAGTCAGCCTACACAGATAGTCGGTTAAGTTTCAGGGGGCACCTCTAAGGTGCCCTCTGGGGTGTATTTTACAATAAAATGTACACTGGCATCAGTGTGCATTTATTGTGCTGAGAAGTTTGATACCAAACTTCCCAGTTTTCAGTGTAGCCATTATGGTGCTGTGGAGTTCGTGTTTGACAAACTCCCAGACCATATACTCTTATGGCTACCCTGCACTTACAATGTCTAAGGTTTTGTTTAGACACTGTAGGGGTACCATGCTCATGCACTGGTACCCTCACCTATGGTATAGTGCACCCTGCCTTAGGGCTGTAAGGCCTGCTAGAGGGGTGTCTTACCTATACTGCATAGGCAGTGAGAGGCTGGCATGGCACCCTGAGGGGAGTGCCATGTCGACTTACTCGTTTTGTCCTCACTAGCACACACAAGCTGGCAAGCAGTGTGTCTGTGCTGAGTGAGAGGTCTCCAGGGTGGCATAAGACATGCTGCAGCCCTTAGAGACCTTCCTTGGCATCAGGGCCCTTGGTACTAGAAGTACCAGTTACAAGGGACTTATCTGGATGCCAGGGTCTGCCAATTGTGGATACAAAAGTACAGGTTAGGGAAAGAACACTGGTGCTGGGGCCTGGTTAGCAGGCCTCAGCACACTTTCAATTGTAAACATAGCATCAGCAAAGGCAAAAAGTCAGGGGGCAACCATGCCAAGGAGGCATTTCCTTACACAACCCCCCCCCAAACGAAAGAGGATGAGACTAGCCTTTCCCAAGAGAGTCTTCATTTTCTAAGTGGAAGAACCTGGAAAGGCCATCTGCATTGGCATGGGCAGTCCCAGGTCTGTGTTCCACTATAAAGTCCATTCCCTGTAGGGAGATGGACCACCTCAACAGTTTAGGATTTTCACCTTTCATTTGCATCAGCCATTTGAGAGGTCTGTGGTCAGTTTGAACTAGGAAGTGAGTCCCAAAGAGGTATGGTCTCAGCTTCTTCAGGGACCAAACCACAGCAAAGGCCTCCCTCTCAATGGCACTCCAACGCTGCTCCCTGGCGAGTAACCTCCTGCTAATGAAAGCAACAGGCTGGTCAAGGCCATCATCATTTGTTTGGGACAAAACTGCCCCTATCCCATGTTCAGAGGCATCAGTCTGCACAATGAACTGCTTAGAATAATCTGGAGCTTTTAGAACTGGTGCTGAGCACATTGCTTGTTTCAGGGTGTCAAAGGCCTGTTGGCATTCCACAGTCCAGTTCACTTTCTTGGGTATTTTCTTGGAGGTGAGTTCAGTGAGGGCTGTCACAATGGATCCATATCCCTTCACAAACCTCCTGTAATACCCAGTCAAGCCAAGGAATGCCCTGACTTGAGTCTGGGTTTTTGGAGCTACCCAGTCCAGAATAGTCTGGATCTTGGGTTGGAGTGGCTGAACTTGGCCTCCACCTACAAGGTGGCCCAAGTAAACCACAGTTCCCTGCCCTATCTGGCATTTGGATGCCTTGATAGAGAGGCCTGCAGATTGCAGAGCCTTCAAAACCTTCTTCAGGTGGACCAGGTGATCCTGCCAGGTGGAGCTAAAGACAGCAATATCATCAAGATAAGCTGTGCTAAAGGACTCCAAGCCAGCAAGGACTTGATTCACCAACCTTTGGAAGGTGGCAGGGGCATTCTTTAAACCAAAGGGCATAACAGTAAACTGATAATGCCCATCAGGTGTGGAGAATGCTGTTTTCTCTTTTGCTCCAGGTGCCATTTTTATTTGCCAGTACCCTGCTGTCAAGTCAAAGGTACTTAAGAATTTGGCAGCACCTAATTTATCTATGAGCTCATCAGCTCTTGGAATTGGATGAGCATCTGTCTTGGTGACAGAATTGAGTCCTCTGTAGTCCACACAAAACCTCATCTCTTTCTTTCCATCTTTGGTGTGAGGTTTGGGGACTAAGACCACTGGGCTAGCCCAGGGGCTGTCAGAGCGCTCAATTACTCCCAATTCCAGCATCTTGTGGACTTCCACCTTGATGCTTTCCTTAACATGGTCAGATTGTCTGAAGATCTTGTTCTTGACAGGCATGCTGTCTCCTGTGTCCACATCATGGGTACACAGGTGTGTCTGACCAGGGGTTAAGGAGAAGAGTTCAGGAAACTGTTGTAGGACTCTCCTACAATCAGCTTGCTGTTGGCCAGAGAGGGTGTCTGAGTAGATCACTCCATCTACTGTGCCATCTTTTGGGTCTGATGACAGAAGATCAGGGAGAGGTTCACTCTCTGCCTCCTGATCCTCATCTGTTACCATCAACAGATTCACATCAGCCCTGTCATGGAAGAGCTTAAGGCGGTTCACATGGATCACCCTCTTGGGGCTCCTGCTTGTGCCCAGGTCCACCAGGTAGGTGACCTGACTCTTCCTTTCTAGTACTGGGTAAGGGCCACTCCATTTGTCCTGGAGTGCCCTGGGAGCCACAGGCTCCAGAACCCAGACTTTCTGCCCTGGTTGGAACTCAACCAGTGCAGCCTTTTGGTCATACCAAAACTTCTGGAGCTGTTGGCTGGCCTCAAGGTTTTTGGTTGCCTTTTCCATGTACTCTGCCATTCTAGAGCGAAGGCCAAGTACATAGTCCACTATGTCTTGTTTAGGTTCATGGAGAGGTCTCTCCCAGCCTTCTTTAACAAGAGCAAGTGGTCCTCTTACAGGATGACCAAACAGAAGTTCAAAGGGTGAGAATCCTACTCCCTTATGTGGCACCTCTCTGTAAGCGAAAAGCAGACATGGCAAGAGGACATCCCATCTCCTTTTGAGTTTTTCTGGGAGCCCCATGATCATGCCTTTTAATGTCTTGTTGAATCTCTCAACCAAGCCATTAGTTTGTGGATGGTATGGTGTAGTGAATTTATAAGTCACCCCACACTCATTCCACATGTGCTTTAGGTATGCTGACATGAAGTTGGTACCTCTGTCAGACACCACCTCCTTAGGGAAACCCACTCTGGTAAAGATACCAATGAGGGCCTTGGCTACTGCAGGGGCAGTAGTCGACCTAAGGGGAATAGCTTCAGGATACCTGGTAGCATGATCCACTACTACCAGGATATACATATTTCCTGAGGCTGTGGGAGGTTCTAGTGGACCAACTATGTCCACACCCACTCTTTCAAAGGGAACCCCCACCACTGGAAGTGGAATGAGGGGGGCCTTTGGATGCCCACCTGTCTTACCACTGGCTTGACAGGTGGGGCAGGAGAGGCAAAACTCCTTAACCATGTTGGACATATTGGGCCAGTAGAAGTGGTTGACTAACCTCTCCCACGTCTTGGTTTGTCCCAAATGTCCAGCAAGGGGAATGTCATGGGCCAATGTTAGGATGAACTTCCTGAACAGCTGAGGCACAACCACTCTCCTAGTGGCACCAGGTTTGGGGTCTCTGGCCTCAGTGTACAGGAGTCCATCTTCCCAATAGACCCTATGTGTTCCATTTTTCTTGCCTTTGGACTCTTCAGCAGCTTGCTGCCTAAGGCCTTCAAGAGAGGGACAGGTTTCTTGTCCCTTACACAGCTCCTCCCTTGAGGGTCCCCCTGGGCCTAAGAGCTCAACCTGATAAGGTTCAAGCTCCAAAGGCTCAGTTCCCTCAGAGGGCAGAACTTCTTCCTGAGAAGAGAGGTTCCCTTTCTTTTGCTGTGTTGCAGTTGGTTTCCCAACTGACTTTCCTGTTCTCTTGGTAGGCTGGGCCATTCTTCCAGACTCCAGCTCTACTTGTTCACCCTGTGCCTTGCACTGTGCTCTTGTTTTCACACACACCAGTTCAGGGATACCCAGCATTGCTGCATGGGTTTTTAGTTCTACCTCAGCCCATGCTGAGGACTCCAGGTCATTTCCAAGCAGACAGTCCACTGGGATATTTGAGGAGACCACCCCCTGTTTCAGGCCATTGACCCCTCCCCATTCTAAAGTAACCATTGCCATGGGATGTACTTTTCTCTGATTGTCAGCGTTGGTGACTGTGTAAGTTTTTCCAGTCAGGTATTGGCCAGGGGAAACCAGTTTCTCTGTCACCATGGTGACACTGGCACCTGTATCCCTCAGGCCCTCTATTCTAGTCCCATTAATTAAGAGTTGCTGTCTGTATTTTTGCATGTTAGGCGGCCAGACAGCTAGTGTGGCTAAATCCACCCCACCCTCAGAAACTAGAGTAGCTTCAGTGTGGACCCTGATTTGCTCTGGGCACACTGTTGATCCCACTTGGAGACTAGCCATACCAGTGTTACCTGGATGGGAGTTTGGAGTGGAACCTTTCTTGGGACAGGCCTTGTCTCCAGTTTGGTGTCCATGCTGTTTACAGCTATGACACCAGGCCTTTTTGGGATCAAAGTTTTTACCCTTGTACCCATTGTTTTGTGAAGAGGCTCTGGGCCCACCCTCCTGTGCAGGTTTTTGGGGGCCTGTAGAAGACTCTTTACTATTTTTAGTTTTGGTTGTCTCATCACCCTTCCCCTGGGGAGTCTTTGTGACCCCTTTCTTTTGGTCACCCCCTGTTGAAGTCTTGGACACCCTTGTCTTGACCCAATGGTCCGCCTTCTTTCCCAATTCTTGGGGAGAAATTGGTCCTAGGTCTACCAGATGCTGATGCAGTTTATCATTGAAACAATTACTTAACAGGTGTTCTTTCACAAATAAATTGTACAGCCCATCATAATTACTTACACCACTGCCTTGAATCCAACCATCTAGTGTTTTCACTGAGTAGTCTACAAAGTCAACCCAGGTCTGGCTCGAGGATTTTTGAGCCCCCCTGAATCTAATCCTATACTCCTCAGTGGAGAATCCAAAGCCCTCAATCAGGGTAAACTTCATGAGGTCATAAGATTCTGCATCTTGTCCAGAGAGTGTGAGGAGTCTATCCCTACACTTTCCTGTGAACATTTCCCAAAGGAGAGCACCCCAGTGAGATCTGTTCACTTTTCTGGTTACACAAGCCCTCTCAAAAGCTGTGAACCATTTGGTGATGTCATCACCATCTTCATATTTAGTTACAATCCCTTTAGGGATTTTCAACATGTCAGGAGAATCTCTGACCCTATTTATGTTGCTGCCACCATTGATGGGTCCTAGGCCCATCTCTTGTCTTTCCCTCTCTATGGCTAGGATCTGTCTTTCCAAAGCCAATCTTTTGGCCATCCTGGCTAACTGGATGTCCTCTTCACTGGGGCTATCCTCAGTGATTTCAGAGGTGTTGGTCTCTCCTGTGAGGGAACCAGCATCTCTGACTATTATTTTAGGAGTCAGGGTTTGAGGGACCCTGTTCTCCCTAGATAGGACTGGTAGGGGGGAATTTTCCTCCAAGTCACTATCCTATTCCTCTGAGTTGCCACCCTCAGAGGGGTTGGCCTTTTCAAACTCTGCCAAAAGCTCCTGGAGCTGTATTTTGGTAGGTTTGGGGCCCATTGTTATTTTCTTTATTTTACAGAGTGACCTTAGCTCCCTCATCTTAAGATGGAGGTAAGGTGTGGTGTCGAGTTCCACCACAGTCACATCTGTGCTAGACATTTTGCTTCTAAAAGTTGGAATACTTTTTAAGAATCTACAACTGGTTCTAGAATCTAATTCAAACTTTTACAAACTTTTAAACTCTAAAAGAAATGCTAACCAGGATCTAACACAAGGCCCTAGCAGGTCTTTTACGAATTTAGAAAACTTTTCAAATTGCAAAAATCAATTTCTAATGACAATTTTGGAATTTGTCGTGTGATCAGGTATTGGCTGAGTAGTCCAGCAAATGCAAAGTCTTGTATCCCACCGCTGCCACCAATGTAGGAAGTTGGCTCTGTATGTGCTATTTCAAAGTAAGGAATAGCATGCACAGAGTCCAAGGGTTCCCCTTAGAGGTAAAATAGTGGTAAAAATAGATAATACTAATGCTCTATCTTGTGGTAGTGTGGTCGAGCAGTAGGCTTATCCAAGGAGTAGTGTTAAGCATTTGTTGTACATACACATAGACAATAAATGAGGTACACACACTCAGAGACAAATCCAGCCAATAGGTTTTTGTATAGAAAAATATCTTTTCTTAGTTTATTTTAAGAACCACAGGTTCAAATTTAACATGTAATATCTTGTTTGAAAGGTATTGCAGGTAAGTACATTAGGAACTTCAAATCATAAAAATTGCATGTATACTTTTCAAGTTATTGACAAATAGCTGTTTTAAAAGTGGACACTGCAATTTTCACAGTTCCTGGGGGAGGTAAGTTTTTGTTAGTTTTACCAGGTAAGTAAGACACTTACAGGGTTCAGTTCTTGGTCCAAGGTAGCCCACCGTTGGGGGTTCAGAGCAACCCCAAAGTCACCACACTAGCAGCTCAGGGCCGGTCAGGTGCAGAGTTCAAAGTGGTGCCCAAAACACATAGGCTAGAATGGAGAGAAGGGGGTGCCCCGGTTCCGGTCTGCTTGCAGGTAAGTACCCGCGTCTTCGGAGGGCAGACCAGGGGGGTTTTGTAGGGCACCGGGGGGGACACAAGCCCACACAGAAATTTCACCCTCAGCAGCGCGGGGGCGGCCGGGTGCAGTGTAGAAACAAGCGTCGGGTTCGCAATGTTAGTCTATGAGAGATCTCGGGATCTCTTCAGCGCTGCTGGCAGGCAAGGGGGGGGTTCCTCGGGGAAACCTCCACTTGGGCAAGGGAGAGGGACTCCTGGGGGTCACTTCTCCAGTGAAAGTCCGGTCCTTCGGGTCCTGGGGGCTGCGGGTGCAGGGTCTCTCCCAGGCGTCGGGACTTTGGATTCAAAGAGTCGCGGTCAGGGGAAGCCTCGGGATTCCCTCTGCAGGCGGCGCTGTGGGGGCTCAGGGGGGACAGGTTTTGGTACTCACAGTATCAGAGTAGTCCTGGGGTCCCTCCTGAGGTGTTGGATCTCCACCAGCCGAGTCGGGGTCGCCGGGTGCAGTGTTGCAAGTCTCACGCTTCTGGCGGGGAGCTTGCAGGGTTCTTTCAAAGTTGCTGGAAACAAAGTTGCAGCCTTTCTTGGAGCAGGTCCGCTGTCCTCGGGAGTTTCTTGTCTTTTCGAAGCAGGGGCAGTCCTCAGAGGATGTCGAGGTCGCCGGTCCCTTTGGAAGGCGTCGCTGGAGCAGGATCTTTGGAAGGCAGGAGACAGGCCGGTGAGTTTCTGGAGCCAAGGCAGTAGTCGTCTTCTGGTCTTCCTCTGCAGGGGTTTTCAGCTAGGCAGTCCTTCTTCTTGTAGTTGCAGGAATCTAATTTTCTAGGGTTCAGGGTAGCCCTTAAATACTAAATTTAAGGGCGTGTTTAGGTCTGGGGGTTAGTAGCCAATGGCTACTAGCCCTGAGGGTGGGTACACCCTCTTTGTGCCTCCTCCCAAGGGGAGGGGGTCACAATCCTAACCCTATTGGGGGAATCCTCCATCTGCAAGATGGAGGATTTCTAAAAGTTAGAGTCACTTCAGCTCAGGACACCTTAGGGGCTGTTCTGACTGGCCAGTGACTCCTCCTTGTTTTTCTCATTATTTTCTCCGGCCTTGCCGCCAAAAGTGGGGCCTGGCCGGAGGGGGCGGGCAACTCCACTAGCTGGAGTGTCCTGCGGGGTTGGCACAAAGGAGGTGAGCCTTTGAGGCTCACCGCCAGGTGTGACAATTCCTGCCTGGGGGAGGTGTTAGCATCTCCACCCAGTGCAGGCTTTGTTACTGGCCTCAGAGTGACAAAGGCACTCTCCCCATGGGGCCAGCAACATGTCTCGGTTTGTGGCAGGCTGCTAAAACTAGTCAGCCTACACAGATAGTCGGTTAAGTTTCAGGGGGCACCTCTAAGGTGCCCTCTGGGGTGTATTTTACAATAAAATGTACACTGGCATCAGTGTGCATTTATTGTGCGGAGAAGTTTGATACCAAACTTCCCAGTTTTCAGTGTAGCCATTATGGTGCTGTGGAGTTCGTGTTTGACAAACTCCCAGACCATATACTCTTATGGCTACCCTGCACTTACAATGTCTAAGGTTTTGTTTAGACACTGTAGGGGTACCATGCTCATGCACTGGTACCCTCACCTATGGTATAGTGCACCCTGCCTTAGGGCTGTAAGGCCTGCTAGAGGGGTGTCTTACCTATACTGCATAGGCAGTGAGAGGCTGGCATGGCACCCTGAGGGGAGTGCCATGTCGACTTACTCGTTTTGTCCTCACTAGCACACACAAGCTGGCAAGCAGTGTGTCTGTGCTGAGTGAGAGGTCTCCAGGGTGGCATAAGACATGCTGCAGCCCTTAGAGACCTTCCTTGGCATCAGGGCCCTTGGTACTAGAAGTACCAGTTACAAGGGACTTATCTGGATGCCAGGGTCTGCCAATTGTGGATACAAAAGTACAGGTTAGGGAAAGAACACTGGTGCTGGGGCCTGGTTAGCAGGCCTCAGCACACTTTCAATTGTAAACATAGCATCAGCAAAGGCAAAAAGTCAGGGGGCAACCATGCCAAGGAGGCATTTCCTTACAAAATGCAATAGAAAAATCAATTGCTAGTAAAGGTGACTTATTTACATCTAAATTAAGATAAAAAAGCAATCAAACTGTGGTACCTTAAACCTAACAAAATGGTAACATCGATTTATAATAATTTCAATTATTTTGAGTTCAAGGTGGTTAACAACCCTACCCCTTTATTAATGTAAATAATTACGTTTAAACTTCATGTTTAGATAAAATCCAAGTACCAGTATGTCTCAGCAATGGCAGTTAATGTAATGTTACAGGTCGAAGTGATGACAAGGAGGTAATGGCAAGTCAAAGTGAACTAGGCACCCTCTCTTAGTCTTTGCCAAGATAGCACTTAGGGTCATTCCTCTTCAAAGCAACTCTCATTGCTGCATGAGCAGAGACATGTAAAAGGGCTGTAACTGGGTTAGAGCAGCTCTGGGATAATCAATTTTCCGAAATGGTAGGTCTATTGTAACACCATCTGTTTACAGCTTCGAGAAACCTCGAAATACGGTATACTACACAATAAAGAAAGTTATTCCTAATACTATTATATATATATGTTTGTGGCTCTTTATGTGAAGATGAGTATTACATCAAAAGACAGAGAAGGTACAGAGGTAAAGCAAAGTGTCAGGACAGTTTGTAGAATTAATCCACAGCCCCTTCTGCCAGTGCCCTGTGACCTAGCCTAATTCTGTCTCGCTCTAGAAGTCACCCTGAAAGGAAAGACACTCTTGATTAGAGAAAACAAAATCGTCATTCCAATGGCTACCCCGGTGGTTTGTTCACTCCTAGACATTGCAAACACTGTCTCCTGTCCTGAACTTTCCAGCTACAAATTAGTGATTTCAGGTGTGTTATTCTAATTACAGACCGAATGCATGAGACTATCGCACAAAGGTCCAGTCAAATATAGAACAATAATGACATATTTTTTATCTTTTATCTACTCCAGTTTTGCCGAACCCTATTTCTGTGAAAGATGTGTTTCAGTACAACCCAACTAAATTCTTTAAATTTTTATTCAGTCTTGGAAGGACTAAAAGTTAATGTGTCCATGCCGAGTTAAACATATTCATTTCAAGTTATACACAAACAGAGAGAGCAGACGTGTTAAATTCTGGCGCTTGGGTATCATCTGTAAAGGGTACATGGCAGAATATATAAAAAAATACTTATGTTTCTTACATTGCTTTCGCTGTATGGTAAAAACAAACATATTTGTCGAGGAAGAAAGGGACCCACGAAGTCAGTTTCGTGTGACACGGACAGACCATCTTAAACTGTACATTTTTCAGCTACCACGCCTCTCCATTAGTACAAATGAGTTCCATGGAGTGACACGGAGACTATGGGTCTTCTGTCTACAACAGCATGATGGAAGACTTCATTGCAGTAGGCTTAACATGTGAAAAAGTCCCACAGCCCCCAGGGTCTCATTTGTCCAGCGTGACAAAGGGCTGCTTGGCAATACAGTGCACAACGCTTTAAATTGGGATGTTTAACATTCTGCACAGTTTGTCTTCTGGAGGCCAGTCTGGCAGGGCCGTTGAGTCGTTTGCACAAGGGAAGATTTTCAATAATGTCTTTCTTACCTTAACGTCTGCAAACGAAACAACCGACAGTTCATGTTAACTAGGGAAAGGAATTTGACAGGAAAGCCGTGGTACGAAGTTTATTCTAGGATAATGACCATGCCATTGGAATAAAAGTGTGATCGGGACATTAAACACAACCATAGCAGCCATTGCAGGTTGCTAACAGTTGAGTTGGTTATATCATGCCTGTCCTACCTTATTTTTTCATCCTCAGTCATTTGCCGTTAAATATTCTGAACAAAATGCATCAAATATCAAAGTCATTCTACCCATCCCTATGCATGGTAATCCACCCATAGCTGGTGGCATCTGAGGAAATACCATGAAGGTGTGCGCTGGTGCAGGGCACTAATTTGTATCTGTTTCTGTGGAATTGCTCTCAGAATTATGCTAAATAAAACGTACGCGCTGCAGACAGCAAAGCTCAGAAATGGAAAGGCAATCACTGCTTTCTTTTTCGGATTAGTGCGGTCAGAAAGTCTAGCACTATCTCTTAGCAGCGGTGGGCCGGGTCAGAAAAAAGTCTTCCGCACCAAAAAATAGGGCCCACGTCAGCGAATTAGATAGCTAAAAAAGGGGACCACTTTTGCAAATCTTGGCTGTTTTGAACATACAGAAAAGTTTTTTGCGCTTGCTTTAAAGTTTATGGTAACATCAAGGAAATAAGCAGTAGATAACCGGCACACCAGACCATAAAACCACCAACTGACAGAAAACCGACCCACACACCGATGTGGCAGACCAGCCCTTCTGGCAGTGTCATGTTGTGCTGCGGGCCAGAACGACTCTGTCCCAAAGACTCTGAGCCAACGCAACTGTTCATAATATGCTCTCTGCTGGCCACTACCAGCTTGTGCAGCCTGTTAAGTAATAGGGAACATGTTCCCCATGGTCTACATCACATGGAATCAAACCACTCTACTCTGGACTGATTGAAGCCTTCTTAGGAAGACTCCTTGGCAGCTCAAATAGAGATCATCTTCACAATGTACTTAGGTGGACAAAGCAGTCATTCTAATGGAGGCACTACAAGCTAAAATCCTGAAGAAGGGTCAATCATATTTGGATACTGGAAGCCTTTTTTCTACTTTCAAGGGCAATAGGGAGAGGGCAGAGTGGCAACGCAGTTTGGAGTAGAAAGGCGTAGGGTCAGCAAGAGAGGGATCAAGCTTCGTCAGAAATAGATATAAAAATATTACCACATATTTAGTAAACGCATGTAAGATTAGCCAAACCTATGCATCATTTCCAGGTCTACAGTAAATGTATTCTATCAATCGTAACTGCCAACACCGCATGTGGGAATGATAGTAAGTGAAAGCTTTGTCATAAGACTTTGAAATGGAAAAAGCATAAAGGAAAGAATGAGAATCAGGCCCAGCAGTCATTTTGAAAAGCTGTTCTAATGTTAATCCTCAAATGCATAGCAGCATTGTGGACGATATGGGAGGACTGCTGGGAGGCCTCAGTTTCTGTGAAAATGTTCATCTTTAGGGGATCAGTGGAAAGCTGGGTAGGTTGGGAAAAGCAATTGGGAAGGACGAACACACAAAGAACCCTGACAGCTGTAGCGGTTGCTAAGATTGGGGTAGGCTACAAAGTTGGGAAGCAGAACAGGAAAGAACAGATGAAGGTCATGCTGATGGGGTTGGGTGTTCATTGGGAACCCCACTCAGAGGAGAGGACATACATCAACATTTGACTGTACATATTTACGGCAATGGGATAAGTCAGTGGTTCCCAACCTTTTGATTTCTGTGGACCCCCACTTTAACATTAATGGAACCCAGGGACCCTCACTGAATCATCATGGGAATCCGGGGACCCCCGTATGAGTCATTAATGGAAGCTGGGGACCTAATTTGTCAATATTTTTTAATACTTTTTAATTTTCTAGGCTCTCGCGGACCCCCTGAGATGGCTCCGCACAGGTTGGGAACCACTGGGATAAGTGACATCAAAGTTGGGGGCATATTTATAATCCCCTAGCGCCACCTTGCGCCACATTATCATAATTATTTTTTACTTTAATGTGGCCCAACGAGGCAGAAATCCCAGCGTCGTATTTTCAGTGGTGAAATGCATGCATTGCGCCACTCTGTAACCCTTTTCACTACATTATGACTGCACCAGGCATAATGTATGCAAATGGGCGTTCCCTGGTTGGTAGGTGGCTGAAAAAATGGCGCAAGGAAATCTTTAAGATTTCCTTGCGACATCTTTTACAGCACTTTTAACGCCTGCTCAGAGCAGGTATTAAAAGGAGGCTTCCATTACTGAAAATTGGCCCCTATGTACTCTGCAGGAGTAGCACCAACATTTTGGCACTACTCCTGTCGAGTACATCAATAGCGTCACATTGAATGACGCTGTTGCCCCCAACCCTGCACCATGGTGCGTTGTATTTTAAATACGCTGCACACATGTTGGCAGTATGGGGGCTCGAAGGGGCATAGAGAAAGTGGCACAGCACTCAATGCAGCGCCACTTTCCATAAATCTGCCCCTTGGTGTGTCGAAGTGCCTTTAAGACATAGAAATGTTAACAGCACCAACACCAAATGTTTATAGAAATGCAGATACCAACAGACTTGTTAATTGAGAAAAAAAAAAACACCAGTGTCAGGTTCATAAACACAGAGATCTTGCTTTTGTGTGTTGAGTTTCTTTCTCATTATTAGTTGAAGCTAAATCAACCCTCCAAGCTATGTGCAATGGATAAGAGAAATACAGAGTGCAACGGCGTCAGTACTGCTATTTAGAAAACATAAGCTCACAGAGGATTGATGAGGAGAAAAAAGAAAAATACACCTATCCTCGGGGAGGTGGAAGTTCTATGGAGTCTGAAATTGACTAGTTAGCCCACTGTGTCAGTGGGTAGTTTTTTATTTACATTTTATTTTATATATTTTAAACTACACAAATACTTGAAAAATCCCCTGGTACTGGACACTGGGCTGCACTTACAGAGAGAACACATGGATAGACTATTTGGAAAATATTCAGGTTTTTCCACAGCTAAGGTGATTGATATGTAGCTGTAGACGCAGTGGAAGAGAGATGCATTGTTTTGCAGTGTAAGTAGAGAAGGAGCTGCCTCCTTGGTGAATTTATGGATCTTAGGCCCCCGCAGAGTGCAGAATGAAGAGTTCTAGATGCAGCATATGCTAAATAGCTTTCTTGCAGTAAAGAGGTAGCCTTACCATCGACAGCATTGTGACACATTCAAAAGCTTTTGAACAAAGACTGTTTGACAGTGAGAATATAGTGAAGCCCTGGCACAATGATCCAATAAAATGGCATGCCAAGAAAGCCCAAGAAAATGTACAGTGGTTACATTTTGAGCCAATTTCAGATGATTGGTCATATAAGCGAGCAGATCAAGACTGAGTAAATTACAGTAATTTTTGCAAGAATCACTGAACACCTGCATGATTGCAAATTAAAATGAGGAAAAGGGGAGTTAACATTCTTGAGCACCTGTTGCCAGAAGATGCATAGGGATGTGATCTTAGCAAACAAGGTAGAATAAGACAGCAATATCCACCATCCATACCTCTGGCTCCTTGATAGAGAAAACCTGGACTGGAGTACATCAGAGGAAGATAAAAGGTTCTCCAACATTGTAAGAATTAGAGTGAACTAAACAAAAGAACATATTTCTGCACATGGATTACTTGAGGGCTAGGGATAAATGAATGCGGATAACTATCTGCAAAGTTAGTGCCATAAACTCTCTCCCAGAGACCACCGTGTAAAGCTCTTCTCTCTTGCACAGTAATGAACCATATGTCCTGTCATACACACAACATATAGACAAATCAATCCAATCCAGGAAAGAGTAGGCACACGTAGCATCTAAAGCTACTCACAGAATCATCACAGCGTCAGTAGCCCATTCAAATTGTGTGGGTCAATCCCACCTCGTGCCAAACCGTAACCTTGAACAACCCATCCACTGAAGATATCTTCTATCACCTCTTACTCCTTCTCTAACAGTCTGTATAGGAAAGTAGCTGCCATCACCTAGAGCTCAAGGGCAATATGAAGAATCCCCAGATTTTAGACGACCAAGTACTTTGGCCATTTGACAATTAAAAATCTAGCCAAACCTCTGTGTAAGGGAAACTGGTGCAAAAATGACATTCTGATAGATGGCACCATGCTCATCATTGCTAACAAAGACATCAGTATGATTTGGCTGTATCAGAGAAAAACAAAAATTTTACAAATAGCGTGTCATTTTCAAGCTGAAGTTTTCGGACAACTTTTTACACTGCTTATCGTAAAATACAGTTAAAAGCAGCTGCACTCCAATGTCTGCTCTTCAGTTAAAATTCAGTGGGTGAGTGCCTGATAGGTAGAATTGGCCACATTTTGTCATCTGTTCTTACATGCCGAAACTCTTGTCACATTGCACATTGCATGACATCATTTCTTTTTTTACAGATTTTCAATGCATTTTATGTGGCAGGAGACCATGTAGGCTATTATCTGTCCTTCGCGTGTTCTTTCTTAGCACCTAAATGGGAGCTGTGGTTGAGATGATTATAAAGCACATTTTCACCAAAACAAAGTTTATTTTGTAGAGAGAGTGGAGGGGAGGAGCATCCACATCTGAGTTCTTTTCTGATCAAGATTGTGTGCAGTGCATTCACAAGTACTGCCGAAACAATTCTCTCTTATTAGGGTAGAATGTTTAATTCAAGATCATTTCATTGAAGTCTGAATCGAGGTGAGATACAGTATTACCTTTCTAGAATTCTTGATATAAGAATGTCTATCACGGTTGGCATACTGAGAGTTGTGGTCAAGGCAAAATCCGCTTGTGCACGACCCTAGATTTTAAGTTGTTTCTAACAATTTTCATGATACCATTCTGTGCCAGTTTTTAGGGTTACTGAGGTAGAGGGAGAATATGTGGTTTTGAGGGGAGAAGCCATGAGAATGGAGAGTGACATAATGTACCCTAGAGTGACCAGAGGTGTTTATAGATTTGAATAGAAGGATATGTCCAGTTATAATTATGCAGCATTGTGGTATGATAGGACCATTCGGGGCATATCAGCATGAGAATGAGACCAGAGTAACAAACATGCACATTTGAGACACTAGCCACCTGCCACATTTGGCATACATTCCCTCAAGGCATCACAGCCATGAAAGGGTACTATCTGCAATGGTGAAAAAGCCGATTCAAAGAATTAACATGATGGAGGTTGAGATGAATGTGGGCTGTGTATGCTGTGAGCTCTTGATGTGTATTAGCAGCACTTTGAAGTATAGTAAAAATTAAATTTGAATATATTGCAATATGTTGCTATAAGCACCCCTTCTATTGTAATCTGAACTAAAACTTATCTCTTGAGCTGGAGTACCTTGGCATTGTCTCTGTTATGGTGTATTTCTACCATGACATGGTCATTATGCCCAAACTGGTACATCTGTCTAAAAAGCTGCAAGATAAGATTTCAGTCCAGACAAACACTAAGCAAGCACATGTGCTTCAAAAGATTCACCTTAAAACTTTTAAAAAGACAGCATCCAGACCTTCAAGATAATGAGGCAAAGTGATCCACGGCTTAATCAGGAAGGTGGTGTGGCCTGGGCCCTCAAAACTCTGAAGAGACAATAATAACACTCTGTAGGAAAATGTTCCTTTTTGTGTGGTCACCCCCACTGTTTGCTACATTTTATTGCTGTTTTTGTACTCTGCACACTGGGACACAGTTGTTCAGTGCTCAATGTATGTGCTCTGAAACCTAAAAAGCATGTTGAAGTGGTATACACCTATAATTAGCATATTTAACTTGCCTATAAGTCCTTATTATATGGTATAAAATGTACCTATTGCCTGTGATTTAAATGTAACTAGTGGACTCTAGCACATATTGGGCCACAACTAAAGTGACAATGCAAAACATGACTGCACGTCTGCCACCAGTGCCGTTTCTGTACAAGTTTAATTTGATTTGTGAAAACAACCCCTTTTGAGAGACCTAAAACCTTCCTTGTAAAGAATAGTAAGTCACTCTAAACAGGGCCTTAAATGTCCGTAAGGCAGAGTGCATGATATATGAAAGTAGGACATGTAAAGATTTCATGTTAAACATGTCCTGAAATATATTTTCAATTTTGCCTGGTTGGCTGTTCCATGGGAAACCAATGGGATACTTTATTACAGTTAATAACATCTTTGCCTCAAAACTAAATAAAAAGTTAGTTTTTGGACGTTTTAAAATATTACACACCCAATTAATTGGTAATGCTGGATTTGAAACAACTATTTCACAAAAGATACTTTTGAAAAGCTACATTTAGCCTGTCTAAAGCATGTGGAACCCATTTGCCTGAGCTGCCAACTGTCACCAAAGAGCTGAATAGCTCATTGATTAGATGTGAATTGCCTCTGAGAGCCAAGCAGGGGACATTTGGCTGTTATCAGATTGCACTCCTCCTGCCTAACTGTAAAAGCTGTGACTTGGAAACTTTTCCAAGCCTTTTGACTCAGTAAACTATTGTAGAACTGGGTTCAACCTGTGAGCCGATCCACCGAGGGTGCATTGCTGGAGAGCCTGACTTCACCACAGCTCCCACTATGTTCTTCTCCACTGCAGCAAATCAAATTCAGTGGTCTTGACACTGACCAGCATCCAATGACATCAAACCTTCTTAGGCAAAAGCCTGCAGCCTTGCCCCACTGATGAAATCCAGCCTCCTGCTCAGAGTTTTTCCCACCCTCATCTACTGCTTTATCTAGACCTCTTACTTCATCAACTGATCATTGATGAGCCCATCTTTGGATTCAGCCTGCATCATTGCCCTGCTGAGGACTCGGTCTTCTCTGAAATTTTCTTAGTACAAAGGTCATTTAATTCAACTGGTGCTCCTTTGTGGTGGGTCTTAAAAATGACTTGCATCCCTGTCTAATGCTAGCAGTTGCCTTCTGTTAGTTCGTTACACTTTTTGGTGCTATTTGTTATTTAAAGCTTCACAATTCCTATCTCCACGTCCCCTCTATTGAAGTTTTGTGCTTTTGGTGTAATTTTTTTCATTATATTTTTATGAATTGGAATAGGTTTTTATTGTGTCGTGTTTTTGACTTTCTACCTGTGTTCTAAATATTTTACACATGTTCTTAGGTTTAGCTAGTCTAATCTATGCTATAGCTACCAGGGGTTGAGCTCATGTGTAACCTAGTGAAACCTCTACTGGACCTAAGAAAAATAGTAACAGTACTATTTGTAGTGGACTGCCATCCACTCCGTCTAATAATACACTTTCTCATACGCTCAATAACACTACCAATCCAGCCAATGGTTTTTTCATAGAAAGAGAAAGTTCTTTATTTATATGCACAGATAAAAAACTGCACAAGAAAATATAATATAACAAACATTAAGCAGGACTTGGAGAGGGTAGGTCGCTTACACTTGACAATATTTGTAAGAGGAAATGTCCTAAAAATGTACATCTTGCCGAAGATGTTATATCTCTTTGGAACAATTCTGTTGGAAATTTATAAGAGCTGGCTTTTGAGCCTGGAAAGCACCTGCAGCAGATTTCTCTGGGGGTATTGTTAGGAGAGCAACCAAATGGATGATCCTTCCGCGTTTCTGTGGGGGATGGTTGGTTCCTAGTTTCGAAGTGTATTATTGGGCGTGTATGTTACTGCACACAGGTATTTTGCTCTCTGATACATTGAGTAAGGCTGGTTTCGCAAAAATTGCCACCTATTTCCCTATGTTTGGGGAATCAAGCCAAAGGTTACCTTGGCTTGCTTTTAGAATCCAGCTACTACAAAAAACTAGGTTTCAAACTGTCAATTTTGCATTTAGAGTATGGTTGCAGGTTAATCGGCTGCTCGGTATACTGAAGTTTAATCTATATACACCCAGGACAGCCAACACAATACTCCCACCTTTATTCTGAGATTACATAGCTACTAAATGGGTTCGAAAGGAGGTAACATCTCATGGGGGTGCAGGGGTTTATGCTGATGGGCAAATCTGCGCGGTCACAGAATTACAGGAACGGTTTTATCTCTTCAGGGGAGAATTTCCAAAAGTTTTGCAGCTTTGGGATTTTTTGAGTAGACATTTGGGGGATTCAAAATCTGTTACTAAGATCCCCCTGGCCGAAGCCATTAAACAGAAAGCTAGGATCGGCAGGATCTATCAGGTATTATTGCTGGAACTTCCCAACAATCTTGAGACACAAAATGCTAAATGGGAGGCTCTGTTAGGGATTGAAGGTTTCTATCTGCAGGAGTCTTTAGAGCTGGGGAACATTTTATGACAGTTTTTAATCTTTATCACACCCCGGAAAAGATGGCTAAGAGGGGTAGCAGGCTTGGGGGCAGTTGTGGTAGATGTGGTACCCAAGAGGAGGACTCTCTGCATGTTTTTTTTCCTGTCATCAATTGCAGGGCTTTCTTCATGAGGTTGAGACCTTTTTGGGAGCAATAATTGGGATTTCGTTCCGTATTACCCCAGTTCTGATAATTTTAGGGGTGATATATAACCCAGCAGATAAGGAGGGGTTTGAACAGGAGGCAGGGCTCTTAATTGTGGCTATGGCAGTGGCTCTGCTGTGTTTTACATCTCAGTGGCTTAGGCCTGCCCCCCCCCCCATTTTTATAGCTTGGAGAGCTAGGCTGCTGGGAATATATCATATGTTGTTTTCATCATATGAATGTAAGGGGGTTTGTAAGAAGCAGTGGGGATTAAGGATATGGGCCCCAGTCACCAAATGGATGAAGGGTTCACTGAGATAGGCCAATTGGGCGCTGTCTGCCTATAATCATGTATCAATGTGGAATATTTACTATCCCCTTGGGGGGATGTTTTGTTGGCTGTTGTTATTTGTGATGCTTTGTTATGATATGATTTCTCTTGCATGAATTATCTGATCTATTTTATTTATATTTATGTCTGGCGTGATATTTTTGGTATTTTTGAGAAAAAAGAATATAAATGAATACTGATAAATTACAAGTAATTTATATATAGAATTTACACAATAAGACTTCTACCTATTGTCTTTGACAAAATATTTTCATAACTAATTACCTGCCTTCAGATATTTGCAACAATTTGGCATACTAAATAAACCTCTGCCTAAATAGTTTAACAGCAGGTTCTCTCAGTAAGCCATCCGAGGCCAACAGACTTCAGTCTAGGGTTTGTCATAAGGAATGAGGTGCTGCATGTTGGCTTTATCAGTGTTCTTCATACTCAATCACCAAGGCAGGCTTTAGAGTGGTGCAACCGGTGCAGCCGCACTTGGCGCTGACCTGGAGGAGGAGGGAGCTGTGGTTATGTATAGGTTTAATAGCAGGTTTCAGAGTTTCTTGTGTGTCAGACAGTTTTCAGATAACAATAAAAAATGTCAAGATACCTCTAGTGATTTCCTTCCTGGTGGAGAGAGAACAGAGTTTTGTCTAGTGGCAGTTTTGACTCATAAAGTTGCGTAAAGGGTTCATCTGCCTGCTGCCAAGAATGTGTACAATGCAGATCACAGAAATGAGTGTGTGAACTATGAGCAGCACTATAAAAAATGAAATGCATGTCAGAGAGGGACTATGGTGAGTTGAGGAGCAATGTTGGAGTGTGTTAGTGAGAGAATTCATGGAGAAGGAGACTGTCACACTGGGCGCCACCAGTGATAAAGCCAGCCCAGTTGATCACTCTCTACCTCCTGGCTTTCTCAACAGGGTTTATTTGGTGAACCAAGCAAATAAAGCATTTGCATGCTCCTTCCTGAAACACTGCCCACAAACAAGCTTACAAGTGTGCCCATGAAGTGTGGATGTAAATCCAAAAATTGCAACAACCACTGGCAATTTTAGGTGCAATTAACATGGTTTGAATGTTACAACCTCACTGGCACACCTAAACTGGCAAACAGTATAAGGCCACTAGAGAGCAAAACCAAGCAAATACAAGGGCATGTGGAGGCAATCAGGGGCACACACTATGAGTTTCAAAGATGGAAGGGGTACACAACAGGGCCACATATAGCTAATCCTATTTCTGGCTACTTGGTCCCTCTGGGCAGCTGCTTCAGAGAGCAGGCCACTGGGCTGTGGTCAATTCATCTGGACAGCTTTTTCTCATGCAGAGCTATATTCCTATTCCCTCCTCTACAATAGCTGCCTTCTTTCATCACAGAAGAGTCAGGCAGTGCTTCAAAGAGAGTTTGGGACCCCAAGTCACATGTACAACATTTAGCTACTAGGCAGTTGGACTGACAATTTGACAAGGCATGTGGGACTCTCCAGCAATCCTCTATGTCCTGCAGCCATTTTTTTCTTTCAGGCAGTCTTCAGTCAATAGGAATCGCTATTAGGAAATCACTATTAAGAAATCCCATTGCATTTGAGTAAATTTTGCATTTCTTAAATAGCGACTTCATAGAAATAACTATTTAAGAAATGCAAATTGCACTGCATAAAGATACTGATTTTTTAATTGTGATTCCTACAAAGTAGGAATCGCTATTAGGAAATCGCTATTAAGAAATCCCATTGCATTTGAGTCAATGGGCTGGTTTTGCATTTCCAAAATAGTGATTTCTTATTACGAAATCGCTATCCAGGAAATGCAAATCCAAGGATGGCAATGGGCACAAGGCCCACCTTGGTGCACCCCAAAAATAAGGGTGGATCTGTAGAGCACACATATGCCCAAGGGGCATGTGTGTACTCTATTGCAAATTTTAAAAAGCACTTTGGGGTGCTTTTTTAAATTGCACCTGGTTACCAACGACTTTAAGTTGATGCTAATTGCATCTCCTAAATGCCCAAGTTGCATTTACGAAATTCATGGTACATCAGAATAGGAATCACAACTAGGAAGTCCCTATTTGTGATTTCCTATTCTGAGAAGGGCAAATTGCGATTTCTACAGGGTAGAAACCACAATTTGTGTTTCCCTAAAGGGCTTTCTCCATTAGAAACATTTCTTAACGGCCCAAAATAGTGATTCGGGCCATTAAGAAATGCAAACTGGCTTTGTACAACTGACCCCTAGAATTGAACCTATGTGTAGTTCTCTTTTTTATAGGTCGCAGTTCAGGACATGTTTTGATTTGTGATTTGCTCTGATGGCTCAAGTTAGCGCAATAAAGTATTGATTGATTGATTAACCAAAAATGCAAATTTTATAAGTTTTCACAATAATAATTGTCTTATTTTGCTGATGCAGACATTCTGTTTCCACCCTTTCTTTCTGTTTAAATAATTTCCCCCGGTGTTAAGAGGGCTTTCTGCCACCTGGGGGTGCAGATTAGGGTAACATCCCTAATATACTCCCCGGGACACAGAAAGAGTGCAGGAGGGCATAATGGGATGGGTGTACAGCCCAATACCTGTATGGGCTTCCCCAAGCCATCTTTTTTTTATTTAACTTACATCTAGTGGGCTTTTTTCTCCCCTGGGGGCATGATTTGGGGTAGACATCGAATCACCCTCCTTAGGTGGCAGAAAGATTGTTTTTTGAAAACATTTCAAAGCAATTGGAGGGAGCTCCTGCTTCCTGATGTGTAGTCAGTGCATTCCTGCTTGGGGATCATGGTCCTTCTTCAATCCCCACATGTGATCCACTAGGGGAGTTCCTGCTAGAAAGACATTGTTCCCTTTCTAGCGCTTGTCCTCCCACTTGGTTTGGTGCTCATGGGCTGACATATGGCCCTTGATCATATTAAATGCTGTCAGCACCTAATAGCGGTGACTTGTCTCACTTTCAATCATTGTGTTGTCAGAGGGCTGCGCACAGTGTGCATCTTAATAATCCACAAAATGTACATCTCAGGGCATGAGGGAAGGTTTTCTCTTGTGTCCCAACTCCCAAATCCTTCTACTGCTTTCATGACAAGGATTTTTTTAGTTGATGATGTGGATGAACCAATCACATCCACCGCACTGCAGTGGTAATGTGGTGAACGTTAATATTTCGTCCACTGCAACAAAGAGGTTAAAATATTGTTTACTACTATTGGAGGAAGTTGGGCTTTGGTCAGAATAAAAACTATTGTGATAGCTATTTTACTTAGATTTTTTGAAATCCTATTATAACTTAAAATTCTTAGAAGTGTTTTAGAAAAATTATGATGTATTGTAAGGATGATTTTCTCTATGCCAGGTGCTAATATTGCTGAGCTTATTTCTTCGGACTTTGAAGAAATACCTCCTAGCTCATAGTTTTCTCCTAGCTGTGACCTCCAAAGGAGATGGCTGACATTTTTCAAGTGGCACTGTGGCTATTGATAGTTTTATTCCTATCCTTAGGCTTTTTCAGATGGCAGTCAACAGGCCTGCATCTCATCCAGTCCTTGACACATCTATGCTATTACTTCCATGAGTGAAAAACAGTAGTTAACCTTCAAAATATTCAGATGAGTCTTGTTGACACTTTATTAACCTTAATAAAAGGGTAGGTATTTGAAAGTGCAACCGTTTCTATTCTTTCACTTTACTTCAACATTCTCTGCATTTTCGCAGTGACATTCCTACACCATGGGTCTCATTTATGTGGAAGTGGTGCGGTGCTGCGTCACAATTTGAAGCACTGTGCTGCATCACTTCAGAAATGCAAGGATGCACTATATTTACAAAAATACAGCGCACCCCTGTGTTCCCCCCTAGCGCTAGTGCTAAATTTATGTGCCTAGCTCCAATGGAGGTGCCCTTGCACTATAGTGCAAGGGTGCCTGTATTGCAGGGAATGATTGTTCCTGTACAGGAAGCTGACCCTCCTGCACATCGTCAATCAATAATGGTGATTTGCTAGTTCTGTGTGTGCTGCATTCTGCAGCACACATAGAAGTAGCAAATCGTCATTATTTAAGGATTGTTTATTTGCAGGAAAGGAAAAGGACACCTTCCTGCACATAAACAATCTTTCATGATGTTTTGCTCTTTCTAGGTGTGCTACAGTATGCAGCACACATAGCAAAAGCAAAAATGAGGAGAAATAATAATATTTATCCTCTTTGCGCCATGCTAACACCACCCCTGGGGTGGCCTTAGTTTTTGGAGCAGCCTCAGGTTTTCCATTCCTTGTAAATTTGGAGCTGTGTAAAAATGAAATGGGTGTTGCAGTGGAACACCAACAGCAACACCTATTGCACCCCTCTTCCACGCTAAGTGATGCATGTGAAAGGGCTGTATTTACAAGGTGGCGTTAAGCCATAAAAAGTGGCTTAGCGCCACCTTGTAAATTTGGTGCACTGCACAGCGCCACCGGAGCATCACTAAAACTGATGTTCCGGTGGCACTAGGGACTCGTAAATGAGGCCCCATGTTTTTAGAACACATCTTCAAACATCATGCTCCTTACCCAATGCCTCCCACACTGATACAACTACTCCCGACAAACCTATCCAGTATGCACTCCTAAAGGATGCCCAAGGCACAAATAAACATCAGAGCACTTTGCTAACCCATGAGGAGCTTGTAGCACTGCATAAATGCTATGATACAGTGCAATTCTCTGTTGCACTTGGTGTCATTGCAAGACTTTCAGGGCCTGAGGTATGTGGTGAAACGTTCTAAATGGTTGAATAGGGGTGTACCTGATTCTTTCTGACTTGAAGTACACAACATGCCTAGTACAGGGCATTACTGTTGTGAACCTAAGTAGAGATATATGTATTGCTCATCTGTACATGAAAATATGAAGGGACAAATGGAAAGATTTTCCACAGCTGCCTTAGCTAGCAATAACTATGGAAGTTGATGGAAAAAATCATGATCCCAAAGAAAGGCTTTTGTTGAGTTTGAATTGCATGTTTTTAATCACATGGAATAGTGAATCGGAATAGGCAAGTTCCATAGCCAAAACAGGAATGTGGCAGATTTCTTTGCTACTACCGATCACAAAACATCTGACTTGTAATTGTTTACTTTCAAAATGTTATCACCGTTCTTTTCAGTGACTGAGAGCAGTTAATTGGAAATTTGATGGTTGGTGTCTCCATCACCGGAGAGTCTTGCATTTTCTGCATATATAAAAGTGGAATCAACCCAAGTGGCTGGATATGTTGCACTTTAAAGGGAAGCAAAATCAACTCTAGCTATCATAGTTTATTGCTAGATGTTTGGAGATCATCTACGGAATTTGCTTTTGAAAATTGCTGTTCACTCCAATGCTGGAGATAAATTGTGATTAAAAAGCATTTCGTGTTTCTTAAGTTTGTGATGCTCTAGTCTTAGTTACTTGCATTACATAGTTAGCTATGTTATAGGTTGAGCGCAAATTTTAGTTATGCTTTTAGTGTACCAGACATCAGCAGTTGGCATCATTTATATACACAAAACAGACAGAGCTAAGCTGCACTGACACATATTTTAAAAGTGTACACGTTTACAAAACATGGTGGACATTGTGACTAAAATGGAAGGCTTTGTGCCTACCAGCACTGACAATGTGTTAGCATGACTAAATAATGTTGAAATATATTTTAATCATCAGAATGAATTATTAATAGTAGAAATTAAAATCATTTATTATTAATTAGTTTGTTACATGTGCACATAAAAATAAATGCACAACTGTCATACTTAACGTGATGTTTTAATAAAGACTGCAATTATTCATGCAATATTTTTACATATTCTGATGAGATAATATTAATGTTGAATTTATAGGTTTGCATATTAAGTGTGTTTTTTTAATAGTGATATTAATGCATTGTATTCATTGTGTTAGCATAAGTAAGCCTGAAGTCTTCGCATTTGCAGCAGCAGAAAAATACCAAGTAATTTCTTTTTCTCTAACATGAATTTTTTCACTAGGTTGTGTCACATGAATAGTAAAGATTCCTATTGTATTTTGTATAAGTTTTTCTTTCATTGACCTTGAATATGGTACATCGAGAGCTGAAGATAGGGAACCAAGACAGACATAATTGTTTAATTGTTTCTTCACATGAGAACTGTTGGAATTATCGTAAACCATGGTAAGATGTTGGGATGTATCCAGTAATGTACAGAGTTGCTAGTCATTGCTGGTGTCACACAGTAGGAGAGATGACTTCACCCAGATTTGTGAATCTTCATCTTTGTTGCAAATTCAGTGTGTGTCTTAATTTTCTTTGGATATTGCCCTTTTCGCGTAATGTGGACTCATCAAATGGACAAATCAAACTGGTCAGAGTAATACTAAGTAGAGATGGACTCGTAAGTTCAGAGCAGAGCCCCTTTGAATTGTTTCTTGTCCCCCGGACCTTTTCTGATTTTTGCATGCAACCCGTGTTCTGCACTTTTACCCCTGATGGTGCTTCTAATGGATTTTGCTGATGATTTCTTGCTTTGCTGAGAGAAACTGAATTGAATGCTGAGCCAATGAGAGGTATAGTCTTAAACAAATGTTATTTTCCCCTGGCCTGCTTTCTTGAGTAGAGTTAGCATGCTGACACCTGCTTCTTTTGTTTTAGTTAGTCTAACGTAGCCCGAGACAGATGCTTTTCCAAATTATTTTTGTCTTTCTTTTTGACTTATGCCCGCATGTGTTAGCCCGTTCCCACACATGCTTTCCTAACTTGGTTAGAAGTAAGGAGAACCTATGTCCCAACTCCTGTAATCTGAATCTATGCATTTGAGTTGACTAATGTCTTTAAATACTGAATTGAAATGTGTTTCTGTTTTACAAGTAATAGCTTTCTTAATATGTATTATTCTTCTTGAATGCTTAATTTTGTTAATGCTGAGTAGATTAAACTTGTTTCATAGATTTGGTCAGCCTATGGCGCTCATTTATTTTTATAACTTGATACTGCGCACGATTTAGGTTATTTTGGCTTTGTAGTTAAAAAAATAAAGCTTTGAAATATTTCTTTGAATGGAGTTTTTTTCGTGGCCAAATGGGTTATGGTGTTTAAACTGAATTATTTCTTGTTGGTTACCACACACTTCACTGAGTGAAAAGATCTATCGACCTGAAGGAGAGGAAGCTTTTATTGAACCCTGCAAAGTGTGAGGGGAAAATGCATTAGCAGAGCTGGTGGCATAGTACTGTTAAGGGTTATGAGGAGGGGAACCATCTATTTGATGAGTGCTTAGTGTGACAAATTTGGTAGTAGAGTTGTTCTGTGGTTGATATGAGAGGTTGATGAGGTTTCAGCTTCGTGTTACAAAGTGTCCGGTGAATGTGTAAAAAGGGAATTGCGCTTGCAGTGAAGTGTGATGTTGTGAGGTGTTTGTGGAGACATTGTACTCGAAGGGATTGTGACGCTTTGCTGTTGTTTATGGGTGTGTTGTGGCCTAAGACCCAGGGGTGACGCACAAGTGTATGGAGACACGTGGTTAATATATTGTCTGCAGTGAAGTATTGGTCATGATGTGCCATTTGCAATACCAGTAGTTTCCCCTGAGTTAACGTGAGTTGGTTGGTGGTAGGTGAATTGTGATTGCATGTTGAGGATCCGTATCAACCTGGGTAAGATTTGCTGGTCAAGTCTTACTTGTGTAATCGCAAAACCCACAGTCCAAAGTGTAAGCCGTATAGCTTTCAAAGTGTTTGAGCCCTACCCGTAGTGAGCAGACAGGTTTTTGATTTTTCTAGTGCTCACAATATTTTGCATTTAGTGTATGTGTGAGTTGTATCAGAGACAGTAGCGAAGAGACTTGCAGCTGCAGAGTGAAGTGTATGTGTGACATCAATTGTGCTGTGCTGAGATTGGTCGGTTAGTAAGAAAGCCAGGCACGTATTAGTGGTCAATACTATGTTGCCATTGGTTAAGAACAGATCGCAAAAAGAATTGTGGGATTAAGTTTGCTTCCTGGTTTCAGTGACATTAATATTATTGATTGAAATTAGCATAAACATTACGTTTTTTCAAAGCTTTAAGAAGTGCTCTGAGAGGAGATGTGTTTATTCCTGTTAGGGAGGGTGAGCAGACAGCACCCGAAGGAACACTAGCATATTAAGTGGCAGAGGAGTTTCGGCATGTATTTGGGTTTAACAGTGGTGCAAAATTATAGAGAAAGAGGTTTCATTGGCTTTTCCATGTTACAGAACCTTTAATTTGAGAATTTTAGAAACCTTGAGTACGGTTTGTACGAATTAAAGCCTCCTCCAAAACCTGCACATTTTGAAGCTCTTGCTATTTGGGATCCCGCTGCGAGACAGAAAGAAACGGAAACATTTCAGAATGGAATGAGGAGAGTGGTGAAGACATTAGCAGAAGCTAGATGAGATGAGGAACAGAAATTGTGGAGAAAAGAGACATTGGATGGGATGAAAATGTTTCTAGCTATTACAGAAGAAGGGGATGGTAGTGCAAAACTTAAAATGAAAAAGAAGCAGACAGAAAAGACAGAGCAGACAGTAGATGAGAGTAAAAGTACAGCTGCACATGACAATGACTCAGAAGACAAGTTTATAAATCAGTTTTTAATGAATCATCCTCCGCCATATCATACAGTTGTGAGAGTAATTCAGAACATAGTCCCCAGTGTGCCCACAGCACCAGTTTCACACAGTCTGGGTTAGGTAGTCCAGAGTACATCTGCCTGCTCAGAGATGCAGGTGTCCACAATTTATCGGGCACTTCCTGTTGTTAGTACAGCACAGCAAACTGCAAGCCCAGTTGTCAATCAGGTAATGCCAGGTACAAAAATGATTCAGATAGAATCAACACCTAATATGACAGCACCTTTGCAAAATTTTAATCAGAGACAGCAACTCCCATGTATTCTTCAGTACCGACAACCCCAAATATTGCCCTGAATCAATCAGGACAGACTTTAAGTACAGTATTGACAGGCCAAAGTACAGGGATGATTCTGCAGAATCAGACCAATCTGACAGTCTCCATAAGCATAGGTCCAGATGTCCCATTGCATGCTCCTGGTAATACTGTGAGTAGCCTCCAAACTCCAAATCCAGTATCTGCAGGGATTTAATTGTGCAATACACAGAGATCAGTATCTTCAACTAATTCGGCAATATGAAGGTTAGCTATCTTTGGTCCCCATGGAAATTGCAGATCCTAACCAGATGTTAGATCGAACACGTCCAATAATAGATGTGAGATGTCCTCCAGGAACTCCAGTGACCCATATGCCCACGCCAGAACAGATTATAAGAGTCCCTTATAATACACCACAGAACATGACACATGGAGACATCAGTTTGCAAGGAATATTAGCACAGCAGTTGACTGAGTGGTTAGACAGTTTGAGTGGAGCAACACGTGTGGTAAATAATAGTCGCAGAATGGAAGAGACCCCTGAGAGAGACAGGACAGTGAAGGTGCCTAGATTAAAATTAGAATTAAATGAATTAATTGGGGGAACACTTGAGCTGGAAAGATTGGATACTTACAATGAGGAAGAATTGTGCTTCATGTGCAAGGATGTCACAAATAATGCTGCTCTGACTTATGAGAAATTAGTGGAATTGGCTGAAACACATTATGTGGATTTACAGAGGTCAAAGTATTTAAAACTGAGTTAAAGATTAGAATTCATTTCCAGAGACATTGTAAATATGAGGTCACCTGGCATGAGAATGCACAGTAAAGAATTAATTCTGAACATTCAAACATGAGGATAAATGGAAAGGCAGATGGGCAAAGAAAAGAGAACAGACGAAAGTAAAGAAGAACTTGCCTCCAACTGGAGCAAATCAACTTCATGAGAGTGTAAAAATGCTACCAATAAGAGAGATTCCAGGTAGAGGGTATGTACATGTTCGTGGAGTAGAAGTGACATATTGTCATTTACAAATGGTTACCCAAGATTGAGAGAGAAACCAGTAAAGTGGTACAAGCTAACGGAGAGGTTTGAGAAACTTTCAAAGAGCCTGTGGGAAGATTGGAACACCTTATTTGTGGTTCCAGTTGATTTGTGGGTCGAGTGCATAGTGTGGATTAGCCAGCTCAAGCACCACTGAATGATCCAGTAAAAGGTGCGCTGTCTGAAGAGGTGATGAAAGGTTATTACAAACTGATTGAGTCTCTGAAGAATAAAGTTTCCCCAAAATATGTTCATTGGGAAAGGATTGACAGAACAACAGAGGGAACAAATTTGTTAATTCATGCTTATTATGAGAGATTGCTGCAGGCATAGAAACCGCATAGTGGGTCTGAAGTTATTGAGCCGAATGACATGAGCCATTTTGTGTTCAGATTTGTGCAAGGATTAAAACCTGAAATTGGCAGCATGATTCAGGATCACTTTATTTGCTAGAAGAATAAACCAATTTATAAAAGTGGTGCAGTATGCTGGGCTTTACAGGGATGAAATTTAATTGAACCAGAAAAAGTTGAACGAGAAAGCGAGGGTGTTGAAAATTAAATCTGCCCAGGCAGGAACACAGAGTCCCCAGGTGAAGGTAAACACTAGTGGGGTGCAAGGTGTGCAACAGCAGGGTAACAAAGTGCCTCAGTTTAGAGGTAGAGGACATGGTACTCAAATAAAACAGAGTGGTAATGTGTTTGATGTTTAGTCAGTGAATAAGCTCAGCCCATGTCATGCTTGCTGTAGTTTCAGACATTGGAAGCGGGAGTGTCCACACAGTAATGTACTTGGTGCAAAATGGTGATGTTGCTCAGACTGTTGGCAATGTCAAGTTCAAATGCTGAGCGTCCAAAGACCCCGAATTCAAAATGTGACTGTTCCTACTAGATTACAGAAAATGCAGGTCTCCCAACAGATACTAGTTCCTCAGCAAATGCAGGTTCCTCAAACCCCAATGCAATAGCAGCAAGTGATGGTTTCTCAGTAAAACATGAATCAGAGAGCAAATGCAAATTTAAATCACTTAATCACACAATATCCATTGATTGATTTCAGTGATGAAGTTTTAGAAACATAGAAACAGTGACAGTTCAGATGAGGAGGAATACATGTTAATTCCATCCTTAGAGATAGGTCAATGTGGTTCCTATGTAAGTGTCAATGTTATGAGACATAATGTTTCATTGTTGGTCGATACTGGAGCAATGCGTTCCACTGTCAGAACCAGAGACGTGCCAAACGTGCGCCTGTCAGGAAGGAGAGTTCAGGTGGTAGGAGTAGCAAATCAGCAGTTAACTAACCCAATTACAGGACATATTCCAGTCAAAATACGGTCAATTTGAGGATGTGCACCAATTTGTGGTTTGAGATTCAAGTCCTGTGAGTTTGTTAGGACGTGGCCTATTGTGTAAATTAAATTGTTCTATTAGTTGCAGTCACAGGGGAATAGCAATTCAGACAAATAGTGATGATGAAACACCTAGCACAACTGATGAAATGTACCCTTTAATGTCATTGTTCCCAATGATGGCAGTTAAGTATTTGCCTGAAGAGTTACAAGAAACAGTTATGGTGAGAGTTTTTCAAGGAAAGATATTGGACTCATTAGAGGAGTAGAGCCAGTTAAAATTACAGTAAAGCCAAATGCAGTGTTTCCAAGGATACGGCTCAATGAAACGGCTTCAGAAGTAATTGCTGGAATTACACCCCTAATTGAGAATTTTGTTGAGTAGGGTGTCCTGAAGGAGAAGCCCATGTAATTCCCCTATTGTTGTACTGCATAGTCCAGGATTTGAGTTAAGTGAACAAGATTGTTGTTCGATGTTGTCTAGTGCTACCAAATCCTGCAGTGATTTTGTTCCAGATTCCTTATGAAGCGGAATGGTTCTCTGTCATTGACTTGTGTCAGGCATTCTTTTCCTTTCCGCTCCATTAATAGAGACAATATTTATTTGCATTTAAATTCAGAAGCTGTGTATATGCCTGGTGTCGTACTACAGAGTCATCATCCATTTTAGTCAGATCCTGAAGAAGAATTTAGAATCCCTGAACATACTGTTTCATTCAGTCTTAGTTCAGTACATTGATGATTTGATGGTTGCATCAAACATGCGTAAAGCCTATAGGAGAGATACCATTCCCCTTTTGGACGATTTGGGTGAGAATGGTCACAAAGGCCCGTATTTATACTTTTTTTGTGCCGCATTTGCGTCGTTTTTTTACGAAAAAACGGCGCAAACTTGCAAAATACCATTGTATTTTGTAGGTTTGCGCCGTTTGGCGTCAAAAAGCGGCGCAAATGCGGCGCTAAAAAAAGTTTAAATACGGGCCAAAGTCTCCCCAGCAAAATTACACTATTGTCAGAGAGAGGTGAAGTACTTGGGTCATCACACAGAGAAAGGCACAAAAAATGTGTCCCAAGAGAGATTTTCATCAGTCATGCATGTGAATCTCCCTGTAACACAAAGAGAAGTCAGAATTGTTTTGGGGATGGTTGGCTACTGCTGCCAGTGAATCCCAAGTTTTTCATTGTTCTCCTAGCCATTGTTGAAACTGACAAAAAAGGAGGTGTTTGATCCGGTACCATTTGATGACACATGCATGAAATCCTTCTCTGACTTGAGAGAAAGCCTGGGCTGAGCCCCAGCTGTGGGAATGCCTGATTATAACAAATGTTTTTTCTTTGTTTTGTTGTGAACATGATAGTTGCACACTTTCTGTTTTGAAACACTTACATGGAGTCAAGAGACCAGTGGCATCTTTTTTCTGCTACCCTGGATCCCTTAGCTGCTGCTTTGCCTGGCTGTTTAAAAGCTGTGGCTTCAGTAGGTGTCAGCATTGCACAGTGTGAAAGTATTGTCATGGGTCACCCCCTGAAAAGTCTTTGTGCCCCACTCTGTGGAGGTTCATTTAACCTGAACTAAAACCCTGCATCTGACTAATGCCAGTTTGACTACATTATGAGCAGTCGATTCTTGGTTCAGCAAATGTGAACATTAAACTTTGTAGGGTGTTGAACCCTGCACCGCTTATGCTCAGTAATGTTGACAGTGTTAATGATCAAGATGGAGTGAAGCATGGCTGGCCTGGTGTGATTGAATTGTGCACCAAACTAAGACCCGATGTCCAAGATACTCCCTTAGACCAAAATAACTATGTCATGTTCACTGATGCCTCTGTTTAAAAATAATAATGGAATCCTGAGTGCTGGTTATGCATTTGCACAATCTCAGCAGCGATAGAAGCTTCATCGCATTAAGGAGTCTTTTCTGCCCAAGTAGCTGAACTTGTGGCTCTTACCAAAGCATGCTGTGTTTCGGAACAACATAAAGTGACAATTTTCAGTGCAGGTTTGGTGTAGTTCAGGGCTTTGGGCAGTTATGGTCCTAGCGAGGTTTTATGACCTCTTCTTGATCACCTATCTGAAACTGTGATGGGCTATATCAGTTATTGAAGGCAATACAGTTGCCGATGAAAATTGCATTTGTGAAATGTGCAGCACATCAAATGTCAAGTGATTACATCTCATTAGGAAATGCCTATGCTGATCAAGTGGCCAGATCTAGTGGACTCTATAGTGGGGCCTTTAATGAGGAATGGAGCAATGAGAATAGCACCAGTGAAACAAACCAAAGCTTAAGAGGTTGCAGGAAGAAGTGACTGAAGAGGAACACAAAGATTAAAGTAGAACAGGCTGGGTTCAGAGAGATGTAGATGATGTTTGGGTTTCCAGTGAAGGGAAAGCAGTGTTGTCAAATAGTTTGTTATTGTCAATGGCAAGTTATTATTGTGGGAAAGCTCACATTGGCATGGATGTCATGATTAGGACTTTTAGATAGACATGGTACAATCCCGGATTCCAATTTGTTGCAGAAGCTGTGTGTCACAGATGTGTTATATGTCAACAGACAAATGTAAGGAAATGCATTGTGGTTAACCTGAGCCACATAGGTAGATCAGGAGGTCTCTTCAACCAAATACAACTTGGTTTCAATGGGATGCCTGTGTGTAGTGGATTGAGAAATGTGTTGGTGGTGGTGGTGTGTGTCTTTTCACATTAGGTGTAAGCTTACCCAACCCGCAGGAATGATAGTCTCATAGTTGCTGCTCTTAACGTAGTTGATCCCGAGGTTTGGCTTCCCGGCTTCTTTGGAATCAGACAGAGGATCTCATTTTAATATTAGGATCATAAAATTATTGTATGCGGCATTACAAATTGAGCAAAGATTGCGCTGCATTTACAGACCAGAAGCATCTGGATTGGTAGAGCAACTGAATGGAAGTCTAAAGTCTTGACTGGCTAAAGCACGTGCATCTACAACATTGAAACGGCCAGATCAGTTGTTCTGATGAGCAGTACTTCTGAAAGGAAGGTAGGACTGTCTCTTGATGAGATACTCATGGACCATGCTATTAAGTTGCCGGCCATGCCTGCAAATGCACTTGTGAGCATTTCAGATGACTTAGTGCTGGATGATTGCAAAGGACTAGCTGATGTGGTTCGCTCTTTGTCTCACCAGGTTGAAGAAGCAACTGGTCAACCCATACAAGAGAAGTGTCATGACTTTGAGTCCTGGTAATTGGGCTATGGTGAAGGAAAATGTGAGAAAGTCATGCTTAGAGCCGCACTTGAAAGGGCCAATCCAGGTTATCTTGGTGACTACAACAGCTGTGAAGTGTGCTGGTCTTCTGAATTGGGTTCATGCAAGCCAAAAACACAAAGGCGGTCATTCTGACCCTGGCGGTTGAAAACCGCCAGGGCAGAGTGCTGCGGAAGCACCGCCAACAGGCTGGCGGTGCTTCTGGGGCAATTCTGACCGCGGGTCAGAACAGGGAAACCAGCGGTTTCCCGCCGGTTTCACGCTGCCCCAGGGAATCCTCCACGGCGGCGCTGCAAGCAGCGCCGCCATGGGGATTCCGACCCCCTTCCCGCCAGCCTGGTTCTGGCGGTTTTCACCGCCAGAACCAGGCTGGCGGGAACGGGTGTTGTGGGGCCCCTGGGGGCCCCTGCAGTGCCCATGCCACCGGCATGGGCACTGCAGGGGCCCCCTAACAGGGCCCCATTGAGATTTTCAGTGTCTGCTTGGCAGACACTGAAAATCGCGACGGGTGCAACTGCACCCGTCGCACACCAGCAACTCCGCCGGCTCCATTCGGAGCGGGCATCCTCGTTGCTGGGGCTTTCCCGCTGGGCGGGCGGGCGGGCGGCCTTTTGGCGGTCGCCCTCCAGCCCAGCGGGAAATTCAGAATGACCGCCGCGGTCTTTTGACCGCGGTACGGTCTTCTGGCGGTTCCCGCCAGGCCGGTGGCTTCCGCCGCCGGCGGGGGTCAGAATGACCCCCAAAATGTTGAAAGCAGTTTTGCATTTTGATTTTGTTTTTGATTTTTGAATTTGGTATGTTGGAGTGTAGTTTTATATTCAATATTAACATGAAAAGCTTCCAAAATAATGTATAGATGATGCTGAATAGAAAACGTTGTAGAATAAATATTAATGCACACGTTTGAAATGTGCCCACGGGGAGCGGCCACCAATGTATACGATGATTAATGACACTGACTAATAATGAATTAATAATGTACTCATGTATGCTTCTGTATTTGCATTAGGATTTTGTATTAAGGTTTTGCTGAATTAATCACTAGTCCTTAGTTAGCAAGGGTCTGGGCCTAGCTGCCTGGTCTCATATTAAATGTGTTTTTCTAAAGTGCAATGTACTGTCTTCCTAAAAGTCGTGAAAACTGTACTTTTCCAGAAGCTAGAGATGTGTGTGGAACCATAGTAAATTCTTTCTCACGAAAGCCGACTTGCTCAAGGAGACATTCTTGCTGAATGCAACAGTGTAATTCGCAACAGGTACAAGGTCGCCTAAACTGGTAAAGACAATGGAACTACTGACTGGAACGAGGAGTGTAACTTTTCTTACCTGACATTCTACCCGCTGAAGACGTCAATCACAGGAACCAATAAACTGCATGAGAACTGTCTTAGGTGAAAATTCTAATAAGGTGATAAACAGATTATTGGACAGAGATAACGATGCACCAAATATTGCCCAATTGGAAATTAGAGACTTGTTCGACAGATTCAATATAACGCCGTGACACAAGGAGAAATCAGCCATTCTTGGCATTCTTCCTCACCACTTTGATGCCATTACCTAGCCATTACGTGCCTTTTACTGAGGGACACTCTTGCTGTGGTACCCTGCTTTAAGACTTTGTTGTTCTGATACCCTAAACCATCCTTACCCTCTCTTTGCCCTATAACGCACTTCTCCTCCTTATGAGGGAAGCATTCCTTCTCACCCTATCTTGCTGAGACTTTGCTGCTTATCCTGCCTGATGGTGAATCAACTGCTGTCCTGAGGACGAAGACTGACTCTGTATGCTGACCCATTACAGAGGGTAACTATATGATAATGAATTGTAATTGTCTGTTTGCCTTATCTTTCTAGGTACCAACTGCTCTTTTGATAAGGACCATAGTTAGATGTTTTCTAAATTTATGTTACTAAATTGTTTTGCATGACGCCCAACATGCTGATGCTAATTAGAGGTTAGTTGAGGAATTCACTAATATTGGGTGCAAATAGATAAATGACTGAATCTTTCCTTTGTTGAATACTGCGTTAATGATACCCTGCTAAAGTTGATTCATGTTGACATTGTGCTTTGTTCTGATGTTTCTGATTTTTGCTTTGATAAAGTCTTATTCAAGTTTCCATATTATCATGCTTTTGATGTGCTTATTGATACTGAGACTAATAAACTTGACCTTAGATTTGTAACTAATAGGGAATAAATATCTTAACCTTTATTAGCTTTGCGTGATCATTTACTGGCTGGAAAGTCATGGTGTTTTAGTCTTATGGGAGGGTATCGGTAAAGCGAATCGATTAGTTATTGTTGAAGTGATTGATCTGTTGATTGAAATGCCAAATAGCTATCTCGTCTTAAGGAGTCCCCTTATAAATAAATTAGCTAGGTCGGGACGTGTTGGCAGTTCTAGTAGCAGAGGACGGTTCCGGCTCTTTGGGGCCCTAAGACGAGGGGCCATAGTTTTAGAATTGTTTTCGAGATAATGCAAATTGGAAGGATGATGTGCCCCTAAGTCCCAAATGACTTTCCCGGGACCCTGGAGCCTGCCGAAGTGAGTTGAGTATGTTCTCGGCGTTCTAGTGATAGAGTGAGTGGCGTAGGGTTTGCGCTTGCACAGCTTATGCATACTGCAGGTGAATTGTGAGGTTTGTGAGGATTTGTAGTCCAGGTAATGTTTTAGTAGGAGTGTGTGTACTCCGTAGTATGAGAGTAGGGAAGTCGGTGAACTTCATGTGAGTGTGGCGCTTTGTGCTAAAAAATTGTCCACGTGGTTGTTGGTGATGTACGGACCCTGCATGTTCTAGGACTCCGGAGTAGATTTAATAGGTCAATCGGGCGTGGTTGACGAGTCAAGTTTGAGTCAATGTGAGGGAATTAAAACTTTGATGGAGATTTGGTGAGTTCTAAAGTGCACTAGGACAAACCATTGACAAGTCGAGAGTAGAATTTGCGATCTGAGAGGGAGAGAGTAGCGGCCGAGGCTTAAAGTGAAATCTCTGTAAAGTTCTGAAGCGATTGTGTTACCCTTCCTGTAGTAAACTGGCAAATTTGAGTTTTTGGTGCTCGCGACAGATTGCATTAGTTTTGTGTGAATCGAGAGTGAGGGAGACAAGCCGCAAGACTTTGTCAGCCACAGTGTGTGTGAGTGTGACGTCATTGGAGCCGCGCTGGGATAGGTCGATCAGTGAGAAGGGTCACGCACGGATTGGCAGCCGTCCGTGAGAGGCAATTGGTTGAGAAGATAGGCGAAGGGTGTTCTGGGAATTAAAGTCACTTCCTGATTCAGTTATAAACTAAATAGAAGACGCAAAAAATGAAGTTCTTCAAGGCTCCAAGGAGCGCTTTGAGGAGAGATGTGTACATTACCACAAGTGTAGTGGAGCCTGCACCGCCAGAGGATACTCCGGATTATGCCGTAATGGAGGAGAAGGGAGTCGCGCCATGTCTTTGGCTAAAGCAATGGTGCAAATTAACAGAAAAGGATGGGAGCTTAGCGTTTCCAGAGAACAGGTCATTTAATATAATGATCTTAGAGAATTTGCGGAAGGCGTTAATTGAGCAAAAGCCGCCTCCGAGACCAGCACAGTTTGAGGCCTTAGCAATTTGGGAACCTATGGCCATACAACAACGGCAACAAAAATTTGAGAAGAGAATGAGGAAAGCAGAAAAGACACTAGCAGAGGCTAGATGGGATAGTGAACACAGAATGTGGAGAAGGGAGATAATAGATGGAGTCAGGATGTTCCCGGCAGTAACTCAGGAAGCCGACACGCAAAGAAGAAAGGCCACTTGTAAAACAGATAAGGGTTCTATCAAGGAAAAGGAGACTAAAAGGTCTTGGGCAGATGCAGATGAATCAGATGATGATGAGTTTCTCAATCAGTTGTTACATGATCGTCCACCGCCATATGCCATGGATGAAAATAGACCAAGTACTAGTGAAGGTCCTATAAACTCAACACAGAGCCAGGGAATAGCGAATACAGCACAGGTAAATACAGTTGCGACACCAGCTCCAGTACAGAATAGTGTCAGTGTGTGAACTGCTCCAGAGATGCAGACTCAGTTGCAGTTACCACCGGTTCAGAGGCTCTACCCTGATGTCCCAATATTAGAAACAACTACGAGTTTGATGGTGCCACCTGATCAGGCATATATGAGACCAAAGTTAGTGCAGATTGAGCCAACTCCACTTTTACTGCCCCAGCCACATCAACAGATGGTTCCAAGTTACACCTCGGTCGCAGGACCGCAGTTAGCTACGGCACAGATAATGAATCAGAATATGGGAGCCAGTGTTCCACAGGTTGTGGGAAATAAGCCAACACCAGCCACCATATCCCATCACAGTTGGTCCACCGGTACCCCTGAACGCGCAGGACAAGCCTAGCGTGTGTGATCAGGGAGTACTGACCCAGGACATGACAAAAGGAGGGTTTGTAGGGAGCTCGCAAGGGATGACTCCAGTGGAACAGATGTAGAGAGGTCGAGGTCCCTGTTAGACTTCAGTCCGATAGGGGTTCCTCCAGATGCCATGAGACACTTAGGTTTGGGACTGCTAACTCCGCAGATCTCAAGTGTAAATTTGCCACAAACATCAGTGATGCAGGCTGGGAATATCTCTCTGCAAGGTCTAAATGCGCAACAACTGAATGAATGGTTAGACAAGTTAAATTTACATCGATTTTGGACTTTTTTACCATTGAGGCATACTTATACCGGATAGCCTGATTACAGGTATTTCATATTTTTCTGGATTACTTGTGGGCCCCTCACCCCGCCGTTGCTTTCTATTACAAATAATTCTTTGTGTTTGTCTTGATTCTCTCTTCTCACATTTTCAGACGCGAAGACTCACTCTACTTTGTGATTGACGTATTGATCTCGCTTTATTACTTCATTCAATAGGTATGGTCATAGGCTTGATGGTCTCTTTTTTACTCTTAAACTGACTTATGCTCCTGCAGGGTGGTCTGTGTTCCATTCACTCTCTCCTTTGTCTTCTTGCTTACTTTACTAAGTTCTCTCTTTGGTAACTACACATATCTACTTCGGGTGTTTCAAAACAATGTACTCTTTGGAACAATTGGGATCTGTTTTTTCACCCTCTCTTCCTCTCTTTCTCACTCAGCATTTACATATGGTGTCTCCTCGGTAGTCCATCGTGATTTTTGGTAGTTTGCCATGTCCACGGTTTTCATGTCTGACTGCTCTTCATTAGGATTTCGTCACTCACTGTGTGGTTCCTCTCCGAGGACCATAAACATTTGCTGGTGGTGGTTCAAATTGGTTGTGTCTTCCTTTTATTATGTTCACTTAAGAACAAATTACAAAGTATGGATATATATGTTTCTCTGCAGCCTTGAAAAAGTCACCAGTGTGATGAAACACATGTTGGCTGTGTCTAGAGTGATTTTTTCTTTTACAGAATGTAACTTCGCATAAAAATAAAGAGATTATCTTTCAAGAAAAGATGTGAACACCGACGTGCCTGTCCTCTTCTTCTATCCAACAGAAATCTTACATTACGGTTCTTAAAGACTTTGGGGGTTATTCTAACTTTGGAGGAGTGTTAGTTCCATAGGATATTATGGACTCGTAATACGGCTGGTGGTAAATCCGTCACTTTTCCGTCACTTTTGGGACGGATTAACACCTCCTCCAAAGTTAGAATAACCCCCTTTGTGTCATACTGTTGGTTGCTGTGTGCTGTAGTCTGTTTTGCTTATCAAGTTAAATTCACCACAGATTACCCCTGCGACAGCAGAGCGGTCAGAAAGATAAGAGTACCTAAATTTTGTGAGGCTGGGCATGGAAGCAGCTGAACTAGTTGAAGGAAGCATGGGAGTGAACATACTAGAGTCTTATACTGAGGCAGAATTGAGGTACTTGTGCCCAAAAATAACTAAAGAAGTGAGCAAGGTGCATCAGGGGTTGGCAAACTTAGCAGACAAATATGGCATAGACTTAGACACTACCAACCATCTGAAGAGGAGCTACAGGAGCCGAAGGATTTTGATCACATGAGGTCTACTGGGATGAAGGCACACCTCAAAGAGATACTGCAGAGCGCCCAAGTTTGGGGAGCGTTAGAAAAGTGGGAAGGCAGATGGGCAAAGAAAAGAGATAAAAGAAAGAGTGATTGCTTGGAGCCGCAGCAGGCGAAGCCAGCACCAGATACCGGTACAATAAAAATGCTACCCATGAGAGAAACAGCTGGAGGAGTTCTTGTCCATGTACCATGGTCTAGAGGTGACATTCTGTCATTTACAAATGACTTTCCCAGGTTGAGGGAGAAGCCAATAGAATGGTATCAGCAGACAGACAGGTTTGTGAAGCTTGTGAAGTGTCTCTGGAGAGACCTGAATACCCTGTTTGAGATCATTGTTCCTGCTGATTTGTGGCTCGAGTGCAAGAGAAGTGTTGACTGGCCAACCGCAGAACCAGCCAGGGACAGGGTTACCGGAGCACCATCTCCGGAGGCAATGAAGTATTACTATAAGGTGATTGAGTTCTTGAAGCAGAAGGTGTCGCCGCAGAATCTTGATTGCCAAAAGATTGATCGAACGGCACAGGAAGCTAAAGAGTCGATACATGCCTACTACCAGAGGTTGTTGAAAGCGTTCAGGCATTACAGCGGTACAGAGGTCATAGAGCCGAAAGACATGAATCACCTTGTGTTCAGGTTTGTTGAAGGGCTGAGGCCAGAGATTAGCCAGATGATTAAGAATAATTTGATCTGTTGGCAAGCGAAGCCGATTGATGAGGTGTTGCAGTATGCGAAATACTGTAGTGACGAGATTGAGTTGAAGCAGAGAAAGTTAAAGGAGAAAGTAATGGTGATGCAAATTAAGGCAGCGCAAGCAGGGATGCAGGGAAATGGAGTACAACAGATGGTGCAACAGCCGCAAGGAAACAGGATGTTTCAGGCGCAAGCGAGAGGCAGAGGTAGAGGAGGTTTTGTGAACCGTGGTCCAGATTTAAATACTGTTACAGTTCAAAATGATGTACAGGGGATGAAGAAGGTGTTACCATGTCAATCGTGTGGGGGCGTCGGACACTGGAAGCGGGAGTGCCCGATGATGGTGTAGGAGGGTGTTGTTCAACAAAGAAATTATGTCAATGCATTTCAAAATGTAGACTTGCAGCGGTCCCTAGAAGTAGATCAGAGGGGGCCCTATGTGCAAGGGAAAGTGATGGGTCACAAGGTTTCATTCTTGGTTGACACAGGAGCTATGCGCTCTACAGTCAGAAGTGCAGAGGTTCTGAAATTGCCCCTTTCGGGACGTACAATAAAGGTAGTAGGAGTGGCAAACCAGCTCCTGACTAACCTGATTACAGATCCGGTTCAGGTTGAGATTGGTACCTTCCAGGGATTGCACAGATTTGTGGTTTGCGACTCAAGTCCGGTGTCCCTACTGGGAAGAGACTTACTGTGCAAGATGAGGTGTTCTATCACCTGTTCCAATGAAGGGATAGAGGTGCAGACAAACAGTGACAATGAAGGGGATGATGGCCAGATCTCAGAGCCTGAGATGGAGACAACAGATGAGGAATACCCCCTGATAAGCTTCTTCCCGATGTTCACAGTGACTGATTTGCCCGCAGACCTGCAGGGGACAGTCACAGAGAAAGTATGGGACATGACAGGAAAGGAAGTGGGACTGATAAAAGGAGTAGACCCAGTCAAAGTCGATGTGAAGCCAAATGCCGTGTTCCCCCAGGTACCGCAGTACCATATGGCGCAGGATGTCCTCATACAGGTAAATCAGATAATTGCAGACTTTGTGAAGCAAGGGGTCCTGAAGGAAGTGATGAGCAGCCCATGTAATTCACCTATAACGGGACTGAGGAAGCCTTGTGGGAAAGTTCGAATTGTTCAAGACTTGAGAAAGATCAATGACATAGTGGTGAAGTGTTGCCCAGTGGTGCCAAATCCAGCTGTGATTATGTTTCAGGTCCCATGCGAGGCTGAGTGGTTTACGGTAGTTGATTTGTCCGAAGCATTCTTTTCTGTGCCTCTTCACGAGGACAGCCAATTTCTCTTCAGTTTTAAATTCTTGGACAAGGTTTACAGTTGGTGTTGAATCCCTCAAGGGTTTTCGGAGTCACCTTCCATCTTTAATCAAATCCTGAAGAAAGATTTGTAGTCATTGGAATTGTCTTTCCAATCGACACTAGTGCAGTACATTGATGACTTGTTGATTGCATCTAAAACGAGAGATGATTGCAAGTACGATACTATTGCCTTACTGAACCACTTGGGAAAGAATGGGCATAAGGTGTCCCCATAGAAGCTGCAATATTGTCAGAAAGAGGTGAAATACTTAGGTCATCTAATTCAGAAGGGATTGAGGAAAATATCTAAGGAAAGAGTGACCGCCATATTACAGATGAGTCCCCCAATGACACGGAGAGGCGTTAGGATGTTTTTGGGAATGGTGGACTACTGTCGTCAGTGGATCCCTAATTTCTCAATTATCTCCAAGCCGCTGGTGAGACTGACGGTTAAGGAAGTTAAGGATGGCCCAGATACTGTAACTATGTAGGAGAAAGAAATGAAGGCATTCATTGAGTTGAGGGAGTGTATGTGCAGGGCTCCAGCTTTAGGCATGCCTGATTACACGAAGCCTTTTGTCCTGTTTTGTCATGAACGTGATGCTTGTTCCTTGTCTGTCTGACACAAGTCCATGGAGGTGCAACCCGACCAGTAGCATATTTTTAAGCTACTTTGGACCAAGTCGCAGCAGCCTTACCAGGTTGTCTGTGTGCCGTTGCAGCAGTTGGTAAAAGCCTCACACATTGTAAAGGCATAGTGATGGGACACCCTTTAACAGTTATGGTCCCACATTCAGTCGAGATTTTACTGACCCGGACCAAAACACATGACAAATGCCAGATTGACGAAATATGAAACGATTATATTGGGGTCACCAAATGTGTCACTGAAAAGATGTACTGTGTTGAACCCGGCACATTTGCTTCCAAATGAAAATACAGAAGTTGAGGATGCTGATGAGGTAGAACATGATTGCCTTGAGGTAACGGAACTGTGCACCAAACCGAGACCTGACATTCGAGATACCCAATTAGAAGAAAGTGATTACATTATCTTTGTTGATGGCTCATGCTTGAGAGACTCAGTAGGAGTACTGAGAGCCGGATACGCTGTGTGTACAATAACTGGTATCCTAGAAGCCTCTTGGCTTGAAAGAGTATATTCTGCTCAAGAGGCGGAATTGGTTGCTCTTACCAGGGCATGTCATGCCGCTGGCAAACTGAAAGTTACTATCTATACCAACAGCAGATATGGATTTGGAATTGTCCATGATTTTGGCCAGCTATGGTCCCAGAGGGGTTTCCTGACCTCTTCTGGTTCTCCGGTGAAAAATGGTGAGAGAATTAAGGAGTTGTTGCATGCAATTCAGTTACTTCTTGAAATTGCTGTGGTGAAATGCAGTGCTCATGTGAAATCACAAGACTTTGTGTCAATGGGAAATGGATATGCAGATCAAGTTGCAAGGTTTTGTGCATTGAACTGTATATCGTTCAAGGATCAGTGGGAATTGTTTCCTGAAACAGAAAATGAGACATGCACAGGTTACGCATTAAGAGTGGTTGACACGTTGGAGGAATTAAAATTGTTGCAGGGTCGTGCCAGCAGAGAGGAGAAACGCTCTTGGCTTAAGATGCAATGTGTCCAAAGACTAGATGATTTGTGGGTTTCAGATGAGGGGAAAATGGTTTTGCCGAACAGTCTTCTGTCACAGTTTGCAAGGTTTTACCATGGACAACACATATTGGGAGAGATGCCATGATCAGGTTGTTCAAGATTTATTGATTTAACCAAAAGTTCAGACAAGCCGCAGAAGTGATTTGTCACAGGTGCATCATCTGTCAACTGATGAATGCGGGGAAAGGGACAGTGGTGAATTTGAGCCACATTCGGAGAGCAGGAGGTCCATTTAGCAGAATGCAATTGGACTTTATTGAGATGCCTGTGTGTGGAGGTCTGAGATACGTGTTGGTGATTGTGTGCATCTTTAGTCACTGGATTGAAGCTTACCCTACACGCAGAAATGACAGTCTCACAGTAGCAAAGCTGCTGCTTAGGGAATTGATTCCGCGTTTCGGGTCTCCGATCTCTTTAGAATCAGATAGGGGAAGTCTCTTCAACAATGAGGTGGTTAAGCTCTTGTGTGTAGCATTAAACATTGAACAGAAGTTGCATTGTAGTTACCGCCCTGAAGCCTCAGGACTAGAGGAGCAGATGAATGGTACTCTGAAGTCAAGAATGGCAAAAATGTGTGCACCTACAAATTTGAAATGGCCTGATGCGTTGCCCTTAGTGCTAATGTCAATGAGGAACACACCCAACAAGAAAACAGGACTGTCTCCTCATGAAATTCTCATGGGCCGAGCTATGAGACTGCCCGCGGTGCCTGCAAATGCTCTTGTGAATATCACGGATGATATGGTGTTGGACTACTGCAAGGGTCTGGCTGACGTGGTCCGCTCTTTCTCTCACCAGGTGGAAGCCACCACATTGCCACCGATAAGTGATTCAGGTCACAACCTGAAGGCTGGTGACTGGGTTGTCATCAAGAAACACGTGTGGAAGTCGTGTTTGGAGCCACGTTGGAAGTGGCCATATCAAGTAATACTGACAACTACTACTGCTGTGAAGTGTGCGGGAATTCCAAACTGGATCCTTGCCAGTCACACAAAGAAGGTGACGTGTCCAACTGATGAGGAACTTGAATTGTCAAAAGTAACAACAGCAGAAAAGGAAGTCTCAGGGCCAGAGAGTAATCAAAGAGGAACTGAGACAGAAGGAGAGCCCATTGAGGATGGCTTAGTCACTTCAGTAAGAGACGAGACCAAAAGGGGTTGACGGTGAGCCTATCTCAACTGAGGCGCCAGGAGGACCGACCCAGAGAAAGGTTCTCCCAGAAGCAGACGGATATGGATTGGAAGTAGAGCCACTGACAGACCCAGAAGGCGAAGGAGTTGAGGCAGAAGAGAGTCAAAGTGCCCGGACTCCTCCTGAGCCGCTTGCAGGTCCATCAAGAGAAAACACCATAGAGACAGAGGAAGGCAACGAGCTGCCACCAGGAAGATCAAAGACCAAGGAGACACTGAAAGGAGATAAGTGGCCAGAATCGCAAGTAACAAAAGGAAAGGTGGTTGTTGATGAGACAATTGAAGAAGAGGTCGATACAACAAGGAAGGAAGACTTGAGCGAAGGAGAGTTGCAAGGTGACCGCAAATTGAAAATAAAGAGAGTAACAAATAGAAGGTACGCAGGTCCTGAATGGGCGTATGCAACATCAGCTGAGTGGCAACAAGAGTTCTCAGCATTCTGTTTTGATCGAGAAGGTCAATACTATGGTAACTGAGTTTGGCTACAAAGAAAAGAGATTGTGTTAAGTTGAAATTGAGCTAAAAGAAGCTGAGAAAAGAGACTGATAAGTTACCGGATGTGACGGTGTTAACCTGAATTGACCTTTTGAAAACTGATTGTGACAAGCTGCTAACCGAATTGACAAGGATCCTGGGAGTGAATGTAAATCTGTAAATACTTGCCAAAGAGAGACGTTGCTTAGCTTTGCCGAAAAAAGAAAAAAAAAAGAGGAGAAAAAAAAGTTTGAACCCATCCTCAATTGGTTGTTTACACTTATAGCATTCTGCTTTCTGATTCTTTACAGATCATGCCTAGCACGGGAGATGATAATGGGGAAAGTAGGTGATGTAAATATGTGGGTGTTGCTTTGGGCGTTGTATGTGTGATATTCATTATAGCTTTGTTTGTGGAAATGCGATTGGTGGATGAGAATGAGACTAACAATGTTACAATTCCTGAAACTGCTACACTAACTCCTTGGAGAGGTTTGAGCAAGATACGAAGTATTTGCACGAAGATACTAACACGAAGGGAGAACTGTCTCCTAATGTTTTCTATTGCTTGCTGAGTGAATATGTTGACACCATGGATGCAAAAGCTTGCTATGTGTGTACGCAAATTCCTGTTTCCATCCAAGGGGGAGTTACCTATCATGATTTCCCCCTAACCTATGGGATAAGCTGCAGTTTGTTACTAACACATTTCTATAATTAAGAAGTGGTGCAATATTTCTATTCCAACTAGGACCTGGTGTTTTCTTATGTGTCTATCATAGAAGATTTGAATAGAGTAGCTAAATATTATGCCATAAAGTTAGTGAAAGGGTTCTTTGAAGCGAGGGGGGTGATTAGTACATCTTATGCACACCGCAATCATTTGACATGCTTGCTTACACCTGTAGAGAAAAACTTTCTAGATCACACTGAAGATAGAAGAAGGGTTCTGAAAGGGAAGTTAGAAAAAGGCTTGCAGCAACAATCCTTTATTAATAGTGGGAGTTATAATGGTGTTAGGGAACAAGGAAAATTAGCTTTAGATGCACTACATGTGGGTAAGCTTTGCATAACACGACCTAAGTCATATTATGATAATGTGTTTGTGGGAACGAGTGAATGTAAGCATGTGTTTTTGTTTCAGAGTAAATGGATGTTCATGTTAAATGGAGAGGATCCAGCGATCCCTGGGGTCTATTATATTTGTGGACTTGATGCTTATTACCGTCTTCCAAACGGATGGTATGGGACATGTTATTTGGGGATAGTTTTCCCAAAGATATATCAGTTAGAGGACTTAAAGAAGTTTCCGAAGGTGTCTGAATTTCTTCGTACTAGACAAAAGAGAGAGACTGCTGCTGGTGTAGTAGGACACATATTTGGAGCAATAATTCCTTCTGTGGGAGTTATTTTGAACTCCATAAAGATTTGAAAGTTGTCTACACTTGTGGATAACATGCTGACAAATGTTACCGGAGCTATACTCCTGATGGATACTGAACTTGCTGCGGAGAGGGCTATGACTCTTCAAAACATGCTTGCTTTAGACATTCTTTTAGTGAAAAATGGCGGAGTCTATAAGATGCTTAATGAGCATCACTGCTGTGCCTACATACCTGATAATAGTAATGAGATTAGAAGTATGCTTACTAACCTAACAAGAGATAGTGCAGATTTGAAGGAGCTGAAAGAACCAGGAGTTTGGGAAAAGGTTGGAAAGGGACTTGCTAAAGTGGGAAGCTGGTTAAGTAATATTTGGCATGGGATATTGGCAAAAATAATACGGGGAATATTGATTGTTTTGGCTTGTTTATTTGGATTATGGTTATCATGCAAAATTAGTACAAGAATTAAAGCAAAATTGGCAAAACGTAATGCAAGGAGTGAAGAAAAGAAAAGAGAGAAAATGTTCAGAGCAAAATATAAAAAGGCACAACCAAGGGAAGAAATTGAGATGACGGAATTTAGAAAATGAAAGATTTTGTGAAAGAAAGGATTTGTGTGATGACAAGAGTCATCAGAGGAGGGATTGTTGGAGTGTAGTTTTATATTCAATATTAACATGAAAAGCTTGCAAAATAATGTATAGATGATGCTGAATAGAAAACATGGTAGAATAAATATGAATGCACATGTTTGAAATGTGCCCACGGGGAGTGGCCACCAATGAATACGATGATTAATGACACTGACTAATAATGAATTAATAATGTACTCATGTATGCTTCTGTATTTGCATTAGGATTTTGTATTAAGGTTTTGCTGAATTAATCACTAGGCCTTAGTTAGCAAGGGTCTGGGCCTAGCTGCCTGGTCTCATATTAAATGTGTTTTTCTAACATGCATTATGCTGTCTTCCTAAAGGACATGAAAACCGTACTTTTTCAGAAGCTAGAGATGTGTGTGTGTAACCATAGTAAATTCTTTCTCATGAGACCCGACTTGCTCAAGGAGACATTCTTGCTGAATGAAACAGTGTAATTCGCAACAGGTACAAGGTCGTCTCAAATGGTAAAGACAATGGAACTACTGACTGGAGCGAGGAGTGTAACTATTCTTACCTGACATTCTACCCGCTGAAGATGTCAATCACAGGAACCAATAAACTGCATGAGAACTGTCTTAGGTGAAAATTCTAATAAGGTGATCAACGGATTATTGGACAGAGATAATGATGCACCAAATATTGTCCAATTGAAAATTAGAGACTTGTTCGACAGATTCAATATAATGACGTGACACAAGGAGAAATCAGCCATTCTTGGCATTCTTCCTCACCACTTTGATGCCATTACCTAGCCATTACGTGCCTTTTACTGAGGGACACTCTTGCTGTGGTACCCTGCTTTAAGACTTTGTTGTTCTGATACCCTAAACCATCCTCATCCTCTCTTTGCCCTATAAGGCACTTCTCCTCCTTATGAGGGAAGCATTCCTTCTCACCCTATCTTGCTGAGACTTTGCTGCTTATCCCGGCTGATGGCAAATCAGCTGCTGTCCTGAGGACGAAGACTGACTCTGTATGCTGTAAATATTGAAGGAGGGTGAAAAAATAAAATCAGAGTAATTGGCGCCCCTACTTTTTAATCTAACTGCCTTTATGTAATTTGCTTACGGTGCTCAACACTAGGGTTTAACCCCCTAAACTACCCTGAATGGTAACAAAGTTATCCAATATTATGCAAAGTGTGAAGGCACACATATTAAAATTAATAGACAACAATATACAGTTATGTTAGATAAGATTTCACCTAAAATATATTTTCCACAACACAATATTATCGTATATATCAAATCCAAATTAGAGTCTGTATTAAGTCCCAATATACATTTAATCAAACCAAAAATTAGCAGTCCAAATTATATGCTCCTTTGATAATTGTTCACAGTACCAAGTTCATAGTTCCAAAAGCACTTTCCAATCCATCACGTATCAAACGGTTCCATTCTTGATATTCCATAGATTAACTTGTGTGTCTTTACATCAGAGTTCTCAATAATCTCTTACTTGTCCGTCCTCAATAATCTCTTACTTGTCCGTCAACATGTGTTTCATCCGGGGAGTGCCCCTGGACTTCCTCAGGACCTTCAAAAATAATGTACCCATAAACGATACATCAAAACCAACATAAACATTACACTCCATATCCCATTATTAATGATACACCAGTGAGTCTGTGTCAAATATTGGGAACTATGCAAATCATCCATTCATGACTTTACGTAAATTCCAAACAATATTAATTCAGATAGCACAAAGTAAAATGAAAAATACTAATACTCAATTTAACTAAACTCGAAATGAATTAAGTTATTCTATGACGGAGTACCAAATAGGTCGAGCATGCTCATGTATTTTAAAATATCCATTTCATTTGGAAAATGTATTCTATATCCTGATTACATCTCATATATCATTTTGATTCCAAATCTAACTTGCATTCAAACAAAATACTTTTATGACGAAAAATACATTCACATCCAATGCTGTGTTCCTCCTACAGTACCTTGTTTCATTTTATCATTTTCAATGTGCATAAATTATAGCTAAAAGTAAATAAGAGAATACATCTGTAATCATTGTGTCTTTTATCTTTGTATAGATGTACATTGTAATAGTCAATTTCCTTTTTTAGGACTCACCTCACTCCATGTAACAGTTCCACTTGTATTATGTGTTATTTACATCCAACTTCGTTTCCAATAGTATCTATTATAATAAGATCTAAAATCAACAACTATTTCTATAATCACGTTATCCCCATATACTAACATCAAGTGTCTCCATTCCAGTTATTAACTATATATTAACTATATGATCCTGAGGACGAAGACTGACTCTGTATGCTGACCCATTACAGAGGGTAACTATATGATAATGAATTGTAATTGTCTGTTTGCCTTATCTTTCTAGGTACCAACTGCTCTTTTGATAAGGACCATAGTTAGATGTTTTCTAAATTTATGTTACTAAATTGTTTTGCATGACGCCCAACATGCTGATGCTAATTAGAGGTTAGTTGAGGAATTCACTAATATTGGGTGCAAATAGACAAATGACTGAATCTTTGCTTTGTTGAATACTGCGTTGATGATACCCTGCTAAAGTTGATTCATGTTGACATCATGCTTTGTTCTGATGTTTCTGATTTTTGCTTTGATAAAGTCTTATTCAAGTTGCCATATTATCATGCTTTTGATGTACTTATTGATATTGAGACTAATAAACTTGACCTTAGAATTGTAACTAATAGGGAATAAATATCTTAACCTTTATTAGCTTTGCGTGATCATTTACTGGCTGGAAAGTCATGGTGTTTTAGTCTAATGGGACGGTATTGGTAAAGCGAATTGATTAGTTATTGTGAATACTGATGAAGTGATTGATCTGTTGATTGAAATGCCAAATAGCTATCTCCTCTTAAGGAGTCCCCAATGAGGGTCAAAAGATTCATAGGCCTAAAACGAGTCCCCGAATAAATAAATTAGCTAGGTCAGGACGTGTTGGCTGGTATTTTTGGTCTGATTCTAGACAAGTCATGACTCCAGATCAAGTTAAACTGAGAAAATGTAAGTATGTGTGTTTAGGCTTAGTGATAGTGTGTGTAATTGTGAGCATTAAGACAAAGTTGAGAGCACAGTTACATCAGTGAATGAGGAGTCACAAACAAAATTGAATTAACTGTATGATGCTGAGAGATTGCTTCATCTTTACGACTCAAAGGGAGATTTGTCATTTAATGTATACTACAGGTTACTGTATGAATATCATGAAACTATGGATGTGTGTAGTTGTTATGTGTTTACACATATTTCTTTGTCTGTGCAGGAAGGAATCACATACCATAGTCTGCCTTTGACTTATGGTATTAGTTGCAGTCTGCTAATAACACGTCCATATATTCAAAAGTGTGTTCTGTATTTTTACACCAATATGGATCTCGTCTTTTTCTTTGTGCCTGTTAACCAGCATTTGAGTAGTGTTGCCAAAGCTGAAAATATTGATATGGTGGGAGGTTTCTTTGAATCGACACTAGTGTTTCTAACTGCTTATGCACATAAGAATAATTTAACCTGCATTCTCACACAAGGAAATGATTTCATTAATCAAGTGGATGGCAAGAGAATGAATCCCAAAAAAGAAAAATAAGTAGTTTTACAGGATTGGCAGAAATATGCAACCCATCTTGCAGGTGATGTTACACAAGGACGCCTGGCTTTAGATTGGCAACATGTAGGGAAGCTATGTATATAAAGGCCACAGTCAAAGACTGACACAGTATTTGGAGGGGCTAGTTAATGTAGACATGTCTTTTCGTTTAGAAGTGTTTGATGTTAAATGGGCAGGACCCTGCGGTGCAAGGTGTTCATTTAATTTGTGGTAAAAACGCCTATTACAAGCTGCCGAAAGGCCGGTATTGTACATTCTATTTAGGGGTATTTTTTCCAAAAATCTACCATGTGGACAACTTGGACTTTCCAGTTTGGAAAGAGAGACCTAAATCCAGACCAAGAAGAGTAGCAAATGCAGCAGAGATTACAAGTGATATTATTGGTGCCATCATTTCGTCAGTGCATGTGATCTTGAATGATATCAAGAGTAGAAAGTTGTCAACAATTGTGGACAAGATGTCTACTGATTATGCTGGAGCAACATTGCTCGAGGATACAGAAATGGTTGCTATAACTCAATGGTTTTGCAAAATCATCATGCGTTAGACATCTTATTGGTGAAGGAAGGTGAAGTCTGCAAAGTTTTAAAGGCGCAGCATTGTTGTACGTTTATTCCAGGTAACAGTTAGGAGATAAGAAGATTTATATCAAACATGACAAACTTGAAAAATTACCTGAAAGATCTGAAGGAGACAAATACCTGGGAGTTAATAGGTAAAGGATTTACTCATGTTGGATCATGGTTTGGAGATTTGGGAAAGGGAATTGTGAGCATGATCCTGAGACCTTTGCAGGTACTCAGCACCTGAATGGGCATACTTTGCTGCTAATGAATGGGGGAAGGAGTTTGTTGCCTTTTGTCTTGACAGTTTGTTTTAAGCTGAATATGCTGGAGCTTGAAATTACACTTGAACTTTGACATTTCATTGCTGCTTCAGTGAGCAGAGACATTACATGCTGGAAGTGGTAATCAGTGATTACCAGGTGGTGTATCACTAGAGACATTTGAATTTTTGATATCGACTTTGAACATTTGCAAGAAAAGAAAAACTTGATGAACTTTTGAAAGATTGAGAACTGTTGTAAATAAGTGCAAAAAGACCATGAAGTATTTTTGATTTTGTTTTTGCTTTGCTCACCTGAAAAAAGCCACTTTAAAAGCCACTTTTCACTTTTGATTTTGTTTTCGATTTTTGAATTTGTACTTTTGGTCTGATTCTAGGAAAGTCATGAATCCAGATAAAGGTAAACCGAGTGAGTGTAAGTATGTGTGTTTAGGCTTAGCAATAGTGAGTGTGATTGGGAGCATTTTATTGATTGCTGGATATAGTGTGACTGTAAAAGGCAGAACTATGTTATATATATGGGCAAATGCTGCCTGTGACTTAGAGCCCTTACAGTGAACTTCTGTGTAAGTTGATGTCACCTGTTGTGGAGCCAGGAACTATTATTTGCAAACCTCTCCACTGAATTTGCTGTTCCTGAACCAGAGTTTAAATCTAATTTAAAAATGTGGAGATACTTTATTGTGCAATACTAATCCTTTGAAAAGCTTATTAGCCTTGAGAAAGCCCCAGGCTTACTGGTCATGAATGAATGAAACACGCAATAGCTGAATCATAAAGAGAAAGAAACTGTCAATATTCAACATCCTGAGGGTAAAATTGCAAGAATTTAGAAATTATGCACCTGGTGGATAGGATGATGGTTTTTGGATGTTCACCTGGGTTTTAGGGTGATGGAGGGCATTATGTCCATCACCTGACAGACAGAGGACTGCCACATTTGGAGATCGCTGCCAGCCCAGAGGTGATCTCTGCATTCACAGGAGCTGCCGTCATGATGGCTTTTTTGAAGGCACAGAATGTTTGGCATACTTCTGCTGTTTTTTAGGTGGCTGCTCACAAAATTATTTTTTTACTTCTGTAACATGTTTGTCTAAAAGCCATATTCTCATTTGTCTTGGATTTCTAATTCTAAATTCACTCATATTGTCTTTCTTTCTTTGATTTCTAATCTTTCTTGAATGTTGGACAGAAAGGATTTAGATGAACCTGCCTAAGTGTGATTATCTTCCATGTAGCAGCATCTTTTCTAAAACTCTATGAGATGAATTATGTTGTGACAATGTACTGCTGCTTTGACAAAACCCCAAAATGATGAATACTAGCCTGGCAATCAAAAGATAATTTTGAGGAAAAGTTATAATAAGGAAATAACTTTTCAGTGTCATTGTTTGACTTTGTTGCCGGGGGAACGCATCTCCCCTTCCGGCACTTCTCCATTTCCAGGCGGCCATTTAAGGACACGCCCCCGCCGGATGCGCTCATTGTTTGACTTTGTTGCCGGGGGAACGGATCTCCCCTTCTGGCACTTCTCCACTTCCAGGCGGCCATTTAAGGACGCGCCCCCCGCGGGACGCGCTCATTGTTTGACTTAGTTGCCGGGGGAACGGATCTCCCCTTGTGGCACTTCTCCACTTCCAGGCGGCCATTTAAGGACACGCCCCCCCGCGGGACGCGCTCATTGTTTGACTTTGTTGCCGGGGGAACGGATCTCCCCTTCCGGCACTTCTCCACTTCCAGGCGGCCATTTAAGGACGCGCCCCCGCGGGACGCGCTCATTGTTTGACTTTGTTGCCGGGGGAACGGATCTCCCCTTCCGGCACTTCTCCACTTCCAGGCGGCCATTTAAGGAAGCGCCCCCGCGAGCCGCACGCAGGCGCGCGCCCGGGCAAAGACCGGGCCAAGACGGGCCCGTCTTCGCCCGTCATCGCCTGTTTGAGGCCGGGCCTAGTCTCTTTCCAGGAGACTCGACAATCAAGTAAGATCAGTACCTTACTATATATTGTGTCGCCATTTTCACTATCAAACCATGGGGAAAAGGAAGGCTGTTGATCTGCCGGCATCCTTAAATGACACCAAAAAACAGAAAAAGCGTCCCAGGAAATCAGCCAATAAGGTCTCAGGATGTGGCCCCAAATCACTCGAGGAGATAGACCTGCTATTTGAGGAGGTGGAAGCTATTTTGAACAGCGAAATGGATATTAATGGAGCTCTGCCCTCCAAGAAGGCCCTGCCTCAACCCAAAAGCATCCAAGAGTTCTTTAACAAGAAGAAGAAGGCCCAAACCACTGACTCTATTATTCAGATCGAAGAAGTAGGGAACATGCTCAATACTAGTGTCACTAACTCCCCACTTAGTCAGGGGACATCTCCAGTAGAGGAAGTAGAAAGTATACCCCTTCCACTTAGCCCTGAGATAAGGCTGGTTCCCAATATACCATGCAGAAATAGATTTGGGCCTTTGGCTGAGGAGGGCGATTGGACTAGGGACCATGAAAACTCTAAGACTGAGCTGGTTATTGAGGATGTTAACTCCCCGCCAATTCCTATCCCTACTATTTTTTCTGAGCCACCCGCTAGTGAGGTTAATCTGTCTTCTATCCTGCAAAGAATCGATGAAGTTAGGAACCTGGTACTGCAGCTAGCCAAATTTCTGCAGGGGAAAATGATAAATCCATCGAGCTGTAAATGCCAAATGGTAGAGGTGGCTGGAAAAGGAGGAACTTTGGCGGTCGGACCTACTCCACCGACCTTAACTGCACATGGGGGACCAGCCATTCATTCCCAGAGCAATGGGATATACATAAGTGATACAGAGGCCATTCAAACTTCCCTTGCGAATAACTCTACCTACAAGCGCTCAGGTATTAATAACATCCCTGTGGACGGGGCCCCCATGGTGACTTGCGCCGATAATCTCGGCAGTCCCCTTGCTTCTCTGAGTAGCCAGACACCTGGGAGGTGTATTACTATTGCTAACACATTAGACAAGGGTGATTGTACCTCCCTCAATGTTTGTAGGCCGTTTGTACCTCCCCCTACTTTTGACCCAGATCGCCCTACTACCTTATATAGAGTCTACAATGACCCAGCCATCTCAACTAAAAGTCTAGGTTCCAAGAGTAGGAACAATACCCTCTTCCTGGCTAATGTCCCAAAATTGTTGTCAGGGTCCGTGGAGAATCATGATTCCCGGATCAACAAGGTTACCCATTGGCTACGCTTCCGACGGAACTGCCTTTCGGTCATACGCTCGGACATCTCTAAAGTCAAGAGATGGTGCCCTTTGGGGTCAAACTATGATGTAATTTCAATTGAGTTCCTTGACAAGACCTTGGTGGACCAACTCATTGCCTTTGATGAACGAACATTTCAGCACAGGGGGCAAAAAGGGGGAGGTATTTCTTTAGTGTCAGAACTAGACGATGCAAGTCTGGCCCCCGTGCATGGTCAGTTGGGTTACATCAATAGGAGGGATCCCCTGATACCAGCTGAATCTATGCAGTCCAAATCTGTATGACTATCCCTAAGACAGCCATCACTCCCTAGTGACAGACCAGAGGAACCACAAATGAATAGACCTGATGGACCCACCATGAACGAGTTGACACCAGAGGATGTTTGCCCTCAACTCCTTGGTATTGAGTCTGACAACACTGGCCTCTCAATAATGACTTGGAACTTAGCCGGCCTCGCCAGAAAATTGGATGATATAGATTGGCCTACGTACATAAAGACCCAAGATGTGTGTCTTTTCCAAGAAACTTGGGTCAAGGATAGAACCAATATAGACAGGTTTCTTTCGTTCAATCTCCCTGCCCAGCCTTCAGAAAAAGTGACAGGTCGCGCAAAAGGGGGGCTTTTAATCCTTTTAAACACAAAATTGCAATGTGACTACAAGATCCTAAAATTTGATAGTGTTGATATGATGGGCTTGCAAATTTCCTTTAAACAGAGTTTTAATGTAATTCTTATCAATGTTTATGCGCGATCCGTTCCGCGAGGATCGGAGTCTCAGACCCAAACCTTGCTCTTTGATTTTTTAGGTACTTTACAAACCAAATTTTATTTAATTGTGGCTGGGGATGTTAATTGCACCTTTGAACCTTCTGCGCTGCTTAGTGGCCTAACAGTGGAGGAGGATGAATTATGGGGGATCGCACAACTGGACAGCGATCCCCGTGCCCACGTTCACGAGTGGCTGTTCAGTTGGCCTCCCTATGTCTAAAGTATGGCCTTAGAGCCTGCAACGGCCGCACACCCTCTGACATAAACCTCACACCCACATTCAATCGAGGCACAACTACAAGTGTTATTGATTATTTCCTAGTGGATGTGCGACTATGGCCCTTGTTGAGAGACATGAGGGTGGACTTGAGATGTAAGAGTGATAATTTCCCTCTGTTACTCTCCCTCTCGGGGAATGCATTTGGTAGAACCTTGAATACACAATCTACATTGGTTCCCCTTCCCATCTTAAAGAACTCATATACGAAGGTTGGGTGGCCAAAGGTGATGTCGAACCCCTATCTGTTACGTGAGATTTACCAAACGCTTATAGATAAATTGGAAATCTTTGAGGATCTTGATTCTATGGATATCCCACTTCTCGGTATACATGAAACCATGACTGTTAAATTGCAAAGTATTTTTTATAAAAAGACTGGGGCGAGTTCGCAAGGTGGGGTACCATCGAACAATAGATGGTTTGACGAATCATGCTCCAGGGCAAAATCTGGGCTAAAAAAAGCTATTATAAATGGGCCCTTGAGGGTAATTCAACAAGCTAGACGTGCCTACAAGGAGACCACCCTACGAGCAAAGAAATCTTGGGAAGACTCAATTTGGCAGGAGTTGTTGGATGCCACGAAATCCAACAACAATTCATTGTTTTGGGAACTGTTGACTAAATGAGAGAGAGGGGGCAGACCCTGCCTAAGGAATCACATCCAACCCGAACGCTGGGTGGATCATTTCTCTTGCCTTTATGACAAAATCAATACTCCTGTGGCCTTTGACACACACTCCTTGTTAGTTTTGAACTCTGCCAATCCCCCCATAGACGGGAGCCTACATAATACCGAGGACCATATCAGTTTTTCCCTAAAAGAAACTGCTGATGCAATCTATTCCTTAAAACCTGACAAAGCCCCAGGACCAGATAAGATCCCAGGTGACCTCTTTAGATCAGAGCCAGCCACATGGACTTGGTATATTAACCGACTTTCAAATAAAATCACTGAAGGAGGATAGATTCCCACTTCATGAAAGGGTGCTGAAATTATTCCCATCTACAAAAAGGGCAACTTGAACCTTCCATCAAACTATAGACCGATTAGTCTCATAGATAATGTGCAAAAAATGTTGGCTAAACAACTTCTAGGCAGACTATCGAGTTGGGTCTTCGAACATCAGATTCTCTCTCCCCTTCAGACGGGGTTTCAACCTAGAATTAGTACGGTGGATCAGGTTTTCAGGCTGGCCGTGCTATACTGGAAATATGTAGTTTTGTCAAAGCAACCCTTATATGTTGTCTTCGTTGACTTGCGATCTGCTTTTGATTTGGTCTCAAGAGAGAAGCTGTGGGAAGTGTTACATAGAATAAGGACCCCAGCTAGTATAATTCAATTATTGGAATGAATGCATGCAGATACATATGCGCAAGTGAGATGGGGCAATAAAGGCGAGTTGACTGATAAATTCCCCATAAATAGGGGCGTCCGCCAGGGATGTGTGTTAGCGCCGCTTCTGTTTTCTTTTTTTATCAATGATGTGGTACAGGTATTAATGGCATGTCAGAATGATGCTCCCTCCTTAGATGCCCAGAAAATCCCGATCCTCCTCTTTGCAGATGACTCTCTACTCATCTCAAAAACTCCCATGGGGTTACAAATCTTTGTTGATAGATTTAATCTATTTTGTCGGAACTACGGTCTGGAGTTGAATCTTAAGAAAACGAAACTAATGGTATTTCACTCTGGGCCACGGAAGAAATGTACCATTAGTTTAGATGGCGATCTTCTGGATAAGGTTAGTTCTATCGATTATCTGGGTGTGAGGTTCACAGATGCATTACATTGGGAAGAACAGGTTAGCAAAAGTGCTGGACTCCTGCAACACAACGCAGCACCTATACTGCGCTTTTATAGGAGCACGACGACCAAAGCTGTATCTCCAGCAATTAAGATCTATGTGGCCAAGGCACAGGGAGCTGCTGTCTATGGCGCGGAGATATGGGGCGTTTCTAACAGCAATAGGATAACGACAGGTGAGAACAACTTTGCGAGGTCCTTATGTGCGTGCCCTTCCAGCACCCCATTGATCCCATTGTTTTTAGATCTGGGATTAAAACGGATAGCTGACTTAATTATCTTAAGACCCTTGTTATATTGGCTAAGGCTATGGATCGTTCCTGAATTGGTTGTATACAAGAATTCACTTCTAGAACTGCTCAAATGCTCAAATTCCACCTCTATTCCATGGGTTAAGCATGTATCTAGCTGGCTCCGTACCTTGGGCTTAGAAGACTTCTGGGAGAATCCACACAAACTCGAGAAATCCCATGTAAAAGTCTTGAAGTGTGCCTATTGGTCCTATGTACGATACAATTACATTAGCTGTAAATCACATGGCCGCTTAACCAATCTCTACATTGACTTTAAATGGTATCCACATTTTGAGCCATATTTAGATATAATACCTGATTTACTAGGCAAAGGATTATATGCTAGATTTTGTTTTGGAACATTGCCATTGATGACCCTGACAAGCAGATGGGGACCAAATGCCACATCTGATATTTGCCCAGTGTGTGGTAACACCCCAGAAACAGTCGAACACTTTGGGGGTCATTCTGACCCTGGCGGTCATGGACCGCCAGGGCCAACGACCGCGGGAGCACCGCCAACAGGCTGGCGGTGCTCCCTTGGGCATTCTGACCGCGGCGGTACAGCCGCGGTCAGAAACGGAAAACCGGCGGTGTCCCGCCGGTTTTCCGCTGCCCTGGGGAATCCTCCATGGCGGCGCTGCAGGCAGCGCCGCCATGGGGATTCCGACCCCCTTACCGCCAGCCTGGTTCTGGCGGTTTTGACCGCCAGAACCTGGCTGGTGGTAACGGGTGTTGTGGGGCCCCTCGGGGCGCCTACAGTGCCCATGCCAATGGCATGGGCACTGCAGGGGCCCCCTAACAGGGCCCCACTAAGACACTGAAAATCGCGACGGTGCAACTGCACCCGTCGCACCCTTCCCACTCCGCCGGCTCCATTCGGAGCCGGCTTCCTCGTGGGAAGGGGTTTCCCGCTGGGCGGGTGGGCGGCCTTCTGGCGGTCGCCCGCCCGCCCAACGGGAAACTCAGAATAACCGCGGCGGTCTTTTGACCGCGCAGCGGTATTCTGGCGGTTCCCGTTTGGCTGGCGGCGCCCGCCGCCAGCCAAACTCAGAATGACCCCCTTTATGTTTTTTTGCCCTGCATATTCGCACCCCAGGTCTAAATGGATCCGCAAAATCTGTCGGGAAATGAAGATAAGGAAACAAGTCTTAGCCCTGAGGCTCCTAAAAAGCCACTGCTCTAATGTTTTAATTTTCACTGTTAGCAAATTTTTAGTGGCAGCACAGCGCATACGCAACTTTTACCTAAAGAATGATTTTTAATGGGTTTTAGAGATTGGGTGATTGGAAAAATATTATAGTTAGACATTGGTTTTAGGATACTACATTATTTATTTATTTATTTATGATGATGATATTTATTGTTGTATTGCTTTGATGGTCTATTGATCGAATAAAGCTTGTGTTGATGATGATGAACTTTTCAGTGAAAGTTATAATTGACCCTTGTGGAATCCCAGGTCTGTTTTTACAAAACAATTAAACCTTATTATTATTCAGGCATTAGGAATTGTAAGAATAATTATTTATAGTAAAAACAAAGAGAAACAAACTAACTGAAAAAAGGAATCCTGGGTCACAGGGTCAAGGTAGAAACAAGAAGAAGGTAAAAGACAATAAGTGAAAAAAGGATAAAAGAGTAAGTGTAAAATGGAAAAGAGGGGGGCGGCAAAAAAGGTAGGTGTCAAGTAGGCAGGAAAAAGGGGCTCGGGGAGTGGGCAGGCACAAGCCTCAAATGGCATGGAGGGGGGAATAAGCAGAGAGCAGAAGGGAAAGTTTAATAAATAGAGAGGGATGGTATTATGAAGAGCACAGAGGACCTCCCTCCATAAAAAAATTAGAACCAAAAAAACACAGAGTACGGTAGAGAGTCTAGGAGGCTAGTGGGAAAAAATGCAGAGCAGAAGACAAATGTTGGTGAGATGAGTGGAGGACTATACAAGAGAGAGCACCTCGAAGAAAGCAAAAGATTTGTGAGAGACAACAAAATATGAACTACTGAAAAATAAACATTAAAATATTTTCACCAGGTACAACAATCTATAAGTTGGCTTTATCAACCTGATAAATGCGAGCCAAAGTGAAAAATATCTTGAACCCCGTTCAATGAAGATAGGTATTTAGACCAGTGTTTTCTTTATTTTTTGCAGTAATACATATAATTATTGTACTTGGCTCCCACAAAGAGTTTCTTATCTTCCTTTGATATTAGGGTTTCAGGGAATACTTAGATGTAAACATTTCATGGAATGCCCTTGCAGGGCATTAATAGTAGCCTTCTGATTGTCTCTTAAGGTAAGTTTTAACTTTTTAATTAATATGATTCCATGATCATCTTTTTCATGGCTACCCTTTTGGTGAGTTCAGACCAATATTTATACTTTTTTAGCACCGCATTTGTGTAATTTTTATTTTTTAAAGCAGCGCAAACTTAAAAAATACAATTGTATTTTGTGAGTTTGCGCGAATTTTGCATTAAAAAACGACGCAAATGCGGTGCTAAAAAAGTATAAATATGGGCCTTAGTCTTTTATTTGATTTTCATTGGTTTTAACAGGCCCATTGAATTGACATCTTTTAGTCCCAGCAATTTCCATGATGTAAAATCTGGCTTCATGAAGTCATCTCACAAACCATGTTTCCTTATTTTTATGCTCTTCGTAAGATATACATTGCTCCCAAGTTCCAATTGGTTTTCAGTACAACTAAGGAGGCCACTGTGCAATGTCCAATATTTGGAGCAATTTTCATAAAACCACTTAATAGATATTTGCTTTTTGTGCTGCATGTGAAATAGAAATATCCAAAGCCTCCCTTCTTGCTGATGATCTACCCTTGGTGCTACAATATCTTGATTACCCGAAGGTTCTTGTTGATTCAGGATTCCATGTTCATTGATCGCTGTTAGGGTCACACTGGCCGTAACAGGCATCAGCTGTTTCCCTGGGAGGCTGGAAGTGTTTAGGGCCACTTTTGTTACTTGGGGTCCGGTTTTGTAGCAGTGCAGCAATTTTATAAGCACTGCGGAGTTCCTTGTATATCCAATAGTTTTCAGGCAACAATGTGCCAAGATAACTCTAGTGATTAATGTAACTGCTGGAGAGAGATTTGAGTTTTGTCTAGTGACAGTTTTGACTCATCTAAAGTAGGGCAGAATGTTACTATGCCTGCTGCTAAAAATGTGTACTATGCAGAACACAGAACAGTATTTATATGCAATGCTCAGTGGGATACTACGTTTGCCTCAGAGACCTCTTTGTTACTGTGCAGTTCAAATGCTATAATATTAATCTACCACAGCGAGCTCTGAACTGCCATCACAGAGCTGCAGGCAAACAGCATGGTACAGGTTAGAAAGTTATGTTTTTTTCCTAGTCTTTGATTATCCTAATTTTGCAAAAAAGCATTTGTTTTGGTAGAAATAAATTGTTATTGGTAAAGTCAACCCTAACCAATGTGTTACATTCTAAATCCTGAGTTTATGCTTCCCCAGACCAAGCACTCTTAAAAAATGCCTACCAGTATAGATAGCATGTGAATCTTACACCTTTTAGTCCACTTTCTTTCATGTAACATTTTCAATACACTGATTTACACACTTATGATTCATTGTCACTGTATTTGTGTGTAATGTAAGGTGCTCCAACACCCTATGCTGGTAAGAGAGGCTCTATAAAACATGAGACATGAGAGACTCTGTTAGAGGGTGATGTTGAGGGAATCATTGAAGAGCTCCACTAAAGATTGTTGTATCCTGGTGCACTGTAAGGACACAATTTACTATGCTTTAAAAACTAATACAATTGAACATATAATGAAACATGTATTGTAGAATGCCCTGTTTTTGCAATTTTTTCCCACATTTTCTTGGGAGTAGAACCCCCCCCAAGCCCCATTGTAATGTGCAGGCTCTCTCCTATGGTGTCTGGTCTGACAAAATTTGCCAGGGCTGCTTTGGGTTCCAAGTCTGGCCCTGATCACTAGCTGGCTCTGCCTATCAATAGTACATATGTTTTCTCTCAATAAACTGTATTCCATTTTATAGGAGAGAGAGAGGTTGATCCTTCCAAGGTGCGCATCCTGTGTGAATTTGCCAATATTACTGCGGTCTCCTCACATCCTTGCTTTCCAAAGCAGTTTCTAGTATACAATCAGCTTACAGGGCCTCCGAAAGTCCTGATAGTTAATGGTGACATTTGTACTTCTGTAGAAGTCTTTCCTCATACTTTTGAGCACAATTATAGTGGTTAGTAGTAATGCCTGTAATGTACAGTACATAAACATGGCTGATATTAGCTGTCAGCCTATTTGCTTTGTCGATGCCTAAGTTTTGTAATTTTTTTAAACATTGTTGTTGTGGGAACTGCTGTACCCTAGCAATATAAAAGAAAACATTGTTAGGTCTCAAAAAGACCATATTACCATAGCAGCCACTAGCTCTGGAAGGATCTACTATTTTCTATGTGAATGTGGTGACCGTGAAGGAACAAAATGCTATCATTGTCAGTGAAGTTAACTAATGGCTGAAGTGAGCTGGCCCACTGCCCCTTGCAATATACTATTGTGGGCGGAAGAAAAATATGAATGACACAACAATGAACTTATGAATGAATAGAGCTGGTTGACACCCCCCTAAAAGCAAGTGTATAATATATGTATAATATTAGTAAAAACTGAAGGTCTTGGCTAATGCCAGACCTAGAAAGAAACTACTATTTAAACGAACATCTGACAATTGGTGACCATGGAGACATGCATTGTTCTATGGTGCAATTAAATCTTTAAAACATTTTCATTTTTTATTATAGAACCAACTTCTTATACTTTTTGGAAGTTTTATATAGTGTGAACTTAGCCCAACAGCTTTAGAGACCATTATATTAGCACCAGATTACGTTACATAAGGTCATATTTATTTTAAAGGTACAGGTAGATTAAGGCCTAGATTTGCCAAATTATCACACTATGCAGCATGGCAGCCAAAGTTGCTGCACTTTTTTGTGCAACAGGAAGAGAGCAGGGCAGTGCCATAGCTTGAGATATTTCTAAACAAAAGGAGAACCCATTATGCCCTGTAGAATTGGGTACAAATTTACAACAAGAAAGAATGTCAACAAGGGAATTAATTAAATCAAGACTGTGTGATAAATTCACATATAATTATAAAGATGTTCAAAAAGTGACATCTAGGTTGATTCACTCCATTCTCCAATACAGAATCTATCAAATGAAACAAATTATCACAGCAGGTATAAGAACAAGTAAAATTATATTTTTTAATTTAAAGAAGGTTCAAGGTACTTACACACAAATTATGGCCCTCATTACGTGTTCAGCGATCAGCGGACCGCGGCGGTGGAGTTAAGACCGCCATACCACAAGTTCTGGGAAGGCACCTGCAGAACACAGCCAAGTTACCGTTTGGCCCACCACAGCGGAGCGCCTGGCACGGCTGGCAGCAGCCATCTCCAGGCCGACGGTCAGGCAGTATCCCCGACCACATTACAAGGGTGCACACCGTCAGGATTTCCGAGGTGGATCCACTGCCACTGAACAATATAAAAGGTAACACCCACTTTCAGGAACACAGACATGTCTGTAGGTGCCATGGCACGTGAAATACGGCTCCTCCCAATGTTCTACCTGGCCATGCAACCCCCGGACCAGCGACGGTGACCAAGATACCAACTGTAAGTACACCAGCCTAGCACACACTGGAGGGAGTGATGTTAGTACACACACACAACACACACACGACATGGGAAGCCACGCCCACACACACGCAAACTAACACCCATTCCAACACACACACGAATACACGCTAATACCCAAAACCACCACACATACATGTGGAAGGAAAGCCAGGACTAGGTAGGTATCATAGACACCAATGGTGTTGTGGCACTTATATATTATAAATGTTAAAATCTGGAATAAAACTAGGTACACACAGGCCAAAGGGTCCCACAGTGCCTCGAGCACTCTGGGCACAAGGTGACGCCCCCAACTTGACTCCTGACTGCAAAGTGCAGGCCTCCACAGGGTCGGGGTATCAATGGGGTATGCAGGCACCTGAGGGGTGGGGCAGGCAGGCTTTGGGCTTGGAGGGGGGGTCCTTGGGCTTGCCCTTGGAGAGGGAGGGTTTAGCTGTGGGGTGGGGTTTGGGCTTGGCCTTGGAACTGGAGGGAGTGGGCTCGGTCTTGGAACTGGGCTTAGCCTTGGAAGTGGAAGGAGTGGGCTTGGCCTTGGAAGTGGAGGAAGCGGGCATGGGCTTGTATTTGGAAGGAGGAGCAGTGAACGTGACAGGGGCAGAAGTGGCAGGTGGTGGAGGGGCATGGCGAGGGGCAGTGGTGGACTAAGAGGCGGAAGGCAGGGGCCTCTGAAGGGCAGCAGGGCGCTGGAGGGGAACAGGGACTTGTTTAGTGGTGAGGAACAGGGAAAACTCTCTGAGGAAACGTTCTTTGGTTTTTGGGGACGCAGGGGAGGTCAAGGTAAGGACGTTTGGGAGTGGAGGGAGTGGGTATGGTTGTGAGGTGTGTACGTGGAAGAGCCTTGGGTGGATGAAATGTGTGTGCTGGAAGACTGTTGGGTGGGTGAGTGCGGGCGTTTAGAGGTACTGGGAGGAGGTGGGGAGGAGATGTAGGGAGATGGCAGAGGGGACGTGTGAGTGTATGTTGGGGTGGTGTCTGCAGGTAGAGTGGATGTGCTGCATGTGGATGTGTTGACAGTCATGGTGTCTGCGCCAGTGGTGTATGGGGTGCAGATAATGTGGTGACGGTGGCAGTGAGGGCATATGTGGCAGGATCGGGGTCTGATGTGGTGCTGACTGCAGGTGTGAGTGGTGTACTCACTGTGAGGGGGAGGTGGTTGGGGAGTCGGTGGAGGGTGTGGATGTTGTCATGTTTGAATGTGTCTGTTGAGTTTCTACATGGCGGTGGTGGTGTTTGTGGTGCTTTTATCTGTCCTTGCGTACTGTGTCTGTTGATGTGGATGCATGTGGGTCACTAAGTGTGCCTTGGATGGGTGAGGGGAGAGGGATGTGGATATGGGAACATGTAGCTGGGGGGGACGGAAGAAGAAGGGACACTGGCTGCCGTCAAGGAGGAGACAAGAGCCTGATCTCTGTAGGCCAGGCAAGGCACTGTGAATGCCTTCCAGGAACGCATTGGTAGGCTGCATCTGGGATGCCAGTCCCTGGATGGCATTCATAATAGTTGCCTGCCCCCAGAGATGGACCACAGAAGGTCAGTAGCCTCCGCATTGAGGGCAGCAGGGCTGACTGGGGCAGGGGTAGAGTTGCCTGTGGCGAAGGAGATACCCACCCATTGGGTGGGGAGCTACAGAGAGGGTGGTGCTGGTAAGGGGGGTTGCGGACAAGGATGGTGCTGGCGTGGTCCCAGATAGGTCCGCCACCGCCAGGGAGCCGCCATCAGAGGAGGAATCAGAAGATGGTGTGGTTGATCCTGTCTCCCCTTGGCACTCCCCTCGCCCTCCTTCCCACTGGTCCCCTCGGCTCCGCTGGTGCCAGCCTCCTGGGTCCCGTGGGCTGCAGCTTCCCCCTCGCCGGTGACCCTTCTCCTTCACCAGATGATGCTGATGCACACAAAGACAGAGGAGTGAAGGGAGAGAGAGAGAGAGAGACAGGGTGCAATGGGTCAATGCCAGCACAACAGCAACACAGGGTAGAACATCAGCATTTGATGCCATGCCATAATACACTATGCCCACCCCTGCACATCCTACAACTGTGGAACACCATGGGAGGAACCACAACAATGCACATGTCAACCGCTGGTGGTCTGTCTGATGCAAACATGTACATGAGGAGTGGCATACCCGCCACACCTGTCCAGTACCTGCCCACTACCCATGGCCATTGAGACAGGCATGTGATGACTGCACATCCAACAGAATCCTGCATGGCTAGTTGGCCGGCCTACTTAGCTATTGTCAATTAGCACTGTAACCACTTGGTGCACCCTACACCTCTACACATGCAGGGCCTTCCAGCTGAGTGAGGTCCCGGGATCTACTCCTGGCACAGTGTTCGGTAAGGACTAATCACAATGGCCTGACATCCCAGGTCCAGTCATTCTGTTGCATGAACTGGCAAGCACATCTATCTAGTAGGTGGCCACACTGTTTCAACATTGGAGGTAGCTGCCCCGCTACCACTGACTGCATAGCATAACCCACACCTGTAATGCCAATCCTGCCCAGATAGACACTACCCACAGTGGACATCGTTTTACCAAGCACCCATGCCACAGCTACCCAGTTGAGTCACTATGGCAACACATGTAGCAAGGGAGAGTGGGTACAAACCCCCATGTGGCTGCTGTGCTGCCCTCAGGCACCCATCCACCTCAGGGTAGGCCACCGCCAATATGCGGGCCATTGGGGAGTCAGGGTCCGACGGGAACCCCTCCCTCGTTGGGAGGACGTCCCCGGCTGGGCCTCTCAGGTCCTCCCACCGCTTTCTGCAGTGGGTGCTCCGACGGGCATGGACCCTCCGGGTCCGCACTTGCTTGGCGATGGCACGCCAAATCCTCTTCTTCTCATGGGCACTGACTTGCATGGGAGACACAGACAGAAGGACACAGTCATGTAGAGTGCCATCCCGGGGACAGCAGTGGACAGCACACATCACACTTCCAGAACCCACACATCTTCACCCACGCAGCCTTAGGCCCCTCACCCATGTCCATGCACCAGACACACTGCCACCCACCAAGGCCCCTATCCCCATGTGCACAACTCACATACAGGACAATGACACTGGGCTCACCTGCTGCTCTGGTGCCCCATACAGCTATCCATACAGGGGCAGGACCCCGTCCACGAGCCACTCCAACTCTTCCTGGGTGAAGGCTGGGACCCTGTCTCCTGCAGGATGTGGCATCTTGGCTCCCAGAGTCAGAACACAGAAGCACACGCAGTGGAGGTCTCCAGCGCATGAGGTTTCGGAGTCAAGTGAGCATGAGCACATGAAATGACGGTCACGGCCACCGAGGACATCACTGTCACCGCCTGCGGCGATCACCATTGGCTCCTGCCTCCCATAGGCAACAGTGTTAACCAATTGTGAGTTGCACGGCGGTCATGACCGCCTACCGCCATGACATGTTACGCCGGCGGGATGAGCTCACTTCTACCTGTCACATGCATTCAGACAGGTGGCTGCCATTTTATATGTCGAATGTGTGCTGTGGGTGAAATGCTAGTGCGTCAACTGTGATGTTTGGTGATCAGTGGCCACATCAACACAGTCTACACAGTCTATGGTGCACACTCTCTCCCCTGTTCCAAGGTACGATGTAAGGTTGAGAATGAGGAATGCACTGTTGTGCAGGACTCTAGTTGACCTTGCCACCCTGGAGTAGTATCACACCATCCAGCCCTATTGCCCGAACCGTGAGACCATCATGAAACTGGTGGCCCAGTTGGAGCCGGATCAGTTACCTGCCATTCGCCATCCCAATGCATCCCTCCCAAAGTTTAGGTGTTGTCAGTCCTCCACTAGCTTGCCTCAAGCTCCTTCCAGGTCACAGTGGGTCTGGCAGCAGGGATGTCGCAGCCCATGTTTAGCAAAGTCATGAGGGATGTACTATGTGCCATGCTCAAACATCTGGGCAACTACATCCGGTTCCTCCAACGTACAGAACTGCCCACTGTCAAGGCTGCATTCTACAGAGCGGCACACATCCCTCATGTCATTTGGGCCATTGATGGCACCCACATTGCCCTGGTGCCGCCAAGGAGAAGTGAACAGGTCTGTAGGAACCACAAAAACTTTCATTCGGTTAACGTGAAGGTGGTGTGTCTCGTGGACCAATACATCTCACAGGTGACAGCCAGGTTCCCAGGCTCTGTGCATGATTCCTTCATCCTGCAGAACAGCAGTGTTCCACACATCATGGCATCACTTACAAGGGACCTGGCCTGGCTCATCGGTATGTACCCCTGGATATGTGTGCCCTTCAGCTCTCTGCACTCTTGTGTCACTGCCCTATCCCCCTCCCGGTCTTGACATGCCTCTTACCTCTGTGCACACAGGTGACTCTGGCTATCCCAACCTGCCCTGGCTCCTGACACTCGTGAGGCATCCAACTACGGATGCAGAGGACCGTTACAATGAGGCCCACGGTCGTACCTGATGGGTCATTGAGAGGTGCTTTGGCCTGCTGAAGGGCAGATTCCGGTGACTGCATATCTCCGGGGGTGCCCTGCTCTACAGCCCGCAGAAGGTGTGCCAGATCATTGGGGCCTGCTGCATGCTACACAATCTGGCCCAGAAGCATCACCTCCCATTGCTGGATGCAGAGGAGGGGGTAGCTGTACCAGTGGCTGATGAAGGGGACATGGGGAGTGATGAAGAGGAGGATGATGAGGATACAGCTATTTCCAGGGTAGAGCTGATTCAACAGTACTTTGACTGAGATGCAGGTATGTGTCAACTGTATGGTATGTGTCCTCTACGACTGTCTGCCCTGTCCCTGCTACCACCTGTTGTCTGTGACCACTGATGGTATTGGTTTCAGCTCTGCCTGTGGATGGGTTGAGGGGTGTCACATGTGCCCATGACTTAGGTAGTCAGAGTGTACAGGTCAGGCCTATAGTCAGGCAGCTGTTGTGCTGGTGCACTAGTGCCATCAATGTGTATGTACAATGTTCCCTGAGCTGCCAGTTCAAGTGCTATGTGTGTGCCACACAGTGTTATTTCATCTGTGCAGCATCTATCCTGGGAGTCAACATTTGGTGGCAGTGCTACACTGTTGTTGGTGACAGTGGGTATGGGGTCAGGTCTGGCGCTGGGCACTGAGGGTGGTACCATTGGGTTGGTATGTGTTGTTTTTGTGTGTTGGTACTGGCCATATGGTTCTGGACTTGACTGCAATATCTGCCTTGTATACCTGTTCCTACAGTGCATTTGTGTTGAGTTGGCATCTGTGACTCCTACATTGATTGTTGTCCCTGTCTTGCTCTAATTTCAGAACATTATAGTGGTGTACTCTGGTCCCTGCCTGACCTGTTGCCTCCCTTGACACATATCTCCAGCCACTGGCTGCTCCACGATCAAACTCCCTGCATTTTACTCCCCCCTCTGTCACCCTCCCATGCATATGCTGGGTAATGGGTTGCCTGTTGCACTTGCATTGGCAGTTCCATTTGTACTCATGACAAATAAGGACGTAGGCAGTAACTGTGCTTAATGGTGTTTATTTGGAAGGGACAAGTGCAAGGGATAATGAGTGGGGTCATGGCGGCTGAGGTCATCAGAGTGGTGAGGCCAGCTGTGGATAGTCCAGGTCCAGTATGCTGGCCATGGGAAAACAGAGACATGAGAGTGGACAGTGGACAGGGTGTTTCAGTCACACCCAAGGGAGAATGTTCAGGAGAGGGTCACTTCCTGGTAGTGGTCGTGGTCTTGGCATCATGTCCAGCTAGATGTCTAGTTGGACATCCTCACTTGCATGGGGGTTCCTCAGCTACAGTGGTAGGGGTGCTGGAGTCTTGTGCGTCTTGTGGCGGGGCCTCCATACCACTGGCTGCCGCTGACGTGGAGGGCTCCGATGAGATGTGGCCAGTGGAAGGGGCCTGCTGGTGGGTGATGGACTCAAGCATGATGGTGGTTAGGTCCTTGAGCACCCCTGCTATGGTGACCATGGTGGCATTGTGGGCCTGCCACTGGTGCATGGCTCCTAATGGTATTCCCACTGCAGCCTCTGGGTCTCCTGAACGATAGCGAGGATCTGGGCTCCTGTGTCTTGGGTCTGCTGGTATACACCTAGGACTTGGTTGAGGGCCTCCTGGGCAGTCAGTTGGTGTGGCTGCCATGAGCCTTGGACCACGGTTCCCCTCCCGCTACCCCTGGCCCCCTGTGCCTGTGCCACTGGCACAGTCTGCCCACTCACAGTAGCAGCAGGGCCTTCATTGTTTGTGGTGTGTTCCCTTGACTCTAGCCCCTGTACTATGGGGCACACCTTTGATTGCGAGGTCCCAGGGGCACAGGTTTTTGGGTTCAAGGCTGGCTGTGGTGTTGTAGCCCCATGGGTGGGGGCTTCCAGTGTGTCAAGGGTGGATCTGCTGTTGGTGGACTGTCCAGTGGCCCCAGATTGCCCAGGCATGTCGTCACCATCCAGACATCCAGTGGGGCCTTCATCCTGCAGAGGGCTGTCTGAACCTGGCATCCTTTGCAGGGTGGCAATGACAGCGGTACCTGTGGATGGAAACGGTAGAGATTAGTTGTGTAACTGTAGTTGTCATGTCCCTGTTGTGATACATGCAGTGGCTCAACTTGCTTCCCAGTTATGGCAATGACAGCTGCTGCACTGCAGATATTGATTTGGTGTAGGGGTTTGTGGCATGGTTTTCATGTGGCATGGGGGGGTGTGGATGGAGGTTGGCATTGCTGTCTTTGTCATGTGTTGGGACGAAGTCGTGGAAGCAAGTCGGTGTGGGCTGTGGTATGGTTGTCTATGCAGATGTTCACCTGTGCAGTGGGTCTGTGGTGTGTTGCTGTGTGGGTTGTGCAGGATTGTGGGAGCTCTGGTTCTCCACATTGTGGGTGTCATCCGTGTATTAGGAGTGAGTGAGTAGGGATGGTGGGAGTGGGGTGGTGGGGCATGCAGAGGAGGGGTGGTTGGTTCTTCGGGGGTATTGTTGACTTACCAGAGTCGAGCCCTCCGCTGATGCCAGTCAGGCCTTCGGGGTGCATTATGTCCAGGACCTTTTCCTCCCAGGATGTCAAGTCAAGGGTAAAGGATGGGGGCCCACCGCCAGTCTTGTGTCTGGCTATCTGATGCCTCAACGCCATGAAATGGACCTTCCCCCTGAGGAGGTTCTGCCACTTCCTGATGTCCTCCCTTGTGCGTGGGTAGGTGCCAACTGCATTGACCAGGTTGACGATCCTCTGCCATAACTCAATTTTCCTGTATATCGATGTTTGCTGTACCTGGACTCCCATGAGCTGTGGCTCTACTCTGATAATCTCGTCCACCATGACCTGCAACTCATTGTCTGTGAACCATGGGTGCTTCTGGCGTGTCATGTTGTGGGGTGGGTATGTGGTGTGCGTATCAGGTGCAGTGCAGGATGTTTGGCTGTGGGTGCTGATGGGCTGTGGTTGTAATTTGTACAATGTGTGCAGTGTGATTGTCTTTGTTGTGTTTGGGGTGTGCTTCGTGTCAAGTGTGTGAACTTGTATTTGTCGCTAGGGATTGTGGGTGTGAGTGTGTGGGTGTTATATGGTGGCGTATGCAGGTGTTTGTGGTGTGTTTATGAGTTTCAGGTGTGGGATATTTGAACTGGCCAATGTGGTGTTGGCTACTTTCGGCTGTGCCTTTTCGTACCGCTGTGGTGCGAACCGCCAACAGTTCACTGCTGTGCATATATCGCTGTGCTGAAGTTTGCCTTTAAGTATGATGGTCTGAATGGTGTTGGCGGTTCGGGCCGGCAATGATCAGTCACTCTTTCCCCGTGGGTTGGCCTGGCGGTGTTGGTTTTGTGTCTGTGTTTGGGTGGTTTGTGTTTTGTGTCTCATAATCTGGCAGTCGCTATACCACCACCACTGGCAATATGGTGGCACCATTTCACATGGCGGTCTTGCCCAAAAAACACCAAACTCGTAAGAAGGGCCTATGTCTCCAAATACAAAGACAATGCAAAGTTTGAAATGGTAATTGAAATCCTTTTATGACATATGTCCATGTACTGCCAACCCACTCAAAGGTGTCTAGTGTGACTGTAAAGGAAAGATCAATGGTTCACAGTCCATAAAAATATGGAAACTGAGTTGGGTCTTGTGTCAACGTTTCAGTCAAAGCAGTAACCATTGATGAGACCATCATCAGGATTTGAAGTTCATATGAAGAAGAAAAGACTCTCTGAGGGAATTAAAAAAGCAATTATATAAACCTCTATTTTAACACCTGTGCATTAATTCAAAATAAAAGAGAAAAGATATACCAATCACCAAATAACTCCTTAGAAGGTGAGTAATTTGAAGGCGACTTTGTGACCTAATATACAAAGCTTTCCCATGTGTTGTGCATCTAAAGTTAGTCTCCCTTGTTTAGTAATGCCAGTGTATGCATAGTCAATCCCAGGGCTACGAGAAACTAATCCCTTATCTACCTTAGCTTTGATTGCTCTTCTATCTTCTGCGTAATCCAAAAAACTATTTTCTAAGGGTGAAAGTAAACAGATTAGGTTATTTCTATGAGCAAAAGCTGTCACAAAGGTTGTAGGTTCAAAGAAATCCCTCATTATTACTATATTATTATTGTGAACTACCATATTAAGAACCCTAATGATAGGTACAAAAGAAAACACAAGATCATAGTTTGAATAGAAATACTGGCTATATCCTTGATTATAGAATCTTGTTAGTAGAAGACTACAACTTATGCCATATGTTATTGGCAGACTGTGATAGGCAATTTCCTCCTCAACTGAGGCTGGAATCTGTCTACAAACATAACACTCTCTTTCATTCATTGTATCAACATACTCACACAGTAAGCGATAGAAAATATTAGAGGAAAGGTCTCCATGTGTGTCTACATGCAGATATTTTAAATCTAACCTTAATCTATCTAATTCTGAAAGGGTAATGTTTTTTTCTATAGCTGTAGTATGTTTTTCTCCATTCTTGTCGAAAACAGTTACACCCACAATCAATATCAAGCATATTATCACTCAAGCAACCACCAAACCATTACATATAGTTTTACAGCACCTATTCTTTCTACTCTGCTGGTTAATGTTGCTCATGCTCTGTATAGAATCAGAAAGTAAAAGCAAATACATTTATAGCTATGCAGCAAAATGATAAACAACCTTCAATCTTCTTGTGCAATTATTTACAGCTTTCAGTCTTATTTTGAGGATCTTCTTTTGTCACAAATCGGTGAAGTTGGCAAAAATCATTTTAGCAGCTTGTCAAAATCAGTTTATCAGAGTATTTTCTAGTAAAAAAAATTCAACAGTCTCTTTCTTTGCACTTTCTTAATTTGCGGTTTTCAACAGTTCAGTTCATCAGTTCTCTTCATGTGCCAAAATATTGACCTGGAATGTCTTGCTCAAAACAAAAACTCAAAATGCTTTCTTGCCAATCGTTGGTAGTTACGTATACAAAATCAGGACCTGAGTATCTTCGGTTTACAGTTCTTTTTCTTTTCAACTTTCGTTCTTCACTTAATTCTTCATCACTCACATCTTCTCTTCTGGTTGTGTCAACTTCTTCCTGAATTTGTGGTACCAAGCTAATCTTCTTTGTCTTTGACCTTGTTTCTGGCCACTTGTCACCTTCAACGTTTTTCCTGTTAGTGTTCTTTTCAGTATTGGACACGAGTTACCTCCTTTTGACGTTCCCGCATTCCGGTTCAGGAGGAGTCAAATCTCTTTGGCTTTGATCTGCCTCAACTCCTTTCCCGCGGGGGGTCAGTCGTTTAAAGATCGTCTGCTTCTAGGAAAGCCCTCCTCCGATCAGGCTTTCTTATTCTTTTAGTTGAAGTTCATTAATTTTCATCCTTCTTTATTCCTTCCACTTCATCTAGCACAGGAGTAGATAATACAGTTGAGAAGTGCTCTGGCACCGTTTTCAGTTCAATTACACTTTTCTCTAAGCTTGGAGTTTGTCTGATAGTTGTTGGTACTCTCAACAACTCCTCTTCTTGCTCTGTAGGATTTGGTACTTTTCAAGTGTGGCTGGCGTGGATCCAGTTCGGAAGTCCTGCACACTTCACAGCCGTAATAGTGATTAATACCATCTGGTGAGGACTTTCCACTGAGGCTCCAAATACGATTTTCTCATGAGTTTTTGAATCACAACCCAGTCACCTGCTCCCACATTGTGTCCTTGATCTTGAGATGGTTGCAATGTGGTAGCTTCCACCAGATGAGAGAAAGAGAGAACCACATCAACCAGAACTTTGCAGTAGTCCAATACCATATCACTTGTTATGTTCACAAGATTATTTTCAGGAACAGCTGGCAATCTCATGGCTCTCCCCATGAGGATTTTATGTGGCGACAATCCTGTTTTCTTGTTAGGAGTACTTCTCAGTGACATCAAAACTAAAGTTAATTCATCAGGCCATTTCAGATTTGTGAATGCACACATGTGTGCCATTCTTGATTTCAGGGTACCATTCATCTGTTCCACAAGTCCTGAGGCTTCAGGGTGGTAACTACAATGCAACTTCTGCTCAATGTTTAAGGCTGAAAATAGCAATTTGATCACTTCATTGTTGAAGTGGCTTCTTCTATCTGATTCCAAAGAGAACGGGAAACTGAAACGTGGAATTAACTCCCTAAGTAGTAACTTTGCTACTGTGAGACTGTCATTTCTTCTTGTAGGGTAAGCCTCAATCCAATGACTAAAAATGCACACAATCACCAACACATACTTCAATCTAGCACATGCAGGCATCTCAATGAAATCCATTTGAATTCTGCTGAATGGTCCTCTAGCCATGCCAATATGGCCCATATTGACCACTGTTCCTCTGCCCACGTTCATTTGCTGGCAAATGACGTATCTGTGGTCTGCTGCGTATATACAGAAATAATAACAATATATAGATTGTTAGCATAGTTTGTAATGCAAACATTAAACACAAACCCAGCACGAGCTGCTCCAGTGCAATCACATGCAGCAACAGCAGGTATAAATCCTGCAACTGTACATTTGATCATGGGTAAAGTACCCGCCAAACAGGAGGAGATTCCGTTTTGGTTAGCTCAAAAACTAAATGCACTGGAAGCAGCTTTTACCCACACGGGACCTCAAGATAAAAATAGAATTTTGACAATGTGCTTGCCTTTCGAGATGGTTCCCACAATTGAAAACTGCAGTACATGGGGCATGGCATTTGCCGCACTCTACACAACCGCACACGGTACACCAACACTTGCCAGTCTTCCGGAGGTGTTGAAACAAATTCATGATGAATACGGGGCTGCCCTAGATCTGGGGATGCAATTAATAGGTAATTTTGCCACTGTATCTTCAATCATATTGGTCTCTTGTCATTGCCATCAAAACTAAAGGTAATGCATCATGCCATTTCAGATTTGTGGATGCACACATTTTTGCCATTCTCGATTTCAGGATACGATTCATCTGTTCTACAAGTCCTGAGGCTTCAGGGCGGTAACTGCAATGCAACTTCTGCTCAATGTTTAAGGCTGAACATAGCAATTTGATCACTTCATTGTTGAAGTGGCTTCTATCTGATTCCAAAGAGACCAGGAAACTGAAACGTGGAATTAACTCCCTAAGTAGGGACTTTATTACTGTGAGACTGTCATTTCTTCGTGTAGGGTAAGCCTCAATCCAATGACTAAAAATGCACACAATCACCAACACATACTTTAATCCTGCACACGCAGGCATCTCAATCTGAATTCTGCTGAATGGTCCTCTAGCCATACCAATATGGCCCATATTGACCACTGTTCCTCTGCCCACGTTCATTTGCTGGCAAATGACGTATCTGTGGCAAACTGCTTCGGCAACCTGTCTAAATTTTGGATTGAACCAAAATTGCTTAAACAACTTGCCCATGGCATCTCTCCCCACATGTTGTGTAGCTATTTTGGCCATGCTTTAGACATGTTGTGTTCGCTAACTAGACCTGCAGCTGTGCACTTTAATGCAGTTACATTTTATTCAGTGTTGCTTTATTTTTCTAGCAATAGCTACATTCGCTGTGCTGTTTTATTTTCTCTATCTCATTGTTCTTTCACCAGGGGAAGCATCACGTTCTTAGTAGGGCATTTATTTCAGTTTGTGCTTTATTCAAGGCTACAGTCAAATAGGGTTGCCAACATACGTGGTATGCTGTCTCTCCAGCATCCACATAAACACACACACTCACACGTGGGCACCATTTCCTAGAATGTCAGCTGTTTTATTATAAAAACTTCCCTTAGTCCCAGACACGTTAGAGGGAGATTCCAGCCAGATGACCACAACTGTATGCTGATCGCTGCAAGCTTCGCTACAGCTACTTGATTAGACGGCCGAGCCCTGAACCAGATAGGGACGGTGTCTCTTTAGACTTCAGGCCTTTTCTTCAGGTATGAGGGATGGTGTTCTCCCAGGAGAAAACCCGAAGGGCAGGCTAGGCTCAGTATGCTGTGCTCATACTTAGTGTAGGTGAGGGGCTATAGATCCACTCCCCTGTTTAGATAGCATGGTAGGACTGTTTTTGTATTTTACATTTTTAGTTATATGCCTGCTCCTATTGTTTTTTATTATCCTTGTTATTGCTATGTACCTGCTTTTATCTAAGATGCAGATATTTTAATAAATGCTTATTTAAATATATTCTGCCTCTGTTGTCTTTAACTGAGTGATATCTTGGTAACTGAGAGAATGGGATGCGATCTGATGTACCTCGATTCCCTGGTCTATTTACCATGAGCTCGATTGCCACAATTATCTCGGTCAGAGATGGGGCGCTGCTAGTTAGCCGGAAACCCCGGATTAGGCCGACAGATGTCACCTGATGTGGAATTGTACTCAGTAACCACAACCCAGGTGATCCTACCACCCAAATCCAGTAGCCTCATTACTCTAATGAGAACCTCCACGACACACATGAGTCTGACCATGATATCTGGCCATCTGAGTCAGTAGACTGGCAGTAATATCTTCCCTTCTCCCAAAACCCACACATCGTCGTCTCTTTGGGCGCACTTTATCTTTGTCCATTTCCTGGGCTCTTCCCTTCAGACATTGACATGAAGAGTTTTTAACTCCTCCAAATTGTCAATAACATGCATTACATAATTTGCATAGATCTCATCATTTTCAGGTAACAATTCCCATTCGTCTTTGTAGGATATGCCGTTCAAGGCACAAAACCTTGAAACTTGATCCGAATATTCATTTCACAGTGACACATAATCCTGTGATCTTTGATGTGCACTACATTTCAGCACAGCAATCTTTTCATGATTTTGAATTGCTTTTAACAACTCATGTATTCTTTCACCATTTCTTAATGGTGAACCAGAAGAGGTCAGGAGCCAGATGTAGCAAAGTTTTTGCACGTCGGAAACAGCAAATTTTTTACACTTTGAAGAACTTCAGTTTTACAAATTTATGTCAAAAATCAATAATCAGGAAGTGACTTTTAATCCCACAATCCTCTTCATTTCCCTTCTCGACCAACTGTGCTTCATGATTGTCCACCAATCCGTGCGTGACTCTTCTTGCTAACCAACCTATCCCAGCGTGGCACAAAAGGACGTCACACTTACACACAGCGGCTGACAAAGTCTTTCGGCTTGTCCTCCTAAACTCAAAAACACCCAACACTAATGCAAAATTATTTGTGAGCACTTCAACAAAACAAAAAAAAACAATTTGTCTATTTACTACAGGTAGGGTAATACAATCGCTTCAGGAACCTTACCGATTTTCACTGACGGCTTTGCTCTAGCAGCTTTTCTATCTTTCTCACTTCGTCAGATTCGCAAGCAAAATTCGACCCACAAAGTTTACTCTCAACTGATCAATGGGCCTGTCCTGGTCCACATAGGACTCACCAGATTTCATTCAAAAAGACCTTACACTCGACCTAACTCACAAACTCGACTTGCCAGCCACACCCAATTGGTCTACTAAACAGACAAATTACAACAAAATTCTCAATACACTTTCAATATACTCCGGAGTCTTAGACTGTTGCAGGGTCCATATACCAGCAACAACCATATGGATAATATTTTAGCACAAAGCATCACACACATGTGAAGTTCGCCGACTTCCCTACTCTCACACTTCAGAGTACGCAAACCTCTTCTATAACATAATTTGGAGTATGCAAACCTCTTCTTCAACATTTGGATTATGCAAACTCCCCTAAAATCTTGCAAACAACTCAGTCACCTGCAAATTAGCTAAAGCTGTGCAAGCGCATAATCTACTTCATTCAGCCTGACAATAGAACTCTGAGAACACTGCCCACCAACATAGGCAAACTCCAAGGACCAGGGAAAGTCATCTTGGGCATTTAGGAACACATCTTCTCCATATTCTGCATCAATTTAAAATCAATAAAACTCAACTCAAAAATACCTAACAATATAATTTAAAGAAACATAACCATTAAATTCTGCTACCAAAACTGTTAGCGTGCCCTTGGCTTATCTAATTTGACATAGTAATAGTAAGCGGATGCAACTACAAGGTCGATGAGCCTTTTGACTCATTTAAATCAATATTGTAAGGTTTTGTAACACACATCAATAATAAACAATTCAATAGTAATAGAGAGTCAGTAAAGAACGCACCATGACCAATTTGGCCACGAATAACCACACCATTAATATCAATTAGAATGTTTATTTTCCTATATTAACAATGCTAAGGTAGATAAAGAAACATCAAAGGCTGTCCATATTGCCTAAAAAATCCTAACTTGAACAAAGCAACAAGAACAATAATCTCAACAGCGAAAACACTCATTAACAAAAGTAATATTTGAGAAATAGATATTTAATACATTTTGTTCAGCAAGCAAATTAACATCAGTCCATAGGCATAAAGAAACACCTCACTAAACTCAGATTAGCATTAGCATGTTGGCCTTCACGCAAAAGTTTTAGTAACACTAATTTTGAAAACATCTAACAATGGCACTATCAGAACAGCAGCAGTATTAGAATGAATGCAGTTGGTACCTGGAAAACAAAAGATAAATAACAATGCACAGATTTAACATAGTTACCTATTCCTAGGGAAAACAGCAACACAGCTTCAACTTCATCAGGGGGACAACAGCATCAGCATCAGGACAGGGGAGCATGGGGGAAAGGGGTGACAGTTCCGAATTTGGAATCTAAGTTATCTGAACCATCAAGTTAATTATCTAAGGCAGGCAGCAAAGCGCTACAGGCTCTAAGCATTGAACGCTAAAGTAAGCACCAGCATCATTGCATGGAGCATGGGAAATAACTCAAAATAATAAAGTACCAGAATGTCAGTAGACTAACTGGCAAGTGTCAAAGTAATAGAGGGTCAAAATGACTAGCATCACAGAGAGGTTGTGCTGTGGCATAGAGTGACCCAAGAGACAGAGAACTGACTGACCTAAAGTTGCAGGTGCCATGTGATTAAATTAAAATCATTCCACAGTGTCATTGGCTAGAAGCATCAGGCGAAGAAAGAACATCCAAAACATTGGCAATGTAATGATTGGGTCTTCTCATTTTGCGTAACGCCAAACTATTATTAAATGTATCATCCTGCAGTTGATTCCGACTGTAATCAGTAGGCCCTTTTGTTCACCACATTTACAGTGCACTTCGAATCAACAGTTACAGTGATGTAGAACCGTTCTTCAGATACTCATGTTTCCTCGAAAGAAATACATTTAATTAATAGAAGTTTTAAACAAGTTGAGATTCAAACAAAGAATGTGTTATGCAGTGGATATGAAATTATTCTACTAACATTGCAAGTTTAAAACATTGGCAGACATTCAACATTAGATGTGGCCTTGCTCTGCTTGAGGCCCAGCAGAAATACTCATATTATTTCAGCATTTAATTAGCAGAGAACATGCTCTTAAAGGGACATGTTTCTCATTAAAACATTAGTGCATCATTTATCAAAAAATACGTGCAGGCCTTCACTCAATGGTGGCCAATAAAGAAGGTAAATTATATGTCACACATTATTTTCCATGTCAATTACATCTTATATGTTAAGTCAAATATGGGAATGTATGTAAAAAATCATTAACAATAATTTCGGCTCTCACATGACTGATCACAGATCATTGTCAACTAGGCGTCCGAGTGTAATGGAGAGTTGAAATAATTTCTTCTTTTCTACAGTGCCTGTGATATTGTGGCTATTTACAGCGTTTTCTATTAAAATTGAATAAATAATGGCGTCCCTAGATTCCTGTTTTCAATGCATTACAGGAGCTTGTGCTAAAGCTAGGTGGGTTTGGGGTCCATGCAGCTCCTGTCATTTTGCAGGACCTGGCATGTTTCTGATTCACAGCCCACACATGCATCTGGTCACCATGAAGGAAAGGCTTACTATATCTAGTTTTATCAGCACCACTGTAACGTTCATTAAGGTAAAGAAACAACCAGAACGTAAGGGCCCTTAAGATGAGATTTATTCTATTCCTCAAATCACCAAAAACTTTTCAGTAAGAGTCTCTTTCAGCCTCTTCAGGTTTCAGGTAAAACATTCTAAACTCTCTGTGGAAGCTTAGGAAGGAATGAGAAAGTGCATAGGAGGAACAGTGCTGAAAAATAGATGCCGCTAGGGAGGGAAGAAATTATTTACATGCAGTCAATGTAGAGCATGAACTTCAAAGGAATGCATTGGTGAGAATACACACATTTCATTTGTTTAGGAGGATTTCAGTACACTGGAATCACACAATATAGTCTTCACACAAGACAAGGGTTTTCTGGGTGTGTCTGGTACATTTAATATGCTTGGTAGTGACACTGCCTTCATTTGATTGCTCAATTTTAGCAAGATTTGGTACCAAATAGGCAAGATTCTGCCCTATTCTAAACATCAGGATTTCATGTCTGAGCACTCAGCTCAGAGAAAGACCAATAAAGAGCTTTTCACTTAAGTGTAGTGGGCAGTGCTTAATTTGTGCTTGTTGTTTCCGGTGCTGAGCACCGGCACTTATTTGTGAGGGCCGGCGCTTATTCTTATGCCTCAAGCATTTGCTGCGAGCAAAAGACACATATGAGAAAGACGGAAGAAGGAAAAACTAAAAAGCGTCGTAAAGGGAGAAAGTAGAAAGTTGCAGGATGAGCTGAAGGGGCAGCGGTGGCCGTAAATGGATTGAAGAGGCCCGAGAGGGCTTCAGGATTACGCTGCCTCAGTATTCAGTGCTAGTAGATTTAATTACAGCAGTCTCGTGTTTAAGAGAAGGGCTTTGAGCAATGGCACCTCTTTATTTACAAATTAAGCACTGGCAGTAGGTCTCCTTCCCAACATTATGTGATACAACCTTTAGCTGTTGTTTTGAGAGATTCAATATTGACCCAATATTGGTTAAACCTACAGCCTTAGGCATAGTTATACATTTTATTTTTCATGCAGATTTAGTCTGATATAATTCACTATTTAGTAATTCTTCAAGGATAGCAATCTTCTCTTGTTCTGAAACTGTTAATTTGCTTTGACAGCGCAGGATTGTATATTTACTGAAATAACACCAGGAAGTTATATTCAGATCAAAATAGATTTCTTGGATCATTGAGGCTTTAGGTAAATTTCAAATACTTTTTAAGCAAAAATCTCACTTTGGTCCCATTTAATATTCCCATCAAGGCTAAGCAGCTCAATTCCATTAAGAGAGGGCCCACGGAATAAACTCAATATGTGTAATTAAACTTTTTTAGCCTAACAATTACTGTGGAGATCTGACATTTTACCTAATCGATACATTGGTTCCACTTCAGATGGTTTTGTAACAGAAGCCTCGAGTATTTTTATGAGGTATGACCCCCCGCTCTGAAATCATCAATAAGTAAATGTCGTAAATTTGCCTCCAAAAACCACAAGATTTGTTTTTCCATGTTTATTGCCAGTTTACTCAGCAGACAATAACCATGGAATATCCTCAATTTACATTGTAGATCTATTTGCCATTTAAGAGCATTAGGTCATCTGCACACAATATAAAAGGGACCTGAATACCCCTCATTTTGGGGGATAAAAAAGCATGATTTTTAAGAACATTAGGGAGGTCAGCCAGAAAAAGAGAAAATAAGATGGGGCCAAGTACACATCTTTGTTTTAATCAATTTTCAATTACTATTTTATCTGAAAGGTGTCCATGGTAATCTAGCTCTACCCTCTGCCCAATACTCAGTATTGAGTTGTACCAATAGAGAAAGTAACCCACTTGGCATTGTTATATAATTCTTTCTACCAGAGAAGCTCTCTATTCACAAGATCAAAAGCTGCAAAGAAATCCAAAAGGCATCAAAACAGATTTCCTCATGTAGTGATGGGAATATGGGCCAGTGCTCAAAGATTAAACAATGGTCAATAGTGGATGACCTTACTTGAAGCTAACCCACTCCCTATTTATCTTTTTCTGTATACTATAGATTTAATGATAGCTCAGTTTCAGCTTTCATGAACTTCCTTAGTTTTGATCCTTATAAACTCTAGCAAACAATTCTATCCACACTCAATGTTACCTTTTATGATAATTGCTGAAAGAATATCCAGAACTGTGGCTTCAGATCGTTGAACATAACTACCTTTTGTACTGGTAACAGAGAAAACAAATCTAATAATTTGAGGTTGAAATGGTAATTTAAATGCCTTTTATTGCCACTTTAACATGCATAAACCTTGCCCAAATCTTTTTCCAGGACTCCTCAGGCACTAGACTGCTTAGTCTGTTAGTGCTGCTTTTTAGCCCATCTTTTACAAGCACCCACTTACATCGGTCGAGGAATAACATCTATCATCTACACCCAGCTGTGGGGGGAATACTCAAACTTTTTTCCCTACTTACAAGATCTATATAATCTTCGCTTAAGCATCAGTGCCTGTTCTCTATCAGAATACCTTCTTAACATTTGCTGATTTTTATTTGCTGCTTGATAAACTCCATCAAAACAAAAAACATTTTTTCTTGCATTTTATAAATTTGGTTAAGCATGGTGAACAGCTTTGCTTAATTCAACTTTTAAATAGTTCACAGCATGAGTTATTATCTCCTTTTACCTGATGTTAATATAACACAAGTTCGTAAGGAATTTAGGATTTGTGATGTTTTGTGGAACAAGAATTGATGCTAAGTATACATTGTCAATACAAACCATAAGACATTTCAGAGAATTCAGTTTAATTGACAACATTTTATCACAGTCCTTGGTAAAGTCTAGTCAAACTAAAGGTTGATAATCAGCGTTTTCCAAAGCGAGAGCCTCGAATGTATTACACTCTTTGAAATCCATGCATGTGGAATGAGGTAAACTATTGGACAGGACTAATTACCAAAACAAAACATTTATACAACTGGATTAACAAAGTTAAAGTGCTCATTTAAGGAGACCATGCCAAGGCTGTAAAAATAGTTAAACCCCAAACAGTAAGCTTTCTCAATTCCTCCTTAGGAAAGATTGACACAGGGATTCCATGTGAATCTTAAATGTCATTCAGCATACTGTCATCTCACAATGCATTTAAATGAAGATTGAAACCCTCATCAGTACCACTATAACATTTAGAGAGAAACTTAAAATTTCATCTAAATCTTCCTTCAGTTTAGAAATTTGCTCATAATTATAACCATGATCATCTAAAGAAACATGCAAGTTGATAATTACAATGGTGTCACAAATGTATACAGTGCCATACAAATCTATCCTAGAAGTGAGTGACCATTCACAATTAGGAGGATATGCTAGAAACATGTTTGGCTATCCGTGCAAATATTACATTTAGCATACCCCCCAAATCTCAACAAGACAGATTGTTCTGCCCACATATCTCCATTTAGATGAAATCCCCAGAAGAAGGAGACCCTTCATCTACCCATGTCTCCTTGAAACATATTATATCATTGTCTAATAGTATTTTTGATAGATTTTCTGACTTCAAAATTCTATTTAAGCCTAATACATTGCTGTTAGTGTGGGTATGCAAAGTGTGTCTATCCTATTCTATGTCACTTACGGGTAAGGAAGTCCTTTCTCCCCTGCTTTCACAGGCCAAAAACTGCTTAACAATTGAATAAAGGGAGAAACAGTTCCTTGGAGAAATGATTTACTGGGACTGTTATCCTAAGCTTCCTGCAACTGATCTCGTACATAAGGAGGAGTGTTTTATGTCTTGAGAAAGGCTCAACTGTGAGAAATGAAGTTCACAAGGGTAGATAAAGAAGTGTATATTCTTGTCCCCAATCAAGGCAATCTTCTCTTCCTCTCCTACTGTAATCCCAGTTTTTTAAAGTCCTGATGTGCAGGTTCTTCAGTTCTTTAACTGCATGTGAGTAGAAGACTGTTTTAGACACTTCCTGCTACAAAACATCCTTCACAAACCCTATATGTTTTATATCATTTGAGCATACCAGACACAATTGTGGGACATGTTTGAGTACCTCAACTATTCAAGTATGGTTTTGTGGATTACGTTTCTAATTTCTCTTGCCTACTCTAAGTGTGTTGACATATAAATGAATATTTCCGTCTGGAGATGTGGTCGAAGTCTTGTTTCCTATTGACAATCTTCCTTGTGCATTGATTTTTTGTCTTTCAGGTTGACATACTGGGCTACCTCCTAACTTACATATAAGCTTCTGGGTATGATCCAACCCCCTGCATTCTAGTACTTTGTGTTAAGTCCCTTGATATTGAGTTTAGAAATGTTGCAAGGGATTTCAAGCATCTATGTCAATGACCACAGTTTCTATAACCCTATGGAGGGTGTTCAGCATTAACAACATAATATGTAACATTGAAAAATATGGGGAGGCAGAAATTTCAAGGTTAGACAGGTCAAGAAATTTACATGTAAGGGATCCTTAGGATTTATAGTTGAGGTTCCTAAAAGGGATTCTGCCATTTATGTTCTATCAGCCCCTCCCCAAGTGCCCAGCTGTTTCAAAGCACTGCATTCACCTGTAGTATTTTTAAACATGGTGAAGAATCTCTTAAATATGGTGAGAAAAAGGAGAGAGTAGATTCAGCATCATATATGATAGTGCCAAGAACAAAATGTAATATGGCATCCTCTATAGCAATAACTTTCGCAACTCAGTTAGGGCTACCAGCTGTTGGTGATTCAGCTGGACAGTCAATATTGCATGGTTCTAAGAATTTAATTGGGTTGAGCAACATAGCATGTGAAGGCGATAAGGAGGTACAATTTTGCTGTCAATGTCAAAGTGAATTATTTTCCACACATGCTGGAAACATAAGGGACTTACGTTCCCCATGTTGCTCCTTTTGTTCTCTGTTAAGACAGCTTGCCTCAAGATTTGGAAAGAATATCTATTCTGACACTCTTTTTTTTAAAACATGAGACTGGAGGAACATCAAAAGTCTACAGACAAAACTCTTCAAGGTTGTGGGAATCAGAAACTGGACTCCCCCGGGCATTCAATGTCAAATTAGCCTTTTGCTAAATGCTCTCAGGGAGCTTAGTTTAGGAGGATATCCCCACCAATATAACCAATTAATTAAAACAAAAAAGTTGCTGACATTTACCTGTGATACTGCAGAATAATTACCTACAATAATCCTCATTTGAATGCCATAAGCCAGGAGGTCTATAAGTTAAATTAGCCAGAATGTGAAACTTTAGGATCCCTACATTTAGATTCAGAACTAAAAGCGAGACTAGCAGATAAAGGTGGAGCAGAGCTCTTGTTGGACATGGATGAATATGATGAAAAAGTACTGAAGATCGTGAATAAGGAAGAAAATTATGTTAAATTGAGCTATGTTCTAACTGTGGAGTTACAAAAAGAAAGAAATAATTTGGTCTGTAGAGGCTAGGAACAAGGATGGCTCACTGAGAATGAATGACAATTGTTAATGAGTAGGATTCCTCCAGACTTTTGTGCACTGCCTATAGTTCATAAAAATCTGATACACTCCTATAGACCTATAGTTTCAGGGATTAACTCTTTGTTTGAAGCCCTGGGCCAACTGACCGATTTTTTTCTAAAGCTCTTTGTCTTGAAGATGTGATCATGTATACATAATAGTACTGTGGTCATTAATGCACTGGAAGCATAAAACCTTAAAATACATAAGGTTATTCTAGTGACTTGTGATGTAGCAGCCTTATACAGTAGCATCCTACAAAGAAGGTTTCCAGAGGTTTCGGAAAGAACTTTGAATCCTAGAAGAAATGTACAAAGTGTTCATTTTGGAGCTGATTTTGCAGATACATATATGTTTTATGTAAATCAGCCTATTAAAAATCAAATTCATTATTGGATTCAATTTATAGATGACATTTGAATCATATGGAAAGGCTCTAAAGAGGATCTGGAAGAGTTTGAGTACTGGCTTATTAGTTGGGACGAGAACCTTAAATTTACCATGAAGAGTGACAGAGAGAAAATAAAAAATCAAATTATTTGATCTGTGTTTATACTATGAAGACGGAATATTAAACACCACTCTTTTTTACCAAACAATCTGACTCTAACACCTTACACCTTAATACCTCATTCTACAAGTGATTAAAAAAAAATAAGACTAACCTGCTGTGAAAGCAACTTCTTTGTATGCAGAGAAATTGCAGCACGAGCGAAGAGTATGAAAAGCACTTAATGACCCTGATGATTAAACTTAAGATAATAGCAATTAGGAATGTAAAATCTGCATATAAGAGGGATATTTTCCAGCAGAGTAATTACCTCTATGGATACTAAAGAAAATAGTAACCAGTAAAATGGACAGAATAGTAGCAGTGCTCCTACATAATTAAATGAGAAATAAAAAAAACAAGGTTTACCAGTAAAAACTAAGCTATATTAATTTTAAGCAGTACCAAACATATCCCAAAAAAACTTTTTGCTTTTAGGATAGGGAGATCAATAAGAGTCCATTTAGTACATAGCTACACCCCTAGCAAGCCTTTACACCTAACCAACACAGATATGTGGGGACTGACTAAAATGAAGGGAGCACATGTAGCATTTACAAATTTGCTATTGTGGCAGAATTCTTCAAATTCCAAAAAGTGCACAAACCATATCAGGATTTCACAAAGGCTGTTTTTTATGTATTTTTTTTCCATGTGAAGGGATCTATAGAGGGATGATAACTACGGAATTAAGAATCTGAATAATAGTGTACAGATCAGCAGCTAGGCACAAAAAGGAGAATGCACTCTTGGTTAGATATTTTTTTAGAAATGCAAAAAGTGAGATCTTATCAAATACAAAACAACACAATATAGAGGTGATTCTATAAAGAACAAACATATAAATATAACACAAATAAATGTTTAAACTCAAGGTTTTGAAATTAAATTTTGTGAAATAATAGAATGGGTGACATTACCAGTAATGTGCAACACCTGTGGGCATATTTATCAAATGTTTTAAGTTGCCCTTGCACTTCGCAAGGGGAACGCAGGGCAAGGAAAAACCTATAATGAGATTTACCAAGCGAGGCAAGGCCTCCTTTTGTGGTGCTGGATAGCTTGATAAACCTCTAGAAACTTAAGGCAGCAAAGGTCCCTGCCTTGCATTACTCTGCCACAGGGAGGCATTCCATGGTTGGAGCATGGGTGTTACCACGCATCCGACATGGATTTTGGTGCATTCCTAGATTTACCATGAATGGTATACCTGGGAATGCGCAAAAAAACTACGGCTTCCTAGGGGAGAAATATCATTATTTTTCTTCATTTTTAACTCAGCTTAAAAGGATTGTTTTTGTTCAGGAAGGTCTCTTCCTGCACAAAAAGAATTCTGCCCCCAAAGTGCATGGTGCAAGGGTGCTTGCATTGTTGTTAGGCAGCCAAAAGTGCACCAGTGCAAGGAAAGAGCAGGTATGCGCCTTATCTTGGTTAAAAGTTGGATTAAGAGATCAACAGTCCTACATAATTTTCCAAATAATTTCTGACATAATTTTTATGAGGTATTGTTTAAAATCTAAATTGTATTTTTCTTGTTTCTAGTAGTGTGTTTTAACAATTCATCATCATAAGAGATATGATGTTTGGGAATATGTTTGATTATATTAAATAAGTTAAATGATCTAATTATGAATGAGGAAGAGTTGGTCTTCTGGCTTGTGCTGACTCTGAAAAAGAACTGTGTAAAATGAAACAGGATGTAGAAAACAGTTTTGCATATAGAAGGATATTGAAGCATCCGCAATGGAGCACGTAGCTCGCTATGTTTATTAAAAGGATCCAACATGTCAATTATTTGAAGGCAGGGTAACACTCACCATTCTCTTTGAGCGAGGAGTGAAGGAAGGTGAGGGTGCTGTGGGAGAACTATAAATAGAGGTGAGAAGAGGGATTTGTCATGTAAAACAGGGGACTGCAACAAAAGAGTAAAACACTTCTATTTAAGCAGAAATGTTCTGTTTTTAGATGTTAAAGCCCCAATAAGAAAAGTGGAATAGATGCCCCTGGGATAAAGGCAGACTCGTCTCTTGAATGAAGCATGAAGGAGAATGTACCTGCCCTGGAAAATATTTTAAATCTTGGTAGGAGATATAGGTGTTATAGAAGGAATTTTGACAGGATTAAAATCTCTTTATTGAAACAAATGATGTTGTCCTTGTATTTACATCCCCTTAAATAAAAAAACAAACATGTGTAACACTTATTCAATCTGATTATTGAGGGGCATAACAGTATCCATTAATTAGTGCCCTGTGAGACGACAAATAAAAAATGTGTGATTGAATATTGTGGGGCAAAAGCCCACTAATCTTTAGGAAACAGGAGCAATTAAAATTAGTTGGTAAGGATTGCTCTGTTGTGTTTTTAGGGCACTCTTGGGGGAAGAGGAACAAATGTCACAAGGAAAGTATAGGGTTGTGATAAGTAAGAATGTGCCAGAAATATGAATTTTGCTGATATTTAGAGACGTGAGGACTACATTAAGATGTGAGCAAAATCTTCCCAAAAGAGGGCTTTCAAAAAGGGGAGGAGAAATGATTGTAACATTTATTCAAGGCAATTTAGGATTACATTGTGAAACGAACTGTATAAATATAAGGAACTATCACATCTGTGAACAAATGTGAGATAGATTTTTGAGTCCAAAGACTTTCTAAGGATCCCTAGCTATGAGTAGTAATAGATTAATAGATGTAATTTGAATTTTGTTTTTAATAGTGCCTATATATCTACAGTTAAGAAAGGTCTGCTCTGTTATAATGTAACACTAAAGTAGCACGTAAGCCTTTTTTGGTTGTGTCTGTTGACAAAATGGAACACCACTGAAATCGCCCAAATATGGGGCTATAGCATGGCGATTTTGATTCTTTCACATGAATCCTAACCTTCTTCATTCCATTTGAATTATGTCTACTTCTTCAAGAGGACTTGCATGTTATCAACTATTTAGGAAAATCAAAATTTAGAAAAATATTTTGACAACCGTAACAAGGACTTGAGCTATTCCTTGCATTCTTTCTTAATAATCAGTCTGGTGTATTTTAGTATATTCAACATTTGTGTAAGGGAGGAATTGTGGCTCTGATCAGATGAACCAATATGCTGCTTTGAAAGCAGAGTACATACTAGTGACCTTCAAGAATATGCTGCATGATACTTTGGAATACAGCAACTGTGCAGGCCAACATGAATGGCATCCTACAAAACCTGTATGCTCCTAGAGGATATTAAGGGTCTAGATCCCACGTGACAGTTCAATGACACTGAAATGACTGGCATCCGTCACCAAACACAGCATTGCATTAATCCTTGGCAATTTATGTAGATCCACCAATGTGTTGTCATTGAGATCCCTCAAGCCTAAACACAACAAGCAATCTTTACTCTTTACTTTGGAGGCTAAAATGATTGGTCCCATTAATTCCAAACCCTTTGCAGGTTTGATCACCCCATTTTTGATGAGCGTGCTTAATTTGTCCTTCAAGGATTATCTCATCAAATGTGCGATTAGCCATATTTTTTGAGCCACTGGCATGACAACTTATTTCAATTTGATCCTGTATTGGAAATTTGCCAGTAGAACTGATTTATCTGATAAATCTCAGGGAACTCTTTACACACATCACCTCCAGTTGCTGCCCAACAAAAGGACTGTTTTAACAGCACTGGGATCTAGTTCAATGCTAAGTCCTTTCTTGTGCCTCAAGCTCAATACTTCAATCTCCACTTGGCTATGTACAGTATACCTTCTGTTGTTCCTCCTTTAAAAGAAATCTCATTTGTGCTCTTCAAAGGAATGGAATCTGTATTATGTCACCCTGTATGTCTGCTTCTTCTATGACTAGTCTTCCCACTTAAATTTATCCCTGAGTAACACACTGTCCTCTGGGGTAAGGGAAGAACAGGAACCAGTAAGCACATCAACCATCTGTCCTTTCAAAGTAATCTCTCAACTTGCTACCTTCACATTATCATCGTTATCACCTTTATAACCACAGAGTATTAGCTATTGCGCAGCATCTTCAAAGTTTTCTACAACATTCACCTTGCCAAATCGAATTACCCTTCCATGTTCTAGCAAAGTGCTTTCCACTTTCACAATTTCTGCACAAGTGGTATTTCTGGCCAGGCACACGCATGGGTGTTTGCTAAATCACCAGGATTTCTGCTTTGTTAATACTTACTTTTGGAACTGTTGTTACTTTGTCTAAACCTGAATACAGGAATATCTTTTATCTTGATTTTATCATACCCCTTTCCTTCACATGCTATTCAACCTGTGCCTTCCTTTTCCTTACACAATCTGGAGTGTCCTCCACTCTCTTCGCAATGTCAATCCCATCCTTTGGATCCTTATTATGTGATGAAATATTACCATGTATTCATGGGTTATTAGTACATCTTGCTTCCTGAGCTCTTATAAGAGAGTCACAAAGTGGCCCACATATGCAGGTGTTGATAACCATTATCACACCACTATATAGTTTGCCACTTTTTCATTCTTCCCTGAAAATTTGTTGATGAACTTGTGTCTTTCCAAAACCACATTATTTTGTCTTCATAGTAGTCCTCCACGTTCTTGAAGGTTGCCCGAAAAGCAACAAACTGTACCTGATCACCTTTTCCAACATTAACCACACGATCTCACAAGCTTTCAAAAACTTTCCTTTCTTCAGTGCTTAAGTTGATAAGTAAAATGTGCTGCTTGCAAAGAGGTGTAAATTATTCACGCCCAATGGGCATAAGTTATGGTTTGAACAGTATAATCTACTGTTTTCAAGGTAAGGTGGCCCCAGATAAATAGGGAAAGGCAGTAGTTGAGACACACATCCAACATCCATGATGATTAAGGAAGGAACAAATACTACTGGAGAGTATGTATAGGCAAGCACTGTGGTGAACACTTCAAGGTATAATGGTCTAGGCCATCATTTCTCAGTCAATGCTTTTTTCTGCTGCATAAATTGAAATGCAAATCCCAAAAAATCTTTTAATAGACTCTTTCTATGATGTAGTGCTGTTGTTTACACTGTGCCTGATACAGGCATTTGTGGAAAAGAAACTAGGAACGAGTACTTAACAGTGGCCAACCCCTTTTTCTCTGAGAACGTTGGCCAATAGAGAGCTGGTATGGACTAACATTTGAAGAAGAGTGCCTCAGTGTGTGAGGACATGTAATCTGTTCTCACTTTTAATCTTTAATGAAGAGGTTATTGATCAAGGAAGTGTGGGAGGTGAAGTCCATCCTATATCTGATCTCTGAAATAAGGGCTTGAATGAATACAAGGAAAGGACCTGCCTCAGTGGGACACTTCAACTGTAGCAGTTGGTAAATACAGTGAAACAGTATCCAACAGTAATGCACAGGGTGCCCTGAGTTTGAAAAACACAGTAATGAGCGCCATGGGTGGAACTTTGTGGGTGCTGCTCCGGGCTTGCTAAAGGTATGTCAAACTCTTTATGCAGAACCTCCTAATCTTACTATTATCCTTCCAGTGTTAAATTGTCCACTTTTCTCCAATGCTACTGTTTTCTTACTTTCTCAGTCGCTCACCTCTCATTACACTGTAGTCTGTTCCCCTTGTTTGCCACTCCCTACCTCCTAATTCATGTGATCACACTCCAAACTTCTGTGCTATAAATCCCCAGCTGCTTCCCACCTCCTTTCTCTTCACCATGCAAGTTTACCATTTGGAAATATCACCCAGTAAAATCAGGTCCAGTGTTCTAGCACCCAGGAAAAAAAGATGCAGGAGAAGCCGGTCTGTTGTGATCGGGTGGAGCGGTATCCCACTTGGAAATACTGCTTCACCTTTCCTGTAATGAGGGTCTATGTCTTTTTCCTGACGTAGTTCCAATATCCAATTCAGCTGTCTCTCTTCCCATCGCCAGTCTTCCCTATCCTGGTTCCAGTATTTTACTCTGCTGTCACTCTTGTACGCAACTATACGGGCCTACCACTATATTTTCAAGGTAAGTAGATATGGAGATAAGTATAGTACAGATTAACTTACCTACATACACTTACTTTAACAATACAATAGTAGTTTAGAAAGTGGGTACACTTTTTGTAGGCCTTGATATAGTGATATACATCTGTTTAATACTGCCATAATTATATTTTTATGTAACATCTTCCTGCATTATGTGGGTACATTTGTTTTTATGCTCCAGCAAACATATGATTAACACTATCACAAGTGGAGTCCTGAGAACTTTCTCCCAGCACAGCACAAATTAAATGAATGAGTAGGAGTGTTTGGTGTTACTTATATTAAGTTGCTTTTAACTAATTGACAGTTTTTCAATTGAACATCCAAGCACAGTGACAGAGGCAGAGATGTTAATGACCAAGATAAGATGGATGTGGTTGGAAATTGAGATTAATGCAGTGTCTCTGCTGTCAATTGACCTTGTCAGAGTATGCAAACAGGGGCCATCTTCCGTGGAGGAGAGTGCACTTCAGCGGGTTGACAGTTGTCGCAGAGAAGAATTGTGCCCTAGCACTAGTCTCTTGTGCAAGGTGTAGAAGCAATAAAAGTGACTAATCCAATATTTTTATATGTTGTTATCATTGGGAATAATTAAATGAACTCCAATAAAACAATGTTGGCTGTCCTATCCTCTCATTGCTCTGTTTCTCCATCCCATTTAAGTTGCTGGGCAAGATATTACTTTAAATGGGGTAGCAAGTACCAGGTTCAAGTATAGGTAATCCCATCAGGTTTTTGTAGCGCTCCCTGAAGTGGTGTTGGACGCTTTGTTTTGTTTTGAATGGCCCATTTCCTACCATCCATTTACAGTGTTACCAGCTGTGTATAATTGCATCATGTAAAACATGCATCCAAAACTGGGATTTCTATGGGGCACATTTTTAAGTCCCTAACCTGATTTGTGCTGCCCTAGCGTAATGTTGTTTTACGCTAAAGCAGCGTTAAGGAGGCCTTTCTCCCTTACTCTGCTCAGAGCAGGTGTTAAAATGACTCACCCATTTTATCAATGGGCCTCCCTGTGCTTTGTGCAATAGCGTCAACACTTTTGATGCTAGTGCAGCAAAGCACCACAATAGCGTCCACAATTTGGACGCTTTTGCCCTAACAACTGCTATGGTGCGCCATATTGTAAATGCGGCGCAAACATGGTGTCGTTAGGTGGCGATGCAAGAAAAGATGCGCCACTTTCTTGGAAATATGCCCCTAAATTGTGTAGATCATCCTCCAACAGTGTCATAGACATCTTTTGGTCACCAAACTAGTGGATTTGTAGTCTGTAACCAAAAACTTAAATGACCCATCCATTTGGAGAGCATATTCTGATAATGTGGGACAATTTGTGAATTCTCAACTTCATAAGTACATGTTAGTGCTACGAGGAACAAATATGATATGAATGCACTTTATAAACCATAAACACCGTGTAAAAGCCAAATAACATCAGAAGATGAAAACGAGAGACAGGTTAGCTATTTAGAGGAGACGTCTGATGGTTTATTGATCTCAACACAGAACGAGCCGTCATTACTGTGTAGCTTTGTTATTATTTCTCTTGGGTGTGTTTGTTTGGGTTTGTGTGTTGTACTTTAGGTTTTGCCAGATTATGTTTTTCAGTTATTGTTCTTAGCAATTTTTGTATTTAATACACAGCGTATTTCCCTATGACTGCTTTTTGTCTCTTTCATTCACTCAAGATGATTTTTAATGGTGTGTTGTTATATGGGGTGGAGGGTGAGTGAGTGTTTGTGGATGGGGTGGGGGTGAGTGAGTGTTTGTGGATGGGGAGGGGATGAGTGAGTGTTTGTGGATGGGGTGGGGGAGTGTGTGTGTGCAGGTGTGAACGATTGAGTGCATGAGTGCGATTGAGCGGATGGAAGGCGTGAGTGCATGTACACATGTGCATGTGTATGTAAGTGGACGGGGAGGGGGGCTGTTTGTGTGAGTGGACTGGGGGGGTGTTTGGGTGAGTGGACGGGGAGGAGGTGCATGTTTGTGTGAGCGAATGGGGAGAGCAGGTGAGCGCGTGTATGCGGTGCAGGGGGGAGTGAAAGTATGTATGCAGTGCAGTGGGGAGGGTGGTGTAAATGTATGTATGTGGTGCAGGGGGAAAGGGAGTGTGAATGTATGTATGCAGTGCAGGGGGTAGTGAATGTTTGTATGCAGTGCAGGGGGAGCGGTAGTGAATGCATGTATGCAGTGCACGGGGAGGGGGGTGTGAATGTATGTATGCAATGCTGGGGGAGTGAATGTATGTATGCGGTGCAGGGGGAAGGGGTGTGTGAATGTATGTATGTGGTGCAGTGCAGAGGGGGAGTGAATGTATGTGTGGGGTGCAGGGGGAGGGGGTGTGAATGTATGTATGTGGTGCAGAGGGGGGGGTGAAAGTATGCATGCGGTGCAGGGGGTGTGAATGTATTTATGCAGTGTGGGAGAGTGAATGTATGTATGCAGTGCAGGGGGGAGTGGGGTGTGAATGTATGTATGCGCTCGGGGTGGGGAGGTGAATGTATGTATGCGCTGGGGGAGGGGGGAGTGAATGCGTGAATGAGTGCAGTGTTTGTGTATGTATGTTAATGTGAATGGGGGTGTATTACACAAATGCGTGGGTGAGTGGGGGTTTGTTTGCTTGTGTGTGGGAGTATGTGAGTGCATGTGTGTGAGTATGTGGACGTGCGTGCAAGTGTATCCTGGTGACAGGAATGCTTATTCCTGTCACCAGGGTGCAAGACCGCCAGCTTTTTCTGGCGGTGCGACTGGCAGAAAACTTTTGGTGGTCTCCCACCTCATGATATCACTAGCAGTATCACGCCTTCTGCCGTGCTGTGGCAGAATGGGTGGAGGCTCGACGGTTTAGCTTCGCCAATCCACCAAACTCCTAATTTGGTGGTATTCACCTCCGGCCCGTTGGCGGTGACACCACCACAATGGCCCTGGTGCTCTTCATTCCGCCAGGGTCGTAATGAGGGCCATAATCAGATGTTTGCATTTTACTGTTTATTTTTCGCTAACCTGTGCAATTTCTGTGTGGTCTCTTCAAAAAAGAGGGAGTTGTTACTGAAGATACAAGCCACAGGCAGAAAGCTGTGTAGCTACAGTTAGCCTTCTGGTGCTGCCTGAGCCTTTATTACTGAACATACAAGCCACAGGCAGGTAGCTGTGTAGCTACAGTTAGCCTTCTGGTGTTGCCTGAGCCAGGCTTACAGGTATACAATGAATTGCATTATGCTCTCAATTCCCACTCATATCTGTCATTCTCTAATCTGGAGGCCTTATCAGTGCTTACTTTGCAATGGCGGTTGCAGGTGATGGTAACTAACACTTGTTTTTGGACATTAGTATTCATTTTTAATCATCAGATTTTTACACAGAGCAATAGAGTGGAAGTCAAAGAAAATGGGAAAGAAAACTAAGAGAAAGGTAGGAGAACAGTGCCAACCAGAGAAATCAGGGATGATAAAGACATTGCAGGAGTGACATTAGGAACAAGCAATGCCAAAGCCAAAAGGTCTAGTCTATGTGAGAGCTATTGGTTTTGCCAATGTCTTTTAGCCAAATTGTACAGCAGCGTCTCTGCTGTGCAGTATGGCTAAAACTTAGTGGCATGGCACAGACAACAGTGACATGAAGGAAACTGGAGTAGAGTGGCATAGAATTGAAGTTGAGTGGTGTAAGGTGCAGTGGTGTAGGGTAGAATGGCGTAGGGCAGAGTTGCTTTGGGTAGTGTGGCATGCAGTGAAGCGGCAGACAGTGGAGTGGTGTACAGTATAGTGGCATCAAGTGGATTGGCATAGAGTAGAGTGGCACAGATTGGTGTAGAGTAGAATAACAGACTGGAGTGGCATACTATAGAGTGGAGTAGAGTCATGTAGAGTGGAATGAAGTGGTGTACAGTAGAGTGGTGTACAGTGGAGTGGCATTGATTAGAGTGGTGTGGCATGAAAGGAAGTGGTGTAGAGTGCTACAAAGTAGAATTGTGTGAAGTAGAGTGGCATACAGCTGAGTGGTGCTCTCACAATCATACCACATCCGTACATTAATAAAACCTATTACTGTATGAGTGTTGGTGTGATTGTTTGAAAATGTGATAACAGTCATAGACATCTCAATTAAAGATCCTCCATCATGCTTTCACAATCATACAAACACTCATACATTCATAAAACTTATGAATGTATGAGTGTTGGCATGACTGTGAGAGCAAGATGGAAGATCTTTCAGTGAGGTGTGTATGACTGTGGGAGGTGGGTATTGGCTTACGCATTTGCTCTTTTGATTTTATTATATTTGTATACTTAGACATATATGAAATGATAATTTGAAAAGTAACAATAAATAAATTATTTTGAGAACCATATGGCATTACATTTACTGTTAACAAGAGAGTAATTGTGTATTCTTGTAAGCACCTACGATTTGTTGGGGTTGGTGGTTACTGTTTTTTGTTTTTAATACTGGATATGGACCTTTTCTAGAATGTTGTGCTGTGTTATGGTATAATTTATTATGTCACATTATGCTTATTTACTTTTCAATTGTTAAATGTTGCTTACTTAGATCATGACTGATATTAAGAATTATGGTCTGGCTTGAAAAGTATGTGAATATCACTAGAGAGGGGCTTTGGCTCCACCCACCTGTTGGGAGCCAGGACTACATGTTTTGATTGGGCAGAAGCTGTGTACTCCTACAAGTGACGTGCTTGCCCTCTCTACAGCTGTAAGCATTTTGTTTACTTATCTAGCTGCATAAACTTAAAATTTCAGAGGTACACACATGACATTGGGATGCTATTAAACTGTAGTAGATAACTAGATAATTTATGTTGTTTTTCTCTGGCAGCAGCAAAGATGTGAGGAAGGCAGTCATTGTCGTACATAGATTGTTTGGTCTGACTTGACAGTGCAGCTACCACCAGACCTTTTAACCTACTCCAATATTTTTCTATAGTCCTTTGTTTCCACACAAATACATATCTATCTACTCCTCTATTCCCATGCAATTTCCTTGTAATGCTTCACATTACCATACATACTTCCCTTAGAGCCAGACCTATGGGCAGTGCCAATGCATGTTCAACATATCACCCTAAGTTTCATTAAGTGTATCTTCTACCTTATTTAGGTTATTTTTGTTGATACTTGATCACACCATGAGTTGTTGCCATCACTACTTCAGTCTGTGCAAGTGATGGCAAAGATTCTCCAACAGACTGACGTTGATTTCTGTAGGGGCCACTGTGAGGCATAATTGTAGGGGCAGCCATGTGCTGTTCTGTTAATGTTATGTTATGTTTGTTATGTTTTATTATTTTATGTTATGATATGTTTGTTACGTTACTGTACATTATGTTATGCTATGCTTGGTTAAAGAAACTTGTAAAGCAGTAGATTGTCATTGGTTTCTTTCCACTAGACCTCATTGGAACAAAGAACTGGTGTAGGAATTTCAGTGAGACGTCTTTTTGTGCCTCTATTTATTTTTAGTTTGACATTTCTCCCATATGTCTTTATCAAGCTTAGAAAATTATAGTCCTGTTATTACTTATGTTCACTATGATAACAACATATGCATGTCAAATCACATGCGTTTTTTTAAGTTTAAATGCCATCCAAAATTGACATTGAGAAATGGCTTTCCAATTCTACTTTAGATTAATGGTCTCATTATGAGGCCATCTTAGCAATGACTAGTAACTATGTCCCGGAGTCACAAATACCAGGTGCATCTTTGGCCTCTGTGTAAATGTGGAACCATGACAGTTACCACAGCAGATAGGAATTAATAAGCAATTAAGGAATTCTGGTCCTGATTTCCATGATTAGTCCCCATTTTACACCTGGTAGTTCCCCTGGTGTCTCCAGGTGAAACACTCATGATCTGCAGAATTACAGCAGAACATGTAACCTCAAATCTGCCAGTACTTCACATTACCTGCCGAATCGGGATTTCCAGTGACTCTGTAATGAGGCCCTTAGGGTGTTGGATTCCTGACTATCATTTCTAATACTTTATATTAGTGGCATCATCGAGGAGTCTTTAATAACACCTCTGTTGTTTGATGTCCATATACCTCCTTTAGCTCATAATATCGGTACCTATCAACTCTTGTTCTAGATTTATGCTGATGATTCCAAAATCGTTCTTTGGCTACATTCAGCTACAACATTAAGATCAGAATGTGTTGGCAACACACAACTCATGGATGAGGGAGAGTTTCCTCTGTTTCGTTGATGACAAAATAAAGCTCATCATCTTCAACAATCTGAACTCTAATCCAATCCTACTTTGTGCTTGGCATAGGTCTTGGAACAACCCTTGCTCTATTGACATAAGAGAAAGGTGTGGGAAACATTTTTAGAAGAAAATGTCCACAAATAACTCTGCAGTTAAAAATAATTATCTGCAGCTACCTATAATCAGGGACATTCACCCTCTCCTTTATTCTTCACCTCAAACTAGGCTAAAAAGAGTACTAATCACATCAGGTTTGGACTGTTGTGCAAGTTTCCAGAAATGTCAGATCCTGAAACCGCAAAGGATTGAAAATCAAGACATCAAGACCTTGCCTTAACCTCAGAAAAATATGATCAAATCTTAACTACCTTGAAGTGTCTCCTTTGGCTTCCCGCACAACAAAGAAATAAATTCAAATTATTGCATGTCCTATGCAAGGAACTGCATGGAAAAAGGAGCAAATTACCTTCAATAATTGGCCACTCCATACATACCTGCAATGAATTTAAGATTTTCCATTGCATCACAGCTCATGTATTACAAGGACAGAAGACTTACACATGGCAAAGGAATGTGCTTAAAGAGCTCTACCTATGCTTCTGGAATGACTATGATCCTACTGTGAATGTCCAAGAGAAATTAATTCTTACAATTTAGGAACAACTTTAAAACTTTATTTTCTAAGAAGACTTCAATAGACCTCCACAGCCTTAGGTCTACACATCTCAGGAGTTCAAGTTATTTTCTAACCAGCAACTGTTGTTTAGACGTAGCCCTCATATATTGTTTGGTCTTGCTTTGACATCCTCTACAATGCTCTATTCGTCTGTACTTTTTCCAATTCATTTTACCATTTTTTACTTTCTTTGCATTGCTCTGAAGTGGCTGTTGGACCATGTAAGCGCTATATAAAACCCTCAAATAAATAAATTAATACTATGATGCAATATGGTAGAGGCAGCTAATGATATAAAGGGCACCAATTGAGTGGATTGGAGGCCTGTGTTTTTGGCTACTATCCCAATATGTCTCTTTTTTAATGTTCATTAAATTTGCTTTAATAGCGAGCAAGCAATCAATGCCAGAACAAAACAAAGGGACCATAAATTACTTAGTGAGCCGAAGAAGAAGAGAGCTAAATTAACGGTCAAACAAGACCACCTAGCCCCTTAAGCTGCAGAGAACTTATAATCAAAGAAAATTTAAAAAAGAAGGAAAAACAGTTTTCCCTCTGAATTGAAAACAAAGAAGAAGCAGATGAAACAAATCAATATATTACATACCTATACTGACATGGAGAAGAGCACCGTGGAGAGCAAATGCAACTAAGAGACTAGGGGGACCAGTCCTGTGAAGCAGCCCCCTCAACCAACCAACCCCCAACAGGGACTTAAATACAACCCAGCTTTTTTTGCTGAGGATCATTCTTGATGAACACCATCTCCAGCCTAGTTATGTTTAAAAATTCCCACCACCAGATCTATGGATCGGGAGGCTCACTGGAAAGCCCAAATCATGCCTGAATCAACAGTGCTAATGCAATAAAAAAAAAGTATAAGACCAGCAAATGGGGAGGATTAGCAGATGAATGACCCAATATGATCAACTTAGGATCAGGCACAACCGCCAAATTAGAAATAATACACAGCTTGACGAAGACTACTTTCCAATACAGACATAGAGCAGGACAAGATGCTAAGACATGAATCACATTAGCTCCTCCAAGTCCACAACAAAAACAGGGATCCTCAGACAATACTTTATTATGGATAGACGATTCAGAGTAAAATATCAATCACTGATATATTTAAGGTGGTGTACCTTAATACGAGATACGTTAAAAATTACCTGAAACAAGACACTGCTGCATTGAAGGTCAACAACCGTGACTTCCAAATTTAGCAGAATGCTCCACTTATTAGCCCTCAGCAAGAACGGATCACCCACCTGATTATGAGTGGCAAATAAATTGAGTTATAGACTAGCCCGATGTTTCTCTTTAATGGGGCCCACATAATAAGATCCATGAAAGGGTTATTAGTACAACTCCAATCTTCTTCCTTAAGACTTAAGATGAAATGCAGCACCAGCAGATACCTATAGAAAACTGTATGAGAAAGAGGGACCTGTTGCTGTAAATTTTCAAATGAAGAAAGAACATCACCATCAAATAGTTGGAGATTGACCCTTCCCCAGATCTCTCTGAAACCTTCATGAATACTATGAGGAAGATTGGAACCCAAATGCATAAGCTGATTAAACAGGGTGATATCAGAATATATTCTCTTAAAAGAAGAACCCAAGACAAGATGGAAAACTTGAAGCCACTTGAAGTGGGTTTGCTTAAAGTATATTCTATTGCTATACCCACACTGGAGATTATCGTTTAACCCAGCTCAAGAAACTCTGTAAATATGTGACCCAATGGCCACACCTCCCATCCAAATACCAATCAGAGTCGAGAGAAAAATGACGCCACATAATGAAACCTGAATTTCGGGAGTGAGACCCCCCATCTTCCTTAGGCTGTTGCAAGAACTGGCTCTTACAATGAGGCTTCCAATAGTCCCAGATACAAGTCTGACACAATGCCTCAATTTTAGTGACAAAAGCCACAGGAAGAAAAAGTGGGATACAATGAAAACGATAAAGATACCGAGGGAGGGTCATCATCCTAATAAGATTACATTGACCAATTAGACCCAAGTTAAAAACGTCTGCTGAATGTTGATACAACTTCCCACAGTTAGTCTCCAAAATTTCAGAGATACTAATGGATATGGTAACTCCAAGATACACCAAGGACTGTACCCACCTCTCATCCTGGCCGAGAAGAGTCAGATTGCATAAGATCTGAGTTTTGTCCGAATTTAGCTTGTAACCGGCTACTTCTCTGAATGATTGCTCTGTAACAGCCACAGCCCGTAGACTTCTAATTGGGGCAGGGGTCAAAACAGTAATATTATCTGCATATGCGAGGATTTTTACTTCATAATGGTGCAGTCTCAAAGATTGTATTTCTTCCATCCTCTTAAGAGATTGAAAGTATGACCACATTCATGTGTTCCGGAATGTTTTTAGTTTGGAATTTTTAGTCCTGCAGAAGGCCTTTTGATTCTTTGAAAAAGGGGTACACAGTGTTGTCGACTTATAATGAGGTTATTGTCCATCAGTCACAGAGCTCACAGCCTGTTGACTTTTCAGTATCAATCAGAACTCCCATGCCCTTTATCAGTTGTTGCAAAGACAAAAATTATCCTTAATGTCCATCCAGCTTCAAAGTTGCAAGGAAAACAGTTTTGAAGTAACACTTTAGGGAATGGTACATCCATTTTCAGAGCTGTTAGAATGATCAGCCCTAGGGTGGTCTTCTCTCAAACCTTTTGCCTGCCTGCCTGCTTTGCTAAATTTGTTTTTGTTAGCCTTATGACTCTGTGCACTTTACCACTGCTAACCAGTGCTAGCCAGTGCTAAAGTGCTTGTGTTCACTCCCCTAAACATGGTTTGATTGGTATATACCTAATTGGTATATTTAATTTACTTATAAGCCCCTAGTAAAATGTACTAAATATGCCCGGGCCCGTAAATTAAATGCTACTAGTGGGCATGCAACACTGATTGTGCCACCCACTTAAGTAGCCCATTGCAGCCTGAATACAGTGTGACACTGCCATGTCGAATTGCATTTAAAACCCCCTGCCATGCCTTAAACTCCCCTTATATAACATATGACTCACCCCTAAGGTAGGCTTTAGGTAGCCCACAGGGCAAGGTGCTATGTAATTAAAAGGTAGGACATGTACCTTTCAGTTTTATAATTCTTGGTAGTGAAGCCCTCCCAAATTAATTTTTCACTACTGTGAGGCCTACCCCTTCAAAGGATATCATTGGTGTTTCTTGTTACATTTAATAAGCTGTAGTTCCTGTTTGAGAGGAGGTAGATCTGTCATTTTTAGTACCTATTGAATGGTAATGATACATCCTCTTTAAGGGTAGGTCAGATTTATTGTTACAGCTTTTATAAAGCTGGCATTTTCCTGCTTTTAACCCTTCAGCCTGTCTGTGGTAACAGCTGAGCTTTGTGTATTCCCTCTAGATAGCCACACAAAATGGGAGCTTAGATGTGACTTGATGGTCCCTGATGGGCCATCCAGACAGGATGGGAGAGAGGAGTTGGCAACAGCCTCATACTTACACCTGAAAAGGCTGTGCTGAAAGGGCTACATATCCTCCTTCTGGTGAGAGTGAAGCCAGGGCAAGAAGGGAGGACCTCTGTGTACTTCAAAGGCGCTTCTTTGAAGCCTCCCCCACTTCAAAGCAACCAGTGGGTATAAGAACTGGACCTCAGGACTTACCACTTCAGAATACTTCTGGACCCGTGGTTACCCTGCCAGAAAGAAGTAATGCTATGCTGCTACAAGGACTGCCACTCTGCTAGGATGCTGCTCTGCTGTTTCAGTGCTGCCTGACTGTGCTGACCTGCTGCCTGCTGCCCTCCTTGCCTAGGTGAAACGGACTGGATCTGCAACTCTCCAACCCAGAAACCAGAGTGACTCCAGGGGCCAGCTGACTGGTGTTTTGATGTGAAGTCGCAGGGACATAAAACCCAGCACTGCAACTGGACTTTGCCAAGTGGCGTCACCCCAGTCCTGGGCCTTTGGAGGTAGCTCTTCAGATGTTGCTCCAGCAGAACCACTGCATCTCCGCCATCGCTGGAACAGTACTGGTGCATCTCTGCCATTGCAAGGATAAAACCGGCGCATCACATTCTGAACCAGCACTGCAGTATTTCCCTCAGTGCAAGGACGAAAGCCTCGACATCGCACTCCGCTTTGCAGCCACTTCTCTCATTGGAATTAGCCAATTGCCTTGTTGACGCAGTTGACACCCGCACCCAAAATCCATCACATCTCAGCTTTGACGCATCACCACCGCTGCATAGGAAACTTCAACTCATCTCCTAGACTGTGTAGTTCAGAACCAATGCAACGCTCCTGCACTAGGATTTAAGGTACCTTGGTTCAACAGGCCCGACTTGGCCCCTGTAGCCGGGCAATACTCCATCGCAGTTGGCCTGAACGTTTGACTTGGTCCCAGTCTGGCGTTACTGCTTCTCCCAGGCTAGTCACCACTGCAAAGGTTGAGGACTGCTGTCTCTAAGGCAGATTCTGCAGCAAGGGCTGATCACTGCTGCCCTCAAAGCAACAGGCATGGATAAAGTTGGTGTTTTCTGCCCCCAGGGCAGAAAAATAAGCATGGCTAATGGCGGCTTCCTCCATGGCACAACCTGCAACAATAGCTGGTGACTGCTGCCCCAAAGGTATCCTATCATGCTCTAGCTAGTGATCGTGGATCTAAGGGCAGTTCCTACAACAATAGCTGGTGACTGCTGTCCCCAGAGCAGCATGCCATGCAGTGGCTGGTGACTGCTGCCCTCAGGGTATTGACCACAACCATTATTGGTTACTACTGCCTTAAGGGCAGGACCTTCAACATTAGCAGGTGATTGCTGCTCCCAAGGCAGCATGCAGTGCTATGGCTGGTGACTGCTGCCCCCAAAGCAGAACCTGCAACAGAAGCCGATGACTGCTGCCCCTAAGGCAACATGCAGAACTATGGTTGGTGACTTCTGCACCCAGGGCACCTACCACAACCATAGATGGTGACTGCTGCCCTCAGGGCAGTAACCATCATCTTCACTGGACACTGCCTGGAGGGCAGCAGGCAGTGATATAGCTAGAACCTACAACACTAGCTGTGGAGTTTCTGCACTCAGAGCAGCATGCCAGAGCAGAACCCGCAGCAATAGCCAGTAACTGCTGCCCCTAAGGCAGCATGCAATGCTATGCTGGTGAGTCGAGTTGGCAGAGGACCCCGTGGGCCATCACCCGTCAGGGTGGACTTCACACCTTTGGTGTTCCCACGGCACCAGGTTCACCTGGTGATGGAAAAGATGCCCTATCGCTTTTGTCCTCAATGCCATGCCAAGTACCCATGCACCGATCCCCACCAGGTGTGCGATTTGTGCCTCTCCCCTGAACACAAGAAGGCTAGGTGTGTGGCCTGCATATCCCTTCGATCCAAGAAGACACTGAGTGCCCATTGAGCTCAAAATCTCCCCAGCCAAAAGACAATTGCCTTTTGAAGAGGTTTTGAAGAACCCACCTCCACCAAAGCATAGAAAAAAGGCAGACAAAGGCTAAAACCTCTGTGCACTTTAGCCCACCACCAACTTCTGCTGAGCACTGCAGTCAGCACCAGCTTCACAAGTTGCTGCTTCATCATACTCACTAGAGGGTTCAATCCACTCTTACACTAGGGGAGGAGAACAAGGGGCCTAATTTTCTTTCCTACCACATGACATCCCCTGGCACGATGTAGAACCACCTGCTAATACAGACCCTGATCTGTAGCCTGCTAAGCCCTCTCCCCCGGATGACACCACCACCTACCACAACCTTATAGCGGCCACCTTTCACAAGGTGCAGCTACACACCGAGCCTTTAGAGGATGACATTTTATTTGAGACTCCACGCAGCGATCGGCACAATACCTGCTGATGCTGAAAGGCATGTTTTGACATAATACCGACATCTTCAATACCCTTATTACGTCTTGCATGATTATGCCACAGGTCGACAAAAAATTCAAGGCCGCACCCAACAACCCCATATACATAAAGGGACAAATTCCACCTGATTCCGTGGTAGTTGCCACAGCACACAAGGGGGCCAATTCTCAAACATCCAGTGAAGCACTCCCACCAGATAAAGAAAGTAAAAAGATTGATGCTGTGGGTAAGAATGTGACTGCCAGTCCGCCAACCATTGGTGGATCACCATTTCCATTGGCCTCCTCTCCCGCTACAACAGGGCCTACTGGGACGAAATGGAGGAGCCCCTCTGTAGGAGGCTGGACTGGCTTGTAGTGAGTACCAAGGGGTACTTACACCAGGCCCAGGTATCCCTTATTAGTGTAAAGGGATGTCTAGCAGCTTAGGCTGATAGAAAAGGTAGCTTAGCAGAGCAGCTTAGGCTGAACTAGGAGACGAGTGAAGCTCCTACAGTACCACTAGTGTCATATGCACAATATCATAAGAAAACACAATACACAGATATACTAAAAATAAAGGTACTTTATTTTTATGACAATATGCCAAAAGTATCTCAGTGAGTACCCTCAGTATGAGGATAGCAAATATACACAAGATATATGTACACAATACCAAAAATATGCAGTATAGTAATAGAAAACAGTGCAAACAATGTATAGTTACAATAGGATGCAAAGGGGACACATAGGGGCAACACAAACCATATACTCCAAAAGTGGAATGCGAACCACGAATGGACCCCAAACCTATGTGACCTTGTAGAGGGTCGCTGGGACTGTAAGAAAACAGTGAGGTTTAGAAAAATAGCCCACCCCAAGACCCTGAAAAGTGAGTGCAAAGTGCACTGAAGTTCCCCAAAGAGCACAGAAGTCGTGATAGGGGAATTCTGCAGGAAAGACCAACACCAGCAATGCAACAACGATGGATTTCCAGACTAGAGTACCTGTGGAACAAGGGGACCAAGTCCAAAAGTCACGATCAAGTCGAGAGTGGGCAGATGCCCAGGAAATGCCAGCGGTGGGTGCAAAGAAGCTGCTACTGGAAGGTAGGAGCTGAGGATTCTGCAGGAACGACAAGGGCTAGAAACCTCCCCTTTGGAGGATGGATGTCCCACGTCGTGAAGAGTTGCGCAGAAGTGTTTTCCCGCCGAAAGACCACAAACAAGCCTTGCTAGCTGCAAAGCTTGCAGTTAGGGTTTTTGGATGCTGCTGTGGCCCAGGCGGGACCAGGATGTCACCAATTGCGTCAGGGGACAGAGGGGGCACCCAGCAAGACAAGGAGCCCTCTCAGAAGCAGGCAGCAACCGCAGAAGTGCAGGAACAGGCACTACAAAGTGGAGTGAAATGGTGCTCACCCGAAGTTGCACAAGAGAGTCCCACGCTGCCGGAGGACAACTCAGGAGGTCGTGCAATGCAGGTTAGAGTGCCGTGGACCCAGGCTTGGCTGTGCACAAAGGAAATCTTTGTGGAGTGCACAGGAGCCGGAGTAGCTGCAAAACACGTGGTTCCCAGCAATACAGTCTGGCGTGGGGAGGCAAGGACTTACCTCCACCAAACTTGGACTGAAGAGTCACTGGACTGTGGGAGTCACTTGGACAGAGTTGCTGAGTTCAAGGGACCTCGCTCGTCGTGCTAAGAGGAGAGCCAGAGGACCGGTGATGCAGTTCTTTGGTGCCTGTGGTTGCAGGGGGAAGATTCCGTCGACCCATCGGAGATTTCTTCGGAGCTTCTAGTGCAGAGAGGAGGCAGACTACCCCAACAGCATGCACCACCAGGAAAACAGTCGAGAAGGCGGCTGGATCAGCGTTACAGTGTCGCAGTAGTTGTCGTTGCTACTTTGTTGCAGTTTTGCAGGCTTCCAGCGCGGTCAGCAGTCGATTCCTTGGCAGAAGGTGAAGAGAGAAATGCAGAGGAACTCTGATGAGCTCTTGCATTCGTTATCTAATGAATTCCCCAAAGCAGAGACCCTAAATAGCCAGAAAAGAGGGTTTGGCTACTTAGGAGAGAGGATAGGCTAGCAACACCTGAAGGAGCATATCAGAAGGAGTCTCTGACGTCACCTGCTGGCCCTGGCCACTCAGAGCAGTCCAGTGTGCCAGCAGCACCTCTGTTTCCAAGATGGCAGAGATCTGGAGCACACTGGAGGAGCTCTGGGCACCTCCCAGTGGAGGTGCAGGTCAGGGGAGTGGTCACTCCCCTTTCCTTTGTCCAGTTTTGCGCCAGAGCAGGGCTGAGGGGTCCCTGAAACGGTGTAGACTGGCTTATGCAGAAATGGGCACCATCTGTGCCCATGAAAGCATTTCCAGAGGCTGGGGGAGGCTACTCCTCCCCTGCCTTAACACCTTATTCCAAAGGGAGAGGGTGTAACACCCACTCTCTGAGGAAGTCCATTGTTCTGCCTTCCTGGGCCAAGCCTGGCTGGACCCCAGGAGGGCAGAAACCTGCCTGAGGGGTTGGCAGCAGCTTCAGCTGCAGTGAAACCCCTGAAAAGGCAGTTTGGCAGTACCCGGGTCTGTGCTAGAGACCCGGGGAATCATGGGATTGTCTCCCCAATACCAGGATGGCATTGGTGGGGCAATTCCATGATCTTAGACATGTTACATGGCCATATTCGGACTTACCATTGTGAAGCTACACATAGGTAGTGACCTATATGTAATGCACGCGTGGAATGGTGTCCCTGCACTCACAAAGTCCGGGGAACTGGCCCTGAACAATGTGGGGGCACCTTGGCTAGTGCCAGGGTGCCCACACACTATGGGGGTCATTCTGACCACGGCGGGCGGCGGGAGCCGCCCGCCTGGAGGGAACAGCCGAATGACCGCACCGCGGTCAAAAGACCGAAGCGGCCATTCTGGCTTTCCCGCTGGGCCGGCGGGCGACCGCCAGAAGGCCGCCCACCGGCCGCCCACCGGCCCAGCGGGAAACCCCCCTCAACAATGAAGCCGGCTCCGAATGGAGCTGGCGGAGTTGTAGGGGTGCGACAGGTGCAGTGGCACCCGTCGCGATTTTCAGTGTCTGCAAAGCAGACACTGAAAATCTTTATGGGGCCCTGTTAGGGGGCCCCTGCACTGCCCATGCCAGGCAGTGGGCCCCATGACACCCGTTCCCGCCATCCTGTTCCTGGCGGTAAAAACCGCCAGGAACAGAATGTCGGGAAGGGGGTCGGAATCCCCATGGCGGCGCTGCAAGCAGCGCCGCCATGGAGGATTCCCTGGGCCAGGGGTAAACCGGCGGGAAACCGCCGGTTGCCCTTTTCTGACCGCGGCTTTACCGCCGCGGTCAGAATGGCCCAGGAAGCACCGCCAGCCTGTTGGCGGTGCTTCCGCGGTCCTGACCGCCAGGGTCGAAATGACCCCCTAAGTAACTTAGCACCCAACCTTTACCAGGTAAAGGTTAGACATATAGGTGACTTATAAGTTACTTAAGTGCAGTGTAAAATGGCTGTGAAATAACATGGACGTTATTTCACTCAGGCTGCAGTGGCAGGCCTGTGTAAGAATTGTCAGAGCTCCCTATGGGTGGCAAAAGAAATGCTGCAGCCCATAGGGATCTTCTGGAACCCCAATACCCTGGGTACCTTAGTACCATATACTAGGGAATTATAAGGGTGTTCCAGTATGCCAATGTAAATTGGTAAAATTGGTCACTAGCCTGTTAGTGACAATTTGGAAAGAAATGAGAGAGCATAACCACTGAGGTTCTGATTAGCAGAGCCTCAGTGAGACAGTTAATCATAACACAGGTAACACATACAGGGCACACTTATGAGCACTGGAGCCCTGGCTGGCAGGGTCCCAGTGACACATACAACTAAAACAACATATATACAGTGAAATATGGGGGTAACATGTCAGGCAAGATGGTACTTTCCTACACAGCCCCCACCCCAAACGAAGGACAATAAGACTAGCCATGACCTGATGAGTCTTCATTGTCTAAGTGGAAATATCTGGAGAGTCCATCTGCATTGGAGTGGGTACTCCCAGGTCTATGTTCCACTGTATAATCCATTCCCTGTAGGGATATGGACCACCTCAATAATTTAGGGTTTTCACCTTTAATTTGTTTTAGCCAAAGTAGAGGTTTGTGGTCTGTCTGAACAATGAAGTGAGTGCCAAACAGGTATTGCCTCAACTTCTTCAGTGCCCAGACCACAGCAAAGGCCTCCCTCTCTATGGCAGACCAACGCTTTTCTCTAGGGGTCAACCTCCTGCTGATAAAAGTAACAGGTTGATCCTGGCCCTCAGAATTAAGTTGTGATAAGACTGCCCCTACCCCTAATTCAGATGCATCAGTTTGGACAATGAATTTTTTGGAGTAACAGGGGCTTTTCAGGACAGGTGCAGAGCACATGGCCTGCTTCAGCTCCTCAAAAGCTTTCTGACAGCTAGCTGTCCACAATACATTTTTAGGCATTTCCTTGGAGGTGAGGTCATTAAGAGGGGGTGCAATGGAGCCATAGTTCTTTATGAACCTCCTGTAATACCCAGTGAGGCCTAAGAAGGCTCTCACCTGGGTCTGAGTTGTAGGAGGAACCCAATCTATAATAGTTTGGATTTTCCCCTGAAGTGGTGCAATCTGTTCTCCACCTACCAGGTGTCCCAGATAAACCACTTTCCCCTGCCCTATCTGGCACTTAGAAGCCTTGATAGTGAGGCCTGCCTTCTGCAGGGCCTCCAAAACTTTCCATAGGTGAACCAGGTGATCATCCCAGCTGGAGCTAAAGACAGCTATATCATCTAGATATGCTGCACTAAAAGCTTCCAGCCCTTGCAGGACTGTATTCACCAACCTCTGAAAAGTGGCAGGTGCATTTTTCAATCCAAAAGGCATTACTGTGAATTGGTAATGGCCTCCAATGGTTTAAAATGCAGTTTTTGCTTTTGCATATTCTGATAACTTGATCTGTCAATACCCTGCAGTCAAATCAAAAGTGCTTAGATACTTGGCAGATGCCAGTGTATCTATTAGCTCATCTGCCCTGGGTATAGGGTGAGCATCAGTTTTGGTTACCTGGTTGAGACCTCTATAGTCTACACAAAACCGCATTTCCTTCTTTCCATCCTTGGAATGAAGTTTTGGTACAAGTACCACAGGAGAGGCCCATGGACTTTCAGAGTGCTCAACCACTCCCAGTTCAAGCATTTTCTGTACTTCCTGCTTTATGCAGTCTCTGACATGGTCAGGCTGCCTATAGATCTTACTTTTGACAGGCAAGCTGTCTCCAGTGTCTATAGTGTGCTCACACCAAGAAGTGGTGCCTGGCACAGTAGAGAAGAGTTCAGAAAACTGACCCAGGAGATTTATGCAGTGGTCATTCTGCTCAGCAGTAAGACAATCTGCCAAAACTACACCTTCCACTAGAGCATCTTGCTCTGTGGAAGAGAAGAGATCAGGGAGAGGGTCACTCTCTTCTTCCTGTCCCTTATCTGTTGCCATGAGCAGGGTGAGATCAGCTCTGTCATAGTAGGGTTTCAGGCGATTGACATGGAGCACCCTAAGGGGACTCCTGGCAGTGCCTAAGTCAACTAAGTAGGTGACTTCTCCCTTCTTTTCAACAATTATGTGGGGTCCACTCCATTTGTCTTGGAGTGCTCTTGGGGCCACAGGCTCCAAGACCCACACTTTCTGCCTTGGTTGGTACTGAACCAAAACAGCCTTCTGGTCATGCCATTGCTTTTGGAGCTCTTGGCTGGCCTGAAGGTTTTTACTGGCCTTTTTCATGTACTCAGCCATCCTAGATCTGAGGCCAAGTACATAGTCCACTATGTCTTGCTTTGGAGCTTTTAAAGGTTGTTCCCAACCCTCCTTAACAAGTGTTAGAGGACCTCTCACAGGGTGTCCAAATAGGAGTTCAAAGGGGCTGAAGCCCACTCCTTTTTGGGGTACCTCCCTGTAAGCAAAAAGGAGGCAAGGTAACAGGATATCCCATCTCCTGCGGAGCTTTTCAGGGAGTCCCATATTCATGCCTTTGAGAGTTTTGTTAAATCTCTCCACCAGTCCATTTGTTTGTGGATGATAGGGTGTGGTGAACTTGTATGTAACACCACACTCCTTCCACATGGCCTTTAAGTAAGCAGACGTGAAATTGCTTCCTCTGTCTGATACCACCACTTTTGGGAAGCCCACCCTGGAAAAGATTCCCAGGAGGGCCTTTGCCACTGCAGGAGCTGTAGTGGTCCTTAAAGGAATTGCTTCAGGATATCTGGTGGCATGGTCCACTACCACCAAGATAAACCTATTGCCTGAAGCCGTAGGAGGGTCAAGGGGGCCAACTATGTCAACCCCTACCCTTTCAAAGGGAACCCCAACCACAGGCAGTGGGATAAGGGGTGCCTTTGGAGTGCCACCTGTCTTGCCACTGGCTTGACAGGTTTCACAGGACTTGCAAAATTCCTTTGTGTCCTCTGACATTCTAGGCCAATGAAACAAGGGGCAAGCCTGTCCCAAGTTTTCATTTGCCCCAAATGTCCAGCTAAGGGAATGTCGTGGGCTAGAGTTAGGAGGAACTTTCTGTACTCCTGAGGAATCACCAATCTCCTGGCAGCTCCAGGTTTTGGATCCCTTGCTTCAGTGTACAAGAGGTTGTCCTCCCAGTAAACTCTGTGAGAGTCACTGACATCCCCATTTGCTTGTTTGACAGCTTGCTGCCTTAGACCCTCTAGTGTGGGACAGGTATGCTGTGCCACACTCAGCTCCTCCCTGGCAGGCCCCCCTTCGCCCAAAAGTTCAGCAGTGTCTGCTTCCAGCTCCTCTGGTGTAGGTTCTGCACAGGGTGGAAATTCTTCTTCCTCAGAAGTAGAATCCACTGTAGAGGGAGGGGTAGTAGGTAGTGATTTACTTCTACTAACCCTAGCTTTAGGGAGCACTTGGTCCATTCTTCCAGGATCCAAGTCACCCTGTCCTTTTTGCTTTTTGGCCTGAGCCCTGGTTAAAGCAAAAATATGCCCTGGAATGCCCAGCATTGCTGCATGAGCCTCCAACTCCACATCTGACCAAGCTGACGTCTCCAAATAATTTCCTAGTAGACAGTCTACAGGTAAATCTGAGGCAACCACAACTTTCTTTGGACCAGTAACCCCCCCCCCCCAGTTGAGATTCACAACAGCCATGGGGTGGCTAAGTGTGTTGTTATGAGCATCGGTTACTTGGTACTGGTGACCAAGTAGGTGTTGTTCAGGGTGGACCAGTTTCTCTATTACCATGGTAACACTGGCACCTGTGTCCCTGTAGGCCTGAACCTCAACACCATTTATTAGGGGTAGTTGCTTGTACTTATCCATGTTAAGGGGACAAGCAACTAAGGTGGCTAAATCAATAGCCCCCTCAGAGACTAACACAGACTCTGTGGTCTCCCTAACAAGACCAACCCCAACTCAATTACCAAAAGTGAGATCAGCTACTCCCTTGGATTGGCTATTAGTAGGTTTGTTCCCACCACCACTGCTATTACTAGGGGCACTAGGTGTAGCAGCAGGGGTTGTAGTGGTAGGAGGCTTGGTGCTTTTCTTTGGACAACTGGGATCTGTTGTCCAATGGCCTTTGATTTTACATAAATAGCACCATGGTTTCTTTTCTTTGTTTTGATTTGAAGAGGATTTGGACCCACCACCCCCACCAGAGTGTTTTTGTGGGCCTGATGAAGACTAATTTTTAGATTTGTCCCCACCCTTGTCAGAAGACTTACCATCCTTCTTCTTGCAATCTTTGTCACCCCCTGTATGAACTTTTCTGTTCACTCTTGTTCTGACCCATTTGTCTGCCTTCTTTCCCAATTCTTGGGGAGAGGTCAGATCAGAGTCCACCAGGTACTGGTGCAACAAATCAGACACACAATTATTAAGAATATGCTCTCTCAGGATTAAGTTATACAGGCTTTCATAATCAGTAACTTTACTGCCATATAACCACCCCTCCAAGGCCTTCACTGAAAGGTCAACAAAGTCTACCCAGTCTTGTGAAGACTCCTTTTTGGTTTCTCTGAACTTCATCCTGTACTGTTCAGTGGTTAAGCCATAACCATCTAGGAGTGCATTCTTAAGAACTGCAAAATTATTGGCATCACTTTCTTTCACAGTAAGGAGCCTATCCCTACCCTTTCCACTAAATGATAGCCATAGGATAGCAGCCCACTGCCTTTGAGGGACATCCTGTACAACACAGGCCCTCTCAAGTGCAGTAAACCACTTGTTAATGTCATCCCCCTCCTTGTAAGGGGGAACTATCTTGTGCAGATTCCTAGAATCATGCTCTTTTGCAGGATGACTATTTGGAATACTGCTGCTGCCACCATGGGTTTCTAAACTCAATTTCTGTCTTTCTCTTTCTATTTCTAAGGACTGCCTATCTAAATCCAGCTGTTGCTTCTTGAGCTTCAGCCTGGATTGTTCCACTCTCAATCTATTGAGCTCCCTTTCTAACATTCTGTCATCAGGGTGGGTGGGTGAAGCATGTCTAGAGACAGAAGTATGCTGAGATTGAACAGAAGCAGACCTGGCCCTAACAGATGACACTCTAACATTCTGGCCTATAGAAGTAATACTTTTACTGTGATGAGAAACAACACTATTACTATGATGTGAAACAACACTATTACTATGATGTGAATTTACATCAGTACCAGCTATGCTAGGTGGCTTGCTAGGGGGCAGGTTGGAAAGCTTCCCTCCCACATCTTTTGCTAGGGGTGCCCCAGAGTCAGAGTGGGAACCATCAGCTAATTTCTCACCAGAAGTGCCACCTAAGGTCTTATCTTGTTCAATGAGCATATTAACCAACAGTTGTCTTGAGGGATTCTTCCCTACCCCTAAACCTCTATCTATGCAGAGACTCCTTGCTTCTTTCCAGCTAAGGTTATCATAAGCTATGTTGGACAGATCAAGAGTTTGGCCTGTACCAGACATTTTAGACAGTGTTTAAGGGATAGAAAAAGTGAGCAAAAGTTTTTCAGAACTTTTTGAAAGACAGAAAAAAATCTTTTTTAACTTTTTAAGAACTTTTTAGAAAGTTTAGAGGTACTTTTCAGCACTTAGTAAAGAAGTGAGAGAAGAAAAGCAAAACTTTTTGGTTAGGTGTACATACACTGAACTTGTTTTGTATATTTTTCTCTTATGAAAAGTACAATGATAAAAGTGGTAAGTAGTTGCAAAGTACTTATCCCACCGCTGCACAACCAATGTAGGAGGCTGGACTGGCTTGTAGTGAGTACCAAGGGGTACTTACACCTTGCACCAGGCCCAGGTATCCCTTATTAGTGTATAGGGGTGTCTAGCAGCTTAGGCTGATAGAAAAGGTAGCTTAGCAGAGCAGCTTAGTCTGAACTAGGAGACGAGTGAAGCTCCTACAGTACCACTAGTGTCATATGCACAATATCATAAGAAAACACAATACACAGATATACTAAAAATAAAGGTACTTTATTTTTATGACAATATGCCAAAAGTATCTCAGTGAGTACCCTCAGTATGAGGATAGCAAATATACACAAGATATATGTACACAATACCAAAAATATGCAGTATAGTAATAGAAAACAGTGCAAACAATGTATAGTTACAATAGGATGCAATGGGGACACATAGGGATAGGGGCAACACAAACCATATACTCCAAAAGTGGAATGCGAACCACGAATGGACCCCAAACCCTATGTGACCTTGTAGAGGGTCGCTGGGACTGTAAGAAAACAGTGAGGTTTAGAAAAATAGCCCACCCCAAGACCCTGAAAAGTGAGTGCAAAGTGCACTGAAGTTCCCTAAAGAGCACAGAAGTCGTGATAGGGGAATTCTGCAGGAAAGACCAACACCAGCAATGCAACAACGATGGATTTCCAGACTAGAGTACCTGTGGAACAAGGGGACCAAGTCCAAAAGTCACGATCAAGTCGAGAGTGGGCAGATGCCCAGGAAATGCCAGCTGTGGGTGCAATGAAGCTGCTACTGGAAGGTAGGAGCTGAGGATTCTGCAGGAACGACAAGGGCTAGAAACTTCCCCTTTGGAGGATGGATGTCCCATGTCGTGAAGAGTCATGCAGAAGTGTTTTCCTGCCAAAAGACTGCAAACAAGCCTTGCTAGCTGCAAAGCTCACGGTTAAGGTTTTTGGATGCTGCTGTGGCCCAGGAGGGACCAGGATGTCACCAATTACGTCAGGGGACAGAGGGGGCGCCCAGCAAGACAAGGAGCCCTCTCAGAAGAAGGCAGCACCCGCAGAAGTGCCGGAACAGGCACTACGAAGTGGAGTGAAATGGTGCTCACCCGAAGTTGCACAAGAGAGTCCCACGCCGCCGGAGGACAACTCAGGAGGTCGTGCAATGCAGGTTAGAGTGCCGTGGACCCAGGCTTGGCTGTGCACAAAGGAAATCTTCGCGGAGTGCACAGGAGCCGGAGTAGCAGCAAAACACCCGGTTCCAAGCAATAAAGTCTGGCGTGGGGAGGCAAGGACTTACCTCCACCAAACTTGGACTGAAGAGTCACTGGACTGTGGGAGTCACTTGGACAGAGTTGCTGAGTTCAAGGGACCTCGCTCGTCGTGCTGAGAGGAGACCCAGAGGACCGGTGATGCAGTTCTTTGGTGCCTGCGGTTGCAGGGGGAAGATTCCGTCGACCCACGGGAGATTTCTTCGGAGCTTCTAGTGCAGAGAGGAGGCAGACTACCCCCACAGCATGCAACACCAGGAAAACAGTCGAGAAGGCGGCTGGATCAGCGTTACAGTGTCGCAGTAGTCGTCGTTGCTACTTTGTTGCAGTTTTGCAAGCTTCCAGAGCGGTCAGCAGTCGATTCCTTGGCAGAAGGTGAAGAGAGAGATGCAGAAGAACTCTGATGAGCTCTTGCATTCGTTATCTAAGGATTTGCCCAAAGCAGAGACCCTAAATAGCCAGAAAAGAGGGTTTGGCTACTTAGGAGAGAGTATAGGCTAGCAACACCTGAAGGATCCTATCAGAAGGAGTCTCTGATGTCACCTGCTGGCCCTGGCCACTCAGAGCAGTCCAGTGTGCCAGCAGCACCTCTGTTTCCAAGATGGCAGAGGTCTGGAGCACTCTGGAGGAGCTCTGGGCACCTCCCAGGGGAGGTGCAGGTCAGGGGAGTGGTCACTCCCCTTTCCTTTGTCCAGTTTTGCGCCAGAGCAGGGCTGAGGGGTCCCTGAACCGGTGTAGACTGGCTTATGCAGAAATGGGCACCATCTGTGCCCATGAAAGCATTTCCAGAGGCTGGGGGAGGCTACTCCTCCCCTGCCTTAACACCTTATTCCAAAGGGAGAGGGTGTAACACCCTCTCTCTGAGGAAGTCCATTGTTCTGCCTTCCTGGGCCAAGCCTGGCTGGACCCCAGGAGGGCAGAAACCTGTCTGAGGGGTTGGCAGCAGCAGCAGCTGCAGTAAAACCCCTGAAAAGGCAGTTTGGCAGTACCCGGGTCTGTGCTAGAGACCCGGGGAATCATGGGATTGTCTCCCCAATACCAGGATGGCATTGGTGGGGCAATTCCATGATCGTAGACATGTTACATGGCCATATTCGGAGTTACCCTTGTGAAGCTACACATAGGTAGTGACCTATATGTAGTGCACGCGTGTAATGGTGTCCCCTCACTCACAAAGTCCGGGGAATTGGCCCTGAACAATGTGGGGGCACCTTGGCTAGTGCCAGGGTGCCCACACACTAAGTAACTTAGCACCCAACCTTTACCAGGTAAAGGTTAGACATATAGGTGACTTATAAGTTACTTAAGTGCAGTGTAAAATGGCTGTGAAATAACGTGGACGTTATTTCACTCAGGCTGCAGTGGCAGGCCTGTGTAAGAATTGTCAGAGCTCCCTATGGGTGGCAAAAGAAATGCTGCAGCCCATAGGGATCTTCTGGAACCCCAATACCCTGGGTACCTTAGTACCATATACTAGGGAATTATAAGGGTGTTCCAGTATGCCAATGTAAATTGGTAAAATTGGTCACTAGCCTGTTAGTGACAATTTGGAAAGAAATGAGAGAGCATAACCACTGAGGTTCTGATTAGCAGAGCCTCAGTGAGACAGTTAGTCATAACACAGGTAACACATACACGGCGCACTTATGAGCACTGGGGCCCTGGCTGGCAGGGTCCCAGTGACACATACAACTAAAACAACATATATACAGTGAAATATGGGGGTAACATGCCAGGCAAGATGGTACTTTCCTACACCCTCTAATATCTCAGAGAGTACCACAAAATCCGAGCATATCTGATTACCCCTGATTGTAAGCTGATTTCTAATACAACCATCCGCTGTGCCTTTGATACTGCTTACACTGCAGCTAAAGGCATACATTCTAGTGTCCTCCTCAGAAGACATGCATGGTTCAGAGTCTTAGATTTTAAACCTGACGGCCAGCAAAACCTCTTCGCCCTACCAATTGATGAGAAACACCTTTTTGGTCTCCAAGGTTACACTGTGCTGGTGTACTGCCATTTGATAAAGTTTGTTTTGACCAATGACTTTGTGTTTCACCACTGCGCATATTAGTTGCTCAATGTTCACCAGTAGCACATGGTATGTTTTGTTCAGTTTAGCCGCCTATGGGCTTTGACATGGCATTAGCCATTACTTTCTGTATTCAGTTGAGCCGCCTATGGGCTTTGACATTGCATTAGCCATTACATTCTGTATTCTGCCTATTGGCTTTGACATGCTGTATCCAGTCTAGCCGCCTATTGGCTTTGACATTGCATGCCTATTGACTTTGACATGATGTATTCAGTTTAGCTGCCTATTGGCTTTGACATGATATTATACATTGCATTTTATATTCAGCTCCGCTGCCTATTGGCTTTGACATGATATTATACATTGCATTTTATATTCAGCTCAGCTGCCTATGGGCTTTGACATGATATTATACATTGCATTTTGTTATCAGCTCAGCTGCCTATTGGCTTTGACATGACACTAGACATTGCATTTGATATTTAGGTTAGCTGCCTATTGCCTTTAACATGACATTGCATTTGATATCTAGGTTAGCTGCCCATTGCCTTTAACGTGGAGTTAGACATTGCAGTTGAGAATCCAAGCTGTATTTTTCCAAGCTGTGTTTTTGCACCAGAGAACCAAGATGTTTTTCTCACAGTAGACTAGACATGATAAGAGAGAGTACATGGGTGTTGTTCTCTCTGCTTGAGCTTGGGAACAGGAGTAGTCTTGGAGACCTGGCCAGTCTCCAAAAGGCTTGCTCAGTTTCCCAGGTCTGAGAGGAGGGGGCACACCTTTGTAACGAATGTAACAGGCTGCAGAGAGTCAGATTCGAATCTGCCGGACCTCGTGCTGGAGCTTGGCGCCGGCTGCCAGCAATCCCGTGTGGGTAGATGAATCTCTTTCCCGCGGCTGACAGGGGTCATCAGCTTGCAGACCTTAGAAAGATGAAGCTGTAGATAGTTCCCACACGGTGAAGTATTTGTTTTGCTTTGCATTCAATATCTTATAAATATAACCTGCTGTGTATATTGCAAACTGATATATTTTGTTTGATTAACGCGGACTTGAAAGCTACTAATTCGTCATACATAAAAATTGGGGTTGGGGAAGAATTAACAACAATAAAAGTCTTCTTTGACCTCACAAGTGCATTTCTAGTGTGTTATGTTAGTGCTTAGAAACTAGATAAGAGGAAAGCACTACAATTGGTACCAGGAGTGGGGTCGGTCATTAAGAGGTGATTAAGAGGGTGTTGACGAGTTGGTAGATTTCTAAGTGCACACTTTAAAAGTGTAATTGTTTTTGTTGTTTGGAGAATTACAGAAATTGTTTTTTTTGGAGAATCACAGAAGCACCGCAGACCATGTCTGAGAATGCATGTGTTGATAAACTGCCTGATGGTGCTACGAAAAACTGTGAATTGTTTTCTGTTTGGGGAATTACAGAGGAAAATGCATGTGTAGCTAAAAGGCCTGATAATGCTTTGAGAAATAATTTCTGTTGTACATATGTAGAAAACGTGTGTTTTGGAAGTAATGAAGACAGAAAGGTCTGGATACCTTTATCTGCTTACAGAGAAATGCAGGAGAAATGTAGGAAGTTGGAACATGAAAATAGGAATTTACGTGAGCAAATTAGCCCGACTGAAAGTTATAAAAGGGCTGTTTTGGAAGAATCTTTCTTGTCCCATTCCAGTAATGAGGGGGTTAAGACAGCTCCGAGCTGCACTGAGTTTTCGTGTGAGCCAGGGTTTTTGGCAGACAAAATGCATTCCTTAACTGATAACACGGACGAGAGAGACCAGAATGTGATTGGATTTTAGAGCAAGACACCCCGAGTTTCATTAGCTTGTTTGATTTTTGGAAAAAGAATAGCCCTCATTTGAGTGAAATCCTAACACTTTTGTATATGGTCACTGTGAAAAATTATATGCAGCTGCGCGCTTGTGATTTGGCAAATGAAATAATGCAGACTTTAGGTTTTTGCGCAGTGCAAGAAGGAAATACTTATGTACATTTAATTCAAGAACAAGGGAAGAAAATAGTGCCCCTAGCTAGAATCATACAATGGATCTGGTACTTGCAAGACAGGGCTAGAGTACCACAGATAAAAGAATTACCAATGAAATTGTGTGCACCATTTGAATTCGTGTCTACTGAAGATAAAAAGCATGTTTGTTTTACTAATGATTCATTGACTGAAATGTTGTTTTCTGGCACAGTAGAAGGAATATAATGTGTGTCAGATTTTAAAGCAAGAGCTACGTGAGATGTGTCATTTTTATGCTGATTTTTGGTTCTTTGATAATGTTTTAGCCACATGGCTTGTACCTAACTGGTTCAATTACCTTGCAGATGTTAATGAGAAAAATGCAGAGAGAGAAGTGTACACCCAGAATTCTGCCTTAGTGGGGATGGCTAAGTGGGTGCCCCAGAAATGTGAACAGCTGAGAGAAAAAGCCACTTACAGGTGGGCAGAGATGAGAGAGATGCACATTCCCCTAGATTTGATAAAAACTGTGCAGCACGCACAAAAGCAATCTGTCATGCAAGCAGTCACAGAGCAGTTGGGGAGAGGAAAGTTACCAGGACAGAAATGGCAAATTGATCAGGTTTTAGGGAAAGTGATTGCTGCAGATTACCAAGGAAAAATCGAAATTATGCTGATACCTAGAAAAGAATCTGATTCATTCATACAAATTGGAGACAGAATGGCCCAAATTGACAAAAGTGCAGTGAATGGAGGTTTGGTAAAGAAGGAGTCTGCCCCAGCCCTTCTGACAGTGCAAGAAAAGGGAAGCTGTGGCGCAGCAGATAAAAACCTCAGTGCTGATGTGTGGGCTGAAGCCCCAAGTGATCCTCCAGAACCTGCAGAAAATATAACAAAGGGCCCCAAAAACGTCCTGCTGATTATAAAACAGGGAAAGAAAGAGGAAGGGTGCAGTTTAAATGAAAAATGTTATTTGCAAGAAAAGTCATACTTGTTTCTTTTGCAGATCCTACCACGTTTCGCCACTGTCCCTGAGTGTGCTGTGTGGTCCCCCTTCCGGTGTGTGCGTGTGGGGTCGGGGAAGGGACCGAATCCCCAACCTGAACCTGGCTGAGTAAAGTGCCAGCACCATGGATCCATTTTGCGCAAACTGCGCCTTCAGTTCAAGTTCAACTTGTTTGATTGCATTCTTCCACTGGAACTAAGCTGTGTTTTTTTTTTTTTTTCCCTTCTCGTATGGAACTCTGACTTTTGCTTACCTTCCAGAAAACCTTTCAGGTGGACCGTGCACCTTTACATGAGCAGAACTCATGCCACATCAAATTGCTAACACTGTTGAATTAGAGACTCACTCAGAGTATAAAAATTGCCCAGTCTTTTCTGTGTAGATGTAGCTGATGTGAAAGGTTATGAAATCAATGTGTTAATTCACTTCTATTGCTTTACAGGGATTGCTTTGATCATAATGTTTTTTTGTTTGTGCTGATGTTTTTTGTTTTTGTTTGAAACAGGAGATATGTGAAACAAAAATTCATTGGTCAAAGGGCGGAATGTACTGCCATTTGATAAAGTTTGTTTTGACCAATGACTTTGTGTTTCACCACTGCGCATATTAGTTGCTCAATGTTCACCAGTAGCACATGGTATGTTTTGTTCAGTTTAGCCGCCTATGGGCTTTGACATGGCATTAGCCATTACTTTCTGTATTCAGTTGAGCCGCCTATGGGCTTTGACATTGCATTAGCCATTACATTCTGTATTCTGCCTATTGGCTTTGACATGCTGTATCCAGTCTAGCCGCCTATTGGCTTTGACATTGCATGCCTATTGACTTTGACATGATGTATTCAGTTTAGCTGCCTATTGGCTTTGACATGATATTATACATTGCATTTTATATTCAGCTCCGCTGCCTATTGGCTTTGACATGATATTATACATTGCATTTTATATTCAGCTCAGCTGCCTATGGGCTTTGACATGATATTATACATTGCATTTTGTATTCAGCTCAGCTGCCTATTGGCTTTGACATGACACTAGACATTGCATTTGATATTTAGGTTAGCTGCCTATTGCCTTTAACATGACATTGCATTTGATATCTAGGTTAGCTGCCCATTGCCTTTAACGTGGAGTTAGACATTGCAGTTGAGAATCCAAGCTGTATTTTTCCAAGCTGTGTTTTTGCACCAGAGAACCAAGATGTTTTTCTCACAGTAGACTAGACATGATAAGAGAGAGTACATGGGTGTTGTTCTCTCTGCTTGAGCTTGGGAACAGGAGTAGTCTTGGAGACCTGGCCAGTCTCCAAAAGGCTTGCTCAGTTTCCCAGGTCTGAGAGGAGGGGGCACACCTTTGTAACGAATGTAACAGGCTGCAGAGAGTCAGATTCGAATCTGCCGGACCTCGTGCTGGAGCTTGGCGCCGGCTGCCAGCAATCCCGTGTGGGTAGATGAATCTCTTTCCCGCGGCTGACAGGGGTCATCAGCTTGCAGACCTTAGAAAGATGAAGCTGTAGATAGTTCCCACACGGGGAAGTATTTGTTTTGCTTTGCATTCAATATCTTATAAATATAACCTGCTGTGTATATTGCAAACTGATATATTTTGTTTGATTAACGCGGACTTGAAAGCTACTAATTCGTCATACATAAAAATTGGGGTTGGGGAAGAATTAACAACAATAAAAGTCTTCTTTGACCTCACAAGTGCATTTCTAGTATGTTATGTTAGTGCTTAGAAACTAGATAAGAGGAAAGCACTACAGCTGGAAAAAATAAAAAAAGACAATGAAACAGCTAAGGCCATGGGGACATTGCAGACACCATCTCACTGTGGCTCCTTTCACAGCTCCTGTAATTGTGGAGGCTCAAAGTCAACCTCCCCCGAGACCTCCACCTCCTACAAGCATTCCCAGGTACAAACCACCTCACCTAGAGGATACTACAAATACTCCTACAGGGGTAGCAATTCTAAAAGTAGAGGCAAGGGTGGATTCACAAACACAACCACCAAACCCTGACTTGCCATCCTTTCCCCTGACCACACAACACCTGTCGGGGTCCAATACAAGAGTTCTTTCCTGCCTGGTGGAATATCACCTCCGACCAGTGGGGTTTTGGATATTATCCAAAATGTTCATTGTTCGTAGCTCCCTAAAACACCCCCAAAACATCTCACCTCACAAACACAAACTTTCACTGAAACGTCAGCAGTTGCTTAGAGAAAAAGTTCAGGCACTCCTTAAAAAAGGTGCCATAGAAACAGTGACACTCCACCAGCAGGGCACAGGAGTCTATTCACTTCACTTCCTTATTCCCAAAAAGTAAGGCCCCCTGAGACCATTTTGGCATCAGAGTCTTCACTAAATGGCTTGCAGTAGTAGCTGCTCACCTGCGAAGACAAAACATACACGGCTTCCTATATCTAGACGACTGCCTCATCAAAAGCACAACTCATCAAAAGTGCTTCCAACACACTCAGGCCACCATAAATCTACTGTATCAACTAGGCTTTACCATCAAATACAACCTTATCTGGGAACCTTCCTTGACTCACAATGGGGGATAGCTTACCCCAATGCTGCCAGGATTCAATCCTTGCTGGCACTCATTCCCTAGTTTCAGCCTCATCAATAGGTAACAGTGAGGAGAGTCATGTGTCTCCTCTGTATGATGGTTTAATGCAGAGCCATAGTACCTCATGCCAGACTCAACATGCATCCATTGCAAGAGTGCTTTTCACACCAATGCCCTCAAGTGGAGCATCAATAGGAAGATCAAGTGTTGGTCGGCCATCAAGCTTAACACTCTCTGAAATGGTGGAACACCAAGAATCTCTTAAAAGGACAGCCTTTTCTAGACCCAGTTCCGCAGAGAACCATAACAAAGGATGTCTCCCTTACAGGATGGGGAGTGCATTCAGCAGGTCCAACTGTCCAGAGACGCTGGACACCAAGCAAAAGATATCTCCATGTCAATCACCTGGAGATGCTAGCTGTTCACTAGCGCTCCAAGCCTTCCTTCCTCAGCTGATCGGAAAGGTAGTCCTGATGAAAACAGACAACATGACTGTACACTCTATTCAGCTCCTAGGGAAACCTTTTTATTACCTATTTTGCGTAATTTGCACACTTCCTCTTATAAAGAAGGATTGATTGGCATTCAAAGCCTCTCGTCCAAACAAATATGCAGCTCCATTTTAAGCTTTATCAAATCTGCTATTACTATTAGGAATCGATATGAATTAGTAATGTGATTATTTATTAATGGAATCTAAATATTGTTTTATTGCTGTACATGATTTTATAAGTATTTATTATCTTATATTTAGTAGGTTCAAGTGGTACGTTTAGGTTCCATAGACCTGTAGATTGAAGAGTCTTTCTTTTTGAAATATGCAATAAGTATTGCATTTTATGATGATTTATTTGTATGCATGTGTACTTTTATGGCAACACGCCGAATAAAGTTATTTGACTGACTGACAACATGATTGCCATGTATTATCTCAAAAAGCAGGTGGCACCAGATCCCCTCAGCTTTCTCATCTAGCACAGACCATTTGGAGGTGGCCACTCAGGTACAACATTCACGTACTAGCGGAGTGACTCCTGTGAGCGGACAACGACTTTGCAGATCTCCTCAGCAGGAGGTGCAGACAAGTCTACAAGTGGGAACTCCAACCACAATTTCTCCTGCCATACTTTCAGCATTGTAGTCAACCACAAATAGGCCTTTTCACCACAGCACAAAATGCTGAAAGCCCAAACTTTGCCTTTAGGTTCCCACACACATAGTGCAGGGGCAACGCACCATGGGTGAGCTGGTCTGAGATATTTGCTTATGCTTTCCACCTCTCCCACTGCTTCTGCTTGTGGTTTGCACAGTTCAGCAGACATCTCTCACTCTCATTCTAGTGATTCTTACATGGGCACAGCAACCATGGTTCAGCATATGCCAAGAAATCTCAGTAGTTACCCATGAGGTACTGCTGAACAGGAAGAATCTTCTCATGCAGACCCATGAAGAAATCAGACGCCAAGACCCCAGGTCTCTCAACCTTGTGGTTTAGCTTCTGAAGTCCTAAAGTTTGGTTACTTGAATCTACCACAGCCATGTATGGACATTCTTAAAGAAGCATGCAGGCCCACTACTTGTGCCTGTTATTCTGCTTAGTGGAAAAGATGTGATAATTATTTTCAGTCCAAACATATTAATCCTTTAGTAGCCAAGGTTCAAAATATTGGGGGTCATTACAACCTTGGCTGGCGGCTGAAGCTGCCTGCCAAGGTTTGACCGCCAGGCGGCCGCCAATGCAGCCGCACTCGTGCCACGGCCATTATGAGATCCCCGCTGGGCCGGCGGGCAGAAACCTGGTTTCCGTCCGCCGGCCCAGCGAGGATCTCGGCCGCAACACACGCGGTGTTCCGGCTGCGCGATGGGTGCAGTTGCACCCGTCGCGCCTGCACAGGGCTGTGGCAGGGGCCCCCAGGGGCCCCACATCTCCCCTTTCCACCAGGCTTTTCATGGCGGTGCAAACTGCCATTAAAAGGCTGGCGAGAGGGGGACTGGTAATCCCCTGGGCAGCGCTGCAAGCAGCGCTGCCCTGGAGGATTACTCCCGCCGGGACAAAAGTGGCGAGAAACCGCCAGGACAAAAGTGGCGGGAAACCGCTGGTACAAAAGTGGCGGGAAACCGCCGGTCCCGGCGATGCGACTGCAGCGCTTCCGCCGCAGTCGTAATCCCCAGGATTTCACCGCCAGCCTGTTGGTGGTGTAAAACGTCAAAATAACCCTGGCGTTCAAAGACCGCCAGGGTTGTAATGACCCCCATTGTCTGCTATTTATTTCATTGACATACCTCCAGTTTAGCTTTTACATTTATAAGGCTACACCTTATGGCAGTAGCCAGATAACTACAAAACAGACAACACACTTCACTATTCAGGTTTCTAGTCATCTAGGCCTTCATGGAAGGACTTTTTAGAGTAATTCCGTCTAAGATGCTACCAGCTCCCACTTGAAATCTCAATATTGGATTAACAAGATTAATGGGTACTCCATTTGAGCACCTCCACTCCTGCCACCTCTAGTTTTTATCCTGGAAGGTATCATTTCTAGTTGATATCACTTCACTCAGACGTGTCAGTGAGCTTACAGCATTAACTTTAGAAGAACCCTTCTTTCAACTACATAGAGATAGGTTGGTACTGCATACAATTCCTAACTTTCTTCCAAAGGTGGTGTCTCAATTACACCTTAATCAATCTATTGTATTGCCAGTCTTTTGCCCCCAACCTTATTCAGTTGCAGAAAGTGATCTGCATAACTTAGACATACAATAAGCTATCTTATTATATTGAAAGAACCACAACATCAAGGAAAATACAACTCCTTGTTGCCTTTTCAAAGCAACACAAAGGAAGGACCATCTCTAAGTCTGGTATTGCACATTGGATTGTTAAGTGCATCCAAACATGTTATGCTGAAGGTAAAAGAACTTTACCTATACCTCCTAGAATTCACTCCACTTATAAAAAGGGAGCTTCATTAGCCTTGCTGGGTAATATACCTATAGCTGACATATGTTAAGCAGCTACATAGTCTACACTACATACATTTACAAAACATTACTCTGTAGATGTACTGGCCCATCTACAAGCCAATGTGGGCTAAGCAGTTTCTGCGTACACTATTTAAAACAGCTGTAAAAAAAACCCGGTTAGCCACCACTTATGGAGGAGGGCTGCTTTACAGTCTATGCTAAGCATGTGTATCTATTGCCACGCATGTCTTGAATGAAAAATATTATTTAACCAGTAAGCATCCTGTTTGTGACACATAGCACTGTAGATTCACATGCAACCATCCTTCTCACTGGACACCTGTGCCTGTTACACTTACTTTTGTGGGTTATCACAAACTTTTTTTTAGCATGGACATCGCACTATACTACACTCTGCTTCACATCCCATCCTCACCCACCTTGTGGGAAAGCAGTCTAACAGTGGAGTTGATGACCATGTGCATTGCCAGCAAGAGAAGGAGTTACTCTACCTTGTGACACTAAAGACTTTCTTAGAAGAAAAAAAACTTGCACACATCCGATCCCAACAGTAGATGGCAGGATTATACTAAGCATGTGAATTTACAGCACTACATGCCATGAACAACTGCTTACTGGGTAAGTAACATTTTCCTTCAGTTTATGGTAGTAAATTAATGTTATTTAATGGGCAGCCCAAGTTTGAGCTACTGGGAGGAAAATTCCAGAAATATGGTTAAGGTCTCCTACAAACACTGTTCCAAGTTTTAAGAGCTGAAGTAGATCTCTGCTCCTTAGAATTTTAGCAAAAATGAAACTCTTGACTCCTGGCTACCGACCTGACTTGAATTTCTTTTTAAATGTTTGTTGGCAAGAATTCGAAGGAAACAAGTGTCTTTAGGATCAGTTCTGTTGCAGTGGGGATAGAATTTGCACTGTGCAGGTAGTCGGTGCAAACTCAATAACAATCTGCTCTAAAGTGGTTGGACCTTTAGTCCTTGGCTGAGGTTTAGCATCATCAAATCAACAATACATCAATGCCAGTGAAGCATATGAGGCCCCACAAGGTTGACAGAGGGTAGTAGATTTGCAAACCATGAAGCTTTATTATCATATTAGTAATGTTTTAACTCCAATCTTTCAAAATTAATCTTAAATCAATGATAATTTTATAAAAGCACTGGTCAGTAAACGTCAAAGCAATTCAAACGAGCAAATGACAGATAGACTGTTTAAAGCTGCCGTAAGCAAATAGAACAAATTCTGTTTCCCCTAAAGGGAAGTTCCCTAGCATATTAAGCTAAAAGGAAATCAGGAAATTTGTGAGAGACGTCAAACAGGATGATGTCCTCAAATAAAGCCTCTGAAAGGCAGAATCAAAGAAAGATTCAGTCAGGTAAATGAGAATGTATCTTCTCAGGAGTTCAACTCTTTGAGCAGGAGCAAAATAAGGCCTCTAGTCTCAGAAGAGTGGAAAGGGCTATCTGAGTCTAACTAGCTCAACAATTCACAATTAAATCATACAGTTCCTGAAAGGGTGAAACACTCCCCTTGGTTCTCAGGCAAAGGAGACCTATCAGGACTGAATGTTGCCCAGTGCTTTAAATGGGCCGGTACTGTCCGGTACTGAGTACCGGCACCTTTTTATTTTGAGAGGGAGAGTACCGGCACATCTCAGGAAAAACGTAATACTTTTAATTGGAGAATACAGGCACTTCTCGGAAATAAGCAGGTACTCTGGCACAGAGTACCTGCACTTTAATTTTTCCATTTCAAGCACTGATGTTGCCCTGATATGAATGTTTCTCTCTTCTACCCAGACATCGCCCAATTGAGATTTTCCACTGCACGCCTTCAAGAGATACCTTGTAGCACTGTGGTATTTTATGGTCAAATTGTCTTATGCACAGGTGTGGAAAGTTGCTTTTCACTCTCTATGGAATGCCGCAGATACACAGTTCTCACAGAAATCAAAACATTTGCAACACAACCTATTGCGGCTTGGCTCCTGTAACAAGAAAGAGGAAAAATAGACAGCAAATGCAGAACATTTAGTTTAACATGAGTCACTAAATCTGAGGACTACATTAACTATAGCTAACATAGCATGAAAATCACACTTTCTATATTAGTGTATGCGGTGCAAGTTAATACCTATGTTATGCAAAAGTAAAAATAGTGACAGAGCGTCACAAGCACCACTTTGAGAAAAGTGAGTACATTTGCACTGGTTATTTATTTGGACGATCCCCTTCCCAGTAAATATTTGAAGGTCTGCTTGCAGGAAAATTTGAACAAATTTCAAGTCGTTCTCTAGGACAAGAGCTACAGTGTAGACCATCCACTTTTGATGTGTCCTTTGTGAATCTTCCTTTACCTCTCCAAGATGGCTAAAGAGTTTAAAGAGCTCTAAATAAAAAACAAAACATTTTGTTACAGTCAATCTTTTTCCCAATCACACTTTAACAAGACTGCAGTCAGATTTTTTTTTTAAACTGTAGTCACTGCATCTTAAAGATTAGAAATTACTTTGTGAAATACTGTACTCCCTTGATGTTAGGTCCCCTATCCCAGTTGTTCCCAACCTTTTGAATTCTGTGGACCCCCACTTTATAATGACTGGAACCCGGGTACCCCCACTGAATCATTATTGGAATCCGGGGACCCCCCCACTGAGTCGTTACTGAAAGCTGGGGAGCCAATTTGTTAATATTATTTAATTTTCTGAGCAGTCGCGGACCCACTGATGGGGCTTCGCTGACCCCCAACGGGACATTGCAGACCCCCAGGGGTCCCCAGACCACAGGTTGGGAACCACTGCCCTATGCTGTTACACAAGGGACTTTGGTTCCACCCCAATATAATATTCCTCCCTGATTTGTTAGACCACATCCTTTTTGCAAGCGAACACTAACCCCTTCAGATGCATTTAAAAGCCCTTTCCGGTCTCACTTTTGATTGCATCTTTAAGCCATAGGCACAGCCAACCTTGGAGGGCGATTTCCCATTACAGTGACTGATATTGACAATCAGAAAGTGATGAAAGGAAATGTTGGAGTCAAGACTACTAAACCTCGGAGAGGCACTCTAATCCACAATGTAAACGCAGGTGTGCCCCAGTAGAAAGATACCCAGCATTTGCAGGTACGCCTAAGTCTGGCCCCAGAGGAGAAGCCCAGGCCAAATTATTAGGCAACGTCTCTTCTGCTGAATAAGCATGAAGTATAAGCTGTTCTCTCACTAGATGAGCAGGTTTGATTAACACTGGAGAGCATTGTGGTCTGTGCAATATGTTCCTGTTTTCCATACCATATATATTTGCAGTTATTAAATTCAAACCATCAACCTGCATGTGTGTTTACAGATGACTTAATTGTCAGCACAAAACAACTCACTCAAAATGATATGACATTTGACATAACTGTGGTGTTTATTTTGGAGTAGGTGTGGACGCATTCAATCAGAAACAGAACATTTGGCTACATTTCTGGCCAAACCTGAACACAGAGCTATATAGATATAAATTATAATGTCTGAAGTGCACAGCGAGTATGTGGACAGTGCACCAAAGGCACACCCACCTCAGTCCATCCAGGAAGAGGTCAAGAATTATGTTACTTTCTTTCTAAATGGTCTAAGAAATATGGACCTCAAATGCTGCTCTAGCACCTTCCTCCGATCAAGTAGAAAATGTCAACAACCCCACCTCAAAATAAACAGTAAGGGCCTGATTTTAAGAAAATTGGTGCTGCATCCAGTGCAGCGTCACTTTTCTTGTGCCCCTTAGGGCCCCCCTAGCGCCACCATGTGTGCACTGTATCTACGATACGGCGCACCATGGCGGTAGTTAGGGAACTAGCATCAACATTTTTGATACTAGTTTGGAGCTTTGCAGGATTAGAGTAAAAAATGTTGATGCTAATCCTGCAACGCACATTGAGGCCCATTGAAAACAGTGGCATGTCTCCTTTTAACACCTGCTCTGAGCAGGCGTTAAATGTGCTGAAACAAATGATGCAACGAAATCTCCTAGATTTCTTTGCACCATTTTTTCGCCCCCCCTCCCTAATGGGGAATTGCCCCCTTTGCGCTACATAATGCCTGGTGCAGGCATAATGTAGCGCAAACGTTTACAAAGCATGCATTGCGCCACTTTGTAAATTTGGTGCAACGATTTTGGCCATGACGCTAATGTGGCGCAAAGAGGGGCTAGGGGCTCTTAAATCAGCCCCTAAGAGTCTTGAAAGGACTGCTAATCTGAAAACAGCTTTAATTAATGCCAGAAGTTGATCATAAATGGCCATAATGAATGCTACATCCCTAAATTTTGCATAGTTCAAACAGATCACTTGACTGAGAGGAGTGGCCAGTTCCAGAAATGAGGGGCATCTTGGATCTGGCAGCAATTATTAAGCAATATCTGGGTTTCTGGGTTGGGCCTGGTGAAATATCCTGAACATTTAGCAGAGCCCACATGGCATCTGCTTTCAGTTTGGAGCAGCATCCCACAAAGGTAAGGGCAGCTTTTATTTTTCACTTCCAGCTGGGCCCAACACATAGGTATCGAAAGACCATCACCCCTCCTTTTGTTGGAGTCTCATCCTCTCTATGAACTAACTGGATCCTAACGTCTGGATGCTAATGCAGTGGAGTAAACAAAGGCACTCATCTTGTTATCACTTCACCAGTGCTCAAGAGAACCTATGATTAGGTGGCAGGTTTTTTACTTTGTTTAATCCTCGTATGTAAGACATGTGCATGCAATGCAAGAATGTCAGATGTATCTCTCTCTATTAGAAATTTCATTAATAATGATATAAAAAGAAATGGCTAATTTATATATTTTTTTAATTTTATAATGATACACATCTTTTTATAGGGTGATCAAGCTCATTACATCATCCACATATTAGATAGAAACAATGAATCATACAAGTGTTTAAATCAGTGCACAGGAATACAATAAGGGTTACAAGGTGCGCACAAGTAACATATCCATGCCGGTAGACAACACGAGACAATCTTTTTTAGGCATGGTGGCTCTGTAGAAACACAAAGACTGGATTTAAATCATAACTCAATAGTTGGGGTTGCTTGCAGTAACAAGACTATGTTACTACCCAAAGTAACCCTTTTTAGCAACCTTAAAATAAAGATTGAGAAAAAAATAAGGTTCGAAATCCATACCTTGCTGTTTGCATGCACTTGTTCATACTTCACTGTGCTATATTAGTAGGATTGTAACTTATGAACTGCAAGTAACAAAGGGGGTCATTCTAACTCTGGCGGGCGGCGGAGGCCGCCCGCCAGAGTTCCCCCGACAGAACACCGCTCCGCGGTCTGAAGACCGCCGCAGTGATTCTGTGTTTCCCGCTGGGCTGGCGGGCGACCGCCAGAAGGCCGCCCGCCAGCCCAGCGGGAAACCCCTTCCCACGAGGAAGCTGGCTCCGAATGGAGCCGGCGGAGTGGGAAGGTGCGACGGGTGCAGTTGCACCCGTCGCGAATTTCAGTGTCTGCTAAGCAGACACTGAAATTCTTTGTGGGGCCCTCTTACGGGGGCCCCTGCAGTGCCCATGCCATTGGCCATGCCATGCCATTGGCCATGCCCATTGGCATGGGCACTGCATGGGCCCCCAGGGGCCCCACGACACCCCATACCGCCATCCTGTTCCTGGCGGGCGAACCGCCAGGAACAGGATGGCGGTATGGGGTGTCGGAATCCCCATGGCGGCGCAGCAAGCTGCGCCGCCATGGAGGATTCAGCAGGGCAGCGGAAAACCGGCGGGACACCGCCAGTTTTCCTGTTCTGACCGCGGCCAAACCGCCGCGGTCAGAATGCCCTGCGGAGCACCGCCAGCCTGTTGGCGGTGCTCCCGCCGACCCTGGCCCCGGCGGTCCTTGACCGCCAGGGTCAGAATGACCCCCAAAGTGTTTTCTGTGACTGATGTAGTAACCCTCTGAGATTTCCACATAAAATACAAATCTGTGATCTGCTTATCACATGTTGTACTAGTAGTAGGCACGTTATCCTTCTGAAGTCAAAACTGTCAGAAGGCAAAATACAGATTTCTCCAGCAGTTAACGACTACAGTTATTGTACGATGATTATTATCCCCTGAAAATTGTGGGGCACACAATGATCTCTGCAGCAGGTGCTGGAACCCCATAAGATATTTTAAAATGCAGCCTGTTTTTGACCAATTAAGTTAAAACAGATTTGCTGCCACCTATACCTTTTTGGCCAATTTCTTTGTGCAGAGTTTAAAAGAAATACATTTATCAACTTCCTTTAAGCCCTTTCAGAAAATTCTAAAATGTCTACTTGGTTTTCGGGTCTGTTGTTTGAATTAAACCATAATTTTAGAACAGCAGAAGGATTATGGCAGAAAGACTATGCTCCTGATTTAGATCTCAGTGGAGGGGTTACTCCATCTCAACATCTCCATTTAAGTTCATTCAGCTACTCTTGTCATTAATTGTGCCATTAATTGTCAATCCTCTATTGATTGTTACTAGCTGATAATTTACATAAGGCCTGGACCCATGTGCCCTTAAAAAGGAAGTCAATTAGCTCCTAGAAAAGCCAAACCTGGCTCCTTCCATGCCAGTAAATTAGTCTACTTCATTTTGTAGCTAAATGCCTAGAAAAGAGTATAGCAGGGCAACGTAACAAGCACTTACAGAAGAAAAACATCTTAGATGAAGTTCAGGTGTTCATTTGCCCCAGCCATGGCAAATATCTGCACCTAATAGCCACCACAGATCACCCTGATTGAACTCTATTGGCTCCCATTGTCTGCCTTCACCATCTTCAAATCCCTTGCATCATTTGCAAAGCCATCACAACCGGCACTCCTCCTTAGCTTGCAGACAAGCTTTCTATCTCTGGTCATTCTTAGCACACCCACAGACTGGACACCATAAGACTGCAGACTAGGAAGTGTAAAAATGAAAAAATAAGACAGCAGCCCATTTGCATCTATATACCCATTTGCATCTTTATACCCATTGTCTAGAACAACATCCCTGTATCTGTCAAGATCACTCCAATGTTGCTCCAATTTAGGCACTGGCCTTTTTAAAGAACACTCCATCACATTGCTTTAGCTCCCACAACCCGGCTTCCTTTTTTTTAACTTATTGACGTTGTGCTTATCATTGACCATATATAGCATTCTGCTGCCTTGTGGCTAGGTTTGCGCTCTGGAAATAGTACATGCATACACACGTATGACTGCTGATGGTGATTCTTTCAGTGCCCTGATATTATTAGATCTATCAGGCCATTTGATTGTATTGGTCACCTTATTCTTCTCAAGCGACTCCTTTACTGGAATCTCAGGCCAAGTACTAAAATAGTTTGCCTCCTTTTAAAAAAAAAATTTTAATTGAGTTTTTCCCTTCCATAAACAACAAAAGAATAATGCATAACAATCAAAACAAAATGGCTAGTATGCCTGCCGGGTTCAGTAGAATCAACAGTGACAGTATCTGACCGTGCACACACAGTGCCCCACTATCAGGGATGCTCATCCTCCTCGAACAACAGCTGAAAATGTATCGAATAGGGCAATGGTCTAGGATTGTGTTTTTCAAGGGTCCCATATTTTGACAAGTTTCTGAGGGCAACCCTTCCCCAAGTAAATTCTTTTCTCAGCTGCTGTACAAAGGGTCCACGGGTCTAGGCTGATATAACCAGCAAATTATGTCAATATTTGCAATGTGCTTAAATTCAAGCTGTCTGACTGGTAGCGCAACCCTACTGTTACATAGCCTTCACTGGCTTCCTATACATCTAGAATCCAAAATTGTATGCCTAGTTCACAGACGATACTACAGTTCTCATCCCGATAGTTTATCTGTCCTACTGCAGTTATATGAATAATCTTGCTCTCTTCAATCTGCAGAATTATTGTTTTTGAGACTTAGACACATTTGAAAACATTAGGAGTCCACGCGTTGTGCTGCCAGGCTGCAATGGCCTGGAACTCTTTCTGTCTGGCTCCTAGATCAAGCGCTTCTCGCATGCAATTCATAAAGAAAACCTTTCTGTTTGTTGCCCCTTTTGCCATCAGCGTCATGAGACCTCATGGTGACTGTGTGCTCTACGCGTTCCTACACAATATCATAAAAATGTGTTAATATTTAGTGCAGTTAAATAAAGATAATCGAATTAGTGAATTTCCTGTTACCACACATTTATATAGCATAATTGCTCCCTTAAAACCTTTTGGCGAGTGTGAAAAAAACATTGGACTTTAGTGAGTGGCGCTTACCCTGTTTTTAATAGTGCTTAGGGACTAAAGAATGTTGTAGTGCGAAACCTATTTAAGCAAAAACCTACTAATGCAATATGTATGACCTTGTCCGATGTCTCCTAAACGCTTGCACTTGGGAAATACTCATCCATCCTGGATTTTGGAGAGAGGTCCGTCTAAACATGTGCACTAGCATACACATGGTATGTATGTTTACATGCACCCGTCACTCACTTCTCAGGGTCTGTGAGGCGGTCTTTGTGATGAACTCAAAGGGGAAAGAGGCTGATGAATACACAACATGTGTCCATGACATTAGATATTAAGGCCCGTCACAGGCAGTTACCTATGGTCCCTTGTACTAACCCGTTTCAATGGTTAAACACAATAACTTTTGTTAATGTCTGCTCACAGAAATGAGCACTAGTGGCTCACACAATATTGAGCATCACCAAGGATGGTCTATAGCGCCGAGAAATACTGGCACTTTGCCAGTCAGAGAGCCCAGGGGCACTGTGGGAGCATGTTAGCTGCTCAGTGAGTGGTCCACCTGAGGATTGGCGGGGTCACACACACCACAGACAGGTACTCACTACCAGCTGAGACAAATGTGAGTGCAATCTGAGAACTGCCAGTGCAAGTGCTGGCAGGGGTTTTGTTCCTAACACCAGCAAAAACTGTAAATGTAGGCGGAGGGATTATGTGTTTCTTCCAAGATTTAAGAGGGCCTAGCGCCATTCCAAAGTCACATTACCGTAATTTGTTTGGCGGTAATGTGTCATTGGAAGGCCAAAAACACTGTGCCATATTTACAATGTGGCGCAATGCTTGCTTGCAATACGCCACTTTGTAACCCCTTGCACCACATTATGCCTGTGCCAGGCATAATGTATGCAAGGGGGGCGTCCGGCGCTAGGGGGACCAAAAAAATGGCGCAAAGAAATATAAGAGATTTCTTTGCGTTATTTATATCAGCATTTTTAATGCCTGCTAAGAGCGGGTGTTAAATGGAGGCTACCACTGTTTTCAATGGGCCTCTGGGTGCTTTGCAGGATTAGCGTCATCATTTTTAATGGGATTTTAATTACGGTGCGCACATGGTGGCATTGGGGGGGGGTGCTAAAAGACCCAAGAAAAGTGGTGCTGCACTGGCCATGAAAATGGAGTTAAATCATTGTTAGAAGAATGCTGCAGATTACTGATCCAGTTGAAGTCTTGGAGGTGAACCATTGGTGGGAGATCTATTCTGACCCAATTGTGAACCATGGATGGAAGTGCAACACTAATTAAGTCAGTGGAAAGGAACCATTGTCAGGACAAAGAAGGTTTTTTAAAGGTGATGCTATTGAAGTCAATGGGGGTGAAGCAGTGTTAGGGTGATAAGTTAGGTGTAGATTGTTCAAGTTAATTGATGTAAACCATTGTTGGCAATGTGATGCTGTAGTATGATGCCATTGAAGACAAGGAAGTTAAGTAATTGTTGGGAGGTTGATTTGTAATTTTTGAAAGTGTGACCCAGACGTTTGATCCCATTGGGGTCCCGTAGATTAACCCTTTTTGGCGGGGCTATACTGACTTTTTGGAGGGTAATGCCACTGAAGTCAATGTAAAAAGTTTCTAATTAAACTGTTGAAGCGTTTGGAGATGGGAGGATGACTTGCAGTTTTCAATTCCAAAAACTTGCCTAATAAGTGAGTAATGAAAATGTATTTTGTAGTTGAGATTGCAGAGTGAGACCAGTGGTGGTGCAATTTGACACTCACGGTCAAGGCAAGAGGAGAAATCTTTATGGATCAAATGAGTTACTGCCTGTAGGGTTATGCAAGTCCTCTCATCTAGTTCATTTTAGCGAGTCTGTGCACGTGGGCTGGATAGAGTTTTTTGTGAGAGATTTGATCTGGTAATCTCTTTTATTATGGCGAAATAAAGAAATTTGTTGAGCTATACATCCATTTAATAAATCGCTACAGGATGTGCCCCTATTTCCTACACGTCAGCAAATGGATAAAACAAATTGGTTTTACTGGGCCGTCTAGGGGTGACTCTCTTTAGTTAAGGCATGTGAAACAATACCTTTTAACGAGGGGTCTGCGAAATTCACGTAATCTGCTTTCACATAATTATGCAAAATGTCAGCAACATTATGCATAGCTATGTGAAATGCAAATTGGTCATTTAGCACAATATTTTAGCATGAAATACTGTATCACGTACATTTTTTTACATGAAAAAGTATTTTTCACTAACATGGGGCCTCATTTACACTAAAGCGGCGCAGAGTTGCAGCAAAATTTGCGCCGTATTTACTACAATATGGTATACCCCTGTGTTTTCCCTAGTGCTGAAAATGAGCCGGCTAGAGCTAACGCAGGCACCCTTGCACCTTTGGGCAAGGGTGCCTGCGTTGCGGGGAATGATTATTTATATGCAGGAAGGTATCCCTTCTTGCACATAAACAATCAATAATGGCAATGTGTTGCTTCTATGCGTGCTGCAGGATGCAGCACACATAGAAGTAGCAAATTGTGATTATTTAATGGTTGTTAAGGTGCAGAAAGGTTCAGCTTCCTGCACAAAAACAATTATTAATGGTGCTTTGCTCTTTCTGTGTGTGCTGCAGAATGCAGCACACGTTGAAAAAGTAAAAACGAGGAGAAATAAAAGTATTCCTCATTGTTGCGCCACTCCAATGCCAACCCTGGGGTGGTGATAGTTTTTGGCTTTGCCTCAGGTTTACAATTTCTTGTGATTCGGGGGCAGTGTCAAAATGCAATGGGTGTTGTGTGCAAACGCCCACTGCAGCACCCATTGTTCGTCCCTCTGCCACAGAAAACTGTGTCGGGGGGGCCATATTTACAACGTGCCGTTAAGCCACGTAAAGTGGCTTAGCACTGTCTTGTAAATATGGAAAAGAGCACAGTGCCAATGGAGTGTCACCTAAAGTAAAGCTCTGGTGGCCCTAAGGACTTGTGAATGAGTCCCATAATTGTGTGAATAACATACTTCTTGTGAGCCACAGCTGCTTGCATTCTGGGCATTCTGGCTCGCTTGAAATAAAATCCTACCACGAGTGGCACATAATTACCCATGGAGCATCAGTAATTTAGCATGACGAGCATAATAAGAAATTCCCAAATTTTCATGAATCATGGCTGCATAACTAACATTTTGCCTGGCTGACTTTTAACATCAATTTAGATATATGCATCGTAGGCTCAAACAGACAAAGACAAAGATGAACACAAACATAGAAACATGCTAGCAACTTCAGCTTCTGACTGTTGATTCTATCTTGATCAGAATCGCTTCCTGGTCCCTTAAGTCCATTCAGTTTGAAGGAAGTGCTTTTTCTAACTTAAAATCCTCTGACATCTCCACTCCACTCCTTTCTTATTTTCACACGGTCATGATCAGCCTCCAGGTGCCTGGAACACAACAGTTCTACATCTCTCACCAGACCGTCCAGGATGCCACACAATCACTTGACCAATCACTTCTCTTGCTATCAACTTCAACTTCATGAAGCAATTTATTTTAAGACCCGCATTTACCTCTAAAACACTGTGCATAAACACTTGTCATGCCAGAACATTACAAATCCTCCACACACAACACAGACGTGTCATGCAACCGGCTATCACTGTGCACATATAGTACTCGCTGCCTAGAAACAACACACAAAACAATCAATGGGACTAATTAGAACAACTACGCATACATCCAGCACAGTACATTTATGCAATTTCGTTGGATATCAGTCTGCTCAAAGCAACAAGCATCTCTAATCACTCATCCTACATTTAATAATCAACAGTAAGCATTAGACAAAACATTGCGCTCACATTGAACACAGTTCGGTTTGCCATAAACTTTGCATGTCATCATAATCACAACTGCACTTCCCACCAGAACCCAGCACATTTTACTATAACACTCACCCACAACTCATCAAATACTACATCGTCATCTATTAGAGGAAGTACACTATAGCTTCACCAACAGTACATCATCACATGGCAAATCAGACTCCTATCTGCAATGGGACCCCCAAAGCCCTGTTAGGTAGCACCAGGCTCCTATTAGCACTAGGAGGAATCTACAATTTAAGAATGCATGCTCCTCGGTGATCCCTCCTTCTGTAGTGTCAAGAGATGGTTGGACCCTTTCTGCTCCGGTTGTTATCCTATGGAAATTTCTCCTTCTCCCTTTTCACGAGAATCAGAGTCTTTACCAATCCATAAAAGAGCATAGTTTTTACTCACTAGGTACCCCTAAAAAACCATATCATGGGTACCATTTTCTTCTTGGTTCTCTGAAAACATCACTTATGGCAGGTAAAGCTTAATATAAGTCACCCTGCCTTAATCAATCAATCAATCAATCAATTAATTTATAAAGCGCGCTACTCACCCGTCAGAGTCTCAAGGTGCTGGGGGGGGGTGGTAGCTACTGGTCGAATAGCCATGTCTTGAGGCATTTTATGAAGGTCAGAAGCTCTTGGGTCTGGCGTAGTTGGAGCGGTAGGGAGTTCCAGGCCTTGGCAGCGAGGTGAGGGAAGGATCTTCCTCCGGTGGTGGTGCGGTGAATGCGGGGGACGGAGGTGAGGGCGAGGCTGGCTGAGCGGAGCTGGTGGACGGGGTGTGGGAGGTAAGTCTGTCGCTGAGGTAGGCCGGACCTGTGTTGTGGAGGGCTTTGTGTGCGTGGGTGAGTAGTTTGAAAGTAATCCTCTTCGATATGGGTAGCCAGTGTATTCTCTGAGGTGGGCAGAGATGTGGTTGTGGCGTGGGACATCAAGGATGAGTCGGGCGGAGGCGTTTTGGATCCGTTGCAATTTCGTTTGTAGTTTGCCCGTGGTTCCTACATAGAGTGCATTGCCGAAGTCCAGTAGGCTGCTGACTAGGGCGTGGGTGACTGCCTTTCTGGTTTCAACGGGAATCCACTTGAAGATCTTGCGGAGCATGCAGAAGGTGTTGTAACAGGAAGACAAGACTGCGTTGACCTGCTGAGTCATGCTGAGTGCTGAGTCAAAGATGATGCCCAGGTTCCGTACTTGGGTGGTGGGGGTGGTGGTGGGGCGGCTCCGAGGGTGGTAGGCCACCAGGAGGCGTTCCAGGCGGAGGGGTTGCTGCCGAGGATGAGGACCTCTGTTTTGTCTGTGTTTAGCTTGAGGCGGCTTGATTCCATCCAATTGGTGATGGAGTGAAGTACCTTGTGGAGGTAGTTTCTTGCTGTTGTGGGGTCTTTCGTGAGGGAGATGATCAGCTGGGTGTCGTCTGCGTAGGATACTATGTTGATGTGATGGGATCGTGCAATGTTGGCGAGGGGAGCCATGTAAATGGTAAAAAGTGTTGGGCTGAGGGAGGATCCCTGTGGGACTCCACAGATGGTTTTGGAGGATTCGGAGAGGTAGGGCGAAAGGCAGACTCTCTGGCTTCTGCCGGAGAGGAAAGAGGAGATCCAGTCAAGGGCCTTGCCACGGATCCCAGTCTTCTGGAGACGTGTTCGAAGGGTGTGGTGACAGACGGTGTCGAAAGCAGCAGAGAGGTCCAGAAGGATGAGCGCTGCGGTTTCGCCTTTGTCGAGTATGGTCCTGATGTCATCTGTCGCAGCAATGAGCGCGGTCTCCGTGCTGTGGTTCTTGCGAAATCCGGATTGGGAGGTATCAAGCGCTTTGCTTTCTTCCAGGTAGCAGGATAGTCGGCTGTTCATGATTTTTTCAATGACCTTCGCTGGGAAAGGGAGGAGGGAGATGGGCCGGTTGTTTTTGGGGTCATCTGGATCTGCTTTGGGTTTCTTCAACAGTCGGCGTGTTTCCATCTCTCCGGGAAGGTGGCTGTCTCGAAGGAGCTGTTGATGATGGCGCAGAGGTGGGGGGCGATGATGTTGCTGGCTTTGTTGAAGATCTGGTGCGGGCAGGGGTCTGAGGGAGAGCCGGAGTAGATGGAGGCCATGGTGTTGATGGTGTCTTCATTGTTGACGTGGGTCCAGGAGCATAGAGGGTTGGTGTTTTTTGATGTGTTGGGTTCGTGGTTGTCTGTGGTTGGCTGATGGGTCTGGGGTATGAAGCTGTTGTGGATGTCTTCGATCTTTCGACAGAAGTGAGTGGCAAGGGAGTTGCAGAGTTCCTGTGATGGCGAGGGTTCGGGGGAGCAGGTCCAGGGGTTGGAGAGTTCTTTGGTGATGCCGAAGAGCTCTTTGTTGTTGTGGGCATTGGTGTCTAAGCAGCTTTTGTAGTAGGTTCTTTTGGTAGTGCAGATCAGCTGGTAATGTTTGCAGATGGCAGTCTTGAGGGCGGTGTGGTTGGATTCGGATGGTGCAAGGCACCAGGTCTTCTCCATTCTTTGACATTCCCGTTTGGAGGCCTGCAGGTCAGGGGTGAACCAGCTGGCCTTGGGTCTGTGGTGGGTGTCTGAGGGTTGTTTGAGTGGTGTGAGGGTGTTGGCGCAGTCTTCTATCCATTTATGCAGGTACGTGGCGGCTGTGCTGGGGCCCCGGGTCCTGGAAGGAGGAGCCTGGGTGAGGGTGGAGATCAGCTGTTCTGTTGAGATTCTGTCCCAGTAGTGGCGGGGGGTTGAGTGGGGAGGTGGTAAGTGACCGGCTTCTGAAAGGAGAAGTGGATGCAGCGATGGTCGGTCCAGAGGAGTTCAGTGGTGTGGCTGAAGGAGACGTGGTTACTGGCTGAGAAGATGGGGTCGAGTGTGTGTCCTGCGGTGTGGGTGGGCGACATGACGAGTTGCTAGAGCCCGAGGTTGCCAAGGTTGTCGATTAGGTTGGTGGTGTTGATATTGTTGTTGTTTTCTAGGTGGAAGTTCAGGTCGCCGAGGAGGATGTAGTCCGTTGAGGCGAGGGCTTGGGAGCTGATGGCGTCGGCGATGTCGTTGCAGAACTGCGGTCTGGGGCCTGGGGGTCTGTAGGCCAGTGTTCCTCTGAGGGTGGTGTTGGCGTTGATATGGATTTTGAAATGGAGGTGTTTGGCGGAGTTGATGGTGTCGTGGGAGCTTGTGGAGACTCTTCTGGTGTTTTTGTGCACTATGGCGATTCCTCCTCCTGGTTTGTTGCTGCGGTCTCTTCTGGTGATCTTGTAGCCTTCTGGTATGGCTATGGCTATGTCTGGTTCCGAGGCCGAATTCATCCAAGTTTCGGTGAGAAATGCGATGTCAGACGAGGATGTGGTCAGTAGGTCCCAGAGTTCAATTGCGTGCTTGTGGACGGAGCGGGTGTTGAGCAAGATGCATCTTAGGTGGTTGTCTGAGGCTTTGAGTTGGAGCTTGGAGGTTAGGTTGCAGGTGAAATTGCAGGCTTTGCAGGAGAAGGGTCCTTTGGTGTGCTTCAAAGTGGACTAGAAGCCGATAGAGGAGCGTCCTGGATTGAGGGCGTGGAGGTCATTGGCAGTGTAGTGGTGATTGGTGGTACAGGGGCGTGTGGGCCATGGGGACTGGCGCTGGGCGTGGACGGGTGCAGACGGGCTTGCCTTCGGCGTGCCAGGGGCGCGCCCGCTGCACGCATCCGCTGCGCGTCCACGCCGCGGCTGCCATAAGAGGGATGGTGGGAGGGTTTGGCAGCTGGGAAGAGGGAGGGGATCGACAAATGGGAGAGCGGGGGCGGGGCTGCAGGGCTCAGCAGCTGAAAAAAAAAGGAAATCTGAGGAAGAGGGAGGGGAGCGGGCCGTGGGAACGCAGCGGCAGGGGGTGTAGCGGAAGCAAAGAACGGAGAAAAAAAGAAGAATGGCATCTGAGTGGAGGCAGCAGGGGTAGCGGTGTAGGGACCGACCTGCCTGCCAGAAGAAGGGTCAAGGGTCGCTTACCTTAGGGTAATATGAGATAGCATAATGTAACTAACACTTTCCAAAAGATTTTTCTGGGTTTCAACTGCATACCAGAGCGGGATTCAGTTCATAATGATGTGCAATCGGAGATGGGATTGTGTTTTTTTCCAGTTGGTGAATGTGCAGTATTCTTCAGGTTGTAAGTGAATGTTTGAAGTTGAGACCAGAGAGCTATACAAAATTGATTTCACAACTGCTAGATTGATTCTAATCCCTCTATTCATAAAATATGGCTCAGTGTGTTGAACGTTCTCCATTGAAACAGGCAATGATCTGCAGGTTACGAGTTTGATACCAGCAATGAAGACTCAGCCTTCCATCTTTCTAAAGGTTGGTAAATTGAATACTATGAATAGGGTGATGGTAACACCTGTTATTTACAGTGCTTAGAAAAAGCCGAAGCGTGATATGTGGTAGTGTTACAAGTTATTGTTATTTTCTGTTATCGGAATTGGTGAAAGGGTTGAACTTCCATAGTTTTACACTATGTAGAGGTATTATGAAAGGGCTCCTAAGAAATGATTTCTCCTGTAAAGCTAGGGCAACAAAGCACTCATTTACATTCTGGAGACAAAGAAAGTGAGATAAGCATTTAATGAGATGTCTGTGTGACCAACTGACATCTGTGCACAGAGTGTGGCACATATGTACAGCTATATATTTGTATATATTTTGGGGAAACCCCCACTAAACATATCAGAATACATAAAATCCAAAAGTAGACAAAAACAACAAAATAGAGAGAGCATCATAAAAGGCTAAAACCATATAGATAAGAACAATTTTAATATATAACGTTTTATAAAAAGGAGACAGCATTGCATTCAAGTGCATCCTGGGATCCCCTTTACTTCTGTTCTCAACTTTTGCCTCAAACACCATTCTGTATATAACAATTTGGATAGTGCAAAAACTGTTAAATTATTAATATCTGACTTAATTACTGTATGGTTATACCTTATAGCCAATTTCTTTCAGATAGGAACAATCCATTTCCTTCTAATATGGTAACAAGCACCACAAAGTAATTGAAACAAATGTGCTTCTGATTATACATATCTCTTACAAATAGAGTAAATATCAGACCCTTATTGTGATACATGCCACCCACTACAGGAAGTGCTCACTGGTACTATCCCAAACTTGAATTTCATATACAAAGTTTTTTCTTCAGGAGGCTCAGTTTATCCAGAAAAGATTCAGACCCCATAGCAATTCTAAAGTAAAAAATATTTTTGGCCAAGCCTCCAGATCCTGTCTGGAGCCATGTTTCAGATTGAATTTGTCAATATTTAGATTCAATCAGTGTTCTATGACCTTTGGAGATGGTTTCAGTTATTTCACTTCATTAAGTGAGTTTTTGTAAGATTCTATTTGGCCACTTGTCCATAGGCTCAAGCAATACATTAGAGGTCTCACGCTTGCACCTTGTGCTATAGACCCAAAATCTACTGCAGGATAAGCACTGGGGCACTTTGTGGCATATTAAGCAGACATTTTACAAAAACATGTTCAGCTCTTCTTAAAATGGTCAAGTTGCAATTCCCCAGCTCTCTGAACCATAAAGTGCTGCTCCCAGACCTTTGGCCCAATGTATTTCAACCACTGGTTGAGAAGGGGATGTTTTATATTATTTCAGGACTGAATGAGCTCTATGTTGTAAAGTCATAGCACTTTTTTTATCTGTTGTGTCCATGACGAAAAACTAGCCAGCCTAACCCCTAAATAATCTAAATCATTTACTTTCTCCAAAATAATATCCCACATTTATAGCTTGCTCCGAAATTATCTATGTGGATTGAAAATGATAAATGTAGTTTTATTTGAGTAAATGTCCAACCCTCAGGCTTTAGAAAAGCTAGTGGAACTATCTCGTAAAGTTTGTGCACTTATCAGGGTTCTAGAAATTAGGAGAGCATTGTCTGCAAAGAGCAGTGATGGGATGTTTTTGGCAGCTATGTTAGAAGAGTTATTATCACAGTCAAGGAGGAAATAATTCACTCCATTGATATAAAAAGAAAATAAAGTGGACGTAAGTATGAAAACTTGGGGCCTGATTACAACTTTGGAGGACGGTGTTAATCTGTCCCAAATGTGACGGATATCCTGCCCACCGTATTATGAGTTCCATAGGATATAATGGACTCGTAATACGGTAGGTGGTATATTCGTCACATTTGGGACGGATTAACACCGTCCTCCAAAGTTGTAATCAGGCCCTTGGTGTCTCTCCTCTCTATTTTGATTCAATCTGTTACTTCCCTTTTCTGCCCTTATCTAATCTGAGTTTAATTATTGCTGTATAACCTGATTAGCAGGTCAAGGAGGATGATTGGCTTGTCCATGCCTTCAAGGGCCTCCAACTGTTTTGCTCAAGGAGCTAAGCCAAAAGATGCTCAGAGGTCTTCAAAAGTGTATGTAAATGATGTTGGATCAACAATGCTGTTTTCCAGAGTGACAAAAGAAATAAAAAAAAACAACCAGCTGTACTTGTTTTTGATCTAAACCCTGTCTGTAAGTGCGATAAAATCTGAGCCTTGTGTAATCAAGCCTGATGTTTTTACAATATGTCTTTGCTAAAACATTTCTTGTAAATTATCAATCAGACTGATTGGCCTGTAGTTCCCTGGGTTTGCCTATCCCCCTTTTTGAAAATTGGAATGATCTCATCCCCCATCCAAGTTTCAGGTATATCAGTACCTGATGATATTGCGTTAGTTAGTAAATTAATTTATGGTCCCCAAATGAGTGGCTCTGATAAATGTAAGTCACCTAGCATCTTGTTGAGACCTGGCACTTTACCAGTCTTCAGTGACTCCATAGCTTTTAAGGAGCTGCTGATGGAAACGTGATGAGGATGGTGGATTCTATATCAGTCAAGCACTTTTCTTTATCAATCTCCAATTGATGTTGTTTCATATATTCATTTTTGGCATCTTTAATAGCTAGCCTGTCACCACATTTAACTAGAGAAATGGGAGAAAACTGGAATGTTTCTTTAAGTCTGTAGGGTTGTGGCTACTCTGTCTTATAAAAGATTTGTTTCATTTTCAAACAAGTGGGTAGTAATGGCCTTGATGAACGCACCTCATCAAAATATCTAATAGTAAGTGGGCAGGTAAGTATACAAATGATGCATTAAAATGTGGGCGGTGCTGAATGCATTGTTATACGCTACTACCGAAAGGCATAATACTGTGACTAGGCCAGTTACATTGTAATAACGTATAAAACAAAGATACCATAGAACACAAAATAAGTCATCAAAAGTGTCTGAGTATTCACGAATGAGAGTTTATGGAGAACTTGTTGAATTCAATTCTTTTATTAACACATAAGAGCATCCCTTCTTCACATGATCAAATGTAAACACATCAGCACCATTGTGACTTTTTCAAGGCTGTAATGTACATGAAATTGTAATAAATATAGAGTTGTATAACAAGCGAGGACATAGATAGGGATGAAACAAAACAGAGTTTGCTACAATCCAGTGATTTCTCGGTTGGTGATTCCGTATATACCGAAAGAAGTCAGCACCCTTAACATGAGCCATGTTCCACATGTGTCAATGTGCACAGGTAGTTAAAGTTAATGTAAGTGAGAGTGGATGGAAAAACAAAATGAGATAACACCAAAAATAGTGCTCTAAGTAGTAGTGCCACAAAGAGTGCAGTCACTTCTAGAGTATGAATATGTACACCTGTAAAGAATGAAGAAAGAAGGAAAAAGGTAAAAAGAAAATGAAAACAAAATTGTTGTACTACCCTATTACAGTCAAAGTATTCTCAGTTAAGGTATCAATGTTGTGAAGAAGTTCAACTAGGTCAAAGCAGTAAAAAATAATAAGGTCAATTAAAAGACGGACAAAACCCAATAGATCAATTTTAGTTAAGCCAATGATAGATGCCTATACCATGACAGGAGTACTGTATACCTGTAGAGATAAAGCTTGGTGAATTAAGTCACAGCTTGGCAAAACGGCCAAAACATCCTTCACGAGTAAACATCATCAGTCAGTAGTCACCACATAGGGCCCTGGTAGATCATAGTAGAAAGAGAATTTGCCACACCCAGACTGGAATTAAATAATGATAATGGTACTGGATAAAACCCACCTTACCCAGTAATCCAAATGTATTGTGTGTAAAATTCCAAAAACTAATACCAAATAAGGAACCCAATGAGGTTAATCCACTTAAGTTAACTACTCCACATATTATATCATTGATGACATCTTCTATCCCAGCTTTCATATTATCACTGCAACATTTGCAATACAATTATTGATCAGACAACTGTGCATGGCGAGGTCGTGAGTGATAGTTACAATATTGCGTGAGTTACTTGAAAGAACTCTTAACTATAACTGCTGAATTTCTATGGTTTTGTATGAGTAAATTCAGAACCTAACTATACTGTCCCTGTAACCTTTGTTTTTTCAGTGATACATATATATATATATATATATATATATATATATATATATACGTAAATATAAATATATATATATATATACACACAAATATCTATAGGTATTGTTGTGGAGGAATGAAGTGGGGTGATTGGATTTGAATGGGGTGGCTTAGGGTGGTTTGGAGTAGGCTGTATTGGATTGGAGTGGGGGGATTGGATTGTTGGATTGGACTGGATTGGTTGGATTAGGGTGGATTGAACTGGACAGACAGGAGTGGGTTGGGTTGGTTGATTGAACTGGACTGGGGTCGATTGGGATGCAGTGGACTGGATTGGAGTGGGGTGGAATTAATTTGAGTGGGTGGACTGCGTTGGATTGGTGGGGTGGATTGCAGTGGGGTGGTTTGGAGTAGGGTGAATTGTTTTGGATTTGAGTGGGGCAGATTGGAGTTGGATGAATTGTTTTGGATTGGAATGGGGCAGATTGGAGTCCTGTCGATTGGAGTGGGATAGATTGTTTTGGATTGGCGTGGGGCAGATTGTTTTGGACTGAAGCAGGGTAGATTGGTTGGGATTGAACTGGGGCCGTTTTTTGGGATTGGAGTGGGGCAGATTGGAGTGAGGCAGATTGTTTTGGATTGGAGTGGGACACATTAGTATGGGGCTGATTGTTTTGGTTTGGAGTGGGGCACATTGGTGTAGAGTGCGGCAGATTGGTTTAGATCAGAATAGGGAAGTATGTTTTAAATTGGAGTAGGACAGATTGTTTTGGAGTGGGACAAATTGTTTTAGAGTGGTGCAGATGATTTTGGATTGGAGTGGGGCAGGTTGTTTTGGATTGGATTGGGGCAGATTGTTTTGAGTTGGTGTGAAGTAGATTGTTTCGGATTGGAGTGGGGCAGATTGTAGTGTGGCAGATTGTTTTTGGATTGAAGTGATGCAGATTTGTTTGGATTGGAGTGGGCAAATTAGAGTGAGGCAGATTGTTTTGGATTGGAGTGGGGCAGATTGTCGTGTGGCAGATTGTTTTGGATTGGAGTGATGCAGATTTGTTTGGATTGGAGTGGGCAAATTAGAGTGAGGCAGATTGTTTTGGATTGAAGTGGGGCATATTAGAGTGGGGCAGGTTACTCTGGATTAGAGTGGGGCAGATAGCTGCAGAGTGGGGCAGATTGTTTTAGATTATAGTGGGGCAGTATGTTTTAGATTGGAGTGGGGCAGATTGTTTTGGAGTGGTGGAGATTGTTTTGGATTCGAGTGAGATAGATGAGAGTGGGTTAGAGTGGGGCAGATTGTTTTGGACTGAGGTGGGGCATATTAGGGCAGGGCAGATTGTTTTAGATTGGAACGTGGCAGTATGTTTTAGATTGAAGTGGGGCAGATTGTTTCGTAGGCGGGCAAATTGTTTTAAAGTGAGGAAGATTGTTTTGGATTGAAGTGAGGCAGATTGGAGTGGGGCAGATTGTTTTGGGTTGGAGTGGGGCAGATTGCTTTGGATTGGACTGGCGCACATTATTTTGGATTGGAGTGGGGCAGATGTTTTTGAATTGGAGTGGTTTGGGGTGGGGCAGATTGGAGTAAGGCAGATTGTTTTGAATCAGAGTGGGGCAGGTTGCTTTGAACTGAAGTGGGGCAGATTGTTTCGGAGTGGTGCAGTATGTTTTAGGTGGAAGTGTGGCAGATTGTTTTGTAGTTCGGCAAATTGGTTTAGAGTAGAGAAGATTGTTTTGGATCCGAGTGAGGCAAACAGGAGTGTGGCAGATTGTTTTGGATTGGAGTGGGGCAGATTGTTTTGGATTGGACTGGCACAAATTATTTTGGAGTGGAGTGGGGAAGATGTTTTGGTTTGGAGTAAATTGAGATGCGGCAGATTGGAATGAGGGAGATTGTTTTGGATCGGAGTGGGGCATGTTAGAGTGGGGCAGGTTGCTTTGGATTGAAGTGGGGCAGATTGTTTTGGAGTGGTGCAGATTGTTTTGGATTGGAGTGGGGTAGACTAGAGTGGATAGTAGTGCGCAGATTGTTTTGGATTGAAGTGGGACAGATTGCGGAGGGGCAGATTGTTTTGGATTGGAGTGGGGCAGATTGTTTTGGATTGGAGTGGCGCAAATTATTTTGGACTGGAGTGGGGCAGTTGATTTTGGTCCGGGGTGGATTGGGGTGGGGCAGATTGGAGTGAGGCAGATTGTTTTTGATGGGAGTGGGGCATAATATTGTGGGGCTGATTGTTTTGGATTGGAGTTGGACAGATTGGTGTTTAGTGGGGCAGGTTGTTTTAGATTCGAATGGGGCAGTATGTTCTATATTGGATTTGTGCAGATTGGTGTTCAGTGGGGCAAATTCTTATAGAACTGGGCAGTATGTTTTTGATTGGAGTAGGGCAGATTGTTTTGGAGTGGGGCAAATTGTTTTAGAGTGAGGAAGATTGTTTTGGATTGGAGTGAGGCAGATTGGAGTGGAGCAGATTGTTTTGGATTGAAGTGGGACAGATTGCGGAGGGGCAGATTGTTTTGGATTGGAGTGGTGCATATTGTTTTGGATTGGAGTGGCACAAATTATTTTGGACTGGAGTGGGGCAGTTGATTTTGGTCTGGGGTGGATTGGGGTGGGGCATATTGGAGTGAGGCAGATTGTTTTGGATGGAAGTGGGGTATAATATTGTTGGGCTGATTGTTTTGGATTGGAGTTGGACAGATTGGTGTTTAGTGGGGCAGGTTGTTTTAGATTCGAATGGGGCAGTATATTCTATATTGGATTTGGGCAGATTGGTGTTCAGTGGGGCAAATTCCTATAGATTAGAACTGGGCAGTATGTTTTTGGTTGGAGCAGGGCAGATTGTTTTGGAGTGGGGCCAATTGTATTTGAGTGAGGAAGATTGTTTTGGATTGGAGTGAGGCAGATTGGAGTGGAGCAGATTGTTTTGGATTGAAGTGGGGCAGATTGGGTGGGGCAGATTGTTTTCAATTGGACTGGCACAAATTATTTTGGTTTGGAATGCAGTAGATTTTTTTGGATTGGAGTAAATTGGGTTGGGGCAGATTGGAGTGAGGCACATTGTTTCGAATCAGAGTAGGGCAGGTTGCTTTGAATTGAAGTGGGGCAGATTGTTTTGAAGTGGTGCAGTACATTTTAGATGGGAGTGTGGCAGATTGTTTTGTAGCTGGGAAAATTGTTTGGGAGTGGGAAGGATTGTTTTGGATTGGAGTGAGACAAACAGGAGTTTGGCACATGGTTTTGTGTTGGAGTGGGGCAGATTGTTTTGGATTGAAGTGGCGCAAATGATTTTGGCTTGGAGTGGGGCAGCTGTTTCTGGTTTGGAGTAGATTAGGGTGGGGCAGATTGGAGTGAGGCAGATTGTTTTCGATCGGAGTGGGGCTTATTAGAGTGGGGCAAGCTGCTTTGGATTGAAGTTGGGTAGATGGCTTTCAAGTGGTGCAGATTGTTTTGGATTGGAGTGGGGTAGATGAGAGTGGATAGTAGTGTGGCAGATTGTTTTGGATTGAAGTGGGACAGATTGTGGAGGGGCATATTGTTTTGGATTGGAGTGGGCAGATTGGAATGGGGCAGGTTATTTTGGATTGGAGTGGGGCAGACTTTGGGGGATTTTGGAGTGAGGCAGATTGGATTGAGGCAGATTGTTTTGGTTCGGAGTGGGGCATGTTAGAGTGGAGCATGTTGCTTTAGATTGGAGTGTGGCAGATTGTTTTGGAGTGGGGCAGATTGTTTTATAGGAGGAAGATTGTTTTGGATTGGAGTGAGGCAGATAGTTTCCAGTTGGAGTGGACTAGATAGATTTTGAATTGGAGTGGGGTAGATTGTTTTGGATTGTAGTGGGGCACTTTGTTTTTATTGGAGTGGAGCAGATTGGAGTGAGGCAGATTGGTTTGGATTGGAGTGGGGCATATTATAGTGGGGATGATTGTTTTGGAATGGAATGGGGCAGATTGGTGTTTAGTGGGGCAGGTTGTTTTACATTGAATGGGGCAGTGTGTTTTATGTTGGATTTGGGCAGATTGGTGTTGAGTGGGACAAATTGTTTTAGACTAGAATGGGGCAGTATGTTGTAGATCGGGGTAGGGCAGATTGTTTTGGAGTGGGGCAAATTGTTTTGGAGCGTGGCAGATTCTTTTGGATTGGAGTGGGGCAGATTGTTGTGGATTGGAGTGGGGCATATTTTTTGGATTGGAGTGGGGCAGATTATAGTGGGGATGATTGTTTTGGAATGGAGTAGTGCAAATTATTTTGGACTGGAGTGGGGCAATTGATTTTGGTCTGGGTGGATTGGGGTGGGGCAGATTGGAATGAGGCAGATTGTTTTGGATGGGAGTGGGGCATAATATTGTGGGGCTGATTGTTTTGGATTGGAGTTGGACAGATTGGTGTTTAGAGGGGCAGATTGTTTTAGATTTGAATGGGGCAGTATATTCTATATTGGATTTGGGCAGATTGGTGTTCAGTGGGGCAAATTGTTTTAGATTAGAACTGGTCAGTATGTTTTTGATTAGAGTAGGGCAGATTGTTTTGCAGTGGGGCAAATTGTTTTAGAGTGAGGAAGATTGTTTTGGATTGGAGTGAGGCAGATTGGAGTGGAGCAGATTGTTTTGGATTGAAGTGGGGCAGATTGGTTTGGAGTGGGGCAGATTGGTTTCAATTGGACTGGCACAAATATTTTGGTTTGGAATGTGGTAGATTTTTTTGGGTTGGAGTAGATTGGGGTGGGGCAGATTGGAGTGAGGCGGATTGTTTTGAATCAGAGTGGGGCAGGTTGCTTTGAATTGAAGTGGAAGTGGTGCAGTACATTTTAGATTGGGAGTGTGGCAGATTGTTTTGTAGCTGGGCAAATTGTTTGGGAGTGGGAAGGATTGTTTTGGATTGGAGTAAGACAAACAGGAGTTTGGCAGATTGTTTTGGGTTGGAGTGGGGCAGATTGTTTTGGATTGAAGTGGTGCAAATTATTTTGGTTTGGAGTGGGGCAGCTGTTTCTGGTTTGAAGTAGATTAGGGTGGGGCAGATTGGAGTGAGGCAGATTGTTTTCGATCGAAGTGGGGCATATTAGAGTGGGGCAAGTTGCTTTGGATTGAAGTTGGGTAGATGGCTTTCAAGTGGTGCAGTTGTTTTGGATTGGAGTGGGGTAAATCAGAGTGGATAGTAGTGTGGCAGATTGTTTTGAATTGAAATAGGACAGATTGTGGAGGAGCATATTGTTTTGGATTGGAGTGGCCAGATTGGAATGGGGCAGGTTATTTTGGATTGGAGTGGGGCAGATTTTGGGGAATTTTGGAGTGAGGCCGATTGGATTGAGGCAGATTGATTTGGTTCGGAGTGGGGCATGTTAGAGTGGGGCATGTTAGAGTGGAGCATGTTGCTTTAGATTGGAGTGTGGCAGATTGTTGTGGAGATGAGCAGATTGTTTTAGATTGTAGTGGGGCAGTATGTTTTAGATTGGAGTGGGGCATATTGTTTTGGAGTGGGGCAGATTGTTTTAAAGGGGGAAGATTGTTTTGGATTGGAGTGAGGCAGATTTAAGAGGGGCAGATTGTTTTGGCTTGGAATAGGGCAGATTGGAGTGAGGCAGATTGTTTCCAGTTAGAGTGGAGTAGATAGGTTTTGAATTGGAGTGGGGTAGATCGTTTTGGATTGGAGTGGGGCAGTTTTTTTTTATTGGAGTGGAGCAGATTGGAGTGAGGCAGATTTTTTTGGATTAGAGTGGGCATATTATAGTGGGGATGATTGTTTTGGAATGGAATGGGGCAGATTGGTGTTTAGTGGGGCAGGTTGTTTTAGATTGAATGGGGCAGTGTGCTTTATGTTGGAGTTGGGCAGATTGGTGTTGAGTGTGACAAATTGTTTTAGACTAGGCTGATTGTTTTGTAGTGCGGCAAATTTTTTGGGAGCGTGGCAGATTCTTTTGGATTGGAGTGGGGCAGATTGTTATGGATTGGAGTGGGGCAGATTTTTTGGATTGGAGTGGGGCAGATTATAGTGGGGATGATTGTTTTGGAATGGAGTGGGCAGATTGGTGTTTAGTGGGGCAAATTGTTGTAGACTAGAATGGGGCAGTATGTTGAGATTGGGGTAGGGCAGATTGTTTTGGAGTGGGTCAAATTGTTTTAGAGCATGGCAGATTCATTGGATTGTAGTGGGGCAGATTGTAGTGGGGCAGATTGTTTTGTATTTGAGTGGTGCAATTTTTTTGGATTGGAGTGTGACAGATTAGAGTGAGGCAAATTGTTTTGGATCAGAGTGGGGCAGGTTACTTTGGAGTAGATTGAGGCAGATTGTTGTGGAGTGGGGCAGATTGTTTTAGATTGTAGTGGGGCATTATGTTTTAGATTGGAGTGGGGCAGATTATTTTGGAGTGGTAGAGATTGTTTTGCATTGGAGTGAGGTAGATTAGAGTGGATTGGAGTGGGGCAGATTGTTTTGGCCTGAAGTGGGCCATATTAGAGTGCGGCAGATCGTTTTTGAAAGGGGTGGGGCAGATTGGTGTGGAGTGGGGCATAGTGTCAGCGAGACCAGATCCTCGGGGTTTGCGCCTGTTTCCAATATGTCCACCTCTTGGCAGCTCCAAACTCTACTAGCTATCATAGCACAGAGTTAAAGAAAGGCCAAATGGGGGATGGGGTTTTAGGTTGGGAACAGCGGGGAAGGAGATCTGTGGAAGCAAGAGTTAAGAACACAATAGCAAGGTTATTCAGATTAATCTTCATGAACTTTGTTTTAATTATCTATACTCTAATAACATGAGAGATCAAGAACTTTTCAATAACGTGACCTTTTTAACTCTGGATACCTGGAAATATAAGAAGGATTACGCAGACTTTCATATGAGTGTTTTCAAAATAACATTCTCTTATAATCATATACTCTGAACATTGAACTCTCTCAAGTTAGTCCTTAGAATAGCAATTACGTGATAGCTAGAATCAATGAGTTCATTCGTTCCCAAAGAATTAACTATTATAGGATTCATGAATGATACTGTAGAAGAGGTCAACTGACTGAACTTGTTTTGTCTAGAAGGATCACACTCTGTTTGGTCTGAGTTTCAAGATTCAATTACCCAGAAATTATTGGACACCTTATTGCCAGACTGCGCATCAAGACTCAAATACCTGAAATGATTGTGCACTCTGCCGATCAGAACTGCAAGGGTTAATTGCCAAGAATGAATCGCGCACACTGTTGCCGACTCAACCATCAAGATTAGCTTAGCTGCAGCAAGCCTCTGTCAAAAGTTTGCTTTCGGACTTAGTCGTTTTCTTGAAGATTTTCTTCAGGGGGACTAAGTCCCCAGTCTGATCCGACCTCCTTGGAGCCCTTCCTCAGATACTCGTCGCAGGAGCCCTCTGTGAAGATTTTTACATTCAGACTTAGACAATTTTTTTAGATGAAAATCCTTTGATCGGGTCGAAGCTGAATCTTGATCTGACATCCCTGGAGCCCTCTTCGGATACACTGCTCCTGAGGTCCTAGTCACTTTTTCAGAGATTTTCTTCAGCGGGACGAACCTGCAAGTCAGGCCGGGTCGTGGTTGAAGCAAACCAGCTAGAGTTGCTGTAGCGGGTCAGTCCCTCTATGGAGCTTTTTCCAAAACCTTCTCCAATCTTCTCCAAACTTCTGGATCTTATTCCCGAATGGCTTTTTACCTACTTTAGGAGTCCACAGCTCACCCCAAGGTTCAAGAAGCTCTGAGTTGCTCCTTAAGGGGTGCAGACTACAACTCCCAGAATACAGCTGGCTCAAACTTCAAATTGGCCAATGTACAGTGGTCAGCTGGTCAGTTTCTTCAGGATCTGAGACAGGGGACTCTGGTTATCAATTTTTCACCTTGAACCAGGTGAAGCCAGGCAAAGTCCTTCTTGTGGTGAAGCCCAAGTGTGCAGCTGGTGCAGTCCTTCAGAGTGCAGTGTCCAGGTGCAGGTCAGGGGTCCAGCAGGGCTGTCCTTCTTCTCTTGATGTTCCTCCTTGTAGGGATCTGAGGTGTGGGTGCAGCTCTGCCATATTTATCCTTGCTCCTGGGGTTAAAAACAGGGGGGTCCTGGTTCTCCAATCAGATGCAGGGTTTTTCCTCCTTTGATGACTTCCTGGGAAGTGTGGCAAAAATCAATCCAGGGAGCAACATTCTTCAAAAATCCACCATGGCTGAAAATGATTTTTGGAGGTTAGATCAGCCCACCCATTGGTGTGGCTAAAAATCTTAAACACACCCCTCTCCTAATCTAATCAAGAGGATACCTAATTGCCTGGGGTTGCAGGATGTGAGGGAGGTGCTGGGTTGCTCCAAATGTCTTTCCCTGCCTTTGAAGACTGGTTTGGCAGCCCTCCCCCTTCCTGCTTCCCCATGTCCTGAGGTAGTTCTCCTCTCCCAGGCATATCCTTTGTGTTCAGCCCAGGCTACTTCACACCTCTTCAAAGCAGCCTGGCAAGGCTGCCAGAGGCTGGCCAATCAGAGAAGGGCAATACAGCGCTGAAGTTGGCAACTTTTCAGGTAGAGTTTAAAACTCATTACCTGAACTAGTTATATTAAATCCAACAACTATTTATTATAACAATGAATTTGATACCAAATCCGAGGTATCTGACACTTAAAGGGACTTTGTTAATTAAAATAAAGTCTCCCCATTTTAGCCTATGGAGGCCATTCACTACAGTGAGGCAAAAAATAATTTGGGTATTTTACCTCACCTGGGCTTATAAAACAATTTTTATAAGGGCCCTGCTTATAGTTACATGGCACCCACCCCTAGAGGCACATAGGACACACCTTAGGGGTGACTTATTAGTACAAATAAGGTAGTTTAAGACTATGGAAGTATGTTTAATTCTAAAGTAGAATTTGCATATAACTTTAGTTTAGTTTAAAAGCAGCCAGCAAGGCAGGCCTGCCTTTAAAATGACACTGGGCACCTCAGCCCTGCACCTATGGTGGCACTACCCATGCTTGGGTCCCTAAACCTCCATGCCCTACCATTTACTAGGGTCTTATAGGTAGGTTGATACTGCCAATTTTAATTAGTTTAATTTGCATGTGTACTTTACTCAGAGCACTGGCCCTTGGACTGGTAAGCAGTACCCAGGGCACAGCCAAGAGTCAGTAACCGCCAGTATCTGTCCTAAATGTTTAGAGGTGACCAGGGCAAAAAGGAGGACTTTTCTACAGGGGCATATTGTTTTGGATTGGAGTGGTGCAGATTGTTTTGAGTTGGAGTGGGGCAGATTGTTTTGGATTAGAGTGGTACGGATTATTTTGGACTGGAGTGATGCAGATTGTTTTGGACGGGAGTGGGGCATATTATAGTGGGGCAGGTTGCTTTGGATTTGAGTGTGGCAAATTGTTGTGGAGAGGGGCAGATTGTTTTAGATTGTAGCAGGCAGTATGTTTTAGTTTGGAGTTGGGCAGATTGTTTTGGACTAGGGCTTATTGTTTTAAAGTGGAGAAGATTGTTATGGATTGGAGTGAGGCAGATTGGAGTGGAGCAGACTGTTTTGGGTTGGAGTGGGACAGATTGGAGTGGGACAGGTTGACGTGGGTTGGAGTGGAGTAGATTGTTTTGAATTGAAGTGGGGTAGATTGCTTTGGATTGGAGTGGCAGTTTTTTTGGGATTGAAGTGGGGAAGATTGGAATGAGGCGGATTGGTTTGGATTGGAGTGGGTCAGATTAGAGTGGGGTTGATTGTTTTGGATTGGAGTGGGGTAGATTGGCATGGAGTGGGGAAACTTTTTAAGATTAGAACGGGCAGTATGTTTTAGATTGAAGTGGGGTAGATTGTGTTGGAGTGGGGAAAATTGTTTTAGAGTGAGAAAGATTGTTTTAGATTGGAGTGTGGCAGATTGGAGTGTGGCAGATTGGTTTGGAGTGATGCAGATTGTTTTGGGTTGCAGTGGGGTAGATTAGAGTGGATTGCAGAGGGGCAGATTTTTTTTGGATTGAAGCGGGCATATTAGAGTGGGGCAGATTGTTTTGGAGTGGGGCAAATTGTTTTAGAGTGGGAAAGATAGATTTGGATTGAAGAGTGGCAGATTGGAGTTGGGCAGATTCTTTTGGATTGTGGTGGGGCAGATTGGAGTGGGGCAGATTGTTTCGGCGTGGTACAAATTGTTTTGGATTGGAATGGCTAAATTGGAGGGGATTGGAGTGGGCAGATTGTTTAGGATCAAAGTGGGGCAGATTGGAGTGGGGCATATTGTTTTGAATTGGAGTGGGGCGGATTGGAGTTGGGCAGGCTGTTTTGGGTTGGAGTGGGTCCGATTATTTTGGACTGGAGGGGTGCAGATTATTTTGGATTGGAATATGGCAGATTCGAGCTGGGTGGGTTGAGAGGATTGGAGTGGATTTGACTGGGGTGAGCGGGGTGGATTGTACTGGGGTGGATTGGAGTGGGGAGGATTGGATGGGTCTAGGTTAAATTGGATTGGGTGGGGTGGATTAATGTGGTGGTGAAGTGGGGTGGATTGGAGTTGTTTGGAGTGGTGTGAATTGGGGTGTATGTGTTAAAACATAGTTTTGGAAATTACACAGAACAATAAATAATGTTGCTTTGCAATATTTAGAATAAGATAATCATCATAATTTGAGAACTTTGCTTGCAAACAAAGCAAAACACGTGTGCAAAGTGAAAAAAGAAGACTTGGCAAAATAAAAGGAAGTTAACAATAGAAATTTTCAGTTTTGTTTGTCCTGCTGGGCACATCACACGCCTTCCATTTGTAGGGCACCAGAAGTTAAAAAGAACAAAATAGTACCCCAGTCACTTTGGGAGCATCGGACGGGCTCTGATTAAGTTTAATCAATCAGCGTTTGATCCCTGCTCCAGAGAGAGAAACGGAAACGATGCCAGTCCTGCAGTGATGAATTACGAGACTGTAAAGAAGAGTGCCAGGCAAGCCTACAAATGTTAATTAGGAGATGGGCACTAAGCCCCTTTTAGTTAACATAAGTGTACTTTTTGTCTGTGTTGGTGACCCACACACCCTCCCTCCCTCTCTGTTACCTCCTGCTTCACCCTTCACCCCCGCTAGCAAGTAAAAACAGAAAACATTGCTTTACAACATAAAACACATTGACAAAGCCTATTGCTGTCGGAGGTGAGACCTATTGGCTTTGATAATGCTTGTTTCATAATTAGAAACCAGTCACACTTTGGGTTGTTTTCCACAAGTACTAAAGTAAAACGAGGTGGAAGCCAATGACAAGTTCAAAACATTGTCTTTGTCTCGAAGGCCGTCTGAGACGCAAAATTGGAGCTATCTCAACATTGCGATGTAACTCACAAAACTGCTGTAGGTGCTTTGTTTAAAGACAACCCTTCTGAACTTTTTTAATTGACAGCTGTTTTAATTTTGAATTTGACGTGAATGTTTTTGTTTCAAACAGTTTCATGTTCAGGATCAACAAAGGCCTTTTTTAATCCCACAGTGTTTATTGGCAGAAACATGAGCTGTCCCTAAGGGATTGTACATTTGTAACAATAACATTTTGTAATTTCTGCACAGTTTATAATACCTTAAGGTAAATTCTTACAAAGATAACACATGAAGACAAATTCCTCTAGTGACATAATACTATTCTCTCCCGGAAGGCATTCTCAGATTACAATTTTATTTTTAGAAATCTTCAACAATTACAGTGCGGAGCTGAGTAAAACTATACGGAACGCAATCTTGCCATTCGTGTGTGCCTCCAATTGCTGTTTCCGTTATATTTCATGTATATGTCATTACATTAGTGTTATAGTTCCTGTATTGTTTTGAAACTTAATGATGTACTTCACTCCTGCCTGCCCAGGTCATAGGTGAGATGCTGTTTTTTTAATACAGAGGAGCATTCCTGAGTGTTTGTTACTGGCGTGGCTGGAGGGTTGTAGCACTAACGATCCTCTCCTGATACGTGCTTGATTGTACCTTGTCAAACCATTCCCCACAGTTGGTTTGATGAATTGAAAAACCGCAACAAATTAAATAGTGATAAGCTTGTCATATGTAGAGATGAATATAATAACGTCCAGCAGTAGAATGTTCTCCAAACTACACTAGCCATTCAGTTGTGCGCCAGTGCAAGGAGAGGGCAGGCGTGTGCCATGTAATATTAAATATGGCTCACTGCTGCCTCTCCCTTTAACACACTGCAGTGCAGCAAGGTATCTTGCTGCATTACATGAAACCTTGATAAATCAGCCCCTAAGTCTTTCCATGAGTTTGTTATTCGTGGGGAAAATTGTAGTTCTTGTGCTAGAACTATTCAAAATGTTGATGTTTAGGTCCTTCTTTAAAAAGTGTTGTGGACGTGACATTTTTTGATGTGTTTTTGTATAGCAAACATGGCTCAATGAGTTAATGGAACACAAAACGATGATGGGCAAAATGCTAAACATTTTCAAACACTCACCCCCAGTCACAGATCTGCTATGAATCCATTATTCTTTTGCACACCATGCCAGCCTAGTTTGGACCTAGCCATATGCAAATCAGTCTTGACCCTGCTCCCCATTGGAACATTCCAGCCCGAACTGCCATGCTAAATCTTCCCTGGACCAGAAACCAGCATCCTTGGACATGTTTCGGGGTATCACCCCCTCATCAGCCAGGCTAGCTTGAATCCAGTGGCACAGCGAGCAATGGACCCATATCTGTGCATAACCTCCCTACTTAGGGTGACTTTAGCAAGAAACACAAAAAGATGATGGATGGAATGCTGACATTTTTTAAACACTCACCCCTAGTCACAGATCTGGGTTGAATCCATTGTTTTTTGCTCATCATGTCACCGAGTTTCGACCCAGCCATATGCAAATCAGTCTTGACCCTGCTCCTCATGGGGACAGTCCAGCCTGAACTGCCAGGCCAGGTCCTACCTGGTCCCAGAATCAAGCATCCTGGGACCAGTTTCGAGATATTACCCCTCTTTAGCCAGGTTAGCTTGAATCCAATGGCACAGAGAGCAAGGGACCCATGTCTGTGAAAACCCTGACCACCCAGGGCAACTTTAGCACAACAGGATAATGGACGGAATGCTGAAACGTTTCAAACACTCACCCCCAGTCACAGATCTGGGTTGAATCTATCATTCTTTTGCTCACCATGCCCACCCAGGTTGGACCTAGCCATATACAAATCAGTCTTGACCCTGCTCGCCATGGGAACAGCCCAGCCAGAGCTACCAGACTAGGTCCCCCATGGATGGGAAACAAGCATCCTGGGACCGGTTTCAGGGTATCACCTCCCATCAGCCAGGCTAGCTTGAATCCAGTGTGAGCAAACTCATGTCTTGTTAAACTACATGTAGCAGAAATACAAAAAATAAATACATATGATGTTGTGACATCCATTTTGAACAAGGTGGCATTGAGGTTTAATTGAATCCTAATTAGCACAAGCCAGGAAATCACGCTTTAACATGTCATGCAAAATCGTTTTAAATGCAGAAGTACCTTATTAAAACATACGCATGAAATGGAGTGTAAGTTAAAGTTCTGCACACTACTAATATTGCACATACTCGATTAGTGCGTACAGGTCCCTCAGTTGCGTTCTTAAAATAAGCAATGACAATAATTTTGTTTTTTTTATGGTGAAACGATTTTAACCCGTTTCACTAGCACACAACGCAAGTGCAGCCTACATGTCAAAAGGGAGTCATTCCCTATCACGCTCCTGTCTCAGTCTCCCACACTCACCAAAACAAGCCAAATGTACAAATAATTACAATAGGCGGAAGTAGCTTTGTCACTTGACCAGGTTATAAACAGGCCTGACTTCTATTTTAATCTCCCTGCCGATTAAAAAATCAGGAAAGTCACCCAAAGACTTTATTTCCCCCCATCAGTACATAATTTAAACTGTAAAGCTAACAAGATTTTAAATTGTTTTCAACAGCTGCCCCCGACTGATGATAAAACTAAAAGCCAGAATGACCATGTTAAAAATGAATACAGATGTTTTCATGTAAAGTTCAATTTAACAATCATGTCTAGGTCATTGCAGAATCTTAAAACGTTAACAGATTGTGGATATTTTGATTTGGGAACGGGGGCAACTCTAAATTGAGCCCACACATTGATGATAAAAAGAAGACTGTTGTCTACAACTTCATTATCACTTTGTCGGTTCAGCTTGTGTTGAGATTATTTCTACATGCAGTTGTGCTTAATGGGCTTGTTTTGTACGCTAATGGGGAGCAACAGGGAAGTGGCTGTATACGACAGGTGCCTATTTAAACAGCTTGGTGCGTGTTCACGAATGCGTCTTTATTTTCATTTCTTCACTACTAGTGAAACTGCAACATACATAGTAGAGTTTGTATCCACTCATCTTACAGCTGTGGGTAAAGAGGAGAACTTCTTAGCAGATGCAGTAAGATGTGATGCATTCAACTATTTCCTGCCTAAGAGCCTTCTTGATGTCTATTGTAATCATCACTATGAAATTAATTGCAATTAAAAAAACCTCAAACGTAACGTAATAACGTGCACATACAAACAAAATAAAAGCCTTAATAAAAATGAATCATAGCAATTCTATTATATGTAATTCACTAAAGTGCTTTGGTTATAAGGTCGCCAAAAATACTCAATAGATACCCATTTACCTGACACTACAGCATTAACAGATTTTGATCAAGAAGGGGTTAGATAATTTATGACCAAGAAACTACAGCTGGAGTTAGCATTTGAATAACGCAAAGCTAAAGCTTTATCTTCAGTCTCATGTTAAACAATCTAAAGAGCGGCAACAACCATTTGCTCTTATAACGGGAAAATAAGAAGCAAACACTTCTTTCTAATGTGGTTGCATAAACCAGAACCCAACCATGTCTGATTAGTGTTTTCTTTCTGTGTCACTTCTCCAAGGGGGGGACCTCCAATCTGAAACTAGTATGACGTGATTTTGTGCGAGGAGGTTACAAGGCATGGCTCACTTTTCTTGGAAAGATAGTGCTGGCCTATGTTGTTCACAAGGAAGCCCAAGTTGGATAACTTTTACCAGATCCTTGGGACTTACATAGGCCAAAGCTATCCGCTTGGACCAGATCCTTGTGACTAACAACGCTCAGTACTATCTTTCTAATACAAGTCAGCCATATCTTGAAATCATGTATTGGCCTCGTCTAAAAATCACTTTATACTAGATTCACTTGTGCCACTGACATAATGCATTCTTGAAAATTAAGGCTCTTTTTCTTCTGCATGGAGCTAGCAGAGAGTCTCTATGTCTGGAATTCAAAACTAAAATAAAGATATTTAATATGCCTGAGTCAAGGAAGTGACAGTACTTCTTATCCAGACAATAAGGCCCTCATAATGAGTCTGGCAGTCTTAAGACCGCCAGAGTCATGGTGGCAGTTTCAGTAGTAAAGACCACTATATTACAAGTTCGGCAGTTGGGCCTAAGCCAAACCACCTAAACCCCACCCGTACCCCCATTTTTTGGCAGTCCGCCAGGCTGGAGGTGAGTACTTCTGGCCCAGCGGCAGATATAAAACCTCTAGCGGTAATACAAAGTGGCAGACCACCAGCATTTTCATGGTGGTTGTTCCGCCACGAAAATGCTGGCGGTCCTGCACCCGGTGACAGGAATCTTGATTCCTGTCGCCGGGATACACCCCTCCACACATACACATACCCTCACACATGCACCCACACACTTCTACACTCTTACAAACACTCACCCACGCACTCGCTACATACACCCCCATTCACTCGATCACACACACTCAAACATGCAACACTTATTCATGCACGTACACGCACTCAGGCACACCCATGCAAATGCTCACATGCACACGAACACCCCCATTCATGCCCACTCTCACGCACAGATACATTCACTCGCATATGTGCATGCATACACCTCCCCCTCCACATACATACATGCATACACTATCCTCCTCCCCATCCATTTACACGCACTCACACACACAGACACCCCCTCCCCTGCATTCAATACATTCACACACACACTCACACACGCAGATACTCACCTCCCCGCATTCAATTCATTCACACATGCACCACACACGCAGACACCCCCTCCCAGCATTCAATACATTCACACACTCACTCACACATACACTCACACATACAGACAACCACACACAGACCCTCCCTAGCTCCCCTGTCGGGCGATCACTTACCTTTGCCGGCGAGGAGGTAATCTGGGAGGGCATGGGTCCCATTGTTTTCACCACCAGCATCGCACTGCCTTCAGGACACTGTGGTGGAACCGCCTCTCCATCTCCGTACGCCAGGCTGACTGTTGACGAATTTCTGCCTGAAATCGGGTGGAAATCTGACAGCAGTCTTAATAAGGTGGTCTTGAGTCTGCCAGCACTGGCGATCTTTCGGTCCCGGCGGCATTGGCGGTTTTTGTAAAAGACCGTCGAAGTCGTAATGAGGGTCTAAGTCTCCCTTAGAATCTGATTGAAAGCCAATAATGGCAGACTCCATTTTGCAGAGGCTAAGACTCAATTCTTTGCCTGATCATTGGCATACCCTTGACACTTGTCCTTGTCTTTCTAAGAACCTGCAAAAGTATTAAGTAATTCAATCAATGACATCCATAAGAACACCTAGGCCCTCATTCTGACCTTGGCGGGCGGCAGAGGCCGCCCGCCAAAGTCCCGCCGTCAGATTACCGTTCCGCGGTCGAAAGACCGCGGCGGTAATTCTGACTTTCCAGCTGGGCTGGCGGGCGGTCGCCTTCAGACCGCCCGCCAGCCCAGCGAGAAAGAGGCTTCCACGATGAAGCCGGCTCGGAATCGAACCGGCGGAGTGGAAGCTGTGCGACGGGTGCAGTTGCACCCGTCGCGTATTTCACTGTCTGCGCAGCAGACAGTGAAATACATGTAGGGGCCCTCTTACGGGGGCCCCTGCAATGCCCATGCCAGTGGCATGGGCACTGCAGGGGCCCCCAGGGGCCCCGCGACCCCCCCTACCGCCATCCGGATCCCGGCAGTCGGACCGCCGGGATCTGGATGGCGGTAGGGGGGGTCGGAATCCCCGCGGCGGTGCAGCAAGCTGCGCCGCCGTGGAGGATTCAATGGGGCGGCGGTACACTGGCGGGAGCCCGCCAGTGGTGCCGGTCCGACCGCGGCTTTACCGCCGCGGTCGGAATCCCCATTGGAGCACCGCCGGCCTGTCGGCGGTGCTCCCGCGGTCCTCCGCCCTGGCGGTCAAAGACCGCCAGGGTCAGAATGACCACCCTAATGTGACATTAGTCTGTGACAAGTATCTTGTAATCTATATTGAGGTCAGCTAATGATAATACCAAACAATGTAGTCTGAATTGACATATGTTTACCATTTATTTTTAGTAATGTGTATAAGACCATCATATTAATGCACACAGGTTGTGTCAGGGATTCCTCAAAAAGTCCCCATTTAACATAAGATCATGTTCAACAGTATAAAAGGGGCGTCAGGAGGTTATTGGGTTAGTGAGGTCTTTCGTCCCTGGTTATCGCAAAATATACTGGCAGAAGATATTGACAGAGACTGTCAGACTATTATACTGCCACAGCATCCTGTTGTATGCGGAGAGCTGATACCGAGCCAAATCCTAAAGAAGAGGGGCTGTGCCTAGCTGGTGTTTGCTTTCCTTTTGAGGAAACACTCTCTTCATGCATTTAATATCTACAGGATCTTGCTGTAACCAGGTATGGTGGGGGCGAAGTTCTCCTAAAAAGATCTTGATGTAAGTTAAGTTTCTGCATGCTGTCATAGTATGGGGAACAGAAGTAGGCTTTAGGGTGTTACGTTGCCAGATGATATTTCTACTACTGTAGAAATATTCATATTGTTTAATTGTTAGCAACATGCATTAGTACTATTTTAATCATTTTCAGTGTCGCTATTTTACATGTGCTATCCAACAGGATGAAACTGTTGAAATAAAACATTTTTAAGCATAAAGGGGGTCATTACAACCCTGGCGGTACAGGACCGCCAGGGCTGACATGACGGAAGCACCGCCAACAGGCTGGCAGTGCTCCCCTGGTCATTACGACCGTGGCGGAAGCGCCGCGGTCGCACCGCCTGGGCCGGCAGTTTCCCGCCACAATGGCCCCGGCGGTAGTAATCCGCCAGGGCAGCGCTGCTAGCAGCGCTGCCCAGGGGATTACGAGTCCCCCTACTGTCAGCCTTTTCCTGGCGGTTTGAACCGCCAGGAAAAGGCTGGCGGTACGGGGAATTGCCCGGCCCCTGGGGTCCCTGCACTGCCCATGCCCATGCCTGCATGGGCAGTGCAGGGGCCCCCTGACAGGGCCCCATGCGACTTTTCACTGTCTGCTCTGCAGACAGTGAAAAGCGTGACGGGTGCAACTGCACCCGTCGCACGGCGGGCTCCCATGTTGCGGCCCAGCGGGGATGTCATAATGGGCACCGCGGGAGTGCGGCCACATTGGCGGCCACACGGCGGTTACCCGCCCGCCAATGTTGTAATGACCCCCAAAGTGTCTTTCTCGTAATGCAGCACTAGTATGTGATGCTATAAAGAACAAAATTGGTTTGAATTATGACTGTGTCCCTGACCACTTTCCACAGGACTGTTGGTAACCCAGAAAGCACGGCCACCATATCAACCAGGTATTGAGTGGGTTTGTGTGGGGCTGCAAAAAACAGTACTTTTACATTCAAGCGTTGGTGCACTGAACTAAGTTCAGGCATCCATGGGTGTGAAAGCAAACCTTGTAGAGCTAAACCAGAGTTTTAGTTTATGCAACATATCTTTAAAGACTACTCAAACTGGTTTACTCAACAGTCAGCTCCAGAAAAAGAGCTGTTTCAGTTAAGCATGTTAGTTGACATTGCTAGCTCCCATTGTATCATGTGAAAGCTAGCTTGTAGCAGCAGAAGGCAGAGTAAATAAGATCTCAAAAATGTGTTTCCCTCAGCCATCCGGTGACCAGCCCACCATTCAGCTCATATAGGCAGCTTCTAAGACATGGTGAGCCAGATTCACACAGATGCTGCACTGTCTTGGCAGAAGCTCTGCAGTCCTGGGAGAGGCTCCATGCCTGTGGAGGAATCTCCACACTGCAGTTTTCATTGCAGAGATTCTGCCTCTAGTGCGGAACCTCTGCCACCACTGTGGAGGTTTTTTGAGACTTAGGCCGTTAGGATTTAGCAACAATTCTACCAATGTTACACATCCTGTCTGTTGAAAGAATGTATCCATGTGTTGCGGAGGTCAGGACATTTTTTGCTTTAATCATATACTTGGCCCACTTCCAGAGGACAAAAAGTAATTTCACAGGTAATCAAACTCACTAATCGAAGAGAGAGTGATATTATTCAAGTGCATTTTATTCCTCATACTTTGTTTCATACCAACAACCAAAACGTTGAACTAAAGACCACCAATCAGAAATTTGGATTTCAGACAAAATTTCCCAATACAATATAATAAAATTGCAAGGCTGTTCTTTGTGCGAGCTCAGAGACTTAAATAATAGTATCATCAGTACAAATGGGTCCATTTCGTGGGCCAATCTAGACATGACAAAGCTCACAGATTTTAATTTTGTTTCATGTCCATTGACAAAGAGGTTTATGAGAAGGGTGCTAGAGTACAACCAATGCTTAGAAATGATCAGATATACTGTCTAATTTTCTTTACGTCCTTATCACATACAGGCTGTGGTATCAGAATCAATGAGGCATACTATCTCAATTAATCCCATGTTAAACTCCATGGCCCATATTTATTCTTTATTAGCGCCACATTTGCGTCATTTTTTGATGCAAAAGCGGCGCAAACTTACAAAATACAAATGTATTTTGCAAGTTTACGCCGCTTGTGTGTCAAAAAAGACGCAAATGCGGCGTTAAAAAAGTATAAATATGGGCCCATATCTTGCATGACCTCTATTAATGTAGACATGTTAACTGCATGGAAGACAATCACAGGATCTAGGAAAGTTAGATAGATGTTTCCCCCATAAGCTGTATATATTTCATTATCTTTGCCTGTTGAAATGCTTGGTTGTTCATACCCAAACATATGCAAAAACCTGCATGAGAATTAAACAGGGCTTCTCGCTTCTCAACAGAATCCTGGAATTTACAGAGGGTGTATTTACCAACTATATTCCTTAGACTATCCAAGAGTGGGATATGATCCTTGTTCCTTGGAAGTGTTACATCACCTTTTTAAAGAATGAATCAGTTTCTGCTCACTTTCACAATCCTGAATCCAGAATCCTGGAATGTGTACATTGCTAAGAGCAGTGATTGTTAATGGAGGGGTTGAAACCACATCATATCACTGGTTTATAGGAAACAAGAATCTTCTAGGGTCCTAACTGTTCCAGAGGCCTTTCCATGCTTTATGCCATCTATGACAAATTCACTTCATGAATATTAAATGGCAAACTTCCTTTATAATCTGTAAGTAGTAGAGGCTAACTGCGAGGAAGCCATAGCATAGTCGTACAATTGTGTGAAATGGGATGGCAAAGAATCCGGAGAAATACATTTTTTTTGGGAATTGCTATATTACATTTCATAAGCCATCCTCTTTCAAAATCCATGAATGTTGTACGCTTAAATAGTCTTCCCAGTTTTTTTATGCAACACATCTTGTTTTGTGCTACTAACCTCTGCACTCTTGGCTGATTTTCTCTGGGAAAGTACAGATGTTTGCTTCCTAAAGTGTGTATAGTCCAGTGGTTCCCTGGAAAATGCACATTAACACTGCTCTCAAAGAATTTGCATTTGTACATTGTAGCTTTGCCTCATTTAATACACTTTGGCACTTTCCCCAAAAAGCAACACACTTCTCTCAGCAATGCTCAGAGATTCTAGTGAGAACACTAGAATAGTTGACACAAATTTAATAATTTTTATTTCAAAATCTAAAGGAACCCCCATTAACTGATTTATGGACTGAGGCAACCTGTATGTCAGCAAAAGATTCAATGATGACCTCTGAAGTGCTCCTCTTATGAGCTTGAAAAAGTGTATCCTCAAAGTAATATGGATGAAATCACTTGTCAACCTTTTCATGATCTCACAATATTTTAAGAATGCCTAATGCTCAAAACTTACCCAAGATGTGACACTGCTTTCTCTAGAAGCAGTCAGGAAAGTATATTTTGCAGAGGAATCTGTAGATCTGATGCAAAGCGGCAGTTGATAATTCTGTTTAAAAAAATCCATTTTATCTGTTTGATTTAATTTTAAATCACTTAACAAAGGAAAAAACATTTCTGGTATCCCAAACACTGAGTGCTAGGCTCATAGTCTTAGTCAGGAAATTCAGAATCCCTGAAACACAATTAAAAGCCACCTGCTATCATTATCATTGTTCTAAAACTGCTACAGTTTAGCATGTGAAATTGCTGAAAATGCATCTTGGTTTTAATTGTACTCACATCCTTTTCATAGTTATTATGAAATACAAATGTCCTTACTATTAATTCAAAGCTTGGCTGCTAGAACGTCAGATAGCCTGCCTGATAGCCATGCCCTAATATTTAGTGTGATGGAATGGAATATGTACAATAGACTACTTAAGAACCAACGTCAGATGCATGGTTTCTTGTATGCATAGCACTTATAAAAGGCTCAAGCATTCTTAAAGTCAGTATTCCCAATTTTCAAACCAAGATTCACTGTCTGTATTTCAGCTCAAAATCAAAAGAGGCCCCAATGTTCACAGTATCAGTTGGCCTGTGAGCATAAGCAGTCTCTAGAGGGACTCTAGTTATTGATATATTAACCAGAGAAGGCGATGGTGTGGGTTATTCAGATCTCCTGTCTCTTTAGGTATAGGAAGGATATTCAAAAGTTTCATTATGGTATAATTACAAAACTTCATGTATTGAGACCTTCAGATTTAGGTGAGTCTCTCATATGCAACCTAGTCACAGACCTGGCCAATGAGAGTAAAAAGTTGTTCTGTATAGTATTATTTGAGAAGAAATTACATCTTCCTTTACACAATTAAAAGGCACCATGTACTGTTCCTCGGACAATGGGCAACTTATTAATGAGGGAGTCAATAGATTCATAATGACCATATTTACAGGTGGTCCCCTCATCATATAAACGTCCATCATAATCTCTGATCTGTTGTGCATATTTTTTGTAGACCTCCTTTTGATGGGCAACTGAGAAGGATCCATATATGTATAACTCTTTCACTGTGATCCCAAAAAGCTGACTACGTGGTAAGCATACACAGGGGTCTCACTTAAATAGTATGATGGGATTTATGATTTGTTGAGGCATTAGCCCTTGAGAGGTAGCTAATGGATCTAACAGGTATTACCCTCAGAGGGGCAACATGTTGGTGGTTAATAGAGAACTTTAAAATGGAATTAGCAACTAGGCAATGGTAAGGACTTGGGACTGCCAAAACAGATGTAGGGAGGTGAACATGCGGCAAACCTGGAGAGCCTTTAGCACATGTTTTGTTGGCATCTCTTCCCTAATGGGTATGTGAAGGGAATTATTTTTTTGCAATAGTACATCTAATTGTCAACTAAATAAGCCTATCTCATGATTTTAAAAACTTACAAATTACTTTAGCCAAGTCTAAACAGCAACAAGGAATATGAATATTTTTTTGTGTATTGGTGCATGTTATTGGAGCAATCCATTTGCTCATGACATAACTTTCAGTGTGGCTTAACATTCATCTTTTCCCCCAAGTTGGTTTAACTCTATCATTAAAAGGTATAGCAATTTCATAGACCAAATCAGGTGACACAACACTGCAGAAGATACTGGTATGTTCTGTACCATGAGAGACAGCAAGCTTTACTTTCCAAACAAAAATCAGCATCTGTGGCCCCTTCTCACTGGCAGATGTGTGGATCCCATCCTAGGGACTGTCCCTGGACCGTTTACGTCAGGGTAAGATTTTACCACATCTTTAGAAGAACAAGTGGTACATTTGTCACTGATGTTATCTATTTTCTCCATTTCCGAAACAAGTGAATTTATTTCATTGATGATGCCCAGTTTGCTTTTATTGTATTGCTTCTCATGGTCCTTGGGTTGATCCAGAAAAGTCTTAGCTTTCTGTATGGTCATTTGAAATTGCGAAGTAACCTTGGTACAAGAGGCAGATCCAGCCCTATGTCTAACATTCTTTGACGTGCCGCAGATGGGCCTGCATTTGACCCAGACTTTGCCCAAGGGCAGACCACTGTACTCCTATGCTGTGCATGGCTGGACATGGGGCCTCATTTGCCAAGAAATGTTGCAGCATGGCACTGCAGGCCAGCTTGCGGCACCATGCTGCGTCATTTTTAAAGTGCAGGGATTTGCAGAAATACGATGCATCCCTGTACTTTCCTCAGCACTGGCACACAAACTGCTGCCTAGTGCCAACCAGGCACCCTTACGTCATGGTGCAAGGATGCCTGCGTTGGAATGATGATTGTTTATGTGCAGGAACGAACACCTTCCTGCACATAAACAATCATTAATGGCGTTTTCCTCTTTCAATGTGTGCTGCAGATTGTCGCACACATAGAAAGAGGAAATGACAGGGAGAAATAATGTTATATTGCTCCGTTGCGCCACTTTACTGCCACCCTTGAGATGGCCTAGGAATCCGACGCATTCCCAGACACATTCCCAGCCTTGTAAATCTGGCAATGCATCAGATCCCATCAGGTTCCATGAGTGTTTTGTGGGAACACCTAAAGCAACACCCATGAAATGCCCTTTTCACACAGAGTTATGCATGCAAGGGGGCCATATTTACAAGGCCATTAAAAGCCATGCAAGATGACTTTGCCTGGCCTTGTAAATATGGGCTGGTACACTGCACCACCAAAGTGAAAAGTAAAACAACGCTCAGGTGGCACAGTGTGTCTCTAGGGCCATGTAAATTAGGCCCTTGGTTTTATCGACTCAGGCCCTGTCGCTAGCTGAATATGGAGTCCGGAGCTGCCAGCCAGGTCAATGCAGAGATTACTACTGGACCTAGAGTCCCTCCGCTCTAAACAAGCATTTGCAATGCAATGGGTCTCGCATCTGCTCGAGTTAGAGCTATTAGCGCTATTAACTCCTAACCCGACTTTTCTTGCCACATAACTTTGAAAATTTTAAGTTAAACACTTTCACATAAGGGAGCCGATTGACAGCGCCACGGCCACCATGAGCATCAGCGTGAAGAGATACACAAAAGGAAAAGAAGTTCACTCGCAGTTAAACTTATCGGCAAATGTGCAATTAGCCATGTAATAGGGGCGATGGCCAATGTGGTAACAGAACCTCCTCAAGGACTGACAAAGGTAACCCATTTACCAATGTAATCAAAGGATTTTTGAAGGGCAAGCCCACTAACGAGTAGTAGTGATGGGCATGAGGTGGGCGTTGTTAAAAGCCCAGATACACACCAACACGTCGGAAAAGCAGCGCATGCGCGCTGCAATGCTTGACCTAAAAAAGGAAGTCAGCTCAGCCTCACCACTGTGCAATAAGAAGGCTGATGGGAGGTGAGAGTGCAGTGTAGGAAAAACATCAGAATTGTGTGGCCTTCAATGACTCGAGGCAGAGGAAAGAGACAGTGGCTTGTCGTTGCTATTCTTTTTTGGCTTTGTGGCACTTGGTTTCCAGTACTCCTAAACTTATTGGTTGGTGTGGTTGGTGAAGTAAGTGCATGGCTTAAAGGTTAAAAAAAAAACTATTAGAAGCAAAACATTTTAGAAGCATTTAGTACATTGTGGAAAGCGAACCGTGACTTGTAATACAAATATTTTTCAAACATTATATAGCACATTTCAAATGAAACATCAATCAAAACATGAAAGAAAAGTCCAGCCTTCTATATAGAGAACCTATATAAATACATAAAAGTTTCAAATTATTTGAAAATGTTTGTTGTTGTTTATAAGTTTTGTTTCACCTGCGAATCTAATTTATTCCGCAACCTGAAAGTGACTGCTTTGGTGGCAAAGCACATATGATGAATAACAAGAAATATGTTAAATTTGTTTTCACAGATTGATGCATTCCTTGTTTTTTTAACTTTATTTTTTGATTTTTTACAACAAAGGGTATATCATACCAACCGAGCAAGTGCGTTGTGGAGGTGAATAGCCAAAGCAGTATACATTTCACTTAGTACAAAACGCCATGCTAGCCTAGGGACATACTGGAAATCGAAAGAAACACAGCACAACCCAGTCCTCCCTCCTTGATTTCGGCGTGAACATACAGTCAGAATATTACAATTCTTATCTCTTCAAGGCAGTCTGTTGTTGGGGGTCTGAGATTTTCACCAGCATTTCTGCCCACTATTCCAAGTCCTCTGACACTTCTAAACGAGATTGTTTCATGTGTTGATGGTTTACCTGGGCCCATTCCAACAAATCTCTTTTCCAGCTGTTCATCTCCGGAGTCCCAGGAGGGACCTAGTGTATTGAAATTTGTCTCTTTGCCAATACAGAGCAAGTGCCCAAATTCACAATGTGATTTTGCGGTTTTCTCTCTGTGACCAATATAGTCAGCAGACATGTTTTAATCGATTTTGTCATTGACAACCTAGGTCATTCCATTTAGGCCCGGATTTAAGCCAAAGTGGCGCAGTGTGGTGCTGCGCAAAAAATAGTAGCGCCATGCTGCGCCACTTTTGAAACGCAGGGATGCACCAGCGCTGAATTAAGCTGACTATACCAACGCAGGCATCCTTGCACCATAGTGCAAGGGTGTCTGCGTTGAGGGGATAGATTGTTTATGTGCAGGAAAGTGTCCATTCCTGCACATCAGCAATCTATAATGGTGATTTGGCACTTCTATGTGTGCTGCAAAATGCAGCACTCATAGAAGTACCAAAGTATCATTTTGGAATGACTGTTTATGTGCAGGAAGGGACACTTTCCTGCACATAAACAATCATCCATGGCATTTTGCTCCTATGTGTGCTGCAGAATGCAGCACACATAGAAAAAGAAAAAGAAACGAGGAGGAATAAAAGCATTCCTCCTCATTTTGCTTTGCTAACGTCACCCCAGGGTGGCGTTCTTTTTTGGCGCTGCCACAGATTTATGACTTCTCATAAATCTGGGACAGCGTCAAAAGTAATGGGTGCTGTGGTGGAACGCCCACTTCAAAACCCATTGCACGCCCCTCTGACACAGAAAACTGCATTGGAAGGGCCCATATTTTCAAGAAGGCGTAAGGCCATTAAAAGTGGCATTACACCTCCTTGAAATATGGAGCAGTAGTTAGTGCCATCGGAGCGTCACGAAAAGTGATGCTCCGGTGGCGCTAGGGGCTCTTAAATATGCCCCTTAGTGTTTTCACCACATTATTCCAAAACTCAGCAATTCTGGGAAAGTTATGTAAGTCTGAAGAGGGCGCTAGGAGAGGTGCATTTGACTTGTTCACACACCTTCCTCCATTCTGATTGTGTCATGTCACCTAGGCAATCAGACGTCCACTATCATCTCCTCCTCTATCCTATTCCATTGCCACATATAATACCATAATTATTTTCTACATCCTGCTATGTCCAGCAGTCCTGCACACTGTGGTGGTCAGCTGGGGCCTCCGAAAATGAGTTCCAGATTCAGAGATTGTAGTATGCCATCTTGGCATACGGTAAAAACTGGCCCTGTCCAACACAAATTCAAAGGTGATAAATCTCTTATTTATGTACAGATCTCCCACTGTGTGACAGACCTCCTCCCATCATGACTAGAAGGACATCTCCCTGCCTGAGTCTTTGAATGGCTTAAGAATCCAGAAGGGCAAGTCACCCGTGAATGGAGGTCTTTTCTGGACTTTAATCACCACTGTGCGTCATAACTTTGCAACATCACTTATCAATGCATTGGTGTGCGCTGGGATTCCACGTCCCATCAAGAAGAGTTCAGATAAAGTCCCCCCAAAGAGTAGTGCCTGTGTACAACTGTGTTTCCCAGTTAGGGATGCCATCCAGCCATTCACCATGTGCTGCAATTGTTTGGTTGCATAGTACAGAAACAGGTCGGGTAGGGAAAGGCCTGCCTCCACCCACTGTAATTTCAACATCTCCAGTTTCACTAGACTGCGTGTTCCTACCAAAACCAATGTACTCAGCATACTGTCTAGTTTTTGGAAGGTGGCTATGGGTATCAGGAACGTTGTGTGCTGCTATACATATAGGCATTGAGGGAGGAATGCCATCTTTGCTACCAATATGCACCCCCTAATCGAGAAGGAAGTGTGTTCCAGAAAACTACAGAGAACTCCAATCCGGTCAACTCTCTACCCATATTGAGGGCATATTGGACCATTCTGACATTGGGACACCCGTACACCCAGATATCTAAAATAGTCACAGACCCAGTTCAGTCATTAGCAGCAAAGATTTACCATGGTCTGTGACCAGTCCGGATAGTGCTGCAAAAATCTCTAATTGACCCAGTGGGAGCATGACTGATCTCTGTGAATCACTCAAATTAATCAGTGTATCATCTGCATACATGGAGATCACGTTACATCTCCCACTCAGATAGCCCACGGGTGGAGTCTGTTCCACAGACTGTATGCTAAGGGTTTCATTGCCAATGCAAATAATAAAGTAGACAGCAATCATCCCAGCCTGGTGCCCCGCTCCAGAGTCACTCTTCAGACACCACATTTCCCATATGTACTGTGGCCACTGGTTCCCAATAGAACAACTGCACCACGTAATGGAGGTCAAATCCAGTGTTGAAAGCTTGCTTCAGCTCTGGGGATGCTACCACATATTGATCATCTGAAGTCTCCACCTCGTGCATTACATGCGTGAGTCTGAGAACATTGTAGCCAGTGTTTCTCTCTGGGACAAATCCTAAGTGGTCGCAAGGAATCAGGGAGCCTATATCCTACAAGTTCTGTTAGCGAGCACTTTGCTCAGTATTTTAACATCTGTGTTGAGCATTGATAATGATCTATATGATATTGGGAGTTTGGCTCTTTGCTTCCATTGGAGATAAGGGCTATCACTGCTTCCTTCTGTAAACAAGGAAGGTAGCTGCTCTCCTGTGCTTCATCAGATACAAACAAAAAGATTTCCAGTAGCAGATCAAGGATCCTCTGATAGAATTCAGTCAGGATGCCATCTGCACACAGGGTCTTAGTCTTTTTCATAACTTACAATTCCTCCTTCAATCGCGCCACTGTAAGAAGGGCTTCCAGCCCCAATCGATGTTCCCTCGTTAAACACAGGAGATCAGCTTCCCGTAGATAGTGTGCAATGTTCTCAAAGGGGACAATCTGCTTCTGTGAGAAGTTGTCTTTGAGGTACATCATTCACTTCGCACTGTTTGCAACTTTGTTCTAAATCTAAAAGTGTTGCGTATTGAGTCAGTCACATAATTGTGCAAGTTGCTGTTCTGTGTCAGGTGTCGAAAAAGTAGTGTATATAGCATCACCACAGTGTGATCCAGAATAAATCATACACTGACCTCCAGGAGCAGGTATAAAACATAGTAGGCATTGGTTAGTAATTGTGAAGGTTGCACCTTTTATTATAAAATGTTTTATGCTAATCTTGCTAAGTGAAACACTTATAATACTACACAAATTAACTCAGAGGCACAGCAAATTCCTCATAAACAATATTGAAGTGCCTATATGTCAAAGAAAGGCAAACCAATATTTCAGCAGATCTACGTTTTGGATAAAGTTTTTTTGAAAAGGTGTAATTTCTGGTAAATAATATTTTGTATGGCATCAGCTGACTGCAATTCCTTAAAATAAAGACAAGCTCAAAACCAGTTGCAGCTCGCGGGGGGTGCGGAGGAGGCGCAGGGCGGTGTGTGGAGAGAGGGGGTGACAATTTTTTTTTTAACTTATCGTCCTTGCCGCGCCACTCCTTAGGCTACAGTACTTGCAGGCACAGACTCCCATCCTGCCCTGCAGCCAGTCCTAACACTGGCAACATGAAGGGGGCGTTAGGATTGCCCTGGCTGGGCACTCCAAAGCAGAGTGGGAGCCTCTGCCTGCTCTCTCCACCCTGGCAACACAGTGCCGGGTTGGAGACAGCTCAGTGCACATGTGTGTTTGGCCGGTCCGAGATTCAGGTCAAACATTCATGCACACTGAGAGGGAGTGCTGTGCGCTCTGCCTCCATCCCTGTCATCGCACGTGGCCCGCCCCTTTTACAATAAAACCATAATAAACATTGTTTATTATGATTTTATTGTAAAAGGTTTGCAGCTGCTGCTGGCAGGGTGTGGGGGGGGGGGCTAGTGCTGCTCCAGCTCAAACCTTAGACTCTGGAAATATGATAATAGTTTAGGAATAATGCCCACGCAAAGTGTTTTATAAATTGAAAATACTATAACTGTATGCCACAAAAATAGCCTTTTCCGATCGGCATAATTCAACATAGAGATGTGTAATTCTGCTGATGTATGCCTCCAAGCAACCTCCCAATGTATCAATTAGAATTAAACGAAGTATTCCTTTAGCAGCAACATTATAAAGCCTTTTTTCTGGGGGCCACAAGAAATGTAATACCTGCTAAAACATAGACCTTCAGCCCTTTTAAATAACAGCAGGGCAGATTAGAGGTATATTTTTGAAAAAGAAGTTAATATTGAAGTCGTAGTAAGGACCTCATTAGAAGCTTGCTATTAAATTCAATTCACATATCGAAATTGTCGTTTTTGAGATACAAACCGCACTCGACAGGTAAAACCTGCCAATATTTATCGGGGGCGGGGGGGGAGAGAAATGATTGGTGTATACAGAGAAACGCATATTATGTAGTGGTAATCACCAAAAGTTACATATTATTCCCCATTATTGAAGAAAAAACGTCATCACACTGAATTAGGCAATGAGGGCTTAAAAAAACGATGCCATCCTACTGCAACAGTTGGATTAGGTTTAATGTCCAACCACATCATTCCTGTAGATCCTCTTTATGTAAGGTGTCCTTCAAGTTGTCAGGCCTCGAGGGTTATTAGTTGTGAGGTACCTGCCTACCTAGCCAAAAACGTTCATCATTTCTGAAGGCTCCACTGCATAGGAAGCTAGGCTATTTTGAAGTTATAGTTTGCTCCTTTTTAAAAAAGTATTGTATAAGCAGTCGCTCCATAGTATGGCAAGGTTGGAACTCTCTTTAGATTTTTAGTTTTAGCTTCAACCAGCACATGCGCTGTCGCTTCGAGTTCATTCAACCTTAAAAATAATCTAAAAAGGGGCAAGGACCCCACCCACTATTTACCACTGGTAATTGCTCGGCATTCTTCTTTCTTTTGTTTTCATTGATCAGCAGCAGCTTGCACTCTCCTTTATTTGCTTTTATTGATCAGTGGCAGGTGGTTTTATTTTGTTCGTCTCTGCTCACTTCTGATGGCTCTAGAAGTATTTTGGTTTCACTTCTTCAAATCTGACACACATGAAAAAAAGCGTAAGCAAAACTAGCAGATCTTGCCTATGCGAAATGTTTTGTTTTGTCAATGGTATTGTTTTGCCATCCATCCTCTGAAGTGGAAAGGGAAGAGGGTTATGGGTAATTAGTAGTGGTGCCAGTCTTCAATAAAACATAAAACATAAAACTAAATACATAAATAAATTATTGAATGTAAACAAATTACATTTCGGGTGAGATGGTTTGAGCATTCGTCAGGAACACAGATACTGTTCTATATTCTGCATGCATGTTATTCGTCCTCTTACCCTGTCCAGCTGGTGAGTTATTGGACCTCTTGTGTGATGTGCAGCTCATCTTCTGTTCTGGCGCTGAGATCCTCATAATTCTTCTGATGGGTGATATGCCACACATCATCCCTCAAAGCGCTGAAACTCACACAGGTCCGCTGATGCATCTCAAGTGTGAGGTCATGCTCATTTTTCTGTTTCAGAGCTGAGATTCTCACAAGCTGCGCCCATACACCTTGTGTATGAAATCAGCACACCTTCTATTCCAGCGCGAAGACTCTCACACAGCTCCGCTGATGATTCTCGTGTGAAGTGCCGCTCATCTCCACTTCCAATGCTGAGACTGCTGTGCAACATAGCTACAAAAACATTGGCAAAGCCAATAGATATCGTTATAGACATAATAGCTTTGACAATGCTTGTTTCATTTGAAATCTTCAATTCTTTCTTTTTGAAAAGGAATTTAAAAGTGGTTCTTTTTATATGCTTTTGAAGACTGATTTGCCAGGTTTTAGAATACATGTGAATTGGTACAGATGAGGTTTTAATCCTTGTTATGGGACCATGTCTGGTTTCCAGATTTTTAGTTTATGTTTTTCTCTAGTGTTTTGCTTTTCCTGTACTACTTTTCTGGATACTCTACAGGATGTTTCTTGTTAGCTGCTAACCTTTAATGAAATAATAAATACATACAATTATATTTTTTACTTTTGAAGTTTTCCTAGGATGTAGTTCATTTCAAAGTTTTCCATCTATAAGACTTCTATTTGAGTATATTTCCAGGTTTCCTCCAATCAGACTACAATATTTTCCTCTTATTTGGAAACTGAGTTGCAATCCTTACTGGCTTGCTCTTAAATGTAACCACTTTTTTCAAGGGTCACGGCTTTAGTTTGAATTCTTCAAAAAATCAAACAAGGAATTGACCTTAGATATTTATGTAGACGAAATTTCTTACCAAGGCTAGTGTTTATTTTGAGGTAGCTGTCTGTTTCGTACCAACTGATATATTGATGGACGGAACACTGACCAGGATGAGGTAGGAGCAAGCAGGAAACCTCTAGTTCCAGGAAAGTTGTTGAAAACTTGACTTTAGTGTCCGTCTTTTATATATAATATTCCATGCTCATTTTTTAAGTCTATTTTGCCAGCCAGATTGATATTAGTGATAGGTAACCTTGTGCGGGTAAAAGTGCGATTTATACAAATGTATTTCGTTTCTCATTTTTGACTAGTGTGACTTTGGACACTGGGGTCTTGGGGGGTAGCTGACCACAGGGAGGTCTGCCCCACCTGAGAGGTTTGGGGAATGAAGCAGCCAAGTGACTGCTCTATGCATTTTAGGCCTTTTTTGGGCTCCCTTGTGAGACAGGCTATAAAGCGAGCCAATTTATCCTACCAGCCACCATTTTATTAAATGCAACACAGTGGCTGGCTGGTAGGCAGGTTCTTTTGTCCTGTTAGTCAGGTTCTAGGCTTGTTGGATTGTAGATTATTTTCGTATATTCAAGAAGATACTGGTGATTTATAGCATTGGCGGCCGATGATAGAGTGGCCAAGGACCTTCAGCTTCTGCAAGAAGCAGGGAGGCTGCATTTGTTGGCAGGAGGCAGCACGTCAGGCAGCCACCTGACTTGGAGAGCTTTGGAGTGGGTAGCGTCAGTCGTAATTGCATGGGCTTCACCAGGCCAGACCCCGGCGACAGCAAGAGTATAGGTAGGAGGATGGGGCAGTTTCAGAGTGCGAAGAGTGGCCTGAGAGAACGTGCAGTGGCTCGGGGAAGGAGCCTTCGCTAGTGTGCTTTGAAAAATATGTAGCGAGGGGGAGAGGCCCAGCACTAGGTTGGGGAGAATGCAATTTCCCCCTGGCCCTTGCTTTTGGTGGATGAGCAGCACGCACACACAGAAAAACATCAAGGGATAGCCAGGGGGCAGTTTGTCAGGAGCAGCAGGGGCACCTTTAAGTTTTAGGGAACAAGAGGAGCAAACTGTTATGGCAATGCAAAGGCTCATGGAGGAAAAGGGAGAGGTAGGGGGATGGCGGGGTTAGGGAGGAGGGCTCTGAACATGTAGGTTTTCCTGATAATAGACAGAGGTTTCTGAGTGGTGGATGGAGGGGAAAGAGGGATGGGTAGGTAGCAGTTGGGAGGACAGGAGCATGGCTGAGAGGCCTCAGAGGGCTTAATTCAGGGCAGCCATTGAGGAAGGACTGGGTGGGAAGGCGGGCTGTGCTGGAGCCTTGGGGAGGGTCAGGGCCGAGCAGGTGCGGGTGGGCACTAGTTCAATGGGTGGGGTTGTCTAGTGCGTCGGTTTCCCTAGCGAGGGAGGGATGGCTCCAGGGCCCCTAGGGGAGTGAAAGAATAGTTGGCTGTGGAAGTACTGGGGGAGCAGGTGGAGTGCCACCATAAGTGCCCTCAACTCATCATTGAAGATTTCGTACATTTGGGTGGTCCTAAAGAAAGAAAAAGAACAGTTCAGACTTATTCAGCACCTCTGATAGCCAAAGGGTGCTTATATTAATGATTTTATTCCTGAAGACCAGTCTCCAGTCAAATACTCCTCAGATGATGTAGCTTTAGCTATAGTAGAAGGGATTCAAAAGGATTCCTTGATGGCAAAGAGTGACATGAAGTTGGCCTTTTATTTTCTCCGGGTGCATCCTGATGACTTCCAGTTATTAGGCATTCAATTTGACGGTCAGAGGTATGTCGACAAGGAACTTCCGATGGGGTGCTCTATTTCATGTGCCTTGTTTGAAAGGTTCAGTACATTCCTCCAATGGTTGTTTTTGTGATGCAAAGGGTTACATACGGGTGACCAATTATTTAGATGACTTCTTTTTAGATGCCACCAGATAGGGGAATGTCAGCACATGCTGCAAAGTTTTCAAGTGATTATTGAGGAACCTAGGGGTTCCATTAGCGCCAGAGAAGATAGTGGGACCCAGCTGAGTGTTGTCTTTCTTAGGCATTGAGATGGATTCAGAAGCCATGGAGGCTGGCTTACCACAGGACAAAACATGAAATATGTAAATATTGTTGGGCATGATGCTCAAAAAACACAAGGTCACAGTCAGAGAGGTGCAAGTACTGCCGGGCACCTTAACTTTGCTTGCAGGGTAGTGAGGGCAGGTAGGACGTTCTGTAGGCATTTGAGGTTGGCACTGTCAGGTTCAACCTTGCCTCATCACCACATCCAACAGTCAGCAGGGACAAAGGAGGAACTGAGCATGGGAAGATTCTTCTTAGAATCTTTCAACGGCGTGCCCTTACTGGTTCCATCTGAATTTGAGTGGGACGCACAGGTGTAGTCTGATGCATCAGTTGGAACTGGTTTTGGACTATACTGGCAAGGGCAGGGATGCACAAAAAAATGGCCGGCTGCATGGCATATTGGTATTCTTCCATTTAGTGGTAGCGGTTTCATTGTGGGGGAAAAGCTGGTGCATAGAAGGGTCCTATTTCATATTGACAACATGGCAGTGGTTCAGATGGTGACTAGTCAGTGTGAAAGGGACACCCATGTATTGAATTTGTTGAGGGTCTTTTTATTATAAAGTCTGAAGCATGACATTATGTTTTAAGCACCGCACGTACCAAGAGTGAACAATGACACTGCAGATGCTTTGTCTCATTCACAATGGAAGAGATTTCCTGAACTGGTCTTGGGATCAGAATCTGTCAGGACTAGGTTGCCACAGGCATTATGGACAAAAAGAGACAAAGGATGCTGCAGCAGGTGGTAGGGAATTTGGCTGTGTTTAAGAGGCTGTTTTACAGGGAGGCATAGGTGGAGTTTCTGAATAGTGGCATCCAGTGAAGGGGGGTGCCAGGCACCAGACAGAGAATGTAGTCACTAATTGAGGAGGGTCAGTCAAGGATTACAATCAAAGGTAAACTGGTAGGCAATGCCATCATGGGTAAGCTTCCATGGGGCTACACACCATTGGCGTGGGAGTAAGGAACTCAGATTTTAGAGGGCTGGGCTAGGGAGATGGGGTCGGATGGACCCAGGAGAAACCCTTTGATTTGGGATTTATTTTGTGAAGTGATCCGTTGCATGCAGATGGTTTGCAGTGCAGAAGGTGAGCAGATCCTGTTTACAACTTTGATGATTTGGATGATTTTGGAGCTTTTCGAGTGTCAGAGCTTTTGGGAGGTAGAGGGCATAAGGGAGGTCAGCTGGGAGGAGGTACGTAGTTGTGAGGAGGATCTGCAAATTTGGCTCTTTAGGTTGAAGTCAGATCAGAGAGGGCAGGGTAGGACCATTTTGCTACGAAGGTACCCTGCCCCCCAGTTCTGCCCCATAAAATGAGCCATCTCGTTGAGAAGCAGTGGGGCCCCTGGGGAAGGTAGGATTTACAGGCATTGGTCTGGCAAGCTAGCTACAGCATTCCAGCTGCTGGCAGTAATCCGAAAGGGTCTGTCTGACGCATATAGGTGTAGAAGCGAAGGCCTACACCACTCATTTCTTCTGTATACGGGTGGTGACTGAAGCAGGTAGGAGGGGATGGAGTAGAGGACACATCATGAGCTTGAAACCCAGGGTTATTCTTATGGATCGTTGGAAATCCTTTGCAAAGTGGGCTGAGAGACCGGCACAGCACACTTCTTACAGATCCATTTGAGGCTTTGACCACTCCAAGTTGAAAGTTCATTGGCAGGGAAAGGGGGGATAAGGTGGGAGGAATTGTTCCCTTGCTTGAACAGGCTATTGACTGGTGGGCAGCGCCCAGATATATTACTTCTTCATCCAAGGGAAAATTATTTGGTTACAGCAAAAGGGGTCCTTCTGTTGCGTTCTATGAAAGATGATTTGCTGGAAATTCAGACACAATAGGCATGTTGCCACATTATGTGGACAGAGTTCATTCAAAGGAGGGTGTGGAGGGGGCTGTGAAGCAGACCGCTTTTGAGTAAACAAGGAGAAAAGTTAACAAAGAGATAAGAGCATTTTATAGGGGACGAGGCATGGAAAAAAATTGAGTACAAAGACTTTACTCATGACGCCTTAGAGTTCTTCTGGGGGGATGGAGTTCACCTGTCTTTTAAGAGTATGGAATGGTATTTGTTGCAGGTTTGCAAAGTAATTGTTTAGGCTCTTAACCTTTTTCTGAGGTCCAAGTGAGGTGGAGGGGTGGGGACAGAAAAAGGAGGTACTATTTCTTTTTCTGGTTGGTCAAGGAGTTGACTTGGGTTAGCCAAGATTATTGTTGTTGACAGCGTCAATCCAGGGGGAAAGGGGACAGGTAAACAAGTGAATGCCTGGATGAGGCAGGAAGTTTAAAGTTCATTAACAAGTTAACTTAGTTACAGGTTAATAGTTGCAGTGAAACTGTTTGAGAAGTAGAAGGCCTCAAGTGAGGATGTTTAGCCCAGGAAGGAGTAGAACTTTACAGGTGTAAGTTTATGGGGGTGAAGAGCATTTTAAGGGTGAGGGGTAGTTTAACACAGGTGATTGGTTTGTATATTGAGGTTTCGTTTTGTAAGGCTCTAAAGCCCAGGTTTTTGATATGTGATGTGCACCTGTTTCAATAAAGCAGCCTTTTTTTACACAAATACGGTGTCAGTGGTCTGTGCTGCTCCCCTATTACCTAATATAGGGGGTCATTCTGACCCTGGCGGTCAGTGTTAAAGCGGCGGCCAACCCGCCAACAGGCTGGCGGCCTAAAAATATGAATTCTGACCCTGGCTGGAACCGCCAACACAGGCCGCCGCTTTTACACTCCGACTGCCACGGCGGTACAAACAAACAGCGCGGCGGTCACCGCCAACAGGCAGGCGGCAGACAATGTACCGCCCACCCTATCACGACCCACCAATCCGCCACCTTTTCCGGGGCGGGAGCCCCGCCGATAAAAACACGGCGGAAACAGACATCTCCAATGGAAAACGCTTACCTCGACACACTCCACGCGGAATCAGAACAGCATGGAACCCGAACTCCACATCCTCCCAGCCATTGCCTTCCTGCTCTTCTTCCAGGATCACGAACCTCGTCGCAGACGACAACGGTGAGTACTGCACCTACGACACAGGGGAGGGGGGAGGAGGAAAGGTTACGGGCACACACATACGCCACACACCCACCTCCACCCTCACCCCCACCGAAATACCTACACACCTATGCAGATAAAAAAGTCAGAGTGACACCCCCAACCCCCCCCAAAAACAAAGACAAAAGGCAATGAATGTAAAAGTAGAACCATATTATTGCAACAATAAATTATAGCGACCATAGCAATATATGAAGAATGAATCAACATCTAGAACTCTATCCATACCAGAAGCAAAAGTCCGGCCCAGTCATTCAAAGTCCAAATGTCCGTGGGCCAATGTGCAGCAACACATGGGCAAAGCCCACACACGAGATCGAGTCCATTGGAGAGAACACTGCTGGGGCATCACTAAAATAAAAAGACAGGCACCTCAGGGGGAAGGGAAGGGGGGGCACCTCAGCCACATGAGTGAACAACGCCAGATCCACGAAGGGCCTCCATGCCCACTGTGCCATCCTGGGGAGTGCAAAGCCACAGTCTCACAAGTCTCTACAGTGGGTGGATTGCCCACTGTGCCATCCTGGGGAGTGCAAAGCCACAGTCTCACAAGTCTCTACAGTGGGTGGATTGCCCACTGTGTCATCCTGGGGAGTGCAAAGCCACAGTCTTACAAGTCTCTACAGTGGGTGGATTGCCCACTGTGCCATCCTGGGGAGTGCAAAGCCACAGTTCATCAGTTGGATTACAGAGACCACTGGTCATGGAGGAGGCATGGTGGGCAGAGTGCGTCGTGAAGGCCTGCCTGACACAGAACTGGGACTGCCAATAGGCCAGCGGTGCTTGACAGGAAGGGCCCAGCGGAGCGGTGCTTGACAGGAAGGGCCCAGCGGAGCGGTGCTTGAGATGAAGGGCCCAGCGGAGCGGTGCTTGACAGGAAGGGCCCAGCGGAGCGGTGCTTGAGATGAAGGGCCCAGCGGAGCGGTGCTTGACAGGAAGGGCCCTGTTCAGCGGTGCTTCTCACGGCGGGGCCCTGTTCAGCGGTTCTGGTCACGGCGGGGCCCTGTTCAGCGGTGCTTCTCACGGCGGGGCCCTGTTCAGCGGTGCTTCTCACGGCGGGCCCCTGTTCAGTGGTTCCGGTCACGGCGGGGCCCTGTTCAGCGGTGCTTCTCACGGCGGGCCCCTGTTCAGCGGTTCCGGTCACGGCGGGGCCCTGTTCAGCGGTGCTTCTCACGGCGGGGCCCTGTTCAGCGGTTCCGGTCACGGCGGGGCCCTGTTCAGCGGTGCTTCTCACGGCGGGGCCCTGTTCAGCGGTTCTTGTCACGGCGGGGCCCTGTTCAGCGGTGCTTCTCACGGCGGGGCCCTGTTCAGCGGTTCTGGTCACGGTGGGGCCCTGTTCAGCGGTGCTTCTCACGGCAGGCCCTGTTCAGCGGTGCCTGTCTTGTGCTTCCAGTGAACCACACCTGGCCAATACTTGCCGCTCAGTCTGCATCGGACCTTTCCGTTGCGGGGCCCTCCTGTGATGGAGTCCTGGGGCCCTGGCTCTCCTTCGATACCCCCGGAATGGGGCTGGTGGGGCCCTCATGGCCAGGTCGGCTGCTCCCTGCCTTTTGCTCCTTGCTGCCCTTGCCCTCCTTGGCAGACTGTCCGTGGCCCTTGGCTCCCTTACCCGATGTGGCAGGTGACGGTGCAAGGCTGCCCTCCTTGGGGGCAGGCGTATCAGGCCTGTCGCGCCTGCCCTTCAGTTTTTTGGTCCTCTTCCTGGGGGGGGGGGGCTGGCTGAGCCTTTGCTGCTGGACGATGTCCCAGCCCAAGGAAAGGGCGGACTCCAAAAACCAGGCACGACGTTCTTTGGAGTTGCTGGGCTGGTGGTGGCTGAGGTGTTTGTGAAACTCTTACGGGATGGAGGGGGTGGGTCAGGTGAGGAAAAGAGGTCCACTTTAGCGAGGAAAATTTTCTTTGGAGCCATGGGAAGGGTGGCTGGAGTGGGTATGGGAGTGGAGGAAGAGGATGTGGTTGTAGGAGAGTCAATTGTGCTGTCTTTGGGTGCAGGTGCTTGGGCAGGAGGCTGACGTGAGGTGGATGGCTGTTGTTTGGGTGCCTGCCTGTGTTTGGGTGGTTGGGAAGCGGGGGTGACAGACACACTGGGAGAGGACACAGGGGACGTGTACATGGCAGTGGGGGTGGTGACTGCACGTGTGCGGACTGGTGTGGAGGGTGTGCTGGTGATGGGTGCAATGGCTGATGGTGGTGTGCTTGCAGGTGTGTGTGGAGACGTCACAGGGAGGGAGGAGGGAGACCAGGAGGTGGGGGACACAGAGGAGGTAGTGGCTGTTGGCATGTCTGCATCTGGATGTTGCTTGGGTGAATGCTTGTGTGTCCTGTGGTGCTTATGTCTGGATGAGCTTCCCTTGGGTGTTGAGGTGTGTGCAGGCTGGTCTGTAGGTGTGGATGGGATAGGCAGAGGAACAGGGGAGTGGGACTGGGTGGAGGGAGTCAGAAGAGGGAGGCTGGAGACAGGGACAATCGCTGCCGTCAGTGCTGAGGCCAGAGCGTTGAACGATCGTTGATGGGCAGCCTGACCCGAATGAAGGCCCTCCAGGTATGCATTGCTTTGATGCACCTCCCTCTCCACACCCTGGATGGCATTCAAAAGGGTAGACTGCCCAACAACGATGGTCCTCAGGAGGTCAATGACCTCCTCACTGAGGGCAGCAGGGGTGACTGGGGCAGGGCCTGAGGTGCCTGGGGCGAAGGAGATGGCCGGCTTCCTGGCCTTGCGGGCACGGGCCGAAGGCCGAGGGGCTGCTGGGAGGGCGGAGCTGGTGCGCTGGGTGGCGGCTGTACCTGTAGGATCGGTGGGCACGGATGTTGCCGCCACCGCAAGGGAGCTCCCTTCCGAGGACGTGTCGGTGTCGCTGCCGTCTCCACGGGTCCCCGTTGTGGAGCCCCCCTCGCTCTCTGTCTCACTGGTCATGTCGGAGTCCGTTGCATGGCCCTCCGGGGCCATGTGAGATGCAGCTCCCTCTTGCGCCGATGCCACTTCTCCTCCGCCTGATGATGCTAATGCACACATTCACAGTAAAACAAAGAAAATGGGGGGGGGTGGAAAACATAAAGACAAGTTGAGTGCATGCATTGGGGACACCGTTGGCGGAGAGGACAGACACAGAAGCCCCCTGCACTACGCTGCGCACTTGGGGTACACTACTCATTCACTGGGACATGCCCTACAAGCCTATGGGCGACAACTGCCCACACAGTATACACTGGTCCATAAATAGCGTTACTAGGCACCCTACAGAGGTGGGGGGCGGGGGCACAGGACCATACTTCACGGACGGGCCTATCCTACAGAAATCGCCTTGGCCTAGGGATACCCACAGCCCTCCTCCCCCACCCAGGCACCTCCACTGCGCGCAAAATAGCTGAATGTGCTGGTACTCACCCCCTTGTGTCTGCTGTGATGTCCTCAAGCGCCCATCTAAATCGGGGTAGGCCACCGCCAGGATCCGGGACATCAGGGGGGTCAAGGTACGACTGGCACCCCTCCTAGGTTGGGAGGCCATCCCCAGCAGAGCCTCCGCGGTCTTCCTGCTCCCGCGGCGGATGTCCTCCCACCTCTTGCGGCAGTGGGTGCCCCTTCTGGTGTGGACCCCCAGGGCCCAGACGTCCTTGGCGATGGCACGCCAAATGTCAATCTTCTGATGGGCGCTGACCTATGTGACATGTACAGGGGGGGAAGAGAAACATCATCACTTTTCTGCATGCTCGATGTGAGTGGCCCCCCCTCCCCATCCTTGCCATGTGGCACATACTCTCATCTGTCGTGCCATGCATTCGTCATTCGCTGCCCTCCCCTCCATCGTACATCCTCCCCACTCAGCCCTGTCATTGGGCACTATGCATTGCCCCCCGTGTACTCACCTGTTGGTCTGGAGGCCCGTAGAGTAGCGCATACTGAGGGAGGACCCCGTCCACGAGCTTCTCCAACTCCTCGGAACTGAAGGCGGGGGCCCTTTCCCCAGTCGCAGCAGCCATTGTCACTTCCAGACCGAGGTCACAGCAGCACTTGCAGTATAGGTCCTCTCCTGTGGATGCTCAGGTCTCGTGTGATCAAGCCGAGAGAAAATGGCGGTTACGGCCGCGGCGGTGTGTGCCGCGGCGGAGCGTGCCGCGGCGGTGCGTACCGCGACCGCCGGCGCTCACCGCCATTGGCTCCTGAAACCCATAGGGTTCAATGTTGTCCAATGCGGCTTTGCGCCGCGGACTGCGACCGCCTACCGCCACGGTGTGCCACGCTTGCGCAATGACCTCACTTCACATTGTCACACTTCACAGGTCAGGCAGCCGCCATTTCAAGGGCCCACATGGCTTCATTCCTACTGCGTCACACATACCTAGGCCTTGCACTGACAATCATACTAGCCATTCAATCCCGAGAGATTCGTGTACTGTGCATGCTGTGGGCACTTACCTGTGGGTTGCTTGACTCTGTGCTCCATGTTGTCCTTCCTAGGCATCGTCCGCTGGGACTTGCGAGGAGACGGAGGAATCTTCCCGTGTACAGACCGCTGGTGGACCTGTCGACAATGGAAGAAAGACACGTCATACTCACCTACAGACTCAACCGTGCCACTATACAGGAACTGTGTGCCCAGCTGGAGCCAGACCTGATGTCACCCATCCGCCAACCCACAGGGATTCCGCCTCTAGTGCAGGTGCTGTCAGTACTGCATTTTTTGGCAAGTGGATCATTTCAAACTACCGTGGCCATTTCATCTGGGATGTCTCAGCCTATGTTTTCAAAGGTTTTGTCCAGAGTGTTGTCTGCCCTGATGAAATACATGCAGAGCTACATCATTTTCCCTGAGGTGGGTGACTTGCCTACAGTGAAGGGTGATTTCTATGCCCTTGGACACATTCCCAATATCATTGGTGCCATTGATGGTACCCATGTGGCTTTGGTTCCCCCAAAAGACGATGAGCAGGTGTACAGGAACCGTAAAAATTATCATTCGATGAATGTCCAGGTGGTCTGTTTGGCTGGCCAGTACATCTCCCATTTAAATGCCAAGTTCCCTGGGTCAGTGCATGACGCGTACATCATGCGAAATAGCAGCATCCCTTATGTGATGGAACTGCTACAGAGACACCGTGTGTGGTTAATTGGTGACTCTGGTTACCCAAACCTGCCTTGGCTATTGACCCCAGTGAGGAATCCCAGGACCAGGGCAGAGGAACGGTACAATGAGGCCCATGGGCGTACTAGGAGGGTGATTGAGCGGACCTTCGGCCTCCTGAAGGCCAGGTTTAGGTGCCTGCATATGACTGGTGGATCCCTAATGTACTCACCAAGGAAGGTGTGTCATATCATCGTGGCCTGCTGCATGCTTCACAACCTGGCTTTGCGACGCCAGGTGCCTTTCCTGCAGGAGGATGGTCCAGATGGTGGTGTTGTGGCCGCTGTGGAGCCTGCGGAGAGTGAAGAGGAGGAAGACGACGAGGACGACACAGACAACAGGGACAGAGTGATACTGCAGTATTTCCAGTGACACACAGGTAAGAATCTACTCCTGCATTGTATTATATCTGTAACTGTAGTGGCTTTCTACTCTCTGACCTTTCACCCCAATGTATGGTAACTCAGTTGTGTATATCACTTTCTATTTCAGTGATCTGATCCCCACGGAGTGCCCTCTGGTTTTTTTCCCCATGGACTACCGCTGTGTGACACTGGTATGTTGTCATCACAATGTAACTAGAAATGTTTTGTTGGTTATATCGAATACATTTGGTTTAAATAAATAGATAGCAGAATCCAGTTGGTTAATGTGCAATAATTGTGTTTATTGAAGTTTTAAAAAAGGTGTATAGTTCAAACAGGGTGATGATGGAGGCATGTCCATGGCAGTGTCCAGACTGTCGTTCCTACAGGTCCATTGTCCATATGCCTGTGGAAGGTGGAGCAGGGGCAGTTCAAGGTTGGACAGGGTAAACAAGTGGGACAGTGGGATGACATCCGGGGGTTTCCGTGCATGGCGGGGGTCTTGACATCCTACTCTGTCTTCTTCCTCGATCTCAGGCCTTTCTTGCGGGGTGGTTCTTGTTCTGCAGGGGGTGGGGTCCGGGAGGGTCGTTGCTGTTGTGTCGGGGCCTCCTGACCACTAGCGCCGGCGGAGGTGGTGGGCTGTTCTTCCTCCATGCTAGTGGCAGGGGCCCTTTGGGGGGCCACATGGTCCCGCAATGTGGTGACAATCTGGTTGAGTGCCACCACGATTGTACCCATTGCAGAACTGATGCTGCGCAGTTCTTCCCGGAACCCCATGTACTGGCCCTCCTGCATGGCCTGGATCTCCTGGAACCTGGCCAGGACCGTCGCCATCGTCTCTTGGGAGTGGTGGTACGCTCCCATGATGGTGGTGAGGGCCTCTTGGACAGTGGGTTCCCTAGGCCTGTCCTCCCTCTGTCGCACAGCAGCCCTCCCAGTTCCTCTTTGTTCCTGGGCCTCTGTCCCCTGGACGGTGTGCCCACTACCAGTGCCCCCAGGTCCCTGTTGTTGTTGGGGTTGTGGGTTACCCTGGGTGCCCTGTACTGGTAGACACACCGCTGCTTGACCTGTCCTGGAGACAGAAGCATGGGCCCGCTGGGTGGGTGCTGTGCTGGTGTTTCCTGAGGGGGGTAGGTCTGCTGTGGCCTGTGGCTGACTGTGGGTAACCGACTGTCCAGAGGTCCCCGATGGTCCGGGCCGGTCATCAGGTTCTAGGTCGACAGAGCTGCTGTCATCAGTGGGGGCCTGTTCTGGGGGTGGGATGGACAAATCTGGACCCTCCTCGCCGGTGTGTTGGCGTTCGGGCCCTGCAGGGGTAAAAGAATATGGTTATTGCTTTTGTGTGTGCCGTGGCGTCCGATTTGTGGGTGCCCTTGTCCCCCAGTGCTTGCAGTCCCATGTGTGTGGAGTTGTGAGGGTGCTTTGTGGGGGGGGATGGGTATGTGCAGTGGTCATGCTTAGGTGATGGGTGTCCATGGTTTGTGTTGGCATTCAGGGGTTTGGGGTGGGTTGGGTGGGTTGTGCTGGTGAGACATTAACAAGGAGTATGTGTGCTGGGGGGTTAGGGGTGAGGGTGTGGGTGTGGGTTGGCATGCTGGTGGTTGGGGGGGTGAAGTAGTTGAGATTAGACTTACCAGAGTCCATTCCTCCGCCTACTCCAGCGAGGCCCTCAGGATGCAGGATGTTCAAGACCTCTTGCTCCCATGCTGTGAATTTGGGTGGAGTGGGTGGGGGTCCGCCGCCAGTCTTCTGCACAGCGATGTTGTGTCTTGACACCATCGACCGCACCTTCCCCCGTAGGTCGTTCCAGCGCTTTCGGATGTCTTCCCGATTTCTGGGATGCTTTCCCACAGCGTTGACCCTGTCGACGATCCTTTGCCATAGCTCCGCCTTCCTGGCTATTGTGGTGTGCTGCACCTGTGTGCCGAAGAGCTGGGGCTCTACCCTGATTATTTCCTCCACCATGACCCTGAGTTCTTGGTCCGTGAACCTGGGGTGTCTTTGGGGTGCCATGGGGTGGTGTGGATGAGGTGTGGGGTGGTGTTTGTGGTGATGAGTGTGGTGGTGTGTGGTGTTTTGTGCGTAGATGTGGTGTGGGTGATGATGTTGGGTTCCTGTGTGTGTTGTGGTTTGCGTTCCCTGTGCTCTCTCTCTGTGTATTGCGCCTTGTCTCTGAATTTCGATTTGTGGGGGTTTGTGGGTGATGTGGGTGTGTGTTTTATATGGTGATGGGTGTGTGGGTGTGGTGTGTGTATGTGTATCAGGTGTGTGTATTTCGAATTGTCCAATGTGGCTGTGTTTTGTAAATGTGTGTGTATTTTGACCGTGGCAGTGTGTACCGCCAATGGGATACCGCAGTTGAAAGACCGCCGCGTGGATTCGTGGGTCGTAATGGCATGGGCGTGTTTGTGTTGGCGTGACGGTGGAGGTTTGGTCATCTCCAGTTTATCGCTGACCGCTGATGAGGCGGCCTTCAGTGGATGTCGGGTTTTTGGCGGTTTGGCAGTTGTGGGTCAGAATGACCGTGGCGGTTTACCGCGGCCGCAGCGGTATGATGGCGGTCTTCTGACCGGCGGTAAGAGCCTTTTACCGCCAGGGTCAGAATGACCCCCATAGTGTTGTAAATGTGTTCAGTTTAGACCACAGGCGACTGTGGGGAGACGCTTAACGTAACACATTCATACCATATCACATTCTATTCTATGGCTGACTGATCTGAATTCAAGTAAGACCCATATTAGATTTTGAAAAGTGTACACAGCATTTGTTTGGAGTTATGAGGCAAAATGCGTTGTTCGTCTGGCAAATAATTGAATACACGAGCATGGGTCATATAAAACAACTTTAGGGTGAAAGTTCTTAGCAAAGGAAAACAAGAGGAATGGAGAGATTTTTGAAAGATTGTGAGGAATTTGTTCCCTGTTACGTTTTCCTTAGTTTATATAACTGACCTTATGCTTCTATATATCTGATTAATTTAATTGGGATACAATTTGTTGCATTGCAAACAGAGAAAATTACATTCTTTTAATAACTATCTTTGATGGTGTCTTTCTTTGGTTGACAACCTACTTTAAATATGTTCCTGCCCTCTTTGTAACTTTGCCTGGGGAATCTTGCAGAAGTAAGGTGTTTGCTGTGTTTCTCTGCAAGGTATTGAGTTCCAAGTTCGAAGGTTAGTACTGGTGGAAAATGAAAAAGTTGAGTACAGTGCCAGAAGTTCTCTCAGATTTCCGAAGGCTGACAAAAAAGACTATCATGTGGAATAGAAGTAACAGTGCTTTGAAACTAGAGGTCTACATTAGTATTGTGTGTGATAATGTCTCTTGGGTGCAGTCGTTAGCTACCTGGGTTCATATTATACATAGGGTGAACTTTCCCTGTTTGCGCCATGGTGCACCTTCAAACAGGTATACACCCTATTATGTTGAATGTCCTGCCCTCAGAGCAGCCACAAACTTGTGCTGCCCTGGGAGCAGCACATACAAGTGAAGTATGGAGTGACTGCTTCAAAGCTGCTCCGTGTTCCACTGTACAGGCAGCAACCCGCCTGCACTTTTAAGAGGGGGGAAGAAATCCTTTGCATCTACAGAGGGATGTCTGGGGGTCAACAGGACCCACTTTCCCCTCCCAGAGCGCTTCCGTTAGGGGTTGCACTAACAGTGCATGACCTTTTTTTTTAGACACTCTCATTACAAACTCCTGACAGCTTCTTTGCCTTTGCACCTGTGTCTGTAATACGGCTCAGGAACAGAGGTAAAGTGATTCCCTCATTTGCATAGGGTCATGGCCCCGGGCAAATGATGTTCGACCTCTTGAGAGAGCGCTGGTGCTACATGTGCGCCAGCGCTCTCTTTATTACAGATGGCGCCGCACATGTGTCTGCAGCCCCTTCTGTAATACCAAAACTGCGCACAAAGCAAGCGCACAAGGCTGTAGCACCTGCAGGGCACTTAATATAATACAGCCTCTGTGTGGGAAAATCTTTCCTAGACACAGCCATTTTGTTTTCTGTGGGGCATCATTTCTGCTGAGCACAGTCCATAGCTACTTGCTGGCTGGGAAATCTGCTCCCTAATGCAGCCCTCAAACTACTTAGTCCATAATGTCTCTATGCACTTGACTCACAGTCAACTCTAGTGATACGTCCTCATTATCATGCTAAAGAACACTGCAAGACAACCTCTACCCCACAATACCATATCATACAATTATAGCCACCAGTCATTTGACCCCTCTACATACCCCTAGTTCTATTGAACTACCCTCACAACTTACATCACCCCTACCGCCCCCCACTCTTCAACATTACTTATCTCATCCCACCCTATTTGAGCTCTTCAAACCATACCTCCCAAAACTACTTCGGTAATAGTAACTCATTATCAACCCCCTCATATTTACCTCCAGTGCGCCTCACTCCTTTTAGTCCTCTATCTGCTAATCTTATAACTAATGGTCCAGCTAAATCCACTTGAGCTCCACTGCTTAGGCTGGTACCTATTCAGTCACCTACTCCTCTTTCTCCCACTTTTTGAACCTTATAACCTTTTTCATCTACTAGTTAAATTACAGTCTTTCAACCACGTATTACAGTTATCAACCTTCTGTACTATTCTTTCTATAGATACAATCTACCTGTACTGTAATCCCACTTTCACTTCCCCCACACCTCCTCAAACATCTACATTCTAACAAAAAAGGGGCTAAAGTAAGCCATGCATTCTCACTCTTTAGTAAACTAGCAAAGCACATACCAGCATCTTCTACAACAGAAGAAAATTCCTTCACCTGACATTCTCTTTCATCAAAAGCTAGCAAAACTGAAACAGCACTAAACCATCACAATCATTTACCCTCTATCTACCATACAGACTCAACAAAACCACACATCAATTTAAGCATCCACAAATAATTTAATCTTGACAGGCTTTACCCCTAGCTCACCTTGCTCATCTACAGAGCAACAGTCCACAACCAAAAACAACCAAACATAGGCATAGTTTTGATTACGGAATTCACCATTTATACTTGGTACCCATCCTATTCTTCCATCACTAGTACACAAAGACAATACACAAATTGACACTCCCACATCTCCTTTGCTACATACATTTCTAGAGGTGATATCTACATCTACCCACCAGTAGCTCACAATACAGTAGCAATGCAACTAACAATGCAGCAGTCTCAACAGCATAATCCTCACACGCCCCTACCCAGAGAAATTCTATCAAATCACTTCTAACTTTCTTTGATTAAGACATCAGCAGTATGGATCCTCCTGACCCAAGCACCACTCCTTAAACAACACACTCAGCAGTAAAACCTACTCATACCAAACCCCCTCTACTTTGCTTATGCCTTGCACCCACCTAAGATCTATGCTCATCAATGTCTAATTAATATCCAAAAAATAAAGACTACATCTATGACATACTAGCTGACAAAAACAGGCCTATTTGTCAACCGTGAAACATGATTGGTAGACAGTATTGCGTCAGTATTTCACCAGGCAATTCGACCAGAATACTGATGACTTGTACACCAATGCTAAAACAAAAAGTAAGTTTGAGTATACTGCATATGTAAATTACTCTAACGTGTAAGTTGCCTTTGTAAATAGCCCCTGCAGTCTGTGAACAACTCTAAGGCCCTTCGATTTGGTGGAGACAGGTACCTTACGCTTTGGACAAAATTTACAATCAGATTTTGTGAATATTCAAAAAAGTAATAAACATGCGCCAAAGTGTAAATTACTCAAAAGTGTAAGTTATGCTTGTGAACCAGGTCCTACATCTTTCAAGCAGTCCAAAAACTCCACAACCAAATTCTGGTGAGAAGTAAACCTCTGGCACTCAAGTGTTGAGAAAATAAGGAGAAAGTACAGCCACCCCTTCAATATTATCACTGTGACTATCACCAAGTCTCAACCAAACCTCCCTACATGTGAGAACAATTGCATAGAATGGTTCTGTTGTTCTGCCAGCTCTCACCTACAACGTATAACCTTTACATTGAAGGTCTACTTCTACATCATTAGGCCAAAGCTCCCTCCTCATGTCTGGAGCCTTTAAGAAAAATAATGGAGAGGATTTGACCTTCTGTCCATAGTTGCCAAATTTGAAACAGCAGAACAAGGTTTGAGTCTCGGAGTTGGATCAACATCCTGCGGTCTTGGTCAAATCACTTAATCTTCCTGTGCCTAAAAAAATGAATCTGACCTATTGTAATGTAACTGGTGAGCCTGTAAAACACTTCATTTCCCTTGGGTCGAATTCAGCCCTGAGATCCTTACTGTTCCCATAACATCCTAAAAGTGTGGAATACACCCTGGCAGACTGTCATCCTGAGAGCTATGTTTTTTCACCAAAACATAACGTATATTTTGCGAAATGTACATTCACATATTTGGGCATTTTTATGGTGAATAATGATGCCTATTGTTACCCAGCAGTATTCTTTTTTATCAACTTTGGAAGGATCAAAGGCTGAGTGGACACAGAATGATTCAAGCCTGCGACAATTAGGTGAACCCATTCACTTTGAGTGAATACATCAGTCTCTTGTTTTGTAGCTAGGTTTACTTTATGTACCTCTCCATACATACATTTTATATATGCCTCATGCTCACAACGTTGATGGATGTCCAAATAGAACATATTCCTCCCACTGATATGTTCATTGTTATTCATATATTGAATCACTACTTTAACCTCAATAAGTTTGTAATACAAGAGTAATGTTATATTTTAAATAAAGCATAACAAATACATCGAGAGTCATCAAGGGGGTAGAAATAAACATCAAGGAAACCAAGGTAGGCGTATTTTGAAAGTCCTAATTCCTGGAGGGACAGGTTTTCAAGGCTTTTCTGAAATTCAATAAGAGACATTTTAAGGGAGCTCATTCCACACATTTTCAGTACTGAAACGTAATTATAGAATCATATATTATGGCCTGAGTGAGACTGCTGAACTCTAGGAATGGTAAGCAGTAGGGGCTCTGAGGAATGTAGCCTGCAGGAAGATGTATAGTTGTTGAATTTGTGAAATAAATAGTCTAGCCCAGTGTAGTGAATGATTTTAAAGAAATGGCATAAATACTTCAACCAATTATTTTTTCAACTCGTAGCCAGTAAAGGGCCTTTAATGCTCTAGAAGCAGAAGAGAAAAGTGGGTGTCCAAACGCCATTCTGGCTGCTTCAATTCTGAACCCTCTGCAACTTGCTCTTGAGTCCTATCTCAATCCTACCAGATCAAAGAATTGTTTTTGCAAGCAAACTAAATCCAGTTCAGTGCTGTGCCCTCATTGCAGAGGGTATACTTTTTAACAAAACAAGCCTCATATGTGCCTGATATTTCCTTCTGGAGTTTGGAGTGCTATGAGGTACATGGCCCAAGCTCTGTCAGTTTGTTCCATTATGGAATAATTGCTTCACACGAAAACATAACCTGTATTTGTAAAACACACATCCACCTCATACCGTGGGGCAACTTGATGCTGAATAACAGATGTTTGTTGTCACCCAGCTCAATGGCACTCATTTCATTGACGTCCAGGAAATGAAAGGGTGAGTGCATCGTCTGGGATTCAAAAACTGTCACCTTAAAGTCAAACACAGATTCTTGGTGCGGATACATTAGTTGACTGACGCACCAGACCCAGCCTACTTCTCGAGAGCTGTCTTTGTCAGCTGAATCGGTGATACAAATCACTGGTTCAATCAGGGGCAGTTGACACATACTAAAAGTGGTGGGGCAGGTGGAGTGGGCACTGAGGGGAGTGCGGGAAGGGTGTGCAGGGGAATGGGGTTACGTGGGAGGGGGCAGGAGGGTTTTAACATTTAAAAAAATAATAAAGTTAACTGGTGATACCGGCAGCAGTGAGCTCCTTCCTCTTCCTGGTCCCATCAGCTTGAGAGACTCCCTGTGCAATCCCTTTGCTGCTCTCATACTGTTACCAAGCATTAGAGCAGCACGGCATTGGCCTGAGAGCGGGCTGGTTTACCACTTGCTCAGGCACAGGGGAATCTGTACTGTTTCTCCTACCTGGCTGTCAAATACAGGTGGGTTGGAGAAACGTAAGTGCATGTCTGTCTAGAATGGCCGGCCAAACAGACATGCACCCTTTAATGCAGTGGTTCCCAACCTGTGGTCCCGGGACCCCTGGGGATCCCCAAGGCCTCGTCAGGGGGTCCGTGACTGCTTAGAAAATTAACTCATATTAACAGAATAATAAAGTGTATATAAATAAAGTGGCTAAATGTACAATTACATTTTTTTTGAGTACTGTAAATGTCAAGGAATTTCAAATTGAAGGCTAACAATTAAATTAGTATCCTCAGATTGATTTGTGGGAGAAGTGCAGGTGCGTCAACCAGAATATAGTATGGATTATGTGTGTCTTCAATTGAATTTAGGAAAGCTCCGACCTTCCTATTAAAATTAAATTGTTTTTTTTTTATTGTTATTTGATTTGTTTGCACATTTTGAAAAATGTGTTATCATTTGTGTATGTGTTTGATGGAATGCTTGTTTCTGTATTTTTGTGGTGTACTGTTTTGCAGCTCAAATCATCAACAATGTTTAAGCCGGGGTCCCTAGCTTCCAGTCATGACTCGGGGTGGGGGGGTTCCATTAATGATATTGTGGGGGTCCACAGAAGTCAAAAGGTTGGAAACCACTGCTTTAGTGCATTCCACTACTCCTCCCCATCTCATGGACCAGCCCCGCCCCTCCCTGCACATGCTGGCTCAGAGCCAGCACCTGAAAAATAAAGCATCTTTTTATTATTCAGCTGCTGCCTCTGAGCCAGTGGGGCCATGCTCCTTCGCCATTGCAAAGGCGTCCCCACTGGATTCAGTGTGCTGGAAGGCTAGATGTGGCATTGTTTTTATAGGGTGCCATTTTAAAGGAGGGACTGCTACCGGAAAGCTCAAATGATGTTTCTTCAGTGTCTTTAATTGATTTTTCCAAATGTTACATTAGATTTAAAGGTCATGCAATATCTCTGGCAAGAACCTGCCTCTGCTGTAGGTCACGCACAAAGGAGCTTTAGAGGGTAATGATGCTTGTTAACATTCGTAGGTTTCATCACAGCTGCATTCACAGTCACATCTGTCGCTCAAATTAAGGAATATTGTTTCTGATTGGCTGTTGTTGAAATGCAGCAGGAATCTATGTGATCTGCCCTTTTAGTGACACAAGCACTCTCAATATGGAACAGCTGTCCTCTGTTCTACTGATGAGTGCAGCATTATTTGAAGTATGGGCTGATATCTTAATACTTGACTATAATATAACCACGAGTATGTTAACCCTATGATTCCTAATTTCAAAGTTTTTTTGTTTGTCGTCTTCACAAAACCTCACCTTCTGAATGAGTTTCTCGGATAAAATAAACGTGATATTGTTCTACAGAAACGTGCGTTTCGTCAATAAGACTCCCACCAAACTTCTTTCTGCTTGATGTTTCATCCATAATTATGTTACGTCCGGCTGCAAAGAGTTTTGTCTACTTGGCAAGACATTTTGACAATGCTACAAAACAAAACACAGGGGGCTATTGATCATCCTTATTCAGCCATGAGCTTGTTTGGGTTAGTCCTCTCAGAGCACTGGCCGGATGCGCTGCCCATCACATATTGGATCAGACCACCACTTTTTGCAGAGGGTCACCTTTTCTGAGTTTGGCTGGTGATGTGTCAAAATCGTACTCTTCTCCAAGAGTTACTAGGTTGCCAAATTTGCTTCACATTGCACAAACAGACATACTGATATTGGTTGTTGTGCAATTTAAGCATCAGAGAACACAAAGCCATTGTGAAAAAATACACAAAATCAGGCATATTAATGAGCTGATGATGGCCAGGCATTCATTCGTATTTGACAAAACACCATGTTGTGGCAATTCCAATATGGCACTTTACAACCACACTAAACGAAACTGCTTCATTAAACTGGAAATTACTGCTTTAGCTTCGCAGATGCAAGCATGCATGAAACATGTTTTACAATCTCTCGTGGGACGGATCTTTTTACGTTGATCAAGACGACAATGAAATCAACATCAAAGAATTTAGATTTCTATGACGCCCTTTTGGAAACCCAATGAGAACCAAGAATCGGGAATTTAGGTTAAATGACTTATTTCCAATCAAGAATCAAACCAATGCATAGGCAGGTCATGAAAATATTTAAAAGGTATAGAATTACAGCTGGCAAGCTGAAATATTGTCAATGGTCCAGTCTCATCAAATTTAGATACAAAACAATAACTACCACAGCCATAAAGAAATTGAGAATTAGGAATGGGTGTTCCATAAAGAAACCGTTGCTCTCTCTTCTAATCGTGAAATGATTCTAAAATCATCTAGTCAGAATTCAAAATCAGTAATAAGGATGGTTGGCATTGAATCTTAAGGAAATTTGGAAATGCAAGAAGGTGTCAACATACAAAGGCTTCAGTAAAAGTTCTCCAGAAAAAGGAATGTGTTTAGCATGAAGCTTCACACTTGCAGGAATAAAGGACACAGAAAGGTCTGTACCCCTCAATGTCTAAAGGATGTCTGTCTTAATTTCTAACAGCAGCATTAATTCAAACAAACAGAACCTCCAACATGAAAGATCGGTTACCTCCCCTCCAAGGGCCAACTGGCTTTGGATCTGTTTTCTGCAATTGCAACACCACCTGAATTTATCATCCCACAGATCCCGGACAGTTACTACAACCTTGGACATCCTATGTTCCTAGTACACAGTGAATAGGAGACGTCAGCTGCTCATTAGGTGCCACATGTTCAAAGCTTTTTAGTGGTTGCCAACAGTTTAATTTGCAGAATCGGGCCATTTGAGATTGCCAAAAAGTTGTTTGGTATGATCCAATGCAAAATTGCAATTCAGTAACCTGTTACCAAATCACAGATTGGCTTTCCAATTTGGTATTAACAAGGGGCATGTTTAGGGCATCCCTTCCTAAAACCGAATCTCAGTGGTATGCTTGAATGTTTTGCGATCTAAATGTGGTCACAAAACACTTGCAGGTTACCACCAATTACATATTGGTGGTAACCCACTCGCAAATGGGAAGGCGTTCCCAAAACACACCTTTTCCCTTTGTCAATGTCTGTAAAAGCATTTTTAAGAGCCGGCAGAGGTCCCACAGACCACTGCCTACTCTTAAAAAGTAAAAAGAAATTTTTTCATTTTCTTTTTTAAACGTATTCTGTTTTCCTTTAAGGAAAAAAGGCTGCATTTAAAAAAAAAATGATTGCTTTATATGAACGCAATCAAAGAAAGGGTGGATTGCAAAGCAAGACTTACCTCGTGAATATTAATGAGGTATTTCTATTTGTGACCCACTGCGAAACAAAAATGAAACGCAATAGAATTTTGAACATTTGAAATTGCGATTTCCTAATTGTGATTTACATATAATCGCAATTAGGAACTCGCAGTTCAACACGTACGTACATCTGGCACCAAACTTCACGTCTTTTGCCAAGATTTATTCTCTCTGACCTTACTATCAACAAAACTAATACTAAGACAATACTCCTTTTCACTAGTTAGCAAAGCCTTGAAATGCACCTGCAAAGGAAAAGAAAACACTATTCAGGCAAAAGACAATTTAGAATTAAGACCTTCAGTCAGTTAAGTCAGATTGACATTAAGTAACTTTTAATGTGCATTTCGAATACATGGTTATACATCCACACATCAACCTTCCAGATTAACATAAACATGGAAAAGAGGAAGACAATTTACTTAAATAAATGCAACTTAAAGAATAAATGCGAAACATGAATATGGAATACATGTAGCCACTTTAAAAGGATATTAGTATGCACAGTATAAAACTTGCCTTTAATAATATTAAGGCCACCAATAAAGATAATGTGAAATATAATTGCATTTTTTGCGCAACAATGACGTGTACAGGAGGGAGTTTAAAATGCACTACTTCACAGGTGCCAGCGCTCCCTGCTATCTGTAGTGTTATATCCTGTCAGCAGTCGCCTGAGAGCTATTTTGAGTCACCGTAAATTTAACAGTAGTCTTCCCCTCTCAGAGACATTTATAGAACGATATTGTTAGTTCGTGCGCTTTGCGGGGCACGTCTGGTAGGACCACTGGGCTATCTACCTTCCTGCACATGGAGGAAGAGATGGGCAGTATTTGATGTGATCGCCACCGCTTTCCCTTAATACTTAATACACATAATAAAATGTCACGGCTTTCCAGGGATTTCTGACCTGCAATGTTATCCTTCTTCCTCTGCAGCCAACAGGAAGGGTGCCCTGCACAGCCCCGGTTGCTACACCCCTATCATGAGCATTGGGGATAATGCAGCGCCATCTGAAAGGTCATCAGTGTAACATTCGGTGCATGGAACACCATGCAGGCCCATGCCTCTCTCTTCCCTTGTTGCCCCTTCCCATCTCCTACCTGAATCCCCGCACCAGGCATCCTTTCTAAAAACATAAACCACTCTGTCTCTCAAGCAGTGGTTTCTCTGCTGTTTCCTTATGACAAACATCTAGTCACCTTTCCTGAGCAACACCTTCCATACCCTATAAATTTGAGGATTTTCCTACCACCCCTATCATATGTTAAATATATGCTGAAGTACAACTCTTGTTTTAAGTATAATGTGCATTCAATGAAGCAATGTACTGTGATACACTTTGCAGTCACTATATAGCAATATTTCTCATATAAAATGGAGTTTTTAGTAAGTTTACAAAAAAACACATACCACTGTAAAATAACTTTTGCACGTGCAGTGTTATTTCTGAGTATGATGCAAACAGAAGAGCACAATAATAGCTTATTGCCATGTATCAGATCACAAGCAGTAAGTGCGAGAAGCATGTTCTGTGATCAAGCCTATGTGCCTTAGGGCATGGTGAGCTCTAAACGAGGTAGACTTTGCTGGAGCATTTTCCTGTGTCCAGATATTTCAGTGTGTGGGTTTACTCTTATCACTGACTCACAAGTAAGAGGGAGATATGCTTCTGTGAATAAGTAAGCAATGACTTCGTTTTGAAATGCTTGACCTGGCTTCAAAGCACTTTGTGTTTGTATATTTTGCCTTCAAGGTCTTGGTTTTCTTTCTTTGAAAAACTCTTCTGGAGAATGATTCCCCACAGATTAAGGAACTTCTTCTGAACATGCACAACAGAGTGTACATTACATATAGTGCACACAACCCTTTTTGACCCATGGTGTACCTTTAATTGGGTCCACTAGGTGCAGCAAGTGTAGCGCACATTATTACATGGAATGCACAGCTCCGACCCAATGCAGCCACAAACCCACACCTGCCCTGAGGTAGAGCATTAGTGTAAGGCAGACTGGTTGTGTTTTAAAGGCTAGTCTGCCAGTCAATGTGCAGGTAACAAACTTCATGCATTTGAAAAGTGAGTGGAGCTCTCCTCAAGGCAGGTGCAGTGAATGACTGCACCTGCCTGCGGCGGAATGTCTGGGGCATGCCTGAGGGGTTCGTGGGACACCAAACCTCCTTTCAACGTGTATTCCCACAGCTCCTTTTCATCTGCACCAGAGTCTGTAATATGGTGCGAGCACACAGGCAAAGATTTTCTTTAGTGCCATGGGGCTACGACCCCATGCAGGGGCACACTTATGTTGCTTCACAGGGACAAGTAATGTAATAACGTCTAGGGTGTCTTACTGTCTTGTAAAGCAAACCCAAAGAACAAATGAGAAGCGAGCCTATGAACAGCACCTAAACACTGTCCCAATAGAAGTAAATGCACAAGGTGATGTGCCTATTCTATAAACACCTGCTGCTCCAGGGTGTGCATTACAGCTATTAAACAAACACAAATAGCGATGCATCATCAGACAGTAAGAAGTCCAATAGAAGTATCCAATGATCCAAATCTTCTTTTATTTCTTATCAAAGACTTCACAGGGTTTCAAATTTCCAAACCTTACAGCCAGAGACACAGCCAAAGTGTTTTGATTACCACCACAAACTTTTTCAGGGGGTTCAAATCAATGATAGCCAATTTGCAGAGAGATGTGTCCATCAACTTGTGTGACCCAATACGTAGGGTATCAAATATTAGCAGGGTCCCTGTTTTATTTCAAACACCTCATCCTTGTATGTCAGATCAGGGCACCCCCTTGGAAGGCACCTCCGTCCATGCAGTAATAGCTGAGCAATCCGAGACCTGCATCACACCAATACAATCAAAAAAAGGTGTTTTGGATCATTGGATACTTCTATCTGACTTCTTACTGTCTGATGGTGCATCGCTATTTATGTTTGTTTAACCCCTTAGCTGCTGGGCCTTCTTCCTGCATTGCTGAGCCCTTTTTTGGCTATTTGGGGTAGTTCATGCTTAGGTCTTCATACCTTTTTGTCCACATAAGCTATCAACGCCAAATTTGTGTCCTTTTTTTCCAACATCCTAGGGATTCTAAAGGTACCCAGACTTTGTGGGTTCCCCTGGAGGAGGCCAAGAAATTAGCTGAAATACAGCTTAAATTTAGTTTTTTTCAGAAAAATGGGAAAAAAGGACTGCAGAAGAAAGCATGTGTTTTTTTCACTGAAAATGGCATCAACAAAGGGTTTGCGGTACTAAAATCACCATTTCCCAGCTTTCCGGAACAGGCAGACTTGAATCAGAAGACTACATTTGTCAACACATTTTTGGACTTTTACTGGGACATACCCCATTTTTACTATTTTTTGTGCTTTCAGCCTCATTCCAGTTAGTGACAGAAATGGGTGTGAAACCAATGCTGGATCCCGAACAGCTAAACATTTCAGTAAAGTAGACAAACTTCTGAATTCAGCAAGGGGTCAGTTGTGTGGATCCTTCAAGGTTTTTCTACAGAAAGTAACAGCTAAAATAAAAACAATATTGAAATTGAAGTGAAAAAAGAGCCTTTTCTGTCCACGCTTTCTTCTATAACTTTCTCCAGTTATGGCAGATTTCTGAAAGCAACATATTGCTACGTCTGCTGGACTCTTCTGGTTGCGAGGGTATATATTGGCTTGTAGGTTCATCAAAAACCCTAGGTACCCAGAGTCAATAAATGAGCTGCACCTTGCAATGGGGTTTCATTGTATACTGGGTATAAAGCAATTCATTTAGTGAAATATAAAGAGTCAAAAATAGGTATCAAGGAAACCTTTGTATTTCCAAAATTGGCATAAGATAAGTTGTTGAGAAGCAGATGTTATTTGCATGTCTCTGAATTCCAGGGTCCCCATACTAGCATGTGAACTACAGGGCATTTCTCAAATAGACTTCTTTTTTACATACTGTCTTACATTTGGAAGGAAAAAATGTAGAGAAAGACAAGGAGCAATAACACGTGTTCTTCTATTCTGTGTTCCCCCAATTCTCCCGATAAGAATGGTACCTCACTTGTGTGGGTAGGCCTACAGCTCGCAACAGGAAATGCCCCTAAACACAATGGGGACACATCACATTTTCCCAAAGAAAATTGACCCTTTTTTTGCAAAGTGCCTAGCTATTGATTTTGGCCTCTAGCCCAGTCAGCGCCTAGGGAAACCTAGCAAATCTATATATTTTTGGAAACTAGAAACGTAGGGGAACTCAGAATGGGGTGACTTATGGGGATCTCACCAGGTTCTGTTACACAGAATCCTTTGCACACCTCAAAATATGGCAAAAAAAATACTTACACATCACATTTTTACATTGAAATCTACGTGTTTTTTGGAAAGTGCCTAGCTGTGGATTTTGGCCTCTAGCTCAGCCGGCATCTAGGGAAGCCTACCAAACCTGTGCATTTTTTTAAACTAGACACCTAGTGGAATCCACTATGGGGTGACTTGTGGGGCTCTCACCAGGTTCTGTTACCCAGAATCCTTTGCAAACCTCAAAATTCGACAAAAAGACCCTTTTCCTTCAGATTTTGGTGCTGCAAAGTTCTGGAATCTGAAAGGAGTCACAAACTTTCTTCCTTGCAGCATTCCCCCAAGTCTCCAGATAGAAATGGTACCTCCCTTGTGTGGGTAGGCCAAGTGCCCGTGACAGGAAATGCCCCTAAACACAATGGGGACACATCACATTTTCCCAAAGAAAATTGACCCCTTTTTTTGCAAAGTGCCTAGTTATGGAATTTGGCCTCTAGCTCGGCCAGCACCTGGGGAAACCTAGCAAATCCATATATTTTCGGAAACTAGACACCTAGGGGAACTCAGAATGGGGTGACTTGTGGGGATCTCACCAGGTTCTGTTACCCAGAATCCTTTGCACACCTCAAAATTTGTCAAAAAAATACTTTTCCCTCAGATTTCGGTGCTGCAAAGTTCTGGACTCTGAGAGGAGCCACAAACGTCCTTCCACCCAGCATTCCCCCAAGACTCCTGATAAAATGGTACCTCACTTGTGTGGGTAGGCCTAGTGCCCATGTCAGGAACGGATCTCACAATGGTCAATGTTAGTCCTTACATGAGGGCAATTGTGGACCCTGGGGTGATTAATTCCTGACACAGGCACTAGGTACAGGCACTCAAGTGGGGTAGCATTTGTATCAGGACAGGTGGGGAAACACTGGGTGGTAGGAATTTTGTGGATCCCAGCACATTTCTGTAGTTTGTGTGGCAGAAATGCAAGACAAAATAGAGTTTTTATTTAACATTTCACCTTTGCAGGGTATTCTGGGTAAGAAATCTTTAGTGAATCCACACAAGTCACACCTCAGTGGACTCCCCCTGGTGTCTAGTTCCCAGAAATGTCTGGGTTTGGTAGGTTTCCCTATATGGCCGCCGAGCCCGGGACCAAAAACGCAGGTGCCTGCCTTAGAAAACCAGGTTATCTTGTGAAAGGTAATTTTGATGCCTCCACAATACGATTTGGGTGGTGGAATTTGGGGCTGAACTGAATTGGGGAGGTCCCAAGAGAGCACTCTCTCTGTGCTTGCCTTGACATGCACCTGCTGTCTGGGTTCGGGTAACCTGCTATTGTCCCCCTGCACAGACTGTGCTTGCGAAGGGACAGCAGGACTGTCCTTATCACCTCCCTCAGAATCACTAGAAGAGGAGTTGTCAGAAAAATCACTCCCAGAGTCTGCGCCATTGTCCTATCTCTCAGATGCTGTCTCAGTATCTGCTGTCTCAGTCTCTGATCCTAAGTCAGAGCTGTCCTCTATAACCTGAGTTAGGGCTTGAGCAGCAGTCATCCAATAAGACGCCATCTCTGCTAATGGCTAACCTCTAGCTCTAAAACACTAGCCTACGTCGACAGTCATAAAATTGCTGGTGGGTGTGTGTGTGATGCGTGCAACAGTAAAGATCAGTCACCTTACCTTCGCTTCTTCCCTCAATCAGCACATTCTCTCAAGACACTCAAAAAAAATAAAAAGACGCACTATTGCTTCACCTTGTCACATACCAATCGTCACAGTCTTTAGTGCCTCTGGCACCCAGTCCAACAATCATTATTGGTGCTACCACTCAAATGACCTCCTCCTTGGATTTCCTCACTACCACCCAGCAAAAGTGCCCTTCATCTCTCCATAGCCCCACTTGCACATACATTTCATTTGTATTATTGTGCAGGTAATGGCTGGTGTGCCCATCTGTTCTCTGTTTGACTATTTCAGTACTAAGGATGAAAGTCAAACTGCGCTCGCTCGTGCAACAGAATTACCTTCTTTCCCAAATTGTCACCGAGCCTATGCAGGGCCTTTGACCTCAGGCCTAGAGAAAAACAGGCAGTTCCATTAACGTAATTTAGGGGTCGCCAGGCGACAACAAAATGTATATACTTCTAAGTGAACAATATGTATTCAGCAGTTAGGAAAACAACAATAAAGCACATTTTATTCTAATTCTGAAGTGTGCCTGAAACAGGGATTTTCAAAGGATCAAAAACAAACAAGACACCTCACTTGGTGATGCACAAATGATAAATGTTCACATATACCTGATTTCCACACATTATCATTTGTGTGTTATAATGTCTTATCAATAAAACTGTAAGTCTGTGTCAATTTAGTGTGCATATCAATGTAAAATGTACTATCTGTTAGTGACAATGATTTACTTACATTACATTACATTACCCCCCCACCCCCACCCCCCGTGCTGAGCGCTTTTTTGGCTATTTGGGGTAATTTAGGCTTAAGGCACTGTAACCTTCTTTCCACATAAGCTATCCACATCAAAATGTTTATCCTTTTTCCCAAGAACCCAGTGATTCTAAAGATACCCAGGGTTTGTGGACTCCACTGCAGGGGATAGGGAAAATAGATAAAATATAGCACATTTTTTATTTTTTTGAGAATATTAGGGAAAAAGTGCTTCGGAAAAAAGTGTCTGTTTTTTTCCCTAAACACAGCATCAACGAAGAGTTTGCTCTGCTAAAGTCACCATTTTCTTAGCTGTCTCGAACATGTAGAGCTGAATCAAAACACCTAATTTTGAATCACAGTTTTGGCATTTTTCTAAAAGGTAACTCATTTTTTGTATTTTTTTGTGCTTGCAATCTACTTCCAGTGTGTGGTGGAAACCAGTATGAAACCAATGGGTGACTCAGGAAAGATACAGATTCCTGAAAAGTAGACAAAATTACAAAGTCAGCAACGGGTCATATGTGTACATCCCTCAAAAATAAATGTTGAAATGAATGTTGAAATAACAAAATATTGAAAATGAGTAAAACGCAGCCATTTGTGACAACATTTTCATCTGTAACTTTTTGTCAGGATGGCCAATTTACAAAAGTAATATAACACTACATCCGCTAGACCCCTTTGCTTGCAGAGATATATAGGGTTTGGAGGTTCTCCAAAAACCCAAGGTCCCCAGAGACAATAACTGAGCTACACTGTACAATGGGTTTTTATTGAGTACCGGCCAAATCATCTAGCGAAATAGGCAGAACGGAAAATAGGCATTATGGAAACCTTTGTATTTCTGAAATAGGCACAAGATTGGAGTTTAGGCGCAGTGGTCACTTGCACATCTCTGAATTTGTGGGTACTCGTACTAGTGTATGATTTAGAGGGTATTTTTTTCAAAATATCTTCCTTCTTATACACTGGTGTACATTTGAAAGACACAAATGCACTGAATTCAAATAGGTAATACATTTTCTACCATTCTATGTTTCCACAAGTCTTCCAATAAAAATGGTACCTTACTTGTGTGGATAGCTTGGTGTCTGCAATAGGAAATGGGCTAAAACACAACATGAACACATCACATTTTTCCACTGAAAACGGACCCTTTTTCTTTACATTTTGGATGCTAGCGCAGACGTCTTCCAAGGAAACATAGCAAATGTGCATTTTTTAAAACTAGACATCTAGGGGTATCCAGGGTGGTTCTCACTTGCATGGGTCTCAACAAGTTTTGTGACCCAGAATCCCTTGTAAACATCAGACTTTGATTAAAAAAACACAACTTCTCCATATTTCTGTGATGGAAAGTTTTGAAACCGGTGGAGAGCCACAAACTTCCATCTACCCAGCATTCCCCCAAGTCTCTCGCTGAAGATGGCACCTTACTAGTGTGGGTAGGCGTGGTGCCTGAGACAGGAAACTGCCGAAAATGCAACATGGATGCATCACATTTTTTCACCAAAAACTGACCCTTTTTTTGCAATGTGGGTAGGTCTAGATTGTGGAAGCTAGATCATCTGACACTTAGGAAAACCTAGCCATACAGTACAGTTTTGCAAACTAGACACCTAGAGGTATCAAGTGTGGGCTGACATGCATGGGTCTCAACAGTTTCTTTTTACCTACGATCACTTGTAATGCTCAAAGCTTGGCAAAAAAGACACACTTTCCACCCATTTCTGTGTTGGAAAGGTTTGGAATCTGCAGGGAGCCACAAACTTCCATCCACCCAGCATTCCCCCAAGTTTCCTGACATAAATCGTACCCCAAGTGTGTGGATAGACCTATTGTCCGGAACAGGAAATGGACCAAAACGCATCATGGACGCATCCCATTTTTCCCCGAAAACTGACCCTGTTTTTTCCAATGTGGGTAACTATAGATTTTGGACTATTGCTCAGCCAGCACCAAGGAAAACCTAGCCAACCTGTACATTTTTGAAAACTAGACACCTCAGGATATCTAGGGCGGGCTGACTTACGTGGGTCTTACCAGTTTTTTCTAATGCAGAATCCCTTGCAAACTTCAAACTTTGACAAAAAAACACATTTTCCTCACATTTCTGTGCTGGGAAGCTCTTGAACCTGTGGGGAGAGCCGGCATGACACCAAGCCTCTAAATAAAAATGGTACCTCACTTGTGTAGGTAGGCCTAGTGCCTGAGGCAGGAAGCGGCCTAAAACGCAACATTGGCACTTCAAATTTTTCCACAGAAAACTGACCTTTTCTCCCAATGTGGGCATCTCTAGATTTTGGGCCCTAGCTCAGCCGTCAACTAGGGAATTCTTATAGGGTTGTCCAGGGTGAGCTGGCTTTCATGGGTCTCACTAGTTATTTTACCCAGAATCCCTTGCAAACCTCAAACTTTGATTAAAAACACATTTTCCTACAATTTCGGTGAAGGAAACCTCTGGAATCTGCGGAGAGCCATAAACTTTCATCCACCCGGCATTTCCCTAAGACCCTGATAAAAATGGTACCTTGCTTGGGTGAGTAAGCCTCGAGCCTGCAACAGTAAACAGCCCAAAGCGCAACATGGATGCATGCCATTTTTCTTATGAAACTGACAATTTTTTCCAATGTGTGTAGCTCTAGATTTTAGACCCTAGCTCAGCTGGCACCAAGAGAAACCCAGCCAACCTGCACTTTTTTTAAAACTAGACACCTAGGGATTTCTGGTGGGTGCTGACTTGTGTGGGTTCCACCGTTTATTTTTTACCCCAAATCCTTTGCAAACCTCAACCTTTGACTAAAAAAATGCATTTTCATCTTATTTCTAGGGTGGAAAGTTCTGGAATCTGTGAGTAGTCCCAAAATTCCTTCTACCGGCTTCCCCCCAGGTCTCCCAATACAAATGGTATCTTACTTGTGTGGTTAGGCCTCATGCCCGCAACAGGAAATTGCCCAAATTGCAGCATGGACACATCACATTTTTCCACTGTAAAGTGACCCTTTTTTCCAATGTGGTTAGCTGTAGATTTTGGACCCTAGCACAGCCAACACTTAGGGAAACCAGGTCACCTGTACATTTTTACACACTAGACACCTAGGGGTGTCTAGAGTGGGATGACTTGCATGGGTTTCACCAGTTATGTTATCCAGATTCCCTTGCAAACCTCAAACTTTGAAAAAAGTCACAATTTCCCCACAGTTCTGTGATAGAAAGCTCTGAAATCTGTGGGTATCCATAAACTTCCATCCACCCGGCATTCCTCTAGGTCTTCCGATATAAATGGTACTTTGTTTGTGTCTGTAGGTCTAGTGCCTGTGACAGGAAACAGCCCAAACCGCAACATGGACGCATTGCAATTTTCCACCGAAAATTGACCCTTTTTTCCAATGTGGGTATCTAGATTTTAGACCGTAGCTCACCTGGCATTTAGAGAAACCTAGCCAACCTGTACTTTTTTGCAAACTTAAAAACCTAGGGGTATCTAGATTGGGCTGACATGCATATGTCTCACCAGTTGTTTTTTACCCAGAATCCCAGCAAACCTCTAACTTTAACTTAAAAAAGCATTTACCTCACATTTCTGTGTTGGAAAGTTCTGGAATCTGTGAAGAGCCACTAACGTCCGTCCACATGGCACTCCCCCAAGTCTCCCAATAAAAATAGTACCTCACTTCTGTGGGAACGCATAGTTCCTGTGACAGGAAACGGCCCAAATCACAACATGAACGCATCACATTTTCCCACCTAATACTGACCCTTTTTTACCAATGTGGATAGCAGCAGATTTTGGAGCCTAGCTCAGCCGGCCCCTAGGGAAACCTAGCCAACCTGTACATTTTTGCAAATTAGACTCTTTAGGGTATCCAGTGTTGGCTGATTTGCATGGGTCTCACCAGGAGTTTTTACTCAGAATTTATTGCAAACCTCAAACTTTGACTAAAAAACACATTTTTCTCACAATTCTGTGATGGATCATTCTGGACTCTGCAGGGTTCTACAGATTGCCATCCAGCTGGCATTTTTCCAAGTCTCCTGATAAAAATGGTAACTCACTTATATGGGTTGTACTAGTGCCTGCAACAGGAAATGGTCTAAAGCACAACATGGACACCACATTTTTCCATCAAAAACTGACCCTTTTGTTCCAGTGTGGGTAGCTCTGGATTTTGGACCCTAGCTAATCCAGCACCTAGCGAATCCTAGCTAACCTGTACATTTTTTAAAACTGGACACCTAAGAGTATCCAGGGTTGGCAGACTTGTATGGATCTCACCAATTTATTGTACTCAGAATCCCTCGTAAACTTCATACTTTGAATAAAACACACACATTTCCTCACCTATTTGTGAAGGAAAGCTCTTGAAATTGTGAAGAGCCATAAACTTCCATCCACCTGGCATTGCCCAAAATCTTCCAATAAAAAGACAACCTCACTAGTGTGGGTTGGCTTGGTGCTCACAAGAAGAAATAGCCCAAAATGCAACATGGACTCAACACATTTTTCCACCGAAAACTAACACTTTTTTCTAATGTGGGTAGCTGTAAATTTGGGACCGTAGCTCAGCTGGCACCTAAGGAAACCTTGCTAACCTGTACATTCCTGCAAACTAGACACCGAGAGGTATCAAGGGTGGGCTGAATTGCGTGGGTCTCACCATTTTTTTTTTTTTACTCAGAATCCCTTGCCAAACTCAAACTTTGACTAGAAGCACTCTATTTAGGGTGGTAGAAATCTCTGGAAGCTGTGAGAAGCCACAAAACTTCCATCCACCCTGAATTCCCTCAAGTCTCATGACAAAAATGGTACCTCACTTGTGTGTGTAGGTCTAGTGCCAGTGACAGAAACGGATGAAACCAAGGTCAATGGGAGTCCCCTGGCGAGGGCTCTCGTTGACCTTGGTTTGAGCCTTTCCTGTAGCGGGAACTAAGTCTAGCCACACAAGTGGGCACCATTTTTATCGGCACAAGTAGGGTAATGAAGGGTGGTAGGAATATTGTTGATTCCTTTGGATTACTTAACTTTCCATCACAGAAATGGAAGGGAAATGTGTGCTTTCAGTCAGAGTTTGAGGTTTGTTGTGCATTATCAGTGAGAAAATCTTGTGGGATTGATGCAAAACACACTGTTCCAGTCTCCCTTGGTTGTCTAGTTTAAAAAATGTCTGTGGTTTGTGGGTTTGCATAGGTGGCACCAAGCTGCTGCCCCAAATACTGCACCTACTTTTGTGTTGTTTTCTCTTGAACTAGCCACACAAGTGGGATACCGTTCATAGTTTGAGATGTATGGGAACTCAGGGTGGTAGGAAACCTGTGGCTTCATGCAAATTCCATGTCTTTCTGTCTCAGAAATGTGATGAAAATGTATGTTTCTTACCAAAGTTTGATGTTTGCAAAGGCCTTCTGTGTAATATTACCTGGTGAAAGGCACGCAAGTCATGCACCCCTGGATTACCCCTGGTTGCCTAGTTTTCAAAAATCTGCAGGTTTGCCTAGGTGCCAGCTGAGCTATGGCCTAAATTCCACATGTATCCATAATGAGAAAAAAACAAGGAGTTCTTAGTGAGAGCCATCTTACCTCCCCACATGTACATCAAGTACTAATTTTTCAAAGTTAATCCACCACAGACTCAGACAATCAATCAGGATTGATAATGTTCGACTTATCACACAACAGGGATCTGAGAGCTTGGATGGTTTTAGCACCTCTAGGAATGTGGGCATCAAAGCACAAATACTTATCAAAATATCTGATTATTGAAATCAAGACTTCTGAAATTGATCCATAAGCCATGTCACGGCACCAACTACTTTCTGGTCTTGCTAGCGCGCCTGGTCCTTAGTAAGTAAACTTACAAGGGGACGCGTATAGGCCGATTAACCTTTTGGATCGCACGGAGTATCCTAGCTATGTAGTAATCGATGAACATCAATTATCAATGTAATCAATCAATAACCACTAAGAGAATCATTAAGCATGAGACAATATATCAACATTTCACGCATAACCACAACTCAATTATGTTTTATCAATTTTATTTCCCTATTAGTTACAATACTTATTCATGAGGTTAATTCAAACTTTATTCAATCAGCTCAGAATTAGTTAATTAATGACCACCAAGAACATAATCTAATCAGAACTTGAGAAAACATATGCTCTAATGCTTTAGCATAAGAAATCAAAGATGAATATATTGACATTAATAGCAGAGTTTAGCAATCAGTTCGTCAATCATTTGTCACTGTCTGCGTCACCCAAAGAATACCTTACCTAACCCAGATTAGCATTAGCATGTGGGACTTCATGCGAAAAACAATTTAGAAACACGAATTTAGAAAACATCTAGCTAAAAGAAAAACATATTCAAACAGCGCGTTGGTACCTAGAAAGAAAAGCACAAAGGTAACAGTCACATTGTCATGGCTACCTATCCACAGAATGGATCAGCAACAAAGTCAGTCTTCATCTTCAGGTCATCAATCGATCAGCAAAGCATCAGGCTCTCAAATGCATAAACCCAATGACAGAATCTCGAATCACGTCTCTTGACGTCATCAATTCTCCCCTCACATCTGAAGTTTTAGCCCCTTGTCATGACTTTTTATTAGAGTTTTTTAGTCCATCCCCCTAATTCCTAATTGGTCAATTAATCACCGGTTATGACTCTATCCAATAATATTATTTTTGCAAATCTATGAATTCTAATATTTCACCGTTCTCAGTTCATTGATTGGTTCACATTACGATATCCTCATCATCCGGCTTATCAGGTATCGAAAATGTTGCATCTTCTTCTCCAGTCAGTGCTTCCATTGTTTAAGTCCTGGGAAAGTACATTGAGTCTGTCTTACACCAAAGCTGTTACATGTCCTAGTCCTTCATCTCCTGTTTGTCGGTACATTGTAGAAAATTCTAGCTAAGCAGATTTTATTAACGTATGCAGTTCAGGGACAGTTCAACGCACCAGCTTCTCTGCAGTGCGCTAGAAATTCAGCTTCTGCATGAGGTTTGGCAACTAGGCCACAACTTCGGCTAAGTTAACTCTACAATATAATGCAAAACATAGGTTATACATCTTAATATGACATACATACCTTTATTTTTGTTCATTTTCGATATTTTATGCATTTTTAATCATTTTTAGTACAAGTTCGTATAAGCTGGCTGTCACTCTCTGTGGGCACAGTTCAAAACGTACACATTAATTATTCTACAATTAATTTTTCTATTAACTTTTTGTTATTCAAAACATGTAGACATTCATTAATAATTTCTAATCAGCATATCTGCTTCAACAGTCTATTCACGTGCAATTCATGTACCAGACGCAAGACTTTCATACTGCCGACAAACCCGCCCAATTTAACAGATCAGTGCACTCACATCAACATACTTCTGTCATTCAAGGGACAATCACATTCATACGTCACAGGACGGAATCAGCTTGACTACTTTTTACCACCTGTCAACTAATTGCATCTTTCTTTCTGAACATTACCGAACACATGCCTAGTGAACCTTTACTAATGGCTCACATGACAGCCACATGAGGCTCAGTAAGAGATGTCTTACATGCGTCTTTAGTGCACTCACTGTGGTAAATCCAACTTCTGACATTTTGTGGATGAAAATTAGGGATGCCCAAGTATGCCTCCGAGGCGTAATTCCTCAAACTGAGTGAGCATATCTACCTTTGAAATTAAGGCAAACATGCTGGAGAATACTGTTGAAGTTCCCTAAAGAGAATGTCATAAACTTTCAATAACAGTAGTTTGTGACAAACAGGGTAGTCCATGAGAACGTAACGTACGCTCCATCCACTGTTATCTGCAGTGCTGTGACCGCAATACACATATCATACACAAACTGAAAATCTACTAAGTTTTGACTGAGGATGAACATGGCAAGCAGGTCAAGCATTTACCCATATAGTTTTCTGTAATGTTATGAGTTTTTTGTAAAACAGAATATTACTCCAGAAGGTATACTGACAAAGATGCAAGAGCAGTCTGTGTGATCCATGGAGTTACCTAGTTGAAGAGCAAGTGGTCAGCTTCGTGCGGAATACACTAATTTTAGAGGCTACACATATGTGTAGAGGCAGGTCATTCCACCCTTTTAGAGCCAATTAGATGAAGTCTATTCTCCTTGCTCTGGTGCTGCCTATGATGAGCAAAGGTGTTGAAAAGGTTTCTGAAGTCTTAGGAGGTATTGAGGTATGCTGGACCAGTGCTGTGTAAGACTTTAAATGTGTGTTTTAGGATTTAAAAAAAAGGGCTGTAGATTGGGCATCAGTGAATCTGTTTCAGGTACCCGGAGTGTGTTAGGATGGTGAAGGAGGAGGCTGCCTGCTGCGTTCTGTATGGTTTGGAGTCATCTGCTTAGTTGAGTGAGGGAGTAAGTAAGTACCTGGGTAAGTGAGGCGCCATTGGGTGTGAATCTGTAGGTGAAAGTGAAGTCATGGCATGTGTATTTGCGCTTGTTGCCTTCTACCTAAGCAATATCCCTGTCAAAGCAGGCCTGCCCTAAGCTTTTCTTACCTGTTCATGTCTTTGCCCTTATCGGAGGTCTGACTGATCCTATATACTTGCCAAGTGAACCTATACTAATGCTTTCCGTCCCTACATTCTTCAAGCTTAGAAAAACATGTCTTTCATGTGCATTCAGCGCACTTACTTTACTAAATCCAACTCCTTCCCGTTTGTGGATGCAAGTTAGGGGTGTCCAAGTATGCCTTCCAAGGCTTCATTCCTCAAAACGAGCAAACATATCCACTATTGAAACTAAGGCAAATATTCTGGGGAATCCTGCCTAAGTACCCTAAAGTAATAAGCCAAATAAATGTCCTGGAGACTCATTCACTGACATTCTACTTTTGCTTTGAAAGTGTGCAAACTCAATTACTTACTTATATCATACCCAATGTTATTAGAAAAGTGTACAGGACACAATAGCTTGCATGATGATTGTTTTCTTATCTTATACCTGTACAGGAATGGCCAGTGAACCTCTGACCCCAAACCATGATGGGGAAGTGCTCTAATCATGAATTGTAGTGAGCACCTATAAATCACGCCTATCAAATAACTTGACTGCAGTTTGATGGAATGCAAAGCAGTGCTGTGGGATTTATGGAGCTTCTTACTATACATATATATATATATATATATATATATATATATATATATATATATATATATATATATATATATATATATTATATATGTATATATATATATCCACTACATCCTCCCAGCACACAGGAAACACGCTCTCCGGGTAGTTGGTGACCAAGGAATTTTAGATGCCGAAGTGCATCGGGTTATTTTTATACCAGGTATTTGCACTGTAATACATTTTGCAAATTTACTCCTGATTTTGGATTTATTGCACTGGAGTGCCCATCTCCTGCATGCTGGGAGAGTGTAGCTGATAATGCAGGCCCCTTTCTCATGACACACAGCATTGTCGCTTTTCCCTCACTGCCACTGGGCAAAAGTACCCCTCATCTCTCCATAGCCCCTTTCTCACATACTTTTCATTTATTTTAAAGCACTGGTAAAGGGTGGCTTTACCAACTAGAATGTATAGCAACCTAAAAAACTATTTTCAGCAAAATTAGGAATAGAAGATCAGTGACTGGAAAAAAATATCACCGTAACCTATTTTATGCAGTTTGCATGCAGCTCTTTAAAAACAGTTCATAGCAGTCACCTGACTATATTTGAGCTGTATCTTATGAACTGCAGTAACAAAAATACCCCTGTGACAAAAGCAGTAATCCACTCAGCTATCTACATAAAATACTGATCTGTGATCTGCACAGTGTGTGTTCTTTGCAGCAGGCATATTAAACCTCTTTGCTATTTTATAGTGAGTCAAAACTGTCCCTTGTTAAAATTCCTTCTCCCGCTCTAGCAGGAAGATTAATCACAAGAGTTATCTTGACATTTTTTTGCTGCCTGAAAGCTGGATGTACAAGGAACTCTGCTGCAGGTGTTTTTAAATCGTAAGTTATTGCTAAACACAGCTCCCCCTTGAGGTCAGCGCACAGTGTGGCCCCACCAGTAGCGGTTACGCCATGCTCCATGTAAAATCTTAAAACGCTCAGGAATCAAAACGAGATCATGGAAAATAAGGTACGTTTATTTTTAACAAAATGCCCCAGCCATCGATTCCACTTCTCCGTCCTCCGATCCCCCAACCGTCTTCTGCCAACCGCGAGTCGCGCATCTCCTCGGAGACCGCACAAGGATTCTCCCTCGGCATCTCCGTGTAGACCTGCGCGCGGCGCGGCTCCAATACACCACACTCCACACCTAGAAATGGAGCCAAGAAGGCATCATTGGAAAGGGGAGACTCTCCTGTTTCCAATGATGCCTCCCTGACATCTAGGGGGCATCACGGCCCCCTCAAACCCACTGATGACAGAGCAAGCCCTTTTCTGTCACCAGTGGTGAAACTGTGATGTCAGTTTTCCTTGTGGTGCTGGTATTACACATGGGCAAGAGGCAGGGCAGGGAGAGACGTGGAAGTGATTCTGCATCAGGAAGGGAGTGCATGTTGCGGAACTGCGCATGAAAGGGGTTAAAGGTAAGTGTGTCACAAACGATTGTCGTTCTAAAAATTGGGTTGTGGTTCTCAAAAGTTTGGGTAGCACTGCAGCGAACAGGTCCTAATTCTAAGTGTGACTAAGTGATCAGACGCACCTCTCACTGGACGCTAAGAATTGGAGGGGTAGGAAGTTGCTCAGGATGTTTCATGCAGGGTCTGTTATTGGGATGTGTATATGGCCCTGGAGGATCCTTACTCAACAAGTAGTACTTTATCACATAATAAATTTGATAACTGCATTGTTCATTAAATAATCTATTCTGTACTTCAGTTGGGCTTCAAACTTCTTGTATCTGGCCTCTAAATCCTGGAATAACGTTCCATAATACATCAGTGCTCCTCCTCTCATCTTGACTTTCACAAGAGGCTGAAAACCTGGCTTTTCTGGTAAGCCATCGAGGGCTGACCTCTCACACCTGCTAGAGAGCATCTGGATACCCTCGCAGGTTATTAGTGCGCTATAAAAACACACACAACATAACAACATAAAATTACATAACACAACACATTCTGATTACAACAGAGCATGGATTACAGATTCCAAATGATTTCCTTACTTCATGATTTGCAGATAAATTCCTGCAGCCACAAAAGAACAATGTTGTTGAATATTTTCGGCTGCAATTGCATAGGACTGTGTTCAGTTTATGACAACTATACCAGTTTAGGTGGTGGTAGAGCCCCTGATACATTATGGCAGCACCATAATACAAATATACCACACATGATGTCAATCAATGAAAGGTCATGTAACATAACAACCAAAATTGATTAGGGTCAAAGATCATATAATGTCCCTTTTAATGATGTCACCTCCAGTACCCCGGCATTTTGATAAAGCAAAATCCATGCAGTTCCAGCCAAACTTGTTGTTTGTCAGTGAGCCAGTGTAGAAAATGTTGTTCTTTGATAGCCCTTTAAGCAAATCACATTTATTTTAGTTGCTAGTTGTTTGTCTCTCATGCCTCTGGATTCTGGTCGAGAATTATTGTATTACTTCTTTTGGGGCAGTGTTTTTATTTTTCCTTAGATTTCCTTCCTCCCCTAACTGCTCCATGAGACAGATTCATAGCAATTAAGAGTTTTTAAAAAAACATTCACATAACATGGCAAAGGTATACGTGACATGCATTCTAAGGGTTGATGTATTGATTAGTAGTCGTTAGGAGGTTGAATTAAGTGTGTTTTCCAAGACAGTATGTGATCTATCCTCATAGCAGGCCAGTGTGGCTGAAGTTGCCGATTTTAAAGAAATTAGAGACACGTTTTTATACAGTGATTGCAGAATCCCAAATATTATACACTGAACGCACCTAAGAAGTCTGATATAACTTTTCCAAGTGAACCAATAAGGCCTCTCTCTTTACCAGTGCATTGAAACTACACATCAGCCGGTAACTGTCAGGTGCACATTTATTAAATTACAAAGATGTACAAAAATTGCAGTTGACTTAACAATATACAACCCTTCTCATTCTCAATATGGCCTAGCAAGAAACATCACAATTAAATTCTACTCCCACGATTTGTCACCATAGTGAGCAACAATAAAAACGCTTGCCTTCTATGGTAATCTATTAGATTACATGTAACCAAGTACTTTAACAGGGCTTTTAACATAATGTGATGTTAGAGGCCTATTGGTTTACAATATGCTTTTCACAAGTCAGGCCCATTACCTTTGTAGTAATGGTTCATAATAAAATTAATAAACTCCCTATGAGAATCTGGCATGACATATCCCTGCGCATCAATCATGCCTATAGCTAGTATCATTGATCTTCACTACAACCAAGTCAGTCCTACCGTATTGAGTGTAAGCTTTCCCACAAGGCAACCATCAGGCACACACTCATAAAACTGAAAATGTATAAAAGATTACAGTTGGCAGAACAAAACACCGTCTCTGCTTAGAATATGTGACAAGGGGCTAGTCACATAAGTAAGTTGTTCTTGTGAGTAATTTACACATGTAAATTTGCTCTTACACTTTGAGTAACTTTACTACTTTTGGCCAATCACAAAATCCCAGTTTTTATTCAAAAGTGTAAACTTACATGTCGCCAGGCTCTGAGAAAGGGGGCGGATCCTAACTTACAAGAGCAATAAATCATCAGTGATTTAGAGTCAGATGTAGTGGATTACAATGACAGAAAGCAGTCGCAAATTGTGCACCAATTTATGGAAGATCCTGACAAGCATGCAGTCATTACATTTTTATCTCTGTATAGCGCAAACTAGATCAAAGACAAGGAGTGTGATAAGAATTTACTGGGTTGTACAGTAATGTCAAAAGTATATACAATGGCAGCTGATAAGCTTGAGAAATATGCAAGGTTGTACATCAGAGAGTGTTGTTTTTTATGTATGTATGTATGTACGTATGTATGTATGTATATATGTATGAATATATGTATGTGGTGGCTCTATAGCGCAAACCTCACCAAAAGGCAAGTAGTACTATACAGGGACACATGCAATCATAAAATCAATGAGTGATAGGAGAGGTAGATGTGTTGCAGACAATTAATGCATTGTGATGTGGTGTTCTTTAAAGAAGTGAGACTTCATCTCTTTCCTAAATTGGAGTAGTGTTGTGGTTGTCCTAATGCATACAAGGATGTTGTTCCAGATCCCCGGTGGCTGTTGCTTTGTTTTTTCTTATTCACACTTCTTAGTTAGCAGTCTAATGTGTCCTGGATGTAAGCTTACTCAGATCGACCAGTAATGGTGAGGTTGTCTCCAAGATTAGCAGTGTTTCTGGTTGCGATGGCTTTGTAAATGAAGCAGCTGGCTTTGTAAATGAAGCAGCTGGCCTTGAAAATGGCTTGGGCCGGCCAGGAGAGCCAATGGAGTTCCAACAGGATGGTGATGACGTGATGATACTTTGTGAGGTCCTGGATGAGACATACTAGAAGAGGTATTGGTTAACTGAAATTGTGCTCTGAATCTCACTTTAAGAAACAATAGTTCAATCCGTTGTAATTAAATTATATGTTTCTTTACAAGATGTTTTATTAATATGATAAATGCAGTGTTGTTGTCACATGAAGCTTTGTGACACTAGGGAAGCTAACACGTGTTCAATCATTTGTTGGCACGCCGGCCTGTACATTTATTTAACATATATATATAAAACATAAAAATTAAATAACCAGACAGTGACACAGAAAATTATAATTAATAGTCAAATTATGAAACATAGATATAAAAAAAGAGAAATAAAGTAATGCAGCTTAATAAATCATAAAACATTTTCAAAACATAAACCAGAGAGTTCTTGAATAAAATGGGTGAGTCATCACAAAAATGACAAACAAACCAAAAAGAAACAACATGTAGAAATATTCCATTAAGTCTTCAGAGGTAACATAAAGCAATATGTTTTGATTATTAAGACACAAAAGTTTGTATAGTTTCCTATATAGTCAGATATGTTTTCAGTAATCAAATAGAGTCAAACCAGTAAGATACCTTGTGATCAGGTTTAAAATTATAGACGCAATAAATTTTGTAAGGCATTCATGGCATGGTGGAAGACTAGGACTTAAGAAAAGTCCATACACATGCGGTATAATAAATAGAAGTGAACTATATATATATGTATATTTATAACTTGTCCTATACCTCTACACAGCTATGTACAAAATGATGTCGAATTAATATGGTAGTTACTCGCCACTATGTAAACTGTGAAAGAAATTATCACATTCATTGGATGATGTCATCAGTGATGTAATCAGTGATGTCATCAATGTTGTAATTTGAGATGTCATAAGTTGTGTCATAAATGATGTCCTAGAACATGCCATGAGTGATGTCATGTGTGAGGTCACAAGCAGTGCATGGTGGGGGTTCAAGTTATAGTTAGTGCTGCTAACTATAATTGGTGAATTTTTTTATTTTTTTTAGTTCAAAACCTTAACGTTGTCACTGAGGAATTTATCAAGTTATAATGTTACTTAAACTTTGTTTTTTTCAGTGAATTTCTAAGTTTTTTTACGTCACCTAACTATAACGTTACTTTAACCTTTGCTTTTTTCAGTGTCAGCGAAATTCTAGGTTTGATAGGATGACCATGTAACATATATTGTGTTTAAACATTATTCTAGTAAAATATTTCTTTTTATTCTAACAAAATAGTATATGTTGACAGTTTGTAAAATTCTTCGTTAAATGTGTGCCAGTATTAATTAGATAAATATTTATTAGATAACATTTATTTGTGCAGTTATTGTAACTCTAGTAATGGAAGATATCACGAGCAATCGGTTTTTTCAGGTGTCAATACTCTCATGAGAGGAGCGTGAGAAGCTCACAGAATCATAAATACCTTCTGGTAGGCACAGTAATTTTCCATGTGGGTCTTACGAGTGACTATCAAGATTGTAATATTTTAAAAAAATAAGAATTAACCATCTAGTCATCACAGTCCTTACCTCATACACACTTTCTCTCAAAAAGAAGCACCACAATATCCATTCCTACTAAGAAAATGTATTGTGAACTCATCTACTGATTGTTACTATTTGCGATCCTGCGGTCCCATGAGGCAGTTAAAATTAGTTAAAAACAATATACATCTATAATCTTCACAGTAGTTGTCCCTTAGACACCTCCTCTCTAAATCTAGGGGGACAGTATGCCCTTCTGCTGCCCCTTAGTGTAGCTTTTTTGCTTCATTTCCACAACACCTCCAATTTTCCATAGTAAACAGTAATAGAAGCCATTTCATTTCTAACATTCCAACGGCCAACCAAATAAGTGTGCTCATGGGACTCGCAGGAGTCTCTCCCTCCCAAAAGAGTGAGGAAAAAACGCCCCTCAGGACCAAACACAGTCCATCGTTTTAAAATTTGCGTTCTTGCGGGAGTCTTGCAGGACTCTCATGAACCCAACCGTCCAAATATACAATTAATTATTACCCTTATTTTCTCAAAGATTACGGAAAGGATTTACACTGAATTACAAAAAGCAAGATCTAGCTTCATGCTGAATTTAGTGTAATTCAGTTTCGCAGTTTTATCTGTAGCTGAGTCTAAGGAAGTCTATGGAAAAAGCATGAGGGTTTTATGTTTTTGAGGCCCCCTTTTTTCTTGGCTCCCACTTTCCAGGAAGAAGCTTCGTCAAATGGGGCCAAAGTTATTAGCAAAACAAAAATGCTCAATCTATGGAAAAACAGACTAAGCCATAACTACATACTAGCGACCACCAGTGTGCCTTTATATATCTATATCTAGAAATATAAATATAACATACATCCTTCTTGTTCAAAGTGTCAATATCCAACACAGAAAGCCTTCTTCCACTAGTTCTGGAGGGGGCTTTGTGCCCAGTGGGCTTCATCCTGGCAAGGATGGGGTGATTGGATGCCTTCTTCCATTGGTTCTGGAGGGGCCTTTGTGCCCTGTGATGCAGATCTTGGGGAGTGCAAGGTCACAATCTCTCACCTGGGTGCCAGACCCACACGATTTGCAGGGGTCAGGGTGCATTACAGTCCATGGAGGCAGGACTACACACTGCCCACCGGCGGCAACGGCTACTCAGTGGTGGCAGTGGCAGTGCTGTAGTCGGGGCGGGCAGTGGTGGTGGGAGGCTCCAGCCCTTCCCCTGCAGCCTCGGACGGCTACCCACTGGGGCTGCTGCTTCTGGCAGCGGTGCAAGTGGCGGTGCTGGTGGCAGTGCTGGTGTCGGGGATGCCAGTGGTTGGGGAAGGCTCCAGCCCTTCCCCTGCAGCCTCGGACGCCTGCCCACTGGGGCTGCTGCTGCTGGCGGCGGTGCTGGTAGCTGTGCTGGTGTCGGGGATGCCAGTGGTGGGGGGAGGCTCCAGCCATTCCCCTGCAGCCTTGGATGGCTGAACTGCCATGGTTGGTGGTGGGGGCTCAGAATCAGTTCCAGCACCAGGCCTCTTGTCCTTCCTGCCTGCAGGCCCTTTCCCTTGTAATCTGGTGGTGCCTCCTTGCCGTTGCCCTTGTAAGCTGGTGGTGCCTCTTTGCCCTTGCCAGCTGGTGGTGCATCCTTGCACTTGGCAGCTGGTGGTGCATCCTTGCCCTTCCCCTTGGCAGCTGGTGCAGGCACACTGCCAGTGGTGATGGGTGTTTCCTTGGAGCCTCTCACACCTGCAGTAGCTGCTGACACAACTGTGGCCGTGGACTGGGTGGCTGAGGTGCTAGCCTGGGTTCTGACCACCCTGGCCCGACGTGAAGGACAGGGGTGAGGAGGGGTAGGGAAGAGGTCAACTGTGGAGAGGAAAAGCTTCTTAGGGACACTGGGGAGGGAGGAGGGTGAAGGTTTGGGAGTGGAGGAAGAAGGAGTGGTTGTTGGAGGTGCCTGTCTGTTGTGTTTGGGTACAGGTGCATGGGCTGGATGCTGTTGTGAGGTGGATGGCTGTTGGGTGTCTGAGTGCTTGTGTTTGTTTACTTTGGGAGGAGGGGGCACAGACACAGTGGGAGAGGACACAGGGGACGTCTGCCTGGATGTGAGGGTGGTGACTGCCAGTGAAGGGTGTGTAGTGATAGGTGTGATGGTGATGGAGGCAGTGGATGTGGATGTAGTGCATGCATGTGTGAGTGGAGATGCTACTGGGAGGGAGGTGGACGATGAGGAGGCGGGGGACACAATAGAGGCAGTGGATGTTGGTGTGTCTGCATCTTTATGGTGTTTGTATGACTGCCTGTGGGATGATGTGTGGTGCTTGTGTTTGCCTGAGCCACTCCTGTGTGTTGTCTTGGGTGCATGCTGGTCTGAATGTGTGCTTGGGATAGGTTGGGGTTAAGGGGAATGGGACTTGGCAGAGGAAGTTGGAGGGGGAAGGCTGGATACAGGAACAATGGCTGCCATCAGGGAGAAGGTCAGAGCCTGGATTGATCTCTGTTGGGCCACCATGCCAGAGTGAATGCCCTCCAGGAATGCATTTGTTTGTTGCAAATGGACTGCCAGCCCCTGGATGGCATTCACTATGGTTGACTGTCCGACAGAGATGGATCGCAGGAGGTCAATAGCCTCCTCACTCAGGGCAGCAGAGCTAACTGGGGCAGGGCCTGAGGTGCCTGGGGCGAAGGAGATGCCCACCCTCCTGGGTGAGCAGGCATGGGAAACTCGCTGAGGGGCTGCTGGGAGGGCAGTGCTGGAACAGGGGGTGGCGATGGTACCTGTAGTTGGGGTGGCCATAGAGGTGTCCGCCACCACTAGGGAGCTTCCATCGGAGGAGGTATCACTGTCCGAACTGTCCCCTCCTGTCTCCACTGTGGTGCTCCCCTCACCCTCCGTCCCACTGGTGCCCTCACCGTCAGTGGATTCGGCCTCATGGGCCCTGTGGTATGCAGCTCTCTCCGTCGCCGGTGCCTTTGCTCCTCTGCCAGATGATGCTAATGCACAGAAGGACAGGGCAACAGAACCAAAAAGGGGGCGGGGAGAGACAGAGGATATACTTGGTCAATGGCAGTAACAAACACCACCATTGGCGTACACAACACACACACACACACACAGGGAACCTCCCTATGCACTAGGCAATGCACTACCAGTCACAAAGCTAGTCACCAGGCCATGGACAGGAATACAATCAATCAATCAATCAGTGAATTTATAAAGCGCGCTATGTACCCGACAGGGTTTCGAGGCGCTGGGGGGGGGGCTGCTAGCATTCGAAGAGCCATGTCTTGAGGAGTCTCCTGAAGGTGAGGAGGTCCTGGGTCTGGCGTAGTTAGGTGGGGAGAGAGTTCCAGGTCTTGGCGGCGAGGAAGGAGAAGGATCTGCTGCCAGAGGTCTTGCGCTGGATACGGGGGACGATGGCGAGGGCGAGGTTGGCGGAGCGGAGTTGACGTGTGGGGACGTAGAAGTTGAGTCTGGTGTTTAGGTAGGTGGGTCCGGTGTTGTGTAGTGCCTTGTGTGCGTGGGTGAGGAGTTTGAAGGTGATCCTTTTATCCACCGGGAGCCAGTGGAGGTCCTTCAGGTGGGGGGAGATGTGACATCGGTGGGGTATGTCGAGGATCAGGCGGGCGGATGCGTTCTGTATGCGTTGGAGCCGTTTGATGTCTTTCGTTGGGATGCCTGTGTAGAGTGCGTTGCCATAGTCAAGTCTGCTACTGACGAGGACTTGAGTTACCGTCTTCCTGGTTCCTGTTGGAATCCACTTGAAGATCCTGCAGAGCATGCGGAGGGTGTTGAAACAAGAAGAGGAGACGGCGTTGATCTGTTTGGACATGGTGAGGACAGAGTCGAGGACGAATCCGAGGTTTCGTGCGTGGCTGGCTGGGGTGGGTGGGGGTCTGAGGGCGGTGGGCCACCAGGAGTCGTTCCAGGCCGAGGGGGTGCGTCCGAGAATGAGGACTTCCGTTTTGTCGGAGTTGAGCTTCAGGCGGCTGTTGTTCATCCACTCGGCGATGGATTTTAGTCCCTCGTGGAGGTTGGTTTTGGCGGTGAGCGGATCTTTGGTCAGGGAGAGGACGAGCTGGGTGTCGTCGGCGTAGGAGATGATGCTGAGGTTGTGATGACGGGCCAGTTGTGTGAGGGGGGCCATGTAGACGTTGAACAACGTTGGGCTAAGAGAGGAGCCTTGGGGGACGCCGCAGATGAGGTTGGTGGCTTTGGAGCGGAAGGGTGAGAGTCGGACTCTCTGGGTTCTGTCGGAGAGGAAGGATGAGATCCAGTTGAGGGCTTTGTCTTGGATGCCGGCTTCGTGGAGACGGGTTAGCAGGGTGCGGTGGCAGACTGTGTCGAAAGCGGCTGATAGGTCGAGGAGGATGAGGGCTGAGGTTTCGCCGTTGTCCATTTGTTGTCTGATGTCATCTGTGGCGGCGAGGAGTGAGGTATCAGTGCTGTGGTTTTGTCTGAGTCCAGATTGTGAGGGGTCTAGGATGAGTTGTCTTCTAGGAAGTGGGCGAGCTGCGCGTTGACGATCTTCTCGATGACCTTCGCTGGAAAAGGGAGGAGAGAGATCGGTCGGAAGTTTTTGAGATCGTTGGGGTCAGCCTTGGGTTTCTTGAGGAGGGGTTGGATTTCTGCGTGCTTCCAGCTGTCCGGAAAGGTGGCGGAGTTGAAGGAGAGGTTGATGATCTTGCGGAGTTTGGGGGCGATGGTGGCGTCGGCTTTGTTGAAGACGTGATGTGGGCACGGGTCCGTGGGAGATCCTGAGTGGATGGAATTCATGGTTGTTAGGGTTTCGGCGTCGTCTACTTGGGTCCAGGTGGTGAGGCGGCAGGCGTGGGAATACCTAATGCAAATTGCAGCATACCTGAGACCCACAGAGCCCTGCCCAGTAGTGGATGCCCACTAGCTTGGTTGGAGGTGGAGTTCATCAGCCCCTGCCCAACATGGAACCTACCCTGCAATGTCCGGCCTGGCCTAAGGGCACCAACAGGCCCATATCCCCTACCCAAAGACCACTCCACCATGCACAAGTAGTATAATGTGAAACTGTACTCACTCCCTTGTGGCTGCTGTGATGCCCTAAAGCGCCCATCCAGCTCTGGATAGGCCACTGCCAGTATGCAGAACATCGGGGGTCAGGGTTCGACAGGCACCCCTTCCTCATTGGGAGGTCCTCCCCAGCTGGGCCTCCACCGTCTTCCGTGCCCAGCGTCTCAGGTCCTCCCACCGTTTGCGACAGTGGGTGCTCTGCCTGCCGTTGACCTCCCGGGTCCGACACAACCTTGGCGATGGCACGCCATGTACCCTTTTTCTGAAGGGCGCTGACCTGCAAAGAAATATACATAGAAAAAAGGTATCAGTCATACCGTCCAGCCTGTTACACTCATGGCCCACCATATCCCTCCTATCCCCTTATGCACATACATTGCTCACCATACATGTACCAAGCTGCCCAGGACCCTTGAACCACCCCCCTTACACGAGGCCTTCACATACAGCACTCCATACATTCATGCCCCATGCATCGTACTCACAGTGTACTCACCTGTTGGTCTGGAGGCCCATACAGCATTCGGTACTGGGGTAGGACCCCATCCACCAGTCTCTACAACTCCGCCGCTGTGAAGGCAGGGGCCCTTTCCCCAGTGACACGAGCCATGGTCGGTTCCAGACACAGGTCACAGCAGCACTTGCTGTGTAGGTCCTCTCCTTTTGAAGGTCAGGTAGCAAGTGAGTGAATAGATAGAAAATGGCAGTCACGTCCGCTGCAGTGCGTACCGTCACCGCCGGCCTACATCACCATTGGCCACTGTAACCCATAGGGCCCAATAACAACCTCCCGCAACGGCGCACAACGTCAGCGACATTACCTCATTTCCATCTGTCCATCCACACAGGACAGGCGGAGGCCATTTGAAGGGGGGCAGGCCATGGCACCTAACTGCGTCACAGCACACATAGCCACCATTTGGGCCTGTACAACATCATACTGTTTCAGTCACAACACGGAATGCACTGTACATTTTGGAAATGTTAAATACTGACAAGATGCTCATTGTTTTGCCCCCTAGATTGCAACCGCTGCAGATGAATAGGAGATGGAGACATCCCCCAGTGTACAGGCCCCTGGTGGACTTGGCAACAATGAAGGACAGGCACATTATCCTCACCTACAGACTTGACAGGGCCACAATCCAGGAGCTGTGTGCCCAATTTTAGCCAGACCTGATCTCTGCTATCTATCACCCCACTGGGATCCCCCCTCTTGTGCAAGTGCTATCTGCGCTCCATTTCTTGGTTCTTTCCAAGTGACAGTGGACTTGGCAGCAGGAATGTCACAGCCAATGTTCTCAATAGTGCTAACAACAGTGTTGTCTGCCCTGATTGAACACATGCACAGCTACATTGTTTTCCCCCAGGTGCAGGATTTGGCCACAGTGAAAGCTGACTTCTATGCAATGGGACATATTCCAAACATCATTGGGGCAATATAGCATTTATCCCCCACCCGGAGAAATGAACAGGTGTTCAGAAATCGAAAGAGCTTTCACTCAATGAATGTGCAGATAGTGTGCCTGGCAGACCAGTACATCTCCCATGTCAATGAAAAGTATCCTGGCTCTGTGCATGGTGCCTTCATCCTGAGGAATAGCAGCATCCCATATGTGATGGCTCAACTCTAGAGGCACCGGGTGTGGCTAATAGGTGAGCCCATGGTCCCCACCCAGTATATGTTGATGTATGTGTATGGGGTTGGCCCTAAGGGTTAGTGTGTGGCTAACAGGTATCCCTCGATATTTGCAGGTGACTCTGGTTACCCCAACCTCTCATGGCTACTGACTCCTGTGAGGAATCCCAGGACAAGGACAGAGGAACGTTACAATGAGGCACATGGGCGAACAAGAAGAATTATAGAGTGAACATTCCGCCTCCTTAAGGCCAGGTTTTGGTGCCTCCATCTAACAGGTGGTTCCCTGTGCTACTCACCCAAGAAGGTGTGCCAGATCATCGTGGCATGTTGCATGTTGCACAACCTTGCCTTACGTCGCCAGGTGCCTTTTTTGCAGGAGTATGAGCCTGGACATGGGAGTGTGGCAGTGGTGGAGCCTGTGGACAGTGACGAAGAGGAGGAAGAGGATGAGGATGAGGATGTAAACAATAGAACATCAATCATATGACAGTACTTCCAGTGACACACAGGTAAGACACTGTAACTTCACCTTCCATTGACCTTTTTGTATCGGATATTGTCACTGGCAGGGTGATATTCCCACTACTGTGGCCACTTTCTGTACCCTTTGACATGTCTATTTACAGATATATGTGCCCCACTCTGGCTCCTGGTGTATTGACTGCAGCAAACTGCAGGTCATACCTATGTATACATTACTGTACAGTTGAATTGCAATGTTTACAGATTGTTAAACGAATACATAGTTCAATCAATTGACAGACTCAATACTTGTATTTTTTAGAAGGGTGTTTATTTATGTGGTAATGAGTATTGCTATAGGCTGGGGTGGTGGGGGAGGAGAGTCCAGGTAAAAGTTCCAGTCTATTTGTATCACAGGTGCAGTGTCCAAGGGGGCATAGGAAGTGGAGAAATGGCAGTTCAAGGTGGACACGGTGACATAGTGGGACACAAGGGTGACGATCAGGAGAGTCTTATTTCCTGGCAGGGGTTCTGGCAATAGTCTATGGCTTCTGCCTGGATCGCAGGGACCGTTTGCGTGGTGTTCTCCTTCTGCAGGGGGAGGGGTGCTGGTGGCCTGCTGGTCCTGTGGCGGGGCCACCTGTCCACTAGCGGCAGCAGAGGTGGAGGGCTGTTCATCAGTGTGGCTAGTGTCAGGGCCCGGTGGTGTGCCATTGCCTCCTTCATGGTGTTTGCCATGACTGCCAGCACCCCTGCAATGGTGACCAGGGTTGTCTGGATGTCTCTCAGTTCCTCTCTGATCCCCAGGTACTGTCCCTCCTACAGCCGCTCGGTCTCCTGCAACTTGTCCAGTATCTGGCCCATCGTCTCCTGGGAATGGTGGTATGCTCCCAGGGTGTTGGTGAGTGCCTTGTGGAGAATCTGTTCCCTGGGCCTGTCCTCCCCCTGTTGCACAGCAGTCCTCCCAGCTTCCCTGTTGTCCTCTGCCTCTGTCCCCTGAACTGTGTGCCCACTGCCACTGACCCCAGGTTCCTGATCGTCCTGTGTTTGTGGGTTTGCCTGGGGTCCCTGTAGTGGTGCACACACTGCTGATTGATGTGTCCTGGGGACAGAGGTATGGCCCTGCTGGGTGGGTGCTGTGCTGGTGTTTCCTGAGTGGGAAGGCTCTGTGGTGGTATGGGACTGTGGCTGGGTAACCGACTGTCCGGAGGTCCCTGATGGGCCAGGTTGGTCATCCTGATCCAGGCGTGCAGAGCTGCTGGCATCACTGTGTGCCTCTTCTGTGGGGGGACTGGATGTTGCTGGCGCCTCCTCTCCGGTAACATTGTGTGGGGGGACCTGTGGGGATGTAAATGCAGTGTTATTGTTTCTGTGTGTGACATCTTGTGCATGGGTGTGTTGCCCTGTATGGTTGTGAATGCCCTGGCAGCTTAGGCTTGTGTGAGTGGTGATTTGGTTGGTTAGGTGATTGTCTCAAGTGTGCATGATTGGTGATGGGTGTCCATGCAGCTCTGTGATTGGTGTCCATGCATGGATGTTGCATGCAGGGCTTGGTAGTGGGAGGGGGGGGTTGTGTTGGTGGGGTGTATGTGAGGTGGTGGAGTGATGGGGGTGGGGGTAGGGGTGGGGGTATGTGATGGCATGCAGGTAGGAGGGCTGATAGTAATAGAGATTTGACTTACCAGAGTCCAGTCGTCCTGCTACTCCGACCAGGCTCTCAGGATGCAGAATTGCCAAGACTTGTTCCTCCCATGTTAGTTGTGGGGAGGAGGTGGGGGTCCACCCCCAGTCCTCTGTACCGCTATCTGGTGTCTTGCTACCACAGAACGCACCTTCCCCCGTAGGTCGTTCCACCTCTTCCTGATGTCATCCCTTGTTCTGGGGTGCTGTCCCACGGCGTTGACCCTGTCCACGATTCTCTGCCATAGCTCCATCTTCCTAGAAATGGATGTCTGCTGCACCTGTGATCCAAATAGCTGTGTCTCTACCCGGATGATTTCCTCCACCATGACCCTTAGCTTCTCCTCTGCGAACCTGTGGTTTCTTTGTGGTGCCATGGGTGTAGTGTGGTTCGTGTGTGTGAGGGTGTGTGGGGTGATGTGTTGGGGTGTGTGCTGTGAGGTGCCTGGATGGTGTATGGGTGATGGTGTTCTGTGGCTCTGATTCTGTGGGTGCTCTTGGTGTGTCTCTCCCTCAGTTATCCATGTTCTTGAGTTGTAAAAGGTTGTGGGTATTGTGTGTGTGTGTTTTATAGTGGTGTGGGTCTGTGGGTGTGGTGTGTGTATGTGTGTCAGGTGTGTGTTGTTTGAATTTCCAATGTGGTGTAGTTTTGGTAGGTTGTGTGTATTTTGAGCGCGTCGGTATGTAGCGCCAATGGTTTACCGCCATTGAATGTCTGCTGCGGTGATTTGTGGGTCATAATGTGATGGGCGTAGTTCTGTTGGCGTAACAGTGTGGGTTTTGGTACCGCCAGTTTATCACTAACCTTTGGGCTGGCAGACTTATGTGTGTGTCTGTATAGTGACGGATTGCTATGTGTGTGTCATAATATGGGTAGCGGTGAAACACAGCGGCGGCGGTATGTTGGCGGCAGTCGGCATGGCGGTAAGCGGGACTTACCGCCAATGTCATAATGAGGGCTGCAGTCTGTAATAATGTTATGAGTAAAGGAAGCCTTGTGATTACTATAAACTGAGGGCCACAGTAAAAGGGGCCCCAACTTAATGGAGTCCTCGAGATACGGCAAGGCCATCTCTTCGTGGCAAGCGCAGTGAAGCATTGAATGTGGAAGAGGAATGTGGTCTTCAAAAATGATTTTCTTCAGCTTGCAACAAACTACAGTCACTGTAACCCCATATTACACACCCATAACTTGCAATGGGTACACAATGCTTTGAGCACACGTTAAGAAGAGAAGATATTGGCTTGCCCCCTATAGCTTTACACACATTATAAAGTGAGCATATAGCTTGCTCGAATTTTGAATTTCTGAAACGCACAATCTCCGCCCAAGAACCATTAGAATCAGAAACTAAACCAAGATAAGGGAACTTAAAAACACTTTCCATAGCGTTCTTATTTACCGGTAAAGTATGCATGGAATCTATGATTTAGTATAATTGGTGAGCAGGTCAAGATCTAGAATAAATTCTGTGAAACCTTACACCAGACTCCTCAGGGCATTTGGAGTCTGTGATATAAGCACAAAACATCAGAAGTAACAGTAGTTAAAAAGATGTTAAGCTCATTGATGCATAAAATAAATAAAAGAGGTGCCAAAAACACATCCTTGCCTGACTCCACACAATGTTGATAGGAGTGGGTAATTCAGGGTTAGGGCCAAACCTCACTTTAGCACATAAATCTCGGTGTAGATAAGCCAGAAAATGCACAATTGTGGCATATATACCCATCTCCACCATAGCCGCCCATAATGTGCAGTGATTAACCTTATCAAAGGCAGAAGATGAATCCATAAAAGCAAGGTATAAAGGTAGTTTCTTGGATACAGTATACTTCCCTATCAGCAAATTATGGTTTAAACATTGTTCCGTAGTTCCTAGACTTTGCCTAAACCCATATGGACTGGGAGACAGAATCCAATTATCATCGCGCCACTCACTCAATCTGTTAACTGTCAGTCTACCCATAATTTTTACTGCTTAGTCAAGTACGAATATAGGTCTGTAGCACTTGGAGCCGATCCTGCAACCTTTTTTAAAGACAGGAACTATGGTAGAACTGGACCTCGAAGAAGGAAGAGCTTGAAAGGCTATGCTATCAAAAACATTGGCCAACAATGGGGCCCAAAGATCAACAATACATTAAAAAATATCTATTGGCACTCCCGCTGGTCCCCGGGCTTTAGAGGGGTAGCTACCATATTATATATCAGGGCCACTGGAATTATGCGATTGTGCGGGTGCAGTGTTTTTCTCGTATTGATACATTTGTCGCATTTGCCAAATAATCCATTATCTGCTGCATAATCTTCAGATTCTAACAAGCAAACGTGTTTCTAGATCGAACGGCTCAAAAGTTACTAACAAATCCGCAATACATTGTGCGGTGAAGCGAAAACCCTTTGCAAAGATTGACTGGTCACCTTTCTGTTGTCTAATCCCATATTTAGGTGTTAAACTGGTACCAATGAGGTGCAACCTATGACCAGAGAGAGTTCACAAGTGTAAAAATGTCAAAATTATGGAATAATATTATCACAAAATGTGCTGCATTATGCTGTGATTCTTGTTACACATGGAAAGTTTCAGGGTGATCTGTCAAGCGGAGACTGAGAAAAAGGGGCAGTAAAAAAAGTGTGTTTCCTATGTTAATTCCCATAGGTGTTTTTAACACGACTACAGCCCGAACTGCTGGACGGAATTACACCAAATTTGGCAAAAACCTAGATTATGATCCACAGTTTGTGTTTTTTGTTATCCGGTGGAAATTTGTTCTGTAGTTTTCGAGATCTCATGGTGAGATATGATAGTCAGTCAGCACTTCAACCAGAAAGTAATTGGAGCCATCTTGTGACCAATATACATGATAGCATCCCATTGAAATTCACTGTAGTGAAGGGCGGTTTTGAGGATCACAAAAAGGAAAACATATAAAGGGTGATAACGAATTTTAGTTACAATATAAACCATTTGTTGATGGTAATTTTAGGAATTGTGGTGAGCTCTAAAGTGCTCTAAGGTGCTTTAACCCTGCTGGGATTTCATGAATCATGTTTGAGAGAAGACTGTTTCCTCATGATTTATCCCACAGAGGATATGGAAGGTGCCACAGAAGCTAAAATGAGAGCAAATTTCTGATAATTCACACTATCTTTCTCAGCCATATGAAAGTGAATTCTATGTCAGAACCGGAGAAGAGGGTTATGCATTCTGTTCTTCACTTTATTAAACAGCAGGTTCAAAGTCAAAGAAAAAACATTCACTACATTTCCCATGTGCATTCAGTCTCAGGTGGCCATTACAACCAACAGCCAATCATGATGCAGTGCAAAGTACTTATATATATATATATATATATATATATATATATATATATATATACATCCATGGTGTTGTTTCCTCTTACTTCTTCACTGCTCTGTCACTTAAGTTCCCTACATTCCTTAAACCTCTCTTAGGAGATTGCAGTCCTAACGGGATATAAACTGCTTTTGTTTTTGCTTTTTGGGTATTGCTGTTTTTATTGCCACTGTTTTACTAGCAGCATGTGCCACGCGGTAGGCTTCAGTTCGAGCGCAATTTGTTCTTTGATATAGAGCGGTCCAACAGAGGATGCTCTTTCCTGCCACTAGCACTCCTTGGGAGCATTGTGGTCTAAGGGAGCAGCTCCTGTTGTGCTCCTCAGTTCAGTGATACACCTTAGGGTTTATTCTAGAGAGTCTACACTGTAGATCTCCCTAGTATTACAGCCCTACCAACCCTCACCCAATACTGCAAATGTGGTCTGTTAACCGTTTTCGGCCACTCAGCCACTTCTACACCGCGAGTACAGTCTGCTCCTCATAACATCCATTGCACCTCATTATAAGTGTGTTTGCACATCAATAGCAGCCGTTTTGCGTATATTTCACCTGTGTTTCCTTTTACATTGTATTTTTTTGTGTCAGTCCAGAGCACCGGCGAGGGGGCTGCCTATTATAATATATACAGTTGGACTTTTCAGGTGTTTCTGCCTTGGTGCTCACACCCTCATAGTTAATGGAACTCTTCAGGGACCACAAATCTACCCCTGGGTTTTCATCTAAAGAGGAGTGGCCACACCAATGCCGATCCCTATAGAGGTGGGCAAGATTCTCTCAGTGGCCATATCCAGAGGGCTTGCACCTCTGCAGGAGAGTGTGGATAGGCTGATGTCTCAGTTCTCTGGGGGAGTGGGGCCTCAGTTTGGCCCCAGTCAGGGGCCCTGCAAATAACACCTAAAGCCCAGAAATATGACAGTGGGCACCTTGAGGGCTTCGACCACCTTCAGGAAGCTTTCCAAAAGAGTGTGCGCATGTTAAAAAACGCACCCTTCAGGGGGAGATGTACCCACAAAAAACTGCGACTTAGTCGCTCCAAACTTTGATCCGGGCAAAGGGTCATCCAATAAAGGGGAGGGTGAGACTAACAAAGGCGGCTCATCCTATGAAGACCAGGACTCTGGAGGCCCTTGTGCCCCAGATCTGCTGCCTCCAATTCTATGGAAGGGGAGGCAGGCTCCTCAATATGTTTGACTCAGAAGGGATTTTTCATCCCAGGTCCTCACAGTGGCTCCCTCAACCAAAAGTGACAGAATATGTGGCAAGCAAAATAAGGCAACCCTTAGACAGAGAAGCACACACTTGCCTGCGAGCGGAATATCCACGACCCTCCCTTGATTGGGCAGTGGCTTTAACTCTGGACATTGGTCTGAAAATGTGCACCTTTTTCTCTGAGTGCATACCAGTCCCTAAGCAATGGATTGATCTTGGCGGGCATGCCAAGATAAACTGCTCGATGTCTTGGTGCCCCTGACCAAGATTATTGAATTGACAGAACTATCTAAACAGGTGAGGCAGTCCCTATGGACATTGTTGTGGGGTAGGCGCAGCGGGCAGTGTGCCTCATGGGGAATACCAATGGCTCCCTTTCAGCTGAGAGGAGATGATCCCTGTTAATCAAGATCGACCCCAAACTTGGCAAGCTTGCCACATCTGAGGCTGGCACGGTGGCGCAAGGGCATTTATTTGGGGATCCATTTGTGAAGGAGCTGGGAATTTGTTTTTCCCCCTTCTCCGGACTGGACAAGGCCCAGGCCTCCAGCAAAAATATTTTCCCAAGTAAGGTTTTTGCCGGGGCAGCCGAGACCACCAAGGCTCCTACAGAGGACAATCCAAGGAAGGTAAAGGAAGAGCCAGACAAGCAGCAAGAGGAGGGGCCAACGCTCCTGGAGGTTTCAATGGTAAGGTATATCCTATTTTTCTCTTAAACCTCAGGGGGTGACTGAGACAGTTTGTTTACAAATGGGCAGAGATTACCGCAGACCCTTGGGTATGGAAACAGTACAAGGGTACCACATAGATCTCTACGAGACTCCAGTGCAGGTAGTAAGACCTCTGTCCTTGTACTTCTCAGATGAAGACACAAACATCATCAACTCAGAGGTCCAAGAGCTGTTGCAAAAAGAGGCAATTTGCAAGACTGTACTTCACCCTCATGGTTTTCTCAGCAACTTCTTTCTTGTCAAAAAAAAGGACAAGGGTTTTCGAACAGTGATAAATCTGAATCAGTTCAAAGAGTGGTTAGTAAGCCGCCACTTCAAAATGGAGGGGATACAGCTATTGAGGGGCCTTCTCCTGCAGGATGACTGGATTGTCTGGCTGGACCTCAAGGGTGCATATCTCACAGTTCCCATTTTCTCACCACACCAGCGCTTCCTCCAATTTACATGGGAGGACCAGATATATGAATTCCAGAAGGTACCGTTTGGACTTTCGTTGGCACCATCACCAAACTTCTCTGACCGCTGGTGGAGGTCCTGCGATCAAAAGGGGTCAGGTTGATCATCTACCTGGGCGACCTCCTTATCATGGATCAGTCCCAATTGCAACTGATCTCACACTTGACCATGACTATTACGCTGCTCCAGAACCTGGGACTTAAAATAACTCTAACAAAACAGCTGAATTTCTATAGTTTTGTGCATGTAAAATCTAAACCTAACTTTAACGTCACTGTAACCTTTGATTTTTTTTGTGAATTGCTAAGTTTTTTAAAATTTTATTCTGTAACTATAATGTATCTGTAACTTTTTTTTCAGTGAATTTGTTTTTTAAAACAAAGGTTACAGGGACGATATAGTTAGATTCACAATTAAACATGCAAAACCATCGAAATTCTTCTGTTATATTTAGAGTTATATAAAGTAACTGTAACTCATTCTCTAAGGTAACTGTAACTCACGCCTCTGCAATGCACAGTTTTTTCATCAAAAAGTTTACTACAAATATCACATTGATCTCATCAATGATGTTATCAAAGATGTCATGACTGCCGTTTTTGTGGGGTCATTAGCAGGTGCCTGGCAGAGGTATAGTTGCCTTAGGACACAAGTCATAGTTACTTGAGATAACTCTAACTATAACAGATTAATTTCTACAGTTTTGTACATTTAAAATGCGAGCCTAACTATAACATCCCTGTTAGCTTTGTTTTTTTAAGTGAAGTTCTAGGTTTTGTTTCAAATTCTATTTCCTAACTATAACGTCCCTGTAACCTTTGGGTTATTTTAAGTGAATTTCTATGTTTTTTTAACGTAAAGTAATTTTCATTACTATACCATAATCCAATCACCACCGTGCACAGCCTTTAGCCATGCGTGGTGGCGGTTGACTGCAAGGCCTGCGGCCAAGCCCTGTGGCCAGCCCCCTATAACCATCCGACCTTGTGCCTGCGGCCAGTCCCTGCAGCCAACCCCCCTAACCACCCAACCCTGAGCAAGAGAGAGAAAGTGAAAGATTGAGAGAGTGATTTAGGCTTTCATGAATGATATACTTAGAATGAGAAAATTCTGGACAAACTGAAAAGAAAAATATTTTTGCCAGGTAAAAAGAGTAAGGTCATCTTTCAGTATGTAACTTACATATTTATAGTTGAAAAGAAACTATAGCAGGACACTAACACAGACTCACTAGACTGGAACCCTTAGCCTTCAGTGTGCATGTCTGAGTCCTTAACCACTAGGCCAGAGGTGACTTCTTACGGTGTGGTGTCCAGACTTAGCTATGACATTCAACCCACAGATTTTTAGGGAAAAATACCTTAATGTTCCATCACTAGGAATGTTTAACAGTTAAAATACTAGAAAATAAACAGACAGACTGTCATGAAATACTAGGATTTGAAACTTCAACCTACTGACAGTCCAAGAACTTTACCATTAGGCCAGAAGTGACCCTTTTCTGTTGTCCATCAGAACGCAAGTATCACATTTGCACCAAACATCTTGCTAATTTGACACTTTGAAGTCATTGCATGAAGTGACCATTACAAAACAATCTCTGTATCTCACTCTTCAACCTATTATGGGATGGAAGAGAAAGAGAAAGAGAGTGACAGGACCACGGGGGGAGCCTCAAGGCCCTCATGGCCCTAGACGGCTCCTCGTGTCCTGGGGGAGCCAACATTGCTCCCACAAGCAGGAAGCTGCTTTAAATAGCCGCTCCCTGCTTAGGGGACCAATGTTTTCATCTGTTTTCCTGCATGCATATTTGTGTGCAGGGAAACAGCTGAAAACTTCACTTTCTTCAATTGAAAGCTGTTTGACAGCCGGATGATGAGGACACTACATGAGAAGCCAATCAGCGAAATGTGAACCGAGTAGTAGTAGAAATCATAGATTTGATGTTTCAGTTTTATTGGACAAAGTGTGAACATGCGATCCCTTGACCAATAGGGACTTGGGAAGTAGTTTTAGGAAATCTAACTTAGCTGGACTGCACTGAGAAGAAGTTGCCCATTGCGCTTTTGCCCTTTGACACAGCTATTACTTTCTTGATCGTCTTGACAAGAGACATGCTTAACTTTACTGCTTAAAGACTTTGCATTTTCTGAACTTTGATGCTGAATTCTGATTCCTTGCTGACCGAACTGATGTCCTGATGACGAAGACTATCTTATGATCTGCTTGCCGATCCATTTGATGAGAGCTATATTATTACTGATGTGTTTCTTAAAACTTTGCTTTTTCTTTCTAGGTACCAACCGCAATATTTTGTTAGAGCCATAGTTAGATGTTTTCCAAATTTGTGTTTACTAAATTGTTTTGCATGAAGCCCAACATGCCGATGCTAATTTGGTGTTAGATAGGATTCTTCACTAATGAAGTTCACTATATGGAGTAACTTTTGATGTATTTTCTTTGATGAATATAAATGTATGTGATATCGTTTGTGCAATTGTTCTTGTTATTAATTTGCACTGTTGCGTTTGAATGTGTAGTGGTTCAAGTTTTGGTTAAATTACGGTTCTTTCGCCGCTTTGGACAGCCAGTGTTTCTGTATGTTTATCATTTGATTTGAGATTATTTTACGTGACATTAGCATTGTTAATATAGGGAAATAAATATTCTAACTTTGACTAAAGGTGTGGTTATTCATGACTGAAAGGTGTGCGACAATTACTGAACCTAAAACTAAAACTTGGTGGTAACCATGTGCAAATTTTACAAATGCATTAAAAATGCATTTTTAAAATTGACATGTAAGGCACACATGCCCCTTTGGCATGTGTGCGCCTTACATGTCCAAAAAATCTTTTTGGGGTGCAGCAGAGGGGGCCTCAGGCCCCCAGCCCCCTGGGGTTTTGCATTTCCCAAATTGCAAATTCCAGTTAGGAATTTGCTATTTGGGAAATGCAAAAAAATCTCAAATATGGGCCTACAGGCCCATGGATGCGAATGGGGGCTGTATTGCTATTTGCGATTTTAAAGAAATTGCTATTATCGAATCGCAAATACGATACATACCATTTTGTGACTCTGAAATAGCGATTTCTTTAAAATCACTATTACTGAATCGCAAAATGGATTCTTGATACATCTGGCCCTAAGCCTTTTACCATCTCTTGGAGTAGGCCTTGACTGCTCACTCTTGCAAATTTTGAGAAACAAGCTTAGAAAATCAGCAACTCTGGTATACAAATGGAATGAAAATGTCTAAAGGGTCCAAACACCAGTGGTAAATATCAGTATTTATCGCACATATTGACAAGTAACCACTAACCGCCACAAGATCTGGTCCAGTTGGTACACTTTAGCCATTGCACAAGCAAACCTGACATCTAAGTTCACTTTCATCACTTCACCTAAATGTAAAAGTTGCCAGCAAATGTGTGGGTTTAAAAAATTGGCTAGCCAATATATGCGGGAGAAGGGAAGTGCCCTGTCTCATGGTATATTCACTAAAAAACACTATGATGTAAATGATAAATATATAGTCTTTGCACCAAATAAAAGTGTGTTGCAGTCACTGGTCTACTACTTTAAAAACTATTTAACCCTTGGCAACTGATACTCTCATTGTGCCTCTGCCTACTGATCCTCCCTTTGAGTCCTTGCACAAGCTTTCTCTTTCCACCCATCTATTCTCTATGTCTCTCTCTCTCCGTCTTTCCCTTGTCCCTCTCTCATTGCTTTCTCTTTTCTCTTTGTCTTCTTCCTTGCTCCCTCTCTCTCTCTCGAAGCCTTCCTGTGCCTGCTACAATTAACTTGGTAGCAGGTGAAAGTGACTGAGGCACCTGGGCGTACAGAACCGGCCTGCTAAGACTTTAGCCCACTGGAGAAATGCCCTGTCAGTCTCGGAGAACAGGGCCTCTGCATGGTATCTATTAGCACATTTAGGGCTATTTGTCAGCAAGTGCCTGGATTTGCATCTCTGTAACTAAACGTGCTCCTGAAACTGAATGGTGATTGCACTCATGTGTATCATTTAGTGAGATAAAAAAAATGAAAAGGCTAAATAATTACATGGATGGAATGCAGAAAAATTCACACACCAAGCTAGCAATGTCCTTCAAAACAATATGCTTTTATAATGTACACCAACGTACAAATTGTGAACAATTACAAATGAAAAGCATAGAGAACAAACACATAAGTGCATAGTGCCCCAGTGCAACAGGACCACAAAAAACATACGTTTCTTGGGGTTCTGTTGCACTGAGGGCTCTATGCAGTTAGGGCCAGATGTAGGAAGGTTCCCTTTTGCGTGTTGCAAATTGCGAGTCCCAGCGACTCGCAATTTGCAACTCGCAAAACGGAATGCAGAAAGGTGTCTCAGACACCTTCTGCGACTCGCTATGGGGTCGCAAAGACAAACCTCATAAATATTTATGAGGTGGGTCGCAGTTTGCGACCCCATAGCGAGTCTAGGCACTCACGGGGATGGTGGCCTGCTGGAGACAGCAGACCACCATGTCCGTGACTGCTTTTCAATAAAGCAGTTTTTTTTTTTTCTCTTTGCAGCCCGTTTTCCTTTAAGGAAAACGAGCTGCAAATAGAAAAAATACCGAAACCTTTTTGTTTCGGTTTTTTTCAGAGTAGGAAGTGGTCCATAGGACCACGGCCTGCTCTGAAAAAATATTTTTTTTTGCATTCACAAAGGGGAAGGGGTCCCATGGGGACCCCTTCCCGTTTGCAAATGAGTTTCCATCCACTTCAAGTGGATGGTAACTGCGAGTTGATTTGCGACCGCTTTCGCGGTCACAAATCAACTCTACATAGCGATGCGGTCGCAAATAGGAAGGGAACACCCCTTCCTATTTGCGAGTCGGAAACACATTTTGCGAGTCGGTTCCGACTCGCAAAATGTGTTTCTGCATCGCGTGATGCCGTTTGCGAGGCGCAAAAGGCTACCTACATCTGGCCCTTATTTATTTATTTTAATGGTTTTAATTTGTAATTGTGTAAAATAAGTATATTGGTGTGTATTGTCTCGAAGTACTTTGATGGTTTGATGTGTGAATTTGGTTGCATTATATGCATGTGGTTATTTAGCCTCACTTTTTATCTCACTATCTGATACTTATGAGTGCAATTGTGTTTCTAGAATACGTTTACCCTGGCCTTGTGGGTTTGTAGGACACTCTTTTTGTATTGTATGCCTGAAGCTGAAAGGGGCAGGACCCCTCCTGTGCTGCGGCTCCTCCTTCTGTGCCACCAATAGGTACCAATAGTGTTTAATTTGTAACACTTAGCCATAGGTGCACCTGCACTATGCATTACACAACCCAACACATACTCACAATTACCCATTGCCAGTCTGAAACATCACAACCCATACATGCCAGAAACACATATTGACTCACATCCGTGACACAACATACACACACCATTGACACTGCACCCACACCACACAACCACAACAAACATCACAGCTACACACTTAGCTACACAAACACACTCAACACACCCACACCTCACTCAGCCAATCTCATTGCATAGACATATACATCTACTGACTCACACACACAACTCGCAGCACCACATGACAGGTACAGATCCCATGGAAATGTGCACATATGGACACAGTTGACAGGGGGGAATGTACCGTGCTTGTGGTGCCAGCATTCCTTTGTCAAAGAATACTGGACCATAATGACAGTTGTGTATGTGTGCAATATGTGTTGTGTATCAGTGTGCCACCACCCATGTCGGACCCACTCGTTTCACCAACATATGCATGTCAAGGTGATTAAAAAAATTACTGTGACATGTATGTGTCTCCAGTGGTCCCCACCTCCTGCCCGGTGGCCAACCAACATACCCTGGAAAGGAGGCACACCACTTGTAGTCCATTGATGGGGGGATTGTGGCAGTGATGGCAGATGTTGTTCAGTTGTGTCCAGTCAAAGACAGGGAGGGATGTGGTAAAAATTAAGTTTTCACACCCTTCCCCTCCCCAATCCGCCAACTAAGGAATAGAGGTTGGAACCCCACTTTTGCCTTGGCAATAAGGCACACCTAAATCTGCACGGCAGGAAGGCTGGCTGTGGTCCTGCCAGCATCCCCTTTCACGCTGTAGACGCAGCTGGTGTTTCTTGGCATAGATGGCCGTTCGAATGCAATCTTTCGTCTTTGGGACCACCAACATCTAAATACGGCAGGTGGACCGTTGTGGTGGCGGGCAAGTTTACAGTCGGAAATTCAACAGCGGGACTGTTACCCGCAACAGCTAAATTAGGTCCTTAATCTTGGTTCCACCTTCATGCCTCTTTCATCAGCTGCTCCCTGTCACTTCGCTTAATTTTTGTAGTTTCTTTATCATCCCTTCTTTCTACTTTTGTCGCTATTTTTTTGTCTTTCTCTTCCTCCTTCTTTCCACCTTTTTTTTCACTCTCTTGCTTTGGGTCATAGTCTGATGATGAAAAATAAGAGCCAATGCCTACAAATATATGTGTGTGGGTCTCAGCTGCAACCACAGAGTCCAAATGAGCAGAGGGCACCTCCTTCACAACTCATAAAGGGCCGCTGAAAGATTGAGATTTGCTTGTTGTTTGGAAAGATTAAAAGTGACGTTAAACAATCCAAGCCAATGGGGGTCCCCCACTGCCTCTGCGCAGACAGCAGAATAGCACCCATGGTAGTAGGGCAAACCTGCAAAATGTGGGACAGTTTGCCACCCTAAAAAGAGGCAAAGGAAGCATATGGTGATGTGGTAAACAGTGGTGCCTTCAATACCTACTTTACCCATTCTCTCCTACACTGCATGCGGGTAGCAGGTGTGCAAGAGTGTGCTGTGACAAGCGCTGTGTTGTATGTGTGTGGGGGCTTTAATGACGCTCATCGTTCATTTCAATGTCCGATAAATTCAAACAGGCCTTAATTAGGTTGAAAAGGATGAAATGAAATCTCACAGAGTAGAAGGTAGGTCCCTTTTAGAATGATTATGTTTGAAATAATGTTATGAATTTACTGAGCACGGTAAAATCCTTGCGTTGACTTCATCCTAAACTAAATTATCAGATGACTTCATTTTCTAAAGCTCCTGAGAGACGTGCTCCTGATTGAAATTCAGTCCTTCTGTTTTACTCTACTTTAATTAACTATCACATCAGACCCAACCTTTTCAGATTGTCAATATCCCAGAACAAATGTCCATCACCATTAGCAAAATTTGAATGTTTAGATAACTAGAACAGTAGTTATTTATTGCTTGTTATTTATATGGGGCTCTTTCAGAAAAAAAACACGTCTGCTCCATATAACTTATGTGTACATTCCCTTGTTATGACTATCTGTTTCATTTGCATTTATAACTACTGAAGGGTTTCATAAATGTAGACTCTATGAACTCAAATTTGAGGTTGCTAATGTTTTTATATTTAATGTATTGCTCTGGGACTGCAGCGCTTTTTAGTGCGAATCTAATAATAGAGCAACAATCAATTAAACTTAAATATTCAAGAACGAAAACAACAAGGGCCAGATTTAAGGAAAGTGATGCTGCACCTAGTGCAGCGTCACTTTTCTTGTGCCTCCTAACACTACCATATGTGTGCTGTATCTAAGATACGACACACCATGGTGGTAGCTAGGGAATTAGCATAAAAAATATTGACGCTAGTTCGGAGCTTTGCATAATTAGCGCCAAAAATGTTACATTTTATGATTGCACCACTTTATAAATATGGCACAGGGAAAAGGCCACCTTAGCGTAAAAAAAAGACACTAAGGCGGTGCTAAAGTGGCGCTAGGCCCTCTTAAATCAGGGCCCAAATGACCACATTTTTTCAAATGAAGAATTACACGTACCTGGGAGTACGAAAAAATCCAAGCCCCAAATGCAATTTTTTTTAAATCTCTGTATTCAGACAAATAACTACATTTGGGGTGTTTACTTGATCTAATTGCTAAAACAGCTGAATGAGCTTAACACCTACACAGAGATGTGAACCCAAGTCATCAAAAAAGTGAATGCTCCCACCAAGCCTATCAAACCCTGGGAAGGCAAATGGATGGCACTCCATTCCATCAATTTGTGTACCTATGTCACAGCAAGAGGGAACCAAATTAGGGGAGTAACATGGCTTCATGGAGATCCTATTGAGACCCTACTGAGCAAGGTAGCTCAATCATTAATTGAGCCCTAGTCATCCAAAGGCCTTTGAATATCTATGAGGTGGTTTACAGAGTACTCAACAACATCAACTGAACGGTTACATCATGGCAGGTAGAAAGCATTAAGTTGTCTCTCTATATTTTGCAGTAAATTTAATTTTGGTGCCTTGCTCAATGCCACTGGCTCAACAATATTCAAATTTCAATATTCAATTTTCAAATTGGTATTCCCTCTGCACTAAGGACGCAATGTAGTATGAAATGCTAGGTGATGTATATTTTGGAAGACCTGACATCAGAGTAACGAAGATTACTGGTAAATAACCAGTGCGTCACCTCCTCGTCCATCTTCTTTGATCCAGTCCTTATTATGGAGATAACACCCAAGTAGTGAAGATCAATTATTTTTTAACAGTGTTATAAAGACAAAAAAGCCATAGACATATGGGGTATAATGCAACATCCGTGATCTAATAAATTATGCTGCTCTTCTCCTCTTTTCATTAGAGTTAATTTATTAGATAATCATGAACAAATTGCAGAAACATAGGAAAAACCATGATTGCCAAAACCTGAAGAGAAGCCCTCACTCAACTGTATTCAATGGTGAAAAGAAAATTATGTGGGGGCTTCCAAGTAGTTGCACAAAAAATGTAATTGAGATAGGCTCGCTGAAAGAACCCCAAGAGGTTGAGATGCTACCTAACCTGAGATTTCATAGCTCTTGATGATGGTCAACGTGATCCATCTAGAAATGGAAGGTGTGGAGTGCTAAAGGTGACAAATAGAGAGTCAACCTTACAAAAAGAAGACATCCTATCCAAATAGATTGACAAGGTTCTGTGAACATCCAAGGAATACAAGGTCAACTCATCCTCCAAGGACAGACTAGGGTAATACACAAAAAGCACTATGGGGGTCATTACAACCCTGGCGGACCGTGTTAAAGCGGCGGTAAGACCGCAAACAGGCCGGCGGTAACATTTTTTGACTTATGACCGTGGCGGAAACCGCCAACAAAGACAGCCACTTTAACACTCCGGCCGCCACGGCGGTACAGACTAGCAGCGCGGCGGTCACCGCCAACAGACAGGCGGAAGACAATGTACCGCCCATAGTATCACAACCTACCAATCCGCCACCTTTTCCGGGGCGGATTCTCCGTGGATAAAACACGGCGGAAACAGTTTCTGCAATGGGAAAACGCTCACCTGAACACATCCCACGAGGAAGGAGGACTCCATGGAGCCGGAACTCCAAATCCTACCGGCCCTTCTCTTCCTACTCATCTACGAAGACCAACGCCAGCGCCGGCGACGACAACGGTGAGTACTGCACCTATGATATAGGGAAGGGGGGAGGCAAAAGTTAGGGGGACACACACCCAACACCCCCACCCCCACCCTTGCATATTACAACACACACACCAAAGCATTCACAAAAATCACATCAACAACCCACAACCCCCGCAGAAGAAAGCAAAGACAAAACGAAATCAGTCCAAACATTGTAATGTATCAATATATATGTCTAAAAAATATACAGATATATTAGCAAACCATACAAAAGTATATACATTCCGAGAAGTAGTGCAGATATGCACATATAAATGTCCGTGCACCACTAGTCCAAAAATGCATGGGCGAGGCCCACAAAAGATACCTGTCCACACACGGAGAGAACAATGCCGGGGCATCAGATAGAAATACTACAGGCACCTCAGGGGGAAGGGAAGGGGGGGGCACCTCAGCCAGAGGAGTGCAAAGCCAGATCCACGACGGGGCTCCATGCCCACTGTACCATCCTGGGGAGTGCAAAGCCACAGTCTCTCAAGTCTCTACAGTGTGTGGGTTGCCCACTGTTACATCCTGGGGAGTGCAAAGCCACAGTCTCTCAAGTCTCTACAGTGGGTGGGTTCCCACTGTACCATCCTGGAGAGTGCAAAGCCACAGTCTCTCAAGTCTCTACAGTGGGTGGGTTGCCCACTGTTCCATCCTGGGGAGTGCAAAGCCACAGTCTCTCAAGTCTCTACAGTGGGTGGGTTGCCCACTGTTCCATCCTGGGGAGTGCAAAGCCACAGTCTCTCAAGTCTCTACAGTGGGTGGGTTGCCCACTGTTCCATCCTGGGCAGTGCAAAGCCACAGTCTCTCAAGTCTCTACAGTGGGTGGGTTGCCCACTGTACCATCCTGGGGAGTGCAAAGCCACAGTCTCTCCAGTCTCTACAGTCAGTGGGTTGCCCACTATTCCATCCTGGGGAGTGCAAAGCCACAGTTTCCACAGTAGATAACAGCCTTCACTGGTTCTGGAGGGGGACTGGTGCCCAGACTGGATTAGTCTCCCCGTGGAAGTTCCTGTACCATCCCTGTCCCACCCGCACATGGGATAACGATGCCTGATGTGGCGGACATTTCATTCTTCCCGGGTGCATGCCCTGTTCAGCGGTTCTTTGCCATGGCGGTCTCTGGACTGTTCAGCGGTGCTTTGCCATGGCGGTGCATGCCCTGTTCAGCGGTTCTTTGCCATGGCGGTCTCTGGACTGTTCAGCGGTGCTTTGCCATGGCGGTGCATGCCCTGTTCAGCGGTTCTTTGCCATGGCGGTCTCTGGACTGTCCAGCGGTGCTTCGCCATGGCGGTTCATGCCCTGTTCAGTGGTTCTTTGCCATGGCGGTCTCTGGACTGTTCAGGGGTGCTTTGCCATGGCGGTGCATGCCCTGTTCAGCGGTTCTTTGCCATGGCGGTCTCTGGACTGTTCAGCGGTGCTTCAACATGCCGGTTCTGGACTGGGCATTGGTGTGTGGCATGACGTTCTCGGGACTGGGCATTGGTGTGTGGCATGACGTTCCCTCATTGCCCAGCGGGGTTGTGGCAGCCAGGGCCCTCCTGGGCACTGACTTTGGCGGTGGTCTCCTGACCAGTGACGATACTTGGGCCCTCCTGGGCACTGACTCTGGCGGTGGTCTCCTGACCAGTGACGATACTTGGGCCCTCCTGGGCACTGACTCTGGCGGTGGTCTCCTGACCTGTGACGATACTTGGGCACTCCTGGGCACCGACTCTGGCGGTGGTCTCCTGACCTGTGATGATACTTGGGCCCTCCTGGGCACTGACTCCGGCGGTGGCGGTGGTCTCCTGACCAGTAACAATACTTGGGCCCTCCTGGGCACTGACTCCGGCGGTGGTCTCCTGACCTGTGACGATACTTGGGCCCTCCTGGGCACTGACTCTGGCGGTGGTCTCCTGACCTGTGATGATACTTGGGCCTTCCTGGGCACTGACTCCGGCGGTGGCGGTGGTCTCCTGACCAGTAACGATACTTGGGCCCTCCTGGGCACTGACTCCGGCGTTGGTCTCCTGACCAGTGACGATACTTGGGCCCTCCTGGGCACTGACTCCGGCGGTGGCGGTGGTCTCCTGACCAGTGACGATACTTGGGCCCTCCTGGGCACTGACTACGGCGGTGGCGGTGGTCTCCTGACCTGTGACGATACTTGGGCCCTCCTGGGCACTGACTCTGGCGGTGGTCTCCTGACCAGTGACGACGGTGCTGGCGGTGGCGTCCCGACCGCCGGGAAGGACGCCGCCCTTCTCCGCCGTGCTGCTCACACTAGGCTGTGCAGGCTTCCTCTGGCCCTTCCCCACCTTTGGCGGAGTCACAGCTGACTCTGCAATCCCCCTGGAACCCCTGTGAGTTGTTTTGCCACCAGGAGTCTTCACAGGGTCCCGTCGGCCACTTTTCAATTTCAGAGCCGTTACAGGGGGTGGGCAGCCAGTGCCTTGGCTCCGGGTCACACTGCCAGTCCTGGTGGCCGGTGCACTCCACACACCTTGAACAGGCACCACTGGTACTGGAGGCTTTTTGGCTGAGGCGCTACGACGGGACTGATGAATTGGAGGGGGGGGGCAAAAAGGTCAACTTTACACAGGGACAGTTTCTGACGAACACTGGGATGGATAGTTGGAGGGGGTCTGGGAGTGGAGGAAGAGGACGTGGTTGTAGGAGGTGTCACTTTAGGTGTTTTGGGTGCAGGTGCAGGTACTGGAGGCTGTCGTGAGGTGGATGGATGTTGGGTGTGTGGGTGCCCGCGTTTGTCTACTTTGGGAGGGGGCATCACAGACACACTGGGAGAGGACACAGGGGACGTGTAAATGGGAGGGGAGGTGGTGAGTGCAGGTGAGCGGGGTGTGGTGCTGGGTGTTCTGTTGCGAGTCCTAGTGCCTGTAGATGTAGTGCATGCAGGTGTGAGTGTAGACGAGACTGGGAGGGAGGAGGGAGACGACGAGGAGGGGGACACAGTGAAGGCACTGGATGTTGCTGTGTCTGCACTTGGGTGATGCTTGCGTGTATGCCTGTGGGTTGTGTGGTGCCTATGTTTGCCTGAGCTACTTTTGTGTGTAGAGGTGTGTGCATGCTGGTCTGATGGTGTGCTTGGGATAGGCTGGGGTACAGGGGATTGGGTCTGGGTGGAGGAGGGTAGAGGGGGCAGGCTAGACACAGGGACAATGGCTGCCATCAGTGCTGAGGCCAGAGATTGCAGGGTTCGCTGAAGGGCAGCCTGACCAGAATGAATGCCCTCCAGGAATGTATTACTGTGTTGCAACTCCCTTTCTACACCCTGAATGGCATTCACAATGGTAGACTGCCCAACAGTGAGGGACCTGAGGAGGTCAATGGCCTCCTCACTGAGGGCAGCAGGGGTGACTGGGGCAGGGCCTGAGGTGCCTGGGGCGAAGGTGATGCCCACCCTCCTGGGTGAGCAGGCACGGGGCGAACGCTGAGGGGCTGCTGGGAGGGCGGTGCTGGTAGGGGAGGTGGCGGCTGTACCTGTAGAAGTGGGGCGCACAGATGGTGCCGCCACCACAAGGGAGCTCCCATCGTCGGACGAGTCCGTGTCGCTGGTTGGTGATCCGGTGGCCGACGTGAAGCTCCCCTCGCCCTCCGTCCCACTGGTGCATTCAGAGTCTGTGGTGTGGCCCTCCAAGGCCATGTGGGATGCAGATCCCTCATGCTCCGGTGCCACTGTACCTCCGCCTGATGATGCTGATGCACAAAAGAACATGGAGAGCACAAAAAGGGGGGGGGAGACAGAAGAAAGACAGGTTGAGTGCATGGCATACCGCGACCGTTGGCGGACACTACAGACACAGCAGCCCCCTGCACTACGACGTGCTCCTGGCCTCTACAGATGCAATTCCTGGGATCTGGCCTACATGGCTATTGTGGACCTCTGCACACATGGATGCCACAGGGGCATCTATACCTGTACTTGGCACTCTACTGCGGCGGGGTAGGGAGCCACATGGCCTGCATTATGGAGGGGCCTAGTCTACCTATGTCTGCCTGGCCTAGGTACACCCACAGGACTCCTCCCCCACCCAGACCCCTCCACTGCGCGCAAAGTACGCAGAATGATGTTGTACTCACTCCCTTGTGTCTGCTGTGATGCCCTCAAGCGCCCATCCAACTCAGGGTAGGCCACCACCAGGATCCGGGGGTCATGGGGCGACGGGCACCCCTCCCACGTTGGGAGGCCATCCCCAGCTGAGCCTCCACCATCTTCTTGTTCCAGCGGCGAATGTCCTCCCATCGTTTACGGCAGTGGGTGCCCCTTCTCTGGTGGACCCCCAGGGTCCGGACGTCCTTGGCGATGGCACGCCAAATGTCCTTCTTATGGTGGGCGCTGACCTACATGACATGCACAAGGGAAGAAGAGAAGTCATTAACAACCGCACCATCAATGTGCGTGGCCCCCCTCCCTACCCTAGCCATGTGGCACATTCATTCACATGCATTAATGTTCCCTGAACTCTGCATCCTTCCCTCTTCCAACTAGCCCTCTCCACCCAGGCCTAGCCCATACAACGTGCTCCCAGTGTACTTACCTGTTGGTCTGGAGGACCTTAGAGTAGCGTGTACTGGGGGAGGACCCCGTCTACCAGTTTCTCCAACTCCTGAGCAGTGAAGGCTGGGGCCCTTTCCCCAGACGCAGCAGCCATTGTCGCTTCCAGACCGAGGTCACAGCAGCACTTGCAGTGTAGGTCCTCTCCTGTCGAAGATCAGGTATCTAGTGATTGAACAGATAGAAAAAGAGCGGTGACGTCCGCGGCGGTGCGTATCATCACCGCCGGCGCACTTCCTCATTGGCTCCTGGGACCCATAGGGTCCAATGTTAACCAATACAGCATTGCGCCGCGGTCTACGACCACCTACCGCGACGGTGTGCAACGCCAATGCAGTTACCCCACAATCCCATTGTCCCTGTTTAGAGGTCAGGCAGCCGCCATTTCAGGGGCCCACATGGCTCCATTTACTTCTGCGTCACACATAGCTAGGCCTACACTCAACACACATACAAGAAGGGTTTTGTGTTTGGTGTCGTGTTCTGTGTAACTGTGGGTACATACCTCGTAAAAAGTTGACTCGATCCTCGCTGTTGTCCTTCCTAGGCGCCGTCAGCTGGGACAATTGAGAAGATGGCGGAATTCTCTGGTGTACCGACCGCTGGTGGACCTGTTGACAATGGAGGAGTGACATTTAATTGTCACCTACAGGTTTGACCGTGCCACTATCCAGGAACTATGTACCCAGTTGGAGCCAGACCTGATGTCACCAATCCGCCATCCCACTGGAATCCCCCCTGACGTGCAGGTGCTGTCAGTGCTTCATTTCCTTGCAAGTGGGTCTTTTCAGACAACAGTGGCCATGGCATCAGGGATGTCCCAGCCTATGTTTTCCAACGTGCTGTCCAGAGTGTTGTCTGCCCTGCTGAAACACGTAAGGAGATACATCATATTCCCTGAGGTGGAAGATTTGGCTACAGTGAAAGGTGACTTCTATGCCCTTGGAGTATATCCCCAACGTCATAGGTGCTATTGATGGGACCCATGTGGCTTTGGTCCCCCCCCACAGGAGTGAACAGGTGTACAGGAACCGGAAGAGTTATCATTCCATGAATGTACAGATGGTCTGTTTGGCAGACCAGTACATCTCGTAGCTAAATGCTATGTTCCCTGGCTCAGTGCATGACGCATACATCCTGCGGAATAGCAGCATCCCTGATGTGATGGGTCAACTCCAGAGGCACCGGGTGTGGCTATTAGGGGACTCTGGTTACCCCAACCTTTCCTGGCTATTGACCCCAGAGAGGAATCCCAGGACCAGGGCAGAGGAACGCTACAATGAGGCCCATGGGCGGGCTAGGAGGGTAATAGAACGCACCTTCGGCCTCCTGAAGGCCAGGTTCAGGTGCCTCCTTATGACAGGTGGTTCCCTATTCTACTCACTGAAGAAGGTGTGCCAGATCATCATCGCCTGCTCGATGCTTCACAATCTTGCTTTGCGACACCAGGTGCCTTTTCTGCAGGAGGATGGTCCAGATGACGGTGTTGTGGCAGCTGTGGAGCCTGTGGAGCCTGTGGACAGTGATGAGGAGGAAGCTGAGGAAGAAGACAACGACAACAGGGAGTCAGTCATACAGCAATATTTCCAGTGACACACAGGTGAGAACATTTACATTTTTAACATTACACGTCTTACTCTATCCAGTGTGTAATTTAATGGGATTATTTGGTAACTGAGTTGTTCCTTTCCATTACGGTTTCACAGGTGTGGTTACCAACGTGTGTCATCTGCATGCATCCTTCAAGGACTTGTGATGTGTGACATTGGTATGTTGCCTTAACAACTAAAAAAGCATTTTGACACTGTCATTGCTCATACATTTTACAAAATCATAGACTGACTCCAGAATGTTTTGTGGTTCAAGGGTGTTTATTTAAGTGCTCAAAAATGGAGGGGGGCTGTAAAATGGTGATGGGTGATGGTGGAGGAATGTCCATGGCAGAGTCCAGTCTATTAGTCTCACAGGTGCACTGCCCATCTGGGCATAGGAAGTGGAGCTGGGGCAGTTTCAGTATGGACAGCGTAACAAAGTGGGACGGCGGAGGGACAATCAGGGTGGTCTCATTTGCTGGGTCTTTCCTGTTCCTGGATCTCAGGGACCGTTTGCGTGGTGGTTGTCCGTCTGCAGGGGGTGGGGTGCTGGGGTGGTGGTCCTGTGGCGGGGCGTCCTGTCCAATAGCGCCGGCGGAGGTGGTGGGCAGTTCATCGTCCTGGCTAGTGTCAGGGGCCCCTTGGAGTGCCACGGTGTCTCTCAAGGTCTGCTGTATGTCCTTCAGCACCCCTACGATGGTGCCCAAGGTGGAGCTGATGGTCCTGAGCTCCTCCCTGAAGCCCAAATACTGTTCCTCCTGCAGGCGCTGGGTCTCCTGAAACTTGACCAGGACCGTCGCCAACGTCTCCTGGGAGTGGTGGTATGCTCCCATGATGGAGGAGAGGGCCTCGTGGAGAGTGGGTTCCCTGGGCCTGTCCGCCCCCTGTCGCACAGCAGCCCTCCCAGTTCCCCTGTGTTCCTGTGCCTTCGTCCCCTGGACCGTGTGCCCACTACCACTGTCCCCAGGTCCCTGTTGTTGTTGGGGTGGTGGGTTATCCTGGGTTCCCTGTTGTGGTGGACGCACAGCTGATTGACCTGTCCTGGGTAGGGAGGTTTTGGCCCGCTGGGTGGGTGCTGTGCTGGTGTCACCAGAAGGTGGAAGGTCAGTGTTGCGCTGTGCCTGTGCAATGGGAACCGACTGTCCCGAGGCCCACGATGGTCCGGGCTGGTCATCAGGCTCCAGTAGGGCAGAGCTGCTTTCGTCACTGTGGGCCTCTTCTGTGAGTGAAGATGTCTGGACCCTCCGGTGTGCTGACGGTCCTTCGTGATCCTGCAGGGGCATAAGAGCTTGATTATTGCATGTGTGTGTGTAATGGTGTGCAATGGGTGGGTGAGCGTGTACCTCAGTGCTCGCATTCCTGTGTGGGGGCTTGTGTGATGATGGTTAGGGGGTTGTTCTGGGTATGTGCAGTGAGCATGCTTTGGTGAGGGGTGACCATGCTTAGTTGTGTCATGCAGGGCTTGTTGTTGGAATGTGTGGTTTGTGTTCTTAGTACATTAGTGTGGAGTTGGTGTGATGGGGAGGGTGTGAGGGTGGGGGGGTGTGATAGCATGCAGGTAGGGTGGGGGATCTGATAGTTAAGATTTGACTTACCAGTGTCCATTCCTCCACCGACTCCTCCGAGGCCCTCTGGATGCATGATGGTCAAGACCTGCTCCTCCCATGTTGTTAGTTGTGGGGGAGGAGGTGGGGGTCCGCCGCCAGTCCGCTGTACCGCGATGTTGTGCCTGGAGACCGCTGAACGCACCTTCCCCGTAGGTTGTTCCACCTCTTCCTGATGTCCTCCTGATTTCTTGGGTGTTGTCCCACTGCATTGACCCTGTCGACTATTCTGCGCCATAGCTCCATCTTCCTGGCTATGGAGGTGTGCTGCACCTGTGAGCCAAATAGCTGTGGCTCTACCCGTAGGATTTCCTCCACCATGACCCTGAGCTCCTCGTCGGAAAACCGGGGGTGTCTTTGGCGTGCCATGGGGTGGTGTGTGTGATGTGTGAGGTGGTGTATGTGGTGATGAGTGTAGTGATGTGTAGTGGTGTGTGGTGTTTTGTGCGTGGATGTTGTGTGCCTCTGTGTGGTGGTATTGTCTATTCTGTGCTCTCTCTCTGGCCTTCTTTCTGTATTTTTGGTCGTAGGGGTTTGTGGGTGATGTGGGTGTGTGTTTTATATTGTGTTGGGTGTGTGAGAGTGGTGTGTGTATGTGTATCAGGTGTGTGTATTTTGAATTGTCCAATGTGGCGGTGTTTTGGAGATGTGTGTGTATTTTGAGCGCAGCGGTGTGTACCACCAATAGAATACCGCGGTTGAAAGACCGCCGCGTGGATTCGTGTGTCGTAATAGCATGGGCGTGTTTCTGTTGGCGTGGAGGTGGAGGTTTTGTTTTCGCCAGTTTAACACTGACCTTTGGTGTGGCGGAGTTGTGTGGGTGTCTGAGTTTCGTCGGATTCCGAGATGTGTGTTATAATAGCTGTGGCGGAATTCCGCGGCGGTGTATTGGCGGTCTTCTGCACGGCGGTAAGCAGCTTTTACCGCCGATGTTGTAATGACCCCCTATGTCCTTGGAGAGAAGGAAAGTGGATGATTCCTTGGGTAAAACATAGGACTAGGCTGAAGGACAACTTTATCCAGGAAAAAATGAATAAAGGAAAGTACTGCGAGTAAAGCACCAAATTCCTACTCTCTCCTACTTGAACAAATCACAACCAAGAACACCACCTTCTTAGTTAGGAACTTAAAATCAGATGTTTAAAGGCACTTGAAAGGAGAACCTGTTAAGGCACATAAGACTAAGGGTAGATCCCAAGGTGGAACCAGAGAGTGGACTGCTGGTCTGCACGGATCTCATTTAGGTGTCACCAGAGGTCACAGCTGCGACCCCCTAGCTGTACCCTTGCTACCCCGGCATACACATAAATTAGCACCACACGAACATCATGTAAATATGGGCATAAATCACATTCATAAATACCACTAATAGTACGAGGCCCAAAAGTGTTAATACGAAATCAGCAGTATGTACACGGCAGAAAAATAATACTTTTCCTCCCCGCACCCACATGCGGTACTACCGCAATCGCAGCAGAAGACCCACCCCAACAATCACTCCAATGCTACATAGAACAGTTGTAAGATGCATCCCAGCTCTCAACAATAGCAGCAATGTATATATACAGAGAACTATAGCTCCTCTGCCTAGGCCGCACCATTAAACATCAGTGTCAACCACAATAATAAACAACATGCACCGCAAGGCTGCTGTGCAGTGAAATGAAGCCCAGACACTCACTCTGCATCATTACACGGTGCCACGGATATCAGTCATGGTTGCCTACGTGCACTCGCACACACTCGCTTCGAGCACCCAAATGCGGTGCTCTGACAACCAGCAGGTGAGGTGTAAATGAGTTTGCAGACCCCTCTTGGGCCCAAATCTTCCTCCAAACTCCAACCAATTCTTACCCCCTCAGAGTTAGAAATGAAGCAACCTTTCCCTGGATACTAGGCTACAATTAGTCAAGATCCCATAGCAAAGGTACAGGGGAAGAAAGAGAGAATGGCTGATAAGGCAACAGTCGGCAAATGCCAAGCCAGACTCTCCACTTCACAGATAGTTACCAATTCAGCACCTCCCAGGACAGAAGGCCCTATGTCTGGGGCACGATGACTTGGACTACCACAGGCATTCCGGTTGCACACAAAGAGTTTACTAAATTCTGTGCCATCCTTGTATGGGCACAAGGTCTGTTGTGCAATGACCTGAGTCACACCAGACACTTCTGAACGCACACGCAAAGTGCTCAATGCAGGGCCTCCCTCAGATGAGGCCCATCTGGTGCACAATGATTTGAGTTGCACCACACAATCCTGCTTGCACACAACAAGTTACCATTGCTGTGCCTCTCTGGAATGAGGCACAACAACTGGTACAAAATGACTTGAGTCTCACCAGACAATCTCGCTGCACACGAAAAGCTACCACTGCTGTGCCTCCCTGGAATGACGCACACCATCTGGTGTGCGATGGCTTGAGATGCACTAGACAATCCCGCTGCTCACGAATAGTTACCAATGTAGTGCCTCCGTGGAATAAGACACCATGCCTGGGGTGTGATAACTTGAGACTTGAATGGGCACAAGGTCTGGTGTGCAATGACCTGAGTTACGCCAGATACTTCTGAATGCAGACGCAAAGTGCTCAATGCAGGGCCTCCCTCAGATGAGGCCCATCTGGTGCACGATGACTTGAGTCGCACCACACAATCCTGCTTGCACACAACAAGTTACCACTGCTGTGCCTTCTTGGAATGAAGCACAACGTCTGGTACACAATGACTTGAGTCACACCAGACAATCCCACTGCACAAGAAAAGCCACCACTGCTGTGCCTCCTTGGAATGGCACAACATCTGGTGTGCAATTGCTTGAGTCGCAACAGACAATCCCGCTGCTCACGAAAAGTTACCAATGCAGCGCCTCCGTGGAATTAGACACAAAGCCTAGGGTGTGATAACATGAGGCAATTTGGAACACACAATCAGTTCCCTCTCCGTATCTACCTGGAATAAGACACACCGGCTGGTGTTGGATGACTTCACCTGCACCAGACAAATCCAGTTACACACACAGAGATGCCAGTTCAGCGGTACCACAGGAGGTAGAATGAAGCACTCCTCCGGGTATGTCCCCACCTCCGAGAGTTGCAACCAGTGACATGGACACCGCATTCAATGAGCATGCAGTTGGTTGTCGCACAAGAGAAATGCGGCGCACTCAACAACAGCAGGCCACGCAGGGTCCTGCAACCAGTAATCCATTCAGTACCAACCAAACGCTTATGCGTGATGTGGCCCCACGATGAAGGGCCACACTTCTTGAATGGGGGCAGTACTTTGCAGGCTCCGCACCAGGCAAATCTGGTCTCCAGGTCCGATACTTAATTCAACACCCACACCATTGCTAACACGTGGAATCCAGCAGATGACAAAGACGCTTAGGAGGGCACCTCTTTCCAGATGGCATGGTAGACGGTGTAGGTCCCTTGTAGGAGGTCTTTGATGTCCCTGAGACCTCCACACAGAACAGGGGACAAGCCAACAAGCCCTTTGAGAGCACCCTTCAGATTATCACACTGCAGCAAGCAGTGTACCCAGGCCAGCCACAATGCAGGAAGGCTGCAAAACCGTTCCCAGGGCAGTAAATACTCGTGTGCACAACAGTTTCCTCTGGTAGTGTCACCACACAGTATGGAGACTCCATCCTGCGCTCATGCAAGTGTATCTCTAAATTGCCGAAATGTGCTCTCCCTAGTCATAAGTGGGCCTTTGAAATTGGGTGTGGTTCAAAGTGTTCCCCTTTGAACCACAGATCTCTCCCCTAAATTTCAGTCCTATCTGCCATGGGGCCCTAGAATGTAGATCCTTTTCTTTAGTGGTGCCACATCAGACTCTGAGAAACCAAGTGTCAAAACCTCTCCCCCAAACTATCCAGCCAGACCCTCAGATGGCAGAGGTCTGTCATTTCAGTTGTCCAAGTTTTATAGCTGTGGCTGGGGAATGCACAGAAGTGTTTTCCCCCATTCCCCTGAAATGAAGCTTGAATCCAAAAGGTACACAAAAGGGATTTTTAGAATATGGAAATACCCACTTTCTAGAAGGGGCATTTCCAATGTATGACCAGCAAAACAACTTATACCATTGGAAAGTGGTCATGGGAAATCTAATGATAGTAAACATGACCAGGCTGCTCCACTGCAATCCATTATTGCAGTTAGGATTAATTATAAACTTTCCCTCATATTGACCTATGGGCAGAGCAGCCCTCAGTGGCAGTGAAAACACACATGAGCATTCTTCACTCCATGGGCTCATGTGCCCTGGTGCACACACAAGCCTACAGGGGCAGGCTGGACACAAGCTCTGAGAACACCAGAAGGGTGCTAGTGTGCCCACATAGGCCTGCTGTGACAGGCTCAGTACATATATAAAACCCCTAATGTACAAGTATGCACACACTGGCAAGTTGTGCCAGGCTCAGTATACATATGAAAACACCAATGTGCTAGTGTGCATATACTGGAACGTGCCTCTTCCTAGCAGATGTAGAATGGGCATGTGCACCTTCACACTGTACTGACAATCAGAAAGTGCCCAGGGCCTGAGAGAAATTCAAAGAGAATCAACAAAGCCTCCTAGAAAAAGCAAAAACATTTGGGGAACCACTACCTTAGTGTATCACATTAACACACAAATAGAGGCGTGGCTCTGGACACCCAATTTTATGTCCATTTTCCACTATACTAATAGTGAATAATATTTTGTTATTCACTATTAGTGTAAAAAACCTGAGCACAATTAACTGAAATGGACCTTTGATGGCAGCTAAGGTAAGTAAAAAATAAATTTAAATGTATGTTGTGTGCATGTTTGTGAGGAGAGTGTATTTATGTGAGGGACTGCGTGTGTCAGTGAGTGAACATCAGTGAGTGTACGAATGTGGTATTATGCTTACAAATATGTCTTAATCCTGGTATAGTGAAGGTAATTATTGTTTTATAGAGACACGTGTGGTAAAATATTGATGCTTTCATATTTGAGGCAACATTTTGCCTGAATGACACCAGTGACAAAATATGGGCACTGGAACACTGGCTGTAATTCTAGGTATAATGGGCACCTGTGAAACATTGCTGGTACTAGTACATTGGATGTTTTTCTTGGTACAAAGAAGGACAACCTGAGATATGGGAGGAGCACAACTATGACAAAATGCATGCTCTGACATTCTGAAGTAAGTTTTGACAATAAGGATAGCGTATGATATACAGATGACAGAAATGAAAAAATTATGGCCCTGACATATTGGGGGCACACATAGCTCATAGTGAATCCATTACACAATGCTAGCCCTGGAACAGTGGAGCTAATGTTTGACATATGATGGTACCCAGAGCATAGTCTGCAACAATAGGTCCAATTCCTAGAGTGCATAAAGTTTCATTGGCTTGGCAAACCATGAAAGGATAAGAAAATGTAATGGGTGCCATTTGATAGCCTATGATGTTTAACAAGTGTATGTATGCTTTAAAATGCATTACATGACCACATCCTTTTCAAAATTTCTGGGGGTGGCAAAATCCCTAGAAGAGGCTTGGAATTTCTGCCTCACTCACTCACAACAAAACAGACAAATATCCCAAAATGTCAAAGCTAAAGTAAGCACTATATTTTGGGGGGTCTCTAAAATAGATGTTTGTCTGGGCTGCGTTCTTATAATAATCGTGCTGTTACTATTGAACTACAATGATTCAAATTATTGTGATGTCATCATGATTAAATTCATGTGACATAACTTCCTTGAAAAAAACATCTGGGTCAAGTATCATATGATGTCACTTTCTGTGATGTCCTTAAGGTTAGCATGTGTTTCACTTCCACATTCCCTGGCATTTTGGTGTTTTCATATGCATGCTGGTCACTGGAGAAAAACTTCTAAGTAGCCAGGATACAAGTAGAGCAACTGAAGAGATGTCTTTCTCCTTGAATGCTTGAAAGGCTGTCAGCTGAGTTCTAATAGTTGACTCCCACCCAAACTTAATAAATATAGATCCAGCAAAAAAATCCAAGATCTTAATTGGAGCATAAGTTGTGGGCTCTTGACTTTTGTCCTGGCACTACGTCTCAAAATTGTGCCAGTGGTGATAATATTATTTGCGGTTTGATGGCATTCTAGAAAGCTGAATAGATTCCATCACTCCCAAAAACAACCCTGAGCTGAGAGCCAACTTTCCAGCAGCCAAAATCCCAGTTTCAGATGACCAAGAGATTCCTGTGATAGATTCAGTCAGCTCAGTGGAAAAGGATGGAGAGGGCAATCCCAGGGTGGATAAGTGGCTAATTAAAGAATGAGAGAAAACCACTGTTTACTTGCCCACCCAGGGCCACCAGTAGTACAGGTGTATTATCCTGCCTGATATCTCACAGTGCACTTGCTATTAATTGAAAGAGGGGAAGCAATCCACCAGACCGCTCAACCAAGGGACCGAGAGAGCATCCATTGTTCATGCTGTCAGAGATGGAATAAGGGAGCTAAACTGGGAAAGGAGAGAGTTACACTCTGTGGCAAAGAGGTCTAGCCAAGGACTCCCGAACCTTTGGATTATCTCTTGAAAAATCTGAGAGGAGTGACAAATGGAGACTTAGGAGTGAAGCTTCTGACGGAGTTGGTCGGCATGCCCATACTCCCTCGCTGGAAGATGGACTGCTGTCAGAAAGAGAAGATTCTGCTCTGCCCACAGATCTATCTCCTGGGAAAAGGAGAAATGGGTTTTGGTGCATTCCTCTCTGATGGTTCAAGTACGCTTGTGCTACTTGGTTGTCCATTTGAATTCAGACTGGTTGGTCTGTGAGCAGGGTAATGAAATGGAGGATATCTGCTGTCACCATGCTAATATCTTCCAGTCGATAGAGTATGCAGATTCCCGACTGTTCCACTGGCAATAAGCTTTGGTCTCTACCAGGGCTGCCCCCTAACCTATCCTGGGTGAGGATTGAAGCAGACACTGACCTTGCTTAGATTGTCTGGGATTCAGTGCCATTCATGGATATCAATTCTCCAAAATGCATGGGGTAGCAGAAGTGAAGTCGCATGCCATTTGACTCCCAGATGATGTCACAGGAAGTGCATTCAAAAGACCATTAACCTTGTGTCATCACATCATCACAGGAAGTGGTGTCATGTGGCCTTTATCCTACTGCAAACACTGGAAGTGACATATCTGACCTTTGGTTAGTTCCGTCACACAAAGCAGTTGTAAATTCTCTAGCAGATACAAATTGAGAACATTGTACACAAACATATTTTTTTCAAATCCTACCAAATCTTACCACATGAAGTGTCAGTACCAAACAATATCTTCAGATACAGGGCTGAAACAGTACATCAGGTAAGAGACTCATAAATAGTATACAACATTGGAAAAATAGCCAAACCACCCATAGCAAATAAATGTGTTGCATAATAGGAAGGCCAATGTGCACAGAATGCTCAGCATAAGTGCACTTTGCCAATTATAATTAGAAAAAACACGTGTTCCTTTCGCCACTGCCATGTCGAGGATTCCACTAGTGAACCGAGACCCGCCTATCATGTGTGCTCTAATATATGACCTAATATGCAGTCTAAGTTGTTATAGATGGACCAGTATTAAAGTCTATTATAAGAAAGGTGTTTGTACAGTGCATGCTGAACCTGTCTATTTCAAGGTGATCTCAATGTGGTTATAAGAAAACACGAGGCACAGTAAAGTAACCTATTGGCTTCAGATCACAAAACTTGGTCAAACGGGGAAGCCAGGACTGATACCTGTTTTCCTTTCTTCGGGTTGTGCAATTTAGCCACTGGATGGGTATTTTTTCTTTCTTCAGTTTTAAATCAATGGCAATGATGTGTCCTGAATCGTTTCCCACATTAAAAAGATTAAGAGTACGTAATGCTAATGCTTGCATTTAAAATACACAGCGATATTACAAGTGGAGCTGCATGTGGTGGAAACGACTCCATGCAGATGCTACTTCATGTACACTGCCTTAAGTGCCGTGGCTTGTGGCCAACATAAAGTGATAATGTACGGTGGTACATTCCAGCCCATAGCCCACAGTTTCTGAAACAGGGGATGCTTATTGTCCCCTGATGAAATAGCCTCTAATGGAATTGAATTATCATTCCATCTCTTTCATGGTCTACCATCTATGCTTTCCTGCCTATTGTGCACATGGTAGCATGAGCCCTCGTAATAAAACCAATGGTGGTGTGTGTAAGGGGGAAAGATAGAGTTCCTTTGTAGGTTTGGTTCCATACAAATTAGCACGGTTTTAAAATGCACATTTTGATAAGGTATACTTGGAATTAACGATATGTTTGTTAGACCCTTTGGTGATGCCCAAAGTTTAGACTGGAAAATGGGCACAAAGTAAGTATGTACCCAATTTAAGATTGCTTTGTTGAGGGGAAAGGTTAAGGACTGTGGGACAAATTCTTGTATTTTCAAGCAAGGCTACACACCTCAGCAAAAAACGAACGTGTATCCCTCGTGATCTAAGATTTCATGAAGAAGTGCTATCTGACCTAGTTTTTGGTTTGGCAGAGCATTGTCTTAATATGGTAAATTGCTGAGTTTTCTGAGTCGTCTTTAAAGTGACTGGTTAAGGCCTGCGTACTTTTCGAATTCATATGTTTTGGAGTATTTTGTTCTTTATTCAGTTTAGCTTATTTAAAAAATCATGACACAGGTGTGAGCCTCTTAAAACAAATCATTTACGTTCCTTTTATTATTCCATATCAGCCTGTGACATTGTTTAGTGGGTTAATCAACTGCTACAGAAATGCATGGCCATGAAGATTATTTTAAACCTGCTAATTGCAAATCTGAATCCCATTTGGTAAACCTATGATTATTCTGAAGCTGAGAGAGTATAAACAATGAGTCGTGATAATAACTTCTGGTAATTACAGTGCTTTAAACATGCATTCTTGGTTTTGCTCAGCGGGTTCATCTCCTGCTGCAGAGTTTACGGTAAATCTTGTAAATTACAAGTTTACATTCCAGTGTAATTAGGACAACCAATCATCTTTCTGAGAGCGATATAAAAAGTATGTTTGAGTGGAGGTAATGCTGCCTGCTGCTTACAGTGCTTTCCTACCAACATCCTGGTGGCAATAACTGAAATGCTACTACCTAGGCCTCCTTCACAGGGTAAACGACCTGAACCACGACTCCGGAACAACAGTGTCATCTACAATGCAAGTGTAACCACGCTTGCTAGAACAACGACTGCCTTTTTATCTGCCTTACCCGCGCATGTCCTGAATTACGCATACGCGTGGTTAAGGCAGAGAAAAAGTCAGAGTGGATCGGGAGAGGGCCCGGTGAGGTAGTTCAGGCATGCGTGGTTCTCACATCAGTTGTTCCATCATACATTCCACAGGGGAAACATCCTGAACCACAACTCCAGAACAACAATGTTGTCTACAACGCAAGCATAACCACAGACTGCCTTCTTCTCTGCCCTAACCACACATGTGCTGAACTACGCATATGTGTGGTTAAAGCAGAGAAAAAGGCAGAGTGGATTGGGAGTGGGCGCGGTCAGGTAAGTGGGATTGGGGCAGGTTTGGTCATAGTTTTTTAGGGTGGGGTGGATTAAGAGCTTGGCGCAGGGGTGGGCGGTCAGGGTAGTTTAGTTTTTAGGAGCGGGGTGGGGGATCGGGGTAGTTTGTTTTTTAGGGGTGGGGTGGTGGCATCGGGGCAGTTTGGTCAGGTAAGTGGGGGTGGGGCAGAGTTGGGGGTATTTTTTAAGGGCAGGGTGGATTAAGGGCTTGGGGTGGGGGTTTGGGGTAGTTTTGTTTTAAGGGGCGGGGAGGATTGGGGTAGTTTGGTCAGGTAAGTGGGGTTGGGGCAGGGTTGGGGTGTAGGTTTTAGGGTTGGGGTGGATTAAGGGCTTGGGGTGGGGATGGTTTGTCAGAGTAGTTTGGTTTTTAGGTGCGGGTGGGGGATTGGGGTTGTTTGGTTTTTAGGGGTGGGGTGGGGGATCATGGTAATTTGTTTTTTAGGTGGGGGATTGGGGTAGTTTGGTTTTTAGGGGCGGGTGGGGGGGCAGGTTAGTTTGGTTTTTAAGGGCGGGTAGGGTGTTAGGGTAGTTTTGTTTTTAGGGGCGGGGTGGGGGGTCGGGGCAGTTTTAGTATTAGGGATGCAGTACTTTTGGGCCTTAGGGCGAGTGGGGGGTGGCATGCTAGAACCATGCATGCTGTTCCACCCATGCCTTTACTAGGCATGCTTTTACAATGAAAAATCATTGTAAAGGCATGCGTGGTAAAGGTATTTGTGGTAACAACGCTGTAGTTGTTCCGACCGTGTTGTTCAGGCATGCGTTGTTCTCACATTAGTTTTTTCCATCATACATTCCCTTCACAGTGTTTAGAGACCACGTAATGGCAAAGCTTCCGAATGGTGCATACAATTGAATGACCCTGTTACTTGGCATGCCTTCTTTGAGTATGGCAATAGTGAAATGTGTAAATGGTGTTGTTAGTTCTTTTCCAACATTTTAAATTTTGTGCTTTGGGCACCTGATATACGTTTCCAAGAAAAGTGCATTGCCATTCATAGAGTGGTGCCTCATAATCAAGCATTTTGCTTCACTTTTTTCTGTGAAGCTGTTTGTCGTTCTCAATACATCAAAGAACAATAGAAAGGCCTGATTAAGATAGCCAGGAGACACAGAAAAGAGGAAACACAGGAGCCTTTTGGAATTAAAGTTAAATATCAGAGCATTAATATTTTGTAGCTGGAGATACACTCACACAAGAAGAATAACTTTTTGGATTAAACAAGATTGTTCTAAGAGATTGTTGACTTTTGGTTAATATTTTAAAACATGAAAATGGGATGGAGCAGTATTTGTTTTTACTTTTTTGTTTTAGCAGGTTTAGATCCAAATTATGAATAGCTTCGATTATAGAGTATTTTAAATGTAAATGTGAGTTAAGCCCTACTGCTTCCATCCCTACAGCCTACCTGCTACTCGATTGCTGAACAGTTCAGACCTTCGTAGCAGAATGTAAAGAGGACAAATGGCTATAGTTCCAGGGTACAAGCTGTGAGTGGCTCCCATCTGATGGTCGTACAGTGGAAGTGCTCTTAATTTCATCTCCCCTTTATTTCACCCCACACTTGATGGATCAGCCCAAAACTTTCCAGACAGCAGTTCACGTGACTGTCAAATTTGTTTGGAAAGTTTCGTGAGGATTTATCAGGCGGCACCAAAGACATAGGCAAGTACAAAACAGCTTTTTCTATAGCAACTAGGTCCTAACTATAACTACCTAGTGGCAACCACCACTAGATCATACATGTAAATAGATAGATAGATAGATAGATAGATAGATAGATAGATAGATAGATAGATAGATAGACAGACAGACAGACAGACAGACAGACAGACAGACAGACAGATAGATAGATAGATAGATAGATAGATAGATAGATAGATAGATAGATAGATAGATAGATAGATAGATAGATAGATAGATAGATAGATAGATAGATAGATACATTCACTGAAAAAAAGCAAAGGCGGCTTCTGGGACATTACATTATTCTAGCAGATAAAGAGGTGGAGACAGCCTTTGAGGTTGTGAGCCCATGTGTGATAAGTCAGAAGATGCAATGGCAAGACAAAGCACTTCAATCAGTGAAAAAACGGAGCTGTAATTGTGGTATGAGGAAATGGCAGGAACTATTGATAGTGAAACTGTGGATGCAATTGGGAAGTAAGCAGGCATCTCCCCTCTGTGACTCATTCGCAGAAACAGAGGAAGAGTATAGAAAGATATATAATTGGAATAATAAAAAAACATCATCACAGGGAATAATTTCACAAGACGGGGTTGGGCGTGATCCTGGCATTCTAGTACTGTCACTTTTATATAGTAATAGCTAGCCAGTAGTGGCTGACTGTCAGAATCCCTGGTATACTGCAGAATGCAAACAGTCTAAAAAGCATTACTAAAAAACCTAAAAGAGGGTAGTGTAAGCCAGATAAGGGAACCCAGGAATAGCTTTAAGAAAGTGTTGACCACTGCTCAAAGAAGATGGGAGGAGGCAAATTGGAATGACCCGGTTCAAGTGGCAAGGTTAAAGGACAGAGCTACTTTTTGGAGAACAGTAGCCAGGGGGAACATGTATGCATCAGTACATCATGTGGACCCTGTCACTTGAGTGCAGCACCTAACAGACCTATACTCTGCTCATGAGTAATCCCCATGGGTAATGCAATTTCTGGAGACTAACAAGGGCTATATATCATATTTTAGCATGAAGGAGACCCTCCAAGCAATAGATAGTATTAAACCAGGGAAAGCCCCAGGTTTGGATAAGCTTCTAGGAGATCTTTATAAGCATGATATGGCAGTTTGGGTCACTTATGTTAACGTGGTCACAAATGCTATTGCATCTGGAGCACCAATACCTGTATGATGGAAGGGTGCTGAAAAAGTCCCTTTATATAAAAAGGGGAACAGCCAAGAACCAGGGAATTACAGACTCATAAGCCTTATAGACATAATGCAGACAATCTATGCAAGGCACATCCTCAATAGATTGCGAAACTGGATTGATAGCAAAAATATTCTAACAGTGAAGCGTGGCTCAGAGCAGGTACGGGTACTGTGGATCAAGTATTTAGGCTTATGTGTATTATATGAAAGTATACCAAGATAAAAGGAGGGCATATATATGTAGCTTGTATCAATTTAAAGTCGGCTTTTGGTTTGGTATCATTAGAGAAGGAGGGAGTATCTGCTGATACCCTTAGCCAGATAGCTAAACTGCACCAGTATAATTAAGCTAGAGTCCGCTGGGGGTCGAATGGTGAACTGACCAAAACAATCCAATAAATAGCGGAGTGAGGCAGGGATGTGTGCTGGCACCTACCCTGTTCTCCCTCTATATTAATGATGTGGTGGATTATCTTGGGAGTTGAAAGAATGATTCTCCAACCTTTAGTGGGAACACAGTCCCTGCGCTATTATTTGCACATGATACTCTCTTGATTTCACAGACACCTAGGGGTCTGCAAATTTTATTGGATAGTTTCAGTGGGTACTGTGCTGAGAAGGCCTGGAAATAAATATTGGAATGACTAAAGTATATGGTCATAAATCTCCAGAGGAGCTTTAAAAGGGACATCAAGGTTGGTAGGCAAACTCTAGAGCTTACGCCTAACTTTGTTTACCTCGGTGTAACTTGATTCAAAGCTGTCATGGAACCCCTGAATACTCAAGGCTAGTATGGTTATGAGACATCGATCCTGTGCCGCTTTTGATAAATTTAGGATATTGGTTAGTAAATAAAATACACTGCCACTAGAAATATATAAGTACAGAGTGTAATCGGCTGTGTTCTATGGGGCAGAATTTTTGGGGGTAGGCAATGCCAGTAGCCTTGCAGAATGAGAAAATACATTTATGAAAGAATTGTTAGGCCTATCTGTGATGACACCGCTAACAACTATGTATAGTGATTTAAATGTCAAGCGGATAGAGCATATAATACATCTACAGCCATTGGTCTACTGGAACAGACTATGGTCAACACAGGAGTTGGTTCACTACAGAGAGGGCATTCAAGAAATAATGCGCCTCAATAGTGGGATAGCTTTTCCATGGCTTAAGCATGTAAAGACGTGGTTTCATAATCTTGGGTTACCAAACTATTGGATAGAGCCGCATTCATCAACATATAGTTCAAAGGCCCAACTAAAACAGGTTTCTTGGGATCACATTATAGATAAAATTAATGGGGATCCAAACTTATGCAGGTTAACATCTCATTTCCTGTTATTCTAGCCAATGTCATGTTTTGAAGATTTTTTAGATGTAATTCAGTTGCATCAGGCATGGATTGTTGTTGGAAAATGGGTTATTGGTAAGGGCAGGTAAGTACCTACACTTAGCAATAGGCCACTAACCCCCACTTGGGTCCAGTAAGATCTCAGTAAATTAAACGTAGCTCAATCCTTGGTAGCTCGGCAACGAGCGACAAGGCTTAACTTAGGAGACATATGTGTAAAGCATTTAAAAATCACAAAACAGTGAATAAGTAAATCACAAAATACAATAAAAATCCAACACCAATGTATAACAATACATTTTATATTTATCTTTAAAATGACATCAAAATGAAACAAATCAGATAAGGAGAATCGGAGATATGATTTTTTGAAGAATTAATGCTTTCTAGCGTATAGAAACAAAAAGCGCCAATCTGGTCATCTGGTCGCATCTCGACCGGGGCAAAGTCAAAGTTTAAGGCCGACCGCGATGGAGCCCGGCTCGGCTACAGCCCGCGGGAGGCCTCGGTCAAAAGTTTCCCTTAGGATTTAGTCATTTTCTGGAGATTTTCTTCAGTGGGATCAAGTCGCCAGTCCAAACCGACCTCCTGGAACTCTTCCTTGGATACGCGTCACAGGGGCCCTCGGTGGAGATTTTTACCTTCGGACTTAGTCGTTTTTTTGAGGTGAAAATCCTTTGTCCTGGGCAAACCTGAATATTGATCCGATGGCCTTGGAGCCCTCTTCGGATACACTGCCTGGGAGGCCCCTGTCAAGTTCTTATGTTCGGACTTAGTCTCTTTTTTTTAGATTTTCTTCACCGGGACGAACTGGTAAGTCAGGCCGGGTCGCGGTTGAAGCGAACCGGCTAGAGTTGCCGTGGCGGGTTGGTCCCTTTATGGAGCTTTTTTCCAAAAGTTCTCCAAACTTCTCCAAACTTCTGGATCTTCTTCCAGATGTTCCTTTAAGGGTCTTTTGAGGTCCACAGCTCACCCCAAGATTCCAGAAGCTCTGAGATGCTCCTTGAGGGTGCGGACTACAACTCCCAGAATGCACCTGGCACAAACTCCCTTTTGGCCACTGGGCAGTGGTCAGCTGGTTGGTTTCTTCAGGAGTTGGTGCAGCGGACTCTGGTTAACAAGTTTTCACCTGTAGCAAACAGGAAGTCCCTCCTTGAACCAGTTGAAGCGAGGCAAAGTCCTTCTTGTAGTGAAGCCCAAGTGTGCAGCTGGTGCAGTCCTCCAGAGGGCAGTGTCCAGGAGCAGGTCAGGGGTCCAGCAGGGCAGTCCTTCTTCTTCTGTAGTTCTTCCTTGGTGGAATCTGATAGGGATTTGAGGTGTAGGTGCAGGTCTGCTAGTTTTATCCTTGCTCCTGGGTGAAAAACAGGGGAGTCCTGGTTCTCCAATCAGGGGCAGGGTCCTTCCCCCTGTGATGACCACTACCTGGGAAGTGTGGCAAGAATCAATCCCAGGGACCAACATTCCTCAAAAATCCATCATGGCTGAAAGTGATTTTTGGGGGTTACATCTGGCAGCGCCCACCCACTGGTGTGGCTACAAATCCTAAACACACCCCTTTCCTGCCCTCTCCTAATCTAATCAAGGGGGCACCTAATTGTCTGGGTTTGCAGGATGTGAGGGTGTTGCTGGGTTGCTCTGGATGTCCTTCCCTGCCTTTGAAGACCAGTTTGGGAGCTCTCCCCCTTCCTGCTTCCCCATCTGCTGAGGGGAGATCCCCTCCCCCAGGCACATCTCTTTGTGTTGAGCCAGGCCACTTCACACCTCATCCAGCAGCCTGGCCAGGCTGCCAGAGGCTGGCAAATCAGAGCAAAGCAGCAAAAAAACTGCAGGCCTGAAGTTGGCAACTTTTCAGATAAAGTTTAAAACTCCTTACCTGAACAAGTTATATTAAATCCCACAACTGGAAGTTGTGGGATTTATTATAACAATTAATTTGATGCCAAACTTGTGGTATCAGTCTGTCTCTAGGGAGATGTAAAACCTAAATAACTGATTTAGGGTGTGTTTTCCAATGTGGATGGGTGGAGACTTAGGCCCTCATTCCAACTTTGGCTGTAAGTGCTGCCTACTACTGCGGCGACGGCCGCCAAAAGACTGTCGCTGCAGCTAACATCCATCTGCCATAATATGACCACAGCTGGAATTTCCGCCACAAGAAGGGCAGAAATCGGGCTGTGGCCATTCTAGCGGATGGTGGCGCTGCTACCACCAGCAGCGCCATACCAATAGACTGCCGCCAGCAGTATCATGAAAAATAATACGGCCTGGCGGTGTTCTGCTGGCAGGTGCTGCTGGAGTTAGTAGCGCCCCGTCCCGTCCCCTGCCGGAAGACCCCTTGGATTCAGGTAAGTCGGGTTTCCAACAGGGGAGGTGGTGGGGGGTGTTGTGTGTGTGTGTGGGGATGTGTGCATGACTGTGTGAGTGTGTGCGTGCATGCGTGTGAGTGTGTAGTGTTGCGTGCATGTGTGTGCATGTATGAGTATGCGTGAATGAATGGAAAAGTGAATGCGTGTCTGCGTGTAACTTTGGATGTGTATGGATGTGTGTGTGAATGAATGGATGCATGTGTGTATGAATGCATGTATGCCTGTGTGAGTGAGTGTGTGAATGCGTGTTGTGTGCCTGTGTGTGTGCGTGTATGGTTGGGTGGATTGGAAGGGGGAGCGGTGTGGATGTAGGGGTGTGGGGGTTGTATGGGGAGTGTTGGGAGGGTGGGGGTTGTATGGGGAGTATTGGGGGGGTTGTATGGGGAGTGTTGGGGGGGTGGGCCTCCTACCAGCGAAAGGGAAGGAATTCCCTGTCACTGGTAGGGCCTACCACCATGGTTTTCGTGACGTTACGAACACCACGAAAACCATGGCGATAGGCAGGGTCATAATGCCGCCGGCAGGACAGTAGCAGCTGCCGGGTTGGAGATTATCTCCAGACCGGCGGCTGCTACCGCCATGGCGGTCGGTGTGGTAAATTGGTGGGTTGGCTTCAGCCAACCCGCCAACGTCATAATGTGGCAGTATGTACCACCATCCTGTTAGCAGTACTACCGCCACATGTCCACCGACCACCGGGGTCATAATGACCCCTTTAGTGTATCAAAGGAGAAGTGGAGGTTGGTTGTATTCCTGGAATTGCGGTGGATTTGCGGTGGATTTGTGTTGGCATCGTGGCCGATAGGTGGGTCCATAAAATAAATACAAAATAGAAAAAGACTTGCTGTATTGCATTTATACAAAGCTTACACAAGTTACCTTACGTTGGTTTGTTAACTGTTACTTTTAAAACATATAATAATAATTATAATAATAATAATAATAATAATAATAATAATAAGCGTGTTAGTAAAATGCATTTCTGATAATGTACATTACTAAATTAACGTTGGGGTGAAATTGTAGTGCAATTTATATTTAGAAAACCATAAATTTCACTAAAAAACAAAGTTTACAGAGACGTTATAATTAGGAAATAGATCTTTAAAAAAACCTTAGAAAATGACAGAAAAAAACAGTGGTGAGGTCCTTGGGTTGTCTTGATTTATTTTTTAAACTACATCTTTTTAGCAAAGGTGACAGAAAATTATTAAAGGAGCGATTTTGCTGCAACTGAAAGGAAAAGAGGGATACAGAGGCAATTGTAAGACCTTCTACTAGATCTATCTTGTCTATACAAACAACTGGTGGCCAGAGCCTTACCTCCTGTCTGTTAAAAATCCATGGGAAAGGTCTGTGCTATCTGGGGACTATTCGGTCTCTTATTTGTTTTCCACCTGGCCAGTTCGATCCCCATAAGATGGAGTTCTTACCCTATGACAGCTGCTCTCTGCAGTAATTGGAACATTTGATGTTGTTCTGTATGTTTTATGAAATTCTACGTTACAAATATTTTAATACTGCTTTTAAGATCTAGGGGCTTTCTGCAATTTTGTCCTGCATTTCTTAAGCTGAAGTTATTACCCAATAACGTAACAATAATGACTGTTTCTTCTTATCTGAAAGGGATCCTGAATTCCTAGTAGTTTATTGTATATCCTGTAGGACTGAATTTGAATGGATATAGAAATAAGGGTAATCCTCTTGTATTTATAACTTTTTATCTGTGCAAAGGAGATCCTTTTTAACTAATGTGGTACTTGGGAAGGTGATGGATTGACTACTATTTTTATATGTATTGTTTATATTGCAAATATGATTATTTATAGACAAATGTTATCGGTTTTAGAATACTTTATGTATTTTTTCTCTTTCTTTTTCTCTTTTTCAATATTATGATAAATAATCAAATAATGGTCTCTCATTCATTTTGACAAAAATAAACAAACATTACAGGGACATTATAGTCAGGAAATAGAATTTAAAAAACCTTAGAAATTCACTGAAAAAAAGAAAGTTTACAGGAATGTTATCATTGGGTTCAGATTTTACACACACAAAACCATAGAAATTTGACAGTTATAACTATCTGAGCTAATTATAACTTATGCCCCTGCAATGCACTGCTTCTGACCTCACATATTACATCACTCATGACATGGTGAGTGGCATCACTGATTACATCACTGATGACATCTGAAATTACATTGTTACGTATTGTTAAGTAAGCACCTGCATGATCCTGCAGGAGTCCGATGCATTTGGAGTCCTGTAATGGCTGCCACAACCTTTTCTAAGATGGCCATGTATGGTGTGGGGTTGGGCAGACCCTGTGCCCAACCACCTGTGGATAGACAACCCCCATGGTTGAGTCAGTGCTGAACATTGTGGTAGATTTGTGGTTCCACAGAATTGCCAACAAAATAATTTGAATTTGACCAAGGAGAGAATCCCTACGGGAACAGCATAAAAAAACTAGGGGGTCAGTGCACCCCTACACCGCCCCATATATATTTTTGGATTTTCTAAGACACACAGGAACTGAGTCCCAGAGTCGTAAAATGTGGCTGTAATTTTTCTTCAGGTTTGGGCCAGTCAATCAGATCAAGTAATTTTAGTTCATGGAACTACAAATAGAAGGTACCACACAGTGAAATCTACGTAAAATTTGAACCTTCATTCCTGGTTATAGATCTAGCTTTCTGCCAAATTTGGTGTAGTTCTGTTACGTTGCTTTTTCTGAATCACATTTACTAGGGAAAATTGCTTGAGTAAATTGTATTTTGGGCCCTCTCTTTTTTTTCAGCCACCGCTTGACGGATCTCCCAGAATCTTTCCAAGAAGGAGCAAATGTGAATAAGACTTTGTTTTAGAAAGATTTCTCATGAATTGTAAAATGGTGCCAAACTTATTAGCAAATTAATTTCCAATGCAAAGGCGGTCCTAACTAGGGGCGGGCGATGAACTTGAGTCTTGCCCACTCCATGCTCCATAGAGCATGGAATTTCAGAAAAATTCCACCAATCACCGCATGGTGGAGTTTTTTCTCACACGCAGCTCACTATTGTTAAGTTGGCGAATATGAATGAGAAAATTGAGTGCTAAATCGCTTCCCACTGAGATTTCTTAGTGCGGGGGTTGCTGCAGGTCGCTAGCGTTCTCATTGAGTAGAAAATCTATTTGAGTGGCAAATAGAAGCAGCGCCCCTGGCATGCCGTATAGTGCAGTTCACAGCGATATTACATCGCTGAACAATCTCCTAGTGCTAAAAATCATCATGAGCAGCAAGATATGTTGAATTCTGCCGCACATGGAATTCTGTGGAATCCTGTAGAGTTTTATAGAACTCCTCAGAATTCTGTGGAGTGAATCTTCATGAGTTCCGCCAACATCTAGCCCTAACTTAACTACTCAGTGTTGACCCCCACTGGGTAATAAAGATAATTTTATAACTTTGCTGCCATTTGATGAATCTTAAGAAAACTTTAAAAAAAATACTAATCTACATCAATTCCTTTGTGGAAAGTTTTGGGGAGATTCGTCCAACAGGGGAAAAAAGTAGGGACCAAACCCAAATTTCCCAGTGCATTTTCCATAGACTTTTTTAGGCAGCGCTACCGCAAAAACTGCTGAATTTAATTATATCAAATTTAGCAGTGAGCTAGATCTTGGTCCAGAAAGTGTGCATTTTGTGATTTGATGCAAATTTGTTTAGTGTATTAGAGAAATTAGAAATCACATTTATTTTTATATCTGGATGGTTGGGTTTGAGGGACTCTTCTAAGAGTTCCATGAACCCACTTTTAAAAAGTAGAGAATTCAGATTGGAGCAAGGGGGGATTCCCCCTGGGCCAACTTGCTCCGACAGTAGTAAGGCTCCTGCAGGTGTGAGCGCTCTGATTGGCTAACATTTAGCATGAGAAAAATTTTGCAGGCAGTCATCACAGGACATAGGGACTAAGGCCAGATATAGCAAAGGTTTTTACCCATTCTGTGTCTATGGGAAAAAGTGTTCGTACATATAGCCCTTAGTCCCCTGCAATACTCTGCCCCCCTTGTGGCGGACACCAGAGAGACCTCCCCCAGAGAGCACAAAATGCGTGTAAAGATATAAATACATATGTAAACCTACATTTTTTAAAGCTGCAATCCCATGGGATTCCAACGAGATCGCAGCTTTAAAAAAAAAAAAAGCAAAAGCTGTTGTTGATGTTATCACTGATTATACCTAAAAAATAACATTGTTGAAATTACTAATGAGATCAACCACCGACTCTGACAGTGTGTTACAGACTTTGTGAACAATGAGTAATACAACAACGTGAATTGATGGTCAAACTCTTATAAGCTTCCCTGCAAGCTTTTGAAACTTGCAAAGGAATTCAGATATTTCAGAAGTGAAGCACTTTTGATGGATGTCATTGTCTTTTTACTTGTATTGACCCATAGGTAGGTCACTTGTGGAGAGCCAACTGTTGAATATCTATGAACAATAAACCCATTTGTCTACATTTTCTGTGGGGGCTGACGGTTGAAGGCTGAAGGTTGAGCAATTAGTGTCTTAAGTGGTCTTAGAGTGGTGGGCCCTTAGCCTGGTGACAGACGAGGCTGTGCAACCAGCCACCTATTTCTCATGGTTGAAGGCCATGCACAGTGGAGGCTGGCTACATGCAGAGGGTTGGGTGCAGGGTCTGGCCATTGGGGAAGCTCCCTGTCTAACCTTTATTGTATTTTGGATGCAGAGTCTGGTGTGACACCAGGACTGGAAGACAACCTCCACTGTGTATGTCCAAAGACTGTGCATGGTGGGGGATTACCACTTGTAGAGGGGTGGGTGCAGACCCTTGCCACGGGCTAATCCCTGTATCGAAGTTGTCTTATATATTAACTGAATTTCATGTGCAGTGGAGTTTCATGCTTGTGGGGGACTGGATGCAGGGCCTTGCCAAAACCTAGGCATGGTGTCTAAGTCCTGATGCGCATTGGATGCAGGGTCTGGTCGGAGGCTATGACTAGGGTGTGATGAGTGATGCCATCAATATTGTCTTTTAACATGTCATGAATGATGTAATATGTGAGGTTATAAGCAGTGCATTATTGGGGTGCACGTTATAGTTAGCTCACTAAATGATCACTGGCGTACCTCACAGTTTTCTGAGTTTTGTAACTTTAGCTTGTGACTTATTCCAACATCTAATTATAAGTTCACTTTGCTGTTTTTATGAATTTCTATTTTTTTAACATAAGTAAAGGTCTTAGCATCTAACTATGACATCACCTTTGGATTTTTCAGTAAATATGTATGTAATATATACCATGTTAAAATTAGAGAGCAGTTAAGTGAGTAAACTGGTAGGTAAGCTGAGGAAACAGAGGTGGAAACGGGATTCTATACTTAAGCAGATGTCTCCCTCTTAAACTATTTTCGCCGTTTTCAAAATATGTTATACCTCAAAATACTAAACACCCATACCTCCCCTCACATTTTTAACCCACTGGTTTCAAGTCTGCTCCAACATCTCAATGCTGATTTACTACAGGGACCGTCTCAGGAAAGGCTGTAAATTCAACAGCTCTTATTCCAACAAAATGGCATTCATAAATGGCTAAGTTTTTTCTGGAATACAGACTGATAGTGCTCAAGTTGTTCCTTAGAATCATTAGAATTCTGTGGTGACACTACAGCTGATGATTAATGCTGCGGGTGTTGAAAGTATATATTTCAATCTGCATTTCAGACTTGATAGAGCTTAAAAATCAGTGCTGCCCCTCATGTCACAAAAATCATCAAGATGTGACAAATGTTTGTTTATGAAAGTAAAAGAGAGAAAAACTAAGTAAGTTAAACTGACACACATTTTAAATGTGAAATTGCCTGTATTTCAAAATTCGACGTAGGTGCCCATTGAATTAAATCACATGTTAGAAGGACAAAACTGGTGTTAAAATGTAATTTAAACCCTAGACTAACAGTGGATATAGAAACAATATTGAATTTTTGTGATTAATGAAAGATTTATAAGTTTGAAAATATGCACAAGTGAGAAAAAAGCACTTCTCTGTTACACCTAATGAAATGCAGTAATACGTTTTTCCATTTATATGAAATGTATTACTCATACTGCTGAAATATTATTAATGTTGAATTTATAAGTTTGCATATTACATGTGGTGTACTCAAACATATTAAATAAATGCATTTTATATTTTTTCCTTATGTTGGCATTAATAAGGCCTATAGAGATTGCATTTTGCAGTCACATAAAAGTGTTTAATTATTTCTCCTAACGTGAAGTTTTCTTTTAGATTTAGTTACCATGAGAAGCAAAATCCTTTTGTAATAAGTTCATTGTTTAAACGTGGAAGAGATATACCCATTTGTCCTTGGAAACATTACATTGCAGGAACACGGACTGAGATCGTATACATTTGTTTCAAACCTGCTCATTTGGAAAGGAGATGTTCCCATGACATGCTTGGGAAGAGTCTTCCGATTGTTCCTGATTGGTTGATGCCATCCAACGTAATATGAACTTACACCTTTGAGGGATCAAATTAATTTCTGCAAGTTGAAATGTCAGTGGACATTTGAACTTTGGTCAGTCAGCAGCATTTTCCTGAGTAGTCCTGACCAGACCTTTGAGGCTGGCAGAGGTTGTCCTGATGCTTTGCTGATCCTGATGTCTTGTTGATGAAGATTCCCTGAATGCTGTACCCTTGGAGAAGTATCTTCTTCCATGCCATTTGCCCTTACCCCTGAAATATTATTTGACCCTTCAGAAGACTTGTGTCTGAGCTTCTGATATGCTGACACTTTTATTTTTTACTCATTTTTTGCCTAACTTAGCATTCTGCAGTCCAAGATTATCTTTTCCCAAATTATATTTGTTCTTTTCTATTTTGCCTGCATGTGTTTTTCCCCACACATGTATTTCCCTGATTTGGTTAGTTGTAGGGTTGACGTGTGCCCAGCCAAAGATTATTTACTCTGCTAAATTTGAATTGACTAATGATCATAAATTCTGAACTTTGAGTAATGATATTCTTATTGACGTTATGTATCATTCTTCTTGAATGCTTAGTTTTTTTTAAGGCTAGTTCGCCTTTACCAAATCAATGCCTTGGGCAATCCTTGGTGATTATGTATCCGTATCACTTGGTTTGTGCATTGTCTACATGACTTTGAGCTTGTGTTTATAATAAATCTTTTCACTTTATTCCTGATTAGAGTTTTCCTTCTGTAGCCACATTGGTCATGGTGAATATATTGCCTGGGCATTGTTGAATTTTGCAGGTGGTTCACCAAACTTCTTTCTGGGTCCAAATTTCCGTCAACCTCAGTAAAGCATTTGATTCCTGCGAAGGGTGAAAAATGCATCCATAGATAATTTTATTGAAATGGATGAGGAAGATATTTGAGTACTCATAGAAAATGGGTCCTCATTTTAGCTCTGTAGAGCACTCGTCATCATTTCTATGACAAAAAGAAACCACTTATTTTGTTCCTTTACTGCAAGCTAGGAAACTTGAGCTAAACCTCTTTGGTTCCATCAAGATTGTATTCAGGTGTACCACATCTTTGTCATAAATGCAACATTTTAGTGCTCTAGTTGCTCATTCTGGGAAGCTTCTGTTGATCATTAGGGAGTCAATGGACAAGCTGCTGCTGTTGTAGAAAGTAGATGTTTCAGTCTGCATGACACAATGTTTTATTGACACAGATGAAAAAGATATATGAATGTACATGGAAAATGTGTTTTCATTTAAGTTCTCTAGAGCACTAACCATTATTTCTGTTGAGAAATAAACCTCCTGTTTTATAGCTTTGATTCCATCAAGATGGCATCTAGGTGTGCCAAAGATTTATCAGGAATACAGAGTGTTAGGACTCAAATTATGAATATCAGACTTTATTCTCACATGGTGGAAGAAGATGGTGTAAACTGAAAGAAATTGTGCTTTCGTTTTAGCTTCTTAGGCATGATAGCAAGATTAGATAAAAAAAGGATTGTCTCTACACCTCTCTAATCTTGGTACAATCTTGAAACACTTCTATCTCCACCCAGACGCGTCTTTCTCTCGAAGGGAGGATGAAATCACAAAATTCGTTAGCATTACATTCAGAGTGAGGGTGATTTTGCCCCAAAGTAATGACAGAGAGGAGTTGGTTACAAACCTTAAAGGTTTCTTAGTACAAAATTACACCTCAAATCAATTTGATTAAGTAAAATCTTTATTTTCTTGTATACGACATGCATGAATATAAACTAAGAAGTACAATCAATAATTTAATGATTTAGAGTATCCAAAAGCATTGTGTGCACGGTGAAGTAAAGCCTATTTTCCATAAAGGAAACACCCTAATTCTAAGCTATAGTTGTGGGTAGGCCAGAGAATTTCAGGAGCAGCTGGTATCAGCCAATACAGAATTGAAGGAGAAACCAGATAAAGATTCCAATTAGAATCAGAAGAAAGGCACTTGCTCTTGACAATCTCTCTGCAAGCAGGAACATAAGGAGCATTGGTCTCAGAAAATGAGACAAGGCATCCGCCCATAAAGACAGAAAGGGGTAAAGCACAGTTAAATCGCAACATTCCTCCCAGACTATACAATGCCCAGGTTTCCCACCAGGCAGTGACCAACTGAAGTCCAATGTTTTCTTTTTGTTGGAGTTGTCCTTGTTCTCACTAAATCATACAATGCCAACTCTTTTCTCCATCATGACCTTTGTGATATCACACAAAGGAGTATCAAGATCTCAGCTTTCTCATCCACTAGAGGTGTTGATGTTTTGGCCCAAAGCAACTAATCATTATACTATGAGTTTCAAACGTAAACTCTCAAAAAAATAGTAGTAGTTGTAGTGGCTGCCACAACATGTTGTCTATGTTGTAACTAGCCAATCAAAGGGTGCCCCTTGGGTCCTCCAACATGCCCTGGGGAACAGAGTGTGCTCCCCCACCCACTTAGATTTTTTTAGTTCATTTTTAGGATTCAGGGATCATGTCTTTGAGTCATGTAATGGCTGCCACGACATAGTCCTCATGTGGCCAGCCAATCAAGTTTAAGTAGTCCCCTTTAATCTGGCCAATCAAAGCATATCTGGAAACTAACACACCAAATATACCTAACCTTTTAACCCCTTGATGCTCAACCCATGCACAACAAAACAGGTAGATTTTTGGCCAGCCCGAAATGGTAAGTAAACAACTAGTAGCAAATGGCTAGAGTGTCCTTCTTTGGTGCCTCCTCAACATTTTTTTCTATCCCTTGAAAATTGTACTGATATGAAAAATGTATTTTTGAACAATGTTCTAAACAATAGCAAGGTGGAAAGGAAAGGACAGCATTGGATGTACAACTATAAGAAAATAGCAAAGTTCCCAAATAGCCGGCAATAATCAATAAAAGTAAACACAGCAGTATATTTTTATCAGCTGATACAAAGTAGAGCACATTTCTTTTACGCTGAGAGGCGGTAGATATGCTAAAGAGAAAAATGCATCTCAGTAGGTGGAGATAATTGAATATATAGATGAACTATATTTTCATCAGTATTCAGATGTGTTGGCCTGGGCCCAGAATTTGCAGAGACATATAATTATATACAGTGCAAACTGGAGTGGCTTGCCTTTCTGAGGGAAGTTTTCAATTTTCTTTCCTTCCTTGGGAGATTCCGGAGGAAGTCAGCGCCTCCACCTGTAGCCAGCCATACACTATGAGAAACCAATGCTTTCCCCACCATTTTCCAAGGGCCTGTCCAGCCCCCTGGGACAACAGGACTATAGGACCTTTGACTATAGCTACGACCACTTAGGGGTGTGCTCCAAGTTTCCACACACAAAAAGTTATTCTATGTTTCTGTCTCATATTCCAAAACAGAAAATGCCAGTGCCTAAAAAAAGAATCAGTTATTATACAGAAAAACGACTACCCTTAGCATGCTCTTCCTCTCATGGCATATCATTGCTCCTGCAAACAACCATCCAGCACAAGCCAAAGATAAGTTCAGAAGAAAAGATGCAGGACTGCATGCAATCAGGTTTCAAAGTGTTTTAGATCATCAGAAACCTCAGGGGCATAGTCAAATGTTGAGAAACTGGAGATTTACCTGAATTTCGGGACACTTTCCATCTATTCACCCACAAATAAAATGTAAGAGATGTGGCCCGTTCTGCGTGTAGGATATTATTTTTTTCTTGGAGCACTGGACCTTTCTTTGAAGAACTATTCACATTGACAGCAGTGCTTGGCAAGAGCTAATTTTAATTACAGAAATAGATCTATTTTGGGAGAGTTTTATGCATCGAAATTCAGAAGCAAATTTTTGAATGATTACAAAATTGGAGTTGCCGAAAGCCAGTAATCCAGCCGCAGCCAACGATCTGGCTGTTAGCTAGCTGCTTTGTGTCCACTCTTCTGCTTTGCCCGCTTGTCTGCTGCTTCGCTCTCAGTTTGAAACTGGTCACCACTCCACGTTGCCTCTCTCTGACCAGCCAGTGATTGGTGTCATGCCATGCTTTTCAAATCACAGGTTGCTGCCAGCAAGTGGGAAGCTTTTCCCTGGTGTGTGCACACAAGGTTGAAAGCAAGGCAGCACACAGCATCAACACACCATGAGTGGTCCCTTTTCTACCAGCAATAGCTGTAGCAGAGATTGCTTTTCAGAGGTTTGGTCTTAGGTGTGCCATTGATGTGGTCTAGTTGTTTTCTTTAACAGTTTCCTTGGCAGGGGACAGGTGCTGTATGGTCTGTTTTGAAGCGGCATTGACAATATATGTAGGACAAATTAGTCTAATTGCCTAGTATGTGATATATTAGGGACTGGGAGTTTGGTGTGTTTTTGGCCGGTCATGTCATACATTTGGAAACATTTAGATTTGGGATTAGATGTGTGTTGTGAGATTAGTGTGGCTTTGAGGTGGGTGGTGTTGAAGTAGTGCCTTTTGCAGTTTGATGAACTGTGGATATGTTTTGGCTTTTTCTTGTTGACTAGAATCTTTTGTGGCTCTACAATTAGGTGACTGCATGAGTAATACGTTGCACAGTCCAGTGCCCACTGAAGAACATTGGTAGGGTACCGTTCCTCATTTGGTTCTGGCCACACCTATTGCTGTAAAGTGGAAGTTGACTCAGCTGTGGATGCTTCTTTTGTTGCAGTTCGTAGCTAGCTGGTAACTTCAGATGTGTAGCAGAGCTCTTTTCTATTTTTCCTGTAATGACTCTACCCTTTGCTTGTAGGGATGACCTAGTGTTGCCAAGATTTCCCTGGCAGTACTTTGTGCTCTTTTGTGAGTTGTATTTATATATAAGTATTTTAGTTGTTTATGATTCTTATTATTATTATTCCTTTATTGTTATTGCTGTTATTGTTTTGTTGCTTATTGTTATTGTTGACTGTGAATTATTATTAACATTTTCTTATTAAATGCTGCCTTCACACTTTATTTCTAAAATCCGGTTTGTGCTTAATTTTAATACTGAGCTATGGTTGTAACATATCTTCTTAACTTGTATGCTTTCTTTTACTATAGGTGGATAAAGTATGTGGGCATCCAGAAGAGAGAGCTGTGAAATCATCTCCAGATATAATGGTGCAAATGGAAGAAGAGGTTGCACCTGAGTCTCTTGTATCTGCACATTCACATTCCACCACGATTAACAACAAAAGAAGGTACTCAGTGATGAATACTGCAGTGTACATTGATGGAGTCACTGCATTCATTTGCACTATTTTTGTTTTACTAGAAACATGAGGAAGAGCTTCCAAATGACTAAAATGATATTTTATAGTTCAGCTGCTGTGTGTTTAACTCACCCTTGGCCTACATCAGATTGGTGGGTAGTACTGCACAGTGTGTGTTTATATCATACATGCACTGGGTGTATGTGTGCCTGTGAATGGTAGAGCACATGGAAGATTCTGTGTTCCATTTTTGGGAAATGAAGGGATAACTGGAGGAGCATTGGGGCGTAGAGGAATCCCCCCAGACAGATTTGTGGATTACTCTATTCCTATCAGCTGGATGGGCACACTGTAGGAAGGGAGAGCCAGGCTCTTGAGTATACTTCAAAGGGTGTTCTTTGATTCACAGAGAAGTCATTGAGTTGGAGCCTGGGCACATCTTAGAAAGGAAATTGAGCTAATAAGAGAATGATAAAGAGTGGGACTGAGTCTCTGGTGTAGACTTTGATACACATGTTACTGGGGCTGACATTCAGGTGTGAACCTCTAGTTACTCCCATGGCCTGTGTTGTGGGGCTATCAGATATGGAGACGCTCCTGCTTTGACAAATTGTTTTCTGAAGCAGGGCAGGTCAGAGGAGAGGGCACTTCAAAGGAAGCAGACCCCAACATAAACTTCAAAGACTCAGATTCACATTATAAGAAGGGGAGCGCAAGGCTCTCAAAACTGTCAATTGTCAAGCAACTTGGGTTGCCTGTGACCAGAACTGGAGGTCAAGGCCTACTAGTCTTCCAGCTGAGTGAGGGCAATCCAAGATCACCAGCCCCTGGAGCCTGAAGCGCTAGTGCCTGCCTGCTTGCCAAGTCCAGTGTGTCCTGTGAGGGAGAGGAAAGAGCTGAAGGGAGCGAGGGAGATCTTGGTGATTAGATCTCTAAAGTGAGGTGTAAGAAGAATGGCTTATGGATAGAATGGGTCATAGCCCATTTATGGAGTGAAGTCAGTGACCTAGTATGTCAGGAGGGGCAGTGGTGAAGAATATTGCTGTGCCAATTGGACCATAGACCGATTACAGAGTGTAGGCAGTGAACCCGTATGATAGGTGGAGACATCAGGAATAGGCAAGGAGCGTGGTCAGATTGAGACTATCGTTGAGAGGAAGAGGCTGCTGTGGAGACCAGTGTGGGCCTAAGTCCCACCTATGCACCATAAGGATCTTGTTCCCCCACTCCATCTGTGGGGAGGATCCACGGAGCCTTTCCAGCATCAGAGAAGCACTGAGGACCCCTTGGCAAATGCTTCCACAGGATTGCATATAAGGAATTCAAGGACATCAGATAGGCCTCGTGTGAAGAACTCCCTGGAGACAGCCACTACAGCTTCAGCACTCATGAAGGGTGCACGCTTCGAAACTTTGGTAGCGCAGGTCCTGCTGGTCCGAGTAAGACTGACTTACAGGATAGATGGCCCTGGAAGGAAATTGCCTGTCATATAGTGCATTGGTGCTGGGACACTTTTGACTGAAGAAGAGTCTGAGTTGGACTCCTGAGACTCAGATTACTAGTGTAGCTTAATCTGAAGTTTGCCTAAAGTGAATGGGAAATCACCACTATTGCTAGTGAGAGGGGAGTGGGACTCAGGAACGAGCATGTTAAAATACTAGTGCCCTGACCTCAGGAGACTGAGGGGGTCATTCTAACCCTGGCGGTAAAAACCGCCAGGGTGAATGACCGCGGTAGCACCGCCAACAGGCTGGCGGTGCACCGCTGGGCATTCTGACCGCGGCCAGAAACGGAAAGTCGACGGTGTCCCGCCGACTTTCCGCTGCCCTTGAGAATCCTCCATGGCGGCGGAGCGCGCTCCGCCGCCATGGGGATTCTGACACCCCCTACCGCCATCCTGTTCCTGGCGGGTCTCCCCGCCAGGAACAATGGCATGGGCACTGCAGGGGCCCCCATAAGAGGGCCCCAAAAGGAATTTCAGTGTCTGCCTAGCAGACACTGAAATTTGCGACGGGTGCTACTGCACCCGTCGCACTCCAGCAACTCCGCCGGCTCCATTCGGAGCCGGCTTCATCGTTGCTGGGTCTTTCCCGCTGTGCTGGCGGGCGGCCTTTTGGCGGTCGCCCGCCAGCACAGCGGGAAAGCCAGAATGGCCGCCGCGGTCTTGTGACCACGGTGCGGTCATTGGGCAGCGACCGCCGCCCGCCGCGGTTAGAATCACCGCCTGAGTGTATTGTTTGTGAATGTGGTATTTTACTTTGGATTGGTATATAAATACTCACTGTTAGAAATGGAGTATTTGGTTGACAGTCAGGTTACCCCCTGTTCAAGCAAGGACCCTCACTCTAGTCGGGGTAAAAGAGAATCACTCTCAGCTAACTCCTGCTTACCCCCTTGGTAGCTTGGCAGAACAGTAGGCTTAACTTCAGAGTGCTAGGTGTAAAGTATTTGTACCAACACACACAGGGGGTTATTCTAACTTTGGAGGAGGTGTTAATCTGTCCCAAAAGTGACGGAAAAGTGACGGATTTACCACCAGCCGTATTACGAGTCCATTATATCCTATGGAACTCGTAATACGGCTGGTGGTATATCCGTCACTTTACCGTCACTTTTGGGACGGATTAACACTCCTCCAAAGTTAGAATAACCCCCACAGTAACTTAATGAAAACATGACAAAATGACACAACACCTTCGATGAGGTGTTAACACGGTGTCGTGACGGAGTCGTTCCCAACAAGCCGACACCAGCGGCGCCGGACACGGAGTCGCGTAGACCCCCAAGTACAGTACCTTTGGTAAAGAGTGAAAACAAGTCGATGCGCGAAGTCGGGGATCGCAGCGTCTGTGTGAAACGTTGAATCCGCGCACTTCGAGCGGCGTCGGTCATGATGTGGTGCGGCGACTTCCACGGAGTCGCGGACTTCAGAGGGGCTGCAGCGGCGTTGGGCCTGCGAAGGTCATCGCGTTCCAGCGAAGATCACAGAGTCGGTTGCAGGCGGCGTCACCGGATTCAGCAGCGGCATCGGTCCGAAGTCGATTTCCTTGGATTTCCACCCGCTTTCCTTTTAAGGGCCCAGGGACTGGATAGGGCACCACTTGTCAGAGCAGGAGTCTCTCCAGAGACTCCAGGTGCTGGCAGAGGCAAGCTCTAAATCAAGCCCTTGGAGATTTCTTCACAAGATGGAAGGCACACAAAGTCCAGTCTTTGCCCTCTTACTCTGGCAGAAGCAGCAACTGCAGGATAGCTCCACAAAGCACAGTCTCAGGCAGGGCAGCACTTCTCCTCAGCTCTTCAGCTCTTCTCCAGGCAGAGGTTCCTCTTGATGTCCAGAAGTGATCTAAAGTCTGTGGTTTTGGGTGCCCTTCTTATACCCAATTTCTCCTTTGAAGTAGGCCTACTTCAAAGTAAAGTCTCCTTTGAATGTGAAATCCTGCCTTGCCCAGGCCAGGCTCCAGACACTCACCAGGGGGTTGGAGACCGCATTGTGTGAGGACAGGCACAGCCCTTTTGGGTGTAAGTGACTACTCCTCCCCTCCCTCCTAGCACAGATGGCTCTTCAGGAAATGCAGACTACACCCCAACTCCTTTTGTGTCACTGTGTAGTGTGAGGTGCCACCAGCCCAACTGTCAAACTGACCCAGACAGGGAATCCACAAACAGGCAGAGTCACAGAAATGGTATAAGCAAGAAAATGCTCACTTTCTAAAAGTGGCATTTTCAAACACACAATCTTAAAATCAACTTTACTAAAAGATGTATTTTTAAATTGTGAGCTCAGAGACCCCAAACTCCACATGTCCATCCACTTCCAAAGGGAATCTACACTTTAATCAGATTTAAAGGTAGTCCCCATGTTAACCTATGAGAGGGACAGGCCTTGCAACAGTGAAAAACTAATTTAGCAATATTTCATTGTCAGGACATATAAAACACATTACTATATGTCCTACCTTAACCATACACTGCACCCTGAACTTGGGGCTACCGAGGGCCTACCTTAGGGGTGCCTTCATGTAAGAAAAGGGAAGGTTTGGGCCTGGCAAGTGGGTACACTTGCCAAGTCGAATTTACAGTTAAAACTGCACACACAGACACTGCAGTGGCAGGTCTGAGACATGATTACAGAGCTACTTATGTGAGTGGCACAACCAGTGCTGCAGGCCCACTAGTAGCATTTGATTTACAGGCCCTGGCACCTCTAGTGCACTTTACTAGGGACGTACTAGTAAGCCAAATATGCCAATCATGGATAAGCCAATTACATACACATTTAGTAAAGGAGCACTTGCACTTTAGCACTGGTTAACAGCGGTAAAGTGCCCAGAGCAACAAAAACAGCAAAATCAGAGTCCAGCACACATCAACAACCTGGGGAACAGAGGCAAAAAGTTAAGGGAGACCACGCCAAGGATGAAAAGTCTAACACTCACTTTTTCATAAAAGCAATTCAACTAGACAATCATTTATTGCTCTTGCTGAATGTATTTTGAGTTGTGAGCCTGTGTTCACCCCCTTGTATCTACCTGTCCCAGAAAAGCCATGGACTACTCAACTCACTCTACCAGTGAGTGTCAAGTGTTGAAGGGGTACTTGGCCCATTTGCTCAGATCCATAGTTAGTCTGGCCCCGGAACATCAGGCGTAAAAGGCCTCAACCTCTATGGTTGGGCCCAGTAGCTTCTGCTTGCCTTATGGCCATTTGACAAGGTTCTGACAGTGGATGTTTAACACTGGTTGGAAGAAATGAAATACTGTTGCTATTTATGGACCTATCGATACTCTTGATTTCTACAGGGACATAGCTCATCTACTGCTCTTTGTCAATATTCTTGCTCTTGGTTTTTTCTCACTACAGTCCTGCCATGGTGACATGCCTTTTTTACTTTGGAGAAGTGCATCCATCATTTTTAACATAACATCACATAGTTTTGCTATAATGAGAACCTTGTTTTCTTTTAAGATGGGTGAACTTCTAATCTGTGCTTTCCCTGCTGGTTTGTGACTAGACAAGTCACTTATAAACTCTGAGTAAGATCAATTTACATTCTTACCCATAAGTGCATGGATGTGGATGGTTCATTTCTAAACATACAAGCATGTTTTAATACACATGTCATATTTACCCAAATGTTGTTTTAAACTTTTTAAAGTTGTGTGCCAAAACACAAGTAAAATACAAGAGAAAGAGATGCAGTAAAATTAATAAAAAGAACAAAAATCATTTAAAACAATTAATCACAGCACAAGAATCACGTAATCGCTTTGTTCAGGGTTGGACACTTACCTGTAATTCAGATCCAGGTCTTCCTTTGTCCAAGATAAGGGTGGTGGTTACCAGAAGCCACAATGTCACCACACACTGGATTGTGTCATAGGCAAGTGCCCTCAAGAAGCTGCCAACTTCTCAGGAGAAAAGGAATAAAAAACCTCCTTACAGATGAAGTCTTCACAGGGTTGGATAAAATCCATAAGTGACAAATCCAAACATCAAAGTCCCACGAGTGAAGAGATAGTACCAGCAAGTGGAGGGAGCAAGGAAACAAGCGAAGGATGTTACGATGCATCCTCCAACCAGACTGAGGCCTTTAAATAGTGAAAGAACAGAAAGAGAATGAAAGCCTGAAGTGGACTGCAGTGGAGTCAACTTAAAAGGTAACTGCCAGCCCTCTGGCAGATGACTGCCATTTTGGAGTTGGAGAGAGAAGGAGCAACGTTCAGGAGCCCAGAAGCATGTGAGGAAACAAGTGAGAGACTGTCCCAGCCCACAGTTCTGGGCTTCATATGACATCTTTTGAGCCCTGGGAACAGTGGGACCCCACAAGTACTTTGGTTCCCGAGCACCCAAGCAGCAGAGAAGCTGCAGATTCAACGTACACCCACATCCAGATGCCCCAGTATTGTACAGAATCACCAAAAAAATTATGAACCAGTCTTGGGTGATGGACTGAAGAAGGAGAAACCCAGGAACTCTCACAGGGATAGCCTTTACAGTGAAGGAAAATCTCAAACCAACCTATAAAAATTCAGGAGTCACAAATCTCGCTGACCTTGTATTCCAGTTATCTATCTACCATGACAGGTGGAGGAAGAGAGATCTGATTAAAAGGATTAGGTACAAAAGGCTTTAACACAAAGACATGCAAGGTACGGTGACTCTTAGAAGTGTCAGGAAGACAGAGCCTAAAGGCGATTTGATTGATTTCTTTGGTTGTAAAAAAGTGCCCGAGGAATCAAGAAGGACACCAGACTGGCAGTTTTTGAGTGGCAAACTTCATTGAAGAAAATCAAATCTTCTCTCCCACCTAAAAGTTTGGAACTTGGCTTATCTTGTCAATTTTAGCCTTTATAACTGTCTTGGAATCCTGAAGATTATGAGCAATTACTCTCCTTTCAGAGTAGAATTTCTCTAGAAAATCAGCAGCACCAGGCAAAAGTGGACACCGGACAAGAGGGACAGGAACAAGGATGAAAGCCCTGGATACAATAGAATGGGGAGACTTTAGTAGTAGAGTGAAAAGAGTTGTTACACAGCAACATTTTGAAGGAAGGTATTCTGTCCTGTTGTTATGAGTGACATTGCAGAAACACTATAGATATTGCTCTAGGCTCTGATTGGCCCTTTCTGTCTGACAGTTTGACTGTGGGTGTTAACCAGACGTCTGAGCTTGGTGGATACCCAGGGTCGAGATTACTGAGCACCAGAACCTAGAAATGTTTTGAGAACCTCTGTCAGAGACTATGGCCTCAAAGAGCCAATGAAGATGAAATATAGAAAACAGGAATTTCCCAGCCATTGTGTTGGCAGTCGAATGAAACTGAAAAAGAGAAAAGTGATCCATCTTGGAAAAATAGTCTGCAGTGACAATGATCCATACAGTTCCACTTAACTGGGGTAAGTTCACAGTAAAGCCAGTGGAAATTGTGTGCCCAAGTTGATAAGGAACAGATAAAGGCTGAAGAAAATCATAGGGCTTATCGTCTTGGACTACCTTGGACTGTGCACAGATAGGACAGGACTTGACATGGCGCTCTACATCCAGGCAAACAGTAGGTCAGCAGAAGGAAAGAAAGACAAGTTAACTTCCTGATAGCCTGCTACTGCTGAGACAAATCTCCAGGACCTCCATTTGAAGACTTTTAGGGTCTCATTATGACTTGGGCATTCTCACTCCAGGACTGCCAAAGCCATGGGGAGGATGACAACGCATGCAGGTGGTGTCCCTACGTCGTATTACAAAGTCCCTGCCTGGCTGAATGGCGGGAAGATTGTACTAGCAAGTTCTCGCTGGGCTGTCTGGCTGGAACAGTGTTACGGTATTGGCCTTGGCTTCCTTAAGGGATCTGAGCACAATACTATAGCACACTAGCACTCTCGGAATGCGCTCTGTCTGCGCAGCAGACAATGTGCATTCTGATGGTGCTGAGCAGGGAGGCCCCTGCACTGCCCATGCCAAGGCTGGTGGAAAGCTGAGTTGTAATGCTTAGTGCCTGCAACAGGAAACGGCCCAAACCACAACATGTAATCAGCCATTTTTCCACTGAAAGCCGGACCTCTTTCTCAATGTAGGTAGCTCTAGATTTTCGATCCTAGCACAGCCAGCACCGAGGTAAACCTAGTCAACCTGTAAATTTTTCTAAACTAGAAACCTAGGGTAATCCAGGATGGTGTGAGTTGCGTGGATCCCATTAGGTTTTCTTACCCGGAATGTCCTACAAACCTCAAACATTTCCTGAAATCACACGTTTTCCTTATATTTCTGTGATGAAATCTTCTGGAATCTGCAGGAATCCACACAATTTCTACCACCCAGCATTGCCTTACTTGTGTCAATTAAAACTTTTACCCACCTGTATGGCTGGGCCTAGTGCTGGGATAGGAACAGATCAAACCAAAGACAATGGGAGTGTTTGCGTGGAGACTCCTGTTGACCTCGGTTGGATCCGTTCCTATTGCTGGCATTGATTATCATTTCAAAGAAAGCAAACAGCTGATTCCAAGTGTCATGTGTGCAGGCGGCAGGGAGAAGTCCGGCGCACATGAGCACTGTACATCAGACAGCTCACAGACATCTGACACACAGAAAGGTTTAATTGTTTTTATGTGGACTGGATATTTCTTCTTTCTGATCAGAATTTGGAACCTCTGGGCACAGCTGAACACCACATACATGTTGGAGGCACTGTAATCTAACTCTAACATAGACAAACCCTAATTGGGTCCCAGGGAGTTACTAAAACCTTTAGAGGGAGAGAGTGGAATCTCCCACCCTTGCAAAAGACAAGATCTGGTGTTTCCCACTGCCCTTGGTGGTCAAATAGTAAAATTTCACGTCAATGGTTAGGACTCTCACAATGGAGACACAAACCTAATTTATATCTTTGTTCACTTTGAGCTCTGAACAAGGGACCTCTACTTGATCTGAGCTGCATCGGCTCATCGAGCACCTCAGAAGAAGGAACAACTGGCTCAGTACTTTGCTCACTCCACCTAAAAACTTGGAACAAGGAATAGAAGTGACCATTTGTCTTCTCTGGTTTGCCATTCTGCTTTCCTTAAGTCAATGTTTCATCATGGGAACTTGGTCCAGAAGCTGAGGAGTCCTTTAGCTCCTCCTTCAACCCCATCTGGAATAAAGTCATCTGATTGTGTTCCTCCCAGGTGGTCTCAGCAGCAAGCTCACAAATCTGAGTGCACTAGGTTAGTACTTTGTCATTTCCCTGAGAGATCTCACACGGTGTCCATGGCAGAAGTTTCAAAATCTGGTCTCTCAACATCTTGAACTTTGACAAAAAATCTGCATATTTATCCAGGCAAGGATATTCAGTGACAACAATGGCAGTTGCCCAAAGCCAGAGCATCACCAGTCAAGGAAATATCCCACTTTGGATCGTTCAGAGAAAAACTGTCCCAGTTGAAAGACAAAGTAAGCTACCAGGCAATCCAAAAACTCCTTCAAACTCATATTATCTCCAGAACACTTTAAAAATGACAGGCTGATGACTGGTGGATCACAAGAACTGGGGTGGGCTGTTTGATAAAGCCTAGCATTCTTGGTCCTCAACTTGTGCAATTCCAACAGTGTTGCCACATACTGAAATAAGTGGAAGGCAGATGCCATTAAAGCTGTCACCTTCTAAAAAATTTTTTTTGCTCATGACGTTTTCACTAAATTGAAGAAAAGCAAGAGTCAGGATTTTGGCTTAGGAAGTCCCAAGATCTCAAGAGAGGCACAAACACAACTTTGTTCCAACACACCCTCTAACTAGACCTAGACCTTTAAGTAGTGAATGACAGAAAACATAATGGATTGGGAAAATCAGGAAGAAATCTGACAGCTGTGATGAAAAGCAAATAAAAACCTCAAGCGGAAATACTGAGGAGTTGCCTTAAGAGGCAGCAGAAAACCCTCAGGGAGCTGAATGGTATTTTGGAACTAAAGAGAGAAGGAGCTGCAGCAGGGAACCAGCCGCAGGGTTCCTCCTTTAGGGAGGAGGAGCGTCACCCAGCCTGCTGCGAGCGCAACAGTAAACCAACATAAATATAATAAAATGGTTTTATTAGCATTGCCATTTTGTTATGATGTGCATCCCAGCAGAGAGTTTAATGTCGGGGTGGACTGATTACTGAGCTATAGCAGGGATGGGATGACATTGTAAAGTGCAGAGTGCGCATGTCGGATTGTCTGACTGCCTTGCGACGGCCAACCGGACTTGTGCACTTCTCCCTGCACCAATCCAGCATCTGTGTTAAACAGCCCGGGGATTGCACAAGCCCCCAGTCACAAGAGAAGCGCTGGATTAGCCTGCTCCGTTCAACCGTGATGTTTCTCTCACGCTGAAAACAGCATGAGAAAAGCTGCAGGATTGGTTATGTTCCTGTTGGCATGAACTGGAAGTTTGATTCCAACCTTCGGACCCCAAACAGACAACAGCAGCCGCTTCGGAGGAGGTAGAACTGCTGTTATATTTGTATACATATATATATATATATTTTCGCCTCTCCTGAAAAGGTGTGCACATTTGTGGGGCTTGGTGCTGCTGGAGTTGGAAATGTAAGAATATGTTCACCAGTGTGACGTGCTACTTGTTCAGAGTTCTTTAAAAGAGACCCAGACATCACATGGAGTTTAAGTGATTTGGCAAGAATGACAGGACGTCAAAGTGATGGTGGAATTTAAATCTGATCTGAAAAATTACTTTTAGTTTTTCTGGGTAACTTATTATTTCTAATTCTTACAGATGACGCCTTTGTGACTCTGTAATTAGAAATATTAAGCAGTGTGTGTAATACAGATATTGCCATGTCAGCGTTGGCCAGTTCTTGCTGAATGCCTTGGGACAGACTCATCAGTTCTGGGAGTCGCTGCAAAGCACAGCAGTACTCGAAACAGCAACTAGTGCCAGGCACATGTATCTGTAAATGAGAAAATCATATTAGATATTGACACGGGGCACCTTGGCTTGGCTCAGTTATGTTAAAGAACGTCGGCACTAGAGGCACAACTGATAGAATGCCACATGCAGAGGTCTGTTGTTATCACTAGTGATAGCGCGTCAGAACCTTGATAAGTAAACTTACAAGGAGACACGCCTAGGTCGATGAACCTTTGGACCACGTTCAGGAACTTCCCAGTACGCGGTGTCCCTTTGACATCACAAATCAATAGGTCAATGACTCAATTAATAATCACAATAACTAATCATTAAGCTGATCAATAACATCCGATAAGAATCAATAAATCAAACAAACCATGACCTTTCAGTCATGAATAACCACACTAATTTAGTTGAATGTTAAGATATTTATTTCCCTATTCGTTACAATCTAAAGTCATTCCTGTTAGTCTCATTAGCAATTCACCTCATTAGTAACTCTTCAGGTTTGCAATTAGAACACGATCAATCAATGCATAGAGAATATTCATTCAGTATTAACACGTTATTAATAAGAAGCAGCTTAGCAGAGTCTCAGTAATACATGATTCAACAAAGCAAAAACTCAGTCATTTGTCCATTTGCGTAGGATATTTGTGAACACCTTAACTAACCTCCGATTAGCATTAGCATGTAGGGCTTCATGCAAAACCATTTAGCAAACACAAATTTGGAAAACATCTAACTTTGGCCTCTATCAAAAGAGCAGTTGGTACCTAGAGAGAAAGGCAAACAGACAATTACAATTTTGCATCAGATAGTTACCCATCCAACGAATCAGCAAACAGCATCAGTCTTCGTCCTCAGGACATCAGTCATTTTTATCAGCAGCAAAGATAGGACAGGGCAAAGTCTCAGTATGACATAGCTAAAGAATAAGAGCTTCCCTCATATGGAGGAGAAGTAAGTATCAGGACGAATAAACAGCAGAGTAAAACGGCAAAGAATGGCTTGGAGTGAAATGTCCAATAATGGCTGATTTCTCCTCGAGTCATGCGGTTAAATCAAAACTGTTGAACTAGCCCTTAATTCCCCATTGGATAATATTTTGTGCATCATTATCTCTGTCCAATAATTCTCCACGCACTTCACTAGAATTTCCACAAAACACAGTTCTCACGTCGTTGATTGGCCCACGTTATTGACGTCTTCATCGGTTGGAATGTCAGATAAGAAAAGTTTCACTTTACGTTCCAGTCAGTAGTTCCATTGTTTCTCCTACTCCAGGGAGCCTTGCACCTGTTACGAATTACACTGTTGCATTCAGCAAGAATGTCTCCTTGAGCAAGTCGGGTCCCATGAGAAAGAATTTACTACGGCTACACACACATATCTAGCTTCTGGAAAAGTACAGTTTTGTGTCCTTCAGGAAAATAGCACATTGCACGTTAGAAAAGCACAGTTTAATATGAGACCAGGCAGCTAGGCCCAGACCCTCACTAGACTAAGGCCTAGTGATTAATTTAGCAAAACCCTAATACATGACTCTAATTGTGATATTCTAATACAAATTCAAAACATTAGTACATAATTCATTCATCATTAATAAGTTTCATTAGTCTTCGAATACATTGGTAGCCACTCCCTGTGGGCACATTTCAAACGTGTGCATTATTTTCTACGGTAACACACTTTCTATGCAGCTTCATTACACAATATATTGCAAGCTTTTCATGTTAATATTAATTTTAAAAGACACACTCCGACAATCCCTCCTCTGATGACTCTTGTCATCACACAAAACCTTCCCGCAAATTTTACATCTTAAAGTTCCCTCATTTCAATCTCTTCTTTTATTGGCTTCCCCTTTGATTTTGCCCTGAATAATTTTTCCCTTTGTTTTTCTCCCCTCCTCTTATTATTTTTCGCCATCTTCAATTTTGTTCTTTTATTAATTTTACATGCCACCCACAATCCAAATAAGCAAGCTATAACGATCAATATTCCCTTTATTATTTTCGACAATACCCCATGCCAAGCACTACTAAACCAATTTCCCACTGAAGCAAATCCTTTCCCAACCTTTTCCCAAACACCTGGTTCCTTCAATTCCTTCAAGTCTGTACTATCCCTAGTTCAGTTAGTAAGCATATTTCTAATCTTGTTACTATTATCTGGTATGTAAGCATAGCAATGACGCTCATTAAGCATCCTTCAAACTCCGCCATTGTTCGCTAAAAGAATGTCTAAAGCAAGCCTGTTTTGAAGAGTCATAGCCCTCTCCGCAGCAAGTTCAGTATCCATCAGGAGGATAGCCCCTGAAAAGTTTGTCAGCATGTTATCCACAATAGTAGATAACTTTCTAATCTTTATGGAGTTTAAGATAACTCCCACTGAAGGAATTATCTCCCCAAATATGCCTCCTACTACGCCAGCAGCAGTCTCTCTCTTCTGTCTAGTACGAAGTCATTCAGACAATTTCGGAAACCTTTTCAAATCGTCAAGTTGATATATTTTTGGGAAAACTATCCTCAAATAACTTGTCCCATACCATCCCTTTGGAAGACGGTAATAGGCATTAAGACCACATATATAATAAATCCCTGGGATTGCTGGATCCTGTCCATTTAACATGAACGTCCATTTACTCTGAAACAAAAACACATGCTTGCATTCACTCATTCCCACAAACACATTGTCATAGTATGATTTTGGTCTGGATATGCAAAGCTTGCCTACCTGTAGTGCATCTAAAGCTAGCTTCCCTTGTTCTCTAATTGCACTGTAACCCTCACTACTAGCAAAAGCCCGTTGCTGCAATCCTTTCTCCAATTTACCCTTCAATGCCCTTCTTCTATCCTCCTTGTGATCTTAAAAGCTTTTCTCTACAGGTGTAAGCAAACATGTCAAATTATTGTGGTGTGCATAAGATGTACTAATTGTTATTGTTTCCTCAAAGAATCCTTTAATTAACTTTATACCATAGTACTTAGCTACCCCATTCAAATCCGCTATGATAGGCACATAAAAAACACATGATCATGGTTCGAGTAAAAATATTGAATCTCTTCCTGGTTATAGAATCTTGTTAGTAACAGACTGCAGCTTATCCCATAGGTTAAGGGCAGACTATGATAGGTAACCCCCTCTTGTACCAAAACAGGAATATGTGTGAACAAGTAACAATCTTTCACATCCATTGTGTCAACATACTCACTCAAGCAAGCAATAGAAAACGTTAGTGGATAGTTCCCCTTTTGCGTTAGTTCCCTCATGCAAATATTTTGTATCCAGCTCAAATCTCTCCCAAGTTGTTAGTGCAGTGGTAGTCTCAGGAATTGTAGCATTGTTAGTCCCACTCTTATCCATTAGTGTCATACCCACGACCACAACCATAATGAATATCACACACTCAACACCCAAACCAACATCCAAATATTTACAACGCCTACTCCCTCTATTATCCTCTCTAATGTTAGCCATGATCTGTAAAGAATCAGAAAGTGAAGGATGGTTAATTCAACCAACAGAGGACAGTTAGAATGCATTTTATTTCTCTTCTTTTCTTTTTTTTCTCCTCGCAGCAAAGTCAAAACAAGCAAGTATTTGCAGCTCTTAGTTTCTTTCCCAGGATCCTTGTCAATTCAGGTTAGCAGCTTGTCAAAATCGGTTTTCAAAAGTCAATTCAGGTAATCAGTGTCTCATCCGGTAAGTTATCAGTCTCTTTTCTCAATTTTCTTTTCAATTCTTATGCCAATTCAGTCTCTTTGGCCAAACTCAGGTACCAAAGTACTGACCTGGAATCTCTTGATCAAAGCGAAACGCCAAGAACTCTTGTTGCCATTCAGCTGACGTTGCATACGCCCATTCAGGACCCGCGTACCTTCTGTTGGCTACTCTCTTTCTTTTCAACTTGTGATCACCTTGCAATTCTCCTTCACTTTGATCTTCTCTCCTTGTTGTATCAACCTCTTCCTCTATTGCATCTTCGACAACCACTTTTCCCTTCTACACTTGCAATTCTGGCCACTTATCTCCTCTCAGTGTCTCTCTGGCCTTTGATCTTTCCTGTGGCAACCCTTCGCCCTCCTCTGATTCTATGGTGTTTTCTCTTGATGGACCTGCAATTTGCTCAGGAAGAGTTTGGACACTCTGACTTTCTTCCTCCTCAACTCCTTCGCCTTCTGGGTCTGTCAGGGGCTCTAGCTCATTCTCAAGTTCGCCTGCTTCTCGAAGAACCTCCCCCTGATTTGGCTCTCCCGGTTCCTCAGTTGAGATAGGCTCACTGTCACCCCTCTGGGACTCTTCTCCTTTGTCTCTTACTGGAGTGACCAAGCTGTCCTCAACGAGCTCTCCTTCTGTCTCAGTTCCCCTTTGATCACTCTCCGGCCCTGAGACTTCCTTCTCTGTTGTTGGTACTTTCAACAACTCAACTTCCTCATCAGTTGGACACATCACCTTTTTCGTGTGACTGGCATGGATCCAGTTCGGAATTCCCGCACACTACACAGCAGTAGTATTCATTAGTATTACTTGATATGGCCCCTTCCAACGTGGCTCCAAACACGACTTCCTTACGTGTTTCTTGATGACAACCCAGTCACCAGCTTTTAGGTTGTGTCCTGGATCATTTATCGGTGGCAGGGTGGTAGCTTTCACCTGGTGAGAAAAAGAGCGGACCACATCAGCCAGACCCTTGCAGTAGTCCAACACCATATCATCCGTGATATTCACATGAACATTCGCAGGCACTGCGGGCAGTCTCATAGCTCGGCTAATGAGAATCTCATGAGGGGACAGTCCTGTTTTCTTGTTAGGTGTATTCCTCATTGACATTAGCACCAAAGGCAATGCATCGGGCCATTTCAAATTCGTGGCTGCACACATTTTTGGCATTCTCGACTTCAGGGTACCATTCATCTGTTCCACTAGTCCTGATGCTTCAGGGCGGTAACTACAATGCAACTTCTGCTCAATGTTCAATGCTGCACACAATAGCTTAACCACCTCGTTGTTGAAGTGACTTCCCCTATCTGATTCTAAAGAGATCGGGAACCCGAAACGTGGTATCAATTCCCTAAGCAGCAATTTCGCTACTGTGAGGCTATCATTCCTACGTGTAGGGTATGCTTCGATCCAGTGACTAAAGATACACACAATCACCAACACATATCTCAAACCTCCACATACGGGCATCTCAATAAAATCCAATTGCATTCTGCTAAATGAACCTCCTGCTCTCCCAATGTGGCTCAAATTCACCACTGTCCCTTTCCCCGCATTCATCTGCTGACAGATGATACACCTATGACAGATCACTTCTGCAACTTGTCTGAACTTCGGGTTAAACCAGTCAATTTTGAGCAACCTGATCATGGCATCCCTCCCAATATGTGCTTGACCATGGTAAAACCTTGCAAATTGTGACAGGAGACTGTTCGGCAAGACCATTTTCCCTTCATCTGAAACCCACAAGTCATCTGGCCTTTGTACGCATTGCATCCTAACCCAAGAACGCTTCTCATCTTTCCTGGCACGTCCCTGCAACAATCTCAATTCTTCTAATGTATCAATTACCCTTAAGGCGTAACCTGTGCGAATCTCATTTTCTGTTTCAGATAACAATTCCCACTGATCCTTAAACAATATACAGTTCAATGCGCAAAACTTTGCGACTTGATCCGCATATCCGTTTCCCATTGAAACAAAGTCTTGTGATTTCAGGTGAGCACTGCATTTTACCACAGCAATTTCATGAGGTAACTGAATTGCGTGCAACAACTCCTTAATTCTCTCACCATTTTTCACTGGAGAACCGGAAGAGGTCAAGAAACCCCTCTGTGACCATAGTTGGCCAAAATCATGGACAATTTTGAATCTGTATCTGCTATCAGTATAGATAGTCACTCTCAACTGGGCGGCGGCATGGCAAGCTCTAGTAAGAGCAACCAATTCAGCCATTTGAGCAGAATATACTCTCTCAAGCCAAGACGCTTCCAGGATACCAGAGATCGTACATACAGCGTATCCGGCTCTCAGCACTCCTACTGAGTCTCTCAAATGTGAGCCATCTACAAAGATAATTTGGTCATTTCCTTCCAATTGGGTATCTTTAATATCAGGCCTCAGTTTGGTGCACATTTCGGTTACCTCAAGACAATCATGTTCTACATCTTCAACATTTTCAACTTCTGTGTTTTCATTTGGAAGCAAAGTTGCCGGGTTCAATACTGTACATCTTTTCAACGTTACATTTGGTGACCCCAATATAATCATTTCATATTTTGTCAATCTTGCATTTGTCATGTGCTGCGTTTTTGTACGGGTCAACAGGATCTCAACTGAGTGAGGGACCATAACTGTTAGAGGATGCCCCATCACTATGCCTTCACACTGTGTGAGGCTTTGACCAACTGCTGCTACTGCACGCAGACAACCCGGTAAGGCTGCTGCAACTGGGTCCAAAGTAGCTGAAAAATATGCTACTGGTCGGTTTACACCTCCATGGACCTGTGTCAAGACAGACAAAGAACATTCATCACGTTCATGACAAAACAGAACAAAAGGATTCGTGTAATCAGGCATACCTAAAGCTGGAGCCCTGCACATGCTCTCCCTTAGCTCAGTAAACGCCTTCATTTCCTTCTCTGTCAGCACTATGACATTTGGCCCTTCCTTAGCCGTCAGTCTCACCAATAGCTTGGAGATGACTGAGAAATTCGGGATCCACTGACAACAGTAGCCCACCATTCCCAGAAACATCCTAACATCTCTCCGTGTCATTGGGGGATTCATCTGTAACAGTACAGTTACTCTTTCCCTAGATAACTTCCTCAACCTTTTCTCAGTTTGATGACCCAAATACTTCACCTCTTTCTGGCAATATTGCAACTTCTTTGGGGACACCTTTTGTCTGTTCTTTCCCAGGTGATTCAGTAAGTCAATCGAATCATACTTGCACTCATCCCTTGTTTTGGATGCGATCAACAGATCATCAATGTACTGCACTAGAGTCGACTGAAAAGGCAATTCCAATGACTCCAAATCCTTCTTCAGTATTTGATTGAATATAGAAGGTGATTCCGAAAACCCTTGAGGAATTCGACACCAATTGTAAACCTTGTCCAGGAATTTATAACTGAAAAGAAATTGGCTGTCCTCATGAAGAGGCACAGAAAAGAACGCTTGGGACAGATCAATTACTGTGAACCACTCTGCATCACATGGAACCTGGAACATAATCACAGCTGGATTTGGCACCACTGGGCAGCATTTCACCACTATGTCATTAATCTTTCTCAAATCTTGGACAATTCGAACCTTCCCGCAAGGCTTTCTCAGTCCCATTATTGGTGAATTACATGGACTGCTCATTACTCCCTGTTTCACAAAGTCTGCCATAAATTGCGCCACCTTTATAAGGACATCTTGCGCCATATGGTACTGCGGTACTTGGGGAACACAGCATTTGGCTTCACATTGACTTTAACCGGTTCTACTCCTTTTATCACTCCTACTTCTTTCCCGGTCAAGTCCCACACCTTTTCTTGGACTGTTCCTTGCACGTCTGCTGGGAGATCAGCCACTGTGAACATCGGGAAAAAGTTAATCAGAGGATATTCCATGACTGTAGTCTCAATTTCAGGCTCTGAAACCTGCTCCTCTCCCCCTTCATCATCACTGTTTGTCTGAACCTCAATTCCCTCATTGGAACAGGTGATAGAACACCTTGTCTTACACAGTAAGTCTCTTCCCAGTAGGGACACAGGACTCGAATCGCAAACCACAAATCGGTGCAACCCCTGAAAAGTGCCAAGCTCAACCTGAACCGGATCTGTGATCGGGTTTGTCAGGAGTTGATTTGTCACTCCTAATACCTTGACTGTACGTCCCGAAAGGGCCAGTTTCGGAACCTCTGCACTTCTGACTGTAGAGCGTGTAGCTCCTGTGTCAACCAAGAACGAAACCTTGTGAGCCATTAACTTCCCCTGAACATATGGCCCTTTCTGGTCTACCTCTAAGGACGCTGCAAGCCTACACTCCTCGCTATCTGAACTCTCATCCGACCATTCATTGTTTATTCCATTCTCACCACTCAATGGGAACTGTTGCACTGTGTTGTTTTGACTCATTCTTTGACCTGTTGAGGAAGCATCACCTGTTGCTGTTCCATTGGCGCTAAGGGCACTTGCATTTGCTGTCTAGGTACCATGGGAACCTGCTGCATTTGTTGCATCTGCATCGGTTGCATACGTGGCATCTGCACCTGCTGCATGGGTTGAAAACCCTGCATCTGATTCATGTTGTACTGAAAGTTCGGATTAGGTCCTCTCAGCCTCGGTCCTTTCACATTTTGAAATGCACTGACATAATTGCTTTGTTGAACAACACCCTCCTGCACCATCATCGGACACTCCCGCTTCCAATGTCCAACGACCCCGCAAGCATGACAAGGTAACATCTTCTTCATTCCCTATACATCGTTTTGAACTACTACAGTATTCAAATCTGGACTTCTGTTCACAAAACCTCCTCGACCTCTGCCTCTCACTTGCGCCTGAACCATCCCGTTTCCATGCAGCTGTTGCACCATCTGTTGTAGACAACCTACCTGCATCCCTGACTGTGCTGCCTTAATTTGCATCACCATCGCTTTCTCCTTCAACTTTCTCTGCTTCAACTCAATCTCGTCACTACAGTACTTTGCATACTGCAACACCTCGTCAATCGGCTTTGCTTGCCAGCAAATCAAGTGGTTCTTAATCATCTGACTAATCTCAGGTCTCAACCCTTCAACAAATCTAAACACAAGGTGATTCATGTCCTTCGCCTCAACAACCTCTGTACCACTGTAGTGCTTGAACGCCTTCAACAACTTCTCATAATAGGCATGTATTGACTCCTTGGCTTCTTGCGCCGTCCGATCAATCTTTTGCCAATCAATATTCTTCGGCGAAACCCTCTGTTTCAAGAATTCAATTACCTTATAGTAGCACCTCATCACCTCAGGAGATGGTGCTCCTATGATCCTATCCCTTGCCGGTTCCTCGGTCGGCCAATCCACGGCCCTCTTGCACTCAAGCCACAGATCAGCTGGAACTTTGATCTCAAAGAGAGTATTCAGGTCTTCCCAGAGACATTTTGCAAGTTTCACATACCTGTCCGTCTGCTGATATCACTCTATTGGCTTCTCCCTCAGTCTGGGAAAGTCATTCGTAAATGACAGAATATCACCTCTAGTCCACGGCACATGGACAAGAACCCCTCCAGCCTTTTCTCTCATTGGTAACATCTTTACCGTACCAGCATCCTATAAGGCTTTTGCTGGCTGCTCTAAGCAGTCGCTCTTCCTCTTGTCTCTTTTCTTTGCCCATCTACCTTCCCACTTCTCTAAGGCTCCCCACACTTGTTCGCTTTGCAATATTTCCTTGAAGTGTGCCTTCATCCCAGTAGACTTCATGTGTTCAAAATCCTTATGCTCAAAGTCCAACATGTAACTCCTCTTTTGATGTTTGGTATTTTCTAAATCTATTCCATATTTGTCTGCCAAATTTGCCAACCTCTGGTGCACCCTGCTCACTTCTTTAGTTATCTTTGGACACAAGTATCTCAATTTTGCTTCCTTGTATGATTCTAGCCTGTTCACTCCCATGCTCCCTTCAACAAGTTCATTTGCCTCCATGCACAACCTCACAAAATTCAGGTATTCTTCTCCTTCCGTCCTCCCTGCTGCTGTAGGAGTAGTTTGCAGAGTATTAAGCATGTCTAACCAGTCGTTCAACTGTTGCACAGTTAAACCTTGTAAGGAGATATTCCCAGCCTGCGCTAAAGGTGTCTGCAGTATGTTCGCACTCGAGATCTGCGGAGTCAGCAGTCCGAAACCTGATTGTCTCATGGCATCTGGAGGAGGCCCAATCAGACTGAAGTCTAACATAAGACCTAGATCTTTCAAATTTCGGTTCCACTGGAGTCATCCCTTGAGAGCTCCCTACGAACCCTCCTCTTGTCATCTCTTGAGTCATTATCCCTTGAATGCATACACTAGGCTTCGCCTGCGCATACAATGGTACTGGTGGACCAACTGTAATGGGAAAGGATATGGCGGCTGGCGGCTGCCTGTTTCCCAAAACCTGTGGAGCATTAACTCCCATATTCTGGTTCATTACTGGTGCTACGGCTGACTGCGGTCCTGTGACCGAAGTGTAATTCGGAATCATTTGTTGATGTACCTGGGGCAGTAAAGGTGGAGTTGGTTCAGTCTGAATCAGCTTTGGTCTCGAGTATGCCAGCTCTGTCGGCACCATCAGATTTGTGGTAGTCTCCAAGATTGGGACATCAGGGTAAAGTCTCTGAACCTGTGGTGGCTGTAGCTGGGATTGCATATCTGGAGAAGTGAACACACTAATACTACTCTGTACCGGAACTGGTGTCAAGACAGTACTAACCTGTATCGGATTTGTTGTCACCTTCTCTTGTGTCGAACCTGCAGGACATGTACTAGTACTCGGTCTATTGTCATCGATTGCACATGGCAGCGGTCGGTCATTCAGTAACTGATTAAGGAACTCATTATCGTCTGAGTCATCCATCTCTGACCAGGTCTTCTTAGCCTCTTTGTCTTTGGAAGGACTTTTGTCAGTCTTACAAGTAGCTTTCCCTCCTTTGTCTTCACCTTCTTGAGCTATTGCTGAAAACAGCCTGACTCCATCTATCATCTCTCTCCTCCAAACCCTCTGTGCACTATCCACCTAGCCTCCGCTAGTGTCTTTTCTGCTTTCCTCAATCTCCTCTCAAATTTCTGTTGCTGCTGTCATATTGCCATCAGTTCCCAAATTGCTAGTGCCTCAAACTGTGCTGGCCTCGGAGGTGGCTTTAGCTCATTTAGCACCCTCTGCAAATTTTCCAAAATCCTTATATTGAACGTTCCGTGCTCCGGAAACGCCAAACACCCTTCTTTCTCTGTCGCTTTGCACCATTGCTTTAGCCAAAGACATGGTGCGACACCCCTTTCCTCCATTACAGCATATGCTGGTGTATCCTCTGGCGGTGTTACCTCCCCTACACTTGCGGTAATATATACGTCTCCCCTCAAAGCGCTCTTTAAAGCCTTGAAAAATGTCATTTTTGCATCTTTTATTTTGTTCACAATCGAATCAGGAAGTGACTTTAGTTCCCAGAACTCTCTTAGCCTACCTTTTTAACCAATTGCCTCTCATGGATGGCTGCCAATCCGTGCACGACCCTTCTCACTAACCGACCTATCCCAGCGCGGCTCCAATGACATCACACTCACACACACTGTGGCTGACAAAGTCTTGCGGCTTGTCTTCCTCACTCTCGATTCACACAAAACTAATGCAATACATTGCGAGCACCAACAAAAACTCAAATTTGCCGGTTTACTACAGGAAAGGGTAACACAATCGCTTCAGAACTTTACAGAGATTTTGATTAGCCTCGGCCGCTACTCTCTCCTTCTCAGATCCCGCACTCACAAGTGAAATTTGACCCACAAATTTTACTCTTGACTTGTCAATGGATTGTTCTAGTGCACTTAGAACTCACCAAATCTCCATCGAAGTTTTCATTCACTCAATTTGACTCATACTCGACTCGTCGGTTTCACCATCGACCTATTAAACCGTGCAAATTACAACATAAACCAAGTGTCTCATACACTTATCAATATACTCCGGAGTCTTAGACTACGCAGGGTCCGTACATCACCAACAACCACATGGACAATTGTTTAGCACAAAGCGCCACACTCACATGAAGTTCGCCGACTTCCCTACTCTCATACTGCGGAGTACGCACACTCCTACTAAAACATTATAATTTGGCCTAAAATTCTCACAGACTTCACAATTCACCTGCGGTATGCATAAGCCGTGCAAGCGCAAAACCTACTTCATTCACACTATCACTAGAACGCCGAGAACATACTCAAAGTTCCTTCAGCAAGCTCCGAGATTCCGGGAAAGTCATTTGGGACTTCGGGGCACATCATCTCTCCAATTTGCATCATCGAAAAAGAATAATTTTCCCAAAACCCAATTTCCCGATACACCTTGCTTACTTCCAAACCACGCCCATCAATTTCTACCAGACCTTTTGAACCAACTGTTATCAAACTGTGATCTTCCGTACTGGGGCCCCAAAGGGCCAAACCATTACCTCTGCTACCAAAAACTGATAGCGCGTCAGAACCTTGATAAGTAAACTTACAAGGAGACACGCCTAGGTCGATGAAACTTTGGACCAAGTTCAGGAACTTCCCAGTACGGGGTGTCCCTTTGACATCACAAATCAATAGGTCAATGACTCAATTAATAATCACAATAACTAATCATTAAGCTGATCAATAACATCAGATAAGAATCAATAAGTCAAACACACTATGACCTTTCAGTCATGAATAACCACACTAATGTAGTTGAATGCTAGGATATTTATTTCCCTATTCGTTACAATCTAGTCATTCCTGTTAGTCTCATTAGCAATTCACCTCATTAGTAACTCTTCAGATTTGCAATTAGAACACGATTAATCAATACCTAGAGAATATTAATTCAGTAATAACATGTTATTAATAAGAAGCAGCTTAGCAGAGTCTCAGTAATACATGATTCAACAAAGCAAGAACTCAGTCATTTGTCCATTTGCGTAGGATATTTGTGAACACCTTAACTGACCTCCGATTAGCATTAGCATCTCGGGCTTCATGCAAAACCATTTAGCAAACACAAATTTGGAAAACATCTGACTATGGCCTCTATCAAAAGAGCAGTTGGTACCTAGAGAGAAAGGCAAACAGACAATTACAATTTTGCATCAGATAGTTACCCATCCAACGAATCAGCAAACAACATCAGTCTTCGTCCTCAGGACATCAGTCGTTTTCATCAGCGGCAAAGATAGGACAGGGCAAAGTCTCAGTATGACATAGCTAAAGAATAAGAGCTTCCCTCACATGGAGGAGAAGTAAGTATCAGGGCGAATAAACAGCAGAGTCTCAAAAGACTGGCCTAAATGGCTCAGTAAAACGGCAAAGAATGGCTTGGAGTGGAATGTCCAATAATGGCTGATTTCTCCTCGAGTCATACGGTTAAATCAAAACTGTCGAACTAGCACTTAATTCCCCATTGGATAATATTTGGTGCATCATTATCTCTGTACAATAATTCTCCTCGCACTTCACTAGAATTTTCCACAAAACACAGTTCTCACGTCATTGATTGGCCCACGTTATTGACGTCTTCATCGGTTGGAATGTCAGGTAAGAAAAGTTACACTTTACGCTCCAGTCAGTAGTTCCATTGTTTCTCCTACTCCAGGCAGCCTTGCACCTGTTACGAATTACACCTTGAGCAAGTCGGGTCCCATGAGAAAGAATTTACTACTGCTACACACACATATCTAGCTTCTGGAAAAGTACAGTTTTGTGTCCTTCAGGAAAACAGCACATTGCACTTTAGAAAAGCACAGTTTAATATGAGACCGGACAGCTAGGCCCAGACCCACACTAGACTAAGGCCTAGTGATTAATTTAGCAAAACCCTAACATATGACTCTAATTATGATATGCTAATACAAATTCAAAACATTAGTACATAATTAATTAATCATTAATAAGTTTCATTAGTCTTCGTATACATTGGTAGCCACTCCCCGTGGGCACATTTCAAACTTGTGCATTATTTTCTACATTAACACAGTTTCTGTGCAGCTTCATTACACAATATATTGCAAGCTTTTCATGTTACTATTATTTTTAAAAGACACACTCCAACACTAGCACTTGTACATACCACAATTAGCCCCTTGTAACATTAAAAATGCTCATTGTGGGTGTATGCTAAGATGGCCTTTTACTTACCTGCTGTGTATGTGAAGCATGATCGACGAGACAACAGGTTATGTTTAAGTCCTTGGTGCTAGGTGTCTGTCTTGGAAGGCCTCTTGAGGAAAAAACACTAACTTTTTGATGAAACCGTGTCTGCGGTATTCCTCATTATAGCAGGGAGGGTGTGTGATGCATCAGACAATGCGCCATGTTTGTATTTATGAGGGTCGACTATGTGTATTTATAATGAACTGTAAGTTGGTGCGGGGAGGCCATGTGCTGCTTTCCTCAGTCGAGACATGTATTCCCAGCTTGAGAGCTGTATTAAAAATTAAGATTCCCCACAACCCACCACCGGCCCTCATTTCCTTTTCCCCTCCCAGTTTCTAAGTCCAGCAGCCTCCACTGCCAGGAACCCAGGAGGATGAGAGGAAACATGTCCAAATTAGAGTCTGTCCCAGCACTTACCTGTGGGCTTCATATGGTGTTTTCTGAGTAACAAGAACTGTAGGACCCCGCAAAGTACCAACATTTTTGGGCGCCCAGGCAGTCGAGAAGCCACAGACGCAAAAGGCTGTAAGTGCTTGTTGGAAATAGGAGCTAGATCATCCAGACATAGCTTTCTTCCTTCACAAGGCATACAATTGCTTGTACAAATCACTCGGTTTAGCAATCAATCACGGCAAATTAGCACAGTGGAAAAATAACTATGCTAAAATAAACACTATTAATATACTCACAATTGAATACACTACACACTCATATTGAATTCAGTTTTGTAGTCAACATTGCTACCAATGTTAAGTAGCTGTATTCAGTTTTCTTGCACAGTATTCAATACCATAGGCAATGCTGTGTTTAAAATGCACCTCGGAATAATACATTTTACCTAACTAGGAGTATGTGTTAAATTAATGAGGCTTCCTTTCTTCTATCAATGTAGACTAATGCTTAGTTGTTCTTGCAAAAATAGCATGGCATTAAGCATCACACATTATCTGGAGTTTGTTACCTGTAAGCACAAAGAGTTTTTTTAAAGTTTCTAGTTTCAAATATCATAATGTAAATTATGAATTGCTGAAGTATTTTATACTCTGGTCTAAGTGAAAAATCTGAAAAAATAGCTAAAACAACAATTACTATGAATAAATAATGCTAGAAATTTAAACAAGGCAAAAGTGTTCAACACTAAAAAGTCAAATTCAAAAAGTTAACAAATTAAAATACACTAAATTTAAAAGGTCCCGTTTTTAAATGAAAAAAGCAGATGTCAATTTTAACTGAACAACTTAAAGATAAATACCAAGTCACAAACTCCTTGTATTATGTCCCTATAAAGATAACAGCCCAGTAACAAGCAAAGAAGAGAAGGGAGGCGCCAAAATAGAGTATGAGTTAAACTATATCATTTCAATTCTATTTTAAATTAAGCAATAAAATGTACAGTTGTAGGTTCTGTAGAACTAGAAATCAATTCAAGATTTTCAAATTGTATAACAATTTTTTTCTAAAGTTCACTTGAATCTAGCCCGCCTTAATCGGTATTTTCAAAGTTTGCATTGTTATGTTTAACCTTTTTATGTAATAAACAGTCGTATAGAGAGCTCCTACCCCAAAACGCATAGTTCAGCTCAAATTTATTAAGGAAAATCTATAAAATCTCACAAAATATATTTCATATATATAAATAAATATGCAGTATTCTTGCTATGCATAAATACATGCTTTTAAATTAGTCCAAACCAAATGAAATAAAACTATACAAAAGGGCCAAGGTGCTTAGGCAAAATTGAAGAAAAATAGAAATTACGGTTGCATCAATGAGGTTAACAGCTTGTGGCTCCAAGCTTTGCGAACGTAATTCGCTACCACAAACTGAAATTATTTAGTGTCTCAAATTTTACATACATTGAGCGCTTCACTTCTTTCCCATGCCCTATACTATAGTAGCATTCGTTTGTGGCACCGAATTCACAAAGATATTGGGGAGTAGCCCATTTCAAATAGCATTCCTGCTCGGTTTTACTAATCAAATGTGCATGCCTAGCAAAGAACCAAGTAGTTCATATTTTCCTCCGTTATTACCCTTTCCCAAAAGTTATTGCAAAACAATATTAGATCTGATTTGCTTATCTGTGCCAGCACATATACGTCATGTTTTACATCTGACTAGTATGGTGTCAAGTTTGTGTGAATAGATGGTATTTGCAGGAAAGCTGAAAATAGGGAACACAAAGGCGCACACATTTATAACAACAACCATTTCACAATCACAAACCAAATAGCACACATGGGGATCTCGCCCCCTAGATTCTTCATGTGCTTCTTATTAGCTGCTGATTTCTTCTAGCCTTCATTACCTTTCCCTGAAGAAGGTTGGCACAGACATTTCCAAACGATCTATGAGTGTTAAGTATTAAGGTTACCAGTATTAAGGTTACCAAGAGATTTTTAGATCCGGAGAAATGGAAAATACAAAGAATCGAACTGTGCTCCTAACTTCTAAAATGAAAAGGGTGGGTGGCATCTGACGTCGTGAAATCTGTTCTGTTTTATTGCCTCACACTGGACCCAACACTCAAATTTATAATAGTTGCCATAGTCCCTTCTTGCGCATTGGAATGTGCTGTCAGGAGATTTCATTTATTAGGTAGGTGACACACACTCCCAAGTAAGTTCTGCTGCCTTTCTTCACATCATACCTGTCATTTCATAAAATTCGAGCCACATAATCCATAAGGCACCTTGCAGCAATTTGGTTTGCAGGACAAAGCCCACAGGCATTCAGCATTGTGTCAGACTCAGACAAGCTTTAACCAGTTCCTGTTCAATTCTAATAAACTTTTATATAAGCCAGTATTGACCAAAAAGCGAAACAAGCTATGTGAGGTCATTAGAAAAGCCACAAATCACATTTTGTCCAACTATTTTCATAAACTGATCCAGAAGACTGTGAAGAACATACTAATTTCTTCTCAGAAAAAAATATAATCTTAAATCTAATTGTTCTCTGCCTTCTCCTCCTGCAGTGCTTGCGTAGCATTTATAGGTCATCAGCATTTGCAGGGAGTCATGATTTGCGGATCATCAGTGTTTGGGACTGACCAACATTGGTGGATCATCATTGTCTGCATGCCTTTAAACCTGCAGAGGTTCCAGGAAACATTAAGCCAGTTGGTTCTCAAACTTGTTTCCAAATGAAGCAATTTTCGGAGGTGAGAACATTTTCCTTGGAGAGTCTCATCATCAGCATTCAATCAACGGTGGCTCCTCTGCAATGACGGAGGAGCGTCGCCCCGCTGGCTCAGAGCCAGCAGCGTAAAAATAAAATATATTTCTTATTGTTTTATTTTGCTGCTGCTGGCTGAGCCATGGAAGGATGGAGGGAAGGGGGAGGGAGGTAGTGGGTGTGTACTTAACTGTGCATATCTGTTTGTCCGGCCATTGTAGGCCAGCCAAACAGACATGCGCAGTTTGGTTTCTCCAACCCAGCCGTATTTGACAGCCGGGTTGGAAAAACAGCACAGTCTCCCTGTGCCTGAGTGAGCAGCAAACCAGCCCGCTCAGGCCAATCCTCGTGCTTGGTAACAGCATGGGAGCAGCACATGGATTGCACAGGGAGTCTTTCATGCTGTCCCAGGGACTGCTGGGACCAGCAAGCAGAGGCAGGTGAGGTGGCCGGCAGCACAAGGTAAGTGTTTTCTTTTTATTAGCTCACCCCGCTCTCCCCCCTCGAGCTCCCTCAACCGCACCCCCTCAACCCGCCCCAACACTTATAATTTATGTCAGTCGTCCCTGCATGCATTAGGAGCCTCCACTCGCAAAAAAAAAAGGTTAAAATGATTCTAAGAGGAGCCCGATAAATTAAAGATTTTTGACGCTTATCTGTGTTAGTTGCTCACCATCATTTCCGGTTATTACTTATTGTGACTTTTAAATGTACACATAATACTTATTTATATTAATGATATTTCACTACAAGGTCAGCATTGTTTGATACTTAGCGTAAATCTATTTTACTGATTCAAAATATAAACAGGAGAATGGTGGTTTATTGTTTTTATTTTACGACTATTCTAAGTATTATTTATATTGGCTCCTAATTTTGCTTCTATCTGCACTGCTTTCCTTGACGTTCTTTATCTTTGCTGTTAAACAGCGCATGTGCTTGAAAAGCTTCTTTCAAATAACCTGTTCCTTTTTTCTTCCTTTTTCCTCTTCCCAACCCATTGCTTCACGTCCCTCCTCGTTTTGCCTGCGCCTTCCTCTTTTTCTCTGTTTTGATTGGCGACTTTCACCTCCCGACCTTTTGCAGCTCTCTGCCTCTGAAAGCTTCCAAGAACGACAAGCCAAGAAGCTTGAAAAAAATATCTCGGTAAGACTGAAAACAAGGGCTTGCTTTGCTGTGCCTGCATTTTTCCAACAGCCTGTGACTATGTGGTATATAGTAACATTGCTAGAGTTTGGATGTAATGCTCATTCATTTTTTTCATTTTATTAAAATAAGAACTGCAGAAGCCAATAGGTCTGGCTTTGTCTAGCGAGCTACTGGCTTTCCACTGCGGGTTGCTTTATACGCTCTTTTAGTAAAGCGTGACAAAAAACATTCAAAGATGGCTACCATGGCATTTGCACACAGGAGCATCCACATTGAGCCATCTTGGAATATTGTTTGTAAAACCTTGGTAAAAAAACATTGAAAGATGCCACCCTATATGCACACACACATGATTGTACTTGCAAGGATAGCCATCTTTGTATGGGCTTGAAGGGCAAGGCGCCCGTGAGGGATACAAATAGCAGGAAGAGATTTGTAGCAATATATGGAGGGGACCTCACAAAAAAACTGTTGAAAAAAAGTGAATACAATCTTTTTTAAACTACGCATTGGTCAAATTCGCACTGAAGGACGCTGTTTTCTATATGGATGACAACAATGTGGTTGGGCACAGTGCAATCACTCATGCAGAAGGGACTCAGTGGTTGAAGTAGACTGATCCATTCACCATGCTATATGCTTTGGTGGGTGGAAGCAAAATGTGAATGGCACTATAGCAAACCAAAAGTTGAGGAGTTCTTACTGAAACGACCTGTTTGCATAAATGCATGTATATGAACTGTTTATGAATTTGTTTGAAAAACGAATTTTTTTCCTAACACCAGACCAAAAAACAAAGAAAAAGTGTAGTTTGCATCTACATTTTAAAATTTCACTTAACTCAAATTTCCTAGATGCAGAATATCTGGTTAAGGTAGTTTTATTTATTCAGTGTGAGGATAAGAATATGTTTCATTGAGATATTTATTTTATTATATTGTAATATGTTAAGTCTCAACCCACTTTCACTGGGGTTCCTTGACGTCTGCGAAGTTACTAAATGTTGTGGTGTTGATGGGATATAGGATTTCCTTCTTTGGTCCTCCTCCTTGTGCAACAGATATTGATTAGTAATTGTATCACTCTTACAATGTACTGCTATGTGCGAGTCTATCTTTACAACTAATCATGCCATCATTGAATGGAGTGAGTGTTTTGTTGTGCTTGTCAAGAGCTGCACTGCAGTAAAAGACATGCTCTCAATATAGGCTATCAGCTCCTGGTGGGGCTTCTGTAGACTTGTCGACTACCTTCTATCTGGAAAAAAATACTGTCTTTTGTAAAACAAGCGCAGATGTAACTTCATAACATCCACTCAAACTAAATGTGGACTGCATTTTCTCACCCTGTGAATGGAAAGGGTAACAGGATTTGGAAGCTGGTAAGTGAACTAGAGTACCTCACAGGCCTTCCAGGAGGTTGCATCCCTATCAATCTGTACTGATGTAAGCCAGGATGGGAATAGAAGGAAAGGAAAGGGTTGAAGACCTGACTGTATCAGAGTGAGTTTGTGGTATTCCAGGTGTGTGGGGTGAGTGTGCCTCACCGCAGGGCTCAGAATCTCTGTGGAGGTAGGTCAATATACGGGAATGCTCACTTACAGTTAAAGGCTGGAAGCAGTACAGCAACAAAATATACCATAGTTGTAACTTTTTTCTTGCTACTCCATGTGATAATGATCACTAAATATGGAGAATTGAAGCAATTGTAGAGGATAGAGAGCAGAGTCCATCTGTAGAATGACAGCCACGTCAGTGCCGTTTGGAGGAGGGTGATGCCTAAATATAGTTCCAGCCTCTAACGTCATAATTCATTGATGTATAGACATGTAGTAAGCATTTTAACAGGAGACAACCACAATTGAAAATATGGTTTCTGCTGTATGTACCTACTACAAATTTCTGGCTTCAATTTGGGTATATACCTAAGGAGGATTAACGCTTAAAGCCTATTGACATATGTAAGGAAATAGCTCTTATGCATATTGTTAGAAATGGGGTCTCTAGACGGCAGAGGTATACACCCTTGTCCAAATAGGGACTACAATCCTAGTCAGGGTAAGTCACACACAGTCCAAATTAATCTGTGCCCACCCTCCGGATAGCTTGGCACTGAGCAGTCAGGCTTAATTTAGAAGGCAATTTGTAAAATATTTGTGCAATAAATCATACAGTAACACAGTGAAAACACCACTAAAATACACCACACAGGTTTAGAAAAATATATGATATCTATCTGGTTAAGTTACTGTCAAAACAATAAAGATTCAATAACCACAAGTGAAAATATCACTTCTGCAAATTTAAAAAGACTCTTAAATCTTAGAAATCAACAGTTGTCTCTTGTGTGCACCAAGTACCTGGTTTGCATCAAAATTACCATGCATGATGACCTTGTTACCCTTTTCAGATCAGAATCTACCACTCAAACAGTATATTAGGGTAGCCCTAATGCTAGCCTATGAAAGGAGCAGGCCTCACAGTAGTGGAAAACTAATTTAGAAGTTTCCCCTACCAGGACATATAAACCACACATATATATGTCCTGCCTTTTACCTACATAGCACCCTGCCCTAAGGGTTACCTTGGCCTACTTTAGGGGTGTAGAAAAATGGAAGTGTAGGGCTTGGCAAGTACTTTTAAATGCCAAGTCGAAATGGCAGTGAAATTGCACACACAGGCCCTGCAATGGCAGACCTGAGACATGGTTAAGTGGCCACTTATGTGGGTGGCACAACCAGTACTGCAGGCCCATTGGTAGCATTCAATTTAGAGGCCCAGGGCACATGTAGTGCACTTTACTAGGGACTTATAAGAAAGTCAAATATGCCAATTAGGAATCAACCAATGTTTCCATGGTTCATGGAGAGAGCATATGTACTTTACCACTGGTTAGCGGTGGTAAAGTGCGCAGAGTCCTAAAACCATCAAAACAGTGTCCAAAAAGTGGAGGGAGGCAGGCAAAAAGTTGGGGGATGATTATCCTAAGGCTGTCAGGTCTAACACATGCTCACCTCCACATTTTGGACTGATGCTGTTTGTTTTACGACTCTGAGAATGCCCAGAGGCCGGCTAACTGGACCTAAGTGTCAGTGTTCTGACCCTATACAAATGACATGTCGAACCCGATACACCCAATTGGTAATGACTGACTTACTTATAAGTCCCTAGTAAATGGGACCCAGGGCATGTAAGACAGAGGGGGTCATTCCTACCCTGGCGGTCATAGACCACCAGGGCAGGGGACGGAGGAAGCACCGCCAACAGGCTGGCGGTGCTTCCGGGGGCATTCTGACCGCGGCGGTAAGGCCGAGGTCAGAAACGGGAAACCAGCGGTTTCCCGCCGATTTCCCGCTGCCCCAGGGAATCCTCCACGGCGGCGCTGCTTGCAGCGCAGCCATGGGGATTCCGACCCCCTTACCGCCATCCTGTTCCTGGCTGTTTTCACCGCCAGGAACAGGATGGCGGTAACGGGTGTCATGGGGCCCCTGGGGGCCCCTGCACTGCCCATGCCCCATAAAGATTTTGAGTGTCTGCTTTGCAGACACTGAAAATCGCGACGGGTGCCACTGCACCCGTCGCACCCCTTCGACTCCGCCGGCTCCATTCGGAGCCGGCATCCTCGTAGAAGGGGGTTTCCCGCTGGGCCGGCGGGCGGCCTTCTGGCGGTTGCCCGCCGGCCCAGCGGGAAAGCCAGAATGGCCGCCGCGGTCTTATGACCGCGGTGCGGTCATTCGGCGGTTCCAGCTTGGCGGGCGGCGACCGCCGCCCGCCGATGTAGGAATCACCCCCAGAATGTCTTCTCAGGGCTGCAGCACTGTTTGTGCCACCCTGCGTGTGACAAAGTAGAAAATGGCCCCCAGCCTGCCACTGCAGTCTGGAAGGACAGTGTTTACATTGCCAGTTCATCCTTGCCTAATAGTCCAATGGCAAAGCCACCTTATTCCTTAACAATATACATAAATATATATATATATATATATATATATATATATATATATATATATATAGATCCCCTAAGGAAGGCTTATAGAATTATAGAATCCTATGGCAGGGAGCTGTATTTGATCAGTAAGACATATATTGTAATATGTTTTAACAGTAACACTTTCAAATAGTTGTTTTGCTGTGCATATAGTAGCCACATTGGCTAACCCAGGATTACCAGTTTCTACCCTTACCCTGCTAACTCCTAGAATGGGAGAACCTAACAGCCCTCTGACCACCTGGGGAGATGTGTGAACGACTCCCCAGCACAGGACCAAAGGCAATGCTGCTGAGTGAAGTGTCACCTCCTCTCCCAGGATGGCCACTTAGGGTGTTAGCTCAAAAGGTGAATTTCAGAGGTGAAGCCCTGAGCAGGATGACTTTTGTTCCAGCAGACAAAGTGGAGACAGGGTCAAGGAGGGGAAACTCTTCCCTAAACCGTTTCTACCATGGGTGTTTAGCCCTCTGGTAGTCACACCTCCAGGCTGGGCTACCAAGCTCCTAATGACCAAGGAAGGGTTCTGCCATCTTGAAAGAGGCAAGAAGGTGGCACTCTGGGATAGCCAGAGGCCACATATCACAGGAACTTAGGGCCAGATGTATCAAGACATTTTGCATTCTCAAACTGTGCGAATCGCAAGGTTCCACCGTTTGCGGATGCAAAATAGCCTTTTGTGATGTATGAAAGGCATTGCAGTGCAATTTTAGGGAATCACAATTTTTAGCGGTTCACTAAAATTGCAACTCCGAATAGAGGATTGTAATTTGTGATTCCCTAAATAGGAAACCGCAAATAGAGAAATTATTTTTGTGATTTCCTATGCAGATGTATCAAGCATTTCCTAAATGCGAACAGGGCATTTAAAAAATGCAATTACCACCAACTCAAGCTCGTGGTCACCATGTGTAATTTTTAAAAGTGCATTAAGAATGCATTTTTAAAAGCACCATGTAGCTCACACGTGTCCCTAGGGCATGTGTGCACTTCACATGTGCACAATTACATTTGGGGTGCCTCAAAGGGGCCTTTGGCCCTCGGCACCCTTGGTTTTGCATTTCCTAATTTGTGATTCCCATTTCTTAATAGTGATTCCAATTGTGATTGTGACTCTGTGGAAATCGCTATTAGGGAATCGCTATTTTCATACATACCATTTCGCATTTCTTAAATAGCGACTTCTTAAAATTCGCTATTTAAAAAATGCAAAACAGTACTTTGATACATCTGGCCCTTCGTCACTAAGTAGGAGGGGACCCGTAGCCCAATGGCTATGACTACATCGTCCCCTCAGTGCACTTTCTGGTATAAATAGGGCACCTCTAGTATTCTGACCCTCAGAGCCCGCTGGAATCAGAGAGAGGGCCAAAGAAGGACTGACCAGTTGCCATTGGACTCACACAAAGAGAAGCTGCACTGTCAGAAGGACTGCATCTGTTGCACATTGGGCTAGCAAAGTTTGGACTGTGCCTGGGGCTCCTAGCCCAGGGAAAAATTTATTCCCATCCCCATCCTACAGCAATGACTCCAAGGATCTAATGGATGATCTCTTGGACCCAGCTCCAGAGACTTACGAGCTGAAGTAGCCCAAGCTGACAAGCTGATAGCCACAGCAGATGTTTTGCCGCTATTAGTCCAAAGGGACAAATCGCAGATAGCCTAAATTTGCACCTGAGCCTACCTGACCCAGACATGCTATCCAAGTTTTTATTCATCACACTCAAGGGACTCTAGCCCCCACCTAATGATTTTGCTCTAACCATTATGCAGGCTGACCTGTAGCCCTGCATCAGCTGTCCTGCTACTGCAGCCTAGAGGACATCAAGGAACCCCGATCTCTGTTGCCAAGTTCTGTCCACTTCACTCGTGGACCGAGAAACACCCAAAAAGACACCCCATTGACTGCACCACAACCGGAGCATCCTTTGACCATCTTTTGCCTGCATTCTTTGGTATCAGGACCACTCCAATGACGTCTATGACTGCTGTCCCAGAATATTTGGATTTTGCTTATAGCCATATAACTTGGTCACCTAACCTGGGCTGGAGCACCCAAACTAACTGTTTCAATCTTTTCAAAAGTTTCCAAAGCCTTTGTTGACCAAAAGTGATCATATATTCTAAAATCTGTCTCTCTGGAACCCTCCAGTGGATTTTGTTCACCAAGGACCCAAAAATTCATAAAAATATAATCTATTTTAAAAATATTTTTGTAAATTGGTGTCTCCTTTCTATTGTGTGTTGTTGTTTCTTATTTCCTTGTTTGGTGCTTTACACATAGTTCCTTTGCTAAGCCTTCCTGTTCACAGCCACTACTACCCACGGTTGAGCTTGAGGTTAAGTAAACGAGCCTACCTGGACCTAAGCTGTATCACAGCTGTATCATATAATACACCCAAATCCTCAATACATATATGCTTGCTGGAAATGCTTTAAAGAAAAAGTCATGTACATGCATACATACTTTGAATGCCCCCACATATTTAATTGGTGGGAAAGATTAGCGAAGTAATTATTAATGGTTTCAGGAGCAGATGTAAAATATAAACACTGACTGATGTGGAACAATGTAATGATAGGGACCCATCTATTAAGTTTTGCATATAGTTACTGCGACTGGCTTGACAGAATGTAAATGCTAGAAAAACAGATGTATTGGTATGAATGTATGTATGTGTATTTAAGGAAAGTATGTATGTGTATTTAAGGAAAGCCTAGCGTCATAGTTATGTTGCACTTTCCAAGAGAAGGACACCGTGCGACTCAGCAAACAGGTGGATGGAAGAAAAGGAGCAAAAGGGGGCAGGGTTATTACAGAAGAATGGGTGGTGATCAGCATATTACTGATGCAGAGGAAGAGGAATGGAATTGTGTGGTCATAGGCTCAGTTGACAGTGGAGGGTAGTGCCTGCACAAGATGGGGAAGCATTGAGAATGGGTGTGGTTATGAAAGGTAAGACAGCATGTGAACTCTCTTCAGATGGGGAGCAGTGTGAGGGAACACTGAAACAAGATAATGCTTGATGAGGAGCTTACTGCTTTCCTGAAGAGGACAAGCAGTGGAGTCTGGAGCATGTGCACAGGGTGGAGTTTCAGATCCTTTTGGCAAAGAAGGAGAAGTTTTCTCCTTCTTGTAGTTCTTATTTTCCATTGCTATGTTGCTTCTTTGAGTCTTACATGATCAAAATGGAGGCTTTACTTTAGTTGCAAGGTTTGGTGAAGTGCCAAGTATGGCCAATCCCTAAATTTTTCAACATGTCTTGAGCATAATACGCACTCATAAAAAAAATCACTGCAGTTCATTATGAATTGGTTTGGATCTGTTGTATTTTAGGAGACATTTATTAAGGTGGCCTGCAGCATTTAAGCCTTTTTAGATTGAGCATAGCAGCGCACAAGTGCTGCTTTTCAGACATGTTGGTATGTATCTGGGCTTTTAACCTTGCCCACCGCATGCCCATCCCTATCACTCATTCATGGGCTTGCCTTCCAAAAATCCTTTGTTTTCGTTGGTAACTGCTTTACGTTTGTCCCTCCTTAGGGCAATTTTGTTACCGCCTTGGCTATCGCATCAACCCTGTTACATGGATAGTTGCAATTTTTCTGATAACTTTGACTGCGAGCGAACTTCTTTTTCCTTTTGTCTCTCTCCTTCGCGCTCACAGTGGCTTGCTTATGTCAAATTTTTAACTTTTTATTTTCAGTTTGTGTGCCAAGAAAAATCAAATTCCAGTTAGGAATTTACAATGCTAATAGCTCTAACTCGAGCAAACGCGAGACCCATTACATTGCAAATGCTTGCTTTCTGGACTGTCAGGTAGGACCCAGGGATGCCAATTAGCTGAACATTGCCTGCATAAAGGTGGGACAGGATCAGTGCCTGAACCACTTTTCTGAAGGTGGATTCTGAATAAAAAGATTTTACTCTGACGTTGTTGGACTCTCGCTCCCAGGCGAGACTGCTGGTTTAGGAATGACAGCACTTTTGTTTGTAGTCAATTAATTCAGTCCTACAAGTCGCAACTGTCATCCCAATTCTCCAGGCTCACAAGCAGAACCTCACCAAAAACCTAAACAGTAAAAGGTGATTTCTGGCAGCCTTAACCATGGATTCTAGAGTATGACATCTCAGGGGAGTTGAAGTGAAACGGAAGTTATCTTTTTCTCACGCTAGTAACAAGTCTCAGTCACACACAGGCAATAAAAGAAATACAGGAGAGTTTTCAATATGTTTATTGAAAAGAATGCAATCTACGGTAAAATGCATGAACTGCAATGATTAGGCTAATGAATAATAAAAGAAACATGATTGTGAAGATTAGAGTCGTGAATACAAAGACCCCCACCTTCTTGCAGTAAACATGAAATGTAAAATCCCTAGCATACAGAACCTAATCTTTAACTTAACGAGAGCTAGATGTGATAACCCTAAACTGATAGTACAATGTGCATGAAAAGCACCCTCCAACCCTGGTTACTTTGGAATGAGGTCTCTAGGTCAGACTCCATGGGGACACGAAGGCTGAGTTCTGCAGTGAGGTGACATGCAGCATAGATGGCGTAGATGGCATCTGGAAGGAATCCCTCTGATAACCTTATCTGTGAAAGATGTAATTATACCAATCATGTAAGACCCCTGACGCAGGTGTGTTCCCAAACAATAGATAAGGGGGAAGTCTTTTGGCAGCAATTATGTAAACAATTCCACCAAATGAACATTATGTTCCTTTTATATGTAAGTGAGAAAGGGACATGATGTGAATACTTGCATACAACACTTGATTTTGACGCTGATAGTGATGCCTTAAGAGAGTGGCACTGATAATGCAATCAAAACATTTCTCTAACTATAAACAATAGAAGCCATCTTAAAAGAAATAAAATAAATGGGCTAAGACAGAGCAAGCTAAATAGGTTAAAAGTCACTAGGTCGCGGGGCACAGGCCTGCAATCCAAAGGCTAATCTACTCTCCTGAGTCCTAATAAAAGCTAAAATGGATTCACTACACCCTCCCCATTGCCGGAACAAACAAGGATGCTAATAAGCTATAGAGGGTGCATGAGTCCAAGTTAAAATGGTCTGGGCTAAAATCACACTAAAATCTATTTAAAAATAGGCTAAAAACATACAAAAAGATAAAATGTCAACCATGACAAGCACAGCAGGCAAAATGGGAATCGAATTAATAAGGTAATTGGCATGACATTTTTAAAATTTTGAATAAGGCCAATGGTCAAATCATTTAACAATAGTTGTGATCTTGAAGAATGCCTCCGAGGTCATCGAATGGGAGCGCATCCAGGAATGACTCCACATTGTCAGATCGATGACAGGATTGGCCGACAGTTCCATGGAGCAGAAGTGTGTGAAAGCCTCAGATCCAGGATCACCGGCGTAGGCAGCATCATCCATAGTGCCTGGTGGATCCGAATAGTTCACAAGAGGTGGCTCATAGGTAGCCTCACAAATCAGCCTCAGTCTCATGGGGAACGACTGTGAATAAACCCTCATCTGGAACATCAGCAGTTTCTTTTCTGCAGGAGGAACTGGCAGAACAGCAAGACACACCAAAGGAAGACACTCAAATAGGCACCAGATGCAATGAAAGACAGGTTACACGCACCATAGGACTGGTTAGAATGACAATGACCAATCATGCTCCAATTCCTCCAGCAACAGAGCACCAAAGAACTGCACCATGTGATCACGGCACAGCTGGGCTGGTGGCACTAGCTCTATCACTCGACTTAGCTGAGAAGGCACAACCACTGCGTATTAGGAATTGCAGCAGCAGTATCCTGCCAATCAGTGCCAACGTTACAGGAAAGCAACCAAACAAACTTTAAAATATTAAATGGATAGCTGATGGAATGACTCCGAAGACAGTTTGGAAGATGGAAATGAATCCAAACCCAACAGCCTTAAACAAGTGTACAATCCCTGCAGTGCCCGAAGCGTTGAATATTCTGAAGACCAAAATGCTTGGGGAAGTTGGTCTTTAATAGGGATTGTATGGCGGCTGGTGATCTTGCTATCTGGAAAGCATATGTCTCCCTGGCCGATGTCAACGCCAATTGTTTTTGGAACAGTAGTGCGTTTAGACTGCTCAGCTTGTTATAATTTACATTAGTAATATCAATGTAAGGCCACATTTCTGCTACTCTTGTGTGGGAGGGAATAGAACATGTCCACAACAGGTTACAAACTAAGAGACTGAAAATGCGTGGGCAATTCCTTGTCTCGTTGTGCAACAGCTCTCATCATTCAGGACCACATAGCTTCCATTCGAAAGTATATGAAATTCTGAACGAATAAAAGGGACAGGAGTACCATTCAGAAAGCATGCCAAGTTCGCGACCTCCGCATTTCAAAAGCTGTGAAGTGACATCTGCTTATAGATCATTGAATGACTCACAGTAGTCTCACATTTGCTTCGGCTCAGAAAGACCTCTGTTTCACCATTCAGACATTTGAACTCAAAAGGTAACTCACACACTTCTTTAATGTAGCCATCGCCTAGCCACTCGTATCTGACCACAGCAGAATGTTTCAAACATTTAGTGAAACGAAAGGTGGAAATTGGCAGATTTATAACACAATGTACGTGCCATATTGGTGAAGGACTTTCTGCTACTGTGAAAGGCAGCTTTACTAACGTGTTGAGCATGGTGTAACTTGCTTCCTTTTTAGCCAATATCTGTTGCTCCCTGGACAAATGAAAAACAGCAAACAAGACATTACTGTGAATGTATTTCCATGGGACGCGGCTATTTTTCATGTCCAACAGAACTGCATGATGGAGCGCAGCTAAATTTGTGCATGATGTAAAAGGGACATGTCATTCTGTATGATATCAATGGCAGAAGACAATATGTTATTAAGGGTTTATATTCTGTTGGAGTATTCATGCCAATATCAACAACAGCTAAAGCTGTTTCCATATTTTCCATGTCTATCTGCCTTAAATGTGCAGCTGCTTCCATTTGAGAAAGCTTCCATTTGTCATTGTGTATGACATACAGTAGTCATTTAGAGTGGGGTTTTCTTGGACCTAGCAAGAAATCTTGCACGTCTACTTCCTCTGATAGGAGACTTAAATGTTCCTTAATTGCTGCTAAGGAGTTAGTGTGCAACCATTGTTGGCAGAGTTTACCCACACTGTATGTGGTAACTATATCCGAGTGCTGACCCGAGGCATTGCGAGACTTCGGCCGGCTAATCTTGAAACCCCCTAAGAAATTCACAAAACACGCCTGACACCCATTTGTGTCTATTGACCACAATAACCATCTGCCGGGACTTGAAAATGTGGAACTATAGGTACCATCCTGAACCCAAGCATTTAGTTCTTCCTTGGTGACTTTTAGGAATTTTTGCCAACCAGTGAATTTGGCTGGGGTGGAGATACTGAGCGCATTCATTTCCTTTATTTTTGCTAACCCTAGACAGGATGTTTGTTGAACCATGTCATTTAAAAATATAATTTGAACAGGAATATGGCATGCTCTAAACAAAGCTTCCCTACCCTGAATTTGCCAGTCTTGTGTTCTCCATACACTTTTCACATCTGTAGTGCTCTTCCAGTATTCATAACCTTTAACAGCAAATCAGGGAACAAAGAATCTGAATATATTAATTTGGTGTCAGTTAGCAAAATCTTTCGCATTTTGGATGGTGGTAATTTGAAATAATATGGCTCTGCATTTGTAGTGTCATAACCAGGAAAGTACACAAATGTGTCTACATATGTTTTGGTGCTCCCCACAGGTAGGGTATAACAGTGTTCCCGCTGTGTGTAATTAAAAAATAATCTATGTCTAGTTGCTCAGTGCAGATAGTAATGTCCCCATTGATTAAAACAGAACATTTCCCCATAATTCGCTGTGTACATATACACATCATCACTTTCAAATACAGTGTAATACTGCAGCTCAGCACACATAGAATCAACCGTTTGAATATCCCAGTCATCAGAAACAACACCAGGTGTAATTACATTAGTCATTAAAATTTTGAATGCATATGGAATTTGAATAACCTCAGTAGTCTTATCAGTATCAAAAGGAACTTTATCCCAAACAATCCCATGTGGAATTGGTACTGCTAAAAAGTTCATAAGGGGCAAGTCTCTTTGGACCTTATGTGAGGAAAGATAGGGTTTTAAAACATCATCCACTGGCTCGAGGGAAGAGCGGTCAAAAAGATAATAACGATTTATCAAGAAAAAGAAAACAGTCACAAGACCAAACCATAATAGAAAGGCAAGCAATGTCAGAAATATCCACAGATAATACCATGGATAAACCAAATAGTTATTTTCAAGCCATATGTACAGTTTACGTGTCTTTGAAACGGTTTCAGTTGGAGATGCAGATGAAGTTGAAGAAAAATCATCAATGTCGATGAAATAACCAGAAGCAGTCTCTGCGAACACAGGAGCTGGACATTACTGGTGGATGGATCCACTTCACGTGGAGGTTCATAGTAGATGGTGTCACCAGTTTGCGTTGCGTTGGAGTAGGAAACTGCTACATCTTAGACACTTCTTGTCGGTGAAGTGGTAACAGGAAGCAGCAAAAGCTCATTCTCCACCCTCCCCATGCTCGAGGAGGCATCTGTAGCATAGATGTACATGTTGGTATATTCTGATGTGTTGTAGTTTCTTCTTTGAAGAGGTTTATCCTGTTGGGTAGTGAGAGAAGATTGTGGACTATCCAAGGGACCTCTGGGTCCCCTGTGCTGGATTGTCCACGTGGTGCAACTTTACGTTTTCGATGGAGGCAAATCTGTTCCCTTTAGAACCTGGCAGCAGTGGTAGGATGGCAGTTCTGGTGCCTTGTATTCCCAGGACTGGAACCGGTGTAGCCGAATTCCTTCTTCATAGCAATCTTCTCATGAACCAGATCCCCAACTTTAGGAAACCAGCCTGTAGAAGTTTTTGGCAAGTCCCTTATTCCTAAGGTGGCAGCACTGGCGGATGAATTATCATCACAAAATTGCTGAAGCTCCTGTAAGACAGTGAGATGTTCATTTATGTCAAAATTTGTGCCTGCTGCCACTATACCAGGGCCATCTAGATCTGGGACATACATAGGTATCCCAAAGAGGACCACATAAGGAGTGCATCCTCCCAAGGACAGTCTTGGCAGATTATTCAGTGCTGCCAGGACCCCATACAGGTGATGAAGCCAACTGCAGCTTGAACCTACTAATCTAGCAGTTAAGGACTGCTTTAGGTCACAATTCCTCGTCTCCACAACAGAATTACCCTCTAGATAATACAGAGAAGAGTAATGGAGTTCAACACTTGTCCTCATGGTGTCCCTGAACGAAGCAGGGCCCTGGTCCAAGTGGAATGCTGCAACCGCATATGTACAGATAAAGACCATCAAGTCTTTAATAACAGTTCGAGCACCAGCCAACCACTGTGGCCATATCCGCAGGAATCGGGAACAAGAATCAACAGCAACTATAATGTATTTATATGCACCATCAGATTGTAGGGGCCACAGTGGTCCAGGTATACACATTGTAGTGGCCTATTGGACACTAAGAGGGATGTCTGTGGTGGGCATTTGATGCTTGAGCCTTTCATTTGCTGGCAAATGTCACAGCAAAGGACGTATTGCTTGGTCTGTTTTTATAGACCCGACCACCAGAAGCGTTTCTGTAAGAGTGATATATAGTGGCTGAGACGCCAGCATGAGCAGATCCGACACCTTCATGCACTGCTTTGATGAGGTCTAATCTCTGGTCTTTGTTGGGGATCACTCGAATACCCACCCCATGAATTGTCGCAAAGGCGACAATTTTTGCACTGATGTAGTAGGAATATTTTGTAGGGTATTGTTTTGGAAGAGGCTTGCCTTCAGCCAAAGCTTTCACAGCGCCTGAATTTCACTATTAAATCTCGTGTGAGAATGAGTCACTGGAGCAACAGAAGTCGTAACTACTGTGGATTTGGCTGCTTCATCAGCCAGTGTGTTTCCAATAACGTGTACTCCTACAGGTTGGTGGCCCAGTGTATGTACTACATGGGCCTCTGGTAACTTATCCTTAAGATCAGCCTCCCTCCCCCACAGAGATCTGTGTTTTATGGTGTTCCCCTTTGAGTCTCTGAACCCGTTCAACCGCCAATGATTGAGATAATCATTGTAGGACTGTGCACAATAGTACAAATCACACACAGTCAATGTGAGCTGTTCTGGATCTGTATGTTCCAGTGCCAGGATAAGAGCTTTAAGCTCTGCTAACTGAGCTGTGTAGTCCCCGAGGGTCTGTGTATAGGTATTCTGAGGGTAGAACATTCCATCCTTCATCACTCCGCTCACGGCTGTGCAAGCGGCTTAGTACTGATGTTTTGTACTTACAGCTCATTGTGCTGAACCATCAGTGTAAATGACAGCATGATATCATATTGGAGAAATTCTTGGGTTTGAAGTTGTGTATCAAAGATGTAATCAACATCAGTGGCAGTCATGGAGGTTGCCCATTGAATCCAGTGTGGATGTAATGCTTTAGCGTTAGGAACACTTGTTTTGGTGACAGCCTCTAAGGCCGGCACCGGGGTAACGACAATAATGCGTTTCCCTAGGGCAAGTGGCCTCTCCTTGATGAAATCCATCTTTACAGCAGTCAGAATCTTTTTTGTAGGTGCGAAGCGTTGTTTTTCAATGTAATACAAATGAGATTTATATGCAATGGGCAGCGTGTCGTCTTCATTAAAGATGACATAGGTGAACCCAATGGCACCACCAATTATTCTGATGACCAAATGTGTTTTGTTGTCACATGTGTGTAAGTGTTTTGCTTCTAGCATGTCTTGCTGCAATCCTCTAAGGATGCACTTGTGTTCAACTGTCCAGTGTCTGATTCAGAAATCTTGGCAAATTAGATAATAGAGTTGTTTGATGCGTTGTGCATAATCTGGAATGTAAGTTCTGCTAAAGTTAAAGAAACTCAGTAAAGGCTGTAGTTTCTTGATAGTATTTGGTGGTTGAAGTTGAGCGCATTTTTCTAAAAAGTGCGAAGCCAGGCTGTTGCCTTCATTTGATAGCTTGTATCCCAGCAACAACACACGAGAAAGACTATTTTAGTTTTCCCAAAATTAAATGTATTGCCAAGTGCTGCGAATCCTAGAATGATCTGATCGACCCTTGCAAGATGAATATTGAGGTCGTCATCTGTGAGATATATGTCATCCACATAGTCTCTGGATCAATATCACGCAATATTGATGTTACACAGGCTGAGAACAACCCTGGGTTGTTCTTCTAGACCTGGCGCAAATGGAAAAACCATCTTCCCCATGTGGGAGCTTATGGACGTGTTCGGGATGGTTAGTCTCTTTCTGCCAATAAGATATCACAATTAAGATCATCCCAAAAAATTACACTAATGGTGCGCTCTATGTCTACCTCAATTTGGATATTTAAATCATAAACTCTGTCGGGTGGGAGAACACGCCCGTCCATAGTCTTGACCGCAAGAAAGTCATTAGTTGCCGTTGCATCCAGATGATCTTTCAGACTCTGGCAACATATCGTGACTTCTGCCGCACTGTCGAGCAGGGTCACTGCTTATGTCTTGCTCTTCAGCAATGTTCTCAAGTTTGCTGGCATGTTTAATTGAAGTTGCTGCCACCTTTTTCTTTTTGAATTGTGGCTTTTGATAGAGGGATTTGTCTTCTTTCTTGTCTGAAGACCGCTGTAAGTCTTTCTTCTGTTTCACATAGTCAGGACATTGCTCTGACCAGCCGACTCTTTCACTACATCTATCCAGTGTGTCCTGAAAGAACGAGAGGGACTTGAATCAGTATATCTGTCAGGAGCCTTTAAAGTTTCCCTATTTCTGCGATTATATCTCCTTTCTGAGCTCTCCGGATGTAGAGAGTCAGCTCTCTGACTTTGTCTTTATTTTATTTTTGTTTATCCCAGCGTATTTTAGAGCCCTATAGTGCTTGTTCTTAGGGGTAGTTCTTAGGGGTTGTACTCTGAATTTCAGCCATTTTCGGCTTCACTCCAAAACTATCCTGTCCTATACTAGTACTTGGACGCTCCTGTTCCAAATGTGGAATGTCCCGGAGCCACTGGCATATATTATTGAGGAGACTGTCGAAGTTACGCATCAGTTTCATCCCAAAATCCTGGGCTGGAGCAGCCCCGTGCTCATTTTGAATTTGCTTTAACACTTCTGGTAAATTGGCAAGTGTCGGGGTACCATGCCGGTGGTGTAAATTGCAGTGAAGACTGTACCCCATGTGGTGCAGTCATCCACTGAGGAAACCATTCTGAATGGCAAGCACATTGTGAGAATTCTATGTTTATCTTTGGCTCCCATATGGGGAAACACTGCTTATAGTTGGGTAGTTTTCTGTGCTATCCAGAATGGAAGACACATGTAGTACCTCACCAAAACCCCTAACAGGAAAAGGTGATTTCTGGCAGCCTTACGCATGGACTCATAGAGTATGACATCTCAGGGGAGTCATAGTGGAACAGAAGTTACTCTTTTCTGACGTTAGTAACATGTCTCAGTCACACACAGGCAATAAAGGAGATGCAGGAGAGTTTTCAGTATGCTTATTGAAAAGACTGCAATCTATGTTAAAATGCATAAGGTACAATGATTAGGATAATGAATAATGAAAGAAACATCATTGTGAAGATGAGAGTCGTGAATACAAAGACCCCCTCCATCTTGCAGTAAACATGAAATGTAAAATCACTAGCCTAGAGGACCCAATCCCTAACCTAATGGGAGCTAGTTGTGATAACCTAATCTGCTAGTACAATGTCCATAAGAAGCACCCCCAACCCTCGTTACCTTGGAATGAAGTCTGTAGGTCAGACTCTGTGGGGACACGAAGGCTGAGATCTGCAGCGAGGTGACGTGCAGCATAGATGGCATCTGGAAGGAATCCCTCTGATAAACTTTTCTGTGTGAGATGTATTTATACAGATCATGTAAGACCCCCTGACGCAGGTGTGTTTCTCAAAGATAGATAAAGGGGCAGACTTGTGACGGCAATTATGTAAACAATTACAGCAAATGTACATTATGTTCCTGTCACAGGTAAGTGAGAAATGGACATGATGTGAATACCTGTGTAAATCACTTGATTATGACGCTGATAGTGACGCCTTCACAGAGTGGCACTGATAATGCAAATCAAAACATTTCTATAATTAAAAACAATAGCAGCCATCTTAAAAGAAAAAGAAAATAAATGGGCTAAGACAGAGCAAGCTAAGTAGGTTAAAAGTCACTGGCTGTCGGGGGCACATGCCTGCAAGCCATAGGTTGATCTACTCTCCTGCGTCCCAATAAAAGCTAATATGGATTCACTACAACCCTGCAGAGCACTATTAACTGATTCCAGGTGACCTTTGGCATCTTTGTGATTTCAGTCCTGACCATGGAGGTGGAATCCCAATGACATTTGTATTCCCTAAATTGAGGTGTGAAGACATTCAGGCCCTGATTTATACTTTTTGACGCTAAACTGCACTAACGCAGTTTAGCATCAAAAGGTATACAGCCGGCTAGCGCCATCCCAAGACGCAGGTTGGGAGTCATAGGTATAGGTGTGGTATGATGGTAGCTGGCAGAAAGGCGTCATAAAAAAGGACGCTAGCCGGGTGGGGAAGGCGTAGGGGGAGCAGGGGGTTTAGCGTCAAAGGATGATGCTAGTACGGACAGAGGCATAAAAATGCCTCTAACCACAGTAGAGTCATTTTCTGATGTTAAATAAACAAAACCATTGTAATTCACCAGTTTTAATCAAGGCTGTACTGGTCACCCAAAGCAGCCCTGGCAAACTTTGTCAGACTAGCCCCCACAGAGTGCATAGTGAGTGAGGCTGACCACTACTATGGGGCTTCGCTTGGTCCCTCCAAGAAGATTTGGGAAAACTTTGCAAAAACTGTGCACTTTACAACACATTTTTCATTATATATTCAATTGTATTCATTTTTAAAGCATCGTAAATGATGACCTTATAATGCACTAGTACACAGCAATCTCTATTGGGTTCTCCAATGATTTCCTCACCATCACATTCTAACAGTGCCTCTCATCTCTCTTACATGTATTTCATTTGTTTTATAGCATCTGTCTTACCAGCGTAGGCTGTTGGGGCACTTTACATCACACACACATACAGAGGAAATTAATCATATGCTTGTAATTAGACAAAGATGACTACAAGGTGTAGGATTAGCCTGTCACCTATACTGGTAGTCACCATTTAAGAGTGCTCGGTCTGGGGAAGCATAAACTCGGGATTCAGAACATAACATAGTGGTTAGGATTGACATTACTAATAATTTATTTATACATAAACATACCCTTTTTAGCAAAATTAAGATAATCTAAGTCTGGGAAGAAAACATAACTTTCTAACCTGTACCATGCAGTCTGCATGCAGCTCTTTGCTTGCTGTGCTAGATGATGACTGTATCTTATGAACTGCACAGTAACAAAAGGAGCACTGTGACGAAAACAGTATCCCAATGAGCTATGCACTTAAATTGTTGTTCTGTTATCTGCATAGTGCACGTCCTTTGCAGCAGACATATGAAACATCTGTACTACCATAGATGAGTTAAAACAACCACTAGACAAATCTCGATCTCTCTCCAACAAGTACGTTAGTCACCAGAGTTATCTTGGCACTTTTATTGTTGCCTGAAAACTGTTGAATATACAAGGAACTCTGCCGTTCTTTTAACCCCTTAGGTGCCTAGGACGAGCTGGTCTCGCCATCGACTTCAGCTGCCATGTGCCAAGGGCGAGAGCAGCTCCCCTGGGGGGCAAATTTATTTTAGGCCATTTATGCCCCCCATGGGGGCAGATCAGCCTATTTTAATTAGGCCGATCTGCTCCCGAGGGGGGGAGAAACCACTAGGCACCAGGGATTTTTTAAATTATTTGTTACAGACGGGAAGTGACCCCTTAGCGAGGGGCGCTCCCCTGGGGTGTACATTTATTTAAGACTATTTCTGCCCCCCTTGGGGCAGATCGGCCTATTTCTATTAGTCGGATCTGCCCCCAAGAGGGCAGAAACCACGTAGGCACCAGGGATTGGTGTGTGTGTTTTGTTTGATGGGGCAGCCCCTTGGGCAAGGGTTGCTCCCCATAGGGGCACATTACTGCTGGCCATTTCTGCCCCCCTTGGGGGCAGTTCGGCCTATTTTTTGAAGGCCCATCTGCTCCCAAGGGGGGCAGAAAGCCCAGCAGAGACCAGGGAAGATTTTTTTTTATGGCATGGTATGGCCATACCCCCACCCCACATAAATGGGGACAAAGTTGTTCTGCCCACCGGTGGGCAGATGGGGCAATTACCTCACGGGGGAAGCAGAAAGCCTAGTAGATGTCAGGAAAGTTTTTTAAAAAAAATAGTGGTGTAGTGGCTACCAACCAGTATGGACATGTTTATGCCCCCACCATAACTAAAAGGGGCAACAGTCTTGCAGCTCTCCCCCCGCACAGTAAAAGATCTTATCCCAACGGCATGCAAGGACATTTGATTATTTGGGGTTTTGGCTTTACATTTGAGCCATGAGAGTTTGTCTAACTCTCAAAATCGTCCACTTGGAATGGTGAGGGCTGCACTTTTTGGTCTTTGGGAAGCTGCAATGTTGAAAAATCTATGAGACCTAGACACATCTGAAAACTAAACATCTAGGTGAGTCCAGGGTGGTGTGCTTCACATGCACCCGCACCCTTTTCTGCCCACAAAAACTTTGCTTGAAATCACACTTTTTCCCCAGAGTTTTGTGATGGAACCTTCCGGAATCTCTTGGAATCCACAAAATTCCTACCACCCAGCATTGTCACATCTATACTGATAAAAATTCTGCCCCACTTGTCAGCCTAAAAACATTTTTTTTCAAACTGCCCTTTTGGACCCGCTTGGGTTCCCCCTCAATTTCAACATGTTTTTGGCTCTTCCCTGTCACAGGCGTTTGGCCCACCTACACAAGTGAGGTATCATTTTTATTAAGAGACTGAGGGGAATGTTGGGTGATAGAAAATATGTGCTGGTGCGGTGATTCCACACAGAAATGTAGGGAAAATTTGTTTTTTTTAGCTAAATTTGAGGTTTGCTGAGGATTTTGGGTAAGAAAACACTGGGGGATCCACGCAAGTTACACCTCCCTGGACTCCCTTGGGTGACTAGTTTTCAGAAATGTCTGGGTTTGGTAGGTTTCCCTAGATGGCTCCTGAGCCCAGGACTAAAAATGCAGGTGCCCCCCGCAAAAACAGGCAGCTTTGTATTTGATCATTTTGATGTGTCCACGTAGTGTTTTGGGGCACTAGGCCTATGCACACAAGTGAGGTACCATTTTTATCAGGAGTCCTGGGAGAACACTGGGTACGAGGAAGTTTGTGGCTCCCCTCAGATCCCAGAACTTTGCAGCACCGACATGTGAGGAAAAAATGTTTTTGGGCCACATTTTGAGGTTTGCAAAGGATTCTGGGTCACAGAACCTGGTGAGAGCCCCACAAGTCACCCCATCCTGGATTCCCCTAGGTCAGTGGTTCCCAACCTGTGGTCCGCGGACCCCCAGGGGTCCGTGACACATTCCCAGGGGGTCCGCAGGCCTGGGTTTGGGCCTCTGTACAGGAATACCTGCATGCTTTTATATTTAAGACTTCATTTGTGTAGCAGTTTTAGAAGCACTGCACAGTTCCCTGTACAACCGTTAGCTTTCAGGCAATAATAAAAGCGTCAAGATAACTCTGGTGATTAATGTATCTGCTGGAAAGAGATAGTTTTCTCTAGTAGCAGTTTTGACTCATCTAAGGTAGCACAGATGGTTAATATGGTAGCTGCAATGAAGTGTATAATGCAAAGAAAACGGTTTTATGTGCATATTACGGTGGGTTACTGCTTTTGTCACAGAGATTATTTTGTTACTGTGCAGCTCATAAGTTAGAACTCTAATTTAGCACAGTGCTATGAACTGTCATCAAAGAGCTGCATACAAATTGCATGGCACAAATTAGAAAGTTTTTTTCCCCCAGTCTTTCATTAGCCTTATGCTGCTGAAAAAAACAAAGGTTTGCTTGCGTAGAAATACATTCTTACTATTAAAGTCAGCACTAACCACTGTGTTATGTTCTGAATCACGTGCTTCGCCAGACCAAGCACTCTTAAAAGATGCCTAATAGTGTGGATGACATGTGAATCCTACACCTTGTAGGCCCCTGTAAAGTGCTCCTAGACCCTACAGTGGTATGAGAGGTGCTATAAAACAAATGAATTACATGTGGTAGAGAGGTTATAGAGAGATGAGAGGCCCTTATGATTTTATTTCCTTTCCCCACCACATATTTATGTGAAAAAGCTTTTTCAGATCTTATGTACCTAAAAGTAAAATCAGAAATTGCTTGGGAAATGTAGAATCTGACCTGAAGAGGCAGCTTTCCTAAATAAAACCAAACATTGAAAAGTTAGACGCCAAGATGCAGCGCCGACCTTCCCATAAATATTTTTTGATTTTTTAATATTTTTAAAATATTAAATAATTATATCTTTAGTAATTCGAGTATTTGTTTTGTGCGTTCTTGTTGGTGTATTTTTTGTGAATTACTGTTTTAATGTTTGAAATTTCAATTATACAAATTGCTTGGGGGTCCCCGGCTTCCAGTAGTGTTTCAGTGGGGGTCCTCAGGAATCAAAAGGTTGGGAACCACTGCCCTAGGTGTCTAGTTTTTATCGGTAGACTTAGGGGAATGCTGGGTGGAAGGAAATTTGTGTCTCCTCTCAGATTCCAGAATGTTCTACAACCAAAATGTGAGGAAAACGTTTTTTTGGGGTCAAATTTTGAGGTTTGCAAAGGATTCTGGGTAACAGAACCTGGTGAGAGCACCACAAGTCACCCCATTCTGAATTCCCTTAGGTGTCTAGTTTTCAAAAATGTATCGCTTTGCTAGTTTTCCCTAGGTGCTGGCTGAGGGAGAGGCCAAAATCCACAGCTAGGCACTTTCCAAAAAACGTTTCAGATTTCAATGTAAAAATGTGAGTTGTCCATGTTGCGGGCATTAAGCCTATCCACACAAGTAAGTTACCATTTTTATCGGGAGACTTGTGGGAACACACAATAGAACAACATGTGTTATTGCCCCTTGTCTTTCTCTACATTTTTTCCCTCTAAATGTAAGACAGTGTGTAAGAAAGTCTATTTGACAAATGCCCGGTAATTCACATGCTAGTATGGGGACCCCGGAATTCAGAGATGTGCAAATAACCACTGCTTCTCAACACCTTATCTTGTGCCTATTTTGGAAATACAAAGGTTTCCTTGATACCTATTTTCACTCTTTATATTTCACCAGGTGAATTGCTGTATACCCGGTACACAATCAAAACCCATTGCAAGGTGCAGCTCCTTTATTGGCTCTGGGTACCTAGGATTCTTGATGAACCTACAAGCCCTGTATATCCCCACAACCAGAGAAGTCCAGCAGACATAAAAGTATATTGCTTTCTGCAATTTCACCTCAATTTCAATATTTTTTTATTTTAGGTGTTACGTTCTGTAGGAAAACCTTGAAGGATCTACACAAATGACCCCTTGCTGAACTCTGAATTTTGAACTTTTCAGAAATGTTTAGCTGTCTGGGATCCAGCATTGCTGGTAGTAACTGGAAGGAGGCTGAAAGCAATACAATAGTAAAATGGCCAAGTAAAATGCCAAAATTGTGTTGAAAAGTGTAGTTTTCTGATTCAAGTCTGCCTCTTCCTGAAAGCTGAGAATATGGTGATTTTAGCACTGTAAACCATTTGTTGATGCCATTTTCAGGGTTAAAAACACAAGCTTTCTTCTGCAGCCCTTTTTTCCCATTTTGTTTAAAAAAATGAAATTTTTGCTATATTTTGACTAGTTTCTTGGTCTCCTCCAGGGGAACCCACAAACTCTGGGTATCTCTAGAATCCCTTGGATGTTGTAAAAAAAAGGATGCAAATTTGGCATGGGTAGCTTATGTGGACAAAAAGTTATGAGTGCCTAGGCGTGAACTGCCCCAAATAGCCAAAAAAGGCCTGGCACCTGAGGGGGAACGGGCCTGGCAGCAAAGGGGTTAAAACTGCTGCACTGCTACAAAGGCTGACATCCAATAACAAAAGTAGCCTGCCACCCTTCCACTCTCCTGGGGAAATACCCGAAGCTCGGTATGGCCAATCTGGCCTTGGTCTTAAGTATCTCTAGTGACTATGACCCATGCCTTAAAACTATAACTGACGCCCTTGACATGCACTACAAACTACCTACTATACTACATTGCTCAGGACATGTTCTATGAGATCATTGATAACAAACATTGTTGCAGCATCTAAAATTACATATTTGATGACAACGAGGTGCATCGAGGGTATGCAGGTTATTTTTACTTTAGGGTACTAAAACTGGGGAATTCCTGCGATTTCCTTTGTTTAAAACAGCATGTTTTAATTAACATTTTCACCTAACTTTAACATACCTTTAGCCTTTGTCACTACATCTACATACATGGCAAGTCTATAGGCTTTTTCAAGGGGTTAGCGCATCATTGCAGGACTACATGTTTATTGACTTTGAAAGGGATGACCCCATCATTAAAAAAAAGTAGCCTATTGGTTTTGTCAAGGGATGACTACATCAATATACAAAGTAGATCTATTGACTTTGCCAAGGGGTCCCCTCATTATCATATAATGGCAAGCCTACTGGCTGTGTCAAAGTGTGACCACAGCATTATATAAAGGCAAGCTTTTTGGTTGACAACATAATTACACAAAACAAGCCTATTTGGCTTTGTAAAGGGTTTATTTCCTCAATATTTCAAAACATCCTGTTGGCTTTGTCAATAACAGTAAACACACTGCTAGAGTATTTTTTATACTCCTCAGGCCATATAATGCAGCCATAATACCAACTGATCCCTGCAACACTTAACTAAAGAGCGGAAGCTCTAGTTCTGGGAATTCTTACAAGCAACATTAACGCTTTCTGTAGTCACAATCTATATGCCCCAGAAATAAACAATTTCTGATGGGATGCTGCACATGCTTCAGTCCCCATTACACATGTATAACATGTTGGTGGTGCCCCTGGACAACTTGGGGCACCACAACGTTCGAGACAAATCTGTAAATTAGCCCATGAGTGCAGGATTGGGTACTCCTGGCTGGGAGCAGTGAATAATAATGAGTGACTCCAGCTGATCATTTGTTCTGTTTTTCCTTCTTTAATGTTTAATTTTTGGGTTCTGGGTCCCAACCGGGACACCCAATTTTTCTTTCATTGTTAAGGGCTGTCGGGAGGGAGCATTAAAGCCCCATGGCCCCTCTGCTCCCAACATGCAGCTCCTGTCCTAAGGTGCCATGTTGGGGCCTGCACTATTTGCGGGGTGCTCCTGGAGGGGCGGGCAGGGAACTAACTACTCACTTTGTCCCAGTGGGTGGGGTCCCCGGGACAGCAATGTGTTAGGCCCTGGGGGATGGAGTCGCACTGACCTAAAGTTAGGTCATGGAGGTGGGCCCCACGATTGCCCCCCCCATCATTAATAAACTATGTATATGCGCTAACTAAACTAAAGTAACCATAACTTTTAACCTCACACATTACGTACCTCATGAAATATACTATGATATCATGGATAGGATCATTGGTGGCATCTGAACTGACATCATTGATGACATTGCTGTGCATGTTGAGGGAGCAACTTATAGCTACCTGAGTTACCCATAACTCAAAAACATCAGTGTTTTTTAGTTTAAAATGTTATGTTTAAGCTGACATTTTCACCTAACTATAACATCACTATAACTTTTGTTTTTTCAGTGAATTTCAATGTTTTCTTGATGTAAAATATTATATTATTACCATATCTTTACTAGAATATCACTTTAACCTTCTATCTATCTATCTATCTATCTATCTATCTATCTATCTATCTATCTATCTATTATCTATCTATCTATCTATCTAATCTAACAAAACCTAAACATTCTAATTTCAACCGGTGTTCATTCTTAGCTGCAGATACAACAATCTCTGCCTTCAACAGACAGAATATGTTTTTAACAAACAAGTCTGTTTTTTTCCAAATCTTTAAACTGATGTCTTTCTAAGCACATAATTAGGTATTATTCTCTTCTACTGCAATAACAAGAGATTATAGTAATATTTCACTCACTGTTTCCAATGCCCTGTGTGGGAAAACATTATCTGTATCAGAACATTTGTAGTTTTCTTTTGAAGTCTGGCCTGACACCAAATCTGTCTATTTGTTTGTTACCTATTGTTTAATATATGGATGGGATTAGTTTTCGCTCCACCGAGAGGAACACTCCTAGTTAGTGCTTGCTTTGCAGTGCACAAGGGACTATTTTACATTGCGAAAATAAAGTGAATCAGCTCGCATTTTTTTATTTATCTGATAACCGCATATTGTACAGAAAACACACATTTTTTGCAGTGCAGCAGCGTTTTTTTAAAGTTTTAATCAGTGCTCAAATTTCAGGGGAAGCCTTTGTCAGTGCTTGGTAACTCTGAGGATTACATCCTTTTTGTCACTGCACTTAAAATCATCTGCCTCCCCTGGCCCACACCCTAAACCAACTATTTGTGATCTTTTGAATCTTGGATAAATTGCACTTTTTTGCAATTATATCCCCCAAAGATCTTCATAGTGGGCTATTCTTTCCAGATGAGACTGAGTCCATAGTTTACATTTTGGTGAAAAACCTGCCTGCACGAAAACAAGCTGTAGCTGCCCCATTTATGGACCCCTAGATATTTTATGATTGCAACCCTTTCCTTTAGAAACAAGGAAACCATTTGGTTTCTGATGCCACTGACTCAAATGCCTCCATTACATCTCCTTGTCAGTGGTCCACCACCGCAGGACCACCAGTATAGCATTGTCAGGTGGATTGCTTTATTTAGGACAAGGCTCCCAACCCAGTTCTTTTTCTGTTTGTGGAAAAACATGAAAGACTTGGAAGTCGCAAATGGGAAAATAAAGCAAGTGCCAATAAGCATTGCAAGGAAACTCATAGGGCACCAGATAAATGTATTTCTCTACAAAGAAACATACTTTTCAAGGGTTTGTTTTTGCAAAGTGAAAATATGCCAACATACAAAGATACAGTGACCTGACTGGCATTGTTTTTTTTGCCACATGAACATGTTGCTATAATTTTGAGGATGCTGAATGTATGGGAATAGTTGATACCTAGTGGTCTGTTTCAGTCTTTGCTTTAGTATGCCTGAATGAGTTTCAAATTTATAAGGTTATGCCACGCCAACTTAGGGGATCCATTAATGATTATTAGCAAAATAATAAGGTATATAAACATAAAAAACAAAACTGAAACTCTTAAAAACACTCCTTAAGTAAGAAGAAATTTGAAACTGAGGGCCAGATGTATGAAAAAAGCCTTTTGTGATTCGGAAATAGCGATTTTTAAGAAATCGCTATTTCTGATTCGCAAAATGCAGTGTATCATATTTGCGATTCTTTAATAGCGATTTCTTAAAAATCGCAAATGCTATTACCGAATCGCAAATTGCGATACAGCCCCCATTCGCATCTATGGGCCTGTCGGCCCATATTTGCGAATATTTTGCATGTCCCAAATTGCGAATTCCTAACTGGAATTCCCAATTTTGGGAAATGCAAAGTCCAGGGTGCTGGGGCCTAAGTCCCCCTCTGCTGCACCTCGAAACATGTTTTAACAACGTGTAAGGTGCACACATGTCAAAAGGGCATGTGTGCTTTACATGTACACTTTAAAAATGCATTTTAAATGCATTTTTAAAATTTGCACATGGTTACCACCAAGTTCAACTTGGTGGTAATAGCGATTCCTTAATGCCCAATTCGCATTAAGAAATCGCTTCATACATGTGCTTTAGAAATCGCATATAAGGATTCCTTATTTACGATTTCTTATTTAGAGAGTCGCAATTTGCGACTCTCTAAACAGGGTCGCAATTTTAAGGAATCGCTATTTTAGCAATTCCTTAAAATTGCATCCAGAATGCCTTAGATACATTCTGAAAGGGCTTTTTGCATTCGCAAAAGGGCATTCGCACCGTTTGCGAATGCAAAAAGCTTTGATACATCTGGCCCTGAATGCTAAAAACTAAGAGAATATCATTATGTCGATTAGTCTACACTAACATATGTTTAAAAAAATAATTGTAGTTTAGTATCATTCTATCAAACAGAGAGCCTGTCAATTCTTCTGTGTAGGATTCAGAAATCATCAAAGAGATTTTCCAAGCATTTACAGCTAAATGCATTCGTTAAATAAATGCAAGTTATCGTTTCTATTTTGGGTTCTAGTCTTATTTTAATGGTTGATAAAAAAGTGTACATTATTTAGTTTTCACTTTTATTATTCCTATATTTTAGGGAATTTATCAGCAGCATAAAACGATTGAGAACATTTTACGCTTCAATAGCTGAGCGACTGTGTGATGGGGACCTGGTGGTAAGAGACAGTTCCACCTGCTGGAATGGACAAGATGTTGTGGAAAGGTAAGCAGTAAGATTCCATGTACATTGGGTAGCAACTTCACTCTGGTGAACTGTGCTTTTTGAACATTTGGATCCAGGTTCCATAACAAACAGAGCCACTTAGAACAAGGTATACTTAGCATGACTTGCTTGCCACTGCAGGATGATTGTGTGTTATCAGTAGCAGCGAGGATCTGTGACTGGATAGCTCAAGTTTCAGAAGATGAGAAACTATCAAACACTCCTCGGGCTGCCTTCCAAGAATTGAGAACCCACTGCTGTTTGAGCTGTCTCTGGCTCTTTCTCCCACTTTACTAGAACTAGGAAAAAACCTCTTCTACAATAACTAGTCCACTTTATAATCAACCCTTTCTACCTGACCTGCATCTAGTTCATTGTATTCTGCCTCTCAAGGCTATTCTAACGAGGCCTTGCTCTCTGGTGGGCTTAAGGTTTCTTTTCTATGACGTGTCTGCCATACATGCTATTTTGCCATTGTCTACCATACATGATTTTCTCCCAAGGGTGATAACTCCTACATGATTGTGCCCTTTGCTGAACCAACATTTAAGCAAACTATTGCCACTGAACACCAAACACCACGTCACAACACCGTTTCTGCACTGTCCAACATCAAATAAAATAGCACAGCACTGTATTTCACCATCCCACACTGTATACATACGCATCATGCTACGCTGCCCAACACCTCATCACATCAATCCACACCTTGTTACATCAGTTAGAGCTTTATAGTGGAGTAGTTGGAAGGCAATGTTGTGCTTTACAATACATGTATAAGATTGAATAAAGACATTTCTCATCATAAAACACAGATCTCCCACCTTCATACCAGTCCCTAAAACAACTCACCATACAAAAACAATGCAAGAGAGCTTTCATAAAAAAGAGATTGAAACTCAAATTTCATGTCCGCACTCACTGTGTCACTCTGGATGAGCTGGGAAGCATCACTGAATAAGTGAGCAACAACTGGAGACCCAACCCGCTTCCAGGCTAGGAGAAAGACACAGTTACCTAATTCAACATGAGCCGGTGCACATGGGAGCACTACCATTGACCTGGAAAACATTAGGGCGATACCACATCCAATCAACAAAAAGAATGGTACAATGCACATTCCAATTCTAGAGTATCCACATTATTGGTGACTAGTAACATGAACATCCCCTCCCTTCCCATGAAGGTCTGTATAGTGATAACCTACAATGAGTAGATACCATTAAGAGAACAAGCTGCACACACAGGATGACAGTGGAAACTCATAATTGCACATTGAACATAATACAACAAAACAATAAACGGCTAATGCAAATGAACATTTTCAGGATCAGGTAGCACAATTTAAACTAGAAATATAAACATGGGTGTGCATGGTTTTAAGCTTGGTGTCACAAGAGGTAACCTCCATCAGCAGCCTTCTTTCTGAGTCGTCCTATCTCCAGGCTGGAAACACCACACATCACTAGGGAACTTTTGAAAAAAACAGACTGGTGCTCCAAATATGAACAGTCTTGCTGTGTCGTCAGACTTGCCAGACACACCATCATGAACCCCATCAACATGCCTACATGTTAAGCACTGTGGCTATTGCTTCCATTGCCTAAAGGAGTGGTGGTATATCTTGATTCCCAGGTATATGCCTTTTGTTAAGCAACCAAACAGGATTCAATATGAAGTAGTAAAATCAATAGGTCTGGCCTTTTGTTAGAGGATTATTTGGTGAAAGTTGGGCGACTTTTTGTATATTGCTGCCAACTGGTCCAGAAAGAAAATCTCATGATGAAGTATCATCACAGTCTGCAACAATATGAAATCTGGATGTAGGAGCCCCTTTCCTGAATAGACACTCTCACAAGAGGTATGGAAAAAGTTACTTTAATATCAATAGAACATAGTGCAAATACCGATAGCAGAGTTAAGCTCCGCCCTTCATTATCAGTGTTATAAAATAAATCAGAAGATGCCTTGTAAGTATTCAAACTATTGCATAGTAGATACTTTCTTCAAAAGGGCCAACACTTGTGTTGCATCTTTCAGAATGCCAATGTGCATGCCTGTCGTTATGCTGTGAAAGAACGAATCCGTACATCAGAGAACATGTAAATGTGACAACAAAGTAAAACAAATGTATACGGTAGGACGATAGGGATGAATAGAACTGCAGCTTTATAACAGGATAATTTGTGAAAACATCAAAACTTCCTGAGCCAAAAAAAAGATAAATCAATCATTAAGTTGTATGTGTGTCAGCAAAGTAAAATCATCAGAGAGCACACACTAGCTCTGAAGTATCAGCTACACTGTATGTCTTCAGTCTAACAAAAGGAAAGCTTGAAGTCCCATCACCAAACCTGGAAAATGAATAGGGCAAATGTAACCCAAAGGCCTTGGCACTGATGGATGCCCTTCAAAGCAATGATAAACCATGAAAAACAAAGGAATGGCAGTGGTTGAATGGGTTACACTCACTATATACTTCTTCCTCTTGTACTTTTTTGAAGAATTCATGATATGGGGTCTTGAAAAGCTAGAGCTGTCTGCAGTCTGGTTTAAATTCGCTTGCTTCCTGGGCCAGTTACTATGTTTCCTATTAAGCGATGGTCTGCTTGGTCTATCACCCATGTTAAGTAACAGCTGACAAAGTTCTCTTATATATGAGACTGCCTTTTTGCTATTCTGTACTTTTACCTGGCCTCGTTCAAGTTGCATTGGCGTTTCTCATTTATGGCAACCGTGAGCTCTGGTTCCCAAATCTGGACTCATACACCTTCCCCCTGAAGGGCTCCAGGCTGGATGTGTAAGTAGCTTGTCATGATGAATATTTCCTCTGTATTGTACACTACAGTAGTTGGTTGTTTCCCTTCCTTTACTCCTCAGAGCATAGCAACTGTACATCTCCAAAGATTTTTGTTAATGAACGATCTGACAGAATAGCCATGTGCTACTATAAATGGGCGCTTTATTGTTGCGCCGGTATTGTACCCTATAAATCAACAATGCCTTTTACACAGAGAGAGACATTATTTTTATTATTCTTGTTATTGCATCGCCTCCGGTTTTGTCAGCCTTCCTTTTGGCCTTCCCAATTCACATATCCTCAACCAACAAATCAAAGTTATGTTTCTGCTGGCAGATTGATATCTTGCTTTTCATCTCCGGCCTCCTCATCTCCCTTGCGGTTATGTGGTTCTTGTTCCATTAGACACTGGGTGCCAGCAAAGGCCTTTTCAAATATTTAATATATTTTCTTTTTATTTTGTCATTGTGTGTGTTAGGGTGTTGTGTAGAGCTACTACATGTCACTTTGGAGACACATTCGCACCACAATTGATAAATAAGTCTGATTAGTAAATATAGACTATAAAAGGTCGAAAAGTTACTCGGCTTATACATCCTGTTTAAAGTGCTTTTCTTTTCTTCTTTTTTTACTTTGTGTTGTTTTTATCTGCTCCTTTTTACCTTCCTTCTTTCGCCTCTCTGCACGTACCTTTGAGCCCTCGCTTCATTTAATATTTCCTCTTATGTCATCCAAAAACATAATTGCCAATCTTTTGGGACGTTTCAAACTCTGCAAACCTGTTAAACGATATATTGTATAAAAATCTGTGCGTCACCAGAGACTCTCATTATGAAATGGCCTGACTTTTTTGCTGAGATATGGGAGGGCTGATATTTAAATAAAAGGCAGGAATTAGTACAGCAAAGTCCGTTCACTACGAGTTTTTTTCAAACGGAGAATAACTGCTTGGAGTAGGGTGTACTGGGTTCTTCACGGGGCAGTTTTTCACCATTTAGGTGAAAAAATTCAAGATATTTTTTCATGCTCTTAGCAGGCAGAAAGTGTTTTCAGCACTGATGGTGAGGGTTGAGGGGCATGGTGGAGATTCAGTGTTGAACTGCATACTTGTACCTATCTGGAGGAGCATCTGTCCCCCCCAGATGCTGCAGAGGGAAGATGTGGGGTGAGCAGTGGCAGCTACTCTGCTATGGCGGAGGAGCATCGCATGTCCCACCCCACCAGCAGCAGTGCCTGCAAATTGAAAAATAAACGAGAATAAACAGTGTTTATTATCGTTTTATTTTTCAAGGGGCGCAGCCATGGGGGTTGACAGGCAGGGAGTGGTAGTGATGTGCACTCCGCTCAGTGTGCATGTGTGTTTGGCCTGCCGTCTCAGGACGGCCAAACACACATACGCACTGAGCTCTCGCCAACCCAAGCTGTGTTGCTGGGTTGAAGACAGCAGGCACAGGCTCCCAGTCTCCCTGGGAGCGCAAAGCCAGGATGCTCAGCCCAATCCTAATGCTGCTGTCATGCTGGCAGCATGAGAGCAGCGTTAGGATTGGCAGTAGGCTGGGAGCCTGTGCCTGCAGTGAGTGCAGACAGAAGAGCGGTGCAGCAACTGCAACAATACATTTTTAAAACATTTCTAATTTTGTTGTCTTTGTTTTGTCCCCCCAAACCTGTTGCTTTGCCCAACAGGAGCCACCTCTGGGGGCGAGGCAATGCCGCTACCTAAAGCTACTGCACAGCAACAAATCTTACAGGAGTCTCAGTGTCCAAAATTATTGAGTCAGGAATTTCTGGACCAATAATTCCCAGCCCAGACACACTTGTTATGGGGACTTATCACTGGGTGCTCTTCTGCCCCATGTTCTGGCTCCTCTACCCACCGGCTGTAGTAGGTTAGAGGATGGGCAGAGGCTTAATATGAAAAAGAGGAGGATACTGCATTCCATTGGCAGTGTAACAGAATTCATAATACAATGGTTCACGTTGTTCAAATTGTGACACAGTATTAAAAAATTTGATTGTTATCATTCAGTCTTGCCGTTAGAACACTTACACCAAACTAGAACCCTCCCAAGACAGAAATAATTTTTGATGGAGAAAATTTAGTCCAGTGGGATTTTTTAGAAAGGATAAGTATGGAGAACCTATGCAGAGAGAAAATGATGTGGGTACTAACCAATAACCTGGTACCTCTCCTCTCACATGTCCTATTAGTGATACAAGATGCACTGGAGTTGCAAAAGGGTACTGGCTTGAAGTAGGGTTTTCAAGGGACACAGATGGGAATTAGCATATGTATATCTTTATTAGGCTACAGAACAAGTAGTTAGATACCCAACCAACTGTAGTAGTGCCTTTGTGCGCAGCCTCCTCTTTTCATTGAGCTCTCTTCCTGCTAACCCAGTTGTGACATATACACCATTTCAGTAGCATTACCACCCTCCAAGTATGTTAGGGAGGAGATGTAGCCTAATGGTTGAAGCACTTCAAACACAAGAACCAGATTTAAATTGTGACTTCGGCTCAAAATCTGGTGATTCTGGGTAAATCACTTAATATCCCTTTGTGTGAAAAGACAAAATAGTGTAAAATTGTCTGGTAGTGTTGCAAAGTGGTCTTATGCCCTCGGTAGAGGTTCATGCTATACAAATGTAAACTCCCCCGAAAAAACACGTGGAACTAGCTATGGCAAGATGGCAAACACAGCTCTTCTTTTCAGTAATTTGAGGAAAGGCAAGACGGTGCATGTCCTAATTTCTTACAGCAACATAATGGAAGAGTAGACACAATGCACCTTCCTCCAGTACAACATGGTGGAAGACACAAATGCTCTGTGTCCTTGTAAAGCCCAGATAAACAACCCTCAGATTTTATGCTGTGTTGCAATGATGCGTAAATGTCTTCTGTTTGTCCAGAGGAATTACATTGGTTGTGGAGTTTATATTAGATCCCTGCGTATACCTACATATAACGTAATGAAATAAACCCTTATTCCAACTTTAAGACACTGCTCAAAGTAATTTCTAAAATTCTTAGGCTTTCTTGACTTTACAGAACTCGGGGCCTGATTGGGAGTTTGTTTGGTGGACATGGTACTTGAACAGGTATCATGTCCGCCAAATTGATGGTCCATTTGCTCTATTTAGAGTCATGTGGCCTGTCATGTTTCCAGGACTGGTGTACCTGCTGGGTTCACTGGCAGAATACTACAGCAACAGCTTAGCGGATGCATCAGGCCATCCACACTTGTTAGAGAGGACAATCTGAAGTACTTTTTTCAATTTGTGAGTACCATGGACACACTTTTTCTGCTGGGCCCAACAGGAAAATAGTACAAATGATCCCATACCCTAAGAGAAAATACCCAGAGAGTCAGGGTCCTTGATTGTTTTTGTTCATGAAAAAGAAAATCCCACTTAGGTAGTATGACATAGAAAAACCAAAAGATTTGCTGAGTTTCCACCTGAAATATGGCTCAGTAAACTTTCAGCTCCTACAGAGGACTTGCAGTGAGATCTTGGGATAGAGTGAACAGTTGTCCAGGCAGGATGGTAAAAGAAATTCCCACCGCAACCCTGACAGATGGCAGACCTCACATCATAGGCTAGTTAATTTCTATTTTTTGTTCACAATATGTCTTTTGATCACATTTTTGTTTTCAACATTGGACCTAATTTATATGTTGGTGGGAAGGAAAATTCATCTCAGTATGACAGTTTCCACCACACCAACACAGTGATACTCTTGCCAGATCTATATGCAGGTGGACCACAATCCCGGCCTTGGCAGAGACTACTCCATCTCTACTTTGGCTAAACATGCCCGCTGGCCCTTAAGACTAAGGGCCAACTGAGAAACACCTATCTGTCCATCCAACCCATTAGGATGGGCAGACATATTTACATGTTTTACTGTCTTTCACCACCAGGCAAACTGTGGCAGTGAGAGACAGTAAAGTGCAAATAATGCTCCCCCTGCCATTCGAGATGGCTCCCACTGTGGAGGCATTACTTTTTTTTATTTGCAAAAAAGAAAATCCTGTTTCAGGATTTTGTTTGTAAGTAAAAAAAGAATACTCTTTGCGCCCTGCTGACACAACCCTGCAACAAAGGGTAAAATGCATTGACAGGAACTGACTTGATGGCAGTTTTTGCCAATGCTTTTATTAATGACTGTTTGCTTGGTGGTCATTTATAAATTAGGCAGGCGGTCACTCTGTCTTGAGGATGGAGTAATTCACTCCGTCACCGCACTGGGAAGGCGGGCCCTCGGCCTATTTATCGACTTATATATAAATCAGGGCCATTATTCTTAATATATTCACTATTCCTTTGTGAGGCGCAATCATTGTAATGAATACTCAATGCATGTGTGCTCATTCTTGCCCTTCATCACTAGAATTTTTTTATTTTATATCAGAAATATAAGCATAAATGCATTATTTGAGTGTCTGTATGGTAATACTGTTAAATACTATATTGGATACTCATTGTATTGTGACCTATGTCTGACATAAATAGAATTTATGTGCTTTCATCTCATCTCTCAGAAGTTCAAACACAATCTAATAATTGTATTTCAAAGCAAAGTTAATACTTGAGTAAATGGTTACTCCTGTGCTTTATAGATGGAACCCTCACTGTTGTCCTTTTAGATGCAGTGATTCTGCATATACATTAGCAACTATGTTGGAATACTTACATTATTCTGTATGGCCTCTCGGTTACACCCAAAAGTATTAATATATTTCCAGCAAAATGCACTAACATTTTTCAATGCAGATCATATACACTTAGAGCCCCGGAGTCACAGGGCTGTACAGAACTTCAGTTTATCATCCATAGTAGTCTGGGAAACATTCTGGAAAACTGTGTTGCTTGTATTGATAGACTCTGCTAATGTTATACATGACGGTTGAGCATTGTATCCTGTGCCCCTCTTGCCATTCTCTTACCTTACAACTTGATGGAAGTGTGATTATGAATACATTGTTTAGATGTAGTGATGATATTAAAAAGTGCCACATCTGACTTACGTGGTTTCATTGTGTCCCTTCGTGTTCCGGACTGGAAATCTACTTATTCAAGTTTAGACATCATAAAATAATGATGTCACACATATGTGTAATCGTGTGCTTATAGTCTTTTGTCCATATCGGTTGCAGTGTGCTTATTTCGTCCTGTTGGCATTTTTATTACTCGATGACATGATGAGCATCTTGCGCGAGTTCATTGTGCACATGTTAAACGTTTTTGGTGGTCTCATGAATGGTTATCATCAATTTCTAGTCCTAACGTAAGGTGGCCTCTTCCTGTGCAGTGGTACTATTCTTCATGTTCTAGTTCACACTCAGAGACATGTCCTCAGTTCTCAATAATGGACACATGAAGACTGACATTTATGTTTATTGTAGTCTATTGATGTCAAGCCTACATATAGATAGTAGGTGACGTCGGATTTCAACAACAGAATAGAAATTGCTTGTTTCCTTTTTCCTTGTTTATTTCAGTTTTTCAACCACATGGCCATCAGGATTCTCCACAGGATCACTATATAGATGGACAGAATATAAACGTGAATGAATTTATACATTTAGGGCCAGATGTAGGTAGGTTGAAAATTGCGACTTGCAATTTGCGAGTCCGTGCGACTCGCAAATTGCAAGTCGCAATTTGCTATGCAGAAAGGTGTCTCAGAAACCTTCTGCAACTCGCAATGGGGTCGCAAAGACCCACCTCATTAATATTAATGAGGTGGGTCGCAGTTTGCGACCCTATTGCGAGTATGGGCACTCACAGGGATGGTGGCCTGCTGGAGACAGCAGACCACCATATCCGTGACTGCTTTTTAATAAAGCAGTTTTTTTTTCTATCTGCAGCCCGTTTTTCTTAAAGAAAAACGAGCTGCACTTAGAAAAAAAAACGAAACCTTTTGTTTCGTTATTTTTCAGAGCAGGCAGTGGTCCATAGGACCACTGCCTGCTCTGAAAAATTGTTTTTGTGATCATTCACAAAGGGGAAGGGGTCCCATGGTCACCCTCAGCTAACCCCTGCTTACCTCCTTGGTAGCTTGGCAGAGCAACTGAGTACCTCTTCAGTTTCCTTAATTCAAGCACAGCTCCAGCTGTTGCATCTCCAGATTGAGACATGACGGTAAACAAGTGCAAAGTTCCAACATCAACAAAGAGGTCACGAAAAATATGGAAGTAGAAGAAAAAGGAATCCCAAAGAGAAAAAGCAAAATCGCAAGACAAGTAGTATGTGGTCACGTAGTGGTCTGAGATCAAAACAGTAGTGTACACTTAATCACTGTATGTCAAGTACAAATACAAGTCCAAATACCACCGCTGCCACCAATGTTAGAAATGGGGTCTTTGGTTGACAGTCAGGTTACCTCCTGTTCAAGCAAGGACCCTCACTCTAGTCAGGGTAAAAGAGAATCACCCTCAGCTAACCCCTGCTTACCCCCTTGGTAGCTTGGCAGAGCAGTAAACTTAACTTCAGAGTGCTAGGTGTAAAGTATTTGTACCAGCACACACAGTGACTTAATGACAAGACTACAAAATGACACAACACAGGTTTAGAAAATAGGAAATAATTATCTATTTAAAACAAGACCAAAACGACAAACATCCGACATACACAAGTCAAGTTATGAATTTTTGAAGATTAAACTAAAAAATAGCGCTTAGAAACACAAAATGCTTCGATGAGGTGTTAACACGACGTCGTAACGGAGTCGTTCCCAATAATCCGACACCAGCGGCGCCAGACACGGAGTCGCGTAGACCCCCAGGTACAGTACCTTGGTGAAGAAATGAAAACGAGCCGATGCGCGAAGTCGGGGATTGCGGCGTCTGTGCGAAACGTTGAATCCATGCACTTCGAGCAGCGTTAGTCACGACATGGTGCGGCGACTTCCACGGAGTCATGGACTTCGGCGGGGCTGCAGTGATGTCGGGCCTGTGAAGGTCGTGGTGTTCCAGGGAAGATCACTGAGTCAGGTGTAGGCGGCGTCACCGGATTCAGCAGCGGCGGCGGTCCGAAGTCATCCGAAGTCGATTTTTTTGAATTTCCACCAGCTTTCCTTCCAAGGGCCCAGGGACTGGATAGGGCACCACTTGTCACAGCAGGAGTCTCTCCAGAGACTCCAGGTGCTGGCAGAGAGAAGTCTTTGCTGTCCCTGAGACTTCAAACAACAGGAGGCAAGTTCTAAATCAAGCCCTTGGAGATTTCTTCTCAAGATGGAAGGCACACAAAGTTCAGTCTTTGCCCTCTTACTCTGGCAGAAGCAGCAACTGCAGGATAGCTCCACACAGCACAGTCACAGGCAAGGCATCTCTTCTTCCTCAGCTCTTTAGCTCTTCTCCAGGCAGAGGTTCCTCATGTTTCCGGCAGTGTTTCTAAAGTCTGTGGTTTTGGGTGCCCTTCTTATACCCAATTTCTCCTTTGAAGTAGGCCTACTTCAAAGTAAAGTCTCTTTTGAATGTGAAATCCTGCCTTGCCCATGCCAGGCCCCAGACACTCACCAGGGGGTCGGAGACTGCATTGTGTGAGGACAGGCACATCCCTTTCAGGTGTAAGTGACCACTCCTCCTCTCCCTCCTAGCACAGATGGCTCATCAGGATATGCAGGCTACACCCCAGCTCCCTTTGTGTCACTGTCTAGTGTGAGGTGCAACCAGCCCAAATGTCAAACTGACCCAGACAGGGAATCCACAAACCGGCAGAGTCACAGAAATGGTATCAGCAAGAAAATGCTCACTTTGTGAAAGTGGCATTTTCAAACACACAATCGTAAAATCAACTTTACTAAAAGATGTATTTTTAAATTGTGAGCTTAGAGACCCCAAACTCCACATGTCCATCCGCTCCCAAAGGGAATCTACACTTTAATCAGATTTAAAGGTAGCCCCCATGTTAACCTATGAGAGGGACATGCCTTGCAACAGTGAAAAACGAATTTAGAAATATTTCACTGTCAGGACATATAAAACACATTGCTATATGTCCTACCTTAACCATACACTGCACCCTGCCCTTGGGGCTACCTAGGGCCTACTTTAGGGGTGTCTGCCATGTAAGAAAAGGGAAGGTCTGGCAAGTAGGTACACTTGCCAAGTCGAATTTACAGTTAAAAGTGGTAAAGTGCTCAGAGTTCAAAAACCAACAGCAACAGGTCAATAAAAATAGGAGGCAGGAAGCAAAAAGATTGGGGATGACCCTGCATAAGCAAAAAAGTCCAACAGAAGCAAAAACCAATTCATTTTTTGAAGGGTGGTACAGGTTTACTTTTACAATGATCATGACTTTATGGAAGTCTGAGTAGGCATTTTGCTTTTTAGGAGCTTTTATAACTGAAAAGGTGGTGACACCCACCAGATGAGGGTGAGTTAAAATATATGTGAACATTGGTCTGGAACTGAAAGCCAGACCATGTGGATGTGTGCGGGGATGTGCCAGCTGCACAGGTCACATGTGGATGCCGTGTAGAGGAAACAAGACCTCACACTTTGACACGAGACATATAACATTAACAGCATGCACAAAACATGCCCTAGGCTGAATTAAAGAGGCAATGTTTAAAGTATTTGTGCATCTACACAGTGGAAACACCACAAAAGGACTCCACTTCTGTTTAGAAACATAACCAATATTTATTTCAGTCAATCAAGGCCAAAACAACAAAAATCCAACTTACAGAAGTTAAGTTATGAATTTTTAAAGGTTAAATTAAAATGCAGTGAATAGTAGACAATAACTCTAACCAGAGCAATCTGGTCGTGCTGGACCAGGACAAATTTAAAAGATCAGTCTAGCCGCGATGAAGCACGGGCTAGGTACAGGAGTCACTCAGAGCGGCTGACAGTACCTTTGTTGTGGCGATGCTCAGTGACAATGCAATGATCCAGAGGAGGGGATGCCTTTCACTTGTAGGTGATGCATCATTTCCTGATTAGGCACGGTAGTTGGTGCATCAATCTCCAGAATCAATGAGTACTGGTTTTGATGCAGCAATGCTGCATTGGTCAAGCTGGGTCTGCGTTGTAAGTCGGGGTCATTGTGTCGTGCAGTCAGTGAGCAGTGTCCACGGCTTTGGTGCAGGCAGTGGCAAAGCAGCATTTCTGCAGCTTTGCCACTGCCTGCACCGAAGCCATAGATTTGCCACTTCCAGTTGCAACATCACACTCACCTCCAAGGGCCCAGGACTGGATTTGGCACCACTTGACAGAACACAACTCACATCAGACAAGCCCATGTGCTGGTAACAGGATGCAGGTGAAGTGTTTGCTATCCCTGATATTTCAAAAACAGGAGACAGGCTCTTTCAGACCCTTGGAGAAACTTTAATTGCAGGATGTAGAGAGTTAGAGCCAGTCCTCTTTCTCCCAGGCAAGAGGTAGCAGGCAGCAGGCCAACACAGAACAGCAAACATGAAAGTGGCAGTCTCTCCTAGCAGCTCACTGGGCCTTCTTCTTGGTAGAATATCCTCAGTCTAGAAGTGTTCTGAGTATATGATATCAGAGGGCCAGTATTTATACCTAAAAGGCCTTTGATGTAGGAGTAACTTCAAAGAATTCTGTGAAGTGCACAAGGATCTCTTTCAACTCAGGCCTGGTTCCAGACTACCAGTAGGGGGGTAATCAGCCCTATATGTGACAGCAGGACACAAACTATTCAGATGTAAGTGTAAACTACCGCTCCCTCTCCCTGCCCAGGATGACTATTAGTATGCAGATTAATGCAAATATATCTACTGTCACACCTATCCCTTCCTCTTTGTGGCTGTCTGGAGAGAATACACAAATGTACCTGTCACCTCAGTCCAGACATTGATTCAGAGATAGACTAAGGCACATAATGGTTAAAGTAAGAAAATGGCAGCTTTCCTAAAGTAAAAAAGAAACAGATGATGGATGGAATGCTGAACAATGCAAACCTTCACCCCCCAGTCACTGAGATCTGGGTTTAATCCATTGTTTTGTTGCCCACCTCCCCACTTTGGACCCAGTCATATGCAAATCAGTCTTGACCCTGCTCTCCATGGGAATACTTCAGCCTGAACTGTCAGGCCAGGTCCTCACTGGACTGGAAACAAGCATCCTGGAGCCAATTTTGGAGTATCACTCCTCATCAGCCAGGCTAGCTTGAGTCCAGTGGCGTAGTGAGCAAGGGAGCCATCTGGGCATACCCTCCCCACTTAAGGTGACTAAAACAAAAAGAAACTGATTTTGAATGTAATGCTGAACAATGCAAACATTGAGTTTTGAGTTGAATCCATCTTTTTTTGCCCACCACACCACCGTAGTTTGGACCCAGCCATATGCAAATCTGTCTTGACCCTGCTTCCCATGGGAACAGTCTAGCCTGAACTGCCAGGCCAGGCCCTTCCTGGACCGGAAGCAAGCATCCTGGGACTGGTTTCAGGGTATCACCTCTCATCAGCCAGGCTACATTGAATCCAGTGGCTCAGTGAACATGGGACCTGCATCTAGGGCATACCCATTTAAAGGCTTAATGATAATTGTATATGTTTTAATAATCTCATCTTATTACAATTATGACCATAATGCAGGTCAACTTAACACCCTTATTACATTTTGACTGTTTGAACACTTGTGATATGTTTGGGTGACTCTTCTAGTTTATTTCTCCTCTGTGGCTGTCATGTGTCTTTTTTTGGGGAATTGTGTTAGCCACCCAGCAACTCTGATGGTGGGGTGGTGAAAGTGATATTCTATTGAAATTAGCATGGCAGGTTTAAATATGATGCTAAATGGCAACATTTTCATTTTTTTATACAGATAGAGAGATAAGTGATTGATCCCTGCTTTCTGAATAAAAAATACAAACTTGTAGGTCTGCCTTTATTCAAGATCTTTACTAAAATTCTATATACAAAATAAACTTTTGGAAGCTTTCAGCCATCCCTCTTGATACATTGGTTATTTGTGTCGTATACGCTTTTCTTCCACCCACAGGATGGCGCATTTGCCAACTTCACTGTGAGTGATGGGAGCGCATTCTCACACAAAGTGGCTCCCTTCAGTGTCTGTCATCTATTACGAAGCCTGCGTGTTCAGACAAATTATTGTTTTGCTTCTAGCCAATGATTTTTATAATATATTGTTTTATATATTGGTAAGTACGTGGGAGCTCACTCAATGGTAACATTTGCGAAACCCATGACAAAACAAATCATCGACAAAGTTCAAATGCTGCCAGATAAATTGAGTTTGTCAATGCGTATTACAAAATAATGTTCACATGCATATCCTCCTGATCTTTGGTTTGCCGTGGGTTGAGTTGAAGATGCGTTCTGTCTCACAATTTGCAATAAAAGAAGAAGGGAATATATTTAGACGCACAAGGCAGGATCAACATTTGGTCAACGCCTGGGAGTCGAAGCATTCATTAGAACGGTTGTGGAGTGTTTTATTGTTGTACTTTTTGTCTTCATTGTCATCGAGCTAAAAATGTCTTCTGTATTGGACTCATTGTGATTTTATAGCAACGATGAATATATTCAGCTGAGTTAAATCTAGTTCAAAAAGCCGTTTCTTGTGATTGTGGTATAGTGCGCGGCGCCATGTTTCATGACAATGGTTGTGTGTGGTCTTTTTTTCTTTGGGCGGGGGAGGTGCACTGAATTTTAAAGTTAATTTAGTTGTTTGTCAAAATGGAAAACGTTTAAGTCAGCCCTTTCCTTTTGTCACTATTTTGCTCGGGAGCCCCTCTCAGGCCCTACGAACTAGGTCAGGGTCTCCCGCATGACCGAGATGTGCACGTAGAAACAAGTGCTGAAATCAGGAGGCTTCGTTTGCATTTCAATGGCATTCATTTATGAATGAGTTCGTTTCCATGTGAAAAACTTGACCTCTGCTCTTGTATTTGTAACAGGGAATTCCTTCTCTAAGGAACAGACAGGATGTGCTCAGTGTGTTCTCCTCAGTGATGTACTTGACAACGCCATTTATTGTCACTAGACAAGCAGGGCACACTATTGGCATTAAGAGTAAGGGCATCTGTGTGAAAGTAGGGATGCCCTCACTGATACCACTCTGCAGAAGGGCTGCAAACATCCTGAGGTGGGAGATCCATTACAGCTAGAAGCATGTGGTTTGGTGCTGGGACCTTTTAAGTGTTCTTGTATTCGTTGTTGCTCACATATAATCAGTGACACCATTAATTACATAGATTCACTATGGAACTGGTGTGACAGCCCTCGGTTAATGAACTGAGCCCCAACACCTACCGATTACTAATCAAATGTTTATAAATTGGCAACAGCCTTCCTTGCAAAATACCACATCGTATGTAGATGACAAACAGATCACACTCAGCAACATGACTGCAAAATGATCCACCACAAAACAAAAGTGAATATACTCAAGCGGATGCCGGTTAAGAGTACCTGCCCTTGCCTCATGAGTCGTGTACCTCTGCACCACAGAAACACATCCAACCCATTGATACTGAGCAAACAACTAAAATCCCACCTCTTCTTGCAGGCTTTTGACATGACCATTAACTTCTAGGCATTACATGTCAGACACATTGATGAAAGGACAATAAACAACTCACAATCAACCAGTGGACACAAAATGACTCCCATCTCTGTGAACTTTGTTGCTTATCTTACATCGCTATAACTAACAGCTCCAAAGGGTTCAATCAGATTGCAGGACTATGGTCCACCCTTTCATAGAAGTCAGTGAGACCTTGCCCTTCACTCTCTCCCCATATGCACAATTTAATGGTGATATTGGTGTGTAAGTCTGCACATTCCTCTAAGAAGCACCTTTCGTAAGAATATGCTACTGTCAGTCTAGAATATTCAACAGATTGTTAATTTACTTGAGTTTTTTCTTCCAGGTCCCAAAAGTCGGTGCATTTACATCACATTGGGCAGACTATTAAAGCAGAGAGTATTTAAGTATCACTGAAAGGAATCTAAGAAGGCTTTAAACAATTCGGAATGCAGTAGCCAAGTGCTGGGGAAATTGGGCAAATGTACTCACCAGTGTTCTTGAGGAAACAGTACAATGTAAACAAGATGGCTTCAAATTACGAGTAGGTCTTCCGATGTAATATATTTCTTATAAATTCAGTGTGGAGAGATCTGAGATCGTACAGCCTCACAAAATGAGTTGTCCCATTAAGAGATCAAGGGGGTCATTCTGACCCCGGCGGTCTAAGACCGCCGGGGCCAGGGTCGGCGGGAGCACCGCCGACAGGCCGGCGGTGCCCCGCAGGGCATTCTGACCGCGGCGGTTCGGCCGCGGTCAGAAGAGGCAAACCGGCGGTCTCCCGCCGGTTTACCGCTGCCCTTAGAATCCCCCATGGCGGCGCAGCTTGCTGCGCCGCCATGGGGGATTCTGACACCCCCTACCGCCATCCTGTTCCTGGCGGTTCGCCCGCCAGGAACAGGATGGCGGTAGGGGGTGCCGCGGGGCCCCTGGGGGCCCCTGCCGTGCCCATGCCACTGGCATGGGCACGGCAGGGGCCCCCGTAAGAGGGCCCCACAAAGTATTTCAGTGTCTGCCTAGCAGACACTGAAATGCGCGATGGGTGCAACTGCACCCGTCGCACCTTCCCACTTCGCCGGCTCAATTCTGAGCCGGCATCCTAGTGGGAAGGTTGATTTGCCCTGGGCTGGCGGGCGGCCGCCCGCCAGCCCAGGGCAAATCTCAGAATCACCGCCGCGGTCTTTCGACCGCGGTGCGGTGTTCTGACGGCGGAACCTTGGCGGACGGCCTCCGCCGTCCGCCAAGGTTAGAATCAGCCCCCAAGTGTGCTTTGGTGGTCATTTAATTCATGGCTGCTGAGTTATGGGACAACCACACACTAGCTGTTCGGAGTGTCAAGGACAATTTGCAATTATGTGTCAGTGTCATCAGCGCCAAGATGCTGTTCACCAACAAGCCCTTTGTAAACGTTAAACATAGCATATGTCATTATTATAGCAACCCCTAAAAGAGTTCCCAGCTAAACAGTTCATTGAAGATATGACTGCCCTAGCTGAAGCTTGGCCAAGAAACCCTCCCATTCCCAACCATGTCTGTGTCATGTACACAACCATAATCCTATACACAAACTCTTAACCCTTTACTCCAAATCTTTAACCCCCACATTTTATACTACATCCCTAACCAAACATCCGGCCCCATTCCCTAAAGCCCTATAGCCGTACCTTTTATCCTGTATTCTTAACCGTAACCATCGTAACCCTTGGCCTGCGTCTTTCACAATGTTCTTACTTCAGTATATTTTGGTGACAAACCCTTTATAGAGTGTTCCTTTTTTAAAGTATTTATTTTTACAGCCAATAATATACAAGTGTTATCTTTTAGTAATATTATTTTTGAGGGCTTGGGGCTACACCTTTAAACATGACTCATAATTACCAGGAACTGTAAAACTGGTGTTGGAGGGTCATGATTTTCTTTATAAACCAAATTAGATTACAGGGGGATCAGGAAAAACACTCTGGCCCTAGTGTAAAGAAGTTCTAGTCTGATGGAGAAATTTGAATTATGATAAAACATTATAAGCAATGCAAGTTATATAGACATTTATGAAACCTATGAATCAGTGATCTCATATTGGTTGCAATCCCTGCTTGAAAATCAAATATTCCCACATTTAATCTAGCTGTTCAAATGCTTTGCCTTTCATGTTTCCTCAGGCATGAAAAAGAGGGGTTCACAAACTTTAAATTAGTGAGCGAGATGTGGTGTCCCCTAGTTGACGTTCATTTTCTAGGAGGGCACCAGGTGAGATTTCTACTGCGCGGGCGGTTGCGGGAGGAAGCACTGTTCGCGGTCAGAAAGCTTCTTCTCGAGTATAATTTCTACTCATGTGGCAGCAGAATCAACTCAGGAAGCTGCGTCTTCTGGTGTGCCATGTGTTATTGTTTGCTCATATTTTTCGACACGGAATGAGCTTCCGGCGCTAAATCACAGTGCAAGCAGTGCAACGTGCCTATTCCTGACTGTTCGCACAATTTCTTAGAAGCGTGCAGAGTTTTTTTGTAACTCAGTGGAATTCCACTGAGTTAAACTCTGTGAGTTCTGCCCAGGTCTACAGTTAGGTATGTTAGCTTAACTGAAAGGATGAAGGTATGAAACAAATAGTTTTCCTCAGTTCTGCTTGTCTGCAAAGGATTATGAACACACTATGAGGGCATTTATTGTTCCAATAATTAGTATCATGTTTGGTTGACTTCTCTTTAGGAAACATCATGAGCTATACATGTATTGTATTTATGACAATTCTCCCTAAAATTACAACATAAATAAATATCATCAGTTATTTTTGTCCACTTCACAATTTTTTGTAATTTGAAACCAGATTTATGAAGGTACTGGTCACAAAAAGTGGTTGCAGTTTGTGACCAGTATCTAATTTTGCAAGCTTACCTGTATACTAATAGGTTTTCAAAATTTCAAAAAGGGGTGAGTCGCAGTCTGATCTACCTAATTAGTATTGATTAGGTATGTCGCAAATTGTAGCTCACTCTGATTGGTCACAATCACTGGGATGGTGGCCTATAAGGGTCAGAGCATCAAGTCAATGGTATACAACTGCAATTCATGTTGCAAACCATTGTAACATCTGATACAGAATCACAATTAGCCTCTACAACTACTAAATGATGTGAGTCAGTCAGTGAGTGAAATATAGGGAGACTTTATAGTAGAGGTGTTGGAGACAAGTTTGTTACGGTAATTATAGTGCTAGATGTTTAATTAGTTTGAAATTGTAGAGACTTATGTAATTTAGTACAGGCACTATCACTATAACCTGTATGTTTCTATACATCGACACATATAGACCATTTTGCAAGTGATCATCTATGCAATAGTTTTAGATTTCAACCTATATCCATGTTTATATTCTTTCCATTAATGCTTGTCCCCTCATTTTATTTTTGTACTTAATCATTTGTACTGAATATATATAAACATTATTTAATTCTGAAATCTTAGAGTGTACCCCAAAGTCAATCGGTTTTAACGTTCTGGCATTTGATTTGGAGGTAAAACCATAGCAGTGGGGAACCATCACTGAGCTGTCCATTGTTTCCTGGCCCATTTTAGCTAATTACGTTCTTGCTTGGTTTTGGGAGACCTACCTTTCATCATTAATATTCTACCCCTACCAAGCAGTGATTGATTTTGGGTGCGTCCTTAAATAATAGCAGACCAATCAGCATTAGGATCTTGGATAGGTGTTGCCTCTACGTTGAGGGGTAGAGGAATGCCCAGATCTCCCGTCCCATCACAGCTACGTATAGATCAAAAAATTCCAAATATTGGGGCGCCGTACAAATGGGCGATGTATGCCCCTCTCTGTTTGCTATCTGCCGGAAGTTCCTTTTGAGCCACGTTGTCATTCAGCATCAACACATCACTTAAGTCAGAAGAGTAATCCATGGCACTGTACACTCCATATAGAGCGGGTCATCTGAAAGGCAAGCTCACGTGGGTGAGCTGAATAACAGTGCTCAGAAGGGCTGGTATAGTGATTATCTTTCGCAAGGAACGTTTCAAAGTCAATACATTGTATGTGCTTCCAAAATCCCTACGAGTCGAGAATCAAGCTCTTTGCAGTTTGAAAAGTTGTATAAGAAAAGATAATTACACATGAAGGCCGCAGTGATTTATTAATAAAATCCTCCTATATGATGACGTTTGCTAGTAATGTAGATTTCAACTTTACGTGCTTAACAAACTATAAGTTAGATGTGTTCATTCAGCAAATTTCTCCACCAAAGTGTGGAGTTATGAAATACTAAGATTTTCCAAATGCCTATGCGGTTTATTGCATCTTATAACCTAATAAAATATTCGAAGTATTTATAGCTCAGGATATCTCGCAAAGCTCCCATTATTTGAAGTAAAATCTCTTTGTAAGGGAAGAAAGCATTACAAAAAATTCTCTAGCTATTGCTTGCGAAGAAAGAAAAATTAGAGGAAAATTCTTTTTACATGTCATTTGCATTGTCTATGTTGTTTCTAATGTTTGGTTTCTCTCACCTTGTGATGTCAAAATTGCCTATTTTTATGGAAATTTTAAATGACGTGTCATGAAAAAGGTCAAGATAGGCATTCTAAAAGTAGCAGGAATTTAATTGAATTATGGGTTTGGAAAGTGCATTATCTCATTTGTTTTTTAGTGACATTAATGTTTAAAGAATGTTTGAGTTGATCACATGAAACTGCCAGTTGGAGAGATCTGTGAATAATATGTATTTTTGCGGTTGAACCTTGGCAGGGCACACTTTGGGGCATATTTATGAGCCCCTTGCACCACCTTGTGCCACATTAGCGTCATTTTTTTTACACTAATGTGATGATAGGTTGGCAAAAACACTGCGCCATATTTACAAAGTAGTGTGATGCATGCACTGGGCCACTTTGAAAACCCCTTGCGCCACAGTATGTCTGTGTCAGGTGTAATGTATGCAAGGGGGGGGCATTTCGGCGTTCGGAGGCCCAGAAAATTGGTGCAGTAGAATCTATGAAATTCCACTGCGTCATTTTTTGCATCATTTTTAACAACTGTCTAAGGCAGGGATTCAGATGACGCTCCATTGTTTTCAATGGGCCTCCTTTCACTTTGCAGGATTAGCGTCACAATTTTTGGTGCTAATCTTGCAAAGCGCCAAACTAGCATCAACATTCTTGGCGCTTGTTCCCTAACGTGCACCATGGTGCGCCATATCATAAATAGGGCGCACACATGGTGGCACTAGGGGGGTGCAAGGGGGTGCAAGAAAAGTGGTGCATCATGACATGATGCACCACATTTCATAAATATGTCCCTTTGTCTTTCATCTTTTCAGGAGCAATAAATAAAAAGGGGATCATTGTGAGTAGTTGTTAAACAATCTATTTATTCAAGTGTCAAAAATACTTCAGTTTACTCTATGCACTTAATAAATGGTCGGTGTTGTTATAAACAGACTATAAGATCTGTTGTCATCCATTATGGCGGTCGTTATGAAGTTGGCGGTTTGGCCTGCCATGCCGGTGTTGGCAGGTGAAACCGCCAGCCGGCATGGCGGGCCAAACCACCACATAATGAACCCGGTGAGGGCCGCCATCGGCAACCGTCACTCACCACCAGGCTTCCTCCGTCAGGCAGCCTGGCGGCGGGCGGAAACATCATCCGACAGGGCAGCGGTGCCACCCCTTGGATAATGCCTCCTCAGCCTCAAGCCTTTCCCTGGCAGGTTTTCCCGCCAGGGATAGGCTGGCAGTAGGGGTGTACTTGGCATGGGCAGAGCAGGGGCCCCGGTGCAGTACCCCATTGCGCAGATCATTGCCCGATTTTCGGGCAGTGATCTGCACGACGGGTGCAGCTGCACCCGCCGCACAGAGGCATTGGCGGCGGCTCCATGTGGATCCGCCATCAATGTCCCCGCAAGGCCTTCCTGGGGGCTGGCGGGCGGAAACAATGTTTCTGCCCTCCGGCCCACAGGAAGGTTCTTTATGCTCCTGGCGGGGATCCGGGGACACTGGCGGTCAGTGTTTTGACCGCCAGCATGAACACGGCGGTTGTTACCGCCGTGTTCATAATGAGAGCCTATATGTATATACCAAGCCTCAGAGGAGTCACTTGTCTATTTAGAAGGAGACTTGAAATAGATATTTTACATGTGATAGGCAGTTGTTTATTCAGAATTGTGCACGATAATCCACCCCTCCAACCTTTAATAGTTTGGTATTTATTTTCAGTTAATTACAAAAATGTATCACAAAAGTATTAAAAACAGAATAATGTGCTTAACATTGAACCCATCTGTTAGTCCTACAATATTCTCCAGTGTTTTTTGAAGGTGGAGGGAGGAGTGTAGCAGATCAAGGTGCTCCTAACCTGTATGGCTCTTGCAGTGCACTAGGAAAACAGATGAAGTGACAAATTAAGCATTTAGGCCTATATTTATACTTTTTTAGTGCCACATTTGCGTCATTTTTTGACGCAAAAGCGATGCAAACGTACAAAATACAATTGTATTTTGTAGGTTTGCGCCGCTTTTGCGTCACAAAATGACGCAAATGCGGCACAAAAAAAGAATAAATATGGGCCTTAGTTATCAGGAAATAGCTGTGCGCTGTCAGAGGTGGTTCACATAAGAAGAAAGTCATCCCTCTCATATGAAATATTGAAGCATTGAAGCACAACTGCTGTGATTTCAAGCAAGGGTGTAAAATGTATTATAGGCTCTATCTTTAAAAGCTATTATAGGTTACTTCTTGTTTTTTTGTGGTATTTTTAAGCCTTGTACATAGCTGGCCAGCAACGGAGGTCTGTACGGGAAACAAGCCAATTTGTGGATGCAGGGTGAAGGGCAGAGGGAGAGGTAAGGCTAGTGGAAGGGGTGAGATGTCAACCTATAAGAGGTGAGTTATCTGGTTCTAGCTTGAACGGTAGGGGGGGTTGGTGCTCTCCTGGTGTTGGAGGGAAGTTGTGTCAAAGCCTAGGGGCAAATGCTGCGAAAGCTCGTTTTATTTTTTTCTTGTTTTCTCCTTACAGCAGTAGTCTTTAATCTGGCAATGTTGGAGCTGGTCCAGAAATTGTTGGCTAGTTAAGTGCTGGTGTTAGTGTAGATGGTCTTATATATAATGCAGCTGTTCTTGAAGATCATCCAGGATTGTTGAGGAGCCAGGTTGATGCTGTAACTCAACATCTAGGCCCTGAGTAAGAGGTGGGGATAAATTCCTATCCCTGCACAAGCAGCAGCTTCCGCTGGGATCGTGATTCTCAGAAGTGTGGTAATTACTGCACCATTGCAGATTTCCTTGGCAAAAATTGGCATAATGGATTTGCTGAAATTTATCAAGGAACTTGTCCAGTAAAATTTGATAGTTGTTATATTTGATGTGTTAAACATTGATCGTCATATCATTCCCTAATTTGTGAGGAAAACACAGACTATCAGGTATTTAGTGCACCCGGTAAATACCGTACTTCAGAGTATGGATATTTACTTGCCCTTTGTAATAAATATCTTAATGTACAGGAGTACATCTAGATTTCGTTTTAGGCTATGTCTATTGTTGTGGGAGTTTTAGTTTACTAAATAGCTTTCTAATATTATTAAACAAATGGTAATACATTTATACTAACTAGCCTCCACACAAATATTTATCTTCCGGACCATAGAAGCCGTACTGGCAGGACCATTATTTTAATCTGACAGTCCTTTCTAATTGAGAGACAAAACTCCCATTCTTAGTCCAGTTGGCTAGTACAGTCTAGTCTCTGGGTTATCAGTCATTTGGTAGCTGATGGCTAGTCCAAAAACAAGTAACTGATTCACCCATCAGCCCTTTAGGTCAGCTTGCCCAGTCTTTCATTTACTACTCCCACAACCACTTCTTACCTACAAATATATACTGAATTTTTTAAAGGAGCTTGGGTTCTATAATTTATTTAGCTATCTTCACTCCGCCATTGATCATTCTGGAGGCACCAGGTAGGATAAATTCACTTCTTCAAATCCTCAGACTGCTTTGGAGATGCTGCTTTATTTTTTAGGCAAGAATTCCTGTATGACAATGTTTTGGAGCAGATTTATTAAGAATTGGCGCAACGCAGTGTAGAAAGGCAAGTTTTGCACTGCGTTGCGTGAATGGGAGAGAGATGAAAAGCACAATATCTACTATGGTACAGTGCTCTTCAGTGCTCTTCAGCTCTCTCCCTGTGTGAAGCTGCTTAGTGCCAATGCGGGCACACTTGCACCAAAGAGGCATTTTCCTCTTTCTATGTGTGATGCAGAAATCTTCACCCACAGAAAGAGGAAATAACAAGGAGGAAAAAATATTTTTCCCTGTGTTACCCATCTCTGTGTTAGCCGTACCAATTTCGCGCAATTCCAGCTTTACAAACTTTCGTACATCTGAAACTGCTTGAAATCCATGGATGGAGGGGCGGGAACACAATGCTCCGTTCATGAAACGCCTACCACTAGGAAATATAGCACAATGCAGCGCAAGCTGCTGCATTGCATTCCATTTCTTTACAAAGCCACGAAAGGCTATGCAAATCAGTCCTTACATCGCTTTGTAAATCCAACGTTAGCCTTTGAGTTCCCATGCATCATCTTACGTGACGCAAGGGCAACGCAAATGGTAAGTAAATCTGCCCCTTAGTTAATTGAGGAGTATCAGCTATGGTCTCTTCACCATTTTATAACAAAGGCATTTTTAAAAAGTCATATCTTTTCTTTTTCTTCCATGTTTAGTCCACCTCTTCACATTAAAAATAGGCAGTAGTACCACACCATACAGGATGTCCTGCCTGAAATAGATGGCAACAACTACATTGGAGACTCAAAAAGATGAATAATACTGCTCTAAATTGGGTACTGTGAGATGTTCTGATGACAACAAACACAAATATCAGGATGGACATACACTTGTATATCCCTTTGATCTCCTCTTGAATATGAATATATTTCAGATCGGTGAATTATTGCTATGGGCATTCACTCCAGAAAATGACCACATAATTAATGTTGCATTGGTGTGTGCTAACAATGAAGCTTTCTAATGCTCAACTAGTATGTATTCTGGATACCGAGGCTGTGGTGGCCACTGTGAAACAAAAGTGGTGGGGCAGTGCAGGGAGAAGAGGGGTGCAGCACGGGTGAGAAAAATGCAAAAAATAAATAAAAAGCACTTACCTGCTGGCCACCGCCTTGGTGGTTTTCTGCATGTCTTCTCTCGTAGTCCATGCAAGACTCCCAGTCCCCTACGCCAATCCAGACATTGCTTTCATGCTGGTAATACTATTTACCAGCATGACAGCAGCGCTGTGATTGGCCTGAGCAGGCTGTTTTAATGCTCAGTTAGGGCCTGGGAGACTTTGCTTGGTCTCAACCTGGCTTTGCACCACAGCTCGAGTGGAGAGATTTAAGTGCACAGGTCGGTTTGGCTGTCCTAAGATGGCCGGCCAAATTGACATGCGCACTTGCAGCAGTGCTCACCACTCCTCTCCCCGCTGCAACTGCTGTCCTTCAGGATGGCCCGGCCATGCTCTGCTCTTGACTCGACTTAGGGAGGAAAAATAAATGACAATAACTTGTGTTATTATCATTTCGTTTTTTCATGCTTTCACTGCTGAGAGAGCAGTGGGGCGGCGCTCCGCCGCCTTAACGGAGGAGTCGCCACTGAACTGAGGGCTTCAATAGAAGAGCCCCCCAAAATCTTGAAGCATGCCCATACAGAACTTTGCACCTCACTAGGGAATAGAGCTGGTGTGATCCTGCTGCACCCCAATCTTGATCATGAGTCTCATGTTGTTGTTGTGTAAGTCATTCTTTATTAGAGTTTTCACTTGAAAATGGGGCACAACATACAGAATTTGGTGCGTACTATACCAAAATGTGCAAGCCTTGGTACTAGCCTTTTTTTACCCAGCAAATTTTGGCAGGGTTGATCGGCCAGATTTTAAAATCAACTGCTGGTAAAATCTGAAAACGTATCATTCCAAAACTCATGCAAACAGTATTTTTCATGGTTTTTTGAATTTGATAAGGCATTCTTAGCCTGTGCAGGTTTTGCAAATATAACTTGCACCTGTTAAATCTGGTAAAAATTGCAATATGAACGCTATGCATTCTGATGTTTGTGCATCTCTGAATAGGGAAACATGAGGTATTACTATATTACACCCTCAATCTGAGGTGCATATGTTATGTTTTATTATTGCTGTTGATAAAACCGGTATCCGGTGGATTCAGTATCTTCTAGGTGTTCCATTATCTCCCGAGATGGTATACAATGCTTAATTTCTGCTGGTGGTTGTCACAGTTGGCCACCGACTCTCATTTGTGGGGACCAGGACTTTTTTACCATCATCAGATTTCAATCCAGAGCGATAGACAGGAAGGAAGAATAGCGGGGAAGAATAGGATTAAGATAGGAAAACAGTTACTAAAGAAAAATAGGATGAAATAGAGTCTGTGAAAGTGAGCTCAAGATATCTAGGGTTTGAAAGAAAGAAGAGATGCATGGCTGGAATCAAGACTAGGGAGTTGTGGCATTCAACAACCCGGCATTCGACAATACCAGCAGCAGAATCTAAGAAAAGTTTTTTTTGCTATTTTTGTTTTCTTGTGTTAGGGGAATGTTTATCTTAGTTTCTATATGTGTGGAGTAGTACCCCATTGGTATGCCCGATCTACTTGTGAAAGCTGATCTAATCTTTGCATATCAGTGGTGCCCATCAGTATCACTGCGGTAAGATGCCCATTTGTGACGGATCGCTAACTGACGTACAATACTGCACCTGTTGTGTACCTCTGTCTGTTTCTCTTTGTCAACTAGCAATGAAACTTTGGGACAGGTCACTGTAAGCGGCCTAGCTGGCTATGGAGGGTATGAAAAACGTTTAAAAATGGTGAAGCTAAAACACTCATCAGTTTCTCTCAGAATTCCCTAGGGAAAACAGCCACAGAGTAGAAGATGGTTTACCATTCCTGGCCTTTTCTTTTCAGAGGCCACTTTGACACACAACTCTCTGTACCAACAGTTTCACCCCTTTTGATGTAGTGAAAAAGTATCTAGATGAGGGTTGGAAAAGTTTCTATATGTTATTTGGCTCATTCTCCTAGTAACCATGAACGTCAGAAGGGGGTTACTGGGCCTCAACTGTAGGAATTAAGGCCTTTTATCACTGTTGTGCCATGACCTGGCTTACCATGGCTCCACACACTGGGTCAAGTCGAACCCTTTCCACACTTGAATTACTTTTAGTAGCAGCGAGGGCAAGAAGTCACACACTTCTCAGGTAGGTCAGTGTGGGGAAGTACTTAGGCTCAAGAATCGGTACTACCTCCCAGCAGGGCAATAATATCAATGTTGAGCCCAGTGCTTCTCTCTGTAGAAAAGACAAGTACTTTATTGCAGAGAAAACATAGAATTCCACTCCACAATCAACAATGCACAAAACCTGGTCCGTGGTGTGAGTCTTGTACTCTAAGGTGCTTTTGCCAACTTGCCCTGCAACTGCCACTTGTGGGTCCTCCTATCTCTGGGTCCCCCGCAGGTTCAGCACTCAAGGTAGATTGGTGACTGCAGCTGGAACTCCCACCCATTTCGTTCTAGTCTTAGAGTTCAAGTGTTTTGGGGGCAATTGGCCCTCACACACCAGCAGGATCTTACAGGCAACGGAATTCTTCAGGTGGCACACAGCAGTCATTTAGGGGCTGTGCAGCAGGTGGCCCAGCAGCAGATTGCTCTGCAGTCTCACTGCAAAAATGGAGGCTTCTGACCTAGACCCTCTTCCAGGTAGCGAGCTGCATATCGTTGTTCACGCTGCACTCTTGTGGAGATCCAAATAAAAAAGTTTCTTACTCCAGCATTCCAATCAGTACTTGGCTCCTCTTCTTGGGCACAGCGGACACACGCCTGTAGATGACGAATCTTCTGCACTGTACATTCCAGTTTCTCTCCTTAACACACAGTGATTTGAGGTGACAACCCCAATTCTCCCCACATGGCACCTCGCTGATCACTCAATCTTCCGGACTGGCTCTGACTCTTCTTGACAGTGTCACAGTCACAGGGCACACTGCCTATGAGCACACACAACTCATCTTTAGTCAGGCCTAGCAAATGGCAACACACAAGGGGCCTGGCGGCTACAATGGGGATGAATGACGATGCTTGCACTGCCCAATCCGGCAGTACAGCAAGTCCTTTGGTGCACTTGCTTAGCTAGTCTATGTCAGATAATAAACAGTCCCTTTCACAATCTGCACCTCCTGCATGGTTGGCACTTCCTTCCTCCGTTCACAGCTAAGGTATCTTGGCACCCAAGACAGTCCAATAATTCCTCCTTCATATTTGACTTTTATGCCCCTTTAAAGGCCTTCCTTCCCTAACAGCAGATATTTGAGGGCTCACCCTTATCCCCAACCATCTACCTAATGGCAGCTGCAGTGAGAGTCATTTACAGACCAATGTATCAGGAAGGGCCGTGGCACTTCTAATGCAAGCCTGTCTCCTCCTTCCTTACCATAGTGTCTGGTGCTAGCCCCTCCCAGCTATGAGATGTCAGAATTACACATGTGCTGTCTGGAGAGGGCAATAACTCCTCCATCTTGTACTCTGGTCCAGGTTGTGGGCTTCCGGAATAGAACACAGAGGCCTGTATTACTTGTGAATGGTACGCTATCACACCTAACACACACAGAGACATATGTACAATGCATGAGATATCAGTTTCCGGATTCTGCATTCATAAGTAGCAGGCCTTTATATGAGTGGGCCTGTAAGCACTCACAGGTACAAGCTTGTCACTAAAACTCACCAGCCATGGTATGCTTCCACCACTGTGCTCCACTCATAAAACCTGCAACAAGGATAGTAGTCCATTATCTCTATGAGGATGTGCTTGGTTCTTCCCCCCTAATTCAGGGTTAGGGTTGACAACTTATCATTGTCAAAAGACTGGGCCTAAAACAATAATCTCAAAAGGAATTGGTGTATGACATGATCAAAAACAAATAAAACAGGGCCACAGGTTTGGGGTTGGAGCATGTAGGGCAGGGAACGCTAATACTCATCATGCACAGGACACTCTTGTCCCATCAGCATAAGAAACCAGGAGATTTCTAAGAGCTCCAGACCATCCTTGCCATTATCTGTTCACAGACCAAATTTCCAGAATAAACTTAACTACAATTTGGGAAAGCATTTTCCATTTATGCTTTTTAGGGGGTCAATTGGTCTTTTCACCCTGCATAAAAGGGTAGAAAGGATAGGCATCAAAACTCAAGCAATAATTAAAAATGACAGTATGACCCATATGGCCACACAAGGAAAAATATATTTAAGAATTTTATTACAAACTTGTGCTCTGATTTATGTAAATGATTCTCGAGACAAGACTACAAAGATACAGAATCACCATGGGTTGACCAAGGCGTCTAAAGAAGTTTAGACAAATTAACATCAAAAGGTCTATACTCAAATACTCAACAATAGCAATACAAAACATCAACAGAATTATCTGATGATTAGAAAACAAGTGCTGTTCAGTTCTTTTAAGCATGAAGGCAGTTTGAGAGTTATCTAAGTTCAGCTAACTAGAGTAAGGGAAATATCTAGAGATTAGCAAGTCACAAGTTAGAATATTTTGAGCTAAAACACATGAGGGACAAAAGTAAAAAAGGGAAAGGACAAATAGAATTTGAAAAAATAACACCTCAGGTAAAAGGTGGCTAACCAATGTTGACAAAAAGTTGGTAGAAAGGGGAGGCGTCAGCATTTCAGATGCTCAGTCAAGGGTCTTCTCCTATTGGGTCAGGGGACAATGTCTAAGTCTCAACAAAGCTTTGAAAAAGAAGGGTATGGCTAGAGAGGTCTGTGCCTCTCAGATACCTAGGGGATCTGCTCCTAAAGGGAAGGGCAAGAAGAGTGCTCAAGTGGAATCTGCTACAAATATAACTGTGGAACGGTCTAATAAAGTCCGAAGTGACTGACGATGTGTCCATCAGAATCATAACATCAGTCTGAAAACTTCACTGTCTAATCTCATGACATAGAACTGTGACATAGGGACATATTCCCAAGTCCATCATGAGAAAGGCATCCACCTTAGCTCATCTGTGCAGTATGAAACAATAGTATACAGTCCATTTACACAGTTCCTTAATGTACTGGGTTCAAGGTTACTTTCTCAGGCTCGCTATAAGCAAAACAATAGGAAGTCTGAAAAGAATATCAAGTTAGCAAGAATGACTAAACCTTTTTCTTCACATTTTATGAAAGAGGGCCTTGCAGGCCTCATATAGGCTAACTAAAGTGAATTAAAATGACACATTCATTTATGCTAAATAATGCACACATAACATTCAAAATATGAATTTGACATTAATATTCCTTGTTAGTGTTCATGTTACAGTAGATAAGAAATGAAATAACTCTGTTAATACATTATATTAGGTATAATGCAGAACTGCATTTTCAACATTTGCATGTAACATTTAAAAAATTTATTTTTTAGAAATTACCATGATAAAGAAACTGATGAAATCAAATTAATTGATTATACATAAAGGTTTAGGGCTATACCACATCACTTAAAATTAATAGTCTACAGTGAATGCCAAATGCAACTAAGGCACATAAAGCTATTATTGATATACGTCTCAAGATACTGCCAATAATTTCTCTCCCTAAATTTCCAAACCACTTTCCAACTGCAGAAAAAACATTCCCTATTGATTTCCAGGCACCTGTTGGCTCTGACTCCTTGAGGTCCTGTTTCAGGTTTGTCATATTCACAATATACTTTGTCAGCTCCTTACTATTGTCCATTATGGAGGTGCAATATTGTTGAACCTGCAACACCTTTCAAACTCCACTCTGTTTTGCAAGAAGGATGTCTAAAGGGAGTCAATTTTGCAAAACCTTTGATCATACAGCACCCATTTCAGTGTCTACTTACAAGAAGGCACCAGCTGCATCTATGGATAACTTAGCTACAATTGTTGACAACTTCCTTATCTTGTGATCATTCAGGATCACTCCTACAGATGGAATTATGGCACCAAAAATGTCTGCTACAATCTCTGGAAGCTCTCTTGACTTTGATATTTGACTTCATATCGCAAACAGGATAAATGAAATGCTCCACATGATAGATCTTTAGAAAGACTACTTCTAGATAACGTTCCATACCAGCTTATAATTAACATGTTTCCCACAGAGGAACTAAACTCTTGGTATGGTGGGGTCTCGTCCAGCTAACATGAATGTCCAAACACTCGTAAACAAAAACACGTCTACATTAATTAGTGCCTACAAATTTTGGCCCGTATTTATACTTTTTGACGCTAAACTGCGCTAACGCAGTTTAGCGTCAAAAAAATTTGCGCCGGCTAACGCCATTCTGAAGCACCATGCGGGCGCCGTATTTATTGAATGGCGTTAGCCGGCGCAAGCAGACCGGCGCTGCCTGGTGTGCGTGGAAAAAAACCACGTACACCAGGCAGCACCGGCGTTGGAAAAAATGGCGTTAGGGCGTCTTAAAATGGCGCAAGTCAGGTTGACGCTAAAAAATCGTCTTAACCCGATTTGCGCCATTTTAAACGACGCCCAGACGCCATTTACATGACTCCTGTCTTAGTAAAGACAGGAGTCATGCCCCCTTGCCCAATGGCCATGCCCAGGGGACTTATGTCCCCTGGGCATGGTCATTGGGCATTGTGGCATGTAGGGGGGCACAAATCAGGCCCCCCTATGCCAAAAAAATATATAAAAAAAAAAAATGTTATACTTACCTGAACTTACCTGAATGTCCCTGGGATGGGTCCCTCCATCCTTGAGTGTCCTCCTGGGGTGGGCAAGGGTGGCAGGGGGGGTCCCTGGGGGCAGGGGAGGGCACCTGTGGGCTCATTTTGAGCCCACAGGCCCCTTAACGCCTACCCTGACCCAGGCGTTAAAAAGTGGCGCAAATGTGGGGTTTTTTGACCCGACCACTCCCGGGCGTGATTTTTGCCCGGGAGTATAAATACGACGCATTTGCGTCGCCGTCATTTCTTTAGACGGGATCGCCTTCCTTGCATCTCATTAACGCAAGGAAGGCGTTCACGCAAAAAAATGACGCTATTTGCCCATACTTTGGCGCTAGACGCGTCTAACGCCAAAGTATAAATATGGCGTTAGTTTTGCGCCGAATTTGCGTCTAAAAAAATGACGCTAATTCGGCGCAAACGGAGTATAAATATGCCCCTTTGTGTCAGTTGTCAGGTTAGGTCTATATACACAAAGCTTCTCTACATGTTGCCAATATAAGGCAAGGGATCCTTGATTTCCTGCTAATAAATGCACTTCTTCTCTACCTCAACTATGTAGCACTGCTCCTTTCTCTACTTTAGCTTTCATTGTTCTTCTTCTGTCTTCAACCTGGCCTATAAACACCTTTTCAACTGGGATTAGAATTCAGGTCAGATTGTTTCTATGCGCAAAGACTGCACCAAAAGTGAATGTAGGTTCAAAGAAATCTCCCAGTGTGTCAAGGTTTTTAGCTTTGGCAATGTTGCTCAAATGTTTCATGATGGGGAAAATTGAGATAACCAAATTGTAATTAGAGTAATAATAATGGAAATGCTCTTGCCAATACAAAAGAATCAGCAACAAACTACAGAAAATTAAATGTCAAGGGGATACTCTGATAAATAATTCCCTTACTTACTAATGAATGCAACTGGATGCAGATGTGGCAATTTTTTACTTCTATGGTATGAACATATTCATACATTTGTATACATATCACCTCTGGAGCCATCTGCATGTAAATCTTTCTCATTGAGCTAGAACATTTTATTTGCTATAGGGCTTGTAGAACTCAGGACACTTGTGGATTTAACATTTTCTGATTCAATAGTAGTGGGTAAACTCAACTCAATAAGCAACAAAATAATCATTATAACTGTCACCACCAACACTACTACACATAAGTACCTATGCCTACTGTTCTTGGTTCTATTTGAATCCATGAGTTCTTTAATTTCAGACCAAAAGTCAAAAATCAAAATTGAAAAATGAAAAAATGCAAACTTGCAGCAACAAAAATATGAATTGTCTCTTTCAGTTCTTTTTCAGTCTTGTGAGCAAATTAAATACCAAAAAGAACAAAAATATATATACAGTATATATATATATATATATATATTTTTTTTTTTTTCTCAAACTTCATTTGTTAAGTTGAAAAAAGCTTCTAATTGCCACAAGGTCCATTGAGTGCCTCTAATAAAAGTTCAAACCTTTCTAATAACTGCGCAGCTTGAAATCACTAGTAAACACATCCAGGATATAATGTCACGGTCTCTCAAGTGGCAATAACATTTCAGAGTTCAACTCTGCCACAAGAACAAATTCAAGAATGTTCAACTGGAAACGTTTTGTTAAAAAAAAAAGGTTGCAAATTGGTCTACATAAAGAAATACAGGTGAACAAAACCAATAATGTTTTTAAATATTTTTGTGTGTCTTTCTGCAGTTTCCCAATACATTTTGGGACCATTTAACAAATGTAAACTTAGACGAAAAGTTTAAATTTAGACCTGAAGTCTAACTTTGGACCTGAAATCTAAAGTTAGACCTGAAGCCTAAGTTTAGACTTCAGGTCGAAACTTACACATCTAAAGTTAGACTTCAAGTGTTACTTAGATTTCAGATCTAAAGTTAGGCTTCAGGTCTAGCTTTAACTTACGGAGACAGATTCACAAAGGGCCTCCGTACTCATTATTGTTGATATTCTGTTCTGAGTGCGGAGACTCTTCCATGACTGTGGGGCCTCCACCACGAGTGCAGAAGCTCTTTGTGAATCAGGCCCCAGATGTAAAGTTAGAGTTCAGGTCCAAACTTAGACTTCAGGTCAAAGTTTACCTTTGTGAGTCAAGCCCTTTATGTTCAAGGTATATTCTAGGGAAACTATTAAATCACGAGTTTGAGGTATAGATAATTTAGCTTTCCTGTGATTTTTGTGTTTCAGTGACACTATGTTTTTCTCTTCCAACAAACACATAATTTTGTGTGCAATAAAAAGCAGAAATGTGTTATGTTTCTATCATGTCAGCACCCTATTTAAAATGTATATGGTATATTAAATGGGTATTTATATATGTTAGTAACTTGTGTTATTATGTAATTGTGCACTTCAGAGACTCTTAACTTCAGCATGGTCTGTTATTGAGATGTCACCAGGGTTTAGGTCATGTTCCATCACTTCCTGGGAGAATTCAGTGTCAGATTGTATGATGTCATCTCTTGTGAAGTTGTTGGGTCAAAGATAAGTTATGTGATGTCACTTACACTGCTCCTGGCATTTTGGTGAATTAACATCCATGTGTACAACATATGAAAGCCACTCAGAGGAAGCAGACAACGAAGAGGTTAGTGGAGTAGTGGGTTTGCACTAGGACAAAGGAACATAGAGGTAGATCTTGGGTCACATTGGAGGAAAGCTGCTCAGAGGAAACAGTGGGCGTGTACACAGAAGGGAGGCAGCTTGGCTGGAGAAGCAGAAACACAAATTAGAAATGCTTTTAGCAAACGTGCACATAGCCAGTATGCACTGTTAGGCATTTGACACATATGAATAGTGGAAGAAGGCTTCCATAGGAACCTAGGATTAACTAAAAGCAGTTGACCATGCATTACACGTTGTGGGTCATGCAATGTCCTTATGGTGTATGAAAGTTTAGTTGTTATTTATCACTGCCTGGTAACGTCCTCCTCCCTCTAATCTCAAATTTGAGAGTGGAAGAGAAGTTCTATCTGCCCGCCCATTGTCACCAGAACAGTGTGATGTGCACCTTGGAATACTATGCACTGGGTAGAACGGGGATGGCAGCACTTAAGGAGTTCCTGATCCAGCCAATCTTTTCATTGTACTACCTTTGGTACAACACACATAACTCACCCGATAACTTCTTCTTGCATATCCTCCTCCCAATGTTCAGTATTGGTCGGTCTACATGTGCTCAATGACGTACTGCAGTATTTGCCCTATTATTCCTCCAGGTCAGCTTCTTTCATGAATTGTTTGCTACCCCGCCATCTTATCCAACCTCAAAACGTGTCCCAGCTTCTGAAAAGTTATTTTCTTCTTTTCACCTTTAAGGAATAGTCACATTCTGTAGTTGCTTTCCCATCTTATGCTTGAAACTTCTTTTTTCTTTCTGAGCGTTTTACTTTCAGACCAATGAATGATAGATGGGCAGATGGATGGATGAACTGACGGTTGAACAAGCAGGTATTAAGAGTCATAAGGTACCGCATTCCAGTGGTTAGTCTGTAAATAAAAACATGCCAGTGCCCAAAGCTCTCTTTTGAAATACGTGGCTGCTGCATTTAAATGTGCGAGCCATCTCCAGCCTCTTTAATCAATTTACAGCCACTCCCTGCCCCTACAGCTCACTCCTGCAGCTTTCTGCTTTCTGCCTTTGTGACACGTTTTCGTTTTTCTCTTCTCCCACTTTTCCCATATGTCTTTAGCTCGCAGTAAATACCTGATGCAGAAAAATGAGGGGCTGATTTAAGAAAAGTGGTGTAGCACCCAGTGCAGCTCCACTTTCTCTGTATCCCATAGCGCTCCCCTACCTCCACCATGTGTGTCCTGTATTTAAAATATGGCGTAACATGGTGCAGGGTAGGGGGCAATAGCGTCAGAATTCCTGATACTATTGCTGTACTCTGCAGGAGTAGCACCAAAATGTTGGCGCTATTCCTGCAGAGTACATAGGGGGCCATTGTATTCAATGGCATGCCCTCTTTTAACGCCTGCTCTGAACAGGCGTTAAAAGTGTTGAAAATAAATGATGCAAGTGTGCCATTTTTTCATCAGCCCTAACGGGGGAATGCTCCCTTGCATACATCATACCTGGCGCTGGCTTTATGTCGCGCAACGTTTTGCAAATGCATCCATTCCGCCACTTTGTAAATATGGAGTGTTTAATGCTGCCTGTCAAAAAAATGACGCTTTGGTGGCGGTAAGGTGGCACTAGGGCCTCTTAAATCAGGACCTCAAAAATAAGTGCTGGTGCCCCGTACCAGAAACCATCGCCTCAAGTTAATCACTGCCGCATTCTCTGAATGAAGTAGGATCCCGACTGTAGAGAGCCACCCGGCCTCTCCTATAATTTGTAACTGGTTCCGCGTGTCCGGACGGAACGCGGAACCGAGGTGGTTAAATAAATAAGGGACTGCGCTGACGCAGTTTCCCAGAGTATCACTCACCGAGCGTACATGTGTTATTGGGGCTCCGGGCTGTTCGTGGTCCAAGCACCCAACCCTACAGTGGCGACGAGCGGGCGATCCTCAACCCCGCGTCGTCCACAACAGCACAAACGAAGAGCAGTGAAAAGGAGCTGGAGCTCTGTCGTTCCCGGCGTGGCGGTGACTGCGTCGGATCTCCGACAGGCAAGTGGCGCGGGCGCTCTGATCTGCGAGGCGCGCCCCGCCTCTTTGCCGTAAGGGACATCTGGCGTCCCGTGTCCCCTTGGGTGTGCTGTGCTGTTGCCCGGAAGGCGCGCACAGCACAGAGATGCTGCAAGCTCAGCAAAGAAAAAAAAAAAGCAGGACCGGAGGCAGTGCTCCGGCCCGGCAGCACCACGTGGGGCGTGTGTGACAGAGATCGCACACGAGCCCCGCTTTCAAGCTGCTCGGGCCGTGATTCCCAGTGAGCGGAACACAGCACAGGAGCCGGAGGGGTAGGAGCCCCCACCAAAAGGAAAAATAATAAATAAGAAGCATATTTAAATGGGTAAAGGACCCGAATAATGAGGGCAGGAGGCCCTGGAAAAAAAAATAGTAAATAAATAAACTAAATAACACGCAGCAGATGAGGCACAATTGAAAAAAAAAAAATCCCCACTCAAAAAAAAAAAAAAAAAAGGGGGCTTGGAATCTACAAGTGACCTGGGAAAAAATCTAAGTAAACATCAAAAAAAAAAAAAGAAAAAAAAGGTGCAGCCCCAGTAGAAAGGAAAAAGTGGGAAAATAAATATATAAAGAAGTAGTGGCACAAGATACCAAGACACACACCATGAGTGCCCCACCACAGGAAAACCCCCAGGCGCCTGTGCAAGCGGGCCCCAGTGCCCACTCGTCAGTAACCGCACTGCCACCATTCAGCCAACTGATTGACCCGGCCACTGCCTCGCCAAGATGGCGTTTATGGCTGAATCGACTGGATAATTACTTCTGCGCCACGAGAGAGACAGATGGGGCTGTGCGCAGATCTCTCATGCTGTTAATGGGAGGGGGTGAGCTGCAAGAATTGTTCGATGCGCTCCCTAACACAGGTGATAAGTCGGACTTCAATGCGGCGGTCGAAGCTCTGAATAAGCATTTTGACCCAAAACTAAATTCAGACTTTGAGCGCTTTAAACTTCGGTAGGCTCAACAAACTGATGTTGAATCAATAGACATGTTCTATGCCCGATTAAGAAAACTAGCAAGCTCGTGCGTAGGCCTGAATCAACAAGAGGAGATCAGGGCGCAGATCATTCAAGGATGTCGCTCAAACGCGATGAGGAAACTAATCTTACGCCAGCAGGGTATGCCCCTTGATGACATTCTGGTGTTAGCGCGTTTACATGAGTTATCAGCAGTGAGAGCAGATGCCATGGCAGCAGTAAGGGGACAGTCCCTGGCAGCTGCGTCAACTGCACACCCGGTCCAGGTGAAGGAAGAGCAAGTGGAGGCCATCCAAGCGCGCCAACCATCAGGACGGAAGGTGAACTTTGGAGGACAAAATGCTCGCACCTGCCGAAGCTGTGGGTATGATCACAAACCACCCATGGGGTGCCCCGCCAAAGGAAAACAATGTGACAAGTGTGGCAAAGATAACAACTTTGTGAGAGTATGCAGGTCTGGAAAAGGCTGGCAAGGGAACCAGAGAGGAAGAGACACCAAGGTCAGAAGTGTGACCTCCGAGGCTGGTAATTCTAGCGAGATGCTGGCTCAGAAAAACCCCGTCTTCGAAGAGGATGAAGATGAAGACATCTTTGTCATCTTGTTCACTGGCGAGAGGCAACAAAAAAAGCGACCTCCACCCATGAGCAAGGTCCACATCAACGGCAAGTCAGCGACAGTGCTCATAGACACAGGAGCATCGGTGAATGTGATGGACGAGACTCTGTTCAGGCAGTTGACCTCCGCACCAGTACTTTCTCCAACTACCACCAAAATTTACAACTATGGGGGCAGAGAACCGCTTCCTCTGAGGGGCACGGTGGAGGTATCAGTGTCCAGCGAACAGATGTCAGCACTGGCGAAGTTCTATGTGGTGGCTGGAGACCGAGGTACACTGTTGGGGTGCCACACTGCAGAAGAGCTTGAATTAGTATTTTTCGCGCGACAAATATATGACTCTCACGCTGAACGTTTAGTTGATGAGTTTCCGCAGCTCTTCGAAGGCCTAGGGCGACTCAAAGGAAAAAGTGTCAAGCTACACATAAATCATAGGGTGACACCTGTTGCTCTCAGGCACCGTCGAGTTCTGTTTCACCTACGCCCCGCCGTGGAAAGGGAGCTACAACTACTCAAAGATCAAGGAGTGATCGAGAAAGTAGAAGGGCCCACACCGTGGGTGTCGCCGTTGGTAATAGCGCCGAAACCTAAGCAACCTGGTGCCATCCGCCTATGTGTCGACATCCGCCTACCCAACAAGGCGATTAAAAGGGAGCGGCATATAACACCCACAATGGATGATATCATAGCGGACCTGAATGGTGCACAGTGGTTCTCGAAGCTGGACCTTAATGCTGGGTATCATCAGCTGGAACTGGAGCCTGATAGTAGAAATATCACTACCTTTTCAACGCATGTGGGACTTAGGCGATACAAAAGACTGAGCTTTGGGGTATCCTCGGCTGCCAAAGTATTTCAGAACGCAATAAGGGAGAGTGATGACATCCTCATATACTCAAAAACCAGAGAAGAACATCACCGACACCTAAGAGCTACACTGCAAAGGTTATCAGATGCAGGTCTAAAACTCCATAAAAAGAAATGAGCGTTCTATCAGACGTCAGTAGAGTTTTTAGGCTATGTCTATGTCAAAGAATGGTCTGCAAGTTGACCCTCGTAAAGCGGAGGCTATCCGTCAAGCACCGATTCCGAAGAACATCACAGAAGTGAGAAGTTTCCTGGGCATGGCAACGTATTGTGGTAGGTTTATCCCGCAGCTTGCGACCATGGCTGAACCCCTCCGACAACTCACAAAGACTGGGCATCGATGGGAATGGAGCCCAATGGCGGACAAAGCGTTTGCCGACATCAAGACAGCGCTACTAGACAAGTCAACCATGGCGTACTTTAACCCTCACCGGCGAACAGAGGTCGTGGTAGATGCTAGTCCAGTAGGGCTAGGCGCTGTTCTTCTGCAGGAGCAAAACCCGCAGGAGTGGGTTCCGGTTGCGTATGCCAGTAGAGCATTGTCATCAGTAGAAACACGCTATGCACAAATAGAACAGGAGGCTCTAGCAATCCGGTGGGCGTGTAAACATTTCCATTTGTACCTGTATGGCCAAGAGTTCCGGGTGGTGACGGATCACAAGCCCTTGGTCGCATTGTTTGCCGGCTGTCCCCGTTTGGCGCCCCTAAGGATAGAACGGTGGACTGTTTTGTTACAACCTTACCGATTTACTGTCATCTATCAACCAGGAGTGAATAACCCTGCAGATTATTTGTCTCTTCACCCGTCCCTCACCACATCCAATGACTCTCAGGAGAATGAAGAAGAGGGCACAGAGATATTCGTCAACATGGTGGTGCAATCGGCGTGCCCCAAAGCCCTGAGTGTAGGGGACATTGTTGACGCCTCCAAGGGTGATGCAACCCTCAACCAGGTGAAAGAAGCGCTTGATCACAAAAAAGTGGAAGCTATTCCTGGAAAGAACTAAAGCAGCCAATCTGGAGTGTAAGGCAGTGATGCAAGGAATGTGGAGGGTGCGAGATGAATTGTCCACGGATGGACAAGGACTGGTTCTGAGAGGAAGGAGAATCCTGCTGCCCCAGAGTCAGTGGGCCAAAGTGGTGGAGCTAGCACATCAGGGCCATCAAGGTGCTGCAGACTAAGGCAAGATTGCGGGCCAAGGTATGGTTCCCCGGCATGGACAGCCAGGTGGATGAACTGGTGGGGAAGTGCCATTCCTGTATCATCACCTCAGGGGAGCCACCCTGTTGTCCTGTGGTCACCGAGCCGGTGAATGTGAAGCCGTGGACAAAAGTGAGTATGGACTTGGGAGCTTCCCGGATGGGCGGTTGATGGTCGTCATTATTGACTCGTGCACAAAGTTCCCTGTTGTGGACGTCGTGTCTTCCACGGTGTTTGAGAATGTGAGGCCGGTACTTCAGAAAACGTTTGCCATGTTTGGCCTTCCCGACGAAGTCCGAACAGACAATGGCACGCCCATCCATGGACAGGAGTTTCGGTCTTACCTTGAAGGTTTGGCCATACGTCATCGCAGGGTTATGCCCTATTGGCCGCAGGCGAATGGGGATGTTGAAAGGTTTATGCAAACTCTAAATCGAGCCCTCAGAATAGGTGTGGAACAAAGAGAAGACATGAGAAATGTCTACAAGAATTTTTGAGTGTCTATCGCCAGACTCCCCACAGTACTACAGGGAGTGCCCCGGCCACACTGATGTTCAAGGTACCTCCCAGGGATTGCATTCCGTTTGGTCCCCAGTGGGTCGCACCCGAGCTCGATGTTGAAGCCACGCAACAACGCCGCGAGTGTACTAATCGTAAAGCCACCGAGCGAAGGCGAGGTCGATGTCGAGGATTTCAAAAGGGAGACAACGTGGTGGTGAAGAATCGCCGGCCAGGAGGAAAATTCCAGACCCCGTTTGAGCCGTAACCCTGGCAAGTTGTCAGTGTACGAGGTCCCATGGTGACACCAGCTCGAGGAAGTCAGAGGGTCACCAGAAATGTATCGCATTTTAGGAGTGCTGGAACTCCAGTCATCAATCGGGAGGAAGAGGTCGATGACTCCACGGTGGAGTCCACTGCTGAGGAGGCCCGGAATGGGGATGCTCCGGTGGTAACGCCAAGTGCCCGGTATCATCTGGGGGGAACCAACGTTCCCGAGGGATCCCCACTTAGGGGCAGATGTTATAATCTACGCCCCAATCCGGTCCCAAACAGTCGGCTCCGAGACTTTGTATGTTCCCTGGGTTCATAAGAAGCTGTGGTAGGTCATGGCTGTTTTTGTCGTCAGAAAAGGCTTCGTCCTCAGACGCTGCGTGCCTCCTAATGGTGTTGTGACATTTTTCGTGTTCGCATGTAACATTTGTGTTTTGTTTTGGGTTGTTTCTCCTCTTCTGTGTGAAGTAAAATATGGGAGGGATGTAGAGAGCCACCTGGCCTCTCCTATAATTTGTAACTGGTTCCGCGTGTCCGGACGGAACGCGGAACCGAGGTGGTTAAATAAATAAGGGACTGCGCTGACGCAGTTTCCCAGTGTATCACTCACCGAGCGTACGTGTGTTATTGGGGCTCCGGGCTGGTCGTGGTCCAAGCACCCAACCCTACACCGACATCAGAGGCATTGTACGATCCTGCTCGTCTTTCAGTGGCAACACCTCCTGCTTTCTTCTATGTCTGCACGGTTATTGACTTTCGGTTGTTTTACTTTATTTTGGTCTTGTATTTTATTTCAAGGAATTTCATTTTCTTTATATGTGATCTGATTCCGGCACACACAGTTAATATACTAGGCACTTGGTTGAAATTCTCCTTAATCTTTGCTTTTACTTTATTGACTGAAATTGTTTTTGGCCAAGCCTCAGTCTGTAAAAGCAAAAGCACAGCATGTCTTAAATATAACAGCTTCTAATTCAACAACGTCCTCCTCCCTGAAAAACAGAATGACCACTAATCACCTGACTGGCTCTTTAATGTCCTATATTTATTGAGTGGGTCTAGAGGACTGGTGACAATGATTATTTTTTAAACTTGCAACTCCTTAATGCCTAGCATGGAAAGCAAACGTAATTCAGAGATTATTTTCTTAGCAAACATTTTCCTATCCTAACAACTTTTTGGGCTGTATTTTCTTTTCCTAAGAAATGAGTGCGACGTTGTTTCATTTGAGCATAACACGCTCTCTTTGAGTTTACTTTTGAACATTCACATATCCTTTGATAATGTTCGATTTGATTGTAGCATAAGGGATCACTTTTACAGGTAGAGTTCAGCATACAGTATAGTAACTAATTTATGGCAACTGCAACCGCAGTACTTATGCACAAGATGCTTGTGCTGATCTTCTGAAAGAAAAACAAAACTTAGCTGAATTAAAAATGCTGATACCCTGTCACACTTTGCAATCACAATAATCCGTTCCAAAAAATTTGGAAGCCATTCCATTTTTTAAAGGTCGAAATATTTTCATTATGTAAATTTTGGAGTTAAATTACTATTCAATACCATAGAGTTTTCTAGATGAGGCGATAAGACTGTTATTTGAAAAGTAAGCAATTCTTTCAATATACCTTAAAAGTACTCTCGAATTTACATAGATCCATATGGCCTTAAAAAATATTAGATTTTGTGGAACCCGTTCATTCTCTCAGACCTCTTATAGATTCTGCAGATAGTAGACTATACGGGTCCAAAGGGGGGAACACCTTTAGTCTCAACCGGCAATACAGTTATGAATTAAACTAATAAACAGATAAGTAATATCTACATCGTAATCCCATGAATCAAGAACAATCTCTGCAGATATTGAAGATCTAGACGTAGGTACTGTATTGGGGCCTTTATTATTCAAATGCCCAGTTGACACAGAGGAGGTCCAGAGGGACATTCTTGCTTCCCTCAAAAGGTTAAACATCAGCAACAGGCAGAAAAAACATTCCACAAACATCTGGATAGCCGAACAACAACATTCACTCAGCAGAATTATTGTCATCAGTCCTTAATAACCCTCACACATCCCTTTATGAGGTTCAGCTCCCACCTGGGACAAAGGCACCCCCTCCCGCTGAGGGAAGCTTTTTTTTTCTCTCACCTCATGGGTTCAAGGACATGCTCAAAGAGACTAGGGCCCATATTTATGGGCTTTAGGTGCAGGGCAACACCTCAAGTCACCTTGCTGCACTGCCATGGGTCAAAAGGAAAGGGTAGAAATTCACCATATCTATAGTATGCAGTGCATTCCTGTCCTTTCCACCTGCACTGGTGCACAATGGGCTGCCTAGCGCCAATGCAGGCACCCTTGCACCACAGTGCAAGGGTGCCTACATCGTAGGCAGGCTTGTTTTTGTGGAGGAAGAGGCACCTTCCTGCACAAAAACAATCATGGGAGACTTTTCGCTCTTTCTATGCGTGCTGCAAAATGCAGCACACATAAAAAGAGGAACAAAAGAAGTGAAATAAAGATATTTCTCATCATTGTACTTCCGCTGGGGAGGCATAAGGTTTTGGCACATCCCCAGGTTTATTAGGTCTTATAAATCTGGGGATGTCTCAAAATCCTTGGGTGTTGTGAGGGAAAACCCACTGCAACGTCCATGTAACACCTCCCTGTTGCAGAATATGGCAATGCATTGATTTGCACTGCCTTGCCTTACTTCACAGCTATGAGGTTGTTCAAAGCCACGCAAAGTGGCTTTGCGTGGCCTCATAGATATGTTTGAAACGTTTGCAATGTGTCACCAAAACTGATGCAACGCTGGTGCAAGCCTCTCATAAATAAGCCGCTGAATCTGGACTGTGAGCTGGAGTGACTAACCCTTCAAGGCCTCAAGGGCACATGCCATTTGGAAGGATTATTTAAGACTCTAGAGGGCTATGCTTATGTACCTATCCCTGTGCAATGTGTGAATGCAACCCTCTCCATTTATATGGGTCTGACGGCCCTTCCTTGCCATTTCACCCACAGTTAGCAGCCTCATGGTTACCCTATCTGTGATTCCTATGTATTGTGCTGCAAGGAGTCCAGTGCTACCACATTCCCAGTGGCAAAGCACTGGTACCATTGGCTTTAATGAAAGCAAGGTAAAAGGGTCCCTTATCTATCAGTTGAGTAATAAAAAATAGCCATAATTGGGTGCCGCTGCACCTGCTGCACCACAGAAAGCTACACCCTTGCAGGTTCTATATAAGTCCTCTCCTTTCTTCAGTAGCCACCATTGCTAGGTAAATTTGCAGTAGATATCCAGGCCAGCTATTTGAGACAATCCTATTAGAGATCAAAGAGATTAAGACATCACAGTCCCTGGTCCATTTAAATAAGTTCGATCAAGAATTAACTTATTTCACAGAGAGACTAGAGGAACTAGAACACAGGGTCTCAGACCTTAAGGACTAACAGGGTCATCTACAGAATCATTCTTTGGATATAAGAAAGAAACTGCTGCCTTAAAGAATAGAGAGGAAGAACTGGAAATCGTTCTCATTGATCTAACCTCCAAATGTTGGATGTCCCAGAAAATTGTGAAAATTACGGTGCCATCATTCCCCTGCTGGAAAGCTTAATCAAACAACATATTCTATCAAGTTGCTTCACTGATATATCAATTATGCAAGCTCATAGAATCTTGGTACATAAATATAATTTTGAACAAGTCCCATATTTTGGCATCTGTTTCAGACATGTTGCTATTAAAACTTTTTGCAGGAGACATGATTCTCTACTTGCAAGCTGATAGATCCAATAAATTACATATGTTAAATAGTCTTTACGAGTTTCCACAAATTAGTGAGCAGAAACCCAATCAATCGGAGATACTTCTTTTTAATGGTGCCACTAACAGCCTCCCCCCTAGGTTAAGAGGTAGATATAGCCCAACCTGGGCAATTAGATAGTTGGAGAATTTTGTTACAAATAATGATTCTGATTTGTTTAGTCCAAATTATAGTCCGAAATATTTTGGATCACTGGAAACTACTCCCTTTGCCTATAATTGGGAGAGCAGCTTTGTTCAAAATGTCAATTTAACAGTGCTTCATATTTTCATTCTTTAATGTCTTCATTAAAGTTAAAACAATTATTTTGATCAACTTAGGAATTTCATGTGGAAAAATCAACTTGTTTGTTTACAGCTAAACGGCTTGTAAATTGATAAAATATACTGTTTGTTGGCTATACCAAATTTGTGACTCCCTTATCAGGCAGCATTAATGGACACAATTACTCACCTTAATAATACCTAATTTCCAGCAAATGTCATTCCAAAATGTGTTTAAGTACTCTTTGGGAAGTGTTGGGGCTGGTATAGGTGCCTACAGCAAAACACACATACCTTTTTGTTTTCCCATAATTTTCATGGAGTCAAAATCGAACCCAGCCTAAGAATTAAACTGAGTATGTGGTTCATGATCTCTCAACTTAGCTAGCAGGTTTTTTGAACAGCCAACCTTAAAAGGGTGTGGTTCTTTTCAATATACCAGCTCTACTATTCTTCTAAAGTCTTTAAAGGTTTTTTTTCATCCTATCCTAATACATGTTTTAAATGGTAAAACAGTGAATTAGGGGAGTCTGATCATATAATAGCAACATGTCCACCTCTTTTCCCGTTATGGAAATTAACTGATTTCGTTTTAGGCTTTAGCTTGAGAAAGAATCTTGTCCCTGATTCCTTCACCATTCTGTTAAAGTAGATAAGAAACCATAAAAAATGGTCATGTCCGGAGAAAAGTTTATTGTTGCCTGTATGTCAACTGCTCATTTACTCGTTCTCCAGCGTTGGAAGTCGAATAATATTACAGGCTAAACTGCAGCAAGCAGATTTCTAGAGACAATATGTGCCAAAAGAAACAATAAGGTTTTGAAATTTCATTAGATTTGGCAAATTATTTCAACTCTTTAATATTTTAAATGTGAACCAGATGGATTTTATGGATTTCCTGGTTCTTGGTATTGATTATTGACATAAGTATGGAGCTTCTTTTATCTCGGTTTGATTGGGTGCAGTGAACTCTCTGACTCCTTTACTGAGTTGTGTATAACTATAAATGACAATGTAAGTATATTTTTGGAAAACCCAAATAAATAAGCAATAATTGAAAGGGGATAGCCTCCTTGCAGTTGTGATTCATAATCATTCAAAATCTGCTGCAAAATAATTTTACGAATTTAAAAGGCTTTGCCGTCTAGCAAAATGCCTTCAGTACATTACATTCTTGCATTTAGGGTCCGTGATTTTGTGAATTACAGACTTTGCTACTGCACAATTGGATGACTTGTCAGGCAGTCTGCCTTTGTGGTATATCAAAAATGGGGTAACAGGGAAAAGCCAAATTTCATGTACAATGATTAGTTGTAAAGAATGAATAAGGAGATAATTTGCAGTTTGGAAAGGAGATCTAGTTTTGTCCACACTGGTATCCACAGACACAATCCATCATACAAGAGCCGGCCATGGACAGAGGGATATCTCAACAGAGAGAGATGCTGAGTGGAGGCATATCTCTCTTTCTAGCAGGGGTTGTATGTGGTAGGGATGTTGTCCAATGCATAAATGAGACACATCAGAGACTTCTACTGCATCTGGTCTCATCTGCCACTCCTGTATGTGCTAATATAAATTAGATAAAAAGCAAACCAAGCAATTTGCAAATAAAGGATCTGTACTTTGTGTTGCAAGGAGCTTTAATCACTATTTTGAGGCCAAATCACTCTACAAAAATATTCCTTCTGTCACGCAGGGCTGGTGTGTCCCTACATAATAGCCACTTACCATTTCTTTCTGTTCCGTGCTTCATCCCTTTTCCCATGTTTTCCGAAGTTTGAGAGCGGGACGTCCAACAGCAGGGAAGGGAAAGTATGTATTCGATTATTTGCTATTGTGTTTTCCCACAGCCATTCAATTTACAGGAGAGAAACTTGATTTCCTGCATCTTGATGTCTATATTGGGCAGAACTTCCAGCTGTAGAAAATGTAAGTGGGGAGCAGACTCTGACCTCAAGAAAATGTAGGGAACTTTATAATTCTTTGCAAAGTGCAAATTGACCAAATTAACCCTATGACATGAGCTATCTATGCCTAATCAAAACTTTTCCCACTTGTAGTTTAACTAACCTTGTAATTTAACTCCAGTGGGTTGAGCTTCCACTGATCTATGCTTAACTCACCCTTATAGGTTTGACATGTGTGTAGACCGAGCAAAGCCTTTTATCCGTCTGCCCTTGTTTAAATGGGAGCAATTCAGTTATGTAAGCACATCCTCTATACTTTAACAGCTGAGAGATAAATCATACTGGGTTGCGTGCTATTAAATGGTCGATATTGTTCTTACATGCTTTATTAATAGGGCGAGCAGGAAAATTTGTATTTTTAGGTCTGACTTTCACCAAGACCTTTTAATGTTACTAAATTTAAATGTATGATATACTTATAGGGGCTTTCAGCAAGAGCTTTTTGAACATTGGTTGTTTTCTTAGGCCATGCAGATTTTTCTTGCACCCTCTACAGCAAATAGCATGGTGCAGTGGGTCGGCTCACTTCAGCCATTGGCAAGCTTAACTGTGAGTGGTGGCATTTTGTCTCTTTCATAAGGAGCATATTAACACAAAAAATAGTTCCCTTCAGTGCCACATACCTCAATAATAAACTGTTGCAAAAACCAGAATGAACCAAAATAAGAATTGATGTAACCAAAAGATTGGCAGCCATTGCCAGATCTGATGGCTTTGCCAATGCTTGTTTAATGTGCAGGTACTCTAGGAGGCCTTCTAACTTGATGCGTCAGAAACCTTTGGGTTGTTGAAAGAGCTACTGACGACCAGCCCAGGGCTATGCTCATGTTTTGGAATCCAGCCGAGGAAGTGTGGAGTGATTTTCGGACACCCTACGGACTTTTGACTCTGCAAAAGCTGACAACACAGAAAGAGGCAGCATGAAATCATTAAAAAGGCACTTGTGTTTGAAATGAGGGCGGCAAAACACGACCTTTGCTAACTCGAGCACACCATGCACTGTTCAGCGTAATTCGATCTGGTCCTTTAGATGACAACCACAACAAAATACCATACGTGTTTTACAGTGAGAGGACCACACGTTATTTAGCATTGGAACTACTGCCCTTGAAAAAATCATACAAATTGAGTCACAGGTCACGCAAACAATACTATGATATGTAATTTAAGGCAGAACATGGTGCTTACAGTTTGTTACCCTTCAATATTCAATACACAAAACTTGATTGAATGATTAAATTGTCGTCTGGAATATCAGCAGACATGATTCCAATCCCTACTCCCTTACTTAACAACAGTGGTTGTTCCTGGGCACATGCATTTTTGTTTTCTTTTAGCTCATTTATGGGAGCGCTTCAAAAAGAGGTTTTGTACATAATAACAAGTTGGGACATCAGGATAGGTACATAATTCGGTGGTTACACATAAAATGTTGGCTCATAAGTGGACTTGGAAAAAGCAAAACACAAGCGCTTCAAGGTCGCATCACAAAGTTGAACCTAAACACGGAACGTGGACTACAATTTAATGACATGTACTGCTTATTTATACTTTTGAGTATCAATGGCCTGTAGTAGAGGTGGTACGATGGGTCACCTATGGATGACGGGAGAGCTACAGAAATTGAGCTTTCAAGTTTGATCTTTCAGGGCCTTTGTCATTCAGCAATGGACAGGTTTGGAAAGACATTCTATTTGCCTCAGTCACCTGGTTGCCTCAGTTCCCTAAAACAAAGTATTCGGGAATGTCACTGAAACAAACAAAGAACTACAAATTTGCAGTGACTGTGTAGAAAACAGGCTAGGAACTAATGTTGCAAATTTGGTATTTTTCTGCTAATAAGATCATGGGTATCAATTACCCAAAATGCCAGTGATAGAAGAAGTGTCATCAAACACCCTTTGAACTTAATGACACCATAGAAAGTGACATCTTATGAACATATCACTCTCGATTCTTCCAGAAAGTGATGTCACATTATGTTAACCCCAATTCTACCTCAATTATTGACAAGGCTAATGTTCCATCATCATTGAATAATTAATATAATAACACAACACAGATAAATAGTTGCTTTAGATGCCATATATATTAGGATGCTACCATCATCTTTGAAAGAGTTGGAGTTTAATACTTGCCCTGATATTTAGTGAATGAGTGAAGCCAGGTCTCTTCTAGCTCAAGGAGGTTCTCCCCCGAGAACATTTAGAAAAGGACAGGGTCATATGGTGCTTTTAAAGCGCACTTTTCACATAAATCTGCTAAAATACCATGGGCTCTGAATGGGCACTCATTAGATATTCAAGTCCTTTCATAGTGTGCCAAGTCAATGAAACTGGACTCTCCTCAGGAGTTGACACAATGTGCTCTGGCTACCCTATGTCAAAAATTATCTCCATTGTTCCAGGGCCAGCATGCTGTCATCAGTGTCCTATATATGCCATGGATGCTTTTTTGCAAATAATTACATGCACTATGCTAGTGGCAGAATTGTGCCATGGGTGCCCCGTATATGAAGAATTACCTCTAGTATACCAGTACTAGTATTTTACTGTGAGTACCCATTATGCCAAGAATAACTTCCAGTATGCCATTGCCACTATTTTGTGACAGGGGCCTGTCATGCTAAGAATTGCCTGCAACATACCAGTGCCAGTAATGAGTGTCTCTCTAAGCCAAAATTACCTTCAGTATGGTCTTTAAAATCACAGACTTATAAGCATATTAACACAGTTTTACTAATGCTCCCTTACATTCACTCAATTACACTCATTATCATTCACTCTAATTGTTCACACTCATTTTCACTAATTCATTCTCACTCACGCTCTTACACTGACTCCTTTTTGCTCATTAGCACTTTATCACCCTGACCTGCTCATACTTTCTCACTCACACTATCACTCTGTAATTGGCACTCCCACTTAATCTCAGTCTGACTCACTCATTGTCCCTAATTGTTTCAAATTATCCCACTCACTTTCAGTCTTAGTCTTAGTCTTCTCTTTTAGTTTTGCTCATTCATATTTTGCCACTTATTCACAATCAATTCCTCTCACTGTTACTCTCACTTATTCTCACTCACATTTACACTCACTTGCTGTTGCTCACTCACACTCAATCTGACTCACTCTCTAACATTCCGTCACTCATTATAATTTATCCACTCATGCTAACTTGCAGTCACTCCCACTCCCCACTCTGATTCACTCATACTCCCATATTGAGACTCAGCCTCACTCATTCTCACTCACTACCTATTACTGACTCTCACCTAGTCTCTTTCACCTACAGATGTACACACATGTACGCTCACGCATACACACTGTCTCTCTGGTACACAACCTCTCACCCGCACACACACAAGATATATTCAAAAGCATTGCTCTGCTTACCTTAGCTGCAGGAAAAGTCTTGTTCCAGCTCCTGGTGCTCCATTTTTCATTACGTTGATAGTGTATAATAAGTCATTATTCATTATTAGTGTTAAGTAAAGGAATGGGCAGTAAACAAAAAAAAGAGCATGCTGTCCCTGTGTTGCACTGATTTTGCCACCGTTGAGGCCAGGTGTTGCAAGGGTCAAGTCCCTAAATGATGTTCACGAATAACATTGACACACAGTTTCACTCACATTTCTTCCTCCTAAGTCTTGCTTGTTACTTCAGCATGGGTGCACAGGAAGACCTCCAAAAACTGGGGCAAGTGGTGTATTTAGAGAAATGTGCTGGGACAGAGACGAAAAACAGGGAATAGTCACAGCAAATCTGGGCCCTCTGGTCACTCTGCGTTATGGGCAATGCTAATAAAGTATCTCTTACCCCCAGACATTCAGGGGTAGATTTACTATGTTGTGGCATAACCACAATTGCTGCGCTGCATTGCATCAAAAAGGGAGAGAAAAACAGTAGCATCTCTAATAATATGTGGCTCTGTTTTTCTCTCTCCCAGCGCTGGTGCACTTCAGGCTGTCATGCGCCAATGCACACACCCTTGCACTGTAATGTAATGGTGTGTGTGCCCTGTCAAGCATAACTATGCTTTAATGCTTTTCCCACTTTTTTGTGCGTAGAGTGCAGCACACATGCAAAACTGAAAAAAATTGGAGGCACCTAAAAGTTGCTCCACTGTTATGTCTGCCTCAGGGGGGTGTAACTTGTGTCTGCAGTTCCCTGTCTGCGAGTGTTCATAGATAAGGATGCGCATCAAAACTCTTGGGTGATTGCATGGGAACAAACGTGCATAACCTATGGTATGCCACCTTGATGCATGGTAGCACAAATTAGTACATAGCGCATATAGGTACTTTGCATTACATTAGGCAACCTTCCAACGCAAATCATGATTTGCGTTAGAAAATAAATCCCACTAGAACGTTTAGCATCACTTTTGTGACGCAAGCCAGGGCAAAGTGTTAGCAAATCTGAACCCCAGTGTTGGGTGCAGTGATTGTGTCTGCTGATTTATTTTAATTGACCCAATTCAAACACTTCTTGACATATAGCTGATGCTGACAACAAGCTATAGGAAAGAGAAGAGGGCTGGGGTGTCTTCTTACACTTCAACATAAGCCATTACGTGTCTGGCCTCATTTCTCATCCTGGCAAACAATATGCTTCAGAAGCCATTTTTAGGGGCGCTCTGATTTGTCCAATGTCAACATCGTGGTGGGATGTTCGTGATGTTTGCCTCCTTTTTCATCTGACCAGCAGCTGAGCCCTGAGCACATTGTTGGTACATACTTGATTAAAAACAAAAAGTATTTTGCTATTTGTCTATAAATGCTTAACTAAACTTTCTGCACATAACAACAAATCATTTAAAATAGAGGCGTGCTTTTAACCAGCGTTTGCAAAGGCAGTAAGTCTGTCTTTTTGTTTGGGGAAGTGTTTGGTCGTAGTTAGGCAACAGTGTGTGTTGCCCCCCGCTGTCCAATGAAGAAAATCCCACAACAAAGCGGCATGTTCGGCTAAAACAAGATGGAAGTTGGGGATGGGACCCATGTGCAGAACAAAGTGCATTAACAGAATAAGCTGCATGCTCAAAGAAGACGGTAGTCCGCTGCGATTGAGGGGAAATTATGTCAATTTTCCAGGGGACGAGGGGCACCTAAAGGCTGCGATGCATGTGGTTCAGCGAGATTGGAGCTCGTTAGATCTGTCAAGTTCTAATAACACATGAGTATGTTTATGGGTGCTTTACGGCAGGCCCACATGGGATGTTGTAGAATGGAAAACGTTTTTCATCATAATGCCATTTATTATTTACCATTACCTGGACTATAGATAGAACAGAGAGAAATTCGCGATTAGTATTAGTAGCCACAATTAAATTCTTCCACAGGGCTGGACTGGCCAGTCTGAGATTCTGGAATTTGCCCAGTTGGCTGTAAGCAACTGGGCTGCATTCAGAGATGGATGAGCTGTGATGACCCGCAAATACTCTCATAGCCCCCAATATAGTCACTGCCTCCTGGAGTGTGGCTGCATTGCATATTTTTGACAGGGTTGATTTGGATTTCCAGTCTGGAATTATTCCTATGTATTAGAACAGAAAAGACTTAATGATACTCCTTCCTCTAAGCCAGGCTGAAAACAAGTGTAGGAGTTCAAGGTAACAGTTCATCTCCCATCGTTTGTTGTTGAATCATTTGGACTCCAAGATGGAAAGCTGATTAACCCCAAAAAATGGGTCTCTGAGATAGGCCTTAAGATTTAGCCCCACAAAGGTTCAAAATGGAGAATGTTACAGTTCACTAGGAAGAATGCTACGCAATTTACAAAGTTAACGGTTCAGTGATAGTTGCTAACAAGAGCGGCTGGGTGCACGCTGGTGCAGTTCCTGAGGTGAAGTTCCAGACCAAGACCTGCAGGGGTTGCTAGAGGTTCATCAAGTGAATACAAGGGACATACATAACTTTTAATGAAAAATCTCCTTTGTGTGGACTACTGTACTTTTTCATATTTCAGGAAACCTAAACTGAATATGCTTTCCAAGTATTTCTTCTTCTTCTTAAAGGAGGATGTTTCAACTTGGGGCTCTCTGCAGGGCCATCCTAAAATTTTTGGCTTCACCTCGCCTGTTTTCTTAAATTCATGCTTGGCAGCATTAGGACTCTGCATTTTTCCTCTGCTAACCAGTGCTAAAGTGCTTGTGCTCTCTTCCCTAAAACATGGCAAAATTGCCCTTCATCTGATTGCCACATTTAATTTACTTATAAGTCCCTAGTATATGATACTACATTTAGCCATGGCCTGTAAATTAAATGCTACTAGGGGGCCTGCAACACAAATTGTGTCTCCCATTAAGGTTGCCCTTTAAACCATGTCTCTGGTCTGCCACTGAAGCCTGAAGCGCAGTTTTAAAATGGAAGGTTTAGGAATGTCAAAATATTTCTTTTGCCAGGACTCAACCCATGCTCTAGACAGCCCACAAGGCAGGTTGCATTGTTTTTCAAAAGTGGGACATGTGTTTTGGAGTTTTATATGCCCTGGTAGTGAAAAACTCCTACATTTGTTTTTTACTACTGTAAGGCCTTCCTCGCCTACAGGATAATAATGAGTTACCTTATTACATTTAATAAGTTCTACCTTTTTATTGGAAACAGGTAGAAATATTGTGTTTAGAGTCAAATGAATTGTAATTTGAAATCCTCTTTAATGGTGAAGTCTTATTTTAGATTACAAATTAAAAAAAATTCACTTTTAGAAAGCTGGCTTTTTACTGCCCAAAGTTTCTAAGGCCTTCTAGGAGTTTACAGTTGCTTGGGCCAGTTAAAGTCTCCCCCTATTGGAATGTGTATTGGGCCCATAGGTGTTGGTAGGCCGGGCCATCCTGCCAGGATGACTGGGGCAGGGTTGTTCCCTACCCCACTGACATTTCAAAGGACTGCCTCCAGTACACACATAAAGGAACCTGGACTCTTTGCTCCTGACTTTGAAAAGGTAACTTTTTCAGTGGGACTAACCTGGTCCTTGTTTCTGGCCTGCACTCCACTGCAGTCGGCCTGTACGTGTGTATGTCTCCAAGTCTGGCATGACTAGATGTCCGCAAGTGATGGTTTGTGCCTTTAGGGATTATACTCACCTAAATCTTTAGAATTGCAAATCTCCAGTTCTATTTATTGGATCTTTGTTGTTTTTATCTCATTTTATTTATAATATTACACAATTTTCCCAATCTGGCTTGGGATTTTTATTGTGTTGTGTTTTCACTTTATAACTGTTTGTGTCCTCTATAAATACTTAACACTTTGCCTCTAAATTAAGCCTGACTACTTTTGTGGCAAGGTACCAGAGGATTAAGCAGAGGTTAATTGAGTACATTTTTGTGTTTTACCCTGACAAGAATTTTGATTGTTACCTGAATGGAGCTTCAAACTCCCCAACCAATTACCCTATTTCTTACAAGGACGTAAAGTCCTTGTTGTCTTTCCCTGCTTCCTATCTTGCCAACTCCGAGTTTGTTGAGTCAGTCTAGCAACTCCTAACTCTGGAAATGGTGTGATGTTTCTGTTCTCGTGTAACTCCTGCTGCCATGACATAGTGGGTTGTGTTGCTGGTGAATGCACTAAATCATCAGAGTCTAATGCACTGGTCTCAATTGGAGGAGTCTTTCTGATTCCAGTGTGTATTTTGGTGGGTCTAATTAGGGACCTGAGTGAACAGACCACTAAGAGACAAGAATGATCCTGTGCTGCTCTTTATTTAATGATGCCCTCTGTCACTTTGTTCTGCTACTTCCGGGTGAGTTTCTTGACCCACAGTGCTCCTGCTCTATCTTTGCCTGGATGCCTCAAGACAGGAGCAACATCAGAAGCTAGCTATTATACCCGCACTCCCATGGTGCTCTGTACCATGTGACTTGGTTGAAACAGTAACTTCTCTGCTTGGCTGCTTTTGGTTGTGATAAACAATTCCCACATCACAGCAGACGGTATTGAGGTGTTTTATATGGAAGATCTTTTTGCTGGATGTTGCCCTTAATGTGTGTGGGGGAGCTACTGGCCTGGTGGTGGTTGTCAAATCGCAGTATATCTGCATACAGGAGTTCTAGTGAGTGTAGAGGGTTCTTTATCAAGATAGCTCCATCTAGGTAGCACAGATCCACACGATCAAAAAATAAATCTACTTTGGGTAGCTCTGCTGCTTATCTCTCCGATGCAGAAGCCTCCGCTGGGGGTGAGAAGTGACATCAGCAATTATTCGAAAAATCACAGGACTTCACGTTTTATGTCTGTTTTAGGTTCTGGTAGGGTGCCTCAATAAGAATGTGGCTCGATGGCTTGAAGAGCCTCCTTCCTGATGGGGTCCGCCCTTATCCAGAAACTTTTATTTCATTTAATTTGTATATATACGGTTGTAAACAATGCCAGTAAAAGAACAGTTCTGAATGTTTAGCAATTCCATCCTCAATTGCTGTAAGATTCCGAGAATGTGAAATGATGGAATGCATGAATGCTTGCTCTTGTTGATTCGCGGGCCTCTCAAAACAGATTGAAAAGGATAACCGGACTGGTGGTGACAAGCCCTTTCCTTGGGAGGTTGAGTTGGCATTCGGCAGGAGTCCTTTGATACAGCCCCAAACAGTGTCCATCATCAGGCTTATCCCCACATCATGCTGATCCACAGATTGTATCCAGACGCTTAGAACTCCAAGTATTTACCCGCGCTGAACCCTTCTCTTTGAAAGTGACATCGTGCAGTCTCGAGATGCCAAACATTTGAATCGCGATCAACAAAAAACAAATGTTGCTCTTTTTATAAAGACTTTAAAGATGCAACCAGGGGTCCTCTGATATGTTCTAAGTTAACATGTGTCTGTTTAAGTTATACATATATATAATGCTGGTGAGAGATGTGAATGTGTTTGCATATTTTCTTCCAGATTCTTTCGTTGAGTCGTCAGCAGAGAGAGCTGGGCCCAGGCACCGGGCGCCATTATTGTGAGGGGCGCATGGAGCTGTGTGCCTTGTCCTTGCCCCTGCCCGTTCGTTTCTGTCTGATTTGCCAGTTTAAAGTGGTTTCAGTCCTTCATTGCCATTCCGCCAGCGATGTTTTAACACCCCTTTAACCTTCTTCCTTGTCCACCCTTCATCCTTGGACCCCTGCTGATACACATCAACAAAACCATCATCTGTCTGAGGCAGCTAATCTATCTGTGATTCTGGGCAAATTATTTAATCTCCCTGTGCCTAAAAAAGAAAACAAATGAGGATGCAGTTTGGTTCTGTTGTGAAGTGCCCCACTGCCCATGAGTCAGTTTCACACTATATCAATATATAAAACAAAACAAAAAAATCTGTACCTTAAAAGAAGCAGCAGATGTTGTGGGATTTAAATTGCTTACCAGACGAATTCTGACACAGATCACTTTTGACAGGGAATAAGAGAAAATGAAATTAGTGACTGGGGTAACAGAATGGACCAACTAAACGATAACGGTACAGATGTTTGGGGAAGAGGATAGTTTAGCTGGAGAAGAGGATGTAGTCACTTGGAAGGGGATTGCTGTATCTATGGAGTAGGTCTGAGTAGTGAAGGGAGGGGGATAATGTTACTGAGAAAAGAGAATGAAGTACATAGAGTAAGGGATTGGCCTGTTCACAAACGTATTTGTGAGTAATGTCAGGGATAGGAGTGAGTAGGTAAGAAAGGCATTGATGTAGATGGGTTAGAGGATGGTATAGCACAGATAGTGGTGTAGCAAGTATTCCATTGACCTTATTGCAAGCAAGGAAAATGGGCCACTGCATCCTGGTTTGGTAGCAAAAACACAGCTTTAGTTAGGGCAGAATGATCACCTGATTCCTCAGGGCCACAGCGGCGCTGCACATGCTGCACTACTGATAGTTACACCCTTGACTAGCAAAGACAATGAAGTAGCTATGGACCGTTTGGGTGGTTTTTGGGAAAGAAGTTGGGGTATTCGTAGAGAAGGATGGTATAGGAAGGCAGTGGATGAAGTAACTGGCCCTAAGATGTGGCAGCTGAGAGAAAAGCGGATGGAGTAGCAGGGTTTGATGTAGCCTCTTCCAGAAGTATTCTGGTAAACAATTTAATTGTTGAATATAATTGTATACCTGGGGTAGACAAGGAGATGCATGAAGGATCATGTACACTGGGAGTGGGATTAAGGGGGTCATTCTGACCCCCCGCGGGCGGCGGAAGCCGCCCGCCTGGCGGGAACCGCCAGAAGACCGTACCGCGGTCAAAAGACCGCAGCGGTCATTTTGACTTTCCCGCTGGGCTGGCAGGCGACCGCCAAAAGGCCGCCCACCCGCCCAGCGGGAAAGCCCCAGCAACGAAGAAGCCGGCTCCGAATGGAGCTGGCAGAGTTGCTGGTGTGCGACGGGTGCAGTTGCACCCATCGCGATTTTCAGTGTCTGCTTTGCAGACACTGAAAATCCTGCTGGGGCCCTGTTAGGGGGCCCCACAACACCCGTTCCCGCCATCCTGTTTCTGGCAGTGAAAACCACCAGAAACAGGATGGCGGGAAGGGGGTCGGAATCCCCATGACGGCGCTGCTTGCAGCGCCGCCGTGGAGGATTCCCTGGGGCAGGGGAAAACCGCCGGGAAACCGCCGGTTTTCCTTTTCTGACCGCGGCTTTACCGCCGCGGTCAGAATGGCCCCAGAAGCACCGCCAGCCTGTTGGCGGTGCTTCCGCGGTCGTTGGCCCTGGCGGTCCATGACCGCCAGGGTCAGAATGACCCCCTAAGTATTTAACTAGGAGGTAGAGAGTAAAGTAACTGGGAAAGGGATGTTGTTTCTGTGGAAAAGGATGGAATGACTTGGCAAGAGGATGCATTCATTGGGGGAGATGATACAATACAATGCAATTCTTTAGCACACACCTACCAAGAAGGTGTCCCAGGAATACAGAAAAGACTATCTATTTGTAGGACCCTTGACGAGCAGAAAGTTACCGTAAGGCTGAATTGAACAGTAACCTTTTTAGACCCTTTCTAAAGGTCAATACAGAAAGGCAACTTCTGAGGGTAAGATGCAGTGCATTCCACAGTCTAGCTGCCAAATAAGCAAAACAGCGACCTCTGCTGGTAGACTTGTGTATCCTAGGAATTAGAAACAATTTGCGGTGATTTGAATGCAGAGAACAAGCTTGCATTTGAACTGGTTCCTGAGATACCCTGGACCCCTAAGATAAAAAATTCGGAACACAAGAGTAGGAGCCTTGAATTGGATCCTGACGTTAATCGGGAGCCAATGAAGTTGCTGCAATTTACTGGAATTTGAGATTCAGGAGGGAGTCTTGAGGATTAGGCAAGCGCCACATTTTGAATAATTTACTCATGGTGAATCAGAACATTTGGGAGGCCTAAGTACAGACTGTTACAATAATACAATTTTGAAGTAATCAGTGCATGCACAATAGTTTTTTGATCGTCCGCATGGATCAGGTAAAGTATATGTCGCATCGATTTCATAATCAGAAAACAGGAGCTAGACAGAGCTTTAATCTGTGGGTCAAAAGTGAGCTCAGATTTAAATTTGACACCAAGATTCCTTACTACCGGGGAAGGGCAAGGTGGTAGTCCCACCTCTGGAGGCCACCAAAAACCAGGATCAATTTTCCTGAGAGGCCCAAAAAAGTTGTGTATCATTCACATATGAAGGAGGAATTGTCAATAAAGGTAGAACAGTAGTAGGGAAAAAGGATGAGCCGGGGCAAACGATGTTGAGTGGATGCACAATAGCCTCTTTCTGGTATACCATTCTTGGGTGAGTACTGATCATGATATATAGTAGACAGTTGCCATGCAGGATCTTTTTAGGGAACTAGGCAAGTTGGCATACCACAGATGACTACCCTCAATCAATTTCTTGGAAAACACTCCTAATTTTCTGTAGTCTTGTCAGATTTTTCAGGGAACAGTTCTCCCTTGCCCCTTATTCTTCACCGTTGTTAATGTAAATTTGTCTTAGTTGGCAGTAGTGAAGTTCCCATCAGTGTTTCTCCAACTTCTTTTCAGGAACGTATCACTTTTATTGTAAATTTTTCAAGGGCATTGACCACTTCAGTTGGTGGTTAACATCTGTCTTGCAAAACTCACTTTTACAAGTTTAGCTAACATTTAGAATGTATTATTTTCTTGTGTCACTGGGAGCTACTTTTGGCATCCCAGTGGTACTGTATATTTTAATATTGAAATTGTTCTCATGTATTGTAGCTGTATACTAGTTGTAAGTGTTTAATATTTTTTGTATTGATGAAGGCTTACCATGTTGCGTGATGAAAGCAGAATTTCCGAGGCCTGCATCAGTTCCCTCTACATACTGAAATGCTGATCTACCAGTGGTTTGTCCCAGGTTTACGTACGGGCACAAAGTGTTGCAGTGGAATTTTAAATCCAACGCTCATCACGATTGCATTTGATAATATCCCAAAGTAACCCAAAGATGAGATATGCCCTGGTTTGCGTTACTTTGTGTCACATGGTGTTGTTTAGGTGATGCATGTCTGTTATAATGCAACCACTCATAGGTTTTGATGCAAATTCCTATCTGCAAACACTGATAACTAGGGATTTGCAGCAAAATCTTAAGCCTCCTCAATTTAGGCGTAATGTTGAGAAATGTTTTTATTTCTCCTCTTTTTTTCAACTTTGCATATGTACTTGATTACACAGCACTCATATACAGCGGGAAAAGCCGTAAAACACATTTTTTGTATTCGAAAGGACCCCTCCCAGTACAAAACGTATGCTTCAGAGAACGCACACACTCTTGCACTATGGCACAAGGGTTGGTGCATGGCTGCTGCAAGTGCACCAGCAGTGGAGGAGTGAAAAATGCAACATATCTTAGTAGATATAGCACATTTTTTCTCTCGCCCTTTTGAAAACAAGGCAGCACAGTGCCTTTGGCGTAGCATTGCCTTGCATCAAAGAATAGTAAATCTGGCGCCTTAGTGTTTTAAGAGCATCCCCAGCAGTTAATAAATGGAAGATGGAGACTCCAACAGCAACTCAAGGGAGGAGGACGTGTTGTGAGGGATATTTGGACAACACCACAACTTATTTAGGTATATCTTTAACTCTAAATTGATCCAGTTGCTTTTTATACCAGGTGATGCCTGAGCAGAACTTGGGCATGATTTAGTCACAAGTGCTAGATCTGACCAATGGACAGAGCACCTTTTCAGTGTATGCCATTTTGAATAGCTTACCTGTAAACTTATATTCAAAGTCAGTACCTGCTTTTCATTAGATGTTTTTTCCCTCTGAGTTACTGCAAACTAATTCCAGGCCTTCCAGGGGCTAACTGTTTGTTCCTGCTCAGAAGAGAGATGGCCTGACGGTACTGTCACCAGGTTCCTCATGTCATAAGATTCACCATTTGCCACTACTGGCTTGTCATTTATCAAACAAATTGCATTTGGGAGTTGTAGTCCAATAGTTTTGTGTGACTTTTGCTTTATATTGAGCAGGAAATATCAAGATATTTCAGTGTTCCTCCATTGCTTCTAAACGCTTGTGTCAGGCTCCAGAAGCATTCCAACATGCCACATTGTTGCCACGATAGTGCAGGGGTATCTTTTCGAGAGGAACGGTGCATGGTCGCCTCGGAGATCAGGAACCATCATCTTGCGATTAAAATCTATAAACAAGACTTTAATTAAGCAAACTTTGATCATATTGACCCTTTACCATATTTATGGCTTAAGAAAATGATACAGAATGTTTTTGACAGGTGTATTGACCAATGGAAAAACATATGCTTTGAGTTAGTTCAGGGACAGTGTTGCATTGTGCACTTGCTGAGAGAGGAACCAAGTACAAGTGCTTTCGCAATGTGATTTGATATTACTGGTAAGAGAGGTGAGGAGAAGAGAGTGCCGGAGTTGGGTGCCTTTAAGCACAACTGGGTTGGCTGTGAAGTCTCTAAGCACTCAATTCATAAAGCAATTGGTGCACTTAAGTGCAACTTAGGAGCACACAGAATTGCATTTATTGGGGAAATATATTGTTCCCGATTCAGTGACGGGGGTTTGGTCTGGCAGATAATTCTGCCACCATAAGGGAATTTACGTTTGAGCAGATATGCTTTGAGGGGTGGCTTGCTATGTCGTGCAGTTCTGTGAATTGACTCCTTACAGAGCACCCAGGTTTTAACAGAGTGGCAACCAGAGTAGAGAACCCAATGACTGAGGCCGCGGAAAATCAAGGGACGGGAACTAGCTTCTTTCTGCTCACCATGGGGACCCTCGGGCATGCCACACAAAACCTTTTCCAAGTACAAGTATAACATGAAGAAGCAGTGGCAATTATGAAAGTAAATACAGACCATATTTCACAAGTTGTTACTAGCACATTATAATGTGCTCAGACGTAATACATTTTGCAGAAAACATGCCAGGTCTTGCAGTTTTGGCGATTCCGTTTTCCTAGAAAATGAGCATTGGAAATATAGGAAACACCCACAGAGTTACACCTTTTTTGATAATTTTTTCAAACCACCCTACCTTGAAAATATTTTACCCTGTGAAGGAAGTAGGGAGGCCCTTGAAAGGACATGGTCTGAGGACAAATGACTTTCCTGACCAAGTAGGGGTCTCGGTGGGGCGGGGCTAGAAGAAGGGGTGAATTGGAGCCAGGCATGACTTGATGGAACACTCCGTCCCACCCCCAAAACACTGCAAAGGTTTCCATAAATGCCACCCATGCCCAGGGATGTTGGAAAAGGCTTCTTAGCCACCAGCAGTGCAGACCCTGGTCCTATGAACTGGAAACCTGCTTTGTGCAGGGGTTTTCAGCTCACCGTGGGCTTAGGAGACTGTGTGAATAGAGTCGAAATCATGTGCACCATTTGTGGTGGCAAGATTCTTTTAAAATACTTTTAACACAATTATCTTCACCACAACATATTTTTTTTTTTTATAAGCAACTTTATTCGTTTTGCATGACAACATAAACACCAACAGGTCACATCCGCACGTCATTGACTGAACATTATACAAGTCCCGCGCAAGTAACATGAGCATATGATCGAAATTAGCCATATTGGTCAAGGACAGAGCAGACAACGATCGCTGCATCTAAGGCATGTCAGTTGAACGATCTCCCCAGGTTCCCGTCCATCTCCCCCACACTTTGTCTTATTTAGCAGGGCAGCCTCTCGCCTCATGCACTAGTTTTTCTTGTTGGGCGCACCAGTCCACCCCTCGCCGCCATTTTGCAAGTGCCAGCGCCGTCTCTGCCTTCCAACCAGCTGCAATGTCTCTCTTGGCCACCAGACACGCCACTCCCACAAAGGCCTGCTCTGCTCTACTGGACCCTACCCCCTCAAGGACCCCCAACAAAAGTGGCAGTGGGGCAGCCTGCACCTCTGGCCACAGGACTCTAGAGATCTCGGTCACCACTGCTCGCCAGTAAGTTACTATATGTGGACAACTCCACACCATGTGGTAGAAGTCTGCGTCGGGGCCCCCGCAGCGGGGACAATTGGCATGGGGTAGGAGACCTGCTTTGTGAAACCTGTCAGGTGTGAGGTAGACCGTATGTTGGTAATAGGTTTGCACCACACGAAGATGGGAGGTCATAGTCAAGGTTCTCGGGGCCATCAATGCGTCTCTCCAGTCCTCGTCCTCTATTTGACCCAGCCAATGCTCCCACCGCGCTCGGAGTCTGCCAGATGTCTGTGCTGTGTTAGTGACCAGGGTGCGGTATATTCGCGACATTCCCCCTTTACCCAGGCCGCCCATCAGCGTCTTGGCTTCCACAGGGCTAAACTCGGGAAGGACCACACCTGACTGGACATGCACGGTTAATGCGTGCCTGAGTTGTAGATATCTATGGTATAGGGTCCTGGCGAGCGAGTACCTCTGTTGAAGCTCCTGGAAGGACCGCATAGGTGAGCCCTCCCAGACATCGCCCAATAGTGAAATGCCTATAAGATCCCATTTATGGAACCCCTCTAGTGCCGAGACCTCTTCCAGCCACGACCCTTGCCACAGCGGGGTTTGTGGGGTGAGACGGCGCCACCAACCAGTCACCTTTAGCGCCACGCTCCACCCCATCAGTACCACTCTTGTCACCTCAGGGACCCTACATGGCAGGGGGTTACCATACAGCATCCCGAGCAGGCCAGTTGATATGCAGGATCTGACCAGCCTCCCCCCAGCCAATCATTAACCACCAGCAGATGCATTGCTAGGTAGTAAAGATAGAGGTTGGACATCCCCAAACCACCTTCATACACATCACTTTGACAGGTGTGAAATGTCATCCGGGTGCGGGTATTATACCATAGGAATTGCTGCGCAGCTGCGTCCATTTCTTTGAACCACCGCTTGGGGATGTGGTAGGGGAAGTTCTGAAGCAGATAGAGGAATCGGGGAAATACCATCATTTTATACAGGGCTATTCTTCCCAGGATGTTGATGGGCAGAGACTGCCATCTCTGGAGGTCCTCCCTGACCCTCCGAGTGAGTGGCGAGATGTTAAGTGACCATGCCATTTCGGGTAGCAGAGCCATAGTTACTCCCAGATATCGGAAGCTGTTGCGTCGGATAGGGATGGCACTCTGCCAATCATAACAATCCCTTGTGGGGCACAACAGAACCAGCATAGATTTACTGGGGTTGATTGTCATGCCAGAGGCCTCAGCGAACAGCCCCAACAGTTGCAGCACCTGGGGTCCACTGATGGCCGTGTTGGCCAGAAACAAGAGTACATCATCCGCGTACAACACAATGCGGTCTTCTAGCCCAAGGGGCCAAGACCAACCGTCGATCAAGGGATCCTCCCTTATGAGCTTCGCCAGTAACTCCATTGCCAGTGTGAATAAAAGCGGAGGCAGGGGGCACCCCTGGCGGGTTCCCCAGCAAATAAGAAACTGGTCCGACACAGCGCAGTTCACCTGCACCCGTGCTGTTGGATTAGAATAAAGGAGTTTCACTAGTCCTCGGAATCTAGGACCAAACCCGGTGCTCAGAAGCACCTGTTGAAGGTACGTCCAGTCCACTGTGTTGAATGCCTTCTCGAAGTCCAAGAGGAGGAGTGTCAGATGAGGGGTGAAGAGGGCCTGGTTAGCCAGTGCCACGTGTAATCGTCTAGTGCAATGTCTAGTACTTGAAGTTGGCATAAAGCCGCGCTGGTCCGGGTGTATCAACGAGGACAGCACTCTTTTCCGTCTAGTGGCCAGTTTCGTGGACAGTATCTTAACTTCTGTTTTGAGAAGTGAGATGGGGCGATAGGCAGAACAGTGCTGTGAAGGGGGGCTGGTCTTGGGGATCACCACTATAGTGGCCTGGTCAAGGCCGGGGGAAAACCACCCGTCTGCTCGGCATCCTTAAACATGGCAAGTAGGTGAGGGGCTAGGAAATCACGAAATTTACTGTAGAGCTCTGCTGGGAAACCATCAGGGCCTGGAGATTTGCCCGTAGCCAGTGCTGAGATGGCAGTCCTGCCCTTTTTGAGCACTTTAGGTTCATCAAGGTCTTGTCTCTCCAATGCCGGGATCTTAGGGGAGGACACCTCCCCCAACAAGGGGGTCTCTCTTTCCACTCGGGGCCTGGGCCACTCTTCGTAGAGTATTGTGTAATAGGTGGCAAAGCTTTGCGCTATTTCCTGAGGCTCTCCTGAGGCTGTGGTAAATCAGTAGAGCAGTCTTGTGCTGTATCGAAAGCAACGTATACGCCAAGGGGTACACGGACCGCCGAGAGAAAAAAGTTCAAGGTTAATACCGAACGGATAGCAAAATCAAGTTTATGACAGAGCCTCTGTGGTAAATAGAATTAATTGGAAACTAATTCTTCAGTTAAAATACGGATTTCAGATAAAGAGGTGCCAGTGCCCCCTGACAGTCCTGAAGAGGCCAAGAATTGTGAGGCCGAAACGCGTCGACATCGGATAAGCGGGACCAAGGGTTTTGAAACAAAAAATGATATACAAAACTGATGGTGCACTACACAATACCTTGTAAAAAATAGTTAGGTATTTTACAGCTGGGTGCTAGACCCTTGGTGACCTACAATGGATTGGATCACAGTGTAAATTGTGTTATTGTGACCATAATTGAAAGTTATGTTGATGGGCATTACCCCTCTCTTGTGGGTTTTTATGTGATGTGTTTTATGAGTTTTGTAATTAATTTGTGAGATTCAAATTTGATGTATATATAATTTTTGGTTTGTGTTCCAGTAATTTAATAAGCAATATGTGTTGGCATGACGATTTGTATATTGCAGTTTATCATTATAAATAAATTGAGTACGTTTTGGGGTAGTAGTTCTCCCCTGAAACCAATAGTGAATATTTGGTTGCTTCAAATAACAAGTAAATTTGTCCCTGCCTGCTAGTTTTTTGTGATTGCAGTTAGGATAGTACCCTAAGCAGGTTGGGGTTATAGGGTACTCCCCTTTGTTTTGTGGATGATAATGTAATAAATTACATTTGCACCACATCTGAGTGTCACTCTTTACTGGATTTGTAATGTTTCGAGAATTGGGAGAGTCGGCAGCAGTCACACCATTTAGCGGCACCTTTGGCGATTTGGAAGTGCACCCACAACCACCAGCATTATTTGGGAGATATATATATATATATATATATATATATGTTAGACCTGTCAACTCTTGGGATGGTTTCCCCCTTCTCTTTGGCTTCCGACTTCCAGTTTTGATCCTGTGCTGAGTTTCGTTTTTGCTAGCTTTTAGGACTCTGGGCACTTTACCACTGCTGACCAGTGCTAAAGTGCAAGTGATCTCTGTCTAAATTGTATTTGTGATTGGTTTATCCATGGTTGGCAATTTGATTTACAAGTGAGTCCCTAGTAAAGTGCACCAGAGGTGACCAGGACCTGTAAATCACATGCTACTAATGGGCCTGCAGCACTGAGTATGCCACTCACGTGTACTTAGTTGCCAGGCCCAAACCTTCCCTTGTGCTACCTGTAAGTCACCCCTAATGTAGGCCCAATGTAGCCCCATGGGCAGGGTACAGTGTATTTAAAAGGTAGGACATGTACTGATGCGTTTTACATGTCCTGATAGTGAAATACTACTAAATTCGGTTTTCACTATTGCAAGGCCTATCCCTCTATAGGTTAATTGGGGATTGCCTTAAAATATCTTTAACATGTAATTTCCCATTGGGAGCAGATACAAAATATGGGGTTTGGGATCTCTGAACTCACAATCAAAAAATACATCTTTTGATAAATTTGGTTTTTAAATTGTAAGTTTGAAATACCTCTTTTAGAAAGTGGTCATTTTCTTACTTCACCATTCTGTGCCTCTGCCTGGTTGTGGAATACATGTCTGGGTCAGGATGAGAGTTGGGCTGGTTGTGAATTCACTGTAGACAGTCACACAAAGAGAGCTGAGGTGTGTCCTGCATGTCCTGATGGATCTTTCTGGGACAGAGTGGTGGGAGAAGCTGACTTTTGCACCTGAATGGGAGTGTGCCTGTCCTTACACAAAGCAGTCTCCAACCCCCTGTAGTATGTATAGGGCCAGGGCAGGAAAGACAGGGTCTTGTGCACTACAAGGACCTTCCTTTGAAGTTTGCCTACTTCTAAGGCAGAAATTAGAATAAGTATTTGGTCTCTGAGATCACAACTTCAGAACACTTCTGGACTGAGGACATTCTGCCAAGAGGAAGAGCTAGATGTCGTTGGAGGGACTGTGACTCTGCCTGTTGCTTTGTTGTGCTGGCCTGCTGCTTGCTGCTTTTGTCCTGGGAGTGTAAGGACTGGCCTTTGCTTTCTACATCCTGCTTTCCAAGGTTCTCAAAGGGCTTGAACTGAGCTTGCCTCCTGTTACAAGTCTCAGGGACATCGCAAACTTCATCTGCCAGCACTTGGACTTTCTTGCAGAGAGTCCTGACTTGCCAAGTGGTGCCAAATACGGTTCCTGGGCCCTTAGAAGAGAGTTCTGGTGAAGTCAAAAGAAACCAAGTGCATCGACTCCAGAGCAACTTCGGAACCAGCTCCACTGTCTGACCTTGCGCTGCTGCCTGCACCAGGAGCCATGGTCCCTGCTGAGTGCAACAACCGTGACCGACTCCCCAGACCGATGCCACTGCAGTCCTGCCACAACATGAGTCCTGAGTGCTGTATCCACAAGGTCTAGGACACTTGACTCCATCGCAGCACCTTTGGCCCCATGGTGTGATTGTGGCACCGTGAAGTCGACGTCTCACGTCTTGACCTATTGGATTCATCGACCCCACCAGATCGTAAGGTACCGATGCCTCGCTACCACATCATGTCCCCTGCAACCATAAGGAACCAACACCTCAACTCACCGGTAGTAGTAAAGAACCTGCTCTGCACCAGCTCCAGCGAAGCTTCACCTCCCCGACTCCATGCAACATCTTTGCTTCCTCATTGGTTTCCAAGGTACCTTACCTGGGGGTCCGTGTGACTCCGTGACTGGCCCCCACTCCCTTGCGAAGGGCGTCAGACTGTTGGGAACAACTCCATCAAAGACGCTGTGATAGCCCCGGTTGTAGTTATTGTGTTTCTAAGCGCTATTCTGAGATTTAATATTTAAAAAATCTTATTTTTGCTTGTGTATTGGATTTTTGTTGTTTTGGTCTTGTTTTATTGAGATAAATATTGGCTAGTTTTCTAAATGGGTGTGGAGTACTTTTGTGGTGTTTTCACTGTGTTACTGTGTGTGTGTGTGTGTGTGTGTGTGTGCGTGTGTGTGTGTGTGTGTGTACAAAGACTTTACACATTGCCTGACTGCTTGTGCCAAGCTACCAAGGGGTTGAGCAGGGGCTATCTTAGGTATGTGACATCCTTACCCTGACTAGAGCGAGAGGTCCTACTTGGACATGGTGCAAACCACTTCCAACTAGAGACCCATTTCTAACAATATATATATATATATATATATATATATATATATATATATATATATATATATATATATGTGTACATACACACACACACACACACACATACACACACACACACATATATATGTTCACTTAAAAACAAACGTTACAGGGATGTTAAAGTTAGGTTCACATTTTAAACATACAAAACCATACACATTCAGCTGTTATAATTAGAGGTATTTCAAGCAGCTATAACTTGTGCCCTAAGGTAACTATAACTTGTGCCCCACTGTTTTCTCATGAATATTTTACAGGAAATGTTGCAGTGATGTTATCAATGATTTTATAAAAGATGTCATAAGTGCTGTAATATCTATGGTAATTAGCAGTGCATTGCTGGCCATGAGTTATAGTTAACTTAAGATGTAACCATTCAACTTCACACAGCGCATGGCCTTTGGCTGTGTGCAGCTGGGGTTGGCTGTAGGCCCAGACCTAGCAGCCACCCCCCATGGCCTCCCAACCCCATGCCACACTTGGCCTTTAGCTGTGCACGTGGCGTGTTGGCCCTGTAACCACCAAACCCCACTACAGCTGGGTAAAGGAAACCGAGCTAATGTCTCCAGTGATGTTTTGAGGCTCTAAGTTTGCCTTTGTGATTGTTCCTTGACCGTTTTCATCAGATAACTTTACAGGGTGGAACTGCAGAGAAAGCACATTTGATTTGTACTTTACAGAACAGTATGCTCTCTTTGTAGACCGTGCTTTGCATCAAACACTATGGGGCTTATTCATAAGCCCCTTGCATTACCAGTGACTCACTTTTTATATGGGAAAAACTGACGCACTGGTGGCGCAAGCGGCTTGTAAATAAGCCCTATGTGTGCCTCTGCAAATTCACACAAGGTACGCCCTTGATACAAAGTGATGCAAAGAGTTGCAAGTCTGTGCAAAGCCCTATATGTGTTGAAAAAGCACTGGACCATTAAGGATTGAACCTCAATGACGTTTTACTCGATGCCTGCCTCTTACGTGGTCCATCCAGCGCTTCTTATAAAAAAGATTTTGCTGCAGTTTATTTATTTAGCAGTTTGTGGCGCACGAACAATACCCAAATAGGTGATATGGTGTTTTACATAAGATCAGTTACAACACATACATATAAGATGCATTACAATACATGATAGTGATGACAGGTATGTCACATTCAAGCAAGACAGGCAGTTCATGTAAGAAGTAGCCCTGACACCAAAGTGCCCACATAAGTTCCACCTGGTACACAAGAAGTGTTGTGGCGGATACACTGCAGATGCAAATTGGGTGAGTGGGACATGGCCAAATTAACCACATGCATTTTTCCAGATGCCTACACAAACTTGCGGTATAGTAGAAGTTGACGGTTCATCTCCTAGCTAGCCTGAGTTGGTCCACTCTGCTGAAAATAGTTATTAGAACTCTCTTTGTGCACAAGAGGGTGGTGGCGTATATGTTAGTGGGCATGTGTTTTTCCGGTGAAGCGGAATAGTAGCTCAATGGTTCTGAATCTCTGTGAGGCACACAGTAGTTTCTGTCTGTGAGGAGGGTAATGTAATTCGAGCATAGAATGTGGTGGAGAGCAAGTCATGAAATTGTATACTTAAAATTTTGAAGATATTAAAGTACATATGAGACACTCCACTTTTGTCTTTTTTGGTTGGATGGATGCCTATGAATAAAACACATTTTGTGTTACTTTTTAGTATGGAAGACACACATACTACATTGCCTCTGAAAAGGTGGCCCTGAACTCCAAACTTTCCAGAAAATCTTTGTTGTGTCTTTTTGATACATTACTACAGAGGCTTGGTTTTGTGGTCTCAAAAGGTGTGGCTATCACATGCTTTTATGACTAAAACAGATTTTGAAAGTGTTGAAATTTGGTTTGCGCCCTAAGAAAGACTATTGGTTATTGTATTTGCTGTCCTTATCTAGGTTAGAGATGGTTGCCTATCACAGATTGAAGAGCCAAGACTTGAAACAGTATTTTATTAACACTTTATGATGTAAATGTCTGCTTTTTATGTCAGTGTTGTACGTTTCATGGGGGAGGGGCCAAAATGGCGGCCGCGATTGATGCCTAAAGTGTAGGCTCCATCTCGGGCTCATAAATACATCCTGAGGGGCGCTCCCGGAGCGGCCTTGAAAGCCCGAGAGGATCAGCGGAACCGCCCGCGAAGCCAACGCGGCAAGAACGAACCGTGCAGCGTCGATCGCTGAGACGCTGCGGGCGGCGCTGGGAGGAGGCCTTGCAGGCGACGACAGCCGCAACCTCGAGTGGACCTTGGGCACTGCGGAGGAGAGAGCGGCGCTGGAATCCGTCCGTCGAGCCAGCCGGGAGACGACGGTGAGTGGCGCGGTGAGCGGGGCGGAGGGGGCCCCAGCGGGGAGGGCCAGAACTGTTCATGTCCTCTTCCCCCTCCCCCCTCCCCCCTTCCCTGACATCTGCGCACTCCATGCTCCCCTTCTTCCCCCTGCGCGGCTCCTCGTGCGGGGGGCTGCTACAGAGGAGATTGCGGGGATAGGTGCGGAGACGCGCGCTATTCCTCCTCACCTATCTCCCCCTTGAGGAACAGCTTGTGGAACAGAGGAGGCCGAGGTGCGGCGCGCACATATTGGAGCCGCAGCTCGCCAGGAAAAATACGCCCGGGCCCGGTGGTGCTGTAAGTGAAAGCAGGAGACAATAACCTCCACCCCACCTGCACTGAAATCCTTCTCCCCCCTCTGTGGGTGCATTAATACCGCACGAGGTACGGGTGGTTGAGTAGGCGGGGGGATCGGAGTTCCTCCCTTCTTCCCCACCCCATTTCTCTCCCCCCCCCCCGCCCGTGGCTACAGCTGAAAGTAAGAGCAAAACATCGGGCGGGACGGGTGGGGAAACCCAGGTCGGCAAAAAAACATTATCCCACTTTCGCTGGCTGGTCAATCTGTAGAAAGGGTGACTGCCCATGACCCAGGAAACTTATTAGCAGTAGCGCTAAATACACAGTTGCTTGAAAATTACGCAGTTACCGACCAGCACGACCACTAGGCAGTGTGGACGGACTTGGGCTGCTCCACATAGGGAAACCACATACTGCGTAGCAGGTGCGAAGTAGAAAGAGAAACCGGTGCCCAAGCAACGTACTGTCACACCGCCCTGAACCATGATAGAAGAACAGCATAAGTGCGCCATGGCCGGGAAATCCAAATCCGCGAAAGGCCAAGAACGAACTACACTTGGACCGACACCAAATGATCAACAGCTTATGCCAACCATACAGTGGTTAGAAAGCAAACTCCAGGCCCACTCCACTCAATTTGAGAAAGTGTTGCAGGCGATTATGGACACTAAATCTTCTTTAGAAAACAGAATAAACATAGTATCACAAGACCTAAACCTACTCAGAGTGGATCACCGCAACTTAGCGGAGAGAGTGAAGACAACAGAAGATTTGTTAAACGAGTTGAATCCAATGGCCACGGACAATCAAAAACAAATCCAACGACTAGATGCTAAGGTGAAGGTCCTATGGCGACTCGCTGAAGAAGCAGAAGGTAGATCCCGGCGCAATAATGTCCGCTTTCTAGGGTTTCCTGAAAAATTTGCAGAGCAGAGCATCGAAATATTCTTGGAGCAATGGTTAATTAAAGAAGTGCTAAACAGTGCCCCATCGAAGTTCTTCTCCGTGGAAAGGGCGCACAGAGTTCCGGGGAGACAACCGGCTCCAGGCCAACCACCCAGACCACTGATAGCAAGACTCTTGAATTATAGAGACCGTGATGCAATATTACAGCAGTTCTGCAGCAAAGGCCCATTCCAATACAAGGATTCTGTCATTAATGCCTACCCAGACTTCACTCAGGAGGTACAAAGACAGCACAACTCCTATGTGAAAATCAAACAACTCCTCCAGGAGCACAATATTAAATACGTCCTGATGTTCCCTGCTACACTAAGAGTGATAAAAGATGAAAGTACCCATGTGTTCACCTCCCCAGAGGACGCCTGGACGTGGATGCACGCCAAAGGGCTGGCACAACCCCAAGAGGGCACGGGAGAAGGAGAAGAATGGCTTACCTCGTCGACACGCAGGCGAACCAGGAAACGATCAAAGGGACAACCCACTGTAAAACAAGCAGCAGCCGAAAGGGCAAAAGTATTGAAAAAAACATCCCTACACACAAAAAACTCTTTTGAGGCATTACGGACGGATCCCATTGATAATACAGATTCCGACTCAATCAATTCTGACTCTACAATAACAGAGGTGTTCAAGGGCCCGAAGCTCACCCCTAGATCTGCGGATGCACTGTGAATGCAAGATGTGAGACAGGTACTTCAACCGGACTGAGCAATAAGCCGAATGGTGGCGAAGCACAACTGTGAGGACGACTGAGCCAAATGGAGGACGCAGTCATCATTTATGAGTATCGATCGAACAATTTTTCTTTTTTCTCTATAACAATGATTAATGACATTGAACATATCGTGTAGGAGAGGCTAATAGTCCGGGAGCGCCCATACATATACACAGATTATTTCTGTGGAAGGATGCGAGCCCCTTATAAGAGCCACATCCGGTTGTCAATATAGCTCCCCTAAAGGTATTCATATGGATATAGGTTTTCATAAGTAGAAGTGTGTTGTGTAGTTCGTTACAAGTTCAACGCAGTTCAGTTGCATATTATAGGTGAAAATAGAACACAAGACACATCGCTGCAGCTTTTAGTCTCAATTATACACTTGAAGGGGATGGTATGGGTCTGCACGGGAATTGAAAACTGGGTTGCGTCATATGTAGGTATGTCACACAACGCTACATGGCTCAAACTGCAAACCATACCACACATGACTATGAAATTGTCGCGTGGAATGTGAGGGGACTGGGTACACCAAGCAAAAGATCTCGTGTGTATGCCCGCCTCAGACGTCAGGGAATACATATTGCCATTCTACAAGAAACACACCTACTGGAGACTGACTTACAAGAGTTGCGGGGCAAATGGGGAGGACAGATTATAGGCACAACATACTCAGCCTTCGCTAGAGGAGTACTGGTGTGGATAGCAGGTGGCGTTCCATATGTCCAAACCACACATTGGATAGATCAAGGGGGTAGATACGTGGCAATAGAGGGACAACTAGATGGGAGACAACTAACGATAATAGGGATCTATGCCCCTAATAGTGCGATAGCTGAGTTTCTGGGCACACTTACTCCAGCATTATTAGTAAAAAACCTCACAAACTGGATCTCCAACTGCGCTGACAACCTTGCTCCCCTCAAACGCACGCATCGACAGACCAACACCAAAAAACCTCTCTGGTTCTCTGACACCCTCAAAGAATCAAAGAAAACTTGTCGTGCCCTTGAGAAGGCCTGGCGCAAGGACCACACCGCTGACAACATGACCGCCCTCAAGAACGCTACACGCGAACACCACCACCTGATCCGCACTGCCAAAAGGAACTTTTTCACCGACAGACTAGACAAAAACAGCCACAACAGCAGAGAACTCTTCAGCATCGTCAAAGAGTTCTCCAACCCCAGCGCCAGCGCCAACGCCGTCACGCCCTCACAGGATTTGTGCGAATCCCTCGCCACTTTCTTCCATCGCAAGATCAGCGACCTCCACGACAGCTTCGGACACCAGACCCAACCATACACCACTGAACCCGCTTCCCCGGACATCACCCTCAACAACTGGACCCACATCAACACGGAAGAAACCAAATCCATCATGAACTCTATCCACTCCGGCGCCCCTTCGGACCCCTGCCCGCACTTCATCTTTAACAAAGCCGACGACATCATCGCCCCGCACCTCCAGACCGTCATCAACTCTTCTTTTTCTTCTGCTACCTTCCCCGAATGCTGGAAGCACGCTGAAGTCAACGCCCTACTAAAGAAACCTACGGCTGACCCAAGCGACCTGAAAAACTTCCGCCCCATCTCTCTTCTACCTTTCCCAGCCAAGGTAATAGAAAAGACCGTCAACAAACAGCTGACCACCTTCCTGGAAGACAACAACCTGCTCGACCCTTCACAAACCGGATTCCGAACCAACCACAGCACGGAAACCGCCCTCATCTCAGTCACAGACGACATCAGAACCCTGATGGACAACGGTGAAACAGTCGCCCTCATTCTCCTCGACCTCTCGGCTGCCTTTGACACCGTCTGTCACCGCACCCTAATCACCCGCCTACGCTCCACCGGGATCCAAGGCCAGGCCCTGGACTGGATCGCCTCCTTCCTCGCTAACCGCTCCCAAAGAGTTTACCTCCCTCCGTTTCGCTCAGAACCCACCAAGATCATCTGCGGCGTACCTCAAGGCTCATCGCTCAGCCCGACACTCTTCAATGTCTACATGAGCCCCCTCGCCAACATCGTACGCAAGCACGACATCATCATCACCTCCTACGCCGACGACACCCAACTTGTACTCTCCCTCACCAAGGACCCCGCCAGCGCCAAGACCAACCTACAAGAGGGTATGAAGGACGTCGCAGATTGGATGAGGCTCAGCCGCCTAAAGCTGAACTCTGAAAAAACGGAAGTCCTCATCCTCGGCAACACCCCGTCCGCCTGGGACGACTCCTGGTGGCCCACGGCCCTCGGCACCGCACCGACCCCCGCAGACCACGCCCGCAACCTCGGCTTCATCTTGGACCCTCTTCTCACCATGACCAAGCAAGTCAACGCCGTGTCCTCCGCCTGCTTCCTCACTCTCCGCATGCTCCGCAAGATCTTCCGCTGGATCCCCGCCGACACCAGAAAAACCGTAACCCACGCCCTTGTCACGAGTCGCCTGGACTACGGCAATACCCTCTACGCCGGGACCACCGCCAAACTCCAAAACCGCCTGCAACGCATCCAAAACGCCTCGGCCCGCCTCATCCTCGACGTACCCCGCAACAGCCACATCTCCGCACACCTGAGACACCTGCATTGGCTCCCAGTCAGCAAAAGGATCACCTTCCGTCTTCTCACCCACGCACACAAAGCCCTCCACAACAAGGGACCGGAATACCTCAACAGACGCCTCAGCTTCTACGTCCCCACCCGCCCCCTCCGCTCCGCTGGCCTCGCACTTGCTGCCGTCCCTCGCACCCGCCGCTCCACGGCGGGTGGGAGATCTTTCTCCTTCCTGGCGGCCAAGACCTGGAACTCCCTCCCCACCAGCCTCAGGACCACCCAGGACCACTCCGCTTTCCGGAGACTCCTAAAGACTTGGCTGTTCGAGCAGCGATAACCCCCCCTTTCCCCCCTAGCGCCTTGAGACCCGCACGGGTGAGTAGCGCGCTTTATAAATGTTAATGATTTGATTTGATTTGATTTGATTTAAACCCCGAAGCCCCGGCCATCTGGGGTGGAGACTTTAATAGCACACCAGATGCGTTACTGGACAGGTCAAATACACACCCGAGAAATAGAAATGCCAGGGGCCCATTGCTGACATGGGTGGGCGACATGAGATTATACGATATATGGCGCATGAAATACCCAGAGCAGAGGAAATACTCATTCTACTCAATACCCTACAAAGTACACACCAGAATAGATATAATATGGGGAACCCTTGATATATGTTCACTGATTAAAAAGATAGGATATCTGGCCAAAACACTGTCAGATCACTCGCCGCTGAGATTATCCCTAAATTGGGGAAGAAGACGCTCAGTAATCCCTACCTGGTGTTTGCAGGTAGAGGCCCTCCAGGACCAGGCGTTCATAGAAGGATTGAATACAAAAGTGAGACAGTACTGGGAAATAAATAAGGACACCACAGATACAAGAGCGGTAGAGTGGGACGCACACAAGGCTGTAGTTAGAGGGGATTGTATTTCATCCACCTGGGGAGTGAGGCGCACCCTCCATGCGGAGGTCAGCAAACTGGAAAAGGAACTGAGGGTATTGGAGATGGCAGTGGCACAAAATGGGACACCATACTCAGCTCTAAAAGAGGCGCGTATAAAATACACTGAAGCGGACTCACGACTCCGCCGACGCGATCACAAATATCATCTGATGCGCTTACAAACAGAGGGAGACAGATCGGGGAGGCTGCTGGCGTGGCTCCTTCATGGGAACCGTCAGCAGACCCCCATAGGCACTATACGGCTAGTTGGGGGCAAAATGGTCAATACTCAAGAAGAGATTAATGGGGCGTTCAAGGAATATTACACAAACCTCTATACCAGATGCACAGTATGTACTGCCCAACCACTGGGGTCCTTCCTTGCAGAGACACCCTTGGCACAGTTGTCGCAAGCAGATAGGGAGACGCTGGAGGCTCCTTTAAGAATGGAAGAATTGGCGTTAGCTTAAACGCAGATGCCTAAAAACAAGGCGCCAGGAATAGATGGCTTGCCAATAGAATACTACACCACTTGCTCAAAATACTTAAAATCTCATTTGTTGAAAGTATTTGAGGAGGCATGGACCTGAAAGCTATTGCCTCCAACACAGAGAGAGGCAATGATAGTGGTTCTCCCTAAGCAAGGTCGTGACCCCACAGACGTTAAATCTTATAGACCACTCTTGCTTCTAAATCTTGATTGTAAAATCCTAGGTAAAATACTGGCTAACAGGATAGCTCCCATTACACACACCTTGATACATGAGGACCAGAACGGATTTATTGCAAAACGTAATACCTTCTTAAACATCCGCAGGTTGCTGACTGTTATGGGAGATACCCCTCCGGATGCGCAAGATGACGTGGTATTATCATTAGATATCGAAAAGGCATTCAATACATTAGGATGGGAATTTCTGTTTGCCACAATGCAGGGTATGGGATTTGGCCCCAACTACATACAATGGGTACAGACATTGTATGTCAATCCCCAAGCTAGGGTGAAAACGGGAGGTGTTATATCCGACAGTTTCCCGAATACCAGAGGCACTAGACAGGGGTGCCCTCTATCTCCCTTATTATTTGCTATAGCGATGGAGCCACTAGCGACTCGATTACGTGCAATGAAAGAAAGATGGGGAATACTCAGGAGTGGATTATACCACATAATATCATTATGTTCAGATGATCCCTTGATATACGTGCGGAAGGGATGTGAGGTGATACCTTCAGTGATCTCACTATTGACTGAATATGGGGAGATATCAGGTTTGGTGGTAAATTGGGAAAAATCATGTGTGTTTTCACTGTCTGTCTGGTCTCCGGAGAGAAAAGAATCTGCCCCCAGAGGACGCCTGAAGTGGTGTTTCGACACATTCAAATACCTAGGGATCCACATCTACCACAAAACCGAGGATCTCAGAGATGGGAACTTAGGGCGCGCACTAAACTCTATGAAAGGGTCGCTGCGTTTCTGGTGCAAATTGCCATTATCACCCCTTGGCAGGGTGGCGGTGGCAAACATGCTGCTACTACCCCAGCTGTTATATTACTTCGTGGCATTACCAGTCAAAGTCCCCAAAAGCTTTTTCCAGGATTTGAACTCAGTTCTACTGAAGCTTATATGGGGAGGGAGCAGGACACGTGTCGCACTTACCACACTGCAACGTCCAATTAACGAGGGAGGTCTGGGCGCCCCCAATTTCGAACTCTATTATGCTGCCGCACAGTTACAGTGGATACTGAACTGGATACACAGACCCACATTGGTAGAATCTGCATGGGTGATAGCGCAGTTGCATGGAGTACCACTGGTTACATCGCTAATAAACAAAACAGCGAAAAGGGCACCTGACAATTTATTAATGGTAGCAGCACACGCGTGCTGGAAGAGATACATACAAAAAGATCGCAGAGTATGCCCCTATTCTCCGCTTATCCCCCTGGGACTGATTCCTGGCTGGGTGAACACAGCTGGAACACACTCGCTTACAGCTTGGACTGAGGCGGGTATTTTGACGATAGGCGATTGCTTCGAGGAGGGGAGATTAATGTCATTTGAATCCATACAAGCCCTCACATCAGTGAACCCAGGGCAATTTATAGCTTATTATGCTATATGTCACTTAATTAAAAAGACATGGATGGCTGGTGATCAAGAACCAGTGATCTCCCCCACACTACATCATATGCTGCAATATGATAATCAAATAAAAGTTGTAACAAACTTATATAAAATTCTGAACAAACCTCCTGAACCTAAACTGGAGAATGTAAGAGAAAGATGGAATATAGTACTGCCGACTCCGATATTGCAGGAGGACTGGTCAAAAGCACTATACCATACTCGTGGGGTATCGAGAAATCCTAAATTTCGCTACACTCAGTTCAACTACACACACCAGACATACTTATCACTAGCTAGGATTAAACGCATGTTTCCTGGATTGGACCCAGCCTGCCCTCGATGTAATGCCCCATTGGCGCACTTTTACCATATGGTCTGGGAGTGTGCTCAGGTGAAAGGGGAGTGGAATGGAGTAGTAGAGGAAGTTTCAGAATTGACGGGTCATATATTTGTAGCAGACCCCACATCCTGTCTGATGGGGCTGAGGACGAGAGAAAAGAAACATAGACATTTACATAAGTTTGTAGACTTAGCGTACGTAATGTACAAAAGATTGATAGCCATGAATTGGAAAGCGCCTAGAGCACCAGATTTGAAAGCATGGCGCCCTAACACTGCGCTGGACCCACACAGAATACCAGGTATTACGAAAATGATCAGAGCAGGGCCAACCACACACAGGATGCGAAACCTGGGAAACATTAGTAACTAAACTAGAGGCTAAAAATGATGAGCGACCACCATGAACTGGACAATAGCATAGAACCAGGGATAAGATGGACTCTGACCACTTCTAACATAACATAGGAGTTAGACGCACAAGCATTATTAATACACAAGTAAGTGCAGACACACACCGACTCCACAACAAGCGGAGGAGATACGAAGTGATAAGTGCGGAGAGGCAGGCGAATCGCGACATGCCAGGAGAGAGTACACCCATACCCATAAACTGTTAGATACTACAGGGGAAAGTACGGGATGAGTAAATAACTAGAATCATGAATCATAATACAGTAACACTATACACCTAAAAAGACACCAATCCAGGTGCCCCTACCATCACAAACATAACATGTAACAGGAGGGAAGAACGTTGTCAAGTTGTTGAATTGTTAAATAATGCAAGTATTATATTGTAAGACTCAGCAATCTAGCGCAGTAGGCATATATACTGAGAGATTTAATCAGACCTAAGTTGTTTTTTGTTTTAATGTAAAACGTTATGGCGGATCAATCAAATCCTACTATTGAACGTACAGAATTATTGTAACATTGATCTGCTTCGCAAATTTAATAAAACATAAAAAAAAAAACATTTAAAAAAAAAAAAGTGTTGTACGTTTCATTTGCCTTTTTTTTTTAGCTATTTTGATTGATTAGGGATGTCTTCTTGGTCGAAGATTGGTGGAGTATATGGTGTATATTCGCTGAATCTTCCTTGATGTTATTGAGCTTCTATTTATGAGCCTACTTTTACCGATTAAGAAAGTTTTATAAAAAAACTACGAGAGCAATTCATTTACCTTAGATCACTGTCACATCTGGTAAAACAGCTTAGTGAGCTGAAAGCCCATTGCAGAACCCAAAAAGGGACCCAAAAGTCGCAGGTTTGAATCCTGTTGGGGTTGATTCAGCCTTTCTAATATTCCTAAGGGAAAGCAACATTGTCAGGCCCCTTCTGTAACACTGAGGCCCAGATTCTCAAAAGTTTACATTACTTTTTTGATGCTAAACTTTTTTGGCATTCACAAACCAATGCAAATAGGTATTTGCGTTGGTTTCTGTGGCAAAGTAATGTACAGCAGAGTGAAACGCTGCTTTGCATTACTTTGCGTCAAGGGGAGTTACAAGGGTAGCTACCACCCATGCTTTTTTAAGCTAAACCCGATTCTGAAACATCAGAAGAAAGGGCTTACGCCAAAAATTAATGACGGTGAAAAGCAGGCGCAAAACAGAGAAATGTTTTCATTTCTCCCTGTTTTTCCGACTTTGCATCTGTGCTGCACTGTACAGCACACATACACAGTGGGAAAACATTTGCACTTGTCTAGGAATAGTATTTTGTACAGGAAGCATACCCTTCCTGTACAAAACCTATGCTGGACTCACGCACATACCCTATCACTATGGCACTAAGGTGTGTGGGTGGCGCACAGCAGCTGAAAACAGCGCCGGCACTTGGGAAAGGGGAGGAGAGTGCCATTTCTATGAGAATATGGTGCTCTCATGCGCTCTCCTAGGTTACGCAACATAGCACAGCACATTTTTGGGTGCTGTGCTGTGTTGCCTGTCACCTACCAGAATCTGGGCCTGTATGTGACCCCTTCCTACTAGTGATCATGACTTCATATTTAGGTGCCCCCATGCAAAGGAAATAACCCTACTTACCTGTGCAGTGTCTCTCTTTAAAATAACATGGCACAGGTAAAGAGGTCTGGGAGGAGGAAGGAGGAGTTCAAAGTTAATGGATTCCAGTCAGTAGTTTGTGGCCAACTGGAACACACTGTCGAGCACCATTTATGAGGGCACACAGAAAGTTCTGAGACTCTCTGGCATTGGGAAAGGGGTTCCAAGGCTGTCCTTGAGTGCATGAGTGCAGGGCCTAGGGTTGCAACCTTTGCTTTAAGCAAAATCCAGGTCTCAACACTGCGTACTTCTACGAGACACGCCCTTTGCTGCTGCACACCCAATTTTCAACACAAAAATTTTACTTGTAGTTTTTTTACAACCTCTTGTTGCTACTGTCTTGGACTTTGGTAGCAATGTTAATAGAAGTTATAGCAGTCCACCTGAGTGGTGTTTATTGCATTTGCACTAAAACCACAAAGGTCTGAGTTGACCTTTTCAAGGTTCAAATCTGTGACCTTCAGGTTGCCATCTGTTAACTACAGTAAGAGCATTGATAATTGGGCTACCATAGCACATTTATCTGCCGACAAAGTGTAGCTACTGAATAGATGCCTTAAGGTTTATTACACATGCTGTAGAAATCATTGCAATATTTAGCAACCTTCAGAGTATAATACTGGCAAGATAGTTCAGGTGGATAATGCAATTGCTTCAGACAGCTGCGTGCAGTCTGCTGTTTGAGACTGGAATGATCATATGATATGTTATGGAGTTAATGCACCTGCTGCAAATCACTGCAGGGAAGCTTTTGGTCATATGTTTGAATCTAGAGATGATAGTATTAGAAATGGGGTCTCAACAATGCATCCAGGAGGACACCAGAGAACATAAAAGGGAAAAAGAGTATGTGGTTGTGTAATGGCTGCACTATGCAGTAGTGTACACCAATCACTGTATGTCAGGTACAGGCACAAGTCTTGTCTTCACTGCTGATCATCAAATGTTAGAAATGGGATCTCTAGTTGGCAGTCAGTTTACACACTGTCCAAGTAGGGACCCTCACTCTAGTCAGAGTAAGGTTGTCACACCCCTAAGTTAACCTCTGCTCACTCCCTTGGTAGCTTGGCACAAACAGTCAGGCTTATCTCAAAGGCAATGTGTTAAGTAGTTGTACCCACACAAGTAACACTGTGAAAACACCACAGTTGAGAAAAATAGCCAATATTTATCTATGCAAAACAAGACTGAAACAACAAAGTCCAACATACACAAGTAAAGGTATGACATTTACCAAATATGTATTTTAACTCCATACCTCTATCTGTTTCCAATATGGAATTACACTTAAAATATATTTCAAGGCAATCCCCATGTTAACCTCTGGAAGAGATAGGCCTTGCTATAGTGAAAACCGAATTTGGCAGTATTTCACTATCGGACATATAAAGCACCTCAGCACATGTCCTACCTTTTAAATACATTGCACCCTGCTCATGGGGCTACCTTGGGCCTACCTTAGGGGTGACTTACATATAGTAAAAGGGATGTATTGGCTGGGCAGTAAAAACTGCACACACAGACACTGCAGTGGCAGGTCTGAGACATGTTAACAGGGCTATTCATGTGGGTGGCACAATCAGTGCTGCAGGCACAGTATTAGCATTTGATTTACAGACCCTTGGCACACATGGTGCACTACATCAGGGACTTACTACGAAATCAAATATGCCAATCAGGGATAACCAATCAGAATAACAATTTACACAGATAGCATATGCACTTTAACACTGGTCAGAAGTGGTAAAGTGCCAAGAGTCCTAGAACCAACAAAACTAGGGTAAAACAAATAGGAGCCCAAAGGCAAAAAGTCTGTGGATAAACTTGCAAAACGTGCCAGGTCCGACACATAGCATGGTGGATTCAGGTGTTTTATATGGTGTTATCTATGATTAACCTAGAGGTCAAAGCTTCCCTATCCTGGCAAGTAGCTCAGGGGGTTATCTGGCTTCTGCACACACCTGCTTATAATTTGCAATAGAAGTATGTCAGGTCTTACAGGGTCAATTCAAAATGCCATTCTTCTGAGTTTGATGAGTTCCCTTGAATATAGTAAAAACTAACACTTATTTTTAGATACCCAAAATCATTTCATTTCTATTGTGTAATAGGTGCTTGGCCATTGTTTAAGCAGGTAGACACACCAGCACGCACATTTTATATTACAAAAATTATACTGTGCGTGAAATCGGAATATTTTCATTGCTTCGAAGACATGATGCATATATCTTGCTGCAAGTGATTTCTGTTGTGTCTTCATGTTCTTGTGATATAATTTGACATATTGGGCCTAATTATGAGTCTAGTGGTCTTCAGACCGCCAGACCCACAATGGTGGTCAGACCACTGCAGTCGTGGTGGTCTGACTGCCACATTATGATCGTGGAGTAGCTGCCACGGTCTGACCGCCAACACTGCCAGGCTGCCCCCAGCCTGCAGCCTGGCGGTCCTGGTGGTTGTAATCCACCAGGGCAGCGTTGCAAGCAGCACTGCCCTGGGGATTACAAGTCCCCATCTGCCAGCCTATTCATGGCGGTTTACACCACCATGGAAAAGATGGCAGAATGCAGGTGTTGGGGGCCCCTGCGGGCCACTGCACTGCCCATACACTTGGCATGGGCAGTGCAGGGGCCCCCATGAACAGCCCTGTGGCGCATTCCAATGCCCGAATTATGGGTAGTGGAATGCGCGACAGGTGCTGCTGCACCCGCCACACCACCACATTGCAGCTGGCTGCAATATTACGGCCCAGCGGGAAACTCAAAATGGGCCGGCGGGGTTTAGCCTGTGATGGCGTTCTCGTAGCGGTATGAGTTTGGAGGGTGGCCTCTGTCGCCCACCAAACGCATAACGAGGCCCTAGGCCCTAGGCCTTTAGAAATCCTTTGTATTTTTCAGACAGCTTGTAAGGTTATAACCCTTTGCTGTTTGTCTCCTGGCCAATTTGTAAGCACACCGGCCCGTATTTATATTTTTTTAGCGCTGCATTTGCGCCGCTTTTTGGCGCAAAACGGCGCAAACCTACAAAATACAAAGTCATTTTGCAAGTTTGCGCCGTTTTTGCGTCAAAAAACGACACAAATGCGGCGCAAAAAAAGTATAAATACGGGCCACCGTATGTTTCTTTACCAATGACTGCCTGCCGAGTCACAAGGCAAGGTGTGAATGTCCATCTGTTATGACTTCCCACACCCAGACGCAGCTCTTTATTTACCTTCAAGTCACACAATTACACAGGAGTACTTTTCTTTCACTAATCGTAGATCTGTTCACGGCAAAAAACTTGTTTGAAGTCCCTATGGACAGGCCAAAAAGCCAAATAGAATAGCTGAAGTCCAGGAGTCTAGATTCAACAATGTACATACAGTCCTTCTGGTCAAAATCCTGATAAGTGGCCACTAGCTCGGTGATTTGAAAGACTCATAAAACTGTGTTACGATAGCTAACTGCAGAAATCACATATGCTGCCAGAGGTGGGCGAGCCAACATATTAACGAGGAAAGCTAAGCCAGAGCTGAGCCAGGGGTCCGGGTTAGCTCCTGGAGCCCATGATCGACCTAAGTAGTGAAAAAGTTTGCCATGAAAATCATACAACAAACCACGTAAAATTTGATAAAGTCACTTCAAAATTCAAAAGTTTGTGTTTCTTTAACAAGTAGAAGTTTTGGCACTAATACGTCACATCACAGAACTGCACTGAGAAGTAATTATTAAAAGTGATAAACCCATATTTATGAAAAAGTGTCCCAGCCTTAAAAACCGCACCTAACGACTCAATGGTTGCACCGTATTTATCATATGGCATACCACAGCGGTCGTTAGCAAAATAGCGTCAACATTTTTGGCACTATTGTGGTGCTTTGCTAAATTAGCGTGAAATATTTTGAAGCTAGTGTAGAAAAGTGCAAGCAGGCTCATAGGTTTCTATGGATGCCTCACTTTAACACCTGCTCTGAATAGGCATTAAAAATGATGTCAGAAATGGTGCAGTGAAATCTGTAAGATTTTACTGTGCCATTTTTGCGGACCTCCTAGCGCCGGAATGCCCCCCTTGCATACATTATGCCTGGAGCAGGCATAACAAGGTGCAAGGGTTTACAAAGTGGGGCAATGTATACATTGCGCCTATTAGTAAATATGGCACATGAAAAAAGACATTTTAGTGCCACCTTAGCGTCAGTTTTGACGCTATTGTACTAATGACCTCCATTGTGCACCATAATATAAATACAGAATACAGCGCAACCATGGTCTTGTTAGTTGCCGGTAAAGGGGCGCAGAAAAAATGGTGCATCATAGCTGATGCGCCAGTTTTTCTTAAATATGGACCTAAATGTGTTTGACCAATCAAAAGTATTGTCACCGCCGCAGAAACTACTGACTTTACCAAATGTAATATTCCACGACATTTCAAAACAATGCTGCCATCTTGTGGGCGCATGGTGTGCTGCAACGCAGGTGTAATTGTGTGGCAAGCCGTTACGCTGGGGGTCGAGTTTATCAATAAATGAATTCCACCACTGCCTTACGTAAGCCTTGAAAGCAACAGGATTGACAATGAAGCAATTTAATAGCGCTCAGTTTATCTGCCATAGAGGCAGAATAGGCTGAGGTGCATACTATCACTGGAATAATTTGTTCTCGGAACCCACCTATTAACTGGGTGAGATAGGGGGATATGGCTAAAGGGGGAAGAGTTATGAGTGAGCGACATCATGAGATGCAATCAGTGAGAGCCAGCCTATGGTCTGCCATTATATATATATTACTTTTACTCACCCTGCCTGTAAAGAAACTGGCAACATAATTGTGATACTAAAACTGTTCTGCCTTATTTTATTTGCCACAAACGGACGACATTCCATCACTGTTTAGGGTTTAAGGAACCTGTAGCAGACCTCTAAGTGCATCTAGGAAGTGACGGGATGCAATCCGAGTAGTATATCTCAGGTGATTCATGCACTTGCTGAAGAGATCTTTGTGTAATCTCTGGTCACAAACCATTTTAGTGGGTTTACATGCTTACTGCATAGCATTGCCAGCAATTTAAGATAGCTCGGTGGTCTGATATACTTATTGCAGACCTCATTGTGTAATCCATAGGTCACAAGTTACATTCTTGGTAAAGTCACTCTGCGAGTTATGGACCCAATGCGAACAACTGCATCTAATCTGCAGAGAGACTCAATCTTTCTTTACTCCGAATTGGTAAAGTCACCCTCTTACATGTGTTATAATACACAACGTAAAGGACTTTCCTATGATTTCTACTAGGCATGCATAAATCAGCTTCATATCTTACATACATACAGAGCTTAAGAGTGTCAATAAAGATCTTCCAACTCTCAGTTCTTCTTCCAGCAACAAGGCTCGCTCCGGTTTGTGATTCCTTGTCTTCTCATCTGGTGAGGATTGGGCCTAGCAATTCGGTCTTGACTGTTCATAATGGAGCAAGACCAAGCCTGATTTACATATGGTTAGTCACTGTCTAGGGTGGGCAGAAAAATGATGATTGGAATACAGTCATATGTAATTAAGAGTGGCTGAGATTAATTCAAGGATTCTACTAATCAATTTTGACGGAAACATCTCAAATAAAATGAGTTAGTGATTCTTTATGAGAATCATACAAGCATCCCTGCTATGGAATATATATATATATATATATATATATATATATATATATATATATATATATATTATCTACGGTCGGTTGCTAGTAGTTATACTTAGGACAATGTTTCCATAGGAAAAGGGTTTTTTGACTTGCCTATATCTTAGGCACCTTTTGATGAAATTAACATTTTCCCAAAAAAAGTGTTGCAAGAGTTCATGTTGCATATGAAAGGTTTCGAGGTGATCCGTCAAGCGGGGGCCGACAAAAAGGGGGCTCAAAAAAGTTATGTTTTCCATGTTAATTTCCATAGGATTCTTTAGACACGACTACAGGCCGAATCACTGTACGGAATTAGACCACATTTGGCAGAAAGCTAGCTATCAGTACTCAGGTTATTCTTTCATTCATTTGGTGTGAATCTGTTCAGTAGTTTTTGAGAAATTTAGGAAAATTCAAATTGATCAACACAATCACCCCTCCAAAAGCAACATTCTTGTCAGTTTCAAATGGTAAAACAGCAAACAGAAGGTGTGAACATCCCACCTGAACTGTGGATTGCAAGCTGTGGGGATGAGTTTTGCATATTGTTTGACAGATCCCAATGTCACACTGTAAAATGGGTGAATGTGTCATGATCTATTTAAAAATTAGCTGCCATTTTAAGCTTCTAACAATATGGTTACAGTTTAACATTTAAACTGGTGTTGCATTGCTTCTCTTATTGATACCTGTGGCTTCTTGGATTGTAAACAATACGAAATAAACACGCTGCCCTGACATGCAGCACAGCTCAGAAGAAGAGAGATGATTGCCATTGAATGAATAATTTCATGAGTACAGTCAGGGTTTTATTCTCAAATGTGGGTTCAGTGAAAGCACTTGAAAGTGCCTGTGACAATTGTGATTAGTGGTAATGAAGGTACAAAATATTTATCTCTATTGTATCATGTCGTGAACAATTAATACAACCATATTTCAGTAAAACAGCTGAGGTGCCACAGCCACAAGGATGATGCCACAATGGGCCCTTGTTTGCAATAACCAAGAGGATGGACTACTCCAGTGACCATGACAATCATTCACTAGAACTGGTATAGGGGCGTGATGGTTTCTGAACTGGACAAACAATATCATAAAACTTCAACCATTCTCTTTCGTGTGAAGGAAAAATTAAGAAAGAGGGAGCAGAGGGAGCAAATAAAAAAAGACAATATAGACAACCAAGTGCAGTAACGCACACAAAACACTATTCTGTGTAATTTTATTGTATTTTTATAGCATTAAACTATCATTGTTTCTATTGGCACTTAGGTGCATTTGCCTGATTATAGGTAGTCTCAAAAGGGGACTTTTTAACTCCAGTTTGTCCATGCCCTCAGTTCCTGTAATGTCTTAAAGTTCTTGGGAATATTGCATTTACGTCTTCTCACTGAGAGCGGCCTCCTCTCCATCTGCACACCTGCCTCCAGTACTTCACTACACACCAGCTGGACACAGACAACATGGTAGGGCATTTGAATCTTAAATTTCCCAACTAAAAAAGCAGTGATTGTAGGAGCAGGAGTGAGATAACCAAGGTTCGGGATGGACTCCTCCCATGAGGAACAGGATCCGTACTGATTTGCATTAGCTGGTCTCTGTCTAGAGTGGCACAGTGGATGAAAAACAATAAGTTAGAAGGCTGCCCTGAGTGATTTCTAGTTGTTGGACCATTTGCAAATATTCATCTCATCACGTTTTGGGTGTTTGCCAATAGTTTACCTGGAAACGTTAGACTGGTGAAGCTTTCCAAGCCTACTACTGCCAATATTCGTGAATTCCAAAAAGGTAAATCAGTCACTATATATATATATATATATATGTATATATATATATATATATACCTCCAAACTTGCGGTCCTGAACAGCTGTGTGCCTATCTGCCGGTGCTGCGGTAGGGTAAAGGACCAAACCCTAAATATAACACAAGAAAAAAGAAACGCTGCACTCCCGGAGATCATGATAAACTGTACGTTTATTCTTCTTGATAGCAGTTGAGGCAAAATCTGGCACCACAACGCGTTTCGACATCCGTCTTCTTCATGGTGGTTTCTGCCGTCATGATGGACGAACAGCATGCTGGTATTTATAGTTACCATGTGACTTTCAGCTGCGAACCAAAATACAGAGGCTTCTCCTCCACCGCACGTTCACTATACTCCTGATTGAAATCATGTGTAAAGGTCAAAGTTGAAGTTCGGATTTACTTTATGCTCCAAATGTCACGTTCTTAAAAATATAACATCCTCGGATTCAAAATGAGCAATATGCTGATTAATAGAGCATGTGATGATTTAAAACATTCCTACATGAATTCACTGTTCTTATGTGATATTTGTAGTTCCCATGTGACTAATGGCGGCACTTCTCCCCCAACATGCGTTCATATTACTGCTGATCAAAATCAAATGTGAAATACAAGGTTTCAGAATTTTTCGGACTCATCACAAATTTCATTCTTGTGGATCATGTTGGAAACTGGTGCTCTGTTCTTTCATTCAGGGCCTCTCCTTAGCTGAATATTTTGAGCACACTTCAGGAATACTACAGGCCCACTTCTTGGTGACAGGTGCAAGTTCTGAGGCATGCCTCATAACCTTTGTTTGCGCTGGTGTCAGGGCCTTGCACTAGTCATGAAATGGGATCTTGTCAACAATACCTGAATTTTTCCAGCTTCTGTGGTGCAGTATTCTTCCCTGGAGTTGCCATGCTGCAAGGCTGGTGGGATCTGTACAGGTTTGTAATTTGCTGGTTCAGGCTGATCTCACTTTTTCTTCAAAGCCTTTGAGGGTTGTGTCATGTTTTTTTTCATTACACTGACATAATTTCACATATTTTCCACAACTTAACATTAGGATGCTTATTATACAAAATAATCAAAATTACACAACGCTGGTTCATTTCAAGTCTGTTCGGGTGAAAATCCTATTGTGGGAGCATGGGTGCAGTGTTCAATAACAGAATGGGAGCATCTGTTGTTCGGAGTACCTGTGTTTGTTGAGCTATTGTTTACCCATAAAATGCTCCCTCCAATCCAAAATGGATGCAAGAACACATTTTTTAGCGCCAAATGCCAGATTTCCTTTTTGCATAGTTTCATAGAATTTCTCTGAAATGTTGCATTATTGCGGAAGTGGAAATTATGCAAATATCCCTTACCCCTAGACTATGTGTGGCACACTGGTGTGAACACACCTGAAGGTCTTGTATTTCTCTTTTATGCTCATTTCTTCATAGATAGGGGCAGGATCATGCACCTCTTCATCTCTTTAGTGGTGCTGGACTGGAGCCCATGACCATCACTGATTGCCTAAGTATGTTTTCAATATAAGATTATTTTGGAGAGGACTGTGGTTTGGTGTTCTTCCCCATCTCTGTGCTGGGCTGCACAAGATACTTAGAGTTGCCCCACATATTGCCTGAGCCAATATAGGTACTTTCTGTTGTTGGGGTATAGATCTATTCAAATGCACAGTTGCAGGAGTGGGACCATCTGCTCTATCTGTGGGTGAGGTGTTGTCAAGGATTTTATTATGTTAATATTTTTGTGCAGCATTAACAATGTAAAGAATGTATTTTCACACTTGATTACACTTGTACACAATGATATAGTACTGTTGTCTTTGATGCAAATTCTTTATGATGTGTAGAAGTGAGTTTTTCTGACCCTTGCAAACTAGTCCTCAATTTGGGACTAAACACCATATTGTCCAAAATGGAAGTCACCCTTGTCACTCTTGTCTTCCCCCTGAGCATCTTACTGTCTGTTGTTTCTGTAGCATGTAGTCAGGCAGATTAATAGTTGTTTATTTCCACTGTCATTGTTCATGGTGCCTTCGTTGTACTTTCCCTGGCTCAGTCACAAAACTGCAGTTATTTCTTCAAGGTCCTTCCGCTATGTAACTGTACCCTGTTCACACTGTTGTTTATGTATCTAGTTTGTTCTAGCATCCCTCAATAACATTAAAATAGAGGAGGCAGAATAATTATTAATTTAGTGGGATAGTGCTTAGGTGCTAAGGCAATATGATGTTTTATGAGTCTATGCTCTGACTTGCTGATAAAATGATACATTTGCCAACACCACAATGATTCTGCAGTTCTGTTAATTTCTTTTGCAAAAATAATGTATAAAAACCCTCAATTTTGGTGTAAGCCACAGACTTTCTTGTTTTCCCAGGGACGCACACATTACTCTCCTGATTTTGCCGTCCATTTGGGGTTAGACTAATCTCTCATTTATCTGTATTGCCCCATTCATTGATAACCTTTATGGCATTGACTCTGTATTGTCTTATTTTTAAATTTTATAATGAAACTCTTTAACTTTTCCTTTGATATAGAACAGTTTTTGAGTGGGCCGTTTTACTTAATTGACAGTATATCTAATATAGCAATGCATTGGGAGGTGCCTTAACTCATGCATTGCCTCATGAAATTGAGGTTTAACACTGTATCTGATCCAGAGAATTAGGGCCATTTTTATTGAGGTGAATTTTCGGATGTCTAAAATTGTGGGGTTCCCCGCACCCACAGTGTCCCATATGTACAGTTTGGCAACAGTTCTGTTAATCTTTTCCTGCTGTTTCTTGGAGATTAATTAAGTAAAGTGGGTTATCCTTACTGAATAAGCAAATCTTGCTCCTCTTGTGATCGTATGTCAGGAGAGTGTGCAGGCCTGTCGAAGTGGCAATTATTTCCACCATGTGATACTACACTGAGAGGAGGGGAAGGCACCTTGGAGGGAACAGTTTCCTGCAAAACTAAGCAGTGCTGTGAAGCACTGAGGTTGCCTGGTCAGTTGAAACACACTTCTCTCAAGGGTCACCTCCTTTGTCTTGAAGATTTCGATAAACAAGAAATGGACTATGGGAGGACACTACCTTGCTCACACATGAGCTGGAAAACCACTCTATTTGAGGGTCTCTTCACCGGGCGGTAGCGTGTTGATATAGTGTGACCACAGCACTTTGTGAGTTGGCAATTCTGAGTTAGGCTTGGGTGATTTTTTCATTAGGCTGGAGTGAGCATGTAATTTCCAGCATTTCACATTACAACACTTATTTTGCAAAATTCTTGAAATTACACACGTCTTATAATTTTAAGTCTGTTCAGATGATACTTACCATGGAAGTTGTTGTTCAGTCTACCTTTGTTTTTTTGGGCTATTGGTTAAGCTTGAAATGCGCCCTATGGTCCAAAATGGATGGTAGAACACATTTTGTGGTTGGTTTAATGTAGCACTAAATGACAGATTTGCCTTTAACATAATTTCATGTAATTTTTCTGGAAATTCACTAATTGAGCTAATGGAAACTATCCAAATTGATCACACCCCTAGTTTGACTGTGATAGCTCTGGCAGTAGCTCACCTGCAGGGCTTGTATTTCTCTTTCATGCTCATTTCCTCTTTGGGACACGGCCATGCACCTGTTTGACCCTTTGACTCCTTCCTTTTGATCCCTATCAGTGTTGGCTTCTGTTCTGACACTTGGAGGGCTCTGTTTTTAGGCGAGGTTGCAGTGCTCTTTACTGGATCTGTTGGAGTTGGAGCTTGCCAATTAAAATGGGGGGGGGCAGGATTTTCATTACACAGACCATACTCTTTCAGGGCTCCACTGCTGGTGTGGCAACATTTAACAGATTTTAAAATATTCCAGCTCTGTTTTATAAGGCAGTTAACATGGCTAATATGTCTTGACAGTGCCATCTTGATAGTCTTATGTTTCCTTTACCTGGGGAAATGTATTTAACATTTCAAAACATTCCTTATTCTATGAGCACTCCACTTGTATTTATTGCCCCCAGCTCACAAACAAATCTGAAATGGTGACTGTCAGGGCAGAATGCACAGAAATCTGCCAAAGCTTTGCAGCTCTGTGATTTATCTAAAATTATAAAGCACACGCCCATATCATAAGGTATCATGCATACAAGCCAAGGAGTTACAACTGGAGAGTGGGGGATTGCGAAACAAAATCTGGGAACTGTATTTTTCCCAGTGACATAGGTTGAAGCAGAGGCAATTTTAGGTAGGAGACAGGTAAAATAAAGCTACTTCTGGCTTCAAAAATTGGGAAAAGTCTGTCTGAATTAAGCATGTTTGCATGTATGCATCATGGTACTACAAACAAACTGCTAACAGACAGCGGCAGCTGCTGTAGATCTCAAGTGGAGGGGTGGGGGAGAGGGACAGGGGGAGCGGGTGATAAATAACAATATAATTTTTAAAAACGTACGTTTTTCCTGTTGTCACTGCCTCCTGCCGCGTGGCTCCTCTGGTCTTCTTGTGGCAAAATGCTGGGACACCAGCACAGGCTCCCCAGCAATCCTGGCACTGCTTTCATGTTAAACATAGCATGTAAGCAGCACCAGGATTGATCAGAGTGGTTTGGAGTGCTGCTCAGACACAAGCCTGGGGCCTGTGCTGTTTTCTCCAGCCTGGCTGTGTACACAGCCGGACTGGAGAAACCTAAGTGCGCATTTGTGTTTGGCCGGCCTCAGACAGCCCTGAAGAACTCCTTGTTTAAGGACAACACTATTAATGTGTGCTATTTTAAGAAATTTGCTGGTGCACTACCATTATTTACATTGTTTCTAGCTCCTTTTTTAAAGGAGTGCACCTTGGCAGCAGGTGTTGGTATGAGTGCAAACATAAAGAATCTTTTACTTTTTGTTATACAGTAGGGAATAGGGGTTCGGTGCATTGAGTTATAGCCCGCTGCCACTTGTATAGAGGATACTATACATGGGCACTTAGGGCCATATTTATACTCTGCGTGCGCCGGATTTGCATCATTTTTTTATGCAAATTCGGTGCAAACCTATCACCATATTTAGATTTTGACGCTAGACCCCACTAACGTCAAAATATCTCTGTGTGCCTCCTTTTCTGGATGCGTGAAACTGCCTTGCATTAATGACATGCAAGGTAGGCGTTCCCGTCCAAAAAATTACTTAAACACCTGTGCGCCATATTTATTGAACCGCGCAAAAATACCGCACAGCTGGGAGGGGGAGTCGAGAACTGACGCACAACCCGATTTGCGTAAAAAATTAACGCCTGGGTCAGGGCAGGTGTTAAATTGGGGCAACCACACCAGTACTTAAGGAAAACACACAGAAGCAACATCAAAGCTCCAAAAGGAAGACATGGAGGTGATATTCATCCAGCATGCATGAAGACGCAGAGCACAGGACCAACAGCAGCAGCTTCCACCACACCAGCAGGGACCCCAAAGGCAACGCAGAAGGCAGGAGAGGATATTCAGGACCAGGACAACCCTTCAGGGCCACAGGGAACATGACATCAACCAGAGGTACAGACTAAACTGGCAAGCCATAGAGCAGCTGCTGTGCCACATTGAGCCACAGTTGGCACCGAGTTTGCAGACACCCCACATCATTCCACCAGAGAGCAAGCTGCTAGCTGTCCTCCACATGTTGGCAAGTGGCTCTTTTCAAACCACTGGTGCCCTGGTTGCCGGGATCTCACAGCCCTCATTCTCTACCTTCCTACCTAAGGTACTGGATGCCATCATCTCCCTCACACCCTGCCACATCAGCTTCCCCAACACACAGCTGAAGCAGCAGGAGACCAAACAGGGCTTCTATCAAATCAATGGCTTCCCGTACGTGCTTGGTGCCATTGACTGCACACATGTACGGATTAGGCCACCTGCTGCAACCGAACATCTATACCGCAACAAGAAGCACACACACTCCATCAATGTGCAGGCCATTGTGTATCACAGGGGATTGATCACCAACATCATGGCAAAGTATCCCTGGAGTGTACATGATTCATTCATCTTCCACCACTGCACCATCAATCAACACTACCAGGATGGGCGATATGGAAATGGCCTACTTGTTGGTAAGTACAGAAACCTAGTTATATACACACTGCACAGCAACCCTGTAGGACACACAACACATACACCACTACATTGACACATGACCAGGAAGACACTGAGGTTGTGACACTGCTAGTCATGTTTGATATCCTGACCCAATGGGATACACACCTATGGACAAATGACATGCAAATAACAACAGATGCCACTTCAGAGCCACAAGAGACCATTTTAAAACCACACAGTGACAATGACATGGCCTTAACTGGCAGTACAACTTGGAAGACAAATCTTACAATATCACATCAATAACACTCAATCACACACTCTTCCAAGCAATACATACTGTGTAAGGGGTGTGTAATGTGTTTTGCTGCAGGTCAAACACCATGAGACACATAGCATGATGATGATGATTCCAATGAAGATGACATGGAATCTTTGAGGCAGTACCAATATCTCACATCACCCCTGGGGTGACATTGCCCGCTACCATTAAGGAAGGGGAATGTGCTAAGAACACAAATTGATGTGACATTATTGCAAAGTGCACATTGCTACATATACGGATTGAGACAATTACACATATACACAACAGATGTACAGGCACATGAACCTTCTGACACTTAAACCTTCACCCCACAACCAAGTTAGCCAGCCTACCTGGAGCAGGTTCAGTAGTGTAGGTATACGTTTGCACATGAGCCAACTCGGTGAGGGCACAAAAATAGGTTTGCATAGAACTTGTCACACATGGGATATTTGTGCATTGTCAATTGTCAGCACTTCAGTGCTGCAATACTTATGGAAATGTGTTGTACATTGTCACCTAGTCAAATCAAAGGGCCACACTGTTGTTTTTCACATGCTATTATATATGTTGAATTGGATAGGATGTTCAGGCCATATAGTGCAACCGTGTTACCACCACAGTGGAATCGATTGTGTATGTGGAAGTATCATGTCACCTCCAGTGAAGGCACATGGACACTTCTTTCACATGACATGATGCATGGGAGATACACAATGATCTGCAAGTTTACAAATATACCACTGATATCAGGTCAATCAGCCAAACACCAGTTTTGATCATTAAACAACCCAATGCAGAAAGAACATCCTAGAAGCCTAGGATCCCACACAATAACACAAACACAGTTGAGTCACAGACGACACAAGATAACAACTGCCATGCAAAGTGATAATCAAGGTGCAACCAACATCAAATTATTTACACTCATTTTCTCTTTCAGCTGATCAGGGGTATGGGATCCAGCCATGGATCATGACCCCATTTGCAAACTCAAGCACTGCAGCAGAGCGTTCCTCTAATGAGGCACATCGGAGGACACGCACCATAGTAGAGAGGACTTTTGGCATCCTGAAGTCAAGATTCAGGTGCCTCGAAATCACAGGAGCCAGCCTCTTATATTCACCTGAAATGGTCTGCAAGATCATTTTGACCTGTGCCATCCTGCACAACATTTATGTAAGGCGGAACATTCCCCTCTATGAACCAGACCCACAAATGCCTGGAGAGGAAGAAGAGGAGGATGCTGTTCATCAACATGAGGGGGACCATCCAAACACTGCAGCAGGATTGCGTCGGAGACAACACATTGTAAAAAACTTCTTTTAACTCTAGTCACCATCACCACTTTCTTACCACATGTCATTAAACACCTCACTTCATCACTAAATCATGGTCTGGGTAATTATTTATCCATCACATGATCCCTAGGAATCATAATCTGAGTTTAGCCTCATGGAGCATTGCGGAAATACAGATTAGGATAGTGAAAAAGCCACATCACATTTGATGGGTATCAATGTACAGCCAACATCACACACAGTGGAAATGACATATGTCCTGTCTATTTCACATGCGAAGGGCAAAATCAGAAACTACACCTATGAGACACATCCATGTTGCCAACATGGACCATTGCTGCACATGACACACAACTAAGACACCGTCAATCATAAGGTAAAAAAGTGTTTTATACATGAGTCAGTGGATGTGCTATTGCATTGGTAACAGGAATGTATGACCAGACCCTTGACAACAGTAAGTGTGACATCAGCTATCTTTGCAAGGAGCATGTGTGACAAGAAGTCCATCTAAGCTGAAAATGGCTTGCACGAGTTCCCCAGGTATGACAAGCATTGCTCACAAGACATGCCCTGCGCGGTCCATCCCAGGTAATAAGTCCTGCGACTGCCATGTTTTCAATCTCTCCCCACCGTTCTCTAGGGGGCCCTGTAAATGGACTATTTGTACCCTGATAACCTTCATCTACACACACCCAGACTCCCATTCTGACTCTTGTGTGCTTCCTTCTTTAGTATGGCATGCCATAGTCATAGTTCACCTGTCTGCATGGACTTCAGGCCAAATAATGCACTGCCTGGTAGTCAGTAGGACCTGTAATCACCTGTCCACTGCTTCCCATGTGAAAGGTACTGTTGGCCCTTTGAACTTGATTCTTACCTACAGGACTTGTGAGAGACTGAAGCTGCACACACCTGTGAGCACTTCCATGCAGACCAGCCATTTGAACCTACACTGCCATTGCTGCTGCCTGGAACTGCTTAGAAGCTGCTATTTTCTGAATTTCCTTGTTGTGCATTGCCGTATAAATCACTTGTGTAACACAGGCCTTGGGGTATTGTGTAGCTTTGCAGCCCACAGCACAAGTACAGTTTTTAGTTCCCACAGTGTTGTTCCAGCTTGTCCCAGCCAGAGTCTGCTCACAGTATATTTGCCTTGTTCATTTTTGTTCCTGACTGACCCTGCATCCTTTTAGCCTGACTGGTTCCTGCGTTACCATAGAGGTTCCCTGTGGCTATATTTGTCCCATAGTTGCTTTCCATGCCCTCTCTTTCCTCCTGGGGTATTGTGTCTGGTAGGTCTACGATGAATCCTCAAATGTACAGTATAGTTTAATCAGTTTACTTATTGTATTATGGTCTGGGACATTAATTCAAATTGCATAATCCAGCCCCCATCCCTGGTCTGGGTTTCATCTCTTCATGAGTGACAAACAGTGACAGTGTACTATGGCTGTATGCATGGATGTGGTATGTGCCTCCAGCACAACAAACAACATTTGCTAATGTGTTGGAAAGGACAAAACATGTGTGTGCCCTGACGGTCCACACACAGATTCACATTGGCCGCAACCTATTGATGGTGCTTGCGTGGTGACTTGCTGTGAGATTAATCAGCACAGAGGCACTGATGTTCCCTGTTGAAGTGGGAATTTTAGAGGCCACCCTGTGTACAAATGTTGTGATTAAGCCTGGCTGTTTCCTATTACTGAACCATAAAGCTTTTAAGCCTTATAAAAGTTCTGCAGTGGCATAGATGGACTATCCCCATGTGTGTCGTCAATTTATCTTTGCCTTTAGGTCAATTCTGCTTTGAAGGATACTCTGTTAATGCAGGGAATGGCCCCAAAGACTCATGACTAGACCTGCACGTAACTGTGACAACATGGAGGACAATACTGACACAGGGTACACATGGCCACACACTTGAACTGGACACTTTTGAGCAATGAACCACTGGAAATATTTGAACACATGCAGCATGGTCTGCTGGTCCTCCACTGCCACAGGAGAAACATAGGTCATTTATATGACTCAAAATGTGGTGTAACATAACTATTTTGGATTCGTTTTGGGACTCTGTGTCACAAACACTGTACCTACCTAGCATGTTCAAATGCCTGACTCATGGGTAATATACAAACAAGTGACCAGGAAGTGATGTCCAACATTGCAGTATATGTGATGGCTTACCCCTGTAACATTGCCATTTTCAACCATCCTCTATCTATTCTGTGCCTAGTTTGTCATGGGAGATGTTTTGTCCCCCAAGTCAGGGAAGTCCACACAGCATTAGACGCTATGTGTATGACAAACACATATCCTGACTGATGTACCACAATGAATGGCATCTGATGGTTATCCACATTTACAACACATGCAAACAAGCACATTATGCAAAACATGTCTTGTGACGTTCAGACAGAGGCACAACAACAATTCACAGACATATACACCCAGGCCATGAGTGAATGTATCAAGTTGCGTAGCCTTGCTATCCTCTATTGACGCACCACCTGCTCAAACTGGGGAATACCAATTTTTATTCCAAATGTTTGGGTTGCTGTTGCGTCAGTCAAGAGTGCTTATCTGGCACAACAACATGAGTATTATGGTCCACAGTAGTGTGGCCTGCCACATGTGCCCAAACACTGGAACACACACAGCAGGCCCTAACTGCCTATCTCTATATAGATACAGCTTTCATGTACGTTAAAAATGAGAAAAATGACACAAACACAGTTAAAGACAGATATTTTGATGCAAACGCGTAAAAAATAACGCATATGCATCAAATTGTGCTGCATATGTGTTGAAAAATGACGCTCACAGCCATCATACATCCATTGGTCCCTAGCGGTAATTCCAACACTGCACCCCATGAAATTGGTTATGCATGAAAAATATATTGATCTTTGAATGCGGGGGAATTTTTAAGCATTTGCGTCAAAACATTTTGACGCAAAAACAGTAAGCGTCATAAAAATTTCACGCATCATAATAAAAATGCACCGCATTTGAGACAGGAAGCAATGTAATAGGATATCCTGTTTACAGAAATGGTACAGTGGGTGTACTTTCACTTTCACTTTGCAGTCTGTGATTCTTCTAGAATGTGGGGTTGTGCTGAGAGTTTTGTCTGTCCAAATTGTGCTTTTGTCTCATGTGTGTCATTCCATTTGTCATCTGTTGTATTTGTAATTGTCTCAGTGAATCAGTGTAAGCGTGCATTTGTCATTTTTTGTGTCTGATTATGTCTTTGTACTGTTGGGAGTGTGCAGTGGGTATTGGTAGTTGGGGTATTGTTGGGCTGTTTGTGGGTTCTTTATATTTCATTTTCCTACCTCCTTTCCCTGTAGTTTCCTATTTATCCTTTCCTATTTCATTTTCCTACCTCCTTTCCTTGTATTTTCCTATTTACCCTTTCCTATCCCTATAACTGTTTTGTCATGTTGGGTATAGGCCACGTCTAGGGAGAATGGGTGAGGAGGAGCTGGGGGCTTTCATTTGGCTGGTGTGCCACTTCCTACCCCTGATGATAGAGGCTGGTGGCAGGGTGATACAGGGGTATCACACGGAGGTGTGGAGGATCATGTGGTCCAAGGTGCTGTAACATCTGAAGAAAATATGCAACACACAGCGCAACGACCACCAACTCAAGCATCGCTGGGCTGACTTTGGTGGCAGAGAGCAAGACCTGCTGGACCACCTGGGTGTGGTGATTGGTGGCCCTGTTGGTGAGTACAATTCAGACTAATTTGCACATTTAAATGCTCTGTAGTGACAGTAGCAGATTTGTTGACATGCTGCATGCAATGTTTGGGGACATGTGGAATGCAAGTTAAGTATACAGTGGCCCAGATTTATACAATATTTGCAACACATTACCGTCATTTGTTGATGCAAAAGCTGCACAAACTTACAAAACACAACTTGATCTTGTCAATTAGTGCTGCTTTGATGTCAATAGATGATGGTAATGTGGCTCAAACGTATGTGTTATTCATGGTCTGTGAGTGTACCAGGAATGAGATGTATTTCACATGCTAACACAAGGAATGAATGTAGTCCCCAATTCTTTGGAAAACATGTCTGAACTGTATTCATGGCCATACGTACAAAGTTCTTCCTAACCTCTGGTAATATCTTAGGCTGATACTTTGACTTGGTTTGTGCAGCATTTAAATTAGAAATGGATGCTAAAGTAATGCACACGGGATAATATCTAAATGTTTGGTGCTATAGCTGTAGCGTAAAACATGAAGCAAATGCTACACATTGAAGAAAATAAAAATATATGTCCCACTGTTCATTGTTCCTGTGTGTTTTAATTTGCCTTGGGCACAATTGCTGGAACAGAGCTGATGCATTTGCCATCTGTGTCACTTTATAGCCATGCAATTCTCATAAGTTAAAGGGTCATCATGGGATACCTGAACTTGGTGAATGCATGGTCACAAATTAATACTTGCATGATGTTGAGCAAGGGACCCCTGACCGCTTCCATCATACATGTAAAGTGATGAAATAGTTTGCTAGTTTACGTTTGGTACACCCCTGCTGATCTAGTGCAGCATATGTACAATAGTTAAATTCTCAGTATGAAGGCTATCACAGACATGGGTGTATGCTAAGATCATCAGACCAGCATTCCTGTGACTGCTACCATTCCCAAGGTGCATGCAAATTGAGACATACCTGACCAAGATTGCCACAGTAGGACATTTGCTACACCATGTTTCAATTAGGGGACAGTGTCAGTTCGTTGTGTACTCACAGATCACCCAACTTGGCAAATGTAAGATGATGAATGTAGCTACCTGTGATTTCCAATACCTGATATAGGTACACAGGTCAATGAGTAACACATTTCAGGTGCAATGACTACACCTGTGCCCATGCATTCTGTCACGGATGATCAAAATAGACACTGTCAGCATATATTTCTTTGTTTTGATTTAGATAAATGACCAATCCATGTTTAGCGTAAGATTGTCAACAAGTAACACACAGGATCCCTGCCATCATGGTATCATAGGGGGCATATACGGCTCTGGGTACCCTGGCAATGTGGCATATGTAACCTACAGACAACACAGGCACACATGTAATGGACAATAGAAAGCATAATAATTCATGAGCTAAACTCAACCCAAATGAGCATCACATAGTAACTGATTGTCCCTTGATGCCCAAGCCACAATACCTGAGTGACTAGTATTACAGTGCACCAGGAATGTGGCTCTGCATGTCTCTCATAACAACAAGTTAAGAAATGGAGTACCCTCTATAAATGAATCTGCACCCAATTGAGTAATCATGTTTGTCACCACATGATTGTTAGGGCCACTGCATGTGTGCATATGTGTGTGTATCACTCACTGTAGTGACAGGGTCAATACATGTTTTCAGTGGTATGTCTGGTGTGGTGTCTACATGCCTGAGGTGCTGCTCTATCATATATAATGTCGCACACAGTGAGTTTTTGTTCCAAGTGTTGTACAGTGCGCAGACATCGAGCACATTTCACCCTTCCATGTTTTACAGGTGGACCAGCCCCCTACACAATTGGAGAAGTGGCTCGATTTGCGGACCCAGACATATCCAGTAAGTGTTGGTGTGTTAGTTCTGTGTTGTCTTTGCAGCTGTTGTGTGCGTGACTCCTGTGTGTCAGACACCTAGCATGGTATGATGTGCTGGCACATGATCTGATATGTGACTTGACTGGAGTTTGACTTGTTTTTCCATATTTGATTTGGACAGACTGTGGCGTAGAGTCATATTTTGGGAATCTAGTCTGCGCTGTAGGCATGGGCAGGTGAACAGGGTGATATTTGTTGCTACGTTTATGCCAATGAAAATTTTGGAGGTAGCCATTTTCATGATTTGTCAGCAAGTCATGCCCTGATTCACACAGAGCAGTTATGCCGAAGTATTACCCACAGACTTGAGCCTCCCTGTTAACTAATGAACATGTAAGACTGTATGTTTGACTTCCTAGCAGCATCTATCTCCACATGTTGTGCTACGTTTATGTGGCACTTGAGTAGAATGTCATAGGTGTGCATGCAGCTCAAGCTCAGATGGGTGCTTGCATCGATGTGCTTGTTTTTGGAAAGGTATTAGTGATATCAATTGATGTGGACAATTGTCCGCAATTAGGAACATAAATGTGGATGTGATTGTCCAATGTTTGTGTTTATCCTAGTTGGAAGCCCTCCTTACCTGTTGTGGACTCACTAAACCCATGGACAGCTATCCACAGCTTCCTGTAGAAGACAGACATGTAATTCCAACATTCATTTGTCCCAACCTAGGATACCCCCTCATGATTAGCAACTGCATACCGTCCTGGCAATTCCATTTACAAATCACAGATCTTGTAACCCTTGATTGTCATCCAGAAGATAGTCATTAGTTGGCCCTTCACATGTGGACTACTTGCAGCATTTGTTAAGTGACTAATGGCAGAACAATGATGCATAGATCATTTAAGTAGGTACACACCTTTTTGAGCATTGCTGTGCTGTTAGATAGGAGATGTGTAGGCTGCGTTGGCGTGTAATTCCTCGGGGGCCATCTATGATCTATACTGTGATTTGGGCTGTTTAAGCTAATTTTGAGGAAGTGTTTGAATATCATCAGTTGATGTATCACACAATGATGTAACTAATGTTTGGCTTTGTCTTTTTTTACAGCTGCCAACATGGTTGCCAATCAGATCCGAGAATTTCAGAGGAGGGCAATGCGTTACCGCCACATTCTGGATGTGGAGCCTGGGTTCCGCAACATGGCATGGCGTTATCGCCATGAGAGAGCCACAGGGGTCTGGAGGGCATTTTCCCAAGGGGGGCAATCTGTGCCCACAACAGCCGCCACCACCAGCACCACAACTACGACCCAAGTGGCACCAAGGATGACAGCCACCATTGCAGGTCCCTCTACATCATCCGCTCCTGGCACCGGCACCAGCACAACCATCCACTAGTGGCACACAGACCACCCCTGCTGCAGTCATAGACAATGTGGAATTTATGAACATGTGACGTGACATGCAACGGATGTTGCACAGGATATTGTTGCATTTTGAATCACACTTTATACTTGCGGATACTAATCCTTTCCAGGCCAACATCAAACTATGGCGCAGGTATATTGACGATATCCTGATAGTGTGGCAAGGTTCTCTTACTGAGGTGGAACGTTTTACCACCTGGATTAACACTTTGAACACTTTCTTGCGGTTCACTTCCTCTATGTCGGATACACAGATACCCTTCCTTGATCTCCAGATCAGCATTGAAGGTGGCAAACTACAAACACACACTTACCAGAAACACACTGATCGCAATACTCTCTTGCTGTATGACAGTCACCATCCCAAGGCACTAAGAGATAATCTCCCTTACGGTCAATTTCTCCGTCTCCGACGTAATTGCAGCACCACACATATGTTCAACTCACAGGCCCAAGACCTTTCCAAAAAACTAGATAACCGCCAATATCCGGTTCCCTTGGTAAAAGCAGCATACAAACGGGCTAAATCCTGATATAGGGAGATTCTTCTATCCACCACCCCTCGTAACACAGACACCAGACTCACATGTGTATCTACCTTTACCCCTCTTTCCAACTCCATCAAAAAAATCATGAATAAGAGATGGTCTATTCTATGCAGTGGGGGTGAACAAATGCCCAAACCCCTTTTTGCTTTCAAACGAACCACTAATATCAAGGACTTATTAGTACACACAAGACCACGTACTATTTCCCCTCCAGCCCGTCAGAGTACACTGTGGGACACTCTCCCAGTAACGGGTCATTTTCCCTGTGGGAATTGTAAAGTCTGTGCTCTCACTAAGCGGTTGAAATCTATTGAACTCGACCCTATAGGTATTTAGCGACTTGTTAAACATACTAATTGCAATACTCGTAACTGCGTATATATGATCACTTGCCCCTGCGGATTACGATACATTGGAATGACCACCAGAGCGGTCAAGCTACGAATTAACGAACACCGCAGCAATATTAGATGTGGCCGTGGTACCACCAAACTGAGCCTTCATTTCCTTGAGGTCGGGCATAGCCCTGATGAAATGTGGTGGGTTGTTCTACAAACCAGCCCACATAACCTCAACAACTGCCTGTTTAAACTTGAACAACGATGGGTGTTCAAATTGCGCACACACCAGACAGGTCTAAATGATGATATCCCTTGGATTAGTTTACCAATTTGATTATTCTGGTTTATGTGTATCATTCACTGTTTGGATAACTCCAGACTTTTTCCTAATGTCCTCATGATGAACCTTTATATCACCACACATGGCTCATCACCACTACTTCTTTCTTCACCAAACATATATGAACAATCCACAAAAAGAAATTCTTGTGACCAATGTCATAATTTTTTCGTCTTCATTTGACCCGGATTTTTTGCCTACACTCCTGTTTTCCATTCATATCAGACTCCTCTCAGCTCATGAGTCCGTTTTCTATTTTTTTGCCACAAGACCCCTATTCAGGTTAGTCCGTCGCCTATGTTCACACCATGCACGCGCGTTCCCCGGCAACGTCTGAGTTCCGGGTCACGCCGCTTATTACCGCTGTTCCTGCAGTCCCCTTCACTTTACAGGGAACGCGGACCCGAGTAGGTGGACCGGCACTGGCGACAGCATCTTAAAGTGAGTTTTCTCCGTCCATACTTATTTTCATTTTTATAGACCCGAGCGTGGTCTACATGCTCATTACTTTGCAACGGTTACCGACTACGACTTAATTTGAGCTCAGTCGGCACATCGATGCCTTATCGGTTTTTGTCTACACACTCTGTACCCTCATTGATTTTACAGCTACCTGGCCATACCGACATTTAATCTTCTGTGACGACTGTTTTTTGAATTTTTATTATCTATACTGCTACCAAAGAAGCCTCACGTGTACTAATGAATCTCACTATTAGTTAATCAACTCCCTATCTCTACTAACTTAGTAAGCTTTAGGATATAGGCATCAGGTGTTGATTCATACCTCTATGCTGGGTGCACTACTGTGAAAACTACTCACTGTACATGTTTTCTATATGATCTGTCTCGTACTTCCCCTGCAGATTATTTTCGCGCTCGACCAAGGGTCCGTGTGGTCCTAGGAAGCGCGTTTCCCTAATTGGGTTGGTAAGTTAAGTTGACTTACAGACATTTGTTGTTTATTCAGCACCTCTTTTGGTACACTTGCACTGTTCTGCACGGTTGCTCCTCACTATTATTTCCCTTTTTGGTATTTTTGATATTGCTCAGTGTTCTGATTAACCTGTGTACCTTTACTTGTAGGGCGATGGTTAATAGACCTTCTTACTAACGTAAGTGACTGGATACCTTTTTTTTGTTTCCTTGGAGAATAGTTTTCCAGCCCCCCCTCATGCCTAGGAGATATCTATAGTCGTTTTTGGTCCTGACGAAGCATCAAGGGATCCGTACGGACCACCAGGATGCGAAACATGTTGACCCATGTTAGGGATGGTTTGGAAATTCCCCACCCTTATTGTGATTGTTCAGATTTAGAGTGACTGATCATTATTTCAGCTTCACTCATTTGACTATTTTTAATCTTGGCCTTTTTCTTCACATTAGGTCCAATAAAGCAGTTACCTGATGTTGATTTTTTAGAGCCAATTTTAATCACTACCTTTAATCTCCTCTAATATTCTTTCTCACATTTTTGGGGGTCACGGCTTCATTATCACAAAAGATCTCCGGCAAAGAGCCCCCCCTCTTGGGGTGGTGCCCGTCAGACATTGCAGCGCCGGTCTGACGAGGAGCAGCTCCGATGATGAAGCATGACATCCTTCGGGATGTGTGAGGTGTCTTCCTCCTAAAATTTAGGACTCCCTCTACGGTATCCCCCTTTTCTCTTTTTCCTTTGGAACAGTGTATCTTATGTTTCAGACTCATTACTTGGGAGGATATACACTGGACCACAATACCTCCATATCCCTCCATTTTGTTACGGTCTACTAGTACAGCAGCTTAGCTGTGGGATTTCTTTAGTTCTCGCAAAACACCCGAAGATGGATAATTCCAAGGGCTGAGTTTTGACGACGATATAGTATCTGCTATTCTGCAGACTCCTTCCATTTTGGGAAATGATGGTGCTGGACCCTCGGGCCCTTCTAAGGAGGAGTGGGATAAACTATCCACTCTCAAACGCGACCTTGTCAAAACCGTCCTCCATGGGACTATTATGACCGAATATTTGAGAGCTAATATAGCTCCTAACGGTCTCCTTGTCTCTAATATGCCCAGGATCTTTCTTCAGGACTTGGCCTTTAGAAAGGATTGGGCTCAGGTTGCATGGAAATGCACCAGGGATTGGTTAGTATTGATTATCAATACATCAAAACGTCTGGCTGATTCCATCATGGTACAGATTACCCACATGGAGGGTATACTTAAGGCAACAATTTCTCTAGCCTCCTTTAAAAGCCGATTACTAGAAATCAATTCAGAACTCAACGAAACCAAGGAGTTCTTGACTCAACAGAAGATTACAAAATTACAAAAAGACATCTCAAAGTTTAGCCGTGAGAAAGTCTATCCATATATTGCAGATGACTTTATTTCTGAAACACACTCAGTCTCTTCTGATGAGTCATCCTCATCAATGAAGAAACCACGGAAATACAGCAATAGCTCCTCTTCTGATGGATGGAATACGGATGATGAAGGCACACGTCCATTCTATCATTATCCTCAATATCCACCGGGACAACCTATGGCCTGGCAACAGCCCTTCCCCTTTTGTCAACCACGCCCTATGCTACCATTTTTGCCTTTTTTAGGCCACGGCCGGGGCAGGGGAAGAGGCAGAAGGATAGGAAGAGGCAGAAAAGTACACTGGGCTCAGGACGAGCCGCAGATGGTGACCCGAAGCCAGGGGAAAACCCCTCCCAATCGGATCTAGTGGTTAATCTCTCCTCCAGATCCCTTTCTCCGATCGAGATGCTGGTACTGAACAAAGGACTGGGTTTTGTACCTACACCTAAAGAAGACCCTTTCCGTCTCCATTGCGAGATATCTCATTTTTTCAGGAAAATAAGGCTACTATATTTCTTTAATGATAGACCGACCAATGAGCAACCTGTGGACACAGGCCTCAAAAAACCGTCGAGATTCATGCCTCCCACCTCATCGATACCTTGCGAGGTGCTGGCATTTGAGAAGGCGGTCATAAGTGACTTATCTGCATTACAACCAAAATGCAGCTTTTCAAACATATCTACCATAGAGAGGAATGCTCTACAAACATTGGCCTCCGACACGAGCATTGTCATTAAACCTGCTGATAAAGGCGGAGCAACGGTGGCAATGAACTCAACTGATTATAGGCAGGAATGTCTACGCCTACTTGGTGACTCGACTTACTATGTTCCTATTAAGTTGGATCCTACTAAAAGACTACAATCAGAAATACGTGGAATGATAGAGGAGGCTCTAGGTAATTCATGGATTTCACGCAGGGAAGCAGAATTCCTGGACACTAAAGATCCACGTGTTCCTTACTTCTACTGCCTTCCAAAGATCCACAAGAATAAGATACCCCCACCAGGTCGCCCTATAGTCTCTGGTATAGGATCTATCCTTGAGCCCCTCTCTGTCTTTTGTGACCACTTCCTTCAACCTATTGTCCAGGCATCCGCCACCTATCTAAAGGATGTCCTTAATTTGATAGACACCATCAATTCAACGGTGCAAGTTCATTATTTAATCACCCTGGATGTCGAGGCCCTATATACCAATATCCCACAGGAAGCTACCTTGCAAGTAGTTGAAACTGCTCTTCAATCAGTCGACCTTCCTCTGACCTCCCCAGTACACTTCATTATGCATTGCGCTACATTGGCTTTGAAAGAAAATTTCTTTCAATTCGAGGATCTGCTGGTCCATCAGATTCGCGGAACTTCTATGGGTAGCACCTTCGCCCCCAGTCTCGCCTGTCTGTATATGTTGGATTTTGAATCACACTTTATACTTGCGGATACTAATCCTTTCCAGGTCAACATCAAACTATGGCGCAGGTATATTGACGATATCCTGATACTGTGGCAAGGTTCTCTTACAGAGGTGGAACGTTTTACCACCTGGATTAACACTTTGAACCCTTTCTTGCGGTTCACTTCCTCTATGTCGGATACCCAGATACCCTTCCTTGATCTCCAGATCAGCATTGAAGGTGGCAAACTACAAACACACACTTACCAGAAACACACTGATCGCAATAGTCTCTTGCTGTATGACAGTCACCATCCCAAGGCACTAAGAGATAATCTCCCTTACGGTCAATTTCTCCGTCTCCGACGTAATTGCAGCACCACGCATATGTTCAACTCACAGGCCCAAGACCTTTCCAAAAAACTAGATAACCGCCAATATCCGGTTCCCTTGGTAAAAGCAGCATACAAACGGGCTTAATCCTGCAATAGAGAGATTCTTCTTTCCACCACCCCTCGTAACACAGACACCAGACTCACATGTGTATCTACCTTTACCCCTCTTTCCAACTCCATCAAAAAAATCGTGAATAAGAGATGGTCTATTCTATGCAGTGGGGGTGAACAAATGCCCAAATCCCTTTTTGCTTTCAAACGAACCACTAATATCAAGGACTTATTAGTACACACAAGACCACATACTATTTCCCCTCCAGCCCGTCAGAGTACACTGTGGGACACTCTTCCAGTAACGGGTCATTTTCCCTGTGGGAATTGTAATGTCTGTGCTCTCACTAAGCGGTTGAAATCTATTGAACTCAACCCTATAGGTATTTGGCGACATGTTAAACATACTAATTGCAATACTCGTAACTGTGTATATATGATCACTTGCCCCTGCGGATTACGATACATTGGAATGACCACCAGAGCGGTCAAGCTACGAATTAACGAACACCGCAGCAATATTAGATGTGGCCGTGGTACCACCAAACTGAGCCTTCATTTCCTTGAGGTCGGGCATAGCCCTGATGAAATGTGGTGGGTTGTTCTACAAACCAGCCCACATAACCTCAACAACTGCCTGTTTAAACTTGAACAACGATGGGTGTTCAAATTGCGCACACACCAGACAGGTCTAAATGATGATATCCCTTGGATTAGCTTACCAATTTGATTATTCTGGTTTATGTGTATCATTCACTGTTTGGATAGCTCCAGACTTTTTCCTAATGTCCTCATGATGAACCTTTATATCACCACACATGGCTCATCACCACTACTTCTTTCTTTACCAAACATATATGAACAATCCACAAAAAGAAATTCTTGTAACCGATGTCATCATTTTTTCGTCTTCATTTGAAGATTTTTTGCCTACACTCCTGTTTTCCATTCATATCGAACTCCTCTCAGCTCATGAGTCCGTTTTCTATTTTTTTGCCACAAGACCCCTATTCAGGTTAGTCCGACGCCTATGTTCACACCATGCACGCGCGTTCCCCGGCAACGTCTGAGTTCCGGGTCACGCCGCTTATTACAGCTGTTCCTGCAGTCCCCTTCACTTTACAGGGAACGTGGACCCGGGTAGGTGGACCGGCACTGGCGGCAGCATCTTAAAGTGAGTTTTCTCCGTCCGTACTTATTTTCATTTTTACAGACCCGAGCGTGGTCTACATGCTCATTACTTTGCAACGGTTACCAACTACGACTTAATTTGAGCTCAGTCGGCACATCGATGCCTTATCGGTTTTTGTCTACACACTCTGTACCCTCATTGATTTTACAGCTACCTGGCCATACCGACATTTAATCTTCTGTGACGACTGTTTTTTGAATTTTTATTATCTATACTGCTACCAAAGAAGCCTTACGTGTACTAATGAATCTCACTATTAGTTAATCAACTCCCTATCTCTACTAACTTAGTAAGCTTTAGGATATAGGCATCAGGTGTTGATTCATACCTCTATGCTGGGTGCATTACTGTGAAAACTACTCACTGTACATGTTTTCTATATGATCTGTCTCGTACTTCCCCTGCAGATTATTTTCGCGCTCGACCAAGGGTCCGTGTGGTCCTAGGAAGCGCGTTTCCCTAATTGGGTTGGTAAGTTAAGTTGACTTACAGACATTTGTTGTTTATTCAGCACCTCTTTTGTTACACTTGCACTGTTCTGCACGGTTGCTCCTCACTATTATTTCCCTTTTTGGTATTTTTGATATTGCTTAGTGTTCTGATTAACCTGTGTACCTTTACTTGTAGGGCGACGGTTAATAGACCTTCTTACTAACGTAAGTGACTGGATACCTTTTTTTGTTTCCTTGGAGAATAGTTTTCCAGACCCCCCTCATGCCTAGGAGATATTTATAGTAGTTTTTGGTCCTGATGAAGCATCAAGGGATCCGTACGGACCACCAGGATGCGAAACATGTTGACCCATGTTAGGGATGGTTTGGAAATTCCCCACCCTTATTGCGATTGTTCAGATTTAGAGTGACTGATCATTATTTCAGCTTCACTCATTTGACTATTTTTAATCTTGGCCTTTTTCTTCACATTAAGTCCAATAAAGCAGTTACCTGATGTTGATTTTTTAGAGCCAATTTTAATCACTACCTTTAATCTCCTCTAATATTCTTTCTCACATTTTTGGGGGTCACGGCTTCATTATCACAAAAGATCTCCGGCAAAGAGCCCCCTCTCTTGGGGTGGTGCCCGTCAGACATTGCAGCGCCGGTCTGACGAGGAGCAGCTCCGATGATGAAGCATGACATCCTTCGGGATGTGTGAGGTGTCTTGCTCCTAAAATTTAGGACTCCCTCTACGGTATCCCCCTTTTCTCTTTTTCCTTTGGAACAGTGTATCTTATGTTTCAGACTCATTACTTGGGAGGATATACACTGGACCACAATACCTCCATATCCCTCCATTTTGTTACGGTTGCACAGGATAGACAGGCTGCAGCAGGAGGTGTCCCGCAATAGCAGGAGACTGCGTGGGATAAAGAAGATCCTGCGGAGGGCAAACTTGTGACTGTTGGACCCTCAGCCATGATCCCCTCCCCTCCCTCCTCTTTCCTGGTTCTTAAATTTAGTGGGTTTAGGGGGCTTAGTGTTAGGTTAGAATAGGCTGTTAATTTAGTTAGTATAAGTGGGTTGGGGGTGGAGGGGATTATATTTTTACATGTGTTTTTTGTGGATGGGTGGGTGGGTGGGGGATGATGTTGGGGTTTTTGTGTATAAAAAAAATATATTAAAAGAAATACCAAAAAATATATAAAACAAAATAAAAAATACCAAAAAAATATGTATTTGTTTAGGATAAGATGGTATGTGTTTAGGTTAGTATATGTTGTCCTACATGTGTCCCATCATATAAGGGGGGGGAGGGTTGATGTTTAGAGAGTTTAGTTAAATGTGATAAGTAAGTTTATCTTAGGGTAGTTAGGGCCAGTTGTGGGTATTGTGTAGTTAGGATAGGTTAGGTTAGTTAAGATGTTTCCCCTAGTTTTATTATCCTTTATTACTGTTAAATAAATATTTAGCTACTCCTTTACAGTATGTGTCATATGCTTGAGGATCAGGGCCTTGCCATGGGTGAACAGTGTCAATTTAGTATTTGTGTTCCATCCTGCATCTAAATCCCATTATTGACATGGTTATTACCAATTCCAATTGAGCTGTCATATTGGCAGCTACACCAAAGCGACTTCTCCATGCATCTGCCATCCATTGCACCCACCACTCAAGATTACTATGGTTCCCAATGTGTTGTTAAGTTTGGATGTGTGGTTTCAATCTGTCATCATTTGAGACCTGATTTGGAATCTTGGGCACAGTGGTATGTCTGCCTGCAGCCTTATGTTCATGTGAATCCTGATAAGGTGAGTGATGGTATAATCTTATGTAGTACTGTATACATAGCTCACACCTATCATTTCTTGCATTGTATTCCCAGGTCACATATTTGTCCAGGACCTAGGATATAATTGCCCACTTGGCATGGACTTCTGCTACCAGGTACTCTTACGGGTAAAGGTGATCTATTCCACGTCTTCTTCTTCTGATGTGTGTGTTGTCTCCTCTGCCCTTGGTGGTGGTGGGTTTGAAGGGGCAACACACACTTCAGTGTTTGAAGACGTGGAGTCAGAAATCCCGGTAGCTGCCAGCTGTGGGGCTATTAAGGGCATTACTACAGCAAGGAGGAGCTGCTGGTTCTTAAGTATAGCAGCTACATCACTGTGGTAGGCAGCCAGGTCAGCCCCGAGGGGGTCATTATTGCGTTTGTGCACACAGTAAAAGGTTTGGTGTGCGAGGTGTTGTGGCAATTCCCTTACTGCAGTGCTGATTTCCTTTACACTTTGTTGAAGTCCTTCCAGGATAGATGTTTGCACTTGCATGGCTGCTGCCTGTTCTGCAGATTACATCATGCACGAACGCACCCCCTCAAGGCTGGCTGCCATATTTTGCATCCCCACCCGCACCTCCTTGGCCAGCTCCTGCTGTACTCCAACTACAGTCCTCTCAAAGCTGGTGCCAGTGTCCTCAGAGTCCTCATCTGGTTTGGAGCTGGCAGGTCGTATAATTTGGGCAGTGGGTGGGTCCTCTGTGATGGCTGCTACTTCTTTGCTGAAGAACTGAAGGTGGGGTCTGGAGGGTTCCAAGTACATCTTGGAGGGTCTGCTGGCTAATGTTTGTCAGCTCGTCATCCATGTCATCAGGGAAGTCCAGGACAGGCATATCCACAGGAGAGCCATCGTCCTCTGCCATGAGATATTGTGCAATTAGTGTGTCTGTGTTGTGACATTTGTAATGTGACATTCCTGACTTCCTATTAGTTGCACATTGTGATCTTGGTTCCTGTTCATTGTTCCTGTCATTAAGATTAGCAGTGTCCCAGGCCTATGCCCCACCTGCATGTCACATGTAGTTTGGGGAAATGTCTGCCTCACATCCTTTAGGTGTAGGTTCTGTCCAAATTGAATGTTGCCACCTTGTCCTACTCAACCCTCTGTCTACTTCCATTATCATGGTGTGGCCTTGTAATGGCTGTGGGTGTTCTGATGGCACTTGCACCATACTTAACAATCTGGAACTGATCCAGTCTCTGATATTTCACATCCACCTATATGTTGCTGAGACCTAGCATATACTATGTATAGCATTGCCATGGCAACACAAAAGGATGATGGACGGAGTGCTGAACAATGCAAACACTCACCCCCAGTCACAGATCTAGGTTTAATCCATCATTAATTTGCTCACCATGCCACCCCAGTTTGGACCCAGCCATATGCAAATCAGTCTTGACCCATGGCACAATACAGGTGTCAGCATTGGTAGTGTGTACTGCTGATGTTGGGCAATGTGTGCTACATTGGATTGCACTGATGGTCCTAGCAGTGTTCCGTTTACTCTTATGACTGTGTGGGTGTGTTTCACTAGCTGGAAACATATGTCCTCCCCCTCAATGCTATTGTCTTAGCACTATGACACTTGAGATGTTGCATGGTGGCATTGCAGCTATTGTGACACAGGCACATGGTAGAACCTGACATGTGCAGCAAGGGTGTGACATTACTGCTGTGTACATCGTAATGTTACATACAATACCTGATGTTTGTAGCGCCTATAGACATGAGCATTTGACAGGATTTGCTCATTTTTATTAATTACAGAGGATTGATAACGTTGTCATCCTGGACCCTCTATTTTGGGTGTGTTTGATCCATGGGCACGTAACTGCTATTAGCTACTTGACCTGCCCACACAGCAGAGATGGTAGTGGCAACTGTTGTTATTGGTAAATACTACTTGTGGATATGGCCTGAGATTGGAAATTGAGCCCTAGTTCATGTAGCGACAATACCAGCTGTCGTGTGACAGCAGGCCTGTTTTACGTTGTACCCTACCGTCCTGGACTGGCTTAGCTTTTCCAACATCCTTGGCTTGGCAGTGTACCCCCATGCAAAGGTTGTTGGTGTAGAGATGTGCTGTGCCCCAGGTTTGCTTTGCACAGCCCATGCCCCCGTGCCATGCCCCTTTGCCCTTTCCACTACCTGATTATCATGGCTGACATGCATTGTGTAGGAGGTATGGCCCCCGCTTGCCATTAACAAATAGGCATTTTTATTCCCCATGCCACTTACCCTGCATCTGTGTTGTATCCTGGTAGTCTGCGCTGTCCTGTCCTTGAATCCCTGTGACGATCTTCTCTGGGATGACGGCTGCCACCATATCCTCCATGTGTTCCAGGGCCTCCTGCGGTGTTGGACTCCCACCTCCAGTCTGCAGTGCTGCCTTCCTGTTCCTTGCCATTTTTTCCTTGGTCCTGTGCTTGCAGTCATGCCAGCGTTTCTTGCACTCAGTGACTGTACTTCTGCCACACTGTTGATCTTATCAACAATTTGTTGTCAAATTGCCTCTCTCCTACCAATTGGCAATTTAGAGGTGACAAATAGTTGGTGCTGGTGTTCGGTCACCTCTTTCACCAGTATTTCATGCTCCTGTGCACTGAACTGACACTTCCTTTTCTTCTTCTCCCTTTCCTGGGTCTTGTGTGGGTCCTCCTGGCTGGTTCCTGTTCGGTTGTCATCTTCCTGGGGTCTGTCATGGCTTCTGGGATCCATTTTGGGTCTCCTTTGCACATTTTGCTGGATTAAAGTCATTTTCGACGCGTTAACGTAATTTTTCTTTATGACATGGTGCAGTGGTTTGAGTAAAAAAAATGTACTCTAACCAGTGGTTTGCGCCGCCGAGCATCAAAGTATAAATTTGACGCACGGGTGGCGCAAGAAAATGCGTTAGCCGGCATTAAAATTATTGACGCAAAACTGCGTCGGCACAGTTTTGCATCAAAAAGTATAAATATGGCCATTAGTGCACTCTTTCCCCTTCCCACCTCCCACAGCCCAGCCCCGCCCTGAACACACTGCTGGCTGAGCCAGCTGTTGGACGATAAAATGATAATTAAATATTGCTTTATCTTTCATCTCCTGGGTAAGCCAGGGGGTGAAGCTCCTTTGCCATTGCGAAGGAGACACCCCAAATATTGCACTAGACTGCTAAGAACAGCAAAGCATGAATGGTCTGAGAGCTCAGTCAGTCAGCGGTTTATGGAGATTAGCAGTTTAGGGAGGTGATTCCTGAAATTGTGGCCAATATATTTTAGGAACAGCTACTAGGAAGTTAAAAATCTAACCCATCGGACGTCCATGAGAAATGACCTGGAGGGAGGTTTTAATGTGGAATGCGTAAAGAACTCCACCCTCATTTGGAAATCACCAAGGACATACTGCAGGTTTCCTTGAAATTGACTTTTTGCTTGTGTTTCTTATAAAGCGCTTCATACAGCACTTCTGCAGTTTATAGGGGCTGAAAATAACAATACCATTGAGAACCATGTATGGGATTCATTCTACTGATCTTGGAGAAGGTAGAAAACTGAACGGGTCTGTCACGGGATTCGAACTCGCGACTTCACACTCGCTGGCTGCTACGTTCCACTGAATAACGTTTAGGGATCCCTCCGCTATTTAGGCGGTGCTCAATCTTTCTAGGTAATCAGTGTAACGATCTGTTGATTTTTAGAATTATATTTGATACATATAGTGGGGTTAGTTTTAATTCCCCTTAGGTCTCAGTAGAGCGTTCACTAGATCGAAGTTGACACTCGTATGCGCTTTTACTACATTTTCCTGCTGTGTACATAGGTTCGAACGATTCCCAACTGTTTTTTACCACAATATGCTAATAAAAGCAGATAATGACCATCCTGTATCAATTTCGCCTGTAGAATGACTGAATTTATTACACTGCTTCCTCTCGTGGAATAAGTCCCTCGGACACTAGAGGGCGCGCGGGTTTCACGCAGGACGTCTGCATTATAAACTAAAAACAAATCCATTTTAAGGAAAAGGGTTTGTGATGAACTTTTTAGTTTGTACCATCTAAATCTTCATTTAGAGATTTTTTTTGAGAATGAAGTTCTAGCATATAATATAAAACGTAGTCTAATGGTAGTTACTTGCGTACTTAGAAGACAAAAATGAAACAAATTCTGACCTGAATTTGCTGCGATTTTCCAACATTTTGAAAATGCATCAAGCCTCCCCTTCGCATTTGATACCAAAATCTAGTATTCCCTTTATAGAAACTTGACGATGATAATTGTTTCATTAAATGTAAAGGGCTCTTGTCTCTGATCTGTTTAATTAAAACACGTGAATGGTACCATTACCAGCCCCACCCGTGTCCCCTATTTTTTAAACTAACGCTATTTATGTTTCTTCTCAGTTTTCATATATGTTTGAACGTTAACCATAATTCCTTCATATGTTGCCTGAATAATTCCTTTGTTTTAATTTAATCAGCAGAGGCAGTCCATATCCTGATAGCTTTGCTTTTTGACTCGAAAGTGTGTATGTGTGTGTTGGGATTTACCCATACTGGAGCCCCCCCAGCCCCTTAGTCTCTACTGATGTGAGTTGGAGGGGGGGGCCTTCAGTATCTCTTGCATGGGGGCCCCTCGTGTTTTGTTACGCCACTGTCTCCGCATTGAGGTGCATCAGGAACACCAAAAGACACTTCTGCTTAAACTTTCTATATTTCATATTGGTCTGCTAATTGTCTCCTGATGTATGGATGTCTTCAACCAATCTGTAAAACCTGCCTCTGATTTTCTTATTACAGACTAGTTCAGGAGAGCAGAAAAACATTCCTCCTTTATAGTTGCTTTCATTATCAAGGTTTCAACTCGTCCTTACGGGCTTCATGACATATCTATGAGGAAGGGCAGGGAAACGGTGATCCCACAACTGTAAATCGGCTCTGTGGCATGCTTTCACACTGTCTGCTGCCTCTCGCAGCAGGCACTGTGACTGCACAACTGAACAGCAATAAGTTACAACACTTGAGAAGCAAAACCATTTTTATAACATATGTGATTAGTGCTGTTCTGTTCTCAGAAAAGCACCATTTATGGCTGCATGTTCGTGTTTTTTGAATGACTGTAGCTCATAACACAAAATCATGAATCTCTTTCTGCATGTTAAAACACATTAACTCTACACTATAATTATTTTTAACTGCATACATTTTGGCAACAAATTACTAGTTGTATATTGATGTGTCTAATTTTGCAATGCAAAGTTACATTTTTTCTACATATTTTCAAATATACTGACCTATCTAAAAGAGCGAGCGACCAAAGATTTAGATGAAGAGTAATTGTGCAACCATATATGACATGGAATACAATTCTCTTGCCGTACTTTAAAGAGATAATGCGAGTCACTTTGGAGTTCTATAACCTCTTGTAGGGACTCTCCTTCCAGCCTTCTCCTCTATATGGCCCTGGATCTCCTTAGTCTACTTAGGCCCGTATTTATACTTTTTGACGCTAAACTGCGCTAACGCAGTTTAGCGTCAAAAATGTTTGCGCCGGCTAACGCCATTCTGAAGCGCCATGCGGGCGCCGTATTTATTGAATGGCGTTAACCGGCGCAAGCAGACCGGCGCTGCCTGGTGTGCGTGGAAAAAAACCACGTACACCAGGCAGCGCCGGCGTAGGGAAAAATGGCGTTAGGGCGTCTTAAAAATGGTGCAAGTCAGGTTGACGCAAAAAAATCGCCTCCACCCGATTTGCGCCATTTTTAACGACGCCCAGACGCCATTTACATGACTCCTGTCTTAGTAAAGACAGGAGTCATGCCCCCTTGCCCAATGGCCATGCCCAGGGGACTTCTGTCCCCTGGGCATGGTCATTGGGCATTGTGGCATGTAGGGGGGCACAAATCAGGCCCCCCTATGCCACAAACAAAATATAAAAATAAAAATATTTATACTTACCTGAACTTACCTGAATGTCCCTGGGGTGGGTCCCTCCATCCTTGGGTGTCCTCCTGGGGTGGGCAAGGGTGGCAGGGGGGGTCCCTGGGGGCATGGGAGGGCAGCTGTGGGCTCATTTTGAGCCCACAGGTCCCTTAACACCTGCCCTTACCCAGGCGTTAAAAAGCGGCGCAAATGCGGGTTTTTTTGACCCGCCCACTCCCGGGCGTGATTTTTGCCCCGGAGTATAAATACGACGCATTTGCGTCGCAGTCATTTTTTTGGACGGGAACGCCTACCTTGCATCTCATTAACGCAAGGAAGGCGTTCACGCAAAAAAATGACGCTCTTTACTCCTACTTTGGCGCTAGACGCGTCTAACGCCAAAGTATAAATATGGCGTTAATTTTGCGCCGAATTTGCGTCGAAAAAAACGACGCAAATTTGGCGCAAACGGAGTATAAATATGCCCCTTAGTCTCTTACAGTATCCTTACAGTGTACGACAGAGAGTGATTAGACCCACAATTATAGCATTGTAGCCCACTGGCAGAGGCTGCACAGGTTGTTGCTTTGGAAAACAACACTAGAATACCTAACTCTGTGACAGAATATCCTATCACTACATCGGAGTACCCGTTAACTGTGTTCTGCTCTTGAGTGGAAGATCCAGGGAATCCCATACTCCATTAACTCACTGGTTTTGTGTCTGCAAATACTTCAAGATTCTCAATGGTATCTCAAATCCCTTCTAGTCAGATTAGATTCTGGATCTTGATGATTCCAAGATTCGGTCCGGCTCTCATTTCTCATTGGGAAGTCTTTCATTTAACAGGCTGACTGTAGAGAAATCTTCTTTGGGAAAGCCATTTATTCTGCTCTATATTTCACATGAACCTAATGGTGGGACCCTCAAGAAGTGAATTTGGACCCCTAGTGTTCCCCATTCCCCTTCCAGTGACTTACAAAAACTTGTATTCAGAATGTCTTTCTTTTCAATATAGATCAAGCCTAATTTTTACAAATCCCACAAATAACGTGTTACGATTACCCAGTATAAATGTAGTTAATTTAGCAACCTTGAAAGGATAAGATGCTGAGCCCACCCTGCGGCAGTTCAGATTTGGGCCTTCCAGATCACTGCATTATTCAGTGGTTAGTGTTTAACTGACTGGGCCATCTTTCTAGCTATCTCATCATTTCGTCTAATCTTGTAACTAGTTTAAAGACAAAACATTTTAATTTTTAGGTGATTTATTTTATTTCTGCTTTATTTTTTTCGTATAATCATTATAAATGTTATCATTATTTAGTTATGCACGACTTTTGCTGTGTATCTATTGCAAGGAGATCAGGACATATAATAATGTTATGATGGCACTAAAAATAAATCACTGAACTTGGAAAGAAATGCGAAGTGATACAAAGAATAGGAGAAAAAAAAAAAATGTTGAAATTGTGTAGGAAGGATTGTTATTTTATTGTGCTTTGTGTGTCGTTTTCACAAAGGTAAAAATAGTTCCACACATTACTCAGCTTTTAAAAGGTTTTCAGCGTGTTTCATTCCACTCTTTGTAGAACTTCAGCACTTCATCAAGTCAAAACTCCAGCACTTCATCGGGTCAAAAGAGATCTGGTTTAGCTTTACTTAATAACGCTGTTTTAATATAGATTCAACGGACCACTCTTGAAAGGCAGCAACGCATAGGATTCCATACAGTAAATTCTGTCACTTGATTTCAAATACACTCTAAAAATGTGACTCAACTGTGGGAGTGTGACTAGCGCCCGACGGGGATGACTGTGTAAGAGTGGAGCTCCGGACCTGAGCAGCTCTTATCCTCGTAAGTACCTTCCCGAGGAATGCTGCGTAGTGTCGCTATTGTGAGTGTGCTGGCACCAAGAAAGGGTGATATTAAACGCCATTTCTGCTCACTTTAATATTTTCTGGACCGAAGAGATAAATATTGGGGAGGGAATTGTCAGAACACGCTAGTAGGTGCCTGATCTCGGCATGCAGTGCCAGACATATCTTCTCAAGTAAGCGGGTTCCGAATAACTGCACCTACCGGATAACCAGAGGTAGGAACGCACAGAGTTGCTCTGATGGATAAACTTTGAGCCCCCACCGCTTGTAGATGCTTTTTTCAATCCTACTACCTCAATAGTTATTTTCCGCTCAATCTCTAAAATGGCGCATGTTTAAAAAATAAAGGGGCATATTTATACTCCGTTTGCACCGAATTTGCGTCGAAAAAAATGTCATTTTTTTGCGTGAACACCTTCCTTGCGTTAATGATATTCAAGGTAGGCGTTCCCATCTTAAAAAATGACTCCGATGCATATGCGTCGGATTTATACTCCCGGGCAAAAATGACGCCCGGGAGTGGGCGGGTCTTAAAAACCCGCATTAGCGCCGGATTTTAGCGCCTGGGTCAGGGCAGGCGTTAAGGGACCTGTGGGCTCAGAATGAGCCCAGAGGTGCCCTCCCCTGCCCCCAGGGACACCCCCTGCCACCCTTGCCCACCCCAGGAGGACACCCAAGGATGGAGGGACCCACCCCAGGGACATTAAGATAAGTCCAGGTGGGTATTTTTTTTTAAAAAAATTTGTGGCATAGGGGGCCTGATTTGTTGCCCCCTACATGCCACTATGCCCAATGACCATGCCCAGGGGACAGAAGTCCCCTGGGCATGGCCATTGGGCAAGGGGGCATGACTCCTATCTTTGCTAAGACAGGAGTCATTTCAATGGGGGATGGGCGTCGTAAAAAAATGGCGCAAATCGGGTTGTGGCGATTTTTTTGCCTCAGCCTAACTTGCACCATTTGTGGACGCCCATACGCCATTTTCCCCCTACGCCGGCGCTGCCTGGTGTACGTCGTTTTTTTTAACGCACACCAGACAGCCCCGGCGGCTAACGCCGGCTAATGTCATTCAATAAATACGGCGCCCGCATGGCGCTTCAGAATGGCGTTAGCCGGAGCTAATTTTTTTGACGCAAAACTGCGTTGGCGCAGTTTTGCGTCAAAAAGAATAAATATGGGCCAAAACACTGTGACAGACGACCTGTTTTATTTTCACAGTGCTGGTGGGTAGCTTGTGCATGAGCTAATATAAGCACTTATATAAAGCGAATCAGTCGTTCAGTATGCCAATACCACTTACAACAACTTTCTTTCAATAACATGTGGTTTGGTGATTGGTGTCCTTCTCTCTATTTTGCCTTGGGCATGGTAACCAGGACTATTCAGGCACACTTTGGTGGAGTTTAAAGATCATAACCTTTGATGTCTATTAAGGTTACTCGGTTAAATAGAGAAAGAAAATTATTCTATATAATTTCCCCTCAGCTTTGCGGATGAAATCTTTTTACATACATATTGATTATCTTTTTAGGCCTATAAAATGGCACCTCGTATCATACTACCACGATCTGCTACTTTGACTAATAGGAGAGCACATTAAGGTTCCGCCATACCACGTTGCTCCACCTCTACCATGGGCCAGTCTTCCGTGGTATTTTTCTCAGTCATCCTGGCCCCGCAGCATACAAGTGTGGTGTGGCTTCCCCTTCACTTTAATTGAATCCACACTATACTACTCCAGATGTGGGCTCTCCTTCAAGTCGGTGTGTGACATGAAGTTAAAAGATAAAAGAGACTAGAAAATACGTTACTGAGACAAAATTACTAAGATCAGGCATTACTTGAAGTTCCTGTGGTATTATATATCTTTATGCTGCTGATGCTAAACTCGTCTAGTGATGGTGTTTGGTTTTAAACATAGGCACTGTCATAGAGGAAGTGGTGTGCAGAAGCAACTGTAAACTACCCTGGGACTCAAATAGGCTCTCAATAGGCCAGACACAAAAGAGAAGGAGCTCAGTTTTGAGACTAAAGGCTCTAAAGACCAAGGAGAACAGAAACCTGGTCAAAAATGCACAAGACCCTCTGTCACCGGACTCCCCAATTAAAGGGAAACAAGATCTCTGTAATAACATTGAAACCATTCTCGTGAAAAACAATTCACTACATGACCTGACACAATCTACCAAAGTAAATACAGAAAGTCTACAGATTTAAATGGTGGGCCTTAGGCAGGACGTTCAAGTATTAGCCAATCAAATGCAGGAGGCTGAATCCACGATTAGCAAAGAAGAAGACACTCAGAATTCTTTGATGAAATGCTCAGAAATAACATCATGAAAGGTTACGTTGTTGGAAATTAAAATTTGTGCTGAGGAGGACAGAAATTGGAGAGGTAATTTTGAGAATTTGTAGTTTGGCAGAGAACTCGGAAAACATTGAAAAATCATGTGTGGCCTTTTTGAAGTCATGGTTTCCACGAGTTCTGGAATTATCTTTTGAATGCAGCTTTGAGATAGAAAGGGCTCCTAGGATTCCAACACGTGTGAACTCTACTTCAGCTAAACACACTAGAGAACTTACATTCTGACCATTGTGTTATCAACACACGGAACTGATTCTGGAACACGAGACATATTAAAGCCTTTGACTAGATAGATCATAAAGTGGCCATCTCACAGGATCATGCCAAGACTGCGGTGGAATGAAGAAAAAAGTTCCCTGCAGTGCATACTGAGCTCAGGTTCTTGAAAAATCACCTTTTCTTTTATAGGTCCAGCAAGGATGAAGATCACTCATGAAGGAAACACACAGATTTTCGAAGACCCTTAAGATCTAGAGGCATTTGTGAAAGAGTTGTTATATTCCAAATGTCCATTGATCTCTCATGTCACGGTCCAGGTTTGCAATTCTATTATGCTCTTTTCTACCAGCACCACACACTGGATATTATACTTTTCTCATGAACTTTTTACTTGTTATCTTGGTTCAGATAAGAATGTATATGGTGATCTTAACTCAAATTGATTAATACTACTTTTCAGGTAATTTCCTTGTTATCGCGGTTCTGATATGACTGTATGGGATATCCTCACCATGCATTGGATAATATCCTTTTTCATGAACTTTGTTAGTTACCTTGATTCAGATAAGAATGTATAAGATCATTTCATTACACCCTGCATAACATCCTTTCTTATGAATTTTTACTCCTTATATTGGTTCAGGTGAGAATGTATAAGATGTTTTTGCCACACTGGATGATATCCTTTTTCCTGAATTCCTCTTGATACCTTGGCTCAGACAAGTATGTATAATGCGTCTTCACCACACCATTCATGGGATAATATAATTTTTTATGAATGTTTGCTAGTTATTTTGGATCAGAGGCAAATGTATAAGGTAATTTTTAGATACACTTGCTATCTTTTATAAGGTTATAAGGTACTTAAGTTATTTCATATTTTATACCAACTACTCCACTCATGTGAAACGTTCTGTTTTAATCAATTATGGTTACTCATGGGTCATAAAAGAGGTAGGTTTATTAGCTAGTTGTAGATTACAGATAAAGCCCCACCAGGAGCAACTTCCTGCCGCTCACCCCTTCTCACCCCAACTGTCCACTCATCCAAGCACAAACACTGTCAACATTCCAACCATACAATGACCTCACTCACTGGCTGAGCAGCAGGAACATTAAGGTAGTGGGGAGAATGCATAAGATAGAAAGAGGCCACAACACATCTCCCTCCTTATGAAAACAATGAAATATTCAACAGAACAGAAAACGGCAAAACACCCCCTTCAACCGTCCTCCAAAGTTGAGCACCACTCCATTGAAATACACAGAACAGATTAACAAACGCTCTCTGCAATAAATAGAAAAAGTTAACAAACACTCTTTCTGCATAACTTCAATAGTCCAATGGGATGTAAGATGGTAAAACACAGTAAATCAATAAGCTCCACAGATTTATACATTTATATATAATACAAGTGTACAAATAACTCAAAACTTCCCTGCTCACCCAACAGACAACACTAACTATCTGTTCCCCTCCACATCAAGCACATTATAACAGGACCAGCCTGTTGCCTTCCACACCTCAAGACTCAACAGGACTAGAGTTTCTTTCACCTCTACTGCATTGGAGTGTAACCATGTACCCCCATCACCACTCACTTAAACAGATCCAGGGTCTCACCTACCCTTCACTGCATTGGGGTGTAAACATGTACCCCATCACCATTCACTTAAACAGATCTAGGGTCTCACCTACACTTCACTACATTGGGGTCTCACCTACACTTCACTACATTGGGGTGTAAACACGCACCCCCATCACCATTCACTTAAATAGAACCAGGGTCTCACCTACCCTCCACTGCATTGGGGTGTAAACACGTACTCCCATCACCATTCACTTAACCAGAACCAGGGCGTCACCTACTCTCTACTGCATTGGGGTGGAATCACCAGGTTTTCAACTACCCTCTACTGCATTGGGTTGTAACTACCCCCCCTTAGCATTGGGCCTAATACAGTGCACCACGCCTCTTAAACCCCTTAGGACGGATTGACACATGTCACTGGGGTGTACCCCATTAACATTGGGCTTAACACACTGCCCATACATCCTTAACCCCATAGAAAGGATTGCTACATATCACTGGGGTGTACCTCCCTTAACATTGGGCATAACACACTGCCCCCACATCCTTAACCCCAGAGGAAGGATTGACACATCACTGGGGTGTACCCCCTTAACACTGGGCTTAACACACTGCCCCCACATCCTTAACTCCATAGGAAGGATTGACACATCACTGGGGTGTACCCCCCTTAACATTGGACTTATCAAACTGCCCCCACATCCGTACCCCCTTAGGAAGGATGGTCAAAAACACAATCCCAAATACGGATCAAGATACTAATATCACAACATTAAAATGTCACTCTGCATGTGACTCTGACATCCAACCTCAAATTATACTTCTCTATAAATAAGCATAGCTTTGAAACTTCAGCCCAGTATACACACACAAAATATGGTAAGCAACACTGCATGTTAAAATAACATTAGGGTGCACCTCCCATGCGTAACATACATGCCAACTTTAAAACACGTCAGAAACGGCACACGATTTCTCAGTTCCATACAGCATTAATAATGAATTTCAGCAGCAACAAGCATTGTCAGCATAAACATAACATTACCCAATTCAGTCCAATGCATCTTTAAAATCCTGTATAGCAGCATTGAAAAATACACTCAAGCAATGTACGGTATTGAGTAAAATGCACATGACTGTATATCTAAAGTTAAATTATTCCCTGAAAAATATTCAAATACTCCACGCCGGTGAGCGACTTCTCACCCGAATACATTGCCACTGTACATTTTATTCCATTTAAATGCATGCACAATTCTTTATCCTTGTACCAAAAATTGGCACACATGTTCTCCACTGCACATGAGCTGTTCCCATGTGCCAGGTTGACGTTCTAGTCTTCCTCAAGACAAGTGGAGACAGTATCACAGTGGCATTGGCCAAAATATTTAACAATACATTACCTGGTACAGTTCTAATCCTAGAAATAAGTTCAGAGTTCCATACACCATTTGCAGATTCTTCTCAGGTCGAAGCCGTTCGACAGGCCATGCTATGTAGTTTCAGGACAGCCTTGCCACCCTGTGAGTCACTCCCCAAGTGTGAGCCCATGCCTTCAGGTTTGTTGAGACCAGCAGCTTCGGGCCGTCTGACTCTGGTTCTCCATGGGTCCCGGCGCCACTGTTGAGAACTCCCATACCGCTTCAGACACCAGCCCCTGCTCTACTATGTTGTCTGATTTAATGATCATCCTTTGGCAAAGCACCGTCTTAAGACTTAAAGATTTGCCTGTATACAGAAACTCTTTGAATCAGAACCCCATGCCTTATGCCCACACAGACTATGGACACATGGAAGATGATGACTGAGGCTTTTACCTTTTAGGTCTCACCAGGAAAGAAGTTTGTTCATTCACTTCAGTGGTAGGAAAAGCAAAGGAGTGAAGAACTTTAATTGCCTTCCTCCACTACTGAAGCAGACCTCATTATGTTTGCTGAAATACAAGAATCATATGCAGTGTCAGAACCTTTGCTACCATTTTAAAAGGGTTTTTTGACATCACATCTTTCACTGAAGTTTGATGGTTCAGTCCTTATCAGCAAGACGAACCCTAAAACTTTTCAATGGCTCCCCAAACAATGAATCCCTAAAAAGCTTGACTCTTTGGGCAGAAAAATCTTTACCTTCTGCAAGACCAACACCACATGCCTTGTTCACACTTTGTGGGAGATGGTGAAAATTTGGGAGATTGATTGGAGTCCTAGAGCGTCCAGGGCACCTACTTTCATCTACCAATTGTCCTTGCTCACAAATGTTCTCTACAGTATACTGAGGGGGGTCTCAGTTCATGGCTCTACCATTTGATCTAATTAGTGTGAATTAAGTTTTCACCAAGGTGCTGGTTGTCTTGGCAGGTTAACTCAGGAGGTTGAATGTTTTCCCATAGTTGAATAACTGGATAGTGAAGGGAAGGTCTCCTGCGCACTTCACTGAACATCCTTTAGTGCACTGTGACACACAATTTGGGCTTTAGACAAAGCTTCCAGAAGTCTCCACTCAGTAACACACAAGATGGCCTTCAAAGGTGTGGCGTTTAATAGAACCTGTATGAAGGGTTTTCCTTGTCCACAGAGGATTGTAGATATGAGGGACAGGATTCAAATGTTTCTGGCTCAGAATCCAGCCCGGTACAGATATTGAACTCTGTTTTCCTGAACATGCATTCGTTTGTGTCCCCTTCCAGTCGGTTGGTGGCGGATTCATGAATATCTAGCCTAAGATCAGGAAATATTGCTGTTAAAGATAAGTGACAGGCTTCAGCTAGAAACGTTAGATAGTATTGGGGATGCTGTCAGATTCTTTCAAAGGACAAAGGTTGTACCCTGCCTTTGTTAACTTGCTATTCTCCTTTGCAGTCTTGCTTCTGAAGTATGAGATTATGGAGTTTAGGGATGGATAAAGGTAAAACGAGCTAGGGTTTTTGAGTAGGTAAAGTGGAATAAGTGGAATTTTAGGGTTTAGGGGGGTGCATAGAGGTAAAGGGCGGTATGTGCAATTTGAGGGTTCAGTGGAAGGAAGAGGTAAAGGAAGGTTAGAGGGTTGAAAAAAAAGGGGGGGTGGGCTTTGGTAGGTTCCCGCCCAAAAAACAAGATATATTTGTGTGTACCTATATATATCCACAAAAATACATGGTAAAGGTCCACAGTGGAATACCACATGCTGTAAAGCTCAATGCACCGCACTACAAGTGATTCAGGATAATGTTGTACATCCGTTTCTCACTTCTGCTTTATATACTGGATGAGAGCTGAACCTTTCCAGTAGAGTCTAACTGCCATGCATGGCATGGGAAAGTGAGCTACAAAGGGGAATTCCCTATGTTAATGATGATTGCTCTTGGACTACTGTCTTAAGAAGGAAGTAACTGTCCCCTTTGAAACGTCCCCAAGATTTCCTCCACGGCATGGTGCTTCCCCTAAAAGGGAATCTGATTGCTGGAAAAAACCTTGACACACAAGTAAGATACTGGGCTTTAAGTGTGGGTAATATAGTATAGAGTGAACTCTTTACCAGACATTATGTACTACTACCATGCCCAAAGAAGCCATCCGAAACATGAGATACCCAATGACGCGGTGGTAGTACTTTCTACAAACGTCGGGATGGTAAATAGGCAAACAAGTGTCACACTGGAGTTTTTAAATGCTACTCTGTAACAGTAAGCAACATTTTGTTTGAGCTGTTTAGCCTTATACAATTACTTCTAAGATGGTCCTTATTTTCCAAAGAAAGTAGTAAATGAGTATTTAGTCAGGTGCTTTGTTTCCAGGAAGACTTTTTCATCTCCATTGAAACAGCCATCTTATTCACAAATATAACTCAATGACTTACAGTGGGTTGCCCTCAAATCTTCAGTTTTTTATTTGGTAACACATCATTGCACTGCATAAGTGGTTTACATGCACTTAAGCAGTTGGTCTGTACAACTTTCCCCACCAAGAATCCTTTTTGCTCCACCTCAGCAGTCCTTTTTGATTTTACGTATTCCCCTGCCAATCTTGTTTCTTGGACAAACACATGTTTGGCAGCCCCCACAGGAGACCCACTGGAAGAGGAACCAGGAGTCGCAGGGGAGCCCACGCAGCACAACTGGAGAAAGGTCCCAGGCCACATGAGAAGCATGCATAGCACTGTTGCCTTTTACAAGGGACCTTGCTGTGTGTAAGGGGTGTGCCAACTGTGGAAGCAGTGGTACAGTTTAGGGAAGGAACACAGGTGCTGGGGCCTGGTGAGCATGATTACATCTTTCCCTCTCATTCCTTTTTTGGTTTGGAAGCTCAGGCAAACGTCTCTCACCATGATCTTTGTAGCTCCCACTTGGGTGCGTCAGCCCAGGTTCACAACACTACTAGATCTCGCAGTAGTTCCTGATGAGACACCCAGATGCAAAAAACACTCAACCTAGCAATTTGGCTCCTAAGGTTATAGTTTGGCTACCTTGGCTTACCACCAGAATATATGAACATTCTCAAGGAAGCCCGCAGACCTTCCATTAGAACCTGCTAGAAAGCAGAATGGAAGCGTTTTGTTTGCTACTGTCAACCCAAACATATTGATCCTATGAAAGCCACGGTGCAAGACGTTGTCTGCTACCTGCTTCATTTGCAGAAGGCATATGTAGCATACACTTCTATACACTTCTTGCTGCATTGGCTGCCTATCTCCAGAATAACAGCATCTCTCACTGTTCAAAATTTCAGGCACTGAAGCTTTTATGAAATATTCCGCCTCTGGTTTCTCCAGCACAGTCCTGAAACCTTAACATTGTTCTCACTAGACTCATTGCTTCCCCATTTGAGTCTCTTCCCTCATGCCGACTTCAGTTTGTCATGGAAGGTGGCATTCTTAGTCACCATCACCTCACCTAGGCATGTTAGTGCGCTCCAGGCTTTAACCTTAGAAGAAACTTTTTTCCAAATACATAGTCAAAGTGGTTCTTTGCACTAATCCTAAACTCCTACCCAAGGTAGTTTCACATTTTCACCTCAATCAGTCCATTGAGCTGCCAGTCTTTTTCCCGCAAACAAATTCTGTTGCGGAAAGAGCTCTTCATACTTTAAATGCAAATCCAGCACATCCGGATTAAGTCACAAGTGTATACACACTTGCTACACTAAGGCCGAAAGACCTTTACCTGTTTCACCCACAGCACACCCTAATTGTAAAAAGTGAGCCACTATGACCTTTCTTTACCATTCCCTTAGCAGACATTTGTAAGACAGCTTCATGGTCTATACCACACACCTTCACTATTGTATGGATGTCTTAGCACACCAACAGGCCAGTGTAGGCCAGGCAGTGCTAAGAACCCCTTTTCCTACACATACCTTTCACTTCTTTCTCACTTGCCTGTGGGAAAACAATCTAACAGTGGAGTTGAGTCACATGCGCAATATCGCAGAGATGAGTCACTCTACCTTGTGACTCGAAAGACTTCTTCGAAGGAGAAAAACAACTTCCACAACTCCGGACCCAACACTAGATGGAAGAAGTATGCAGAGCATGTGAACGTACACCTCTACAAGAGTTAAGGAATGCTGGTTAGGTGGTGGATGTTGGTTAAGGATGAATTTTAAGAATTTTGGGGGAAGATTCTGCAATGATGATGGAGGTGAGGAGAAGAGAACAATGATATGATGGCTGACATGCCAGGGGTTGTTGTAACTGAGTGGAATAAAAGTTCAACTTTATTTATACAGCATCTAGTCACTTCTTAAAATGTTCAGAGTGAACCCAATGTTGATCGGTTACCCGCCACCCCAGGACTAATCATCCTCTCTTCCGTTACCTAGTTCATATGGGTACTAGTTGTGCTTCAGTGATGACGGGCACGTACTACTACCATGACCTCCCAAACAACCGTACTAAATTCGCCCTCATTTATCTCACCCTGCTACTATGATCTCTCTAACCCTTCCACAGAATCTTCCCTCCTCCATCCCCCTTTACTCATCCCAAGCCCCTGGGATGAGTAAATGAGGGATATACTTGCAATTAACACTTCTGGATTTCTTTCTTCCTCCACCCCTCCATTACTCCTGTCAATCTAACTAACAAACTCTAATGTCCACAGCTCAAATTAACTCATAATAATACTAAAACTGTACTCATATTTCCCGATACTAATCCATCACTAATTCTTGTTGGGTTCCGGAGTAGCGTGCTACTCGCCGAAAAGCGCTTCAACGCCTCATCAGGGGTAGTAAGCGCTATAGAAATACTATTACAATACAATACAATACAATGCAATCACTCAAGACAAAATCACTAAAGCTATTAACTCTCTTAAACCAAAGTAAGCCCTGGGGCCTGATGGATCCTCTGCATCTTTTTATCAGAATTTTCAACATATATTATTACCTAAGCTGTCCGTTCTTTTTAACATTTTTGATTCCCAAGGTGAACTCTCAGGCTGTTCTTCCTAGGCCCATATAGTGGTAATACCAAAGGAAGGTAAAGACCCATTAAAAATTAAGAAGTTCCACCCTATTTCTTTACTTAAAACTGATTGTAAGATATATACTAAGCTTTTGACTCTTAGATTAGAAAAGATTCTTTCATTTCTCATCCAACCCTTACAAAATGATTTTGTTAAGGGACGCTTGGGGCTTAATAGTATCAGAACTGTTGGACTTTTTTGCTTATGGAGAGTCATCCCTAATCTTTTTGCCTCCTGCCTCCTATTTTTTCTTAAATGTTGCTGTTGGATTTTGAACTTTGAGCACTTTACCACTGCTAACCAGTGCTAAAGTGCATATGGTCTCTGTTTAAATTGTATTGTTGATTGGTTTATCCATGAATGGCATATTTGATTTACTAGTAAGTCCCTGGTAAACTGCACTGAAAGTGCCAGGGCCTGTAAATCAAATGCTACTAGTGGGCCTGCAGCACTGGTTGTGCCACCCACATTAGTAGCTCTGTAATCATGTCTCAGACCTGCCACTGCTGTGTCTGTGTTTGCAGTTTTAACTGTAAATTCGACTTGGCAAGTGTACCCACTTGCCAGGCCTAAACCCTCCCTTTTCTTACTTGTAAGACACCCCTAAGGTAGGCCCTAGGTAGCCCCAAGGGCAGGGTGCAGTGTATGGTTAAGGTAGGACATATAGTAATGTGTTTTATATGTCCTGACAGTAAAATATTGCTAAGTTCTTTTTCACTGTTGGAAGGCCTGTCCCTCTCACAGGTTAACATGGGTGCTACCTTTAAAGATGATTAAAGTGTAGATTCTCTTTCGGAACGGATGGACATTTGGAGTTTGGGGTCTCTGATTCACAATTTAAAAATACATCTTTTGGTAAAGTTGATTTTAAGACTGTGTGTTTGAAAATGCCACTTTTAGAAAGTGAGAATGTTCTTGCTTATACCATTTCTGTGACTCTGCCTGTTTGTGGATTCCTGTCTGGGTCAGTTTGACAGTTGGGCTGGTTGCACCTCACACTAGACAGTGACACAAAGAGAGCTGGGGTGTAGCCTGCATATCCTGATGAGCCATCTGTGCTAGGAGGGAGAGGAGGGGAGGAGTGGTCACTTACACCTGAAAGGGCTGTGCCTGTCCTCACACAATGCAGTCTCCAACCCCCTGGTGAGTGTCTGGGGCCTGGCCTGGGCAAGGCAGGATTTCACATTCAAAAGAGACTTTACTTTGAAGTAGGCCTACTTCAAAGGAGAAACTAAGTATAAGAAGGGCACCCAAAACCACAGACTTTAGAAACACTTCTGGAAACAAGAGGAACCTCTGCCTGGAGAAGAGCTGAATAACTGAAGAAGAAGAGCTGCCCTGCCTGTGACTGTGCTTTGTGGAGCTATCCTGCAGTTGCTGCTTCTGCCAGAGTAAGAGGGCGAAGACTGGACTTTGTGTGCCTTCCATCTTGAGAAAAACTTTCCAAGGGCTTGATTTAGAGCTTGCCTCCTGTTGTTTGAAGTCTCAGGGACAGCAAAGACTTCTCTCTGCCAGCACCTGGAGTCTCTGGAGAGACTCCTACTCTGCCCTGTGGTGCCCATCCAGTTCCTGGAACCCTGAAAGGAGAAGCTGGCTGCCTAAAGAAAAGGAAATCCACGCACAGAGCACAGTGCGGGGAAAAGATCGACACAACTCCGATCTGCGGCTGAAGAAACAACGCACCGCCGGCTCCGCAGCTGAAAATCAACGCTCGCCGGAAACGCTACCGAAGAATCGACGCATGGAGCAGGAGAAACGATGTGCAGCATCGCTGATGGAGGCTGGGAGATCGCAAACCGCGCTGCGTTGTTTTCAGATCATCGTGCGGCTGGATTTCCGACTCAAGTACCGCTGGGTGTGTAAAAACAACACAAGGCCTGCCCGGACCCGACAGTGCTGACCGGATCAACGAATCGCTCTCCTGCGGAGAGAAGAAAAGAAGCGTCCCGACCCGACGAAAGGGGAAATGACGCAAGGTCCTGCTCGTGAGTGGAATCGACGCATCGCAAGCCCTTTTTGACGCCCACTCGCTCGTGCGGGGTTATTTTTGACATGTTAGTGTGTGTAAAACTACTTAAAGACTCTTTTTGCATTTTTATTAATAACTTGACTTGTGTATTGTGGATTTTTGTCGTTTTGGTCTTGTTTTGTTTAGATAAATATTTCCTATTTTTCTAAACTGGTGTGGTGTCATTTTGTAGTGTTTTCATTAGGTTACTGTGTGTGTTGGTACAAATACTTTACACCTAGCACTTTGAAGCTAAGCCTACTGCTCTGCCAAGCTACCAAGGGGGTAAGCCGGGGTTAGCTGAGGGTGATTCTCTTTCACCATGACTAGAGTGAGGATCATTGCTTGAACAGGGGGTAACCTGACTGTCAACCAAAGACCCAATTTCTAACAAGAACCTTCTGCCACATAATTGAGAAAGCTAAAGAGATTTCCTCTCCAACTAGATGTGGAGAAGGCCTTTGATAAGGACTCCTTGACTTTTTTAAGATCAACATTAGAAAAGTTTAGTTTGGGCATATGCTTCATATGAATGGCCATGCCAGTTTATCAGAAGCCTTCGGCATAAATCAAACATAACGGCCAACTATCAGATAAGTTCTGTTAGTCACAAGGTACCAGACAGAGTTATTCTTTAACCCCTCTCCTTTTTTACACTCATTTCGAATATTGATGCAATCAAGCTTATCCCTTTTAAAAGTGGCACACAATAACTGGCAACATATACTGATGATGTGCTGATCTTCTCTACTGAAGCGGATAAAGACAATCTGGAAATTCTTGGGGTTATTGCAACTTTTGCAAATCTTTCGAGATACTCTTTAAATAAGGAAAAAATTGAAATGTTCCAACACAATATTTTTTGTTTTCCTCATATGGTGGCTAATTTTAATCTTAAATGGCAACTCATTAGATTAAAATATTTGAGTCTCAAATTTGCAAGCTCTGTCGATGATACCAAGGTTCATATTGAGGACACACTACTTGCTAAACTTAAGAAACTAACTGAGGCATGGTCACCAAAATTTATTCTGTGGTGGGGCCAGGTTGAAACAGTTAAAATAATGCTTGCACCACAAATCAATTTCTTCCTAAGCATTTTGCCAGCCAGCCTTTCCATTTCCTTTCATCACTCAGTCAATGCAATATTATCATCTTTTATATGGAAAAATAAGAAAACAAGTATATTGTTCCGAAAACTACAGACAAACAAATCTCAGTGTGACTTAAATCTTTTTAATTTTAAAAGCTATCAAATAGCTTTTCTGGCCAAACAATCCATTTGTTGGCTGCACCCAGGCACGGCCAATCATCCAGCCTGGATTGATATCAAATCAAATTTGGTTTACCCTCTTTCTTTCATTAACACTTAGGGCCTGATTTAGAACTCAGCAGACGGGTTACTCTGTCACAACGGTGATGGATATCCTGTCCACTGAAATCTAAATCCCATCAAATATAATGGGATTTAGATTTCAGTGGGCAGGATATCCATCACTGTTGTAGCAGAGTAACCCATTCACTGAGTTCTAAATCAGGCCCTTTGACAATTAAACAACTTAAAGTACCTCATTCATTCCATATCATTATGGATTCAATTTCAGCTATAAAATACTTAGATAAATGTTTTCTTCATAAAATTGAGGGGTCAGAGTTTGCTCCCTTATGGTTCAATACGGCCATTAAATTAGATCCTGGCTTCACTTTTTGGAAACATTGGTCTTCTTTGGACACTCTATGGTAGAGATATTATCCAACCTGACAACCCCATATCTTTAGCTATTTTATCTGAAAGATTCAATCCTCACCCTTTGGACATCTACAACTTATTAACACTAAAAGGTGCACTGCGGGGCATTAGAAGGTCACATAAGGCTGTCTGTTTATTCTTTCTACAGAACCTTTGGTCCAGAAATCATACAGCATCAATAATTTATAAAACCCTGCAGAAAATCTCCAAACTGGATTCAACCGGCATAGAAAAATTATTGTTCTAAATATAGTACTGAATCTATTCCTCTCAATAAATGGAACAATATATGGAGATCTTTGCTGTGATTTTAAATCTCCCCCCTTGTAGTACAATGTGCATTTTGGACTGCCTATAGATCATACTGGCCCCCTGAACTTTTACACAAACAGGGACTTTTGCCCTCAGCTGCTTGTTGGCATTGCAATTATCCTCTGGGTGACCTAGAGCATTTATTGTTTTATTGCAAGCATATACATCCTTTCTGAAAAGATATCAAAGTCAAGCTATCTAATATTTTTAACGTTAAATTGTCCTTAACTCATATTTTAGTCTCTTTGCGCATACACGCTTGTTTAGAAACACACCTGGTAAATTCTACATGGGTCTGCTTTCTTATTGACATTCTAAACTAAAGTTTCCAATTGGAAGAATTATAATAATATTTAATTTCACACATGGAGTTCATGGGTTTGTTTTATCAGAAGTGCAGATAATATATTACACCATGTTACTTTCAATAACAAATCTGTGCAGATTTACAAACTAGTGCAATGTCACCAGTATTTACTCAAACCAGTACAAGGTCCTGTTCAAATAAATTTACTTTGGACGAGGGCTATAAAAGTTGCACAGTAAAATAAAATAAAACACATTCATAGTAATCTTGTATATGCACTTCTCTTATTTACAGAGCAATTTAACACTAAGTATATCTTTGGTGTCATAGCTAAGCATGCATAAGGAACAGTAAAACACGGCCATTAGCTAAAATTCTAAGGTGGTCCGCCGTAACCGTTGGCAGGATCTATACTTTTTCTTTGGCCAAACTCATCTGGCCTGCGGTCTATCAGTAACAATTGTAGTGATAAAAACTCACATAACAGAGCCCATGCTATGCCTGAGATAAATGGCTGGTGCTTTAAAGTGCGTACAATTAATTTCAAAATTAAGTTCCCAGTTGCAGCAGCTGTTAGATAAAACAAGTACATCGCATAGCACCAACGCTAGTGATAGAAATTGAGACAGTTGTCATTAACAGCTTCAAACCAGTATCAAAATTACCAGCAACATTTTTACAATACAACTCGATTGCATTTGAATTAACTAAAATCCAATAATATATATATATATGTATATATTTTCTACTCCTTCATGCCTAAAACCACACAATGAGAATGGAAATAATAACTCTTGCATAAAATACATCTAACTTGGGTCATAGTCATAGCATTTTAAAATGTTAGACCCATCTTTCTCCATACAAGTCCTACTGCCAGTAAATATCTGCTCAGCCCAAAGACTACATATGGTGTTGTGTCATATTTCATTACTCTCAATGCCTCTAAGTGTCTTCTAAATTCCAGGCTGCGACAGATCCGGTGTATCAATTTCCTTCTAAATGTGTCATATGCTGTGCAAAAAAAACAAGATATGTGCAAGATTTTCAATGGTGCCCAAAGTACATAAAGTGCAAATACCATCTTCAAAAGCAATATTAGGCTGCTTCCACCTTGCAGTAAAAGCTTTAATTTGGAGGGTTTGAAAGCAAAATTTCATATATAGTATTTTTGCCAAATTCGGTTGAAGTTCATCTAGGTACTTTTCAAAGCTTGGATTTGGTTTTACTGCATGGAATTGTGTGGTCAATCTGCCTAATCAGGGTTTTCAGTGACTTCTATTTAAAACATACTCCCAATATAGCAGTTTTAATTGTTTTTTTGAGAGTGATGTTCATTTTTGGAAGTCGCTCCAGCATGACGATATAAACCAAGTTTGCAGAGCCAAGTTTGAACATATTGCGACCAATGGATCTATCAACTGATTTATCAAGTTCTAACAGTTCCCTGAATCCCTTTCCATGATGAGCTAACTCCTGCCTTGTCCACAATCTTACCCAGTAGAGCATGGGTCTCAGACCTGCTATATGTTCTATTCATTTAATGTTTTGGTCTTGCTACATGGGTATTAGTGACGTAGACTTGAAGAGGCCCAATAAACCTCTAATAGACTTGTTTTCGCTTAATGTAAGCTGGTTGTAGCTGTCTGTACCCCAGAACTCAGCCCCACACATGGCTGATGCTTGAGCCTTGTGCCTAAAAATCTCAAGGGCTGGAGTGATCATTTTAGCTTTAGTAGATTGATGTTTTTTGATGATGGTCATTGAACTACGAGTGAGGACTGCATTTGCTTTATTGATATGTGGAACAAAGATAGCCTGGAATCAAGAGTAACACCCAGATAACTAAAGCTTGTTATGTATTCTAGGTTTTGCTTCTGGACTGTAATATTGCTTCTGAAGATCTTGTGGGGTTTAGTAGCCATGTATTTTGTCTTACTAGAATACATTTTTGGGCCTTTAGCTGCACAATGTTCGTGAAAAGTATCAAGAAAATTCTGGAGACCCCTCAGCATCTGTGATACCAAAATTGTGTCATCAGCGAAGAGGAGTGCTGGTACTGAGGACCTGCAAAGATTTGGAGCATTTGACTGCACTTCGTGAGGTGATCAAGAACATCATTGATGTAGCGTGATAACAGGGTGGGTACAAGGCACACCTCTGCCTCACTCCCCTTCTGATGGGAATAGGTTCAGTAAGTTCAACTTTCCGAACCCACCGGACCTTAGCATAATTGTCTTGGTGAAGTCTGGTTATCTGGATTAGAAGGTCATCAGGTATTGCTTGGCTCTTCTATGTGGCCCATAGGTGACTTCTCAGAACTAGGACAAAGGCCACGTTTAGGTCAACTAATGTGACATACATGTGCCCTCTCCTTATTTTACTACACTTCCACAAGATGCATATCAGCTTGAAGACATGGTCAATTGTGGTCTACGAGCCCTGAATCCTGCATGATAGGCTGTCAGGACATTGTTGTCAATCATCCAGTCATTTAATTTATTTAAGACCTGTCTAGCACGTCTGGAAGGCTAATCGCCCTGTAGTTACCAGGTTCCTATCTGCTTCCTTTTTTGTGGATTGGAACTATTTTGGCCACTCTCCACTTAAAGGGGACCACTGCTCCCAGGACCGCTGCATTACAGATTTCATTTATGTAAGGTGCTCATATAGCTGGATCATGCTAAAATAGGTCTCCTGGAAAGTTATCAAGGCCATGAGCTTATCCCAACCTTATGCTTTTAATAGCCTCCACTGTTTCTTCTATGCTAAAGTGTGTTATTTATTCCATGCCATTAACCAATTGGCTATTCAGAGCCATTGTAACTCTTGGAAACACTCCTTAGGTTCAGAGTATAAATCTGAAAATTGTTGAGTCCAAGTACCAGGGTCTAGGTAATCTCACGTGGATGCATCTTTGCCTCCATGAGCATCTATTTTCCAAAAGTATATAGCATCCTTGCATTTAACTGCTTGGAGCAAGTCATTCCAATTCGCCTCTTACCAGTTCCTTTCTGCTCTTAATAACACTTTTTTGTATGTATCCCCAGCCTATCGTACAATTAAACCATTTCTAGTCTTTAGAGCTTTAGATAGTGACTTCTTAGCCTCTTTGCAGTCCTTCATATACCATGTATTGCTTGTGGCACCTCTATTTGTCCCTTGGCCTTTCTTTTTGGGTGGCAGCTTCATTGAGTATGGCCTTAAACTTGTGACCAAGAAGTGATGGATGTCTCTAATCGAGATTTCCGCTGGAATATAGCTAGTATATGGGCTCATGGCATCAGAGAATGTATTTTAAATACTGGCCATTGTCTCCAGATTGTCCACTATAAATGACCATTTTACCATTCTGTGATTGTTCCCAACAACCGGTTGTATTGACAATAGGTTCTTGTCTAGTGGCTGCAATTCTAGGATACACCCTGATAACTCTAAGCATAGTGGAAACAGATCACTGGCCTTTCTATAATCAATTTTAAAGGCAGTTATCTTATCCCATGTTGCTATACTATGTAAATATAATCTATCCTAGATCGACAATTGCCCCTTTTAAATGTGTATAGACTAGTATTATCAGGGCTGGCCTGCCCTGCCATTATATGCTCTTAATCTATGTTCTAGTGCAAGCTGTACTAATTGTATTGCAGCTACCGTCCACGGAACCACTGGGCCAGCAACTAATTGGGAGATACCTCTGCCATGTCCTCTTCCTCCATTACTGTTCCTAGCCCATTGATTGACTCATAATTACTGGTAAAATTACCTCCTATGACAACCCTATCTCTGGGGTCTATGGTAATAGAGGCATTGTTTAGTGTTTCTATGATCTGGGACTCCCGATTACTTCTTGTTTTCACATAGACAGTAAACAAGTGCACTACAGTTTTGTTACGGGCACTCAAGGTTACACTGAGACTGTCTGGTGCATCTATAGAGAATATGTTGGCCGATATGTCTAGAGAAATTTTTACCCATGTAACCAGGCCTCCTGACAGCCTTCTAGTTAGTGAAGGCACAGCATTAATGTGAAACGTTTTGTATCCTAACTTATGTGGTGGGTCCAGCAACCAGGTTTCCTGGAAGATGCAGAGATGAAATTCATCAATGTACTCGTGACAGTCAGGTCCATCAGCTTATGCCTTAATCCTGCCACATTCCAAGAAACAAATTGTTTGGATTCTCGCCTCATTATTCCCTGGATACATAGTATGGCCTCCTTTTCCACATCAATGCCAGCATTTTCACATAACTCCTCAATCCAATCATCTTATGTTACCAGTTGTGTAGCCCAGGGACTGCTTCCTTCAGATACTAGCTCTAGCCCCTGTCCCAGATCCGTGTAATGGACTTACAGTGAGGGTATTATCTAGTGAGGTCTTACTCAGTCAATCTACAGCCTCAAGGCTTGTGCATTATGGCTATGTGATTATTGATAATTCTGGGCTTGGTAGTTTCTCAGAGTATGATCAATATCACCCTGGGGGCTATGCAATATGAACCTAATTAAGGATTTTAGAAGTGGACAAGATCTCAAATCCATAGTGATCAAGCCATCCACTATGTTTTATTGCTAACCGTAAGGGCGATGACATCACTGTTTCCATTCCCACTGATATCCATTCTGCTTTCACTAAATCTGGACATATAACCGACAAGCATTGTCGGTTGTATTTAATCCAGTGGATGACTTTATTTATTAATGAGTCCCCATCCTCATGACTATTCCGCCTTAACTTCAGGACATTAATCGTGTACTTTCTGCATTCCCTAACATTATTTGTATGTTAAGTGTGATATCACATGGTTTTGGAATAAGGGCTTCTCCTATGCTGGCCTCTGTTAAATGCTTCAATTGAATTTAGTTTTTGTTGAATGGATGCAAATTGTAATATAGGTGCAATTAGATGTTGTGGCGCTCTAGGGAGGGGCTGATGTAAGCTCATCCTTGGAGCACTATAACGCTCAAGCTCTGATGATCCCCTTTGTGGCATGTTATCCTTATATGTCGAAATATCACACTTAATGTCACATTACATTTCCAATACAGTGTTCTAGTGGGATTACAACTCATCTGGGCAGGGTTAGTCCAGTGTCTGCGAGTCACAGGTAGTGGACCTGGGATCTGAGGACTGGAGCAGGGTGATTTAGAAAATATATTGCTCTTCCCAGCATGCTTGGTATGTGATAGTCCCCTTTGTCCCTCTAGTCGCACCATCAGTGACCCCCACTAAGGGCCATATGTACTAAAGCTTTTTCCCATAGACACAGAATGGGTAAAATTCTTTGATACATCTGGCCCTAAGCTCTTCAAATCTGCAACCTCACTTGTCAATTTGTCAGCTTCCACAGTTAGCTCCCTCGGTTCTATGTCATACAACTACTTCTTGTTGATTTGGAAAGTTGGATTGTCTCCCTACCTATACGAGTATACTCCATTGGTGAAGTCCTGTTGCTTTCAGTGTTGGAAGCTGCTGTATTTCTCAATACAGAAATGGCATTTATGGGCTCCCTGGCAACCAGGGATGCATATCTGTTCGTGCAGGTGATTCCAAACACCATCCCCAGCCCTCTTCTTCCCCTGGTTCTAATGATATTGAATAACATCTTGGGGTAAGACCTGATAATTGAGTTGAGTCCAGTATAACTGGGTGACTGGCTGCTGATGAGGGGTGAAGATATCTGGTGTTCTGTGAGGTGGTTTAATGTAGGTTTTGTACATGTTTAATTTTTCTGCTGTGCCCCTCCCTTCTTTGGATAAAAAGAGGGTATTTTCGAAGGGGGAGCTTTGGGCATCTTAGCATTGTCAGCCACTATTGAGTCAATCTCTTTTATGAGATCGTCTATTTGTGCCATTGTGCAATTATCTCCTGCACTTCTCATTATTTTGGGGGTTTTCCCCTTACCAAGTGGAGCCTCAATTGCTTTGTGTTTCTCCATTCTTTTACCTTGTTGTTAATCTCAGAGTTTCCCCACTCCAAGGAAAAGCTACAAAATACCAGTTGGATATAATTTGCATATTTAAAAAATGTAACCAATGCAAATGTCAGACATGCACTAAGTTGTGTTGACCAGTTTACCCCTACACCTTTCACTATTGAGTTATTAAAGGCGAATTCAAGAGGGGAGCAGGTGGGATGCCCAAAATTCCGGCCACCCATGCTTCAGTATGTTAAAACGCTTCAGCTTGTTCATATACACAACCTAGTTCAGACCACCAGAGGAGATATGCACTTTAATAGTGCTGTCGCTCAAAGCTCCTCCTTCTCCTGATGGGCAGTCTGGAATAGTGAGTGCCTTAGCAAAACAGAAGCAACAGAGGAGTTTAGCAGTAGGTGGTAATACCAGGGTTGGGCTGTGTCAACTGGGGCCAGCTCAGTGGCTACTAAGGGGCCCAGCTTGTGTACAGTCAGCCAGGCAAAGAACATTCAATCCCACGTATCTCCCTCCTTTAAGTTATGATGTTACTGTGGGGCAAACAGAAGCAAAGGTTGAACACCACTGTCAATGAAGAGAACTCCAAAGCCTTGAAGATAGGTGTAGGGTCCTGTTGTGTGCAGAAATACCAGGCTGAAAAGCCAAGGGGGTGACCCTGCCTCTTCGTGGTGCTGACGGGCAGCGTGCCCACATCCCGTGCTGTGGGATTGCTAAAGGCACTTTTCAGAGTGTTGGCAAATGCCGTCCCCCCTGGGCTGACTGCATGTGCGCCTCCTGGTACATGTTGGGGTGGGGGAAGGAGCCCCCTGTGGCCTGAGGAGTCTGTGGGAGCCAGAGACCCCTTTGTCAGCGACTAATGTGTCCCTGCAAGGTCTTGATAAACTATGATTTTACAGAAAAACGTTGTTTTCCCCTGTTTGTACCGCTTACATTACATTGTGTCAAGGGGACGTTCTTAGGGTCGTACATAGGTGTTGTCATGTACCACTTATGGCCCAGGTTTACTAACACTTTCTGAAGGGTTGTGTCACAAAAATGGTACAAACCTCCCCTAACTGTTGAATTGGGACTTACTTTACAGTGAAAACATCAACATCATCTTTATTTGATAATCAAAGAATCCATAATAACAGCATACAAATAACAATAATAATACAAATCACAATAAAAGCAGAGAAGAAAAGTTTCATACAAGACAATTGGAGTCTAAAGCTCTTTCTCATCACACAATAACCAAACTAGTTAACATATCCTGATTAAATTCACGTCAAACTTAACACTGTTCTGTTCAATTTAAAAATATGTTAACAAATCTCCATCATTTACCTTATCTTAACCCTACAATAGAAAAACAAATACATTCATTATTTAACAATTGCGAAAATAACAGAGCAGGCAGACTTGCCTGAAACCTATGTTTGTCAAAGGGAGTTTAATAAAACATAGAAGGGCTTGCCTATAAAATTTACAAAACATTCAACAATGAAGGGTATTCTGAGGGGACACAAGGTTGCAGCCACAGGCAATGAGGTTCTTAGCTGAATCTTACCCTTAGGTGCTGCCAAAAGACAGTGTAACAGGCTCAGCCTCAACCTTATTAGCAAATTAACGATGGTCGCTATTTGTTAGGGATGTTAGGTAAGGTTCAGACGGCGGTACTGTCTTTAACAAAACATACCCACATAATGTATTGTTAAACAAGACAGAATATTCATTTTCCGTTTCTCTAAAGGCAAGAAAAGCCTTTCCTCTCCATTCTGTATCTTTCCTGTCTAAAGAAGCAGGGGTGCTGAACATCTCTGGATGCCCTAAATCATAAAGGCATTCTTTACATAATTAAACCATGGAATATTTATAGCGTTGTCCAATTTTAAACAATCCTCAATTATTGCCCCATTAAGCTTAATCTCAGAATTAACACAGATCAAAATCTATCTAATCAGAGACCACACGGCCAACACATTAAAAAGGTATGGTAAGCCTAACTCCTGGTGTGTGATATATGAGGGAACAGTACTCAGAAGTCACAACAAGCGACGTGTTAATCTATATTCCACCTCTTGGAGAGGATGAATGTCCCTATACCCCCAAGTAGCACTTCGATGAGCCACACTAGCACACACTGAACCTAGTAGATCTTTATTATGGCTTTCAAAGGCTTGTTCCCTAGTTTGGTGGCAAAGCAGAAAACACCCTCAATAGAGGGGTGGAGAGGTGATGTGGCACCCCAGGATAGGTCAGAAATGCATGACTTCTACAGCCTTCCACCCCCTTTAAAACTTCTTTCATAAGGGAAAGAAAGGACAGTCGGTGCTGTGTGTGCTTTACCCTGCTGGACCTTGGAACTGCAATGGCCATGGACTACTGGAAGGAGGAACCACCCTGATGCCCAAAAGTACTAAGAACTCTGCCCCCAGTTGGCCCAGGACCAGTGAATCTCTCTAAGGGACAGTGAGGTTGGTCCAATTATACCCCATGAGGACCAGGTGGGGGAATCTCTGGACCTCTAGACCCAGAAACAAAGATCTGGAGGAGAGCTGGCACCAGGAGCCAGTGGGACCAGGTATTAAACAGGCAACTAGCCAGGAGGAGTTGAGAACAAGCATCATATTTGTGGATTGTCTGATGTCTTTTAACCTCACCCTTGGAAGGTTGACCATCTGTATTTTCATATATAGGGAGATCTTTGACCTGTTAACTGTTCAGAGTAAGCAAGTGAATGCTTGACGGAGCATTCACTTGCTTACTCTGAACAGTCAACAGGTCAAAGATCTCCCTAAATATGAAAATACAGAAACCTATGATATTTAAATCATTGTAGTCCTCACCAAAACAAACAGTGAACTCTAGAGCCCAGGAGGTAAAAATGATGACATTAAAATCAGGCACTTCTACCTTAGCCCATTTTAAACGCCGACCCCTATCCATGGTCATTAAACAGCCCATTCCCTGATTTGTTTGGACCAGTCTAATGTACACAATATGAGATTATGGGATAATGGTCACTAAAGAGTTGATAAGGTACTTTAATAGACTTCACTATGTTTCTGAGAGAGGCAGATACAAACATATAATCAATAACTGTAGAACATCTTCCTAAAAGTCATATCTCAGGAGACAAGACTTTGTTCTGCTTTCTCCTTTTCCCTTAACTAACAGTTAGCAAATTTGGCCAAGAGCCCTTGACACACAGTCCTATTTACTAAGATTTTGAAATACTGATTTGCATTAAAATATTTTTGCTTTATCAAACCAGGCTCAGAGAAGGTTTCTTTTCTCCAAACATTTCTAACTTTGCATTTGTGCAGTACTGCATAGGACACATACAAATTGTAAAAAGTATTTTCCCCTGGAAGGGTACACTTGCAGTACAAAACCTATGCTAGAGTCACGCAGATAGCTTTGCTCTATGGTAAAAAGGTGAGTGTGCGATGCTAAGCAGCCAGAAAATGTACCAGTTCTCGGCAAGAATGCAGCAGCGTCATGTATTTGTAATGATGGTGCTGTCCTGCTCTCTCCCTTTCACAAAGCACAGCTACTGAAAGCCTCAGAGCCTCTTTGGTTTGGGATGTAGGGCTTGGTCCCCCTAACATACTCTATGAAATCACACCAAACAACTACATATTTTGACTATGAGACATGAACTGTTGTCGTAATTATTTTCGTCATCAAAATCTTCCACAACATCTTTGCCCACTGTAGAGATATTGCAGTGATAAAATGTGAGACAGGGCATTCATGGTAAGTAGCTCATTATAACTGAATCTTGGATTAATGATATTATTAACATATCTAAGTGAAGAATATTCAGTAATTAGCCATTGTCGTGCAAAATGTTTTGGCCTGAATATGAACTTTTGCAAGACTGTCCAAAGCATCCTTATCCTGAATAAGCTGGGCTGATCCTATTAATCAGGTGAGGCAGTTGGTCCTCCAGATGTGTGGTTACATTTTGGAAAAAAACATCTTGACTTGGAGCTTTATTGCTGTGCACATTCTTAATAGCATGGGACACGTACCCTGGTAACTTTGGCTATTCAAGTGTGTCCTTGTGCATTATTGTCTGAGGCTCTTGGTTTTGTAACCCAATCTAAGAAGAATGCCTGAGTTAGGAGTGAAAGCAAGACCTGTCTGGCTGCACCAGGCATCAGACATTTCCCCAGGAGGCTAGAAGGGCATGTCCTGCATTTGTTACTGGGGAGTCGGTTTTGTAGCACTGCAGCATTTTTTTATGTGTTGCAGACTTCCTTGTAAATGCAACAGTTTTCAGGCAACAATAATAAAACATAATAAATAATAAAATAATAATAAAAGTTCCAAGATAACTCTGGTGATTAATGTACCTGCTGGACAGAGATCAGGGTTTTGTCTAGTGGCAGTTTTGGCTTATCTAAGGTAGTGCATAGGGTTTAAATGTTAGCTGCTAACAACACATACTATGCAGATCAAAGAGCAGTATTTTATATGCATAGCTCAATGGGATACTGCTTTTGTCACAGAGCTCCTTTTGTTACTGTCCAGTTCGTAAGTGACAATCATAATCTAGCACAGTGAGCTATCAAGGACTGCCATCAAAGAGCTGCATGGTTCAGTTTAGAGAGTTATGTTTTTTCCCAGTCTTTGATTATCCTATTTTTGCTATAAAGAATTTGTTTTGGTAGAATTAAATTGTTATTAGTAAAGTCAACCTTAACCACTGTGTTACGTTCCGAATCCTGAGTTCATGCTTCCCTAGACTAAGCACTGTTAAACAATGCCGACCAGTAAGGATAACATGTTAATCCTACACCTTGGAGTTCCCTTTGTCAACATTTTCTATACACTTCTTTAGACATGTATGAGTCATTGACTCTGAATGGTCATCATTTATTATGCTCTAAAAACGAATACAACTGAATATATAATGAGAAATGTGTTGTAGAATGCACCGTTTTTGCCATTCCTGACAAAGCAGAGAGCAATATATTATACCCTCACAGTAGCCATTGATGCTTCTCAGTGATTCCTGTGGCATGTTGTGTATGTTATTATGCATGTTTAAGGGTAGAGTATTCTCTAATGAATTCAATAATCCTAAATCATAAAACTGGATCAGTCAGTAGATTGGTGTTCAGGGACCACTGTGGGACTAAGCCCAGTTACATCATTAAAAGGCCTGTCATAAACTGTCTTTAACCAATCCTAATGCAAGTCAGAGTGTTGACTTTGTTCTAATTGGCCACAGAAAGATTTACCCTGGTGTAACTCTCATGTACATGGGAATAGTGAATGCAATCCAGCACTTGCCTTGATATTGTCTCAATAGATCTGTCAAAGGTGGCTCTCTAAGACATGGCCTTCAGACATATTTATCTTGTATCTGCTCAATTGTGGGGCCAGAACCAAGTTACAATGCCCACCCACTAAAGGGTGCCATGTTGTAAAGGGGTCCCGTTTCGGAAAGATATAATTAAAAATAATTTTGATTGTCATTTAGTTCACTGCAAACCATAACTTAGATCTCTCTGAAATGCACTAATGTATGAAGGGATAGATTTCTCCTCTCAGAATCCATGTTTTACTAATGTAATCTCGAGTCCATGCATTTGCTTATCAAAATGGTTGTCCCTCTTCTTTGACTAATATCAGTTATGAAAGTGATGCAAGAAATATCTAGTTTTCAGCTCATCTTTTGATAATTAAAGAAAGTCCCCAATATGTGGCACGGCTACCTCTGTGCAGAACAGCTAGCCAGTCTAGAAGACAACTGAAGCAGCCGGTACAGCAGCAATATTCCAAGGGAAGGACAAATGGGTGACACTCCGGAGCTCTGCTTTTCATGGCCTCTGTGCACTAGGGGCACAGCTCCTCCATTCCATCAACACAAGAAGCACCAGGAGTTACAGCCAGGGTTGGCTTGGGAAACCAAAAGCAACTCCTTGGGCAATCTCTCCTATCCATCCATTCTTGCTCTCTCCTTCTCTCCTCTCTCTCTTCTGCACCTCTGATCTCTTTCTCTTTACACTCCCCATTCCTACCCACCTACCTCTCTCTCTCATGAGGCCTCCCCGTGCCTTCCACAATTAACATAAGGGAGCTGGGGAGAGTGAAATAGGCACTAGGAGCAGTGCTAGATTTTCAAAATCGGCCTCTAAGGGCTCCAGCCCACCATGGAGTTGCCCAGTGGAATTAAAGGCCCGTTCTGCCCATTTTAAGACTACATGGGTCTGGAGAATTAACTCAACAGCGAGGCGAGAACTCCGTTCTCCCCATTTGTAGCATGCTCAGACGTGTGTTGGTCATGCAGTGGGTGCTCCATGCCCATGGCAACTCCTCAGTTTCATTCAGGCAAGATGAGCACGGAGTATTATTGTAAGCATCAGAACTGGGGTGCATGGTGGGTGTGCAGGTTGCGACAACATTGTGTATGTTTTTTAATACTTTTTATTGAATACTCAAGGATGTATTATGTTAATGAAGAGTTATTGATAACAGGTACAAACACCGAGTTACCGAAACAAGCAAAAATCACCATTCACATCCTATTACCACAAGGAGCACATTGTTACTCGCAGAGTTCACAAGAAGCAAAATAGAAGTAGCAAATGCAACCTCTCTCTAACCTCAATTAACCGCCATGATAACTAACGATTGAATTACCTCTGCTCACAAATAAATACATGCTATTTAATACACAAATAGTAATCTGCATAGAGAAATCATCAGCACTTTTTTCTGAATTGCAATAACTGTTTTTTTTTTAGTTTTCCAGGGAACAGTGAAAAAATCACGTCACAACCCTTTGGGCTAGTTAATAATTATGAAACGTAATAAGGATAGTCAAGTGTACATACTGATGGTCTACTCAACCTACACACCATCCTAGATAGGCATTTTTAGCAAGCATTGACAAAGACAATAGGTCTAGTGCTGCCCGGCTTTTTGGATTGTCAGTGCTGTTGCGCCCTCGCCAATATAAAATGAAAACATTACCTAAAAGCAAAATATTTTTTGGTCTCAAAAAGTACACATTGCAATAGTAGTCCCCCTCACTCACTGGAACTACTTTGTGAATGGATATCTTCCTTCTGACAGTTTAGAATGCTGTCACTCTCAGTGACTTGGTCAATGGTTGAAGTGGACTGACCCTCTGCCCCATGCAGTATGCTCTAGTGGGTGGAAGAATGCTAGTGAATGACACAACAAGACACCAATGGATGAAGAATGCTGGATGAAAGCCCCTATAATTAAGTGTATTATAACCAACTGTAGTAAAGTCAAAAAGTCTTGGCTACCGCCAGACCTAAGAATTCAGTTAACTTTTTTTTGCATTTAGTAACTTGAATCAATCTGAGTGTTTTTTAATCTCCTGTGACTCTCACGCCAGTCCTCTAAACAAATAACTGTATCGAATCCATCTCACATAAACTTCTGCCCACGAGTGCCTTAAATGATGTTTAGACTGCTGACATCTTCTAAGTCAAACCTGAAAGATTCCTGTTTAGGTTGTTTCTTATACCAATAACCTGTTTCATGTTTTCTCCATATCTAAGTGTGGATCTAAAACTTTAAAATAAACGAATCTTTTGTTGATTAAATTTTTCCTTTAATGAGCAAGACAATCCAATGGCTTGCATCATTAATGAAGTCCTTTCTAGAACAGGGCCAACATTCAGATTCAAACAACATCACTCATCACTACAGATAGGTCAAATCAAAAATCGATCTGTCCTGGCCGACAAAAATCTTATTTCAGAATTACAGTCCTAAAATTGTCTTGTTCATTGTAAGCCAAGTTGCATTCCTTACCACATTGTTCAATGCCTCGAACAGAGAAGGCAACATTGTCATCATCTTTCTGAATTATATAGATGATGCAAGACAAACACATGCCGCTTCACATGGTGATGTCAGTGTAAACAAGAGTTTCTCTTCCCTCCCTCAATTGGGTGATGAGTTCAGGGTGAGTTAAGCGGCTTAAGACCTCTAAGCAAAAATTAGTTTTTAGTGATTCTGGGGATTACGTGTGTTCTTCGACAATAGGGAATAACACCATGAATAGTTTTGTTTCTATTATCTAGCAACATGTCCTAGGGTAAGGACAGTGTTCTACCAAAATATATAGTTTTGATATTGATTTATACTTACATTGCCTGTACAATATTGGCTCTCACATGTCGTCAGGGTAAATAGATGCAGAGTTAAAAATAGAAAATAGTACAGCTATCCTCTCCAATGTATGTTTACCTTGACAATAGATTGGTGATCGATGCTTTGCAGCTGATATAAGTGTAGGCTGATATACTGAACTTCTTTGACTTGCAATAATAAGGATGGCATGTATATCAATGGACAGAAGTTTGCCGAGAGGGACAGATTTACAAGGCCCTATCGCCACTGGAAAGTCACTTTTTGCAATGCTCTGGTGGCGCTAACCACTACTCCATATTTCCAAGGAGGTGTAATGCCACTTTTTGTGGCTTTACGCCTCCTTGTAAATATAGGCCCCTTCGACACAGTTTTCTGTGTCAAAGGGGTGTGCAATGGGTGTTGCTGTGGGCATTCCACCGCAACACCCACTGCTTTTGACGCTACCCCAGATATACGAGAAATTGTAAATCTTTGGCAGCAGCAGAAAGTAACGCTCCCAGGGTGGCATTAGCATGGCAAAATGAGGAGGAATACTTTTATTCCTCCCTGTTTTTGCTTTTGCTATGTGTGCTGCATTCTGCAGCACACATAGAAGAAGCAAAATGCCATTGATGATTGTTTATGTGCAGGAAGGTGTTCCTTCCTGCACATAAACAATCATCAAAATTGATGCCTTGGTACTTCTATGTGTGCTGCATTATACAACAAACAGAGACGTGCAAAATCGCCACTGTAGATTGTTTATGTGCAGGAAGGGACACCTTTCTGCACTTGAACAATCAATCCCTGCATCGCAGGCACCCTTGCACTATGGTGCCTTGGCGCAGGCAGCTTAATTTAACTCCAACGCAAGAGGAAACGCAGGGGTGCACCATATTCTTGTACATATGGCATAGCTCTGCATTTCAAGACTGGTGCAGCATGGCGCTGCTCATTTTGGTGCAGCACTGTGCTGCGCCAGTTTGTTGTAAATCTGGACCAGAGTGCCTGCAAAGACATGAGACAACAGATCTGATCATCATACAAAAAGCTAATAAATCAATGCAACTAAGTCAAATCAGTCAACTGAAACGGAAAACGCAAAGAAGAGCCTAATTAGGTCCAGGCTTGATTTAATATCCCAGGTGCAATGCAGGGCATACCCTTGTGATTGGGAATCTCTTTTAAAGCTGAGACTTGGCTGCATTTGTTGAGCTGCCCAATTTGTCAATGGGGCTGAGGTCTAGGTGAACAGCTCACTGCTCCTGAGTCTAATCCTGGTGGCAACAAACAGTACTTTTCTGCCTTAAAAACAATAACAAGGGAAGCACAAACACACTGGAGGCAGCCCATGTATCCCCCCTCTTGGCTTATTCTGTGACCAGCAGGACAGGTGGCCAATCCACAAAGTGGAACATTTTTCAGGCTTTCCCATCTTCTTTCGAAAAAGTTCTTATCGAGGACAAGAATCATGTCAAACTCTCTTGAAATCTTCTCACTGTCAGCAAAGCGCAGGCTGCAGGAGCTCATTTTTTTAAAATACATTGTCACTGGAACTACAATATATGTAAACAACAATATACAATATACTGTGCCAGACACAGCATAGAGCTTCATTTAGTCATATAAGTATCTGCTTTCCAAAGGTACAATTTGTTCCTCTTTTGCATATCTTCAAGACAGTTTGTATTTTTCCTTAAACATATGTAACTGCACTAAACGTATATACTCCCTCCACCCTAGTCTTTTGTAAGTTCAATATGTATGCTTATTCCCTCTCCTTGCTTCACATTATCTCAGCTTGTATATCTAATGTTACCTTCTGTGTGTTGTTTTGTTGAAAAGGTGTCAATAACACCAAAGTTCCTTTTTGATGAACAGATGCCTCTTTTGTTTATTCGAAAGAGCAATCTGTATGTATAGTGTCCCTAACATTAGATTGGCTGGGTTCTTTGTCAGGGATAGTTCTTGGAGGGCATTCATCATTATTGTTCTGAAAGTTTAGAGCTTCCAATATTTTATCCCCACTGCCAGCAATAAAGTATTTCTTAGTCCGACTGCAAAAGTTCCATAGAGAGAGCCATGGCCTGTGAAGCAGCACATCCCGAAAGTAGCTTCTTTTTGAGCTTTCCTCCGTCGCATTGCGTACAGATCTTTGTCAGTAGCACGTATGTTGCTTCATTCTGCTTGCTGACTGGGGGCTACTCAGCTACTAATGACAAGGCATCTGCCCAGTAGCCCAATAGCCATCATGGTCGCTCTCATCCCTGTGATGTGAAATTCCCCTTTTCCAATCAAGGCCTAGTTTCATTTTCATGTCAATGCCACAAACACTGTTGCATATTCTGAACTTAACTGAGGTTCAAACTAATCCAGACTGTTGGCTTGTGATAGCTGTTAGACTCAGCCAGATGCTGACCCTCACTAGAGGACGTGTCACAGCCCCAGCTGCGGGAAACTGGCACCCTGTTGCAGTACTGCCCACCCTCCCCACACACATACTTTTTCCCTGGTTTCGGGATGCAACTTGGACTGGAGTGCCCTGGGATCCTGCTAACCAGGTACCCAGTGCCAGTGTTCTTTCCCTAAAAATTGCAAAGGGTATTGATACAATGGGCAACACCTTTAGCTGCCACTATAAGTCCCCAGTAAATGGTACTTAGGTACCCATGACATGGGGTATTAAGGGTAGGCCCCTGAGGGCAGCAGCACACATTGCGCCACCCTCTAGGGCCAGGCATTCAGAAGCACAATTGGCAACACCTTTAGCTGCCACTTTAAGTCCCCAGTAAATGGTACTTAGGTACCCAGGGCATGGGGTACTAAGGGTAGGCCCCTGACGGCACCAGTACAGATTACGCCACCCTCTAGGGCCAGGCATTCAGAAGCACCCAGCACTGCCATTGCAGGCTGAGTGTTCTGATGCAATCCTAAAAGACAAACTCGACTTGGCACACAGCCTGTGTGCCCTGTCCACTACACACTGCATGCACTAAAGGTAAGTCACCCCTCTGGCAGGCCTTCTAGCCCTAAGGCAGGGTGCACTATAGTATATTTGTGGGCATAGATGCATGAGCAATGTGCCCCTACTGTGACCTTGCCAAACCTGGTACATAGTAAATGAACAGGGCAGCCATTTTAATGCATGTGCTGGACATTGGTCAGTATGAGTTTCACAGCTACATGATGGCTACTCTGAATCCTGGGTTGTACGGTATCAAATAACTTAGAATGATAAATCCAAACTGGTACCAGTATTGGATTTATCACAAAATGTACCAGTGGTGCCCCCTGTAAAAGCTAGCCACACTGGCACGGTTGCTGGCCAGTCACAACCAGTCTGCCCCAACCAGACAAGATTATGGAACCTTGGGGTGAAAGATCCTGCTCTCTGGGTCCCAGTACAAAGCCCTTCATGAGTGGAAGTGCAAACACCCCCTCCCTCAGAAATATGCACTGCCCTTCTAGCAAGCTTCAAAGGGCTTACCACCCTTGAAATTCAACCCGAGCCTGCTGCTAGCAGCAGATGGCTACCCCCGTTGCAAACCCCCACTTTTAGTGGGAGCAACAATAGGAAACCACACAAAGCAGGATTTATGGTCATCCCCACCTTGCACCACCACTATGGTGTTGCATGTGAGGTGACCCCTCAATTTAATCTTCCTCCATGTTGTATGGAAGGAAAATAGCCAATCAGGTTTAGGAAAGTGACCTCTGCCCACAGGAAGTTGTCACTTAATGAGTGTAGCCACCCTAAGGTAGATGATCCATTGGTCACTACTAGGTACTCCCATAAACACCCACTAAATACAGTATTTAGTGGGCATCCCTAGACCAAGAAAATTAGATTCCAAGGACAAAAGAAGACCAGCAACAAATAAGACCCAAGGCTGAAGAACTGAAGACCTGCTGCACCAAGCAAAGGCGCCAAACTCTGCCTGCTGTACAGAGGACTCAACAATTGCTGCTGAGGCATTGCTTGGACAGTGGATGGACTCTACAAACCCCAGAGGACCTCCACTCTTCCAAATATCTCTCTCCAGAGTGAAGGTATCACTCTCCTGAAACCCAAGACCAAAGACCCAGCAAAGGCCACATCACTGACCAGATGCTGGCCAAGGAAGTGGACACTGCACCCAGACCAAACCCCACCCGACGGACCATGAGGACAGACCCTGAAAGTTTGCCAGGTTTGATAGCAGTGTGCCCTCCATTTTCTAAACCATGCAATTTCCCAAGGTACTGGTCACCTCACGTCAGACACCAAGAAGGTAAGTCCACCCGTGATTGTAAAAGGACCAGGATGAAACCTCAGTCAAGGGATTTCAGAAACCACCAGGACCTCCCATCAGAGTGCCCCTGTTCATCTACAAGTGACCCTCAAAGTGACCTACAGATCCTAGCTCACCGATGATTCTCTCTGCACTCAGCTGCTCTGTGGTCTGCTTAAAGGATCCATCTGTGCCCTAGGGGTCCCCCACCCCTTGCAACCTTGGCATTCCAAGGGGTCCCACAGGACTTGCCTTTAAGTCCACCTGTGAAGTGCTTTTCCAAGTGGTCTCCCACAGTGGCCTGGCACCAGCTCCAACAACTTTCTGCAGCTGCTCCCACCGAAACTGAGAGCCGCACAAATTTCTCCAGCTGCTCCATAATGTCCCCCGACCTTGACATACCTGCAGAAGGAGACATTGGTGACTGCATTGCCAGATTTGATGTGCATTTTCAAAGTATTTTCTCCATTGATTCCCATGGTGCATAATTAAGCACAAAAAGTCTGTTTTTATTAAAACTGCAAAAATTCATAACTTAAAAATTACTTACCCAATTTTGATGATCCTGGTCGTAAAAAATGTATACAAATCTGAAGTATTTTTGTAAATTGGTCTCAAGTTATTCTTTTGAGTGTATTGTCTTATTTATTGATACTGTGAGTACAAAAAATGCACTTCTCCTAGATTAGCCTAACTGTCCGACCAAGCTACAACAAACATTAGAGCATTAGATGGTCTAGTTTTTACCTCTGTAAACCAATGTTTGGTTGCCTGGACTTTCTGCACAATGTGCCTATCTTTCCACGCTACATAGTGAGCCAGTCTCCTATACCAGCCCCATCAACATTTTTTTTTTGTCTTTCGGCTAAATCTTGCTGCAGAGCAGTGTTTCACCCAGTATCCAGTATAAACTGCAGCATGGATGACGAGCTAGGACTCTAATCTCTCTCACCCTCCTCTATCCACAAGGATGGAGAGGACGAAGCTGTGCATCAGAACTGTACTGTGGGGCCAGTTGTAAGGTACAGTGAAGAAATCTTAGGACAGCACCCGCTTTTCCATTTTTATGATGTACTATGTTCACATTCCCTTGCTTTACTGTGTTTTTCTGATTGATTATGCCCCAGATTTGCTCTCTGGCTGTATCCGTGAATGAGATGGAATCGAAACAACTGTAGTTTTCTGAAACACACAATGCGCATTGTCATTTTGGATAATATTCCAAGTATGCACAGATTCCAAACTGACCTCTGCAGCATACGTGAGACATTGCCGTAGCGCATTGCTATGAGTCAGATTCTGTAATAGCCTTTTTAGAATAAATAACCATATTTCCTATTACCCTATTTAGTACATATGTTTACATTCCAATATTTCGCCATCAGCCAGATTTCATATTGCCTCAGTTAGCTCCCAATCAATTTAATAATGCCCCAGTTGGAAAATGAACAGAATTCACGGCTGAGTTAGCAGAGTGTCAGATTCAGCTATGATTTAGCAACCCGGTTGACACACAAAGTTAAATTTCATAACAATCCAGTTGGCACAAATCCAGATTTGATCAACCTCCAGTGAGCACATACTTCCAGATCCCATAGTGCCCACGTTAGTACACAGCACACGTTAGCACTCACCATTTACCAAATAGCATATCCCATAATACCCCAGTTAGCACACTTTGTGCAGATTCCACTCCATTTAACATTTTGCCAGCATTCCAAATATCCTAGATAACACACGAAGTCAAAACCCATAATTCCATTTTAGCACACAGTGTGGTTCCATATTGATGAAGAAGTAACACAGACAGATCCCATGATAATCCTGTGCTGTGTATAGCACAAAAACACATGTCAGGGATTACCAAGAAAGATTCCAGGTATTAAGCCTATAAAGGTTTACACAATTAAAGAGTCTAATGGCAAAGGAGACCTCCTCATTATGTAACGTGTATAGAGCATAAATGGATCACCACAGGAGGTGAAGGTACACATGAGATTTTGCCCTTAATAAAGATGGCCGCAATAGGGCTACCATTGGCCAGTTTTAAATATGAGGCCACAGCTGTTGTATTCCCCCATTTTGGAAGGAGACACCCAGTTGTAAAATAAGGTGGACCATGTTTCTCAACTAGTGTAGCTAATGAAAGCCGACATGACACAAACATTTACACACTGATGGACTAACAAACAACAACGTATATGCTAATTGCAATTACTTAAACTGTATCCATTCAGAAATTTCAGAACTCTAATATTATGGATTTCTCGTTTGCAATCAGGGTCTATATTCCAGTGCAGAGCACAACTCCTGTAGTTCTATTTTATACATACACCCCATGGCAAAGACATAGAGGATCCTAAAAAGTGCCTATTTTTTGTTACAATTATCATTTATTGCTAATAACAACAACAATAATAGTAACACAACGTTGCACCTTGCACTTGCATATCACTACCAGCGGTACAGGGCTGTGTATGACTAGTCCCAGCCATTTTATTCCGTGAATTGTGTGTGAATGCCTTTTTTCTGCATCTGCAATTTCCAGCAATGAGTGGTTCATGGTGCATGTTGTTTCATGGTGGTTTGCAGTGCTCGTGTTGGGGAGGATGAAAGCCCCTAAAAATTAGCAAAAACTGTGAATACCGTAAATAAGGAACAAATCTGATATAAGTGATGTTTATGATTGGTGGTCTTCTGAATATTAGGAGGTGTCCACAGCTTTCAATAAGGGACTGAGGTTATTCCAGTGAGCGTAGCGTTGAAAATATGGATTTTGTCCTTCAAAACTTTCATCTTTAGGTCTGGTGTTTGTTAGCCATGATCATTGGAGTTTACTAAAATTATATATGCAACACACTTTCATCTATGGGCTTTAGACAGCTCTTTTCATCCTTTGATCTGCTATTGTGTCTTTCACATATTTCTTCTGCCCAGTACAGCACAGAGCAATGGGATAGCCTACATCAGTCATTTGCCAACTTCACTGAGAGTAACGGTTTTCGGCTGTTTCACAAGGAGCACATCTACACAAAAAGTAATTCCTTACTAACTTTTATGGCAGTGTGTGTTTTTTAAGAGCAAGAAATATTATTTTTCTAACCATTTTTTATTAACAGGACTCTGCAGATCTCCAATAATAATGTTTTACAAACACACTTACAAAACAAAGCAAGCATTTGCAAAACCAAAGGGCTGGCAAGCAATGACAGACTTATTAGCTTTTTTTGAACTACAGAGTTTAGACAGGGTGTGAATTGTGAGCATAAAAAAGTCCTTACTGGAAAATATTTATTGACCTAGTTTCGAACTCGTAGTTTTTTCATTCTTCAATATAACTGTTACACCTGTCAGCCTTAGGGTAGGTAGTCTTATCACAAACCTTTTACCTCACTCCTCCATTTTTGCAGATCTTGTTTTTGTTGGCCTTTGGACTCATTACCATTGATGAAGAGGAAATGCTGTCACCTACCACACTTGCACACCCCAGAGGCTGTGCCTCAGCACACTTACAAAAGGTTTCACACCAGTCTATTGTTTCCCCAGACAAGCTGGGGGTAGGACAGGGAGGCAGGAAATTCCAAACACCTCCAGGGGGCGGAATCCTCCAGCACTTTCTCCAACTTCAAGACTGGCACCAAGTATAAATATTGGAACCTGAGACACAACTCTTCCAGGCATCTCTGGACTTGTGGAAGACTCAGAAGGACATATGTACTGTTCTACTGCAAGAAGTGCAGCAACTCTGCTGCCCTGACACTCTGCTGCCCTGATGTCATCTCCCCTGCTATCTTGCTGCTTTAATGAAACATACTCAACTAGCATATTGAACCCACGACCACCAGAGTGACTCCAAGGGCTAGTTGATTGGCTTCTTGTTCAGAGCTGCAGGGACAGAAAGGCTTCAACCACCTTGAACCCAGCACCTGGGCTCTGTGAGCTGTACGTCTTGCCCCCCAAGTGGTGCCACCCCAATCCGGGACACTTGGAAGTGGGCCTGAAGGTGCTCTGTTAGCCCATCAGTTGTCTTTTGGGCAGAACCACTGCTGCACAACACTTCCCTGAAGCAGGATTTTGCATAGCAAGCCTGCGCCAACAACGCAGGACCTAGCATCACAAGCCCCATCGATAGCTCCATCAGAACTGCTGCTGCATGACACATCCTCTGTGCAGGACCAGGCATCACTGCCCACAACTCATCTTAACTGCCACTACATGGTGCACCCTTAACACAGGGCAATGCTCTGCAATCAGGATCAGTGGTCCTTTATCTCACTCAGCCTCAACCTGTGATTTTGTCATGGTCCTGCACATTTTAATCTTTGAAACTGCATATCACTGGTTCTACTAATTGTTTTTCTGTCGTTTTTGTGTCGGATACCTTTTTAAAGTTCTCTCTGTTTTTCTTAGTTAGTGTGGGGTTTTTCTTGTGTTGTGTTTTCACTTTATTACTGTTTGAAGTGTTGCATAAATACTTTACACGTTGCCTCTAAGTTAAGGGAAACTGCTTTTGTGGCAAGCTACCAGAGAGTTAAGCACAGGTTAGGTTGGGGTTCACTTGTGACTTCACCTTGAAAGGAATCATGTTTGTTGTTTGAATAGGGTTTCAGCCCCCACCCCCCTCAACCAGTAGCCAATTTTCCTACAGAGACAGGTGTGATTCTGGGCAAATCACCAAGCCTCCCTATTTTTAAAATTATACCTTTGATGTAATTTTATCATGTAAGACGCACTTCTGTAAAACACATTTCTGCAAATATGAAAAGCCTCAAATTGATGTAGAGATCTTGCACTTTTTCCTAAATCCCCACTGATGCCCACCAGTTTACTTTTCAGCAGCCACGAATTGTGCTATATATATATATATACATATAAAATTATAGACATCCACAAAATGCTGCCTGACTTGTTTAAGCAGCTTTGTGCATCTGCAGCTTGCCAGAGCAAAACAGGACACGTTGCAAAAAGAAAAGAGCTTGATTTGATGTGACAACACATTTAATGCATACTTTCCTCCTTAATTTCACCAGCAATTACTCACTCAGACATGGAATATAAATTTGCCCTACAGCCTCATTGGGCATACACTCATCATGCCAAATGGCTTGTTAGGTTCACCAGCAATTAAGCATCAGTGTTTTCACAGAGGCAGAATTAGATTTTGAAAATTGAGCTTTTAAAATGGATTTTACAATATTATGAAGATAGACCGCCTCTAGAGGTTTGGTTTTCTAATGCCTCAATTTAGGTACACACAACAAATTGTGAAAGGAAAGCTAACTTCAAGGTCATCTTTTGGTTCAGCAACCAAAACACCGTTGAGGGGTGCTTGTGCGCACGAGTCCACATAGGAATTAGATGTTTGGTACTGAGGGCAGTGCTTAGTTTATCCAGCTCCTTGGAGGAGGTGGACAGAATACCAGCTCGTTTTTGGGGACTATTACCTACTTTTCAACAGACTTTAGACCTGGTTCAAAAGAGAGAAAGGCCGAAAAAGGAAAAAGAGTGTGGAAAAGAAACATTGAAAAACAGAGACAAAGGGAGAAAACAGGGAAGGGTGAAAAATAATCTGCAAAACTGAGCTAAAGGGACTGGAAATGTAGTATTGTGGAAGAAAGAGGCTTGGGTTGGAATCAACACCAACAAGACTTGGTATTCAGCAAACCTCCCATTCACCAATGCCAGCTGTGGTTTGAAAACGTTTGGAGCCTACACATGTTTTTTACACAACTTGAGGGTGCCTTTGTAGAAGGCTGTTGAGATGAATCTAACAACCGCTGCTAGTAAATGCTGTTAAACGTGTTTGCATACAAGATAAGAACATTACACTTTAGAGATGTTGTCCTTCAGCAAGGATAGGCGCTGGCCAAAGATAGAACTGCCCCAGCTGCTTCTGGGTTAACTTGGGCCTTGAGCCAAACTCACTGGTATACCTGGATTTGCAAAAAAAAGTAATATGTATTTGCTTAAAACCCGTTTAAATTTATGTAGCTCTTTGCTTATGCAGAATATTGGTACTTCAAACCTCAATAAATAAAATATACTAATATTTCGAACTCTTCAGAATTCAGTTTATCAGCCTTGGAAAGGTGGAAAGTTGAGTTGGCCTTCTTTAAGTTCCATGCACATGTCAGCAACAGGTGCTTAACTCACCGAGCTACTTACCAGACATTTAAAAGCTCTGCAACAACCTTACCCACCTGGGGGTAAAATAGAAGCATTTGATGCTTTTTTTAGGCCACTCTTTTTGGCTCTCCAGTATGAATGGAAGTATTCCCATGTAGCTGCTTGGTTTGCTAGTTAACATCAGTAGACGGCTTGTCCTAGCAGGCTTTGGAATGTTTGGCTGGCCGTGTGCATGCACTTTCGACTGGGCTTTAGATCCGGAAGACACATCCATATACGCACATAGGCACATTTGGACTTTGACACATGCTCTATGAAAACCCATGAAGCGTTACCGAGAGCTTTGTGGTAGGTACATTTTATTTTGGCCCAGATTAAACAGCATCAAAGGAAAGGAATTCTCATGCATTTTCGTTGTCAGTTAAACACTCACTAAAAGACCCCAAAATCCGCATTCAAGAACACAAGTGACTCTTTTGTCAATCCCCATGAGCACTGAGGAGAGTTAGATTTCGTCTTCCAACGACCTATTTTGTTGGTGCAACTGACATGTACTCAGTGTAGGTGTATAGATATTAACTAGGCCCGGTGCAGACACTGGCCCGGATTTGGCGTGTACCAGGACACTGATTTTCACTACACTCAGAAACTACCACAGTAAGCACAAACAATCGGCAATGTGAAAATGGTTGTAATTCATATTTGTTTGTACTGCAATCAATGGTTTACTGGATTTATTCTGCCTAATGTATGATATTCTAACTACAAATACACTGTATCATCAAATGCAAGGACAGTTCAGATCTGTTATCTAATGGTACTTACTCCTAAAATATCTTTAGGATGACATGCAATTCTTTATTTGACTTAATCAACAGCTTACCATATTAGATGTTACTCTAAGCACTTAGCAATATTATTTCAGTCACGCAAATGTAGTTTCAATTCTACTTTTGATTTTGCGGTTTATCAAATCATAACTTAGCAATTAATACATACAAGCATAATTTACTGTAAATAGAGCGCACAATTTAAAAAGTAAATTGAAATAAACGTTGTACTGAGGAAAAATAGGAGTATGCATAATATTTATAAAACGAAAGGGTAATGTTGAGGAAAAGGTGTACTGTAGCTTAAAAGGACAGGGGAAGTTCACAAAAGGGGGGCAATAAATGTGTTGAATTTCAAACAGCAAATCTCAAAAGCTTTGCCCTCCACATGAGTTCTAATTATACGTTGGCCTTACATACAAAATGGAAAATAATTATCTGTAATGTAATTAAGCAGTCAGAAATAAAATCCAAAGTTTGATAAAATGAGTCAGAGAGAAGCCACTGTGATGTCTTTATGCAATGAGTCCACGGTGAAGGTATCTTTCCAGTAATCACGGATAGCGGTTTTCTGTGCCAGGCTAGGGGTCCTGGCATCATTCTGGGTGCACCAAAGTGATTACCAGAATTGCCATCTAATTGCTGGGGGAAACCAATCCTAGAGAACAGTACTTTTAGATCCCAGGACTGAACGTTTGCAAAACAGGCTCTCCAATGAAGATGTCAGGTTGAAAAGAAAAGCACAAACCAATGGAGTTAAATGTGGTGTCTTCACGTTGTTAAATACATCTACTGATTATTCCCATTCAAATATGTGCTTAAAATGCACTTTTGAATCAGCAGCCTTTCACCCAGAAGCTGTCTATTCTTCATAGAGAGTCCTTCTTTTATGTCCTCAGCCTGTTCTAGAGTCAGGTACAGAATGGTTCTGCCGAGAGGATTCATTGTAGGCAAAAGTCTCCGTTGTGCAACACAGTTCTCTTTGTGTGGCAGATGGTGACCATAAAACAAGTGGAAGTGTGGGCTTCTTTCCCTGTGTCTACTATTTATGAGTCCATTATCCTTTGTGCGTAGAGCCTAGCGCCTTCGAGTGACTGGACTGACAGCAACTTTGGATGAATTCTGAAGCAGGAGTAGGACTTTTGAAATAAGCTAACCTATTTCAATAGCCACAATTCTGATACCCCCTTTTTACAAAACTAAGTATGTCTTTCTGAAAGTGACTAACTGGGTCTGTTCTCATCACTTCTGTTACCTTCACTCACAATAAACCTTTTTTTTTTTACTTTGCAGTAACTAATCTTTTTTATATAACCGCATTTCTAAATATTGAATAATTGTCTACATTTCACACGCCTAAGACGTTCAGATTGGCAGAAATAATTATCTCGGGAATCTAAACATGCCAGCGAGTCCTGTGGTGTTTGTCATAGAAGGGACCTTGTGAATAAGCACACACAAATATTGGGTTTCATAATGTTTGATTGTTTTGTAGTATATACTTTTATTTATATATTTTTCATGGGGTCTGCACTTTGGCCTCTCTGAACACATTGTTTCTGGTTGTGCCCTGCAGTTACCAATTAGCTCACCTGTGTGCCGGCTCACAGTGAAATCAATTTAATTGATAAAGGTTCTTTAGACTTCGCCTCCATTGAATTTTTAGTGAAAATGCCTGCAGCCTAAACCCATTCATGATCCGGAAGCCGGAATATTTTATGTTCTTCTTTTGGGATCTGTAGCTTTTCACTTAATTAAATACATGACTTATAATATTATATATTTAGACTACACAGAGTCCTTCACAGAGCACATCCTGGATTAATACCGGTTGCTTTAAAATGGCCAGCCCTGTTCCTCTATTTCTGTCAAGGGGCATTTGCCCAAGATGGAACCTGAAAAAGAATAACACTTTGAATGGGGTATAAATGGGGCATACAATAAAAAGTGAAAGTTAATTATGAATCTAGTCTCGGTATAGCTAATTTCCCATGTAACTAAGTTCCCCCCACCCAGTGTGAATACCCCAGCTAAGCACTACCAGTAAACAGTTTCAAGGCTCTAGCAATCCCTTCAGTCATACCTGAGGCATGCACTCCTGTCATTTCTAAATGTATCATTCCGCTACATGAGGTGCCTTTTCTGAAGGAACAGCGTCAGTCTTTGCACTATCATTTTTAAATGGCATGTTTTGGAGTACCTAACTGCAAATTAATACATCTAGTGGATTTCGTCCGAAAGGTTTGACACCACTATCAATCTAAGAAGGTGTGTGCAAAAATTACAAAGTTCACATTTACAAAATAGCCAAACTATACTCTAAAATAGAGTCCAACGTTTCAGGACGCAGTTCCAAAAATTACTCTATCGATTTACAGTTTCCCTGAGCCAGAACAGCCATCCCTCTCAGTATTATGATGAAAAAGGTGGGAGCTATAAGCAACTTCCTGGTTTAGTTAGGATTCAGCTTAGTTCTGCATAGACTTAGTGAGCTCTCAGCTCACTAGTTGCATGAAGAAACACAGATTCTATTCTTGGCAGCGGGACAAACACAAATATTTGGCCCATCCCAGACAAAACATTTTTTTGTTATTGTGGAAGAGGTATGAAAAAGATGGAGATCTGTGAAGATCCGGTACAGTCCTGGTGGCAGCCCTCTTGCTGACCGGTGGGAAAGCTGAGAAGATGAGGCAATGTTCTGCTAAGCCCGCCTCTCTCTGAACAGTGGGGAAGTTTGGAAAATAAGGCAAGGACCTACTAAGCAAGATTTTCATTGTTAACTTTCTAGAAAGGGAGAGACCTGAGAAGTCATTCACATCCTTCACCCTATCTCCTCAGTGGAGAAGAGGTTAACTCTGGGTTGTAGGATCCAAAAAATGAATTTGTGCACTGAAAAGATTTCGAGGGAGCATGGAGGAACTCTGGTGCCTCATTCAATGGCCCACCTTTAGACTCTCACTTCACTTGATGAGTTGAAAAAATGTTGTGTCGCTACACTGCTCAAAGAACTAATGTACAAACGATTAGTACAGTCCTACTAGTCTTTTCTCACAGTGGCGTAACACCTAGCCTTTCATCTGCTATGACCAGAGAGTGTTTTTTGATTATGCAGTGCATATGCTTCATTTCAGTGATAACTCTTTAGCACTCCCAAGGGACCACCCAGACCCTGACAGATTTTTCCAAGTTAAGGCCCACATTTCAACATTGGTGGGCGGCAAGCGTCGCCCGCCAAGTTGAAACCGCTGCGCAGCCGCCAATGTGGCCGCACTCCCGCAGTGTCTATTTGGAGTTCCCCGCTGGGCGGAAACCTGGTTTCCGCCCGCCAGCCCAGTGGGGATCTCGGCCGCAACAAGGGAGCCGGCTCCAAATGGAGCCGGCGGTGTTGCGGCGGCGCGCTAGCAGACAGTGAAAAGCTCCATGGGTCCGTGGCAGGGGGCCCCTGCACTGCCCATGCCAGTGGCATGGGCAGTGCAGGAGCCCCCAGGGGCCCGCGACTCCCCTTTCCACCAGCCTTTTCATGGCTGTTCATACCGCCATGAAAAGGCTGGCGGGAGGGGGACTCGTATCTGCCAGGACAAAAGTGGCGGGAAACCGCCGGTCCTGGCGGTGCGACCGCAGCACTTCCACCGCGGTTGTAATGCCCGAGTTTGTACTGCCAGCCTGTTGGCGGTACAAACTCCAGAACAGCCCTGGCGGTCTTTGACCGCTGGCGTTGTAATGAGGGCCTAAGTCTGTTATTTAACATTTCACTTCAAAGATTTGTGAGATTCATACTCCAGGGAATAATATAGGTGGTCAGTGAGTCTTTGGTTCTTTGAGAAGGGCAGCTGCCTTCAGACAGTATGTACCACACAGGAGAGCTTGGTACTGCATCAAGCTTTATCTGTTGTGAGAAAGTTCCACTGGTTATACATAAAGACTAAGGGGGTCATTCCGACCCTGGCGCTCATGGACCGCCAGGGCCGGGGACGGAGGAAGCACCGCCAACAGGCTGACGGTGCTTCAGGGGCAATTCTGACCGCGGCGGTAAAGCCGCGGTCAGAAAAGGGAAACCAGCGGTTTCCCGCCGGTTTTCCCCTGCCCCAGGGAATCCTCCACGGCGGCGCTGCAAGCAGCGCCGCCATGGGGATTCCGACCCCCTTCCCGCCATCCTGTTTCTGGCGGTTTTCACCGCCAGAAACAGGATGGCGGGAACGGGTGTCGTGGGGCCCCTGGGGGCCCCTGCAGTGCCTATGCCACTGGCATGGGCACTGCAGGGGCCCCCTAACAGGGCCCCATTAAGATTTTGCAGACACTGAAAATCGCGACGGGTGCAACTGCACCCGTCGCACACCAGCAACTCCGCCGGCTCCATTCGGAGCCGGCTTCATCGTTGCTGGTGCTTTCCCGCTGGGCGGGCGGCCTTTTGACGGTCGCCCGCCAGCCCAGCGGGAAAGTCAAAATGACCGCCACGGTCATTTGACCGCGGAACTGTCTTTTGGCGGTCACTGCCTGGCGGGCAGCGCCCGCCGCCCGCCGCCCGCCGGGGTAGGAATGACCCCCTAAGACTGTACACATGGAAGAGTCCCATATAAATCCTGCTTCCCGCACTTCTGCACTAGGAATTGAAGAAAAGATTGTGTGGGATCTTGCTCAGTCAGTCTCTCATAAAGCTTATAGCCTTTATGTCGACAATTGCTATCCAGGAGTACAGCCTGTTCAGCAAGCTGTACAATGTTGGCAGTGTGGTGTGTGGGACAATTCAAAGTCACCATGCAGCTGTAATAATTTTCAAAAGGTCAGTGTAGTGTGTTGCATTGCAATTAACTGGTAGCTATGAAATTCTCCAACAGGAAGTACATGTGCTTACGAAAATTCATGGTGAGATCACCTCTGGAGTGATAGTTTGGAGTCAGTAGGCAGAAGTGCATAAGCCAAACCAAATGCTGGATAATAACAAGTACATGGGTGGCATTAATAAACTGGCCATCTACCTCAGAAAAACTTTTAACAATAGTGTAGCAAAGTGCAAGGAGTCCCATAGGTTGCTATGGGAGTGACGTGTTAATGCCTGCTCTGAGCAGGCGTTAAAAATGATGCCAAAAATGGTGCAGGGAAATCTGTTAAATTTCCCTGCTCCATTTTTGCTGGCCTCCTAGTGCCGGAATGCCCCTCTTGCATACATTATGACTGCGCAACCATAATGTGGAGCAAGGGTATGCAAAGTAGCACAATGCATGCATTGTGCCACTTAATAAATATGGTGTGGGGAAAAAGCCACTTTAGCACTGCTTTAGCATAAAAAAATAGCGCTATGGTGGCGGTAGGAGCCCTTAAATATGCCTCCTTGTATGATGCATATAATGTCTGTTGTTACACAATCATTGGCAGACTAATGTCCTTCATTGGCTTTTAATTAGTTGTTATAATTAGTCTTACTGCCAAAGAATCAGAAGCCTCTACTTGTTCTGTCACAAAGCTGCAGGATCAACAATTTACAGACTGCATTCCTGCAATAGGGAATAAAGAGACAACCATGTCACAGATACATCTTTTGTACTCATTAAGGAAATTAAAAAAACACTCAAAAGTGAAGCTCTGGGATACTGGCTGAAGTGGAATAGTCAGTTTTAAGAGTTAGTGTGTAACTTTTAAATGACCACATATGGATACATGTCTTCCATGGCCCAGTACTTGACTTCCCTATGCAATCATTAAAATTGTCCCACCTAAGTTAGAAAATGTTTCTAACAGTTCTCACACAAAGAATTACAATAATTCATACTTTTTTCTTCCTAAATTAGATTTGAGCCACTTTGTCTTCATTGACTCTAGTAAATAGATACACATTGGTAATGCCCGGGCCATCTTGCGATCTTCTGCCTCCTTCAAAATGTAGCAGATGTACCTTATTGCAAGTGAATCATAGCCAATGCACTACAAGGTGAGTGGGACATCTGCCATTTTTAGATTAAATATCTTGTCCACCGAACTCTAAGGTGTTTAGGGCCTGATTTAGATGTTGGTGGAGGGAATACTCTGTCACTCTGTCACAAACGTGATGTATATCCTGTCCGCCATATGACAATCCCCATAGGATAAAATGAGATTGTAATACGGCGGAGGGGATATCCGTCACCTTTGTGATGGAGAATTTCCTCTGCCAACATCTAAATCAAGCCCTTGGTTTTTCTGGGAATGCGTTTTAGAGATCAGCCACAGTAATTTTATCACAATTTTCAAATGTGGATAAGCTTGCATTATTCAAGAAGTTGTATCAGTATATCCTGTAGTGCCCCCTGAAATACTACTATGCAGAAGAAAGAATTGGTTTTCCCATTTGTTAACTGCATTTTTTGCAGTCAGTTGTGTCAGGATCAAAATTCTAGCCAGATCTCAGAGTGAGGCAGAGACATGAAGAGATAGTCAGAGCTTATTTCAGCCTTGTTTTCATTGGGATTTCGTGCAGGTTGAAAACATATGGTCGCAGTGACAAAGAGATCACTACATCTACTAATATGCAAATAGGTCATATATTTGTGGCCTACTTGATATCTTCATCTTCCGTAAAAATATGGTGGATGTTCTGTATGCTGTATTAGAAATGCATCATAGTTAGGGTTTCTGGTTTTGAGGTATTTATTTTTTGAATATTTTCATGTATGTTTACCCACATTCATTTTGTGGCCATCTTGTTGGTATTCATCCATATTTATTCTGTGTTTTGTGAACAAAAGAGGTGATGACCTAAATATGTTCACATTTATTTAACAGATAAAGGTGCACTCATACTTTGATGCTTGTCAGGTTTTAGCACATTACACTCTCAAAATAGTGATAAAATATCACTCCCTATTAAAAGATTTTCATAATAGCACAAATACATGTTGAGATGAGATATGCAGTAATTTAAGCAAATTTCATTGAGCTTTGTAACTCTTCGTACTGTCAATATGTACAGATATTGGCCAATATGTACAGCTATTGGCCCATATGTACAGCTATTCGGCTGAAAGTCATCAATCTCAGCATGGGGAGTCACTCAAAAGAAGCCAAAGTATCTGTGTTTTTCCGCTTTTAAAAATAAATATGGACAGGAAACACAATGTGAAAATGGAAAACAGGGAGCCCTAATTAAAGTCAATTGCACTGCACATACCAGTAGGTGGGACATCCGCTATGGTTTGATGGAGTATCCTGCTCTGCAAGCTCTAAGATCCTTAGTGTTCCTAGAAGTGGCTTGTGGAGAAAGTAGGAAAGCCTGCACCAGGAGTTGTACCACAGTTTTCAGTATATAGATCTGCTCACAATGTCTGAGGAATTGATCAACAAGACATCCCCGGACACCCCAATAAACAATCACACAGCAGAAGGGTTTGTACTTACCAGTTGTCAAATGCAATTGTGGCAGTCCTGTTGTCTGTCACATTGTCTGCCAGGAACCAAATTCTACCTTACGAGGGCTCCTGCCAAGCACAGTGAGCATGATAAAGGCACAAAAAGACAAGCTGATCTGAGCCTAAGCAGACAGCTACAGGGAGGCATTAGTAAACGTTCGCTTGTCCAGCCGCACAGTATTAGTCAAGAGTGAGACAGGTATATGAAGAAATAGTGAAAGCTTAGCCTAGACTTGTTTTCATCAGGATTTTGTGAATGCAGAACACAGATGGTTAAAGTAGGAGTGGCACACAGATCACTACAGCCACCACTGCCCAGGTAGGTTACCACGCACACAGGTCTGCATGTAAGCTCTCCATGCCCATGGCACTTGGTCACTACAAAATGACAGACAACATAAAGGGATTTCCCAGTGTTGGATGGGATGATCTGATAATGAAGCATGCCACATTAGGAGGGTGATGGTCTAACTTCCTACACAATTTTTATCCCATTGTCAACTAATAAAATAAAAACAATGAAGTGTTGAAATGTAATGGGCACATCACTAGTGGTTGTTTGTTTTTTGTGATGTAAGGTGGATGTTACCTGCCAATGAGGAATGTTAAATCATTCATCCTTCTCACACTTCTCCCCACTACAATTATACTGTCAGATATGTATGTGCTTTCTGAAAAGAAAAGGAAAGGTTTATTACTGTACTCCAAAGCAGTCAATGGTGACTTCATGGAGGGTGTGACTCGAGTGTTTGAGTGCAGTGTCATCTGGCACCAAGAGAACCTACTAACCTCAGATGTTTCTGAAAGAAGACCCTTAGCAGGCTCTGAGGTGTTATGTCTTGCATAGACTCATGCACTTTTTCTTAGGCAGACTGCACTGCAAATGTCAAAATATGGGTGAAAATATTCTGCTTGATACTTGCAGGGCATTCAAGGAAAGGAAATGTAGTGGGATCCACACACATGTCACTACCTAGGACTCTTGTCTGAGTCTAGTTCTTAGAACTGTGTGAGGTTAGTAGGTTTCTGTGGGTGCCACCCAAGCCTGGGCTCAAATACTGTAAGGGTCCAGATTGACAAAATGAGCGAATTTGAAAAGAAAGACCTTGATATTTCCTTGTTGTGTTTTGTGGCCTTTAATGTCAAAGAAAATAGTCCCAGCCACACAAGTGTGATACTTTTTTAATTGGGAGAAGTGTGAAAATGCTTTGTGATTTAACTTTTTCAGATCACCTTCAGATTGCAGAACTTCCTTTGAAATAAATATGAGGAAAAGTTGTGACTTTAACCAAACTTTAATGTTTACAGGGTATTCTGGGGGAAAAACACAGGGGGATCTATACAAGTACACCACCATGTACTCCCCTGGGTGTCTAGTTTTCAGAAATATCTGTATTTACCAACAAACTCTACATATGTTCCTGTAACAAAATGAGTCTGACAGATGTAATAGTACTTTACCATGAGCAATCCACACAAGTGACCCTTTGCCGAATTCTGAATTTTGTCTACATTTCAGAAATGTATAGCCTTTTAGGTTCACCATGGATTTCAAACTCGTTTCCACGACATCAGCAAATAGATAGAAAATACAAAGAATTAGAAAACCTCTTAGGAAATTACAGAAACTGCAGTAAAAGATTTTTATGTCTCTATCTATTCCTGAGAACTAGGAAGAAGGTGATCTTAGCAAAGCAAACCTTTAGTTGATGCTCTTTTTATAAAAATATGGGCATCATTACGACTTTGGCAGTCCCACCAAGGGACCACCAAAGCCATGGGGAGGGCGCCACTATCATACCGGTGGAGTCACCCCAAGTGTATTACAGTGTTCCCGCTAGGGAACAATGTATTACACATTCCCACCGTGGATGATGGGAGGGAACAGTGATACGATATTGGCCCTGGCTCTTTCAAGGGAGCCGAAACCAAGATGGTAGCACACCAGCACCATCGGAACGCGGACTGTCTGCAAAACAAAGCAGACAGTGCGCATTCCAGTGGTTCTGGTCAGGGGGCCCCAGCACTGGCTTTCCGCCAGCCTTTCCATGACGGGTTCCCTGCCATTAAAAGGCTGGCAGAAAACTGAGTTGTAATCTGACTCCTGTCAGCCTATCGGGAACCATATTCCTGGTGGGAACAGCATTCCCCTGGTGGGTCCGCCCACCAGAATGGTAATGTGGCGGTCGGACCACCGAGAGTGCAGCAGTCCGACCATCACGGTGAGTGTGGCAGTCCTCGGACCACCACACTCGTAATGTGGCTTTTTCTCTTTCTTACCTAGCACTTTTTTCTCATTTTCCATAAGAAAAAAAGCTGCTACACTTTGATATTTTTTTGAATCTGTGGATTCTGCAAACCCATGGTACTTTTAGAATCCTCAGAATTTGGGAAACAAGGAAGCAAATTTGGCCTCAATATCCTTTGTGTAGTATAAGAATAAGTTATGAAGAAATCAGACTGAATTGCCGCAAACATCCAAAAAATTGCCCAGCACTTGAGAGAAAAAGCTTGAGGACTTTGGGCCATATGTACAAAAATACTAATTAGCAATTACCTAAAAGAAAATCCATGTGAGTCGCAATTTGGTAATCACTATGTATGAATTGAATTTCAAAATAAACATTATACAGTCTGTTCAGTATTCAGGAAATCATATTTAGCAATATCCTAAATAGCGAATGGTGCCACAAATAGTGACTGGGGGTTATTCTAACTTTGGAGGAGGTGTTAATCCGTTCCAAAAGTGACGGAAAAGTGACGGATTTACCACCAGCAGTATTACGAGTCCATTATATCCTATGGAACTCGTAATACGGCTGGTGGTATATCCGTCACTTTACTGTCACTTTTGGGACGGATTAACACTCCTCCAAAGTTAGAATAACCCCCACTGTCTCTTTTGGCATCGAGTGATGACACCAGAATCAGGAAGTAGGCCTCACTTTAAAGCTGGAGAGAATTAGTGCAGCAGCTCCCCAAGAGAATACATTTTGTATCCCAGTGCCTGTTTACCATCCAACCTTTTATGAAAGCAGCATGCCACATCAGAACAGTGAGAAGGATGCTGATGCTGGTGGCACCAACAGAAAACTGAAGTTTTCAGGAAAGTAGCTTGAAATCCTCACAGGAAGTGTGACCCGTGGCCAATTGTTTGACAAGTAATCCCTGACAATACCTGAAGCCCTGAAGAAGAAAATATGGAAAAGGGTGCAGGAGAATATCAAAGCACTTGGAGGCACACAGAGATCAATTGAGGAGATAAGGAAGAGGTGGTATGATCTCAGATCTCATACCAAGGAGAAGTTTGCAAACTGTCTTCTTGAGTTACGAGGAATAGGAGGAAACTCCCGCCCCACACCATCCCACCACCAACTGCCATTGAAGAGTCAAAAACCTTCAATGGTTTTGGTGCAATTGACACCTGAGACCTTCCAGGAACCTCACAAGGTAATTTGAGTATACACTTTTCATACTAGACAGTGTTTTTCAAGGCTGTCATTCAAACTAAAAGTCAAATTGCTAACCTATAGTAATGCAGTGAAATCAAAAACTTAAAGTCCAGTTCTTAGATATACAATAGTAGTAGTCCATGTGCTTTCAATGTGTATTATGGGATAAGAAGTGTAAAACGAACAAACAAAAGGAAACAATATTTATAGGATATGTCATAAACGTAGTCAATGTACAACCTTATATAAATCACTATGGGGGTCATTTTGACCCCCGCGGGCGGCGGAAGCCGCCCGCCTGGCGGGAACCGCCAGAAGACCGTACCGCGGTCAAAAGACCGCAGCGGTCATTTTGACTTTCCCGCTGGGCTGGCGGGTGACCGCCAAAAGGCCGCCCGCCAGCCCAGCGGGAAAGCCCCAGCAACGATGAAGCCGGCTCCGAATGGAGCTGGCGGAGTTGCTGGTGTGCGACGGGTGCAGTTGCACCCGTCGCGATTTTCAGTGTCTGCTTTGCAGACACTGAAAGTCTCAAGGGGGCCCTGTTAGGGGGCCCCTGCAGTGCCCATGCCTGTGGCATGGGCACTGCAGGGGCCCCAGGGGCCCCACGACACCCGTTCCCGCCATCCTGTTTCTGGCGGTGAAAACCGCCAGAAACAGGATGGCGGGAAGGGGGTCGGAATCCCCATGGCGGCGCTGCTTGCAGCGCCTCTGTGGAGGATTCCCTGGGGCAGGGGAAAACCGGCGGGAAAACCGGCGGGAAACCGGCGGTTTCCCTTTTCTGACTGCGGCTTTACCGCCGCGGTCAGAATGGCCCCTGAAGCACCGCCAGCCTGTTGGCGCTGCTTCCTCCGTCCCCTGCCCTGGCGGTCCATGACCGCCAGGGTAGGAATGACCCCCTATGTCTCCTCAAATAATTTTTACACAAACAATCCACCTCCATGAAGTGGCAACTTAGAAGGGGAATGTCTAGAAGACAAACAAATGCATGTAGCTGACTCCTATAATAGTGGTAGTCAAGCTAGTGCCACATGTGCCAATATTAGTTCTGCAGCTATGGAGCATGGACAGAGCAGAAGAAGGTAGTGAGGACACCACACCAACTGTTGCAAAAGGAACCTGTAGTTAGGCAACACCAACTGCGGGAAAGATATTGACTTGCCTCTCATCACCCACATCACACTCAACCACATACCCCTGTTCTAAATGTGAAACGTCCTGAAAACCAACAACTCTTTGGAGGATTAGAAAGCTTTATGCTCAAAGTTCAGCCTTTGCAACAGAAGCAGATCAAAATGATTAACCAAAAACTGGTAACCCTGGAAAAAACATAACTGGGCCTTAAAGTATCACAAGTAGCCTAGTTGCCAATCGTATGGCAATGAATGCCATTTTCTCTAATGAAAGAGATACCATCAAGACCTTATATCAGGAACTTCAACATGAAAGCATCCAGCAAAGGTATAGGGAGTGCAATACATCATTCCGTGCTGATGGGCTAATTCATGCCATCAGTTCCCTGGCACAAGAAATAGCCACCTTGTATCACTGCACTGTAGTCTACACACTGAATGGGGCAGAACAGTGCAGATATGGCCAGAGGCCTACTCCAGGTAACCAATGCAGCTGAGACAATGCAGCCAACTAGCATTACAAGTGGCACACAGGTTTGAGTGGGAGAAAGTGAGGACCAATCTAGTATCAGCAGCATCTCATTTACAGGTAGTTTAAATCTGCTATGAAACAGGAGTCGCAGTGGTGTTGCTGAAATTGTTGGATCTAAAACATCAGTTCGTAAAAAGCACAAGCCTTAGAAAAGTCCAACTGTTACGTCCTAACTTTGCATTTCAATTTTATATTATTTTCTTTCTTTAAAAAATAATCTGGAAAGAGAAGCATCTTTTCAGGTATACCACTTTTTACCTGAAAATAAAGATATATTTAGCTATACAACCTACACTGGCCATTTCTAATTCCTTATGTACGACTGAATGCATGTTCATACTTACAGTCAAAAATAATGATTGGCTACATTAGCACATCTTAATCTCCATTTTGCAGCACGGGTTTCTTCATGTGTGGGAGGTAGTGGGATTGGGCATCCCTCCTCATCTGAATAAGATTCTGTAACAGTTAGGGGGTCATTCCAACCTCAGCGGTAAAAGACGCTTACCGCCAGACAGAAGACCGCCATAACACCGCCGCGGTCGCGGTAAACCGCCACGGTCATTCTGACCCACACTAGGCAAACCACCAAAATACCGCCATCCACAAAAGTCCGCCACACCAAAGGTCAGCGATAAACTGGCGATGACCAAACCTCCACCGTCACGCCAACAGAAATACGCCCATGCCATTACGACCCACGAATCCACGCGGCGGTCTTTCAACCGCGGTATTCTATTGGCGGTACACACCACCGCGGTCGAAATACACATACTCCTACAAAACACTACCACATTGGACAAATCGAAATACAAACAACTGATACACATACACACACCACTCCCACACACCCAATACAATATAAAACACACACCCACATCACCCAAAAACCCCTACGACAAAAATTCAGAACGAAGACCAGAGAGAGACACCACAGTCAACTACCAAGCATCCACAGGCACACAATACCAATACCCACAGAACTTCCACGCACCTCACACAACACACCACTAAATAGCACCCCACCTATCACTACACACTCCACCCCACACATCATCCACACCACCCCATGGCACCTCAAAGACACCCCAGGTTCTCAGATGATGAACTCAGGGTCATGATGGAGGAAATCGTACGACTAGAGCCCCAGCTGTTCGGGACACAGGTGCAGCACACCACCATTGCCAGGAAGATGGAGCTATGGAGCAGAATAGTGGACAGGGTCAACGCTGTGGGACAGCACCCAAGAAATAGGGATGACATCAGGAAGAGGTGGAACGACCTACGGGGGAAGGTGCGTTCCATGGTATAAAGGCACAACATCGCAGTACAGCGGACTGGCGGCGGACCCCCACCTCCTCCCACCTGCATGCCAACTCATATCCCCACCCTCACCCCTTTCACAACTACCCCTTGCAAAATGTCTCACCATCACAACCCACCCATCCCAAAACTTAGCCCTGCATGCGGCCCCAAAGCATGGACACCCATCACCAAAGCATGCCCAATGCACATACCCATCACCCCCCCCCCCCAAAACACCGTCACAACAGCCCCCACAAAGGAATGCCAGCACTGGGGTACACGGGCAGCCACCCATTGCACGCCATTGGCACACACAGAAGCAATAACCATACTTTTATACCCCTGCAGGACCCGAACGCCAGGTCACCGCGCAGGAGGGTCCACAAATGTCCACTCCACCCCCAGAAGAGGCCCACAGTGATGACAGCAGCTCTGTCTCCCTGGATCTTGATGACCAGCCCGGTCCATCGGGGACCTCGGGACAGTCGGTTCCCCTCAGACAGTCACAGGCCACAGCAGACCTTCCCCCCTCTGGGAACACCAGCACAGCACCCACCCAGCGGGCCCATACCTCTGTCCCCAGGACACGTCAATCACCGGTGTGTCCACCACTACAGGGCACCTAGGTTAACCCACCACCCCAACAACAACAGGGACCTGGGGGCAGTGGTAGTGGGCACACGGTCCAGGGGACGGAGGCCCAGGGAATCAGGGGAACTCGGAGGGCTGCTGTGCGACAGGGGGGGGACAGGCCAAGGGAACCCACTCTCCACGAGGCCCTCTCCTCCATCATGGGAGCATACCACCACTCCGAGGAGACGATGGCGACGGTCCTGGCCAAGTTTCAGGAAATCCAGCTTCTGCAGGAGCAACAGTAAATGGGGTTCAGGGAGGAACTCAGAAACATCAGTTCCGCAATGGGTACCATCGTAGTGGCCCTGAATGAGTTAATCACCACATTGCGGCACACTATGGCACCTCAAAGGGCCCCTGTCACTAGCATGGACGAAGAACTGGCTACCACCTCCGCCGGCGCTAGAGGACAGGAGGCCCCGACACAAGACCAACAGGCCACCAGAACCCCACCCCCTGCAGAAGGAGAACCACCCCGCGATCGGGCCCTGAGATCCAGGAAGAAGACAGAGTAACATGTCAAGACCCCCGCCAGCGAAGGATACCGCCCTGATTGTCATCCCACTGTCCCACATTGTCACCCTGTCCAACCTTAAACTGCCCCTGCTCCACTTCCCACAGGCATTTGGACAATGCACCTGTGAACCTGATAGTCTGGACTCTGCCATGGACAATCCTCCACCATCACCCCTCACCGATTTGCAACCACCCATCCAAATTAGAGCACTTGAATAAGCACACTTATTGCACATAAACAATCTGGAGTCTGTCTGTGATTTTAACAAATCTATTAGACATGACAGTGGCAACATTTTTCTTCACATTGTGATGCCAACATACCGCTGTCACACAGCTGTAGTCCATGGGGAAACTAAGCAGATGTCACGCAGTGGGGCCCACAGCTCTGAAAATGGAAGGGAAAGTCACAACACAGTTACCATACACTGGGGGAAAAAGTCAGACAGTAGAGAGGTAGGAGTCTTTAAGTAAATGTAATATGCCGGTGTGTACTCTTACCTGTGTGTCACTGAAAGTATTGCTCTATTACTGTGTTCCTGTTGTCTATGTCGTCCTCTTCGGCTTCCTATTCTTCACTCTCCACAGGCTCCACAGCTGCTACAACACCACCATCTGGACCATCCTCCTGCAGAAAAGGCACCTGGCGGCGCAAAGCCAGGTTGTGAAGCATACAGCAGGCCACGATGATCTGGCACACCTTCTTTGGTGAGTACATTAGGGATCCACCTGTCATATGGAGGCACCTGAACCTGGCCTTCAGGAGGCCAAAGGTGCGTCCGATCACCCTCCTAGTCTGCCCATGGGCCTCATTATAGCGTTCCTCTGCCCTGGTCCTGGGATTCCTCACTGGGGTCAATAGCCATGACAGTTTGGGGTAACCAGAGTCCCCTAATAGCCACACCCGGTGCCTCTGGAGTTGACCCATCACATACGGGATGCTGCTATTGCGCAGGATGTAGGCGTCATGCACAGAGCCAGGGAACTTGGCATTAACATGTGAGATGTACTGGTCTGCCAAACAGACCATCTGTACATTCATCGAATTATAACTTTTCCTGTTCCTGTACACCTGTTCACTTTCTCTGGGGGGTACCAAAGCCACATGGGTCCCATCAATGGCACCTATGATGTTGGGGATATGTCCAAGGGCATAGAAATCACCCTTCACTGTAGGCAAATCCCCCACCTCAGGGAAAACGATGTAGCTCCGCATGTGTTTGAGCAGGGCAGACAACACTCTGGACAACACCTTGGAAAACATAGGTTGAGATATCCCTGATGATATGGCCACTGTTGTTTGAAATGACCCACTTGCTAAGAAATGGTGTACTGACAGCACCTGCACTAGAGGGGGGATCCCTGTGGGTTGGCGGATGGGTGACATCAGGTCTGCCTCCAGCTGGGCACACAGTTCATGTTCATGTATAGTGGCTCGGTCAAGCCTGTATGTCAGAATGACATGTCGTTCCTCCATTGTCGACAGGTCCACCAGCGGTCTGTACACGGGAAGATTCCTCCATCTCCTCGCATTGCCCAGCGGACGGTGCCTAGGAAGGACAACAGCGAGCACAGAGTCAATCAACCCACAGGTACGTTCCCACAGCTTGCACACAACACGATTCACTATGCATTGAATGGTGTGTATGAGTGTTGAGGAAAGGCCTAGGTATGTGTGACGCAGTAGAAATTAAGCCATGTAGGCCCTTGAAATGGCGGCTGCCTGACCTGTGAAGTGTGACAATGGGATGTGAGGTCAATGCGCTGGCGTGGCACACCGTGGCGGTAGGCGGTCGAAGACCGCGGCGCTTAGCCGCATTGGTTTACATTGAAACCTATGGGTTTCAGGAGCCAATGACGATGTGCCCATGGCACTTGGTCACTACAAAATGACAGACAACATAAAGGGATTTCCCAGTGTTGGATGGGATGATCTGATAATGAAGCATGCCACATTAGGAGGGTGATGGTCTAACTTCCTACACAATTTTTATCCCATTGTCAACTAATAAAATAAAAACAATGAAGTGTTGAAATGTAATGGGCACATCACTAGTGGTTGTTTGTTTTTTGTGATGTAAGGTGGATGTTACCTGCCAATGAGGAATGTTAAATCATTCATCCTTCTCACACTTCTCCCCACTACAATTATACTGTCAGATATGTATGTGCTTTCTGAAAAGAAAAGGAAAGGTTTATTACTGTACTCCAAAGCAGTCAATGGTGACTTCATGGAGGGTGTGACTCGAGTGTTTGAGTGCAGTGTCATCTGGCACCTAGGAGAACCTACTAACCTCAGATGTTTCTGAAAGAAGACCCTTAGCAGGCTCTGAGGTGTTATGTCTTGCATAGACTCATGCACTTTTTCTTAGGCAGACTGCACTGCAAATGTCAAAATATGGGTGAAAATATTCTGCTTGATACTTGCAGGGCATTCAAGGAAAGGAATGTAGTGGGATCCACACACATGTCACTACCTAGGACTCTTGTCTGAGTCTAGTTCTTAGAACTGTGTGAGGTTAGTAGGTTTCTGTGGGTGCCACCCAAGCCTGGGCTTAAATACTGTAAGGGTCCAGATTGACAAAATGAGCGAATTTGAAAAGAAAGACCTTGATATTTCCTTGTTGTGTTTTGTGGCCTTTAATGTCAAAGAAAATAGTCCCAGCCACACAAGTGTGATACTTTTTTAATTGGGAGAAGTGTGAAAATGCTTTGTGATTTAACTTTTTCAGATCACCTTCAGATTGCAGAACTTCCTTTGAAATAAATATGAGGAAAAGTTGTGACTTTAACCAAACTTTAATGTTTACAGGGTATTCTGGGGGAAAAACACAGGGGGATCTATACAAGTACACCACCATGTACTCCCCTGGGTGCCTAGTTTTCAGAAATATCTGTATTTACCAACAAACTCTACATATGTTCCTGTAACAAAATGAGTCTGACAGATGTAATAGTACTTTACCATGAGCAATCCACACAAGTGACCCTTTGCCGAATTCTGAATTTTGTCTACATTTCAGAAATGTATAGCCTTTTAGGTTCACCATGGATTTCAAACTCGTTTCCACGACATCAGCAAATAGATAGAAAATACAAAGAATTAGAAAACCTCTTAGGAAATTACAGAAACTGCAGTAAAAGATTTTTATGTCTCTATCTATTCCTGAGAACTAGGAAGAAGGTGATCTTAGCAAAGCAAACCTTTAGTTAATGCTCTTTTTATAAAAATATGGGCATCATTACGACTTTGGCAGTCCCACCAAGGGACCACCAAAGCCATGGGGAGGGCGCCACTATCATACCGGTGGAGTCACCCCAAGTGTATTACAGTGTTCCCGCTAGGGAACAATGTATTACACATTCCCACCATGGATGATGGGAGGGAACAGTGATACGATATTGGCCCTGGCTCTTTCAAGGGAGCCGAAACCAAGATGGTAGCACACCAGCACCATCGGAACGCGGACTGTCTGCAAAACAAAGCAGACAGTGCGCATTCCAGTGGTTCTGGTCAGGGGGCCCCAGCACTGGCTTTCCGCCAGCCTTTCCATGACGGTTCCCTGCCACTAAAAGGCTGGCAGAAAACTGAGTTGTAATCTGACTCCTGTCAGCCTATCGGGAACCATATTCCTGGTGGGAACAGCATTCCCCTGGTGGGTCCGCCCACCAGAATGGTAATGTGGCGGTCGGACCACCGAGAGTGCAGCAGTCCGACCATCACGGTGAGTGTGGCAGTCCTCGGACCACCACACTCGTAATGTGGCTTTTTCTCTTTCTTACCTAGCACTTTTTTCTCATTTTCCATAAGAAAAAAAGCTGCTACACTTTGATATTTTTTTGAATCTGTGGATTCTGCAAACCCATGGTACTTTTAGAATCCTCAGAATTTGGGAAACAAGGAAGCAAATTTGGCCTCAATATCCTTTGTGTAGTATAAGAATAAGTTATGAAGAAATCAGACTGAATTGCCGCAAACATCCAAAAAATTGCCCAGCACTTGAGAGAAAAAGCTTGAGGACTTTGGGCCATATGTACAAAAATACTAATTAGCAATTACCTAAAAGAAAATCCATGTGAGTCGCAATTTGGTAATCACTATGTATGAATTGAATTTCAAAATAAACATTATACAGTCTGTTCAGTATTCAGGAAATCATATTTAGCAATATCCTAAATAGCGAATGGTGCCACAAATAGTGACTGGGGGTTATTCTAACTTTGGAGGAGGTGTTAATCCGTCCCAAAAGTGACGGAAAAGTGACGGATTTACCACCAGCCGTATTACGAGTCCATTATATCCTATGGAACTCGTAATACGGCTGGTGGTATATCCGTCACTTTACTGTCACTTTTGGGACGGATTAACACTCCTCCAAAGTTAGAATAACCCCCACTGTCTCTTTTGGCATCGAGTGATGACACCAGAATCAGGAAGTAGGCCTCACTTTAAAGCTGGAGAGAATTAGTGCAGCAGCTCCCCAAGAGAATACATTTTGTATCCCAGTGCCTGTTTACCATCCAACCTTTTATGAAAGCAGCATGCCACATCAGAACAGTGAGAAGGATGCTGATGCTGGTGGCACCAACAGAAAACTGAAGTTTTCAGGAAAGTAGCTTGAAATCCTCACAGGAAGTGTGACCCGTGGCCAATTGTTTGACAAGTAATCCCTGACAATACCTGAAGCCCTGAAGAAGAAAATATGGAAAAGGGTGCAGGAGAATATCAAAGCACTTGGAGGCACACAGAGATCAATTGAGGAGATAAGGAAGAGGTGGTATGATCTCAGATCTCATACCAAGGAGAAGTTTGCAAACTGTCTTCTTGAGTTACGAGGAATAGGAGGAAACTCCCGCCCCACACCATCCCACCACCAACTGCCATTGAAGAGTCAAAAACCTTCAATGGTTTTGGTGCAATTGACACCTGAGACCTTCCAGGAACCTCACAAGGTAATTTGAGTATACACTTTTCATACTAGACAGTGTTTTTCAAGGCTGTCATTCAGACTAAAAGTCAAATTGCTAACCTATAGTAATGCAGTGAAATCAAAAACTTAAAGTCCAGTTCTTAGATATACAATAGTAGTAGTCCATGTGCTTTCAATGTGTATTATGGGATAAGAAGTGTAAAACGAACAAACAAAAGGAAACAATATTTATAGGATATGTCATAAACGTAGTCAATGTACAACCTTATATAAATCACTATGGGGGTCATTTTGACCCCCGCGGGCGGCGGAAGCCGCCCGCCTGGCGGGAACCGCCAGAAGACCGTACCGCGGTCAAAAGACCGCAGCGGTCATTTTGACTTTCCCGCTGGGCTGGCGGGTGACCGCCAAAAGGCCGCCCGCCAGCCCAGCGGGAAAGCCCCAGCAACGATGAAGCCGGCTCCGAATGGAGCTGGCGGAGTTGCTGGTGTGCGACGGGTGCAGTTGCACCCGTCGCGATTTTCAGTGTCTGCTTTGCAGACACTGAAAGTCTAAATGGGGCCCTGTTAGGGGGCCCCTGCAGTGCCCATGCCTGTGGCATGGGCACTGCAGGGGCCCCAGGGGCCCCACGACACCCGTTCCCGCCATCCTGTTTCTGGCGGTGAAAACCGCCAGAAACAGGATGGCGGGAAGGGGGTCGGAATCCCCATGGCGGCGCTGCTTGCAGCGCCTCTGTGGAGGATTCCCTGGGGCAGGGGAAAACCGGCGGGAAACCGGCGGTTTCCCTTTTCTGACTGCGGCTTTACCGCCGCGGTCAGAATGGCCCCTGAAGCACCGCCAGCCTGTTGGCGCTGCTTCCTCCGTCCCCTGCCCTGGCGGTCCATGACCGCCAGGGTAGGAATGACCCCCTATGTCTCCTCAAATAATTTTTACACAAACAATCCACCTCCATGAAGTGGCAACTTAGAAGGGGAATGTCTAGAAGACAAACAAATGCATGTAGCTGACTCCTATAATAGTGGTAGTCAAGCTAGTGCCACATGTGCCAATATTAGTTCTGCAGCTATGGAGCATGGACAGAGCAGAAGAAGGTAGTGAGGACACCACACCAACTGTTGCAAAAGGAACCTGTAGTTAGGCAACACCAACTGCGGGAAAGATATTGACTTGCCACTCATCACCCACATCACACTCAACCACATACCCCTGTTCTAAATGTGAAACGTCCTGAAAACCAACAACTCTTTGGAGGATTAGAAAGCTTTATGCTCAAAGTTCAGCCTTTGCAACAGAAGCAGATCAAAATGATTAACCAAAAACTGGTAACCCTGGAAAAAACATAACTGGGCCTTAAAGTATCACAAGTAGCCTAGTTGCCAATCGTATGGCAATGAATGCCATTTTCTCTAATGAAAGAGATACCATCAAGACCTTATATCAGGAACTTCAACATGAAAGCATCCAGCAAAGGTATAGGGAGTGCAATACATCATTCCGTGCTGATGGGCTAATTCATGCCATCAGTTCCCTGGCACAAGAAATAGCCACCTTGTATCACTGCACTGTAGTCTACACACTGAATGGGGCAGAACAGTGCAGATATGGCCAGAGGCCTACTCCAGGTAACCAATGCAGCTGAGACAATGCAGCCAACTAGCATTACAAGTGGCACACAGGTTTGAGTGGGAGAAAGTGAGGACCAATCTAGTATCAGCAGCATCTCATTTACAGGTAGTTTAAATCTGCTATGAAACAGGAGTCGCAGTGGTGTTGCTGAAATTGTTGGATCTAAAACATCAGTTCGTAAAAAGCACAAACCTTAGAAAAGTCCAACTGTTACGTCCTAACTTTGCATTTCAATTTTATATTATTTTCTTTCTTTAAAAAATAATCTGGAAAGAGAAGCATCTTTTCAGGTATACCACTTTTTACCTGAAAATAAAGATATATTTAGCTATACAACCTACACTGGCCATTTCTAATTCCTTATGTACGACTGAATGCATGTTCATACTTACAGTCAAAAATAATGATTGGCTACATTAGCACATCTTACTCTCCATTTTGCAGCACGGGTTTCTTCATGTGTGGGAGGTAGTGGGATTGGGCATCCCTCCTCATCTGAATAAGATTCTGTAACAGTTAGGGGGTCATTCCAACCTCAGCGGTAAAAGGCGCTTACCGCCAGACAGAAGACCGCCATAACACCGCCGCGGTCGCGGTAAACCGCCACGGTCATTCTGACCCACACTAGGCAAACCACCAAAATACCGCCATCCACAAAAGTCCGCCACACCAAAGGTCAGCGATAAACTGGCGATGACCAAACCTCCACCGTCACGCCAACAGAAATACGCCCATGCCATTACGACCCACGAATCCACGCGGCGGTCTTTCAACTGCGGTATTCTATTGGCGGTACACACCGCCGCGGTCGAAATACACATACTCCTACAAAACACTACCACATTGGACAAATCGAAATACAAACAACTGATACACATACACACACCACTCCCACACACCCAATACAATATAAAACACACACCCACATCACCCACAAACCCCTACGACAAAAATTCAGAACGAAGACCAGAGAGAGACACCACAGTCAACTACCAAGCATCCACAGGCACACAATACCAATACCCACAGAACTTCCACGCACCTCACACAACACACCACTAAATAGCACCCCACCTATCACTACACACTCCACCCCACACATCATCCACACCACCCCATGGCACCTCAAAGACACCCCAGGTTCTCAGATGATGAACTCAGGGTCATGGTGGAGGAAATCGTACGACTAGAGCCCCAGCTGTTCGGGACACAGGTGCAGCACACCACCATTGCCAGGAAGATGGAGCTATGGAGCAGAATAGTGGACAGGGTCAACGCTGTGGGACAGCACCCAAGAAATAGGGATGACATCAGGAAGAGGTGGAACGACCTACGGGGGAAGGTGCGTTCCATGGTATAAAGGCACAACATCGCGGTACAGCGGACTGGCGGCGGACCCCCACCTCCTCCCACCTGCATGCCAACTCATATCCCCACCCTCACCCCTTTCACAACTACCCCTTGCAAAATGTCTCACCATCACAACCCACCCATCCCAAAACTTAGCCCTGCATGCGGCCCCAAAGCATGGACACCCATCACCAAAGCATGCCCAATGCACATACCCATCACCCCCCCCCCCCAAAACACCGTCACAACAGCCCCCACAAAGGAATGCCAGCACTGGGGTACACGGGCAGCCACCCATTGCACGCCATTGGCACACACAGAAGCAATAACCATACTTTTATACCCCTGCAGGACCCGAACGCCAGGTCACCGCGCAGGAGGGTCCACAAATGTCCACTCCACCCCCAGAAGAGGCCCACAGTGATGACAGCAGCTCTGTCTCCCTGGATCTTGATGACCAGCCCGGTCCATCGGGGACCTCGGGACAGTCGGTTCCCCTCAGACAGTCACAGGCCACAGCAGACCTTCCCCCCTCTGGGAACACCAGCACAGCACCCACCCAGCGGGCCCATACCTCTGTCCCCAGGACACGTCAATCAACGGTGTGTCCACCACTACAGGGCACCTAGGTTAACCCACCACCCCAACAACAACAGGGACCTGGGGGCAGTGGTAGTGGGCACACGGTCCAGGGGACGGAGGCCCAGGGAATCAGGGGAACTGGGAGGGCTGCTGTGCGACAGGGGGGGGACAGGCCAAGGGAACCCACTCTCCACGAGGCCCTCTCCTCCATCATGGGAGCATACCACCACTCCGAGGAGACGATGGCGACGGTCCTGGCCAAGTTTCAGGAAATCCAGCTTCTGCAGGAGCAACAGTAAATGGGGTTCAGGGAGGAACTCAGAAACATCAGTTCCGCAATGGGTACCATCGTAGTGGCCCTGAATGAGTTAATCACCACATTGCGGCACACTATGGCACCTCAAAGGGCCCCTGTCACTAGCATGGACGAAGAACTGGCTACCACCTCCGCCGGCGCTAGAGGACAGGAGGCCCCGACACAAGACCAACAGGCCACCAGAACCCCACCCCCTGCAGAAGGAGAACCACCCCGCGATCGGGCCCTGAGATCCAGGAAGAAGACAGAGTAACATGTCAAGACCCCCGCCAGCGAAGGATACCGCCCTGATTGTCATCCCACTGTCCCACATTGTCACCCTGTCCAACCTTAAACTGCCCCTGCTCCACTTCCCACAGGCATTTGGACAATGCACCTGTGAACCTGATAGTCTGGACTCTGCCATGGACAATCCTCCACCATCACCCCTCACCGATTTGCAACCACCCATCCAAATTAGAGCACTTGAATAAACACACTTATTGCACATAAACAATCTGGAGTCTGTCTGTGATTTTAACAAATCTATTAGACATGACAGTGGCAACATTTTTCTTCACATTGTGATGCCAACATACCGCTGTCACACAGCTGTAGTCCATGGGGAAACTAAGCAGATGTCACGCAGTGGGGCCCACAGCTCTGAAAATGGAAGGGAAAGTCACAACACAGTTACCATACACTGGGGGAAAAAGTCAGACAGTAGAGAGGTAGGAGTCTTTAAGTAAATGTAATATGCCGGTGTGTACTCTTACCTGTGTGTCACTGAAAGTATTGCTCTATTACTGTGTTCCTGTTGTCTATGTCGTCCTCTTCGGCTTCCTATTCTTCACTCTCCACAGGCTCCACAGCTGCTACAACACCACCATCTGGACCATCCTCCTGCAGAAAAGGCACCTGGCGGCGCAAAGCCAGGTTGTGAAGCATACAGCAGGCCACGATGATCTGGCACACCTTCTTTGGTGAGTACATTAGGGATCCACCTGTCATATGGAGGCACCTGAACCTGGCCTTCAGGAGGCCAAAGGTGCGTCCGATCACCCTCCTAGTCTGCCCATGGGCCTCATTATAGCGTTCCTCTGCCCTGGTCCTGGGATTCCTCACTGGGGTCAATAGCCATGACAGGTTGGGGTAACCAGAGTCCCCTAATAGCCACACCCGGTGCCTCTGGAGTTGACCCATCACATACGGGATGCTGCTATTGCGCAGGATGTAGGCGTCATGCACAGAGCCAGGGAACTTGGCATTAACATGTGAGATGTACTGGTCTGCCAAACAGACCATCTGTACATTCATCGAATTATAACTTTTCCTGTTCCTGTACACCTGTTCACTTTCTCTGGGGGGTACCAAAGCCACATGGGTCCCATCAATGGCACCTATGATGTTGGGGATATGTCCAAGGGCATAGAAATCACCCTTCACTGTAGGCAAATCCCCCACCTCAGGGAAAACGATGTAGCTCCGCATGTGTTTGAGCAGGGCAGACAACACTCTGGACAACACCTTGGAAAACATAGGTTGAGATATCCCTGATGATATGGCCACTGTTGTTTGAAATGACCCACTTGCTAAGAAATGGTGTACTGACAGCACCTGCACTAGAGGGGGGATCCCTGTGGGTTGGCGGATGGGTGACATCAGGTCTGCCTCCAGCTGGGCACACAGTTCATGTTCATGTATAGTGGCTCGGTCAAGCCTGTATGTCAGAATGACATGTCGTTCCTCCATTGTCGACAGGTCCACCAGCGGTCTGTACACGGGAAGATTCCTCCATCTCCTCGCATTGCCCAGCGGACGGTGCCTAGGAAGGACAACAGCGAGCACAGAGTCAATCAACCCACAGGTACGTTCCCACAGCTTGCACACAACACGATTCACTATGCATTGAATGGTGTGTATGAGTGTTGAGGAAAGGCCTAGGTATGTGTGACGCAGTAGAAATTAAGCCATGTAGGCCCTTGAAATGGCGGCTGCCTGACCTGTGAAGTGTGACAATGGGATGTGAGGTCAATGCGCTGGCGTGGCACACCGTGGCGGTAGGCGGTCGAAGACCGCGGCGCTTAGCCGCATTGGTTTACATTGAAACCTATGGGTTTCAGGAGCCAATGACGATGTGCACCGGCGGTCGCGGTACGCACCGCCGCGGGCGTGACCGCCATTTTCTATCAGCTTAATCACTCGATACCTGATCTTCCACAGGAGAGGACCTACACTGCATGTGCTGCTGCGACCTCGGTCTGGAAGAGACAATACCTCATGCGACTGGGGAAAGGGCCCCTGCCTTCACTTCTGAAGAATTGGAGAAACTCGTGGATGGGGTCCTCCCCCAGTATGCGCTACTCTACGGTCCTCCAGACCAACAGGTAAGTACACTGGGAGCATGCGTTGTGGGCAATGCCTGGGTTGAGTCGGGTGGATGAAAGATGGTGGGGAGGGGAGCGATTGAGGCATGCATCAGACGACAGATGAGAGCATGTGCCACATGGCAAGGGTGGGGATGGGGGGCCACTCACATCGAGCATGCAGAAGGTGATGACAATTTTTCTCTCCCTGTACATGTCACATAGGTCAGCGCCCACCAGAAAATCGCGATTTGGCGTGCCATCGCCAAGGACGTCCGGACCCTGGGGGTCCACAACAGACGGGGCACCCACTGCCGGAAGATGTGGGAGGACATCCCCCGCGGGAGCAGGAAGACGGCGGAGGCTCTGCTGGGGATGGCCTCCCAACGTAGGAGGGGTGCCAGTCGTCAATTGACCCCCCTGATGTCCCGGATCCTGGCAGTGGCCTACCCCGATTTGGATGGGCGCGTGAGGACATCACAGCAGACACAAGGGGGTGAGTACACTCTCATTCTGGTGACTTTGCGTGCAGTGGAGGTGTCTGGGTGGGGGAGGAGGGCTGTGGGTCTCCCTAGGCCAGGGCGATTTCTGTAGGCTAGGCCCCTCCGTAAGGCATGGCCCTGTGCCCCCGCCCCCCACCTCTATAGGGTGCCAAGTTCAGGTATCCATGGCCCTGTGTCATCTATGTGTGCAGTTGTCATCCATAGGCTTGTAGGCCATGTCCCACGGATTGCGTAGTGGACCCCATGCACTCAACATGTCTTTATTTCTCCCCCCCCCTTTTTTGTGGTCTTCCTGTTCATGTGTGCATCAGCATCATCAGGCGGAGGAGAAGTGGCATCGGAGCACGAGGGAGCTGCATCTCACATGGCCATGGCGGGCCATGCAACTGACTCGGATTTCACCAGTGAGATGGAGGGCGAGGGGAGCTCCACAGCGGGGACTCGTGCTGATGTCAGTGGCAGCGACTCGTCCTCTGAAGGGAGCTCCCTTGTGGTGGCGGCAACATCTGTGCCCCCCGCAACAACAGGTACAGCCGCCACCCAGCGCACCAGCACCACCCTCCCAGCAGCCCCTCAGCCTTCGCCCCGTGCCCGCTCACCCAGGAAGGTGGGCATCTCCTTCGCCCCAGGCACCTCAGGCCCTGCCCCAGTCACCCCTGCTGCCCTCAGAGAGGAGGTCATTGACCTCCTGAGGATCATCATTGTTGGGCAGTCTACCCTTTTGAATGCCATCCAGGGTGTAGAAAGGGAGGTGCACCGGAGTAATGCATACCTGGAGGGCATTCATTCGGGTCAGTCTGCCCATCAGCGATCGTTTAACGCTCTGGCCTCAGCACTGACGGCAGCAATTGTCCCTGTCTCTAGCCTCCCCCCTCCAACTTCCTCCACCCAGACCCAATCCCCAGTACCTCTGCCTATCCCAGACACACCATCAGACCAGCCTGCACACACCTCAACACCCAAGGGAAGCTCATCCAGACATAAGCACCACACATCACACAAGCATTCACACAAGAAACATCCACATGCAGACATACCAACAGCCACTGCCTCCACTGTGTCCCCCTCCTCCTCGTCTCCCTCCTCCCTCCCTGTGACGTCTCCACTCACACTTGCATGCACAACATCTTCAGCCACTACGTCCATCACCAGCACACCCACCAGAACACTCCGTACACGTGCAGTCACCACCCCCACTACCATTTACACGTCCCCTGTGTCCTCTCCAAGTGTGTCTGTCACCCCCTCTTCCAAACCACACAAACGCAAGCAGCCACCCACCCAACAGCCATCCACCTCACGACAGCCTCCAGCCCAAGCACCTGCACCCAAAGACACCAGACTTCACACTCCTACAACCACATCCTCTTCCTCCACTCCCATACCCACTACACCTACCCGTCCCTCTCTTTCCAAATTGCTTTTTTTTCCAAACTTGACCTCTTTCCTACAACTCCCCCACCCCGTCCATCTCATAAGACTGCAATCAGCACCTCAGCCACCACCAAACCAGGACCTATCAGGACTGTTGTCCAAGGACTGTGGAGTCCCCCACCCTCAAGGGCAACTACTCCGGCTCGGAGCCAAGGCACGGCCAGCCCACCCCCGGAAAAGCACCCAAAAATTAGCAGTGCCCGGCGCGAGAGGCCACGGACACCAGGGACCAAAATCCCTACCCTAGCTCCGTCTGGAAGTGGGGTGCCACCTGGCACACCTCCAAAGGTGTCAAAGGGCCACAGACGACCAGGGAAGGGTGGGAAGGGCAGCACGCCCGACAAGTCCGGCAGCAGGCCAGCTGCCCAGGAGTGCCCCACCAGCCCCCTCCCAGGTGTGCAGGAGGACACCCAGAGGCCCAGTACGGCAGCCCAGGAGGGCCCTGCAAGCCAACGGACAGATGGGCAGGAAGGCCCCGCCAGCCACATGTCAGGTGGCGAGTGACACCCATGCCTGGGCCGGAACCGCTGAACTGGGCCTTTTCAAACAAGCACCGCTGAACTGGGCCCTTTCAAACAAGCACCGCTGAACTGGGCACCGCCGTCTCAAGCACCGCTGAACAGGGCACCGCCGTCTCAAGCACCGCTGAACTGGGCACCGCCGTCTCAAGCACCGCTGAACAGGGCACCGCCGTCTCAAGCACCGCTGAACTGGGCCCTTTCAAACAAGCACCGCTGAACTGGGCACCGCCGTCTTAAGCACCGCTGAACAGGGCCCTTTCAAACAAGCACCGCTGAACAGGGCACCGCCGTCTCAAGCACCGCTGAACAGGGCACCGCCGTCTCAAGCACCGCTGAACTGGGCACCGCCGTCTCAAGCACCGCTGAACAGGGCCATTTCAAACATGCACCGCTGAACTGGGCCCTTTCAAACAAGCACCGCTGAACTGGGCACCGCCATCTCAAGCACCGCTGGCCCATTGGCGGAAGGGGCAGTGCCGCATCTGTGTCGGGCAGGGCTGCACGAAGCACTCTGGGCACCAGTCCCCCTCCAGAACCAGTGGACACTGTCATACACTTGAGAGACTGTGGCTTTGCACTCCCCAGGATGGTACAGTGGGCAACCCACCCACTGTAGAGATTTGAGAGACTGTGGCTTTGCAGTCCCCAGGATGTAACAGTGGGCAACTCACCCACTGTAGAGACTTGAGAGACTGTGGCTTTGCACTCCCCAGGATGTAACAGTGGGCAACCCACCCACTGTAGAGACTTGAGAGACTGTGGCTATGCACTCCCCAGGATGGAACAGTGGGCAACCCACCCACTGTCTGGACTTGAGAGACTGTGGCTTTGCACTCCCCAGGATGGGACAGTGGCCATGGAGGCCCCTCGTGGATCTGGCATTGTGTACTCATGTGGCTGAGGTGCCCCCCCTTCCCTTCCCCCTGAGGTGCCTGTAGTTTTTCTATCTGATGCCCCTGCAGTGTTCTCTCCATTGGTGTCAGGTATCTTGTGTGGGCCTTGCCCATGTGATTTGGGCCCAGTGGTCCACGGACAATGACAGCTAGAATTATCGGACTTGTAATATTTATGTATATATTAGTTTTAAATGTGTGATATTTTTATAAGCCAATAACTCAATATTTTCGACTGTTTATGATCATTTCCTTTTGTCTTTGCATTCTTTCGGGGGGGTTTGGGGGTTGTAACAGTGATGTATTGCTATGCATTGATGTGTGTGTTGTAGTGGGTGGGGGTGGGGGTGGGTGTGTCGCGTATGTGTGTCCCCGTAATATTTTCTCCTCCCCCCTCCCCTGTGTCGTAGGTGCAGTACTCACCGTTGTCTTCTGCGCCGGCGTTCGTACTCCTGGTAGAGGAGCAGGAATACAATAGCTGGTAGGATGTGTAATTCGGGTTCCATGCTGTCCAGATTCCTCGTGGGGTGTATGGAGGTGAGCGTTTTCCGTTTGAAATGTCTGTTTCCGCCGTGTTTTTATCGGCGGGGCTACCGCCCCGGAAAAGGTGGCGGATTGGTGGGTTGTGATAGGGTGGGCGGTACATTGTCGCCCGCCTGTCTGTTGGCGGTGACCGCCGCGCTGTTTGTTTGTCCCGCCGTGGCGGTCGGAGTGTTAAAGTGGCGGTCTCTGTTGGCGGTTTCCGCCAGGGTCAGAATTCCATTTTTTTAACCGCCAGCCTGTTGGCTGGTTAGCCGCCGCTTTAACACCGACCGCCAGGGTTGGAATGACCCCCTAAGTCTTGTATTTGTGACGATGTTGTGCAGAATGACACAGATTGCTACAATTTTACACCTCCTCTCTGGAGAGCATTTTAGGGCACCACTACTTTTAAGCAGATATCTAAAACATTTTCTGGTATTCTAAATGTGCATTCTATTATACCACTGGCTCTGTGGTGTGCCTCATTTTAAAGACGTTTATTGGGAGTACTGGCAAAGAGATATGGTGTCATTAGCCATGGTCAAAAGGCATACACATTATCACCCGCAAACAGACAAAACACAATTTAGCTATGAAATAAAAATCACATTTTAGCTCTATGTTATACATATCAATGTGCATTTCTGCCTTTGGTAAATTCCGCTATGTTGGAATATGAAAGAGTCATGGGTGCCCCCTGGAAATCAGGCAACAATATCTGTTATGAAGTTTTTTGCATCACACACCATTTGAATGTTCAATAAATGGGTACTTTTCCAGTTCCTGAAAAAATACTCAGTGTCAAATGGTGGGCATATAGGTACATGTTTACCATCTATACATCGTATGATATGCGTAAAGTTGGCAATCCTACAGAATTCTGTTTTGGCGATGTGCAAGTCCTATTCATTTCCGAGGAAACAGATGTATGTTTTAATGTGCATTAACATTTCATCTAAAAATGTATAGAAACCAATGAGTAATGCCACTCTGCGACCCACTACCGCCTGCTGCAATGACACCTTGATAGCGACCAGAGGCTAGGAGATTTAAACTACATAACACCTGCACATGGATGGGGATGGACCTTCTGCCCAAGGTGTGTCTCTCCAACTGACGTTTTAAATCAGCTGTGAGCTCCAGGATAGTGTCTCTACTTAGCCTGTACCTTACACATATCCTCTGTTTGCTCAGATACTGTAATCCTAGAATGGATTACCTCTCCTGCCTCTCCACCTTCTCTGTAAACCAGCCATAATACTCATTCTCCTCGATCAGATACAGAGCAACCATTTTGGAAAACCGCAGATACATTCTGAGCTAATCTTTATAGTTTGTACAGTTAACACATAGTTGGAGTTGGTGAGAATTTGCATGTGCAAAATAGTGTTTTTGTGACTATTTGTGAATGTACTGAACATAAGAATAGCGAGTCTCTATTATCGATTTCTTCATAACGATTCGCTAACTGGAGTCGGTAAAATACTTACTCGTAATATAATCGAATCGCAAAATGTATGACTGCAAATGGATTCTTTCACAGCAAGGTGCTTGTGCGACCAGTAACCAGTTTGTAACAGATTGTAGATATGGCTCCTAATTGGTTAAATATCCCACACTTACCTTCCCTGCCTTTACAGTGCACGTGCATGGCCTCAGGGTCAGGCACTGATGCTGTAAATGAGCGAGGCAAAGTAATCCTGCAACACAAACATTATCAGGGATATGTCTGATTATCTGTGTCCCTCAGGTGATTAGATGTCTGTCGCTATGTTGTATTTACTGAATTAAAAACACGTTTCCCTAGAGTTAATAAGAGGATGCTCCGATTCAGCGCTGCGTGTGGCGTTAAAAGGCCATTTTCTGGCCCCCCTTTTTATGACGCAGCAACTTTGCTGGTGCTTTTGACTTCAAACGGCCGCTGATGCAGGTAAATTGACAGACATTAAGAATCTGCTATCTCACTTTCGCAATCAATGCGGGCATTGTAAATAAGTCATGGCGAGGGAAGTGGCGGCCTGCAGACTAAGAACATTTTATTGGAAGGATATTTGATGTAAACGCGCGAGGCAAAATCTTTAGACAATGAATTAGCTTGGAATTAAAGGCGTTTACGTGCGGTCGCGTAATTGGATGTTTGTAAAGTGTTTCATTATAAACCGACAAGTTGTACAGTAATAGTATTATGGATTATATTAAGGTAACACCTGCTTAAAGAACGCCATCTGTCGCACGCATGGGTCAGTACTTTGAGTGTCAAGACATATTGCACAAAGCATGTGTGTAGCCCATCTTTGCTTAGGCACAACCGCATTTGTTTCACTTTAATGCAGTAAGGTTAATACAGCATATTCTTATTAATGACCATGAATGTCAACAATGTGACTCACATAGCACAGAAAATACTGCGTAGAAGAGCACATTACAAGTTGTGCAATGATGTCTCAAGTTATAAGAATGCTGCCTTGGAAGCATTGCCTTCGGCGAATCCTAGGGAACAGTGGCATAACAACAAATCATGGGGCTCAGGAATTAGGGCGCCAAAGTATTCTCGAAAACATGGTTTAACAGGAATACGGGTTAGAAAATATGCATGAAGTCATCTAGAGTTTGTATGGCGATATCGCAAACTCTAATTCCCTGTTCAAGTTTTATCTCACGGTAAAATTAAATTCGGATTTACTGTATTTGAAATACTGCACTCGGACCTACATGATGATTACAGTGAGAGAAACAAACAGGAAAACGGCAACATTATCGGGGAAATTCTCCTACACCTAGGCGGGTGGCAGAGGCACATCTGCAAAATATACACAAGCATTTTCAAATCCACTAGACGTGACTTCCTTGTCGAGATTCGTTGCTGTGTTATATGTCTGGATGAAATAATAGAAATTTCAAAGAGAGGCACTAAAATACTGGTTAAGTGATCCAATGACAAGCACAGGGTTTAAATTTACATGTTTGAAGAAAACTCATTAATTACACCGGCAAAGGATACCTAGTTATGCTTCATTGGCCATGCTCCTTCAAGAGACCCACACCTTTCTTGTGCCACTTAAAGCACGTGCATGGCCAGGGCAGTCAGGCACTATTTAATTTAAAACAAAGTGCAGGTTCTGAGGTCCCTGAATGTCACTCACTGTCTGCAGGTGCTGGAGTGACCCTAGTGACCTGCTGCACAAGGGGTTGCTGGTCTCACTGCTCTTTGCCAACGTGCTATAGAAGTTGAAGTCAGATCTTTCACTCTGTGTCACCAGAAGTACCTCCATTTCAGCTCATGTTTGCGTGTGTAACAGGGATTTACGTCAGAGCTTCCAGTGATCTTTTGGGTGCTTCGGTCCAGTGACAATCCTTCGCCTTCAGCAAGTTGTCAGCATGTTATAGTCAGGTGCGTCCCCGAAGCACTGTACTGCAAGGTTTACCACAAGTGTCCCCCATGTGCCCCTGTTCGTGCGAAAGGGAAGTATCCTGTGTGGTAATGCCAGCCTGGTATATTATCTCAGTGTAGCACTGTTGAGTCTAATCCCACCGAGACAAGTACACTTTTGTTCGGAAGCCACTATATGGATGTTTTTTGAAGAACAGATTCATGCTTTGTTATTCGGAAGTGTTGTAAACAATGAGTGATTTTGTTGCTCAATAACCACTCTTTTGGATAACACGCTTGTTAGGCAAAAATCTATCTAATTCCAAGAGTAGTGCTCGTAATGTTATGCCAAATATGTGTGGGTAAAATATTATAGGTCAGTGGATACACAGGCCCTCATTACAACCCTGGCCGTCGGTGTTTAAGCGGCGGTAATACTGCCAACAGGCCAGCGGTAAAAAAAATGGGATCCCACCACGGCGGAAACTGCCAAAACATACAGCCACTTTAACACTCTGACCGGCACGGCAGTAGCAACAAACACTGCGGCGGTAACCGCCAACAGATAGGTGGAAGACAATATACCGCCCACTCTATCACAACCCGCCAACCCGACAGTTTTTTCTGGGGCAGTACCAAAGACAGCAAAAGCTCAGCGGAAACAGGACTTGGAAGGGAAACCACTCACCTCTTGACTAGCAACGAAGAACCAGGACGCCATGGTGCCTGAGCTGCAGGCCCTCCCCATGCTGGTGTATCTTCTCATACATGACGGATATCAAAGGCGACGGCGTAGACCACGGTGAGTACTGCACCTAGCACACATGGAGGGGGGAAGAGAGTGACACACATATGCAACACGCAACACCCCCACCCCCACCCTCACTCACAACACCATACACACAAAAACATGCAGCAACATTACATTTACAAGAATAGAGTGTGAATAGTGATATTTTGAAATATGCAGATATAGCTAACGATTAGAAAAACAGTATATACAAATATTTACAATATGTAACAAAGCCCGTGCACTGTCCTGTGCAAATGTCCATGGCACACTGGGCCAAAAAATCATGGGTGAAGCCCACACTTGACTCCTTCCTCAAAACAGAGAGAACACTGCAGGGGCATCAGATCGAAAACACACAGGCATCTCAGGGGGAAGTGAGGGGGGGCACCTCAGTCAGAAGATGGTACTACGCCACTACACCTGCAGGGGGCAACATGCCCACAGCGATGTCCTGGGGAGTGCAAAGCCACAGTCTCTCTAGTAGATGGCTTCTCCACTGGTTCTGGAGGGGACCTTGTGCCCAGTCTGCTTCATCCTGCCAAGGATATTGATAGTGGATGCCTTTCTCCACTGGTTCTGGAGGGGGCCTTGTGCCCAGTCTGCTTCATCCTGCCAAGGATTGAGTGAGTGGATGCATTTCACCACTGGTTCTGGTTGGGGGGCTTGTGCCCAGTCTGCTTCATCCTGCCAAGGACAGTGATAGTGGATGCCTTTCTCCACTGGTTCTGGAGGGGGCCTTGTGCCCAGTCTGCTTCATCCTCCCAAGGATTGTGATAGTGGATGCATTACTCCACTGGTTCTGGAGGGGGCCTTGTGCCCAGTCTGCTTCATCCTGCCAAGGATTGTGATATTGGATGCCTTTCTCCACTGGTTCTGGAGGGGGCCTTGTGCCCAGTCTGCTTCATCCTGCTAAGGATTGAGTGAGTGGATGCATTTCTCCACTGGTTCTGGAGGGGGCCTTGTGCTTAGTCTGCTTCATCCTGCCAAGGTTAGTGATAGTGGATGCCTTTTTCCACTGGTTCTGGAGGGGGCCTTGTGCCCAGTCTGCTACATCCCACCAAGGATTGGGTGAGTGGATGCATTTCTCCACTGGTTCTGGAGGAGGACTTGTGGCCAGTCTGCTTTATACTGCCAAGGATTGGGTGAGTGGATGCATTTCTCCACTGGTTCTGGAGGGGGCATTGTGCCCAGTGATGCTGCACTTGGGTGTGGCACTACACATTCCCTCACCTGGGTGTCTGAGGCACGAAATTTGCAGGGAACAAGTAGCATGATACTCCATGGAGGCAGGGCCAGACTTCATCCTGCGGCGACTAGGGCTGCAAACTGGTGGTAGTGCCGGTGCTGGTGGGGGTGCTTCAAGTGGTGGTGGGAGGGTCCAGACCGTCTCCTGCAGCCCTGGATGACTGCCCACTGGGGATGCTGCTGCTGACAGTTGTAGTGGCACCAGCTGGGCATGTGGGGGTGCTGATGGTGGTGCAGGTGGTGGTGCTTGCGGCGGTGCTTGTGGCGGTGTCTGTGGCGAGGATGCTGCCGGTGCTGGCCATGGTGCAGGTGCTGGTAATGGTGGAGGGAGACACCAGGCCGTCTCCTGCAGCCTCGGACTTCTGCCCACTGGGGATGATGCTGCTGACAGTTGTTTTGGCAGCGACGGTGCAGGTGGTGGTGCTTTCCGCGGTACAGGTTGCAGTGCTGTCTGTACTGATGGTGGGCACCAGTCCCTCACCTGGAGCCTCCGAGGCTTGAAGTGCCTTGGCTTGGGTTTTGTTCCCCTTGGCAGATGCTGCTGGGTCCGTGGCACTGGCAGCTTGAGTTTTGGAGGAGGCCTTGCTGGGTGGGTCGTGCTTCTTGTCCGTGCTGCATGCTGGCCCCTTCTTCACGTTGGCAGGTGGTGGAACGGGTTGGTCCTTTGCAGGGTCAGTGCCACACTGGCTACCCTGCTGGGTGCCCCCTTTGATCCTCTGGGACTTGCAGGTGCAACAGCGGACGCTGACTTGGTGGCTGAGGTGCTGGCCTGGGATCTTGACACCGTGGCCCGAGGCGAAGGATGGGAGGTGGGAGGCATAGGGAAGAGGTCAATCTTTGCCAGGAAACATTTTTTAGACTCACTGGGATGGGAAGATGGAGAGGGTTTGGGAGTGGAGGAAGAGGGAGTAGTTGTAGGAGGTGTACGTCTGATGAGTTTGGGTGAAGGTGCATGGGCTGGATGCTGTTGTGAGGTGGATGGCTGTTGGGTGGGTGGGTGCTTGCATTTGTGTACTTTGGGAGGAGGGGTCACATACACACTGGGAGAGGACACAGGGAATGTGTGCTTGGTTGGGGGGTGGTGTCTGCCAGTGAGGGGTGTTTTGTGATGGGCGTGCTAGTGATGAAGGTAGTGGATGAAGATGGAGTGCAATCAGGTGTGAGTGTAGATGCTACTGGGAGGGTGGTGGAGGAGGAGGGGGACACGGTGGAGGCAGTGGATGTTGGTGTGTTTGCATGGGCATGGTGCTTGTGTGAGTGCCTGTGAGATGAAGTGTGGTGGTTATGTTTGCCTGAACCACTTTTGTGTGTTGATTTGGGTGCATGCTAGTCTGAAGGTGTGCTTGGGGTAGGCTAAGGTAGAGGGGATTGGGTCTGGGTAGTGGAAGTTGGAGGGGGGATGCTGGACACAGGGACAATGGCTGCCATCAGTGCTGACGCCAGAGCCTGAAATGCTCTCTGTTGGGCCACCACGCCAGAGTGAATGCCCTCCAGGTATGCATTTGTTTGTTGCAAATGCCCTGCTACATCCTGGATGGCATTCAGTTTGGTTGACTGCCCAACAGAGAGGGATCTCAGGAGGTCAATAGCCTCCTCACTGAGGGCAGCAGGGCTGACTGGGGCAGGGCCTGAGGTGCCTGGGGCGAAGGAGATGCCCAACCTCCTGGGAAATCCCTGAGGGGCTGCTGGGAGGGCGGTGCTGGTAGGGGGGTGGCGGCTGTACCTGTTGTTGGGGTGGGCACAGAGGTGCCTGCCACCGCCACTGAGCTTCAATCGCAGGAGGAGTCGCTGTCAGTGGTATCCCCTCCTGTCCCCGTTGTGGATCTCCCCTCGCCTTCTGTCCCACTGGTGCCATCACCCTCTGTGGATTCGGCATCCAGGCCCATGTGGGATGCAGCTCCCTCCGTGGCTGGTGCCTCCACTCCTCCGCCAGATGATGCTAATACACACAAGGACAGGGTGACAAAACAAAAAGGGGGGAGAGACAGAGGATAAACTTGGTCAATGCCAGCAACAACACTACCGTTGGCATACACAACACACAGGGAACTGCCCTATGCACTAGGCCATGCCCAACCAGTCACTAAGATAGTCAATTGCCCATGGGGTACAATGCCTAACGCCTGCATCTGCACAACTGACACCCACAGGACCCTGCCCAGTAGTAGATGGCCACTTACACCACTGGGGTAGGAGTGCGGCAGAGCCTGCACACAAGGGACCTACCCTGCCATGATCGCCCTGGCCTAGGGGCACCCACAGCCCATATCCCCCACCCAGCTACCTCCTAAAGCACGCTAAATCATGAATCTGAATCTGTACTCACCCCCTTGTGGCTGCTGTGATGCCCTCAAGTGCCCATCCAACTGCGTCTAGGCCACCGCCAGGATGCGGAACATCAGGGGGGTCATGGTGCGACGGGCACCCCTTCCATGTTGGGAGGCCAGCCCCAACTGGGCCTCTGCCGTTTTCTTGGTCCAGCGATGCAGGTCCTCCCATCTCTCGCGGCAGTGGGTGCTCTGCTTGTGATCGACCCCCAGGGTCCGCACCTCCTTGGCGATGGCACTCCAAATACCCTCTTTCTAGTGGGCGCTGACCTGGATGGAAAAGACAGCAGAAAAGGAAATCACTCACCCGTCCGGACTGGCATACCCATTTCCCACCAGTTCCCACCCATGCCCTGGCACACATAAACTGACCACCTTTCATGCAGCACTCAGGGCAGGAGGCCTCAGCACTCCCCAACATGTGGCTTACATCCACACCACTCCAAACATGCATTGCCCACACATCATGCTCACAGTGTACCCACCTGTTTGTCTGGAGGACCGTAGATTAATGTGTACTGGGGTAGGACCCCATCCACCAGTTTCTCCAACTCCTCCGCAGTGAAGGCAGGGGCCCTTTCCCCAGACACATAAGCCACTGTCGCTTCCAGACTCAGGTCACAGCAGCACTTGCAGTGTGGGTCCTCTCCTGTTGCCGGTCTGGTAGCAAGCGAGTGAATAGTTAGAAAATGGCGGTGACATCCGCAGCAGTGCGCCATTGGCTCCTGGAACCCATAGGGCCCAATGATAACCAATGTGAAGTTGCGTGGTGGTCATTGACCGCCTACCATGACAGAGCACAATGGCAGTGCAATTACCTCATTTCCACTTGACCCTCTTCACAGGTCAGGCAGCTGCCATTTCAGGGGGGCACATGGCATGGCACCTATCTGCGTCACAGCAGACATTGGCATATCAACTGAATCTCGACTTCACATACTGCTTATGTGACGTAAATTCAGCAACATTAGTGCAATCTATGTGGAAAATTGACCCTCTCCTCACCGTTCTCCTCCATAGGCTACAACCGCTGAGGCAGATTATGAGATGGCGTCATCCTCCGGTGTACAGACCCGTAGTGGACCTGTCGACAATGGAGGACAGACACATTATCATCATACAGACTTGATCGTGCCACCATCCAAGAACTCTGTGCCCAATTGGAGCCAGACCTGATGTCAGCTATATGCCAGCCCACAGGAATTCCCCTCTCTAGTGCAGGTCCTGTCAGTGCTTCATTTCCTGGCAAGTGGTTCCTTTCAAACTACAGTGGCCATGGCATCAGGGATGTCTCAGCCAATGTTCTCCAAAGTGTTGACCAGAGTGTTGTCTGCCCTCCTGAAACACATGCACAGCTACATCGTGTTCCCCCTGGTGAATGAATTGGCCACAGTAATGGCTGACTTTTATGCCCTGGGACATATCCCCAACATCATTGATGGTACACATGTGGCATTTGTCCCCCCCCCCCGGAGAGATGAACAGGTTTACAGGAATATAAAAAGCTATCACTCGATGATTATGCAGATGGTGTGTTTGGCGGACCAGTACATCTCCCATGTGAATGCCAAATACCGTGGCTTTGTACATGACGCCTATATCTTGAGGAATAGCAGCATCCCATATATGACGGTCCAACTCCAGAGGCACTGGGTGTGGCTAATAGGTGAGCCCAAGGTCCCCACACAGTATAAGTAGGTGTCTGGGTATAGGGTTGGCGCCTAAGGGTTAGTGTGTGTCTAACAGGTAGACCTCGATACTTACAGGTGACTCTGGTTACCCCAACCTCTGTTGGATCCCTGCACAACTCACCCAATAAGGTACCCCACTGCTGCCTATGTTCTGGGATCTTGGCCTTTCACGCATCTCTGATGTAATTGCCCTAAGACCATTGCTTTTCTGGGTCCGTGTATGGACCACCCCAGAGCTATCCACATACAAGGAGTCTATTCAAGACATTCTAGATAGACCAAATGTACTTACCATTCCCTGGTTTAACCACATCTCAAAATGGTTTCACAGATTGGGTCTTAGTGAGTTTTGGAGTCATCCAGAAAGCATAAGGAAGGATCAGAAGAATCATTTGAAAATTGTTTACTGGATATACGTCAGGGAAAACTACCTGCTGTGTTCAACACACGGCAGATTGACTTCACAATTTTTTGATTTCAAATGGTACCCGTATCTGGAACCATTTATGGATACAATTCTTGACCCATTAAGTAAGAGTCTATATATTCAGTTCAGATATGGTTGTCTGCCTCTCAAATCCTATGGCAGTACACGGAGCGCGACCCCAAGTCCTGATACTTGTCCGAGTTGTAATCACATTTCAGAATCTATTGTACATTTTATGTTTTTATGCCCTGCTTATTTGATTGCGCGACGGAAGTGGTTACGACCGGTGTGCAGGAATATGGGGGTAAGACATTGTATTGTTGCCTTAAGGATTATGATGAGGGAAACTTCTCTCCCTCTATCTTGTGCGGTTAGCAAGTATATTGTAGCTGCTTGGCATATTCGTACTAATTTTCCGGGGAAAAAACGATGATGAGGACCAAATTTTTTTTTACAAAAAAAAAAAAAAAAGGGTTTTAGTTGCTTAATTTTAATTATACACTTAGACTGAAATAAAACCCCATGTTTATTTTATGTTAGGTTTAGGGGGTTAGGTGCTTTTTCTTAGGAAAATAATTTTATGTGTTTTTAGGCTGAAATATATGTTTTTATTTTATTCTTATCCTTTTTTTAACTTAATTCTTACTTCCTTTTTCATTCAATTGTTGGTTGTTTTGCTTTTATGGTTGAAAGTAACCGAATAAAGCTATGTGTTGATGATAAGGTGTGCCAGATCCTCGGGCATTCTGTATATTGCACAACCTGGCCTTGAGACGCCAGGTGCCTTTTCTGCAGGAGGATGAACCTGGAGCTGGTCTTGTGGCAGTGGTGGAGCCTGTGGACAGTGACGAAGAGAAGGCAGAGGAAGAAGATGTGGACAACAGAACAAACATAATACAGCAGTACTTCCAGTGAAACACAGGTAAGAGACTGTAACTCCACTTAACATTTCAGTAATCTGTTGGACATTGTACATGGCAGCCTTTTACTCTATGTCTATGGCCACTGACTGTTCCCTTTGGATTCTCTATTTTCAGATGTGTGTGCCCCATTCTGGCTCCTACTATATGTACTGCTGCCCACCAAAGCTCTTCCTGTAGTATATTTCACTGTACATATATGTTGCAATGCTTTGATAATGTTGTACTTATACATTTGAGATTCATTACACTGACTCCAGTATGGCATTTGTTTCAAGGGTGTTTATTTTTGTGCCAATACGTATAGGGGTATGTGCAAGGGGCTGTGGTGATGGTGGAGGAATGTCCAGTTAGAGTCCAGTCTCTTGGTATCACAGGTGCATTGTCCAATAGGGCATAGGAAGGTGAGCAATGGCAGTTCAAGGTGGAATGGGTAACAGATTGGGACAGAAGGGTGACAATCAGGAGAGTCCTATTTCCTGGCAGGGTTCTTGGTAATGTTCTCTGTCTTCTGCCTGGATTGCAGGGACTGTTTGCGGGGTTGTTCTCCTTCTGCAGGGGGTGGGGTGCTGGTGGCCTGTTGGTCCTGTGGCGGGGCCTCCTGTCCACTAGCGCCGGAGTTGGATGGCTGTTCATCGGTTTGGCTAGTGTCAGGCGCCCTTTGTTGTGCCACTGCCTCCCTCATGGTCTTGCCCATGTCAGCCAGCACCCCTGCAATGGTGACCAGGATAGTGTATATTTTTGTTAGGACCTCCCTGATCCCCAGGTACTGTCCCTCCTGCAGCCGCTGGGTCTCCTGTAACTTGGCCAGTACCTGGCCCATGGTCTCCTGGGAATGGTGGTATGCTCCCAGAATGTTTGAGAGTGCCTCGTGGAGAATGGGTTCCCTGGGCCTGTCCCCCTGTCACACAGCAGTCCTCCTAGCTTCCCTGTTGTCCTGTGCCTCTGTCCCCTGAACCGTGTGCCCACTGCCACTGACCCCAGGTCCCTGATCGTCCTGTGTTTGTGGGGTTGCCTGGGGTCCCTGTAGTGGTGGACACACTTCTGATTGACGTGTTCTAGGGACAGTGGCATAGGCCTGCCGGGTGGGTGATGTGCTGTGCTGGTGTTTCCTGAGGGGGGTGGCTCTGTGGTGGGTTGGGACTGTGGCAGGGGAGCCACCTGTCCCAAGGTCCCTGATGGGCCAGGTTGGTCATCCTGATCCAGGCGTGCAGAGCTACTGTCATCACTGTGGGCCTCTTCTGGGGGGGACTGGATGTTGCTGACACCTACTCTCTGGTGACAATGGGTAGGGGTCCTGTTGGGATGCAAATGCATTGTTAATGTATCTGCATGTGTAATCTTGTGCATGGATATGTTTCCCTCTATGGTTGTTATTACCAAGGTAGCTTTGGCTTGTGTGAGGTGTGATTTGGTTGGCTGAGTGATTGTCAATAGTGTGCATGCTGTGGTTGGTGGGTGTCCATGCAGGTCTGTGATGGGTGTCCATGCATTGGTGTTGCATGCAGGGCTTGGTATTGGGATGGGTGTGTTATGATAGTGGGGCATATGTGAGGTGGTGGAGCGATGGGGGTGAGTGTAGGGGTAGAAGTTTGTGATGGAATGCAGATAGGATGGGGGGATGAAGTAGTTAAGATTTGACTTACCAGAATCCAGTTCTCCTGCTACTCCTGCCAGGCCCTCAGGATGCATGATTGCCAAAACTTGCTCCTCCCATGTTGCTAGTTGTGGCGGAGGAGATGGGGGTCCACCGCCAGTCCTCTGTACAGCAATCTGGTGTCTTGATACCACGGAACACACCTTCCCCCGTAGGTCGTTCCACCTCTTCCTGATGTCATCCCTTGTTCTTGGGTGCTGTTCCACGGCGTTGACCCTGTCCACGATTCTCCACCATAGCTCCATCTTCTTAGCAATGGACGTCTGCTGCACCTGTGATCCGAATAGCTGTGGCTCTACCTGGATGATTTCCTCCACCATTACTCTTAGCTCCCCCTCAGAAAACCTCGGGTGTCTTTGGGGTGCCATGAATGTGATAAGTGTGAGGATGTGTGGGGTGATGTGTTGTTGTGTATGCTGTGATGTGCGTGAATGGTGTATGGGTGATGGTGTTCGGTGCCTCTGATTGAGTGGGTGCTCCTGGCTTGTGTCTCTCTCAGCTAGCTATATTTTTTTTCATTGAAAGGGGTTGTGGGTATTGTGGGTGTGTGTTTTATAGTGGTGTGGGTGTGGTGGGTGTATGTGTGTCAGGTGTGTGTATTTTGAATTGTCCAATGTGGTGTAGTTTTGTATGTGTGTATTTTGAGCACAGCAGTGTGTACCGCCAATGGTTTACCGCATTGATTCGTGGGTCGTGATTCTGTGGGCGTATTCCTGTTGGCGTAACGGTGTGGGTTTTGCTTTTGCCATTTTATCACTGACCTTTGGTCTGGCAGACTTGAGTGGGTATCTGTATTGTGGCGGTATTCTATGTGTGGGTCATAATACCTGAGGCAGATTACCGCTGTGGTCACGGTATGTTGGTGGCCGTCAGCGCGGCGGTAGGCAGCATTTACCACCAGGGTTGTAATGAGGGCCATAGTTTTTGTTGCAGAAATACTTGTGTAATAATATGTGGATCCCAATTTATATTCCAAGTGAAGATAACTTTGAGTGATGCACCCAGCAAACAACTGAATGTAGGAAGCAGGGCATACTTTGGATCAATGAAAGATTTTACTTAACCTTTCATTTTCTGAGGTCTACAAATCTGGTTTAGTTGGGTGGTGATAAACACATTATAAAGTGTAGCAAACTTGATTTGTTCTGTGCTATGTTAAAGGTTATTAATGAAGTAACACACAGACATGTTTCCAATGCTAAAGTGTCAGGTTTCTTGCCTGACCTGTCTGTGCCTTTTGTACCCACTCCCTCTGCCGAGATCTGCAGAGGGAGGGAGAGAGTGCCTGATTACACTGCTTTGGTGCTCAGTGCAAGCTTACCCATGTGTAGCCTGCCCTTGCCTACATGTACATGCAGGGGAGTGAGGGAAAGGAGAGATGTGTCTTATGGGATATGTTATTCTGTTGAACTGTGAGCAAATATGTGGTTCTCAAACCACAGACACTGTGTTTAGTTCTGATCTCCACCTCCCCTTAACCAGTCATTTCACTTTTACGTAAGGGCCTGTTATCATATGCTCCATGGGAGGCAGTGAGGTGGGTTTTGTTGGCTTCGAATCAGCATTTTCAGACTTCCTGTCTCAGCCTGATCCCACCAATGCTTCCTATTGTCGCTCCAATCAGGCCATGCTCTTCTGAAAAGCAAATTGAGGCTTCCCATCAAATGTCTGCTCCATTGATGGTGAACGAGGAGATGAAGGATATTAAATCATGCATATGTGGGTTGTCAGAGAGTGTGTATTATAATGTGTTAAGAGTATATGTCCGAAAAGGTCAGGTGTAAATATCTGTTTATCTAATTTCCTAAATACTATGGCAAATGGTGGTTGATTCTTGTGTATCAGTTCCAATTTATTGATAGTTCGAGACATCGGTCTCATCATCAAAAAATTGGCAAAATTGTTAAAACACAATAAAAACATAAGAACATTTGACCACCTTAAATAATTGGAAGAGCACATGAAGCATATTCACACAGTTACAAGCATCACAAATTATAAAATGGTACATTACATACTTTGGGGTACGCTGCTTGTGCTAACCCTAGTTCTTTGGTTCTAATTGCCCAGGCTATATACAGAAACATAAAAAAGCCACATATCCTTCTTATCCTGAGAGCTTCAACTCGGGTTTGTAAGCTAAGGGATCTACACAAGGGGATGATTCATTTGTTTCTGGGGATAGCATAGAGTGGCAAAGAAACAACAAGTGTTTGTTGCTTTCTTGAACAGTCTTACTGTGAAGGCAAAGGTCGGATCCTTGTTTCTGCTTTCCCCAATTGGCTGTAAAAACATGTACTGGGAGGGTCCCATACCTAAATTGAAAGAAGAGTGATCGAGCACACACCGGGTGGATAAAATCTAGGAATTCCTCTGCCTTAGTTACAGTTTTATGGAGAAGGAAAGCACTCATTAAGCGGCCTATCATGCATGAGCAGTCCCTACTACTAATAACCTTTTCCTCAGCCGAAATTGTAACTTTACGATAGTCTCTTCGACGAATGGACTGGGGCTCAGACCAGAATTGCTCTAGCCCCAGCTCGATCAACACTCTTAAGCAACCCAAGCCATCCGACCTTCCACACCCTTTGAACCCAGTACTTCCTGCAGGCCCTCCCTAAGGTGTCTCAATTCATGGGTATTACAAATATGAACCCAAAACAATAAAGGTCTCAATACTTCTGCTCCGAAATCTCATTGATCCCCAAATTAAGGTGAAGAAGGACTAATAGAGTGCCTTTCCCTAAGCTGAGAAGGCACCTAAGGAAGTTGTTTTCTGCTATGCTCAGGGCGCTCATATTTCAATGGCCACAAAGTTCTGCCCCATACAGCACAGCCCCCTTGCTTGTGGCTTGTAAATTTAAATTGCTGGATGAACAGGGGTCCAGGCTGTGTTTTTTTGCAAATTTGTGTATAGCTGCAACTTGATTTCTTACGATTAAGGTACTCTTTGTAATCTGCGGGTCCCAGGAACCTGTGTCCTCCAGCCTGATACCCAAATAATCAAATTGCCGGACTCTTTCTAATGTTTTCAGAGCCCACCTTGGTGACCCCGTCACTCTGCCTCTCTTGGTGTAGATCATATATTTGGTGTTAGATGTATTCATTTAAAAAACAAAATAATCACAGAATTGTGTGAAGCTGTCAATCAAGTTTTGAAGGCAACAAAGTGTTGTCTGCAAAAAGGAGGGCCAGTAGTTTCCCCCATCGGTTGGGAGTCATTGGCACAGTTTAATAGGTAAGCAAAGCAGTTGTTAATATATATAGGAGGAACAGCGTTGGGGCAAGGACATACTCCCTTTGCTCTGCATCTTACGTGTGCATAATTCCCCTTGTGGAGCGGCTGAATCAAATGCAGGAGATCAGGGTGGGTCCCCATCCTCAGAAGCACCTCCCATAACCTCCCTCTAGGCACAAGGTCAAGTGCAGAACAGAGGTCGATGAAAGCCACATAAAGGTCACCCTTAGACAGTTCCACCATCTTCCACTTTACCATGAGAAAGTAAAAGGTCTGGCCGACCGCACTAGTCTTATACCTGAAACCTGCTTGTAGTCCTGAAAGAATGTGGTTTTCCTTGCACTAATCCGACAAACGCCCTAGCACCTGATTGCGGATTTTTTTTGCAGACTGTAAATCAGGTGATGGGGTGGTAGTTGGAGGGAAGACTTGGATCCCAGTTTTTAAAGATGGGCACACTCTCCACCACTTTCCATGATTGGGGGATCACCCTCTCCTTCGCGATGGTGTTGGGTACCACACTGATATATGGGACCCTCACCTCAAGGTTGAATTTGAACACATCAGCAGGGATTTTGTCAAGACCTGGATTCTTGTGTTTATTCTTTAAAAAAAAAACTCAGAGTAGCAAATTGTTACATCACCTATAATCACATTACATGGACTCAAAGCCAATGACTTCACCAAATAAATACTACATCATTTGACACTGATGAGACTGGAGGAAATTATGTTGTGACCTATCCAAAATAACACTCAGAAATTAACAACATGAAACCAGAAAGTGACTCTGAGCACCAGACTAGCCTTAAAGTCACTAATAGCTTACTTTGGCATATCATTTTAGTACTGTAAGCAGCCCAGCAGCCAATAAGGGAGGCATGCATTTAAAAGATTTAGGTGGTGTTCAAAAGGATGTTCGGAAATACTCTTTCTTCAAATGTATGTGGCTCTACTACTTTAGTAGACTCATTCACAGCATTCTTAAAACAGTAAGATGTCCCTAAATGCCTGAACCTGCTTGATGTCCATTTCTAGTTTGCCTCTCATGGTGAGGGTCTCTAACAGAGAGTGTTGGTGGTATAATGTGGGATGGTGAGCTCCCAGGTTCATACTGAGATTGGGCAGGCTGTTGTCAGGGCCTGGCGTGGCCATTTGGTTCTCCTAACAGGTTGTCATGCTTGAAAAACTGATGCGGTCCCTGTGAAACCCCTTTCTCTACACTGTGGGGGTCATTCTGACCCTGGCGGTCATGGACCGCCAGGGCCAGCGACCGCGGGAGCACCGCCAACAGGCTGGCGGTGCTCCCATGGGCATTCTGACCGCGGCGGTACAGCCGCGGTCAGAAACGGGAAACCGGCGGTGTCCCGCCGGTTTCCCACTGCCCAAGGTAATCCTCCATGGCGGCGCTGCAAGCAGCGCCGCCATGGGGATTCCGACCCCCTTACCGCCAGCCTGGCTCTGGCGGTTTTGACCGCCAGAACCTGGCTGGCAGTAACGGGTGTCGTGGGGCCCCTGGGGGCCCCTGCAGTGCCCATGCCAATGGCATGGGCACTGCAGGGGCCCCCTAACAGGGCCCCACCAAGATTTTCAGTGTCTGCCAAGCAGACACTGAAAATCGCGACGGGTGCAACTGCACCCGTCGCACCCCTTCCACTCCGCCGGCTCCATTCGGAGCCGGCATCCTCATGGAAGGGGGTTTCCCGCTGGGCTGGCGGGCGGCCTTCTGGCGGTCGCCCGCCAGCCCAGCGGGAAACTCAGAATGGCCGCCGCGGTCATATGACCGCGGTGCGGTCATTCGGCGGCTCCCGCCGGCCCTGCGGTTACCGCCGCCGGCGGGAGTCAGAATGACCCCCTGTACGTGCAATTGTTTCTACATGTTAACCTTCTGGAAAGATTGAATGCCGCTCTAGAGATGAGAGGGTGAATATCTTTGGAGCAGCTGTGCTTCTACAGGACCAGGGTTTTTTGGCATCTCAATGTTAGGCTACATGTCAACTTTCACTGACTTACATATAGCATAAATAACAGGAGGATAATGAATGTAACTTTATTGTATGTTTGCTAATGTTTTGAGCCTAACTATATGACTGATGTGTGGCCTATAAAAGTGTGACCACAGAGATTGCATTCCTCGCCCTATGCTTCTCTACCAACCTGCAGAACTACATGCACCCAAGACCTACAGCAATAATGCACATGGTACACTACTCCTGGCACCATCATTCACACAAAAAGTCTTCAAGTTACCCAGATGGCTTACCATTTGCTACCTCAACAGGCCTGGTACAATGAGACAATGAAATGTGTAAAAAGGGAATACCATCCACTTCAAACCCACTCCCAATTAAACACCATAGGCGTGACAAAAAGGCCCACCATGTACTATGCCGCTACCAAATACAGAGAGCAACATAAAATGTTTCACTAATTATATACTGGTAAATGGCCACCCACATTTGATTCCCTGCAGCCTACCATGCCTAGTGTACCTCTCACATGGTCTATATCCTCGGCCAATATTCAAAAGTAGCACTCTTACACCCTAAAAATACCCTTACCACCCTATTCCCTATCCACTCCTAAACCCTAAATGGTATAGGGTGGTAAGGATAATTTAGGGTTTAGAAGTAGTTAGGGATAAAGGCTGGTTGGGATATTTTTAGGGTTTAGCAGTGGGGCGAGGGTATAGGTGATAAGGGTATTTTGAGGGTTTAGGACTGGGTAAGGGTATAGGTTGATAAGGGTAATTTTAGGGTTTGGGGTGGGTAGGAGTGTACGGTGGTAAGGTAATTTTAGGGTTTAGGGGTGAGTATGGGCACAGGGTGGTAAAGGTAATTTTAAAATGGGGGTAGGGGTTGGAGTGGATCCCCCCAATAAGGAAAACAAATTACATTAATAGTTAATTTTTGTAAAAAGGTAGGATGTTTGGTGACTCTCCCACCAAAAAATAAAAACGGAAGAAAATTAATATAAAATTATATATAATTGGTTACGGTCTGGTTCAACAGTGCAGTCATCGCCAGATAGTTATGTGAAAACAACCAGGAGAGGGGCCTATATGTATATAAATATATATATATATATGTTCGATGGCATGTGTAGCTGCAGATACACATGCTGTGCATATCCCGCCATCTAGTGTTGGGCTCGGAGTGTTAAGAGTTGTTTTTCTTCGAAGAAGTCTTTTCAAGTCACGAGATCGAGGGACTCCTCCCATTTCGGCTCCATTGCGCATGGGCGTCGACTCCATCTTAGATTGTTTTCTTTCCGCCATCGGGTTCGGACATGTTCCTCTTCGCTCCGTGTTTCGGTTCGGAAAGTTAGTTAAATCTCGGAAAATTCGACGGTATTGTTTGCGTCCGGTATCGGGTTAGTTAACGCAGATCGACACCGAATTAAAGAAGAGCTCCGGTAGCCCTTCGGGGCTTCTACCCCCTGGCGGGGCCTGGTCGGCCCGACCGCCTGTGACTTCAAGGCTCATGGAACAGACCCCATTCCGCTTCTGCCCCGAATGCCATAACAAGTATCCATACACAGATCAACATCTGGTCTATAATTTGTGTTTGTCCCCCGAACACAAAGAGGATACTTCCGAGGCCTGTCGGGCATTCCGGTCGAAGAAAACGCTACGGGACCGGAGAGCACGAAGGCTTCAAATGGCGTTGGCGCCATCAGGACACCACGACATCGAGGAAGAAGAGACTTTCTCCATTGCTGACTCAGACGCCGAAAACTGTGAGTAAACCAGCCCCGGCCAAAACTCACGCCAAAATCATGAAGGCCCAGGGGACGCCACCGCCGGCAGGCCATGGCTTAACCCGTAAAATCGGTGACCGTCCATCTGCACCGAAAAAGGGCACACACGTGTCGAAGTCATCCGACTCCGGTCGAGATACCGGCACAGAACATACTTGACACCGAGACCCTGGTTCCGACCAAACTCGACATCGAGATACCAGCACCGAGATAAGTCCGCACCGAGAGATCGGAACACCAAAACCGAAAAAAGTGGCTTTGGAGCCGAAAAAGACGGTAGAAAAAGTTTTGGTACCGAAACATCCAGTTTCGGAGACGAAAACAAGCTCCTACTCCGAAGAACAAGGGCTTTCAGCACAACTGCAAGGCCATAAATTTGGACAAGAGCTAGAAGCAGGGGAGCCAGATTATACACAAAGAAGGCTCCATATTCAAAAGGATACAGGGAAAATAAGAACTCTCCCTCCTATAAGGATGAAAAGGAAACTTGCTTTCCAAGACAAAGAAAAACAACCACAAGCAAAAGTGGCAAAAGCAGTAACTCCACCTCACTCTTCGCCACGACCATCACCACACCACTCACCGCAACTGTCACCAATTGCAACACCCCCTATGATGCAATCTCCAACGCACACAGGGATGAGCCAGGATGACCCAGATGCATGGGATCTCTATGATGCGCCTGTATCAGACAATAGTCCAGACTGCTACCCAGCAAGACCATCACCACCTGAAGACAGTACTGACAGTACAGACCTGAGGACAGTGGTGTCCAGAGCAGCGGCTTTTCACAATGTGGCACTGCACGCTGAACCCATTGAGGATGACTTTTTATTTAATACTTTGTCGTCGACACACAGTCAGTACCAAAGTCTCCCAATGTTACCAGGGATGTTGAAACACGCAAAACAAGCATTTCAAGAACCCATCAAAGGCAGAGCCATCACACCTAGGGTGGAGAAAAAGTACAAGCCTCGCCCTACAGACCCCGTGTACATCACACAACAACTGACACCTGACTCAGTAGTAGTGGGCGCAGCACGTAAAAGGGCTAATTCACACACCTCTGGAGATGCACCACCACCCGACAAAGAAAGTCGAAAGTTTGATGCAGCGGGAAAGAGAGTTGCAGCACAAGCGGACAATCAATGGCGCATTGCCAATTCCCAAGCTTTATTGTCAAGATATGACAGAGCTCATTGGGATGAAATGCAGCACTTTATAGAACATCTGCCCAAGGAGTTCCAAAAGCGTGCACAACAAGTGGTGGAAGAAGGCCAAAGTATCTCGAACAACCAGATACGATCGGCAATGGATGCAGCGGACACAGCCGCAAGAACTGTGAATACAGCGGTCACTATTCGGAGACACGCATGGCTACGCACCTCCGGGTTTAAGCCAGAGATCCAACCGGCTGTGCTTAATATGCCTTTTAATGGACAGCAGTTGTTTGGGCCTGAGGTGGACACAGCTATAGAGAAGCTGAAGAAGGACACTGATACGGCCAAGGCCATGGGTGCACTCTACTCCCCACAGAGCAGAGGCACATTTAGGAAGACACAATTTAGAGGGGGGTTTCGGGCCCAAAGCACAGAACCCTCAACCTCACAAACCAGACCCACAAACCAAGGCCAGTATCAAAGAGGAGGCTTTCGGGGACAATACAGAGGCGGACAGTTCCCTAAAACTAGGGGAAAGTTCCAAAGCCCAAAGACCCCTCAAACTAAACAGTGACTTCAGTGTCACAAATCCCCAACACATTACACCAGTGGGGGGGAGACTCACAGATTATTACCAGAATTGGGAGGAAATAACAACAGGCTTGTGGGTCCTAGCCATTATCCAACATGGTTATTGCATAGAATTCCTACAATTACCACCAAATGTGCCTCCAAGAACACACAACATGTCCAAACAGCACTTAGATCTATTACAAATAGAAGTCCAAGCGTTGTTACAAAAAGACGCAATAGAACTAGTACACAACCATCAGAAAGGAACAGGTGTTTATTCCCTGTATTTTCTAATACCCAAAAAGGACAAAACACTGAGACCCATCTTAGATCTCAGAACACTAAATCTTTACATCAAATCAAATCACTTTCACATGGTGACACTTCAAGATGTAATCCCCTTGCTCAAACAACAAGACTACATGTCAACTTTAGATCTCAAGGATGTGTACTTCCATATACCCATACATCCTTCACACAGGAAATACTTAAGGTTTGTAATCCAAGGAGTACATTACCAGTTCAAATTGTTACCATTCAGGATAACAACAGCACCAAGGGTATTTACAAAATGCCTTGCAGTAGTATCTGCACATATCAGAAGACAGCACATACACGTATTCCCGTATCTAGAAGATTGGTTAATCAAAACCAACACTCAAGAACAGTGTCTTCAACACACAAAATACGTCATAGAAACCCTTCACAAACTGGGTTTCTCACTAAACTACCAAAAATCACACCTACAGCCATGTCAAATACAACAATACTTAGGAGCAACAATCACACAAAAAAAGGGATTGCCACTCCAAGTCCACAAAGGGTACAAGCATTCCAAAACGTAATACAAAGCATGCACCCAAACCAGAAGTATCAGGTAAAATTAGTGACGAAACTACTAGGCATGATGTCCTCATGCATAGCCATTGTCCCAAACTCAAGATTACACATGCAGCCCTTATAACATTGCCTAGCAACACAATGGACACAAGCACAGGGTCAACTTCAAGATCTAGTGTTGATAGACCGCCAAACACACACCACGCTACAATGGTGGAATCATGTAAATTTAAATCAAGGGCATCCTTTCCAGGACCCAGTGCCTCAATACGTGATCACAACAGATGCTTCCATGGTAGGGTGGGGAGCACACCTCAACCAACACAGCATCCAGGGACAATGGGACACTCAGCAGAAACAACTTCATATAAATCAGCTAGAACTACTAGCAGTGTTTCTAGCGTTGAAAGCATTTCAACCGCTATTAGCCCACAAACACATTCTTGTCAAAACAGACAACATGACAACAATGTATTACTTAAACAAACAGGGAGGCACACACTCATCACAACTGTGTCTCTTAGCACAGAAGATTTGGCATTGGGCGATTCACAATCACATTCGCCTAATAGCGCAATACATCCCAGGAATTCAAAACCAGTTGGCCGACAATCTCAGTCGCGATCACCAACAGATCCACGAATGGGAGATTAATCACCAGATACTACAAACCTACTTCCAAAACTGGGGAACACCGCAAATAGACCTATTCGCAACAAAAGAAAACGCAAAATGCCAAAACTTCGCATCCAGGTACCCACAGCCTCACTCCAAGGGCAAAGCGTTATGGATGAGTTGGTCAGGGATATTTGCTTACGCTTTTCCCCCTCTCCCACTCCTTCCGTATCTAGTAAACATATTGAGTCAAAACAAACACAAACTAATAGCACCAACTTGGGCACGACAACTTTGGTACACAACACTACTAGACCTGTCAGTAGTGCCTCATATCAAACTACCAAACAGACCAGATCTGTTAACTCAACACAAACAGCAGATCAGACACCCGAATCCAGCATCACTCAATCTAGCGATCTGGCTCCTGAAGTCTTGGAATTCGGACACCTAGACCTTACACAAGAATGTATGGAGGTCATCAAACAGGCTAGAAAGCCTACTACAAGACATTGCTACGCAAATAAATGGAAACAATTTGTTTATTACTGTCATAATAATCAAATTCAACCATTACACGCGTCCGCTACAGACATTGTAAGCTACTTACTACACTTACAAAAATCATAGTTAGCTTTTTCATTCATTAAAATACATCTCACAGCAATTTCTGCTTATCTGCAAATTACACATTCAACTTCACTATTTAGAATCCCAGTCATAAAAGCATTTATGGAGGGTCTAAAAAGGATCATTCCACCAAGAACACCACCAGTTCCTTCGTGGAACCTCAATATTGTATTAACGCGACTCATGGGTCCACCATTCGAACCCATGCACTCTTGTGAAATGCAATACTTAACTTGGACATTAGCCTTCCTAATAGCTATCACATCTCTCATAAGAGTAAGTGAAATACAAGCCTTTACCATACAGGAACCCTTTATACAAATACACAAACATAAAGTGGTTCTACGCACAAATCCCAAAATTTTGCCAAAAGTTATATCACTGTTCCACTTAAACCAAACTGTGGAACTCCCAGTGTTTTTTCCACAACCAGACTCTGTAGCTGAAAGAGCATTACATACATTAGACATAAAAAAGCTCTAATGTACTACATTGATAGAACCAAACAGTTTCGCAAAACAAAACAATTATTTGTAGCTTACCAAAAACCTCATACAGGAAATCCAATATCCAAACAAGGCATTGCCAGATGAATAGTTAAATGTATTCAAACCTGTTATGTTAAAGCTAAGAGAGAACTGCCTATTACACCAAAGGCACACTCCACTAGAAAGAAAGGTGCCACAATGGCCTTTCTAGGAAATATACCAATGACAGAAATCTGTAAGGCAGCCACATGGTATACGCCTCATACATTCACTAAACCTTACTGCGTGGATGTGTTAACAACACAACAAGCCACAGTAGGACAAGCAGTACTAAGAACATTATTTCAAACAACTTCAACTCCTACAGGCTAAACCACTGCTTTTGGGGACATAACTGCTTACTAGTCTATGCACAGCATGTGTATCTGCACCTATTCATGCCATCGAACGGAAAATGTCACTTACCCAGTGTACATCTGTTTGTGGCATGAGACGCTGCAGATTCACATACGCCCTCCCACCTCCCTGGGAGACTGTAGCCGTTATAAGTTGATTAAAATTAAACTTGTACATTTGTAAATTTGTAAATATAACACTTTTAGTCACATTATGTACATGCATACTTACTCCATTGCATGGGCACCATTACTATATACACAACTCCTACCTCACCCTCTGCGGGGAAAACAATCTAAGATGGAGTCGACGCCCATACGCAATGGAGCCGAAATGGGATCTCGTGACTCGAAAAGACTTCTTTGAAGAAAAACAACTCGTAACACTCCGAGCCCAACACTAGATGGCGGGAGATGCACAGCATGTGAATCTGCAGCGTCTCATGCCACGAACAGATGTACACTGGGTAAGTGACATTTTCCATATATATATATATATATATAGATTGTTAGAAAGGGGGTCTCTGGTTGACCGTCAGTTTGCACTCTGTCCAAGCAGGGACCCTCACTCAGTCAAGGTAATGGAGATACACACCTAGGATAACCCCTGCTCAACGGGCGTCAGGCCTGAGATGTCAGTCAGGGTCATCGCACTCCAGCTGGGACCACGGCTTCATTTGCAGGCAACGTTGCAGGGTCAGGCAGCGGCATCTATTCAGGCATCGTCCAAAGTCAGTGCACTTGTTTTTTCTCAGTTTTTCATCATCTTTTACTCCCAAGGGCCCAGAAACTGGAGTAGGCACCCCTCGGCGAGTTAGAGCCCAACTGCACGTGAACCCAGAGGCTGGTAGGTGAAGTCTTTGCTGTCCCTGAGACTTCTTAACAGGAGGCAAGCTCGGTCCGTGCCCTTGGAGAAACATCACAAGCAGGATACACAGCAAAGTCCAGTCTTTGGCCTCTCTAAGGCAGAAGCAGCAACTGCAGGCCAACCCAGCAAAACACACACAGCCAAAGGGTAGCACTTCTCCTCCAGCTCCTCAGCTCTACTCCTTGACATAGGTTCCTCTTGATCCAGAAGTGTTCAAAAAGTCTGGGGATTTGGGTCCACTGCTTATACCCATTTCTGCCTTTGAAGTAGGCAAACTTCAAAGGAAAGTCTTTTTGTTGTTGACAAGATCCTGCCTTGCCCAGGCCTAGTCCCAGACACACACTAGGGGGTTGGGGACTGCATTGTGTGAGGACAGGCACAGCCCTTTCAGGTGCAGATGTCAGCTCCTCCCTTCCCACTCTAGACCAGGAGACTCATCAGGATGTGCAGGACACTCCCCAGCTCCCTTTGTGACTCTGACTATGGGGAATTCACAAACAGTCCAACTGTAAGTCTGACCCAGATGTGGATTCCACAAGCAGGCAGAGGAACAGAATGGTTAAGCAAGAAAATGCCCACTTTCTAAAAGTGGAATTTGCAAACTGACAAGCTAAAAACCAACTTTACCAAAAGATGTATTTTTAAATTGTGAATTCAGAGACCACAAACTCCATAGCTCTAACTGCTCCCAATAGGAAACTGCACTTAAAAGATATTTAAAGGCAGTCCCCATGTTAACTATGAGAGAGATGGGCCTTGCAATAGTGAAAACTGAATTTGGCAATATTTCACTATCAGGACATGTAAAACACACCAGTACATGTCCTACCTTATAAATACACTGACTCGGCACCCTGCCCATGGGGCTACCTAGGGCCTACCTTAGGTGTGACTTACATGTAGTAAAAATCAGTGGCGGCTGGTAATTTTAGGAGGGAGGGGGCGGGCGGGAAGCACACTCACATTCATTCGCACAAGCACGCACATCCATTCACAACACTCATCAACATTCAAACATACACGCAAGCACCAAACATTCATTTAAAACACACACACACACTTACTTTCAGCTCAGAGGTCCCAGGAGGGTTGGGACTGCTGCCTTTCCTCCCTGGCTGATCTTAGGTCAGCCAGTGAGGGAAGGCACCAGTCCCAACTTCGTCACAGACTGGGATGGGTCAGTGAGACTTCTGACCCCTCCCCACTCTGTGACAAGGTGTCACTAATTGACACTCGCCGTGGGCGGTTCAGGGCTTAAACCTGAAGTGCCCAGGTCGAAGTCAATCGGTGATGCTTCCCCTCGTCACCGAGGGGAAGGGCCTCGAGGCACCTTTGCTGAGCTGAGGACATCACGCCCATAGGAGCTGTGACCTCTTCTGCCCAGCAAAGTTCAGCTCAGGCAGCCAGGAGTCCGCGCAAATCGTGCATGTCTCGCTCCTGGCTGCCTGATCTGAACATGAAGGGTGTCTGTCAGGCTGACCATTGCTCAGCCTGACAGGCACTCTTCATGAGGGGCAAAAGGTGGGAGGGCGTGACCCCTCCACCCTAAAGGACGGTCCGCGGCTGGTAAAAAGGAAGGTTTGACACCCACTTGCCAAGTCAAATTGACAGTTTACAACTGCACACACAGACACTGCAATGGAAGGTTTGAGCCATGTTTAGAGGGCTAGTCATGTGGAAAAAAGACAGGGGAGACCACGGCAAGGATGTATATAAATATATGTATATATCACCGAAATCATAAAAAGTGTGCTTTATGGACCAAGAGCTAGTTTTCTGCAAAATTTTGTAGCATTCCATTTAGCGGTTCAGGGTGTAGTTGTGTTCAAAATCCCTACGGGAAAATGCATAGGTAAAACGCAATTTGGGACCCCATCTTTTTCTCCCTTCCACTTGATGGATCACCCTGAAACATTTAAAGCAGCATCTGCACCTACTGAAGCATACGTTTTGAAAAATCCGCAAACATTTGTTAAGCAGCACAAATATTATTGGCAAAACAAAAAAGCCCTCTTCTTATGGAAACCAGGCCCAAACTATAATGACCTACTGGCGACCGCCAGTAGGTTTTATGTATGTATATATATATATATATATATATATATATATATATATATGTATACACACACACACATGTATATATTCGTTTACATCCATCCCACCTCCAGGGTCAGATTCACAGCACCGCGGACACCGTCTCCAGTTTACCAAAACAGTTTATTCACTTAAATTTTCTTGTCCGTCCATTTCTTAAAGTGCAAGCAGTGCAAAGGGGTATAGGGGTCAATGCATTTCGGCGTTATGCCTTTGACTGGACCCTAGAGTCCTACATTACTGAGAGTCTCATTTTAAAGGTGTTCATACAGTGTAGTCCCTCCACCATATCCATTAAAAGACTAGAATTGAAAAAAGTAGAACATGGGATGCCTCAGGGCTCTAGTGAGCCCTGTTCTTTTTAATAATTATCTAAGTCCGCTGTTGAAAATTCTTCAGTCTTACAGCATTAGGTTTTTTTTTAACTATTCCAATGATATGCAATTCATTCTTTCACTGGATAGCGATAGGAATACGCCATTAGATGCACTTCATAATTGCCTACGAGAGGTAGCAGATTGGTTGAAAAGTAACTCGCTAAAATTCAACAGTGAAAAAACAAAATTTCTATGCTGCTCGCCTTCAAAAATCCTTTAACACTTCCAATTAATATCTGGCCTTGGACACCAACAGATTGTCTAGAAACTTCAAGGCCATTTCATGATTTAGGAGTACACTTTGATGATAGTCTCTCGAGGGAGACTCATGTCAATAAGACAGCAGCTAACCTGTATTAGACTAGTTCAAATCGTACAGAAAACTACTGCCACAACCAGTAAGAAAATTAGTGGTGCAAAGTACATTTGAATTGACTACTGCATTGCTCTGCTATGTGGAGTCCCAGATTATTTAATAAAGAAGGCTTTATAGAGTGCAGGCAACAGTTGCAAAACGTGCATTAGATAACATTAGACATGCCTCCTCTTCTGGTACTGTTCAGTAGCTACACTGGTTTCCAGAGAAAGAGAGGGTTATTTTTTAAATCTATGTATATTGTCTGCAAGGCAATAAAGAAAACAGTATCTAGAGTGTAACGAAGAGATGTTAAAACATTATATCCCAGTAAGGAATCTATGTTCCTTCTCAGCCAATCTTGTATGCATTCCAAAATTTCGGAAAGTGAGACTAGGAGGTCTGGCATTTTCAGTGAGGGCAGCCCAGGTGTGGAAGAAGCTGCCTGCCCCTTTAAGAGCCAGTAAGCGCTTCCACCAATTTAGGAAGGACTTGAAAACCTGGCTTTTACCTAAATTGTCAGCTGGGCACTAGGAACACAGGATAAGGGATGTGTCTAAAAGGTGACTCCTCTGGCAGATGTAATAGGTTTCTGAGGGGGTTTGGTCAGCTCAGAGTTACCTTTTAGTTAAAAGTGGCACTCTATAAATAAATGTAGTTAGATTTATTTAAAGTAACTATAACTCGCGCCCTAAGGTAACTATAACTCGCGCCTTCGCCATGCACAGCTAATTACTACATATATTTTATTATTGATGACACCTTCTATGGTATCTTTAAAATTATCACTACAACATTTGCAATAAAAGTATTGCTGAGAAAATTGTGCCTGAAGAGGGCGAGAGTTACAGTTACCTTTGGGTGCGAGTTATAGTTACTTGAAATAACTCTTACTATAACTACTGAATTTCTATGGTTTTGTACAAGTAAATTCAGAATCTATCTAAAACATCCCTTTATCCTTTGATTTTTCCAGTGGAAAATAAATACATTATTTAAAAAAAACTATATATATAGTGGTAAAAGGTGGTCAGGGTAATTTTAGGGTATAAGGATTGGTAAGGATAATTTTAGGCTTTACAGTTGGGTAGGGGTATGGAGTGGTCAGGGTAATTTTAGGGTTTAGGGGTGGGCAGGAATATAGGGTTGTAAGGCTATTTTTAGTTTTAGTGGTGAGTAAAGGTATAGGGTATTGCATCCTTAACCATTATGTTTTTTCCTTGTCTTTTCACCAGGACTACTGTGGGCATGAGATTTGCATGCAGGTGAATAAGTACAAGAACATAAAGGATGCAGAACTCCTCGCTGTGTTACCAAATACACAGGGAATTTCTTACCTAGAACTTGTTCATGAATATTCGAAAGAAATGGAATACTGAATGCTAAACTCCATATCCTTGAATGGAGCTTACAGTAAATATGTACAGTTGATAGTGCCTTAATAGAGAACAATAAATATAAATGTATAATTGAGTTAATGTCAACAAAAAGAGGGATCGGGAGGATTAAAGGTCCAGTGTATATACTCCCAATACGTGCAATCAATAACAAAAGTACACTGTTCCTAACTCTAGGGTGAACAGTTAAAGTTTAGGAGCTAAAAACCCTCACACACCCGAAAGGGTGTCATGCTTCATCATCGGGAAGCTCCTCGTCAGACCGGCTGGTGCAATGTCTGACGGGCTCCCCTTTCGGGGGCTCTTTGCCGGAGATCTTTTTAATATGTGGTGGCTGCCGTTGATTTATGAAGGTCAGACACTCTGAATGGCAGGAGAGTGATCAAATTAAGATTGATTAGAAACCCCTGAACTTGTTCTGTTTTAATATCTATCCAGAGGGGTTACGATCAAGATTAAAAACATAATAAAGTGGGGAATGAGAATGATGCTCAACCACTTTAGAAAGCCTGGAGTACTGGGAAATTGTCACCTATCTCCTAGGGTATGGTCAACATGTTTCGCGTAATATTGGTCGTGAAAGATCCTCTAACGCTTCATCAGGACCTACAGCAAACTAGACTTCTCCTGGCTGTGTACAAAAGAAAACACTATCTAATTACGTGTATGAGAGATAAATAGCAGTCACTTACAGCATTTCTGTGAACTGTCTCGTAAACAAAAAGGTCGCCCCGCCCTCTGCTTTTGGGGGGCCCCTTAGGGGGTAGCACGATCCAGCCTATAGCTTTTTTATATAGGCGTCCTCAATTCGAGACACCTACCCACCGTCGTGCTCGCCCTGAAGGTGGGTAGGTGTCTCGAATTGAGGACGCCTATATAAAAAAGCTATAGGCTGGATCGTGCTACCCCCTAAGGGGCCCCCCAAAAGCAGAGGGCGGGCGACCTTTTTGTTTACGAGACAGTTCACAGAAATGCTGTAAGTGACTGCTATTTATCTCTCATACACGTAATTAGATAGTGTTTTCTTTTGTACACAGCCAGGAGAAGTCTAGTTTGCTGTAGGTCCTGATGAAGCGTTAGAGGATCTTTCACGACCAATATTACGCAAAACATGTTGACCATACCCTAGGAGATAGGTGACAATTTCCCAGTACTCCAGGCTTTCTAAAGTGGTTGAGCATCATTCTCATTCCCCACTTTATTATGTTTTTAATCTTGATCGTAACCCCTCTGGATAGATATTAAAACAGAACAAGTTCAGGGGTTTCTAATCAATCTTAATTTGATCACTCTCCTGCCATTCAGAGTGTCTGACCTTCATAAATCAACGGCAGCCACCACATATTAAAAAGATCTCCGGCAAAGAGCCCCCGAAAGGGGAGCCCGTCAGACATTGCACCAGCCGGTCTGACGAGGAGCTTCCCGATGATGAAGCATGACACCCTTTCGGGTGTGTGAGGGTTTTTAGCTCCTAAACTTTAACTGTTCACCCTAGAGTTAGGAACAGTGTACTTTTGTTATTAATTGAGTTAATGAACAAGAACTAGGAACGTTCTTTGGTGTACATAGGGTAATGCAGAGTCGAGTTCTATATCCCGACTGCTTTTGTATTGGATAATGTGAACATTATTCAGGTGAGTTTGTACACCCATAACACACACCACAACGTCATCCAATTGATAAATACTTCTCAGCCAATAAAAAAGGCAAATCTTATGGGTAGGCCTAATCGAGACCTAAGTTTAGTTGTGCAGTCAATTCGAGTAACCCTTAATTCTGGGAGGTGACTGATGGAAGGACTGCAACAGGGAGGTGGATTGAATTGGTGTTATGGTTGTTCTATCAAAGATAGAATGAAGATAATCAATCTACCACAGAGTCATTGCCCAGTAGTCTATAAACTCAAGTCAGTATTTCTGATGGCTTCCTGGTTGTGTTGTCCTCATAAGCCATCTGGTGACAGATCAGCAGAATGGATGATGTCAGCCTGTTTTTGGACCCACAATGAAATCCTTCTACAGTGCTCGGCCTCCAGTCAATCCTTTGCTAACAATTAGGTTGCATCTTTCAATAGAGTAAATGTAATCTGTAAAAGGGTAAATGAAAGATGGTAGCCACATTTCGGAAACTGAGTGCATAAAATTAAGCATGCCTCTGCTCCTTGAACTTGAATGATGCATTCTTCCGAATTTTTACATAATTGTGTTTAAATGTGCAGTAATTCCATTTGGCTTACTCCAGCAATTAGAACATGCACTATTACCTGCTACCATTAGACTTCTTAGGAACAAAGCAAAAGTACATCTATTTTCAGCTGCACAACGTTTTAGCCTGCAATATGTTCATGGACAAAGGCTCGTCTTTAATCCTTCAGTTACAGAAAAGAGTTCCATATTGGAAGACGAAAGTGGTTCTGTTTCCCAGATCATCATGTAGGCAGTCGGGCTCTTGTAACACAAAAGGTGATGGGAGGAATGCTTGCAAATAACCTAATTCACTGGCAATCAAGCTGGATAGCATTCCAACCCAACGCCTTTCATCCTCTGGTATTGCTTGTTTTGAGGGAGCCTCTAGGTGGATGGTTTCCATGATCTGTAGATTCAGGACTGAATTGCTTAAGGCAGGCCGCTGACAAGAGTAACATGGATGTGAAAAAACAATGGACTGGAATGTGGCCTGAACGATCATCGGTGGCTGAGATTAACCCAAGTATTCGACCCATCATTCAGATGTTCATTCAGGCACTTGTGCTTTCTGCAGCCCCTAACCCTATTATCGCCTACTTCCATTCAGAACCATATATGTGCGGGTGTGTGCTCTGTTTGGTGGACATGCAGGTGAATCATTGTTTCTTTTGCCCTGCCATTGGCTGGCAAAGGAATTGAAGAGTCTCTTTGGGATTGGCCAAGGATGTGGCCTGCAGCTTTTCTTCAGGATAAGGACAGATAGTATCAGATCAATTACCTCTAATAGTTTAAATTGAAAGAGTTTCATCTTTTCAAAACTACCCAGAGTTCCGTGGCCCTAAAAGCAAAAGCAGTGTCCATTCTTAGGCAGCTACTCACTACATTCCACTTATCAATACCAAACATGCACCGTATTTTTAAGAAAACCGCTGACCAAACCTGTGATTTAAATTACCTTATTCTTCAGAAAAAGATTGAGAAATTTAAAATCACACTAAACGCCTGATTCATAAAGCTGAATTTACACATGTAGATGTAGGTGTAAATCTACAAGTTTGTACTGTTCGCTATTTTCAAGTGTGATTTAGAACTAGGTTAGACTTAGATAGCCGCTCAATCAAGTCAGCATGCGTATTCTCCTACAACAAGATTTATGAGTGTAAAGGTAGCACTAATAATTTCTCATAAGTAGGTGCAATATCTGCCGTGGAGAGCTCTCTCTTGGAAACTATACGGAATATTGTTTTAGTTTATTAGGGCCTGATTTAGGTTCTGCCAGACGGAGAACTCGGTCACAAACATGACAGATATCCCGTCTGCCATATTGAGATCTCCATAGGATATACAGGGATCGTAATATGGCAGATGGGATATCCGTCAAATTTCTGAAGAATATCTGGTCCACCATATTAAAAAATCTGAAAAATATTTCAGTGTGTAATGTATATGTAAATTAAGAATATGTATTAGCCTATAGCTAATTAAAAAAAAGTGTAGCAGCTCCTTTACTCATCAAATTAAATGGGTATTAAATAATTAATTAATTTAAATATATGAATTTCTCAATAACATTTTTAGTGAAGGATTAAGAATACTTTCCATCTTCATGCAACACTTATTTTCATATGATAGGTAAAACAATTTGTTGAAGGTTATATGTTGAATTAATTATTATATTATTTAAAATTGTAAAAGTTTAATTTAATTTGAATTATATTTGTATTAAATAAGAAAAACATAATTATTGAATAGTTTATTGGTAGTTACTTGGGGTTATGCCCTGCCTCCATTATTTTCTAATGGGACATTCTGTTGTACCAATGTGTGATGCTTGACATACTCTAAAGCGGGGCTGCAGTATATTTGAGCATGTTGTGACACTTTTAGCACTGTAATAATTTAGAAGTGTTGTTAGTAAATAGCAGTGGTCATACTCTTTCATGAGAGTGTGTTTGTATTAACATGCCCCTCCATAAACCCCTCCTTTAATTTCTCTAAAGGCCTCCCATTTAGCCCTCACATTTGGTAGTTGTTATTCACAATTTTACACCACCCTATCCCTCCCAAATATTCTACTAAGTGTTAAACCTACATGTGTGCAGGCCTCCCCATAGATGAGGCAGGAAAGACTGAGGTGAAGATGTCCCCCCATAAGTTTGTGAACTTAATTTTGTAGTACTTAGTACTGCTGTAATGTTTCTATACGTACTACAAAATACAGTTTGTTAATTAGGCATTGTATGTAGAAACTGTAGCTTTCCAAATCTCTCACAGGCATATGGCTAAGACAGGGAAGTATTATGGAAAACCCCACGTAAAACGTGGAGCTCCACTTGCTGTTTGCAAGACTGTATCAACCAGTCGAATTGTTATGACTCATAAAAGCTTTATTAACATGATTTGATTGTTCTCTTTGTTCTGACTTGTTCAATTCAGATTCATCAGAAGAAGCTGTACAGTGTAGAAATGAAAACAGGCGCACTCATTTGTGAGGTGACATATTAAGAGGGATCATGGTTGCCATGGCAACACATTTTAAATTACCAAGATATTTTGAGAAGGTCAAGTCATATTCTTTAAAGCACAAGAATAGAATCATGAGATAGCTGTTTTCAAGAGCACCAGGAGCAGTCATGGTTAAGTGCAGCATGATACCATGGGGAATGCAACATGAACTATTGGTGCCAAGAATATATCAAAGCATAAAGCTAGGAAGAATGCTGTAGGAAAGTACCATCTTGCCTGGCATGCTACCCCCATTTTTACTTGTATAACAGTTTGTTTTTGCCTGTCTCACTGGGATCCTGCTGGCCAGGACCCCAGTGCTCATAGTTTGTGGCCTGAATGTGTGTCCCTGTGTAGTGACTAACTGTGTCACTGAGGCTCTGCTAATCAGAACCTTATGTTCTCTCTGCCTTTGAAATTGCCACTACAGGCTAGTGACCATTTTCAACAATTCTAATTGGCACACTGGAACACCCTTATAATTCCCTAGTATATGGTACCTAGGTACCCAGGGTATTGGGGTTCCAGGAGATCACTATGGGCTGCACCATTTCTTTTGCCACCCATAGGGAGCTCAGACAAATCTTACACAGGACTGCCACTGCAGCCTGAGTGACATAACGTCCACGTTATTTCACAGCCATTTTACACTGCACTTAAGTACCTCATAAGTCACCTATATGTCTAACCCTCACTTAGTGAAGGTTAGGTGCAAAGTTACCAAGTGTGAGGGCACCCTGGCACTAGCCAAGGTGCCCCCACATAGTTCAGGGCAATTTCCCCGGACTTTGTGAGTGCGAAGACACCATTACATGCGTGCATTACATATAGGTCAATACCTATATGTAGCTTCACAATGGTAACTCAGAATATGGCCATGTAATATGTCTAAGATCATGGAATTGTTCCCCCATACTAAATCTGGTATTGTGGTGCCTTTCCCATGCATCCCCGGGGCTTCACTATGGACCCCGAGAACTGCCAAACCAGCTCTCTGGGGTTTTCTCTACAGCTACTGCTGCTGCCAACCCACAGACAGGCTTCTGCCCTCCTGGTGTCTGGGCAGCCCAGTCCCAGGAAGGCAGAACAAAGAATTTCCTCTGAGAGAGGGTGTTACACCCTCTCCCTTTGGAAATAGGTGTTAAGGGCTGGGGAGGAGTAGCCTCCCCCAGCCTCTGGAAATGCTTTGAAGGGCACAGATGGTGCCCTCCTTGCATAAGCCCGTTTACACTGGTTCAGGGAACCCCCAGTCCCTGCTCTGGCGTAAAACTGGACAAAGGAAAGGGGAGTGACCTCTCCCCTGTCCATCACCACCCCAGGGGTGGTGCCCAGAGCTCCTCCAGTGTGTCCCAGACCTCTGCCATCTTGAATCCAGAGGTGTGAGGGCACAATGGATGCCTCTGAGTGGCCAGTGCCAGCAGGTGACGTCAGAGACCCCTCCTGATAGGTGCTTACCAATCCTCTTCTAAGTGCTATTTATGGTCTCTCCTGTGGGCTTTTCCTCAGATAACAATTTGCAAGAATTCACCAGAGCTCCTCTGCATCTCCCTCTTCGACTTCTGCCAAGGATCGACCACTGACTGCTCCAGGATGCCTGCAAAACTGCAACAAAGTTTCAAGAAGACTACCAGCTACATTGTAGCGCCTAATCCTGCTGCATTTCTCAACTGTTTCCTGGTGGTGCATGCTGTGGGGGCTGTCTACCTTCACCCTGCACTGGAAGCCAAGAAGAAATCTCTCGGGGGTAGACAGAATCTTCCCCATGCTAACGCAGGCACCAAATTTCAGCTTTACCAGTCCTCTGGGTCCCCTCTCATCGTGACGAGCATGGTCGCTGGAACACAGGTGGTGGATCCAAGTGACCCCAACAGTCCAGTGGTCCATCTGTCCCAAATTTGGAGGAGGTAAGTCCTTGCCTCCCCTCGCCAGACAGTAATCCTGTGTACTGCGTGAACTGCAGCTGCTAGGGCTTCTGTGCACTTTTGCAATGAATTCTTCATGCGCAGCATAGCCCAGGTCCCCAGCACTCCGTCCTACATTGCTCAACTTGCTGAGTTGACCACCAGCTTTGTGGGACCCTCTTTTGTAGTGTTGAGATGACTGCCATGCTCAGTTTTCTTGAACCCATGTTCCAGTACTTCTGCGGGTTCTGTCTTCTTGTGCGTGGGCTCTCTGTGTTGCTGAGGGCCCCCTCTGTCTCCTCTTCCAAGTGGCGACCTCCTGGTCCCTTCTGGGCCCGGGCAGCACCCTTTTTTCTCACCTGTGACCTTTGCAGCTAGCAAGGCTTGTTTTCAGTCTTCTTTCAAAGAAACAACTCTGCATCCTCCAACATACCGTAGGACATCTTCTACGCAAAGGAGAAGTTCCTGGCACCTTCTGTTGTTGCAGAATCTTCAACTTCTTCCACCCGGAGGCAGCCATTTTGCACCTTTATCTGGTGTTTAGTGGGCTCCTGCCCCCCCTGGACACCTTCATGACTCTTGGACTTGGTCCCCTTCCTTTACAGGTCCTCAGGTCCAGGAATCCGCCTTCAGTGCTTTGCAGTCAGTTGTGGTCTTTGCAGAATCTCCTATCACAACTTTAGTGTGTTTCTGGGGAAGTAGGGTCACTTTACTTCTACTTTTCAGGGTCTTGGGGTGGGGTATCTTGGACACCATTAGTGTTTTCTTACACTCCCAGTGACCCTCTACACACTACACTAGGCCTGGGGTCCCTAAGTGGTTCTTATTCCACTTTCTTAGTATATGGTTTGTGTTGCCCCTAGGCCTATTGCATCCTATTGTATTACACAGCAGTGTGTGCACTACTTTTCTAACTGTTTACTTACCTGATTTTGTTTTGTGTGCATATTTTGAGTATTTTACTTACCTCCTAAGGGACTATATCCTCTGAGATTGTGATTCATGTGATATAGGGACAGATGTAGAAAGCGTTTTGCATGGCGCAAACTGCAAAATTCGCAGTTTGCGCCATGCAAAACGCGCATCGTGATGCACATTCCCATTTTGCGAGTCGGTACCGACTCACAAAATGGGAATGCGACTCGCAAATAGGAAGGGGTGTTCCCTTCCTATTTGCGATTTACACTGCGATGCAGAATTGCTTAGTGACCGCGAAGGCGGTCGCAAAGCAATTTGCAGTTAGTACCCATGTCAAGTGGGAGCTAACTCATTTGCAAAAGAGAAGGGGTCCCCATGGGACCCCTTCCCCTTTGTGAATGTCGCACAAAACATTTTTTTCAGAGCAGGTAGTGGTCCAATGGACCACTGCCTACTCTGAAAAAACGAAACCAAATGGTTTCATTTTTTTTTTTGTATTGCAACTCATTTTCCTTTAAGGAAAACGGGCTGCAATACAAAAGAAATACTGCTTTATTAAAAAAGCTGTCACAGACATGGAGATCTGTTGTCTCCAGCAGCCCACCATCCCTGTGAGTGCAGGGAATCGCAAGGGGGTCGCAAATTACGACCCACCTCATTAATATTAATGAGGTGGGTCTTTGCGACCCCCTTGCGATTCGCAGAAGGTGTCTGAGACACCATTCTGCATATGATTTTGCGAGTCGGAAATTGCGAGTCTCACCGACTCGCAATTTCCGATTCGCAAATACATATCTTACTACATCTGGCCCATAGTGCTATATGATAAAAGTGGTATAGTAGGAGCTTTGCATGTGTCCTAGTTCAGCCTAAGCTGCTCTGCTATAGCTACCTCTATCAGCCTACGCTGCTAGAACACTACTAATCTACTAATAAGGGATAGCTGGACCTGGCACAAGGTGTAAGTACCATCAGGTACCCTCTATAAACCAGGCCAGCCTCCAACAATGGCTTGCACAAAATCATGAAGAATCAAAAAGTAATATGTGCACACATAGTCAGAAGGCACAGAGCAAAATGGCAGCAGTAGGGTAATCCCTTAACTATGTTTCCATAGCCAGTATACTGTTTTACTCTATTTGAGCTTCTAACATTTCGAGTCTACCTCCATCCACATATTTCAAAAAAGATTAAACTCACTTTCTGATCTTTATGTCAAAATGTGAAGATCAAAATACTCAACTTTTTCGATAAATGGATCAGTCACTTTTTACTTCTGATTCCAGATGTTTTCCCAACACTGTGGAATGTGCTAACACAATTAACAGTATTATGTCTATTCCACACCAATGCAAATTGGTGCATCCCATAGTGACAAGTTTTGCTTTGGAGATTGACAGTTCAAAAAAAAAATCCTGATTGGGGGAAACCAGTTTGACAACAAAAAGAAAAACATCCCAAGTTTTTCACCAAAAGACTTTTTGTTACCAAAAGCCAAACAGTTGCAAGCCTTCCGAAATTGACAGAAATTGGAAGATAAATTAGTTTATAAGAATAACAAAGCAAAGAAATTGGACCACTGAAAACATGGCGGATGTAATATGGGTTCTATTTCTTGTGCCTCTGGAGGTCTATGTAAGAGACAGCAATTAAAAAGGTATATACCTGGAGTAAATGGGAATAGAAGAGAGTTGTAGAAGATTGAAAAAGAGTTAGAAGGGAGAGAGAGGTAAAAGTAATAAAACACAATTAGAAATAATTGTCACAGAGCAAGTGACACAATGGGAAGGAGTAGAAGAGATGGATGAAGGTTGAAGTGGCAAGGACATGGAAAGTTGTTCTTCAAGTCCATGACTTTGGACTTTATCCTTATCTACTTGGCTGCCATGAATCCCTTTAAAATCCATAGAATTTCTGTGCTATCTATTCATTTATATGAGATGTTCAGGTAGTTCTCCATGAACAGCTTGTTAGAGAAGTCTTCTGGAAATATCCTGGCCATTAATGTCATTCATTAGGGCCTTACACAATTTTACAAGTGGTCTAACATGATGGGATGATTCGTCCATCTCCATCTCAACACTTTTCAGTCCATCGCAGCACCGATTTGATTTGATTCTTTAGGTCCATGTTCAGGTAGAGACCAAATGTTTGTTTCCTGTCTCATCAAAGGCATATATCTGCCATGTAACTACTCGGTCTGTTCCTGGTACTGAAATATAGGGCTTGCAAGCATCTCAAACCACAAGCATAATTTTCTATCTGTTCATTATTTCTGTGGATCAAGATATATAGAACAAATTCCATTCAACATGTTTTTGTTGGCAGAAAAAGGGCAAAAAAACATAAAATCGCAAATTTATCCAATGTACTTATTTTTTTCAATGGAGATTCGGTCACATTTTATCAACTATGACAATTATCACCGGACAGCCGCCATATTACTTGCTCCATGCACTTTTCTAGCGGAAAAGACCTATGTGTTACTGTAAAGAAATGGCTCCCTGTTGCAGTTACCCCCCACTTTTTGCCTGATACTGATGCTGACTTGACTGAGAAGTGTGCTGGGACCCTGCTAACCAGGCCCCAACACCAGTGTTCTTTCACCTAAAATGTACCATTGTTTCCACAATTGGCACAACCCTGGCACCTAGGTAAGTCCCTTGTAACTGGTACCCCTGGTACCAAGGGCCCTGATGCCAGGGAAGGTCTCTAAGGGCTGCAGCATATCTTATGCCACCCTGGGGACCCCCCACTCAGCACAGACACACTGCTTGCCTGCTTGTGTGTGCTGGTGGGGAGAAAATGACTAAGTCGACATGGCACTCCCCTCAGGGTGCCATGCCAACCTCACACTGCCTGTGGCATAGGTAAGTCACCCCTCTAGCAGGCCTTACAGCCCTAAGGCAGGGTGCACTATACCACAGGTGAGGGCATAGGTGCATGAGCACTATGCCCCTACAGTGTCTAAGCAAAACCTTAGACATTGTAAGTGCAGGGTAGCCATAAGAGTATATGGTCTGGGAGTCTGTCAAAAACGAACTCCACAGCTCCATAATGGCTACACTGGATACTGGGAAGTTTGGTATCAAACTTCTCAGAATAATAAACCCACACTGATGCCAGTGTTGGATTTATTAAAAAATGCACACAGAGGGCATCTTAGAGATACCCCCTGTATTTTACCCAATTGTTCAGAGCAGGACTGACTGGTCTGTGCCTGCCTGCTGCCGAGAGACGAGTTTCTGACCCCATGTGGTGAGGGCCTTTGTGCTCTCTGAGGACAGAAACAAAAGCCTGCTCTGGGTGGAGGTGCTTCACACCTCCCCACTGCAGGAACTGTAACACCTAGCAGTGAGCCTCAAAGGCTCAGGCTTCGTGTTACAATGCCCCAGGGCACTCCAGCTAGTGGATATGCCCGCCCCCTGGACACAGCCCCCACTTTTGGCGGCAAGTCCAGGAGAGATAATGAGAAAAACAAGGAGGAGTCACTGGCCACTCAGGACAGCCCCTAAGGTGTCCTGAGCTGAGGTGACTCTGACTTTTAGAAATTCTCCATCTTGCAGATGGAGGATTCCCCCAATAGGAATAGGGATGTGCCCCCCTCCCCTCAGGGAGGAGGCACAAAGAGGGTGTAGCCACCCTCAAGGACAGTAGCCATTGGCTACTGCCCTCCCAGACCTAAACACATCCCTAAATCGAGTATTTAGGGGCTCCCAAAACACAGCAAGATAGATTCCTGAAACCTAATAAGAAGAGGACTGCTAAGCTGAAAAACCCTGCAGAGAAGACGGAGACACCAACTGCTTTGGCCCCAGCTCTACCGGCCTGTCTCCCCCCTTCTGAAGACACTGCTCCAGCTACGCTTTCCCCAGGGACCAGCGACCTCTTAATCCTCAGAGGACTGCCCTGCTCTAGAAGGACCAAGAAACTCCCGAGGACAGCGGCTCTGTTCAACCAAGACTGCAACTTTGTTTCAAAAGGAGCAACTTTAAAACAACTGCGTTTCCCGCCGGAAGCGTGAGACTTGCTACTCTGCACCGACGCCCCCGGCTCGACTTGTGGAGAACAAACACTTCAGGGAGGACTCCCCAGCGACTGCTAGACTGTGAGTAGCCAGAGTTGTCCCCCCTGAGCCCCCACAGCGACGCCTGCAGAGGGAATCCCGAGGCTCCCCCTGACCGCGACTGCCTGACTCCCAAATCCCGACGCCTGGTAAAGACTCTGCACCCGCAGCCCCCAGGACCTGAAGGATCAGAACTCCAGTACAGGAGTGAACCCCAGGAGGCCCTCTCCCTTGCCCAGGTGGTGGCTACCCCGAGGAGCCCCCCCCTTGCCTGTCTGCATCGCTGAAGAGACCCTTTGGTCTCCCATTGACTTCCATTGGAACCCCGACGTGTATTTGCACACTGCACCCGGCCGCCCCCGTGCTGCTGAGGGTGTACTTTCTGTGCTAACTTGTGTCCCCCCCCGGTGCCCTACAAAACCACCCTGGTCTGCCCTCCGAAGACGCGGGTACTTACCTGCTGGCAGACTGGAACCGGGGCACCCCCTTCTCCATTGAAGCCTATGTGTTTTGGGCACTACTTTGAACTCTGCACCTGACCGGCTCTGAGCTGCTGGTGTGGTAACTTTGGGGTTGCCCTGAACCCCCAACGGTGGGCTACCTGGGACCCAAACTTGAGCCCCGTAGGTGGTTTACTTACCTGCAAAAACTAACTAACTCTTACTCCCCCTAGGAACTTTGAAAATTGCACTGTCTAGTTTTAAAATAGCTATATGTGATTTATATGAGAACTGTGTATGCTATTTTGATTATTCAAAGTTCCTAAAGTACCTACCTGCAATACCTTTCATTTGAAGTATTACATGTAAATCTTGAACCTGTGGTTCTTAAAATAAACTAAGAAAATATATTTTTCTATACAAAAAACGATTGGCCTGGAATTGCCTCTGAGTGTGTGTTCCTCATTTATTGCCTGTGTGTGTACAACAAATGCTTAACACTACTCCTTTGATAAGCCTACTGCTCGACCACACTACTACAAAGTAGAGCATTAGTATTATCTCTTTTTGCCACTATCTTACCTCTAAGGGGAACCCTTGGACTCTGTGCATACTATTCCTTACTTTGAAATAGTGCATACAGAGCCAACTTCCTACAGTTACTTTGTTATTTTATGGGAACACTTATGGCAATGCTCACATGTGAATTAACTAATTAACATTCGAATTGATATATGCAAGAGAATAGAGGGGGGAAATAGCTATTAAGTGTTCATTTTCTGAAGACGAACAAAAGTGACAGAAAGTATATTGGAAAAATAGAGTGACTGGACGAAGTGAGAGGATTTATATGGTGTATCATTCAGCTGCCTAAAAGCACATAGTGAGAAACTTCCCCTTCGAGGTTATCAAAGGACATCAGAATTCATTATCTACTCTGTTTAACACTGTACCCTAAAACCTTACGGCCATTAAATGAAAGCCACTTACTACATGGAACCATCAGATTGTGTGACCTCTGGCTAGTAGACACTAGGGATTGGTGTACCCAAATGTATGTTCTTGCTAAATCATTGTGTCTCTTTTGTGCTTGCGTACCAAATGGTCTACTTCATGCATCTGTAAATTCATCTTCATGCCTTACCCACCCAGTTTCTATTTTATCACAATCCCAGTGCACCATGCAGTCCCTGATAGGTACGGACTTTGTTTTCCCATGGGATGGAAATTATAAGTTTCAGAGTGATTTTGAGTGAAAAATGCAACAAAACCAAATATCTGTGTTCAGACTTCGCTATGCAAACCTGCTATTTGTTGATGACCTAGAAGTGACGATTCTCTGTTGGATGTGAATTGGACATTAATCGAGGAGCCTTTATGCCTAGAAAAGAATATTTATATTCTAAACGGAATTGGCAATGCTAGTGCCACCTCCTGATTCTTTGCATGGTTTGTTTGTGAGAGAGGGCAGGACATGGTCAGCATTCTACGCCTCTGTGTTGTGACCGCTTCAAAATCTCAAGTTTGGCAATTTAGACAAACAGAGGCAAAACTCTGAAATCCATACAGTCAGCCAAGAAGCCAGTTTTATGGTAGGGACATGGGAGCAGGAGCGGACTGGCTACCAGGAGTTTGAGTGGGCTGGCAGAGTGGGAGCAGGATTTCCCTGCAGTGGGGGCCGGCTTTGTTGCTGGGGACCTGCTGGCCACATTCCTGCTTGCAGTGCTTCTAAACAAGGAATGCAAAAACAAGTGGTTGGAAAGCCTACATACTTTAAAGCTATTTGTGCTTGCACTGTTTATTTAGAAGCGATGCAAGTAGGAACATGGCTGACAGGTCCTTGGCAACAAAACCTGCCCAATCAGCAGTGAAACCGGCTCTCACCCTTCCAGTCCACCGAAACACCTGATGCCGGTAGGCCAATGTGGGTCGGCTTATTCACAAAAGCATTTTGGAGAACGTAAAGTAATACTCCAGTAGTAGTCTTTTGAGTACTGTTACCACTGTTTGTGATTTGTCCCCAAAACATCTAAAAATCTAAAATGGGAATTAAATGGAAACATTCAGTAAATATTGCTATACAATGAGTACAAACAGAAAGGACTATGCTGGCTTTCCACTAGGGGTGGCTCCTTTGCTAAGGTGGAGGAGCGTCGCCCCTCCGTCAGCAGCAGCAGCTGCAAAACCTTTACTATAAAACTATAATAAACTACGTTTATTATTGTTTCATAGTAAAAGGGGTGGGGCCATGGGTCTGTGATGGGGAGGAAGGAGAGTGCACAGCACTCCCCCTCAGTGCGCATGTATGTTTGGCCGACTGTCTCTGGACAGCCAAACACACATGCACACTGGGCTCTCTCCAACCCAGCAACGCAGGCACTGAGTTACTGGGTTGGAGACAGCAGGCAAAGACTTCCACTCTGCCACAGAGCACTCTGGCTGCCGCTCCGTCCAATCCTAACGCTGCTTTCATGCTATCAGCAGCATGAAAGCAGCATTAGGAATGGATGCAGGGCAGGCTGGGACACTGTGCCTGCAGTCCAGTCGAGGAGTGGATGGGAGCGGCGAGGCTGAGTACAAAAAGGTAAATTTTTTTAATTATATATATTTTTTTTTCGGCATGTTCCCCCTCCTGCTACATGCTGTGCCGCCCTGCCCCTTTTCCCTCCTGCGTGCTACCACTGCTTTCCACATTTACTCATATGGAGTGAATGTTTCGGGAACCGTTTTATAAAGGCTTGCAAGAGATCTTAAAAGTGTTTTCTTTTAGTACTTCTTCCCATACTTGGAAATGCTTTTCTAAATGGTTTCCTCAGGAAGTTTGCTTTATTAGTGTGCACCTCTAAAGAATGTTAAAGCTACATTATTAGAAGCAAACAATCATGCTCTGCAGAAGGTGAAACAATAAGAAGGTATCAAGCTTGTCAAAATAAACTACAGTTAAAAAACCGGGGAAATTGTGAACATGGGAATATCAATTTTTAATGCAATTTTGCCCGACTGTCCTTGTAAACAGAAAACACGACAGCTGCGAAGGGCCTACTTAAGTAATTAGACGTCTAGTGGGAATTCATGGGGGTTTGTAAAATGTAAAACTGAATCGGCCCAAATGAGACAGATGTTTGTCTCTGACAACGTCGATAAAGCTGCCTGTAAATTACCAACCAGTGCACAACTACACTTGGCCTTAAAGAGGGATTGATACAAGAAGGGGGGCTTTATTTCTGAAATGGCAGCCCTAATTTTGAAAAGAAAGCAATGCTAATTATTACTAATGTATCAATGCAACAATGTATATGTCAGTTAATCATCCCAGTGTTTAACCCAGGCATGAAGAATAATAATAATTCGTGTGTGCCTTGCGGTTCATAAAAATGTGCTGAATCTGGTTACTTTGGAATGTTTGCTTGTGGTGGGCGCTGTCATGTTTTGTCTTAAGAGACGTTTATGTCGCAAGTGCAAGTTTTGAGAGTTGTTCAGACTTGTGCCCAGTCCTTTTTTTTTCCTCTTTAACTTTCTAACCCCTTTTCTAGACATGTTTATCCCTCTGGCAAAGTACCGTCACATTCCGGGATTATGTCATGCTCTGGCAGTGCGAAAACAAACGTGTTTGTACAGGTTTAAATCTCAACAGCACACATTCAAAGCAGAGGACTTTGAGCCGTAATGGAAAAAATAAGCTTATAGACGTGCCTCTGAGTTTTGAAAGGCAAAAATCCCACAAGCTTATAGCATTTTATCTGAGCAGACTGTATGCAGAAAGACAAATATGTTTTGGGGTGGGCGGGTTGTAATGGAGGAGAGTAGCAGAAATGTGGTTTTATTCAGTGTAGCTTGAATTAAGGGGAGCTGAAAGTTCTTCTTAAGAAATACGAAATATTGACGAACAGTCGCATGTTGTTTTGCTGATTTTTTTCAGTTAATTATTTATTCTACTGTTTTTGTACAGCGCCTCCACTGCAATGCAAAATTAGCACAGGAGAAGAAGGGCTAGATAAGGCAGGCAGGGGAACTAAATCAAACCTAAGCATAAAGTCGTTTTAAAGCAGGGCTTCATCATAGGCTTTGGCACAAAGGATGGGATTTCATCATTTCCCGAGTCCACCTCGAGGCCAAGGTCAAAAGGAGGGTGTTCTAAAGGGCGTGTCTTGGGAGTCACATAAACGCCTGCCAAAATGTTTATATCTTACTGGGCAAAGACTCCGGGGCCCATATTTATGGGCAAATGGCGTAGGTCAGCACCACAAGTCTTGCTGCTGCCAAAGGGAAGGAATGCACCGTAATTATGAAATATAGAGCATTCCTGTCCTTGTCCCCTGCGCGGCACACAATTTGATGCCTAGCACCAACGCAGGCACCCCTTCGCCGTGGCATTGCATGCAGGATTGCTTTTGTGCAGGAAGGGGCATCTTCCTGCACAAAAACAATCCCAACAGGCGTTTTCCTCTTTCTATGTGTGCTGCATACATGGAAAGAGGAAAAAACGAGGAGAAATAAAAATAATTCTCCTCGTTACACCTCCCCTGGGGGGCAGTAAGGTTTTCGCGCTGCCCCAGGTTTACATCATTAAGTAAATTTGGGCCAGTGTCAAAATCCGTGGGTGTTGAGTGGGAAAACCCACTGCAATGCCCCTGGGGCGCCCCCCCCTGGCACAGAGCAAGGTAACGCAGAGAAATGCATTGCTGTGCCTTCCTCCATATCTATGAGGCCATACAAAGCCACGCAGAGTGGCTTTGTGTGGTCTCATAGATATGGTTGAGAGACTTGCACCACCGCATCGTCAAAAAAAGGGACGCTCTGGTGACAAAGCCTCTTGTAAATATGCCCTTGGGTGTCCAAACCTCTTGACTTAGGGGTCTGGCTGGCTGCTAAGGGTTCAATAGGTGCCAAAGATTGGGACGAGTGTGGGTGTGAAGATGTTTGTGGACTATGAAGTAGATTTTGCACTTTGCTTAGTCATTAGCCTTTTGTATTACAATAAATAAATACATACATAAATACATATAATATCTAGTTGCATCTTATATCATTTTAGTGAGTATGTTTAATTCTTCCTTGTGAATGGACAGCTGTAATTGTTTTATTTTTTATTTGGATATGGGCTGCTAGATTAGATGCCCTTCTCACACCTAGAACTGATGAGTAGGAAGGTTGCCTGATTGCAAGAGCTGAAGGTGGAACCTCAACCCTATTGTTGAATACAGTATCCAGTTAGAGTATGTCTTCTGGATTGGAAAGTTCTTTTTCACTTTTTAAATATAGGCAAAACAGATGCTTGCTGGCATGAATGAATACTGATTGTCGTAGCTGGACAATATAGCTCAGTTTAAAACCCACTATCAGGAGCACCTAATTCTCCAATGAAGTTGTTTAAAGGACTTCACACATCCAATGATATACACTTTATTTTCTCTTGGTCAACATGTAGGTAATTATGGGCTGGGAGATTCGAAACATTGAAATCCAAGCGTGAGCTTTTATAACCCTCACTGGTTACGAAAGAACGTTTACAAAGAAATATGGAGCCATGTATGTTCATCTTGTGCCTGTACAAGATACATTATTTTTAATTTTTTGATTCTGTCACGTTCAATACATTTTCCACATTCTGTAGTTGTGTGATATTTTATTGCTATATAACTTTATCCTTCAACATAATTGAACAACATACATTTTTAGAGTATGACTTAATTGAACACTATCAGCTAACATGGGTTTTGACCTTTAGGAACGATTAACCTTAAGATTTCTCAAGCCTGCAAAATTATGGGTAAAAAAATTGCTTAAGGGCTTGCTTTTGGGTACACACTTATTAACATAACAGCAACCAGTGACACTTCACAGTTTAATGTTGAACTGGAAACGTTATTATTGCTATATGAACAAGTAGTGCCTCTGTCCTTATTTGGTACAGTTTGCAGGAAGACAAACATTCTACAGGTTGATGGCCATTGAGTTAGATATGCAGGGGATGACCTTGGTAAAATAGAAGACTGAATATGCGAATCACAGAGGTGGCAGTTGGGCGTGCAAAGGGGAGTATAACATCCTAAGTATTACTTGGGTCATATATTTACTGGGTTAGGGCTATAGCGATTTACTGTAGGTGTGAGCATAACCCGCATAATTTGCTATATAAATAATTACATGGAGTAATCACAAAGTTATGCGTTATTTTCAAGAAAAGTATTCAGCATTTATCACTGGAGCAGCACAATTTAGACTCCAGGCTTTAAATGTTATCATTCCACAAATACGTATTTACATTTGACATAATATTTACTGTGTGCCTTAATAATATTAAGTTAAATGAACATTTAAATGCATTAATGAAATGTAACTGTTGCAACTACTAAAGACTTCTACAAGTGTATACCAATGTTAATTTAAAATACTTACATGTATTTATTATTCACGTTTCATATTTACACTTTAGGTTATATTTAGACGAGTAAATATGCTTTATTTTATTCATGTTTTTAATTTATTATGAAAGTTGTATGTGTGCATGTATAATCATATATTCGAAATGCACATGAAATGTTTAGTTAAAGTTAGCCTGACTAAAGGCCTTCATTTTGAAATGTATTTTGCTTGGTTAGCGTGTTCTTTCCTTTGCAGGTGCATTTAAAGGTTTCATTAGTGAGACAAAAGGAGTGTTATTATATGTATTAGTTTATTGATAGCAAGGCCTGAGAAGGGAAATCTTGGCAAGAGACATAAAGACCTAATGAGCATCTGAAAACTCCTATTCATTGCTTATCAAGAAAGAGCAATGCTCAAGGTTACAGTAACTGTCCAAGTTCTGTTGGATGATAAATTCAGGTGATGTTGCAAATGCACACCACTAAAGGAGACCTGATTGGTTCGTGGTGGGGTGGGATGAGATGCGATTGTTACTAAACGTTAGGTTTGTTTTAATTAATGTTCATGCTATTAGAAGTTAGAATAGATTCCCTCAGACTTTGAGGGCTTCAGACCTCTCTTATTCTTGCAAGTGTAAAGCTTCTCTATGCTGGAAGACTTTTACAGAAGCCTTCACTATGACACCTTCCCGCATTTCCAAATTTCCATACAACTTCATTCAGACTATCCTCGTTCATTATTTAAAACTTTGATTATATCATTTTAGAATCATTGCATGTTTAGAGAAGAAAACAGGAGCACCTTTATGAAACACCTATTTCTAATTCTCAGTTTCCATATTTCTTTGTATCTTAACCTTTTGAAACTTAACCAATTACAATATTTCAGGCTCACTGACCCCGCTCCATATCCATGCAGAATCACACTTCACGTACCCTTTTTTAATGCATTTCGTCTGCTGTGTGTAAGTAGCAGATCCCGTTTTCAACCCTAGGTGTGACAACTAGGCATTTCATCTCTCAGAGTTTGGTAAAATGAGTACCATTAAGTAAAAATGCCCATGTTATGTACCTAACAGTACTTATTCTGTGGTTTGTGATCTAAAAATTAATGAGAAATAGATTTGTATGTTTATTCCCTTGAAGGATGCATTTAACAGAAAGCCGCTGTCGCCTGCCCTACTACCATTAATGGCAACATGTGTTCAAGGTTGGCTTAGACAAGAATTTAAATATGTTTTTGAGATGAGGATGAAGTTTTTTTCTTGGTCTTCCTGCCTCTAACTCAAGAAATTGCTCATTTCCTATTGTTTGCGTGATCAAGTGCGCACTGTGTCATTTGGCACAGGGACATAACCCTGAACACTTTAGCCCCAGGTAAACGGTTATATCTCAAAACCACAAGTGCTTCAAGCACCCATGGCTCAACAATGAGTTCGGAACAACAAACTTGTTGGTATCACTAATGCCTTTACCACAAATGCCTTTACAACGATTTTTCGTTGTAAACGCATTCCTGGTAAAGGCATTAGTGATCAGCATGCACGGTTCCAGCATGCTTCCTCCCTAGCCCCCCACCACCAAGAATTACCATGACCCGCCCACCCCCACAACCACCCCAAACCCCACCCCAAAATTACCCCAACCGCCCTCCCCTAAAACCTAAACCACCCCAACCCACCCTTAAACCTAAACCCTGACACCCCCTCCCCAAACCCTAATCACCCCAAGCCCCCCACCCCATCCCCAAAAACTAAAAATACCCTGAGTCCCCACCCCGCCCCTAAAACCTAAGCACCCCAACCCCCAACCCACCCCTACAACCTAAACCCTGACCCCCCCCACCCCCCATAAACCCTAATCACCCTGAGCCCCCAGCCCCGCCCATAAAACCTAAACACCCCAACCCCCAACCCACCCCTAAAACCTAAACCCTGACCCCCCCTAAACCCTAATCACCCGAGCCCCCCACCCTACCCCCCAAAAAAACCAGCCCCGGTCCCAGCCCAACTTACCTCCTCCTTCACCGTGTCGACTACGACTCCCTTCTTCTGTGCCTTAACCATGCATGTACGTGGTTCAGACATGGTTGGTTAAGGTACGAAAACCAGGAATTCGTGGAAAACGAAAGCGTTGTTTCGCTTTCGTTTTCCACGACTTCGTGGTTTCGGAGTCGTTGTTGTGGGTGTTTCCCCAGGTAAATGGCATAGTTTCATGCAAATAGCTCCTTGCCTTGGGTGAGTCCAAAGTGACTAAAAATAACACTATTAAAATAATAAATGAATACATAAATAAATGAATAAGTAAGCATTTTCTCAGTGCAGGTATCATTGGAGCTATCCTCAGACTAGAGGACCACAATATGTGTGGCCACAATGAAGTGTAAATTTTGCACCTGGCTGTCATCACCTCTCTGAAGTAGGAATCCAGACAGACAAAAGGGCAGGTGTAACCCAGAAGCTTTCCCACCTTGTACAAAAAGTGCAGTCCCACCCTCACCTCTGCTATTTTCCAAACTGTAGTGCTCAAGGAAAACTAATCAGCGGTCCCTTCATAACAACGTATTCATTAAGGGACATATTTATACTCTGTTTGCGCCGGATTTGCGTCGTTTTTTTTACGCAAATCCAACGCAAAACTAACTCCATATTTATACTTTGGCGTTAGACCTGTCTAGCGCCAAAGATCTTGGAGTTTGCGTAATTTTTTAGCGTGGACACCTTCCTTGCGTTAATGATATGCAAGGTAGGCGTTCCCTTCTAAAAAATGACTCCGAGGCATGTGCGCCGTATTTACACTCCCGGGCAAAAATGACGCCCGGGAGTGGGCGGGTCAAAAAAAATGACGTCCAGCCGCTTTTGCGTAATTTTTTAACGCCTGGTCAGGGTAGGCATTAAGGGACCTGTGGGCTCGGAAGGAGCCCAGAGGTGCCCTCCCATGCCCCCAGGGACACCCCCTGCCACCCTTGCCCACCCCTGGAGGACGCCCAAGGATGGAGGGACCCATCCCATGGAACTTAAGGTAAGTTCAGGTAAGTTTTTTTTTTTTTTTTTGTGGCATAGGGGGGCCTGATTTGTGCCCCCCTACATGCCACTATGCCCAATGACCATGCCCAGGGGACATAAGTCCCCTGGGCATGGCCATTGGGCAAGGGGGCATGACTCCTGTCTGTGCTAAGACAGGAGTCATTTCAATGGGGGTTGGGAGTAAAATAAAATAGCGCAAATCGGGTTGAGGCCAAAATTTTGCCTCAGCCTGACTTGCCCCATTTTTTGACGCCCAAGCTCCATTTTCCCCTACGCCGGCGCTGCCTGGTGTAAGTCTTTTTTTTTTACGCACACCAGTCAGCTCCGCCGGCTAACGTCATTCCATAAATAAGGCGCCCGCACAGCGCTTTGGAATGGCGTTAGCCGGCGTTACATTTTTTAACTCACAACTGCGTCGGCGCAGTTGTGTGCCAAAAAGTATAAATACGGCCCTAAATTTCTAAATGTAGCACTGAAGCCATGGTCTCCAGTGACAACAATGCAGACAGTTCACTTCCCGTGTGGGAAGCTGTGCTCATCATTCATCTTGTGCCATGGTAAACCAGGGGCAACAAAAAACGAACTATTTGGCACCAGTACTTAGAATCATACACACATATTCTTGCTATTACATATGTGCTACACACATACTACACATGAGCTCCACAAACTCGCAGGATATCAGCATAAGGTTCTGGGTTTCACACAATAGCAGACCTTTACACAATAGGGGCCAGTCAGTCTGGTCAGCTACAGGAGATCATAAAATATGATATGCTACCACCACTAAAGTACTTGGTACACCGAAAATAGGGACAGCCACCAACTGTGAAAGATGGGTATAATAATTTCCGTTCTGCTCTGAGGATGTGTTTGGTGCACCCCACGAGGTCTCAGGACAGGTCCTGGACATTGTTTTGCAGGGAGAGAGACATAGGTCCCTATGCGCACACCAGATTAGTGTGATCCCAGAACCAAAAAAATATCAGGATACCAGAATACAGAAAGTCACGCACTCAGGGCACATGTACATTCCCATACACCATACAGAGGGAATTTCTGTTAAAACAGAAGCTAAATTCTAGTGCCTAGCAAATCCTAAATATAGCTCTATTTTAAATACAAATACTGTTGGTTTTATTTCTACGATTTTATATCCATCTCCCATTATATTTCACCTCCCTGCATGAAAATCTGATCTTGATTTAAGACTGTCTATTCCTCCAGCCTCTTTGTATCTTTTGAATAAACTTACCTGCATCTCTGCATGCTTCCTCTCTTGAGGATAGCTATTGTAAATCACAGGCATGTCACCCTTAATCCTTTTTTGTATTCCTGTATTTTACCTACACCTTACTTCATAGAGGCCAACCTCAGCTTTTTTGGAACCACATCCATGCATCCTAACAATACATAATCTACTTTATCCTATCTATGCATCCCATAAATCTTTCACAAAGCCCCCACTAATGATCACACTTAACTGCTATCTTATCTACTACAATGAAACTGAAGTAAATGCATGATATGAATTCTTGAGCACACAAAACTAATCCCAGCTAACCAACAATACTAAATAATCACTGAATTAGTTACTAATCTTGGGTTCCGGAGCAGTATGTAACTCCCCATAAAGTGATTCAATGCCTTGTCGTGGTAGTAAGCGCTATATAAATCCAATTAAATTACAATACATGAGCTGTCAATTTCTTAAAGGCAGCTGATCAGCACTGGTACCACAATGCAAAAAAAACAAGCGTTGGTAAAGCCAATAAACCTGTGCAACAAAAATGAAAATAAGAAAACAAAAGAAAACATGCTGCCAGCCACATGCAACCATATGCTTGCAATAAGGAATTAATGTATAAGAAAAAAAAAAAACCTAAAAATCAAATAAATCACATATAATTTGGTGCAAGAGAAAACTGTCAAGGAGATCCAACAATGCAGCAGCGTCCTCAGCAATAACAGGTGGAGATCCCTTGTCTTAGAAGAGAAAGGCAGCTGCTCAGAATGAACTGAAACAGAACACAAAGCAGAGGATGACAAATTGCCCCTTGTGACACCCATGATGTCTGATCACTTGGGCTAGGAGTAGCCCTGAAATATGACAAGGTCTGTTAAGATTGGAACTGGCTCCGGGGCAGTGGGGTCTGGGGGGGCAAGGTAACTTTTACTCACTGAGACTGCCTAAGGTGAGCCAGACAATGGATAGCCCTGCACAAGTGGCAGTGAACTGCACCCCAGCGATAGCAGCACAAGTTGGTTTAATGTTGTTTAGGTTCGGGACTCAAACATAATGTGAGTTGGGGGGTGGTTAGTACTACAGTCACTACATGGTAAGGTGTGTGGGTATATTTAGGGGTAACTCACAGCATCTTGACATATCATGGGCTAGGGGCCTCCTTGGCTAAGTCGCTCGCAGAGGCTGAGACTGTTACAGGGGATGAATACACATGCCCACCATGACACAAATCCAAGCACTGATGCTACTAACCTGGAGCATTAATGGACTGGGCAACAAGGTAAAGAGGAGTTTGGTACTCAGGGTCCTCAGCAAATGCTAACCTGACATTGTGTATTGCAGGAGACACACCTCACTGGTGGACAGCATTGTAGTATGGGTAGGAGGAGATACAGACTGGTGGGAATTGCACAATATACCTAGGGTTCAAGAGAGTTGATGATCCTAATTAAAAAGGCACTCTCGTTCCACATGCAACACACATGGATGGATATACGTGGGTGCTATATTGCAATCCTGGGAAAACACGAGGTCGAAGCAGTATTGTTGATCAACATCTATGCCCCACTGGACTCTAGTCAGTAACACTACAAAATGTGGGAAATATTCTGCTGGAACCCCTCCTCCCCCCTCGGGTTTGATGGTGGTAAGCGGCAACTTTAATCTGGCATTAGATACCAATCTGGATAGGATGAGTACTAGGGTGGAAGGGAGACAACTAAAGGGAAGCTAGAGGGCTTGGCCAAGCACTGGGGCTGTGTGATATGTGGAGAACTCTGCACAATAAAGAGAGAGGTATTCATTTTACTCCAGGGCACACAACATGCACTCAAGACTTGACTTTTATTTGCTACAGATGACTTACTCCCTAGATTTAGTGAGCCTGCATACCTAGCGTGGGGAGTAAGTGGCCGCTCACCTTTGTGAGTGATACTGTCCACTAATTTTCAGAAACCACAGGGGAAGTGGAGAATGGAAACATAGTGCATTTCCAATGTGCAGGAGATCAAACGCTTAGGAAAAGCATTCAAACACTATTTTGAGGAAAACAAGACCTCGGTGGAGAGCCCTGTTACACTGAAGGAGACGTGCATACAAGGCCACGATCACAGGAGTCATGATCACAGGGGAAATTGGGGACAGAAGGGAGAGACGTACTAGATTGTCTACCTTGGAAGGGGAACTGACTCAGTTGGAGCAGGAATACACAGAGACCCCCGCCCCTCCTGGCAAGCCGGCCATTGATCTAAAGAGGGCAGAGTACCAGGCTGTTGCTAACCATGAAACCAAAATGTCCTACCTGGCGAAACAGAAAAGGATATATGAAGGGGGGAATGAGACAGGTAAATTATTGGCGTGGATTAGAAGCAAGGAAAGCAACAGTATGTTCATTAGAAAATTAAAGGCAGAATCTGGGGCCAAAGTGAGAGGAAGTGGAGAGATAGCGGAGACACTTGCACTGCCACTGCAGGTAGAGACAGAACGGTTTAAATATGTGGGTATCTGGATTACTAAATATCTGGACTTGTACTACAATGCAAATCTAGGACTTCTGCTCAAAATACTGGAGCAAGACGTGAAACATTGACAGTCGCTACCACTTTCACTACTAGGGAAGGCAGCAATGTTTAAAATGGTGGCACTCCCCAGGTTTTTGTACATACTCCAGAACAGGCCCATATAAGATTGCGGACAGGTTAATTACTAAGAAGGACACACTTCTGCGGACACTACTTTGGGAGGGGGACAGCCTCATATTGCTATGAGAGTCCTTCAGAAATCTAAATATGAGGAGGCATAGCCTTATCAAACAGTTGGAAATAATGTAAAGCAGCATAGGTAAGTGTAGTGAATGATTGAGCATAAGGAGATTGGGCTGACCCAGCATTTCAACAAGGTAGGATAGAAATGGGAGACACAAGCTACCTGCATGCGCTGTACAGGACAGGTTGATGCCCAAGCAAGTCTAGTGATGGGGACAGTGGTGGATGTCTGGAGGAGACTGACCAAAAGAGATGGGGTGTGGCCTCAGGCTAACCTCAAGGAAACAATTGTGGGAGGGATCCAGAGTAAGATCTGATGTGGCCTTGCAAGGGTTTAACAGGTGGGAGAGCATCGGCCTCTCCATGTTGGCAGATGTGTGGGATGCCTTCCCAAGAAAGGAGTATCGAATATCAGAGACGCAATGGTTATGCTATGGTCAGTTGAGACATGCCCTCAGTGAATGCGTGTCTTCAGAAGAGAGACACAAGAGGACTCCCTGCTGGAATGTAGACTCTTAGATTGGTGAATTGAAAGGAAATTGATCTCAATGACATGTCAAACAGTGATGAAAAACATGTAACCTCCTATGTCGAAACTACAGGCTACATGGGAGCATGACCTGGCCGAATTAGATGAGGATGACTGGTGTGAGGCTCTACAGTTTCCAGTAGCAGTGGCTATAAAAACGAGTTTCCTCCTGATTCAACTTAAGATCATACACCAAGCCTGCTACACATGCACCTTGCTATGTAGGATAGGCAGGGTGGGGAATGTGGAATACCTCAGGGGTTGTGGGCTGGAAGGCACTTTTAAACATACACTTTGGAACTGTCCCTGTAAATGAGTCTGCTGGGAGGTGGTTTGGAGTTCTCTGGAGGAAGCAACAGGACTTCCCCTGGAGCTCGAACCACAACTGGCACTACTGGGTATATGGGGCCCAACAGATCACTTCCAAAATCAGAAACTATTGGTGAATCTGGGTTGTATGGTGGCAAAATGGGACAATGCTCAGAAAAGAGGCTCTGGAATTCCCCCTAGGCACCAAGAATGGAAGCTCGGACTAGAATATTGTAGAATTATGAAAAAGGAAGTCTACAAAAAAAGACGGTGCCAGAGGAAATTTAATAAAGTATGGGGAGGGTGGGACGAGAACGCGAGTTGAGAGAAAGGCAAAGATGGGAACACAAGTCCAAAATTAGGATGGGACGGTGGAGATTATTCGACTAAGTAGCCCTTACACATACAGATTCAGGACACTGTGAGGATCAATGAGATCTGTAAACATGGGGTGGGTTGCATAAAACAATACAAATATTTATAAAACAATATGACTATAAGTTTCTAAAGGGTTTGCACAGTTTGGGTCTTAATGACATTAATAGGTGCATCTTCAGATTCAGGAAGGAGCTGAAGACATGGCTTTGTTGGATCTAAAAATAAGTGTTCAATTGTGCGTTACATTCAAATGATGTGTCAATAGGTGCTATTTTTAAAGATTTTTAATGTTCTGTAGCTTAACTGTTACATTGTTTTCTTTTAACTACAGCTAATACTGATAGTATGAATATGATATGTATTTTTCCCTGCATGTACCTTATAATATTTCATTAATGTGTATTTTGTTTAGAAAATCAATGAAGTAATATGGAAAAAGAACAACATTTATCTTTTGAGGAATTCTGCCCATGATGTATCAGAGGGTTTTACAAATCTGTATATGTGAAAATGTGTAAGTACATATGGGCCTCATTCACTTTCAAAGTGTTGCAACATTTCTAAGGAGTATTAGTTCTGTTCAGCAAGGCTGAATGGAGTTCAAAATTCTACAAATTTCTACTGAAATACCAATTTGATTGATACTGATTCTAAAATACTCCAGACCAGTCTTACAATGTTGCCATTCCTAATAGTTGAGTAAGAGCCAGATTGGCCATTTTTCCTGCCCGGCAATCCCCAGGAGGCTGATGGTATTTTTGCTAAGGTTCTTTCCTTGAATGGTTCACTTAGAAGAATAACTCTTAGAAACAATATAGGCAAGAGCATCAGGAAGTTGCTTTCAGGGCCAGAATGCTGTCCATCCCTTCTGGATGGAATGCTTGAATTAATTAATTGATTAATCTTGGCTAGGGGTAATTACTCAGGCCACATTCCAATCCATTGTTACTTTGCACAGAATGTCACCTGAGTTTGGACCCAGTGTATGCAAATCAGTCTTGACCTTTCTCCAATGGGACTGTACAACCCAAGCTGCTAAATCAGGTCCTCCCCAAACTGGAACACAAGCAACCAACTAAATGTTTTGCACTTGTTATGGGCTCATCAGCTGGGTATAGCTTGGTTCTAATTACACAGTGTGCACAGGGCCCATGAATAAACATACCTGTCCCACTTAGGGTGACATACTAAAGTATACAAAAAGTGATGTATGGCATGCTTGAATTAATTTCAGCCACTGGTAATGACTTGATGCAGCATCTCAGTCCACTGTTATTTTGCACACCATGTCACCTCAGTTTCAAACCAGTTATATGGAAATCAGTCTTAACCTTGCTCCAAGAGGAACAGCCCAGCCCCATCAGACCTGAGCATACCTGTCCCACTTAGAGTTACATATTAAAGTATACAAAAAGTGATGGAAGCAATGCTTGAATTACTTCCAGTCCATCCCAGCTTTAAAATCAGCCAAAAATTTCCTTATCGTGGCAACTGCTGACAAACAGGCTTTTTTCGTCTACAGCAAATACCCGATCTAGAAGAGTAAGCAGTTGTTGGGTATGGGAGCACTGGGCGGTGCTCCATCAAATTAGTGATAGGAGTTTGGAGGCTTAGCAGGAACATGTTGTAAACTAAATGGATAAAGAGGGCAGAAAATTACAAAACCTTTTTCGTCAGTTTATTTTGGAAATACTGAAGTAGTTCACGTTGCCTGAATCCTGTGTTTTAAATTCATTTTGGGACTGGTATGGCATTGCATTTTAGCTCTATTACTGTTTTGGTAAATTTTATTTGCTCTAAGTTAAGCCTGTCTGCTCTGCCCCATACCTACCAGGAGGCTGAGCTCAGGTTAATTTGGTGACTTTCAGGGGTTACCCTGACAAAGGTTGTGATCATTCTCTGAGGTGGGTAACACCCCCTTCACCCCCTCCCCCCAACTGCCAATTAATCCAATTCCTTGCAGTACACATGTATGACATAATAAATAAATTGTTATATGTTTGAAATCTTCATCAGTCTTGACTTTTGAGGCAATAGTACACCATTTTACATCTTGGTGTTTCTCTTTTACCTTTAGAAGTATTATGAGACCCAAACTCTGAGCATCAAAGTTCTTTTGGCACCAACCCAGGACTGGCTGAGGATGTCAGCCATGACAGAGGGCTACGTCATGCAGGTTTTCTTCTCTCCTTGCCTCCAACCAAGCTGCCCACTACCTCATGCCTCTGACTGTACAGATTCCTGAGGTGCCTGACAGTTCATGTAATGCACTGTTGTTCACACTTAGCAAGCGATAAGACATAGCTCAGAGAGAGCCTAAGAGAGTACAAATAGAAATAAGGGAGCTCAGGGCACTTATGAGAGGAAATGTACATGACAGCAAGAGAGAAAGGCAGTGAATGAAGTTTAAAAGTGCAGAAGTGAAAAATAATACAAATAGAGTTATCAAAAGTCCTGTACACATACAGGGAAACTAGTAGTGAGATATTAAAAGAAATCGAGAGAGGAAATTTGAATAGAGAGACATGGAGTAGTCAAGCAGTCCACTCTGAAGGGTGGAGGGGCCATGCCATCCCACTTTTTCGCAACAAGAATGCCTGTCAGGCTGAAGAAGGGTCAGCCTGACAGACGCTCTTAATGTGCAGGTTCAGGCAACCAGGAGCTAGAAATGTGCTGAATGCGCAGTCTTTTGGCTGCCTGGGCTGAACTTTGCAGGGCAGAAAACTTCACATCTCCTGTGGGCGTGACCTTTTCAGCCTGACAAAGTCCCTTGAGGCCCTCCCCTTGTGATGAGGGGAGTGTCATTGCTAGCCTTGGACCTGGACGCTTCAGTTTTTAAGCCCTGAAGTTCCCAAGGCAGGGTATCTTTCACTGACACTTTGTCACAGAGTGGGGTGGGGTCCACAACTTTCACGGACCCCCTCCCACTTTGTGATGAGGTAGTGAATGTTGCCTGCTGTCACTGTCTGACCTAAGCTTCCCTCCAGAGACCCTGCAGAAGGTAAGTAGTATGTTTTTATTTATAGTTTGGTGTGTGTCATGTATGGATGTATATGAATATGTGTGTGTGTTAGATGTGAATGCCTGTGTGTGCGTGTGAATGCAAGTGGTAGAGTGAGTGTGCATGTGTGCCCCCCACATCCCTTTTGATTCAATTACTGGTCACCACTGTCAGTGGTTGATAGGTTTTGAGAGAGAGGTACGAGGGTGAATGACAAACAGCTAAGCATAAAGAGTGCAAAATATTTAAAGCATATTTTCAACTTTTTGCTTTGAAATTCACTGCATAAACTCAGTTTTTAAAACATTTTATTGTCAGGAGAAACTCCCATAGCACACTGGCAAAAAGTGGCTCGCTTACTCTAAATAACATGGATCAGGTATGAAAATGTTTGCCAGAACTACTTTTGGTTTCCTGTCCAGCCCTGTGTGGTATTAACTGACTTTGTCTTGGGGACTGCATTTATGGGCCGTCAGAATTATGTTATTTGAGTGCTGCTAATATTTCTTGTATAAGTACCTAGAGATCAGTGAATTGGATTGTGTGACGAGAGCACTGTTATTGGGGAGAGTAGCATGGGCGCTTCTGAGGACACTGCTACAGATTCCTATCTTGTCTTACAACTGTGGAAAATATGTTGTGTCTGCTGCACTAAATCTTGCCACCAAAATGAACACAATTGGCTGAATAAATGAATGAATGAATTAATTAATTAAATTATAATCTGATGATATCATGCATAAACACCTCCAAGTGGAGCGCAATGCCTCCTGGTAAATGACCACACTTTTGCAATCTCATTAGGGAGACAAAGAGATGATTTCCTATGTGGTATGCCCCCCATGCACAGAAGGGTATTGATCCACATGGGCAAGGGTATATCTGACAATAGTGCAGCAGGTGTAGTGACACTGAGTCCCAACACTGTCAGGGGCCCACTTCAACACAAAGTGTGGGTGTTTTTCCCTACCAAGTCAGTGGATGGGAGCCAAATTCTTTGGTTGCATTAGGTCGAATGGTGCCACTGAATCACCAGTTCACAAGTTGGTTGTGGGGACACCTCACATGGATTTTGAGAGTCCCTATTTCACTAGCTTTCACAATGATCAAATGAACACACTCCAAAACATGTATACTTGGATCTGAATTGCTCCACAGGTGTATATTTAACACATGCACGTATTGGGATTCATAAAGTGCACATCTAGCTGGCATTAAATTAGTGCTTCATTTGTGCCAGTGTTGTAGATGGTCAGCGTTGGCACTCATTTTTGGGGAGCAGAACTTTATTTTTATCATCACACTTTGATTCAGCACAAGTGATAAAAGGTAAAAGAGGGAGAAGGATTGGAAGAAGAGGAAGGTAGAACAACAGTGACAATAGGAGAAAGCAACAATGAAAAAGAGCCTGGAGAAGTAGGATAAAGGGACAGCAAGTATGGGGTTATGACAGAAAAAGGAATGAGATGGAATCAGCATATGAAGCAGATTTGGTATTTGGCAACTCCGGCATTCAGCAAAGCTAGTCATGGATTCCCCAAGGAAACCTATAGGCCCCTACAAATATGTATTTATTTATTTATTATACAAGTTAAGCACTGTAGACAATGGACCACTGGAGATAGTAGTGATTGATGGAGGAATCAGGATTTGGGCAGAGATACTGGAGTGGGGGAGTGTTCTTCTTGTTGCGCATACGCACTAATAGGTAAATGAGGCTCCTTATCAATGATGAATGAGGTACTGTGTGAAGAAAAGAGCTTTCAGCTCCTTCGTGAAGTGCAGCATTGACATAGCTGATGAAAACAACCTGCCCTGATTCACAAGGAATAGTATGACCTACGGAAGCTTGGGCAACAGCTCGCTTTTCTGTGAAATACACTTTGTCAGCCTTATGTAATGAACAAATATCATCGCTATGCCTGAACGTATAACTATTAATGCATGCATAGGGACTGGATACGGATATGTAGGTGTTTATTCCTTTACACCAGTATTAATGAATATAATGTTTATCGGTTTTTAAGTTAAGTATATTACTATACACATAGTTAAATTTAGATGTGTGAGTATACCTATATACATGCATGTGTATATTTATTTTTAGTTATCACAGAAAAATAAAAAAATAAAAAATATATATAACTATTCTACACCTATAAATAAATAATTATATATATATATATATATATATATATATATATATATATATATATATATATATATATATATATATATATATATATATATCTCACAAAACAGTCTCGGAAATGCAGGTGCTCTGCACAGCGGTCCTGGATGGGCTCCGAGAAGCCCCAATACAACTTTCAACACTCCTTTAGATATCAGGAGACCCAGGACACCTCCAAAGTGAAATTAAATTTATTTCAGCACAGAACATCCAACGTGTTTCGGCAGCAGCCTTACCCATGGGTGGAGGTGTCCTGGGTCTCCTGATATCTAAAGGAGTGTTGGAAGTTATATATATATATATATATATATATATATATATATATATATATATATATATTTGTCATTCCATATATATGTAGGTCAAAGTACATAATAAATACATCATATTTATTTAACATATAGGTACAGGATTGTGGGCCTCATTCCGAGGCCGGCGGGCACCACCATATGGCCGCTCCGCGGTCGAAAGACCGCGGAGGCCATTCTGGCTTTCCCGCTGGGCTGGCGGGCGACCGCCAGAAGGCCGCCCGCCAGCCCAGCGGGAAACCCCTTCCCACGAGGAAGCCGGCTCCGAATGGAGCCGGCGGAGTGGGAAGGTGCGACGGGTGCAGTTGCACCCGTCGCGAATTTCAGTGTCTGCTAAGCAGACACTGAAATTCTTTGTGGGGCCCTCTTACGGGGGCCCCTGCAGTGCCCATCCCATTGGCATGGGCACTGCAGGGGCCCCCAGGGGCCCCACGACACCCCATACCGCCATCCTGTTCCTGGCGGGCGAACCGCCAGGAACAGGATGGCGGTATGGGGTGTCGGAATCCCCATGGCGGCGCAGCAAGCTGCGCCGCCATGGAGGATTCCTGAGGGCAGCGGAAAACCGGCGGGAGACCGCCGGTTTTCCCTTTCTGACCGCAGCCAAACCGCCGCGGTCAGAATACCCTTGAGAGCACCGCCAGCCTGTTGGCGGTGCTCTCGTGGTCGTTGACCCTGGCGGTCAATGACCACCAGGGTCAGAATGACCCCCTGTGTGTCTATGGCTTTATACTTATTTCTATAAAAACACACATATGTCACAGTACATAAATATGATTACAGAAGAGGTATTCATAAGTGTATTAAAATATTTTGAGATATTTAAATAAGTAAAAATGACTATATATATTTCTTTATATGTATTCACACACTCACATGCACAAATATATTACCCAGTGGTGGTGGCCACTGGGGAGCTATAGTAAGGTCCATGTTCCCATAAAAAAATAACTTTTTGGTTTGCACATAACTTTGGCGCTGTTTGATGAATCTTCACAAAACTTTCCAAAACAATTCTCATTCACCTCGTCTCCTTCCTGGAAAGTTTCAGGGTGCAGGGATGAGAAAAAGGGGGCCCCAAAGCACATTTTCTCCATTTATTTTTCGATAGGAAAATTGAACAGCAATACCACAAAAACTGCTGAACAGAAATACACTAAATAAGGAAGAAAGCTAGATGTTGGTCCAGATAGTGTTTTTTTGTGATTTGATGTAGATCCAGAGCCAATAGATCTGATTTTTAAAAATGTTGGTTTCCCACATTTTGAAAAATAAACCTTGCAGGGTGAGCCAAGTCCCAGTGGGTTGCATTACTTTTCTTTATATTGGAGGGGCCATATGCCCCTCTCCCCCTCCTGAGCCTCTATGAGAGCCCGTGGACCCCATTCTGAGGCAAATATCTTAATTAGGGGAGGGGCACATGCCTCCTTTCTGAGTCTCTATGCAGGAAAAGGGGCCCCATCTCCGAGGGCTGTTAAATAATATTAAGGGAGGGGAATGCAACCCCCCAAACCTCTAGGAGGCCTCAGGAATCACATCCCATGGGGCTTTTTATATAATTGGGAGGGGGGCTGTCGGGAGCCTAGATCGGCCTTGGGCACCCCATTCACAAGGGTCTAATCCAAGCTGTGCCTTGGGACCCCATTCCCCAGAACACTGCTGTTTCCTGCTTGGAAGAGTGCAGGCATATCCTGCCCACACTCTTCCAGACATGAAACACAACCTCACTCTCACCTGAGCAGGAGCAGAGAAAAAGACTGCTCCTGCCCAGGCGGGAGCAAAGTGACTAAGCCGGCTCTCACAAGCACCACAATAGTAGCTGGCTGGGGAGAAGACTGAGTCCAAGGTGGCCTTTGGGCTACCACTGAAGCTCCCTGCTTTTAAGTACATGTTAGTACCCCGGGTGGACACTGAGACACCCACTTATAAAATGAATAAAGAAAACAATGACTGATTCCTGCCATGGTGGTGGTGGATGAGCTGGAAGGCAGGCCGTGGGGCCCTGGGGGTCCTTCCTTGTCCCTCAACCATTTGCCTGGATGTAGATGCCCTAACCCACAGGCTCCCACAGGCACACAATATGGATGCTGGTGGGAAGTCTGCAGGTGCTATGAGGGTCTTGGTGCTGTCCCAGGGGCCCCAAACAATTTTGGTGATGGGGTGCCCCAGGTGGACATGAGGAGAACACACTTGGTAATTATTAATTACGTTGAATACCTCAACCTTTGCTAATTTTCGGCAGATCAAACTTGCTGAAATTTTAATTTTGTAGTATTTACTGTATCATGTGGGTTTTGGTGTGTTAAATATCAAAATCCACATGTTATTTCCCACTAACTCGTAATAGGTGTTATCACACCTGATAAATAATGTACCCCCATGGTATCGTAATATATCAGGTGCAATAAATAGCACCTAAACTCAGGCTCAGGCCTATAGTGTAATTTAAAAATTTGTATATGCATGCATATTCCTGTACATTTAGATGTGTGGGTATGTCTCTATACATGTACATGTTAATTTCAGTTATTCGGAGAAAAAACTAAAAAATGTTGACCACAAAAGTTACTTCCTTCAACTGTTGACCCATCCCTCCTCTGTTGAACTAATCCCAAGCCTTTGTCCTCACTATGAACTCCCAAGCATTTCATAATTCCTCCTACTTTTTAGCCTGTTCACCCATCTAACAGCTGCACAACTACTATACTTATAACAACTTACAACTTTCCTTTTCTCATCCACTCACATTATTCTTTCCCTGTTTAAAACACTTCTAAACACACAAGAGATCGAGAGCACAAGCCTAACAAATCTACCACAGCTAATCGACAAGGAGAAAAGAAACACATATTACTAATCTACTAACTATTTAACTCTAATCTTGGGCTGATGGGCTACTCGAAGAAAGCAGATAAATGCCTAGTCAGGGGTAGTAAGCAATATATAAATTAAATTTACAATAAATAAAATCACCTCTATCTGTACATACATAGATCGGATTGTGGTGAGCCCTCTTTATACATTGGTCGGTTAAACTAGCATTCACATTTTGCTTCCGCCCATTAGGGCATACAACATGGGACAATGTGACTGCATACTTCAGCTGTTGACCCTTTAGCAGTGGGAATGGTGGAATTTTGTTCATGCACATGAGCCTGGTTGTGTCTGGTCGGCTAATACCTTACTTTACCAATGCTATTTTCTTTCAAATCTTTAACCTATTTTTTAATTGTTTATTCATCATCTTTTGTTTAAAATTTGGCTTCAGGTTACAGTTATATTTTCCTGTGATATACATTAAAATTAAAAAGAGTTTATAAAGACGTTTCTAAGCAGATCTGCCTGTGAATAAGCAATCGTTTTATGTTTTCTCATTTAAATTTTGTACTGCAAATATGTGGCCGGCAATTTTATGCAACAGCATTTTTTTTCCTATTTATTTTTGTAGTGTATACTTGAGAAAAATACACATACATTAAAGATAAATCAACCTTTGTACCAGCTTGCCAAGGCCAGAGTTATTGGCATTGCCAATGCATCTGTCGCCATCTTTGTCTCATTTTTCTGTTCCATGTGGTGGTCCTGCTGCAAATGTCTTTGGAATAACCCTGAACACATTACATAGACCTCATGAAGCCCTGTGTCAGGGTTTTCCACGCCCGAGTTAAGTAATAAGCAGAAGACTCGGGTACTGCGGGTCAGATTTACGGAAAGTGGCGCTGCACCGAGTGCAGCACCACTTTTCCTGTGCCCCTTAGCACCCCCCTACGGCCACCATGTGTGCGCTGTATTTAAAATACGGTGCACCGTAGAGCAGGGTAGGTGCATTAGTGTAATTTTTCATGACAATATTGATGTACTCTGCAGGAGTAGCGTCATAATATTGCTGCTACTCCTGCAGAGTACATAGGGTCCCATTTTAGTTAATGGAAGCTCCCTTTTAACGCCTGCACTGAGCAGGCATTAAAAGTGCCGTAAAAAAAGGCGCAAGAAAATCTGATAGATTTCCTTGTGCCATTTTATTGGCCCCCCTAACAGGGGAACATCCCCTTTGCATACATTATGCCTGGCGCAGGCATTGCGCCACTCTGTAAATGCGGTGCGGGGATTTTGGCCTTGTTGAGTCACATTAGCATGTGTTTGCTTCTCCTCGGTGACTCACATAGAATGAGAAGAAATCATTTTGGCACTGATTCCAGGGTATCACTGTGTACCATCTCTAATGCAGAGAATCCCTCTGCCTAGATCAGCCTCTTGTAATGCATTTTTGATCATCATGAGGTGATGTGCAGCACACAACAGGAAATCACAGGATGCCTGGGAACCTTTTTTTAAAAGCCCCACATATGATATTTAAAAGCACATACTGTGCTTAACATCTCCCATTCAGCTAAAAGCACTATTTACTTGTATGGTTTATGGTTGCAGGGGCATAGCCATGGTTTCCCTTATTTCAACACCTATTCCGCCTGAAGCATCATATCTAGGTTTGGCACTGACCTGTACACAATATGACACTGAGGGCCTCATTTACAAGAATCTGACGCATTGTCATTGATGCGTATGTTTTCTTGCGCCTGCCGCACCTCCCCTAACTACACCATGGATGTGCTGTCTTTACAATACAGAGCTCCATGTCGCAGATTTTTATAGATGTCAGAATTTCGGACACATCTGTTGGTGCTAAATTGATGCATTGCTGGAGTTGCTGTATTAAACTGATGCAACTCCAGCAATGTGAGGAGAGTCTCATAGAAAAAAGCCCTGCTTCAATTTTACGCCTGCTCTGAGGAGGCAGTAACATTTTGACGCAGTGAAGTCATAGAATGACACAGTGAAAAGTTGAAAATTTCACTTTGTCAGTTCTACGAGGCTTTTTCCATGGGTACGCCTACCCTGCATACATTGTACTTGGCTCAGGTAAAATGTGGCGCAGGACTTTATGGACTGGGCCCAATGAATTAGTTTGTATATATTGAGAGGTGTAGTGCACTGCTAGCGCCAACGCTGTGTAAAAAAAAATGACACAGCGGTGGCATAAAGCACTTGTAAATTAGGTCCTTACACTACTGGAAGAAAAACATAATCATTCAAACTTCCCATTACCTTAGTCTTAGAACTCCTAGGTACAGGTCTCCTTTACATTAAAGAGCAAATAATGCCCAGCTCTGAAATTTCTTTGCACAATTCTGTGCCTGTCACAGCAAGGCATAAGCACTCTAAACATATTTACGTGGCCAGTGAAGTCCAGAAAGTCTGAGTAAATGAATCGACATTTTTGGGAAAAAAATAAATCCTCAGATCCTCTCACGCATTCTGGCCGTTGAATAGTCTTCTTTCCCTCACCTTGTCCTGCCATTCTAGGAGGCACATTCTTCTGCACTGCTGGTAAGACTATAAAAGTGTCCTACACATATCCTGGGGTGGTAGAAAAATGGTGTGTGAGGTTGCATGAGATTGTGGTTGTGTGAGGTGCATTAACCTGAGCCCACCTGAATTACTGCTGTACCTGAAGGTCTAGTTGGAAAGCACACCCCAGTGGCCAGAAAGGTGAGGGAAGAAATCTGAAGCAAGTCCAACCATTTGGCAACATAGCAGGATCCCACCTGATGCCCTGATTTACACACCAGGCTTGGGAAGCGTAGCGAGGATACCCCTCAGAGTGTTGCCCATGTACTGCCTAAATGGAATCATTCAGTGTGATTTCCTGTGACTCGTCTCTGTCTCCTGCACATGGTTAACACCACCTAGGTCGGTCTGGGCATAGTGTGAGACCATTCAGCCTTTTGATCTATGATGTCAAATGTAGCATCTGCTGCAATAAGAAGCACTCCCAGAGTGAAATGATTGATTTGCTATGACTCCTATGCTTCCAATATGGGACTGAGACCTCTGCTGGACTGCTCCACGGGTAGACCACAATTTAGCCCCTCTCTCTATATCAGATTGGAAACAAACGGTAAGTGACTTTCTGGAAACTTCCAAGGAATGTATACCCCACTCTACAGGTACTGTCACTCACTCCAGACACAGTCTTTGGCATGCTTGATTTTCTCACTCCTCCTCCTACCTGGGAGGGAATATAGCGTTGGTGCTTTCGCATGGGCTCCTTCACAGTGTGCATATCATCTGAAATTGCTATCTGTTGCCCTCACATTGTACAATGACTAAAAAAATTAAGTTTTTAAAAGCAATTCCTAACATTAATGTAAGCACAGCTGTGACAATTTTTCAATTCAAAAAAATAACTGTGTAACCACCTTCTGCACACCATCCACTAATGGTAAGCGTTAACTGTTCGACCATGCTAACTTCTGAAAATCAAAGCCAAATAATTAAGCACTTGGCAATTCAGTGAACACGAAGTAGTATCTGACTCCTGTGGTTCTAGGTACAATGGCAACACCTATCACAGGGATTGCCTAGATGATCCTGGGTTACTGAAGCATGGAGAACTGGCCTGAATATTAAATCAGGGTTTATGACTGGTGTTAGGGCTCATGTACAGTACCTGTGATGCACCGTTATGTTGACTTCTAGAACCACTCACACAATGTTACATAGGGCTGTTTTGAGAGGTTCCTTTCTCGTTCTAATGAGATTAAGATGTTGGCACTCTAGATCTAAGGAAGTTCCCCATAGTGCACCAGGAGTGGTTTATAAGTCCTTTATTGCCTTGCAGGGGTGTGCATTGTTAGTGTAACCTTAAAAAACATATTGTCTGCCGTATGCAGCATCAGTGAAAGAACTCTAGTTGGCAAAGCACCCACTGCATTCAGAATTGAATTCATAGTCTCTGCCCAACTCAAACCTCAAGTCATCTCTCGGCAGGTCCTCTGTGTGCCCTAACCTCCTAGGTTAGGACTGAAAGGCTAGGACATCATGAAGGCACCTACATGGTGGAACTCTTCTTTGACTGAAATCAAAGAAGACACTTCCTATAACTGTACAAACCCACATGTTCGGCCTTGCTTTGTCAGCACTTGTTTGATGCAATAACACTGTCCGTCTAGATTCTTTCTTATTCCAGAGATATGACTGTATTGCAAATGCCCAATAAATCAATAAATAATGTCCTCGGTTTTATGATAGCCGAGTTAACTGTGCATTACATTCAGTCGCGGATTGCGGGCATTCCGGTGGGCAAGGCGGTGCGGTGCGTTGGGTGGGGATGGGGGGGGCGATGGGAATGAATAACACCCATGCTGTGCCGCTCCTCTCCTTCGGCCAGATGCTGCAGGCACAGGTAGACTGGGAGCCTGTGCAGCCTCTGTCCAGCCCAGCAACTGTGTGCGTACAGAGCCCTGTGCGCATGTGTGTTTGGCCGGCCAAACATAAATGCACATTGCCCGTGGCCCCGCCCGTTTAAAAGAAAAGGATAATAAACATGGATTATTATCCTTTTCTTTTAAAGGTTTTGCAGCTGCTGCTGCTGCCGGAGGGGGGAGGGGTGACACTCCTTATGGAGGAGCCGCCCCTGATTACATTACACTTTACCAAGGAGAGGGTGTCTATAGGCTGAGTACGTCACTGGTCCAGAAATCATGAGAGCTAGTTATAAAGCTGACTTCCACCAATTGAACACACTACATGATCTTGGAAAATGCATTAATTTGTCTATGCTCTCATTCCCACATTGGCCCTGCAAATTAGAAACCCTTAGCAATAGGTGCATCCACAGAAAAGGGCTCTAAGTTGAAGAATTCAAGTAATTGTCACTGCTTTTTAAATTAAAAGAACCCACCATTTGTATCTGTATTATAAGAAAGACATTATTCCATGAAACCATGGTAATATAATAACTTGTCACACTGTAGGCAGTATTCATACTCCACAGCGTGTGTCGGCACTGATTCTAAAATTATGCAGCAGGAACTTTTAAATATAGCGGCAGATACCTTTAATTTTAGCCATAATTATGGTTAATTAAAATAAGCACTCCTAGCAATTAAAGTTACAAAATCACGATGCAGGTGAATGCGCTGTACGCTGCTTTTCACAGATGTGTTCCTGCACATTGAGCTGTCTCACAGACCTTTGTGTGGTGTGCTACTAAGGTATTTTATACTGGCTCTGGTTTATACTTAAGGCTAAGAAATCTGAGAACCCGATAGGATAAAGTCATCTGTATTTCGCCTTTTAATGTGCTATTCCGAACTGTTTTAACATATTCACAAATTAAAGAAACCTTTATGCTGAAATGTCTGTTACAGTGCTGGACTGTACATTAAAAGTACCCCTGGAAAATACTTCAATACCACTCCATAGTAGACAAAGCAAAAGCAAGGAATGAATGAGTCGGGCCCTCTGGGAGTATACTATACATAGGAGGATTCGCAGTCTCCTCTCCACTATGGATTATTTGTTTAACTAAGGCCAAATGATTCATTTAATTGCACAATATTTGAAATATATTGTCCAAAAAGCTATAGCTTCTACTGCCAGCTCTAAATGCATGAAATATCTCATTATACCAGGACTTGGCACACTACCCAGCAGCATTATTTGTGTTCAGCAGCAAATCGAGTACTGGTCTACAGGGAAACTGTGCCCACTCATTTAGGGCTCCGTTCAAGTTGTTAGGATCGAGGATCCTCACGGCCGTGCCGCCGGGGTCCTGGTTCATATCCTACTGGGGGTTTCCCAGCCTCCTACTGTCAGTCCTGTCCGTGTCACGGCACGCTGGCCTTTTCTGTACTGGGGAATAAACGCTATAAATCACCGTGTTGCTGCTATGCAACAGTAATGACTCCTTGACTCACCCTGGCTGAGGAGCTGCCAGGAGCTCCTGCTGATGTTTGCTTCGGAGAATCACATAAACATCTCTATGAGTAATGCACTGTCTGCTCCAAGCCACCTTTGCACAGATGCACAGACATTACAAACTCAACGGCATCAATAAATAATGCCAAACACAGGGATCTTGCAGTGATTATACACCCACCGGAGCGGCCACATCACAGCAACTTCAAAAGCACATTCAATTTAGTGCTGGAATCAACAACAACAAAAAACACCGTGTTGACAACAAGAATCTTTTAATATTATCAAAAACAATGCCAAGACGACCTAAGCAGGCAAAATATAGCTTGGCAAAACGCTGAAAGAAAATAAAGCGGATGCAATAAACATTTCATTTGATTTATGAAAAAGAGCAAAGGAATTCTGAAAATCAAGATCATATGAAGAGAAAGGCAAGGAAAAGTTACAGAAATGTATGGCAAATACAACAAATGGATGAAAGTATGTGATGATGATGGACAAAGATTACATTATGTTAGAGTTATTTGAGTGGTATCTGCCTTTGGTAAGCCCACGGTGGTAAGAGTCCAGCTTCCGCCTGGCCATGGATGAAAGAATTTCATCACAGACCGGGCGCATGTCCAGTGCGCCACGCCTCCCAGTGGTTCAGTGGAGTAACGCACACATCTTAGGTGCTTGTGTTTAACCTTGTGGCCCAAGGTTCCAATTCTATCAGGTGCACTCAGTTTCAGTAGCTGTGACGCCTACGTTTTGGTGCGGGTGGGACAACAATTCTCGTCTGTAATGCTGCTCATAGACCTTTTAGTGTGTAAACCATCACAGTTTATTACAACTTAAAACATGCTCGGCCATAAATCGGCACAAGCCATCGGTCATTGGTATGAACAATGCGTTATACATAGCGTAGACATATAGACACAATAACTGAATCATTATGCGGTCAAAGTCCTTTGTTTTGTAAATCGCTCCTTTGTTTATCATCATCAAGTTAGCCATCCACCTGCTGACAGCATTTTTTCATTTGAGAGACCATTATTGTCAAGAGCTGTGGCTTCTTCCCCTTGCGACTGATTCCCGGCATTCCGAACCCTTTGGCCATGATTGGCTGCAAGTGCCATGTCTTCCTACCATAGGAGCAAAAACCGGAACAGGTCAGACATAAAAGAAGGACTAAATACTTTACCCTCACTTTTATATCTGGCATGTCCCGTTTTTTTTGCATAGCTTTGTGAATGTTTGCTTATATATATATATATATATATATATATATATATATATATATATATATATATATATATATATATATGTATATATATATATATATATATGCACACACACACACACACATTAACAAGACCACACATATAAAATGATCTATAGATTGACCTCTCACCCGGCATCCCCAACCCACCCCCACCCACCTCTCTCTGCTCCCCACTCGTCTCTCTGCTGGGAGCAGACAGGGGACTGTGGCCCTCATTCTGACCTTGGCGGTCGGCGGAGAGGCGGCGGTCGGACCGCGAACAGACCGGCGGTATTAAAAATGGCATTCTGACCCTGGCGGGAACCGCCAACACAGCCCGCCAACTTAACACTCCGACCGCCACAGCGGTACAAACAAACAGCGCGGCGGTTCCCGCCAACAGCCCGGCGGCAGACAAAGTACCGCCCACCCTATTACGACCCACCAATCTGCCACCTTTTCCGGGGCGGGAGCACCGCCGATAAGAACACGGCGGAAACAGACTACGAACGGGAAAACGCTCACCTCTACGCACTCCACGCGAGATTCCGGCAGTATGGAGCCAGAGTTACAGGTCATCCCCGCACTCCTATTCCTCCTCATATACCAGGAGCACGCCCGGCGGCGCGGAAGACATCGGTGAGTACTGCACCTACGACACAGGGGAGGGAAAAGATTACCGGCACACACCCACCCACCCACACCCACTACAACACACACATCAATGCATTCCCACAGATCACTGTCACAACCCACAAACCACCCCCCTCCGAAATAATGCAAAGACCAAAAGAAGAGATCATAAACGGGCAGATATATTGAAATATGTACGCCATTAATCCCAAAAAATAAATAAACTATGTACAAAATATATACAGCTACTAAATGTAGTCCAACCACTGTCCGTGGATCACAGGGGTCCTGTGCAAAGGGGCAAGGCCCAGTCCCACGACAAGAACTCCACGGAGAGAACACTGCAGGGGCATCAGAAAGAAAATAGGACAGGCACCTCAGGGGGAAGGGAAGGGGGGGCACCTCAGCCACTTGAGTACACGACGCCAGATCCACGAGGGGACTCCATGACCACTGGGCCATCCTGGGGAGAGCAAAGCCACAGTCCATACAGTTCATACAGTGGGTGGCCTGCCCACTGGGCCATCCTGGGGAGAGCAAAGCCACAGTCCAAACAGTCCATACAGTGGGTGGCCTGCCCACTGGGCCATCCTGGGGAGAGCAAAGCCACAGTCCATACAGTCCATACAGTGGGTGGCCTGCCCACTGGGCCATCCTGGGGAGAGCAAAGCCACAGTCCATACAGTCCATACAGTGGGTGGCCTGCCCACTGGGCCATCCTGGGGAGAGCAAAGCCACAGTCCAAACAGTCCATACAGTGGGTGGCCTGCCCACTGGGCCATCCTGGGGAGAGCAAAGCCACAGTCCATACAGTCCATACAGTGGGTGGCCTGCCCACTGGGCCATCCTGGGGAGAGCAAAGCCACAGTCCAAACAGTCCATACAGTGGGTGGCCTGCCCACTGGGCCATCCTGGGGAGAGCAAAGCCACAGTCCAAACAGTCCATACAGTGGGTGGCCTGCCCACTGGGCCATCCTGGGGAGAGCAAAGCCACAGTCCATACAGTCCATAACAGACCCCACTGCCACTGGAGGAGGCAAGTTGGCCAGAGGACATCCTGCAGCCCTGCCCGAGATAGATCCTGCCCTGCCACGTCTGCCAAAGGGCCAGCGGTTCTTGCCCTGAAGGGCCCAGTTCAGCGGTTCTTGAGACGGCGGGGCCCAGTTCAGCGGTTCTTGAGACGGCGGGGCCCAGTTCAGCGGTTCTTGCCTTGAAGGGCCCAGTTCAGCGGTTCTTGAGACGGCGGACGGTCTATGGCCAACTGCTAAATGCCTGGTGGTGCCCTCCTGGGCAGCGGGGATGGTGCTCCTTCACTGCCCACCTGGGCTGTGGGTGGTGGGGCCCTCCTGGCCAGCTGGGCTGGGTCCTCCCTGGGCAGCGGCTATGGGGCTGGTGGGCTCTCCCGGGGCAGCTGTGCCGGTTCCTCCCGGGGCAGCGGCTATGGGGGTTGTGGGCTCCTCCTGGGCAGCAGGCCTGCTGCCTGACCTCTCCAACTTGCTGCCCTTGCCCTCCTTAGTCGTCGGCCTGTGGCCCTTTCCTCCCTTTGGAGCTGTGGCTGGTGACTGTCTCTGGGTGGTGTCCGGGGGGGATGTAGAAGGCGGGCTCCTGCGGCGCCCCTTCCGCCTTCTGCTCCTCTTCCCAGGGGGTGGGCTGGCTGTCCCCTTGCTGCTGGGCGAAGATCCAGACATGCGGGCTGGCGGGCTCCAATACCCCTGCACCCTTGTCAAGGGGGCTGCAGGGCTGGTGGTGGCTGAGGTGCTCTTCTTACCCCGACGAGAAGGAGGGGGGGGCTCAGGGTCAGGAAAGAAGTTAGTAGTGGCGAGGAAGAGCTTCTTGGGACAATGGAGAGTGGTAGGTACAGTGGGAATGGGAGTGGAGGGAGAGGATGTGGTTGTAGGTGAGTCACGTTTGCTGTCTTTGGGTGCAGGTGCAGGAGGGATAGGCTGTCGTGAGGTGGATGGCTGTTGGGTGGGTGGGTGGCTGCGTTTGTGTGGTGTGGAAGAGGGGGTGACAGACACAGTGGGAGAGGACACAGGGGACGTGTAAATGGCAGTGGGGGTGGTGACTGCACGTGTGCGGACTGGAGTGGAGGGTGTGCTGGTGATGGAAACACTGGCTGATGGTGAGGTGAATGGAGGTGTGAGTGTAGACGTCACAGGGAGGGAGGAGGGAGACGAGGAGGTGGGGGTCACAGAGGTGGTAGTGACTGTTGGCATGTCTGCATCGGAATGTTGCGTGTGTGAATGTCTGCGTGATCTGTGGTGCTTATGTTTGGATGAGCTTCTCTTGGGTGTTGAGGTGTGTGCAGGCTGGTCTGATGGTGTGGGTGGGACAGGCAGAGGAACAGGAGACTGGGAGGAGGGAGTTAGTAGAGGCAGGCAGGAGACAGGGACAATGGCTGCCGTCAGTGCTGAGGCCAGAGCCTGGAACGATCGCTGATGGGCAGCCTGACCCGAATGAATGCCCTCCAGGTACGCATTGCTGCGATGAACCTCCCTCTCCACCCCCTGGATGGCATTCAAAAGGGTAGTCTGCCCAACAATGAGCGTTCGGAGGAGGTCAATGACCTCCTCACTGAGGGCAGCGGGGGTAACAGGGGCAGGGCCTGAGGTGCCTGGGGCGAAGGAGATGCCCGGCTTCCTGGCAGAGCGGGCACGGGGCGAACGCGGAGGGGCTGCTGGGAGGGCGGAGATGGTGCGCTGGGTGGCGGCTGTACCTGTAATGGCGGGGGGCACGGATGGTGCCACCCCCGCAAGGGAGCCCCCTTCCGAGGACGTGTCCGTGTCGCTGCAGGCTCCAGTCGTCCCCGTCGTGGAGCTCCCCTCGCCCTCCGTCTCACTGGTCCAGTCTGACTCTGTGGCATGGCCCTCCTGGGCCATGTGAGATGCAGCTCCCTCCTGCCCCGATGCCACTTCTCCTCCGCCTGATGATGCTGATGCACACAAGTACAGAAAGACAAACAAAAAGGGGGGGGGAGAGAGAAATAAAGGGATATTGATTACATGGATCTCCGGTACAGTTAGCGGACATGACAGACACAGATGCCCCCTGCACTAAGTTGCGCACTTGGGGTCCGCTACGCATTCCGTGGAACATGCCCTACACGCCTAGAGTTGACAACTGCACCCATGGATGACACGGCCCAGGGATGGCTGTACTGACACACTACTGAGGGTGGTGGCTGGGGACACAGGGGCTTACGGGGGTGCCCAGCCTACAGATATCGCCCTGGCCTAGGGGGACCCACAGCCCTCCTCCCCCACCCAGACACCTCCACTGCGCAACAACAGAGTAGATAATGCTTGGACTCACCCCCTTGTGTCTGCTGTGCTGCCCTCACGCGCCCATCCAAATCAGGGTAGGCCACCGCCAGGATCCGGAACATCAGGGGGCTCAGTTGACGGCAGGCACCCCGCCTACGTTGGGAGGCCATCCCCAGCAGAGACTCGGCGGTCTTCTTGGTCCCGCGGCGGATGTCCTCCCACCTCTTGCGGCAGTGGGTGCCCCGTCGATGGTGGACCCCCAGGGCCCGGACTTCCTTGGCGATGGCACGCCAAATCCCGATCTTCTCATGGGCGCGGACCTATGTGACACGTACAGGGAGGGAGAAATACCACGTTCAAGTTACTCAGCATTTTCCTTTCCAGTGGCCCAACGCCCCCCATCCCCGCCAGGCCCCCCGCCAGGCCCAACATGCCCCCCATCCCCGCCAGGCCCCCCGCCAGGCCCCCCGCCAGCCCCAACATGCCCCCCATCCCCGCCAGGCCCCCCGCCAGGCCCCCCGCCATGCCCAACATGCCCCCCATCCCCGCCAGGCCCAACATGCCCCCCATCCCCGCCAGGCCCAACATGCCCCCCATCCCCGCCAGGCCCCCCGCCAGGCCCCCCGCCATGCCCAACATGCCCCCCATCCCCGCCAGGCCCCCCGCCAGGCCCAACATGCCCCCCATCCCCGCCAGGCCCCCAAGCCAGCCAGTGGCCCCAAATCCAGATAGAATTAAACTCACTTGTTGGTCTGGAGGACCGTAGAGTAGCGCATACTGGGGGACGACCCCATCCACAAGTTTCTCCAACTCCTCTCCAGTGAAGGCAGGGGCCCTTTCCCCAGTCGCAGCAGCCATTGTCCCTTCCAGACCGAGGTCACAGCAACACTTGCAGTATAGGTCCTCTCCTGTGAAAGTTCAAGTCGCAAGTGGATAAGTAGATAGAAAATGGCGGTCACGTCCGCGGCGGTGCGTACCGCGGCGGTGCGTCCCGCCACCGCCGGCGCCCTTCGCCATTGGCTCCTGAAACCCATAGGCTTCAATGTTAACCAATGCGGCTTCGCGCCGCGGTCTTCGGCCGCCGCCCGCCGCGGTGTGCCACGCCAGCGCATTGACCTCACATCCCATTGTCACACTTCACAGGTCAGGCAGCCGCCATTTCCAGGGCCCACATGGCTCAATTTCAACTGCGTCACACAGGCCTAGGCCTTGCATAGCCACTCAGACACGCCATTCACTGCATAGAGAATCGTATACTGTGCTAGCTGTGAGTACGTACCTGTGGGTTGCCTGACTGTGTGCTCCATGTTGTCCTTCCTAGGCACCGTCCGCTGGGTTGGGCGAGGAGACGGATGAATCCTCCCGTGTACCGACCGCTGGTGGACCTGTCGACAATGGAAGAACGCCACATTATCCTGACCTACCGTCTTAACCGTGCCACTATCCATGAACTGTGTGCCGGGCTGGAGCCCGACCTGATGTCCCCCATCCGCCAACCCACAGGGATTCCCCCTCTGGTGCAGGTCATGTCAGTACTCCATTTCTTGGCAAGTGGGTCATTTCAGACAACCGTGGGAATTGCTTCCGGGATGTCTCAGCCCATGTTTTCAAAGGTGTTATCCAGAGTGTTGTCTGCCCTGATGAAATCCGTGAGGAACTACATCATTTTCCCTGAGGTGGGCGAACTGGCTACAGTGAAGGGTGATTTCTACGCCCTTGGACATATTCCCAACGTAATTGGTGCCATTGATGGGACCCATGTGGCTTTGGTTCCCCCAAGATACAGGGAGCAGGTGTACAGGAACAGAAAAAGTTACCATTCAATGAACATCCAGGTGGTGTGTTTGGCTGACCAGTACATCTCGCATGTAAATGCCAAATTCCCAGGGTCAGTGCATGACGCCTACATCCTCAGGAATAGCAGCATCCCTTACGTGATGGAACAGCTACAGAGACACCGTGTATGGCTAGTGGGGGACTCTGGGTACCCCAACCTGTCGTGGCTACTGACCCCAGTAAGGAATCCCCGGACCAGGGCAGAGGAACGGTACAATGAGGCCCATGGGCGTACTAGGAGGGTGATCGAACGCACCTTTGGCCTCCTAAAGGCCAGGTTTCGCTGCCTGCATATGACCGGTGGATCCCTAATGTACTCACCTAAGAAGGTGTGTCACATCATCGTGGCCTGCTGCATGCTTCACAACCTGGCTTTGCGCCGCCAGGTGCCTTTCCTGCAGGAGGATGGTCGAGACGGTGGTGTTGTGGCAGCGGTGGAACCTGAGGAGAGTGACGAGGAGGAAGACGACGGGGCTGAAACAGACAACAGGGACAGAATCATTGAACAGTACTTCCAATAGGACACAGGTAACATTTCAAAGATAATTTAGTAAATGTTAACTACTCTGCAGCATCTCTGCTGCCTGTCTATTTGCCCCAGTGTATGATGACTGAGTTTTGGCTTTTCCCTCCCTATTTCAGATCTGGGGTCCCCACTACGAGTCCTGTGCTTCGTTTCCCCATGGACTACAGCTTTGTGGCAGCTGTTTGTTGACTTCACCATGTACAAGGACATATTTGCACTGTCATGTCAATTACAATCTATTGAAATCACAGCCAGACTCCTGATATTTTGGTGCAAAATAGGTGTTTATTGAAGTGCTCAAAATGGGATGGGTGGTTTCAAGTGGGTGGGGGCTATGGTGAAGGAATGTCCATGGCAGAGTCCAGAGTAACAGTCACACAGGTGCATTGTCCAGAGGCCTGTGGAGAGATGGAGCATGGGCAGTTCGAGGATGGACAGGGTGACAATGTGGGACAGTGGGATGACATCAGGTGTATCCATTGCTGGCGGGGGTCTTGACATCCTACTCTGTCTTGCGAGATCTCAGGGCCCTCTTGCGGGGTGGTTCTTCTCCTGCAGGAGGTGGGGGTCTGGTGGGCTGCTGCTGTGCGGGGGCCTCCTGTCCACTAGCGCCGGCGGAGGTGGATGGCTGTACTTGGTCCCGGCTAGTGGCAGGGGCCCTTGGGTGTTGTTCAGTGTCCGCCCTGCTGTTTACGAGGTCCTGCAGCAGCCCTACCATGGTAACCAGGGTGGTGTTGATGGCTCGGATGTCCTCCCTGTACCCCCGATAGTGTTCCTCCTGCAGCACCTGGATCTCCTGGAACCGGGCCAGTACCGTCGCCATCGTCTCCTGGGAGCGGTTGTATGCTCCCATGATAGTGGTGAGGACCTCGTGGAGAGTGGGTTCCCTGGGCCTCTCCTCCCCCCCCTGTCGCACAGCTGCCCGCCGAGTTGCCCTGTTTCCCTGGGCCTCTGCCCCCTGGCCGGTGTGCCCACTACCACTGCCCCAGGTCCCTGTTGTTGTTGGGGTGGTGGGTTATCCTGGGTGCCCTGTAGTGGTAGACACACCGCAGATTGACGCGCCCTGGAGACAGAGGCATGGGCCCGCTGGGTGGGAGCTGTGCTGGTGTTCCCAGAGGGGTTAGGGTCTATAGTGGCCTGTGCCTGTGTGAGGGGAACCGACTGTCCAGAGGTCCCCGATGGTCCGGGCTGGTCATCGGTGTCCAGATCGACAGAGCTGCTGTCATCGCTGACGGCCTCTTGGGTGGGGGGTGTGGATAATTCTGGCCCCTCCGCCGCGGTGTGTTGACGGTCGGGTCCTGCAGGGGTATAGAGGTATGGTTATAGTTTCAATGTGTCGCATATGGGTGTATCTGTGGGTTCTCGTGTCCCCAAGTGCTGGCATTCGTGTGTGGGGGCTTTGGTGAGGGTGGCTTGTGGGGGGGATGTGTATATGCATTGGGCATGCTTTGGTGATGGGTGTCCATGCTTAGTGGACGCATGCAGGCCTAGGTTTTGGGATGTGTGGGTTGTGATGGTGAGACATTGGCGGGGAATAGGTGTGCTGGGGGTGGGGGTGAGGATGGAGTTGGGGGTGAGGATGGTGGTGGGGGTGAGGATGGTGGTGGGGGTGAGGGTGGGGGTGAGGATGGGGGTGGGGGTGAGGGTGGGGTTCGAGGATGGGGGTGAGGGTTGGGGTCTGATTTGGCATGCAGGTGGGGGGGAAGCAGTATTGAAGCTTCAACTTACCAGTATCCATTCCTCCGCCGACTCCTGCGAGGCCGTCAGGATGCAGGATGTTCAAGACTTCCTCCTCCCATGATGTGAATTGTGGGGGTTGAGGTGGGGGTCCTCCGCCAGTCTTCTGCACGGCGATGTTGTGCCTGGATACCATGGAACGCACCTTCCCCCGTAGGTCGTTCCATCGCTTCCTGATGTCTTCCCGATTTCTGGGGTGCTGTCCCACTGCGTTCACCCTGTCGACAATCCTCTGCCATAGCTCCGTCCTCCGGGCAATGCTGGTGTATTGTATCTGTGTGCCGAACAGCTGGGGCTCTACACGAACGATTTCCTCCACCATAACCCTGAGTTCTTCGTCTGTGAAGCGGGGTTGTCTTTGGGGTGCCATGGGGTGGTGTGTATGGTGTGTGGGGTGGAGTATGTGTATTTAAGTGAGTTGAGTGTGGTGGTGTGTGTTGTTTTGTGTGTGGATAGTGTGTGGGTGATGGTGTTGAGTGGCTGTGGCTGTTATGTTTTGGATGCTGGTGTCTCGCTCTTGCCTTCTTTACGAATTTTTAAGCGTAGGGGTTTGTGGGTGATGTGGGTGGGTGTTTTATATTGTATTGTGTGTGTGGGAGTGGTGTGTGTATGTGTATCAGGTGTGTGGGATTCAAATCGTCCAATGTGGGTGAGTTTTGTTCGTTTGTGTGTATTCTGACCGCGCCGGTGTGTCCCGCCAATGGAATACCGCGTTTGAATGACCGCCGCGTGGATTCGTGGGTCGTAATGGGATGGGCGTATTTCTGTTGGCGTGGCGGTGGAGGTTTGGTCACCTCCACCTTTCCGCCGACCGCTGGTCTGGCGGTCTGTTGTGGCGGTCGGATTTTCGGAGGTTTGCCTTCTGCGGGTCAGAATGACCGTGGCGGGTTTCCGCGACCGCGGCGGGATTATGGAGGATTTCTGACCGGCGGTAGGCGCCTTTTACCGCCGAGGTCAGAATGACCACCTGTGTTGCCTGACAGTAACAGACAAATTACTTTAATTATTGCATACTTTGTAGGCGTCTGTTAAAGGAGAGCATACCTTTAACTTATGCTTCCCTAGATAATCTGACCTTTGTCCCAAAAACCGGGACATTTACGTAATGATCTGACCTTTGTCCCAAAAACTGGGACATTTGTTTAAAATTAAGAGAAGCGTCGGGACACCGGGACAATTCTCTAAAAACCGGGTCTGTCTGGGAAAATCCGGGAAGTCTGGTCACCGTATCTTAGCACTGACTTTGTTGGCCTTTGGCTACTGCTGCTGAGAGTCCCTGCCATGACGCATCCAATCGACCCTGTTGCAGCAGCTTTTTTTCCTGGCCTGCTATGTTATTATTGGTATTTATTTGATTATGTCTCTGCCTGCTGACCTTCTGTGGCTGCAACACCCACAATTTGGTGTGGGTGAGTGGGACAACGATCTCTGCAGCAGTGCTTCCTGCTTTTGAACTGCCTTGGCTCTGCCCCATTGGTGTCCTACTGGCCGGTTTGAAACATGCTGGCCAATGCCGAGGTTTTTTTTTCCCGGGCTGCGGGCCTGTCGTTTACCACCCCCAGGATGGGTTAGCTGCAAGCCCCTCTAGGGTCGGCATTGCTTCCCAGGCCTGCAAATCCTTCCAAATATGATCTACATAATTAGTTACATTCCTCTTTACTTCATTTTTTTATTGATATATTCCACAAATAAACACCTCAAAAATATCTCATTATGCTAGGTCTTGGCACCTTAGCAAGTAGCATCTTTTCTCTTCAGCATCAAATTGACTATGTGGGAAACTGTCTGGTGCTCCTTTAGGTCTCCCTTCCGGGTGTTTGGACCAGGGGTGGCTCCTTCGGTATGGCGAAGGAGCGTCGCCCCCTGGCCAAGACCCAGGAGATGAAAAAAAACAATTGTTGCACTATTGATTTATTTTTCATCTGCTGGCTCAGCCAGCAGTTCAGGGAGGGGCGGGGGCAAAGGGAGGTGGGAGGGTGGAGGAGGAGAGAGTGCACCTAAGAGAGCATGTGTGTTTGGCTGGCCGTCTCAGGCCGGCCAAACACACATGCGCATTTAGTTTTCTCCAGCCTGGCTGTGTTTAACAGCTGGGCTGGAGAAACTGCAATGACCCCAGGGCTGTGTCTGAGCGGCAGTGACTGCCGCTCAGACCAATCCTGACACTGCTTTCATGCTATGTTTACCATGAAAGCAGCACCAGGATTGCTGGGGAGCCTGCCCTGGTGTCCCAGCAAATGCTGGGACAACCCACATGGAGGGAAGAGAAGCGAGGCGGCAGGAAACCGAGACGCCGGTAAGGTACGTTTTTTTTTTGTTATTTCCCTCATCCATCTCCATCCCCTCCCTTTGAGATTTGCGGCGGCCGCTGCTGCATTCCAACGGGATTTTGCCATCCTCATAATAGTCAGTCCAGTCCTGGCTGCATCATTCCACGCTGACCTTTTCTGTTCTTGTGAATAAACCCCAAATGCCGTAAATCACTGTTTTGCTGCTTTGTAACAGTAATAACTCATTGAATCATCCTGGCTGAGGAGCTGCCCGGACCTTCTGCTGATGTTTGCTTCGGAGAATCACATAAACATTTCATAATTTTTGATGGTATATTCCAGAACTAAAAACAAATAAACAATACTTTAAAGTATGCGTTCATACACATCAATAATTAGATTCATGTTCATCAGAAAACCACTTAGCGAGAGTAAAAACAAACCTTAGAGGCAGGTAAGTTTAAATAAGCCAGCATTATAGTAGGCTGGGTGAACAGTTAGCGAAGAAGAGAAAAAGGTGATCTTAGAATGCAAGAAGAGGTTAGGAAGGAAGATTAACCTTTTACCCCAGTAGGTATATTGGACACAGGGCTGTCTAATCAGGGCACATAACACAAGATGTAGAACGTGTACCTATCGGCTCCCATAAAATTATAAATATGACACCCAAATATTATTTTAGTGGCATTCCTGGCATGTGTTCCTAAATAATACTCATTCCACTGAGACCAGATCAATTATTGACTCACTCTAATGTTTTGTTTGGGGATTCTTTGTGCACTCCCAATCTCTCAGACTAATTCTCGTAGCAGTTAGAATAGCTTTTTGTATTCACAGAGAGATCTATTTGTCAAGATCTGGTGGCAGATAGTTAGAACACTGGATGGACGTATTTTTCTAAATTAAACTGATTCTAGTAATTAAGAGGATTCTGTGTTTCACATCAAACCAAACTACAATAATCCTGATGCACTTCACAAACCTGTGCATGAACGATCCAGTACCATCGTGTCATTATCAAAATATGAGTTTCCTTAAGTTCGAGTTTCAATTTGCATTCGGGGTGATACTGTTTTTAAATAATGTTTTAATTTTAATGCATTCAGTCATTTTTTATTCCCTGTTATTCTTTTTTTGGTAAGAACCAACTTAGTTTTATTTGAATATAGAAAGAGACCCATTTACGTATGTATTGTGCTCCCAAATATCCTCTTGCAAAGGTTTACAACGTAGATTTACAGGTATCAGTTTAATTGGAGAAGGCGAGATCTCGTAAATTGTTGAATTTGTTTAGTTCATGATGTTTATGTAATAAGAGTGTCGAGCAAATTCCCATATCGTATAGGCTGAACGTGATGGAATAATGTTAAGTATGGTACCTAGACTTCAGTAGTTCCTAACCTCACTGCCAGGGATTCTAGGCTGAAATTGATGCAGTTCCAAGAAAGGATGCAACTCTGATTCCATACTTACCTCCTATGAAGCCTTTCATGAACCGAGCTTTACATATGACACAAATGCTATTTCCGTGATATGTATGCTTTTCTACACTGAAGCCTGGTTTGGAACCAAGGTGTTTGGAGATTTCTTGTTTACAGCATAGGAATGCATCTTTTTGGTAGATTTTTACTTCTTCCAGAGGAGAAGAGAATTTATTGCCATATCTGGTAAACAAAATGTTGCCACAGGAAATGTAGACTCTTTGCTCTGTTTCGGTCCAGAAAGTTGGATTCATCACTCTAGATTGAGAATAGCTTCTGGCTGAGTGAAATTTCCATGTCCAGGTACCTGTCCTGAGGCTCCAACCAAGGCTTGCTGAACAAAAGAAAGTTCGATAACTGAGAGATCATGTCTCCAAGGTGACCCTAATTTACCTGACTACTTGTGGAGGCTCTTCCAAAGAATTGCAGGACCCGACTGGGGAACCAAAAGCAGTTCTGGCAAAAATGCTCATACCTGTCCCACTCCCTTTGTCTCCTCATACAATCTCTCTTTAGATCCACCCATTCTCTCTCGCTCCTTTGATCCTTTCTGGCTTCTCCATCTCTGATAGCTTTAGCTTTCTCTCTGCCTTCCCCCTCACACCCTCCTTCACTCTCTCTTGAAGCCTCCCATGAAGGAGGGAACTGTGGAAAATACAGAGGCGACCCTGAGTTTTCCAAATCGGCCTCCACGTGCTCCAGTCACCAGGGAATCGCCAAGTGTAATGAAAGGCCTGTACAGACCTGATCATGCGTTTCTCCCAATGTATCTACAACAGGACGCGCACTGCCTCATATTGGGTAGACTGGAGCTCTTCATAGGCAAGGACTGAGCACATGCTGCACCTCTGGACTACAGAGGATATGAAGATAGAACTCTCTGTATTTTCTAAGACACAACAAAAAAATTGAAGTTGCGGGCAAACAAAGCAAGATATAGATTTTACCTGGCATAAAAACAATATTATGCTTTCCAGTTAGCCTGGAAACTATGGAAATAGTAGAGCTCCCCATAGTGACTACCAATGCCTGCTTTGGACCTCTCACACTTTCCACTATTGCCAGGTTACATTTCACATTGTGAGAGTGCAAGCTGCAGATACTCAGCACACGCTGTCACACTCTCCCGTTCCAGCGTGTGACCCTGACCACGAGGTTAAGCTTCCTTCACAGACCACCGCTGCCTGCTTCTCACGCTGCCAAGCAATGCCAGCCGCTTACTCTTAACACCAATGCAGGCTTTCCACACTGTACACCAGGGCCACTTTTCACAATTCCCACCAGTTCATGCTTCTGACAAATCAAACAAGTTCAAGCTTCTAACACTGTACACCAGCAAAACGATATCAAATATGTCGTCAGTTCCAGCCTCCCACATTAGGTACCAATGTGAGTTTCTCAAACTGTTCCCCACCCTGAGTCTCTCCTACCTTCAACACGAGAAAAAAGTTATCACACTGCACACCTTTACATTCTTCTCAGTCTGTTCGAAGTGCCGCCATCTCGCTTGCCTTACTGGGTCATCTTCCCAGTGATAGGTAGGTAGGTACTGTTGTACTGGTGAGATCTCCCCACCCTGCACCATGAGGCAGCATATCACACTGCATCTCAATGAGAACATCCCACACTTCACATTACTGCACACTGCCCACCAGTGGCAACTTCTTTCATTACTCCTAGATGCCAGATGTGCATGCTTTTTATCAGAGCTAGATTAACACATTGCTCATCAATGCACACATCTCACACTGCCCACTTGAGCATAGTTCGCACATTGGCCACTGGTTGAAGCTTCTCTCCATAGCCACCAGTGCCAAGTCTTAGCACTTCCCACCAATGTCAGTCTCTCACACATATCACCACTGAAAGCTTAGTGCACTACTCTGCGTTGCTGGCTTCTCATATTGCTCACCAGATTCAGACTTTCACACTGTCCACCGGCCTCAGCTGCTCAGACTGTTCATCATAATGATTTTCTAGGATTTCCCCTCAGTAAAAGTCCTCACAATGTCCTTCTCCACCAGTATCTCACAGTGCTCATCACTGTCAACTTTCCAGGCTCCCTTCCAAAGCCATCAGTTAATACTGCCCATAGACGCATGCGTCTCACCGTGGTCATCAGAACCACCTCACAATGCCCACCAAAGTAAGCTTTTGTGACTGACTACAAGCATCAGCTTTTCAAGGAGTGCCTCAGTTTTCTTAGCACCCTGCCTACCTATGCCACAGTGCCAGTTATGTTCTGCTTATCAGGCTACCCCACAAGTGTAGCTTCTCACGCTGCTCACCAGCTTCAGATACTCGCCATCTTAGCCAGCTTATTTCACTGTTTACCACCACAGGCATCTCAAATTGTCCCCTATGCCTAGAATACCTAATATTTTGCATCATGGTTGCATCATTTTTTTGGCGCAGCAATGACACATTATGCTAGGCGATATTTACAAAGCCCGACAAGGACTGATTTGTGTCGCCTTGCATGGCTTTGTAAAAAAAAAGTAACACAGCTGTTTGCGCAATGCTGCATTATACTGCGGCATGTAGGTGTTACATGGGTGTAGCATGGGTGTTCCCATTCACCCATGTATTTCGACACAAACCCAGATTTAGTGAAGGTTGTAAACTAGGGTTTGCACGAAAAACGGTGTGCTTATCCAAAAGAAGCCTAAGGAAGAGAAATATCTTTATTTCTCCCCGTTACTTCTTCTTTCCATTTGTGCTGCATTCTGCAGCAGGCATAGAAAGATAAATAAGCCTCTAAGGACTATTGTAATGCAGGCACACTTGCACCATGGCCTCAGTGCACCAGCACAATGTGAGAGCAGAAGTGCACCATATCTTAGTAAACATGGTAGATATGGCACAATTGTGCTCTTTCACTTTAACACAAGGTAGCACACCAGGTTGCCTTGCTATATCACCCTCCACAAAAGGTTAGTAAACCTGAGACATAACGTCTGCATCTCATGTGCCCACTTGTACAATATCTCACATTGCCTTTCAGTACCAGCTCTCAAACCACTCACAACTGTACAGCTCTTGTTCTGCGAACAAGTGCAGGATTTTTACATTTCCATCGATGCAATGTCAGAAGACCCCTCAGGTCTATAGCCTCACTTCATATGCCATAACCTGGTAGCATAGACTTTTAGCAATCAAAATACGGACGGATGAGGGGAGACCAGTGAAGTTTATGGGTAGAGGGTATAGGGTGACTCTTTCAGCTTGACGGATACTGAGCACGGAGAGTGAAATGCTAGATGGGTGACGACATACATCAGATAGCGTTTGAAAGATATCTTGGAGGCAACAGATCAAGAGTGCTCGATGTGCTGTGAGACAGAACATTAAAAACCAAACTGTAGCTGGAAGGGAGATTTTTGAAGGGTGTATGTGATTTTTGGGAGTTCTCAAATAACCGGACTAGAGTGCCTACATGGCTTGCCTGCATCTTCCAAACAATGCCAATTCCTGCGTGCTCTAGTCTAACCGTCTCAGAACATAGAATACCAACCAACCCAGCCCTCATCCCAGCCTCCTACATCTTATCCACACCTCCCATAAGTATATTTTTGTGATTGCTAGAAACAATGTGAGAGGCTTAAGTCACTTCCTGAAATGGAAATTTATTTTGGATACTCGAAGTTTGAGCTCAGTGTGGCATAAGCGGATGTAGTTCACAATACATTATTTTATAATAAGTAGCTGCAAAGTTGATATGTTTTTAATTTTGTTGGCCTTGAATAATAGCATAGCATAAATGTTGCGTGCTTATTCCATCAAAAGGCCTTACTTCACTGCTGGATAGACATAATGGCCCAAAGCGACAGTCCAATCACTGGTCAGTATAGGGATTTCTGAAGTAGTGAGATGTGTTTATCCTTGCTTCTGGAATTCAGGGGCAGATGATGATAAATTTCCTGGTGGGGCAAGCTAGACCGGACTGCCGAATTTCAGGAAACCTTTCCTGCGTGCATTGCATAAATAACTGGCTTCATTATCGGTGTATATGAATAATTTACCCAGGCCAATATAGCTGGAAGCATTGATAAGAGCCCTGAAAAGAGAATTACAAATGCATATATATTTTATACAAATAGATTTTGAAATTCATTGAATGAATCTTGCAAAAAAACATGCCCTGTAACAAAATTGCCTTCAAACGTTGCATATTCTTCAGAAAGTATTATGTGGCTATGTTTTGGTTTTAAAAAAAACAGCATAACATAGTGGACACAGCAGTCGTTAGAAGCAAGGGCCCTATTTTATATTCGGTGACAGGGCACTCTGTCGCCAATGCAAATCAAATACTTCCTCTGATGGGCCGACGGAGTGGCAGCTGTCGGGTGAAGGCCATTACACCACCCGCCCTATTTAGGGTGGACAGCATAATGTATTTTTTCCTGTCCATCTCCACCAGGAGAAATTTGGTTGCGAGGGACATGAAAAGCCAATAATGATCCCCATATGTTGGGAGTTTTCTCCCAGGGTGAGAAGTTTATTAGTTTTTCGGTCTTCAGAACCAAACTCAAAATTTGGGCGTTTATTTCTGCAAACAAAAAAAAGTGTAAAACAAAATTTTTGGTAGGTGGCCCTCAAAGTGGTTGCAGCAGTCCACCAAACTTTTAGTACATTAAAATGTCCTTTCAATGTACAGCAATGACCGCTGGGTCAGTAGTCATCTTTAGATTTGGTGGACAGTGTACAGTCAGGATGGAGGAGGTAATGTCCTGGACCACCCCAATGGTCACTATTCCATCTATCAAACCCTAAATCAGGACATAGGCCCTCATTCTGACCTTGGCGGTCGGCGGAGAGGCGGCGGTCGGACCGCGAACAGACCGGCGGTATTAAAAATGGCATTCTGACCGCGGCGGTCACCGCCGCGACCGACCGCCACTTCCCCACTCCGACAGCCACGGCGGTCATGACCGAGGGGCTGGAGTCTGCGCACTCCGGTCCGGCGGTCGACCCAAGACCGCCAACGGTATCATGACCCTGCTTACCGCCGCGGTTTCTGGCGTTCGGGAACCGCCATGCGAACCATGGCAGTAGGCACTATCGGGGCCAGGGAATTCCTTCCCTGGCACTGATAGGGGTCTCCCCCACCCCCCACTGCCCCCCCGAGTCCTCCCGCCACACCCTCCACCCCCCTGCCACCCCCCAGAGGTGGTACGAACCCCCTCCCCACCCCACCCCGACATGCACATACACGCACCCCGACATGCACACACCCCCAACATGCACATATACACACCCCCTACACACACACATACACAACGGGGACACATACCCGCACACATACATGCCGACATGCGCACCCGCCGAACTACACACATTGCCCATAGGCACAGCAGCACTCCCCGCCCGCATGCACGCACTCACACACCCCCTCTACACACTCACACGCACACCCCCATGCACGCACACATCACACAACACCCCCCCACCCCCTCCCCTCACGGACGATCAACTTACCTTGTGCGTTGGTCCTCCGGGAGGTGACAGGAGCCATGGGGAGGTGACCGCCAACAGAAGACCGCCAACAGAAGACCGCCACACAGAAATGTGGGTCGTAATTCTGTGGGCGGTGTTCTGCTGGCGTGGCGGTGGAGGTTGACCAGTCTCCACTTTCCCGCCGACCGCCAGTGTGGCTGCTGGCGGTTTTCCGGCGGAACGCTCCCAGCGGTCGGAATGCGCACAGCGGCATACCGCCGCGGTCGGCGGTCTTCACCGCCGCGGTAACTCGGCGGTCTCGCGAAAAGACCGCCAAGGTCAGAATGAGGGCCATAATGTTTTAAGAAGATTACCATCAATAACAATATGATAGGTTAGCTTGAAAATGGAGGACCACTCCTTCCGCTCCTATCCAATACTTTGTCTGAAAAAAAAGATTCAACTCCATGAGGTTTGATGTAACACGCTTGTGCTTTATTATGATAGATATTTTTGTCAACAATTAATATTTGTGATTATTTGTAGGATGTTTTAAAGTACCGTGGTCCACTGGTGGGTGCCATGGTGGAAACATTTCAGGAATTTGTGACATCCAATACATTTTAAAAGTTGGCCTGAAGTGAATGGGATTTAAAGACAACTTCATAGGAAATGGGGGTGAGGGGAAGTGATTAAAGAGTGTTGTAAAAATTGCTGCAGCGCCATGCTGCGCCACTTCTTTGTGAATGAGCCCCCTAGTGCGATGTAAAATACATTGTTCTTCAATCACTTCCCCTCATTTCAGAAACGCAGGGATGCACTGTATTTACTACAATTCGATGCACCCCTGTGTCTTCTCTAGTGCTGGTGTTAAAATTAGCTGCCTAGAGCCAACGCAGGCACCCTTGCACCATAGTGCAAGGGTGTCTGTGTTGCAGTAAAATGATGGTTTCTGTGCAGGAAGGCATCCCTTCCTGCACATAATCAATAATGGTGATTTGTCACTTTTATGTGGAGCTGCAGAATGCAGCATACATAGATTTAACAAATTGTCATTATTCCATGATTGTTTATGTGCAGGAAGGGACACCTTCCTGCACATAAACAATCATTAATGGCGTTTTGCTCTTTCTAGGTGTGCTGCAGAATGCAGCACACCTAGAAAAAGCAAAAACTAGGAGAAATAAAAGTATTTCTCGTAGTTGCGCACTCTAATGCCACCACTGGGGTGGCGTGAGTTTTTGGCGCTGTCTCAGGTTTACAATTTCTAGTGAATCTGGGGCAGCGTCAAAATGCAATGGGTGTTGTGGTGGAACACCCACATCAAACCCATTGCATGCGCCTTTCACTTAAAGTGATGTGTGTAAAGGGGCTGTATTTACGGGGGGGCGTTAAGCCACAAAAAGAGGCTTAATGCCGCTTTGTAAATATGGAGCAGGGCATTGCGCCACCAGAACGTCAGAAAAAGTGACGTTCCTGTGTCGCATTGCTCTTGTAAATGAGGTCCTAGTTTTTTTTTAACCAATGTTATTGTATTTGATAAGAGTCCAGACAATTACGAAAGTGCGTTCTAGCGTTCTCTATCAAAACCATATCTCACAGTCCCCAATACACATCAAATACGTCACACTAGGTTGGCAACATTAATGAACGCTTGATAAATTGTAACTACTGAACGCTAAAGGAATTCTTCTTTAAGCTGTTCTTGGAAAAATACTGGCAAATGGATGGTAAATTACACATTTAATTTATATTGGAACAGACATTGTTCTAAACTGATTAGAATTTCAGTAGAACTTTGTAGGAGATTTGAGGGTTGTCCACTTATGATATGTTTTTATTAGCTGAGCAGAAGGTTGCAGGGTTTATTTTGAGCTAAGGCAACTGAATCGATCATCTTTCCATGGTTGATAATGGGTTCCACTTACAAACTGGTGATAATATTGTCTTTGAAACGCTCGTTTGTAGAGTACTAAAAATAACGTCTTTCTGTTATTACTGGTGTAGATCTGTCAGGAAGACATCAATTACCTGCTTAGCGGTGTATATTAAAGAATTGTCTTAGACTTCACACTCAAATCGTAATGCAATATGGGAAAGAACAAGAGTAGACAACTTTGCAGTGCCCTTTGTTTTTACTCGCCCCCTTTCTTTTATATCATACAGAACTAGAAGCCCAATAAAGTATCCAGCTACAGGCTCCATGACATGTCACAGTAAAGCGACGACAGCTGATTGGTGGAATACTTGCAAACATAACAGTCGCTCAGGTGGCATTACAGTTCTTTATAGTTTTGCCAACTGCAGCACTGCAAGCAAGGAGTAAATGTAAATCAGCCTCGGTTCTGTTCAATAGTAACGGTCCACCCAGAACTGCCAGACCACGTCCCCTCCAGATGGGAACCTATCTAACCCTAATCTGTTTCAGACTAGTTTGTTCTTATCTGTAAAGAAGGGGGCAGAATAAATTATACTTATTGGCCCTAATGAGTGGGTGGCTTCATCTAGTTGTGACATTTTAGCCAATGGTATTTCGGATACTGGACTTGTAGTTCTGCATTTTCAAACAGGCTGAGTGTCATTGAATACGAAAAGTGGACTGAATGATCATGGCAATGGTGCTAGTTGATCAGTAAAGGTCAAATATAGAGGATACGTTATTCAGTGTAGACATGCCGTATCCCTGGGGTGATCTCATCCCATTCTGACCTTCTGCTCTGCTTACAGTGCCCTGACTGAGCCAAGCACAGCACACATCAATGCTGTCATGCTTCAAGATACATTTACTAATATGATGTATTCTCCACTAAAACCTGTCTTTGGGTTCAGAGGCCATACACAAATAGTACATTAGCCTGGGAGAGAGAGAGAGAGAGAGAGAGAGAGAGAACGAGAGAGAGAGAGAGAGAGAGAACTCATGTCCATGAAATGTGATATTTTCATACCCACAAATATTTTGCAGTCATAAATTGGCATTCCCACATGTAGTCAAAGTACAGCAGGCATTTCATTGTGACTAACATTCTTATTTTCTGAGTGACCATTTTTTATTATGAGCGTAATAGCTTTATACCACAACAACAGACTTGCTGGACCCCTCCAACCCAGCCACCCCAACACAGCTTTCACTCTGTCATAAGATTACCTATGTGTGTCTCTACAAATCTCTTCTTGTCGGTGAAGTGAAATAATATTCTCATCTTCTAAGTTTGGTACACAGTTTACACATCGATTATCAGCTTGTTCAGGTACACCTAGCATGTTAACAATTTCAGATCAGATGCAGGTTGTATACTAGGAGTTTATGTTACATTTGTATATCACTCACTCATAGCAGTTTATCGTTTTTTTCAGGGCTAATGCCTGCTCCAAAATTGTAACAGGTTAAAGTTACTTTTCAGCTATTATTTTGCACATCTCATCAGTTAGTCCTCTGCGACCCTTCACATGCTCACACTGCCACTTGAAACCTTTCATGACCTCATCCCATGATGGTTTGAAGGGCCGTGGTTGCTTCATTCAACCTTAAATAAGTGTCAGGTGTTTCACAGCAGGAGACTACCTATCTCAGGGTAAAGATGCATGTCTGGTGCTATTTGTGGCAGCTGTTCCACAATACTCTTAAGCTGTAGAGGTTCCCTTGTGGGGGTGTAACTTCAGCCATTGCTCAGGTCCCATCTGTTTGTGCTTACTAGAGGGAACCCAGACTCTTGCTGGCTTACAAGCCACCAATGTTTCCTCTGCCATAATCATTTTCCTTTATCCACTGGAACCTTCCTGTACTATACAGGCTGGGATCTTTGACATTGGATACTCTCTGGCAAAAGAAACGTCAACTGAGATAATGGAGCTTTGGGGTTTCCTGGTTCTTCCAAGAGAGAGGTGCCAGAGACATAATGTGATCCGGGACAACACTTATGTAGCTCAAAATTTGAATTTACAGCACAATCTTAATGATAACCAGATGATTTCAAGTCATAGGTTCAATAATCAGCCCTCACCAGGAGGTGTCAGAATCCAGATGCCCCGTAGGGGCATCTGCAACTGGTGGTTTCTGAGAGACAGGTCATTTTAAGACAACCAACATCACCTCTAGCCAACCACCATACCTGTAGGCTAAAGGATGCTAAGGGACAGTGTCCACACCAAGAGGTTCCAAAATGCACACTCTCTGTTGACCATCTTCTTAGCCATGGTTTTTGGCTTCATGTACGTACAATGTAAGGATGGGACTATGCAGCATGAGAGCTAATTGCTACAAGTAAAGATTATTAGGCAAGGGAGAAAGTAAGAAAACGTGGAACTCACCAATAAACACGTTTTATCTCTGATATAAAAGATCCCAGTTGAACAGACTGTTTTGTGTGGGTGAGAAAAGATTTATTGTAATTCAAAATGACCTCATTCAATGAAGCAATCCAAGAGGTGTCCTAGCTAGTGGTCAATGGTGTCAAACACCACTGATAACAACATCAGGACAACAACATTGAGCCATTCACATAAATCCTAAACCATCAAGCACAGAGGTCATTGTCACCCCTGTGCACGTTCTGTTCATAAACCTTTCTAAAGGGGTAATATGGGGACCAGTTTCTTCTGTAAACCATTGCAGCAAATGTGTGATCGCTCTTTCCAAGAATTGTGAAGGATAAGAAATACATGAAATTGTGCTAATGTTGGACAGAGATGGTTTCTTCAGAAGTGGGTATATTCCCATTTCAATTCAAAGGAGCACCAGATCTAACACAGCCAAGGCAAATCATGCTAACTTTCACCTTCAGTGTCAATAGGGTTTTCAATGGCAGGCTTCATTGGGTAAATCTAGCAGCTTGATCTCTGCCATAAAGATACTCAAACCTATCTCCACAGGTCTAAAGCCCTATATTTTTAAAAACGAGACAACTCTGAAAAATGACAGTGGAACTAAATATCCTCTACCAGCCACAGACATAAAGTGTTCTCTCATCTTTCTTACTTTAGAAACACCTTAACCCGAACCAAATGAAGGCATTGCTTCCATATAAGATGTTGATAGAGCAGCCAGACTTTACAATGTCTTGAAACTATATTTAGGAATATTCACTGCTGATTTACTTGTTTGATAAACATTGTTTTTGTGCATTTAACGAGGAAATTAAAATGTTCACTTGTCTGATGTCAATGAGTGTGTCCTGGTCTTTTTAGTTATTCCTCCATTGATTGTAACTCTATTCTTCTCAGTAAGATTTTCTCAGATTTTATTTGAGGTCTACACTAGTTACAATTGTGGTAGTAAAACGCAATAAGATATGTCTTCAAGGGAGCTAGTTCATTAAGTGCAGTTGGCAAAAAGCTGTTAAGCTACATTAGTAATGCAAATAGACAGTTTGTGCCTAGATGATTACCAAGAGTAATACAATATTCCAGACACATTGATAACCTACCACATGCTACTAGTTTCCAATTTTGAGACAGTATTAAGAGGTTACATTTTTCTAAAGAATGAATTCCTATATTTTGAAAATCTGAAAAGGAATCCAGAAATGAGATGACCAAGGGACCAGTATGGCAGATTTAAAGCATACCCAGATGGGATTTTAAAACTCATATCTAGAATATACCTTGCTTTATGGCTATGTCCAGCTAGGGCATGAGTCTTGTTGCAGCAGCTCATGCTTACTAACAATATTTGAGCAGTAGCGTTTGCCTGAATTTCGGGTTACAAATTAAAATCATCAACAATAGGTAAGACACTGAAGAGTGGCTGACAATCAATTGTAAATTCTTCAATCCTGATTCAATAATCAGTCAGTATTGAGGGAGAACAATGATACACAATATAAATATTTGGTGTTATGACCAATAGCAAAAATCTAAATCTTTTTGATCCAGTAATTGATAAGGTGCATTACTTTTAACCGAAAAGCATCCATTAAATATATTTGCCATGCCTCTGCCTCTTAAAGGTACAGTCATGGAAATATATTTTAAACAGAAGGACCAAGTAATCAGTAACAGGTGTTCAGCCTTCTAAAATCCAAATTTTATTATTATATAAAAGATGTACATTTGTTCTAAAAGGAATACATTAATCAAGTGTTTGATCTTTACTGCTGCCCTGGCATTGTGAAGACTGCCTGCATAGAAAGTTACTAATTTCGCTCTAGATGGTGGAATGCTTAAACCCTTCTTATATGCATCAGATGGCGAAGGTTCTCTTTTTGAAGAACAGAAACAGATTAGAGGTTTAAAGTGTAGCTGAGGAAAGACACCTATACCATAACCCTTTTCGTTACAGTACTAATAGGCCCCTTTAAGCAGAGAATGAGTGCCCACTGGCTGCATTTGGCTGTGGTTGGATGCAAAGAGCCTTAGGAATACCACTAGTCCGCACGTGCGCAGTGGTAGCTGTTAAAAGTACTTACAGCACCAATGAGGAAATGGCATTAGTCAAGGACCAGCTCAAGGCAGACCAGCCAAAACTGAACCAAATAATAGAACTGCCAAAGTTGAAGCAACAAACTAGAATAATGTAAATGGGGTCAGGAAAAGCATCCCTCTAGACCAGATGGCAGGGTAAGAAAAGAAGCTGATGCAAAATAAAATGGGATATTATGGTCAAATTCATTTAACATCGTGGACTGCAAATCCCAAGTGTTATAAGAGAATCCGTACTGAGGCTGTAGTTTGACGTATGCAAGGGAAACCACAGTCAATAACTAAGCATCTATAGTCTCAACCAAATCATGCAATGTAAGTTCACCAACCTATTTTTAGGTTTGGCCAAGAAACAGTTTCACATTTCTTGATAACTTCATTTCATCAAATAAATAATCAACAAAAAACATACATACGTACATAGAGGTGCTGTGGGCCATCTCTCTTTATCCGTTTTGTCTGATCAGCCTTCTTTCAAGTTTGCCTCCGCTGGCTACAGCATATAACATGGGGCAATGGATCAGCCCACTTCAGTTATTGGCTCTTTTGCATTTTGAGTGACAATTTTTCTCGATCACTTCATCACATGTGTGCATGTGCCTTAAAAGAAGCGCACTTCAGTGCCAGGACTGGCGGGCAAATACTTTATTTTGACAACGTTTTTTTCTTACCCTACCCATATCTTATCTTGTCTTAATTATTTTTGGTCACTCGTCAGGCAGATTACATTAATTTAATGGTGCCTTCTATTTGTGCCAATTAGATTTACATTTTCCTGTGACTTGCATGAAAACCAGAGGAGTTTCACTACATGATCTAAATACACCTGTCTGCTTAGAAGCACATATACTGCTAAATAAAAATTGTATGCGATTCTTTAACTAGTGAACTTTTTGCTTATTTTCTTTTTCTTTTTGTAAAATATGTTTGAATGTAAAGTAAACAAAATGTAATCAGCAAAACAGCTTGCCAATGGGTTACATTTTGGCGTGTCACACTTCAGTTGAGAAAACTTCAAATTCAAAAGAATCCCTATGTTCCCCAAATTAATCCGGAAACATTTAGGGAAAGCAAGTGGTTACAGCAGCAGAATCTGGACAGTGCCCATATTCTGTTTTCGTACAAAGTTGTACACAAGCATTTAGTGGCCTAATCATGCTTGAGAATGCATATCAGTCTGACCCCATGACAGAATGTAACATATCTGGAAGCATTTTTATTCGATTTTTTAAGTTCTATGAAGCAGTTTTCGCCTCACTTTTTCTTTAGGAGTTTATGCTTCTGAGATTACTTTCGAAATGTTGTTTAACTGATACGCCCATAGCTTATGCAGTGCAGGAGAAATTGCTTATTTTTTTTCTCCTGTCACGCTAGACCCACAGTCAATGGTTTTTACACATCTTTGTTGCTCTATTTCGACCTCCAGTTTATGAACAAGAAAGACGTATCTACTGATTGAGTACCAGCATGAGACAAGTGTGCAAGGGCTGAGAATGACAATCAGTTTGTTTTGTAAAAAAAAAAAAAAGACAATAACTTTATCACAGCATCAGCACCATGGGACTTTCCTGTGTAATTGCAGTCTTTGCCAAGGCCTGGTATTGTGCAATTCTGAAAGAGCTGAAGCTTTTTGTTGGAGCCGTGGTGGGGCCATTTCCAGTTGGTGACACCAGGATCATGACAGGTAACAAACATGGCCGGCCTGTCTGTCCTAAGGCTCATATCTGTTGTTAATTGGGGTAGGGCCGTGCCGTAAGTCTTCTTGTTGCGCCGCCCTCCGCCATGGTGAAAGGGCAGGAATGCCCCCATGTGGCTGTGTGTGGCCTCACAGATATGGGCGGGAGGCTGGCGCTGCCGGACAGCCACCAAAGTCTTGGTGTTTATTCTGCTTTCTGCTCCTTTCCTCTGTCGGTTAAAAACGTAACGAAAAGGTAAACAAAAAAAAAAAGTTATGTACTGGGCGGCACTACAGTTGCACAGCTTTGCACAAAGCTGCCTATTCCTTGGGTCTGAGGTTCTCCTGTGACGAGGGAGTGTTAACGATAATACTGATGATGTTTCATTACCTGTTTTTGTGCAGCTTGGGTTTCGGCTGTTATTTTTGCTTGTTGAGCTTGCATCACTTCTCTTCGTTTAAAGCTGAGCTTTTAATCATATCCAAATAAAACAAGGGAGTGGCACAGATGCTTTCAACAAGGAGTGGGAGAGCGGTTGCACAAATCGCCGTTCCCTGACAAGGACACGGGATAATGAGGTTGTCATTGATCCAGGCTTGATGAGGCCATTGACGCCCTGAATGTAATTGTAGCCTAGAAGACGGCAGGACAGAGAGATGATTCACTTTGCAATATGCACTACACAGGGCAATGCAATTGTATGAATCTCAGGGCCACTAGCTATGTATTTATTCCTTCATGTAAGGTGCCGAGGTTCCTATGGGAAATCGTATATTTCCATTGGCCATATAGAAAGAATAAGAGTCTTTATTCGCAGAGTCAACCTTGAGAAACTGTTTTTGATGTTGGCAGAATGTGCTGGGATGTCCTGAATAAGACTGTTGATCTCATTATTAAGCTGTTTTTGCATTGAGAGCTGTTACATTGCATGCTCAAAATAACACAAAAAGACACAAATGCAGCAAACAGTAGCTCTTCGCATTCTAGTTATTTATAGCGTTCACATGTGCTTGCACTAAAATTTTGAATCTAATGTCACATAATTATGGTTTGTTACCTAATAGCAACATTTCGAAAATTGTGTTTAACAAATGAAGGACTAAATCACCAAAATTACACAAGGTTACATCGACCTAGTGGAAATTTCTATCTGGCCTAATAAGATATGTCTTCTCCCAGAGAGTGACACACCAGGTTGGATAACTAAGTCTCATATGTCACCGAGCCCTTTTTAGTGTCCTTTATGGCTCACCCTCACCAAATGTAGATGTTCCCCCTCAAGGAACCTCCCAATAGCCTCAGGGCTGTTGTACTGTTTATACACCAACAACACCCAGATTTATCTAACGGTCATTGGTTGTCACAATGATTTTTTTAAATGTCCAAGAACCCTTTAAATGTATTTTATAGATTTAATAGACACATATGTAGATCAATAACATTGCAAGGATGTTAATACAAGTCATTTGAAATAGCATCCACTAAATCTCATCATGAATGCAAACTGTTTAGAATTGTTGACGTTAGAGCAAGAAATACACAGAAATGCACACCATTGATTCAATACAATTATGTATTACATAGATCCATTTGACAAGCATCCAAGAAATAAAAAAGAGAAATTATCATCTTATGGTACGTCTAATGGTGTTTGGATTTTCCTATCTCAGGTCCATAGTGAGTTAGTGAATTACACCTATATGAATATTTGGCTTTTTATCAGGGTTTTTGTTAGACTTGGCATCATTGGCATAGTCTCCCCTAACTTTTTGCCTCTACTTCCCAGGTTGTTTCTGTGTGCTGGATTCTGTTTTTGCTGTTTTGTTTGCCCTGGACACTTTACCTCGGCTGACCAGTGCTAAAGTGAAAGTGTTCCCTGTATAAAGTATATGTGTACATTGGCTTATCCATGATTTGCATATTTGATTTACTGGTAAGTCCCTAGTAAAGTGCACTAGAGATGCCTAGGGCCTGTCAACCAAATGCTACTAGTGGGCCTGCAGCACTGGTTGTGCCACCCACATTAGTAGCCCTGTAAACATGGCTCAGACCTGCCACTGCAGTGTCTGTGGGTGCAGTTTAAAACTGCCAATGTGACTTGGCAATTGTACCCACTTGTCAGGCCTAAACCTTCCCTTTTTATACATGTAAGGCACCCCTAAGGTAGGCCCTAGGTAGCCCCATGAGCAAGGTGCAGTGGATGTTAAAGGTGGGACATTTACTTATGTGTTATTCATGTTTTGACAGTGAAATACTGCCAAATTCGGTTTTCACTGTTACAAGGCCTATCTCTCTCATAGGTTAAAATGGGGGCTGCCTTTGAATATTATTAAAACACAGTTTCCCTTTGGGAGCAGATAGACATTTGGAGTTTAGGGTCTCTAAACTCACAATTTAAAAACACATATTTTAGTGACTTTCTTTTTTAGATTGTGTGTTTAAAAATGCCACTTTTAGAAAGTAGGCATTTTCTTGCTTAAACCATTCTGTGTCTCTTCTTGTTTGTGGATTCCCTGACTTAGTCAGTTTGACAGTTGGGCTGTTTGCACCTCTTCTCTAGACAGTGACACAAAGGGAGCTGGGGTGTAGCCTGCATATTCTGATGGGCCATCTGGGCTGAGGGGAGGAGTGGTCCCTTACACCTGAATGGGCTGTGCCTGCCCTCACACAATGCAGTCTCCAACCCCCTGGTGTGTGTCTGGGGCCTGGCCTGGTCAAGGCAGGAATTTGAAAACAGCTGAGACTTTCTGTTGAAGTTGGCCTACTTCAAAGGCTGAAAGGGGTATAAGAAGAGCACCCAATCCCCCTGAATATCCGATTACCTCTGGAACCAAGAGGAACCTCTGCCAAGGAGAAGAGCTGGAGAAGCCGAAGGAGGAGTATTGCCCCTATTCCTGTGACTATGCTTTGCTGGGTTGGCCTGCAGTAGCTGCTTCTGCCTGAGAGAGGACGAAGACTGACTTTTGTGTGACTTCCCACTGGTGAAGAATCTCCAAGGGCTTGAATTGAGCTTGCCTCCTGTTGTTGAAGTCTCAGGAACAACACAGACTTCTCTCTGCCACCACTTGGGCTTTTTGCTGAGAGTCCTGCCTGCCAAGTGGTACCCTAACCTGTCTCTGGGCCCTTGAAATGTGCAGCTGGTGGAAAAGGATAGAAATCCACGCAAAGATATCCGTGCAGGGAAACTTTCGACACACCACCCGCTTCACGGCTGAAAAACGACACCCTGCCCGCCTCGCAGCTAAAATCAACGGTCCACCTGCATCGCGGCTGAGAGTTTGACAGAACATGGTGGGAGAAATGATGCGCAACATCCGCAGTGGCTGCTGTTAACGATGCAAGCCCCACACAGTGCGGTTTCTTGACACTGTGCGACCGGATTTCGAAGCAACATAGCTGGGCGCAGAAAGTCAAAGTAAACCTGCCCGGACCCGAGGTGCCCGTCTTGACAGATGCATCGCTCTCTTGTGGGAGAGAAAAAACAACGCACGCCGACCTAACCGGAGGAGAAACGACACACACTTGTGCTTGCGAGTGAGAAATCAACTCATCGCTGGCCTTTTTCGGTACATGCTTGCCTGTGCGACTTTATTTTGACGCTACCCAGGTACTTTGCACGCTAACAACGTTCTCACTGTTTTCTAAAGGATTTAAGACTCTTTTGCTTTTTAAATTCATAACTTGACTTGTGTATGTTGGATTTTTGTTGTTCTGGTCTTGTTTTGTTTAGATAACTATTACCTATTTTCTTAAATCTGTGTTGTGTCATTTTTTAGTATTTTCACTGAGTTACTGTGTGTGTTGGTACAAATACTTTACACCTTGCTTCTGAAGTTAAGCTTGCCTACTCATGCCAGCTACCAAGGGGGTGAGCGGGGGTTAACTGAGGGTGATTCTACTTTACCCTGACTAGATTGAGGGTCCTTGCTTGGACAGGGGATAACCTGACTGCCAACAAAAGACCCCATTTCTAACAGTTTTCATGTGTTCTTTGGACACATTTAAGTAGTATTGTGTCCCATTCAATTTCAAAGCTCTATTACTGAGACACTTTCTAGTAGTTTCTTCAACATGTGCACATTTATATAATTCTTGGAAACATTTTGAAATATTGGGGATACGCCTGCCTTTCAATTCCATATCAGTAGCCCTTTTGCCATACTTATAATGAGAACGACAACTAGCTAAGGGCCTGATTGTGACTTTAGCAGTCTGACTGTCGGGCTGCCAAAGCCGTGGGGATAAGCCCATCGCCAATCCGGCGGCCTCACCCCATTGTATTACGATGTTTCTAACAGGCTGATCGGCGGAAACGTCGAACTACGATGTTTCTGCCAATCAGCCCGTCGGAAACAGTGCGGCTGCATTGGCCTTGGCTCTCTTGGGGTGCCAAGGCCAATGCTGTTGCACACAAGCACCATCAGAATGGGCACTGTCTCCACAGCAGACAGTGCGCACTCTGAGGTTACTGGCAGGTGGCCCCCTGCACTGACCACAACATGGTTGTGGGCAGTGCAGGGGCTCCCCCAAGGCTTCCAGCACTAGCTTTCTGTCAGCCTTTCCATGGAAAAGCTGCTGGCAAGTGGATTCGTGATCAGCACCAGGGGCATAGCTTCTGGGTGGGTGTGGTGTGCTACACCCCCCTAATAAATGAATTTTCTATAAATAGTTGGGTACAGATGCTTTCAGTCGGGTATGGTGAGATGTCTGCCGGATTTCACTAGGAATTCTTATGCACATTCAGACAAAAATGCACTCTCTCAGTTTTTACATTTGTCAGAAATATTGGTAATTTTACAATTGTGCTTTCCCTTACTTAGTACCCTCTCCTACTCCACATTCCTGTTGCTTTTCACTGCCCCTTAGGCCCCTCCCATGCACCCTGCTTGTGGTATAATGTATTTAAGCATTATACGCCAGCCTGTTTGTTGGAAAATCTGAAGCTCACTGTCCCTCTTCCCCCAATCTTACTGACCAAGCTATGCCCCTAATCAGCTCAGCAGTGCTTAACTCGGCACCGCCATGGAGGCCACTACTCCAACTTCCGCCAAACCTTCGAGATCCCTGATCCCGGTGGAGGTGGCGATCTCCTGGCAGTCCAATCTCCAGGATCATAGCCTGGCAGTTTGACTGCCAGGAGTGTTATGGTTCGACCGCCAAACTGGTAATTGGGCCCTTAGTGTTTTGTTTCTGTCTTGGGCCTGCAAATCAAACCTTATATGCAGAATTTTGGTCTAGGCAATACTGCTTACCAGTTCACAATGAGACTTGTTCAGTTTTCTTGCTGCAAAAGATTTTAATCTCAGGGCATACCCATGCCATATGATAAAAAATGCTCCATATAAATTGTCTATCATGTGCTGCCCTCTTCCCCATGGCAGACTGATCTGTAATGTGTGATCCATTTCTGGTTCTTCCTCTGTGTTCCCACATGTCAATAAGGCAAGAAATGTCCAATAACTTTGCCATTTCAAAGGGTGGAATGGGGACAAACTCCTAAACAGAAATCATGTTAGGTCATAAATTCTTCCTCATGTTCACATATGTTTTGATATCATCCTCATTCTTCTTTGAATGTCACAATTCTTTAAGTTCGTGAGAAATGTGTTCCTTGCCTCTGTACTAAGCATAGACTTCCAGGATAGCATTGTAACTGAGAGTGGATCTGCCATTCAACACCCACTCAAAACAATACACCTTTATAAGGGCACAAATCTTCACCTGATGGTGGTTAGTGTATGTGTTTCTTTCAGACTTGACCTTGCATATACTTTATTCTACTTTTTGGAAATGAACAACAGCTGTGCTGTTTCCAAACGTTCAAAAATGCAAAAATACAACTACTCATATATTTCTAAGCCTAAACGCATCCTTACCATGCATTCCATATAAGTGTTAACTGGCGCAAAGTCAGAGCCAGAATCAGATCTAAAATCATTTGTCTTGAAAAGAAAGGTCAAACTGTACATTTAGGCTAAAATATGTCCCTACTCCCCTAAAGGAAAAAAAATCATCCTCCATCCACCAGTTCCAGCAGTTCTATCTTTTGGGTTTCTGCACTGTAGATAATAACAAAACTTTTCTGCAGTCCAGACTTTGAAACTAATTGTCAGCTAATGTTAAAACTATATAATTTCTGTTTAGATTCAGAAAACATTCATAACATTGGTTTATCTCTTTCCTCATCTACCTGCTTGCTTTATTAACCATGAGAGGCAATTTAGTTCACAGTTTAACAGTGTGAGAAAGTCATCCCATTGCCATAATCACCCTCTGATACTGGTGGTTACTGACTTTGAATGTGCCCTGGGCTCTGCTAACCAAACCCAGGGCCAGTGCTCTGTTTGAAAGGAAATGCAAATTAGGCATAATTAGAATTGGCTATGACAATCTACCTGTAAGCCCCTAGCATATAATAGGGCATGCAGGATTAGAGGCCCAGTGGATTTATTGCACTTAAGTGTGCACTGCTGTGGCGTCCGCTCATTTTAAAGGCAGCCCTTCTTTTCAGGTTGTTTTTTAAAGTAAATTACATGCAAATTCGACTTTGGGATTAAAAATACTTTCAAAGTCTTAAACTACCTTATCGTTACAATGTCACCCCTAATGTCTCCCATAGGTGCCACAGGGGTAGGGTACCTTGTAACTCTATAAGCAGCAGAGAAATTACAAAGGATGTTTTATATACCCTGGTGAGGGAAAAACTGCCAATTTTGTTCTCCCATTGTAGTACATTAGCACCATAGACTAATATAGGAAAGCTTTATTAAAATATAACTATTGCTAGGAATGACCTTAAAAATGTAATTCTTAGACTTACAATGATAGAATAAACCCAACAACTTGCCACTGTTTATACTGTTTCACAGAAAAGAAGTTGCTTTTCTGTTGAGTCAAAATCGAGCCTTCCAGCAGCTCCTCTCAGCTATTCTCAGATTGGCCATCCTCTGCCAGGCTGAGTCAAGGTGCCCTAATGAGGTGTGAAATGGCTTGCATTGAGGCAATGGGACATCTGGTGGGTGGAGATCTGCAAGCTGCCGAGCAAAAGGCAGGGATGGGGCTTGGTAGCCAAACTGGTCTTCAAAGGGGGAATGACATTTAGGATAGGAGATAGGCTCACCCCCACTTCCTGCAACCACCGTCAGATGGGAGCCCTAGTGATAAGATTAGCAGAGGGGCTGACGGGGGAATGTTAAGGGAAATTGGCTACACCAGTGGGATGGCTTAGCGAGAGCTCAACCTCCAGGAGAAAGATTCTCCATTTTGGATTTTGGAAAAAATTGTGCTTTCGGGGATAAGAATATGCCACACTTTGGAGGAAGTGGTCATACTTCTGGGTGTCACCCTGCAGCCCATTGGTCAGGTGTGCCCCTTGATTGAAAGCAAAAGAACACTGAATAAATATGGCAGAGTTGCCCAACAACTAGGATTTCTGCTTCAAACTACAAGGAGAAGAAGGACTGCCCTGCTGCAACCCTGGTCTGCACTCCAAAGGACCGCACTGTGCATGACTGCACCTGCTGACCACTAAGAAGCTCTAGAGACGTTTCCTGGCTACCAGAAGGGAAGGAGTGGACTCCTTAAAAGCAACAGGTTAAAAGAGCTTCACCTGCATCATCCTCACCAAGAGGAGCCCAGCTTACCACCCTTAGCTGGACTTTTGAGGATTTGCCAGGTGCATTCTAGGAAAGGTAGTTCCAACTTAAGAAAGACTATCTCAGAACTTCTAGACCCTTGGACTGGTGTTATGGACCACTTGAGACCCAAAAGAGGACTTCTGATAAGGAGATGCAGAGGTTTGGGAAGTGTGGAGCAATTATGGAAAGAAGCTCCACAAGGTGACCGAACCGTCGACAAGAGACATGTTGCCAATGTCAACCGTGACCCGGTCTGAATTTCAGGTTCGTCTAGCTGAAGCTCTGCAGCTTCTCCCCGTAGACGACACTTCCAGGAGTTCACTGTGAGCCAAACAGATTAAATCGCATTGAACCCCAGTGGGACAAGGAGCCTCACCAGATGAAGGTAAAATTTTGACCGAGGCCTCCTGCTCATTGTATCCAAGTTGGGCTCCATTGCAGTCAGCCTTAAATTGTGAGTTGGTCCCGGTCAAGCATCTGATGTCCCAAGGTGATGCTATTAGTTTGTAAGCACTATAAAGTATATTTTTTGATTTATTTAAAAAAAAAATCAAATCTCTGTTTCCCTACATTAGATTTGTGTCATGTTTATGTCATTTTAACACTAGAAATGTTTCCTATTTTGATAAATTGGTGTGGGATTTTTAGAGTGTGTTGTCTCCTATTTATTTAATGTACTGGTGTTTTTAAAAGCTTTGCACAACTGTCTCCTATGTTAAGCCTGCCTGTTGATTGCCAGCTACCAAGGGTTGGGCAAATGATTAATTTACTAAAACCTTGACTGTACCTTATATTGTGATTGTGGGCTTATTACTATTGGTGGGCATTTACCAACCACTACTGGTAAGACACCTTCCAACAAAGAGTGACTCCAAGAGGTTAATAGAGAAGTGACTCAGGGCTAACAACAAAAATAGTGTGGTCCTAAACATTAAGTTTAAATATTTAATATTTTCTACAAAATAAGTGATACTCAATATTGACATTAAATATGAATATGTATTTAAAGTGTTTACAATTATGTTAACTAAAAAATAACTTTTATATGTGTAGATATATATACACACATAATACAAATATACATAAAACACAGACATGTAAAAATAATGGTAACTTTTTTAAAAACTATTATTCATCACAATGAATATAAATAAAAATAAATTGATAATAAACAATATATAATTTATTTCAAAAACATTAAACCAATTACTAACATCAATTAAATAAGTGAAAAACACAAAATATATACCATAAACATTAAAAATTTAAATTACTTTTGAAAGTATAATGTTAAAACTCATATCAACCAGAAACCTACTAAATGTAATAGAATAATTCAAATACAATAAATGTATACACTGTATAGTAAAAAAACACAAAAACATAACAAATCAACAAAAGGTCAAATGAAAAATTAACCGGAATTCAGAAACACTAACATAAAAACCTACAACAATTATTAAAGTTGATGTATTAAAAAAGGAATATCTTGTAATTTCTAAATCCCATGTAATAAACTGAAAATGTTATATACATATCAAACAACTAAACTCAATCAGAGTATAAATGAAACCAAATACTTAAATGAATCAAAACTACCATTCCAATTGTAACCAGAAATGTCTAAAAGTGTTAGATTTAGAGGAATACAACTTACCACTCTCACTTCAACCTAAAAATCAGTAGGGAAATTAATCATTTTTAAACCATGACATGTACTATTCTTACTCCAATATAATTACAGCAGGGATAAATGCTGGACATTGGAGGAGTCAGGTTTACTATTCCCAATCCAGCCTAAGCAACAGTATGGAGAGCGATGGACTTCCAAGAGGCATGATTTAAAATTTGCACTCCAACCTAAGCAACTGTAGCAAAAGCATTGGAGATTGCCAGCGTCAGATTTACTATTCCCTCTCCAATCCGAGCAACAGTGCGGAAAGTTTGGAGAGTCTTGGACGTTGGAGGTGTCAGATTGTCTGTTCCCACTCCAACCTAACAACATTTGTGAAACTATTAGACTTTGGAATGGTCAGATTTACTATACTCACTCCAATCTACGTAACAGTTGGAAAAGCATTTGATAAAATACATTATAATTTGCTTACTTAAAAATAAATCATAAACAATCACAACATTACAAATCAATATACAAAATGTAAAATAAAATATTATTTAAAAAGTTAAATATTCAAAAAACTATTTCTGTTAACATGTAAGAACTCTAATATTAAATTAATTGTAATTTACAAAAAAAATCACTTTAAATATCATTTGGCAGTCACAAAACTAAAGAAACAACAGTAAAACAGATCCAATCCTTATTCCCTACTGTAATAAAATGCTAAAAATGTGAAATGATACGGAATTTAAACAAAACAAAAAAAGCAAATCTTTAAAAAAACACAACATAATACATTAAACCTACGAAAACACACATCATAAAACATTATAAAATAATACAAAATGGCTATTGTATAACACCATATGTAAAACGATGTTAAGCACTGACAAACGCAACATGCTGACCTGGCAATATTCTTATTCTACTACACCTATCTACCAATATTGTTATTGTGTACCATACAATAATACTTTGTCACTACAATATTTTGTGACAATATTTTTAACATGATATTAATGTTGTGTGGCATCACATGGGAATAAAACTGTCTGTGTGTTAACTATTTGCTCACTCTGGGGTATTTCACATTACAGAATAGTGTCAGCTCCTTTAAAGGAGCAGAGGAGTGTTGTCCGACTGCTTTGAGCTGCCGCCCTTCTGGCAAATAAAGCAGATTTAATTATTTATTGTATTTCTGTTACCTATTTGAATTCCTGTTTGCCAAGGTTTTGTACTGCATCTGGGCTCTACTGCAGTTATTTTTAATGGTGCCACAAGCCAACAGAGATGAACAGGCTGATGTCATCCACAGTTGTGTTTCTGAGTAGTAAAAATGCGCATGATTGACTGGCCGGTCTCTCAACTCGGCCGGCCTGACATTCGCAATTCAGGATTGTTATTGCAAATCTACTCTTTCTTATGGACAGGAGATGGGCCATCTTACACAGCCCTTCCTGTCTTCACTGGGTCTCTGTGTTGCCTTGTCCATCCAATCCCGAAGCAGCCCTCATGTTATTTAATATAATAAACAGTATAAGAGCAACATCAGCATTGGCACTTTGGCACACAGGAACCTCCAGTAGAGTCAGACAGCATGGGACGGTTAGACTTACAATTTTATTTTAAAGCTCACTATTGTCCATGTTGTCCTAGTGAGCGCAAATTTACGGATTGAAAATCTGCGTTGACAGCTGAGCTGTATGCCATGTGTCCCTGGCACTGCAGTCAAGTAAGGTGCCTGCATCCTCAGTACTTATTTTTCAAATAGATACAACTGAGAAGCCTCCTCGGCTGAAATTATTAGAGAATTCAGAGCAGAGTCAAAAATCAGGATCTGAAAAAGGCAGCTTCAGAACTGCATTTGAAATGAACATAGAACATAAAAGATGTAAAACATTAATAAAAATAGGTTAAAAGCTGTCCTAGGCTCAGAGTAGTTTTTTTGTCACAAGCACACCTAGGCCCATATTTATACTCTTTTTGTGCCGGATTTGCATACATTTTATTGGAGTTAATGATGCAAGGTAGGAGTTAACGGGCAAAAATGCCTCTAAGGCCCTAGCACCTTATTTATCCTCCTGTGCAAAAATCAAGCACGTGAGGAGGAGGGCTTTAAATAATGGCGCTAAGCCTGCTTAGCGCCATTATTTAACGATTGGGTCTGGGCAGGCATAAGGGGATCTGTAAGCATATTTCCCTGGTGGGAGACCATGGAAATTGCCCACTGGTGCCCTTCCTTGTCTGCAGGGACACCCAGGGAATCCCCTACTCAAATCTACCCACACCAGGAGGTCACCCACGGAAGGGGGACCCATCCGCAGGTAAGTCCAGGTGAGTATTTTTTTTTTGTGGGCCAAAGCCGCTTGGGAGCCCTGACTTGGGGCCCCCAAGCGGAGCTGGCCTCAATGGCAGTCCCCTGGGGATGGTCATTGGGGTGGTGGGCATGGCTCCTGTCTTTACGGAGACAGGAGCCATGTCCATGGGGCTTGTGCACCAGAAAATGGCACTAAACTGCTTAGAGGCAATTTTTTTGCCTCTAAACAGTGTAGTGCCATAATTTGGCGCACAAGCCCCGTTTCCCGCTATGCCTCCCAGGCCCTGTGTGCGTCCTTTCAAAGGATGCTAACAGTGTCTTAGTGGCAGCTAGTGCCATTCCTTTAATATGGCGCCCGGCTGGCATCTAGGAATGGCGCTAGCCAGCGCTATACTTTTTGCCGCAAACCTCCACTAACGCAGGTTTGCGGCAAAAAATATAAATCTGCCCTTTACTCCCTTATTGTGCACACTTCGTAAATGTGTGTTTACATCTAGTATGAATGCGATTATCTTCTTTATTAACAATGGCTCAAAATAAATGGGAGAACAATTGTGCAGCCTGCTGTGTTCAGTCCACAGTGCACATCGAGCCCATTCTCGTCAGGAACTCTAGAGCTGTGTAGCATTTTATATCCAGACATTCAAGAAATAAACAGTAACCGGGAGAAAACTTTAAAAAGTCTCTGTTAAAAGAACTCGAGCACACCTACCATGTACCTAAGCCATTTCGATCCAAGGACGAGGCAAATGTGCACAACCTTGAATGAAAAAGCTTATAGCAGAACACTAAAGCCGAGGTAGGATAAAGTGTTCATTTCAATTCAGAGGTAAGGGCAGCTTTTTTTTTTACATGTCAGTCCAGCGTTGTGTGCATTTTAAAACATAAACACATGGTGATATTTTTCTGGTTACAGCTGGCAGTACCCCATGTCACTATGCTTTGAAAAGCACATTTTCTTTTTATATTTAAACCAGTGTTTAGTGTATTATAGCCAGTGCTTAATTTGTAAATAAAAATGTGCCGGTGCCCAAAGCCCTCCTCTTAAATATGCAGCTGCTGCATTTAAATGTGCAAGCACTGAATACTGAGGCAGCGTAATCCTGAAGCCATCTTGGGCCTCTTTAATCCATTTACAGCCACTCCCTGCCTCTACAGCTCATTCTTGCAGCTTTCTGCTTTCTCCCTTTGTGACGCTTTTTTGTTTTTCTCTTTCTCTGTCTTTCCTATATGTCTGTTTTGCTCTCAATAAATGCTTGAGGGCGAAAATTAAGAGCCAGCCCTCAAAAATAAGTGCTGGTGCTCCACACCAGAAACAATCAGCACAAATTAAGCACTGATTATAGCATGGACAAGCTGCTCTGACGAGGCTTATAAAATGATAGCTTCATCATAGCACACACACAGTCCTTTCATTTGACAGACTCAGCCACTAGTCTCCAAGATATGGGTACACAAAAAAGTCCAAAATCATGTATAAAAAGTCAGAAATTATCTGATAAACACAGAGAGCCAACTTGAAATAATATAGGTAGTGGTATAGCAGTACTGCAAAATGAAGAAAAAAGACATTAAAATAGTACCTTGCTGTTTTCATGTAAAGTCATTGCTTTCTGCATACACTGTCATGCCTAATTAATGCCAAGACAACGTCCTTTTCTATTTTTGGTTGCCTGAAGCACTGCCGAAAAGCCATGATCTAGTTAGTTTTCTGTGGTTAAAAAAAATCCCTTTTCCACAGTTGTCAATTAGCCACTCACAGGCTTCTGCAGTCACACCTAAAACAATCTTGTACTGTTTCTCTAATAATTAATTGTATGTTTTCAGTAGCCAAATAGGCATGAAATGATTGTTCAAGTGATAGGACATTTTGTAAGGCATTTAGTAACTTTAATTATGCCAAAAGGATAAAGTGATAGCCAAAGGTGACTTTTACGCCCCGCCACTTTCAAACATGACCAGCCACCACTGTTACAGAAGTGGTCTCAGATGTTTGCAGTTCCTCTCCCATGATACAGATACAGAATGTGCAGATGCACATTTTGAGGTTGTGCAAACTCAGTGGAGTGCCCCATCATTTGCTTGTGGTGTTGCCTCATGCAAATGAGCAAACACCTTTGCCCCTTCACCTGTGCCATATTACTGATACAGGTGCAGGGGTAAAGAGGCTAACAAGAAGTGCACGGACTGTGCACCACATAGAAACAATCTTATGGCTAGTTTCCCCCAAGGGTGTTTTTGGGAGTGGAAAATTGAAATCCATGAACCACTCCAGCCACCTCGCATGGGTGAGTGTAGCTACATTCTGAACACACCTGCGGGAGGATCTGTGTCCCCTCTTTTATCCCAGGCTTTATTTTCTTCATTAAAAGATGCAGCAGTTTTTTTTGCCCTAATCAAGTACACTATCTCGGTCTACTCCAGGTGCACCCAAAGTAAGTGCTCTCAATTTCAACCTGGCACCAGACTAAAGAAATCCAGGACTTTTTTGACATAAGAGTCTGCTTTGAGCAGAAAATATCCTTCCATGTTGAGCTAGCACCATTGCCAATATCTCAAGTAACTTTTGAAACTAAGTTGTACAATGACGTTCAATTTTCTCTCCAGATATCCACAATAATGTTTTCGAAATTTGATGGTAAAAAACTGCATAATTATGCACACTCGCCAAGACGTTGGAACTGGGATTGCATTCCCTGTCACTCATCCTCTTCCATTGCCCATGATGCAGTGTAGTCAATTCAGAAGCCATGTGCACCCTTGTAATCATTCCTAAACAAAGGAACTTATTTACAAGCCCCTAGCACAACTGGAACATCACTTTCAGCTTCACTACGGTGGTGGGGTGCCCATTTCCACATTACAAGATGCCAGTTTGCGTGGCTGAACATTGCCTTGTAAATATGGCTCCCTGATGCAGTTTTCTGTGGCAGAGGGGTGTGCAATGGCTGTTGCTGTGGACGTTTCCATACAACACTGATTGCTTTTGACACTGCCCCAGATTTACAAGAAATCGTAAACCTGAGGCAGTGCCAAAAACTGATGCCACCAAGGGGTGGTCTTAGAGTGACACAACAAGGAGGAATACTTTTATTTCTCCTTGTTTTTGCTTTTTCTATATGTGCTGCATTCTGCAAGAAAGAGCAAAATGCCATTGATGATGGTTTATGTGAAGGTAAGGACACCTACCGAAACATAAATAATCATTAAATAATTACGAGTGTTTAGATTTGCTACTTCTATCTGTGCAGAACACACAGTAGTAACTAATCGCCATTATTAATTATTTATGTGCAGGAAGGGTCACCTTCCTGCACATGAACAATCATTCCCTGCAATGCAGGCACCCTTGCACTGTGGTGCAAGGGTGCCTGAGTTGGTACTAGGCAGCTGCTTTCAACGCAAAGTGCAGGGGGAGAGGACAGAAATGCGCCATATCTTGTAGATACAGCACATTCCTGTCCTTTCTTAGTGGCACAGGGCAGTGCAGCAAGACACTTGCTGCACCACCCTGTGCCACAGGGGCTTGTAAATAATTCTCAAAGTCTTTCAGCCCATCCCCACTCCGTTAGCAGCACCCCCTTGTCCTGACCAAGCACTAAAGGTTAATCCACCCTGAATACTTTCTGTGGGGTATTTTATTGCTCACCACAGGGCTACATCATATAATCCTGACTCTGGAATGGATTGACAGACTGACCATGGGACCTTGTGATGGATAGGTCAAGAGTGAGCAACATACCAACCCACGCTCTCTCTCCAATGCACTCGCTTTCCCACTCATTCACATGTTTACTCGCTGACCCTCTTTTTCTTCTGCTCCTTTATTCACTCTTTTATGCAACCAATCACTCACTCACATACAAATGTATTTGAACAGACCCTTGTATGCATTTGAATACGCGCTCACCCAATCCTCTTTTACTTGCTTTTTCATTCAGGTCCTTACTCAGTCTACTAACTCACTTGCTCATTCACATATTCAATTGCTTGTTCTCATATTCATTCATTCACACTCATTCACACACTATTTTTCCATTCACTGCTCTTAGTTTTTGTGCTGCAGTAGTGGAGATGCACTTTTTCTCTTGCAAATATGTACTGGTATAATGCCCTTTATATTAATTGCATCTAGTACAGTGCTCTTTCTCTCCACATAAATGTTTCCGTCAAGACACGTCAATTAATTGCCACTTTATAACAGAACCACTAGGCTTCTGTTAACAAATCCGAAAGCTTTAGGTTTGTGACTGGTTCAAAGTTTTGAAGGTATTTTGTGCCATGTTCCTGGTGCTCCTTTCATGAAATGTTTTGAAAGTCTGCCTTTTTTGTAAATAGAGTTTATTAGGTTTTATAGAGACACAATCAGTCACAAACAAGGAGATACCACAATTCAACAATAGTGTCATTTCAGTTAAATTCACAGTAATATACTATCAACCCATCAGCAATGTATGACAGTGTCTAGGTTACTCGTACACTTATTGAAGAATGGGTGCATGCATTTTGCAGGTGAGTGGGCCTCACCCGGGACTCGTTACCAACTTAAACTAAGGTAGTAGACCTTCTCTCCCCAACCCCCAACTAGCTTTAAACCTGCACTCCGCTCTGTATATTCCATTGACAGTGTGTGTACTGGACTGCGGGGAGGAGGGGGATCCCACCTTCCCAACCCATCTCTCGGGTTACAAATTGGCATGATGTAGAGAATGGAAGAGGTTTGCATATTTATGGGAAAATGATGGAGTGCGACTGCGCCAAAAATGGCAGCACCGCACTCCGTCATTTTCACAATGCAGGGATACTCTGTATTTAAGTGAATATGGTGCACCCGTGTTGTCCCCTGCTTTGGTACTAAATTTAGCTGCCAGCGCCATCACAGGCATCCTTGCACCATTGTGCAAGAATGTCTGCATTGAGGGGTGTGATTGTTTATTTGGGGGAAGGTGCTCCTTCCTTCACATAAACAATCACTAATGGCGCTTTTGCACTTTTGTGCTTGTGCTGTAGGATGCAGCACACACAGAAGTGCCCAAGCGTCATTTTCAAATGATTGTTTATGTGCAGGAAGTAACACCTTCCTCCACATAAACAATCATTTCTGGCAATTTGCTCTTTCTATGCAGAATGCAGCATACACAGAAAAAGCTAAATACAAGGAGGAGTTAAAATATTATTCCTTATTGCGCCTTGCTAGGGCCACCCCTAGGGATGGCATTAGATTTGGCGCTGCCTCAGGTTTACGAAATCTCGTAAATCTGAGGCAGCGTCAAAATGCAATGGATGTTGCTGAGGAACGTCCACGGCAACACCTATTGCACGAGCAACTGGGTCTGAGAGGCCCATATTTACAAGGGGTAGAAACGCTACAAAAAGTGTCATTACACCTCCTTGTAAATGTGGAGCAGTGGTTAGCGCCACTCGAGCTTCATGTAAAGTGACACTCCAGTGGCGCAAGTGGCTCTTAAATATGTCCCTATGCGAGCAGGGTGCCTCAGCTCAGCCTGCCATGGACTACCCCGTGCCCTCTCTGTCCCATGTTGTCGGAGTTCCTCTAACAACGTCTCCCACTCTACTTATATGGGGTGCTTCCGTAGCCCTCTATATTCTTCTCTTCGCAAGGCGACACCTGCTGCTGCCCCACCCCCCCACAATCGAGCAATTCCTCTCTCCACATCAATTCCTTTTTTTTTGTTTTGCAATTCTTTATTGGAAATTATAAACCAGAAAACAGTGTCATACGTGACATTGGCATTACAAAGGTGCATAACAAAGGAGCATAACAAGGGAGCATAAGAAGCCTCCTCCAGTAGTACTCTCCACATCAATTCCGATGGATGAGTTAGGGATTTCCAGAAGATTGTGATTAGTCTCTTGCCTAGTATGAGTGCCAGATCAATACATCTAGGCACCACTACTGACTTAATGGGTCTTGGGTAAAGATCCAGTATGCAGTGGTCTGGCATGTCCCAGTGTGAGGACTCAGTGATCGCCCAGAGTGTGTCACAAATCTTCCCCCATTAAGGTCTCAGGGATGGACATGCCCACAACATATGGAGGAGATAAGCCTCCTCCTCATGGCATCGGGACATGATGACTTTGCAGTTGGGAAAATAGAGTGTACCTTTTTAGGAGTCAGGTAGGCTCTATGAAAGATTGCAAATTAGATACATTTAAATCAGGAATTGCGTGGTATATGGGTTGCATGTTCTGTAAGGAATTTCCATTCCTGTTCCTCGTTTTTGCTGGATTGGGGTTAGAGAAGTGCAGGCATGCGTGCACTGTGCTTTGTACAGCCTTTTAACTAAATTCCTCCCAGATCCCGTGTAGTAATGTGCTTGCACCAGGGCGTGTGTCTGAGGTTCGTCCCCCGTTGGAGTCTACTGTTGAGGTATATATTTCAATATATTGGCATGTGTTAGGAATAGAGTACCCAGTAGCTGGTTCTGGGACATGAACTCACGATGAACTTCTCCAAGAGATCCCCTAGGGTGGATACTCCATTCTCCTCCCAGTGACTTAGCCAAGGTGTGGATAAAAGTCCAGATGGGGTGGGAACGCCGCATAGGGGAATATTAGGGGCGCTTGGTCTTGTGGGCCTAGTTAGCCGGAGTGCCTTGCACCAATACCACAGCACATTGTGTAATAACAGAGGTAGCCGCTGAGGGTGTGCTGGTTTCCCGGGTAGCAGCAGCGTCTGTAATTCCCCACTATTCAAGCGTGCCTGTGTGTAATTTATGTCTTGTAGATGGATACCCACCAGCCAATAAGATAGTCACTGATGTGCTGCACGGAAATATGTTTGGAAATTAGGGGCCCCCGTCCTTCCTCATCTGTTGGCAATTGTAGATTTTGGACACTAATGCGTGTCATCATCCTGTGGCCCATATTAATTCCATCAATAGGGTGTTCAGTGTTTTGAAAATTGACTGCAGTATACAGATTAGAAGGTTTATGAAGTAATACAGTAATTGGGGGAGCATCACCATCTTGGCCAATTCTAAGCGTCCGGCCACTGAGAGGGGTAAAGAGTTCCAGAATTTGATCTGTGCTCTCAAGGAAGTTATTGCCTTATGTAGATTTCCCTCTAACAGATCAGTGTGAGAGGGGTATATCTGAATACCTAGATACATAAATGTTTGTTGAGCTACATGGATCTCCAGTGCACCCAAGGAGACCATTGGCGGAGGCAAATCTGCCTCCAAATGAAAACAATTGTGATTTTAAGTGGTTAACTTTCAGGCCAGAGATTGCGCTGAATCGCCCAAGATTGTTTCCTATTTGCTCAAGGTCCTGTTCATGTCACGCACATATATTAGCATATCATCCACGTACAGGGATACTGTGTGCGTTCTGCACCTGTCGTGTATACCCCATTTGCACCTTTCTTGTCTTAGCTCTTGTGCTAGAGGTTCCATCGCTAGGGCAAACAGAACGGGGACAGCGGGCAGCCCTGGCGCATGCCCCGAGACATCGAGTAAGGTGGTGAGACATGTCCGCATGTTTTCACTCTAGCCATTGGGCAAGCGTATAGTACCTTTACTCATCTACTAAAGACAGCCAGTAGATTGAACCTCCTGAGCACTGTGAAAAAATATTTGCATTCTAATTAATCAAATGCCTAATGAAGTTCCAGGGAATAACCTACCTCTCTCGGAAAAGCAGATTGTGCTGTCTCCATCACCTGGTACAGATGGCGAATGTTCAGAGATGTACTCATACGGGGGTATAATTCCACATTGATCTTCATTAATCAATTGTGGGAGGAGCGGAAATAGCCCCTGTGCAAAGATTTTGCTGAGTATTTTGTAGTCAGTGGTTAATATCTACAGTGGTCTATAAGAGAAAAGATTGTTTGGTGTGCGACCTGGCTTTAAGAAGGAGGTGACTAGGGCCTGGCTTGAGGTCACAGGGAGCTTCTTACATTCTAGGACAGTTTCATACATTTTCACCAGCTTTAGTGTAAGCCATGAGGAGAATGTCGAGTAAAACCATCTATTTCTGGAGTCTTATTACTGGGCATTTGTTTTATGGCCAGCGCTACCTCCTCCTCTGTTATAGTCACTGCCATTTGTGTGCAAGCCTCATTGTTCAGGCGAGAGAGGAGGAGGTCCCGAAGGAAATCTATGCATTGATCAAAGGAGGGTAACAGGATTGACCCTGTATAGTGACATGTAATATTCTTGGAATGCCCGATTTACCTCCAGTTATGTGGAGCATTGTTGGCCAGTGTACGATAGCACTTGGAGGATCAGTGTTGGGGATTTGGGAGGCTGTATCATGCACGTCAGCAAAGCACCATCTCTGGCCCCATCAGCGTGTGTCCAATGCATGTAGCTTTTGTAGTCATAGACAAGCAATTGCTGTAGGAGTTCTGCATGTTGCACCTTAATTTCTTGTAAGTTGATGAGAGGTTGGGGTCATTGATCATCACCTGCTCCAAGTTGCCCATTTGATCCTGAACTCTGGTCAGTTCCTGTAGGATCTGACATCTGGCCTCTACCGAGGTTTTAATGGCCACTCCTCTGACTACCACTCCACCAACCTGGATGAGGCAATGCCCTCGTTCATGGCAAAGTAATCATCAATCGCTGTGCTCATAGAGTCCCAGAATGCTGGATCCTCTAACAGAGCACGCTGCATGCGCCATGTTGGAATTGGTAAGGGGACGTGACTACACTGGATGGTCACTTCCATTGGGTTGTGATCCGAAAAAGTCTTTGCCAAATAGGTTGTAACAGTAAATCGCCCCACCATATGGGATGGATAGAGGATGCGGTCCAACCGGGTATGTAATCTGTGCGGTAGGGAAAAGAAAGAATAGTCATGCATCCCCTCATATTGAGTTCTCCACACATCCACAAGATCCCAGTGGCAAATCCAGGCTGTGAGGGCCTGCGCTTCCTTGATTGAGTTAGTGTTGGGTAGTGGAGGGTGTGAGTGGTCCAGTGTCATATCTAATGCTGAGTTAAAATCCCCACCTATAAGCCAGGGTATATGTGCTCACTCTGCTAGTGTTGTGGACAGGAGCTTCAAAAAAAGTCTTGTTCAAAGGTGAGACAATAGACACTTCTCAAAACTACTTGTACCCCATCTAAGTGTCCCATGGCGAAGGTGTTCCAACCCAGGGTATCTGTTTTAGTACACATAATCTGGAAGGGGACACCTGCTCGGATCCAGCTGGCCTCTGCCCCAGCAAAGCCAGAGTAGGAGGTGGTGACTACCTGACCCGTCCATTTGTCCGAAGCCGGGCCACTTTGGGTGATGAGAGATGTGATTCCTGTAGATAAACAATAGATGCCTTACGGCGATGCAGCTGAGCCAGTACCCTATGACACTTTTGGGGGAGCCCAATCCTCTGCTATTCCATGTCGGTATCTTGTAAAAATACGATGTTGTTGCCATTACCCTACACTTGGAAAAATGTGGTTGGTTGTATCTCCCTCTCCCTCCCCCGTACTCTGCAGAGCATTGCGTGGCAGGCAAAGCAGCATTTTGTTATTCCCAACTTTAAGGTCCAACATTAAACACCTGTTCGCTCATACTGCAACTTTCAACACCACTACAATTAGCATATAACCATAGGTGCATTTGCTGGTAATGGGGGTCGAAGCAGAACTCAAGCCTAGCTAGCCCAGGCCAGCCCAGGGTGAGCTCAATGGTGATTTTGGCTCTGGGTCATCCACCCTGGTGAGTCTGTAATAATTGAGAAGCCAACATCTCTTCATTGACGTCATGCAGAACAGTGAGCAAGGGAGTCTCTACGGGTCTGTCCCCAGCCCAGGGAGAAGAACGAATATGGTCCCCCAAATGCATTTCAAGAAAAAGAAAGGGGGGTAATGTCAGCTTAGAACATCTCATGCTTGCACCTGGGCTTTCATACGGGGGAGTGCCATTACAATCAGATAATAGAGTCTGCAGTTTGCAGTGTGATAAAAGGGAACAACGCCACACTGGAGTTCAATTCTGAGTCCGAGTGAGATGAAATTGAATGTCATGAGGACGATTGACCCGCCTGGGCCTCCATAGTGTCCACTGTTTGCAGAGCTGCTACTCTCCCCTCATGGGCCTGCTGGGGCAAGGTCACCCCAGACGGTGCTCTTTTCTGTCAACGCCTGCATTGTCTTGTGATTTTGTTGGTTGCGATTCTGGGTACCTTCTCCCATTGCCCGCCATAGGCCCTGGGGTATGTGTGCTCCAGCCAGTCTCAAGTGGCCTCCGGCAGGGGGCAGTCATCATGTAGTACTTTCAAGCGTGCTGGGAATAACACTGCAAATGTTAATTCCTCCTCTCTGAGCTGCTTTATCACAGATTGGAAGGACGTGCAGCGTCTTTCCACCTCTTTCTGGGCCATTCCCAATAGGTGGTCTTGGTTGCGAAAGTTCAGGATCCAAGCCACAATGGGACGGGGCTGCACCCCTGGAGGCGGGCAGCGTGTTGGTACCCTGTAAGCTCCCTCAACGTCAAAGACGGTCAATAGGCCTTGTGATGCTACTGCCATCCAGAACCACTCCTCGATAAACTGGGAGGGGTCAGTTCCCTCCTCGCCTTCAGGCAGTCCCACTATCCTTATGTTATTTCGCCGTGCCTGGCCCTCCCCATTCTCTGTGCGATTGTGTAGCTGCTGGATCTGCAGCTGAAGATCTGGGATGGCTTTGGTGTTCCGAGAGTGCTGGGAGCCAGGTTGGCGAGTGTGCCTTCAGCAGTGCGCACCTTGTCAGCTAGTTTCCTGTGGTCATCTCTTAAGGGACCTATGTCCACAGCAATGGTATCTATGCGGTGCTCAATTGCAGTATGCAAATTGCGGATTTCCTATAGAAGTAAGCCCAGCTTATTCGCCAGAGGAGATGGATTGGTAGGGAGAATGCAGTCCACAGATGCAGAATTGATGTGCTTTTCCGTGGGGTCCTGGCGAGTGCTGGAGTCCACAAGGTGGAACGGGGTGCGCACTGTCTGGGTGCACCGCATTATAACACTGTTCAGGGCTTGCTTTTGCTTTCAGGTAAGAGGTGCGACGGTTAAGCCAGCGCATGTGCTTCATGTACTTCTGATCTCTTTATGCCAATGAGTATTGCAGGAGGATAGTAAAATGCAGGGGCCCTGATAGGCGCTAGGTGAAGAACGTGTTGTACACTCATACATGGGTGAACCCAACCGGTGGTAGCCCCCTCATAATCACCTCAATCCAGGAGGAGGAAACAGGGGGAGTCTGCCCCCACCACACCACCGACCTGCGTGTGTCCGTAGCAGGGGCCCCAATGTAAGTTATACGTGAGGCAGTACCTCTGCCAGTTGGGGTTCTGATTCATCCAGTCACATGGGGAGGCAGATTTGGGTCTTTTAAGTCATACGATGTCCCCCATGTGCCTCCCGCTGACTGCACTTGCCGCAGCCAGACCCACAGGCCTTGCCAGGCCAAATAGGAAAGCCGCCTCTGCTGTCGCGCAGGCAGAGATCACCTCCAATGCAGTCTGGAGCCCCACAAGTTGCTCCCGTCACAGTCAAGGGGGGCCCAGTCCAGGGTGCCACTCCCCCCAGAACACGCATCGCCCATCCGGTGCCACGCAGCTTCCCTGATAGTGGGCACTGCCGTGCGGCCCTCCTTACCGCTCAGCTCAGGGAGATACTGTATCTCTAGATGCGGCCCCACAGCCCAGCTAGGCCACCGGGTGCCGAAGCCGTTCTCCGCTGCAGGCCTCCTCACTTCAGCCAGGACGGAGGGACGCTGCTCCAACAATTCCACCCACGGCGCTGCACCGAGCAGTGGACCAGCACAGATCTCGTCGCTCCTCCCCTCAGGTGCCCGACATCACAGTGCTGGGATCTGTAGGGGGTCCCGCAGGTCTGATGGGGGTCTCCACAATTTCTACCCTGCAGCTGCAAGTGTGGCCGAGTGCTCTGTAGGCAGGTTGAAGACGGGGCGCAAGCTAGGCCCTTGCGGACCTTGCCTCCCTTCCACGCGGTTGCCCAACGGCACTCTTCTGAAGTCTTTTGGGGGGGTCCTGCAGATTTAAAGCAGGTACTCCCGAGTTACGCTTCTCAACTTTAGGTGTGGCTCAGGATTCAGCAAGCAGGATGTAGATGGACTACCAGGTGGACTATGGGAGCTCTATTCTGTCGCATCCGCCATGCTTGGCGCCAGGTCGCGCCCCCTGAATGTCTGTATTTATTGCTTTTATTTTACTTTGCATTCACAGAGCCAGGGATTTAAATGCTTTCTTCTATTTGCTCTTTTATAGCCAAAATCTGGCATTTTTGGTCCTTCTACTGTGAATTAAGAAGTAGAATGTGGTAAGCGGCCTTGCCTGGTTTGGCTCATCAGATTGGGGAAATAAATAGGCTAAATTGTTTTCAGTTCTCTATATTCCTTAGAAAATACATTCTGTAGCTGAGCGTCTAAGAAGAAAAGCCTCCTGGCATCTTTGAATCAATTTGTTGCTGATGTGGAGAGAGGTAATGAGTTGGGGCAATGGGGCTTGTATGGGTTGGGTGCTGTTAGAAATAGGGTGTTGGTTGGCAGTCAGGTTACCCCATGTCCAAGCAAGGACCCTCACTCTAGTCAGGGTTTCTCCTTCTCCGGTCGGCATGCATTGTATTTCCTCTCCGCAGGAGAGCAATGCCTCGATCTGGGCAAGCACTCAGGTCCGGGCAGGAGTTGTGTCATTTTTCCACGCCCGCAATGTTTGTGTCGAAAATCCTGCTGCACGGTATCAACAAAACTGCGCTGTGTGGGTTGCGATGGTACCAGCCTCCATTAGCGGTGGTGAGTGTCTTTTTCCCAGCCGCGTGTGTCAATGTTCCAGCCGCAATGCAGGCAGAGCGTCAATTTTAGCCACGAAGCCAACAGCGCGTCATTTTTTCAGCCGCATCCTAGAGGTTGCGTAGAACATTTCCCCGCACGGCGGTATGTGCGTTGATATTCAATCTTGGTCTGCCAGTTTCACGTGTCAAGGCCCCAGGAACTTGATAGGGCACCACTTGGCAGGGCAGGAGTCTCAGCAGAGAGTCCAGGTGCTGACAGGGGAAGTCTTTGATGGCCCTGAGACTTCGATAACAAGAGGCAAGCTCAGGACAAGCCCTTGGAGATTTCTTCACAAGCCGGAATGCACAACAAAGTCCACTCTATGTCCCCTTTCACCAGGCAGAAGCAGCAACTGCAGGATAGCTCCACAAAGCACAGTCACAGGCAGGGCAGCACTTCTCCTCAGCTCTTCTCCAGGCAGAGGTTCCTCTTGATTTCCAGAAGTGACTAAAAGTCTGTGGTTTTGGGTGCTCTTCTTATACCCATGTTGGCCTTTGAAGTAGGCTTACTACAAAGGAAAGTCTCTCTTGTTTGTGAAATCCTGCCTTGCCCAGGCCAGGCCCCAGACACACACCAGGGGGTTGGAGACTACATTGTGAGAGGGCGGGCATAGCCCTTCCAGGTGTAAGTGACCACTCCTCCCTTCCCTCCTAGCACAGATGGCTCATCAGGATATGCAGGCTACACCCCAGGTCCCTTTGTGTCACCGTCTAGAGAGAGGTGCAAACAGCCCAACTGTCAAACTGACCCAGACAGGGAATCCACAAGCAGGCAGAGTCACAGAATGGTCTAATCAAGAAAATGCTCACTTTCTAAAAGTGACTTTTTTTCAAACACACAATCTTAAAATCAACTTTACTAAAAGATGTATTTTTAGATTGTGAACCCAGAGACCCCAAATTCCACATGTCTATCTGCTCTCAAAGGGAATCTATGCTTTAATCATATTTAAGGGCAGCTCCCATGTTAACCTATGAGAGGGATAGGCCTTGCAACAGTGATAACCAAATTTGGCAGAATTTCACTATTAGGACATATAAAACACATTAGTATATGTTCTACCATAAACAAACACTATACCCTGCCCATGAGGCTACCTAGGGCCTACCTTAGGGGTGGCTTACATGTAAGAAAAGTGAAGGCTTAGGCCTGGCAAGTGGGTACACTTGCCAAGTCGAATTGGCAGTTTAAAACTGCACACACAGACACTGGAGTGGCAGGTCTGAGCCATGTTTACAGAGCTACTAATGTGGGTCGCACAACCAGTGCTGCAGGCCCACTAGTAGCATTTGATTTACAGGCCCTAGGCACCTCTAGTGCACTATACTAGGGGCTTACCAGTAAATCAAATATGCCAATCATGGATAAACCAATCAACAATACAATTTACACAGAGAAATAGTTCATAGTTCTAAAGCTAACAAAAACAGTTCAGACAAAATAGGAGGCAGGAGGCAAAAAGATTGGGGATGACCCTGCATAAGGAAAAAAGTCCAACAGGTGCCAAAGACAGTGGTCACCCAGGTGTTTGTGTTTTTTGTGAGGGTTTCCACGATGTGGACAATTTCATGACTCACATTTACCATTTCATGCTCTGGCACAAAATGGCATTGAGCCACAACAGTCCTTTTAGATCCAACCCATAGGATTGAAGACCCGCTTTTAGTGGCCTGTTCAGATTTTTCATCCAAGGCAGAGTCTGACTGCAATTTACAGGATGTTGTGTTACTTTGTTAATCACTTTGTGCCAGGCCTAGGTGTATGAAGGTTTCTAAAGCACAATGTTGGGTAAATATGAAATAATATTTTGGAGAATTTCTCTTGATAATCTATGGGACGTGGAGGATTAGGGAATTAATCTAGGTTGGTGATTGCAGTGGCAGATGCCTGCATTTATTGACAACTCCAGAGACAGATCCCAGTCAGTCAGATGCTGGAACTCTTTGCCCTGGTTGGGGATGAGTGTTGTTTATCAATATACTACAGGTTGGACAGCTGGATTCTAGAGTGCCTGGTATTGGGATGGTAATGGAGGTTCGAGGGTGAGGTTTAGACATTCTATTCAGCCATTGCGTTTTAACACAAGCTTGTGTTGTGTAATGCCTAATACCAGTGCTTAATTTGTAAATAAAAATGTGCCGGTGCCCAAAGCCCTCCTCTTAAACCCGCGGCTGCTGTAATTAAATGTGAGAGCACAGAATACTGAGGCGGCGTAATCCTAAAGCCATCTCGGACCTCTTCAATCCATTTAAAGCCAATTCCTACCCCTTCATCTCACTCTTGCAGTTTTCTGCTTTCTCTCATTGTGATGCTTTTTCGTTTATCTCTTCCTCTGTCTTTCCCATATGTGTCTTTTGCTCGCAGTAAATGCTTTGCACGGAAGAATAAGCGCTGGCCCTAAAATAAGTGTTGGTGCTTAGCACCGGAAACATCAAGCACAAATTAAGCACTGCCTAATACCAATTTTTTATGGCTTCTGAGCATTGTAAATTACAATTAGTACTATTACAAATTAATCGTCAACTGATCGACCTGAGAAGGATGAGAAAGTGGATTGGCTTTGTTGTTATTTGGACTCAGGAGCTACAGGTTCCAAAATATGTCAGCCATCTGTACTTGACTCTCTGAGCCATCTTGCTGCCATTATAGACAGTTTGAGGGCATGCTGCTTCCCTCTGCTCTGAGGCACGAGATTATACGGCCCCAACAAAGGGTTCTTAATTAGTAAAAAGCACCACACTTTGCGAAATAGGTGGCAGCATAAAGTAAACTGTTTCCACATGTCTGTTGAAACGGACTAAGTGTTTGCCATTCTTTGATGGTTTCAATATGCTTGAATTTATTTAATGACCAGAGGGGCTAAAATGTCTGGGAAGCAAGAGTGCTTTATATTTGTAGACACCATACTAAATTCTGAAGCTCATTAGTTTTCCACCATAACATCCATAACCATGATTCCCATGAAATAAAAGAATATATTGGTCCTAAATAGAAACGAGCTTTGGCATTGTGTCTGACATCAGCTGCCAGGCTTTAAGCCGTGACAATGCTTGTTTTGTTTTGTGATGGTCTTTGCAAAAAGTTGTTATTGAGAAAACTGCCAGACTCTTGTCAATGTAATTTTTTTTTGGCTAAAAGCAACAATATTTTTTTATTTTTGGGGGTTCTAGGAAGCGCACATTGTGATAGCAGTCCCAGCCTCTGAAGTGAAGTACCTTGTGTGCATATGTGCACCTTGTGAAAGGACATAATGCTCTCATTCACAGTGAGGTTTGCCAGTAGCTGAACTGGGTTGACCCCGACTCCATGCTGTGTGCGGGAGTGGGCAGAAGAAAAAATGTGAATGACAGAATAACAGACCAATGAATTATGAGGACTGGATGAAAGCCACTACAACTAAGTATATTATGGATATAAGTTTAGTAAAATTAAAAAGGATTTGTTTAATGTCAGACTTACAAGATATACTAAAACAACTGTAAAAACAATAGCACCAGTAATTTTATCTCAGCCCTGTTTGTCTGTGAAAGTACCTTCTCAAGGTTAATATATATATATATATATATATATATATATATATATATATATATATATATATATATATATATATACATATATATATATATATATATATATACTTGCTTTTGTGTCTTAAACACATGGGACAGATTTACTAACAATTTGCTGCTCTGGGTTTTCATCAAAACCAGCACAACCAGTTGGTGTGGGGTTTTGGGGTTTAATTACCAGTGCAAAACTTTATCTGCAGTGGAAAGTAACCTTAATGAAAAGCAAAGTAATGCCAGCACTGCTTTGAATCAAGGGGATGTTGATGGTACATGGACATCCCAATGCAGCCACCTCTGGTTTTTAACGCAAAGACCTAATTACATGGCAGACAGGGCTTTGCATTGAAAAATAACACATCTTTGAAGCTGGCTTTGACTTGGAGAAATGTTTTTAATTCTCTAAATTTTTCCCACTTTACAAACATCTTGCACTGTACAACACACATAAAAAGTAGGAAAAGTGTTAAACCATGACTAAGCATAGCATTTCATACAGGAAGAGTACCCTTCCTGAAAAAAACATATGCTTGCCTGAACACATGTACACGCTTGCACCAGTGCAAGGGTGTATGTTTACATATGTCCGCCTAAATTGTGCAAGGACAGAGAATGAAGGAAACAGCAGCATTACTTCGTAGGTAATGGTTCTTCGCCATGTTTCAGTAGATGCACTGCTGTTCTGCTCTCTCCTTTTCATGCAAACCAGTCTAATAACTTTGGTTGCTGTTCTGCATTGAGCAAAAAGTTAGTTAATCTGTCCCTTGATACCTTTGCACATTTTTCCGAAGCCTTTCTCATACTGTGTGTAATACTATTTTAAAACAGTGACTTGCATATTCACAGTGCTTTCAATCGCAGGCTCGTAGCACTATACATACATGTCACTATTCTACACCTACCAGGATTCAGTTTTGTATGTCTCTGGTTACACACACAGACATCTGCAGTGACTGCATTAAGCAGTCCAGCTTTCATAGTATAAAAAAACACATTTTACACCAATTATTTTCACATATGTTTTTAATTAAAGGTGTGTGCAACATATTTTGTATGTCTTTGCCTGAAGGCGTTAGGCTTACAAAATCGTTGCAAAACATGTAGGTATTTTTGGGCACATTTCTAGCCCTACCAACATTGCACAAAGCATCAGAGTTCCCACAGTTCTTTTGTGGAAATATTTTGTACAAGATTTTCATTGAGGTTTAATCCCCAGCGCAGCCCAGCACGCATCAGCTGAAGGTCTGTGTGTGTCCTGAAAAGCTGCAGCAGCCTGGACTAAGACACCTGATGGGGTGGGGTTGAGGTCTGAAGCCCTTTTACCCCAACAGGAGCTGTGCATCTGCACTGGAACTATGTCTTCAGTAAAAAAGCTTCAGCTAGTGCCCCCTTGTCTATTACCAGTTATTCTCAGCCTTGGCTAGTGCCCTGGAAGCAAATGTCATTTTTTCTCACCTTTTCTGTTTTTGTAACAGTAGAGCCCCTACTCCTTTGGCACTTGCTTTGGTAAGTACCAGAATATCTATGCTTGGAATTTAAGCCTGTAGATCAAGAGCCCTCTGCAGATCATCCTTGATATGTTCACTTTTTCTCTCACACTTCGTTGAGCAACTAAATTACATCCCTTTCTTTAGCGGTGTTCTCCTACAACTCGCCTCCTCTGCTAACCCTTGCACAAAAACCACTGGAAAACTCTTCCATTCCAAAGAATGGTAACAACTCTTTCTTCCCCTTTGGCGCTACAAGATTTTTGATTGTGCCCACATTGTTGTTTTTAGGGTGCACATTCTCAGGTGAAACTTGATGTCCCAGATATTCACTTTCTGATTGGTTAATCTTGCATTTTAGACTCAGCCTAAACTTTTGATCTTGTCACTTCCCAAGGTTCTGTAGACATCTTGCCCTTTCCAGACTTTGCCAACCCTCCTCACAGGCCTCCTCCTGCCCGCATCAAGTGGTGACAACACTTGAAGGTTGATTTGAGAGTGGGCACCACCAGATTAGTCTTCCATGGTCACAGGGCGATCATCCATCTCACAACAGGACTATTCTTTTGCCAGAAATGGCTCACGGTTGCCACCAGTCCTGCAGCATTTTCAAGCAGATCCTTTAAGAACACATCACCAAAATGGGGTAGTTGGAGGGTAGGGTTTTCATGCAAGAGATCTAGAGCCATTCAAGTTGGAGGTAATTTATTTGACCTTTAAGAGTTCAGCTTTGCTGTGGAATATATCTCTGGAGCCAGAGAGTTTGCAGCTATTTCCCAAAGCTAGTCCAGCAAATCAGGGAGGATGATGAAAACGTACAATCCTTAGTAAATCTTTTTACATTTATAATCTAAAAATTATTCATAATTGCACAATAGATTTATCAATGACAGGGATGACATTGGTGTACCACTTCATGGACTAAATCTTGCAGTGACTGCAAGGCTACTCAGATGTTGGTACCCACAATCCACTAAATGGAGGAATTTGGACTTTCTCCATTGTCGGAGATGGAGGCTCATGGATGTTTAATCAGTATCAGCAGATGGAAGCACTTTAGATATCAGTTCCAAGGTTCTTTCTTTCCAGTAGCACTGGATCTACCCTGCCACCAGCACTCCCTCACCATATATTTGTTTTTTTCCTGAAAGATTTCTTCTTTGAGGAAAAAACAGCAAGAAGCTAGAACTTCTCAGCCCATGAAATGAAGCTCTGGCTCTGGACAATTGGTAAACTTGTGGGGTTGGTAAATACTTGGCTGAAGTGAATGGCTGTGGCTAAGAAGAGGCATTGCAGTGCAGTACAGCTGATGCACCGGTTGGGTCTGGAGTTGGGCAGAAAAGACATGCTCCATGCAGAGTGTCAATTGTGAAGTTGAAGAGGAGCACCAGCTTTGCTTCCTGGTGTGCATGCTTCCTCTGCTGCAGTCTCACTGCAATGTTCTTGAGATAATAATAATAATCACTGCTCTTATATAGCACACTGTACCATTTGTCTGGCCTCTAAGCATGGAAACAGGTGTTACCCATTACCTTTCTCAACAATATTCATGTCAGTGGCATCAGAAGGATGATAGGCTGATAAGACATGCCAGAAATCAAGCAAAGATGTCAGCAATGAATGGACTAGCCCACTAACACATCATCTGGGTTGGAGTGTTAAGTGAAGTTCACCAACTTCACTGCAGTGATTTAGTGAATGTAGCAGATCCCTCAGGAAAACACATACCAGCATGGATTTCGTTTTTAAACAGTAGGTCCCATTTCACCATTGCTTTTTGATGCCAGGACATCGTGCTCCACAGTACCACTATGGCGCACATTTGATAGACCATCTATACTACGAGAGTTGTCAGCGCCGTCTCCTCCTCCTGTTTCAACACCCTTCGAATGCTCCGCAGAATCTTCAAGTGGATTCCAACAGAAACCAGAAAGACGGTGACCCAGGCCCTCGTCAGCAGCAGACTTGACTACGGCAACGCACTCTACACAGGCATACCAACCAAAGACATCAAACGCCTCCAACGTATCCAAAATGCCTCCGCCCGACTGATCCTCAACATACCTCGCCGAAGTCACATCTCCCCTCACCTAAAGGAACTCCACTGGCTCCCGGTAGACAAGAGGATAACCTTCAAACTCCTGACCCACGCTCACAAGGCACTTCACAACACCGGACCCTCCTACCTCAACACCAGACTCAACTTCTACACTCCAACACGTCAACTCCGATCCGCCAACCTCGCCCTCGCCATCGTACCCCGAATCCAGCGCAAGACATCTGGCGGCAGATCCTTCTCCTTCCTCGCCGCCAAGACCTGGAACTCTCTCCCCACATCTCTTCGCCAGACCCAGGACCTCCTCACATTCAGAAGGCTCCTCAAGACCTGGCTCTTCGACCGCTAATCCAGCAGCGCTCCCCCCCCCTCAGCGCCTCGAAACCCTGACGGGTACATAGCGCGCTTTATAAATACCATGATTGATTGATTGATTGATTGGCACCTGCAAATGTTCTCGTCCTCTCAATGCAAAACATCTGTTTGCTTTAGGTGTTGCTTTTCTCAAATTTTTAACACTTTGCTTCTGTAAAGAAACCTCCCAATGAGAGGCACAAAAGCAAGATCCACGATGGCACATTTACTGTGATCACTTTGGCCAAGACATAAAAAGTTTTTGCATCAGGTCTGCGTTACTTTTGTACAGCAAACCCAACGCAAAACCTTATTGTTGATTTACTAATGAAGGCAAATTGGTATTTGAGTTGGTTTGTGAGGAAAAGTAACCCAAACCATTGTGAATCACTGTTTTGTGTTACTTAACGCCAAGGGGGCGCTGCATGGGTGGTACATGGGCGTTTCCATGCAACCACCAATGCGTTTTGACCCAAAACCCTATTTACTGGCAATAGTAGGCAAGGTTTTCTATCAAAAAATAACAGTGCTGGAAAGCAGGTGTTAAAACGATAAATATTTTTAGTTCTCCTTTCTTTTCCAACTTTGCGTGTGTGCTGCACTATACAGCACACTAACAAAGTAAGAAATGTTTTAAAACTTGTCTAGGCATAGTCTTTTGTACTGGAAGGGTACTCTTCCAGTACAAAACTTATGCTAGACTCACGCACACACCCTAGCACTGTAACTCAAAGGTTTGTGCATGGTTCACAGCAGCAAAAATCTGTACAATGCTAAGGACAGGGGAGGAGAGTGTCATATGTGTGTAGACATTGAGCTCTCCTGCTCTCTCCCTGTCCCGCAATGCAGCGTAGCAACTTTAGGTGCTGCTCTGCATTGCATGACATCTTTGTAAATCTGGTCCCTTGTAACACTCGTGCTCCATTCAAGAGTCAGGGTGGGAATACCAAACCTGAAAGGCAGTCTCTCTACAGGATAAGGGGTGTTCCTCTGTAGAGAGTGGTTAGGACTAGTGCTGTTGGGAAGGGCCGAAAGAGAGGGCTGTGCCACAGGCAGCAGAGAGCCCAGTAGGAAGTACCAAGGCCATGCACTCGTATGGAAGGTGGGAGATGAAGCAAGGAGCCTGAGAGGTTGTCGGGTCTTCTGTAACCCTAAAAAATACTTGTAGCCAGTAAAAACAAAAAGAGACCAGCAAAGCCAATAAAAAAGGACAAAACGCAAAGGTTTACTCTGTTTTTTTCAATGTTTGACAGCACTTCTGGAATTCTGAGGCCCTAATGATTAATCAGAGGATTCAAAATCTAAGTATATCTGGAGGGGGTTAATAGGGCCACAGGGAGCCACCAGGCACCGTACAAAGTAACAAATAAACACATACATTGCTCTCCTATAAAGTAAACAAAACAAACATTTGCAATGCAATAGGTCTCACATTTGCTTGCGTTAGAGCTATTGGTGCTGTAAATGCATAACTGAACTTTTCTTGCCACCTAAACTGGTCAACCCTGATGCATAATTTGGTCCTCTCTGTCACATAATTCTAGTGGCCCTGCATATAACTAAAGCACTTCCATTTACTGCAGAGACTTTTGCCCTGATGACCTTGAATGGTTTAATACCGTTTTCTTTTAATTTATTTTTAATGTGGGTGATGTGTAGGGGACTTTTACTGACATTTTCAGAGAAATATTGTGTTTTTTTCATGCAGCATCCATAAAAAATGTTTTTGTCAGACCAAAACAGGACCTCACATATGAGAAATGGGAGGGTGTACCAGAGGTTCATTGCAGTAATATTAGTGAGCTGCTGCTGTGTTGCAAGTATTGAAAACACACATCACTATCCCTGAATATTAGATGTAAACAAATTAGGAATTTGAGCCGGTGTGCCTGTGCATTGTCAGTGACAAAGCCAAAGAGGGTGGGAATGAGCTGAAAATGGATCATGAATTCAAATATGTTTTGAACAGGGGCCTCAAAATAAGTTTGTCCCAGGACCCCCAAAATCCTTTAGATGCCTCAGGATAAAACAATGGCAAAAGTATGATAAATGTGGTTGCACACGTAGGGAAGTGAATTAGGCTGCAGTTGTCAGTAGCTGGGAGAATTATATCATATGAGATGGTTCTTCTCCTGAAAAGTGTTCACTAAAGTGTTTACAACAGACGTGGAGCTTTACATGGGGCAAAATTGAGTCCTGACGGCTGACACCACTTTGCTGCTGCTACAAAGAAAAAGGTGGAACTGGAGGGGTGGCTTTTAATCAATGTGACAAGAGCTAATCTGTGTAAGTGCACTTTCTCACCACATGCTTTCAGTGGCTGAAACATACTATTAGATGGTAAGCAGGACACATGAGAGGGACTTGAGAGGCAGGGGAAAAGAGAGGAATGTGGATTAGTAAGTGTAGTAAGTTGGATAAAGCCCATTACTTTGTGAAATGACCAAAAAGTTTTAAGTCTTTCCAAACAGAGAGAGGGAGAAAGTGTGGAGACGTTTTTGCCTGTGTGTAAAAATTCCTAGTGAAATCCGACAGACACCGCACCATGCCCGACAGAAAGCACCTTTCCATGCCACAAAGGATGTCAGGGTATACATTTGTAAGCGACTTCAAGCTAGGCATCTCAGTGAATTCTTGGTGCTGGATTACTTAATGCTTAAAATATTCTCCAAATTCACCATGGTTATTTTGCAGTTTTATTTAGCACAAACTCAGCCAGCAGGCATTGAAGCACTTTACACCAGCACCAATTATATTATACAAGTGCAGATTCATTTTTTGCGAGGCACGGGGAGAATGAGTGAGTTGCCCAGAATCAGGGGATGGTGAGCCGTCGCTGTTACTCAAACCTTGTTCCCCATTTACAAAGGGAGCAGCTTTGGTGCTATGCCACATTTGAGACATCTGTTGACAGAGACTGTTAATTACATTGGGAACACTTTGGATAGCATGGACCAAAAGAAAAACAAGATTAAGTAAAGCATTTGAAATGTAATCAGGAATAACATGGTTATGTTAACATTTTTAGACTTATAATATGCTGGCTGAAAAAAGCCTGTACCATTTACTATGCTAATATGCACGAAGGAGGGAAAGGGTGCAGTACCACGGCCTGTCCCTAGATATCCCTTGGGACCTCTTTTGGCCACATAAGGCACTACACCCTGCAATCTTGAATTCCACACATTCCCAATGACTCCAAGTGCCGTGCTGAAAAATGTAGTGCAGCGCCCGTTTTGCGAAATGTTTTACGTTGAACACTGATTACGGCTGAAAAAAGTGCTGTGCTGAAAAATGTAGTGCAGTGCCCGTTTTCTGAAAAGCTGAAAAGTTTTATGTTGAACACTCTGATTATGGCTGAAAAAAACATAAATAGCAACATCCTGGAAAAAGCAAACAATAATAGAGAATGCTAGATTAAGTAAAGAATGTGAAATGTAAACAGGAACAACATGGTTACGTTAGCTGAGAGCAAGAATGCTCAGCAAATGAAAAGAAAAGCTTTGCTGAACACGAGCAGGAAACCAAGGGAAAAAAGTGCCCCAAAGAACATATAAACACGACAAAGTGTAATCATACAGTAGATAGTCCCTGCTCCCAAAGAGAAACATGAGGGACAAAGAGGCATGACTGACCACTGGCAAGCAAGGATTTTTAAATGACACTGAAATGAACAAATGAAATGGCTTTAAGTCCACAGAAGTATACTAAAAGTATACAAGAGGCCGTACGCTTATGCTCAACATAAAAAGAAAAGTGTACTTGCGCACAACGAGAGAAACATCACCTGAATGTCCCAGTGTAGACCTGAGGGCATGCACATGTTTAGTTATATCCTTTTCTGAAGGCTGTGCCAAACGCATAGAAAAACACATACACATTGCACATATTAACAAGAAATGCAGACACACATCACAAATATGTGCAGTTGGCTGATATGTATATGTCAATATCAGACACTGGGACACACTCACAAATCCAAAACATAACAGCAGAGAAAAACAAAACTACCGACACACAGGCCCAGATTTACTAAATTATCATGCAGCCCAGTGCAGCAGTGAAAAATGCTCCGCCACGCTGCTTGAGAAAGAGGGAGCAGGAGAGCGCTATATTTACAGAAATATGCCTCTCCTCCCCTCTCCCTAGCATCAGCGCAGAAATCTCCTGTTGTGCGCCACCCACACACCTTTGCACCAAAGTGGAAGGGTGTCTGCTTTAGTCTAGCATAGGTTTTATACTGGATGGATAGCCTTCCTGTACAAAAGACTATGCTTAGACTGACTTCAGAAATGTTCCCACTTTTTTATGTTTGCTGTACAGTGCAGCACACATGCAAAGTCGGAAAAGAAAGGAGAAACTAAAACATTTCTCCATGATAGCACCTAGTTGAAATGGGGTCTATTTTTTATGCAAAACCCTGTTTCCTTTCTATAGTAAATAGGGTTTTAGATAAAAAACCGTGGGTGGTTGCATACGAATACCCCCTTGGCATTAAGCAATGCAAAGTAGTGCTATGTGCTGCTTTGCATTACTTTTAAGTGGTTTTCTACAGCAAAAAACAGTTTTGGGCTGGAAAGTAAATAGATAAAAAAAGGTTTTGTGTTGCTGTGCGTCACTTTTGTGACGGAAACACAGCGTAAAATCTTAATAAATATACCCACCAGTTCACACATTGAAAATCTGCATCTATTTCAGGCTGCGTGGGAGTTGGTCTATCACCACAACACTGAGGCAGAATTGTGCACGCTGCCTGCATATTATCAGCAAAAAATGCAGAATAGATAAGTATGAACACAGCCTATGGGTGTGTGTGAGGCTGTGTGTGTCTGCTGGGAACATGTCTGTTTCCGATTCAGACAGGCCATCTCCAACCGCTGTGCACAATGAGATACATTTACATTGCTATGCAGATCCCACCCAAACAAGCGCCCACATCCTCTTGAGGGGCACACATATATGCACACACTCATGCAGATCCTGTCAATGCAAGATGACCTGTGCCATGAGGATTGTCAAGCAGACAGAGATGCTCCTGCAAACACAATTGGGCGCCCACGTCACCTGTAGACAAAGATAAAAAAAAATCAGATGAAAGAGACAACCATGCAACAAGCACTTAAAGTTCAAAACGACAAAGCTAATTAAAACACCAAGAAACACATTGAACTGCTTATGCTAATATACCTATACACATAAAAGGAGACTAATTGACATGCATGTGCTTGTATATTTATATAAAAGCACCGTATGTGAATGACGTTGTAATATTTCAAAGAATTAATTTTAAATGATTTTTTCGGTTTTTTGCTGTACATATTATATTTTCTTTCTTGTAACCGTTATTTTCCTTCTTGAGTTTTATCCTGCTTCCTGTATTAATTCCCTGTTTCTATTCCTTAAGCATATTTATTGGTCGTTCTCATTGTTTTATAAAGTGCTCTGGCAAAAACAAACTCTAGCAACCCTGCAAATGAGTAAACACCTAAAAAACTATATCCTAGGTATGATACTGCAATAAAATATTTTTCTGAATACCCACTCAGGAGCTGCATTATGAGTACAGTTTTTGCAAATAATATTGGGAACAGGATGTGTCTTTATTCATTTTCGATCACCAAATCATGGGTCTACGGTTTCTGGTATATTACACCTTAATTTATTATACAAACATTGGCCCGAGGGAAGAGAAGATAGAACACTGATGGCGGTGGGAAGGTATAAGGAAATATCCCAAGGAATTGAAAACCTATCCAAGAGACAACCTGTCCGATTTAGATACTGGAAATGCAATTCACCCAAAAAAAAGGCATAGCATAACATAAACCAGTCGGCAAAGAATAAATCAGTTCATCCAGCTGAGACAACTGCATCACCTTGACCTTCAGGATTACACAAGTTAGAGGGCGAGAAGTAGAAGTTACTGACACCTTGGACTGACCAGCACCCGTCAAAAAAGGAGCAGGATTTGAATGCTCGAGATCTTTTAGTTGCAGATATAATAATCACCCCACCTCATAATCAGGTAAAAATGTTCGTCCACCTTATCGTTAGGCTTGCGCATAATGCATCGTTTTAACAGAAATTAACACTGGCTCCATGTTTATGCGCATTAGGTTTGCTAAGCAGCGATGCACAAGCAGAAACCGCCTGTTGGAGCGTGTGCTGTTGGTAAAGGATAACTCAATTTCTTAAAGCATAGCACTTGTAGCCACGAACGCAGATCTGAGAACAGTAATTGGTTTCTGAATAATTGTACTGCCACCCACTAACACCATATGTTTCTGTTGAAACATTGTTGGCCGCGCAGCTCTAATTCCCCGCACTTTCCCTCCACCTCAGCAACGTTCTCCATCAGGGAAAGCCCACGCTACATTTTCTGCAGTGGAAAAAGCTCAAGCTGGTATGAACATGGTAATCAATATATTACTTACCGGAGAGCTTCATTGCCCAAAGCCATAGCCCTCCCTGTCAAAGGCCATTACTCCTTGAGGCGACCATCCTCCTCAACAGAAAACACACTACACCCCGGAACGCTGCTTTTTTTCCAAGCTGCATTGACGAATTAAGAATCTAGGGAAGGAGGCAGGCAGGGAGGGAATTCTGATTGTGACTGGTTGGGACGGTAAGGACTATGGTTTTTGGTAATGAATATCAGCAGTATGTAATATAATGTCCTCCCCATCATAGTCCTTTGTTGCATGAGGATATACAGAAGATTATTTCTGCAATTCCTCAATGTCCAGGCCATAAACCAGAATCTACAGCTGTCAAACAGACAAAGGTTAATGACGGAACAAAACAGCAGAAACAAAAACTGTTATTCACTCAGTTTTAAGCACTCCAAAACCAAAATCAACAAAGTCATCCAATTCCAATCAATAATGTTTAATGAAAGTGTCTGCTGAAGTTCTCCACATGTCCATTAAAGGGACACCGTTTGCTTCTGCCCATGCATCTGCAACCCACCTTGTAGATCTACCCTAAACATATCTCAGAACCCGCAGTTGCATGGCTAAGTAGGCTTTCAAAATGTCATTTCTTTCCCTTATTTGCTGGCCCAAAATAAATTAGATTTCCTAAAATCATTTCTTCTGTCTTAGTAAGTCAGGAAAGAACTATTTGCATCCAACACCAATTGCAAACCCTCAACAATCTCGGCCCAGATTACTGGGTGGTGGGGGGGGCGTGGGGGGGGGCAGTGCCTGATCTTTATGAAACTGTCCTTGATATAAGTGTAGGATGCCAGTAGGGCTCCTAATTCCCCTAGCCATCTGGTCCAGGTCATGACCACCAGAAAAAAATACTTTATAAAGATGCGAACGCTAAAGGTTCACATAGTGGTCCCTGAGAGGTAAGTCCCAAGAAGTAACTATAGATGACTGGACAGGTCTTTTAATCCTCAAATGTCGAAGCAATCTGTAAATAGGAGGAAAAATCAAGTAGAACATCAGTGAAGCCTCTGAATGCATCCCATTGTGAAGACTAAGTTTAAGGAGATATCCTATTTTGGAAACGTTTTTCCAAAACCTGCAATAACTTAAAAAGATCACATGATGCAGCTACCCAGTTTGTTCAGTAGGCACAGTTTTTCCAAACTTTAAAGTTTGCATATGCCACTAATGTACATGGTGTCCTGGACTTCTAAATGGAAATAGCCACCACCCTGGAACAACCTAGGCCTTGACATCCCTGCCTTTCAATTTCTAGTGGAGTGGGAGGAAATGTGTATAGTAGACCCATCGGCCACTAAACAACAGAGCATCCCTCAGCAAAGCTCAACTCTTCCTTGTTTCTGTGCAATAATTGACACAAAGATGCATTTTGCTCCAACATATAACGATGAAATGTCGGATTTACATTTTGCTTAATTACTCAAAATGTCATGTCATTTTGCTATCATTTCATGAATTACACAAAAACAAATTATGTTAATTTCACATAACCCCATGGAGATGATCATTAGTTAGGAAAGCGAAAAGGTCCAACCATGAGTGACCAAATATTACCACAATCTGGTGAAATGCCTCCAGCCTCAGGTGGAAGTCCACTGATTATCAGAAATTTCTGCTTGGAAATTAAAATTGTCCTTGCCTGAAATATACATAGCTGAGCGTGAGAATAGGTGTGTGTTTTTCCCACTAACAAATTGTCTGTACTGTCATTTGTAACTGTTTTATTTTGGTTCCTCTCTCTCCAAGGGTTTATGTAGCATTTGGCAATTTGGTGTCTGTTGACGACCACTGCCCTTTCTTGAGAATGATGAGCAAAGGTTTGGAGAGCCATCCCTACAGCTGATAACTCTTTCCAGTGTGATGATTCACAAGCCTCTGTCTGTGACCACCTGTGTTTTATTTCCCTGTATCAAAGAGCTGCTTCCGAGCCCCAATGACTTGCATCTGTTGTTATCACTAGTGGAACAGATGGCACTAGAGATACCACTTTTTGCAGGTTTTCTATCACCAGCCACAACTGAGGTTCTGAGCTAGGGTTTGAGAAATCAGCACTATGGTGCTGTAATTCTGAGACATTGGGGACGTAGGGGCTTGAGATGTAGACTAACTCATGGTAACACTCCTGTTGTTGCTGCCTTTATTGCCTACATCTTCCTAACTAGAGCTCCCTGACAAGATAGAAAGAGATTCAAAGTCTTTTGCACATTTGGGCTCTTGTCTCTGGTTAGAACACCCTACTTTGGTTAAAAGAAAACCCAAGCTGAAAAAACACCCAGCGACTCTTTCCACATCATTCAATCCCTTAGGAAGAGAAATGAAAACAATTATCTAGTCATCCAGGCAAGGCATTACCTGAATACCTTTTAAATGTTAAAGAGTGCCCACAGGCACCAATACCTTTAGAAAACTTTTTGGTGAATTTGTCAGGTCAAACGGGAGAGCTCTGAATTGGAAAACATTCCACCTACTGCAAGCCTGCAGGAACTGACTTTCTTGCTGAATGGGTGCATAAAAATAGACATCTTGGAGGTCCAGGGTCATCATGTTATCTCCCTTTGCAACCAACAAAACCATTTCTTTCAGAGTTGTCATTGTGAAAGGAATTTTCTGAACAAACGGATATAGCCATGTTAAGTCCAGAACAGTGCAATAAAAGGTGTCGGCCTTGGGGACCACGACCATAATTAAATTAACACCATTATTCATTTGCAGCGCTGGAACTTCTGTTCTTTCCCCCTTTTCAGGGAGAATTGCTATATCTTTCATCAGTTAATCTTTCTTTACCATATATTTTGGGATAAGTCTCTAGTTCTATAAAATAATTTGGGGTGGGCAGAGGGTTTCATTCTGTCCACAGAATTCACAGAATTTTGGTCACTCTACATAGCTCTTTAACATAGAATTCAAATTAAATTCCACCAATAGCCACTGGTGAAATTTCTTCCCTGCAAGAAAATGTGTGCTGGCAAACGCAAGTGAGATTTGGTGTCCCCTAGCGCAATATTCTTACACTGGCAGTCCCGGTCAGAGGGCTAACGATTGAGTAGATTTGCTGCTGCTCGAGTAGATTTTCTACTCAAGCAGCAGCAAACCAACCTCAAATGACTGTGCGCCCTTGCGCAACACATGATATGATATACCTTTATTGCATAGTTAATAAAAATCGTTGCAGTCAGCAATATACATACATGGAAAAATTGGTAGGCCAGAAACAACCGACTGGAGTTCTAGCTCACACCAGGTAAAAACAATGGACCCTAGCCGATATATAGGAGGCCCACTTAAAAGGATGTCTGTTTCATCAGGGGTGAGGACTACTTAAAAACTGCCTCTCACATTCTGTGTTGTCCGTAGTATTCTGTATCTAGGCTGAGCGAGAGATTACTGAAAAGGGAGTTGTTTAGTCTTGAGCTGAATATCTCCCTCAGATTCCACAGTTTGTTAACGCATGCTTTAACAGGAGTTCCGCTTTTAATATGTATCTTGCTACACATGTGATGTGCTGAGGTGTCAGTCCTTTGAGGCAAAATAAGATAGCTTGTCTGCATGATGGAATGTTGTTTGCGCTGAACATGTTTTTGAGGAACAGTTTGCGCCAGGGTTACAGTGCAGGGCATATGCATAGTAGGTGTAGAAAGTCACATGATACTGTTTGTGCTACCAGTGCAAAATTGCTGTGCAAACTTCATATTTTCCACCTACTGGCCGATCTCTGCTGAGATGGAGTTTTTATTTAACTCTGCAGAAGAATGAAACTCTGCAGGTTCCGCCCACCCCAAAAAATAATCACCTGGCTGCCACCATTGCCTGAGCAGCCCGCTGATGTTGAAGAGGGCTCTATAACAAGTCAAATCTTGTGTCTGAAAAACTTTGCCAACTACAACATATTCCCTAAATTAGGATCTTCTCTCTCTCTGTGACAATCAAATAATACTGAAAATCATTCAAAAAGCTTTGTTCTGAATAGCTGGTTCTTTGCGGCATAGGCTTGCTCTATGGCACTTTTTTTTTTTTTTCTTGCAAGGATCCAGTAAAAGAAATACTTCAGAGGCTATGGAGAAAGATGAGACCATATTGGAAAGTATTCAATTGACCTTGAGTACTTTGGAAAGACAATATCAAAGATTGCCAAGCAACTGATCATCTCTTCCTGAGAAAACATGGAAAACTGGATTTGGAAATATCTTTTGACTGTTTCAATATAATGTTTTTCAGAACATCATGAAATGGGATTTGACCCATAGTATGTTCCTCATACTTGGAATAGAAATCCCCCTTTAGCATTTATGTTGGCATTTTGAATCCCGAACACATCTCTTAAGTGCACCGTATGTGCCAGAAATTTGATCCTTGCACATACTTCCCTGCGGGTTCTTGCTTCTCATCATTAGAGCAGACCATTAACTACTTTTTACTAGCAGGTTGACTTAATGCAGCAAAAACAGCCTCCTGAATAACGTTTGCATTTCAGTTATTGAATGCATTGCCACGCCTTCCTTCCAATCATTCTCCATATAGTGCATCTTCAAAGAACTCTTGGAGCGCTCCACAGCTTGGTGCTGACAACACTAAGACCCTCATTATGACATTGGTGGTAAATGTCGCTTACCACCACGGTGACGGCCGCCAACATACCACCGCCTTGGCGAATATCCGTTCACCATATTATGACACACACACACACCACTCCGACATAACACTGTCACATACACATATCTCCCAGCCCAAAGGTCAGTGCTAAAGTGGCGGTCCCAAAACTCATACCGTTATGCCAACAAAACAACGCCCATCACATTATGATCCATGAATCACCACAGCGGACAATCAATGTTGGTAAACCATCGGAGGTACATACTGCTGCGCTCAGAATGGACACTCACATACATACATTGGCCAATATGAAAAACACACACCTGACATTCATACACACACCACCCCCACACCACCATAAAACACATACCCACATTACCCACAACCCTTTATGAATACAAATCATTGCCACCAGACAGACATCAAGACCACTGCAACAACTAGACACACACCACTTACACCCACACATCCCTCACGCACCCCACATCACACACCCCATCACATTACTCAAAACACTCTTACCAACATACACCACACAACACCAATGTCCCCACAAAGACACCCCTGTTTCACTGATGAGGAGTTAAGGGTCATGGTGGAGAAAATTGTCAGGGTAGAGCCACATTTGTTTGGAGCACAGGTACAGCAGACATCCATTGCAAGAAAGATGGAGCTATGGCGGAGAATCATGGACAGGGTGAAAACCATGGGACAGCACCCAAGAACAAGGGACAACATCAGATAGATTTGGAACGACCTACGGAGAAGGTATGTTCCATAACAGCAAGGCACCAGCTCGCCATACAGAGGACTGGCGGTGGACTCCCACCTCCTCCCCCCCAGCTCGCAGCATGGGAGGAGCAAGTCTTGGCATTACTGCATCCTGAGGGACTCACTGGAGTAGCCAGAGGACTGGACACTGGTAAGTCAACAATTACCACTTATCACCTCCTAAACCTGCATGCCATCTCACACCCTCACCCTCATTCCCATCACTCTACTCCATCCCACATACTGCACCTACACATATGACTAACCACAGTGCCAAGCCATGCATGCTATACCAATGCATGGTCAGCCCTCCCAGCCCTGAATGGACACCCATCACCAAAGCATGCACAGCATAGGGAAACTAACAATCCCACAATACATCACCATACACAAGCAAAAGATGACAGGGCAACATCAACGATAGAGGGGAAGCCAGGGATCTACAATATGTTACACACATGAAGCATAATACATCACTTACATCTCCACAGGTACCCCAGCCAATATCAGCGGAGAGGTGGTGCCATGACTATCCAGTCTCCCAACAGATGATTCCCCCAGTGATGACAGTAACTCTGGACTTCTGGATCTGGACGACCTACCTGGCCCATCAGAGACCACTGGACAGCCGGTCACCCACGCCCACTCACAGTCCACCACAGAGCCTCCACCTTCAGTATCCAACACCACAGCATCCACCCAGCATACCCACACCTCTGTCACCAGGACACGTCAATCAGCAGTGTGCCCACCTGTACAGGGACCCCAGGCCACACCTCATACCCAAGACAATCAGGGACCTGGGGTCAGTGGCAGTGGGCACACCGTTCAGGGGACAGAGCCACAGGCCAACAGGGACACTGGGAGGCCTGCTGTGCACCAGGGAGAGGACAGGACCAAGGAACCGACTCTCCAGGGGGCACTCTCCGAAATCCTGGGAGCCTACCAACATTCCCAGGACACAATGGGCTAGATCCTTGACAATGTGCAGAAGAACAGGCGGCTGCAGGAGGGACAGTATCAGGGGATCAGGGAGGACTTGCAGGCCATTAACACCACCCTGATCTCCATAGGAGGGGTGCTGGCAGACATGGCCAACATCATGAGGGAGGCAACAGCACACAGCGGGCCCCTACCACTAGCCAGTCCATTGACCAGCCGTCCACTTCCGCTGCAGCTAGTGGACAGGAGGCCCCGCCACAGGAGGCCCCTTCAGAAGGTGAACCACCCCGCAAACGTTCTCTGTGAACCAGACAGAAGCCAGAGACACTTGCCAAGACCCCGCCAGGAAATGAGACTCTCCTGATTGTCCCCCTTGTGTCCCACTCAGTTACCTTGTCCACTTTGAACTATCGTTGCTCCCCTTCCTATGGCCCCTTGGACACTGCACCTGTGCTACGAACAGACTGGAACAATACCCTGGACTTTCCTCCATTATCACCCCATTCCATTGCACTTCCCCCTCAATTTCTTAGCACTACAATAAACACCCTTGAACACAACTTGACTACTAGTATTTTATGGATTGAAAATGTGTATTTATGGAAACAGTCACATCTTGTGCAAAGGAACTGTACACTGTAATAGCATAGAAATAATGAGCTGTAACTGTCTGTACTCATCACATCAATAAACAGTTGTTATATCACCAACATCTGTAACATGACCAGACAAAGGTGATAGTAAGTTGAGATGCAAAAGAAGTTAATGCCATCATGCTACATCTACACAGAATACACCAATAGTCATAGGAATGTGCAGTTGCACTGTCTCACCTGTATGTCATTGGAAGTACTGACGGATAACTGATGTTCTGTTGTCCTCATTCTCATCCTCAGCTTCTTCATCCACACAGGATCTACTGCTGCCACATGGGCATCTCCAGTCTCCTCCTCCTGCAGAAAAGATACATAGCGTCTGAGGGCCAGGTTGTGCAACATGCAGCATGCCACTACTGTCCGGCAGACCTTCTCGGGTGAGTAGCACAGGGATCCACCTGTCAGATGGAGGCACCTGAACGTGGTCTTCAGGAGGCCGGAGGTCCTCTGGATGACCCGTCTGGTTCGCCCATGTGCCTCATTATACCGTTCCTCAGCCCCTGTCCTGGCATGCCTCGCAGGTATTAGCAGCCACGATAAGTTTGGGTAGCCAGAGTCACCTGCAAGTATTGAGGGAGTACATTTAGCCTCACACAATCCTATGGGGTTAACACCAGAAGGCATACACTAACATACAGTGGGTGGGGACCAAGGCTCACCTATCAGCCACACCCTCTACCTCTGTAGTTGGGCCATCACATTTGGGATGCTGCTATTCCTCAGAACAAAGGCATCATGCAGTTACCCAGGATACTTAGCATTGACATGGGAAATGTACTGGTCCCCCAGGCACACCATCTGCTCATTTAGTGAGTGGAAACTCTTACAATTCCTGAACACCTGTTCATTCTGGCAAGGGGGGACAAACGCAATATGTGTACCGTAAGTCACCCCAATAATATTGGGGAAAAGTCCTATTCCATAGAATTCGGCCTTCACAGTGGGCAATTTTTCCACCTGGGGGAAAGAAATGTAGCTGCACATGTGTTTTATCAGGGCAGACAAGACTCTTGCCAGCACAATTGAGAACATTGGCTGTGACATTCCTGCTGCCAAGCCCACTGTCACTTGGAAAGAACCAGTTGCCAAGAAAAGGGGCACTGATAGCACTTGCACATGAGAGGGGATCCCAGTTGGATGACGGATAGATGAGATCAGGTCTGGCTCCAGTTGGGCACACAGCTCTGTGAATGTGGCCCTGTCCAGTCTATAGGTGAGTGTAATGTGCCTGTCCTCCAGTGTAACTAAGTCCACAAGGGGTTTGTACACGGGGTATGTCTCCACCTCCTATTCATCCCCTGCGGTAGGTATGTAATGGAAACAAGAGTGAGTAGGCTGTCACAGTTGGAACAATGGAACCACAACTACAGTCTACTTGGTGCACTTATGTAATGGAACAGTGTTAATTGCGAGGTATGTGCCAATCTAATCTGTGACTCAGTTTATGTCGATATGACTGTCCCCCCCCGAAATGGCGACCGCCTGTCTTGTATGTAGGGATAGGTGAAGTTGAGGTAATTTCCGCCGACTTTGGGCGTCATGGCAGAAGGCGGTCTTGCACTACCGTGCAATTTCTAATTGGATAATATGGGGCTCTATGGAGTACAGTGGCCAATGGGGATCTGCGTCGGCGGTGTATGTGACCGCCATTTTCTATCCGATTCCTAATTTGTTTCCTGACCTTCAACAAGAGAACACCTACACTGCGTGTGCTGCTGTGACCTGTGTCTTGAACCTACCATGGCCTGTGTGACTGGGAAAAGGGCCACTGCCTTCACTTCAGAGGAGTTGGAGTGACTGGTGGATGGGGTCCTACCCCAGTACGCACTGCTGTATGAGTCTCCAGACAAACAGGCAACCACACTTAGGGCACGATGAATGTGGGAAGGATGCATGGAGATGTGTGTGCAAGAATCGTGTTGTGGGGGGTGGTGGAATGTCTTGTGGTGATGTACATGGTGTGCACTGGGCGATGTGTGTGCCAATGGTGATGGAAACGGGTATGGTGGACCATTTGTGTGACAGGCTGGACTGTTTGTTTAATGGTGTGCTCCTGTCTGTATTGCCTCTTCAGGTCAGCGCCCATCAAAAGAAGGGATTATGGCGTGCCATCGCCAAGGACGTGCAGCCCCCAAGGGTCTATGGCAGGGAGAGCACCCACTGTTGGAAACGGTGGGAGGACCTGAGATGCTGGGCACGGAAGACCGGGGAGGCCCAGCTGGAGATGGCCTCCCAATGAGGAAGGGGTGCATGTCGGAACCTGACCCCCCTGGTGGCCCGCATACTGGCAGTGGCCAACCCTGAGCTGGATGGCCGCTTGATGGAATCACAGCAGCCACAAGGGGGTGAGTACAGTGGATATAATTATGAGTTTTGGCAGGTGGGTTGGGGTCCGGGTGGTGGATGTGAGTTAGTGATTGCCCCTAAGGCCAGGCCAGACATTGCAGCGTGGGTCATCTATAGGGTAATGGGTGTATTTCAAATACAGGTAACGTAGCTTGTTAGCAGTCCATTTCAGGAAAGGCATCGTGGGTCCTAGGAGAGGTGCAGTTGGCAGTGTGTGGCCCTCATCTTGCCTTAGCATCTAGCCATGTCACTGGCAGTGCAATCCATAGTGCTTAAGCCTGTTCCCTGTGGGTGATGGTGCTGTGTATGCCAACTGTGGTGTTGGTGCAGTCATTGACCCAGTGTTTCCTTTGTCTCTCTCCTCCCTTTTGTTCTGTCATCCTGTCCTTGTGTGCATTAGCATCATCTGGCGGAGGAGCAGGGGCACCGGTGACAGAGGGAGCTGCATCCCACCGGACCTAGGAGGCAGAGTCCACAGATACCAAGGGAACCAGTGGGACAGAAGGCGAGGGGAGCACGGGGGGGAACAGGAGGTGACAACACAGACTCTGAGACCTCCCCCGATGGAAGCTCCCTGGGTGGTGGTGGACACCTCTGTGACCACACCAGCTGCAGGTACAGCCGCCACCCCCCATACCAGCACCGCCCTCCCAGTAGCCCCTCAGTGAGTTGCTTGTGCCCGCTCACCCAGGAGGGTGGGCCTCTCCTTTGCCCCAGGCACCTCAGGCCCTGCCCCAGTCAGCCCTGCTGCCCTGAGTGAGGAGACTATTGACTTCCTGAGATCCATCTTTGTAGGGCAATCAACCTCTGTGAATGCCATCCAGGGGCTGGCATCCCAGATGCAGCAATGCAATGCATTCCTGGAGGGCATTCACGGTGGATTGACGGCCCAACAGAGATCGATTCAGGCTCTAGCCTCCTCTCTGATGGCAGCCATTGTCCCTGTTCCTACCATCCAACCTCCAGCTACCACTTCCCAGTCCCATTCTCCTCATCCCCATCCCATCCCAGGCACACATACAGACGAGCATGCACACAAGACAACACCCAAGAGTGGCACAGGCAAACACAAGCACCACACTTCATCCCACAAGCACTCACGCAAACACCATACAGTTGCAGACACGACAACATCCACTGCCTCCACTGTCTCCCCCTCCTCCTCATCCACCTCCCTCCTAGTCACGTCCACACTCACACCTGCTTGCACTACATCAACATCCACCACCATCATCACCACACAAAGCAGCACACACGCCTTACTAGCAGACACCTCCACAACATCCATGCACGCATCCCCTCTGTCCTCTCCCACCCTGTCTGTCCCCCCCTCCTAAAGGACACAAACGCAAGCACTCACACACCCAACAGCCATCCACCTCACATCAGCATACAACCCATGCACCTTCACCAAATCAAGTAGACATATACCTCCTACAACCACTCCCTCAACCTCCACTCCCATTACTCCTCCCTCCTCCCGCCCCATCGTCCCTAAGAAGCTTTTCCTTACCCAACTTGACCTCTTCCCTCTCACTGCCCCCGTCCTGCCCATAAGAGCAGGGTCCCAAGGACCCAGCCTAGCACCTCAGCCAAACAGTCCACGGGAACAGTGTTGGCACTACCTAGTCGTGGTGAGAAGGATACCACACCTCCACCAAAGAAGGGGAAGGAGCGGCCATCACCAGGCAAGAAGGGGAAGAAGCCTGCACCTCCAGCCAAGAAGGGGAGAAAGCCTTCAACCCCTGCCAGCAAGGGTAAGGAATCTATGCCCCATGTCATGGAGGGGACAAAGCCCTCTACTCCAGCAGAGGATGTCAGGCTGATACCTCCACCACCACCAGCGGTCATGGGCCCTCACCGCCAGCTGAGGAAGTGCAGCCATCACCACCTGCAGAGGCTGCCCAGGAGGCACCACCATCTGCCACCACACTGCAGCCATCAGCAACTGCAGGGGCTGCCCAGGAGACACCTCAATCTGCCACCACACTGCAGCCATCACCAACTGCAGGGTTTGCCCAGGAGACACCTCCATCTGCTCCCAACGTGCAGCCATCAAAACCAGCGGGCGCCATGTAGGCCACCCTCCAGGGGCTGCTGTACAATGGGCCCCCTCCAGAACCAGTGGGAAAGTCACCCACTCCAGAGACTGTGGCCTTGCACTCCCCATGACAGAGCAATGTGCATGTTGCCCCATCCAGAACCAGTGGGAAAGTCACCCACTCCAGAGACTGTGGTCTTGCATTCCCCAGGACAGAACAATGGGCATGTTGCACCCTCCAGAACCAGTGGGCAAGTCACCCACTCCAGAGACTGTGGCCTTGCACTCCCCAGGACAGAGCAATGGGCATGGAGCCCCCTCCAGAAGCAGTGGGCTTGTTCCCAACTCTGGCTGAGGTGCCTGCCCACTTGCAAACTGATGCCCCTGCAGAGTTCTATCCGGATGAGGTCAGGATTTGAGTAGGGCCTAGGACTGTGCCCTGCGGCCATGTGGGTCCTCTGAACATTGGACCGGGCAGTGTCCCTTTGTGTACATGTGTAAATATATGTTTCTCGGACAAATCGATAAATTATTTGCTGTTGACATTAATACATTCACTTTCGTGCATTCCTGTTGTCTTTGCATTATTCTGTCGTGTAATGGGTGCAAATTGTTTTTCATGTGCAGCTGGACGTATGTATGGTGTGTGTGTGGATGGTGTGTGTCGTGCGTGTGTGTGTCACTCTCGTTTTCTTCCCTCCCTCCCTTGTGTGCTAGGCGGCTGTACTCACCATTGTCGTCTTCGTCGGCGTTGGTGTTCCAGGTGGAGCATAACGTAGAAGATAATAGGGAAAACTTTCAGTTCGGGCTCCATGGTGGCGTAGTTCTTCCCTGTTTCTCCGATGGTGAGTGTTTTCTCTTCAGTGATGTGTTTCCGCCAGGCTTTTGATGGCGTTAGTACCACCCTGGAAAAGGTGGTGGTTTCCGGTGTCATAATATGGTGGGTGGTACTTTGTCTCCCGCCTTGCTGTTGGCGGCTACCACCATGGTGAGTGTTGTTTCCACCCTGGCGGTTGGTGTGGTACATTGGCTGTCTATGGGAGTTATCACTGCTGTTAGAAATGGGCTCTTTGGTTGGCAGTCAGGTTACCCCCTGTCCAAGCAAGGACCCTCGCTCTAGTCAGGGTAAGACACACACAATCCAAAGGATCCTGTACCCACCCTCTGGTAGCTTGGCACTGAGCAGTCAGGCTTAACTTAGAAAGCAATGTGTAAAGTATTTGTACAATAAATCATACAATAACACAATATAGCGCCACAAAAATACACCACACAGTGTTTAGAAAAATATATAATATTTATCTGGATAAATGCAGGTCAAAACAATTAAAATGCAATAAGTATATGTTGAGATATCACCGAAAAGTGATATAAAGGGTCTTAAGTCTTTTAAAAGCAAAACAAAGTCTCTTTCAAGCACAAAGTACCTGGTTCGCGTGAAAAATCTCCGCAAAGAACCACAGAGGAGGAGAGGCATGGAAACAAAGGGTTGTGCGTTGATTTCTCAGGCCGCACATGGCTATGCATTGTTAAGTTTTTGCTTTCAGATAAGCAGCTACCACTCAAACAATGTAGGAGGGCAGCCCCAATGTTAGCCTATGAAGGCAGCATGCCTCACAACATTGTAAAAATGAATTTAGGAGTTTTACACTACCAGGATATGTAAACTACATAGGTACATGTCCTGCCTTTTGCCTACACAGCACCCTGCCCTATGGGTTACGCTGGGCACACCTTAGGGCTGACTTATATGTAGAAAAAGGGGAGTTTTAGACTTGGCAAGTACTTTTAAATGCCAAGTCGAATTGGCAGTAAAACTGCACACAAGGTCTTGCAATGGCAGGCCTGAGACAAGGATAAGGGGCTACTGAAGTGGGTGGCACAATCAGTGCTGCAGACCTACCAGTAGCATTTAATCTACAGGCCATGGGCACCAATAGTGCACTCTACTAGGGACTTATAAGTAAATTAAATAGCCCAATTGGGTATGATCCAATGTTACCATGTTTAAAGGGAAAGAGCATATGCACTTTAGCACTGGTTAGCAGTAGTAAAGTGCGTAGAGTCTAAAAACCAGCGAAAACAGTATCTCAAAAGTGGAGGGAGGCAGGCAAAAAGTTAGGTTTGACCACCCTAAGGCTGTCAGGTCTAACAAACGCCATGGTCATAATTTGGCGGTAGTTACCTCCAGCCTGTTGGTGGTATTACTGCCACTTTATCACTCACCACCAGGGTCATAATGAGGGCCTAAATGTCCACCGACTAGCTGCATTTTCAGAAGTGATTTCCTGTGTTAGGTGGGTTTCTATGGTAATGAGATTTCACCTCTGTAGAAAACCCCTCCATTGCCCAACCTCGCTACATGCACGTGCCTTGTGCTCGCGAAGGACGCTAGCAGACGTTGCTTAACGGACCTACTTTGAAGTGGAGAGAAACGGCTTTTACATGTTGCTTGCAATACTTTTCCTGTGTTCCTGCCCAGCACATGGACAAGGAGCGCAGACTGCCCGATGCACTGAAAAGGCGCTCGCTAAAGCGAAACTCCGATACATAACATAAAGGTGCATTTTTAAAAAGAAGTAAGTCGTACCTGGTGTGCCCCCTTAAACATGATATGGTTGAAAAGACAGAAGATAAAAAAGCAGAAAAGCAGTGCCCCAGGAATGAGTGATCACATATGGAAGGAAGGGAGGGTCTGATCACAATAGAAAGGTTAAGAATATTTTTAGTGTAACAGGTTTACAGTGGAGGAGGTGGTGCCCCTCATGGAGTAATGGACTGTGACAGAACACACTTGTTTAGGGGTAATGACGCAATTTCTACTCTCAGTTGTATCTCAGGTTGCAAGGAGTAGCACAAGGTAGAGTTACGTTGCTGCGTCTGCACTACCAGTTGTAGGATCCTTTATGAATTGTTAATGGCCAATAAGCCTGCACACGAGTAACATTCCTAAAGTAAACCCAAAACTCTTCTGCAGAGTGGAAAGCTTGAGGGCTGCAGATTTTATTACACACTGTAGCTTTTACAGGATGTCCATAATCAACACTGTGTATTAATGAAAGCTGATTAAGGCACTTAAAACTCTATAAAGAAATGTTTACTTTCAGGTGACTCATTTCACATCCAGACGTTAAACTCCTCCAGTTGCCACTTCCAGAATCGTAAGGTTCAGGGGTCACCTCTGCAGTTCACACACTAACTCCTGTGTCATTAAGGGGCAGATTTAAGAAAAATGGTGCTGCAGCCAGGGCAGCTCCACTTTCCCTGTGACGCTTAGCGCCCCACTACCGCCACCATGTGTGCCCGTATTTAGAATACGGCGCACCATGGAGCAGGGTAGGGGGCAATATTGTCAGAATTTTTTACGCTATTGATGTACTGTTCAGGGTTGAACAGTACGTAGGAGTGCATTATAAATAATGGTGCGCCCCCTTTGAATGCCTGCTCTCAGCAGGCGTTAAAAATGCCCAAAAAAATGATGCAAAGAAATCTTTTAGATTACTTTCGGCCATTTTTTTGACCCCCCCCAACAGAGGAACTCTCCCCATTGCATACTTTATGCCTGGCGAAGAAATAATGTGGCGCAAGGGGTTACAAACTGAGCCACTTCGTAAATCTGGTGCTGCGTTTTTGCCATAATATCACCACATTAGGGTCAACAAAAATTATGCTAAAGTGGCAATATTAAATCTGCCCCTAAATTTGGTAAGAGGTTTCTGGAATGTTCACCCAAGGATACTGAACCGCCTCTACCTTTTTTTTTTTATTATGGTGGTACTTATTAAGTTCAAACTTCCCTACAACTCTGCCTAAAACAGGAGATGAAGCACATAATTAGATGATCATCATATGATTCAATACACCTATATTTGATTGATTGGTAGGCGGGTGACCCGAAGGAAGGCATAAAAAGAGGGCCAGTTACTGCACTACAGGTTTAAGGGTTACTATCCGACGCGTCTTTCCGGCTTCACCAGTGCCAGCGGAGGAAGTGATGCAACTGCTGTCTGGTTCCCCTGAGAATCATAGAGGGTGGTCTGCCGCCGATTCTCATCACTGTGGTTGCTGGTCCCCTAAGATGTCGCAGGAAGGCCAAGGGATTGTGCACATGGTGGTGTCTATCTAACTAGTTTTGAAGTGGTCACTTTGTGAGCCAGGTTTAAGATTGTACGGGTTCGGCAGCTGCATTAGTTAGAAGGTTGTAAAAAATAGTCGCTCACAGTAAAACTCACCCTCTGGTTATGCGGCAGAGGCTCGTCTATTATTAGGGGCAAAACTGACAGAGGGCCATCGACTACTGCTGTCTTAGACAATTTCATGTTTGATCTGATTAATGTTCATCTTCTGCTTTTCTGCCTCTAGGCAGGCAGCCAGATGCGAGGTTGGGGGAGTTCAATCCTAATTCAAATTTCGGAATAATGTGAGTGTTATCTTCCTACACATAGACAAAGAACCCATGCACACAAATGCCAGCTATGAGAATTAAAGATTAGAAGGTGACCTTGGTAGTAAGGATCCCTACTTCATAAACCTACTTTCCTTGCAGACTAAAATATGGAACCCATTACAAAAGAAATGCTGCGGGTGGTAAATTAATTGTCTTTCAAGAACAAGTGATAAACTCGGCAGTATTTACATTAAGACTCGCAACAGTGGAACATAAGGCAGGCAGTGGAAAAATAATGTGGGAACACGCAATTTCGTCCTTCTGGATCGGGTCACTAAATGACGGGATGAGAGTGTATCTGCATCTCTAAAAACAGATGACCAGAAATCATGTACATTGTGAAGAAAATGACACGAGTCACTCAGTTGGTACCTGTTAGAAATGGGGTTTCTGGTTGGCTAGGGCATGCACCTCAGCCAGGCAGAACCTACCCACTCTAGTCAGGGCTAGGGAGTTACACGTCCAAGATAACCCCTGCTCACCCCCTTGGTAGCTTGGCACGAGCAGTCAGGCTTAACCTGGAGGCAATGTGTAAAGCGTTTGCACAACACACACAACACACGTGATGCAAAATGGACACCACAAAGTAAACACAACACTGAGCTATGTAAAAATAATCTGTATTGCACAAAACATAATTAGACCAACATTACACGTGAATAATACCCTGCTACCTTAGCAGTTGTCAGAATTTTACACAAGTTACTAATACTCTGCAGAAATATGCAGTTGTCACATTAGAACATGTAAGTACTCAGGATTCTGCAACATAAGCAGTAGTCAGGAATTATAGTAAAATGTATATGCACTTGTCATGAACAATTTCTAAATACCCATAAAAGGAACATTAGAGAATATACCACAAGTCATATAAATACATATCAGCTAGACATGCCTAGAAAAGGAACATTAGCACATATATGTATAACCAGTAAACAGGTAGGAAATAGCAAACATCTGTAAGTCTGTATTAGGCTCCTAGAGCCTAGATTTTCTAAAGAGTTCCTGTTCTCTTGTTGAAGATGCACTTCCAGTGCCTAAAGTAGAGCACAGGGGCCCCCGGTGCTCCTGTGCGCAAACGGGGGGCCTCCCTCATGGTGGGGGCCTGCCTCGGCCTCCTCACACCCTGTCCGTGGGGTGGGGGCCAGGTGTGGCCCAGCAACAATTGTGTGGTGAAAAACGGGAAGGGACCTCCGGCGAGGTCTCCCTTCTCGATGCCAGCGTGGAGGGAAACTACCAAATTTCAGGAGCGTCCTGCAGGTTGTTTCTGGGGGAGCTCGGACCCCTCTGGGGGCCCGAGGAGGCACTCGCGTGCACCTGAAGCGGTGCGTGAGTGTTTGGGAGCTGGTCCCGGCCGCCGGGTCGCTTCCAGGGAGAGAGGAGGCAGCTGGTGCCCCGGGGGCGCTCCTGGGAGCGGACCGTGCCCCGGGGGCGCTGCTAGGAGCGTGCTGGCTCCTGTTGCAGTATCTTTGTGCCCCGGGGGCAGTTGGAGTAGCGCGGATCTCGCGCTGAGTAGAGCCCAGCAATCCGGGCTGCAACAGTGATTTCTGGGAGCAGAGATAAAGCGCGTTTAAGGCGCTACAGTGATCGTTGAGACCAGGGCTGCGGCGGTGATCTTCTGCAGCAATCTTTAGGGGGGGAAGCGCTTTTCCAAAGCGCAAAGACAAAAAGCTGTAGAGATCGGTGCAGGGGCCACAGCACCCTACCCCTGTGAACAGCAAAATAACATGGAAAAGCACAGGGCTGGTGGGCCCAGCTACAGGCCAGCACAAGGGGTGCAGATGGTGGCAGTTCCTACTAGTGACCAGACATGTCACAAGTCAGCACAGCAGCAGCAGTCCAAGGTGGTTTCCTGGTGAGTCCATTCATCAGTGTTCTGTGTCCAGGTTCAGATTCCAAGAGTGTTCAAATTGTGGGGGAAATTCCCCTGTACTTATAGTCAGTTCTTACAGTGTTTCACAATAGTAGGGAGAGGAGGTTCCAGCCAGTTACAACTGGTTCTGGGAGTGCCCCCTCTCTCCTTTCAGCACAGGCTCCAAACATCAGTGGGGAGTTAACAACCCTATTGTGTGAGGCCAGGGCACAGTCTTTACAACTGCAGGTGTGCCCGCCTCTCCCTTCTCTCAGCCCAGGAAGGCTTTACAATATGTAGATGCACCTCTGTGTCACCTCCACCCTCCCTGTGTTCAGGCTGTCTGAGAAGTATGCACAAAGCCCCAACTCTCAGTGTGCCCAGACGTTGATTGAAGACAAGCTGCAAAACACCAAAGTTATAAGCACAGATAAATGCGCACTTTCTAGAAGTGGCATTTCTGTGACAGTAATAAAAAATGCACCTACACCAGTAAGCAGCATTTCTTACCACTGTCACAACCATACCAAACATGCCTACGCTACCCCTCATAAATCAGACAATACCCCTTACACCTAAGGCAGGGCATTTCCAATGCAATCCTATGAGAGGGCAGCACTCACAGCAGTGAGACACCAAGTTAGGCTGTTTATCACTACCAGGACAGGCCACGCAACATGGCACATGTCCTGCCTTCTACATACATGGCACCCTGCCCAAAGGGATAGCTGGGGCGGACCTTAGGGGTGACTTACATGTAGTAAAAGGGGAGTTCTGGGCCTGGCAAGTAAATTTAGATGCCAGGTCCCTGTGGCAGGAAACTGCGCACACAGGCTCTGCGCTAGTAGGCCTTAGATAGGTTTGACAGGCTACTTCAGTGGGTGGCGCAAGCAGCGCTGCAGGCCCACTAGTAGCATTTAATTTACAAGCCCTGGGTATAGGAATACCACTTTACAAGGAACTTATAGGTAAATTAAATATGCCAATTAGGTATAATCCAATCATACCAAATTTGTAAGAGAGAGCACATGCACTTTAGCACTGGTTAGCAGTGAAAAGGTTCTCAGATTCAAAACGTCAGATAACAAAGGTCAGAAAAATAAGGAGGCAAAAAGGAAAAAGTCTGGGGAATAACCCTGTAAAAGGGCCAGGTCCAACATGACCCCCTACCAGCCCAAAGCCAGGGGAGAACAATCAATACCTTGATGGACTTCCCTGATTAGGGTGATAGAACCAGGACCCTGGACCGCAACTGCAGGGACATGATCCAGTTCTACGCCAATCTGAACCCAGTTGAATTCCTCTGTCTATGCTCCCAAGACAATCTAAGTTAACCCATGGAGGTGTCCTAGTTATCTGTGGCCAGAGCCAGGTCCCAGGCAAGCCCGGGGCCTCTGGCCTCTGAAACCTCTCAGAGTGGGGGGCGGGAGCCCCAGGTGCATAGCATCCTGTTTCTCCTCTCCTTCCCACCAGTTCAGGAGTTACCCCCTGCCACTGGTCTTCTAGCCTAGGGACTGGTCCCATAGCCTGAATAGGACCCAGGGGAGAATCTCTCCTCCTGCCCCTCCTTCTAGGGTTCCGCCTCCTCCTCCGAGGAGTTGTACCCCCAGAATCCAGAACTGCCAGGGCGCTTGTTACTGTCGTCCTGGTCAGCTCACCCACCAGTTCAGAGGATCCCCCCTGTAACTGGTCTCCCAACCCAGGGTCCTTCCCCTCTGGCTGAGCTGGGGCCAGGAAAGAGCCTTTCCTCCTCCTGCCCCTCCTTCTAGAGTTACGCACCCTCCCATCAGGAGTGATACCCCCAGAAGTAATGGTAGATAGACTGGGGACAGCCTTCTCCACCTCCAGGTCAAGGGAGCTACCCTGTACCTGGTTTTCCAACCTAGGGACGGTACCCTTGGGCTGGTTCTCCAACCTAGGGACGGTACCCTTGGGCTGGTCATGAGTTAGGGGAGCGTCCTCCCTCAAACTCTCCCTTATAGGAACTGAATCCCTAGGGCATGCATCTTCCAACCTAGGGATGTTACCCTTTTTCTGGACAGGAGTCAGGGAAGTGTCTTCCTGTGAATCCCCTCTTGAAGGAACTGAATCCTTAGAGAATGCATCAGTAGAGAGGCTGGTTACAGCAGTCTCTATTTTCATATCTAGGGGGTTGCCCATGATCTGTTTTTCCAACCTAGGGACAATACCCCTTTGCTGGACAGGAGTCAGGGGAGTGCCCTCCCTCAAACTCTCCCTTACAGGAACTGAATCCCTAGGGCATGCATCTTCCAACCTAGGGACGTTACCATTTTGCTGGACAGGATTCAGGGAAGTGTCTTCCCGTGAATCCCCTCTTGAAGGAACTGAATCCCTAGAGAATGCATCAGTAGAGATGCTGGTTACAGCAGTCTCAATTTTCAGATCTAGGGGGTTGCCCATGATCTGGTCTTCCAACCTAGGGACAATACCCTTTTGTTGGACAGGGGTCAGGGGAGTGTCCTCCCTCAAACCCTCAAAAGGAAGCACCTGCACCCCCCTCTGCGGGTTGGTGCTGCTAATCTCCAGAGTTGGAGCAACCCTGTTCACAGGTGTCCCCCCTTCTCCTTCAGACTTTAGGGCATCCTTTTTACAGGATTGGCCTTTGGTAACGATTACCCTCCCGTCTTGGGGCCCCTCTTGGGTACCTTCTAAGACCTGCGGAGGAGGACAGGTCCCTGTGGATCCTGCACCCTCCCCGCTCAGAACGTTGTCGGGTTGGTTAAATTCTCGCCTTGGTGTACCGATAAGGAGCCATCTAAGGCATACGTAAGAGGATAGGTCCTTAACAATCCTACTTCCTCCCCGCTGAAAACTTTACCTGGATTACCCAGAACCTCCCTCACCCCTTCCAGGGGTGAACCTAAGACAGCCCTTGGTATCTGACCAGCTCCCCTGGCACTAAGCCAGAGGTCAGGCTCCTTTGCAAGTTCCCTTGGGTCAGAGAACTCACAGTAAGACAGGTGTTGGCGTAGTTCTGGAAAACAGCAACGGAACATGTGTTCTCTTAGAATGAGACTAAACAGCCCTTCATAAGTGGTTGCTCTGCTACCCTCCACCCATCCTGTTAGTGCTTTGCAACAAGTCCCCATAAAATCCTCCCAAGACTGGTGAGACCGCTTCCTGCTGCCTCTGAACCTCAACCTGTAGTCTTCAGGGGTGAGACCATACTTTTCTATCAGGGCCTTTCTGATGTGGGGGTACCCCTGCCTGTCACTCCCTTCTGGGGCCAGTAGGACATCCCTTTCCACCTCAGGAATATAGCTCTCTAGGACAGTTCCCCAATCTTTCTCAGGAATCCTGCGCGCAACTAGAGCTTCCTCATACTCCCTAAACCACTGACATATGTCATCTCCCTCCTTGAACCCAGGTACCAAATCTGTGGGTAGGTAAGGATTGTGCCTAACACTACAAATGCTGCCATCACTGGACTCCACCTGCTTTACTGGTGAGTCCAGATTTGTAAGACTGCGCTCTAGAGCGAGCCTTTCTCTGGTAAAGGCCCTTTCAGCCTCTGCCATCCTCTCCTGGGCTAAGGCTTTTTCAACCTCAGCCTGTCTCTCTTCTACAGCCAGCCTAGCTAGCTGCAGCTTCAGGTCCCTCTCTTCCAGCCTATCTCTGAGCTCCTCAGGTGACAGGGAATGGGAGATGGCGCTGCTGCTACGCAAGTACCCAGTAAGGAAATCCCTATCTATGGGGTCTTCTCCCTCTACTGGCGTCCCTGGCCAGTCATTTTCTCCCTAAGAACCCTCCCTCTCTCGGGCCTCTTTTTCTGCTATGTAGTCTGCCTCCACAAAATTAAACAGGGCTCTCCTGAGGGTCCCTTCATGGGCTTCAGCCTCTATAAAAGGTATACCTCTCTCCCTGCAGAATCCCCTTAACTCCTCTAGAGTGTAATACAACATATCATCCATGTCAAAGGTGAACTCCATTTTGTTAAGAGCACAACACTAGCGTAAACACAAGAGTCAAAAGTGCGAGTATACAACACAGGAGTAAAAATAAAATGACTAGTTTGAGAGAACAGGAGAATAATTTAAGAAAAGAGAATTAAAATATGTAATGGTCTAAGTGCAATTTGCGGTGCAAAAATGAGTCACAAGGTACTGTGCAAGCGCAAGTCCTATCCTCACCGCTGACAACCAATGTTAGAAATGGGTTTTCTGATTGGCTAGGGCATGCACCTCAGCCAGGCAGAAACAACCCACTCTAGTCAGGGCTAGGGAGTTACACGTCCAAGATAACCCTTGCTCACCCCCTTGGTAGCTTGGCACGAGCAGTCAGGCTTAACCTGGAGGCAATGTGTAAAGCGTTTGCACAACACACACAGCACACGTGACGCAAAATGTACACCACAAAGTAAACACAACACTGAGCTATGTAAAAATAATCTGGATTGCACAAAACATAATTAGACCAACATTACACGTGAATAATACCCTGCTACCTTAGCAGTTGTCAGAATGTTACACAAGTTACTAATACTCTGCAGGAATATGCAGTTGTCACATTTGAACACGTAAGTACTCAGGATTCTGCAAAATAAGCAGTAGTCAGAAATTATAGTAAAAGGTATATGCACTTGTCATGAACAATTCCTAAATACCCATAAAAGGAACATTAGAGAATTTACCACAAGTCATATAAATACATATCAGCTAGACATGCCTAGAAAAGGAACATTAGCAAATATATGGATAACCAGTAAACAGGTAGGAAATAGCAAACATCTGTAAGTCTGTATTAGGCTCCTAGAGCCTAGATTTCCTAAAGAGTACCTGTTCTCTGGTTGAAGAGGCACTTCCAGTGCCTAAATTCAAGCACGGGCCCCTGGTGCTCCTGTGCGCAAACGGGGGGGCCTCCCTCGTGGTGGGGGCCTGCCTTGGCCTCCTCACACCCTGTCCGTGGGGTGGGGGCCGGGCGTGGCCCAGCATCAATTGTGTGGTGAAAAACGGGAAGGGACCTCCGGCGAGGTCTCCCTTCCCGATGCCGGCATGGAGGGAAACTACCAAATTTCAGGAGCGCCCTGCTCCTTGGGCAGGGACCGGAGAAGGGGCGCTCCCTGCGCCTTCCCCGCATCCTGCAGGTTGTTTCTGGGGGAGCTCGGACCCCTCTGGGGGTCAGAGGAGGCACTCATGTGCACCTGAAGCAGTGCGCGAGTGTTTGGGAGCTGGTCTCGGCCGCCGGGACGCTTCCAGGGAGAGAGGCGGCGGCTGGTGCCCCGGGGGCACTCCTGGGAGCGGACCGTGCCCCAGGGGCGCCGCTAGGAGCGCGCCGGCTCCAGTTGAAGTATCTTCGTGCCCTGGGGGCACTTGGAGTAGCGCGGATCTCGCGCTGAATAGAGCCCTTCAACCCGGACTGCGACTGTGATTTCTGGGGGCAGAGATAAAGCGAGTTTCAGGCGCTACAGTGATCTTTGAGACCCGGGCTGCAGCGGTGATCTTCTGCAGCAATCTTTAGGGGGGGAAGTGCTTTTCCAAAGCGTTAAGACAAAAAGCGGTAGAGATCAGTGCAGGGGTCAGGGGCCACAGCTCCCTGCCCCTGGGAACAGCAAAATAACAAGGAAAAGCAGAGGGCTGGTGGGCCCAGCTACAGGCCAGCACAAGGGGTGCAGATGGTGGCAGTTCCTACTAGTGACCAGGCAGGTCACAAGTCAGCACAGCAGCAGAAGTCCAAGGTGGTTTCCTGGTGAGTCCATTCATCAGCGTTCTGTGTCCAGTTTCAGGTTCCAAGAGTGTTCAAATTGTGGGGAAAATTCCCCTGTACTTATAGTCAGTTCTTACAGTGTTTCACAATGGTAGGGAGAGGAGGTTTCAACCAGTTACAACTGGTTCTGGGAGTGCCCCCTCTCTCCTTTCAGCACAGGCTCCAAACATCAGTGGTGGGTTAACGACCCTATTGTGTGAGGCCAGGGCACAGTCTTTATAAATGCAGGTGTGCCCGCCTCTCCCTTCTCTCAGCCCAGGAAGGCTTTACAATATGTAGATGCACCTCTGTGTCACCTCACCCTCCCTGTGTTCAGGCTGTCTGAGAAGTATGCACAAAGCCCCAACTCTCAGTGTGCCCAGACGTTGATTGGAGACAAGCTGCAAAACACCAAAGTTATAAGCACAGATAAATGCGCACTTTCTAGAAGTGGCATTTCTGTGATAGTAATAAAAAATACACCTACACCAGTAAGCAGCATTTCTTACCACTGTCACAACCATACCAAACATGCCTACACTACCCCTCATAAATCAGACAATACCCCTTACACCTAAGGCAGGGAATTTCCAATGCAATCCTATGAGAGGGCAGCACTCACAGCAGTGAGACACCAAGTTAGGCTGTTTGTCACTACCAGGACAGGCCATGCAACACGGCACATGTCCTTCTACATACATGGCACCCTGCCCAAAGGGACCGCTAGGGCGTACCTTAGGTGTGACTTACATGTAGTAAAAGGGGAGTTCTGGGCCTGACAAGTAAATTTAGATGCCAGGTCCCTGTGGCAGGAAACTGCGCACACAGGCTCTGCGCTAGCAGGCCTTAAAGAGATTTGACAGGCTACTTCAGTGGGTGGCGCAAGCAGCACTGCAGGCCCACTAGTAGCATTTAATTTACAGGCCCTGGGTATAGGAATACCACTTTACAAGGGACTTACAGGTAAATTAAATATGCCAATTAGGTATAATCCAATCATACCAAATTTGTAAGAGAGAGCACATGCATTTTAGCACTGGTTAGCAGTGAAAAAGTGCTCAGAGTCAAAACGTCAGCCAACAAAGGTCAGAAAAATAAGGAGGCAAAAAGCAAAAAGTCTGGGGAATGACCCTGTAAAAGGTACCTCGAATGAGTGACATTGTTCGTACTCAGCCATCGCTCCAGTTCCATAAAAGAGGGCTATCTTAACCTGAAATGCTTAAAGAGGCACTAAGCACTGCACACGGACCAACTAGTGCTTACTTAGTGAAAAAGCTGAACTGAGATACAAAGTTTTTCATAGGAGTCTGCTGCTCCGGGCATCCTGAATACCAAGGCTGTCTAATTTTGAATCCACCTCATGTCCATTTACCTATCACCTGACACTTCTTGTTTCCTTATTTCAGTCTTCCTGTTATCTTTATTCCTGCTTTCTCTGTCTATCGATGTTTTCTCTATTCTTTCAACCCCTGTCTTACTCTGGGTCAAACCCAGATGATGACAAATAAGCCCTGGCCCCTAAAATGAGTGCCGGTCACCTAGCTCTCCCTGCCCCATGCAACCACCGACACACATTAAGCACACAGGTAGGTCCTGGAATGCCTACATGGCATTCCTACTGCAGAATGGATAGCAACACAATTCCAATTTAATGTGTCAGTATTCGATTGCCAGCCTTGCCATTTCCAGTGTCATCTAGGCAGCCTCACAAAGGCCCAGAAGCACCTGCTGAGAGACAGCATCAAGGCTGGCAGTGCTGAGGAGGTTTGGTTCGAGCGAGATCCAGACCAGACCTGCAGCATAGGACACTGCACACCTCCTTTAATATCATGGAGGCACAAACATGAGGGTCACCCACTGAGCAAAAGGCTGTCATATATCTTTGCATTGGCTGCCACACACAACATTAGGGACCTCTCCGAAAGTTTTGCATTATGCCACTGGCCCATAGGCCGGCCAAAGGCCCTATTGATGTGACTGCACTGCATTTCTGTGTACAGGATTCACTTTATATGTTTCCCACAGAAATCTCAAGATAGGAGCTGGTCGAGGATGAGATCAAAGGAGAGATTTATGTATCCATTTTCTCGTTTAATTCTTTTTCCAGACCCAGAACTTTGAGTTAACATGTATGTGAGATTCTCTTTTCCACCACATCATCTTCTTAATATTGAGAAAGATGTTAAAAACTGGATTCATGTTGGGATTTTAACTTATATTTTGAAGGAATGAAGTGTAAGTACGATGATCAATGGGTTATCTGCTGTGCCTGGAAGATAAGCAACTTGCCTCATTTAAAAGCCAGCAGTTGTCCATCACCCGATACGGCAAGGCACAGTTCAGGAACCTACCAGTCAAGCTTAAAGGATCAAAGATCATCCTTGCCTTGAGACATCCCCCATTTAGTGTTTCATGCTAGTGGACTCTGTCCTCCTTAATTATCATTCATTAGTGTGACAGCAGCCAGCAATGGCTATTGCAGTCTGCAACATATAACTTAATCACTGCCCATCTAAGGATTGCCTTTGCTCAAACATAACCTACCCTCAACTATATCTTATTCTGCTCTGGTGTCTGTGATGTGACAGCGCAGAGACAGAGATGAGCGCCTGCACACTGTCTACACATACCCCTGCCTATGAATGCTGATAAACCACAACCCCACATGGACAAGCAATCTAAACATGATAACGAGAAAGCAAATCACATTGTTAATGAAATCACAATATTTGTCAGGGAGCATGGACGTTGCATAAGACACAGTGGTACTAACTAAGGATGCTGGGATGTTTTTTTTATAGGCAAAAAGAACAGATGATGGCTGGAATGCTAAACCATGCAAACATTCACCCCCAGTCACAAAAATCTCGGTTTAATCCATCACTTTTTTGCCCACCACGGTTTCCCAGGATGCTTGTTTCTGGTCCAGGGAGGACCTGGCTTGGAAGTTCGGGCTGGACTGTGCCTATGGAGAACAGAGTTAAGACTGATTAGCATATGGCTAGGTCCAAACTGGGGTGGCGTGGTGGGCAAAAAAAATAAAATAAATGGATCAAACCCAGTGATTGGGGGCTGAATGTTTGCATTGTCCAGCATTTCATCCATTATCTGTTCTTTTTTGCTTTTGTCTCTCTAAATGGGAAGGGTATGCTCAGACGTGGATCCCATGCTCAGTGCGCCACTGGATTCAAGTTAGTCTCGCTGATGAGGGGTGATACCCCAAAACCGGTCCCAGGATGCTTGTTTCTGGTCCAGGGAGGACCGGGCTTGGCAGTTCAGGCTGGAATGTTCCCATGTGGAACAGGGTCAAGATTGATTTGTATATGGCTGGGTCCAAACTGTAGGGACATGGTGACCATGAAGCAATGAATTAAACCAAGGTCTCTGTGACTGGGGGTGAATGTTTGCATTGTTCTGCATTTTTACTTTGGATGTTTTTTATAGCACACAGATTTAGGGTCCAGAGCTCTCCGCCTCAGACCTAAGAATCTTCAAACATAATAAGTAGAGCAAGCTATTGCTACCACCGAAGGGCTTTTCATCATCTGAAATTGAATGCAATGTGATTTATAGCCCAATAGAAGAAAGCACAGCAATGATCTATATGATAAAGGCCCCTAGAACAGCATTGATTTGTTCCAAACAGCTAACCAACTTGCAATGAAGTGGATATTTGAGGATAAGAACTGAAATATTGAAATGTATTCAAGCAATGTTGGACAAAGTTAAAGACGTGAATTTATGGTCTTTGAAGCTCAAGCAGTCAGAGCATGATTGGAGTACAAAGATTAAACTAGCTGCCAAGTTGTTCTCAGTCTAGAAGGATAGGGTAACCAGGATCACCATGTGCAAGCTCAAAGGCATCATACAGAGAAATGCGCTCACCTCTGATAAAACCTCTCAACCATGCATGAGTGTACTGATTATTCCATTGAGATTCACTCTGGCCAGGGCTTCCAGCCTCCCTGTGGCAGCTCTAAAATAGTCATGTGCCCACACCATGTGTATTAAAAAGAAAGGGGCATATTTAAGAACCTTTGCACCGCCATAGCATCATTTTTTTATGCTAAGGTGGCGCTAAAGTGGCTTTTTCCATGCGTTGTGCCACTTCGTAAACCCTTGCACCACATATGCTTGCGCCAGGCATTATGTATGCAAGGGGGTGTTATGGCCCTAGGCAGCCCGCGCAAATGGTGCGGTGAAATTTAACACATTTCACTGCGCAATTTTTGGCGTCATTTTTAATGCCAGCTCAGAACAGATGTTAAAATAGAACTCCCATAGAAATCTATGGGCCTCCTTGCACTTTGATACACTAGCGTCAACATTTTTTACGCCAGTGTAGCAAAGAGCCATAATAGCATTAAAAATGTTGAAGCTATTGTGAAAATGACTGCAATACAGCACAACAATGGTGTCATTAACTGCCAGTATGGTGGCACAGAAAAAGTAGCCATCAGCTCTGATGCTCCACTTTTTCTTAAAAATGGGCCAAAGTGTCAGCCCTCCTTTTTACTCTTGTATTGATCTTAGTGAAAGACGGGCTCATGACTCTCCTACAAAGCCAGAGCCTAAGGCATTTAAAACCTGCAGTGCTCATCCTTCTGTCCAAATATCTCTGACAATGTAATCAAAGCAGCTGTTTGATTCCTGATGGTAGCCCGAATATGAGAGACTGTGATTCTCAACACAAGTCAACTGATGTGTCAATCAAGCCATGGTGAATGTAGGTAAATTCTTGCATTAGGCACATATAGCAACTGGTCAGCCCAAATGGTGTCCTTATTGTAACAAGAAGAAGTTCCTTAGAGTGATGAAGAGAATTAAAGGAACTTCCCCTATTTTCCTTGTCTGAAGAGGATAATGACCTGGTGTACCAGTCTCTGTATGTCTACTCTACCTTAAAAAGAAAGTTTTTAAATATGAGCATTTCCCACAATGGTCACATGGATGGGGTGGTGCAAGTTGGCTTGTTGTAAGTGTCCAGGCTTATAGTGTGCTTGTTTTTATTTCCATATAGTGGAAAGCAAGAAAATAACCATGGAGTTCAACACTCTTCTTTCACCCTCCTGATCTGCTGTAGAATTTATATGAATATGTCCTTAATTCTCTGCACAGGGAAAGTAAGTGTAGAACGTGAACAACTAAGCATCACCCTTCTTTCTAGAGCAGAACAATGTAAAAGGACTACATTAATACTTATACAATCCTTTGGCTGACTAAAAGGAGCCATAACTCCTTTAATAAAATGTAGGTAAATTGTGATTTAAAGCGACATAGGTGGTCATTATGATATTGGTGGTGTGGCCCGCCATGCCGGCGGTGGCGGGTAAAACCGCCAGCCAGCATGGCGGGCCACACTGCCACATAAAGAACCCCATGAGGGCCGCCATCTGCAGCCCTCACTCACCACCAGGCTGCCTCCGTCAGGCAGCCTGGCGGCGGTCAGAATCTTTATCCGACAGGGCAGCGGTGCTGCCCCTTGGATAATGATTCCTCAGCCACCAGCCTTTCCCTGGAGGGTTTCCCATGTGGGCCGGCGGGCGAAATGCAGCCGGTGGGGATCCGGGGGTGCTGGCGGTCAGTAGTTTGACCGCCAGCATGAACTCGGCGGTTTTGACCGCCATGTTCATAATGAGGGCCATAGTCTGAAGGAATTTCCACAAAATCCCTTTACAGCTTCTTTAATGATTGGGTGTGGCAGCACCAGTGAAATAGGCTATTTATCCTGTTCTTTGATGATGTGGTATAGCCTTGTGGAATAATTTTCCCTTATCTGCTATGTAGAGAGTGAATTACTTCTTTATTAAATAGTATTTTCTCTCAGTCTGTACCATTGTGATGATGTATAAACTACTGAATTTGTAGTATTTTTTGCTCTTTCTGGTATATTTGCAATCCCTTCTTCTGCCATATATCCTTCTGTTTTACATGTTTTAACAGTTCCACAGAAAATGTACAACACTGTTGTGGAAATGGTGAAACTGCTAACCTCTTGAGCTGCTTTGGCATCACAAACGTCTACACAAAATGGTGCATCATATTTATTTAGAATTTACTTTTGCAGGGCAAAACTTGATTTGTGCTGGAAAGTTACCTGAAAATAATGCAAAGCATTGCTTTGCATTACTTTGCATTTGGGGGACACCCAAAAGGGGCATTCTCATGCAGTCACCCATGGTTTTAGATACAAAGTCCGGTCTACTAACAATAGTATGAGAGTTTTGCACCAAAACATAATGCTTCCTTGAGGATGGTTTTCACGGGAAGAAATGGTTTTATTTCTCAATACTTTTCAAACTTTGTATGCGTCTAGCGCTGTACATCATACATCCAAAGCGGCAAATATTTGAAGGTTCATTTAGACATGGGGCCTGATTACGACCCTGGCGGTAAAAACCGCCAGGGCCGTGGTCCGCGGGAGCACCGCCAACAGGCTGGCGGTGCTCCTTTGGGCATTCTGACCATGGCGGTACAGCCGCCGCCAGAAACGGAAAGTCGGCGGTGTACCGCCGGCTTTCCGCTGCTTAGGGGAATCCTCCATGCCGCCATGGGGATTCCGACCCCCATACCGCCATCCTGTTCCTGGCGGTTTCGGCCGCCAGGAACAGGATGGCGGTATGGGGTGTCATTGGGCCCCTGGGGGCCCCTGCAGTGCCCATGCCAATGGCATGGGCACTGCAGGGGCCCCCGTAAGAGGGCCCCACTTAGAATTTCAGTGTCTGCTTAGCAGACACTGAAATTCACGACGGGTGCTACTGCACCCGTCGCACCCCTTCCACTCCGCCGGCTCCATTCGGAGCCGGCTTCCTCGTGGAAGGGTGTTTCCCGCTGGGCTGGCGGGCGGCCTTTTGGCGGTCGCCCGCCAGCCCAGTGGGAAACCCAGAATGACCGCCGCGGTCTTTTGACCGCGGTACGGTCTTCTGGCGGTTCCCGCTTGGCGGCGGGTCCCGCCGCCCGCCCGCCAAGCTTGGAATCACCCCCATAGTATTTTGTACGGGAAAGATACCCTATCAGTTCCCAAGTTATACTAGAGATGCTGCAGACTCTTTTGCACTTTGGTGAAAAGGTGTGTGTGTGGCACTAGGCAACCTGATTGTGTGCCAGTACTAGGAAGAGAGCAGGACAGTGGCGTAAATCAGTGGATATGACTGTCCTGCTTCTCCCTCTTACATAACACAGTGCAGCAACTTTGATTGCTGCCCTGCGTTGTGTCACACCTTTATAAATCTGCCCCATAATGCTTTAGAAAAAAGTACTCAGATGCCATCTGGATGAGGGGGTTTTGTTTATTGGATTTAAGAATATTGTGCTTGAGGACTCTCACAATCTTATATTCTTTGCTAATTTCGCCTGTTTCCTTCCTGTGGTGCAGTGTTTAACATTTGTGAGCAATTCATCGTTGTTGCACCTGGCCCTTTTTGCAGGGTCATCCCCAGTCTTTCTGAATCCTTCCTCCTAATTTTTCTGACCAGTTTTTGTTGGCTTTAGGACTCTGGGCACTTTACCACTGCTAAAACAGTGCTAAAGTGCATATGAACTCTGTATAAATTGTACTGTTGATTGGTTTATCAATGATTGGTATATTTGATTTACTGGTAAGTCCATAATAAAATGCACTGGAGGTGTCCAGGGCCAGTAAATCAAATACTACTAGTGGGCCTGCAGCACTGGTTGTGCCATCCACATTAGTAGCCCTGTAAACATAGCTCAAACCTGCCGCTGCAATGTCTGTGTGTGCAGTTTTAAACTGCCAATTCGACTTGGCAAGTGTACCCACTTGCCAGGCCTAAATCTTCCCTTTTTGCTACATGTCAGGCACCCCTAAGGTAGGCCCTAGGTAGCCCTAGGGGCAGGGTGAAGTGTATGTTTAAGGTAGGACACATACTAGTGTGTTTTATATGTCCTAACAGTAAAATACTGCCAAATTCGGGTTTCACTGTGCAAGGCCTATCTCTCTCACAGGTTAACATGGGGGCTGCCATTAAATATCCTTAAAGCATAGATTCTCTTTGAGAGCATATGAAAATGTGGAGTTTAGGGTCCCTGAACTCACAATTTAAAAATACATCTTTTAGTGAAGTTGGTTTTTAAATTGTCTGTTTGAAAATGCCACATTTAGAAAGTAGGCATTTTCATGCTTAAACCATTCTGTGACTCTGCCTGTTTGTGGATTGTATGTCTGGGTCAGTTTGACAGTTGGGCTGTTTTGCACCTCTCTAGACAGTGACACGAAAGGGGGTGGGGGTGTAGCCTGCATATCCTGATGAGCCATCTGAGATAGAGGGGAGGGAGGAGTGGCCGTTGACACCTGAAAGGACTGTGCCTGCCCTCACACAATGCAGTCTCTGACCCACTGGTGTGCGCCTGGGGCCTGGCCTGGACAAGGAAGGATCTTGCAAACACTTGAGACTTTGCTTTGGAGTTTGCCAACTTCAAAGGCAGAACAGGGTATGAGAAGAAGACCCCAAACCCCAGACTTTTAGAATCTTTCTGGAATCAAGAGGAACCTCTGCCAAGGAGAAGAGCTGAAGAGCTGGAGGAGGAGTACTGTCCCTTTGCTGTGCTGCTTTGCTGGACTGGCCTGCAGTTGCTGCTTCTGCCTGAAAAGAGTGCAAAGGCTGAACTTTGCTGTGTGTCCTGTTTGAGAAAGTTCTCCAAGGGCATGGAGTAGAGCGTGCCTCCTGTCTCAGGACACCAAAGTCTTCGGTTTCCTCAACCTGCAGCACTGGGAACTGTGTGTTTTGCGCTGTTCAAGTGGAGAAACCACCAGGACGCCGCCAACAACGCCGCTGGCCTGCGCCGTGACCTACTGATGCCACAAGGAGTCACATTGCCCACTTTGCACCGCGACCCTGGTCTCACCGACGCCGTCATCATACGACTTCACTGAGCCGCTGCTCGCGTCGCGACCTGTGGGCCCCGCACTCTGGCATCGCCTGCTCACACCACAGCCGGGGCGCCGCCACTCCTGCTGACACCAGTGCAGCTGCCTGCACTGTGGCGTGTGGACTCTGCTCGTGAGGAGCACGAAGCACCGTCCCATCCCTCACCGCAGCCCTGGTCCAGCGATGTCAGCACCATTGACTCCAGTGTCGTCACCAGGCATCCCTGCCTGCACCATGGCCTGTGGACACCACTCATGAAGATCACGAAGCACCGTCCTGTCCCACACAGCTGGCTTGGGCCTACAGACGACAGGGATTCCACAACGAAGCCGCCGCTGCCTGCACCGTTACCTGTGGACACCGCACATTGCACGTTGCACCTCCCCGCTTCACACCTCAGCCCTGGTCTCACCAACGCCGCTCGACGCTGTCACCGAGCTGTAGCCTGACCTGTGGGCAGCACACATCACATTGTCCCGCTTCACACTGCAGCCCCAACGCCATCAACGCTAGCCAGTGCTTAATTTGTTAATGAAAAGGTGCCGGTGTCCAAAGCCCTCCTCTTAAACATGCAGCTGCTGAAATTAAATGTGTAAACACGGATTACTGAGGCGGCATAATCCTGAAGCCATCTTGGGCCTCTTCAGTCCATATAAAGCCACTCTCTGCCCCTTCATCTCACTCTTGCAGCTTTCTACTTTCTCCCTTTGTGATGTTTATTCGTTTTTCCCTTCATCCGTCTTTCCCATATGTGTCTTTTGCTCACAGCAAATGCTTGAGGCAGAAGAATAAGCCCCGGCCCTCAAAAATAAGTGCCGGTGCTCAGCACCGGAAACAACAAGCACAAATTCAGCACTGACGCTAGTGCACCTGACTTCATCAGCCCAGAATTCGATCCGCAAGGCGTGTGACTTCAAGGGCCCGACGACTCCTGCACCAACTCTGGAACCGACACCGGGACATCAGCGATGGCGCTCTCCGGAGCTCACCGCAAGGGTCACGACATCCTACAAATCCAAGGTACTTTTTGCGGCCGGCCTTAACTGTTGCCTTTGTTGCTCACGACACAACAGGTGGAGCTATTGACTTCAAGGAACTGTATTTTTGAGTAAATCTTGCAGAATTCATATTTTTATTACTATATGTTGGATATTTATTGTATTTGGTCTTGTTTTAAATAGATAAATATTAGCTATTTTTCTAAAACTTGTGTGGTGTCCTTTTGTAGTGTTTTCACAGAGTTACAGTGTGTTATGTGCAAATGCTTCACACATTGCTTCTGAGATACGCCTGACTGCTCGTGCCAAGTTACCAAGGGGGGTGAGCAGGGGTTATCTGAGTGGGTATCTCCCTTATCCTGACTAGAATGTGGGTCCCTACTTGGACAGGGTTCAAACCGACTGCCAACTAGAGACCCCATTTCTAACAATCATTTCTAGAGAAACAAGTTATCTTCAGAGTATAACTTCTTAGAGGGCTTTTGCACTTTAGTAGCAATATCCTTATATTTGAATACTGTTTCTGCTTCACAGGCTTTAAACATAGATTCTAGCCCTTTTTTGGCATCAGAAAGTTAGGTAAAGGTAGATTCATTTTATTAGAATTCCAGATTTTTATGTCCGAAGAGTGCTTTAATTCTTTGCTAGCTCTTTTGTTAAGGTTTTTTTTTATAATGTTGCTTCTTGTACCATCAGTTATTTAAAGGAGTTTGTGAATTTTAGTGATATGCACACTGCCTTGTTTTCAATATTTGTCTTGATTGTCAAACTGCTCACTTGCTAGTAAAATTAAGCAGATGGTTTTCTAAATACGGAAGGCATTCTCCTAGATCCAGAGTTTTGTATGGAATTTGCATTTAGGTTGGCTGTTTTCATAGATTGTTACATTATGAGAGACATTCTATGAATGGTGGTCAGTTTACAGAGGATATCTTAAACTGAGTTATGAGTATTATCTTAATTGAGGAAGAGATTATCAGTCATGAAAGTCTTGCTGTACCAAACAATAAAATGAGAATTCAGAAGTAGTTGGGTTATTTGATTATGAAGTCACCTGATTTTAGATATTAACATTAATATGTTAAATCTTTGGGAGCCTTAATGATATCTATCTATTTATATGTTTATATATTTATATATTCTAAATCTGTGTCCTGGCATTTTGGAGCCCTGTTGCTTTTGTCGCTGGGAAGGATTCGTGAGATTGGGTTCGCTCAGTTGAAGAGTCAAGTTACGTTTCAGTCCATCACAATGAATAAGGAAGGACTTTGTTGCACAAATCTTTATAAATGAGGATTACATATGATTGGACAGTTCTATGGACAACTGGGGATTTTGGGATATGTAGTTGTGTGTTTTAACGTATTTTCATTGGCTGCTGTTTTTCTGTACAGTACAGAGAGAGAAGCATAATCCTCGCCTCTGTGTCCTTAATAGAACTGAAAAATGTTGACGCGAAAGTTAGAAAAAAATGTATTCCCAGAGAAGTCTGCCAAGCATATGTGGTGAAGAAATTGGGGCTGCATATGGACCATTTACTGATATAGGGTCACATGTTTGAAAATAAGAATATGAAATAGTTTAACACAACATAAAATGATTCAAACATTGTGAAAACTTACACTGTAAAATAACTATCAAATGCGTCCTTGAGTATTTCCCTGCTTTGCAATGACCTGTGGCATTAATTCAAAATTGTTTTTCAATTAGGGGTTTAGACTGTAATTTTGCAAGAGTCATGAAACAATTGAAAAAAATCAATAACAGACATGTCAATGTAAGTGTGAAAGCAAGGAGCAGGCATAACGGAATAAGGTGAATGGCGTTAAATGAGGTAGGGAACAGGGCAGACTGGTTGGCCTTCTCTAATATCACCTGCCACAAATATTGGAGTGCCAGTGTACAGAAAGAAAACGTTAAACCGCACAAGAAGCAGATTTCTTGAGAAGCCCATCCTTTCACAAAGATGGAGTGTCATTTCCAAAAGGTCTGCGGGAAGACAAGTCTGAAATTATTAAACTGTTGATAAATATGCACAGGAGTACCCCGATCTGCACCTGACAATGACAGTTGTACTTGTTAATAGGGAAACTGACATCAGGAAGTGCCAACAGCTCAGCTGAAGGATATCAAAGCGAAATCCTACTTGTTTCAGCAAGAGACCAACCAGAAGGAGTGCTGTGTTAAATGCTACTGCACTCTTAACGACTTTGCACAATTCATCGTCACCATGAGATATTATATATATCTTGATAAAGCAATAACAAGTGCAAGATCTACCACCTTTGGAAAGCAAGGAGGAATTCTATTTCTTCTATGTGTGCGGAGTGTTGCCTATTTATCCTATACATAATTATCAGCTGATAGATTGAGGAAGAACGTCCAACTCACCCTTATATATCTTTTCTTCATACAGCAACGTTCCTCGCAGCATGGCAGTAAGATTTTTTTTTTTTTTTTTTATTTACGTCATAATGGTATATTTCACCAAAGCATCATATTGACCATTGGGACTCAATCCAGGGTTATAACACTCCAACCGTGCAGCTGACACCCTGTCTTGACTTGTGTAAAGGATGGGCTCATCTTTTCCTGCTAGAAATTAAGTTTACATTTTCTTAAACTGCATTGACCCTAACGAAAATAGCGATAGCCTCCGAGGGTTGACTGGAAAAGGGACCACTCAAGTCGAGGGTGCCAAGTGATAATTTTTCTACCACAGCGCTGCATATGGCCTCATGGTATCAAACTTGATTTTGTGGGAAATAGGTTGAAATTTACACTCTGCTCACTTGATCACAAAATACCAAGCATAACTATAAAATTAGAGAGAATACTGTCAGGTTCTCTGAAAAGCCATATGTGCTGGACATAAATAGGTTAAAGGCCAAGGTCACAAGAATTATGTGGTTCAGCAGACACCTTTTAAAAAAATATGGGTTTACTATACTTACCACATAATCCAAAGAATATTTTGCAGAGCTCAACAAAAAAAATGTGATTGCACCCCAATCTAATTTTAAGATTAAAAAAAGCACCACATAGGGTGCCCCATTTGGTAGGCCCTTTGCAATAGTTATCTAGCTGCCTTTTAGTTGCAAATTGCTGTACTCAGGCGTTAAACTGATATTAATGAAGTAAAACATGTTCCCAATCATTATTAATGTGTGATGAAATGATAACATGACGTTTCCACAGAACCTAACATGTGCATTTGTAAAGCGTACATTCACTCCAGCAGGGATATCTTTGCACTGACTGAAATAACAGATGCTTATTGTTGCCCAACTCCATTTTTTCGACCTCAGAAGGATGAGTGACCCTGCCAGGATTCAAACCTATGACCATGCAGGCAAACACAGACTCCAAGAGTGGATACGTTCATCCACTGAGGAACCAGATCCAGCTCAGATGTACCATACTATCCTACCTAATCAGACCTATCGCACAAATATTTGACTACCCTGCCATATAATTTGAAGCCCATGCAATGTTTTGTTTATGCTGGTGTGATTCTGCATAAATTCTGACATTTCACATTACAATTATTATGCAAAATGCCTGAGATTACGACATTATGACACGTTTTGGAAATAAGATTTTGCTGGGGTAAAAATCCTATTTTTGGAGCACAGATCCATGCCAACGAACCAAATGCAAGAGGCTATTGCTTGTGACACTTGCGATTTCATGATGATTTTTAGCACGAAATGTATCCACATGTTCACTTTGAAAGTGATGTGTAGAACCAGCATTTCACATAATGAAGCATAATTTCACATGGTGTTTTGACATTTCACATCATTTCTGCAAATGAAATTAAGCAAGTTTCGTTCAAACTTGATAATTCGGTCACGATTCCAGTTGTCCTCACTAAGGCCCTCAAAGGAGTGTACTGGCTATTCCAGTGCAATAACTTTGCCCCGTAATTATCTGATACCGTTGTTTTTTTTTTTTAAACATACTTTTACTGGCATTTACAATAAGCTACACAACACAAATACAGCCAGCTGTTTCCCTTACAGTTCGCAGGCAGATGTTGAAGATCAACTAGTGAGTAACAAGGAGGTCAACAGATTACATTTTGGACGCACAGTTGAACAGCATGTATTATTTGATCTTTCATGTGTATTACTCCAAGTGGGAGGATAGTATAGAGGCTGGAGTGGCCATTAAAACCCCACAATATGTAAACATCAAACTCAAAATAAACCGAGCTCCGCCCTGGGGGTCTATCTGTCAGTCCTCATCGAGTGATCTCGAGGTGGGTAGGGTCAGAATATGTTGTTGTTCAAATGCACGCCCATGTGTGGACAGGGTGGGGGGCCCAGTGGAGGGGTAGGTTGTGAAAAATTGCGCTCCAGAATCACCAACACCGGGTGGTCTATGCGGGTCAGCAATCAGGAGTGTTAATTCGGATGAACCTTATTAGTAAAGGTATCCTTTGTGGACTATCTTTGTGGACTATCTTGTCTTCCAAAGAGGCAGGACACAAACACTTGTGTCATTCTCTGAATCTTCTCCTTGAAGCTCCTTGAAGCTCCCAGGTCTCCAGCACCTCTGACCACAGTCCTGTCAGCAGTTGTTGTCTCACTCCCTGAGCATCCTCTCTAATCAGCGCTCTCTCCTCTGCCCTAGCCCACCATGTCACATCTCCTACCAAGGTAGGTACCATAGTGCTGATCACTATTTCTCAGAATTGATGAGTGTCCGAGCAATCCCATGTCATGTGACTGAAGTCAGCATCCAGGGACAAGCAATCTGATACCATTGGTTGTCAGTAATTCTGGGGTGCAATATTATCATTAGATTTTGATTTGCCTACTGTGGAAAAGGGAATTGGTGGAAAATGAGTATATCTCCTCAATTTTAAAGGTTATTTTCATTGATGATTCCTAAGTTGTACACCTTTTTCCAAGGAAATTTTCAGTCTTGTTTGAGCTGGCAAATATGTGTGGGAAAAATCTATTGTATTACTGCATGTACTAATACTGCATTACTTAGAATTAGAAATTTAGATAGAAACTACGGTTTTAGCTGAAATTAGGAATCACGAGTATCTGATTAAGAGGGTCTGAATCTTTTGCCTTGAAATAAATACCATAGGTCCTTTAGGAAAATGAACAGTGTCTGCTCTGAGAAACTCACATCCATTTGCTTCAGGCATTTACCATGACGGTTAATATTTAAACTGCCTTGAGCATTAATGTCATGTACTTGTTTGAAGGGATGCTTATCTAAGCACAGCTATATAGGGCTGGAATTGAAATACCCCAGCTTAATACAATAGTGGGGGCACTGAAAAGGAACATAGATGGGAAGTTGTTTAGTTACAATAAATGAAGAGTGGTCCCAATACACAAGATCCCACACATTGGAGGTGTGGCATGCCAACTTCTGATGTTGGTGTAGTAACATAATAAACCGCAATATCATAGGAATATGCTTTTCCGTCTGTTTAGGATGATATGTAGCTGTTAGGACTATTAAAACTCACTTCTACTGTCCTGATGCCACAGTACTCTTCACTGAATGGCCAAGGTCTCATTTTCTGTTGCCATTGATTCTCCCAGGGTGGTGGTCTCAAGTAGTCAAGGTTTACTTTAGGAAGGTGGATTAGAAAATTGTCAACAGTATAACACTTTTAATTACAGCTAAAAACTTAAATATCTAATCCATTTTGATTTTCTAGGAAGAAAAATACTTTGGGCCTGATTTAGAGTTTGGCGGAAGGGGTTACTCTGTCATAAACATAACGGATATTCCGTCGACTGTATTACGATCCCATTATAACTTATACAGATCGTAATACGGTGGTTAGGATATGTCAAATTTGTGATGAATTGACCCATCCGCCAAACTCTAAATCAGGCCCTGTATCATATGTAAGTAAATTAAAATACACTTACAAAGGTGAAGCACTTTCAAATCAGAAGTGCCAGTCCCCCTCTGGACAAGATAACCAACCTCAAATGTAATTGTCTCTCACTAATGGTAGATTACAGAAAATAGTTTAATACTGAAACAGCACATATTGTTCTATTGGGAATACTCTGGGGCTTCATGGTCATGCTTGGAACCATTCTGGTTTCTCACCTAAAAATAAAGGTTTGAGTTACAGGATAAAGGTGGAGATACTGTCACTAAGGCATTGCTTTGATGTAACAACTTCAGGTACTCAAATAAGCTCTAGATTAAAAGTAAGAAAAGCACTAGAAAGTGTTGTATCAAGTGCACTGATAGTTTAACTGAATATGTTTGCAGAGGAAGGAGCTTGCCTGTATAATCATGCATGTCGGGTGGCAGTAACTGTCACTGTTCTCTTGCTGCTGTTGACTACTTCAACAAGCTTGATATAATGCATTCTAATAAATGCATCCACTCTGTTCATAATTTCTACATTGCACCACCAAGTGCGAAGACCCATATTTAGCCCATTTCTATTATCTCAGATGCTATTTCTTTTTTTTACTGTCCTGATGATGATCCATTGAGCAGTCCGAATTGTCCAAAACATCTAATTCAATGGTCTCCAATAGGTAGGTTGTGAGCAGTATGGTACCCTCAACAAGCAAAATGCTGATCACCAGATGATCCAACCCTTATGAAGTGTATTTTTGTCAATACAAATCTATACACACATTTATTTTCTTTTGATGGGAGGATGAGAAGGCTCTCAAGGTTTGTTGTCACTTGAAGATCTACCACTCTGAAACTTGTACACCTGAGGCATTTTCTGAAAAAAACACAAAGGGCCTAGGATCCTTGGGTTAGAGGTAGTGAAGCTATGTCCTCTTTAATGGTTTGTTGGCATCTCTGAAAGGGTTCTGCAAACATCCTGTTCACACAGAGAATGCATCAAGTACATGTCAATGAACAGAGCATCTGGGAGAGGATGAGCAGGAAGAGCGAAAAAATCTGCCTTCTTGCTCTTCGACCTGAAACACCAAAACTGTTATGCCCTTGATGATGCCTTCTCCTTTTGAATCAAACCAGGCACTGTAATGCATGGGATGAATGTGAATCCATGAACATCACAGAAAGTCTTACCTCAGTCAGTTTTCTTCTGCCAGTGTACTAGGGCCAAATTACCTAGAGTCAGGTATAAATCATGCATTTTGTTAACAAGAGTATTGTAAATGTGCCAAGTGTGCCAGCTAGGAAATTATGGAAACTTGGAAAGACTGTGTGCTACTTATTTATACTACATCAATGTGGGAAAAGTGGGCACTATGGAATTGTGCAAGAATATGCACTATTAGCATTGTGGTGGCTTGCAAAATAGATTAACTAGAAAAATATCGAAAGATCAAGGGGCATATTTACAAGCCCCTATCACCTCCTTGGTTTGCCCTAGCGTAATTTTTTATTACTATAAGATGGCGTCAAGGAGGCCTTTTTCCTATGCCAGATTTACAAAGTGCAAGCATTGCGCCATTTTGTAACCGCTTACGCCACATTATGCCTGTGCCAGGCATAATATCTGCAAGGGGGGGTGTTCCCCCATTGGGAGGCCCAGAACAATGGAGCAGTGAAATGTACGGGATCTAACTGCTCCAGTTTTCCTGTCATTTTTAATGCCTGGCAAAGGCAGGCATTAAAATGACGCTTCCATTGTTTCCAATGGACCTCCCCACACATTGCGGAGCTAGCACCGTAATTATTGGTAAAGCTTTGTTTGAGTTGCCTATATCTATGGCACCGTTTGACAAATCATCACCAACTTTTCCACAAAAAGTGTTGCAGTGATTCTTGTTGCGCATTGAAAGTTTCGGGGTGATCTGTCAAGCTTGGGCCGAGAAAAAGGGGGCTCATAAAAGGTTGTGTTTCCCATGTTAATTTTTTAGAAGTGACTAAAGGCCGAACCACTGGACGAAATTACACCAGATTTAGCAGAAAGCTAGCTGTCAGTACCCAGATTACGCTTTTGCTTATTTGGTGTGAATCTGTTCAGTAGTTTTTGAAATATTGAAGGGAAAATACATTTGTGTAAATAAATAAATTATTCTCTGGCTGTGTATACGCAGGCAAAAAGAAGCGTTGCAATTGGCTGACCACAATCTGACTACAAAGTTGCAGCGGAAAACAGCACTAATAACGTGGTCAATGCAACAATATGCATTGACCACGCTGCCGTTACCATGCATATGCATTTACTATGCATGCATTTATCACACATATACGTGGTAAAGGTAGAGAGAGCAGTCGGGCTGAAGGAACGAAGCAAGCAGGAAGAAGCAGCGACCAGAGGAGAAAGGTAAGTGGGGCCTGGGTTTGGGAGGGAGAGTTGTGGTAGTTTTTAGGACAGGGTCGGGGATCGGGTAGGTTTTAAGACAGGGCAGTGTAGGTTTTAGGGTTAGGGCAGGGTGGTGGGATGGGGTAGTTTTTAGGACAGGGTGGGGCAGGTTTTAGGACAGGGTAGGTTTTAGGATTTAGGGTGAAGTTGAAGGTGGGAGTCGGGGTAGTTTTAGGAAATGGTGAGGTAGGTTTTAGGACAGGGTAGGTTTTAGGGTTTAGAGCATGGGTCGGGTAGTTTTTAGGACAATGCAGGGTAGGTTTTAGGACAGGGGAAGGGTTGGTTTTAGAGTTTAGGGTGAAGGCGGGGAACAGGGTCGTTTTTAGGACAGGGAGGGGTAGGTTTTAGAACAGGGCAGGTTTTAGGGTTTAGAGGGGGTTCTGTAGTTTTTAGGACAGAGCGGGGTAGGTTTAGGACTGGGCAGGGTAGGTTTTAGGGTGGGGCGGGGGGTTGGGTCATTTTTAGGACAGGACAGTGTAGGTTTTAGGGTTGAGGGCAGGGGGTCAGGTAGTTTTTAGGACAGGACTGGGTAGGTTTTAGGATGGGGTAGGTTTTAGGGTTTAGGGCGGGGGTCAGGGTAGTTTTTAGTACAGCACGGGGTAGGTTTTAGGACAGAGGAAGGGTAGATTTTAGGGTAAAGGCGGGGGTCAGGGTAGTTTTTAGGACAGGGCTGGGTAGGTTTTAGGATTCAGTGTGGGGTGGAGGGCGGGGTAGTACTTATGACAGGGTGGGGTAGGTTTGAAGACAGGGTAGGTTTTAGGGTTTAGAGCGGGGTTGGGTAGATTTAGGACAGGGGGGGTGGGTTTTAGAAGAGGGCAGGGTAGGTTGTAGGGTTTAGGTTTAGGTTGAGAGTGTAGAGACACTCTCCATTCTATTGACAAGGGGGGCCGAGTTCGTTTAGCACAGTTAGCTTAGCCCAGGGTTCCATGTTGTGTCTGTCTCCTGCAGGTCACAGGCTCTAGCCTCAGCAGGTTAACGGGCAGATTTAAGTACAGGCTCCAGGCGCAGGTCCCAACCTTGTTGGGATGACATGATAATGCACCTGCGGAAGACATGTGGGTGTGGACTGCACATCTTGGTATCCTAACGTAATAAAAACAGGATTGAGGCCGGATTACTTAACCCACACAGAACCATCCACTCACCCACAAAGATCAATCTACTTGCTTTTCTGTCCCTTATGGCCATCTATCCACTTCTCCCATCGAGCCATCTTCTTACACACCCATATCCAGTCATCCCTTCCCCACCCCATTAGATCTCAGTCACAGTCCTACCACATTCTGCCCATCGGTAAGCTCCAGGGGCTCTCTGCCTCTCCCCTACCCCTTCTTTACCCCGAGTGAAGGTGGCTACATGTCACTACCATCTTCTTCAGGCTCACCCTCTGGACCGTCACCTCCACCCTTGTGGGCAGGAGCAAAAGACTGGAGGGCGCAGAGGTCCAGGAGCTTCATCCTGCGAGGAGGAGGAGGCTGGACTCAGGGATGCTGTCTGACCACAGCTGAAGATCCAGGTGATCGGGCCAGAGGAGGAAGCTGGTACTCACTGTTTCTGACTGATCTCAGGTGAGTGTCTCGGTCACAAGGCTTGAGGAGGCTAGGCTGCAGAGGTGAGGCTGCTGTTCAGAGGTCACGGACCGGGCCGAGGACTGCAGGGGAGGCTGTAACTCTGAACTTGAGGTGGCTGAGTAGTACTCCGTGTGCATGCAGAACTCCACTTAATTCCACAGAGTTTTTCCGTGACTGCAGAATTCTGATGAGTTAAACTCCATGACCTCCACCCAGCCCTAATGCTAAACATAGAAGTGCATGTCCAACTTTTTAAATACACTGCACCATGCCTTTGGGGCTAACCAGTGCCTACCTTAGGAGTGACATATTTAAAAAAGGAAGGTTTGGGCCTGGCAAGTGGATACACTTGCCAGGTCGAAATCCAGTTTAAACCACCACACACAGGCTCTGCAATGGCAGGCCTGAGACATGTTTAAAGGCTACTGTAGTGGGTGGCACAATCAGTGCTGGATGCCCACTAGTAGCATTTAATGTACAGGCCCTGGGCACATATAGTGCACTTCACTAGGGACTTACAAGTAAACTAAATATGCCAATTGTGGATAGGTCAATCTCATCATGTTTTAGGGTACAATGCACTTGCACTTTAGCATTGGTTAGCAGTGGTAAAGTGCACAGAATCCTAAAGCAAGCTAAAATGAAGTCAGAAAAAAGAGAGGTCAGAAGGTAGACATTTGGGGGAAAGCACACAAAGGATGGCAGGTCTAACGGAGAAAGAACCATGGGGATTCCTACATGTCTTGGGAGGGACACACACTACAGGCAAAATCCCTTGTTTTCCCCATGTCTCCCAGGATGACAAACACCCTTCCTCTCTCTTCCTGCACCTGTGGGAATCCTGGGAAAGCATGGCAGACAGCAGTCTGTAGCTGTGCCGACTTCCATGCAGTAATTCTGGGGCAGATCTCTCCCCTTCTGTGTGATGATTGTGTCCACACCCTGACAGATCTCACCACGTCTGCCTTCATTTACTAAGACCCTTCACTACAGTACTGTATGAAATGTTACACTCGATGGAAGATGGCAGAGTCAATCGTATTGAGGACCAATCGCAGGCTCTGCAACTTTAATCAGTGGCATGGTACATTGCTACCACATGAAAATCTAGCTTCTGAAATTAAAAATAAATATTTTAATGACTGTAGTGAATAATCCCTCTGCAAATAAATTATCATTTTGAAGATGTGAAGCCACACAAGAGTGCCATAAATCAATAGGATGCCTTTGGGATCCAATGACATAAGCCTCTTCTAGAATTTGAAGTGACCGATCGCAGCTGTATAGACATGAGACTGGGAGCAATCAAACAAAAGATGCATAAACAGCATTCCAGTGAGCTGGTGCACGTAGGTTTGTCCATTTGTTTTAAACTTACCATACTTCCAGGTGAATATTAAAGTAAACATCTCATCAGATGTCAAACTGTGACTCAGAGAAGCTCTCAAGACGGGCAACGAACTTTGTATGTTTTTTTTTGTTTTTTAATAGTCTTTTTAACAAAAATGGAATCTGAACTTTTGTCCTGAAGAAAGCTTCTATAAAAGGTAGGTCAAAACCGGTATCAACAAATTGTCAAGTGCAGTTCTCAGACTGAGCACAAAGGCACAACTGATCGAGTTCTTGTCCACCGTGGAAGACCAGTAGTGATGATCCATTCACTGTGTTTTGTCTTTCTTAGTCTATTTTTATTTGTAACATTGTTTTGTACCTGCCTTGAAGAAGACCTCGATAATAACAAGGCCAAAACAGACATCTAATTTTCAAGAACAGATCTCACGTTCAGCCCTGCACACACCTGATCATCATGATCACCCCTAACAATGTTGCTCAATCCGAAGTGACAAACATCCTGAGGCGACCTATTTTTCTTCTGTTTCAATGCAAGAGAATGCATTAAAGCCATAGACTGTCAAACTGTTCTCTTTAACGTCTGACAGAAACATATGTATTTATTGGTGAGTGGTCTCTTCAGAATGCCAAGAAGAGAGAAGAATGAAAAGTTGTAAATAGTTAGGGAGGGGCATTTAACAAGTAGGATAAAAATGCCCAGCCAAGTAGGTAATTTATTTACCCTCAAATTCTTCTTAGTTAATGTTAAATGGCTTAGGGATAGGAAATGATCTTCAGTACTCTGTTAAACATATAGTGGTCATAGTATTGCATTGGGGCTGGGCTGGGTTCAGCAGCACAAAGTGCACACAAATGATGTATTCTAGGTTTTTATGGTACAATAAGGTGGAATAAAGTAAACAAAGAAAGATTATTCATAGGAAGGACTTAAACACCTAATTTGTTTGCTTTACCTTTCAAGTGCATTCTGTTCTCCATGTATGTGGTGAAACCCACATTTTCCTACGACTGTGTGAGACTCCAGGTGCGTCTGCAGGCAATTCCCAATGTTGTATGTTAGAAGTCTGGGACTCTGTGGGCAGCAATTGAGTCAATTTCTGTTCAGATCAAATCGAGGTGACCTTCATTGATGTCAGAGTTGCACTGGGTGCTTGGTTGTACCTGCCTAGCTGGCAAGTTGTCCTAAATAGGTGCCAATTGCAAATTATTTGGTGCCTGCTGTACAAAGTCCATCTGTTGTGGCAATAAATGTGATTCACAAAATCTCAGGGTTTGCAACCTTGAAATGCCTATTTACAATGTACTAAACCTCTTTTGTGATTTGGTGGATAGAAGGAGGCCTGAAAGTAGTACCCACTTCTAATTGCAATGATATATATCAATGGTTTGTGACCCAAATGTGGTAGCAACCCATTGAAAAGTTACTGACACCTCAAGGAAGGTGATAACTTATTGGCAAAGGGGAAGCTGTCCCTGTGGGACTGGCTTCCATTTACGAATTATGGTGGGCAATCTCATGGGAGTAGCAATGATCCATGGATGAATTCCTAAACAAGAAACATTTGTTTTAAAGCAATACATGTTCCTTTGAAGGACACAGGCTGATTTAAAAAGTATGTTTTTCCTTTGGGAATGCGAACAGAAGGATGGTGTTCTACTGTCTCTTGTAGGTCACCATCACCATGTCCGTAGGCAATCACAGGGTGTCGAAATTTCGGTACATGCATTATTAATATTTATTAGGAAGACCATTTTGCAGCTCAATGCAAATGGAAATTATGCAGTTTGAGTTATTATTGCAAACGTTGCATCACAAATTTTAGGCAGATCACAAAAAGTCTGTAAACAATTTGCAGCTCCTCTTTGCGACTTGTGTCTATGTAAGAGGTCCTTAAAGTAAACACGGAAATCTCTTTAGCTCCTTAAGTCATCTCTTACTGCTCAGCCTGTTATTCCACTTGAACTACTTTTCCATATGTCCCTTACTTTACCCTCACTGCAGTTACTACTTCGGGTTGCTCGAGGCAGGACTTTAGGAATGCTTTGTAGCCGGTGCTTAGTTTGTGTGTGTGGTTTTAGGTGTGGGGAAATGGCACTCCTTTTTGGGAACCAGAACTTTTCATTAGCAGATCTTCTAATATCTCAATCTGTTGATGACCCCTAAAGTGAATCCATATTTTAACAAATGGTCCTCTCAGCAATGTCAGTATCAGAAGCCCAGCTCTTCTGGACCATTTTGCCTTCTCATTTTGGGTTCCTAAAGTGATATTTAGATATGTATTCCGTTCCTGAAGTGATGACACAGTGTGGTTGCTGTTTTGTTTCTGGAATGACGTCCTCCTTTGACCTCCTTTTTTGAGGGAAAATATATGTTGGACATCGGGTTTATGGCGTGATATCCTGATCTGACTCCCTCTTCCTAGAGTGGTGTCAAAGGGCCAGATGTAGGAAGCCTACCGACTCGCAAAATGGGAATGCGACTCGCACATAGGAAGGGGTGTTCCCTTCCTATTTGAGATTCGCACCGCAATGCAGAATTGCTTTGTGACCGCGAACGTGGTCGCAAAGCAATTCGCAGTTAGCACCGATGTGAAGTGGGTGCTAACTCATTCGCAAAAGGGAAGGGGTCCCCATGGGGCCCCTTCCCCTTTGTGAATGTTGCCAAAAATATTTTTTCAGAGCAGGCAGTGGTCCAATGGACCACTGCCTACTCTGAAAAAATGAAACCAAATGGTTTCATTTTTTCGTTTCGTTTTTATTGCAACTCGTTTTCCTTTAAGGAAAACGGGCTGCAATACAAAAAAAAACTGCTTTATTAAAAAAGCAGTCACAGACATGGTGGTCTGCTGTCTCCAGCAGGCCACCATCCCTGTGAGTACAGAGAATTGCAAGGGGGTCGCAAATTGCGACCCACCTCATTAATATTAATGAGGTGGGTCTTTGCAACCCCCTTGCGATTCGCAGATGGTGTCAGGGACACCATTCTGCATATGGTTTTGCGACTCACAATTTGCGAGTCGCACCGACTCACAATTTGCGAGTCGCAAAACCATTTCTTTCTACATCTGGCCCATAGTCTGGCATCTTGCTCCTATAGCGATGTCAGACTCTAACATCTGACGTGATGTCATAGGCTGAAATCTAGTATTCGGGTTGATGTCAAAGTTTGACAATTCGTTCTCAGAAAGATGTCAAAATCTGATGTCTGGTTCCAGTAGTAATGTCAGTGTCTGATATCAAAGCCTCTTGTCACGTTACTGAAGTGAAGTTGCAGTAATGAAGTTCCATAGTCTCACATACTGTTCCTGAAGTGATGTCCCACTCAGACACCTGGTTCCAGTAGTCGCATTTAAGTCAGACATCCGGTTCCTGGTCTGATGGCATGCTCCTGAAGTAATGTCGCAGTCTGATACCTGTTTCCTGTAGCGGCGTTGAAGTCTGACATCCGGGTCTTGTAGTAATGTTACGCTCTAATGCTCGGCTCCTGGAGTTTTATACGCTGGGCAGGTATACACGAGATGTAGCATTGCTGCTGGTGTAACCTGATGTCGATCGAAAAGGAAAGCCAGAGCTCCGAAAATTAAGCCGAACAGTAAAACACACGAGAGAACAACAAAGAAGTGAAAAAAACAGGCAGAAGGCGCTTTATTCTTATTTTCAAGATCAGCAACTGAAAATAACTGAATTTTAAAAATCGACCCCATGAAATGCAAATGTTTGAAATGTTTCCTTGCCATTAGGTGGTTGACGTCAGGCTGCAGCACAAAGTACTTACTATCAGAACATCAAAAGGAAAATTAAAAGACAGGCATCAATAACGTTAACTGCCTGATGTCGCCAGATAGTGCATTTGTTGATGTTGCACCGAAACTGCTGCGTAGACATACGCCGCTGTAAATGTTTTATGCACATAGATTTGCACTTAAATATATCGATGCAGACGACCATACTGCGCGTTTTGGGAGGTCGAGGGGTTAGGACGCCGGCCTTATGCCTGGAAGAACATCTGTCATTGCAGGTGCACTTCTGAGACGAGTTACTTTGCCTCCTTGAGGTGCGGTTGCACATCTGTAAATAAGTTATGACAAATAACAACACGACCCTAAAATATATGATTACATCCTTTTAGTTTAGCTCTGCGTTTTGATCTCATACATTCTACATTTCATGCTATACATGGAATGTGGAATGAGAGATCTTCTGGGGGCGTTCCAGAGGGGACAGTAGTAGAGAGCAGTCGGAGCGGTCGACGACTGTGGCCAATAAAGATCCAACTTCATTGAACTACTTATGAGTGTTCATTCTCATTTTTATCACCACACTCTGCTTTGCCCATTTGGAATACATATTTAATTTACAGTTCATTGCATAACGCAGAAAGCATTTTATTCTACTGTGTTTAGTTTATATCTGAAATTTACTGGTTCACTAATAGCACACTCACAGGGGCGAACCACAGGGCCTACACCCCCTGCAGCGCAGGGGATGGTGGGAGGGTTGGGGGCATCGTGCCCAGGTCTCCCATACAACCTAAGGTCTTTGCATTTGTGGGAGCTATGGGAGTATTCGGAGCCCCTTCACCTCATTCTGCTTAGGGAGTTAGTCATTTTTTGTTAGGCCAGGCCAGTTAGGACAGAGAAACCTGGGAGAAAGTCTCACCCACAAAATCAGAGAAAGATACCAGAACTTTTCTTTTCTTGTGGCTCAACTCTTGCACACTGAGGCAAAGCTTTTTTTTGGTGTGGGGTGGGGGTGTTAGGTGTTACAACCCCCAATACATTTATTTTCGGGTAAATATTTAGGTACAGGGGCTTCCAGGTGGGAATTATGAGGTGTCTGTCAGAGTTCAGCAGGATTTTTTTGATACACAATGGCAAAACCCCCCACACACACACTTTCCTTTCTCTGTTTTGCAAGTATCCAAACATGCTGGCTATTTTGCAAATTATTGTTTTTCTCTCACTTAGTACCCCTGCCAGTCCGCATTGCTGTCCCTCTTCACTGCCCCTTAAGTCCCTTTCATAACCCCTGTTTGTCGTATAATGTATTTTAACATTCTTGCTTATTATCCACACTCACAGTGCTTCTGCAAATGTCTACAAAATGGCTCTTCTCAAAGACCCGCCACTACACTTCAGGCCTACAATCACACATTTCCCATGCACTACCCCAACAAGGAGGAAACATAACCTGAAGTGAATTTTTTATTATGTTTTTAAAGGAACGTTTTCATATCGTAGCACAAATTCAATGTAATGTCTGTTTCTTTGACACATTGGGCAGCGAAGCTCTACATTATATGGTCTGCCATTAACAGGGTTTAATAATACCTTGCAAGAGCGAAAAGGTAGGTGTCAAATAAGACAACTCTGCACCCCTTGGAGGTCAAGTGAATTTGCTTCTGCTGCAAAGAAGAACGAACATCTTAAAATCCTCACTTTTGTCCTACTATAGATATCTATTACTAATTATGATCTGGACTCCAGATGAATTGAGGTACTATTTATTCAACTTACACATATCATATGTTATTGACATTTGTATCTGTATTTATTTATTGATTGACTGATTGATTTTTACAGTTACTTTACAATCCTGATTCAAGAACTTCAGAGTGTTGAAATATTGAATACAAGACAATAAATGAGATAAAACATAAGTGAAAAGGCATGTAATACTCAGGATCATAACCAAGTAAACATCGATTACAAGTTATGGTGAATAGAAGACTAAGGGCCAGATTTAAGAAGGTCCTAGCGCCACCTTGAGCCACATTAGCGTAATTTCTCACGCCACGTTTGTGTTATTTTGTTTTTGCACTAATGTGGTGTTAGGTTGGCAAAAATGCTGCACCATATTTACAAAGTAGCGCAATGCACGCATTGCGCCCCTTTGTAAACCCTTGCTCCACATTATGCCTGTGTCAGGCATAATGTATGCAAGGAGTGCATTCAGGCATTAGGAGGCCCAGAAGAATGTTGCTGTGGAACCTATGAGATTCCACTGTGCCATTTCTAGCGTCATTTTTAATGCCTGCCCACTGCAGGTGTCAAAATGAGGCTCCTATTGTTTTCAATGGACCTCCTTTCACTTTGCAGGATTAGCGTCAATATTTTTGGTTCTAATCCTGCAAAGCGCCAAACTGCTGTCAACATTGTTGATGCTAGTTCACTAGCGTGCGCCATGGTGCGCCATATCATAAGTACGGCACACATGGTGGCATTAGGGGGCACAATGGGTGCAAGAAAAGTGGCGCATCATGACATAATGTGCTACTTTTCATAAATTTGCCCCGAAATGTCAGACCACACCTGTGTCAGAGCCGACCACACCCAGCATAGGGGAGCCTGAGAGCTTGGCACACAGGGAGCTGAAGGAAATCTAAGCCACCAGCAGCCTTTCAGATACAGATTAAATGTAAGTTGATGGCAGCATATAGCACCACTCTAACAGGTACTGAAGGCCATTGAGGGGGAATTACCCTAATTCAATCTGAAAAATACAAGTGCCTGAAGCTAATGTCTTTAATTTGTGGTCAGGAATGATCTGTCTAAAATGCTAGAACATTTGAGTTGATAGTGTGCACTTTAGGCCATAGCAGAAATGTGTTTTTGTAGGTCAAATTTCTTGTCAACAATGATAGAAGAGGATTTGGCATTCTCTAAGATAGCAGGGGTAAAACAGAGAAGTGTATGCAACTCGCTCCAAGATTGGGTAGGTAATATAAGCTTTCTAAGTGAGATTAACATAATTTGAGGTTTTTAGGGATTGATTTTTAGGTGAAGACTAGACATCCATCTTTCAACGTTTTTGAGAGTTTTGAAGAGCAAAGGAATGTCATTTCGGGGATGGGATCTGGGTATTCGGTGTCTTGGAAGCACTTTATACCAGTGTTTTGGAGAGCAGCCTAATGCGGTTCCAGCTGAAGGCTAAAGTGACAGAATGGAGAGTTGAAGACCCCTTGTTGCAGGCAGGTTTTGCTGGATAATGTATTGCCAATTTTAACTATTTTAGTTCAGTTTGACAGATAGGAGGAGAATCAGTTTAACACAACGACTTCAATGCCTATTTGTTTCTTAAAGACTGATATCAAATGCATGCTGATTGGTCTAGAAGTACAGGAAAGCTGGAGTGCCCCAAATTCAGGAAGCAGAGTGCATCATCAATGATTATAGATGTACACTTTCAGTCTTATAACCCTGCCTAAATCCGGATTGACAATTGTCAAAAGATTGTTCATTTGGATGTAGAAGTTGGGAGGCAACACAGCTTTCAGTCACCTTTACCTGGAAATGTAGATCAGATACAGGGTGGAAGTAGTTGAGGTCTTTGAGTCCGCTGAGGATTTCTTTAAAGGAGGTGAGACCTGACTAATTTCCAAACAGTCAGAAGAACTTCTAAACTAAAAAAATGGTCCATGCAAGAGGGTGGTTTGGAACAAGTAAATCAGTATAAATACCTGGGTGTACTGTTTGATGAACGGGGCTCTTTTCTCCCCTAGAAACAGGAGTTATACAGGAAAGGAAATGTTTTACTGTTCGCCTTCCGCACTTTAAAAATGTTGCTAACTGACCCTAGTTACCGGCCCTTACTTTAAGTCATTGCAGCTAAACTAATTCCAACTTTAGGGTATGGAAGTGAAGCCCTGTATGGTCAAGATGCTATTATCCTAAATAAAATAACTGGAAAAATGTTTAGGTCCTTATTCCAGCTACGGGGGCATACCTCCCAATCTCAAATTAGGCTGGAGTTTGGCTACTTAAATCAATGTATAGACAGGAAAGCCAGTTACATTGAAGCCTGAAAACATTTACAGCTAGCGAAAGAAAGTCAGCTCTGGTGAGCACTCTGGAAAGAGATTGGTTCAAACTCTAAAGCCAAATCTCGACAGTACTTAGACCAGGAACTAAAAGACTTGGAAGCAGTGGAATTATGGGACTCAAACCTTTCCTACCTTGCCTTCAAAAAAATCTTAAATCGAACAGTGACGAAATGATCAGTAAATATGGACAAGAGCTTATTAGCCACCAGATCGCATTCCTGGATGGTAATAAACGAGTATAAATTCTTGAAATATCAGCCATATCTGGAGGCTGGGTGGACAAAATCAGACAAGGATCTTTTCATCAAATATCAATTTTACATCATTCCCGGTGGTGCCCATCTAGTCCCGTGGGAGCTCCCTGCAATAATCCTTCAGTGCAGGTTTTGTGGCCGTGGGCAAGAAGATATAACTCATCTGATCTGTATTTGTAACGACCTACGAAACAAACACAAATCTCTATTGAAGGCAGCATTCAATCAAAGGGCCATACAGTCCTGCAGGCAAGTGGTGATTGTCTGTTTTAAACCTTCTGACGTTGTTCTGAATGCTTGATTTACCAAATTAGTACGTTTAATATCAATTTTGTTTTTAATACAAGCTCATAATTAGTATAAATATAATAATTTTCCGTACAGAATTTACATAATTACTTTTATCTTTTATTCTATATAGTATTTTAAAGTTTAACCGACAAAGGTATGGTTAATTTGTATTTACCTCGGAATAGGAGGTACCTATTAGAATAATTTTTTTATTGATATTATCCTTACGCACATTATGAATTTATAGTAGTCATCCCGGACTGTATATATCGTGTTTTCATTAAAATGATGTGATGTATTGGTTTTTATAAACTATGCATTAAAATAAAACTTGAACTTGAACAAACAGTCAGAAGGACATCCTGACTAAGTAATACGTTTACTAAGGTAGTTGAGAATGGTAACAAGTGTTTCTCCATGTGTTTACAAATGTTATCCAGCAGTAAATCAATTAAGTGGTCTGAGGGTTAAACTTTGGTAATGATTTTGAAAAGGTCAAGCTTTGATGTAACTGTAAAGCAAGTTCAGATCATCTGAGCTTTCAGGATTAGATTCTTAACAGCTAGATGATCAGTGGTTGGAAGAAGTGTTAGTTCAATGGACTTTACCTATTCAGCAAATAATTTTGCAAAGTCTTCCCAGTTGGGTTCTTGGATGTCAATTAAGCTGACTGATCTGGGTATATTGTCCTGCTTAACTACATTAAGCAATTATCTTGGGTGATTTTTGTTGGTGTCCGGTGGTCATTGTTTAAAAGAAGACGATCTGTAGCAATGATCAGGTCAAGTATAGACCCTGATGAGTGAGTAGGTTTGTCATAGTTTTGTGAAAGGCTTTTAAACCGGATTTCAAAAACTATAAGAATGTTCAATTCGAGGTTGACAATGGTGTCAAAGTTTTCCAAGTTATGCTGCAGACACCCAAGGGAAAAATAGGCAGTTTTAAAACCGTGAGGAATCAGTGATTCAAGAGGTATTGAAATGAGGTTAGAATGTTCAAGCTTTTTGGAGGACAGACAAGCCTGACAAGTCTGGCTTGGTCTTTGGTTAGTGAAGTCAATTTAAGTTAGGTCTGGACTGTGGGTGAAAGGAAAAAGTTTGCTTTCAAAACTTTCAAAAAGATTTTGAGGTTCCTCATTATCAAGGTGGGTTCTTATTCTTAGAGGGCAAGGGCCACAGTTCCTCCAAGGTAATCAGTCTCATTGCTTATTGTTCTTTATATCTAGACAGTTATGTTAGTGAATTGAATTAAGATGCACATTTAGATTGTCAATGGGAAGAGAAATGTACCTAATTGCCTTCATAAGGGTATTGATTTTCTCCTTGTGTTACAGTACAATAGTCTTCTTTATGCGCATATCAGTGGGGTTAGTCTCAATGTGAGATGGAACAGTCTGGCTATTAGGCTTGCGGCTGCGGGTCAGGTCTAACTGTGGCAAGGTGACTGAAGTGTACGATGTGCCATTCTTTAACATGGGGCAGAGTGGCCAACCAGGCCAACACTGGGGTTCAGAGTAGTTTTATTTGGCGTAAGATAAGTTTGATGAGATATACAGGCAGCATCAAAGGCCAACAGTATGAGACCTTTGAGTCAAGGTTGAGAGTAACGGCTTGAGGGAGAAGCCAAGAGAGAGCTGTCAAATGAGCTGGGAGGGAAGATTTGAGAGTGAAGATTGAAGAAATTTGGGAAGTGTAGAGGAGAGAGGAAGTCAGGGACCGGTTTGGATCTGCCATAATGTGGTGAAATCTGGCCTGAAAGCAATTGAGGGGAGTGATCAGTTTAGAAGGTTCAGGTGGAAAATGCAGGAGGAAGTTAGCATGGGAGACTGAAGGCTGAAGGTGGTTTGCAAAGGCAATTGAAGATAAAGAGATAGCATTGTCCTTTATAAGCGTGTTTCCCTAATCTATGAATGAGGAAGAAACCAGATTGCACAGGACCATAGATACCAGCTGTGCAGCTGGTCCAATGCACTGGGACCCAGATGTGCAAGGGTGCCCACCTACAAAAGCCCTTTGAGCCCAGAGACTGCACCTAAATATACATGCTTGAGTTCTGAAAGTAAACAAATTAATATTGACTTTAGATTGTTGCTTTTATCTTATCACGTTTGCTGTGTGTTTAAAGACAGAGGTCAAATTTCAGTCTACTCTAGTCTACTAAAAAATTGCTGCCAATTCTTTTAACATGGAGACTGGTGCTTACTTTCTATTTCTCACTGCAAAGTATGAAGATTTTGTAAATTGAACTTTGTGAAAATCTTGCTAGTGTGAAAGGAAAAGCTGTTAGATGTTGTTTTCTTCTAACACAAAACAAAATGTAAGTACTTATTAATGAACTGTACACATATTACAAAATAAATAAACAGTTAGGACAGCACATATGAACCACTTTTTTTCTAATTTTAAAGTGTGATGTAATCAAAGTTTTTAATAGGGTCAAAACAAAACAAGACACTTTGTTAGGTGATGCACAAAAGACAAATATTCACTGAAACCCAATTTCCACATTGTTTGTGTGCTATATAGTTTATCAGTAAATTTGTATGTCTGTGCAAATTTAGTGGTCTTTTCAATTGAAAACATGCTGTCTCTAAATTACAGTGGCAACGATACTATGCTTTAGTAATATATTTATAAAAGTAAGCTCCTAAATTAATCATCAGCTACATGCTACACCTTTACCACTCTCCTGCTAAATGGGCATGATTCATTTGCAACACTTGCTTTTTGTGTAATACTTGAATTTTCCTTATGAGTTGATGTAACATTGATAGCGACACCACTAGTCTGAAAATTGTTCCAGATTCACTCAGCTGCAGGAGTCAACAGAATCTACTAAAGCACCTGTCGGAGACCGGGAAGGCTTCATTGAGCATGAACTGAATGACAAAGAATTGCACATTGTCACTCTTTAAATTGCAGAGTGCTCCATTCGGTCCTGGCTACCTAATGCTTGCAGAGGTCAAACAATAAGCTATGCCCATTTGGAGACAAGACAGTAACAGTAATCACCATATATCAGCCTGACAGGTAAAGGTCAGAAGATGGTGGTTAGTGAAACAACACAGACTTACTTTAGGCAGTTTTCTGGAACAGTAAAAATGAATGATTTGAGCATTGTTTCAATTCATGCTAAAAAATGCACGGGTATAAAGGTCATTATCTTCCTGAACACTCTTCTGTCAAGCCAGTAAATGAAATTCTAACGCCGTACCTTTCTTCACATAAGGTCCAAAGAGACTTATCCCTTGTGAATATTTCAGCAGTACCAATTCCAGATGGAATTGTTTGGGATAAAGTTCCCTTTGATATATACAGGCCTACTTAGGTTATATAAATTCCACGTGCGTTCAAAATTGTAATGACTAATGTAATTGCACCTGGTGCTGTTTTTGATGACTGGGATGTTCAAACAGTTGATTCAGTGCTTGCTGAGCTGCAGGATTACCCTGCATTTAAAAAGTGATGATGTGTACATGAACACAGCATATTATGGCGAAATGCTCTGTTATAATCATTGGGGACATTACTATCTGCACCAAGCAACTAGACATAGATCAGTATTTAATTACACACAGTGGGAACACTGTTCACCTCCACCCGTGGGGAGCACCAAAACATATGTAGACACATTGGCATACTTTTCTGGGCATGACACTACAAATGCAGAGTCATATTACTTCAAATTACCACCCTATAAAATGAGAAAGATTTTGATAACTGACACCAAATTAATCTATTCGGATTCCTTTGTTTCCCAACTTGCTGTTGAAGGTTATAAATACTGGAAAAGCACTATTGATGTGAAAAGTGTATGGGAATACAAGATTGGCAAATACAGGGTAAAGAAGCTTTGTTTAGAGCATGCCTTATTCCTGTCCAAATTATATTTTGAATGATACAATTCAACACACATCTTGCCTAGGGTTAGCAAAAATAAATGAAATGAATGCGCTTAGTATCCCCACACCAGCCAAATTCACCAATTGGCAATCACTCCTAAACGTCACAGAAGAGATAGTAAACATTTGGGGTCAGGATGGTACTTATAATTCCACACATTTGAGTCTCGGCAGGTGGTTATTGTGACCCATAGACATTTCTGATTTCAACAACACAATGCAGATGTGACAAGGAGTTGACCTTTTTAGAATATTTATATCCATTCCTATATCAGGATAAATAGGGACACCTCATTCTCTACCCCACATTGGATTTGTTGTTTTCTGATACACAACCTGCATTATACCTACATTATTTACAGCTGGGGTTATCTGCCTGGTTCTTTGAGGTGCTTTCATTTGAGCGACCATCAGCTTTTTCTTTAACTTTTTCTGCTTCATCTCAATCTCACCATGGCTGTACTTAGCATACCACGAAATCTTGTCAATTGAGTTATTCTGCCAACAAATCAAATGTTGCTGGATCATCCTATTGATTTCTGGCCTCAATCCTGTCACAAGCCTTGACACAAAATATCCAATATCCTTAGCCTTAAACATCTCCATACCACTGTACTGTTTGAATGTCTGTAACAGCCTTTCATAGTAAGCACGTGTCAACCCCTTTGGTTCTTGTGCCTTTCTGTCAATTTTGCCCCAATCAACATCTTGAGGAGGCATCTTCCCTTTCAAAAACGTCTTGACCTGCTGATACTTTTTCATCACTATTGAGGAAGGATGCTTTGCTATTGGATTTCTATTTGGTTCTGTCTCAGGCCACTGGACAGCTACCTTGCACAGTGTCCACAAATTCCCCTGAACAACAATGTCAAAGAAAGTATTCAAAGCAACCACAACACCAGTGAAAGTTTTACAAATCTTTTGACTTGGCTGTACCATTCCACTGGCTTCTCTCTTAATTTGGAAAAATCATTGGTATATGAAGCAAGATCACTTCTGCTTCATGACACATGCACATAACCTCCACCAGGCACATTTCTCAAGGAAAGTTTGTTACACCCCATTCTGCTGCTCCTGGAGGCCGTTCACCTGAAGGTTTCTTTACATCTTTCTTTTTCACCCATTTAAATTCCCACTTGTCTAATTCATTCTATTTCCTGATATTATGAATGAGTTCCTTAATCTGGATGTCCATTCACGATATTCTCATGTCATTAATATCCATTTCACTGAAACACCATAGCTCCTCTATATAGCTTTAGTTTTATTTAAATCTACTTCATATTTTTGACCCAATTCTGCCAATTTATTGTAAACTTGCCCTGCTTGTTTGGTAATATCCCTATGCATAAATGTGAGTTCATCTTCATGATAGGTCTCTAATTGTTCCAATACAAGATTTCCAGCAATCATGTCATCCAATTCTATTTTAAGCTTCATTACATCCACAGCTCTTTCTTCTGGAGATGATTGAATTGTTCCTTGACTCATCTCTACTTTCATTAAAAGTTTTCACCCAATCATTTATTTCTTTTGCACTAGGGGATCAGTTCACCACAGGAACTTTAGATGTCATATCATTTCCTTTGGCACCATTTCCATAATCAAAAGGTGGTTTCCATACAGGAGTTGCATGGCTAGGCACTTTCTGATAAGTACCTCTTGACGTGCATCCTGACATATTCAAAGTTGTATCTGCACTTGCTCCACATGGGACGCTAGCATGTGTTGGAATCAAAGGGACAAACTCCCTAACATATGTATTATTTGTAACTCCAACAGTATTGGGTATAGTCAGATTGTAAGTATGTTTCCTGGAACCTTCTGATTTATTCATAGGAACTATTGGGCCAATAGTAACTGGAACCGTAAGAGAATCAACGGTGCTCACAGTAGGTTCAACAGGGACACACTCTCTCAAACCCTCACTTCTTGATTCATTAGGTACGGTAGCTGGGATATCTTCCAGAGGACTAGTACTTTTCTTGGCTGGGGCAGTGGTGAAGGTAATCGGGCCCTTGCCACCAGTACGATTATTTCCACTTTCATTTCTGGCTTCATTATATGGGGGTGGATGTTCTGATAACAATCCATCCAGGAAACTATCACCCAACTCACTACCACTAGCCTCTGCCATATTGTCAATTTATTTTGATTTGTTTGAGTTTGACTTCCTAATCTTCCCCTGGTCCTCTTATCCCTCAGTATTCTCAGTGATTATGGTTGGATACAGCCTCCCTCCCTCTATCATAGCTGTTCTCTATCTTTTCTGTTCAGCGTCCCACCTAGCAGCCACATAAGTACCTATAGTTTTCCTCGCCCTACCCTGATGTTTCTCTTTTTTTATGACACGAACAACACTTTCTCAAGCACTAAGTGCTTCATATTGTGCGGTTCTAAGAGGAGGTTTCATTTTGTACAGCTCCCTCTTCAAATTTTCAATAGTCCTCAAACTAAATGTGCCATATCATGGGAATCTCAATGAGCCTTCCTTTTCTGTGATCTTGTGCCATTGGCCAAGCCAAACACATGTGTGGAGCCCTACGTTAATTGCCATATAATGACCTATGGTATCTTCAGGAGGCGCCTCTTCACCCTCCTTGCTGGGAATATGAACATCGTGTCTAAAGAAATCTTGCATGACTTTAAAACATTTCATTTTTCTTAATAAATGTCAACAATTATCACAAAGCTTTGTTTCAGCTCAAAACAATGTTGTATCTACAATCTCTTGTACTGAAACAACCACCAAATGCAGCTCAACCCCATATGATGTTGTCATCCAATAACAGCGCAGCACCACACCAGCTGACCTATACCAAGGCGGCACACAGAGACATAGATGTCACTTCTCACAGCCCTTCCTGCTCCTTTACAATCTGCATGCACACTCTTTCTGCAATATCATACAAGTATATTAAAAAAATACAATATAATATCTTTTGTCTGCCTCATCACGGAATGAATAGTTTCCAAATACACAAGAACGTTTCCGAACAGTTTGAATGAAACCTGACCTGCAAGGTGTCATCCAGATCAGTATAGATTCACTCTGCGCATTAAGATCCACTATACCAATTACCTTACATTCACAACAAAGTAGCTCCCTATCTTAACTGTGCCATTGAAAGATGTTTCACCACTAACACAGCCACTTAGTAGACAATTTAATATGGTGCCTTCTGCACCTTTTAATACTATCCTGGGCTCTTAGGTCATGTCGGACCCAATTACCACTTCAACTTCTTTACATATCACCACACCCACACAACATGTGAAATATTTCCGCCAGGCACCACCCAATCTCACAATCACAGCAAACGAAACAGAAACTGCTGCAATCCACAACCCTAATAATACTTACACCTCCGCAGCCAGCGCACCTCTCTTCCAGGTCTCCGCGATTTCACTGATCCTCCAAATCTGGGCATTAGGATTGGACTCTGGGGACTAAGGGCCAGATGTAGCAACCCTTTTGCGAGTCGCAAACGGCGAAAATCGCCGTTTGCGACTCGCAAACGTGGGTTTGCAATGCACAAATGCATATTGCGAGTCGTTACCGACTCGCAATATGCATTTGCGACTCGCAAATAGGAAGGGGTGTTCCCTTCCTATTTGCGAGTCGGAGTGGTATGCAACTCCATTTGCGACCGCGTACGCGGTCGCAAATGGAGTCGCAGTTACCATCCACTTGAAGTGGATGGTAACCCACTCGCAAACGGGAAATGGTCCCCATGGGACCCCTTCCCCTTTGTGACTGGACCCCATATTAATTTTTCAGGGCAGGGAGTGGTCCAAGGGACCACTCCCTGCCCTGAAAAATCCGAAACTAAAGGTTTCGGATTTTTTTGAAATGCAGCTCGTTTTCCTGTGAGGAAAACGGGCTGCACTTCAAAAAAAATAAAATGCTTTATTTAAAAGGCAGGTCGCTAACATGGAGGCCTGCTAACGTCAGCATGCCTCCATGTTAGCGAGTGCCTATACTCGCAATGGGGCCTCAATTTGCGACCCACCTCATGAATATTCATGAAGTGGGTCATTGCGACCCCATTGCGAGTTGCAGTCGGTGTCTCAGACACCGTACTGCATAGCAATTTGCGACTTGCAAATTGCGAGTCGCAGGGACTCGCAATTTGCGAGTCGCAGGGACTTGCAATTTGCAAGTCGCAAATTGCTTTTTTTGTACATCTGGCCCTAACTACTCTAAAATATGGTTCCAGTTTTCCTCATTTCAGAAAGAGAACCATCCGCAAAAGTGCCATCTAGCCCAGTGGTTGACACTATTTCTGAATTATAAGAATTGATGAATCTTTTCTGTGCTCCAAGCATTGAGGAGGCATACATCAAATCAATCAACTTTAATTACAGTGTAACCCATTTGGCCACACCTTCAATCCCGGAGACCAACTTGAAGTTTTAAAGGGCTTTATTACAGACTCAAAAACATGCCATAAAAGTAAAGAATCACCAAATGAGAATTAAAGTGACATATAAAATTAAACTTTATCAACATATAAAAGACCAATATTTCAATAGTGAAAATACAGAAAATAAGAAAAAGCATATGATGCTTTGAATTCAGGCTTAAGCTCTCCTGCCTAACCATTTAATTTAAGTTCCTAACTATTCTGTTGGGTTTAAGAATTTCAAAGATGATTGTCAGCACTACAGAAATCTCTGTAGAAGTTTCTGTCAAGAGAAATGTGAGCAGCATAAAGCCATTTACTCTAGTAAAGGAAGAGCAGTCTGTACGTCTCGAAGGTCCGCTCTGGTCAAGGGGCAAAGCGCATCTGCCTCTGCAACTGACTAAAAACCACTCAATTCTTGATTCTTCTAGAAGCTGGCATCACAGCCAAAGCTTTTCACTGAAGCAACAGTTTTATAAATCACACATCTAATTGGCATTTTCATCTTTTCAAGTTGCATCTGCACGTCCTTGGATCACTCTCGTGCTTCAGTATGTGAAGGGGAGTTCAGCTACCAGCTCCACGTTACTCTTTCTGTCCTTGTAACATGTCTTCTCAGATCCCCTTATTTAACACCAACAATAGACCTCTTCATTGGTACCATCACATCTGCAGCTTAGGAATATATGCAGTAAAACAAGCTTCACATTGAAGGTTAATACATAGAAAGAAAGGGGGGCCTTCACTCTGGCCAAGCTAACATAGACATAAATTCACATTTGAGTTAATTGGATTTCCACACATTTCTCATAATGAATATCAAATGGTTATGGAAATAACATTTCTTAACTACTATAACATAAACATACTTGCAAAATAATTGATAAATGCAGTTTACATTAAACATTCACAGGAGTTTACTCATACGTGCACTTTGTTAGAATGCATTTTGGTGCACCACGTTTAGGTGGAAGCCATTTACTAATTTCACATAAGAAGCTGATTACTCCCTTATTTCACATTCTAGGAAGCATAATGGCACAGCCAAGTTATGCTCACCCAATTTTGTATTGTTCCAAGATGGCTGACCAGTGTGAAGCTTCAATGTTTCATTTTTTTATTGAAGCATATGCCCTCCACATTTGGTTGTCATGTTTTTTTAAATTTGTTTTGTCTTTATTTCTTTATTTATTTTAGCATCTGTTTGTACTACAAAGAAAACCACCATCTTGTTTTTGAAAAGGAAGTGAAACTTCTTTTGGTGCCAAGACGCTTCCCACACAAGTCCACAAAGATCAAACTCACATTGTTTGCAGTGGTGGTCGAAGTCTGGCTGATTGTGAATTGATAACCTCAGTGGAAGTTCACGTTTCAGTGTAACTTACTTCAAGAGCTTTGAATTACACTAGTGAAGTGATGTACCAGATACTCAACCTGTGTCTGCTATTCCACCATCTGTCCAAACTCTACTCCTTTCCAGTGAATGGTGTACCTGTGTGTGAGCAGTATGCTTGTGTAGGTGCAAAATAGCCACATGTTTTGGGAGTGCATTGTGAGGGATGTGCCTGTGTGAATGCAGGCTTTAAATTCTGTTTTGTGAGTGCAGGTTAAGTAGTCTACAGGTTGAAAGTTAAGAGTGAGGCATATACCTGTGTGAAGGCACTGTGAGGGATTTGCCTTTGTGAGGTCAGCAGTGTGAGTGTAAAGTCCAAATATGTTATGTCTTTGAGTGCATGCAGTTTACAAAGGTAAAACTTAGTGGCTTTGGTAAGACTTTTTATAGTTATGGCTTTCACCTGCAGAAACGCAGTGCAAGCAGTGGCAGTTCAACAGTGTGTGCATGACAATGGTAGTGAGTTTTGATAGGGCAGATGCAGACTCTGCTTAAGGTGGTTGAGGTGTGTCGGAGGCAGCTGACAGACCCGGATGTCACCCCAGTGAGAGACCCCAGTAAGGGGGCCCAGTTACTTTGTTTGTACCAGGGCCGATGGCAATGTAGCTATGGCATTGAGATGGCAGGATGTGGCAGAGGAAACGTGGGAAAGGTTAGATACTGACAACCAGAAGGAAAAGAAATCAGCAGGTGAACTGTCTGTGATAGAACAATAAGCACAAGTGGGGTGTTAGATTTAGAAAAAGGCACATCAGAAGATGGGCTGTTAGAATAAGAAAAGGGGGCATTAGAGTTTGTGCTGAGAAACTGAAATAGGCATTCAAACAACACTAAATTCTCATCCAATTTGGTAATGTCCTTGGAGGGGGATACTGTTAGCTTTAATCCATTGGGTATGTTCACACCAGTAGAGATAGTCAAGGTCTTAATCACATCAAGAGAGGAGGGGGAGAGAAAACCCCATACTTTCTCCCTTAAGAACATAAATAAAATACAAGGAGTATGGGGTATCGTATGAGAGTGCTCCCACCCCAAAGGCACCAGCCCAGCAACCATAGGCAACGCCCACCATGCACTATAAGTGAAGGGAAGACTGAGAGGAGAGAGGACGGACTGCGGGCTGAGTGGAGAGAGGACGGACTGCGGGCTGAGAGGAGAGAGAACGGACTGCGGGCTGAGACGGAGGACGGACTCGCAAGGGCTGATGGATTCGCAAGATGGTGGGTGGTAGCAGAATGCGTGAATGACCACGGCGTTGCCTTCGTAATTTGTAAAAATGAACAACCATAGCCCCTGCCTTCCGCGATAAAGCTCGCATCAAGCTCTGACAGCCCATCTGGCCCCTGATGCCGGCGGGGCACCCGAGCGCTGCGAGGCACAACTAAGCGGAGGAGACACGGCGGTACCACCTTACACCGGCAGCCAGAGTCGCGGAGAAAGCTGCGGGGGAGAGCTCTTCGCTCTCTCAAACAACACCACAAGTTGTCTGACTGGCCCCTGCAGCCCCGCTCAGAGTAATCTGTCAGCAGGTAACAAGCTTCACTGTTTAGCAGAGTGGTTTACAGCAGTGACAAGGCAGGGCTGTGTCGATGTAGTAGGTTCAGCGCGTAGAGACAGCACTTGGTTCAACGCCAGCCTCTCTCAATGAAAAGACAACGGAAGTCTACGGTCCCCCTCCCTTTGAGGCCCTACAGATCCATCGTTGGCGACACAGACAGCCAGATTAAAAGATAAATGAATACGCTCACCAAAGGAGGGGTCGCGCTCACCAAAGGACTATTTGTGGAACAAGGGGGCGGGCCAAGTTCCGCTTTGCGGGTCGCGCTCATCAAAGGACTATTTGGGCGGGCCCGTCCTTTGCCCGTCAGTGCCCGGAAGAGGCTGGGCTGGGCCATATCTCTTAAATTTTGGTTTTTGTGCTGTTTTTTTGTGCTGTTAGTGGTGTTGAGTGAGCCTCTTTCTTTTTCCTCAGTATGGGGAAGCGCAAGGTACGCTCTAGCCCCGACCCAGCCTCAATTAAGTCTAAATCTTCTAAATCCAACAGAGCAACGCAAATCCACTCTAATTGTGACTCTAGAGAAATTGATAACCTAACTGAGGAAGTGGAATCTATTCTTAAGGAAAAAGAGGGCAATGCCCGTAAGAGACTGAAATCAGGATCTTTACTCCCGTTTTTAACAACAGGCCCTAACAACTCCATCGATGTACAGCCTTTGAAAACCTCAGTCCTTGTCCCTGCTTCCTCCGGCCTGGCTTGCTTGGCTAACCCTTCGTCTTCGCCTGGTTCCTGTTCCAATCTGGATATAACTCCTTCCGAACCCATCCTCAATGGAATTCCTTGTGTAAATCGGTTTTCTGTTCTGGATCAACCAGAACTGGCGGGTGTCGAGCAGTCTTTGCCTCCAGTGGGTTCTAACTCCAACTGTGATCCTCCCAGCGAAGACGTTTTAACAATGATCTCTAGTTTGAAACGCGAAGTCGGGGAACAGAAGAGTTTACTGTTTGAAGTCTTAAAACTTCTTTAAAAACCTGATTTAACCTCTCAGTGCACTTTGCCCCCAGCGCCAGTACAAGCTCCTTGTCCTTCGGCTCCTGTTGCCCGGCCAGTAGTTTTTCCACTGCTACAGGAGGCTGACAAGGGTCCTAGTTACAGACCTCGTTACAGAAACCATTCGACCTTAGTTCCAGCTCCTCTTAACCTTGATTACCCTAGGGCCCACTCTATTCATGTGTCCAAACCAAATTGTATTGACATGTGCAATGTACCCCAACTTACACCTCATATGAGGGAAGATACTTCCTCTCTTATTAACAAGGTGTCGTATTGGATTCGCCACACCAGGGGTTGCGGCTCTATCATCCATGCTGACATTGTTTTCGCTTCACGCATCCGAGGTTGCCCTGGGGGGCGGGACACCATTAAACTCACTTTTGCCAGCCCTGCTTTAGTCCAGGGGCTCTTGCAGATGGAAGCTCGCAATCCACTAAGATCGGTCTCTGACATATTTTTTAGAGAAAGCTTGCCTGTTATGGGTCATAAGAACTTGTCCTCTTGTCCATCTAGGGCTATGCCAATTCCTCGTAATGTTCCTGTTTCTGTTGCCCCCCCCGGTTCGTTGCCTTTCCCCGGTGATGGGGCTGCTATGGACTGCAACATCAAAGGTGTTAACATTCGAGACCCCGTTTGCCCAGGGGACACATCAGATGTGGATTGACTACGCCACTCTATCTCTGGCAAACACAGTGTTCCATACCAACAGGAAGTGCCACTTCCAAGATCTCCTCTTGGCATGGGTGTTAACACTACAGGGGCCCCACCTTGTATCACTAATGTGACCTCCAATTCAGTTCTTGATGCTGTCTCGCCCAAGCCAGATTGTAGCACCATACCAGGGAAATAATTGTCTTGGAACGTGGCTGGCATTAAGAGAAAATTATCTGATCCAGAGTGGGGGTCTTATATTGATTCTTTTTCCATATGCATGTTCCAGGAAACCTGGTCTAAGGATTGTGTGCATAGGCAAGGTTATTGCTCTTTTACTAAAAAGGCAATTCAGTCCACTAGGGGAAGGGAGATTGGGGGGGTCTATGCACTTGGGTCAAGTTGATTGAGGTGGGCAGGGTAAAGGAAATTGCTGTGGACTCTTGTGATATTCTAGCAATAGCAATATGGCCAAGTTCAGGTGTTCCCGTGTTATGCATTAACCTGTTAGATGCGGGCGTCGGCCACTGGCCGACGCCCACACACCCTCCCTGGTGCGGGTCACGACCAGTGGCCGACACCAGGAAGGGTATTAATAAATCCTCGGGTGCATCGCACCTGAGGATTTTTTTTTTTTAAACCTTCCCCCGGGAGACACGGAAGCTTCCGTGTCTCCCCCCGCCCCCACCCGCCCCTTTGTGACGTCAGTGCGCCGCGAGGCACGCTGACGTTTCAAAGGTGTTTTCCCCATCAAAGCAGGAAGCAGCCTTGCGGCCGCTTCCTGCTTTGATGGGGAAAACGGCCTTTCCCACGTTCGGGAAGGCCTCGTAAGAAAGGGGAGAGTCTCCCCTTTCTTACGAGGCCTTCCTGAAAGTGTTTCCTGGCCCCCGGTCGCAGCTGTGCTGCGATCGGGGGCCAGGAAACACTTTCAGGTTTCCTGGCCCCCCGATCGCAGCACAGCTGCGATCGGGGGGCCAGGAAACACTTTGAAAAGGCCTCGTAAGAAAGGGGAGACTCTCCCCTTTCTTACGAGGCCTTCTGAAAGTGTTTCCTGGCCCCCGATCGCAGCACAGCTGCGACCGGGGGCCAGAAACAGTTTCAGAAGGCCTCGTAAGAAAGGGGAGAGTCTCCCCTTTCTTACGAGGCCTTCTGAAAGTGTTTCCTGGCCCCCGATCGCAGCACAGCTGCGATCGGGGGCCAGGAAACACCACTAGACGCCAGAGATTTCACTTTGGGGGGGCGGCCCCCTCGGAAAACGGGCCGCCCCCCCGGCATAATTTTTATTTTAAAAAAAAGGTAGGTGCCCCCTGGGGGGGGGGGCGCGATCGCGCCCCCCCCCCCCCCACCGGGGATTTTTTTTTTTTTCCAAAAAAAAAAATAACAAAAATAAAATAAAATGACAGGGGGTCGCCCGTGGGCAGGATGACCCCCTGTGGGGGCAATATTTTTTTTAGATGTTGTAGGGTTTCCCTGGGAGCCATTTTGGCCCCCAAGGAAACCATACAACAACTAAAAAAAAAATATATATATATAGATCTATATATATCTATGTAGATAGATATATCTAGGTACATGGATATATCTATAGATATATCTATGTAGATATATATATATATATATAGAGGTAGATCTATATCAATCAGAGAGATTTATAAAGCGCGCTACTCACCCGTGAGGGTCTCAAGGCGCTGGAGGGGGTTGGGGGGAGGGAAATGGGCTGGGAGGTTCACTGTTCGAAAAGCCAGGTTTTGAGGCCCTTCCTGAAAAGAAGTAGGTTTTGGGTCTTGCGAAGGTGGGTTGTGAGGGCGTTCCAGGTTTTGGGTGCAAGGTAGGAGAAGGATCTGCCCCCGGTGGTGGTGTGTTTGATGCGGGGGTCAGAGGCGAGAGAGAGGTCAGCTGAGCGGACGTTTCGTGTGGGGGTGTGGAAGGTGACTCTCGTTGAGGTAGGCAGGGCCTGTGTTGTGGAGTGATTTGTGTGCGAGGATGAGGATCTTGAAGGTGATCCTTTTGTCAATGGGGAGCCAGTGGAGGGATTTGAGGTGTGGAGAGATGTGTTCGTGTCGGCGGAGGTCGAGGATGAGTCGTGCTGCTGAGTTCTGGATGCGTGTAGTTTGCGCTTGAGTTTTAGAGTGGTGCCGGCGTAGAGGGCGTTTCCGTAATCAAGCCTGCTGCTGATGAGTGCGTGAGTGACAGTTTTTCTGGTCTCTGTGGGGATCCATTTGAATGTTTTTCAGTATATGGAGTGTGTTGAAGCATGAGGAGGTGAGAGCGTTGATTTGTTGGGTCATCGAGAGGGAGGAGTCTAGGATGATGCTGAGGTTGCGTGCGTGGTTGGCGGGGGTGGGTGCAGGGCCTAGCGTGGTGGGCCACCATGAGGGGTCCCATGTGTTTTTGTGTGGGCCAAAGAGGATTATTTCGGTTTTGCTTGAGTTGAGTTTCAGGTGGTTGGCTGTCATATATATATCACTTTTGTCAATATGTGTGTGGTTTCCCTGGGGGGAAAAGGGTCCGACTTGTCTAGTGGCAGTTTTAGTGCCATAAAGAAGCGCAGAAGGTTTATATGCCTACTGCAAAGAGCAAATCTGTATTTTATGTAAATAGCTGAGTACATTAGTAAAGTCTATGGAGAGATGAAGGGCACTTTTGCTGGGTGGGAATGAGGGAATCCGAGGAGGAGGGAGTGGGAGCACCAATAATGATTGTTGGACTGGGCGCAGGAGGTGCTAAAGACTGTGACGAATGGTATGTGACAAGGTGTTTTTTGAGTGTCTTGAAAGTACGTGCTGATTGAGGGAAGAAGCGCAGGTAAGGTGGCCTCTATTGTTGCACGTATCTCACACACCATTGATTTTGTGACTGTCTACGTAGGCTAGTGTTTTAGAGCAACAGTTTAGCCAATAGCAGAGATGGCATCTTGATGGATGACTGCTGCCTGCACTCGGGTTATAGAGGACCGCTCTGACATAGGATCAGAGACTGAGACATCAGATACTGAGACAGCATCTGAGGGATAGGACAATGGCGCAGACTCTGGGAGTGATTTTTCAGTCAGAGGAGTCCCATTCGATAACTCCTCTTCCAGTACATTATGAGGGAGGTGATGAGGACAGTCCTGCTGTCCCTTCGCAAGCTGTTCGTGCAACTGGGTAATAGTGGGTTAGGCCAACCCAGAGAGCAGGTGAATGCGGCGGCAAGCAGAGAGAGAGTGCTCTCTTGGGAGCTCCCCAATTTAGTTCAGCCCCAAATTCCACCACCCAAATCATATTGTGGAGACATCAAAATTATCTATGGCAAAACAAACTGGTTTTGTAAGGCAGGCACCTGTGTTTTTGGTCCTGGATTCGGCGGCCATATAGAGAAACACACTAAACCCAAACATTTCTGGAAACTAGACATTCGGGGGAGTCCACAGAGGTGTGACTTGTGTGGATTCCCCAAAGTTTTCTTACCCAGAATACCCTGCGAAGCTGAAATGTTGAAAAAAAACTCAATTTTTCTCGCATTTCTGTCACACAAACTACAGGAATATGCTGGGATCCACAACATTCCTACCACCCAGTGACTCCTCACCTGTCCTGATAAAAACACTACCCCACTTGAGTGTCTACACCTAGTGCCTGTGTCAGGAATGGATCACCCCAGGGTCAACAGCTGCCTCACGTAAGGACCAACATTGACCGTTGTGTGATCTATTCCTGTCGCAGGCACCAGGCCTAACCACACAAGTGAGGTATCATATTTATCGGGAGACTTGGGGGAACGCTGGGTGGAAGGAAATTTGTGGCTCCTCTCAGATTCCAGAACTTTCTGTCACCGAAATGTGAGGAAAACGTGTTATTTTAGCCACATTTTGAGGTTTGCAAAGGATTCTGGGTAACAGAACCTGGTCCGAGCCCCACAAGTCACCTCATCTTGGATTCCCCTGCGTTTCTAGTTTTAAAAAATGTGCTGGTTTGCTAGGTTTCCCAAGGTGCCGGCTGAGCTAGAGGCCAAAATCCACAGGTAGGCACTGTTTTCTATGAAAAAATGTGATGTGTCCAAGTTGTGTTTTGGGGCATTTCCTGTCGCGGGCGCTAGGCCTACCCACACAAGTGAGGTATCATTTTTATCGGGAGACTTGGGGGAACGCTGGGTGGAAGGAAATTTGTGGCTCCTCTCAGATTCCAGAACTTTCTGTCACCGAAATGTGAGGAAAACTTGTTTTTTTAGCCACTTTTTGAGGTTTGCAAAGGATTCTGGGTAACAGAACCTGGTCCGAGCCCCGCAAGTCACCCCTCCTTGGATTCCCCTAGGTCTCTAGTTTTCAGAAATGCACAGTTTTGGTAGGTTTCCCTAGGTGCCGGCTAAGCTAGAGGCCAAAATCTACAGGTAGGCACTTCGCAAAAAACACCTCTGTTTTCTTCCAGGGCACTGCAGATAATAGATCTTGCAGTAACATACGGCTTCCGTTTTGGAAATGGTCGATTTCCAAACGACAATCCTGCCAAACCTACCTTTTTTAGAGGCTCTTTTAGTAGTATCCTGGATTACGCCATTTTTGATCTACGAGTCTGGCACTCCATAATTAATGTAGAGGTGGGATCTCGGTGTACTAGTGACCATGCCCCTCTTCAAATTGTATACAATGCAACTCTTTTTAAAGGGCACGCTCTACCTTATGCCTTGGATGCTTCCAAAGATCTGCTGGAACTATCCAGCAATAGGCGCGTGGTGAGATGGTCTTCGTTTTTTAAATCCAATCTGCTTAATGATAAGCTTTGCGCCTTAGTTTCCTGCCACCAGCTCTTTGATGAATCTACTGTATTTTCTCCCTCAGAAGTCATGTCTTCTCATGTGGCTCTTTTTGTGGATTACAAGGAGATTTTTTCTAAATCTCCTATAATTCACAAGAAATCTCCTGCATTTAATTGCAAATGGTTTGACAAGGAGTGTCGGGAGGCTAAGAGCCTTTTGTCCAAAGCTTTAAAGCTAAGGATCCGGGATGCCATTGTACAGGCGAGACAAAACTATGTTTCTACGTGCAAGTCATCTAAACTTAAATATGAGGAAAATTTATGGAAGTGTTTGGCGGAGGCGGCCAGTGCTCGCGATGTCAAATTATTTTGGTCTCCGGTTTCACGTAAAGATCCTGCCCTTTCTTCTATTCCTGAGTGTCACATTGATTCAGAAACCTGGCTCTCCCACTTTGGGGCTCTGTATGGGTCTTGCCCGGATCTGGACAACACTCCTACTGATTCTTTATCGTGTTTTCCTGCTGTCCCACCTTTTACATTAAAAGAAACAGAGCTGGCAATTTGTGCCCAAAAAATAGGGAAGGCTCCTGGTTTAGACGGCATCCCTTCGGATTTGTACAAATCGGACTTATCCGTATGGACCCGGTACATCAATAGGGTATCGAATAGTGTTTTGTCAACTCGATCTTACCCGGACTCGTGGAAGGTGGCAATCATTGTCCCCATCCACAAAAAAGGAGATAAGAGCTCCCCAGGGAACTATAGACCTATCAGTCTATTAGACAACTTGCAAAAAATATTTTCCTTCCAGCTCCTATCCAGATTAAAAATCTGGATAACGAAAAATCAGGTCTTAAGTCATCTACAGGCTGGATTTAGGGACAAGGTCAGTACCATCGACCAGGTCTTCAAATTTACTACCATCAAGTGGAAGATAGTAGACGCAGATCGAGGCCACTTATTTGTGGCCTTTGTTGATCTGAAATCTGCGTTCGACCTTGTCCCCTGTGCCAAGCTCTGGGAGGTGCCGAGTATCACTGGAGTTCCGGGTTCTATGATTAACATTATTAAAGATCTTTATTCTGATAATTATGCTAGAGTTCGTTGGGGTTCGGCTGGCAGCTTGTCTTCAGCTTTTCCCACAGTCCGTGGTGTGAGGCAGGGGTGTGTTCTTGCGCCTACCTTATTTTTGTTGTTTATTAATGCATGTATTCCATACCTTTTAGATTCCCAAAGTGATGCTCCAAGTTTGGGTGGGCAAAAGTTCCCTTGCCTTTTGTTTGCGGATGACACCCTGCTACTCTCACGAACTGCTGTGGGCCTTTCAAGATTGCTCTCTCGATTTACGGAGTTCTGCAAGGACCATGGGTTGGAAATCAACTCAGCAAAAACAAAATATATGGTCTTTGGGGACAATAGGCGCAAATTGAAGAGGCCGGTATACCTAGAAGGTGTTCCCCTGGAAAGAGTGGGCACCTTCGATTACTTGGGTATCAAACTGGAAGACTCGCATCTTTGGCATGCCCACCGCCAGAAATCTTTACTGTGCCTGAAGCAAAGGGCGGGTGGCATCGTAAGATTTGCCTCTAGATCTCCCAAATTTGCAATGTCTCCCGCCCTCGAAATATACAAATCTCAAGCCAGGGGCGGGGCCCTATATGGTGCTGAACTCTGGGGCCATTGTAATTTGGTGATCTTGGCAAGGGCAGAAAACCAATTCTTGAAAATGTTGCTAAAAGTCCCCTCCAGTACTCCATCTCTGCCCATCCGAATGGATCTAAACCTTTTTTCTATTTCGCAGATTGCCGCTTTAAGGCCCTTGTTATTCTGGATCCGGCTTTGGTTAACAGACGCCCTCTCTCCATTTCGTTGCGGGCTTCTTAATTCGGGTGGCCGTAACATTATCACTAAAACCAAATGGTGTGTTTATGTCGAACAGTCTTTAACTCACCTTGGTCTAGGGTCCTATTGGCTGGATCCATCTTCTATTCCTAAAAATGCTGTACAGGTACTGAAGGATGCTTTTTGGCTCAATGTCCAGACTATGCAATTTGCTAAGATTGTCCCACTGTCTATGTCTGACAGTTATTTATCAGTCAAATATCATTATGAATTTGAGCCCTTCATGGACATCGCATTATCTCCATTTGCACGAGCTCTTTTTTTGTCAGACTTAGAGTAGGGTCTCTCCCTTTATGCACTTTAATGCACAAATGGCCTAGTTCCACCAATAGATCCAAGTTTTGCCCGACGGGTTGTAAAAGTGAAGAGTCTGTCTCACATGTTTTTTTCTATTGCCATGCATATCACAAACAAAGAGCCCTTTGGATCACTCCGCTTTGTAAATCTATAGGTGTCAGGTCTTATCTTCATGCTGAGAGAATTTTTAAAATCTGATTCATCTGTCAAGGTAGTTTTACCAGTGGCAAAATTTCTCGAAGCAATTTGGCGTTTTGGACTAGTTATTTTAAAGAATAAGATTAGGTAGTTAATTTTTAGATTTATTTTTGTATATTTATTGACTCTTGATGTTTGATTCTAACACTCTTGCTTTTAGCACAAAGATATTGTTTCATCATACTATTGAGTATTTATGGACCCTGGGAATTGGTCCCTTGTTGAGGGGCCCCTTTTATTGTCAAGAGACTCACCCTTTGATATTTTGTTTGGATCTTAATCTTTTTTTACTTTTTAATCTTTTACTGTGTACGCATTTTTAGTGCTTCTAAATTTTAAATGTTATTGTCTGTACTGTACTTTTATGGTATGTTTCTACTTACCGAAATAAAGTTAAATGATGATGATGATGAGTGCAAAATAAATTTAATTTGCCCTGGACTGTCTACAGATCCTGAACTTCAGGACTTGTTCATGTGCTGGGGATGGTATGCAGGGGAAAGTTTCCTCACGGACTAGGTGGTCTCACACACTAAATAGTGTCATGCTTCATCATATGACCACTTATCCCCATCCAGGTAGGATAATACCGTCTGGATGGACTCAACCTCGTTGTTTAAAGAACTTGGAGGGAGCGCAGAGATTAAATTTATCTGGATAATGATGGGATCCAGTTGTGCTACAGAAAACTAAAAACACCTAATCAATCACATATATACATTTTACCTTTATTATTGGTGATTGCTGGTGAGATTAAAAACAAATAGGACGCTTCCAGAGAATAATGACTCGAAGAGTCACCTACTACTTACTGGCCAACATGTTTGTGCCCACCGATTCAAGCCAAAGAAGGTCTAGGGACATTCGTCAGGGCCTAAGGATCCCTAAGTTCGTGCACTAAAGAATATCGTGCTAAGCAGAAAATGAGCCTACCTCAGTAGGAGGTGGCTAGGGTGGTATAATGAAAATGGGCCTACCTGTGACTTGTTTGACACAGGGAGCCCTATGATAGAGGGGCAAATGGCCCGTGGTCTAGGAGAGGGGGAGTGTCCCCTTGTAGTCACACTTCCGTCAAAGGGTGACGGTCACTGGCGCACCTAGTCTGAATCCCTCCCCAACCTTAGGGATCCTTAGGCCCTGACGAATGCCCCTAGACCTTCTACGCAAGTAGTCACCAAAGGCAAAAATCATCCCACCACTGGAAATGAGTAAATATTAGGATCTGTTGACACGAAGTCAGATCAGTAAGAGAACCATTTGAGGTCATGAAAGGACTCCAACAGATTTTAGCCTTGCAAATGTTTCAGGAAATGAGCAGAGTAATATATCTTCATCACTAGCAATGCCTTTTAAGTAGCATGAAGGCTGCACTCTTTGTCTGGTGCAAGTTCTGTACTATAGAGATGATAATTATCCAGGCAACAAAGACTCAGTATACCTTTAAAAAATGATCCCTGATCAGTCTGAGAGAGGGGCGATGGAATCATATGCCAGGATGTGCAAGTTTTCTAATTCAGCTATCAGGAAGGCAAAGGGGAGGGTAGCTCCGTTGTAGTCATTGAAGACCTCTATTGTTTTAATGGTTGATAGGCCTTGTTTTCTGTAGACAGTGGGAACAATTTTGCCATCATTTTCAAATAAAGAAATGCGTTGGTTATTCTCCTTGGCTGATAGGCCCTATTTTCTGACATAGAGGCAAAGGCCGGAAGAGTTGTCTTAAGTGACTGAAATGGTGCCATATGGAAGTGTGCCTAACTGACACCTGTACCCCGAAATGGCAGCCCAGTGTCTCCTGGCCCCCAAAGTCACTCCTCCACAGTAACAGACGAAAGAGGAGGTCTTCAAGACTTGCAAGAAGACAGAGGTGCCCGGATGAAATGCCACACACCTCTCCGAATGGCGCTACAGGGACAGCACAGTCATCATGCAGGTGATGTGGTGGTGGCCAGGTACAGAATAGGCTAGAAGAACTCCAAGCCCTCACATCAGATCGATAGTTGCCAGAAACAGAGGACTCATTAGGGTAAAGGAGGAGGTGTAGGCTCCTCAGGCCAGAGGCCACAGTCTGGGCACATGTCTGGGTGTGAGACACCTCAGGAGCAGGTCCATTGGTATCGAGCATGTACGGTGAATGTTTATCTTGGGCCTTGGAGATCATTAAACTGTGTTCATGAAAGTGACATCATATCCAGTAGTCCAGAATCTGCTACTGGGATGCCCCTCTAGTACTTTCAGCAGTCTGATGACTTTCAACATGGTTCTGAAGATTCCATTAGCATGCCTGAAATGACTGCTCCAACAATAGCGATCCAGGTAAAAGGATATTTATTGTTAAGCAAAACAATTACATGGAAGTAAAGTATTAAAAAGGGCACAGAGAGAGAAGAAGAGCAAGCTTCAATCCGTAAGTGTCATGTGGAATGCCTAGACATCATCAGGCATCCGTCAGAGGATTCCACATGACACACATGAATTCAAAGCCACATCACAACATCCCCCCTCTTTCATTAATTTAAGAATTTTCCATTAACAATTGAAAACAATAGAACCATCACCTTAAACTGAACAACTAAAACCCATACACTATGTTACAATACACAAAATAACCTCTTACTAAATAAATGTTCACAGTCAACATTGTTTTCACGACAAATCATAATCACAGAACTTAGTGGGTCTGCGGGATTCCCGCTTACTCCTATTCCCAATAATACTGTGCAAATCCTTCTTCACACATTCGGAAGGATTGTAAACCCCAACATCCTTGCTACAAGTTTGACTACCATCCGACTCACCCCTTGTTCGAACACTGGGATCTAAAGCTAAACGTGTGACACCCCACCAACAACCATCAGACAATCTGGCTGCATTTTTACGTATCTCCATAACCTGTTGAGATTCCTTGAACTTCGAAAAACCTTTTCTAACTATTAAGGGATCTCTAACTCTCCCCCAATCACCAACCTGTAAACCATTATTTTTCTTCGGTGTCACTTCCAACCTTCTTCTTCCCAAATCATCAGAATTCTCCTTTGCTACCTGCCAAGCCTCCCTAAGATTACACCCCTCATGAAATAATTCAACCATCCAAAAAGGACATAAATCTGTGGTCGCAATCCTTCCTCTCATTAATTCGAAAGGAGTCTTGCTAGTGGCAACATGAGGCGTCGTGCGATGAGACCAAATGAGATCATTAATGGCTAGTCTCACGGACATACTACTTTTAATAGCTGCCTGGATGCACTCAACAAGCACACGATTGAAGCGTTCAACAACACCATTGCTCTGGGGATGATAGAGAGGAGTTCTTATGTGTTTGATACCACACCTGTTCAAGAACTGGCACATCTCTGTAGATACAAACTGTACCCCATTGTCAGTCATTATTTGTTCAGGTAATCCTTCCCGGCTGAATACCTCTTTCAAACATTTTATGACACTTTGAGTGGTGGGAAGTCTTATAGGAAAAACCTCAACCCATCTAGAGAGATGATCTACTATTACCATAAAATACCTCATGTCTGGTGGTAGCACATGATACGGACCAAGAAAATGCAAACCAATCTTCTGCCACGCTCTAGCTGGTGACGGAACAAAAGAATCACATGCTCCCTGAGTAACCAGAACTTTATCACTCATACAACACCTCGAACAGCTCTTCACAAATTCTTCAATTTCCTTATCCATCCTAGGCCACCAGAAATCTGATCTCAGCTTCCTTTTGGTAATAGTACAACCCAGATGCCCCACATGTGCTTTAATAATCAAATCTTTCCTGAGACATACAGGTGGAATCAGTCTGTCACATCTAATGAGTTTGTCACCCTCAACAGATAACTCCTCAGAAACTTTCCAAAAAGGTTGTAAATCAGGTGAGAGAGTTTTCTCTCTTGGCCACCCAGTCTTAACATAATGAATCACCTTACACAACAAAATGTCATTATGTAATGACTTAATCCAAACATCTTCATCTAATGTCTCAGCAATGCATGCTATCAAACACTCTTCTACCTCAGTTTCCCACTCCTGTTCTTCCTCATCTAAAACAGGTAAACGGGATAAACAATCCGCCCTACCATTTTTTCCCCCAGGAATATACTCAACTGAAAAATTAAACTCTAATAATTTGGCAGATAAACGGGCTATGCGAGCAGTAGAGCGTTTAACTTTTCTTCCTGATAAAATTTCCACCAGGGGACGATGATCAGTTTTCAAGATAAAATGTCTACCCCAAAGGTACTGTTTGAATTTTTCTACACTCCATACACAAGCCAGGAGTTCTTTTTCAATTACAGAGTACTTCCGCTCAACCTCCCGCAATGTTCTTGAAGCAAACCCAATGGTGCTTTCTTTGTCTTCATTAGAAACTTGTGTCAATACTGCACCCAATCCATAATCGCATGCATCCACTGTTACTATGGTCTTCTTACCATCCGCAAAAGGTTGTAAAACCGGAGAACTGATAATCTGTTGCTTGATCTGCTCAAAAGCTTCATTGCACTCTTTGGACCAACAGAACATTTGTTTCCTTTTAAGCGTGGCTCTAAGGCACTCGGAAGTCTTAGCAAAATCTTTTATAAACTTCGCATAAAATTCGCATAAGCCCAGGAAAGAAAGCAACTGTTCTTTAGTTTTAGGTGCAGGAGCATCAAGAATGCTTTTAACTAATTTAGGTCTGGGTTTGACACCCTGTTCAGATAAAACATGTCCTAAGTACTCGACCTCCCGAGTTTTAAAGAGGCATTTATCTTTTCTCAAAATAACCCCCCTTTCCTCTAGAGTTTTCAAAACCTCCTCTAAAACTCTATCATGTTCCACATCTGTGTCAGCAAAAATTAAGATATCATCCTGAAATATGACAACGTTAGGATTGTTGGGGAACATGTCTGTCATTATTCTTTGAAAAGCAGCAGCTGCAGATGCTAGGCCAAAGGGTAATCTGCAAAATTGAAAAGGCCCATCAGGTGTCACAAAAGCTGTGAGATAACGAGAATTAACGTCAAGCTCCACCTGATGGTACGCAGATTTAAGATCCAACTTCGTAAACCAACTGGCCGAACCCACTTTAGCAATCAGATCATCAATTCTAGGCAATGGAAAACTATCGACCCAAATTGCCTCATTCACACTTCTTAAGTCCACACACATCCTCAGGTCTCCCGAGCTTTTCTTCGCTAAAACAATGGGAGACAACCACAGGGTGGCCTCCACTTTTTCTATAATGCCCAGTTCACACATATCCCTCAACAATTTGGACAACTCCGTCCTTATGCTAAATGGAACATTTCTTAGTTTATGCTTAACTGGGACTACTCCCTGTTTCAACCTGATCGTGTGTGTGACATTGGTTATTTTTCCCACATTGTCCTGGAACAATCCCTTAAATTTTTGTTGCCAAGGACAAGTCACATCAGAGGATGTTTTAATACAATTGGTATTATTCCTGTCAATAGATACAGGTCTTTCCCTTCCTGGCTTAATGATTAATTTAAACTCGGCTTGATGAATTAAGCCCAAAACATTAATGCCTTTTCTTGCTACATACACTTTGCCATGAACCGTCTCGCCAAAGATGGACAATGAAGTCCAAAATTACCCAACCAAATCAATTTTGCTCCCCTCAAAAGCTAGTGTTGTAATATCAGGCGGAATAAGAGTTTTATCACTCCAAAACTCATTGAACTTTTCTAGTGATACGATTGTAATGCGTGCTCCAGTGTCCACTAATAGTTTGACAGCCACACCACCCACAAGTACCTCAATATCCGGGTCTACTACCATTTTGCTACCACAGGAAATGTTGTCCGTTACAACTAATACAAACTCATTATCATCCTTTTGTACATTTTCCTTATCTGCATCAAGAATACATCGAACACTGCTTCTCTTCCCACCTCTACAAACACGAGAAAAATGTCCCATTTTATTACAGTTCCTGCATTGTTGATTGGCCGCAGGACAATTCCTGAATGAGGAAACATGGTTCAAAGAACCACATCTGTAGCACATGGGTTTCTGGTTGACCTTGGAAGATAAAACGTTCCTCGAAGGTGTAACAAAATCTTGTTTTCTCTCAACACGAAACTGTTTCTTGAGATCGTTGTTCTGTGTATTCATTACAGCACCTGAAATGGAAGCTTTAGACATAGACAATTCCAACTGTTTAGCATCCTCCAAAGAGCATTCAATGCTCTTTGCTATGTCTATGGCTTTGTCTAAAGACGGATCCTTGCACGTCAATAACTTTTCTTGGATTCTTTTAGAGTAACATCTCGCTACCAGCTGATCACGTATAAGCTGCGAAGTAAAATTTTCAAATTCACACCTAGCAGCTAACACTTTTAATGCTGTATTGAATGAATCCACACTTTCACTAGGATTTTGCGCCCTAGTAAAAAAATTGTATCTATGTACTACAACATTCTTAGTTTTAGTGAAATGCCTGTCCAATTGCGCAACAGCCATCTCAAACTCATCTAACTCCTCCTCTTCACGTAATTCATATGCTGGTAGATGGTCAAAAATGTTCTGTCCTTCCACACCCAAATAGTAGAACATTAAACTTTTTTTTCTCTCAGGCCTAAATTTGTGACCATCTATCGCTCCTAAATAAGCTTTAAATGAGCGTATCCATAACTTCCATTCTAAAGGTGGATCACCAGGATCTTGCAGAAAAGGTGAAGGCGGCAACACGTTCTGCATTTCTTAGTGAGTCTTAATAATAAAAAACAAAAGTCAGAAATAATCACAAAGCAAAAACAATAAAAACTATAATAACGAAGACCAAGTAAAGATGGCTGATTGTTTTCTTCAAAAGTCCGTCTTCTCTTTTGATGACCAAGCCGGTGACCTTCTTCTATGTATTTTTTTTTTCAACAAAAACCCAAAACCGGAAGGTGCAGGCAAATGAATCCAGCGTTTACTCCAGCGTTAAATCCAGCGTGTGTATCCAAATGCGCTGAAAGCCGATAAAATAGCTAAACAGCGCCGACTTGTGTGCGCGTTGCAACACACACGAGCTGATAAAGCTCTGGTGCACGCGCCCAACAATGAGCTGCTGTCGCGCTGTGCTCGCACCGAGGAAACTGTTCAGATTAACGGTAATCCTCAAAACTGCTCTGTGCCCTTATCAAAAATATATACACTCTACTTTTTACCGTAAAACAAAAAGTAAAACAAATGTTAGAAAACGAGATGAAAAACATACGCCGGAACCAAGAATCAAGAACAGCTGCAGTGCACGAACTCCGCTTCATAAACTCCGCTCCATCCTCGTCGCCAAATTGAAATGACTGCTCCAACAATAGCGATCCAGGTAAAAGGATATTTTTGTTAAGCAAAACAATTACATGGAAGTAAAGTATTAAAAAGGGCACAGAGAGAGAAGAAGAGCAAGCTTCAATCCGTAAGTGTCATGTGGAATGCCTAGACATCATCAGGCATCCGTCAGAGGATTCCACATGACACACATGAATTCCAAGCCACATCACAACAATGCCATAATATAAATCAGTTAGTGTGATATCCTGTTTTTGGCCATGGTATAGTATACATTCAGTTAGGTTATTTCACGAGGACTTGGAACCAAAACTGCTGGTCACAGCATGGGTTGATCTACCAAAATTCGATGATGAGGGAAGGGCAGCCATGTGAATTCATTTAGATCTATCTTCTACCATTAAGGCAGCTGGTCATCAATCCCACACTGTTCAGGCGGTACCTGGGCATCCATGGATACCTTGTTCCCTTGCCCATGAATTAGTATGCTTTTGTGAGTGACAGATATCATATTATCAGATTGGAGGGCTTGCTTTACTCCTAGGTTGGACTCAGCGTGTGATTTCTCCTAGTGTTCATAACTTCTTCTTTGGTTTTCATCCTCAGGTGGCCTACATTTACTATATGTATATTTGAACCTATAAACCATACACCTAGCTACAATGCAACGGACCACTGCACAGAGTTAGGGTCACAAAAGAAGGAAATAGTATTAAATTGCTAGTTAAAGGAAATACTGTTAAGTTGCAAGGAAATATTGTTAGGTTGCTGTTGAAGGACACAGAAGGGGATTTGTGGGTAGTGTGCAGATGGCACAGAATTGTTATACGTAGGACGGAATCCCTTCACAGATGGGTCAAGATTTGTCACTCTTATGTAACAGACATCTAAGTCTACCTGTTTGTGTTTTTCTTTCACCTGAACTTTGCGACAGTTTTTCCTCTGCATCTTTGTTGTTCTCATAAGGCACGGGGATGTGCTTCATCTATGCCTTGTGTTCTATGTCACCAGTGTTGTAATGGGGTATCTTGAACAGTCATGAGACAACTCGTGTAGGATACTTTTTTATTGCGTTAGTTACCTGTAAGGTCCAAGAAATATCTGTACAAAGTAAGTTAGTCAATACGATGCCCCACCAGGAGCATGTACCTCTCTGCTCAGCCTCCAGACCCCAAATGACTCACACAGGCAGCATTTCATACTTCTCATTCCTCCTATTCATCATCACTCATACAGGCCGAGCAGGAACATAGAAAATGAGGCATAAATATAACAAGACTTTTCTTCAAGACCATGTGGATAGTTGATCTCTCATTTGTCTTTGTGAAAATTGCGTTTCTGTCTGAATATTTTTAATTAACAGAATAGTCGCATGTCATATACACATCAAAACAACCAGCCAAGTATCGACGTTGCTCTCTTGCTTGTTACAAGTAATCCGAGTCCAAGAACGCTCCAAAGGTTAGAGAACGCCTAAGAAGCACAGTGAAGAATAATGTCAAGGATGGGGTTAACAATTTTAACTGTTTAAGTAGCAGGAGCTTCATGAGGTCTAAAGCTGTCAGACACATGTCAATAGTATACCAATAAACTGCAGTATAAGAAAGAAACAAAAATAAAGACAATTTCTGTGCAATGAAGGAAAATCTTGAATTTCTCTTCACACCTGACATTCCAGATATGCAGAAATATAACTATGAATGAAACTGGCGCAGCATTCACAAATAATGCAATTGTTGCAAATGTTGTGTACCATGTACAAACTTGCAGAGCAAAGACTCCTGCAAAACTATTTGCAGTATACTTTTCCTTCTCGAATTAGGTTTCCCTCAAAATCAAATTCTAGCAAGTTTTCGACATGCTCATTTTACATCTCAGCCACGTGATGACGTGGGTAAAGCTGAAGAAGCGCAATAATAACTTCACGACGAAAGAGTGGACATAATTGGACAACTTCGCTCACTCCTAGTTAACATGTTCACGAATTTCCAAGCATTGTTAATAAATGTTTTATCATTATAATCACACCATGCTTAATATGTTGTTTTTTAAGTGCTGTAAATGAATAAAACTCACAATTTATGAATCTCAGAAGATTTAAAGGCGGAGTAAGCCTTGCCGGATTGGAGTTGCTCTGGTACCAGACATATATCCGCAGGTTTAATTTATTGAGCATTCTTCCTGCCATTTTCGAAGAAGCAGATGATTCATAGCAACCGCCTCCTTTCTCTGCTGACCAATAGAAATAGGCTTGGTTCAAAGTGCCGTGATTAATTCTAACATCAATTTTGTTAAAATGTTTGGCGTTCGCAGCACAAGCTGTCAAACTCTTGGCGCTTAGCAGCAGGCAATAATATCACCCGCCCAATGCGGTTGTGTTTGTCAGCTTAGGAAGACAAAAGGCAAGGTCGACCTCACTTGGAATCAAACCGGTAACGGTCACTGTGTGCATAGGTGGTTATTGCAGGCACATTAACTGAGATTTTTTTATGGCTTAATGCACTGAGCTGAAAATACAGATATGTTTACAGTTAAGTATAGTTATGTGGCTTTGCACACATTTCCTCTGCGTCATCACAACTCTGACTTGGTGTTCAGCAGGCTTGGTGAAAGGTCAGTGCTACATTAAGGCCCAGGTTTACTGAACGTTCATACAGTGCAACACAGCAGGAGAGCTATCCATGCTGCGTTGCGAGAGAGGAAGAAAGCAGACGTGCCATATTTACACACTTCTGCTCTTTCCTTGTGCTGGCATGCTTGTGGAAGTCTTGCTCCAATGCAGGTACCCTTGTGCCACAACTCAGGAGTGTCTGTGTTGTAATCAAAACGGATGTGTGCAGGAAGGGGTCATTTCCTGGGCAAACGCTATTCTTAGAGGCATATACCTCCTTGTATTGTGCTGCAGAATGCAGCTCAGTGTGCTGCAGAATACGGCACGCATGCAAAAAAGGAATTTATGATAATTCTCCTCATTGCACCACCCTCAGGTATACACACTGTTTAGCTGCAAACCCAGGTTTACAGACTTTAGTAAACCTTAGTTTGTCTCATAATACATGGATGAATGCACAGGAATGCTATTTGAAATTACTTTTTCTTTTTGAATGGCCTTCCATAGCCAGAGCATATTTGCTCTCTCGCCCCTCAACGTAACCATGCATCCAGACCTCTTGCAGCAGAAATTGATGAGGTAAAGCAATAGTGGGTGATGTCCTTGGGGAGCGACCATCCCAACCACTGAGACTTGTGAGGAGAGTGATGTCTTAGGAGTGGATGGAAGGACCCTAGCCCCAATTTCCAGCCAAGGACAGAGACAGTCCCTCCTTCCCAAAAGGCTCACCTGCCATTTTAACAGCTGTCCAACATTAAAAGTTCAGCTGTTTGTAAGTAGGCCACGGACAATGAAATATCAGCTTGGTGAAAGTGGCACTCCAATATTGTGGCAAAGCTCTTGCACCCTTCTCCACATAACAGTTACTTTATGTGTCTCATTGAACCTCACAAAACCGGACACGTAACATAGGTGATGTTCCTTAGCATAGACTTGAACACTGCTAAGGGCCTTTTCTGTCTACCACCAAAGAAGGATGAGGCTTTCTTACAAGTCATTAAGGCAGTGAGGAAGGAGGACAGTGGTCTCAGTATTACAGATCTTACCTTATTCACTTGTTGAGCTGAGAAGGGGACTTCGCCTGCCTCTTACAGCTGCCCTCTCTTTGTAATTTAATTGAGGTCAAAAACAAACTACACACGGACTGGATGAAAAAGCATTAGTCCTATTTCCGTTCTAGTTCATGAAAAATAGAAGTAGGGTACACCATACACTGAAACGGTGAAAGATAACAGTTTTGTTTTTCCATTTTCTATTTCAATGTACATTTGTGTTTTTTCTGCCTTGAGATACACATCAGAACCTGGATAAAGCTAGAGGTTGGATACAGGCCCATTCCACAGAAAAAAGTGTAGGTGATGCTCACTAGCAATCGCCGCTATAAATTAAGAACTGATGAAGACGCCATCAAATGGGCCATAAGCGAAGACTCTGATAGCTTCAAGCTGCATGTAGAGCTATATATATATATATGTCCCTATACAAACATCTATTTATACATACATATCTATCTATTTATCTATATCAATGAAAAAACTAAGGTTAAAGGGATATTATAGTTAGTTAAAAATGTAAGGTAAACTTAAGAACCACTGCAATTCACCAGTTATATTTTCCTAAGCTACCTATAACTTGCACCCCCACCGTGCACTGCTTACAATCTCACATATTATATCACTTATGACATGTTCAATGACATCATTGATAATAATCATTGATTTTCCGATTCAGGCCCATCCCGAGCCCCTCTTTAAATGCTAATTTCTCAACAAGTGGCTGAACGAACTTGAACCTAATTTAATCAAGGCAAGCGCACTTTCTGAGTAAAATTCTACAGTTCTGCCAAATTTGGTACGATTACATTCAGTCATTTTTCTATATCAGAAAGTAAACTTTTCTCTTTGAATTATTATGGGATATCCCACTTTTGAGACTGCCTGTTTTTCAGTGTCCCTGCTTGACAAATCAGTGCAAAACTTGACATGTTCTAAAATTTAATGCAAGTTTGTCATACAGTGGCAAATCAAAAATGTCACTCCTGTGAAATTCTGACCTAACTATAACCACACGGTGGCAACCACCACTATGTATATAAATATATATATATGACTCAGTGGTGGGCACCACAGTATAGTTATAAGTAGGACAACCTTTAAATAGGAAATGGCTTTCTTTGCTATTAACTTTGTCACCGTTTGCCGAATCTTCACAAAACGTTCCAAAAAAGAGCTCTTGTTTGCTGATCTCCTTTCTGTGAGGATTCAGGGTGATCAATCAAGAAGGGCTGAGAAAAAAAGGGGGGGGGGTGGTGTTTCCAAAGCACAATTTTCCCCTTAAATTCCCATAGACTTTTGATATACTCTACAGAGAAGACGGCTGAACAGAATTACACCAAATTTAGCAGGAAGTTGAGTCAGGGGCCAGAAAGGATGCTTTATGTGATTTAGTGTAAATCCACTTGGTAGTTGTTGAGAAATTAAGGTTAAAAATGATTTGTGTATCTGGACGGTTGGTTTCACAAGACTCTCACAAGTTTGAATTTAAAAAAAATTGCACCATCTGATTGGCCATGTGGGCCTTCTTCCCTGTGGACCACCTCGCTCTAGTAGGACTGGGAGGCTATTACAATTCCTGCAGGAGCTCACACTCTGATTGGTTGGCCACAACATGAAGAGAAGTTCCCATGTCCTGAACTTTAAAAAAAAAAGAAGTACAATGGAGCATGATAGGGGTACTATAGTAACTATAACTTGTACCCTCACCATGCACTGCTATTTACCCAGCATATTACATCAGTCTTCACATGACCTATGATATCATTGATAACATGACAGAAATTATATCAGTGATGACAAGAATGTGTGTGGTGGGGGTGTGAGATACAGTTATTTTAGGGCATGAGTTATAGTTACTTGAGATCACCATAACTGGTAAATTTCAGTGGTTTTGTTAAATTGAAATAGTATCTTTTAAATTACATTTTCACCAAACTATAACATTCCTTTATTTTTTTCCTGTGATTTTTTTTTTTTAATGTAAATGAAGATATAATTAAAATTCCTATCTGTAACAGCATTTTAACCTTTGTTTTTTTCAGTGATTATGTGTGTGTTGTGTGTGTGTGAGAGTGTGTGTGTGTGTGTGTGTCTGTGTGCCACAATTTCCAAAATTGCTGTGTGTGTTTGCTGTTACTTTTTCTACTCATAGTGTGTTTTCACTAAAACATTTGTAAGTTGAGTACCAAAGTCTGATGTTTTCTTTGTTTAGTCTCCAAAATGATTTTGAATGTTGGGGCACACCTTCATTTTTGCTACAATATTCTTGTTGCATAAGATTTAAAACTTGGTATTTAAGTACGATACCCTGAGTATCGCTGATTGATTGAAAGTGAAACAAGCATGTTTATGGGAAGTATAAGGCTACACCACATGCCTTATTGATGGGTAGTCATCAAAGTGTACTGGAGTTCTAAGGGATGACCGAAAGCCTGATTGAAGTTTACACAACTCAGTTGGGAACAAATTACGGAAGGTACCAGAAGTGAATAGTCTACTAGTAAGAGCGAATGGCCCAACTGCTAGAAGTGGTTAGTAGAAGTAATCGGTCATCCAGTAAAGGTTGAGGATCATTGAAGCAGTGATTGGTGAGGCATTCACAAGGTATTGTTTTAAACCCAGCACCTTAAATGCAGGGTAGAAGGTGGATAAGAAGAGAGATGAAGAGAGTGAAAAACAGGAAATAAGACTGCAGCCTTTTTGCTTCCTAAAGCAAACAAGTGTAATCTCAGTTACTGGTATCCACTTTAGGAAGCTGCTATACCTGAAAGGATAATTGTTAGAAATGGGTTTTTTTGGTTGGCAGTCAGGTTACCCTCTGTCCAAGCAAGAACCCTCACTCTAGTCAGGGTAAGTCACACACAATCCAAATTATCCTGTGCCCACCCTCTGGTAGCTTGGCACGAGCAGTCAGGCTTAACTTAGAAGGCAATGTGTAAAGTATTTGTGCATTAAATCATACAATAACACCATATAGCACAACAAAAATACACCACACAGTGTTTAGAAAAAAATATAGAATATTTATCTGGATATCTGTAGATCAACACAATAAAATATGCAATAAGAATTTGTAGAAGTATCACTGAAAAGTGATATAAAGGCCCTCATTCTGACCCTGGCGGTTTGAAACCGCCAGGGCAGAGGGCAGAGGAAGCACCGCCAACATGCTGGCGGTGCTTCCTGGCCAATTCTGACCGCGTCGGTAAAGCCGCGGTCAGAAAAGGGAAACCGGCGGTTTCCCGCCGGTTTTCCCCTGGCCAAAGGAATCCTCCATGGCGGCGCTGCAAGCAGCGCCGCCATGGGGATTCCGACCCCCTTCCCGCCAGCCTGTTCCTGGCGGTTTACACCACCAGGAAGAGGCTGGTGGGAAAGGGTGTCGTGGGGCCCCTGGGGGCCCCTGCACTGCCCATGCCACTGGCATGGGCAGTGCAGGGGCCCCCTAACAGGGAAGCAGACACTGAAAATCGCGACGGGTGCAACTGCACCCGTCGCACCCCAGCAAATCCGCCGGCTCCATTCGGAGCCGGCTTCATCTTTGCTGGGGCTTTCCCGCTGGGCCGGCGGGTGATCTTTTGAAGATCGCCCGCCGGCCCAGCGGGAAAGTTAGAATGCTCCCTGCGGTCATTTGACCGCTGGGCGGTGTTTGGGCGGTTTCCACCCGGCGGGCGGCGCCTGCCGCCCGCCGGGGTCGGAATGACCCCCAAAGTGTCTTAAGTCTTTCAAAAGCAAACAAAGTCTCTTTCAAGCACAAAGTACCTGGTTTGGAGTGGAAAATCTCCGCAGAGGGCCGCAGAGGAGGGTGTGTGCATCGGTTTCGCCCCTTCACACACGGACTTACGTCGTTATTTTTCATGCGGGGAAGACGTGTGTCGTTTTCCGGCACACAGGCTGACTCCTTCTATGGTACGCAGGATTACCAGATGTCCCAGGGTCTGTGCGTGGATTCCTCGGCTTGTTATCCGGCTGTGCGTCGTTTCGGGAGGCTGTGCGTGGAATTTTTTGTCTCACGGCAGGCGTCGCGTCGATTTCCTCTCTGGAAGCCGGGCGGCGTTGTCCATGCGAGGCCGTGCGTCAAAGTTCCGTTCGCCCCGTTGGCGTCGCGTTGGGCAGCGTTGGCGTGCGGCGATTTTCTCACCGCGGAGAAAGCTGTGCGTCGAATTTTTGCCGCACGAGGAGTCCAAATGAAAAAGAGAAGTCTTTTTGGTCCTGAGACTTCAGGGAACAGGAGGCAAGCTCTATCCAAGCCCTTGGAGAGCACTTTGGCAGCCAGACAAGAGTTCATCAAGGCAGCAGGCCAACAGCGAGGCAGCAGTCCTTTGTAGAAAGCAGACAGTTGAGTCCTTTGAGCAGCCAGGCAGTTCTTCTTGGCAAGATGCAGGTTCTGGTTCAGGTTTCTTCTCCAGCAAGTGTCTGAGGTGGTAGGGCAGAGGCCCTGTTTTATACCCAAATGTGCCTTTGAAGTGGGGGAGACTTCAAAGAGTGGTTTAGAAGTGCACCAGGTCCCCTTTCAGTTCAATCCTGTCTGCCAGGGTCCCAGTATGGGGTGTGGCAGTCCTTTGTGTCAGAGCAGGCCCTCCACCCTCCCAGCCCAGGAAGACCCATTCAAAATGCAGATGTATGCAAGTGAGGCTGAGTACCCTGTGTTTGGGGTGTGTCTGAGTGAATGCACATGGAGCTGTCAACTAAACCTAGCCAGACGTGGATTGTAAGGCACAGAAAGATTGAAGTGCAGAGAAATGCTCACTTTCTAAAAGTGGCATTTCTAAAATAGTAATATTAAATCCAACTTCACCAGTCAGCAGGATTTTGTATTACCATTTTGGCCATACTAAATATGACCTTCCTACTCCCTTCAGATCAGCAGCTGCCACTTCAACAATGTATGAGGGCAGCCCCAATGTTAGCCTATGAAGGGAGCAGGCCTCACAGTAGTGTAATACCGAATTTAGGAGTTTTACACTACCAGGACATGTAAACTACACAGGTACATGTCCTGCCTTTTCCCCACACAGCACCCTGCTCTAGGGGTTACCTAGGGCACATATTAGAGGTGACTTATGTGTAGAAAAAGGGGAGCTTTAGGCTTGGCAAGTACTTTTAAATGCCAAGTCGAAGTGGCAGTGAAACTGCACACACAAGTCTTGCCCTGGCAGGCCTGGGACAAGGTAAAGGGGCTACTTGAGTGGGTGGCACAACCAGTGCTGCAGGCCCACTAATAGCATTTAATCTACAGGCCCTAGGCACATACAGTGCACATTACTAGGGACTTATAAGTATATTAAATAGTCCAATTGGGTATGATCCAAAGTTACCATGTTTAAAGGAAGAGAGCATATGCACTTTAGCACTGGTTAGCAGTGGTAAAGTGCGCAGAGTCTAAAAGCCAGCAAAACAGAGTCCAAAAAGTGGAGGGAGGCAGGCAAAAAGTTATGGGTGACCACCCTAAGGCATGTCAGGTCTAACAATAAGCCAGCAAGTATGTGGTACAAAAGACGTCTATCACTAGTGGATCAACATATGCAAAGTGTGCTGCTTGCTAATTCCCCAAGATTGTCATGGCTCATGTCATCACTGTCCGAAAATTCTGTGTCAATAGTCCTAGTTCTATGCATGTCTGAGCCTCCTTTCTTCCAGTCGGAAGGCACACTGAGGCCCTTTGGCTCCCCTCTGGTGGCTCTCTGAAACAGTGCAATGCAACAGACAGTTTTAACTATTGATGTACTGACAGAGCCATTCCTCTCACAATCTGAGGGCCTCTGTTTATGCAAGTGTAAACCTTTTTGTGTATCTCAGTGACAATTTGCTTACTGTCGCTCACCCTGTGTTTGGTTTTAAATTGTGAAGTGAGAGCGCTTTGTGGAGGGTTACCGCGAGGGGTGGTAAAAATATGTCTCGGCAATGAGTTTGTGTGTTGGGCACTAAAACGCGTGTGTTTTTCCTTTTTATTCTCATTTATTATCTTGATGTAATATTAAAACAATGTGGTATCTTGCTTTTTAGGCATGCAACGTCTTCTTTCATCACATTTGTTCACCTTATTTTGCAGTTACACCAACAGAGTTGTTTCCAATGGTCTGAAAGCACAAATCAATAATCCAGAAATGAAAGTCAGAGGCCCAGATCTTCTTATCACCAATATGATAGACAAGCTGCAATATTTCACACAGGTAAGGATCCATTAGATATTTATGTAAGTATTTGTTCTGTGAGCGATAGACTGGTGAATGAGGTGTATATGAAGTTGAGCACCTAAGGTCTCGAAACCCATTACATGTTACATGTTTATCTGACCCAACAGGGGGTCGCGGATGCACATGAATATGTTGATTCTCAGGTGTAATTCTTATGAAGCAGGGAGACTGTGCAACCCAGTCTGTTACAAATCATGTTAATTGTATCACTGGTGTTGATTTTTCTTCAGCAGAAAGCTGTTGATAATATCTATTGCTTGACAGTCTGTATGTAGACATTCTCGGTCTGTGAAGTCTTAGAGTGGCGCTCTTTGCTGGATTGTCAATTTCATAAATGTTTTCCTTCATTTCTTGATAACTCTAAATAAGCCAATACAGGCTTCCTAGATCAGGTTTGTACCAAGCAGATCACTGATAATGCAGTACTACAATGTTTGTGCATCCTTGAACTATTGTGCCACATATACTTCTTTTGCTATTCTAGCCAACAGGGCTTCAGAGTCCTTCATGATGGCTCACTCCCTTGAAATGAGCGCCACCCTGCTTCAGTTAGTTAGACCATTTTGTCAGGCTCTGTCCATCTTCCTCGGCAGGGAGTAGGGCAGTGCTTCTCCAGAGTGAAGGTTTAGGCCTGGAGTCAACAACAGGGCCATAATCATGATAAACATCTTTCTGGACTGATTCACTGAGAGTCATCGAAGTCGTGGTAAAAATGACTGTTATGGGAGGTCCAGTATTTATCCTACTTTGAGGAGACTGATGGGAAATCACTACCTGCCAAGTGTGTAGCTACATTCCCAGTCACAACAGAGGGCACCTTTCCAGGCGTGTATCAAAACAGGCGGAAGTCACGGAGAGTAGCTGGTGTCCAGTCATTAAGGTTTTGTGTCTTCCCTCTGCCCAGCTCTTAACAATATGAGTAATAGTCTTCATGTTGTTATAGCACTGGAAGGGGAAGGAAAACAGAACCGCACTAGTAGGTAGAGCCTAGACAAGCAGGTTAATTTCTAGCCCACCAGACATTGCTTTGAAGATTTGGGCATTGGCCTAAGTAACATTGTACGTGCTTGTAGTCATGTCCACAAGAAAACAAAAACAGCCGCGAAGGGAACTACCATTTTTGCATCTACTTAAATTATCTTCCCTGGACACCATACACAATGCACAGGCCCGCACTGTCCCTCACACACGCAAACACACACACTTGTAAACACACAATATACAGAATACCATAACTAATATTAACATAAATTGACCCTGTACTCCCATTGTCAAGCAAGGATCAGTGTCCTCCAATGACACCTTTTTGTTATGTTTCTGGAAAATTGTTAAATATAGTTTGCGTACCACACTTGCACCTTATCACTAGCAACAGATGGTACACAATTTTACACCCACATAATTTTCAATTAATCTACCCATGCAAGTCATCAATATGCTAGGAGTGTGCTTCATTTGCTTAGGGGCATGTTTATAGGCCCATAGCGCCACCTTTCGCCACGTTAACGTCATTTATTTTGCCAGTAATGTGGCCCAACAAGGCCAGAATCCCCACGCCGTATTTACAGGGTGGCGCAATGCATGCATTGCTCCACCCTGTAACCCTTTGCGCTATATCATGCCTGCGCCAGGCATAGTGTATGCAAAGGGGGCATTCCCCCGTTAGGGGAGCCGGTAAAATAGTGCAAAGAAATCTATGCGATTTCCTTGTGCCATTGATTACGGCACTTTTAATGCCTGCTCAAGAGCAGGTGTTATAAGGGGGCTCCCATTCTTTAGAATGGGCCCCTACGTACTCTGCAGGAGTAGCGGCAACAGTTTGGCGCTACTCCTGCAGAGTACATCAATAGAGTCATTAAAAATGACTCTATTGCCCCCTACTCTGTGGCATGGTGCGCTGTATTTTAAGTACGGCGCACACATGGTGGCGGTTGGGGCGTGCAGGGAAAGTGGCGCTGCACTCGGTGAGGCGCCACTTTCCATAAATCTTCCCCTAAGTGCCTCTCTTGTGCTGTTATCATTATGTGTGTGCATTTTGACAGACTGAACATTTTTATGTACTTCAGAAAGCTACCTTTGACAAGTCCTCCATCTGGTTCGAAAAATTCAATAGCCTCTTCAGAATTACGAGGCTACCCCTCCAGTTTCAAAGAACATTTCATATCTTTGTCCTATTCGTCACCTTTCTTTCACTTTACATCCTTAATGGTTTCCTGTCACACAGCTAGTGCCTTTTTGGATTGCTTTTCACACCTTCATCCTGTGTTGCACACCAGCTACCTGCAGAATTGGCATCATGTCACGATATTACTCAAGGCAGGCATATTTTCAAACATAAAATTGCATTATACATACACAGACATATTTCAGTTCTGGACAAAATGCCTTAAAATTTTAAGATGTGAAGTAAGGACATCCTGCCCATTTCTGAATGGTAAATAGTACAATTTTATGGTTTCTAACCAAAAAAAGATCGTCTAGGACTTTGACCATGAGACCTAGAAAATTCGTTTTTAGGATTGTTATGGACTCTACTTTGCCATCAAACATGTCCACAAACTTTGAATAATACTGTGCAAGACCAATGGTGGACCAATGGTGGTCCTGTGCCCCTCAAAGCCCGTATAAAAAATATGAATAAGTGGGAATCATGATCTGATGTTATACAAATAACAAATTTATTTGAATTACTTATGAAGTCAGCACCCATGCAGTAATGGGTACTGGTTGGCAGCCTTAGATGCCAGTACGACAGATAACAGTCTCTATGATTCTGTTTTACAGTCATCGCATTGGGACTGAGCATCATGCACCTATCATTTAAAACTTCTTCCTACTATCTTAAAGAGCATGTCTCTCTATGGACTCTGAGATATAAGAACCTCCTTCACAAATCCTGGCAGTTTTGAAACAGTTTCAAAGAATCTTTCATTGCTATGAGATTACAAGGAAATCATGATTTTACTATTACCCTTCCTGTGTAAGCATAAGACATCACTGCAATTACTGTTTATGAACAACCTTACATGTCTCCTCCACAGCACATGCACATCTGCCTGCTCTTAACCTATATGTAAACGAGTTATGCAGCATATATACTACTGCAGATTCCACTCATTCAGCTGCACTACTTGCACATATCATGTATTTCCACAACAAATGCACTTCATTTTCTTACAATTGGTGGCCATTCTTCCACTGGCATAATTTATGCTTTTATTGCCTTCCAAAAGTTTTGGAAGTTGTCATAAATGCTTGCTCCTTCTGCTTCTATTATATAAAGAAGTACTTCTTCCTTGACACTGCTCCTTGATACTCTCAAACATGCTGCTCCATTGTTTCCAAAGGGGACAGTCATGAAGGTCAGTTCCCCAAAGTGCCAGGGGTAGCGGAAGTGTATCACATCCCATTTAACCTTTACTTTCACTCATATGCGGTCCTGCTTACACATGCACACACGTTCACACATACTCACACTCTCTCACTTAAACACGCTCGCACCTGCAAGCATGCACACAGCATATATTTAAAAGTATTTATTACTTACCTTAGCTGCATGGGAGGGTCATATTCCAGCGAATTGTAATACATTGTTTTTTACAGTGATAGCAAATATTAATTATATAATACTCTATAATATTATTCACTATTACTGTAATAAAAAATTGACAGAAAACAAGGAAAGTGGAGCTGCAACTGACGTCCATAAGGACGAGTTGATCTTGCATTCCTGACACTGATTTAGCCAACTCTGAGGCCAGGGGTCGCAAAGGCAGTGCCAGGGGTCTCAAGCGGCAAGCCAGGGGTCCCCTAAATGACGTTCATGGAGACAGGGCTCCTCAGGGATAGAAAACAAGATTATAAGGTACTCTGTGCTGCATTTTTAGTCTCTATATACAGGGAGTGCAGAATTATTAGGCAAGTTGTATTTTTGAGGATTAATTTTATTATTGAACAACAACCATGTTCTCAATGAACCCAAAAAACTCATTAATATCAAAACTGAATATTTTTGGAAGTAGTTTTTAGTTTGTTTTTAGTTTTAGCTATGTTAGGGGGATATCTGTGTGTGCAGGTGACTATCACTGTGCATAATTATTAGGCAACTTAACAAAAAAAAATATATACCCATTTCAATTATTTATCATTACCAGTGAAACCAATATAACATCTCAACATTCACAAATATACATTTCTGACATTCAAAAACAAAACAAAAACAAATCAGTGACCAATATAGCCACCTTTCTTTGCAAGGACACTCAAAAGCCTGCCATCCATGGATTCTGTCAGTGTTTTGATCTGTTCACCATCAACATTGCGTGCAGCAGCAACCACAGCCTCCCAGACACTGTTCAGAGAGGTGTACTGTTTTCCCTCCTTGTAAATCTCACATTTGATGATGGACCACAGGTTCTCAATGGGGTTCAGATCAGGTGAACAAGGAGGCCATGTCATTAGATTTCCTTCTTTTATACCCTTTCTTGCCAGCCACGCTGTGGAGTACTTGGACGCGTGTGATGGAGCATTGTCCTGCATGAAAATCATGTTTTTCTTGAAGGATGCAGACTTCTTCCTGTACCACTGCTTGAAGAAGGTGTCTTCCAGGAACTGGCAGTAGGACTGGGAGTTGAGCTTGACTCCATCCTCAACCCGAAAAGGCCCCACAAGCTCATCTTTGATGATACCAGCCCAAACCAGTACTCCACCTCCACCTTGCTGGCGTCTGAGTCGGACTGGAGCTCTCTGCCCTTTACCAATCCAGCCACGGGCCCATCCATCTGGCCCATCAAGACTCACTCTCATTTCATCAGTCCATAAAACCTTAGAAAAATCAGTCTTGAGATATTTCTTGGCCCAGTCTTGACGTTTCAGCTTGTGTGTCTTGTTCAGTGGTGGTCGTCTTTCAGCCTTTCTTACCTTGGCCATGTCTCTGAGTATTGCACACCTTGTGCTTTTGGGCACTCCAGTGATGTTGCAGCTCTGAAATATGGCCAAACTGGTGGCAAGTGGCATCGTGGCAGCTGCACGCTTGACTTTTCTCAGTTCATGGGCAGTTATTTTGCGCCTTGGTTTTTCCACACGCTTCTTGCGACCCTGTTGACTATTTTGAATGAAACGCTTGATTGTTCGATGATCACGCTTCAGAAGCTTTGCAATTTTAAGAGTGCTGCATCCCTCTGCAAGATATCTCACTATTTTTGACTTTTCTGAGCCTGTCAAGTCCTTCTTTTGACCCATTTTGCCAAAGGAAAGGAAGTTGCCTAATAATTATGCACACCTGATATAGGGTGTTGATGTCATTAGACCACACCCCTTCTCATTACAGAGATGCACATCACCTAATATGCTTAATTGGTAGTAGGCTTTCGAGCCTATACAGCTTGGAGTAAGACAACATGCATAAAGAGGATGATGTGGTCAAAATACTAATTTGCCTAATAATTCTGCACTCCCTGTAAATCGAATGATGATTCTGTCCGAAGCATTTCTACACCAAATTATTACTTTTTGATTCACTGAGTAATAATTTCTTGTGCAAATGCTTCTGACAGTATCATCTTATTTTTTATCACTGGGTTTACCCCATGTATTTAAAAGTCCTTTTTATTTTAGGCAAACATTTTCGTGCTGTCCATGGTCAACCATACACCATGTCAGTTCCTTTGAATAGCTTTCCCCAAATTTACAAAATGGCAACAAGGAAAACAATAAGTTAAAAGGTTAAGCTAAAATGAAGCACCAGAATGAGTGATGAAATAGACATGGGCACCTCAGCACTTTTGCCAGGTTTGCTAGCTGCCACTCCCAAATGCCCCTGTAGTTCATAATGAACCAACCTGAAATGCCCTCTTGTTTGCAAATCCTGTGGTGCCTCTAAAGTGCACAGATATACAGTTTTGCATAGCGGAGACTGGCGCTACCCATCACCAAGTTTCACTTTCCTTCCAGTACCAGGCTGCAGGGCCAGACGTGTGCTTACCACTGGCTGGTGAGCACAATGACACAGGAGGCAGTATTGTTTTGTCAGCAGATGCCCAGTGGGTCCTTGCTTTCTAAAACAATCAGAAAGCGAAAATAGCTCATACGTGCATGAAGCACGGGAATTCAGTGCATGCATGCACATACAAGAACAATGCAAACTGGGTTGCAAAACACACAAGCTCAGGGAAGGGGGAAACAGCTAAACCCGCATATGAGTTGGCAGACTATGACTTGAATGCAGCCTACCCATGGCTCCACAGCACTCCATCAAATGCCAGCAATTGAATGAATGCAGGTTATTCCCAGAGCCTACAAAACCAAGCTCAAAAGACACAAACAAGTGCATCCCAGGGCCTTCTGAGGATCCACATAAACAGTTGTCTCAGTTTTCAGCCCCATACAGTACTCTGTGCACATATCTCCTGCTTATTATTGGCAGATTGGCAAGCCTTTCAACAGCAGAATGGTGGTCAACGCATAGAACAAGTAACCAAGGGACATTAGTTATTCCATGTCCACCTCTGCACAGCAAATTACCTCTCCAGACTCTCTAAACTCCACCCACATCTCTAGTGAGGAATGATGCGGATGCAGGTCACAAAACTACATTTGGCCCTCAGTGCGAATGGCCCCTAATTCCGCCCGGCCCAATGCTGACAGTTGCTGGGCTCATCGAAATTTTGAGTTCATCATGAGCACCAGAGGTATTCCAGCCAGGGAGTTAACCTGCTGCGAGCAGACAATGTGTCCGGGTGGAATACCAGGACAAAACGTGGAAATTGGCATGTTAATTCAGATTCACCTATGTTTTTTCCCTAAAATCTCTTCTTACCCTTTAAATTCCACCCTCCACTTCCTGAGTCCCTTGGTAATGGTAAATCTGGAGGGAAGGGGTGAAACACGGATTTGCATTGGCTGATCACAGTGAAGGGCTTTCAGGAGTAATTTAGATATACTTCTACAACCCATCTGTTCCCGTAGCCCTCCAACCGTCAGCCATCTAACTCCTCTCCACTTACCTCACTACAGTCTACCGGCCATCTACATCTTACGCTCAGTGCACCAGTCCTTCATTAATGGCAATACTAGACAAGCTCATTACAGCACAGTTTTTCTGCATTCTTTCCAAACGTTAACATCAGCAGCCAGCTCCCACCCTGGTGCAAGACCATCTCTAACTGCTCTATTCTGGCTCGCATTCTGGCTGCCTTGGGTTTACTGCCACCTCGGACAGCCACTCGCCGCGTGCAACATCACATTCAACTGTTTCACTTCTGGATAGGACTGTGTGTCTTCCATGGAACGACTGCCAGCTCTGACAATCACCCAAAATGCGTGTTTATGGCGCACCTGAGACTACTCGAACGTGTCATTCCACCACCATTCAATAGACATCCCTGTGGCAACATTCCTCGTGCTTCCCAGCTCTCACTCCTGGCAGCGGGCGCTTGGCATATACACTGTAGCGGCAGTTTCAGCAGTGACTGTTTCTTAAAGCTGTTAAAAATCGCATCCAGCGCCGTGAAATGTAATAGGTTTTAGCGTTGAAGTGTCAGCCTAATGCCGTGCCACGCTCAGACGACCTATCCCACGATGTGCCTTCTGCTGTCTCTGATGTCACCAGTGCTGCTGGCACTTTTCACCGGAATGATGGATTTCTCTGCTACTGCCGGTTTCACTGCAGTTTTCTGCATAACCACATTTCTGCTCCAGATTTAACAATTAGACTAATCAGAAGGCCACTGCAGTAGCACCTTTCCAAAACACTGCTCAGATAGGAAGCAAATTATAATTAAAAATCCAGATTCGCTCAATGGAATGTAGAAATGAAATACACCATTTTACTTACGTGGCAGAAACTTTCACACACTAAAACAATTCAAACACTCGTCCCTTGACAAATGTAACAGGTAACAAATGACTTTGTGGTACTTTTGTGTGGGGCCAGAAGGCCATCTTTTTGTGACTATCTCTGTCGATGGATCTTGGCAACTTTCCTATTAAATGCCCCTAAAATGCTTTGCCTCTTTTGTATTTTTACATCTGAAAAGGGTCTGGTGGTAATTTCGTCAGGCTGGTGTATGCTCTCGACGATCTTGTCTTGTCACAGCCTTAATGAACAAGCTGATAAAAAGGCTGACTAGAGAAAATGTTGTCCATTTGTTCTGATGAAGAGGCATCACTGGTTTGCTGAGTAGACTATTACATACCTTCTTCGGGAGGCACTTCTCCATGCGTGGCTCTGGTTTGTACTAACCTCTGTTGGGGTGGGCTCATATCCAAGTTCACATGTTCAGCATCATAAATGGCCATCTATAGTGCCTCCATTCCAGTTGTGGATACCGGAAACTATTCCTGTATATCTTATCACACGAGTAGTGACGCACAAAGCTGACACAGTGCCATGCACTAAGATGTTCATTTGTACAACTGCACCCACATCACAGGGAAGGTAGAACTATAAACGAAAAAGGCTCTCCAGAAAGCCAGGTACAACTCTTTTATGTGGGTTACTCTTTTATGTGGGTCATGTACTTAATCTTGGCATTCGTCACTCGGTTTGAGCCTAAGACCTCAGACACACAGACCACTGAGGTAACACTTTTTCCTCCTTACATTCTGAGTGAAAAACACGCTCTCCTTTCCTGACGGTGTGTGCCGTGAAATATTCTACACCTACTTGAGGATGATCGCTCCATGAATGATGCTGCTGCAAATACATCATGGAAGCAGGTGTCAGATAGATACCCCCACCCCCAAATCATTCTCAGGCTCAACGAGGTGTCACACCAGGTGTGATGCCCCTGTCACGTAAATGCAAGGCATGCAGCCAAGGCAGTAGGACAATGTCTGAAGAAGGTGCCATTCTTCTTCATTGTGAAGAACGCACCTTGGACCTGGTGCCTGGAACCATCCCCTCAAGGTTTGTAGCATTTAGCAGTGATTTGCTTCATGTCACTCATTAGACCCTACTCAAGGAATCGTTTGGTCCGGGTCCAACAACTTCTCTTCATTCTCTTTCTTCTTGCTTTGGATCAGGTTCTTAGGTCCCCTCAGTTTCAGTTCTACTTTTCAGGTGAAAGTGACATAGTTGTCACGATACTCACGCAAGGGATGATATCTGATCTATGTCACACATCCTAGGTAAAGTAAGGGGGAGGCTCACAGGTCTATTGCATTGGCAATGACGCGTACATGGCTCATCTCTCCTTGAAGATCAGCTCTCAACTGGCTACGTACTACAAAGTTCCACCTTCTCATACATTCGAGTACGCTAACAGGCAGCCAATCGGACAACGGCTCCTCCTCTCAATTATCCTAACATCAGTTACCTCACTACCTCTTGCATCACTCTCCCTTCGTGAAAATGCTACATTGGTGGTGGACTCTTCCCTTTGCGTCCCAGCTCACTCTTACAATCAGGTGCAAATTGTGCACACTGGGGGTTTTGTCCAACCTTATTCACCAGGTAAAACTGATACAAATCAAACAAGTAGTGCAAATCCTTACACACCTCAAAATGTTGCATAATATATCTCCCATTGCAAAGTGAACGAGCCAGAATGCAGTACAAATTGCACTCCCTAAACATTCCAAACACCAAGCAATCAGTATTAACCAGATGCACTATCTGCCGGTGCAAATCAGTGAAAATATATTTACACTTGGGTTAGAAATATCCTTACCTAGTAAATGAGTGCAGCAAATTTGCCACTACTTCTCCACTACTGCTCAGAGCGATGCTGAAGAAATCTTGACTTTTTTAGTTATGCAGATTTTTGTTTTAACTGTTGCTATTTCTCAGATAAAAGGTTCTAGTAATGTGCCTAAAAATCTTCCTGCACAGCTGCAGTATCTGAAGCACTCTGCAGAGCACCATCTGCTGATCGAAGAAATCTGTCTCTATTGACAGTGTGGCAGCATCCTTGTTGAAAACACTTACTAACATTAGTGGCTCGTGGGCCACGAAAGGGGCGGGGAGTGGAGGAGGCACTCAGGGGCAGGGGGGGAGCGGCTGAAAAAATAAATTAAAATAAAATAAAAACAAAAAAACACTTACCTCTTTGGCACGGACCCACGCCACGCTCCTCTGTCCATCGTCGCTGCTGTAGGCACAGGCTCCCCGCCTGCCCTGCGGCCAATCCTGACGCTGCCCAAAGCAGCATCAGGATTGGCTGGGAGCGCCCAGCCAGGGCGCATCCATGGGCGCTTCCAGGCAGACTGGGAGCCTGTGCAGGCACTCTTTGGAGGCAGCCTACAGCGCATGTGTGCTTGGCTGGCCCGAGACGGCCGGCCAAACACACATGCGCTCTGAGGGCGAGTGCTGAGCACTCCCCCTCAGTGTACGTCACCCCGGTGGCCCCACCCCTTTTAAAGAAAATGATACTAAACATTGTTTATTATTGTTTTCTTTAAAAGGTTTTGCAGCTACCACTGCTGGCAGGGTGTAGGAGGCTGGCCTGGTTCGTAGTGAGTACCAAGGGGTACTTACACTCTGCACCAGGTCCAGGTATCCCTTATTAGTGTAGAAGAGGTGTTCTAGCAGCTAAGGCTGATAGAAAAGGTAGCTTAGCAGAGCAGCTTAGGCTGAACTAGGAGACATGCAAAGCTCCTACTATACCACTGGTGTCATATGCACAATAACATAAGAAAACACAATACACAGATATACTAAAAATAAAGGTACTTTATTTTTATGACAATATGCCAAAAGTATCTCAGTGAGTACCCTCAGTATGAGGATAGCAAATATACACAAGATATATGTACACAATACCAAAAATATGCAGTAATAGCAATAGAAAGCAATGCAAGCAATGTACAGTCACAATAGATTGCAATGAGAGCACATAGGTATAGGGGCAACACAAACCATATACTCCAAAAGTGGAATGCGAACCACAAATGGACCCCAAACCTATGTGAGCTTGTAGAGGGTCGCTGGGACTGTAAGAAAACAGTGAGGGTTAGAAAAATAGCCCACCCCAAGACCCTGAAAAGTAGGTGTAAAGTGCACCTAAGTTCCCTAGAGAGCACAGAAGTCGTGATAGGGGAATTCTGCAAGGAAGAACAACACCAGCAATGCAACCAAAGTGGATTTCCGGACAAGAGTACCTGTGGAACAAGGGGACCAAGTCCAATAGTCACAACAAAGTCAATATTGGGCAGATGCCCAGGAAATGCCAGCTGAGGGTGCAAAGAAGCTGCCACCAGATGGTAGAAGCTGTGGATTCTGCAAGAACGAAGAGGACTAGGAGCTTCCCCTTTGGAGGATGGATGTCCCACGTCGTGAAGAAGTTTGCAGAGGTGTTCCCATGCAGAAAGACCGCAAACAAGCCTTGCTAGCTTCAAGGGTCGTGGTTAGGGTTTTTGGATGCTGCTGTGGCCCAGGAGGGACCAGAATGTCACCAATTGCGTGAGGAGACAGAGGGGGCACCCAGCAAGACAAGGAGCCCTCACAGAAGCAGGCAGCACCTGCAGAAGTGCCGGAACAGGCACTACGAAGAGGAGTGAACTGGAGCTCATCGGAAGTCACAAAAGAAGATCCCACGACGCCGGAGGACAACTCAGGAGGTTGTAAACTGCAGGTTAGAGTGTCGGGGACCCAGGCTTGGCTGTGCATAAAGGAAATCCTGGAAGAGTGCACAGGAGCCGGAGCAGCTGCAAATCACGTGGTACCCAGCAATGCAGTCTAGCGTGGTGAGGCAAGGACTTACCTCCACCAAACTTGGACTGAAGAGTCACTGGACTGTGGGAGTTACTTGGACAGAGTTGCTGAGTTCCAGGGACCACGCTCGTCGTGCTGAGAGGGGACCCAGAAGACCGGTGATGCAGTCTTTTGTTGCCTGCGGTTGCAGGGGGAGGATTCCGTCGTCCCACTGGAGATTTCTTCGGAGCTTCTAGTGCAGAGAGGATGCAGACTACCCCCACAGCATGCACCACCAGGAAAACAGTCGAGAAGGCGGCCGGATCAGCGATGCAAGGTTGCAGTAGTCATCTTTGCTACTTTGTTGTGGTTTTGCAGGCGTCCAGAGCAGTCAGCGGTCGATTCCTTGGCAGAAGGTGAGGCGAGAGATGCAGAGGAACTCTGATGAGCTCTTGCATTCGTTATCTAAAGAATTCCCCAAAGCAGAGACCCTAAATAGCCAGAAAAGGAGGTTTGGCTACCTAGGAGGAAAGGCTAGCAACACAGGTAAGAGCCTATCAGAAGGAGTCTCTGACGTCACCTGCTGGCACTGGCCACTCAGAGCAGTCCAGTGTGCCAGCAGCACCTCTGTTTCCAAGATGGCAGAGGTCTGGAGCACACTGGAGGAGCCCTGGGCACCTCCCCTGGGAGGTGCAGGTCAGGGGAGTGGTCACTCCCCTTTCCTTTGTCCAGTTTCGCGCCAGAGCAGGGCTGGGGGATCCCTGAACCGGTGTAGACTGGCTTATGCAGAGATGGGCGCCATCTGTGCCCATCAAAGCATTTCCAGAGGCTGGGGGAGGCTACTCCTCCCCAGCCCTGACACCTTTTTCCAAAGGGAGAGGGTGTAACACCCTCTCTCTGAGGAAGTCCTTTGTTCTGCCTTCCTGGGCCAAGCCTGGCTGGACCCCAGGAGGGCAGAAACCTGTCTGAGGAGTTGGCAGCAGCAGCTGCAGTGAAACCCCGGGAAAGGTAGTTTGGCAGTACCCGGGTCTGTGCTAGAGACTCGGGAGATCATGGAATTGTCTCCCCAATGCCAGAATGGCATTGGGGTGACAAGTCCATGATCTTAGACATGTTACATGGCCATGTTCAGAGTTACCATTGTGACGCTATACATAGGTAGTGACCTATGTATTGTGCACGCGTGTAATGGTGTCCCCGCACTCACAAAGTCCGGGGAATTTGCCCTGAACAATGTGGGGGCAACTTGGCTAGTGCCAGGGTGCCCACACACTAAGTAACTTAGCACCCAACCTTTACCAGGTAAAGGTTAGACATATAGGTGACTTATAAGTTACTTAAGTGCAGTGGTAAATGGCTGTGAAATAACGTGGACGTTATTTCACTCAGGCTGCAGTGACAGGCCTGTGTAAGAATTGTCAGAGCTCCCTATGGGTGGCAAAAGAAATGCTGCAGCCCATAGGGATCTCCTGGAACCCCAATACCCTGGGTACCTTAGTACCATATACTAGGGAATTATAAGGGTGTTCCAGCATGCCAATGTGAATTGGTGAAATTGGTCACTAGCCTGTTAGTGACAATTTGGAAAGCAAAGAGAGAGCATAACCACTGAGGTTCTGGTTAGCAGAGCCTCAGTGAGACAGTTAGGCATCACACAGTGAACACATACATACAGGCCACAAACTTATGAGCACTGGGGTCCTGGCTAGCAGGGTCCCAGTGACACATAACAAACATACTGGAAACATAGGGTTTTCACTATGAGCACTGGGTGCTGGTTAGCAGGATCCCAGTGAGACAGTGAAAACACCTGACATATACTCACAAACAGGCCAAAAGTGGGGGTAACAAGGCTAGAAAGAGGCTACTTTCTCACACAGGGTGCAATGCTCCTCCGCCCATACGGAGGAGCTGCCACTGCTTACTAAACTCTCTGTTGATGCTCACTGTAACCACCAAGCTGAGTCTAGGTTATGTGATAGCTCGTCAAAGGGACGGAAGTGCCATACATTAAGGCAGCACTTTCTATACTTGATGCTGCTGCTATCAATCCCATTAACTGTTTTGAGTCATTTGATTTTGGCAAAGATTTTGTTTGACTTTTTCTTTCTGCGTTAAACAGGCTAACAAGATAAGTGCTTTATCACAGAACGGTATGGTATCTTGCAACACACCTCCCCACTGACTAAGATCTCTGGACAAAAAAGCTGGGAACTAGAACTGGGTAGGCAGTTGACACCAAAATAATGGAAGAATGTGTACTATAGAGCACGCCACACGGTGCGTAACACAGTCAGCATTGAGACTGCTACTAAAATAGTCACACATTGGTACCTTACACCGGCATGCCTGCACAGAAGTATTCCGGCACCTAGCCCAGACTGCTGGAGAAACTGTAACCACAACCTTCAACAGCTATGCAGGATGCCAACACACATTAAAAGCAATGGTATTCGAGCTATCCAACATAACTCATCCTAAAACTGAATGGAAACTGGCATGATAATTTCCCCATCCCCTATAAAATCTACCTTCTACTGGGCCTCTAAAAATATACAATTGCATCTTTCAAAGCAAATGAAATTAAACTTCAACCACATCCCCAACTAACTACTCAAATGTACCACATTGACATTAGCATTCTGCAGTGGTAAATGTGGACTTCTCTAAGTCCCTAGCTTCAGCAGCAGATGAGCTCATGCCCATTGAATTTGAAAAGGCACTTTTACCTTCTTTAACCTTTGATTCTGGGATGAGCTTTATTCCAAAGAAAATCTTTCAGAACATTGGAATGGAACTGGACGACTAGCAAAATGCCTAGGACACTAAAACCATTAAAAATGCTAGAAAAGTAAATTAGTCAAATGCAATTAGTAATAGAGTACACTTCCTTCAAATATGAATCAACAGCAAAGCAAAATAATACACAAAAGCTGTTCCAGACTGAGAAGCTAAACTCAAGGCACGATCAATGTAAGTAAATGTGGAGTTCAGAATAGTGAATCTGTGCCTACCTATATATACTTACCTTGATGATATGCTACTAGTTGATATTCAGTACACAATATTATTGCAGATTGATAAAAACTTGAGGTAGTGTTAAAACACCAGACTGCCTTAGAATTTGCTGAAAGAGTAAGTTACTTGGGTCCAACAGCCTCTCTCTACTGGTTCTAAATTAGCATCTTTGTTTTGATTAGGAATGCACATTTCTTACAGAGCTTTCACTGGTGTCGGCTTTTTATGCTATGGATTCCCCCACTTGGGCTGATGTCATTTTGAACAGGTTGGTACTTCAGAATTTTTTCTGTTGATTGGTTTTCAGCTCCCACCAGGAAACCTTTTACATAGCTTTCGCCCATCCCATTCGGTGATATTTTGTGCAAATTTCCTTAGCAATAGTGAGTGGTTCTTGGTATGTCACACTGGGTGGCAGAAAAGGTTGCAGGCTGGCAGCTCCATACAACAATCTCTGACTCACATTTTCTGTTTCCTTAAGGTTTTGTTCTTAGATTGTAGGAGTTATTTGAGAAAGGTCTGTGGCCTGATCGTGATGGGCTGTACTGCTTCAGCGTAGAACACTTTTCAGAAATATTGAAATAAATAAATGTACTTTAATCACTTCTGGTTCTGCTTCTGTGCTGAGCCGACTGATCTCAGCATGATACAGCCCATAGTTAATGGGTTTCTGCACTTGCCAAGAGGCTGCTAACTCATTCTCAGTCTGGATAGCAACTATCTGATTGGGGCAGTAGGGAACTTTAGGGATGCAACCACCATCTGCTTTGCTAATTCTACTACAACCCAATTTGTAGGTACTGGATCATTGTATACTTGGGAGATTAGCCACCTCAAAAAATGAGGGCAGACTAGAATGGCAACTGGCGGGGTGGCAGCTTGAAAACTTATAATGGGGTCTGTGCAATAGGGTGCAAAAAAGATTTTCATGAACTGTCTTATATATTCATTTTAATCATTAGTTTGTACATGGACAGATAATGAAAAACCATTAATGAAGCCTATGTGGAAAGACTCAATCTCTTGATTACAGTAAATATTTTTTAATTTAAGTTTATGTTCATTTTAAATTGTAAATATTTTTAATTAACCAATAAAGTATTACTTAATATACTATGAGCTGGATCACGCAAACTGTAGGTGCTGAAGGGAGTGAATAAGTTACTTACTGCAAATGTAGACCTTCCCACATCTTATGAAGTTGTGTAAATAATTTAGCTTCTATCAAAAAATGAATCTTCATTCATAGCATAGCTACTGAGACACCACACAATACCAATGTCTTGATTTACCTATGCTGGTACAATTAGGTCAGGGTAATTGGTACACATGCCCACTTACCCAATTCAGATATTTAAATCTAATTTTTGTTTTTAAAGAAAAGTGCATAACACATCATAGCACATTTCCTTAAAAAATAGCAATGTACATCTTTTCACAAAAACATACCAAACAGAGTTTTTATTCCAGAAAACAGACATACATCACATTTACGGAGATACTCCTTAATTCATCAACTATTGCATAAAGACCTATGTATTGATCACCCTAAAGCATATTTACTCCAAATCAAACTCACCCATTCACTTAATACACACCACATACACACACTATGCCCTCCATATTTAACACCTAAGCATATCTTTCTCATACCTGAGTTGACAGTATAATGGTAAGTCAAATTCTTATACAAAATGTTGACCTTGCATTTCAGAGGGATCACATTACTCACATGAGCGTTCTTCAGGACACTCAAAGTTTATTTCTCTCATGATACAGCTAAAGTTTGTATACAGTGAGGGTCTTCAATGGAGTAGATTATGTCACAATAATCCCCACTAGCAAATGTAAACCTATTTACCATCACCCCAAATCACTACCTCCATTTCCTCATTTTTCTTGCTGATGCCTACCTTTATAGTTTTGCCAATATTATCCCCCTACCCTTCCGGTGTAACATTCTAATTCTCTCTATCCTTCCTTCTGACACATGCTCTCTTATGCCACTACTCCAGCACCATCTTCTTATTCAAGACACCTTTTTTGCTTTTTTCTTTCCCAACTGTGGCTGTAGAAATATTCAAGCTTTCTCCCTCTCCTTTTTAATCTGTAACAATAATGGAGACCACAGTGCTTTAAAAGGAAATATAGAAGTGCGGATTACTTACTGTTTACAGTACCTGTTTGCTACTGAGAAGTGTCAGTACTTTCCCATTAAATGTGGCGCAGCTGTGGTGAGAAGCGCAGGTACTCTCCTTTCCGAAGCAAAGAAGTGTAGGTACTCAGTACCAGACAGTACCTGCCCATTTAAAACACTGGAGACTAGTATGGTCATTGCATACTCTGCCCTATTGCACCCCACTAACAGCCTTTTTTTCAATAGCACGCCCTTTGCCTGTAGCTCATGACAAGTCTCCTGCTAACAAGCACATGGCACTGTGATCACCTTTCTTGTCCGCATACTAGCATTGTGGCCTGTACTTGACCCAAACTAGCACTGTGAACTCTCCTCCACTGCAGTGGCCCACTGCCTCGCTCTTACACCCTGTATCCGCGGACCCCTTTTTAGTCCAACCCATTTTCCCGAGCCTACCCTAGTAGGTAATGACTGCTTCTTAGCCTGCTTCTACCAGGTTGAAAGTGGAAAAACTCTATAGCTTCCAGAAGTGCAGTCTTTCATCAAACAGGCCATTATGTACTCTGGACCCCAACTAAACCCGCGATGGCTCTGACCCATGACCATAACCAGTCACTAAAGTCTTGGCACAGTGGATTAAACCACATGCTTGAAAAGTTCGTGGAGATCCCATCTGGCGCCCCTTAGCGCACCATTTGCAGGCCATGAAGAAGCGATATAAAAAGAGTTATATACAGATTGTTCAGAACCGCTGCTGCGCAGGTCTGTTCCAAAATGCGTGAAGAGGGGAGGCTGGTGGGTGAGCAGGTCTGAGAAAAGCCAGTGTGGGTTTCACCCACAAAAGATGGGTGAGTTGAAATGTATGAGCGTTTAATCCACACTCCTGTTCTAGCCTCTTTTGGGCACATTTTGAGTTAGGAAGAATTAAGCTATTATTTTGACCTTCTGTGCCGTCCCCATTTTTATTTTGCCCCTTTTGGAGATACTTTTGTAGTATATTTCAAAACAAAAGTAGAAGATTACATTTTAATTTAAAAAAGCTTTCTATGTGGCTTCCTAAATCAGAGTTGAAATATTTAAAGCGGTTGGCTAGACATAAGGTTTTATACTAAAAGATAACCTATATTTAAAGGATAGGGGACTGCTGACAGGTCTCAGAAAGTTTGCGCCAGCCTACTTTAGGAGGTGGAAAATCGTGGCATGCTGTATTATGGGGATGAGTGACTGGGTTCTGCGCTTTTTGGCAGCGTAAGTAGGGAGGTGGACTGTTGGGTAATTCTAGATGATGGGGAAGGGTTGGCTGGGCTCGGAGGACTTTTGGCAGATTAAATCGGGAAGGGAAGGTGGAATATCGGAGAATATTGAATGATAGGGGAGTGCTGCAAGGGCTCAGGGCTTTGTGGCTGCCTAACTCAGCAGGTGGGATGTCGTGTGTTCCCTTTGGATAGCGTGGATGACAGGTCCAGAGGCCTTAGATTGGGCTAATCGTCAAACAATAATAATGATACCTCGAGTGATAATGCTCAATGTTCTTGTTCCCTCAAAACCAAAACAAAAATGACATGATGAACAGAACAGCAGGCTACTCTTTGGTTCAAGAATTTCAGGCAGTATATTAATATTGTCATACACAGTAGATCAAAATGTCATTTTTCAAATAAAAAAAAAACACTCTCCAACATATTATAAACATTTAAATGCAAACCAAACAATACAAAGCACAGTTTTACAAACCATCGCCAGCAATTCGTGAAAAATAACTGGAAACCAATGCACAAAAAACGCTTTTTAGAAAAAAATTGATTTTCAGTCCCATTTTTTACAAGTTTAAGTGCATCATAATGTCCTTAAAAACAATGTTTCAAGTTTATTCTAGTCCGTAAATCAAAGTGGAATCAGCAGGGGGCTAAGCCAGAATTCCTCAGGAAGCCCTAACGAATTAAAGAACGGTTGAAAATTGGTTTCAAAGACTTTATTATTGCACTTACAGGGAGTGCAGAATTATTAGGCAAATTAGTATTTTGACCACATCATCCTCTTTATACATGTTGTCTTACTCCAAGCTGTATAGGCTCGAAAGCCTACTACCAATTAAGCATATTAGGTGATGTGCATCTCTGTAATGAGAAGGGGTGTGGTCTAATGACATCAACACCCTATATCAGGTGTGCATAATTATTAGGCAACTTCCTTTCCTTTGGCAAAATGGGTCAAAAGAAGGACTTGACAGGCTCAGAAAAGTCAAAAATAGTGAGATATCTTGCAGAGGGATGCAGCACTCTTAAAATTGCAAAGCTTCTGAAGCGTGATCATCGAACAATCAAGCGTTTCATTCAAAATAGTCAACAGGGTCGCAAGAAGCGTGTGGAAAAACCAAGGCGCAAAATAACTGCCCATGAACTGAGAAAAGTCAAGCGTGCAGCTGCCACGATGCCACTTGCCACCAGTTTGGCCATATTTCAGAGCTGCAACATCACTGGAGTGCCCAAAAGCACAAGGTGTGCAATACTCAGAGACATGGCCAAGGTAAGAAAGGCTGAAAGACGACCACCACTGAACAAGACACACAAGCTGAAACGTCAAGACTGGGCCAAGAAATATCTCAAGACTGATTTTTCTAAGGTTTTATGGACTGATGAAATGAGAGTGAATCTTGATGGGCCAGATGGATGGGCCCGTGGCTGGATTGGTAAAGGGCAGAGAGCTCCAGTCCGACTCAGACGCCAGCAAGGTGGAGGTGGAGTACTGGTTTGGGCTGGTATCATCAAAGATGAGCTTGTGGGGCCTTTTCGGGTTGAGGATGGAGTCAAGCTCAACTCCCAGTCCTACTGCCAGTTCCTGGAAGACACCTTCTTCAAGCAGTGGTACAGGAAGAAGTCTGCATCCTTCAAGAAAAACATGATTTTCATGCAGGACAATGCTCCATCACACGCGTCCAAGTACTCCACAGCGTGGCTGGCAAGAAAGGGTATAAAAGAAGGAAATCTAATGACATGGCCTCCTTGTTCACCTGATCTGAACCCCATTGAGAACCTGTGGTCCATCATCAAATGTGAGATTTACAAGGAGGGAAAACAGTACACCTCTCTGAACAGTGTCTGGGAGGCTGTGGTTGCTGCTGCACGCAATGTTGATGGTGAACAGATCAAAACACTGACAGAATCCATGGATGGCAGGCTTTTGAGTGTCCTTGCAAAGAAAGGTGGCTATATTGGTCACTGATTTTTTTTTGTTTTGTTTTTGAATGTCAGAAATGTATATTTGTGAATGTTGAGATGTTATATTGGTTTCACTGGTAATAATAAATAATTGAAATGGGTATATATTTTTTTTTGTTGAGTTGCCTAATAATTATGCACAGTAATAGTCACCTGCACACACAGATATCCCCCTAACATAGCTAAAACTAAAAACAAACTAAAAACTACTTTCAAAAATATTCAGCTTTGATATTAATGAGTTTTTTGGGTTCATAGAGAACATGGTTGTTGTTCAATAATAAAATTAATCCTCAAAAATACAACTTGCCTAATAATTCTGCACTCCCTGTAAACTTGTAAAAAATGGGCATGGAAATTTAATTTTTCAAAAAAATATATTTTTGTGTTTTGATTTACAGTTAGTTTCACAAACTGTTGGTGATGTTTAATGATTTTCACTGGATTTTCTATGTGTCGTCATTTAAATGATATATTGAAAAGTGGGAAAGTGTTTTGTTTTTAGTTTTATTTGTTTTTTTTGTTTTTTTTTCATTTGAAATATGACATTCATGATCTATTGTGTATGACAATAATAATATACTGCCAGAAATTGTGGAACCAAAGATTTAAACCTGTTGTTCTGTCGATCATGCCATTAATTTATTTTGTCTTGATGAAATAAGAAAAGTAAGCATTATCACTCAAGGTATTAATATTGCCTGGCAATTAATAGCGGTCCAACCTCGTTTGAAGTTAAGGACCCACCCCCTCTCTTCCATTAGTGAGGATGGAATGTCACACTATGTCTGAGTATTGATGCAGGCCATCCCTTAATTTCTCTCGCTCTATTTGTTGCTTTTTGATAAAATTAAGTTTCAGCCATAACTCCTACAGTTATAGGAGAAGGGGCAACAAGCTGGGAAATGTGGTCTTTACTAAGGTCTCCGTATATTTAAGATGATATGCACCTGTTAGGTATGGGAGAGGGAATAAGTGATTATGGAAGCAGGTAGGGTGATCAGATGTCCCGGATTTGCACGGACAATTCCATTTTTTTAAAGAGTGTCCTGGTGTCCTGACAGTTTCTTCTTAAAACCAAAAAATATCCTAGTTTTTAAAGGAGGGTCGGGTGAACCTGCACACTAATCATGGTTTTGTGCAGGCTCACGTTTAAACCGGCCCTCCCAGAAACTGGGACCAGAAATTCACTCATTGAAACTGGCGGTGCTGCCTCTCCGCATTCAAGCAGCACAGCAAGATTTAATGAGGTGTAATTCAGAGCCAGCATACGTCAAGGCCCATCCAACCAACCTGACCCAGGAGCGCTATATTGAAAAGGGAGGGAATGTAAAAAAATTATATATATATATATATATATATATATATATATATATATATATATATATATATATATGATGCCTTGTGACCTAATGGGACATTGTGTCCTATTTTTATGACTGCCCAGCCTCGGTTTTTCTTGCTGAAAATCTGGTCAACCTAGATGCAGGCCATCCCTTATTATTTGTTACTGTAACAGAAAAATTACACAGAGTCCTGTGAAGCCAGCACATTAACCCATTAAACAATTGTATTGCACCTCTGGTGTATCAGCAGTAGTTCAGGCAAAGAGGACTGTGATCGCTAAGAGGCGTCTGGCAGAATTTGTACTGCACAGAGGTATTGCCATCAGTAGCCATTCTCGTCCTTGACTTGATAAATGAAGTTGCCGCAGGCGCCTCCTACCCTTCGCTTAACACCGGCAGCTGGAACAAACAGGCAGCTGGGGCTGACCTGATACTTGGGAGTAGACAGCAAGATTGAAAGTGACCTTCAAAGAAAGCAGTCTTCGGAAAGCCATCGTCAAGGCCTCAGTGTGTTTTATTTTACTGAATCAGCACCAGCTTCCTTTCACATACATAAAATCGGCGCCCACTGTACATAAAAGCTGCCCTTGAGGCCTTCACTTCAAATTTGTTGTGCAGTTTCAGGGCAATAAAAATTGTAAGCCCCACAAAGGGCTACTAGAGACAGAGTTAAATTCCCAAGATGTCCGCCAATTCACTGCCCCTAAATATGATTGACAAGTGAGATATCTTTATGTAGTGGTTTTCAAATGGTTAATTAGCTTAAAATGGGTTTAAATATAAACAAGCACAGACAAAGTCAATAGGTCTTGCCTTTGAAAGGAAGATAGCCAGCCTTTCGGCCAACAGCATCAACAGGCTTTTAAAATCCAGCCCTAGAGCTATAACACATGAGCATGAAAGTGCGTCACCAGCCGTGAGTGTATATGTTATGAAGTGGCAGTCATTTTGACTTTTTGGCCCTTGCATGCTGTAATAAGCATGCACATTCTTCCACACATGAGCGCATATATGCCATAACATGGTGCCACTTGTAGTTTTTTTAATTCATCTTTCTATGATGTGATGCTCATCTTAGGTATGTTAAAATAAATAATAAACAAAAGATTCACAAAAATGCATTTAGCTAATGTATTACAGATAGCTCGATAGATAGATAGAGAGATAGATAGATAGATAGATAGATAGATAGATAGATAGATAGATAGATAGATAGATAGATAGATAGATAGATAGATCAGGGAGGGTTAGAGGCCCAATCGAGGATCTCAGAGGCATTATTACAAAAAAATAAATACACAGAGCAAGACAACAGGGCTAAGGGAAGCCGTAGACAAGCTTAAAGGTGGAAGAGACACACGGGGAATGCACAGAGATGTCAAAAGGGAGCCACAACAGGGGAAGGGGAGAGAGCAAGGAAACAAATACACTCCTAAGGAACATTGTCACCAATATGTCTTATTGAATGCCATTTGTGCATGCCTGCATGTGCAGGGTTTAGCTCATTAAAGCCAGCACTTTTGCATTTTATCTTGATATACAAACTTAGACAAGCAAAACAATGGATAAGAGAAAGATGTAGAAAGTAATTGGAAAAGCAATGCAAGGGAAAAACAAAGTGAAATAAAAATACATGGAAAGTCAAAAGCAAGGACAGAGAGGAAAGAATAAAAAGCACGACAAACGAGGAAAAGCAGATGCATACATCCTGAATAAAACATTTTTTAAAAGTCTACTGCAATGAAACAAAAACTAAACTAGTTCCCCAATCATTGCCATGCAAGCACTAAATTGGAAGGGACGTGGTGTATCTAGGAGCCAATAACCTTGGGTAAGACAAACAATCGAACCCCCAGCCCACTCTGTATATTTTAAGAAATTGTTATAAGAGGTCTTGCAAACAGTGTTGCTGTAAAGCCAGACCAGAAAGAAGTTTCCTAAATGTTAACAGTGGAAGACTGTAATCTATTCTGAAAACCAAACAACAGTGAGGAATCTATAGCCAAGAGAATGGACACAAGACGTGGAAGGAAAGCCATCAAATAAAAAGCAAGCAAATGAGATTGGCAAGAGAGCGAACCGATAATAAACAACGGGCTGACCCAAAGCCCTCTGTAGGCCTTAGTATTGAGCACAACAGGTCTTTTGATCTCCTGGGCTCTGGGGTGGGGTACTTTACTTACTTTTGGTGTTTTCTTACACTCCCAGCACCCCTCTTCACATTACACTTGCCTAGGGGGGAATTTGTGATTCGCATTCCACTTTCTTAGTATATGGTTTGTGTTGCCCCTAGACCTATTGCATTCTATTGTATTTTCTACTGTTTGCACTATTCTATGACTATTTACTTACCTGATTTTGGTCTCTAGTGTATATATTGTGTATAATTTTTACCTGCAGAAGGAGTATCGCCTCTAAGATATTTTTGATCTTGTGCCACTGAAATAAAGTACCTTTTTTTGGTAACACTGACTATTGTCTTTTATTGTGTATAAGTACTGTGTAACTATAGCGGTACTGCAGGAGCTTTGCATGTCTCCTAGTTCAGCCTAAGCTGCTCTGCTACAGCTACCTCTAGACAGCCTAAGCTGCTAGAACACTGCCTACATTTCACTAATAAGGGATAACTGGACCTGGTATAAGTTGTAAGTACCTTAGATACCCACTACAAACCAGGCCAGCCTCCTACAAATAGGACTTTAGATCTCAAATTGTGAGTGCTCTACTTCCACACATAGAGTGGACACACAAAAGGGAATTGTAGGTTCCCATTGTACACAGAGAGCTTTTATCCTGCCAGCTTTTGCCATCTCAAGGTGTATGGCCATTCCTTCATCTCACAGTCTTGGAAAACATAAATCATCCACATATGCCACAGAGAGCAAAACAGGACTGCACCCACCCTTAAAAGTGAAAACAGAATGGAAGGAAACCAAGGAAAGATTAAAAAAAACATGATGTACCTTTATGTTCATTTGATTTAGCATCAATTTATGCCAATATTTATTGAGTAAATTACATGGAAAATAATTAGTTTTTCTATCTGTGGACTGTAACCCTGGTGCTCACGTCCTCATGATAACTTGTCACCAAAATAAGTTTTCAAATAAAAAATACAATGGCCATATAACGGCTGCATCGTCAAAAGTGTGTTGTAGATTTGTAAAAAAAATACAAATTCTAAATTCTTTAGAGAGCTATGGTCCAAAGCACATAGGTTGGGCCGCAAAGTAGATGGTGTTTATTGTACGCTAACTGCTTTGCAACGTGACGTGAGCTTTGCCCTGTGACTGGTGCACTAAACAGTATTAGTGCAAACCCATCAGTCATAGGGATTTGAAAAAACTCCAGCCTCATTGATGTGCATGGCAGAAGTCCTTTGAGACTACCTGCGATTGACAGTGTATGCACAGATGCAGGCCTACAAGAGACTACAGACCACTAGCTATACATTCACATTCACAGAATGCCATGATTTGTCGTTAAAGCAGCGTCTGTCCATTAGATGTTATGAGGGTCTGGCCAAGAGGACAACTGAAGCTTCTTCGATCCCCATTGACATGGTACCTCTGCTCGTGATGCAGAATTGTCCTTTCACTCAAAGGGCACACAGTTGAGGAATTGTAAGTCTTGAGTAATGCTGAACAAGAAGACATTTCCAGCCTCGCCCATGGAAAATCTACAATGATTTAACCGATGGTGAGTTATAGATGGGAATCATCCTGCTTTGGAAGGTATGGCATTCTCAATTTGTAAAAGACTCCGTGCCATGGCCTAAAATCATGCTCAAAGTCATAGATGTTGCCACTGTTTGTCAGGGGTGCCAAATACCAAGGCAGCACAGTTTAGATTTTCCCTCATGCCTATTTTATCCACCATCCTGCACTCCCTGCCTCTTTGTAGCCTTCCTGTGAGTACATTTTCATCCTTGCTTTGTTTTTCCTACTCATGCTCTTAGTCAAAGTCTCATGAAGAACGATAAGTTCTGAGCCCCAAAAATGAGTGCCGGCAGACGACATCTGCAACCATCGGCTAAAATTAAGCACTCAGTCTCTCCACAACTTGATAACCACCATGTAGTTTGTCTTTTATTTTGTCCTTCAATACTGCAGCCAGGCCACGTGCAGTAAAACAGATCATGTTGAATGAAAACAAAGTTTTGTAACACAGACAGAACATGTATAGAACAGTTAACAACAGAGTAAATGTCCTTTCCTGTGAGCATTATTGAGTACTCGTCTTGAGAGACTTCAAAGCAAGTAAACAATGTGGCAAGGCAGTAGAGAAAGCAAAGGAAATTTAATTTAGGAGTATACTTGGAAATCGGAATTAAAGAATGTATTACCAATATGTATAGTGCACATGGATCATTTGCAATTCTGTGTCCATTTCTGCATGGATCACCTTTTACACTGAGTCGATTCACAAGGATTTTACTATGACATACCCTTGGCATACATCTGGAGTTCAGGACTAAGGCAGAGCTCCTACAAATATAGTCAGGTAATTTAGACCTTGTTTGGTGACCTGCTATTCCAAGTGAGGCCATACAGGGAAAGTGTCCCTTGGGAGGGTGTAAAGAAACGTCTCTTATTACATGTTCACCCTCAAGTTTTTGGACTGATTCTGCTTGCTTTTCGACTCTAAGAGTACACTGAGTCCTGCTAACCAGACCTCAGTGTCAGTGTTCTAACCCTATACAAATTACAGGTCAAATTGAATACGCCCAATTGGTAAGGCCTGACTTACTTATATGTCCCCAGTATATAGAACCCATGGCACCCAAGGAATGTATGACAGAGTGTCTATTCAGGGGTGCAGCACTATTTGTGCTGCCCTGTGTGTGACAAAGTACAAAATAGCTCCGCGCCTGCCACTGCAGACTGGAAGGACAGTGTTTTTTGTGCCAGTTTGACTTTGTCATTTAAACCAAAGGCAAAGCCACCCTATCCTTTAACATTATATATGACTCCCCCAAGGCAGGGAGCTGTATTTTGTTAAGTAAGACATATTTTCCGATATGTCTTAACAGCAGCACTTTCAAATTGTAATTTTGCTGTGGGTAAAGTTAGTAGCCCCATTGGCTAACACATAATTACTGAGTGGCATCCAAACCCTGTTAACTTCTGAATGGGACTACCTATCTGGGTCATGTAAGGTATCAAACTAATCATGGCAATAAATGCAACATGATGGTCATTTTTAGAAAGTTGGCATTCTGTGCCTCTGGTAGTGCAGTGGCCTTGCAAAGGTGTACACAGACAGATTTCATGCCCTCCTAGGGAGGCATGTGAATGATTCCCAGGCTAAGGAACAAAGGCAGTTGCCACACAGCTAGGTGTCATCTCCCCTGCCATGATGGCCACTCAGAGGGTTAGCCCAGAAGGTGAGCTTCAAAGGGAAAGCCGCCTTTGATGGGCCACAAACCACAATAGCCCTTTGTTCCTGTAGACAGAATGGAGACAGGGCCAGAGAGGAGAAACTCACCCTCAAACCAGTTTTACTGTGGGCGTGTAGCCCTCAGGGACCCACAATTCTGGGGTAGACTACCAATCTCCTAACAACCAGGGAAGGGTTTTGTCATTTTGAAAGCAGCTAGAATGTGGCATTCTAGGATAGCCAGATGCCACACGTCATAGGAACTTCATCACTATGTAGGTGGGAGGCAGTAGTCCATTGACTAGTGTCCTCATGGTGTCTTCAGGGCACTTTCCTGAGATAAATTGACACCCCTGGCACCCTCTCCCTCAGATCATGCTGGAATCAGACAGAGGACCAAAGCAGGACTGCCTGCTGCCCTCGGACCTGCACAAAAAGAGGCTGCACCACAGGAAGCACTGCATCTGCTGCACTTGGGGCTAGCAAAGTTTGGACTGTGCCTACGACTCCTGGCTTGGGGAAAAGTTGATTCTCAACATCCAACCACAGCAGTTTCTCCAAGGATCAGTCAGCGGATGTCCTGGAACCAGCTTCAGGGACAAAAGAGCTGAAAGAGCCCAAACCAACAAGTTGGTAGCTACTGCAGAATTGTTGCCACTACCAGTTGCCAGGCGCCTAAGAGAACAAATATATGATAGCCAAAAGTTGCACCCATGCTTGCTGGACTTGGAAGTGCTATCAGAGTCTGGATTAATTGTACCTAAGGGACACTAGCCTCCACCTAAAGATTTTGTCCCAACCACAGTGCAGACAAACTGGTAGCCCATTATCGAATGGCCTGCTACTGCAACATGGAGGACTTCGAGGGTCCCCAATCTCTGTGACCAAGTTTGCCCAACTTCACTCAAGGGTTTTGAGCACCCACAATGACCCCCCCACCAACTGCACCACAGATTTAAGCATCTTCATGTCTACATCCCTTAGCATTAGGACCAGTCTGTTAATGTCTTTTGTTGTAGTCCTATTAAGTTTGGATCTTGCTTTAGAAATGCTCTGGTGGCCATGTAACTGTTCAAAGTACCCTTTCCGGCCCCCTATACCTCTTTCCTGCCAGACTTGGTTGCCCAGCTTGGGACAGAGTTGCCCAATTAACTATTTCAAACTTTCCAAAAGTTTGCAAACTTTTTGTTGGCCAATGCTTGTTTCCCGTTTATATAAAAGTTATTTGTTGCTTCTAAAATTTGTATCACTGGAACCCGCTGGTGATTTTGATGTTTGTCTCTAAAAATTCATAAAAATATAATCTATTTTTAGAAATTGGTGTCTCATTTCTTTTGTGTTGTATGGCTTTCTTATTTCGCTGTTTGGTGCTGTACAATGCTTTACACATTGCTGCTTTCTAAGCCTTACTGCTCACAGCCACAGCTACCAAGGGTTGAGCTTATGGTTAAGTAAACTTACTTGATGGGCCTTGTGATGGTATTTGAGAGTGTACTGAATGATAAGACCCCACAGACATATTGTATACCCACTTGGGGTATTGTTGAGATATATTTCCAAGGCCTGTGAAACTAAAGACAACTAGACTATCCTTCTGACAAGTACTGACTTAATCACTGGAATCACAGAAGTATAATACCACTGCTCAACTCTCTGACTTGCCAAGTAACTCCTAATTAGGGCTTTGACTTTCAGGGAAAAGCAAGGCAGAACTGACAAGACTTAACCAGAAGGAGGGTTGTGGTGTCACGACTCACGTGCTGCTGGCGCCTGGAAACCGCAGATCTAGTGGCGTAGGTCTTGAGGGTTCGGCTTTGGCCCAGAAAGGGGCGACTCTTTCTAGTAGCCACGGTGCTGCAGGCAGTGGAAACGCCAAGAACAGACCGTGCCCTTTAGAATTAGTGCCAGAGGGAAAAAACCCCAATAAAGGGGAAAAAACCTCCAAAAAATGGATTCCTGAAACGAAAACAAAACCAGGAATCAAACAGGAACAAAATGCAGGTAAATGCAAAATCGAAAAGATTCAGAACCGAAGGCTAAGAATCAGGAGCGAAGACACAATCTGAGCAGAAAGTGATGCAGCGCAAGGAAAGGGAGAAAACAGAGCCCTTATATACCAAGAAACAGGAAGTGACCAACAGGAAGTAAAAAGACACCATTTTAGATAGGGAAAAAGTACATAGGATAGAATAGAACAGGAACCATAGAAAATAGGGACCAAGGAATGCTGGGAAGAAAAAGGTAACATGGGAAGGGGGAAAGACATAAAGAAAGGACAAAAAATGCCTCGAAAAGGTAAAGAAGAAAAAGTAGAAGAAGAAAGAAAAAGAAACAGGTAAGGAGGGGTCAGGGGAGAACAGGGACACCACAGAAGGCAGAGCGAGGCCCAAAATAATATCTGGGGCCTCGCGCTGTACAAAGAAGACTCGGGGCGCGCCGCGTCCTGAGAACGCGCTGCGCGGCGCGAGCCGAATGCTCGGCTCGCGCCGCACCACGCGGCGCAACAGTAGGTCCCCCCCCCGAAGGTCCAGGTTTGAAGGGAAACAAACGATGAAAACGAGAAATCAAAAGAGGGGCGTGAACAGAAGAAGCATCTTCCCAAGAGCATTCACTAAGAGGATAACCCTTCCAGTGAATCAAATACTGAAGACGCCGGTGAAAAAGGCGGGAGTCACAAATTTCTTGAACCTCATATTCAGGGACATCATTCACCAACACAGGAGGAGGACAAGGAAACTGACGAGAGAAAGGATCAGGGACATAAGGTTTGAGTTGGGATACATGAAAGACCGGATGAATTTTCAAAGTATGAGGCAAGCGAAGACGAACAGTGACAGGATTGAGCAACTGAAGAATACGAAAAGGCCCATAATAGCGAGGCGTGAACTTATTCAGAGAAAGACGAGAGGGCAAGAATTTGGAAGAAAGCCAGACTTTATCCTGAGGGTGATAATCGGGAGTGGGTCCACGTTTCTTATCAGCGATCTTCTTCATATACCTCTTAGTGTGCAATAAATTAGATCTAATGAGCTTATGGAGTTGCAGGAGACGTTTGGAAAAAGATGTAATGGCAGGCAGAGGAGAGGTAGATTGAGGAGCAGTAGGAAAAGAGGTCGGATGATAGCCATAGGAACAGAAAAAGGGAGTGACCTTGGAGGCACTATGGACAGAATTGTTGTAGGAATATTCAGCAATAGGAAGATAAGTGTTCCAGTTGCTTTGGGTGGAATTACAAAAACAACGAAGGTATTGTTCTAGTCCTTGATTCAAACGCTCAGTTTGTCCATTGGTCTGAGGATGGAAACCGGATGATAGTGCTATATTGATATTCAGTGTCTTGCAAAAATGTTTCCAAAACCGGGAAATATACTGGGGACCCCTGTCAGACACAATGGTATGTGGAAGTCCATGGAGATGGAAAATATGGTCGATAAATATCTGGCTCAATTCTTGGGATGTTGGTAATTTCTTTAGAGCAGTAAAGTGGGCCATCTTAGTGAAAGAATCAACAGTGACCATGATAACCTGGTTTCCAGCTGATGGCGGAAGTGAACACATAAAGTCAGTGGAAATAGTATGCCATGGCGTTGGTGGAACTGGCAAAGGCTGTAGTAATCCTGCAGGTCTGCTACGGGGAATCTTGACTTGGGCACATATGGGACAAGCCTGAACATATCTTTCGACATCTGATTTCCAGGTAGGCCACCAGAAAGATCGCGAAAGAAGTTCTTGTGTGGCCTTAATACCTCTATGTCCAGCAACCGGTGAATCATGGCACATCTGTAATGCTTTGTCTCGCACTCTGTTAGTAGGGAGGAATAACAGCTTCTGATGAAAAAAGAATCCTTCTTTCTTGCATAAAAAGGTTCTTAAGTTCTCTATTTCGCTATTAGACAGGCTGGAATACTCCAGTCGTACCTCATCCAGAAAAGATTGAGCAACTCCAATGATCTTACTAGGCTCCAGTAGAAACTGAGATGGGGAAGGAGTACAATCTGGATAGCATCGAGACAGAGCATCAGCCAGAATGTTTTGAGATCCAGGAATATAGGTGATGTAAAAGTCATACTGACTAAAGAAAAAGGCCCAACGCGCCTGGCGACTATTTTGGCATACAAAATTACGTAGACATTGCAGATTACGGTGATCTGTTCTCGCCTCGAAAGGCTCCTTGGATCCCATCAGAAACTGTCTCCATTCGATGCAGGCTGTCTTCAGAGCTAACAACTCTCTTTCTAGTACAGAGTAATGTTGTTCAGCTGAAGAGAGAATATGGGACAAATAGAAAACAGGATGTTCAAGACCATCATCTTCTTGAAGTTGAAGCAAGACTGCTCCAATAGCTTTTTCGGAACCATCGGTAACTACGATAAACTGTTTATTGGTATCTGGATGTCTCAAGATGGGAGCTTGAGTGAATGCCTTCTTTAATTCTTGAAAAGCTGTTTCAGCCGCCTTGGTCCAGACAAACCCCTGTTTTAGATTTTCCTTCTTTAAGGTATGGGTTATATGGCTGGTCTGTTTGGCAAAGTCTTGAATGAACTGTCGGTAAAAATTTGCTAATCCTAGGAAACATTGTGTTTCTTTGATAGAAGAGGGAGAAGGCCACTCTAGAATTGCTTGTACCTTTTCTAGGTCCATAGCTATGCCGGTGGAACTTAAATGATAACCCAGATATTTGACTTCCGTCTTATCGAACTCACACTTTTCGGGTTTACAGAATAGTTGATGTGCTCGGAGTCTGTGAAGGACTTGTTTCACATGAGAAGAATGGAGTTCGGGGCGTCTGGAAAAAATAAGGATGTCGTCCAAGTAGATTACGAGTGTCTGGTTCAAGAGATCGGAAAATATTGAGTCCATAAACCTTTGAAATATAGCAGGAGCGATCGTAAGACCAAAGGGCATGACTTTATATTCAAAATGACCGAACGGTGTCCTGAATGCTGTTTTCCACTCGTCTCCTTCTTTTATACGTAAAAGGTGGTAAGCTCCCCGAAGATCCAACTTGGTAAAACGTTGAGCCCCTCTGACTGCCTCTAAAATATCCTTAATGAGGGGCAAAGGATAACGATCCTTTATAGTTATCTTGTTTAGGCCTCGAAAGTCTATGCAAGGACGAAGATCTTTGGTCTTCTTGGGTACAAAAAAGAGAGGAGCCCCTGCTGGAGAAGATGATGGAACAATGAGACCACCCTGTACATTTTCCTCCAGATACTCCTTAAGAACTTCCTTTTCAGGTTCCGTGAGAGAATACATCCTCCCAAAGGGAACGACTGTTCCAGGTTCCAAAGGAATAGCACAATCGTACTCTCGATGTGGAGGTAATACAGGTCTGGATGGTTTTTGAAACACGTCTTGGAACTCTAAATAATGTTCAGGAACCCCTTGGACAGTGTTGATGGAATACTCCGTAGTACTCTTCATAGGTGTTAATCTGTTTGGTGACCAATATTTATCGGAAGCAAAGCAATTTTCTTGACAAAACTGTGAGGATAAAGAAATTGTCCGGGTTACCCAGTTCACATATGGGTTATGTCTAGTTAACCATGGAATTCCGAGAATAATGGTATGGTTGGGAGATGAAATGAGATCAAAAGTGAGGTGTTCTTGATGATTACCAAACTGTAAATTTAACATCAAGGTCGTAGTATCGACTGGACCTGAGGATATTAAAGATCCATCCACGGTGTGTACTTGTTCAGGAATGTCTTTGGGTTGAGTGGGAATTTGCAGATTAGTGGCCCATGTCTTATCCATGTATATACCACTAGCACCACAATCCAATAATGCCATAGTTCTTTCTTGGCGGCCATCAGGTAGTTGTAATATGACTGGTAACACGAACAAGTAAGTTGTATTGTCGTTGAATGAGCTGATAGAAGGTATAGCCGATGATCCCGTCCCCTCCCTTCTTACAGAGGACGGGAGGTGGCGTTTCCCAAGGGTCTAGGTGGACGTACAGGACATGTACGAAGCAGGTGACCAGCAGAACCACAGTAGAGGCACAATCCCTTCTTCCGTCTGTCTTCCTTCTCACTAGCAGAGAGTGGCCCTCGAGCAGTATCCACTTGCATGGGTTCCCCTTCTATATCTTTAGCAGGAGGACGAGATTCCTCAGGATGAGGTGGATACATCCGTGAAGAGCTTGGCTGAGACGCTCCTCTACTCCTTCTCTTCTCCATTCGTCGTTCTTGAAGACGTTACTCGATGGAAAGTGCTTGATCCATGAGGCCACGAAGATCTTCAACTCTGGTGGAATGTACTAATTCATCCTTAATTTCTTCCTTAAGTCCTCTGCGAAACAAAGTTACCAGGGTACGCTCCACCCAAGTGGTCTCTGCCGCTAATTGACGGAAACGTGTAATATATCGGAGGACATCCTGGGAACATTGCTGGATATCACATAATGCTTCCTCTGCCGAGGCTTCCAATCCTGGGCGACTAAACATCTGTTTGAAGCGGGTCACGAAGGCAGAATAGTCCGACAATACTGGATCGTTGGATGACACCATCGGGGTTGCCCAGGCCAAGGCAGGACCGGATAATGCACTAATAAGATATCCCACCTTTGTCCTGTCATGAGAGAATTGGCTAGGTCTGAAGGCGAAGTAAACCGTTAATGCATCCAGGAATTCACGCAGTTTAGTTGGTTCACCAGAGAAGCGAGGCGTTGAGGCGGAGATAGTCGGAACATCGCCACTGCGGAGGGCCAAAGCCTGTCGTAAGACCGCATTCTCGTTGCGCAATTGTTGCAATTCCTGAGCTTGTTGTTGAATAGTAGTCAAAAAAGATGAATCAGGATCTGCAGCCGCCGCCACTGTGTCATCCATAGTATCAGAAGATGTCGGAATGGTTTGGCGCTGCATTCTGTCACGACTCACGTGCTGCTGGCGCCTGGAAACCGCAGATCTAGTGGCGTAGGTCTTGAGGGTTCGGCTTTGGCCCAGAAAGGGGCGACTCTTTCTAGTAGCCACGGTGCTGCAGGCAGTGGAAACGCCAAGAACAGACCGTGCCCTTTAGAATTAGTGCCAGAGGGAAAAAACCCCAATAAAGGGGAAAAAACCTCCAAAAAATGGATTCCTGAAACGAAAACAAAACCAGGAATCAAACAGGAACAAAATGCAGGTAAATGCAAAATCGAAAAGATTCAGAACCGAAGGCTAAGAATCAGGAGCGAAGACACAATCTGAGCAGAAAGTGATGCAGCGCAAGGAAAGGGAGAAAACAGAGCCCTTATATACCAAGAAACAGGAAGTGACCAACAGGAAGTAAAAAGACACCATTTTAGATAGGGAAAAAGTACATAGGATAGAATAGAACAGGAACCATAGAAAATAGGGACCAAGGAATGCTGGGAAGAAAAAGGTAACATGGGAAGGGGGAAAGACATAAAGAAAGGACAAAAAATGCCTCGAAAAGGTAAAGAAGAAAAAGTAGAAGAAGAAAGAAAAAGAAACAGGTAAGGAGGGGTCAGGGGAGAACAGGGACACCACAGAAGGCAGAGCGAGGCCCAAAATAATATCTGGGGCCTCGCGCTGTACAAAGAAGACTCGGGGCGCGCCGCGTCCTGAGAACGCGCTGCGCGGCGCGAGCCGAATGCTCGGCTCGCGCCGCACCACGCGGCGCAACATGTGGGGTCAACCCAAAGAGCACATGTATCAGTCACAGTATAAAAGGGCATGCAGTGTTTGTGTGTGTGTTTATACAAAAAATAGATAACATGTTATTTTCTATTAAATATATTTCGCTTAAGGATATAGGATGCAGCTCACACCTGGTAGGCCCTGAACAAATGCCGACAGACACTTTGTACCAACTACTGTGATAAAATTATTTAAACAGTTTGTATCTGCATCAATCATTGTTACACTTTAAATAGTATCCAAAGTGCTGTTTCTGGGCTCAAATGAGGTGGCAAACCATCAACAGCATAAACATCTTACTGAGTTCCTTCTCGGTGCCCTCTGTGTGATAAAATTCCTTCTGTTTGTATGCCCGCAGAGTCCTGGCACAAAGTCCCTGACACGGTGGCCATGTAACATCCTGCTCCTCATTTCTGTTTCTGACACCATTTATGTCACCATTTATATTTGCCAATGCAAGAAATCCATGTCATGGCTCGGGCCCAATTCTACTTGTATATGTCTGTTGTCCACTAACAGATAGCTACATTCTGTGAGTGACAGGCGCACGCCCAAATTGGTACTCCTTTTATCATATGTGACAATTGTTCCTCAACCATGTTAAGACATGAACATCTTTTTAACATAGCTGAAATGCTAGTTGGGTATAGCCCTTTGCACCAGTATCCAACAGGAAGATTGCTTAGAAGTTCTGCCTGTGTTGATCTGTGCAGTCTGTCATGTGTGGGCCCACTGACATCCCCCAAGTACAAGTGATATGTGTGAGTAGTGCTTAGGTATCTGAACTTGTATGAGTACTACAGTTTAACATCCGGCTCTTTCTTTGCGAGATGGAAATGTGCTACTACTGACAAATAAATACAGTGGCCCTCCGGATTCGTGGAGTTTTTGTGATAAAAACTCACAAAAAATTCACAGTTAACGGACCAGGTCTTTTGGATTGAAAAACGCTATGCATATTTGATTAAACCCTTGTACATCTAGAGTTCCAAAAACACTAACGGAAATTCATGAAGAGAAGAATAGCTTCAAAAACAATAGGGTGAAAAGATGATCAAATGGGTTGGAAAATGGAATGGCACTGGGCTGGGTCTGTAGGCACAGTGCATGGACAGTGTCCTTGTACTGTGCCCAGTCTGGGCATAGCTAAAGGCCATCCTGAGAGCCCTTTAAAAATGGCCAAAGTCCATGCCGTATGACTAGAGCTCCCTAGCCACTACTGTTTGCAAAGATACCTGACTCCCTTAACGCGGCAAGAGTAGAACACGTAGTTAAACACTCCTCATATACAGCAGACGGCACTGGAAAGCGCAACAGGCACCGAGGCTCGTGTCCACAATCGGGTGGGGTTCGGTGAACTCAAGGACGGGTCTGGGTATACACGATAGAAGTTTAAAGAACAACAGAACTACTTTTTCAAAGGAAGTCTGCTTTGTCTTGAACTGTTTGTATTGTAAATTACACTAAAGTTTAGCACTGGTTTCCATAGGAACATTGCGTTCTAAGTGATACATTATTAAAATTATAAATAGGCCATCACAAACGAGTAATGACAAAGTGGTGGGTTAAATTTAAGCCTTTCAATAAAACTTGTGATTGTAAAACTTTGTCATTATTTACAAATAGTCCAAACAATTTAATTTAGACTGATATGAGGAGGCTGCATGGTTTGGTTGCAGATTGTGACCAGGAGACCAAACTGCCCAGTCATATGGTTGGTGGTCCAATGCCGAAGAAAAGGGGACAAGGAATTTTGCACCATCAAGGGTATGGGCAAACAGAGCCCAGGAAGGATGAGAGGGGAACAACGACCCAGCATCATGACCAAAACTTTAAGAAATGCCATCAAATATTTATGTGCCTCACAACAAAGTAAATGTGCACATCGGTCTATGTAAATATTACTGCTTTTGTGCACATGGGAGTATTTCTATAGAAGTATTTTCTCCAGCCAATACAACCTCACCAAGTGTCGTGTGCATATGTGTATGTATGATGAATTAGTCTTAAGTAATCTTATATTTAAAAAAAACCTTCTCTCAATCTTTTCCCATCTCTCCTCTCTTTGATTCATCCCAAACCTTTCGGAGTATTAGGAACCCCCAACATCCTTCTCAAAAGTTTTCCTCCTTTTTTAGCCATGCCAGCCATCTAACAGGCACACACACAACTGTTACTTACAAAAACAATTGTCTACTAAACCTTCCAAATCAATTCCCATTATTCTATCCCTACTCAAAACTCTTCTAAAAACACAAGAAGTCAAGAACACAAACCTAACACATCTAATGCAAAAGAAAAAAAATACTAATCTACTAAATTCTAATGTTCGGTTCCAGAGTACAGTGCTACTCGGCAGAAAGTGCTTCAAGACATGGTCAGGGGTGATAAGCGCTATATAAATAAATAGAATTTACAATTACAATGACTGGGCTAGGTTATTAACAGCAGGTGGCTGGTGCCTGAACTATGACGCCACTACATGTAGCCTGAATTGTCTCCCTTTGTAAAAGCATTGCTTACTCTTTTTAACAAGCATTTGCAATGCAATAGGGTCTCGCATTTCTCCGAGTTACAGCTATTAGCAGTTGTAAACTCCCAACCGGACTTTTCTTACCACATTAAATGGAAAAAAACAGCACAATCAAGCTGCTACAGTTCACTCGTACGGACAGTTAAAGACAGCATGCAGTTAGAAAGAAAAAAAAATGCAATAAAAGAGCGCGATCGCGCTGCTACAGTTCACTCGTAGTGAAACCTATCGTCAAAAGTGCAATTATGTACGTAACCGGCAAAAGTGCAATTAACTATGTAACAGGGTCGATGTTATGCAAAGAGCTGGACTTCTGCCAAGTGAGATCGCGCTGCGAAAAAAAAAAAAAAGTAGTCCACAAACCTGACGGGAAACAGCGAGCCTTGCATGTTTTCAGTACTTGGTCGCTGCACTCGAGGAGGGCTCACCACCGGAAAAGGCATGACGTATGCGTGCCTTCCACTAATGAAAGCAAGCAGATTTTGAAAGGCAAGCCCACGAACCAATGAAAGACACTAACATAAGATGGACGGGGCTCCGAGCCTTTTTCTATCTACTAAAGCGTCTCGCATGTGAAATGCATGCGCAAGCGCATGCGACGCAGGCTCGACCCTAACAAGGCTTATGGCAATAGTCAATTTGGCATGTGTAAATTGCCACACCCAGCACAGTAAATGATCACACGGAGACTGTGCTTACTTGCAAACACGCATGGAACTGCGTCACCCGCAGTTCCTTCTTTATTTATACCCTCGTGCTCCGTGCCCCTCCCGGACACGCAGAGCACGTTAGGCACACAGGGAGAGCCCGCGTGGCTCTCCGTTAACTCTTTACACCCCCCCCCCATGTTTTACTCCACATGGGGAGTGGAATTAACGAAAACTTGACCCAAAATTAACACATGACGGTATAGAGTCACTTAGTGATAGTTCTTAAGAAAACAAACGTGAACAGTCCACCACAACGAAAACACTGTCCTTATGAAACAGCAGGAGATCTCCCCTCGGTATCCTATTATGATCACATGGCAATGAAACTCCAACTATGAGCACCCTATATTCCAGACAAAGTCTTTCAACTGACTACTCGGTACAGGATTGGGACGTAAATCATATCTGTTGCTTCTTGTGCACAAGCTTTCCTGCCCAGGGGCACAAACAGGTCGGGTTTGTTCAGTCAGCATTGGCCTCCTGACACTCTCCATCTCATTAGCCACCACTGATGACCCGCCTGTAACATCATCAAACTCTCCTTCTTCATCCGTCGGTTCCCTCCGTCCAGCTTTCTTAAAATGCGACACATTTCGTGTCACCCTTTGTCTTCCTCTTGCCGCAGTGATCATGGATCCCTTCACACCAATAACCTCCCATATCTCAGGTTCAAACGGAGTTATAAACTTTCCTCCTCCTCTCCGACATTTCACCACCACTTGGTCTCCTTCTTGGAACCCTCGATACTTTGCTCGTCGTTGGGCACTCGCCCTCTGATTAGTAGCTCGCCGTCGTTTTTGAGTGGCTTTAACATCCAACACAGGAGGTTTCCATTTAGGACCTGATGGAATACAGTCACGTGGAGATACTTTGAACATCAAAGAGGAGGGAGCACAACCAGTGGTACTATGGGGCGTTTGACGATAAGCACTCAGGAATTGGTATAGACACTGTTCGCTGTCTTCCTTTTTCTCTACTCCAATCCGAAGAGCCCTGTTCAAAGTTCGCATGAACCTTTCCACGTCTCCATTTGCCTGAGGCCAGTAAGGCATTATCTTCCGATGACGAATTGCCAAACCCTCAAGGTATAACCGAAACTCTTGGCCTTCGAATGGGGGACCATTATCCGTTCGAATTTCATCAGGCAAACCAAACAAAGCAAATGTCTTTTGTAGAACTGGCCGCACATTCTCAAACGCCGTCGACGACACCACCTCAACCACCGGGAATTTAGTATAGGAGTCAATCAGAACAGCAGTTAACCTCCCATCTGGAAAACTTCCGAAGTCCATGCTTACTTTAGCCCATGGTTTCAGAGTAGCCGGCTCGGTTACCACTGGACAATTCGGAGGTTCCACTGACGTGATGATACAGGAGTGACACTGTCCTACCATCTCATCAACCTGGCTGTCCATACCTGGGAACCATACCTTGGCACGTAATCTCGCTTTGGTTTTAGCAGCCCCTTGATGTCCTTGATGTGCCAACTCAATCACTCTAGACCAGAGACTTTGTGGAAGTACAATCCTTCTTCCCCTTAGAACCAGCCCTTCATTATCAGTAGATAGTTCATCTCGCACTTTCCATATACTTTGCATGGCCACTTTCTGTTCAGGGCGAGACGCATGTGTTTTTTCTAGAAAATATTTCCACTTTTTATGGCTCAACGCGTCTTTGACATGGCCCAATATGATATCTTCCTGCGTGGCACTTACAATCTCTGGTACGAGAAGGGCGTTAGGACACGCCGACTGCACAACCATGCTTACAAAGACTTCCGTACTCTCCTCATCTTGTTCTTGTTGCGCATCCGACACCTGCGGACAAGGGTGGCGAGACAGATAGTCTGCCGGATTGTTCGCACCTGGCCGGTAAACGACAGTGAACCTATAAGGCTGAAGGAGAACGGTCCACCACTCAATCCTCGGAGGTGCAAGACGCGGGCAACCAGCGAACAACGGAACTAAAGGTTTGTGGTCAGTCACTACTTGAAATTCGTGCCCATACAAGTACAAGTGAAAATGGCGGCATGCCCACCGAATGGCTAGAGCCTCACGCTCAATTTGCGCATACCTGGTTTCAACGGCCGACAACGCCCGGCTACCATATGTGACCGGGATCCATTCCTGATACCTCTGTTCTTGCAAGAGAACGGCTCCAAGCCCAACGGGGCTCGCATCTACCACTACCTCGGTCTTTCTGCTGGGGTTGAAATAAGCCATAGTTGCCTTGTCTAGCAACGCCTCCTTAATACCCATGAAGGCCTGTTGTGCTTCGGGAGTCCAGTCCCAACGGTGTTGCCCTTTTGTTAGCCGCCGGAGAGGTTCAGACATGGTGGCTAGATGTGGTATAAACCTTCCGCAATACGTGGCCATCCCTAGGAAACTACGAACCTCCATGGAATTTTGCGGAACCGCAGCCTGACGGATAGCCTCAGCCTTCCGTGGGTCCACTTGCAGGCCCTCTTTCGAAAATACATATCCGAAGAACTCTACCGAATTTTGGTAAAAGGCACACTTCTTCTTGTGAAGCGTTAGTCCTGCTTCAGACAGCCGTTTCAACGTTGCATGTAGATGACAACGATGCTCCTCTCTCGTCTTGGAGTGTATTAGAATGTCATCACTCAAGTTGATTACTCCTGGTAATCCCGACAAGGTTTCCCTAATCGCATTTTGAAACACCTCCGCCGCAGAGGACACTCCAAAGCTCAGTCTCTTATATCTTCTCAGCCCCACATGTGTCGAAAACGTGGTAATATTCCTGCTTTCCGGGTCTAGCTCTAGCTGATGATACCCCGCATTGAGATCCAGCTTGGAGAACCACTGCGCCCCATTCAGATCTGCAATGATGTCGTCCATGGTGGGCGTTATGTGCCTCTCCCTTCGAATAGCCTTATTTGGCAGGCGCATATCAACACAGAGGCGAATCGCTCCTGGCTGCTTGGGTTTTGGCGCAATCACCAGCGGCGACACCCACGGCGTAGGCCCATCCACCTTCTCTATGACCCCTTGGTCTTCCAACAGCTGCAGCTCTTTCTCAACGACAGGTCTCAGATGAAAGGGTACCCGACGATGTCTTAGTGCCACCGGAGCCACGTTGGGATCTATGTGCAACTTGATGCGTTTTCCTTTTAACCGGCCTAACCCCTCAAATAGCTGCGGAAACTCGTTGAGAAGGCGTTCCACTTGAGTATCATACACTTGTCGTGCAAAAAACACTAGTCCCAACTCTTCTGCCGTGTGACATCCTAGCAGAGTGCCACGATCCCCAGCCACCACATAGAACTTGGTTTCTGTTGATTTGTCCCCACTGCTTACAGCCACCTCCACTGTTCCCTTGAGGGGAAGAGGGTCTCGCCCTCCATAATTGTATATCTTAGTAGCTGTCGGGGTCAGTGGCGGGGCAGGTACTAGTTTGTGGAAGAGAGTTTCATCCATGACATTGACCGACGCTCCTGTGTCAATGAGTACGGAGACAAGCATGCCATTGACATGAACGTCATTCATGGGCGGCGGTCTCATTTTCCGTGTCTTACCCCCGTGAAAGATATTACAAATATGTCCTCTTCTTCATCTTCCTCGAAGACCGGGCCACTCGCCGTCGCCTGGTCTCTCACCTCCTCTGTGTTTTTGGATACAGCTCTAACACTTGTATCCCGTCCCTTCTGCTCTCCTGGCTTGTTCCTCCTGGACCTACACACTTTGGCAAAATGATTTGACTTGCCACAACGGTTGCAGGACTGTCCTTTTGCCGGGCATCCCATGTTCGGCCGGTGTTCATACCCACAGCTTCCACAGGCCCTGTCACTGGGTCTGGCAGTGCTTGTCTTACGCTGCGCTGCCGGACGTGGTTGAATCGCATCCACTTGTTCCTCTTTTACCTGGACTACACGAGACGATGACGCAGCAGCTAGTGACTGACCTCTTACTGCCGCCATCGCATCCGCTCGTACTGCAGACAGTTCATGTGACCTTGCAAGAATCAGAATGTCATCGAGGGACATGCCCTGCTGTCGCAAAGCATTAGACCGGCACCCTTGAATGATTTGCGCTCGGATCTCCTCTTGTTGGTTGAGACCTGTGCACGAGCTCGCTAGCTTTCTCAACCTAGCATAGAACATATCCATCGACTCGATTTCAGTCTGCTGGGCCTGTCGCAGTTTAAAACGTTCGTAATCCGAGTTAAGTTGAGGGTCGAAGTGCCTGTTCAGAGCAGTTACCGCTGCGTCAAAATCAGCCTTGTCCCCTGTGTCAGGAAGCGAGTCAAAAAGCTCCTGTAGTTCATCTCCACCCATCAACAGCATTACCGACCTCCGCACTGCCCCATCCGTTTCCCTGGTTGCACAAAAGTAGTTTTCTAACCTGTTTATCCACAAGTGCCACCTAGGTGCAGCGGTAGCCGGGTCAATCAGTTGGCTAAACGGTGGTAACGAAGTGATCGAGGAGTGAACTCTGTTGTTCAACTGTGCTGGGAGCTGGGGGTTCCCTGGTGGCGGTGGAGGATTGGCATCATCTTGTGGTGGGGCACTCATCTTTGCCCCTTCTCACTCCTGTGATGTACACGAGGTGATGCTGTCCTTCCGTCTTTGTCTTTTTTTTTCCTTACTGTCTCTTGGTGCAGCTTCTCCCCCTTCACCCCCTTTTCTTGCACTTTTGCCTGTGTGGATGTACTCGTTTTCCCTTGTTTTTTTTATTTAGTTTATTGAGGTTTTTTTTTTTTTTTTTTTTTTACCCCCTAGCCTCGGGGAAGACGCACGTGCAACCCGCGTCGCTTCTTTTCTTTTTTTTTTGATCCCCTAGCCTCGGGGAAAGACGCGCGTGCAGCACGCGTCGCTTCTTTCTCTTTTTTTTTTTTTTTCCAGGCCCTCCGGCCTCGCGGGAGACACGCGGCGCGCCCGGCTGCTCTGCCGCAGCACAGCAGCGCTTAGCAGCCGCGCGCCTGGCCAGGGAAGCACGCGTCTGCTTCAGCTGCTCTCGGTCAGCGAGGGACGCCCGGGGGTGGAGTGCTGGAGCTCCACGTGGTGCTTCTCAAGTGGGGGCGGGGGGCGGGGCGCGGGGCGCGGCTCACCGTCTTCGGGCTTCCCGGTCGGGAGACCGGCTACAGTTTCTTCTTCGCCCGCCGCGAGACAGTCTCGCGCCACCAGCCTCCTTCGTGGTTTTTTTTCCTCGGCAACCGGCCCGGCACCAGGATCGCGGCAGCCGACACTGCACCGCACTCCTCCCGGTACGTTGTTTTTTTTTTCAGCTTGGCATCGACATTCTCTCTTATATTCTCCTGTCGTGAAGCATTTGCATCCCGCTCGTCGCCAATGTAAATTGCCACACCCAGCACAGTAAATGATTACACGGAGACTGTGCTTACTTGCAAACACGCATGGAACTGCGTCACCCGCAGTTCCTTCTTTATTTATACCCTCGTGCTCCGTGCCCCTCCCGGACACGCAGAGCACGTTAGGCACACAGGGAGAGCCCGCGTGGCTCTCCGTTAACTCTTTACAGCATGCAGGCCCTTTTTTACCAGACGGATCTTGGCAGAGCAGTGCTAAACTCTTCTGCAGCAGAGATTCATAGATTATAGATTTTCCAACACGAGGAAAGTCAGTGCCAAAAAGACAAAATACCTTTTCCACAAAAAAAGTACTTTCCTTGAAGAGAAACGTAAGAGGGGAGGGTGTTTAGGATGTGGGGAAACGTAGAATGGGTAGGGGACAGTAGTTAAAATAAAATAAAAAAGTATGGGGGCTATAGGATGTATGGTATTAAAGGAAAGGGAGGGTAAAAGAATAGATGGGAGTAAGGGAGGTGGAGATGTAAAGGATGGGGAAAACGTATACGGAGCAGGTGACATAGTAATTAAAAAAGACGTAAACCATCAGGGTATAAGATATGTAGATGTTAAAGGAAGGGGAGTGAGAGAAGATAGGGAGTCAACCCCCTTAATAAAAAAGGGGAATTAACAGGAGTGAAAATCCTCTCTAAAAATAAAAAAATTAAGACAAAAAATATTTCTTCAAAAATGTTTTTTCTCTAGCGTGGTTTCATCTAAGTGGAGACAACCATTAATAAAGAAAAAATTGCCTAAAAATGTTAAACACGAAAAATGTATCACAAGCACTTTCTTTAAGTATGTGTTTTCTTCAGAAACACATACAACCCGGAGATAGCAAAGCAGCAATCTGTTGCAGGAGGAAGGCATGCACAACAGCACAGCACTCTTGCAGTAGGGATACAGTCTGATTCAGCGGCATACTTTTGAGCAGGGATGCAGGTAAAGCAATGTAGCATACCTCTGCAGCAGGTCAGCAATAGACAACGGAAGAATAATCTTATTGAATTGCCACTTGCATATTTATTGCTCACTTTTGAAACACCACTAACCTAGTACTACCTAGCAGCATGTAAAAAAGGCTTATGGGGTAAAAGCTATGCCCAGGCATCCCAGAGTGAGTCAGATTCCCTCCTATACATATCCATTCCATGCTTGGGGATTTTATATTTGTCAGCCTTACTAATTTAGGAGGTAAGCCACCAATTGTTTGTCAAAACTACAGCAGAGTGATTATTTGACTCATCCAATGGGTTTTGGGAAAGCTACAGAGTGAGCATATGAAGGGGTAAAGCGCAGCTCCCTGAGCAGGAAAGAGTAATACCAACAACTAGATTTACTAAGTCTTTACAATGCACAAGGTGATGCAGAGCAATACCAAGGCTATATAGAATTTGCAGAGCCACACAGGCCCTAATTTCTGCGGCCTTGCTTGGCTTTGCAACAAAAAGTACAGCAACAGGGCTGCTTGTGCTATTTTACATTATATTTCAAATTGGAAGGCATTCCATAGGTGGAGGGTTCTCATGCATGCACCAATGGATTTTGGAGCATTTTCAGATTTACTAAAGTTAATAAACCTGTAAATGCATCAAAATGCTAGCAATGCCAATGAGGCATAACAAGAAGAAATATATTTATTTCTCCTCTTTATTGCCTATACACATAGCACACATAGAGGAAGGAAAATGTGTCTTTGTAATGTTTTTGGGCTGAAAGGCATCTGTTCCTACATAAAAACAACCCTGCCTGTAACCCAGGCACCCTTGCACTATGGTGCATGCATGCCTGCATTGGCGCTAGGAAACATACAGTGTACCTGAGCAAGAAGAGAGCAGAAATGCTCCATATCTTGATAAATATAAAGTATTTCTGCTCTCTCTCTTTCATGCAACGCAGTAAGTTTGCTTGCTGCCCTGAATTGTGTGAAAGATTAGTAAATATGCCACCTAGTCTCTGAAATCAGTGCCATGTCCTGAAACACAAGCTCTGTTGCAGGGGTTGCTTGCTGACATCACTTCATTGTACAGATATGTTTTCTGATGAAAAGAAGGGTTAGTCAATCAATCAATCAATCAATGTATTTGTAAAGCACAGCTATTCATCCGTTAGGGTCTCAAGGCGCAGGGGCAGTGTGGGGGGGAGAGCAGTAAGTGAAGATCAGAGGGGATCAGATGAAGAGCCAAGTTTTGAGGTCCTTTCTGAATTGTGATAGAATGGGAGATCTTCTGAGGTGGATAGGGAGGGAGTTCCAGGTCTTGGTAGCGCAGTGGGAGAAGGATCTTCCTCTGGCTGTGGCCTTCTAGACGCGTGGGACGGCGGCGAGGTCGGCGGAGCGGAGTTGCCTGGTGGGTGTGTAGAAGTGGAGTCTTTGGTTGAGGTATTCTGATCCGGCGTTGTGGAGGGCTTTTTATGCATGCGTGTGAAGAGGTTAAAAGTCAGTTATTTATGTCATGAAATGTATTTATCACGATGCCACGTAGGTCAGAAGCCTGATGGTCCTTTCATCTGATCCAGGCCCCATAGTACGTAATGTGATTTACTGTAAATTAATAATTGGACCAGAGGCCTTGTGATATATTTCCAACGGTGTCATCATTATATAAACCATTTTTATGGAAATTTGAAAAATCCTATATATTTATTATGGCTGCTTTTAGAAGGGAAATTGCGCTGGCCGGAAACAGGAGATTATTTTTGTCCAGTGGCTGCTTCTCCACCATGACGGAAAAGCGTCGCACACCCCCCGCTTCCCTCACCGACAGCAGCAGCTGAAAAACCTTTACAGTAAAAACATGATAAACTATGCATGAAAGCAGAGTTAGGATTGGATGCATGGCAGGCTGGGAGCCTGTGCCTGCAGCTGCAGCAGAGGAGCGGTGCGGCCAAAAAAAGTATGTTTGTTTTAAGTAGTATTTTTTTTTTACACCCCCACCATGCACCGCCACACCGTCCGGTCCCTTTTCGCTCCAGCCAGCCTCCACTGTTTTTGTCATGGAATATGTTCTCTTTAGTGGTGTTATTTATAGTCCCACGATTTTTTCACAACCCGATGCAAAATTTCGTAGGGAGGTGTTAAGTGAAAATAGTAGGGAGAACCGAGATATAATGTTTCTGAAATGACTGGGGAAGAAGCATCATTTTGTCTTCCATGTACAAACGTTGGCATAGATTGCAATGTTTTCTTTTGTGTTTTTAAATAATCCAGTGGTTCACTATCAAATGATTGTCCAGAGGTTGGTATTAGGAGAAGACTGAACTTAAAAGAATTTGTGTTATTTCAGTTTTACGATTAACTCGCTATGAACATCCGGACACTTGGGTGCTGAGCAATATTCTGAAGAGGCGGCCTTGATAGTTATCACGTGTGTAGGCTGAAGAGGAACGAACCACACTCTGACAGAATGGTTATGCAAATGCGCGTGCCATTAAACAATCCATGTTTTGGTGCACTTAAACGTATTTTGCATCCGCTTGGGGAAATGACATGAAAAATTGGCCGTGCTAGGAAAGAGCAGAGGACTGGTAAGCACATTTTGACCTGGAGTTTTATATTTTGCGTGACATGTTTATGGCGGCCTGGCCTTGAGCAGTATTCTAATTACTCGGAGATGAAATGAGAAATGGATGATTTGCACATTGCACTTTGCAGCAGTAAAATGATACGGAGTCCACCTCGGCGCAGCAGACGGAATGGGAAATCTAATCAGATAAAATGGATTTTGCGAGCGGTAAATGGAAAGTCTTAGATTTGTGACTTCTTAGATGATATGATTAGGCCCACGTGAAGTCATGCGGCGCAGGACAAAGTGGCCGCGAGCGTCAGCCATATTGGGAGCTTTTAATAAGAATGACCGCGTGCGCTTTGAAAGCTTGAAATAAAACTTAATTTGACTATCGATCATAAAACGTTTGTTGCATGGCGTTGAGCTAGTAAGCCGACCTTGAGTTATTCAACGTAAAAAAATGCTTTTAAGCTGTGTGTACTGTACAAAATGAAGTTCTCAGGCGCGTTTAAATTCCTAGTCCACATGTATACTATTAATAAAGCAAGCTGCCTAATGTCCCAGCTGCCTGCGTGTGGACTTTTCTTAGTTGGAGTGCCGTTCCATCAAGGCTGGTTGTCCTCATGATAATAGAATTGCAGAGGTGCAGTGCTTAATTTGTTCTTGTTGTTTGCGGTGCTGAGCACCGGCACTTATTTTTGAGGGCCGGGGCTTATTCTTCTGCCTCAGGCATTTACTGCGAGCAAAAGACACATTTGGGAAAGAAGGAGGAAGAAAAAAAGGAAACGCGTCACAAAGGGAGAAAGCGGAAAGCTGCTGGAGTGAGCTGAAGGGACAGGGAGGAGCTTTGTATGGATTGAAGAGGCCTGAGATGGCTTCAGCATTACTCTGCCTCAGTATTCCCTGTTCCCACATTCAATTGCAGCAACCGCGTGTTTAAGAGGAGGGCTTTGGCCAACGGCACGTTTGTATTTACAAATTAAGCACTGCAGTGGTGTAAGAAGTTTAGGTTAGGTGTCACTTTCCTGAAGCACCTAAACTCCCTGAAAGGTTTCTTGCCAAATAAACACTTGGGTGGACACAGAAACCAAAGCCTAGACCAGTGGCTGCTGGTGAACTTCAAAGAGAGTGGGGCATAAAGCCAAACACTAAATTTGCCTCCAGGAGGGAGCATAGCTGCCCCGTGCATGAGCAGCTCATCCAGAAGAGATATGTACTTAGCATTCCGGGACATGTAGTCCAAAAGACTAAAAGTAAAAAAATGCAAGTAAAAAATCGAAACTGGAGGAACTGCTCAGGCATGGCCCTTGGAAACCTGAGAGGTCTGCATTCATCACGTCCTTATGGCTGCTTGCAGTTGTAATTAGGGAGAGTGTACCACGTACAGCACCATAAAGGCGTACGGTCCTGCTCTTGAAGGGTCTGCAGCAGCTTTTTTCTCTTGAACATTGTTCTGCACTCCTCCCCAACCCTTACTTCAGTGTCACTTCACTCTAAGCCTCAGAAGGGCAATAGAAACGCAGTCCTGCAGCCCCCACTAACACTGCAGTGTGGTACAGTCATGAAACCCCGCATTGTGCATACTCCTTAACTGCATCAGGCAGGAAAGGGTCGAAGGGACTGTCAACCTCTTCTACCTTTTCCAGCTGAGCAACAAACTGCAGACCGCAAGGGTGTTTGATGAAGGGAACATCTGCTCATGCCATGTGCACTCCGTGCTGGCTTTAGCACTGGTAGTGCCTGATGCCATCACTCTTTGTTAGTGCTCCCTCTCCCGTGATCTCCTGCTGCATGGTTTCCCCCACTACCACCCTCCAACAGTGCCCCTCCTCTCTCCATAGGCCCGACTCACATGCATTCATGTGTTTTCTTCTGCTACGTACCCAGTTTAAGGTGGCCGGGCACTTTACATCAAACACTTTATATACAGTCCATGCACCATACAGCTCTAAATCAGTCTATAGGAAAAGTTACATTACACAATGAGAACTAGGCAGTATATCTGAATAGTGTTTGGTATGAAAAGCACAAATTCAGAATTTAAAATGTACCAGAGGTGTCGGGGTTCATTTTGCTAATAATAATGGATTTCTACCCAAACTACCCTTTTCTTTGCAGCATTAGACTAATGAAAGACTGGGGAAAAATATAATGTTGTAACCTATACCTTGAAGTTTGCATGCAGCTACTTGGCGACAGTTTATAGGTCACTGTGCTATATTAGGACTATAACCTATGAAATGCAAGTGAGCAAAGGACCTTGGTGACAAAACCAGTAACTCACTGATCTATCCGCACAAAATAAATTTCTCTCATCTTTATAATACAGGTTCTTTGCAGCAGGCCCATTAACCCTAGACCCACAGAACAAAACTCCGTCTCCTTCTAGCAGGAACATTAATCACCAGCATTGCCATGACATTTTTATTGTTTCTTGACAACACATAAGGAACTCTACAGAGGTGCCTTTAAAGCCACTAGTTATTTCTAAGCACAGCACCAGAGCTCAACACCAGGTGGGGTAAAGTCAGCCCTGATGTTCACTCACCATAAAGTTAAATAGTTTAAAAAATGGTATACAGACATGAAAACTTATCAAACTCTACAAACCTGTATTGGTTAGCTGCAGCCCATCTGGATAAGTGTGGCACAATGGTTAGAGCGGCAGACCCTGTAGCAGAGATCTGGCCCAGGGCCAAGGTTCAAGTCCCACCTCAGCAGGGTTCAAGTCCCACCTCAGCAGGTCTTGGGCTCAATTCCCTTGGACCAGATAATCCTCGCCTCTGTGCCCAGTCTAATTAATGGGTCCCACTGTGGGCAATAGCTTCCACAATGGCCCCAACAGTGCTTGGGTGCCCCAGAGTGGGCACCTCACAGGGAAAAGCCAGGAGGGGTTCCATAGTGGTATGCATACAGCTCCTTGAGACCCTAACTGGTGAGTAGTGCACTATACTAGTGTAAAGTTTACAGTTTATGTGATAATTTCGATGTAACATTGTTTAAATCGCACAACTTTGTGGTGAGTAAACACGAGTCAACAATTCATCCAAGAGGAGGAGAAACCACATAACAAAACTTCGCAAGCCTCCCACTGACAGCATTTTGTATTTTTTGTTTTCTAAAGGTGAGCGCGGTGAAGGTGAATAAATCAAGGTCCGTTAAGGACCAGTTTCAAGGCCTGTTTTTCTTCTGCTTTATTTGCCCACTCTTGCCTTAAACACCAACTTACTGCAGGCTGCGATCTTCTTCGTCAACAGCCTTGTGTGCAGTGCACACATTTCTTAACTCCTCCCAGTACGAGGTGGGGACCCCAACGCTTGTTCCCACCCCATCCTGTGACAAGTTTGGAAATGGGTGGGGTTGCACTGGCACACAGTGCAGCCTCGCTGACTGAAAAGCAACCTCGGAAAGCCAGGGCTTAATCCTAAAGCGCCCAGGCTGTTTTCTATCAGCAAGGCTGCACTGTGTCATAGAAGGCAGTGGCCCTGCAGCCTTCCAGGGCACAGAGGATGAGGGCTGAAACAAGGTAAGTCCGGTAAATCCTGCGACGACAGGCACCTCCACACTAGAGGAAATGTCTTTCTAAAGAGCCTGCTTTTGCCAGACCTTGCACAAAGCGATGGTCGGAAGCTCCAAACAATTCACTACTATCACAGTTTTAAAAATCACTGAGGGGTAAGAAATTGCGGTGGTGGAAGGGGGCGCAGCCCTGTTGCCTTAATAAAGCAGCCACCCCTGACCTAGACAGAAAAATCAATAAAACATTTACTTTTTTTCATCTCCTCCTCAAGCCCCTTTCTGGAAGTCACCTGATCAGACAAAAGACACAATTAAATAGGAATGTTGTTCAGGAGAAAAGGTGGCAATATAGAGGAAGCTCCACTTTTACATTAATGTCCTTAATGTGAGGAGCAAATCTCACTTTTAGGGCCTGATTAAGAGTAAAGGCATTTTTTTTATCACCCCTGATAAATAACGATACCACAGGATACAAATTTATCGGTGTTATAAATAACACTTATTATGAGTTTATGGGGAATAGCATGTGGATTTTGGATTTTGGATACTGCATATTTTCACCTGTTAATGATCAAATGTGTTAAATACCATCCGACTTGTAATTCCGTAACATGAATAAATAGGAGTTTGCACATGGATCGGAATATTACGAGCAACTCATAATCAGTACCTTGGTGATGAAGTTTCATTAGCACAGTAGTTTATATTTAGTCAAGAGTTAAACATTCGAAGGACCAATTGAAAATTTCACCTAATGGATTGTTCTCAGAAAGCGAGTGGCTAAGACAAACCTAAGTGCACCCGTATTCAACTCAACTGTAGTGATTGAATGCAATGAAGGAGACATTTAGGAAGTACCAAGCAAAATCAATTGCAATGATCATACTTCAAACCTGAAAGGGCTAGGAAGGTTGATATCCTCCATAAAGGAGTGAGGTGAGGGTGAATGTATCTCAAAAACTTAATTTGAAAAACTTGCAGAGGACACTGCATACATCAGCGATACAAGTAATAGATGATCTTCCACCTGAGGTTTTCAACCCAAGCTAAGAATAGGGATCTTAGGCCCTAATAAACTGGCTAAATGTATATTTTAATTTTCAGACTTAAATGGCAGATACTTATCAACCTTTGTGGCCTTTGCATAGGATAATCAACCAAATATTATGATTCACCCAAACAATTTGTCATCTGCTCTTACAGAACCTCCAGGCCTCAAGAGTATGAATGTCGTTACTGGTTCTCAAAATTAGGACGTGCTTGTAAAACTGTTCTACTCATTGGTAATCCTTGCAGTTAACAATTTCCATGGTCCCCTTATAAAGAACACACTTGTGTCTAGATATGTACTGGCCTTAGGCCCTGTCATCCTTTTTGATTGATGCCAACGGGGTGCTGTTTCCTCACATGGTCATAGACATGGAGACAGCCCTATTTTAATGGGTGGGCATGTTGTGCAGATATGTGGACTATTTGCTCTGCGTGAGCATTTCCAAACTTCTAAATACTTGTGCTCAGTAAAAGGAATAGTTTTTTTTCTGCACGCAATTGGTCATTATTACTTGTAAGATAATTAGTAGAAAAAAAGAAAGTTTGAAAAGTAACAAATTACCTTGTTTTCCTAACTCGTTGCTGCCCCAATCACATTTCGTTTGATTTAGGGATTGACCTTTGGCCTTGGTATCCTCCTCATCTCAGTTTTCTCATGCTTTCCAGCATTTGTGCTCCACCACTTACTTACCTGTCTGGGTTCAGTCCATTTCATCTTATTGAGGGACATATTTATAATGCCCTAGCCCCACCTTGTGCTACATTAAGGTCATTGATTTTGACGTTAATGTGGCCCAATGAGGCCGAAATCCCCGCACCTTATTTACAGGGTGGCGCAATGCCGCCCTTTGTAATACATTATGCCTGCTTAGGGGAGCTGGAAAAGTGGCTTAGGGAAACCTATGAGATGTCCTTGCGCCATTTTTACGGGTGTTAAAAGGGGGCTTCCATTCTTTAGAATGGGGCCATATGTACTCTGCAGGAGTAGCACCAATATTTTGGTGCAGTTCTTGCAGAGTACATCAATAGCGTAATGAAAAATGATGCAATTGCCCCATACTGTATTTTAAATACGGCGCACACATGGTGGCGGTAGGGGGGTGCAGAGGGGCGCAGGGAAAGTGGCGCTGCACTTGGTCCAGCTCCTCTTTCATTAATCTGCCTCTGAGTTCTCTAAAGTTTTCTGCTCTACCCAGAAGAGTAGGCCTTCTTCTGATTCAGTCATTGACACTTATATGTGTACTTTACTGTTGGGCTTTCTTTTCATTTTCCGGTGCATCGCGCACGAGGAAAGAAGCAGGCTGGTCAAACCGATTTGGTATTATGCCACAAACACTATCGTGGTCTGCTCCAGCATCTGAGCTGCTTTTGATTATACTCCCTCTGCCCTTGCGTCCTCTCGTCCGGAATCATTGACTCCTGGGAGATAAAAATAAAGGAGCTCGTGCCCTGAAAGGGGCAGGCGGTTGTAGCACCAGTGGTGAGCACCGTGAGTCACTGCCGTATGTTTTTCCAGCTGTCCCAGGTACTCTGAAGGGGCACAGCTAGCAGGGGGTGAGTCGTGACATAACACTTCGTAAACTTTACCTCAAGAGTGACAGACTAGCAAGTGGACAGCAGTCATGTCAGAGCCAGAACCAGCATGTGCCACACAATGAGAGCCCTGTCGCCCTTGTCTGATTTCCAGAAACATACGCCCTGCAACAAGTTTATTAGCTCCTACTTGGCTGTAAGGCACTTTTTGGTCGCCAAGGTGACAGTCCATGTGGCATAAAAAGGTAAGAACTGCAACAACTTTCAGGCGAGTGCAAGTGGCTAGAATTCTGCACCCCATCCCCTCTGCATTCCTGAATCAGATGCTATCTCAAGAAATATGCTTTGACATGTAGTGTCCCTGCATGACTGAGCTAAATGATCTCGTCAAATATGCTTCTGCAGATAATCCATCCTCTGCTGTGAAATCAATTTACAATGACACCAAAGTTCATGGCGTTCGGTAAAACTGCGTTTCAAGACAGCTGTATACTGGTCTGTCTTGGTGAGGCATCAAGAAACTATGTGAAATGGTATTGAAGGTTTATGTTAATGCACCTTAACGACAGCAGTGTGTGTCCTGGCGTGCAGGAGTGCAATTCTATCCACTAAATATATAAGCTATTCCTTTCTGCCCACCACACACGTGCCCCTTTTAGGTCTGGGCAAAGCTTTATCTGCCTACCAGAGCTTATTTCATTGTGGGTCAGTCATCCTCATCCATTGCTGGTTATAGCATCTGCCACATTTTGTATCAGCCCAATTATACATTTGAAATGGTTACTGGAAAAACAGAGGGGCATATTTACGAGAAAGTGGCACATCAACATTGATGCGCCACTTTTCTTGTATCCCCTCTAACGACACTATGGGTGCTCCGTATTTACAATAGGGCACACCATGGTGCACAATACCACAATAGTGTCAAATGTTTTGGCGTTATTGTGGTGTTTTGCTCCACTAGCGCCAAAAATGTGAACATTAGTCCAACAAAGCTCAGAGAGGTCCATAGGAGATTATGGATGCGTCATTTTAACACCTGCCCTAAGCAGGCGTTAAAAATGATGCCAAAAATAGTGCAGTTAAATCTAGTAAATATTGTAAATTTCACACTGCCATTTTTTATGGGCCTACCTGTGTAGGAATGCCCCCCTTGCATACATTATGCCTGACTCAGGCATAATGTGGTACAAGGATTTGCAAAGCAAAGTGGCGTAATGCATGCATTGCACCTCTTTGTAAATATGGCACGGGGAAGTTGCCTCCTTAATGCCACATTAGCATAAAAAAATGATGCTAATGTGGCACAAGGGGCTTGTAAATATGTCCAAGTATGTCTGTGGCATCGTGTAAATAATGCACCATGAAGCAGGATGGCGTTTGAATCCCCTGGCATTTAAAACTCTAGAATCAACGTATTTCAATAAAGGGTGTGATTGTGAATAGAAACATCACTATCCCTGCCTTTTACTCTGTCCACTCGCTGCTTTGAAACGCTCCATTGTGAAGGATGTGACAATTTAAAGGAAAGAAATAGCATCATAGATATAACCCGGGACACAGAATGTAGAATAAACACCTTATTTCATTGAAGAAGTGGTTTCTTGGTGCAGGCCTACCTCAAATTTTACAACATTTGAGGCAAAGAGAAAGCACATTGTTGTCTTTCCTTATGTCAGGTTGGGGAGGCTTAAAAGTGCAAAGGGACTCTAGTAGCTGATAATGGTACCCCAACCTTGTCCTGACTTTAGAAGGACGTTTGGTTACACATCATATCTGCTCATTTAGAGGACACCTTGTTGTGACATATGGTGCTGTGCATTATGCAGCTGGCATAGATGGAAGGAGCAGATAAAGCAATCACTGTTGGAAAAGAATGGCAGTGTTGTAATGTCTTCAACAGAAAAACAATGTCATTTACATTTGAACATGGAATAATATTAGCAAAGATTGTGTTATGGTTTGTTGAACTAGACCCTTTCTGCAGGGTCACCCCCAAGCTTTTTTCCTTCACCCTCTGGTTTTCTGAAACAGTTTTTATTTGTTTTTAGGATTCTGAGTGCTTTACCACTGCCAACCAGTACCAAGGTGCTTGTGTTCTCTCCTTTACACATGGTAGAATTGGCTTAGACTCAATTGGTATATTTAATTTTTTGTAAGTCCCTAGTAAAATGGTACTACATGTGCCCAGGCCCTGTAAATTAAATGCTGCCAGTGGGACTGCAACAGTGATTGTGCCACCCAATTAAGTGGCCCTTTAAACATGTCTCAGGCTTGCCACTGCAGCCTGTCGGTACCGTTTTAAACTGCGATTTTGACCTGTCAAAATAAGCCTTTTGCGAGGCCCAAACCTTCCTTCTTAATATATATTTCACTCCTAGGGTAGGCCCTAAAGAGCCCAGAGGACAAGGTGTATTGTATTTAAAAAGTAGGACATGTGCTTTTAAGTTTTACATGTCCTGGTAGTGAATAACTCTTAAACGGCAAAGGCTGCCTCTCCCATAGAAAAACATTGGAGTTACCTTATCACATTTAATAAGCTGGAATATCCAATTGGGAGCAGGTGGACAAGTTGAGTTTGGTACATAAACAATTGTATTTAAAAGCCCTCTATAATGTTAAAGTACATTTTTTGTCACATTTCTGAACATGCCACTTTTAGGCAGTTAACATTTTCCTGTCCTAACCATTTGGTGCCTCTAGCCTGTCCCTAGGTCACATCACTAGGTGTAGCTGGCATTTGGTCTTTGTATATTGCTCCCAGACAGTGAGACAAGGGGAAGATAGGTGTTAGCAGGATAAGCTAATCTGAGTTAATGAGGGGAGAAGCTGTCACCTACTAGACTTCCACATCACAAAGGCTCTGCCTGAGCACTCTCACAAAGGATTTGTCTTTGGTATTTGTGACCCCAGGATGGGGAGGTGCCTGAAACACCTTGGAGGTGGAAACATCTAGAAGCTTCCTCCACTTCAAAGTGGGCACCAGGTATAAATATTGGACTTCAGACACCAACTCTTTAGTACACTTCTGGACCGTTTGACTCTTTCAAGAAGAAGGAGTGCTGTGCTGCTGAAAGGACTGCCACTCTGCTGGACTGAACCACAGAAGGACTACTGCTCCACTAAGCTGACCTGCTTCCCTCTTGCCTGGGTGAGAAGGACTGACGTGCATCTCTAAACCTAGGACCCCCAGCGTGACTCCAAGGGAAGGTTGGCTGACCTCCTGATCAGAAGCCTCAGGGACAGAACAGGCTTCCACCCACCTGGGACCCGGCACCTTGACTCTGCCATCTGTAAGTCCTCCCCTCCGAAGTGGTGCCACCCCAGTCCTGGGCCCTGGAAGTGAACCTGAAGGTGCTCTGCCAGCCCATCTTTGGATTTAATAGAACCGGGGCATCTGCTTCGCAGCACAGAACATATCTTGTAGAACCGGTGCATCGCCTCTGCTGCTCAACAGATCACCCTTGAAACTGATATATTGCTTCTACTACACAGACAACACAAGTGGATTTCACATCACCTATTAGAACCACCGCTACATGACAAATCTCCACTCCCGGACCTCACATCATCTCTACTGAGAAACGCATCCTCAGCACAGGACTGCACATCTCATTGCAACCAAGGTTAAGGCACTGTTTTCAGTGGAGCTATGTGGGTCCCTGTAGCTGGACTGCACTCCATCACTGTTGGCCTGAACTTGTGACTTTGTCCTAGTCTGGTGCGACCAGATAACCACAATTGGCACTTTGTGCTTTTTGGTGCTACTTCCACTGAAATCTTCAAACTTGCTTATCTCCGGTTCCACTTATTGGATTTTTGTCATATTGGTCTTCATTGATTTGTTAAAATGTACTCTATTTTACTAGTTTGTTGTGGGGGGGTTTTCTTGTGTTGTGTTTTCACTTTATTACTTTTTGAAGTGTTGCACAAATTCTTCACACATTGCCTCTAAGTTAAGAATGACTGCTCTGTGCCAAGCTACCAGAGGTTGAGTACAGATTAATTTGGTGATTGCTAATGACTTCACACTGACAAAGATTGTAGTTGCTACTTGAGTAGGGTTTCACCCCCCTCAGCCAGTAAGACAATTTCTCACATGATTTATATTTAAAAAAATGTATGGCAGTATAACTGTCTTGTAGTGAAAATCTGACCATGACCTAGAATTAACGAGTAACTGTGCAAACATGCTGTTGCTGCAAAGTACCCTACGTAATGGTGTAAACTTCTGAATGCAAATCTGAAAAAGCATTCAAGATGGAAGTGTGATGGTGCAAATCTGAACATGCACTAAGGATTATTAATTGATGGAGAAAATATAAACATGAATGAAGAATTATATAACAATGGGACAAATCTAAATTTGCAGGTAGGATTATTGAGTGATGGTGGTCATCCAAGTGTGCATTAAGAATTACTGAGTAAGGGGCAAATCTGAAAATGCATAACCAATGTTAATCTTGACATATGATAGGCATTCTTTGTGCGATGTTGCTCATTTCTGCAAAAAGCTTGGACTGGCATAATGGCAGTAATTCTTAACATGTTGTAGGCCCACCTGATACAACATTGTCCAATTATAGTGTGATGATTTCAGTGACATAATATTCATAATACTGGACATTTTTATAACACTTTAATTACTGCTGTCTGAGGCCTGAGCCAGTAACATTGGTGTAACTAATCTGCACCCATCATTGCACTCACCAATTCTTCCAGCCTTCAACTCAGTTATTAAGTCATTCGTTAGAGTGACCAGACATCCTGAATTTGCTGGGACACTCCCAGTATTCACCTGTTCTGGCAAATGTCACTACTGGGTCAATGGAGGAGGCACATTTTCATGTGTTGCAGTACAGAAACATTTAGCAGTCGATTGCAGAAAGCAATTTACTTAACCATTTGTAAGGAACTGCCTCTTTTTGCATGTTCACCCCCACATTTTTTAGACTGATGCTGCTGTTTTTTTAATCCTTGAGTGCACCGAGGCCTGCTAACCAAAACTCAGTGACAGTGTTCTAACCCTATACGAATTGCATGTTGAACTGGATACACCCAATTGGCAAGGACGGACTTATGAGTTCCTAGTATATTGTACCCAGGGTACCCAGGACATGTATGACAGATTGTCCACTCAGGGCTCCAGCACTGTTTGCACCATACTGTGTGTGACAAAGTGCAAAATGGCCCCCGGCCTGCCACTGCAAATTGGAAGGACACTGTTTTTACTGACGGTTCGACTTTTCCGTTTAAACCAATGGCAAAGCCACCCTATCCCTTAACACTACACATAAGTCCCCCCGAAGGAATGTCTATGGAGCCCTATGCCAGAGAGCTGTATTTTGTTAGGTAAGACACATATTTTTTGATATGTCTTAACAGCAACACTTCCAAACTGTTGTTTTGCTGTGGGTAAAATTAATAGCCCCATTGGCTAGTACAGGGTTACGGGTGGCATCCCAACTTGGATAACTTCTGGATAGGACAACCAAACAGGGTCAGGTAAGATATCAAATTAATTGTGGCATTAAATGCAACATGATGGTCAAGTCAAAATTAATGTCAATTTTAAAGTTAAGGACCTTTTAGAAAGTTGCCACTTTGTGCCTCTACCTGTCTAGTTGCCTCACAAGGGAATACACACACAGACAGCTTTCTGCCCACCTGGAGAGACATATGAATGACTCTCGGGCTCAGGAACAAAGGCAATTGCTGCAGAGCAAGGTGTCATCTCCACTGCCAGGATGACACTCATGGGGTTAGCCCAGAAGCCAAGCTTCAAAGGGAACCCACCTTCGATGGGCTGCCAACCACACCTGAGCAGGAAGCCTTTTCTTCCTATACGCAGAGTGAAGACAGGATCAGAAAACTTGCCCTCAAACCTGTTTTTACCATGGGCATGTAGCCCTCGGACAGCCACACCTTTAGTGTGGGCTACCAAGCTTGTGACAACCGAGGAATTGTTATTCCTTCTTGGAAGGGGCAAGAATGTGGCACTCTGGGATAGCCAGAAGCCATGCATAACAGGAACTTCATCACTAGGTAGGAGGGGACCCAGTAACCCATTGACTAGTGACCGTGTGGCCCCCTCAGGGCACTTTTGTGGGATAACTATAGAAGCCCTGGCACCTTGACTCTCAGATCATGTGGGAATTGAAGAGAGGACTGAAGCGGGTTAGCATAGCTGCCCTTGGACCTGCACAAAGAAAAGCTGCACCATTGGAAGGACTGAATCTGCTGCACTTTGGCCTAGCAAAGTTTGGGATGTGCCTATGATTCCCAACACCAACCTACAACAGTGACTCAAAGGATCAGCCAGCTGATCTCCTAGCACCAGCTCCAGGGACACAAGAGCTGAAAGAGCCTAAACTGAAAACTTGGGTGCCACCGCAGACGTCTTGCCACTACCAGTTGCCAGGCACTCAAGAGAAAAAATCTGAGGTAGCCAAAAGTTGCACTTCTGTCAACCAGGCCTGGGAGTGCAATCAAAACCAGGATTCATCATACTAAAGGGACAGTAGTCCTCACCTAAGGATTTTGCCCCAACCTAGGTGCAGACTGACCAGAAGCTCAGCATTGGCTGCCTTACTATTGCAACATAGAGGGCTTTGATGGACCATGATCTCTGTGGCCAAGTTCTCCCTAACCCCCCATGGACTGAAGAGCACCCACAATGACACCCAGTTGACTGCACCACAACCGGAGCATCCTTTGAGCATCTTTTTGCCTGCATCCCTCAGTATGAGGACCACTCCATTGATGTCTTTGCTGGTCATCCTATAAAGTTTTGATCTTGCTTAAAAAGCACTGTGGTGGCCTGGTAATTGTCCAAAGTATACTTTCTGGCCCCTTAGACCTCTGTCCTGCTGGACTTGGTCACCCAACTCAAGCTGAAGATGCTGAACTAACTATCTCAAACTTTTCACAGGTTTACAAACTTTATTTTGGCCAGTGCTTGTTTGTGGTTGATATAAAAGTTATTTATTGCTTCTAAAATTCTTATCATTGTAACCCTCTGGTGGATTTTGATGATTAAGGTATTTAAAAATTCATTAAATATCATCCATTTTTATAAATTGGCATTTAATTTCTTCTCTGTTGTGTGACTTTCTTATTTCGTTTTTGGGCACTGTTAAATACTTTACACATTGTTCCTTTGCTAAGCCTTACTGCTTGCTGCCACAGCTACCTAGAGTTCAGTTTAAGGTTATTTAAACATCCCTGACTGGACCCGAGGAAGTATTTGTGAGTGCACTGCACAATAAGGCCCCACAGTCATATTAAATAGTATATCCCAATACTCACTTTGATGATAACGTTTTTAAAAGTTGCATTTAATCCCATTATTGCCACATTGTCTGTGTAGTCGAGCCTTGTCAGTTAAGTCATTTGTGCACCCGGATCAAGGCAAAATTGTAGTCCTACTCCTGTCTGTCGAATGTCCAGATCAAAATCCGGCCACCCTACTATTCATCCATCTATGAACTCACTAAACCTGTACGTATATATTCATGCTTCGACGCACACATTGGCTCATTGTCACATTCACCTATTTGCTCTTCTACACAACCACACACAACTGTAGCAAAGAAGTTTCACTTTCACCTAAAATATAACCCGGGTAAATGGTTTTACCAGCGCTTCTTCAACTTCTTCTCACTTTACCCTACCCACCCTGCCCTCACAGAAGCAGGGGATGGAGGCAGTCAGGCCTGCTCCCTTTGTGGTACACATGGATGTACCAAAAAAAACATAGCAAGGGCGGGAAATAGCTCACGTCTTTGCAATTCACCCAGCCTGTCCTTTGCCTGAGCTTTCAACAGATGGTGTTTTGATTCTATCTAATTAACATTAGTGGCCTCAAAGAACAATTTGTGGCCATATTTGTTACTTAGGAAGGCAGGAATATTTTTTGGCAGGCGGTGAACACATCGTGAGATGGCGTGAAGGATTCTGTTCAGTGTAGCAGCGCTCATTTGCATGAAGGGCTCAGAGACCACTAGAAAGATTAATGACTTTTAATCAATACAAGGGGTGCCTTGTGTCATGTTGGGGTCCGGCGAGTAGACGGTAATACTAGGGTTGCCCACAGTTGAAACATGGAAGGAGTCAGTAGAAGTCACTGCTGTCAAATTGGAGTAATAATATAATGAGTATTCAATAACAGACCAGTGATTTATTTATGCACTTTCTAACAAGGCTGGTACATATATTTCTACAAGAAAAAACAAAAAGTGATTGCTTAATCAAGTGATTAAATTCTTTATTGCAGCTATAAATTAAATCATTTAATTTGCGATAATTCAGAGCACTTCTGAGTTGTAAACTAGTTGCCCATGCATTGAAAGACAAGCACTCCATAGGAGACGAAGTGATACACCAGTTTTCTGAAACTTAGTACTAGGTGAAGCTGTTTGTTACATGTCCATGGGCAGATTTTATAATTTCGAAATGCCTATTATTTGCACAACCACTGTCCACATACGCGGAAGCCTAAGGAACACATGACAACCGCATACGGTTCTTTCTGTACACAAGTGGGCGCCTGGGGTTTTGTTCATATTTGTGTAGTGGTACCCTAGTGTCACTAGCATAAAACTAGGTGAGAATGTCTTTCCACAAATGGCCCACTCGGCGAGAAGTTGCTCAATCCATGGGCTACCCTTGAATTGCCACTGAGTGCTTTCAGTGCTGTGGGTGAAAGGAAAGGTGTTAATTGGGTGATTTGATGGTGCTTTGATGGTGCTTTCCTACTCTATATAAAGATCTGTTTCACCTGCTTGCACCAGAAGATACTCGCCACCTCAATCAACCACTGGATTGGAACAAATGTACCTATGCTGCAGGAAAACAAGATTAAAATCGCAGCTGGACAGCCCATGCTAGCCTCTACTATGAATCACGACCAATAAGGATAAAACTATGGACCAGATTTATACTTTTTGATGCAAAACTGCGCTAACGCAGTTTTGCGTCAAAAACTTTAGCGCTGTCTAGTGCCATTTCTTAATGTTACCCATGCGTCATATTTATACTTTGATGCTGGGTGGCGCTAAGAAGAGGTTAGAGTAATTTTTCCTGACACTAACCATTGCGCCTTGTCGTAAGGCAAAAATGACGTTAACACAGGAAAAATTACTCTAATCCGGTTTACAACATGTAAACACATCGCAAAACGAATATGCGCCATTTTTCCCCACAATAGCGTCAAAAAGTGACGCAAACGGAGCAAACAGTGCAAAGGAGCCCCAAAATGGATCCCAGAAGCCAGGAGAGACCCCAGGGAGACCCCAGACAACCAGGAACCAGCCAGGACAAGACCAGGGGAGAGACAAGAAGAAGGAGAAGTGTAGCTTCAGTGCAGAGGAGCACGAAATACTAGTGAGAGAGGTGACGGAGCTCCAACATCAACTCTTCATCACCTCTAAATTGCCAATTAGAAGGAGAGAGGCAATTCGACAACAGATTGTGGGCAAAATTAACAGTGTGGCGGAGGTCAGGAGAACTGTCACTGAGTGCAAGAAATGCTGGCATGACTGCAAGCGGAGGACAAAGGAGAAAATGTCAAGGAACAGGAAGGCAGCCCTGCAGACCGTAGGTGGGAGTCCAGCCCCACAAGGGGACTTGGACAAGAGGAGATGGTTGCAGCCGTCATCCCAGAGGAAATCATCACTGGTATCGCAGGACAGGACAGCGCTGACTACCAGGAAGCATCACATATGCAGGGTAAGTTGCATGGGGGACAAAAACGCCAAAATGTCAAGTGCAAGAAGGGGGAGGCACATACCTACTACACAATGCATGTCAACCCTGAAAATCAGGCAGTGGAAAGGGCAAAGAGGCATGCAACGGGACTCTCTGCACTGCCCATGCCAGGTGCATGGGCTGTGCAGGGACATCCAGGGGCACAGCACAACACAACACCAACAACCTTTGCATGGGGATTACACCACCATGCCAAGGCTGCTGGAAATGTCGAAGCAGACCAGGAGGGTGGGTTAGAACGTAAAACTGGTCTGGTGTCACAGGACAGCTGGTATTGTCAGAATGTAAACTAGAGGACAATGCCCAGTCTGAGGCCATTTGCTCAAGCGGCATTTCTTATTGACAACATTTGCCACAACTACCTGTGCTGTGTGCGCTGGTCAATCAGCAAATGTCAGTGAGGTGCCCATGGAACAAACAAACTCGAAATGAGAGTTCAGTATGGCTACATGATCAATCCCCCTCAATCCCTATCCAAGTGCAACTCATGTCAACTGGTCATGTCCATAGACTCAATAACCATCAGGCACTGTCACATTTATAATGATGTATGCATCAGTAATCTCATACCCATGCTCCCATCCCTGGATTTACCCCTATGCCTGTGTCACAATAGCTGCAATGTCACCATGCAACATCTCAGGTATCATAGTGCTAAGACAACTGCATTGATGGGGAGGACATACGTGTGTAGGATGGCAAACACACTCGCACAGTCTCAAGAGGAAATGGAACTCTGCCAAGTCCATCAGTGCAATGCAATGTAGCACACATACGCAAATATCAACATGAGAAACTACCAATGGTAACACATACATTGTCTCATGGAAATGCAATGCATTGTGTGGTGTTAGGTCTCAGCACCGCATAGGTGTATGTGATAGACTGGGACAGGTCCATATTGTTATGTGTGGTGCTGTGGCATCAGCACACCAACAATCATTGAAAGGCCTCACCATGCAAATGGACGCAGAGGGAGAGTTGATGAGGACAAGAAGATGGCAAGCCACAATTTGGGCAGAACCTAAACCTAGAAGAAGAAACGCAGACAATTGCCCAAACTGCCCACACTACATGTGACATCCAGGTGGGGCATAGGACTGAGAGACTGCAAACATTACTGACAGGAACAATGCATGGGAACTAAGATGACAATGTACCACCAATAGGAAGTCAGTGACGTCACATTACAACTGGCACAACACAGACACACTAATCAAACAATATCTCATTGCAGAGGACGATGGCTCTCCTGTGGATCTGCCTGTCCTGGACTACCCTGATGACCTGGGTGATCAGCTGACAACCATCAACCAGGAAACTCTCCAAAATGTCTTCGGAACCCTTCAGGCACCACCTCCAGTCACAAGGAGGAGAATTCATGTAGCAGCCATCTCAGAGGACCCACTCACCACCCCAATAGTATGACCTGGCAGCTCAAACATAGCTGGGGACTCTGGTGACACAGTTGGCAATTCATGTTCCTCTGCACTGAACAAAACTTCACCTCAGCATGTTCAATGACATGTCCCTCAACTTTGCACTTGTGTTGCGTCACAATAGAATGCTTTACTCTAAGGGGGTCACAGACCTGGACTATGTAAATATTGCACTACAGCACTTTAAAATAAACAGCACCTACACACCCACTTTGTCTCTGTGTAATGTGACACATCTACTTTGCTGAAGATTTGTGATGTGTGTAACATGTCTATGGTCACAGAGTGTCAATACCAGAGTGCAGAAATAATGTGGGCAGATATCTACGCACAAGATATCTATAAGATGAACGCCAATGCTGGCCACATCCCTTACAAGCAAGTCACTGTGTATGTGACATTTGCTTTAAAACATACATGCCTCACCCACAACATACAGCAGGAATGGCTGTGTAAGAGTGCTCGTCCAATAACGTCTGCTGGGAGTACAAGTAAAACACATTCTTGTGAAATTTGTATACTTGACCTCATCTGAAATAGGCACTACTCAGCTTAGCAGTTTTGACATGAACTTCGGGCTGCAGGCAGACGTCCCACAGTGCCCAACATCACAACACAGGATCAAAAAAGTACAGCTTAAAAAGCACCCCTACCTGTCCAATACATGTGAACCAGTCATGTTGAGTGGTGGGTACAATGGATGGCAGATGCATTGAGATTTAGATTTATTGTAAGTGCCAATGTGACAGCTCATTTGGCAGTGGGAATTAACATTTCAAAAGAGGGATGTGGATGCAGGGCGGAATTTACAGGCCAAAAGACAATTTGCACAGTACACTCATGTAAAGACCCTGAGCCCCAAGCATATGACACATGCAGGATGGGAGTATCTAAATTTTTATTCTGGATGTACGGAACATAACTTAAAACTATGTAACACACCCATACTAACCTAATCCATCCTAACTATATATTACCCACACCTGGCCTTAACTACCCTATGCTAAGCTTACTTACCACATTAAACAACACACTAAAAATCCCCCCCCCCCCTTATATGACGAGGCACATGCAGGACAACATATACTAACCTAAACGTATACTACTTAGTACTAAACAAATATATATATATATATATATATATATATATATATATATATATATATATATATTGTTTTTATAAATATATATATATTTTTTAAAATACACAAAAGCCCCAACATTAACCCCCACCCTCCCACAAACTAACATGTAATAATATGAAACCCCCCCCCCCCCCAAACCTACTTATCCTATCTAAACAACTACTCTACTGTAACCTATCACTAAAACCCACTACAAAACAGGATGAGGAATGAGGAGGGAGGGGACTGAACTAGGGGTGAGGGGAGTCAAGAGTTCACAAGTTGGCCCTCCTCAGTGTCTTTTTGATTGCCTTCAGTCTCCTTGTGTTTTTGTCCACATCCTTCTGAATGATGTCCAGCTTTTTTAGGACCTTCTTCATGTCCCTCTGGAGCTCCCCTATCGAGGACATGTCCATTGAAGCAAGTGTGTTGGTCTGTGGTGCAGAGGTTGATGGTGCAGCAGGTGTAGTGGTCTCTGGTGCCGAGGTTGATTGTGCAGCAGGTGGGGCAGATGTGAGGGTGGTGGCTGTGGTACTTTCTGTAGTTGTGGTGGTGGCTACAACCTTTGTGGCCAATGCCGGTCCCCCTTGGCTGAAAGCCCGCCATTCCTCTGTAGCTCGCTGTCTTTGATAGCATCATGCCATTTTTCGGTACCCAGACTCAACATCCAAGATGTGTCGGTATCGCACTGTCCGCTTTTGGAAAGCCCTGATTTCCGCAACATCCATGTTGGCAGCTGTAAAAATGAGACAGGCAACCATCAGTGTCATCATTGTGTGATGCATGTACAGATGATAATCTGACACTCTGCCTCGATTTGCACATGCAGTCCAGATCATAGTCCAGATAATACAATGTTCCTGATGAATGTAATGGCAATGCTGCGTACCCATCATTACTTTTACACCACCGCAAAGCACAACAAGAGTTGGACCAAATAAAGTGATCTGTGCATTGATGTAGTGCAATGTGTCACAATGCAAAGGCAGCAACTACTTCACATGGGCCATGCCGACTAATCTTTGTTGTCTGAGTCAACGTCAAAGCACACAAGATACTGACCTGTAGATGTCATTGGCAGGATGGTATGCGGTTGCTAATCATAAGGGGCCAGTGTTGTTTGGGACACGTGCATGCTTGAATGAGATGACTTTCATCTACACTGTGACCATCAGATCTACCGAAATATATGTTGTTCCCCTACCCCTGTGCCTCAGGGGGGATGGGCATGCAATACATCATCGCAGCTGTTGATGGACAACCACAAAGGCATGTCCACTTGTACATGGATTTAGTGAGTGGAACACATGTGAGGAGGGCTGCAACCTAGGAATAAGGTATCCGTATGTTATTCACATCTACATTCATGTGTCCAGTCGAGGACAACCTGAACTCCTGATCTGCCAACACAATTCCCAAAACACCCACATTGATGCCAGCACACATCTGGCCTTGACCTGCATGCACTCCTATTACATACCACATAAGTGTCACGTAAATGGAGTACCATTTATGGGGCTAGATGCTGGGGACAGTTACCCATACAGTCCTACATGTACATTACAATACACCCATAAGTCATTTAAGAATAACTCCATTATAGATTACTCTGCAACGTACAGCCTAGCTCAAAAAGTCGATTAGACACTCCATACAGTGACCATAAAATCTTAAGGCTCTCTTTAAGCTTGAAGTTAGGGGCTACAGACTCATGGTCTATAAAAGGTGTAAACATAAGTATTAATGGAAAAAACAGGAGAAAGTCCTAGACGACAGCAAAAATGCTATCGATTAAGCCTCTACTGGAGAAATTAACAGGAAATTTGGAAGTGTGGGGGAAAGATGTTTTAACACAGTTTTCCAACTTAATAAAGCATATTACTTCACATAAGCAGCCCGAGCTTAATATGATAAGAGTGGAAAAAGTTCAGCTTCCTATTCTGAACCTGAATAGAGTAATAAATAAGCTAGTACGGCGACAATTGGAATACAAGTCTAAGGAATTGAATAGGGAAATAACACAACTAAAGAGAAGAAGATTGCGGTTGAAACTGACAATTCAGAAAAAAGAAGAGGACTATAATTGGGTGATACTGAGGGAAGCGGCTGTAAAGAGAAACCCTAGATCATTCTGGGCTATTATTTCAAAGGTGTGCGAAAACTGTAAATCCTTAGCCGCCGCCCAGATAGCAGAGGAAGACTGAAAATTGTATATACAAGAGCTTTACGCTGCAAATCAGGGCGTTGATCTGGGGAGAAAGGAGACAGTAATAAAAAGAGGTGGAAAAATGGGTAACACAGGGGCGCCAACAGTGGCAGAAATAGAAGGGATCATAACATCAATGCGATCTTCAGGTGCTATGGGCCCGACAAGATTCCAATGACCCTAATCAACCTGGTGTAAGATCTTAATGGGTGGAGAACAGGGACTGTCTTCAAAGTATTAACAAAAAATGGCCTGAAACAAGGTTGCCTACTGGCCCCACTGCTTTTCTCTCATTATATTCATGACCTACCCATAAGTCTCAGGAATTCCTCCGGCAATGCCCCTGCGGTAAGGGTCCGGCCAATTGTGTGCTTAATGTACGCAGACGATATAGTAGTGTATGACCTTACCCCAAAAGGCCTAAATCATCGCTTGGCCACCCTAAAAATCTACTCAAACAGTCAATACCTGAAAATTGATATGGCAAAGACTCAGGTGATTTGCTTCTCTGGGAAGATAATTAGAAGAAAAGTTTTGTATCAGTGGGTTATGGGTCAACACAAGCTGGAACAGCAAGTTTCTTGTCAGTTTCTGGGTAAGATCTTTTCGGCTTCAACAAAAGATCATGATCACATTCGCCATAACACGAATTTGGCTCTTTCACTTGCCCAAGGCCTGTCTGCCTTCTATAAGGCAAATGGTAAACGTCATTTCTTACACTTACTATCGGCCTATCAGGTCAAGATCCCAGCGACTCTTTTATACGCGATAGAGTGTATTGATATAACCAAATGGGCCTTTCTGGACAAGACAGAAGGCCGCATTCTGAGATGCGTGGTTTCTTGTAATCACGCAGTCTCAGGGGCTGCATTATGTCTTGAATTTGGAATAAGGAATATCTTTGTGCAAGGCCTTGTGGCAGTGATAAGAAGGGCGCACAACCTCATGCATAGTGAGGAAAGTACATTGAGAAACCTGGCCTACAGTGAGATCTTTAACAATCTGAGGGAAAAAACTGTTTTTTTAAAGAAATTACATCAAAGCTATTCAGCTCTTAGAGCTAGACTTGGACCTTTGTCCTTCAATTCCCTATGCTTCGCTAAAAAAAAATAGGAAGGAGGTGTCATGGTCCAAAGGCTTTTTGTTGGACATGGATGTGTGTTGCTAAAGAAGAGGTCTAGAGAAGCTAACTGATTCTGTAACTATGAAAATGGTGCAACCCTATTTGACCTGAAATTTAAATCATGGGGTGAGGCGATTGTGTATCCTGTTTAGATTTAATAGATTGCCACTGAGAGATCTTACCTCTAGCTGGGATGGCTCGTCTAGCATTTGTGATCTGTGTCAAGGTGGGGTACAATCTCTTTCACGTGTTCTGTTTGTCTGTCTGTCTGGCTCTAGCCATTCCAAGGAAACTTTGGTTGAACCCTTTCTTTCTGCGGCTTAATACTAGATCTCACAGAGAGGCGTTGACTCATGTTACACCCCCCACAATGAAAGATTTTGTTATAGGATTTTTACTTTTTTCCAAACTTTTTTACAGATATTTTGAATTTTTGAGTAAAAAAAAAAACAAAAATGCACTATTTTATCATGTATTTATAGGATCTGCCCCTTTTAAGAAATGTGTATCATCTTATGTTGAACTTTTATGATTTTGTATCATCACTCACGTGGATCTCTTTGGAGATCTGAAACATGATAATAAATAAAAACATTTAATTGTACATTACAATACAGGGATGCACACTTTTGTGTAGAAAACTGATGCATCACTGTGTTGTGAGAGTGAGGGTATGACCCTGTGCCAATCTACTGACAATGGTGCAATTCCAAGCCACATTTGGGCCTACATGTGGCTAGTAATCACCTTGTTCACATGCTGCTGCTTATTGTGCAGCACAAAACTTCCAATACATGACTCTCTGCCTGTGAATGTGTAACCCTAGCACAGAGCACTATAACAACATCCAGCTGAGTAAGATATCAGATCACATGCCAGCTCATCATATCTTGCAATGAGTGCAACACAGAAAAGTCACTCACACAACAGCTGCAACCACTACACAGGACAGACATTATCACACTTACTGGATACGTCTGGGTCCTGAAATCGAGCCACTTCCACGATGGTATAGGGGGAGGTCCACCTGTAAGACATGGAAAGGAAATATATGGTCAATGTCAGATCCCTGTACAAATGTGTGGACAACATATCACAGTGTGTAACATTTTACATTGGTGAGCTGGTGATCCTGCATGTAGACAGTACAACAGACATAGCACTGCAAACTCACATTGACACTGACACACCAGTGAGTGATAGACACACATCTGCACACATGCACTGGGCCTAACAATCATGTGGTGCTAAACCCTACTACAACCATTTGTGGCTCATCCATTTCAGATGGTTCTCCATGGCATGATTTGTATTTTGATGACAATTTCAATGGCACTTCCCTGGTGCACTGCAATACAAGTGACTCAGGTATTGTGGCTTGTGCATCAAGGAACACTGAATTACTGTGTGATGGACATGTGGCTCAAATTTCAGTCTGCAATTATCATGCATTCAGTGGCACAGTTGTATGTACGTAACAAATGCCCCATTGGCAGTGTCCCCTAAGCCGTGTATGCCCCTTTGCAAACATAATGGCAGGGATCATGTGTGTGTGTAATGATGACAATGTAGCGCTAAACATGGATTGCCCAGTTTGCTGTCCTGATACAGTGAAATGTGGTATGCTGACAGTGTCTTACCTGATCATCATTGACAGAATGCATGGGCACAGGTGTTGCCATTGCACATTAAATGTGTAACTAAGGGTCACATGTACGAAGATCAGGTTTTGTGAGTCGCATATTGCGAGACTTAGCAACTTGCAACCTGCGAGTAGGATAATCTGATGTACAACACTGTCAGTGACACTGTTTGCAAATCACAAATGGGGTAGAAAATGACCTACCTCATGAATATTATTGAAGTAGGTCTCATTTTGCAAACCCTTTGGGAATGGCGGCACTCACTGGGATGCCGGCCTGCTGGGCTCAGCAGACCATCATGTCTGTGACTGCTTTCAAATGAAGATGTATTTTCTTTTTTTAAATGAGGCCTTATTTCATTAAGGGTAAACAGAAAGCATGTCAAAAACAAATATGATAACTTTTTTTTTTTTTAAAGCAGACAGCGGTCCATGGGACCACTGCCTGCTCTGAAACTGTTTTTTGGCATGCATTCACAAAGGTGAAGGGATCCCCTGGGGACCCATTCCCTTTAGCGAATGGGTTAGCACCAACTTGAAGCTCGTGGTAACTGCAATTGTTTTGTGATGGCATTCGCGGTCACCAAACAATCAATCAGCAGACTGTGACTCGCAAAGAGGAAGGGAACACCCCTTCCTAAATGCCACTAGCAAACCCTGTTTTGTGATTTGGCAATGTGATTGCAGAATGGCAAAATTGGGTATGTGTATTAGAATAAATATTTTTTCTTGACCTAAACACACAAATTCTGAAAACTAAGCCATTTCTCACAATTAAAAATAGTCGTCCTTTCCAACATATCCCCAAACAACAAATACAAACCAAGAATGTTTAAAAAAAAAAAGGGAAAATAAAGGAAACTTACAGCCCAAACCTAAGAACCCTACCCAACCCAACTAATCTAACCCCCAAACAGACACCCGACAGGTCAAATACAATCTGAAAGACACTAACTACACAAAATCACATATACAGGTACAATAAACAAACAGAATTCACAAAAGACACAAGAGAGACGCCACAAGAGACAATAACCTCAATCGAGAGACCAGCAACCCCAAGACACAGCCACACAGTTAAGAAATAGCACAGACTGTAAAGTGAAAGTGAAAGTACACCCACTGTACCATGTCTGTAAACAGGATTTCCTATTACATCACTTCCTGTCCCCTTTGCAGCCTGTTTCCCATCATGTGTGTACTTTTTTTACGCATATGATGTTTGCGTGAATATTTTCAACGCATAACCTACATGTGCTGCAAAATACCACGCATTCACGCTAAGGGCTCATGTATGGTTAGTTTGTGTTTGCGTGATTTTTTTATGCATTTGCGTCAACATTTTTTACTCAATCTGTGATTGCGTGATTTTCTGATATTTAACATGCATGCACCCTGTATTAACATGAAGATAGGATGGTATGACCTACAGTGTGTGGTATAGTGGTTGGCCACATGTGGTAGAGCATGCAATTGTGTGTTTTGGGTGTGAATGATCTGTAACAACAATGTGTGTGTTTCTGAAGAAACGGCATTCAATACATTGGACGTCATGCAAATGTATGAATGTATTCCAAATGGGTATCTACATATAATGGCAATCAGTGATCTACAACAGTCATGATATGCGTTTGTAATATGTGTTGACTCATGTGATGTGTGTAGTTGTTTAACTTTGGGGATATTACATTTCACATGACAAACAAAACTCAGGTATCATTGAGGATGGCTGATGAGTGCAACGTAGGATATGTTACCCCTCATCTGTCATTAATTGTTGGTTGGGACTTCATGGTGAGTTGTGTGTGGACTACACAAATGTCTGATGTTGGACTTTTTTGCTTATGCAGGGTCATCCCCGATCTTTTTGCCTTCTGCTTCCTATTTTTTCTGACCTGTTGCTGTTGGCTTTTAAACTCTGAGCACTTTACCATTGCTAACCTGTGCTAAAGTGCATATGCTCTCTGTGTAAATTGTATGGTTGATTGGTTTATCCATGATTGGCATATTTGATTTACTAGTAAGTCCCTAGTAAGGTGCACTAGAGGTGCCAGGTCCTGTAAATCAAATGCTACTAGTGGGCCTGCAGCACTGGTTGTGCCACCCACATAAGTAGCTCTGTAATCATGTCTCAGACCTGCCACTGCAGTGTCTGTGTGCAGTTTTAACTGTAAATTTGACTTGACAAGTGTACCCACTTGCCAAGCCTAAACCTTCCCTTTTCTTACATGTAAGGCACCCTTAAGGTAGGCCGTAGGTAACCCCAAGGGCAGGGTGCAGTGTATGTTTAAGGTAGGAAAAATAGTAATGTGTTTTATATGTCCTGACATGAGGAAACACCAGGAGGGGAGCCTAGCCTGTACTGTAGGTCCATCTGTTGAGGGAGACCCCACAGTGTCAGGAGAACTTGGGAGGGCGGCTGTATCCAGCATCCCACCAGTTCTGGCTGTACCACTCCTAGTGAGGGGGTGCAGAAGTCCAGACATAGGGTTGAGAGGAGGTTGCGGACCCCAGTGGAGGACCTGGAGAGTCAGGGGTCAGCTCTGAGAGCAGAGCCCACCAGGAATGACCCTGGTGAAACCGTTTCTGGTTTGGGGGAGACCCAGACTCTGCCGGATGGGCAGAGGTCAGGAGACCTGCGCCAACCAGACTCTTGTGTGGCCCTTGGGGACAGTGTGTCCCTTGTGGGGGGTGAGAGTGCCCCCCAGGAAGTCCTGGTATGCCAGACAATGGTTCAACCTCAGGGTGGTGACTCTGGGTTGGCTAACCCGGCTCAGAGGTTAAACTCTGACCTGGTGGGGGGTAGGTGTGCCCCCCAGGAAGTCCTGGTGTGCCAGGCAATGGTCCAACCTCAGGCTGGTGACTCTGGGTTGGATAGCCAGGTTCAGGGGTTAAACTCTGACCTTGTGGGGTGTAGGTGTGCCTCCCAGAAAGTCCTGGTGTGCCAGGCAATGGTCCAACCTCAGGGTGGTGACTCTGGGTTGGCTAACCAGGCTCAGAGGGTAAACTCTGACCTGGTGGGGGTAGGTGTGCCCCCCAGAAAGTCCTGGTGTGCCAGGCAATTGTCCGACCTCAGGGTGGTGACTCTGGGTTGGATAGCCAGGATCAGGGGTTAAACTCTGACCTGGTGGGGGGTAGGTGTGCCCCCCAGAAAGTCCTGGCGTGCCAGGCAATTGTCCAACCTCAGGGTGGTGACTCTGGGTTGGATACCCAGGTCCAGAGGTTAAACTCTGACCTGGTGGGGGGTAGGTGTGCCTCCCAGGAAGTCCTGGCATGCCAGGCAATTGTCCAACCTCAGGGTGTTGACTCTGGGTTGGATGGCCTGGTTCAGAGGTTAAACTCTGACCTGGTGGGGGGTAAGTGTGCCTCCCAGAAAGTCCTCGTGTGCCAGGCAATTGCCCAACCTCAGGGTGGTGACCCTAGGTTGGATAACCGGGTTCAGAGGTTAAACCCTGACCCGGTGGGGGGTAGGTGTGCCCCCCAGAAAGTCCTGGAATGCCAGGCAATGGTTCAGGTTAAATTCTGACCCGGTGGGGGGTAGGTGTGCCCCCCAGGAAGTCCTGGCGTACCAGGCAATTGTTCAACCGCAGGATGGTGACTCTGGGTTGGATGGCCAGGATCAGGGATTAAACTCTGACCTGGTGGGGGGTAGGTGTGCCCCCCAGAAAGTTCTGGTGTGCCAGGCAATTGCCCAACCTCAGGGTGGTGACCCTGGGTTGGAGAACCCAGTTCAGAGGTTAAACTCTGACCCCGTGGGGGGTAGGTGTGCCCCCCAGGAAGTCCTGGCATGCCAGGCAATTGTTCAACCTTAGTGTGGTGACTGGTTTGGATGGTCAGGTGCAGAGGTTAAACTCTGACCTGGTGGGGAGTAGGTGTGCCCCCCAGAAAGTCCTGGTTTGCCAGGCAGTGATCCAGTCTGAGGGTACAGACCCTGGGCTGGAAGGCCAGGTTCAGGGTGTCCCCCCAGACCTGAAGGAAGGGGCTACTGATAACAGTGCCCCTACCATGTTGTCTTCTGAGGAGGCCACTCCTAGTTGGAGGGTGCTGGACCCCAGAAGGGAGGGCAGGGGGAGGGAAGCCTCACCCCGGGCCCTAGTCCAACCTGAAGGTACAGACCCCAGGTTGGAGGGCCAGTTGCAGGTTAACAGCCCTGCACTGGTGGAGGAATGGTACAGGGCGACTTCTATAAGAACCCTGACCATGTTGGACTCTGGGGGTACCGCTCCAGGAGGGAGGTTACAGAGCCCCAGAGGGGAGGACCAGGTTCAGGTTGTCATCCCTGACCTGGTGGAAGTGAGAGTGGTTAAAGGGTGCCCAGCACCTGGGGCTACCGCCCCCACTCTCCACAGCCACAGTGGTGGGAGAGCTTTGAGAGGCCTGGGGCCTGGCTCTCATCCCTGGCAGCTGTCAGTAACCACTGTTTCTTGCTGTCCGGGTGGACAGAGTTAGCCCTGGGGAGGGGACAAGTGTCACACCCCGGGGGTAGAGTGGGCAACACCACTGTGTTGGTCCTGGTGGTACTATCCTGCTCCTGGGATACATCTGTGAGCAAAGTAAGGTTAGGTGCTGCACAGATGGGATCCGCAGGTAAGGAGAAAGGTTCCCCATGGGTTGGCTTAGTGGGCCCTGAGAGTATGGACAGAGGGATCCAATTGGAGTCAGGAAGGCGAAGAACTGGAGCATGCCCCTGCTGTTGTTGGCCTGGGTCCTTGTTCTGTCGCCTCAAACAGGGAAGTACATCAGGATAGTGATTGTTCTCCCCTGGTTTTAGGCTGGTAGGGGGTCATGTTGGACCTGGCTTTTTGACAGGGTCATCCCCAAACTTTTTGCCTCCTTCCTCCTATTTTTTCTGACCTGTTGTTGTAGTCTTTTGACCTCTGGGCACTTTACCACTGCTAACCAGTGCTAAAGTGCATATGCTCTCTGTGTAAATTGTACTATTGATTGGTTTATCCATGATTAGTTATTTAATTTACTTATAAATCCCTAGTAGAGTGCACTATATGTGCCTAGGGCCTGTAGATTAAATGCTACTAGTGAGACTGCAGCACTGGCTGTGCCACCCACTTCAGTAGCCCCTTAACCTTGTCTCAGGCCTGCCATTGCAAGGCCTGTGTGTGCAGTTTCACTGTCACTTCGACTTGGCATTTAAAAGTACTTGCCAAGCCTAGAACTCCCCTTTTTCTACATATAAGTCACCCCTAATGTGTGCCCTATGTAACCCCTAGAGCAGGGTGCTGTGTGGGTAAAAGGCAGGACATGTACCTGTGTAGTTATATGTCCTGGTAGTGTAAAACTCCTAAATTCGTTTTTACACTACTGTGAGGCCTGCTCCCTTCATAGGCTAACATTGGGGCTGCCCTCATACACTGTTGAAGTGGCAGCTGCTGATCTGAAAGGAGCAGGAAGGTCATATTTAGTATGGCCAGAATGGTAATATACAATCCTGCTGACTGGTGAAGTCGGATTTAATATTACTATTCTAGATATGCCACTTTTAGAAAGTGAGCATTTCTTTGCACTTAAATCTTTCTGTGCCCTTCAATCCACGTCTGGCTAGGTTTAGTTGACAGCTCCTTGTTCATTCACTCAGACACACCCCAAACACAGGGTACTCAGCCTCACTTGCATACATCTGCATTTTGAATGGGTCTTCCTGTGCTGGGAGGGTGGAGGGCCTGCCCTCACACAAAGGACTGCCACACCCCCTACTGGGACTCTGGCAGACAGGATTGAACTGAAAGGGGGCTTGGTGCATTTCTTAGACACTCTTTGAAGTCACCCCCACTTCAAAGGCACAACTTAGTATAAAACAGGGCCTCTGCCCTACCTCATCAGACACTTGCTGGAGAAGAAACCTGAACCAGAAACTACATCCTGCCAAGAAGAACTGCCTGGCTGCTCAAAGGACTCACCTGTCTGCTTTTCTACAAAGGACTGCTGCCTTGCTGTTGGCCTGCTGCCTTGCTGAACTCTTGTCTGGCTGTAAAAGTGCTCTCCAAGGGCTTGGATAGAGCTTGCCTCCTGTTCCCTGAAGTCTCAGGACCAAAAAGACTTTGATGCACAGCTTGTTCCGCGGCGAGAAAAACGCCACACACCGACGCTGATCAACGCGACGCCTTCGGGACGACCGGAACTTCGACGCACGACCTCGCAAGGACAACACCGCCCGACTTCCAGAGGAGAAATCGACGCGACGCCGGCCGTGAGAGCAAAACTTCGACGCACAGCCCCGCGGTACGACGCGCAGCCGGAAAACAAGCAGGAGAATCCACGCACAGACCCGGGACATCTGGTAATCCCCGCGAACTATAGAAAGAGACTGTCTGCGTGCTGGAAAACGACGCACGACTTCCCCGCGTGAAAAATAACGACGCAAGTCCATGTGTGCTGGGGAGAAATCGACACACACACTATTTTTCCACGTATCTCTTCTTCTGCGGCCCTTTGCGGAGATTTTCCACTCCAAACCAGGTACTTTGTGCCTGAAAGAGACTTTGGGGGTCATTCTGACCCTGGCGGTCATGGACCGCCAGGGCCAACGACCGTGGGAGCACCGCCAACAGGCTGGCGGTGCTCCCAAGGCATTCTGACCGCGGCGGTACAGCCGCGGTCAGATACTGGAAACCGGCGGTGTACCGCCGGTTTCCCGCTGCCCAAGGGAATCCTCCATGGCGGCGCTGCAAGCAGCGCCGCCATGGGGATTCCGACCCCCTTACCGCCAGCCTTGTTCTGGCGGTTTTGACTGCCAGAACCTGGCTGGCGGTAACTGGTGTCGTGGGGCCCCTGGGGGCCCCTGCAGTGCCCATGCCAATGGCATGGGCACTGCAGGGGCCCCCTAACAGGGCCCCAACAAGATTTTCAGTGTCTGCCACGCAGACACTGAAAATCGCGACGGGTGCAACTGCACCCGTCGCACCCCTTCCACTCCGCCGGCTCCATTCGGAGCCGGCATCCTCATGGAAGGGGGTTTCCCGCTGGGCTGGCGGGTGGCCTTCTGGCGGTCGCCCGCCAGCCCAGCGGGAAACTCAGAATTACTGCGGCGGTCTTTTGACCGCGCAGCGGTATTCTGCCGGCGGGACTTTGGCGGGCGGCCTCCGCCGCCCGCCAAAGTCAGAATGACCCCCTTTGTTTGCTTCTTAAAGACTTAAGACACTTTGGGGGTCATTCCGACTCCCGCCGGCCGCGGTAACCGCAGGGCCGGCGGGAGCCGCCAAATGTCCGCACCGCGGTCAAATGACCGCGGTGCACATTCTGGCTTTCCCGCTGGGCCGGCGGGCGACCGCCAGGAGGCCGCCCGCCAGCCCAGCGGGAAAGCACCTTCAGCGATGAAGCCGGCTCCGAATGGAGCCGGCGGAGTTGAAGGCGTGCAACGGGTGCAGTGGCACCCGTCGCGATTTTCAGTGTCTGCAATGCAGACACTGAAAATCTTTGTGGGGCCCTGTTAGGGGGCCCCTGCAGTGCCCATGCCATTGGCATGGGCACTGCAGGGGCCCCCAGGGGCCCCACGACACCCATTCCTGCCAGCCAGGTTCTGGCGGTCAAAACCGCCAGAACCAGGCTGGCGGGAAGGGGGTCGGAATCCCCATGGCGGCGCTGCCTGCAGCGCCGCCATGGAGGATTCTTCAGGCCAGGGGAAAACCGGCGGGAAACCGCCGGTTTCCCTTTTATGACCGCGGCTTTACCGCCGCTGTCAGAATTGGCCTGGATGCACCGCCAGCCTGTTGGCGGTGCATCCGCGGTCCCCGACCCTGGCGGTCCATGACCGCCAGGGTCGGAATGACCCCCTTATATCACTTTTCAGTGATATCTTTACAAATTCATATTGCATCTTTGATCGTTTTGACCTGCAAATACCCAGATAAATATTATATATTTTTCTAAACACTGTGTGGTGTCTTTTTGTGGTGTTATATTATGGGATTGTATGACTTATTGCACAAATGATTTACACATTGCCTTCTAAGTTAAGCCTGACTGCTCATGCCAAGCTACCAGAGGGTGGGCACAGGCTGATTTTGGATTGTGTGTGACTTACCCTGACTAGAGTGAGGGCTCTTGCTTGGACAGAGGGTAACCTGACTGCCAACCAAAAACCCAATTTCTAACAATACGCATCACATGTGATGTCGCATCAGAAGTAGTCAGATTTGTCTTTGTAACATGCTCCCTGAGGTAATACTCACATTCCTAAAGAACATGGGATGGGGATTGAAGAAACCAGAGCAGGATTGTGTGATCAAGTAAGGTGTTTATTTACATATCTTAACAAGGTGTGTAGAGTGACTATTGAGTGAAAAGGTTTTGCACAATTTGCTGTCTGTGGCGCATTCCTGCAGCTGTGTTCTGCTGTTCCCCCTCATTTTCCCTTCCACCATTCTCCTCCTCCTCAGGCAGTTCTTGCTCTGGCTCATATAAAGGGATGTTCGTCCTCACGCAAATGTTGTGCAGGATAGCACAGGTAAGTATAAATTTACACACAATGTGTGGGGCATATAGGAGGCTGCCTCCTGTGATGTCCAGGCACCTGAATCTGGACTTCAGGATGCCAAAGGTCCTTTCCACAATGCTGCATGTCCTCCGATGTGCCTCATTATAGGCACGCTCTGCTGCTGTGCTTGGGATGGGGAATGGGGTCATGATCCATGGCATGATCCCTTAACCCTGATCCGCTACAAAAGATAATAGGAGTATTTTGTTAGTGCTTGCAACAGGAATGTCATGTAGCATGGCAGTTGATTTCTTGTGTCGTCTGTGACTCATATGTGTTTGCGGTATTGTGTGAGATCCTGGGCTTCTGTGAGTTTATTTCTGCAGTGGATTGTTTGACTTGACAACTTGTGTTTGGCTCATTGACCTTTGATCTATGATTTTTTTTCCAAACTGTTGGTCAGTGTGAATGTACCATACGTTGTGTAGTGTCCAACATGTTTTATTGTCCTTTCAATGGAGGGGACATGATACTTCCACACACACAATAGATTCAGATGTGGTGATAACATGTTTTCACTACATGGCCTGGACATCCCATGCATTTAGACATACGTCATTGCAGATGAAATGCAACAGTGAGGCCCTTTGATTTGGCTAGGTGACAATGCACAACACATCTCCATAAGTTGGCAGCACTGAGGTGTTCAGTATTGACAATGCACAATTGTCCCATTTGTGACTTGGTTCTAGGCAAACCTTTGTTGTTCCCTCTGCCAGTAGCTCATGTGCAACCATGCACCTACACTACCAAACTTGCTCTAGGGAACCTGGCTAACTGCCTTGTGGAGTTGGATGTATCTGTGCAGGAAGGGCCATCTCCCTGTGCATATGCTATTTTGATGGACAATTGGCTCTTTCAGTGTGTGTAGCAGCGTGCAGTTTGCATTCGTGCCACATAAATATGTGTTCATAACACAGTCCACTTCCTTATTGCACCTGGCAATGGCACCGCAGGAGTGATGTATGATGTTGGGGCTGCCTCAGTATATCCATGTCACCTATATGTGAGTCAGCATCATCATGCTATGTGTCTCATGGTGTTAGACCTACTGCAATACACATTGAACACCCCTTACACGCTACATACTGCTTGGGAGTGTGTCAGATTGACTATGTGGCCTAATGTAAGTGTTAATGGTTCATCTTCCAAGTTGTACTTCCAGGGCAGGCCATGTTATTTTCACTGTGAGCTTTGATATTGGTCCCTTGTTGCTCTAGAATGGCAGCTAATGTTTGTGGCAGCCGTCATTTGTCCAGAGGTATGTATCCCATTGTGTCAGGTTGTACAACATAACTACCAGTGTCACACCTCAGTGTCATCCTGCCCACGTGTCAATGTAGTGGTGTATGTTTTGTGTGTCCTACAGGGTTGTTGTGCTGTGTGTATATTGCTAGGTTTATTGACTTACCGACAAGAAGGCGATTGCCATATTGTCCATCCTGGAAGTGCTGATTGATCCTGCTGTGGCAGAATATGAATGAATCATGGACACTCCCAGGATACTTGGCCTAGATGTTAGTGAGCAATCCCTGGTGGTCAACTATGGCCTGCACATTGATGGAATGTGTGTGCTTTCTGTTTCGGAATAGGTGCTCTGTTGCTGCAGGTGGGACGATCCAGGCATGGGTGCAGTCAATTGCACCGAGCACATGCGGAAGCCATGGATTTGATAGAAGCCCTGTTTTATCTCCGACTGCTTCTGCTGGGTCTGGGGGAATCTGATGTGGCAGGGTGTGAGGGAGATTATGGCATCTAACACCTTGGGCAGGAAAGCCGAGAATGAGGGCTGTGGTACCTCAGCGACCAGGGCACCCGTTGTCTGGAAGGAGCCACTTGTCAACATATGCAGGACAGCTAGCATTTTGGTGACCGGTGGTATATTGTGTGGTGTCTGCAGGTTAGCTGTTAGTTGTGGCTCAATATGGCCCAGCAGCTGCTGTATGTCTTGCAGTTCAGGCGATACCTCCTGATGATGTCCTATTCCCTGAGGCCATGGAGGGTTGTCCTGTTCCTGAAGACCCTCCCCTGGCTTCTGTGTTGCCTTTGTGGGCCGAGTTGGGGTGGTGGTGGCTACTTCCATTTTTCCTGTGCTCAGCATTGTCTTGCAAGCTGCATCAGTAGCACCTCCATGTTGTCCTGTTGGTCTGTAATGTTGCTTGTGTGTGTTTTCCTTAAGTAGTGGTGTGTTTGCCTCATTTTAATGCCTGCCCTGACCCAGGCGTTAAATTTTGACGCAAATCGTGTTTAGCGTCATTTTTTGGGTCCACCTCCCACCCATGCATCATTTTTGTCCTGTTGGATAAATATGGAGCTAGGGTGTTTGAGTCATTTTTTGGACAGGAACGCCTACCTTGCATCTCATTGACGCAATGTAGTTTCACACATCCTTAAAATGACGTTAACTCCATATTCTTTACGCTAGACGAGTCTAGTGTCAAAATATAAATATGAAGTTAAGTTTGCGCTGGACTTGCGTTAAAAATATTATGCAAATCCGGCGCAAACAGAGTATAAATGTGGGCCTAGATTGCATGAGTCTTGAACATCAAGGAGCATATTTACAGGGAGTTGATGTAGGACAGTGCAGCAAGTAATCTTGCTGCGCTGCCCTACGCCAAAGTGAAAGGGCAGAAATGCACCCTATTTATGCAATACTGTGCATTTAACAACGCAGCACACATGGAAAGAGGAGAAAACGAGGAGAAATAAAAATATTTCTCCTTATTACATCTCACTTCTGGAGGCAAAAGATTTACTTGATTTTGCAGATGCATGGGAAAACTCAATGCTACGTCCATGGAACGCTTGCCTCCATATATATGAGGCCGTGCAAAGCAGCAGACCTGCACCATCCCATGAATTACTTGTCCTCAAATGTGCTATGAGTGAAGTATGAACAGTGATTCAGCCCTGTTCAGTAGCAAATGGGAATCACATTTGGCTGCATTTAGGGACTTTTAATGGGTCGTAATTTAGAAATATTTGTTTTATACATGTCTTTTAACTGTACGTTATTGCGCCTTCATTTTTACAGTCTGCAAAACCTATATTTACATACTGAACCTTACACCACACCAGTATTTCACTGGTTACATGTTCTAATAGTGGGAACAATAACCTTACACTTCAAACCGAGGTGAAACTTAACTTCAGAATGCAGCACTTGAATAGCATCACTTAAAATGCAGGGTTTGGGTAGTGAGATGTGCGGGTGCCCCCTTTCCCCGCCCCACAATGTTTCCGTTTTACGCAGTGCATTCTTCATGTGTCCCAAACGACTCGATTCAAAGGCGGTGCATTTTTCATATATTCCTGTTGATTCAATTGGAAAGCAGACCATTTTTCATATGTCCCATGCGGTGTCAGGATTTTTTTCATTGTGGCCGCTGGTATATGACCTTTAGATATAAGAGCAGGGGTCCTTCCTCTTCTTACAATAAAAAGAACATGCATTCGAAATACGCAGAGAAGGCATCGGTGTCTGAATGCGGCCCTGAACGCCAACTTGTCAGCAGGGTGGCCGCGAGCCCCTCAATCAGTTGTCCTCGTGTTTACTGGCTGGCGGGCATCATGTGGAGCGGCAGCGGCTCCACACTGACGCTTAGGGAGCGTTGCGTGCATTTCCAAGAACCTTCAGGCTCATTGCGTCATTGCAAGTCGGTGTGTTAAATTGAAGAGTGGGTGAAAATTGACTGATCAAGAAAGTAATATAGAAGTCACGTTTAAAGCAATGAGTTCCATCCATATGGCGCAGGGCCAGTCTGGCCATTCTGCCACCTCTGTATTTTCCTGGTATACTGCAGGCTGGGCGCCTGTTTACAGAGCCGGATGGCTGTGGTAACCCAACCAGGCACCCCTGATTCACTCTAGTCACAAAGTCCTACTGTGCAGGGCTGATTTGAAAACCAGGGCTCAATTTGGTTCACAGTCGACCCCACACTAGGGCCATGTTATCTTCATTTTGGAATGCATTTTATAGATGACATGTGTGCAAAACAACAATATACCTTAAAATGTGTGGACAGAGTGTAGACTCCAGAACTATTCCTCTTTGTGAGAAATAAGTTGTGTCCCCTCACTTGAATGAAGGGCACTCACAAAAACAATACCTTTGAGGATGACATTTGTACCCACTCTGACCATCACTGTTCTGAAAAGGGACTTTTTCTTGTTCCTTCATGGGAAGACTGCCTTCTTCTTCTTACCAAAAATCAGGAATTTATCAGATTTACACTTCACATAAAAACATTTCAGTATTTCCTTGTTCGATCACCTTCTCTAGCGTCTCTCACAGGGGCAGAGGCTGCACACTTTGAGGATGACATTTGTACCCACTCTGACCATCACTGTTCTGAAAAAGGACTTTTTGATGTTCATTCATGGGAAGACTGCCTTCTTCAGATAATTGTTCTTACCAAAAATCAGGAATTTATCAGATTTACACTTCACATAAAAACATTTCAGTATTTCCTTGTTCGATCATCTTCTCTAGAGTCTCTCACAGGGGCAGAGGCTGCACACTTGGACACTGGTTTGAAGAAGAATGACTCTGTGGTGGCACTTTGCAGATCCCTTCACTAAACTCCTGCCCCCCCCCTCATGGTTATTCATTTATGCTGATATTTTCGGCCATGTTGGACCTGGCCATTTTTGAAGAGTCGTACCCAAACTTTTTGCCTCCTTTCTCCTATTTCGTTCGGACCAGTTTTTGTTAGGTTTAGGACTCTGGGCACTTTACCACTGCTAACCAGTGCAAAAATGTATATGCTCTCCGTCTAAATTGTATGTATAATTGGCTTTTCCATGATTGGCATATTGGATTAACTAAAAAGTCCCTAGTAGAGTGCATTAGAGGTACCCAGCACCTGTAAATCAAATTCTATTAGTGTGCCTGCAGCACTGATTGTGCCATCCAAATGAATAGCACTGTAAATATGTCTCAGATCTTCCACTGCAGTGTCTGTGCATGGAGTCTTGCACTTAAATCTTCCCTTTTTCTACTTGTAAGTCATCTCTAAGGTAGGCCCTAGGTAGCTCCATGAGCAGGGTGCAATGTATTTAAAAGGTAGGACACGTACTGCTGTGTTTTACATGTCCTGATAGTGAAATACTGCCAAATTAGTTTTTCACTATTGCAAGGTCTATCCCTCTCATAGGTTAACATGGGGACTGCCTTTAAATATCTTCGAAGTGCAGTTTCCCATTGGGAGCAGATAGAGATTAGCATTTGGGGTCTCTGAACTGTCAATTTAAAAATACATCTTTTGGTGAGGTTAGTTTTTAGATTGTCTGTTTGAAAGTGCCACTTTTAGAAACTGGGTATTTTCTTGCTTAATAATTTTGTGCCTCTGCCTGCCTGTGGAGTCCACGTCTGGGTCAGACTGACAGTTAGGGCTGTTTGTAAATTCCCTCTTGTTACTCGAAGGGAGCTGAGGAGTGTCCTGCATATCCTGATGAGTCTGCTGGGCTAGAGTGGGGAGGGAGGAGTTGACACCTGCACCTGAAAGTGCTGTGCCTGTCTTCAAACAATGCAGTCTCTGACCCCCTGGGGTGCGTCTGTAGCCAGTCCTGGGCAAGGCAGGGTCTTGTAAACAACAGAGACTTTCCTTTTAAATTTGCATACTTCAAAGGCAGAAATGAGTATAAGTATTAAATGCAAATCCTCAGACTTGGATTACATCTGGATTAAGAGGAACCTCTGCCAAGGAGAAGAGCTTGATGTTTCAGAAGGACCTACCACTCTGCTTGTTGCTTTGCTGTGCTGGCCTGCTGCTTCGGCTTAAGAGGGAAAGGACTGGACTCTGCTTTCTGCAATCCTGCATGTGAAGTGTCTCCAAGAGCTTGGACTGAGCTTGCCTCCTGTTAAGATGTCCCACGGACAGGAAAGACTTCACCTTCCAGCCTCTGGGTCTACGTGCTGTGGATCCTAGCTTGACAGGTGGGGCCTACTCCAGTTTCTGGGCCCCACCTGGGACCCAAAATGAAAAACCAGTTGCACCAACTCCAGAAGACTCCCAGACCGACACCACTGCCTGAGCCCATGACACCGACTGCAACCAAAGCCGTGGTCTCTGCTGGAGTGCGACAACCCTGCCGACATCGCAGGCCTGATGCCGCTGAAGCCCCACTGACGTCCCATGACTTTGTGAGTCCCAAGTGTGTGTCACCGATGTCTGTGACACCCGACTCTGCCGCGGCGCCTGCAGTCGCATGGCGTGACCGCAACCCCGTGAGGTCACCCCACCGCATCTTGACCCACCGGACATCGATTCTGCCATAGCATAAGGAACCTAGGCTTCGCACCGATGCTGCACGAGGATCCAGCGACGCCTCACCTCCATGACTCCATGTTCAGGGTTGTTTCTTCGTTACCAAAGGTACTGTACCTGGGGGTCTGTGTGACTCTGTGACTGGCGCCATTGGTGGCAAATTGTGGGAACAACTCCGTCACAACACCGTGATAACACCAAATTGAAGCATTTGTGTCTCTAAGCACTATATTGAAGTTTAGTCTTTGAAAATTCATAACTTTGCTTGTGTATGTTGGATGTTTGTCGTTTTGGTCTTTGTTTTACTCAGAAATTTTTTGGCTATTTTTCTAAACTGGTGTGGAATCCTTTTGTAGTGTTTTAACTATGTTTTTGTGTGTGTTTATACAAATACTTTGCACATTGCCTGTGAGATAAGCCTGACTGCTTGTGCCAACCTACCAAGGGGGTGAGCAGGGGTTATCCTAGGTGTGTATCTCCCTCACCCTGACTAGAGTGCGGGACCCTACTTGGACACAGGAACCGAGGCTGCACATTTGGACACTGGTTTGAAAGAGAATGACTTTATGGTGCTACTTTCACGATCCGTGTGCTAAACTCCTGCCTCTCTTTATGCTTATTAATTTATGCTGACTTTGCTCCTATATCTATGGGGTTCTGAGGGACCGAGTATTCTTAGGGCTTGAGCCCTCAAGTGATACATCCTTGTTGGTGGGATTTTGCCCAGTGACACACGTTTCTATGCCCTGGACTACTTGAGAGCTTATGATCTGCATTGTCTGACCTCTTGATACTCTTCTCTAGTTCCCTCTTCCTTCGCTACATTCCCACCATTGATACAGACTGACAACTCCCCCATTACCAATGTAACTCCTCATCTGGCAGCTTTGCTCATCAAATAAAAGCCCTTGACAGATGATGTCTACTTTGACATGTGATGATTGTGGCTGGGCCGTCTGGTGAGCTGGCATTGTCTTATTTGAAGTATGAGCAATGGCTTGATCTGCTGTCCATAAAAAAAACGCTTTTATAATTACTTTGAGTCAAAGGGTGTCAGTGTCCTATGTTCATGCCACTTACTGCTATCATTTAGTATTGAGGACCATTGACCATTGAATTTGGCTGTACATAGGGAGAACCATTTGTGAGAGCCTGCATGGAAGCAGACAGTAGTCTCCATCTACAACTTTACAATTTAAAATGTGTGAAGCCCATTTGTCCACACTATGAGAACCAGGAATCAATATGGGAAGTTTAGTAGGTTTATTACAGATTATTAATCACTCCAATAGATACGTAGATCAAAATCAAATTGTAAACGTACAGAATCAGAACCGGTAAGCTGAAATTTCAGAATAAATTCAATCTGAATACCATAAGGCATTTAGAAATGACAGTCACTGTAGTACAGGCACTAAGAAACAGAAATTAACATTCCTTAAAGTTAGATTGCTCCTTCTGTACATGAAAGGATTTAAGATCATCTAGCTCATGTTCTTCCTAAAAGGGGAAATTCAGGCTAAAAAAGATTCAAGGGGTTCAGGAATTAAGCGGGTAGGTGTCAGTATCATAAAGACTCCATTACAAGTGTTTAAAAGAAAAGAATCAGTGTTAGCATGAAGTTACACACTGTAAGAGCAAAAAGGGTGTGAAGAGGTCTCCCATTCCACAGAGCTCCAACAACCAAGTTAACCTTGAATGTTTTCACTCCAAACATACAATGAATAGGAGGTTTCTTCTGCTTATTAAATCGTCTAGTCCATGCCAAGATTTCTCTTCTGAAGCCTCTCTATCTCTAATACACAATACTCCTTTCTCTAGTTAAGTAATCATGAATGTGCACCTGCGAAAGCAAACACATGCAGAGCACAGAAAAATACATTTAATGTTAAAATGAAGGCCTAGTTATGCCAAGTTTAATAAATCATTGTAAATGTGCACTTCTAAAAGCAATTATGGGTGCAAGCATTATGTAAGATTAAATGCAAACATGAATAAATGAATTCATGATTGCATAGGCAGCGTGCTTTCATGAAATATAACATTTCAAAATATAAGTGTAAGCGTTAATGACAACTTCAAATCTTTATGTTAAAGCTAAACAGACTTCTACAATCAATATACCTTCAGAAATACATTGTGATGCTTCACGTTACATTAAGTATGTTAAGGTACACGGTACATATGATTTTGGTTACATTTTTGTATTAGTTTGGTGATGTGTAGGGGTGCAGCCACAATTATGCTGCTCCAAGTTTGACAGATGTCTTTTCTCATAAAGGATACTGACTCCATATTTTTCCGATTGCTATCTGGGCTTCCCACCTCCATTTTCACTTATTTCCAATACTAAGATTTGTCAATGCATTACTTCGAGCCTCATAAGCATGTTTTTCACAGTTGTGTTTTCCTTTTGAAGAGGGGAGGTTCTTTTGATGTGTATCAAAGAGAATATATTGGTATTCTGGCCTTATTTTGACCCTAGTGGAAATGTAAAGAAATATATTATTTTTAATTTGTGTGAGTAGTAGCAGCCTTTTTCTTGAGTATTGCAATTCTTCTCTTTACCCGATGAATACGTTGATGATCAGGAGCCTTCTGTATACAACTCATTGGAATCACATTGGGCCCTATTACGACCTTGATGGATGAGTTTCCTCCATCACAAATGTGGCAGAAATCCAGTCCGCCGTATTATGATCCCATTATATTCAATGGAGATCATAACATGCCAGATGGGATATCTGTCACATTTGTGATGGAGGAAACTCCTCCACCAAGGTCGTAATAAGGTCCATAGCCTGCAAATCGCAAAACAGAGCTTGAATGCACGAAACACAGCAAAATCCCTTTTATGAGTCAAATCATAAAAAAAGGGTTTTGCAATTCATTATAAATAGCAAACGGGAAAGGCCATCTAATACCCACCAACTTCCTATTTGGGAGTGACAGTGCAAGGTCTTAATACTTTGAGACCACATTTGCACTTGCAAACTATTAATCTGATACTTGCATCTCAAAGGGTCTTGTATCTGATTTGCAAAGGAGGGATTGTCCCTGTGGGACATCTTCCACTTTTGGGAACTGTGTTGGGCATCCTTAGGAAGAGTAGGCAAGTGGTCCAGCCCATCAGACAGATGCAATTAGAAATGTCATGAATGACCTTACAAGTGAGTTACATAGCACATTCCCCTTAACACTTGGGAAGAGGTGACTATGTATATATATTAGTTAATGATTTAAATATCTGTTTTTATTTAATACATTGTGCTTTTAGGTGTTATTGCTATAGATAATGTGAGGTAATAAGCATTGCATTTGGTGTGCACGTTATGGTTTGCATGGTTGTACTGTTAGTTATGGATTGCAGTCATAACCAGTGCTTTTGTTGTTTTTTTTGTTTTTTTTTAATTTATAACCATAATTGCACTTTAAATGATACATTTTAAACAATGCCTGAGGTGTTTTAAATAAACGTTTAGGTAGTAGAACCAAAGTTTTACGTTAACCTTTCTTTGTTCAGTGATTTGTTTTGTATCATCTACCACATGTGAATCTTCTATGTACCCAAGCAATAATTGGCAGACAACAAAGGCCTTTGACCCTGTGCAGCAGGAATTTGTTACATCACCTGCATGCAGTAGGGTTGAAAAATAACTGCCAAGAGTGATATAAATAGATATGAAGGATAGGATGGAGGAGAAAGCGGCATAAGGTGGAAGACTAGACATCCTCGGCTTGGTATTCAGAAAACTCAGCATTTTATTGCACCAGTGGTGGGCTCCTAATAAACACTCTCCACCGTGCATCTTATTATTATTATTAATAATACTAATAAGAATCATCATCATCATCATCATCATCAAATGAAGCATTGGCTTGTCATTATGGCATATTAACCTCACAACTAGAATAAAAGACCACCAAGCTTCCATTGCCACCGTGACCTATTAGGCCCACCTGTGGAATAAACCACTTACAACCCCAAATCATTTCTCCCCTCCATCCCACTCTTCAAGTAGTGAATTCCCAGAGTATAGTTTTTCCGTTTCCAGTATTGCTGCTGCAACTATCTTTCATCACCCAGGCGCCTTGTCTGATCGCTGTTCCTAATATGCCGAAAACATTCGTGTTTATATTTTCTGTGCTTAATGTTTATATTTAGCGTCAGACAGCCTGTTTTAATTGACCCTAATCTACAGTGTACTTTTAATCTTCAATGTCAGCACATAAATAAAAGCAACTCGCTGAATGATAGCTTCAAAGTCAGTCGTAAAAGCCTTGGTTCCAGCCTGTCTGGGCAGGAGAATTTTCAATATTCAATGTTATTCGTTTTTCTAGGACATTAAGTTCATTTATGTCTACAGTGCAATACATCACTCATGATGTATTTATGTCGACAAGTGTGATCGTCGGAGGCAGTATTCTGCAGTTCTGTCGTGGTGTGCGTGGTGTGCGTAGGAAGGCCTCGCAGCTGTGCGCGCGGACGGTCAGCTGTGCAAACACTCTCGTGGGCCCACTGTAAGCAACGCGCAGGGCCCTCTCACTTGGGTCAGTGATTTCTCTCAGTTTCTGTGAGTGTTTAATGTTTATCCGGAACTCATGTTTACTTATCATGAAAATTGATTGCCGTTCATTAGAACGCTCATAAACGACGTGTTCCCAAAAAGGCGTTCTCTGCACGCTCATAGAGAGGGGAAAGTTGAGTATCTGAAGTTCTTAACTTCCTCTATTCCGCTGTCAGAGCTGCCCTCATGTGAATAAATAGATCTGTAATTGTGTTTGGGGAGCATAAGTGCCAGAGAGCAGTCGGAGTCGTGCAGGGCTGGGAGACATTAGATGCCACCAAACTAGGATTGAACTATCAGGGATAGTCTTTGGATGGCCTCAAAGTGACTAAATAATGTGTCCAGGCCACTGGGAGAGCACTAATAATGTGTGTTGTGAAGGAAAATGCATTACCAGCTGGATGCAATGGAATTGGTGACCATTATTCACATCAATATCACAGGGTCTTCTGGAGCATGAAGGCCAGTTCTGGATACCGCGTTTAAAAAATTGGGTCAGTTCTGGAGACCTCATGTGGAGTTTTGAGCCCAGTTTTGAAGAGCATAGCTGAAGCACTGTCTGCTGTTCTGGAGTCCTGTCTGAAGTATTGTGCCCAGATCTAGAGGTTCCATCTGGAGGTGTGTGTCCATTTCTGAAGGCTTCGTCTTGAGAACCGTGTTTAGTTCTGAATAGCTGCGAAGTGACCCAGTGCCATGTTTGCCACTCTCTACCAGTCTTGACTTTTTAAGCAACACATTGATCTCTGTGACTTGCAGTATTGCTTATGTGGGCTAAAAATTCCCAACAAATAAAGGGGTGTTGACCAAAAAAAAATAGAGTTGACTTGAGGCATCACAAAAAGCATTAGCCCTTTAATCCCTTCGCATCCATGGACGTAACGGTTACGTCCTTGGACTGGCTCATGGAGGAGCACTGAGCCTCGCCTCGGCGTCCCCAGTGCAGGGATGGAAGGGGAATCACTTCACCTTCCACCCCCACACCACATGGTGTCTGATGACGTCATCGCACCTCATCAGAGGCCTGCCCCTCCATTCTGGAAGCTCAGCTTCCAGCGCTGATCGGAGGAGAAATGCTATTGCATTTCTCCTCCAATCATCTGGAGGGGCCGAGAGATGCATCAAAAAAAGGAAAGGCCTTTCCTTTCCTTTGATGTCTTTCTCAGCATTTCTGCTGTCCGATCGCAATGACATTTTTTTATATGTGGGGAGCGACCCCTTAGGAAAGGGTCACCCCCCAGGGGGCAAAATTACTTTTAGGTAATTTCTGTCCCCCCCTTAGAGGCAGAAACCACTAGGCACCAGGGATTCTTTTTTTTTAATATTGTTGAATGAGGAGAGCGGTCCCTTGGGCAAGGGCTGCTCCCCAGGGGGGCAAAATATTTTTAGGCCTTTTCTGCCCCCGGGGGGCAGATCGGCCTATTATAATTAGGCCGATCTGAGCCCTGGGGGGGCAGAAAGCCCTAGACACCAGGGATATATTTCTTTTGATTACTTTATTTGTTTATAAATGGGGAGAGACCCCTTAGGCAAGGGTTGCTCCCATGGGGGGCAAATTTATTTTAGGCCATTTCTGCCCACCTTGGAGGCACATCAGCCTATTTTTATTAGGCCAATCTGCCCCCAAGGGGGGCAGAAACCACTAGGCACCAGGGCTTTTTTTTGGTGCCAATTTCACGCAAGGGGAGCGACCCCTTAGGCAAGAGTCGCTCCCCGGGGGGAGGGGGGGGTTATTTAAGGCTCCCCTTGGGGGAAGATCGGTCTATTTCTATTAAACCGATCTGCCCCAGTGGGGGCAGAAACCACTTAGGCACCAGGGATTTGTGTGTGTATGTGTGTGTTTTGTTTGGGGGGGCAGCCCCTTGGGCAAGGGTCGCTCCCCATGGGGGCACGTTACTGTTGGCCATAGCCGCCCCCCTTGAGGGTAGATTGACCTATTTTTGGAAGGCCTGTCTGCCCCCAAGGGGTCAGAAAGCCCACCAAAGAGCAGGGAATTCTTTTTTTTCCAAATAAGAGGGTGGGGGCATAGCCACACTCCTACCCCAAATAAATGGGGCCAAAGTTGTTCTGCCTACCAGTGGGCAGATGGGGCAATTACCCCTGATCCGCACCCCGGGGGAGCAGAAAGTCTACTAGATGCCAGGGAATAAAAAAAAAAAAAAAATAGTGGCTACCAACCAGTTTGGGCATGGTTATGCCTCCACCCCAACTGAAAGGGGTAACAGTCTTTCAGCTCTACCCCCGCACACTAAAACATCTTATCCCATGGCAAGCAAGAGGATATTTGATTATTTTGGGTTTTAGTTTTAAATTTGGGCCATGAGAGCTTGGCTAACTCTCACAATCATCCCACTTGGAATGGTGAGGGCTGCACTGTTTGGACTTTGGGATGCTGCCATGTAGAAAAATCCACAAGACCTAGACACATCTGAAAACGAAACATCCAAGTGAGTCCAGGGTGGTGTGCTTCACATGCACCCTGCACCATTTTCATACCCACAATGCCCTGTAAACCTCCAACTTTGCTGGAAATCACACATTTTTTCCACATTTTTGTGATGGAACCTTCTGGAATCGGCAGGAATCCACAAAATTCCTACCACCCAGCATTGTTGCATCTATATCAATAAAAATTCTGCCCCACTTGTCAGCCTAAACATTTTTTTTTTCAAATTGCCCTTTAGGACCCGCTTTGGTTCCCCCTCAATTTCGACATGTTTTTGGCTCTTCCCTGTCACAGGCACTTGGCCCACCTACACAAGTGAGGTATCATTTTTACCGGCAGACTGAGGGGAATGTTGGGTATTAGGAAATTAGTCCCGGTGAGATGATTCCACACAGAAATGTGGGAAAAATGTGATCTTTCAGCTAAATTTGAGGTTTGCTGAAGATTCTGGGTAAGAAAACACTGTGGGATCAACGCAAGTCACACCTCCCTGGACTCCCTCGAGTGTCCAGTTTTCAGAAATGTCTGGGTTGGTAGGTTTCCTTGTATGGCTGCCCCCACCCGCAAAAACAGGTAGTTTTGTATTTGATAATTTTGATGTGTCCAGATAGTGTTTTGAGGCATTTCCTTACGCGGGCACTAGGCCTACCCATACAGGTGAGGTACCATTTTTATCGGGAGACTTGGGGGAACGCTGGGTGGAAGGAAAGTTGTGGCTCCTGACAGATTCCAGAACTTTCTGTCACTGAAATGTGTGGAAAAGGTGATTTTTTGGGCCAAATTTTGAGGTTTGCAAAGGATTCTGGGTCACAGAACCTGGTGAGAGCCCCACAAGTCACCCCATCTTGGATTCCCCTAGGTGTCTAGTTTTCAAAAATGCACAGGTTTGGTAGGTTTCCTCAGGTGCTGGCTGAACTAGAGGCCAAAATCTACAGCTAGGGACTCTGCAAAAAACACATCAGATTTCAATGTAAAAATGTGATGTGTCCATGTGGAGTTTCGTGTCACGAGCATTAGGCCTACCCATGCAAGTGAGGTACCATTTTTATCGGGAGACTTGGGGGAACAAAGAATAGCAAAATAAGTGTTATTGCCCCTTGTCTTTCTCTAAATTTGTTCCTTCCAAATGTAAGACTGTGTGTAAAAAAGACATCTATTTGAGAAATGCCCTGTAATTTACATGCTAGTATGGGCACCCCAGAATTCAGCGATGTGCAAATAACCACTGCTTCTCAACACCTTACCTTGTGCCCATTTTGGAAATACAAAGGTTTTCTTGATATCTTTATATTTCAGCAAATGAATTGCTGTATACCTGTTATAGAATGAAAACCCATAGCAAGATGCAGCTCATTTATTGGCTCTGGGTACGTAGGGTTCTTGATGAACCTACAAGCCCTATATAGCTCCGCAACCAGAAGAGTCAAGCAGACATAACGGTATATTGCTTTAAAAAATTTGGCATCGCAGGAAAAAGTTACACAGTAAAACGCGGAGAAAAATGGCTGTTTTTTTACCTCAATTTCAATATTTTTTATTTCAGCTGTTATTTTCTGTAGGAAAACCTTGTAGGATCTACACAAGTTACCCCTTGCTGAATTTATAATTTTGTCTACGTCTCAGAAATGTTTAGCTTTCTGGGATCTAGCATTGGTTTCACACTCATGTCTGTCACTAACTGGAAGGAAACTGAAAGCATAAAAATATAAAAAATGGGGTATGTTCCAGTAAAATGCCAAAATTGTGTTGAAAAATTGGGTTTTATGATTCAACTCTGCCTGTTCCTGAAAGCTGGGAGGATGGGGATTTTAGCACCACAGACTATTTGGTAATGCCATTTCCAGGGAAAAAAACACAAGCCTTCTTCTGCAGCACTTTTTTTCCCATTTAAAAGAAAAAAAAATGTTGATGTATTTTGGCTAATTTCTTGGTCTCCTTCAGAGGAACCCACAAAGTCTGGATACCTCTAGAATCCCTAGGATGTTGGAAAAAAAGGACACAAATTTGGCGTGGGTAGCTTATGTGGACAAAAAGGTATGAGGGCATAAGCGCAAACTGTCCCTAACAGCCAAAAAAAGGCTTGGCACCTGAGGGGGGAAAGGCCTGGTAGCGAAGGGGTTAAATCTAGTCAGTGATGAGCCTGCTGTGGGTATTAGGGCATGGTATCCAACTGAAGTAACACCATCAGACAATTTGCTGTAGATAACTAAGAAATGGCTAGAGAAAACTGGAAGTGGTTGCTTTATCGCAGCCCTACTTTTCTTCATAAAATCAGAGTAAACATTGTCCTGGATTTTCATAGGTGCTCAATGGAGAATACAGGCACATTTTAGCATGGGGCTTGCTATTGTTCAAAATTATACTTACAGAAAATGTTTCGACTGTTAAGGAGCTGGTTAGGAATTAACATTTCATTAAATGGCATACTGGATCTTTAAGGATATTCTGGCCTTACAATGGAGGCTAAGCCCAATAGTGGCTATCTACTTTTCATATCTATTGGTAATGGATAGATCTAGAGTTAGTTGCTAATGAAATAAAAAATATCTAACTTTTCCAGAATTAGTTTGAAAAGATGGCCAGAAGCAAATTTAAAAATCATGATATGCAATTCATATTGACACAGGCTTACAAGGAAAGTTTCATTCTAGATTTGATCCTATTTGAAAATAAAATTTAAAAATAAATTAATTTCATAGAAATTATTATGTTATAAATTCTATGCACAACAAATACAATTGTTTAAAAAAGCATTCACCATTTGGCAGCTGTGGTTTCTAAAGCCTCACCTGGAGTATTGTCCACCACGTCCTCTAGAAAACAATGGACCAATATAATCATACATTAGTTCAGCAACATGGCTAGCTCCACAGCTGTCACATGCCAGGACTCTGGGTATCTTAGGGGATCCTGCATGGCTAAAATATCGACAGTCAGGTTTCAACAAAATAGCTTGTACTTAAGGGCACACAACCCATTCAGGGGCACAGCAAAGATGGCACTGATTTTCAGCAAGACATTCCAACTGCTGCTGCAAGGAACCTGCAAGACACTCTAACCTAAGCAAAGGGCAGAAAAGAGCGTTTTAGTTTTCAGTTTCTTACCTCACTTCTGATGGCGGAAAGTGTGATGGGCCAGGTAGGGAAGTGCAATTCTCAAAAAGTGCTGGAAGTGCTCTAGCCACGACTGCACGTGACTCATACAAAATATGACAATCTACTACATTTCAAGCACAGTCTCTTGCCAGAAGGTGTGCTGAATGAGACACTCGCAAATTTAGCCTTATTATACACTCTTGGCAGAATGCTTTGGTTGAAGAACCCAACCTTTACTTATCACATAGCTCTTGGATGACCGCTCCTGGTGGTGTTCACAAACTGCAGGGCAGTTTCAGTTCGGTGCACAAGGAGCCTCTGCTCATTAGATGGGGCTGTAATGTAAGGTAAAGCAGACTTTATTTTAGTAAAATGGCAGCAGTAAAAAAAAAAACAATAATACATGCCAGCTGTGGTTCCATATTCATATGAATGAAAACATTTTGGACTGCATATTCATATAAATGGAAACATATTAGCTAAATTGTGACTGTCACACTTTGTGTTGGTGGAAAAAGATATATTACATTAGGAAGCATGCTTAGGATACATACAAATGGTTTTTTTTTTATCACAGTCACACACATTGATAACATTTCTAACATACAACAACGCCTGATGCAGCTTCACATTTCTCTTTCAGGAACTCAAGTATCTAATAAGATAGACACAAAATAATAAAGTTTGTGTCCATGAGGGAGCAACAAGTAGAGTCGGGGTAGAAAATTAATTCTATGTGCACTACACCTTGGTACCTATCTGAATTTTCCCAAAAAGTAAAAACAACTCTGTTGAACCTGGCCCTCTGTGCTGGGTCACCCCCTAACATTTTGCCTTTAGCCTTTCTCATGCTACTCTAAGCACTTTATTGCTGCTCTCCAGTGCTAAAGTGCTTGTGCTCTCTGCTTAAAACATGGAAAAGTTGGCTTATACCCGATTGACATATTTAATTTACTTGTACGTCCCTAGTAAAGTGACACTACATCTGCCCAGGACCTGTAAATTAAATGCTATTAGTGGCCCTACAGCACTGATCCTGCCAACAACTTAAGTAGCCCTTTAAACATGTCTCAGGCCTGCCACTGCAGAGCCTGCGTGTGCAGTTTAAAATGCCATTTCGACATGGCCAAATAAACCTTTTACAATGCCAAAACCTTTGTTTTTAATACATGTCACCCCTTGGGTAGGCCTGGAAAGCTCAGAGGGCAGCTGCAATGCATTAAAAAAGTTTGACATGTTCTTTTAAGTTTTACATGTCCTGGTAGTGAAAAACTGTTACATTTGTTTTTCACTACAGCAAGGCCTATCTCTTCCATGGGATAACATTGGAGTTACCTTATTACATTTATAAGTGTAATATCCAAATTGGAAGAGATAACCAGCCCATGCTTGGTGTCTCTGGAATCCCAATTCAAAATCCTAACTTATGGTGAAGTCGTACTTTAATTTGCAATTCTGAAATTGTCACCTTTAGACAGTTAGCATTATCCTGCTTTAGCCATTTGGTGACCGTTGTCTGTCTCTGGTCACATGACTGGTTTAGGTTGGCAGTTGGGCTTTGTGTATTCCTCCTAAACAGCCACACGCTATGGAAGCTTAGGTGTGAGTGGATGGGCCATCACTGGGATGATGGGAGGGAGGAGCTGGGCCCAGCCCAACTTACACTTGAACAGGCTGTGTCCTGTCTCCACACAAAGGGCTGCATACCCCTTCTAGTTAGTCTGGAGACAGGGCAGGGCATATGCGCATGTCAAAGGTATGCCTCTAGAGGTTTCGCCCCACTTCTAAGGCACAGTTGCGTAGAAATGAAAGACCTCAGGGACCACCACTTCAGAATACTTCTGGATTTATCGATACACTGCAGGAAGAAGGACTGCTCTGCTGCTACAAGGACTGCCACTCTGCTGAACTTTTTACTCTGAAGGAGCTTCTATTGTGCCTGCTGTGCTGGCTTGCTGCCTGATGTCCTCTTGGCTGGAGAGGAAGAACTGGACCAGCAACCAATCTTGAATCCAGGACCCCAGAGTGACTCAAAGGACTAGTCTGCTGGCTTGTTGATCTGAGCCTCAGGAATATTAAAGGCTCCCTAAAAGCTCCTTGACGCGACTTCAGCATGTTCTTAACACACCAAGTGGTGCCCTTCAGGTCCTGAGCCTTGGTGTAGTTCACAAGCTCTTGAAATTATTCTTTATGGACCCATTTGCACCAGAAATGTGCTGCTCGCACTGAAAACCAGCGCAAGATGCCACCAGCTTGTCTCTTTGCACAGCAAGCATTGATTGCCGCGTAGGACTGTCAATGCAAAGCTCCAGTCTGCCTGTCCATGACGTCCTGTCTGCTCTTCAGACCATTCCAAAAACCACCAGCAACTCTCTCTTTGCTCTCCGTGACCTTCTCCAATGCGAACCGGACTCTTGGCACAAAACTTGAGACGGTAAACTTTAGCTGGACTAACCTGTGACTGTATTCAACCTGAGATTTATTGCGATTGCCCTAAACTTTTGACGTTGACGAGATCCAGTGCAGCCAGATATCCCTGAGTGGTGTTTTATGTTTTAGGTGCTATGTTACAGTTTATTCTTTAAAAGTCCCTAACTCCGGCTGCACTGACTGCATTTTTTGTATTCTTGATCTTCTTTTATTTAATACATTTTGCTCTATTTTTCTACCCTGATGTGAGATCTTTTTGTGTGGTGTGTGGTGTTGTCACTGTTTTACTGTTTAAAATGTTGCACAAATACTTTACACATTGCCTCTAAATTAAGTCTGACTGCTCTATCAGTGAAACAAGAATGCATTTTTATATGCGTGCCCTATTAACTATTTCATCCACACTTCATTACTTTTGAATGATCCACACTTAAGGTTTACAGAAGATTGTTTTTACTGTTTGCATGCTTGGAGTCTCTGGATAACCAGCTTCAAAGAATATAAAGACAAGTGGCACCCTAGCAGTGAACATAATGATGGTGAAGAAGATAGATAAAGTAAAGAACGTGAAAGGACTCTAAGTGAAACTAAGGGGCTGTGGAGGGCAGGGAGTTGTGGTTGACTACCAAAGCGAAGAAGAAAGACATTACTCCCAGTATACAGTCAGCAGCAAGCAGCAGCGGGCAGGAGTGTGCTGTTGAACCAAGGTTGTCTAGTGTTTCCTGTAGGCCTACACCAGAAAAACATCCTAAAAAAACAAGGGCTGGGATTAGGTGCTAGACCAAGGTAACCCAGCCTCCTAACTTATTCCAGGGTTCCCACAGAAGCTGACGTGGGCAGCTAAACGTAGCTAAGAGGATACTCTCAGGACTGTGGCAGAGATATCATATATCTTCAGTCTTGCATTCCAACTCTCCTAAGGGGGTAGGTTGTAGTTTCTAGCATTGTTCCAGAAGGCAATCAGGAACTCCTCCCAGCGCTGCGGGAGGAGACATTTTCTTTGTCCTCTTGCTTCTTCCTGTCTAAGCTGTTCTCCGCTTTTGCCAATGGCACTACGGACTGGCTCCACCCTGAGGCCAGATTGGGCATGTTTGTGTCGGGCCATTACGTGATTTGAGAGCAGTAAGGCTCGTTAATCAAACGGGCAATAAGCTTGATCTCTTAGTACATTTCAACAGCCAGTCACAGAGCAGCCCAATGTGTTGTTTACTGCCTCCATGATCAGGTGCAAATCCTCTGTGTCCTAAAGATAGCAACCTCCACCCGCTACAGCTCCTAAATGTGTGTAATGAGGCAGTGCACAGTGGGATACTTAATCGTACGTCACTAAATATACCTAATATGGAATCGTTTGGACCTTTCAGTACAATTTATAAACAAGTGTTTTACGTCTACAAGGGTGAAGTGCAAGAACGTATGCTTTGTTCGGACACAAATAAGTCAGATGTTAGAATGTATTGTGCTTAAGAACTTTTTAGTCATAATGGTAAACATCACATGCAAGTCCATACTGTCTCTTGAGACTATTTTAAGTGCTGTGTATCTGCGCTGTTCCCTTCTGCATCAGTGTAGCTCACCACTTCTTTCTGTCCTCTCCTCCGTGTGCTAGAGCATCTTATTGCTCTTAGGGAGCACCTAAGTGACTCTGATAATGAAAAAGAAAAGACTAAGTAAAGCATTGTAGCACAGAAGTCTTATTTGGTTTCAAGTGTTTTGCATGTTTATTCATAGTTCACTTCGGCTTTCTGTAAGAAAGTCTTCTTGTCTGCTTTTGTGCAAATACTGTTAGTTCATACTCCATATTATGTCATTCATGAGTACGTTTAACGCTTGCACATTGGTTGCGCATGGCCTACAGATTAAGGGCCATATTTACAAGGCCCATGGCACAGGGCGGCCCAGCAAGTGCCTTGCTGTGCTGCCCTACGACACCAGGAAAGAGCGGAAATGCACTGTATCTACAAGATACGGCACATTTATGTCCTCTCCCCCTGTGCTGGTGCACAATGGACTGCCATGTACCAACGCAGGCACCCTTGAACCATGATACAAAGGTGTCTGAATTGTGGGGATAAAAGCATTCAATGGAGGTGATTTCCTTCTTCTATGTGTGCTTCAGAACGCAGCACAAATAGAAAGAGGAAAGAAAAGGGAGAAATAATGTTATTTCTTCCCCTTGTGCCTTCCTTTTGCCTCCCCTGAGGAGGAGTAAGATTTTGGCGCATTCCCAGGTTTACAAAACCCTGTAAACCTGGGAATGTTTCAAAATCCATGGATGTTGCATGGGAACACCCACTGCAACACCCATGGAACTCCTCTTTGAGGCAGAGTAAGGCAATACAGTAGCTTGTGCTGCGTTGCCTTACTCTGCGTTGCCTTACCCCTCATCTACAAGGACAGGAAAAGCCACGCAAAGTGGCTTTACGTGGCCTTGCACATGTGCCCCTGCAGCCTGCATCACCATTGCATCACAAAAACAGACACATCGGCGGCGCAGGCTGCGTATAAATATTGCCGTATATCAGCACGCCGGCTCATCAAGCAGCTGCAAATAACTGCTGGTCACATGCTGTGCTCTGCGTACCCTCAGTCGTGAAAAAGGCTTCTTACAGAAAGGCTCTTGTGTTCTCTAGAGATCGGAACTAAGTCCGGTCCTTTCAGTAGGATGACAAAGATGGGGGGGAGTCTCTATAAAAGGCATGGCCAAAGAAGTATAACTAGGCGTCCTTTCCAAGAGCCAATAGTCTATGTAAAGGGCTTGTCCTAAAGCATGTACACTAAAAACAAGTGCTTGATACTGTTAACGCAGAAGTATATAAATGAATTTACTAATGATTATTCATGTATCCTGAATGTAGAATTCGCATAGAAAATGTATTAATTTAGAGAAAAATAATGCACACATTTGAAGATGCGCCCACCTGAGTGGCCGTCAATATTCACGAAGTGTACTTATTAATGGCTTATTAATGTGAAATGTTGAGCTTATGTGTGATTAATGTAGTAATAAGTCATATTGAGGGTTATGTATTTTGTATTAGCTTTATTAATAGGCCTTAACTTAGCAAGGTCTTGGGCCTAGTTGCACGGCCTCATGTTAAGTTGAATTTCTTAACTGATTTATAAAAATCGATGCTTAGAGAATTAAATTGTGAATTCTCAATGTGATGACCAAATGCTTGTAGCTGAAGTCTTTTCTCATGAGAACTGCCTGCTAAGAGATGATGTCCTAGCTAATGAAACAATGTTTAATGTAATGTGTGTGAGACTGCCTTTTCTCAGGAGAAGACAATGAATTCACTGGCTGAAGTATAAGCTGCAACAATATTGTTACCTGATGAGCGCAATGACGAGAACGGAAGAACAGAAGCCAATCATCGACATGTGAAACATGTACTAGCAGAGACTTTAGATATGGGGTTTTATTTTCATTGGATTAACTGCAAACATGTGATTCTTGAACGGCGGTGGCGCCGCGAGGGTGTCATGGTAATTCAAGCAAGGAAAATGTCCATCTTTAACCTGGTTGCCAAGTAAAAGCCATTGCTGGACTGCTGTGGAACCTCACACTCCCAGACCAGACTGCCTCTGAACCTGCTGTATTATTGATAGCTACAATCATGGGCACGGGGCTTTTAACTAGGGGTGTGCGAATTTCACATAATTACGCTACCGAAATTATGTCGCGTTCCCAAAAAACGAAGAGAAATTACCTGTAATTATGTGAAATGTGACGACTCCCTGCCTCTCACATAGCAACATGAAATAAAGATGAATTTTGCATTATAAAAATAGTGCGTAACAGCATAAAACGTGATGCACGTGTGCAGTCATTTTTCTTAGTAAGTGATTGCCTGACTCCAGCCTGCTCCTAACTGTCTTCCCTTATGTTCCCTAATCCATCCAGTCCCATTCCCATCATTTCCAGTTCACCTCACCGATTTTAAAAGCTTTATTTGCACTTTTAGTAGTTCCTGTGTGCTTTTGTTTTTCATATTTTTCCAGTGTATGGCTGTTTTTTCTTTGCAATATCTCACCCCCCTAACTCCCAGAGGAATTGGGCCACAGGAAGCCATGGCACAAAAACCTCTTGACATCAGAATCAGGGTGTTGTCCTGCCCATCATTTCTTTGGTACAGCCTGGTGTGCAGGCTCAGTGATACTGCGGCTACCGTAGTGTTACTCTGCCTATGCTAGTACAGCCGCGGCCCCTGCCAAAAACAGTCTTGGACGCCGTGGAACAAACCCCCTTCCAATGTAAATTGTTTTGCAGACGCCCACGACCACCTCCCACTAACATTGGGAGTAGGTGGCGAACCTGCCAAGGGTAACAGCCTGATGGAGCAAACCCTGCACTGCTGAAGAATGTGGCCCAGTATATGGCAACACTCTGGGGCCTTGTGCACCCTGCAGCAAGTCATGACCTGCTGGGCTGATATCACGGACCGGAAGGAGGAGCTGCTCAGTGTCGAGGTGTCAGAGACAGGTAAGTGATGTTTCAATTTTTTTAGTTTTATATTAATTACATTGTATAAGACATTATTTACATCACATGCCAAGTTGAAGTGGTTTTGTATATGTATGTGTGTGTGTGTTATATGGCTGTGAGACATCAATCACTCAATCAATCAATCAAGCATTTGTAGAGCGCGCTACTCACCCGCCAGGGTCTCAAGGTGCTGATGGGGACGGGGGGAGAAGGGAATTGCTACTGCTCGAACAACGAGGTCTTGAGGCGTTTCCTGAAGGTCAGAAGGTCCTAGGTCTGTTGTAGGTGGACGCGCAGGGAGTTCCAGGTCTTGGTGGCGAGGTGGGAGAAGGATCTCCCACCGGCTGTAGGTCGGTGGATGCGAGGGACGGTGGCGAGGGTGAGGTTGGTGGAGCAGAGCTGGGGGTTGGGAGTGTGGAAGGTGAGTCGCTCGTTGAGGTAGGCAGGGCCAGCGTTGTGGAGAGCTTTGTGGGCATGGATGAGGAGTTTAAAGGTGAACCTCTTGTTGTTGGGGAGCCTGTGTAGGTCTCTGAGGTGGGCTGAGATGTGGTTGCACGTAGGATGTCGAGGATGAGGCGTGTGGAGGCGTTCTCTATACCTTGCAGTTTTTTCTGGAGCTTGGCCGTCGTTCCAGCGTAGAGAGCATTGCCGTAGTCCAGTCTGCTGCTGATGAGGGCGTGGGTGACCGTCCTTCTGGTTTCGGTGGGGATCCATCTGAAGATCGTGCGGAGCATGCGGAGGGTGTTGAAGCAGGAAGATGAGACGGCGTTGACTTGCTGGGTCATGGTGAGCGCTGAGTCTAGGATAAAACATAGATTGCGTGCGTGGTTGGTGGGCGTCGGTGCGGTTCCTAGGGTGGCCGGTCACCAGGAGTCATCCCATGTGGAGCGGTGGGAGCCGAGGATGAGGCTCTCTGTCTTGTTTGAGTTCAGTTTTAGGTGGCTCCTCTCCATCCAGTTGGCGATGTCATGTAATCCGTCGTGGAGGTTGGTTTTGGCGGTGGCGGGGTCCTTGGTGAGCGAGAGGATCAGCTGGGTGTCGTCGGCGTAGGAGATGATGTTGAGGTTGTGGGATCGGCCGATGTTGGTGAGCGGTGCTATGTAGATGTTAAAAAGGGTTGGGCTGAGAGAGGATCCTTGGGGAATGCCGCAAATGGTCTTGGTGGCTTCAGAAAGGAAGGGAGGGAGGTGGACTCTCTGGGTTCTGCTGGAGAGGAAGGATGTGATCCAGTCCAGGGCTTTGTGGCGGATCCCTACATTGTGGAGGTAAGTGTGGAGGGTGTGGTACAGACATATATGGTGGAGGACGATTGCACGTGCAAAGGTGCAAGTGTGCAGTATACACATTTTGTGACAGACAAAACTCAAAGACGCACACTCCGGATGCTGTTGTATATTAAAAGTGCATAGGTCACCATAGCTGGACAGGAACGCTGAAGAGTTTGGGTTATGTGGAAAAGTTTATCACAGAAGTGAGTATTAGCTCCTGAGTGCACGTATCTTTATGGGGTTTGTATACATAATGAACCACAAAACAAACCACAATAATAATGCAGAATTTAAAAGAGAATTTAACTTGTACCAATAAACAGGCAATAAAATTCAGAACAGTATGATTAAAATGCATCATCATGTAAGAGGTGCATTAAACGTTTCCTTCCGCAAATGGCGTGATTAATAAAAATCACAGCTGCATTGCACATCAAAATGTAATTTGGTTTGCGTACATGAAAGCATGCCGATAGTTAGTACATTTACTGTTTACCAGTATTGGTTTTAAAAATGTTTTCCTTTCATTAATATATGTATATATATATATAAAGTTCCAAGTGCAATGAGGACTGAGTTTACACCCCATTACATGGACAGAACAATAAGTCTGTATCCCAAAAGCCCATTTTCAGAAAAGTAACCAAATGATGAACTAATCCTAAACAGAAACAAATTATAATATACCTCTGATATGTACTGGTGACCGTATCCAAATATGGTTCAACCCTTTCTTGCTAAAATATTTACCATAACTTTGCTTGAATCATTAAGAGCTCTCTTATGTTCTGTGATGGCACTATATAGATCTTTTATTTCCGTTTTTAGAGACACTGGCAGTATCCCCAGGAGAGTCTAGTTAATCCTAATCGAGTCTGTCCTCTGCCTGGAGGCATCTCTGATATGTACGAGCAAAGGAATTTTAAACCCCTGATCCAAAAATGTATTTTGTTGTCTTCGTAATGAGATAGAGCTAACAAATCCAACGGAGGCCTCCGCATATCTCACGGGGTGGACCAGCCAGTGGGGAAAGGTGGGGCTGGGGGGTGCGGGGGGTGGGGGAGGGGGGGTGGAGGGAGGGATAGACAGGCTGAATTAAAAAAAAAAAAAAAATACCGTTCCAGATGCCTGCAGCTTTGCTCCTCTGCTCTTCTGGTGTCCCAGCAGTGCCTGGGACACCAGCACAGGCTCCCCATGCAATCCTGGTGTTGCTCTCATGCTAAACTTAGTATGAGAGTAGCACTAGGATTGGTCTGAGCAGCTCGGTCTGCTGCTCAGACTCTGCATGGGAGTCTATGCAGTTTCTCCAACCAAGCTGTGTAACCAGTTAGGCCGGCCTAAAAGGGGCTGCCAAACACACATGGGCACTTACGTGCACTCCACTCCCACTCCCCTCTACCCCCTCCCATGGCCCAGCCCGCCCCTCCCTCTACATGCTGCTGGCTGAGCCAGCAGCTGAAAAATAAAACAATAGTAAACTATTGTTTTATTTTTCAGCTGCTGGCTTAGCCAGGGGAGCGAAGCACTTTCACCATTGCGAAGGAGCCACCCATGATCACATCCCCACATACCAGTGCCTCACATTGCTGCTAAAATGTATTTACTTTTATAAATTACCAACATTTCATTAATAGGGTTAAGGCCTAATTTGGTGGCAAATCTATACATCTCTTCAATAGTTCTCATCAAATTTGAACAACTAGATCTTTTTTTAAGCAGACCAGTTATCTTGTGAGGAGAATTGCAATCCTGAAAAGGAGACATTTTGGACATTGGTAATACGCCCACCCTTAATGTAATAAAGGCAGCACTTTTGCCTGCTCCTCCCACAACTCATGTATTTTTTCACTAACCTTCTTTTAATCATTCTTTCCCTGCTTCTTTCCTAGCTTCCTTATTAAAATTAGTATTGCATTCATTTTTTAATTGTTTGAGTTTCGAAATGTAGAAGCACATCTCTCAAATTAATCATTTGACTAGTTAGGTATGTTTGTTCTTGTGCAAATACTATAGTTGGTAGTAAGACGGAGCAAGTGGCTGCTGGGTGCGGGCGGTAAGACAAGGTTTTTTAAAAATACAACTGCACCATTGGTTTTGTTATGTTAAGATCTTCCTTGCTCCTTCCTAAACTCTGTCCCCAATCCTTTTTAAGCTATCCACTTTCATATGTTTCTGTCTCTAACCTGCTGATATTTGAATTAAGGCAGGCAGAGCTGTGTTCATGTTGCCGTTGTCCACCGTCAATTGCCCAGCCATATCTACCACTTCCTATCTTGTTCCATTATATTCTCAACATGTACCACCAATTCTCCCTCAACCTTTCCATAAGTTTATTTCTCATATGTAATCTCTTACTCTGGTCTACTGTTTACCCTCTATTAACCACCTAACGTCTCTGCATAGCCCACTCGAAACCTAGCCCAAGCCCCCCCGAAATGTCAATCTTCCCTAAGACTTACTTGCTCCCTAACCCAGGAATAATATTTGTTGTACTGGTAATGAATTAAGGGTGAGGGTCTAGAGTGGGGGAGTGGAAATTGGGGCGGGCTTTGGGAGTCTGGAAAGAGTAGGGCAAGTGGAATATTCTTTTGGGTCAATAGTTGTCATCATGCTGCCGTGCCAGGTTAACTTTGTTAATGTTGCGTGATATAAATAAATGAATTGTACGAAATACATTTAATACCAACATTTGCGATGACAATGTATAGAACGTACAATCTAGTCAATTTTTTAAAACACATGTTAAGTGTCTGGTGAAAGAAAGTGTCACTCAATTAAATCATTTTTTAAAACGTTTCTGTTTCATTTGTGCCAAAAAGAATTATACATATGAGTATGGTGGGTTAATTAATGCAAAGTACTACAAACAATTACTATGTGAATAACATGTAAGGCACCTGGGCTTAGAACCACACAAAAGATTCCTATGACCCTAGAGAATCAGCAGCTCAGTGTGCCTGACTGAAAATATAAACCTGTTTGCAATAGGTTCTATAATTAGGTTCTAAAATGTAGGTTCTCCTTTTCCTTTTCCCTAACAAGTTTCTGCTGTTCTGATCAGAGGCCCAGTTCAAGCTCTACTAGTACCCCCAAGGACTGGTGCCAACTGCACTTAGCAGCTCAGCTCCATCTTCAGAAAATGGGTGAGATTGCGGTGGCCTATCGTCAGCTGGTGATATTGGAGAAGGAGGATGAAAAGAAGGCAACATCGACTGTGCTTCCATCTTTCTGTGCACTACTGGCAGTATTGAAGTCAAGCATCCTAAACAGAAGCCACCACCACTCTCTGCTAAAATATGGAGGTCCTCCTCCGAAAAGTACTAAAAGGAGTACAAGACTTAAAGCAGGGCCATAAGGACATTAATAGGAGGCCTGAAGTTTTGAAAGGGCTTTTTCAGTAGGGTAGGAGGTAGGCCTGTTGAGGGTGGTGTTGCTGGGAACAGTAGAGGAAGTGGTGAATTAGTTTCATTTTGTATGTTTTTGAGGGATTTAAGGAGGGATGTGGGTCTGTTGCAGTTGGACTGGGTGGGGACAGTTGCAGAAGATGTAGATTAGTTTAGTTTAGTTAGATTTGTGGGTTTTTAAGGGACTTAGAGAAAGAGGGGGGGAGTTTAGGGTACAGTGGATGGTTTTTTTGGTATAAATATACACTATATTTTTGCCAATTTGCAGGCTTTTATTTAATCCATATTATGGTTGTTATTGGTATTATGATTATGATTACTTATTGTTTTAGTTGTATTTTTTACTGTAACATCTGTAAACTAGGATGCTCCATCTACTTTACATCTGAGTAGATGTTGAGTCACGATCCTGGTTCATCACAAAGAAAATGCCCACCCTCACCATCCTCTGTTTGGTCTTCTCTGTACATGACATGAGCTCTCTTACCACCAGCCTAACCCCAGTGCAAGTCTTCAAGCCACAATTCCACAATCAATGGTAGAAAACTGGTGATGCATTACTTTTCCCTATCCCCTTCATGACAGTGTCAGTTAGGAGTACCATCCTCTCATTGGCCAATGGGACACCTACTCACCACTAAGGAGAAATACAGCTTACACCAACAAATGGAATACAGGAGATGTGTTTGTTAAGCATACTGCAAAGCCCCCTTCAACCCCAATCTCAACAGTGCCTCCTTCCAGTTTTTTCTTGAACAGAAATTTATTTTTTGCCACCTCCCTCAAAACATGCTGTTGACCCAGGGGTTTTCCAAAGGGGCTAACAGCTATTTTCACTGGCAGGGCTGTTGCTGGATCCTAGTAAATGTCAATGTACAGAATTTAAACTTCAATATGGAACTTTCAACATGAAACAGCTAAAATTGTCATTTAAGGGTTATGTTTCACATTTGCTAAAAGTATAACTCATCGGTGAAGTAGGATTTTTAATAAATATTTAGGAACAATAACTTGTAGAAAGTTATCTTTTCCCTGTCTGAAACTCTTGAATGCTAACTTGTGTTAGCTTGCCAGAAGCTGCTCAACAATTTCATGACCTTAATGATGTATGAAAACAATGGTTCAGGCCTGGTGACAGAATGAACCAGATGTGCAACATTTAATCCCTACCCGCTCACTAAGGACAGTTTAAGGGCCAAGGGACTTCATTAAGTTCAAAGGGACAAAGGTGAAGCCTGATCATTCATAGTTCAGTGTAAGGGGAGACCTGAAGAAAAGAACGTCTTTTTCCCCAACCACTATCCTGGTTGGCACCTAACCCAGTGGGATGGAAGCTACTCCCCTAATTGGTTCGGAGTGGACACAGGGAAGTGTAATGATTCTCACCTGAGACTTTCTGCAGGAACGAGACAAGACCACAAGGATGATTCACAACTTCCCAAACCCTGCCTGCAAGGCCCAAAAAGTGTCAAAGCCAACCCTGGCAGATGGGGAAGAGGGGATAGAAAGAGAGAAAGAAGGTTTCGAGGATGAAGGAGATACCTCTCAGGAAAAACCATCTGAATATCTCCTCCTAAAGACAAGAACAGGTAGAGTATTTACTTATATGACCTCTAGTATTTCTAAACTTTGCTGAGTGCTTTACTGTCTACCATATCAATATATGTAGATATCTACCTCATATTCCCCCTCTCCTGTCTTAGTTGTAGGTGATGAGTGTATGGTCATTAACATCTAAATTCAGGGAATAAACTCATCAACAACACTAATCATATTACTGTTGACAGTGAAATAGCAATTTTAAAGGTCTAGTCTTCTCCAATAGCATACCAATATATATCCTTTAGATGCCAGACTTTTGTATCCTTCTAATAGGTTGAAGAGAAACAAACATACCAAACTAACAAAAACAGAGTGCCAGCAATAACTTGAAAACAGTGCTTCATATATAATTGTATAATTGCATTATTACACTGTAGAAACATAAGAATTCTCAACATTCTACTTTGCATGAATAAGTGTAGTTACAAATATAACAATAGTTATGTATGTAAAGTAAGTTTTGTGTTGGAAACTAAACGGACAACATAGGCTGGCTCTATGGCCTGCTAGAGGCATACAGACAATCGGGGACATATTCATAGAAGGCCGCATCATGTCCTACGCAGAACTCACGTCAGCACATGACGTGGATCGAGGATGATTTCTAACATATTGTGCCCTACCACAGCTCATACGCCGTACATGGCGTTGCGGGGACAAGGAACCTCCGACCTCTCCCGCACAAATTATTAACTGGCCTGGGAGGTCACTGCAGCACATCTCAGATATATGGTGTCTTACTCGGTAGCCTGGACGTAGCTCAAACAGAAACCAAGGCTAGATGGGATATGGTTCTTCTCACACAGCTGACACAACAGACATTGCACACCGCACTCAGTTTGACATGAGAAGTATCGCGTAATCCCAGATTCTGCTTCACACAATTCAACTATGAACATCAAACCTACCTGTCCCCGCATCCACTACAGCGTATGTACCCCCAGACAAGTCAGGAGTGCCCAAGAGGTGGTGACTTGGACGCCACCTTCTACCATATGTGTGGGAATGCCCGCCGGTTCTTCAGGCCTGGCGTGCCATAACCGCGCTGACCGATGAACTGATGGAATTCCCGCTCTCCCCCATTCCCGAATCCTACTTCTTGGGTATCCGCCCGAAGCCTAAAGGACTGGACACGTAGGAAGCCCTCGTCGTATCACTCGAGACTAAAGATGACACCCGCCCCTCATGAAGCCGCAAGCGGCATTATCCAACACATACATATCGCACATCAGCTGCATTGATCAGATGAGGCAATATTAAGATATACACAATAAAAGACGACCCAGCACACCACTCTATACCCCAAGCACTGAGACAGTAAATAGCTAACTAAAGCGACATGAGGCATGCACCCTGAGCCCAGTTCAAATGTTACGTGTAGCCACGCCATACACCACACACCACATACACAGCCGAACAGAGGATATCGCGCATCAGCCATAGTGTTCCTTACCTGGATCAATATCTTCCACAAAACGACACAGAGCGCAATATTACCTGCAGTGCTTAAACTGACAGGCTGTCTGTAGTTGCCTGCCTTCAGCTAAATTACTGCCAAATATTAATGAATGAATCCTTTAGCTTGCCAAGACATACCGTCACCAGGGGCACACTCCCTGCTCTGCCTTTCCGGCCCCTCTCCCCACCAGAGGTCATCCCTAGGCTGTAACAAACCTACTTCCGTCTTATCATTCCTATCCTTTTATTTCATATCTTCTCGACTTTCCTATACTGTTTTCTCCTCGCTATTGCTGTATTATGAAGATGATAGCGCTACGGCGCTCGATTGTATATGATGTTGCACATTCAATAACAATAAAGAAATTTTTTTTAAAGTACGTTTTGTGACCTTTTTCTTTTTGTAGGTTTTTCAGCATAAAACAGTCACTATAGGAGGAAACCTTGGTATACAATGTCAGATAAGTATAAATCAGATTGTTTTCAATTAACCAAAATCACTGAGCAAAAAGTGTGTTACCCCACAATGTAGGTAGTTCAGCTTTTCCTTCCTTTTTGTCTTGTTGCAGAAGCCGCTGGAATAGTCTCCATCATGCTCCAGGATACAGGATAAATTGTGATGAAACCAACACCAGGATGCCCATAGGACGAGAAGAGAAGACAAAATCACAGTGAACCCAGGGAGAATGCTGATGAGACTCCGACGAAACAGAAAGCCAGAAGGCAAAGGGAAATGCACATGTGGAGAGACAGCAGCCAGGAAACACTAGAACGGCAAACAACTTGTTGAGGAGTTTAGCGCGCAACTTATAGACTGCACGCCCCACCCCTCAGCATAGCCAGGCAGTATTGAGTGCGTACACGCCTGACATTAGCGGGACTGCTCATTTCCCTGACCACACCTCTAGACAAGGAAAAAAGTATTTACCCATCTTGGATTTAGGAGTGAAGGGCACTGTGGGATTGTTAAGGCTGATGTTTTCCTCTATTGGTTAGGGAGCATCCAGGATTCACCTATACCCCATGGCTACTGCCAGCCATAAAAGTGGCACCCCAAGGAACCCTCCTCAGAACAATTTCTGGAGCTGCCGAAGATTAGAAGAGAATCAGACCTGCTGTCAATAACTTGACAGGAGCCCTGAAGAACTGAACCTGCTCCCTTTTGTCTTAAGGACAAAGAAGTGGATTCCAAGTGTCAGTTTGCTGATCTTCTGTGTTGCTACAGGTACACAACAATTGCAATAGGCCTACTACTGAAGTGATAAGTTACCTGTACCAACTGAGCATGGACTGGACATTGCTGGTTACCTCTGCCAGTGTGAGCCCTGACCTCTAACTTTTTTTCCAGAGGTCCTGGGAGCCTTAGAAGCGACCTAGAGGAACTGCTCGAAAAACAGTGAAAAGTGGGGTCCTGAAAAAGTGTTGGACTTCCAAGACCTCCAGAGGCATCAGGAAGACCTTGGGGTAAAAATATTCAAATGAGATGCACCTTCGTCAGACTCAGCTTCAGGCTTGCCCCACTGGAAGATGCTGAGTTCTGTAAAAATGACTGAGTATGAAGGTAAAATCTTTGACCAGGATGAATGCATTTGGTGGGTCCGACCCGTGCCCTTTTGCAATGTGCCTGATATCACTACTCGGTCCTGGTGTAACACTTTTATAGACTACCATTGGTGCTAAGTACTTTTTGGTATTAATGTTACTTAAAATGTAAACAAAAAATTAATATCCCCAAGTCCCCTTACTTGATTTTTGTTTCTTTTTTTTAAATTTATTACATTTTACTCTATTTTTCTAATTCAGTTTGGGACTTTTATTGATTGTTTTTTGACCCGATTACTGTTAGGGTATTGCAGAATTACTTTACACATTGCTCTAAGGTAAGCCTTTCTCCTTTGGGATATGACCACCTGCGTGTCAATGAAGGTTAATTTAGTGACTTTGGGGGGTCACCCTTACAAGTTAGCCTCATTATTCTATGAGCTGACCAACTGCCTACCGCAAATAATAATCCACTTTCATACAGACCTTTTCTAGATGCTTTCACCACATCTGCCCAACCAAGTGTGAGATCTATTAATAGTGGAAACATATAATAGCACAATAGATCTCACAACTTGAGAAAATGAAGTTGGGGTATTGATTATTGGGTGGGGAGACTTAGTAAAAATAAAAAAGACAACCACAGCATTCACCAAGTTCATTAGCATGGCATACCTGTCATAGAAGCTAGATTACAGTTAAGTTAACCTACTCAGTCCTTAACACAGAACAGACTCCCAGGTTAACTCTGGTTTTCTAGGATGAAGTCTAAAGTGGCAATGATGCACACAGATGAAAAATATTTATAATAAAAGTTAAGAACAATGATACTGTATACAAATGGTGCAACTACATTGTTCTGGCATTGTCCTACTTGGGAGGAGGGGAGAACTGCAGTGCAGGAGATTCTTGGAGGTTCCACTTCTTTGCAGAAAAGAAGGTCTGTAAAGTGAGAAAAGAAAATGATAATTTTGAGGAGTCAAGGTAAACATGGTGTGCAGCATATGCATAAGGTAACATACAATTAACTAAGGGTCAGTCTAGTACCACTGGTCTGCAATAACCAGCTACAGGTACAATAAATGACAGATATCCTAATCAATACAAATGTTTAGCTGTACCCATCATCATGTCCCCCATAAGTTGCCAGCCGCTTAGGATTTGCCACTGCAGCCATTGGACTCTATTACTATTATTATAACTCACCACTCTCCGTTTCTACTTCACAGGGGTCTGCCTCTTTGAGCCCTGTTGTTTCCAATCGAAGTAGATTGGCATTGGTCCTTCCTTGTGATGTTGTTGAGACTTTCAATTCCATGTAACCTGAGATGTTTCAGAAGAACCAAAAGATTCTGGTGTTCATCCTGAATCAAATAATCACCAATGCATGAAATACTAAGCTTGTCACATTCATCACATGAATTATCATTTGCCATTCATCGCTATAAGTTACCTGTTCTACGTGTGGTGCCCGTATACCTATGTATCAGTCCCTTTTTCCAACAGAAGTAACTCACATAAGCTACGAAGTGTAGTCCTTTGCATCTTCGCTTACCTGTGAGCATGGGAACATAAGGTTAGGCATAGGGAGCACCTTGTTTTTTCAGGAAATGCTCTGGAAGCATCCACTGCTAACTTAGATTCTTTAAACCTCTACAGTCAACCCTAAGGTATAATTATTGTTCTTTCTTGTCATCGCTCACCACCATTGATTGTTTATCTGTACCATGCACACTGTCACATTTAACTTTATTTACATTAGCTGCACACCAACTAAAAAATAAAATAATTTATTTTTCCAGTTTGTTTTACATAGCAGGCATTTCTGTGGAGATATTGTTTATTTAAATTAGAATGTAGGGTTCATCCTCAAATTCAAGGAGGACATCTGGAGTAATGACAATCACCCCACTTGTGATGTCTTAGAAACGTTTCTTATCCATGATTCTGTCTTCGGGAGACTTTCAATCTATTGGGTATTAAGGTTTTATTCATGTTAATGTCCAATATTGAAGAGAGATATTGGTCCTTCTGACCATGACAATGGCCCAGTTACACTGGAACAATTGTTCTAAATATACTATGGCTACAGGACATACACGATATGTTATTGCCAGCTGCTGTGTTCTGGCTGCTTATCCTTCTTCCCATGCCAATAATCAATAGATCTTAATCCAGGTAGAACTCTGTTGGGTTATCAGATTAGTCTTGTACTGCTTTCTCAATTGTTGTTTCTGCATTGCTTGAACCTGAGCACTTGATTTAAGTCCCGTCATATCCACAAACCAACTCATTACACAACATAGAAGTGAAGCTGTTGGTGCTGTAGGGTTAGTAACAGGCAATGGTGTAACCACTGGTGAATGCTACTGCTTCAGTTGCAACATGCTACTGGATTCTTGGACAACACCATGCTCTCTGGTAGTTAAATGCAGCCCTTTAGTTCTGATTGGACTCAGATTTGCAACGGTTCATCTTCTAGGTCTTCTTCCTTCTTGATAATGCAGTTCTTGTGAATTGAGACATCCACAATTGAAAAAGGGATGGTAATGGACTGCATTTTTTTAAGCAGGTTTCGTTCTGATGTACTTTTGGAGGACACAGTCTTTTCTGAAGGCTTCAATTTGTGTTTCCACAAAGCATTAAGCTTCTGATCAAAACAGATGCTTCTTCATTGACACTGATAAATATTTGTTCCACCTTTTGCAAACAGTTCTTCAGTATGTGCAACAAAGGGGTTGTTTGGCTCATGGTGCTGTAGTCAAATTCTCAAAAGGTACTAGCATTTGGATCAGGCACTCTACCAGTCCCAATGGTCAGCCTCCATTGCCATGATGTTGGCAGTTGCATCCCTTCTTCTTTGTGGTATGCAATCGTTGTTAGAACTTTTCCGCTCAAACGGACATTGCAGCATGTAGAAACTGGAGTTCCAGTAGGCATGGCACCTCTAGTATGAGCGTTTTCACAGAGACTCTATTAACATGCTGAATAATCCTTAACTGCTTCCCTGCTTTGAATAAATGACTGACATTAGTGCAAATCCTGTGACAGGTAACCAGTATGTTGTTGACTGCTACTTATTTTTTAGGACGTCCTTCGCAATTAGGTTGATGCAATGCACTAAACATAAGACTCCAAAGTATCTGCCATTAGCAATGGTTTTGAAACTAGAATTGCCATTATCAAAGGTAGCACATTTAATGCTAAGATTACAGGGTTGAAACAAATTGTGGAATTTACTATTATTTTCTTTCATTGTGTAGGTAGCTGTGTGTGATTGTTTTCATCAATATCAGTGAAGCTGTGACACACTATTGAGTGCCTCAAAAGGCACCCTTAAATATGAGCACAGTAGCTAGCATTTGCCTAACCCCATCAAAGGAGACACAGGTGGTCATTCTGACCCTGGCGGTCTTTGACCGCCAGGGCGGAGGACCGCGGGAGCACCGCCGACAGGCCGGCGGTGCTCCAATGGGGATTCCGACCGCGGCGGTAAAGCCGCGGTCGGACCGGCACCACTGGCGGGGTCCCGCCAGTGTACCGCGGCCCCATTGAATCCTCCGCGGCGGCGCAGCTTGCTGCACCGCCGCGGGGATTCCGACCCCCCCTACCGCCATCCAGATCCCGGCGGTCGGACCGCCGAGATCCGGATGGCGGTAGGGGGGGTCGCGGGGCCCCTGGGGGCCCCTGCAGTGCCCATGCCACTGGCATGGGCATTGCAGGGGCCCCCGTAAGAGGGCCCCTACATGTATTTCACTGTCTGCTGCGCAGACAGTGAAATACGCGACGGGTGCAACTGCACCCGTCGCACAGCTTCCACTCCGCCGGCTCGATTCCGAGCCGGCTTCATCGTGGAAGCCTCTTTCCCGCTGGGCTGGCTGGCGGTCTGAAGGCGACCGCCCGCCAGCCCAGCGGGAAAGTCAGAATTACCGCCGCGGTCTTTCGACCGCGGAACGGTAACCTGACGGCGGGACTTTGGCGGGCGGCCTCCGCCGCCCGCCAAGGTCAGAATGAGGGCCACAGTGTGCAGAAATGTACATGCAAACTGTTGCTTCACAGGTGGTCCACATGTCTTTTGAAAGATTGATGGACCAAAACGGTGCTCTCTTGCAATGCTTAGCTAACCAATTGCAGCGCTTGATGGTGCAGTGCTGCCACAGCAACAGTGGAAAAATATGCCCTTCTTGGAATCTCCACGTTGAACACAGGGTCTCCACAAAATCCAGAAGCCCCTCTCCTTCCATAAAAGAAAAATGCAGGAGGTCAGTTGCTAACATTTTGGTCACCTTCATATTATTATATAAATAGACATTTTCATAGGTTTTGGTAGTGCAGTCACTCACTACTGAACATCAACTTGAAAGGGGGTTGCTGTTGGTGTTTTCTTTCTGATGATACCTCCAAAAGTGATCTACAGGTAGGAAGTAAGCACAAGTAAGCTGATTGGGTGCTGGGGAGTGACTGTATACCTCTTTTCATGATGCTATGCTGAGGTTTCTGGGTTTGATGACTTCATACTGTATGCGGCAACCAAAAGAGTGATTTGCATCATGACATCTTCTTCTTACTCACCAAAACCTCCTTCTATTAGTTCAACTTCTTCTCTTTTCTCACTAGCTGTTATATTTCTGAGGTGTTCTTCCCACAAGTGTGTTGAGTTTTCAGATGGGCCAATTAGTACCGTAATGTGCACCTGGTTTCCATGACTTAACGAAATACACTTGTTTACAACAAATTGATCACTCTGTGATGTGCTCCTTCTGTGGCCTGAATTCCCAAACTGGAGAAGAGACTTTAATTTTTCAGCCAATGAATGAAGAACTTGTTGAGGTGGAGCTAGGTGGTTGTGTTTGACTTTCACTGAAGTAGGTTGTAACTGCAGAAGTAGAGCTGTTAGTTGCGTCAGGTTTTTGGGTTCTTGAAAAGAACAGGTGGTGGTGGTGGTTCTAAATGTTTAGATGAGGTTTAATAGAGGTGATCTGCTTTTCTTCTGTGGAACTCTCTGCACAAAGAAATCACTTGTTCATCACCTCCCAGAATTCCAAGGCTTTCATCATCTTTCTTTTTTCGTTGTCTCTCCAGGAGGCCTCTGTTGGGACCCACTACATGTCAAGATAATTGAAAGGGGGTTTGGAGAAGATTTGGGAGCGCTCTTGCTGCTCCGTGCAGGAGATCATGAAGACAATGGGGATCATTTTGACCCTGGCGGTCTTCTGACCACCAGGGTAAATGTGGCGGTCCCACCGCCAACAGGCTATGAATGTGGCGGGTTGGCCTCTGCCAACCCACCACATCTCCACTCATACCGCCATGGCAATCTGAATCATCGACCCGGCGGTATTAGGAGCCAGACTTCTGACATGGTTTCTGTGGCAGTAGCACCTCCCCAACAAGCACTAGACCCCCCCTCTTGCCACAGCTTCCACTCCAACCCATTCCCCACCCCCTTCTGACACAGTGTCCCCACCCCCTCCTGACACAGCGCTCTGTCCCCACATACATGCATACAGACACCCACATGCACCACGCATAAACCCATTCACCTACACTTACATACACGCATCCACTCGCAAGCATCCATGCACGCTTTCAGAACAACATCCATACACGCATTCACAACTACATTCATACACGCATTCATAACAACATCCTTACACGCATTCCTGCACACATAATCACACCCATCCAAACATGCATTCTCACACGCATACACACTGACATGCATACACGCACTCACTTCAGCATTCAGACATGCATACAACCACGCATACACACATTCATGCACATATGCAGACCCCACACACTCATACATGCACACACAACACCCCCACCCTCCACCGCCCCTCTCCTGTCAGACGATCACCTTACCTGGTCTGGGGAGAAGGTCATCCCGCAGGGAACATGATGGGGTGCTTCCACTGTCCGCAGCGCCCCACCAGCAGGACACCGCCAGGCCATATTATGGACCATATTATGGCGGGCAGTGTCCTACTGGCGGGGCGGGCCAGTGGTGGAACCGCCAGCACGACTACTGCTGGATTTCCGCCCAAAGTGTGGTGGAAATCTGCAGTACCCATGATATGGCGGGCTGGAGACCGCCAGTACTGACGGTCTTCTGGCGCCCGCGTCTTTGGCGGTCTTGCTAAAAGACCGCCAAAGTCATAATGAGGGCCAATGTGTCCAATGGAAGAGTAGTTACCACAATATATTGCTCTTCAGCTGTAGGAGCTTGTGGTAGCTGTTGAACTTCTGATGAAAATAATTTGTTTGCTGCTTGGACGAACCGATTTCAGACTCATAGCTCTCAGTCAGGTCTGGAGTCACTGCAACATGAGGACATGTTGCGTTCTATTTTGGTGGTGTACGTTGTTCATCCAGAAGTGATGCTCTTCCCAGCCTCTTTCTGCCAAGAAGAGGGAGCAATAAGTATGCCATGTTGCTGGCAGAAATATGAGTGCTTAATGCCAGCGGCGGCAACAGACTTCTTCTCCTCACTGGTCACTTTTTTGTTGCAACCTCCTGGCTTAGGGCCATCTTCTTTTTTTCTTGTATGCATTATGAGGATGAGCATGAGCATGAAGCACTTAGCAGTGTTCTCAAGACTCCGGTGTCTGCTAATTCATAGACTTCTCTTCATCTCAGTTAGTATCCTCTCATGCACCTGCAGGCAATAAACAAGCATTTGCAATACAATAGGTCTCACATTTGCGAGAGTTATAGCTATTGGCGTTGTAAATACATAAGTGGACTTTTCATGCCACATAAATTGGTCAACCCTGCCTCATAATTTGGTCCTTTCCTGTCACATAATTCCAGTGGCCCTGCATATAACTAAAGCACTTCTATTTACCTTCTTCCTCTATCTGCACAGTTTTAATTTGTGTTCAACATTAATTCGTAACAATTAGTTGGTGGAAAATAAACAAAAAAAGGAAGGCAACAGAACTGTGTTATCCAGGCAGTGGCTTAAAAAACACACGCAGAGCACACGCTGCGTCTTTCTAGCGGTAATCCTGTTTCTTTCTAGTTACTGGTACCATATTTCAGTCAATTCGTGGCATACCCTTTGAACAGATATGTTTTAGAATTAAAAAATGCATATTTACATGCTGTCACATGTTATAATGAGGTTATACATACATGCATGTAGCCAAACATTTCAGTGTCCCCACATGGGGTAGTTGGCACTATATAAATGCAGCAGTAAAATACAGTGTAACCCACAATGAATCCCCCCTTACTTCCGATGCCAGAGGTCTGGAAGGAATCCAGTCAGCCACAGGAAGCAGCAATGCGCATCTGGCCTTATTTATTTATTTTACCACTCTGCTGTTTCCTCTGCAGAAAATGCTAGGGACCGTTTTCCTCTATTATGTCCAATCTGTGCTCCAAAACTGCTTATTTTAATATATATTGTGCACGCATGCCAACTAACATAATAAGATACTATGCCTTGTTCTGTATTTCCATGAAAGGACATGTCAAGCTTTCGTGGCCATTTGAGTATGTGAATTTTTTCAGCTGGATATTAGAATACATTAAGGGAGATACAGTCCCTCACTATACTGTACACCCACCATTTTCCACCGCAGTGCTATTACAAAGATTAAGGAAAGAGTGTTGGCAAACTGCTCAGTGCAACGTGTGCAGAAGCAAGAGTCTTTAAATAACAAGTGTGGTGAGGGGAGGAGAACAGGGGTCTGTAATACAGAGAAATGGTGGTTGGGCCTGGATTTGAAAGACAGCTAAAGGGAGGAAAGGATGTGGAGTGAATTGACGTAAAGGCCATAGCTGCCGGCTTTGGCTCTGAGGAACCGGGTTTGAGTCTTGTCGTTGACTGCAAGTTGATGCTATAAGTACCTGCCAAAGTCTTGGTGGCTGCCATACTTAAAGATAAAGCGGCATGACGCACTGCAACAATTTTAAAAAAAGAAGAGTTTGCCCCAAACATGAGAAGAATGCAAGTGGAAGGAAACTGTAGTTGAGCTGTACCCCTCTACGATAAAGCGAAGAGACATATCGCTGCATGAATCACTTAGGAGGCCGCAAAGAAGAGAGTCACTGGACTAAACCAATAGTAGCAGCAGGTGGGACCAAAGTCCTTTATTCCATGTAACAGGTCTTCCTACTGCGCATGCTCAGTGCCTGGGCTCTACCTAAAAACTATGCAGCAAAAGAATAAGACTTCTCAAACCCTGTCAATGATATATATGTCATATTCAACATCATATTAATATAAAAATCAATTAAGTTGCTGAAACAATAGTTGGTGTCCCTCCAAGGCCCACAGAGTCCGTATGGGAGACAAGGTGGGCAGTCAAAAATCGATTACATGAATCTAAAAATATCTGATGTTCCTCCAGTGCCTTTGAGGCCCCTATGGAAGGCAGGTGAGGTAGGCAAAAATGTAATAAATCATTATAAAATTAGCTGTTGCCCTCCGGTCGCCATTGAGCCCCAATGGGAGGCAGGCAAAAATCATATAAATTTGAAAAAAAGCATAACTGTTCAATTCCAGAGATTACACCATTTATTCCAGGGCCTACATTTTAACCCTAAAGAAATTGTTGGAGATATATGAAAACATTCCAGAAGTATTTAATATAATAACTATATATTAATAATATATCTTCAAAATTTCAATGATAACGATTACATTTAAAAATAGGCACTAGAGAGCTTCGTGTGAGGTTCACGGTCCATGGTGATCTGTAAATTATGCCTCTGCTGCTATTCACTGTCAATCTAGCTCAGTGTGTCAGACATTTTGGTGGAGCCCATATCATTTTCCTGAAGCAGGGCTTTCAATGCTTTTAAAAAACTGTCCTGCTGGGAAACCGAATACAGAAAAGGACCAGCGTCTGGAGTATTTTAGTGGAATTAGCCATGTCTGGTGCCATATCATTAATAAAATGGAGAGGGTTGATACAAAAAAACAATAGGCTAAATATTGCAGCATGACCTTTGGGCTTTGAGAAAAACACCCCTCTGTCCCCAACACCCCTGAAAACATTGCTAATCATTGTAATTATTTTGCTGTTGCAATTCTGTTTTAACGTTTTGTATTGTTTCATGGCTTTCTCTTTATAAAGTCTTTACTTTACCTGAACTTGCAAGTAAATCAAGCCCAACTTTATGAGTGACTATTGCCACCTTCGCTGCAAGACAAAACCACTGCTACATTAAGCTTTCTTCAGTTGCCGGCAGACTATCCAATCCAGTGGGACAGCTGTTTCCTCTGACCTGAACACAAGCTCACCAAGTTCTTTTATGGTGCCAGTGGCCTGACCTAAACAGAAGCTAAACATGATCATTTCAGTGGCCATTTTGTGGAACTTCTGTCTGAGAAATACCTTGACACAATATGTAGAGCAGACACTCTGCTTTGCACTAGCATCGTGAGCCTCGGGTGGTGGCAAGTCAAACATCACATTCATGGTCACATCACCTGAAAAAAGTGAAAGCCTTAACCTGACACCTGTTTCCAAATAACAATGCAAGCCCAGACCTTTTCCACCTGGGGGATGCAAAGCCCTACTCAGATACCTCCGCTACATAAGAGTGGCACCTCTGAAAGGAGTTCTTCACACCGTAGCACATCTCATCAAGGACCTGAAGAAGTCCACCACTCCATTCAAACATTTAAGGCTCTGGCTCCATGCCCATAGCAGCTTTAAGGACGGTTGCATTCCATGTAACGCTTTAAGTAATACCAATACGTGCATAGGCAAGAAACAAACAACTTCCAAAGAACATTACCACACTCGAGTCAAACAAGTGTATGAAGTCGAAAACCAGAAAGCAGGTCTTCTCCATCTAAGCACCCAGGATATGGAGCATCCACATCTATACCAGAACTGCTCCAAACCACTAACAGTTCGGAAAAAAGTTGAACATATACCACCTGAAGGAGCAGCACCAACCTAAATAGTAGAAGTCACCATGTGATCTGCCCATTGTAAATGATCACACTCTAGGGCTGTGCATATATCTTTTGCTTCATTGCTATGCTGCCAGATTTCCTCTATACAATTACCACAAACAGATGGTGCAGTCAACCCCATTGGTTTCTTAGAGAAATAAAGGTGAATGTCAAAATATCTGGCAGAAACATATAATGAAGCACAAAGACGCAGTTGTCAAACACTGACATTTATTCGCATGGCAAAAATGTGTTCCCTTCACACATCTCCATACACCCACAGTATACTGAATGTTCAGATATTGTCACAATCCAAGGATCCTGCCAATTTCACAAAGTTTTAATAACCTAGACAACCTTGAAAGACCATTAACAGATGTAAAGCCGCTGGCGCAGATTTTAAAGATACTGAAGGCTGAGTGCACACTGGGCCCTAATGTCTTCAGACCGCCCTGTTTAAGAAAGATATTAAATGCGAACTAAATATTTAACCACTCTATTCAACAGGATTCATAGCTCCAATGCCATCCCGCCCTCATGGAGAGGGAGCATACTTAATTCAATATTTAAGAGTGGCAGTCAATCATCCTCACTGAGCCACAGGCTAATAGCCTTAAAGGACGATGTAACTAAATGACATGCCTCTTGTAGACCCCAAGAACTTCAGGAGTGAGTGAATGAGAGCCAGTTAATGCCAAAAACTCAAACAGAATTCAAGTCGGGTATGGAAACAATACCAAATCTGTTGGTACTTACCATTCTGGTTGAAAAGGCAATACAACAAATGGGCCTACTATTCATACTTTGTCAACTGCAAATCAGCCTTTAATGGAGTTCCCCATGCCCACCTCTGGGCAAAACTGTTAAACTCAATCATCGCCCTGTACAGCGATACATGGGTACAGGTTAAAGGAGGTAATCGCAACAGGGCCACACCCAAGCTGCAAACCGAGAACAGCCTCAAGCAGGGGACCATTTTGGCCCCCTGCTTATTTAACTTTTATTTGGCAGACCTTTCTCGACACTGGGCACAAGTGGAGAGTTTTCCACCTAGCCTGGTAACAGACACGATAGGTCAACTCCAATAAGCTGACAACATAGTTGTATTAAGTCAAACTCCCGTTCTCCTACAGAGGTCAATCAATGCATTGGTTGGGAATATCGAGCAGCAAGGCCTTGAGTTGAATCTAAGAAAAACAAAGGTATTCCGACTGGTTTACCACCTCAAAAATCTTCCAGCGGGTTTGTGAAGGCCAGTCATATTGACGTTGTAACCTTCTATTAGTACCTTGGAATTGTGATACAGCTCCACTTGAACTTTAAACAGTACTTTGCCACTAAGCAGGCCAAATCATGCATCCTAAATGTTTTGTTCAGTCAGCTGCAAAATATGCTAAGCTGTTTATCACATGAACATCTTTTTACAGTAATGCCAGCACAGTTTTTACCAAGTGTTTCATATGGCCTGGAAATCACTGGAAAGAGGCTGTTCCCTTCTTCAAAGAAATGTTTACAAATTCATCTTCCGTTTGTCAAGGTCGGGTCTCCTAAGCCTACGTAGGGGACGAATTTGACCTAATGAACCAAGAACTGCAAAGAATGAATGCATTCATAAAGCTATGCCAGACCTATGGTGCCTCTCAAAAAGGATCCCAGAGCAACTTGTGCTGGTCGGGAATAGAGTCTCTGGTAAGCAAAAACATAACCAAATCATGGGCAGCGTATCTGTTGACGTCAATCATCTCTCTGGGTTTAAAGGAAGCCTGGTCCATCCCCATGGAAAGAGCTTTCTTCAAACAGCTAAGCAATACATTGGTTAAAGCTCTGTCACAGTTGCAAGATAAGAACACATCAGCAGTCAAATGCGACGCATGGACTGTTATCAACTTTTAAACCCCCAAGCTTACCTAACAACCAATTTCTCATCACGTTCCAGCACCAATTCATGTTGTTTCGTTTTGGTCAGTTTGAAATAAAAGACCATAACTCTTCCTGGAAGAGTTGGCCAACAACTCTAAGCTGCCATCTATGCGGGTAAAAATAAGAGCCAATAATTAATATTATGTTATGTGCATGACCAGCACTGTTAAAACGAAGAAAGCTACTCAAACAAGCCTTTTTACAACCACAGTTGCGCACCTGTAGACACCTGTAGGCAAGCCATTATTTGTTGGTTCAGTGGATACTACATTGCCCTGGCGTGTCAAGGCGCTGATGGCCTCATTTAGAAGAAATAGAGCATTGTGATCGATGTACGAGTTTTCTTGCACTGCCCTGCACCCCCCTAACTCCACCATAGGAGTGCTGTATTTACAGTACAGTGCTCCATGGTGCAGTGCCCACAGCTGCATCGGAAATTGTAATGCTGTTGTGGTGCTAAACTGTAGCATTGCTGGACTAGCATCCAAATGTTGACGCTAGTCCACCAACACTAAGGGGTGCCCCATTGAAAACAGCACAGCTTCACTTTAAGGCCTGCCCTGAGAAGGCATGAAAAAGATGATGATGTGACCACGCAGAATGGCACAGTGAAATCTTGTAGATATCACTGCGCCATTTCTGTAGCCCTTATTGTGGGGGAGCACCTACCTTGCACACATTATACCTTGCACAGTTATAATGGGGCACATTGGTAAAATTGCACTAGTTTGTAAATGTGGCACTGTGTGGGAGACTGTTTGCACCACCATAGCATAAACAATGATGCAACGGTGGCGCAAGAGGCTTGTAAATGAGCACCTTAATATTTGTTCCATCCGCAAAAACTGGTTGCCACCAAGGGTCATAAGAAAACATCAACTCACAGGCCAAAAGCCACAGCCTTTCTGAGATTCAAAAACTAATAGCAATGGCCATCGAGATGGACTCGACACAATAGTTATAGTCAGCATTGTCTGCACAACTTAAGCTCCTTTTGTACTTTAATAAATTTATTAGTAATCTTACCATTTAGATTTTAATGCCAAATTTGCACAAGACACAATCCAAGGCAATTCCAATATTGGGACATACAAATTGACACACACAAAGCACTTGCACTTTTGCTTTTTATATAATTATATAGTTGTTGGCTTTTATTGTTGGAAATGTTACATTAATTCACAAAATGATCTCTAAATTATGTCTCACTGTCGATTTTATATTGTATTGATTTAATTATTCAGCAATAAAGAGTGTTTAGTTACATTCAATGCTGCGTACTGCTATGGATTTGTGTGCTTTTTGAGGCCAAATAAATATTTTCACTTTTAGCCAATGTTTTCTTTTATATTTGCAAGGGCTCTGTTAGACCTGTCATCCTTGGTGTGGTCTTCAACTCACTTTTTGCCTCTACTTCCCAGGTTGTTGCTGTGTGCTGGACTCTGTTTTTGCTGTTTTTGTTACTCTGGGCACTTTACCACTGCTGACCAGTGCTAAAGTGCATGTGTTCCCTATGTGAAATTGTATTTGTAATTGGCTTTTCCATATTTGGCATATTTGATTTACCAGTAAGTCCCTAGTAAAGTGCTCTAGAGGTGCCCAGCGTCTGTAAATCAAATATTACTAGTGGGCCTGCAGCACTGATTGTGCCACCCACATGAGTAGCCCTGTAAACATGGCTCAGACCTGCCTCTGCAGGGCCTGTGTGTGCAGTTTTTAAACTGCCCAAATCAACTTGGCAAGTTAGTGCACTCCTTTGCCAAGCCTAAACATTCCCTTTTTATACATGTAAGGCACCCCTAAGGTAGGCCTTAGGTAGCCCCATGGGCAGGGTGCAGTGTATGTTAAAGATATGACATGTCCTGACAGTGAAATACTGCCAAAATCGATTTTCACTGTTTCAAGGCCTATCTCTCTCATAGGTTAACATGGAGGCTGCCTTTAAATATCCTTAAAATGCAGTTTCCCTTTGAGAGCAGAGTTTGGGGTCTCTGAAGTCACAATTTAAAAATACATCTTTTAGTGAAGGTGATTTTTAGATTGTTAGTTGGAAAATGCCACTTTTAGAAAGTAGGCATTTTCTTGCCTAAACCATTCTGTGACTCTGCCTGTTTATAGATTCCTTGTCTGGGTCAGACTGGCAGTTGGGCTGTTTGTGCATCTCCACTAGACAGTGACACAGAGGGTGCTGGGGTGTGACCTGCATAATCTGATGGGCCACCTTGGCTAGGTTGGAAGGAGGAGTGGTCACTTACACCTGAAAGGGCTGTGTCTGCCCTTACCCAAAGCAGTCTCCAACCCTCTAGTGTGCGTCTGAAGCCAGGCCTGGGCAAGGCAGGATACTGTGAACAACAGAGACTTTTCTTTGAAGTTGGACAACTACAAAGGCAGAAAGGGGTATAAGTATTGGACCCAAAATCCCAAACTTTGGATCACTTAAAGGATTCAAGAGGAACCTCTGCCAGGAGAAGTGTTGTTGGGCTATCCTGCAGTTGCTGCTTCTGCCTGAGAAAGAGGACAAAGACTAGACTTTGTGCTATATTCCTGCTTGAGAGGTATCTCCAAGGGCTTGGACTGAGCTTGCCCCCTGTTCTGAAGTCTCAGGGCCATTAAAGACTTACTCTGCTAGCACCTAAACTTTCTGCTGAGACTCCTGTCCTGCCAAGTGGTGCCTAATCCAGCCCCTGGGCACTTGAAAAGAGAAGCTGGTGGAAAACCAAGAAGAACCAAGTGCACCGAGTTCGGACGACCCGGGACTGATGCCGCTGCCGGATTCCACGCTGTGGCCTGCAACTGAAGCTGTGGTCCTTGCTGGAGTGGGACGACTCCGCAGGTCCGACGCCTCAGCAGCCTCGCCGAAGTCCGCAAGTCTGTGAGTCCTGAAACGGCATTTCACCGATGTCCAGGACACCACACTTTGCCGCACCACGCCTTGACCACTGGATATCAACCCCGCTGGTAGTGCACGTATCCAACACTTCACATCAACACCATCTCAACTCCACTGTTCCGCAGCAAGGAACCAACACCTCGCACTGACGCCTCCGCTCCTTCACTTTGCAGCACTGGAAGCAAAACCACACCGGATCCAGTGGTACCTCGATCCCCGACTCCATGCACTGGCTTGTTTCCTCGTTTTCACAAGGTACTGTACCACGGGGTCCGTGTGACTCTGTGATCAGCGCCATTTGTATTGGATTGTTGGGAACGACTCCATCACAATGCTGTGATATCACCAGTTCAAAGCATTTGTGTTTCTGAGCAATATATTGAAGTTTAATCTTTTAAAATGTATAACTTTGCTTGTGTATGTTGCATTTTTGTCGTTTTGGTCTTGTTTTGCTCAGATAAATATTTGCTATTTTTCTAACCTGGTGTTGAGTCATTTTGTAGTGTTTTCACTGTACTACTGTGTGTGTTGGCACAAATACTTTACACATTGCCTATGGGTTAAGACTTTCTGCTCGTGCCAAGCTATCAACTGGGTCTGTTTCTCCTTTGCCCTGACTAGAGTGAGGGTCCTTGCTTGGACAGAGGCAAGCTAACTGCCAACCAAAGACCGCATTTCTAACAGGCTGTGTAGCTCTCGCCAGCAATACAATTTTACAAACATCATGACAAAACAAGCACTGACAACAGGCAGGCAGTCAATGTCAAACCTACTGGTTATACCAATGTGTCTTTAGATACCATATTAGCCAAGACCATTAGATTTTACTAAAAGGATAAGAATATTATAGAGGCTTTCAGCCAGCCCTATTCGTACATTCACCTATTATTGCGTCATTCAAATTTTTCTTCCTCCTACTACAGCATAGAAGCATGGGGCAATGGGTCAGACAATTTCAGCCATTGGTTACCTTGAGTGTGATTGACAGCGTTCTGCTTCTTCCCAAGGGAAACATCTGCACACAAAAAGGTTCCCTTCTGTGCTTTTTGAGACCAAAAACTGTTTTGCATTTAGCCGTTTTTTTTTAATAAGCAAGGGCCTGTCAGCCCCCCTACACTAAAGTTTTATAAAAAAAACAAAAAAACATGTCAAAACAAAATAAGTATTGAAGAAACAGAAAGGCTTGTAGCCAACAGAGACCTATTGGCTTTATCAGTGCCTGTTTTCAGTTTCCACTCTGAAATTGAAATTGGAGGTGTGAATTAGCATAGTACAAGTGCTCTCTGTCCCGCTTCCTCTCAGCTCGCACTTTGTTGCTTGTTAAAGAAAAAGGCAGTAATTATGCAGCAGGGGATAGAAAATCTGTTGCAGCTTTCTTTACCATTGGCTTCCTAGCATTAATTTAGTCAACATATTGATTAAAATGCCATTGCTTTGTTGATCGATGCGTGTTGTTCCTGTTCAGACTGCTGAAAAGTACAAACATGTACACTTCCCCTCCAATTAACGTTACTTAGTTTGTAATTGCGGCTTCCCCTTTTACTGTACAGGGAGTGCAGAATTATTAGGCAAATGAGTATTTTGACCACATCATCCTCTTTATGCATGTTGTCTTACTCCAAGCTGTATAGGCTCGAAAGCCTACTACCAATTAAGCATATTAGGTGATGTGCATCTCTGTAATGAGAAGGGGTGTGGTCTAATGACATCAACACCCTATATCAGGTGTGCATAATTATTAGGCAACTTCCTTTCCTTTGGCAAAATGGGTCAAAAGAAGGACTTGACAGGCTCAGAAAAGTCAAAAATAGTGAGATATCTTGCAGAGGGATGCAGCACTCTTAAAATTGCAAAGCTTCTGAAGCGTGATCATCGAACAATCAAGCGTTTCATTCAAAATAGTCAACAGGGTCGCAAGAAGCGTGTGGAAAAACCAAGGCGCAAAATAACTGCCCATGAACTGAGAAAAGTCAAGCGTGCAGCTGCCACGATGCCACTTGCCACCAGTTTGGCCATATTTCAGAGCTGCAACATCACTGGAGTGCCCAAAAGCACAAGGTGTGCAATACTCAGAGACATGGCCAAGGTAAGAAAGGCTGAAAGACGACCACCACTGAACAAGACACACAAGCTGAAACGTCAAGACTGGGCCAAGAAATATCTCAAGACTGATTTTCTAAGGTTTTATGGACTGATGAAATGAGAGTGAATCTTGATGGGCCAGATGGATGGGCCCGTGGCTGGATTGGTAAAGGGCAGAGAGCTCCAGTCCGACTCAGACGCCAGCAAGGTGGAGGTGGAGTACTGGTTTGGGCTGGTATCATCAAAGATGAGCTTGTGGGGCCTTTTCGGGTTGAGGATGGAGTCAAGCTCAACTCCCAGTCCTACTGCCAGTTCCTGGTAGACACCTTCTTCAAGCAGTGGTACAGGTAGAAGTCTGCATCCTTCAAGAAAAACATGATTTTCATGCAGGACAATGCTCCATCACACGCGTCCAAGTACTCCACAGCGTGGCTGGCAAGAAAGGGTATAAAAGAAGGAAATCTAATGACATGGCCTCCTTGTTCACCTGATCTGAACCCCATTGAGAACCTGTGGTCCATCATCAAATGTGAGATTTACAAGGAGGGAAAACAGTACACCTCTCTGAACAGTGTCTGGGAGGCTGTGGTTGCTGCTGCACGCAATGTTGATGGTGAACAGATCAAAACACTGACAGAATCCATGGATGGTAGGCTTTTGAGTGTCCTTGCAAAGAAAGGTGGCTATATTGGTCACTGATTTGTTTTTGTTTTGTTTTTGAATGTCAGAAATGTATATTTGTGAATGTTGAGATGTTATATTGGTTTCACTGGTAATAATAAATAATTGAAATGGGTATATATATTTTTTTGTTAAGTTGCCTAATAATTATGCACAGTAATAGTCACCTGCACACACAGATATCCCCCTAACATAGCTAAAACTAAAAACAAACTAAAAACTACTTCCAAAAATATTCAGCTTTGATATTAATGAGTTTTTTGGGTTCATTGAGAACATGGTTGTTGTTCAATAATAAAATTAATCCTCAAAAATACAACTTGCCTAATAATTCTGCACTCCCTGTATATAAGCAAAAGGTGCATTTCAGTCAACTGTGGTACACTTGCCTCGTATGCCATTATGGTGTTTTTCTTAATCGTTATGGTATACTTTTCAGTTACGGTTGAATTTTTACAAAGAATGCTTAAATTGGGATATTTTCATAATTGAAAGTCTTTGTGTGCGTCCAGTTGTGAAGCATCCTTCTAGTGAGCGGTGCCCCGTGCTTTTTACTTCAACACACTTTGAAAACCAGTGGCGTAGGCATTGTGTCGTGAGCCCTAGTGCAAGGAATAAAATGCCCCCTCTCGTGATGCTGTGTGAATTGTGAAATACAGCAATAATCAGGGTTCAGTCGTGGCCTCGGGGCCCCAGTGCCTCTGCACCTGCTGTACAAATGGATGCTGAATCATTCCCTTTTTATATTTTTGTCTTCATCGTTGTTTTTCATCTCTAAAAAAAGAGACCTTGCAGAGTCAGGTATGATGCAAACCAGCCAAGAGAACTAGAACTCGACCAGCCCTCATTCACCATTGATTTTAAAGAAATCCTCGTCCTTGAGGCAGAAACTGATATTTAATGCAACCGAGTCTGAAATCACACATTTAGACTGTGGTAAACCTGTTGGGCATGTATAACCTGCAGAAGCATGATGGTGAAGGGCATTTAGATTATTGGACATACGTTGACCAAAATATCCAACATCTCCAAGCCTTGATTCGTGAATCATTGCAGGAAATGACATAGCATTTGCCCCTGATGCGCTGACATAAAATAACATCATGTGGTCAACGAAAAAGCACATGATGAGGCTTTCTTCAAGACGGGACCCCTTTTGCGATTATTAACGAGGCACAATAAAGGATATAGCCTGTATGGTCACAAATGTAAATCATTTTTATGGCAGCAAACCCTCTGATTCAGAGTATTTGACCACTACAATATTTTAGCAATGTACCAAATCCATTTAACTTGTTTAATTTAAGAGAAACAAGCTACATTAAAAACAGATCACAGACATGGTGTTCTGCTAGCCCCAGTAGGCCATCACCCCTGTGAAGGCCACCAATCATAGTCACAGTCTACTTCGTGAATATTGATGAGGTAGGTTGGATTGCAACCCACTACAGTTCAGAATTTATGAACTTAACTATGAGTACATAGGATAATTAGACACTGGTCATAAAAATACTGGTCATAATTTGTGACCAGTATTTTGTGACCAGTGGTTCCTGCATCTAGCTCATAGTAGGGATTTCCATGGGAAGACATATTTCAATCACTTCCTCTGCATGCAGCCCTCCCTCAGTATATCCTTGCAACCAAGATAAAACAGGACTTGAGAGGGAGAAATGGATCAGGGTATAAAAGAATACTTGTTTTGATAACTGTAAGGAAATCAGGCTATGTGGCATTGTCGAACAGAATAGTAAATGGAAATGTGGTGCTGTGTACCTAATGGATTGGGTCCTTCCTATAAAGCAAACAAGCAAACAGAACTATGTTTATAAAGAACAACCCCCCCCACCCACACTAGGCCCTCAAATTTCCAGCGAATCCCATTAAACTTGACCATCAACAAAAAAACAAACCAAATACCCAAACAGTGTGTAAAGCGTCATACACCTCATCGGGTGAGCAACTCTACGGCAACTTTTCTCCAAATGCATAACAGGCATGTAACAGTGGAGACAAGATTAGGGCTGTTAGCCATTGATAGAATGTTCGTTGATCAGTAGAAGTAGGCCAAGTAATGCAGAACTGATTCAATAGTGTTGTAAAAGGTAAGGGATGTCAAGGGTGAACTCAGGGGAGATTCATGGCAACAACGAGTCTGACAGGAAGAGGTCCAAGCTGGCTGAGGCATGCAAGTCTGGCAGGGAATTATCTGGATTGCCACAATTAGAGGTTTGGTGTTCCTTAGCATATTGCTTGCAAAAAGCCAGAGCGTCTGCATGAGTGTCATAGAAATTTGCCTTGCTGCCGATGTCAACACAGAGACGGGCTAGGTAAAGCATACTTTATTTCATTCCCAGCTTTCACGGCATGCTTTTGGCCATGGTAAACTTGTGACATGCTTTCTGCACCGCCAAAGTAAAGTCTGGGAAAAAGGAGACACTGGCACCTTGGTCTTGTACTTGCCCCATTTCAGGTGCCAGGCAGAGTGCAGTGTTGCGGTCCCTGAAATTCAGTAGAGGGCTATAATAGGGTGCAGGGAAGCCCCAGGGGTCAGCTGCTGGCCAAGGGAGCAGTGAGCTTGCTGCACCACAAAGGTAGGAGTGAAATGCTGGCGGCCAAAGAATTCTGTCAGAAGAAATTCTACCAACTGGCCCATCTTACCTGTATCTGTGGATTCTGCATTGCCTATGACGAGCAAGTTGTTGCGGCGTGACCTGGCCTCCAAATTTTCAGTCTTGATGTCTACTGTCTTGAGGAGTCACTCCAGCTTCTCCAGACGCTTCAGGCCATTGCTGCTCCATCCACTAGAGCTGAAATGTTCTCCTCAGCACCATCTAGACTAACACGTTGGCGATCCAGGCGCTTCCCCATCCCATCCAGCCTGCTTGGATTTCTACCATAATGGCGTATGTGCCAGTTGGTTGCTCAGGGCAAGAAGGACTTGCTGCCCCACCCTTCATGCCAGCTAGGTCCTCCAATCTATCCCTCTCCTTTGCCTGATCAAACAGGAATTTCCATTATTTGTTGTTGTGAGTGTGACCCTGGCATCAGCGAAGTGCAATCAAATTGTCGCGTGGGCTCTCATTATCCTAATGCGACTACTGGATTTTTGGGCTGCAAGATCGTTCGCAGTGTTGGGGACTAAGTCTGACCCACAGTGAAGGACCCTTGTCACCCCAAACCGGGTTATGCTCTGGCTAACTAGCAGTGCCTCATCTCTCCCAAAGGGAAGAGACAATTGGGCAGCCGAGCGCATGACATTTTAGTGCTTCCCAGGGAAGTCGTGGTCACTCAGGTCACAACCAGTTCTCTCGTACAAAGTGCGGTCTCATATATAAATGACAAAGGCAGTTTAGGTTTTAAAGATTGATTTAATAAAACGACTGCATTTTAGATAACAAGGCGTGAGCCGCAATAACCAGAACCATACAACACAGCAGGATTGAAATAGTAACGAGGAGAGTGAAACATAAGTATAAGGCTATCATATTGCAACTAAATTATGTTCTCTCTAAGTTATATTTTGAGCGCAGCATGTGGAGCTCTAAGCCTGCCTTTCTGGTTCCCCCGGGTGGACATCAACCCTCATACCTGAGCAAAAGCCTGTGATCTGGATCAGCATCTGCAACAGGGCAGTCAGCATCTAGTTGTGGGTTCCTGGTCGGAATCTCCCTCTTACGTGTACCAGGACTAGAAAGTGTTTTTATAACTAACACGCCGGTGTTCTAAGAAACGTCCCTACGTAAGGATGTGTACTTTCTACGAACCATAAAGACTAAACTTCTACCACGTCTATTGGCAATGTACCAGACTGTATCCTTGACTGAAGCCCAGAGCGAGCAAGAATGTATTGTTTGAGAACACAGTGCTGAAGTAAGCTAAACAGTGTGATAGAAGGAAATAAAACAAGACTGTGAAACTGGTTATTGTAAAATAATAGTGTGAGGCTAAATAAAATGCATCGAGGGCAAAGTGCACAAAGGCCTAATACGTTAAGCAAACGCGCAGAAAGCTACATAAAAAATGGCTACACTACAAACTTGTGTGACCCAGCACCCCACATGTCATCCATAGGTATCCCCCACAGCCACCAGTCTAATAAGGTGGGTGGGGAGCAGGGCAAGGGCAGCAAAATGGTCAAGCAGACAGGGTGAGAGGGACAAATGTCCAATAATTGGTCCCTGGCTGTTAGCATCTTGTAACACAGTAGGCAGGATGTCAGTCAGTGGGCCGGGCCCTCCAGCAAAAGCAGGATGGAGATGCTGCTTAGGCAATAATGGCACCTCTAGGCCATCCCCAGTGGAAGTCCAAGTGGGGAGCCGCGTAGGGAGGGTCCAGTCAGTAGGTCTCAGTGCACCCCCAAGGGATCAGCAAAGGCAGGCAATCAGCAAGGGAAGGACCAAACACAAGGACCAACCATAGAGGCCACTCATTACAGGCTCATCAACACTGCGACCTAAACCAGTCAGCAGAGTGTCTCAATATGCCTATCATTCTCTGCAGGTCCCAGGACAGTGCATGACTAAATGCACAGTGAAGGACGGCCTCATGGCCCCATCCCTATATGCCAGCATGCAGGTAACTACTCACGGAGAGCCAAGACGTGCAGCCGGGCAGTCAGAGGTAAGCCACGCAGCGAGGTCAGCATGGCGCAAAGTGGCCTTGGGGTTACACTGTTACGGTCACCTGATTCAGCTGCAGTGCATCCCCTGAGTCCTCAGCAGATGGGCAGGAGTCCCAAGCAAGCTGCGTGGCTGTGTCTGATGGTCGGCTCTAGAGCCATCAGATAGTCGCAGGGAGAGCGGGAGGCACATCAAGAAAGAAGGCGATGTAGGAGGCCCAGTTTGTAGCTCAACACCTCAGGCTCACCCACGGTCCCTGTCACTGCAAGGCCTTTGAGGTGCAGGCCAGGCCTCCAACCACATGCTCCCTTTTCTGCTCCCACTGCAGCCCCAACCGTCAATCCAAAATTCCTAAAAATATGTGGATTATTTCAACATAATTCAAACTTCAAATCCCACAAACAAATATACATTTAGAGTAAAGAAGCAGTTGCATCACCCGATAAATCCTTCTTTTGTAAAAGAAAATATTGCTCAACTGACCCAGAGTTAGGTCACAATTTATATTTCGAACTAATGGATAGGCAGCAACACTGTACAATATTATGATAAACAATCAAATAGATAAATTCAACAGGACAGACATTCTCAACTTGTAGTAAAAGTTGATTTCTTTATTTAACCTTTTTGAAAAAAACAGCAAACAGCCAACGCATTTCGTTCTCACACACTGAGAGCTTCAACAGGGTTACAAAAATACAATAACAATACTTTTTGATTTTATATCTTTTTCTTAAAACCACTATGTGCAATATACTTACAGATTAAAACTCATTGTACATAGATTATACAGTTGTAATACAATCAAGAGAAATCAAGTTGACTTATGATATCTCTTTTCGCTGCTTATGACAAGCAGCCCAATTATCATGTGGGAGGAAACGTCAGTTTCAAGTTGTGATCGTATATTATCATAATTTATTCATCCTTGAAAATTCTTAAATGATGGTGACTCATATTTTTTACATAATAATTAGATGCAACACAAGGTGAAGACAAAATCTGGGAACAAATCGATAAATTGATAATAAATCGAGTAAATCCTTCGGCACATAAATGCATTCAAAGTAAACTCAGTCCTACAATACAACATATATGTATATATATATATATATATATACAGTTCATCATTGAAATTAACTTATTCTGTCCAAACCTACATTTACTTTCTTGGGACAAAAACATAATGACCAAAATAACATAATTAATCAGTTACATTTGGTCTACAGTATATTCATAATAGTTCCAATAATCAACAACAAAACTCTACTTTTATCTCATTTTATAATCACATAGGAAATCATATCAAATGCAATGTGCCTTCGGATTCCAATAATAAGGAATATTTCCAGTTAGGAGGAGTATAGAGTTACTCATCCAATTTGTGTATTTATTCCTATTGTGTTCACGCGTCATGGTGGAATGCAGCTGTTATCATGAAAGGAATATAACAAATGCCCTGTTTGGCATAATGTCTATTCATTTATATCCATAGAAAGATAATTGTCACATTCACCTCACATCCCCATTCTCATATAGCTAATATAGAATATACTCTAAAGACAAATTGATCCAATACTATATTCAACATTCATTAGATATTTATCACACCAAAAGGAAAACAAGAGAACTATTTCTCTAAATTGATTGGTCACTAAACAAGGACCCACATTCAAGTCACTCAAATTCATTCCTTCCCAGCGTGATACAAAATGGCATATCATTTCTACCCATAATGCCCTCTTTCTTGATTAACACGTTGCAATGTTGACAATTTCACTTTAAAACACAACTGTATTACTTAATGCTTGAATATCCTACCATGGAACATCAGGATATTGGACGTGAGAAAACGGTTCCCCACTTCACAGTCATTCCTGCAATTTTAATGGCGTTAACATAGAAATTAGGGCAGTGTATTCAGTGGCACAATTTTCCTACCTCCCTATAATGGGCAGTGTCCTTTTATGTACACACTCCGAGATCACATTGAGCTGTGTCTGTGGGAATAGTGAGGTGCGAATGAAGATGATGAGTATTCATTCTAGACCAAGGCCCTCATTACAACCATGGCGGGCGGCGGAGGCCGCCCGCCAAGGTTGTACCGCTGAGCGGCCGCCAAAGCGGGCGCACACTCCCGCCAGCCCCATTTTGACATTCCCGCCGGCCCAGCGGGGATGTCGGCCGCAACATGGGAGCCGGCTCCTAATGAAGCCGGCGGTGTTGCGGCCGTGCGACGGGTGCTGCTGCACCCATCGCGCTTTTCACTCTCACTTTCACTGAAAAGCAGTGTGGGGCTGTGCCTGGGGGCCCCTGCACTGCCAGCCTTTCCATGGCAGTCTCTACCGCCATGGACAGGCTGGCGGGAAGGGGACTCGTAATCCCCTGGGCAGCGCTGCCCTGGAGGATTAAAACCGCCGGGACAACCATGGCGGTAAACTGCTGGGACAACCATGGCGGTAAACTGCTGGTCCCGGCGGTGCGACCGCGGCGCTTCCGCCGCGGTCGTAATCTGCGAGATTGTACCGCCAGCCTGTTGGCCGTACAATCGCCAAAACAGCCCTGGCGGTCTTTGACCGCCAGGGTTGTAATGAGGCCCAAAGTCTATCAAAGGCTCTGAGTGGTTGACAGTTCCCTAACATCAACCAACCCACAATCCCAAGGATGAGACTGGAGTCCAGCCAAGCAATATCAGAAGAATGGTGCTGCAGAAGGAGCCCTCAATCCCCAGTGCACCACACTCAGGCTTGGACCATCACTGGTTTCAGTGGTCCGGGGTCAGAATGCCATTTAGAGCTATTATTTTATATCCTGCAAGCACTGGAAACTGGCAGACTATTAAGTCCCTACCCCACACCACTTAATGAAAGAACTCAGTGTAGTTGCTTATTGCTCACAATGGTATAAATGAATATCAAGGACTTCATTGTAAAGGGCTACATGGTTCTTGTCAAATTTTACTATGGGCTTTTGTGCCCATAATTCACTTATTCAGCCAAGCTATCAAGAACTGTGGTCTGAAGTAGATCCAGTACTGTGGGCACAGACAGCTGTAAGCAGTGGTAGCTGATGATGTTTCAAAGTGGTAGGATATATACATTTGTAGATGAGTTTTAAAGAGTGAGCCAACAAGAGGAGGTATCCAAAATAAGATAAGAGTGTGTTCAGCAGTTGACCCCATGGAGAACATTTTGAAAATAAAGAGGACAAATAGCATACTTCTAGCTAATTTTAAAACAATTTCTGAAAAGAAAGGTTTATACTGCAATTCTGAATGATTTGTCTTGAAGTATTTAAAACATGAAAGATTCCCCCATAATGTACTGAAATAAATATGTTCAACATCTCTAGTATGCCTCAACAAGTTTATTTGGGTGAGTTCAGTTTGCGGAGGGTGTTTATTGTATTGTATTGTAATAGTATTTATATAGCACTTACTACCCCTGACGAGGCGTTGAAACGCTTTTCGGCGAGTAGCATGCTACTCCGGAACCCAAGAGGAATTAGTGGTGGATTAGTATAGGGAAATATGAGTTCAGTTTTAGTATCTTTATGAGTTAATTTGAGCAGAGGATATGTGAGTTTATTAGTTGGATTGACTAGAGTAATGGAGGGATAGAGGAGGGAAGAATCTAGAAGTGGTAATTGGGAATTTATAGTAATAGGATGAGGCTTGGGATGAGTAAAGGAGAGATGGAGGAGGGAAGAGTCTGTGAAAAGGGTTAGGGAGATCATAGTAGCAGGAGTGGTTTTGGATGAGTCAATGATGGGTCGGTATTGATAACTCTAGCTGAGCACCTATCAGTGGATCATAAAGATGGTCAAACAACAGATCCATTTAATCCTTGGCCTCTCTGCAGAACTCCTTGAAAATGATAATGTGCCAATTGTGGGAAAGCATATGAAGGAAGCCATACATCTGCCTAATATGTACAGCAAGAAAGGAAGAGAGAATGCAGTACTCACAGGTGAGTGGAATGGGCATTTTCTGTGCGCAGGTGAAATAGAAAAGTGGGGGAGATGAGCGGAATTATGCACACAAAGGAGAAAATGAAACCTGTTGAAGTGGAAAAAGATTGTTTGAGAGGTCTGCAGATGCAACATTCTGACTTATGTGGGGGGAGAAAAAATGGCACGTTTGCAACAGAGAAGGACTGGAGAGGAAACCGGCGTAAAAAAGAGAATGAGAGTGATCGAGACACTCTGAATGAAGATCATTACCACTTGCACAGAGTTTAGTAATATTTTACTTAAAGTGCGTCACTCCTTTTAGAGAACACCCCCAGCTTTCATTCCACTAAAAGTCATTTTAATTTTAACCTGGTGGTTGCTTAACTAGAAATGGTTCGACAAGGAATTCTGTTATTGTTTTTGTTTTATTTAATAAAGGCACCAAGAATGTGTTGTATGCACCATGTAACGCTACATAAATGTAATAAAACATTTGTGTTTAATACTAACGATAACAAACATCATCCCAAAATGGGAATAAATACCCTGTAGCAGATACGTTTAAAATCATGTTATTAATCTTCTAAGAATCATTAAAGGCCCGTCAGGAAAATAACTTATCTTTGAAATAAATATGTGACTGACCAGCCAAAAGCTGCCAAAAAAACAATTGAATTAACCATGCCTTTCAGGCATTACTCATGTTTATAAAACAGCGACAGCCTTTCATGTGACCACAAACAAGAGAAGGGAAGAGTGTGTCACTCCAGACACATGCATCACTACAGAAATGAAAAAACAATGAAAGCGGGATTGATCGGAAGAATGAGGGAGTCTGGCACACAGGCGATATACACCCACGGACACACAAGCATGGAGAGGCACAAACAAATGCATGGCTGTACAAACAAACAGACACCAACACACACATGCCTGTACTCACAATGCACACACAGACACACAGGCACACATTAAAACAAACAAATGTAGACACTCACGAACTTTAATCTTGCTAAGCGAGAGATCCCGGGCTGTCAGCACACTGAGGACAGGATGCAACACTATATATGTAACGCTCCTGCCATGTCGAGTGTCCTCGTCTTTCAAATCATCGTTCCGACATTTATCTGCAGGTCTGTTGAGGGTCAGGCGAGGATCATTGCAGGACTCCACTTCTCTTTCCCTCACACACAATGCAATTCATTAGCAATGCACATGAAGAGAAGAGATCTTTGCATCCAACGCAAGGGGTGAACATGGCCAATCACTGGATGGCTTGACAAGAAAGCTATACAGTGATTGGCATGATCTGCAAACCTCCCAACCCCACACTGACTCGTGTCGGCAGCCTATACCTGACTTCGAAGCCAATCCAGACACTTCTTTCTTGCTATTTATGTTAGTAAACAGCATGACAGCAGTGCCAGGATTGGGTTGGATAGTTGAATCCAGAGCTCATTAGGAGAATGGGGGTCCTACAGCTGTGTTTCTCCCTGGCTTCCTAATATTGTGCAGGTAGAAGAGGGGTAAAATGCACATTTCTAGCTGGGCATAGCAAGCCACCAGTCCAACCTGACATATGCACTTCTTTTTAGAACGGTTTCCCTGTAGTCACTGCTTTCTAACTCAAGCCCCAATCCCACCCTTATTCTGAGACAGAAAAACACCAGGTCCACGACTCAAATAAAAGAGTATGGCAGTCAGTAAAAATAAAAGCATATCATCAAAATACAAGAAAAGGATACTGCAAAATTAGTATGTCTTGACTCCTAATGGGCAGGGGGTCAACACCCTTCTGTCCCAGAGCAACCGCACCTGGCTGAAAGTAACTCCTGGACTCTGAACTCAGCCTTGAGAGCTTCACTCTTGTTATGGCATGGAATTATCAGCTGTCATGTTGTTTTCTAGCCTTTGTAGAAAGAGATGTGACGCATTTAGATTAAGATGATTCAACTAATGCTGATATGAGAGCAGAGTGACTGTTACCTTTTCAAAGCCAGTAAAGTGTGACTTGCCTTCTGGCCGGTTCTCATTCCTGAAAAGTATGTAAAACATTCTAAATCTGATTTCTGTGGCCTCAGTCCCTTTCTAAAACACTACTGTTCGTCATTCTGATGGTGTGAAAATTATAATAATTTCTATTGCACACCCAACAAATCAATGTATTCCCTGTACTTTAGACAGGAGTTTATATATCTAACCCAACACTACTAGAGTTTAAAGTTACTGGACCTTGATCTACCAAACTATTTTAACTGGTTATTTAATATTTGTATGATTAATATTTGGTGGCACACTGGACAATTGAAAGTGAGTTTGACGTTGATGGGTGGACTTGGAGTGGCTTGTATGTGAGAGCCCAAGGCTTTTACTCCACCAAATGGTGAACTAGTGAGGGCTCATGCTTTATTCCCCTCTCTCCTTAAACTCTAAATTGATGCCGGTTTGTTGAACGGAATATCACCCTGCTAGGTACATTGCTTTTCTACAACCCTAAATCTCATTAGAATCTGCCCATTAAATTTTGATATATGCAGTTATGCCTGGTATCATACATGTCGGAATTATCAGTATTGTGATAAACTCCCCCACCTCCCCAGGTATATTTCTTGCTGAAATTTATTGGGGGGAAAATGTTTTGGTAAACTCCTTGACATTTGGAAGCATCAAAATCTACATTATTCCAGATTATCAAGGAAACAGTCGTTTAAGTGTGTGGTATTTAACACATTTGATAAATTCAGTCTCTGCGTAGTGGAGTTTCATTGGGTGCGATAATAGTGCACCAATTACTGGTCCACTCGCAGTTACGGTCTTCTTCCCACAATATCACGAGTGCCCAGTTCATGTACTGAGTCCTAACAAAACATTGCATAAATATAAATGGATCAAAAGTATAAAAAACACAAAGCACTGCTATAGTGATCACTATTTATGTCGTTTTTCATAAAGCACTTCTGCATTTCAGAATTCTACAAATAACAGATGTCACTATTACCTAATTTTAATGACACACAATTTACTGACTTTCAAAGATTCAACTCGTGACCAATCAGCACTTTTTTCAAGTGACAAGCATTTGTCTCACTGATACAGCATCCATTTTAGGACATCCTTATTCCTCACTCCTCTTCCCTACTTCTCATTCCTGTTTCTCATCCATCATCCCTACTTCTCATCCATCTTCCCTACTTCTCATCCATCATACATCATCCCTACTTCTCATCCATCGTCTCTACTTCTCTTCCTTTATCACTACTTCTCATCCCTGAATCTCATCCCTGCTTCTCATCCATCATCCCTACTTCTCATCCATCATCCTTGCGTCTCTTCCTTCATCCCTACTTCTCATTTCAGGAATCTTTTTATTGATATTTCAGATGTTGTAACAATTATCTCATATCTTTTAGACATTATGATTGTAGTCACACAGTAAATATTTTCAACAACAACGCATTACCTAGGTACGCGAACAGTGCTTACATCCGTTTGTGCCTTTACTGTGTCTTTAGTTTGGCTATTAAGCGGGTTATCTAAGCTGATGTTCATCATTATACAGGTTGCAAGCCTAGCCCGCACTCTGGTAGAGATCTTCTGCGCAATGCAGAGATCAGGTCTCTGGGTTTAGGCACAGTATATTGGCTAGACAACATTACTGCCATTTACTCCCCTTTGTCTTATATTCGGGAGAACAGTTATTTATAATTGAAGATCCCGAAGTAACAACAAATAGGAATAATAACCTTCATAAACAGTGGAGTGCATTATTTACTGATTTGTGATGGTGGTAGTGCGGTATCCCCTTGTGTGTGGAAATATTCTCAATACTATATGCGTGTGTTAGTGTAGCGCTGAGCCGGGGGTGGGTCACTGTTGTGTAGCGAACACCATGCCTCAAATTAAGCTGGTTGGAATCAGAGTGGAATGTACAGAAGGCATATCAGTAAGCTTCACATACTGCTCCCTGTGTCTGATGCACTCTGGGCTGACCTGCAACTCTAGTCTGTCCCCACCGCTGTGGAATCCTCTTCTGGAGATTGTAAGTGTGTCATTATGGCGTCCCAGCTGTCTGACAGTGGATATTTCCGCAGGCCAAGCATATCCTCTCTCCTCAGTGCCACCCCCTCAGTGCCTGCTCATGTCACAAATGATCGCTTCCAGGCCAGCACATTTGGAGCCTCCACCGACCTCCAGCTGCGAGTTATAAGTCGTTTTGCTGTTATAAATCCCAAATCTAGGAATCTTGTGGTAGCTCTGTGGTGAGGGCCCCTAGGGAATAGACCCAGCACACAACTCCCCCATGTAAACTGTATGAAGCGTTCTGTGCATACTGTCAAACTGTTGACCACAGCTAACCAGTAACTATGGAGGGAGGGGCAGGACTACAGCATGTGCAAGAGATCTGCATTTGCACATTTACATCCGGGACAGGCTGCGTCAGAGCGACGGAAATATTTATTAATACGAGCTGGCGTGAGATATGCCCTATGTATTATGTAAAATTGTATAAGTCTAAATCTGGAATTTGCGGGTATGTTAGTGTGCCCAGCAATGACAGACGCCCATTGCTTGTCTGCGAAGGGTGCGGTTGTGTCGCATTCCCAAGCTGTGCGCAGTGCATCGTTCTCATGCACCGAGTGAGTTCTGAGAGCTTCCGTGAACCATCTGATCAGATGTCTGCCCTGTCCCATTACCTGTATGTATTGTATGAGCAAATGGGTGGAGGGAGCTGTCGTTAAATCTCCCCACTCCTTTGATAATGAACGTAGTAGTGTGGTATATAATAGAAACTGTCCGGCAGGGAGGCCCATGTCAGCAACCAGAGTGGCCAACGGAATCAACTTGCCCTCGCTATACAGGTCGCCCAAAGTGTGAAGTTCTGCATTGTGCCAAGTCCTTAGCTCCGCCCCAGTTACTGCTCCGGAGGCACGGGCTTGCCCAAGAGCGCCAAGGCCGGGGCAAATGGAATGATCCCACTCGTGAGTCGTGAGGTCCTACGATAGCAGCTGTGAGACACTTTAAGAAGAAGCTCCTCCTGCAGCGCTGAACACGCGAGTGGGTGGAATTGATTCGTAATTCTTAATAGAGACCAGGGTCCCGCAGTAGTTGCTGTGTCCGAGAGATGGAGCCCCCCTAGCCATCTGGAACACCCACTGAAGCTGTGACGCTAAGTAATAGTGCTCCAAGTTAGGAGCCGAGAGCCCACCTTGTGCCAGTGGCAGATACAGTTTCTTAAGCGCCACTCTACAGCACCCTTTGTTCCAAATGAATTCTCTTAACTTAGGATCCAGCTCCCTAAAGAAACTGACCAGCACATAATGTGGAAGATTGGAAAAGTAATGTAACAGTCGTGGCAGCACAATCATTTTCAAAAGGGCAATTCTGTCTGCCACTGATAGTGGCAATGTTTGCCAGAAGACCATCTGGGATCTGATGGATGACACCGCCCTTCTAAGGTTTCCATTAAACAGGTCCTCTTTTCGATGATAAATTTGGGTCCCCAGATATCTAAACGTGTGTGGTTGCCAGGGAACTACCACTCCAGAAAGACGCAGCCGTGGGTCTGGGAGTGTAGGGTCATAGGGAAAGAGGCAGGATTTTTCCCAGTTGACCCGAAGCCCGAAAAGGGTGGCAAATTGCTGCAAGATTGTCCCAACTTCCAGAGGGATCCGGGTGACATCTCTAAAGTACAGAAAGAGGTCGTCAGCATACAGTGACACTGTATGTATACCGTCTCCCACTGGAATGCCCCAATGAGGGCCACAGCTGCGGAGCGTCTCAGCTAGGGGCTCCATAGAAAGAGAGAACAGCAGCGGAGAAAGAGGGCAGCCCTGTCTGGTGCCCCTGCACACCTCCACCGGCTCCGAGATACCTCGGCTCGTCCGGACCCGGACTCGGGGGCTCATATATAGCAGTTTGATCATACGAAGGAAAAGAGGACCAAGGCCAAAGTGCCTCAGAACTCCAAAGAGATATGGCCATTCCAACGAATCAAAGGCCATCTCCGGGTCTAGAACCAGACAGCCCGCCATTGGCCATTCCTGTGTCGAGTAATGCATAATGCAGAACAGCCGCCTGATATTATGCGATGTGTCCCGTGCAGGCACAAAGCTGTTCTGGTCCACGTGTACGAGGTCCGGCACCATTGGGGCCATTCGCGCCGCTAGCGTCTTGGCTAGTATTTTATAGTCTGTATTAAGCATTGCTAATGGACGATAGGAGCCAAGCTCCAGAGGGTCCTTCCCTGGCTTGGGAAGCAACACCAACAGCGTCTCATTCTGCGATAACGACAATGAGCCCTTCTGCACTGACTCTTCATACACTCGGAGAAGGGGGGGGCGCAAGGGCAGTGGCAAAGGTCTTATAGAAGTCACAGGTAGTCCATCCGGGCCAGGAGTTCTGTCCGCAGAGAGGTCATAAATGCTAGCCTGTATTTCAGAGAGATCAAGAGGCTCCTCTAGTGTGGCGCATTGCGCCGCTGTCAGTTGGGGTAGTGTGATTGCCGAGAGGTATTCCGCACAGGCCTGTTTGCCCGGTTGCGCGACCGACCGATAGAGGGTTCTATAGTGGTGCGTGAACTCTGCATGTATCTCTGAGGGTGTATGAAGCACTGTGCCCGATACTATTTCTACAATTGGGCCACTTTCCCGCTTGCCCCTAGTCAGCCATGCCAGAAGTCTGCCCGATTTATCCGCCGACACATGGGTGCAAGCCGAGTGGGCAGCATAGTTTAGGCAGCGTAGTCTGTCCAAGAGAGCGAGGTGTTCCATCCTCACCGCCGACAGGAGCGCAACCTCCCTGGGTCCCCGAGCAGCCTCTCTGCTCAGGGTGCAGCAGGGTTCGCTCCACCCAAGTGAGTTCATTTTCGACAGAGCGCCGCTGACTCCACTGCGTTCCCATACAGTGGCCTCTAATGAAGACCTTAAAGGCATCCCACTCCACCAAACCGGAGGATGCCGTACCTCTGTTGTGCTCAAGTATTCGGGGATTGCCTCATCTAATAATGCTCTAAACATTGCGTCTTCCAAAAGCTCAGGCCTGAGCTTCCAGGTGGGGATTGCTGGGAGAGAGGCATCCCATCCTTGTCATAGTGTTTGTGGGTTATGATCTGAGTGTGTGCGGCCTAAGTAGTCACTGTATTGGTTTGCAGTGTATAAATTATGAGTGCACATTATTCTGTATAGGCGCACATGCAGTGAATGTGGGGCAGAATAATAAAAATAGATTCTGTCGCCGGGGTTACGGTGACGCCATATGTCCAGCAGGTGCCAATTTGTAACCCAGGTGTTTAACGCTTGCGCCGCCGCCAGAGTAGGAGCTGTGGGTAGTGGTGGAAATGAGCGGCTTAGGTCCGGGTCCAGTACACTGTTAAAGTCCCCTCCCAGGAGCCAGGGGTAATTGCTCCACCCTGATAACTGGTGAGACAAAGTGTGGAGAAAGGAGGCCTGATCCAAGTTCGGCGCATAAATGGAGCCCAACACCAGTGCCCGGCCCTCAAGTCATCCCCGCACCACCACCTACCGCCCCTGCTCGTCAATTATCTGGCCCTCTTCCACAAAAGGTGTACCCGGTCTGATCCAAATCGGAGCGCCCCTTGCGAAGGAAGAATATCCTGTTGCATATAACTGACCTCTCCATCTACGCCGCAGATGGGGGAGCCTCAGGAAGCGCCAAGTGAGTCTCCTGCAGGAAAGCGATGTGCACTGAGTGTCTTTTAAGGTAGGAGTATATTGAGTACCTTCTCTTTGGTGTGTGTATGCCGCGCACATTCCATGTAAGAATGGTGTAGGTGCTCATGGTGGGTTTTGGTAATGAGTGCGGCTAACTAACAACGCGGACCACGCACGCGGGGTGATGTATGATGTAACAGGGTTCCAACACTCCATCAGGCTGCTAGAATATGATCTCCAAAAGAACACTAATAAATACAATACCATCAGAGCAACAAGCACCCGCCCAAACCATATAACGAACTGGGTCAACCAAGCAACTGTGTATAATGAATCTCCATGGGCAGGAGAGTGGGGTAGGCCGTGTGCCTAAAAGACAGGTGTGCAGTGAAGCGCATTTCCCGGTATGCACGAATGGCCGTGCGCGGGGCCAGTGTATATTGCTGACCATAAAGAGGGGAAATTAACAGGGGCGGGGCGAGGAGAGGGGCGGGGGAGGAACCGCGGCGCCCCGTCTTGGAGCCTCCCAATCATTGCACAGGTGCACCCCCAACTCGCCAGATCAGCAATATAATACAATTTAGTTCTCAAAGCGTGGTTTGGTCGTTAAGGAGACTGGGGAGTAATGATTGTGTAGGTGCAGGAGCATCGAGGGGTTATGATAAGTGCAGGGACGGACTATAATAACTCATCCGCTGTATGTGGGGTTACCCCCAGGTGCGCCAGGGAGTCTGCTTCGGAGAGACGGTCTGGTGTGGAAAGTTCCTCGCTATTGGGCTGTGAGGCTTCTGTTCCCATCTCCGAAGCAGTCGAGGGAGAATTAATGGCCACTGCCGACTGTAATGCCTCTCGCCACTCCTGAACGATGTGCTCCAGATCAGGGACATGCTTTGCCCTCTCCGGGGTGACATCATGTGTACCGCGGGTGCGTTTCGCACGAATGCGCCTGTTCCTTGGTGCTGTCAGAGTCTTTTCCGGGTCTCTACCACTGATTCTGCCTGTGGACTCCAGCCATTCCCATGCCGCTTCTGAAGTGGTAAAGAAATGTGATTTGCTATCCGCTATTGTATGGAGCTTGGCCGGGAATAGGAGAGAGTATTCAAGATTCAGAGTCCGGAGCTTACGCTTTAATGGCAGATAAGAGGCTCAATCTTTTTGCACTGCCATTGTGTAATCAGGAAACAACATGACCTTGGCATTTTCCACTCGAGGCGGCGGGGATGATCTGACCGACCTCAGGATGTTGTCTCTGTCAGCTTATTGGAGCAGGCGAAGTATGAAGGGACGAGGGGCGTTTCACGGTGGACGCACTCTGGTAGAGATCCTATGCGCACGTTCCACTGAGAAGAAGGGAGACAGTGTTCCCTCCGGTACCAACCCCCTGAACCAGGTCTCAGAGTAAGCAGCAGCATCATGGCCCTCCACGCCCTCCGGTAGCCCAACAACTCGAATTATGTTCCTTCGGGTGTGGCCCTCAGCATCCTCAACACGATGTTCAAGCTCGTTTATGCAGGTCAGTACATCTCCCATTGTATTCTCCAGCCGAGCTGTGTGGGCGTCGGCTCATCCAGACGTGTCTCAAGTGTTTCTGTCTTGTCCGCTAATTTGCGGTGATCCGCATGTAGCAAGGCAAGGTCACTGGCCACCTTGTCTATCCTGCCTTCCAGGGACGTTCTGGCCCGTTCCAAAGAGGCGCCTATTCGCTCCACCGCCGCCAGTACGGCGTCTAGTTTTTGGCTGTCTTGGGGCCCAGGCTCCTGCGTGCTCTTTGCACCAGCGCCGGCGCCAGAGCGGAGGTGACCAACCCCCGCCATAGCCACTGCTCTTGTGAAACCTCTCAAGGAGGCAGATCACCACGCCCTTCACAGGACGGCTCCAAGGGATCCCTGCTGCTCCCAACTCACCAATTCGTCTTTTAGGGCAGATAGGATGAGGCGCGCAGAGGATATTGTTCGGCCAAACTCCCAGACAGGTGACTATACACGGACCAGTCAGCAGAGTCTGCCACCGCACCTCACAATGCGACAGGAGCCCGCTGCTGGCTCCACGAGCAACAGAGCTGCATCAAGCGACGAGGTATCCAACAGTGAGGGCCCACGAAGCCCCTCAAGTGGCAGTCCCCCGCACCTCCATCACACTGGGCAGCCGGGCCAGGCCTGCGTGCATGCTCCACTAGGCCACAACGGAGCAGCAGCACGAACAGCCTGGGCCCCGGTGTCTCCTCGATTCCTCAGGGAGCTGGTCCTTAGTACTGCCCGGAGGGCCCCATCATCCAGGCCACAAATCTCCGTAGGGCACCAGCAGCGTGCCAGATCGGCCTCACCTCGCTTCCACACTCTTGTCTGCCTCAGGCTGAGGCTCGGCGTCTCTCCGGTTGCGCACCTCACAGCCGCGGGGGCCGTCACCGCGGCTCCCCCGCCGTGATCTCCACCGCGCCCCCCGGCACCCACTCAGGCATCCCCGGCTCTGCGGGCCGCACGCTGCCTCCGTGCTCCAGGCCAGCGCCGCCACACCACACTGTCACTCCCGCGCAGGCCTCCGCATCCAGCCGCACGCTCCCCGCTGCCACATGACACGGGCCCGCAGGGCCGCGAACAGAGGCTCTGACGCGCCAGGGAAACAGGGCGGTCACTGTACCACTGTCGCTGGCCACGCGTGCTGCACCTAATGCCGGATAATCCGGGATTCGAGCGCGGAGATCTAGCTGCTCGCATCCGCCATCTTAGATGGCTGGCCATACCCCCTCATTCATCCCTACTTCTCACTGCTTCTCATCCATCATACATCAACCCTTCTTCTCATCCATCATCGCTGCTTCTCTTCCATCATCCCTACTTCTTATCCCTCATTCCTGCTTCCCATCCCTAATTTTCTTCCATCATCACTACTTCTCTTCCATCATTCTTACTTCTCATCCCTCATCCATGCTTCTCATCCCTACTTCTCATCCATCTTCTATCATTCCTACTTTTCATGCCTCAGTCGTCATCTCTACTCCTCATCCATCATCCCTACTCCTTATTCATCAACCATCAGTCATACCAACACATTTTCAGTTTTGTGAAACACACCTTCAAGCAGGGTTATGAGAGAGACCTGCATTCTATTTCACTGAAAAAAGTCTTTCTCATTGCATGTGCTTGGTGAAGACAGAGGAGAGGAAATGCAACTGTATTTGTGTCCAGTGAAGTCAAAGCTGTACAACATTTTATTTTATTTAACTAAGTGATTGTCTGTTTGCACAGGCCTCTGCAGAATGCTCTGCTGGTTTGGGAACTACAAGGAGCCCACAGCTTGGGCCATAAATCAGCTACTGGAGAAAGAGTTATACAGTTCATCTACAGTTCATTGAAAACCTTTCTGGTTTCAGAAAAAACAGGGGTCAGAGATAAAAGCAGCCTCAGATGTAAACATTTTATTTGTTACAAATAAAAATGAAACCAGAAAAGGTTTGGATTAATTGGATGGCACTGTCAGCAGGGTTGATTTTAAACATTTTCTTTCTACATATGAAATTGAAACCAGAAAGGTTTTGGTTGAACTGTAGATGACCTGTATAACCCTTCCTACAAGAGCTGAGTTATGGCACAAGCTGTGGGCTCCTTGTATTTCCCAAAGTAGCAGAGCTTTCTGCAGAGGCCTGTGTAAACAGAAAAACACTTAGCTAAATAAAATGAAATATTGTGCAGCCTTGAATTCACTGCAAACAAACACAAAGTTGCATTTCCTCTCCTCCCTCTTCACTCACCATGTGCAATGAGAAGGCTGCTTGTTTAGTGAAATGGAATGCAGCTCTCTCTCATAACTCTGATTGGCTGTTCCCAACCAATCATTGTGAAGGTGTGTTTCACAAAATTGAAAATGTGTTGGTATGACTGAGGGATGAGGAATGAGAAGTAGGGATGATGGATGAGGCATGAGAAGAAGGAATGATGGAAGATGGATGAGAAGTAGGGATGAGAAGCAGGGATGAGAAGTGTGGATGATGGAAGAGAAGTAGGGATGAGAAGCAGGGATGAGGAGTAGAGATGATGGAAGAGAATTAGGGATGATGGATCAGAAGCAGGGATGATGGATGAGAAGTAGGGATGATGTATGATGGATGAGGAGCAGGGATAATGGAGGAGAAGTAGGGATGATGTCAAATGGATCGGAAGTAGGGATGGTGGATGACAAGCAGGGATGAAACGCAGGGATGAGAAGTAGGGATGATGGAAGAGAAGTAGGTATGATGGATGAGAAGTAAGGATGATGGAAGGAAGCAGGGATAATGGATGAGAAGTAGGGATGATGTATGTTGAATGAGAAGTAGGAATGATGGATGAGAAGCAGGGATGAGAAGTAGGGATGAGGAGTGAGGAATGAGGATGTCCTCAAATGGATGCTGTAGACTGAGTTATCCCCTCCCCCAACCCCCAGGAAAAAGGCATCAGTTGAAATATTAACACGGCCATGGAAAACGTTTGCGAGGTGCTCAAAATGGGCAGGATTATTAGTGCTAAACCCCCCTTAAATTAACACCAAGTAATTGATTGCAAAACAAAGAAAAAATGCACGCTAACGCCAGGCACATTGGTATAAATGATGCAGCAGGTGTGGTTGTACTAGGCCAGAGTTCTGAGTGGCCCATTTCAGCCCGAATGTGGCTTTTACTACCAAACAAGGGTCAGGGTCCTATTTTCCTTGCTTGTAGTAGGGCCCATGGCCCTCTTGATACGCCACTGGTGTGTATAGAATGTTAGTATCTTAATTGATAAAGCAACTGCTTTAACTGCTGCAACATGGCTCTAGCTCTGTTATTTTTAGCAACATATTCACTCTTGACTGACAGGCATACATTTATCCCTCAAACACCAGTGTGCCCTGCCTCCTGAAGAAATATTCACTGGATAACCACCACCAGCCTCCACTGTCCAGGAGGCCAGAAAACACACATGGACACTGAAAGAGGTTATCGTGTGTGTGGTTATGGACATCCAGGCACCCAGTCTTGGAGCATCCTCTGCATGCTGGTCTTCTGGCCCTTTGTTTCTCTCCTTTCCCTCTCTTGCTGTCTCAGCATCCAGTGTCCAATTCCATGATGGCTGACCAAGGTTGCCCGGTTGCCACGGGATCCAAAACTCTGCTCCCTACTTGACATTCACATCATCAGGGGTGTCAGCTCATCAGAGCTCACGGGCCCCGTTTATTTATATGAAGTATAGCTTAGAAATCACAAATGCAACTGCAAAATGAAGGACGGTAGTCACAGTTGTATGTCCAGTAATGCTTGTTCTCCTTAAAGCGATAGCGACCAGAAGTACTTACATAGAAACTGATGGAATTATATTATTTGGGTTACCACTAGGGGTGTGCAATATTCACATAATTTGCTTTTGTTGAATTATGCAACATTTCAGAAAGCGTTATAATGTGAAATGCAAAACCTGCATTCGGCACTACATTTTAGCATGAAATGAGTCAACATTATGCATTTTGCACAAAAAAAGCACAAAATAACACAAGCACTGCAAACAACAGCAGCTCTTATTCTATTGTTGACGTTGTTCCTGTGTGCTCGTTGTATTTTTTTACTGCGAACAGGGGTGCATAATTACTTATTGTTGTGTTATAGTATAATTTTGGGGATTATGCATAGCAAGAGTAGCACCTATTCTAACCTCCAATGTTTCTAAGAACATTTTCTGAGCTGTGCCATGAATAAAAAGCAGCGCCGTTTTATATGTGGCATTGTCATTTAAAACTCAACATTTCTCACTAACAGTGGCGAAATGATTATTGGTACTCTAGAGCCTACTGTAGGAACGAAATAATTTTTCCTAGAAAACTAAATGAAATGAACATGCACTGGAGCATGTCTCGAACGTTTCCTTGGGCAAATATGATCAGTAATTGCTGTATGAATTTAGTGCTGCCAGAGACGTTTGTCTGGGCCCCATCAGGCGGGCCGGTATTTACTTATTTTAGCATGTAAAGGCGCGCGGCTTACCAAACTGGTGTCATTCAAAAGCTCATCGAGTGTGACCAATCTGCTGATTGCGGGCGATACTCATTTCACACTCCCTCAGCTCGATGAAATAGAATGTTCTAGCCATCGCTTGGCGGGAAAACACAAACAGGTTGGGTAAGGCTGAACGCGTAGACTGAGACCCCGCGACCCCTTCTGTTCGGGAGATAATTCCTTTGAAAATGTGAACCATTATTGTATTGTAAAGTCGTCTCCCTCCATGGGAAACTCAAACTGTCTTTGTTGCCAGTGCCCGTGTCGAGCCTTGTGCAACAGTTGAAAAGAGATGTTTTTTCGCCGTTCGAGGAATACATAGAATCAGACTTCATAAAAACAGGGCTAAAAACTATGAGTACATAAGAAGAATGTTCTCTCCATCCACCACGTTCTTTTTTTGTCTGCTTAATCACACACATAAGGGGCTAACATTTACTGCAATACCAGGATCTTTCTTCATAATATCAACAAGAAAGACATTGGACCATCATGGTATCCCTCATTGCGACTTTTTCCAGTCGATACTTGGCCCTTTTGAGATGTTACCTACAGAAATGTTGGTACTGTACTGTCTCTTTTTCTGACTATTTTACCTCCTCGTATTCACTTTAACCACCCGCTCTTTCCACACAGCTGACTTTTAGCTGTATTCAGTATATTTAGGTAATTTATTAGCATAAGATAGAAATAACGAGAAATGCCAAAAACGTAGCTGAAATCCAAGTGGACCACATTAATTTTGTTGTATTGTACTTTCCACGTTTTGAACAGTATTGCAAGTGATTAGTGAAGCAACGTTCTCCTCTATACAAGACAACGCCCATCTGTAGTATTGTGTATTTGAGGTTATTGGATCCTTAACTGAGTTAGTGAAGCCTTGTAGACATTTACCTGGTGATCAGGGTGGGCAGTAGCATTAGATCTGTTTGATTGATTGGCATGAGACTGAACTTTAGGGGTTATTTAATGTTAAGTGGGCTGTTCTCCATTCCACTGTGGCAGCATTGACAGGTGCCCTGCTGCCCTGGTGGACTATAGGACACCATATTTGGAGATCTCCATCTGTCAAGCAGACATCTCCGTGCCTTCAGGAGAATCAGCTTCCCTGAAGGCATTGTAAGTTTGTTGGTGGCCACCATATTTCATGCAGCTGCTTAGAAAAAAAACAGTTTTTCAAAAACAAGCTCCGAAAGCAGGAGTTTGTTTGTGAAAAACAAGAGCTGGTTTTTGAAAAACAAAAATATCATGGCACCACTGATTTTTTACCAGATTGTGGCTGTTGCAGCCTACCAGCCTACCAGACAACACAGCTGTTTGGTTTGATAAAGACATCTTGGGGACTTTCAGAAAGTTGACCAAGGAATGTATTTGACTTGTTAATTAACATTGGCTTTGGGGTTTGTACTCACACTTTCTTGCTTTCCATTTGCTGGCTTTATTTGCTTTAGGCTCTCCAGGTTCAGTTTGCCCCTCCTGTTGCCTAAACTGTGTTTTCTGTATTCTTCCATGAATTCGCTTTCTGTTAACAGGCCTTTAAATCTTGTTTTTATCTTGCCACGTTTGCTGTGCAATCAAAGATCAAGGTCAAATATCAGGAGCTGCCTTCAAAGGATACTTTTTCACTTTTCTCCACCACTCTATGCTACTCTACTCTGCACCACTCTATGCCAGTGCACTTTATGACACTCAACTCTACTCTTCACTGTGTGCCATTGCACCATATGCCACGCGACTCTACTCTGTGCCAATGCCTTCTTCATCACTCAACTCTGCACCACTCCACTCTGCACCACTCAATGCCACTCTACATCTAGGTCACACCAATCTACTCTGCACACCTCCACTCTACGCCACAGTACTCTACTCCACTCTGCAGCACTGTACGTTATGCCAGTGCACTCTATGCCAATAAACTGTGTGCCAATGTACTTTACTCTGTAACACTCAACTCTATGCCCCTGCACTGTACGCCAGTATAATCTAAGCTGCACCATTGCACTCTATGCCACTGCACTCTACACCACTTTTCTGTATGCCATTTCACTATAAGCCACTCTATGCAGCTGCACTGTACCCTGCACCACTCCACTCTGAGCCCCTCCACTCTACTCTGAAGCATCCTACTGTATGCTGCTGCAATATACACCATCTACTTCACTCTGCACCCCTCCACTCTATGCTACTCCACTCCACACTACTCTGCTCTTAGCCACTGCACTCTGTGCCACTGCACTCCTCTCTTCATCACTGTACTGTATGCCACTGCTCTCTATGCCACTCTACTCCACTCTACACCACTGCACTCTGACACTGAACTCTGCAACACTGCTCTCTGCCACTAAACTCTATGCACTCTACTCTGCATGACTCAAATCTATGCCACTGCATTCTTGGCCACTGCACTGTGTGGCACTATACTCTACTCTGCACCGCTCTATGCTACTCTACTCTGCACCACTCAACTACTGCACTTTATGACATTCAACTCTACTCTCCACTCAATGCCACTGCACCCCATGCCACTCAACTCTATTCTGCACCGATGACTTCTGCATCACTCGACTCTGCAACGCTCCACTCTGCACCACTCTACCCTATGTCACTGCCCTCTATGCCACCACCACACTCTACTGTACTCTGTGCCATTCTCATCTGCATCACTCTATTCTGAGCCACTGCACTCTGTGCCACTCTACTCTTCGCTACTCCACTCTTTGCCACTCCACTCTTCACCACTGCACTCACCACTGTATTTTAATAGGCACCACTCTAATATATGCCACTGCATTCTACAATGCTGTATTGTAAGCCACTAAATTCAATGCCACTTCACTCAGTACCACTGCACTCTATGCCACTATTCTCTGCAACACCCAAAGCCAATGCACTCTACACCAGTCCTCTGTACTTTATGCCACTCCAGAGTATGTCAGTCTACGCGACTCCACACTATGCCACTCGAATACACAACACACTCTACCAATCCACTCTACAACACTCTACAACAATCTACTCCTCTCTTCACCATTCCACTCTACGACCTCCACATCAGTCTCCTCTATGCCACTAACATTTAGCTATGCTCAACAGCAGCTATGCTGGTGAACAACATTGTTAAAACACATTTGGAAAGCCAGTAGCTCTTGCATAGGCCAGACCTATTGGCTTTGCCAGTGCTTGTTATTTGTCTCCGTTCAGAACTGCAAGTCTTTTCTTGGTGGTCCTGAACAGGAAAAAAGCACTTCAGAGGTCACACTCCAAATATGGTGGAACGTATGAAATACTTAGAGTATGGGTACTGTAAGGAAATGCCTCCTTGGCATGGTTAACCCCTGACTTTTTGCCTTTGCTGATGCTAAGTTTTGATTTTAAAGTGTGCTGAGGCCTGCTAACCAGGCCCCAGCACCAGTGTCCTTTCCCTAACCTGTACTTTTGTTTTCACAATTGGCACACCCTGGCATCCAGGTAAGTCCCTTGTAACTGGTACCCCTGGTACCAAGGGCCCTGATGCCAGGGAAGGTCTCTAAGGGCTGCAGCATATCTTGTGCCACCCTGGGGACCCCTCACTCAGCACAGACACACTGCTTGACAGCTTGTGTGTGCTGGTGAGGACAAAACAAGTAAGTCGACATGGCACTCCCCTCAGGGTGCCATGCCAACCTCACACTGCCTATGCAGTATAGATAAGTCACCCCTCTAGCAGGCCTTACAGCCCTCAGGCAGGGTGCACTATACCATAGGTGAGGGCACAAGTGCATGAGCACTGTGCCCCTACAGTGTCTAAGCAAAACTTTAAACATTGTAAGCGCAGGGTAGCCATAAGAGTATATGGTCTGGGAGTCTGTCAGACACGAACTCCCCAGCACCATAATGGCTACACTGAAAACTGGGAAGTTTGGTATCCAACTTCTCAGCACAATAAATGCACACGGATGCCAGTGTACATTTTATTGTAACATACGCCCCAGAGGGCACCTTAGAGGTGCCCCCTGAAACCTTAACCAACTACCCGTGTAGGCTGACTGGTTTTAGCAGCCTGCCACACTCGAGACATGTTGCTGGCCACATGGGGAGAGTGCCTTTGTCACTCTGTGGCTAGTAACAAAGCCTGTACTGGGTGGAGATGCTTATCACCTCCCCCTTGCAGGAACTGTAACACATGGCGGTGAGCCTCAAAGGCTCACCCCCTTTGTTACAGCACCACAGGGCATTCCAGCTAGTGGAGTTGCCCGCCCCCTCCGGCCACGGCCCCACTTTTGGCGGCAAGGCCGGAGGAGATAATGAGAATAACAAGGAGGAGTCACTGGCCAGTGAGGACAGCCCCTAAGGCAACCTGAGCTGAGGTGGCTCTGACTTTTAGAAATCCTCCCTCTTGCAGATGAAGGATCCCCCCAATAGGGATAGGAATGTGACCCCCTCCCCTTGGGAGGAGGCTCAAGACCAGGGTTCAAGTCCCGCTTCGGCAGGTCTTGGGCTCAATTCCCCTTGACCAGATAATTCTCGCCTTGGTGCCTAATCTAATTCATGGGTCCCACTCTGCAACTCTGGGCAATAGCTTGCTTAATCTCCACAACGGCCCCAACAGCGCTTGGATGCCTGGCTTCACCCTGGGGGTGCTCAGGAGTGGGCGCCTCACAGGGAAAAGCCAGGAGGGGTTCCATAGCGGTATGAGTACAGCGCCTTGAGACCCTAACGGGTGAGTAGTGCGCTATACAAGTGCTAATTTACATTTACAAAGAGGGTGTAGCCACCCTCAGGGCTAGTAGCCATTGGCTACTGCCCTCCCTGACCTAAACACACCCCTAAATTCTGTATTTAGGGGCTCCCCTGAACCTAGGAACTCAGATTCCTGCAACCTAAGAAGAAGAGGACTGCTAAGCTGAAAAACCCTGCAGAGAAGACGGAGACACCAACTGCTTTGGCCCCAGCTCTACGGGCCTGTCTCCCTCCCTTCTAAAGACACTGCTCCGGTGACGCTTTCCCCAGGGACCAGCGACCTCTGAATCCTCAGAGGACTGCCCTGCTCTAGAAGGACCAAGAACTCCAGAGGACAGCGGCCCTGTTCACCAAAGACTGCAACTTTGTTTCAAAGGAGCAACTTTAAAACAACTGCGTTTCCCGCTGGAAGCGTGAGACTTGCTACTCTGCATCCGACGCCCCCGGCTCGACTTGTGGAGAAACAACACTTCAGGGAGGACTCTCCGGCGACTGCGAGACCGTGAGTAGCCAGAGTTGTCCCCCCTGAGCCCCCACAGCGACGCCTGCAGAGGGAATCCCGAGGCTCCCCCTGACCGCGACTGCCTGACTCCCAGATCCTGACGCCTGGTAAAGACTCTGCACCCGCAGCCCCCAGGACCTGAAAGATCGGAACTCCAGTGCAGGAGCGACCCCCAGAAGGCCCTCTCCCTTGCCCAGGTGGTGGCTACCCCGAGGAGCCCCCCCCTTGCCTGCCTGCATCGCTGAAGAGACCCCTTGGTCTCCCATTGATTTACATTGGAAACCCGACGCATGTTTGCACCCTGCACCCGGCCACCCCCTTGCTGCTGAGGGTGTACTTTCTGTGCTAACTTGTGTCCCCCCCGGTACCCTACAAAACCCCCCTGGTCTGCCCTCCAAAGACGCGGGTACTTACCTGCTGGCAGACTGGAACCGGGGCACCCCCTTCTCCATTGAAGCCTATGTGTTTTGGGCACCACTTTGACCTCTGCACTTGACCGGCCCTGAGCTGCTGGTGTGGTAACTTTGGGGTTGCTCTGAACCCCCAACGGTGGGCTACTTTGGACCCAAACTTGAACCCCGTAGGTGATTTACTTGCCTGCAAGAACTAACAAACTCTTACTCCCCCTAGGAACTGTGAAAATTGCACTGTCTAGTTTTAAAATAGCTATATGTGATTTACTTGAAAACTGTGTATGCTATTTTGATTATTCAAAGTTCCTAAAGTACCTACCTGCAATACCTTTCATTTGAAGTATTACATGTAAAATTTAAACCTGTGGTTCTTAAAATAAACTAAGAAAATATATTTTTCTATACAAAACCCTATTGGCCTGGAATTGTCTTTGAGTGTGTGTTCCTCATTTATTGCCTGTGTGTGTACAACAAATGCTTAACACTACTCCTTTGATAGGCCTACTGCTCGACCACACTACCACAAAATAGAGCATTAGTATTATCTCTTTTTGCCACTATCTTACCTCTAAGGGGAACCCTTGGACTCTGTGCATACTATTCCTTACTTTGAAATAGTGCATACAGAGCCAACTTCCTACATTGGTGGATCAGCGGTGGGGTACAAGACTTGGCATTTGCTGGACTACTCAGCCAATACCTGATCACACGACAAATTCCAAAAATTTTCATTAGAAATAGATTTTTGCAATTTGAGCTATTTTTCTACATTTTTAAAAGTCCTGCTAGGGCCCTGTGTTAGTCCCTGTTAGCATTTCTTTTAGAGTTTCAAAGTTTTGTGAAAGTTTGAATTAGGTTCTAGAAATAGTTTTAGATTCTTAAAAAGTATTCCAACTTTTAGAAACATAATGCCTGGTGCAGATGAGAATGTGGTGGAACTTGACCTCACACCTTACCTCCATCTTAAGATGAGGGAGTTAAGGTCTCTCTGCAAAATAAAGAAAATCCCAATTGGCTTAAGACCCTCCAAACAACAGCTCCAGGAGCTTTTGGCAGAGTTTGAAAAAGCCAACCCCTCTGAGGATGACAACCCAGAGGATGATGATAGTGACTTGGAGGAGAATTCCCGCCTTCCAGTACTAATTAGGGAGATCAGGGACCCTCAATCCCTGATCCCAACTGTGACAGTCAGAGATGCTGCTTCCCTCACAGGAGGGGCCAGCACCTCTGAAATCACTGAGGATAGCCTCAGTGAAGAGGACCTCCTGTTAGCCAGGATGGCCAAAAGATTAGCTTTGGAGAGACAGCTCCTAGCCATAGAAAGGGAAAGACAAGAGATGGGTTTTGGTCCCATCCATGGTGGCATTAACTTAAATAGGGTCAGAGATTCTCCTGACATGTTGAAAGTCCCTAAAGGGATTATAACTAAATATGAAGATGGTGATGACATCACCAAATGGTTCACAGCTTTTGAGGGCTTGTGCAACCAGAAAAGTAAACAGATCTCACTGGGGTGCTCTCCTTTGGGAAATGTTCACTGGAAAGTGTAGGGATAGACTCCTCACACTCTCTGGAAAAGATGCAAAATCTTATGACCTCATGAAGGGGACCCTGATTGAGGGCTTTGGATTCTCCACTGAGGAGTATAGAATTAGATTCAGGGGGGGCTCAAAAAACCTCGAGCCAGACCTGGGTTGATTTTGTGGACTACTCAGTGAAAACACTGGATGGTTGGATTCAAGGCAGTAGTGTTAATGATTATGATGGGCTGTACAATTTATTTGTGAAAGAACACCTATTAAGTAATTGTTCAAATGATAAACTGCATCAGCATCTGGTAGACCTAGGACCAAGTTCTCACCAAGAATTGGGAAAGAAGGCGGACCATTGGGTCAAGACTAGGGTGACCAAGACTTCTACAGGGGGTGACCAAAAGAAAGGGGTCACAAAGCCTCCCCAGGGGAAGAGTGTTTAGACATCCAAAAACAAAAATAGTAAAGAGTCTTCTACAGGCCCCCAAAAACCTGCACAGGAGGGTGGGCCCAGAGCCTCTTCACAAAACAATTTTGGGTACAAGGGTAAAAACTTTGATCCCAAAAAGGCCTGGTGTCGTAGCTGTAATCAGCCTGGACACCAAACTGGAGACAAGGCCTGTCCCAAGAAAAGTACCACTTCTAGCTCCACTCCAGCTAACACTGGAATGGCTAGTCTCCAAGTGGGATCAACAGTGTGCCCAGAGCAAATCAGGTGTCACACTGAAGCTACATTAGTCTCTGAGGGTGGGGTGGATTTAGCCACACTGGCTGCCTGGCCTCCTAACATGCAAAAATACAGGCAGCAGCTCTTAATTAATGGGACAAGTGTAGAAGGCCTGAGGGATACAGGTGCCAGTGTCACTATGGTGACAGAGAAACTGGTTTCCCCTGGTCAATACCTGGCTGGACAAACTTATCCAGTCACTAACGCTGACAACCAGACTAAAGTACATCCCATGGCTATGGTAACTTTAGAGTGGGGAGGGGTCAATGGCCTGAAACAGGTGGTGGTCTCCTCAAATATCCCAGTAGACTGTTTGCTTGGAAATGACCTGGAGTCCTCAGCATGGGCTGAGGTAGAATTGAAAACCCATGCAGCCATGCTGGGTATCCCTGAACTGGTGTGTGTCAAGACGAGGGCACAGTGCAAGGCTCAGGGTGAAAAAGTAGAGTTGGAGCCTGGAAAAAGGGCCCAGCCTACCAAGAGAAAAGGAAAGACAACTGGGAAACCAGCTGCAACACAACAACAAAAAGAGAACCTATCTTCTCAGGAAGAAGTTCTGCCCTCTGACGGAACTGAGCCTCTGGAGTTAGAACCTTATCATGTTGAACTCTTAGGCCCAGGGGGACCCTCAAGGGAGCAGTTGTGTAAGGGGCAAGAAACCTGTCCCTCTCTTGAAGGCCTTAGGCAGCAAGCTGCTGAAGAGTCCAATGGCAAGAAAACTGGAACACATAGGGTCTATTGGGAAGATGGACTCCTTTACACTGAGGCAAGAGATCCCAAACCTGGTGCCACTAGGAGAGTGGTAGTGCCTCAGGAGTTTAGGGAGTTCATACTGACCTTAGCCCATGATATTCCTCTTGCTGGGCATTTGGGACAAACCAAGACGTGGGAGAGACTAGTCAACCACTTCTACTGGCCCAACATGTCCCAGAAAGTCAAGGAGTTTTGTGTCTCCTGTACCACCTGTCAAGCCAGTGGTAAGACAGGTGGACACCCAAAGGCCCCCCTCATTCCACTTCCAGTGGTGGGGGTCCCCTTTGAAAGAGTGGGTGTGGACATAGTGGGTCCACTTGAACCTCCCACAGCCTCAGGGAACATGTACATACTAGTAGTAGTGGATCATGCTACTAGCTACCCTGAAGCTATTCCCCTTAGGTCGACTACTGCCCCTGCAGTAGCCAAGGCCCTCATTGGTATTTTTACCAGAGTGGGTTTCCCTAAGGAGGTGGTGTCTGACAGAGGTACCAACTTCATGTCAGCATACCTGAAACACATGTGGAATGAGTGTGGAGTGACTTATAAATTCACTACACCATACCATCCACAAACTAATGGCCTTGTTGAGAGATTCAACAAGACATTAAAAGGCATGATCATGGGGCTCCCTGAAAAACTCAAAAGGAGATGGGATGTCCTCTTGCCATGTCTGCTTTTCGCTTACAGAGAGGTGCCTCAGAAGGGAGTAGGGTTCTCATCCTTTCAACTTCTGTTTGGCCACCCTGTAAGGGGACCACTAGCTCTTGTGAAAGAAGGCTGGGAGAGACCTCTTCATGAGCCTAAACAAGACATAGTGGACTATGTACCTGGCCTACGTTCAAGGATGGCAGAGTACATGGAAAAGGCAAGTAAAAACCTTGAGGCCAGCCAACAGCTCCAGAAGTTTTAGTATGACCAAAAGGCTGCAATGGTTGAATTTCAACCAGGGCAGAAAGTCTGGGTTCTGGAGCCTGTGGCTCCCAGGGCACTTCAGGACAAATGGAGTGGCCCTTACCCAGTGCTAGAAAAGAAGAGTCAGGTCACCTACCTGGTAGACCTAGGCACTAGCAGGAGCCCCAAGAGGGTGATCCATGTGAACCGCCTTAAGCTCTTCCATGATAGGGCTGATGTGAATCTTTTGATGGTAACAGATGAGGACCAGGAAGCTGAGAGTGAACCTCTCCCTGATCTCCTCTCATCCAACCCTAAAGATGGCTCAGTTGATGGAGCGATCTATTCAGACACCCTCTCTAGCCAACAGCAATCTGATTGTAGGAAGGTCCTGCAACAGTTTGCTGAGCTCTTTTCCCTAACCCCTGGTCAGACACACCTGTGTACCCATGATGTGGACATAGGAGACAGCATGCCTGTCAAAAACAAAATATTCAGACAGTCTGACCAAGTTAAGGAAAGCATCAAAGTGGAATACCACAAGATGCTGGAATTGGGAGTCATTGAGCACTCTGACAGCCCCTGGGCTAGCCCAGTGGTCTTAGTCCCCAAACCTCACACCAAAGATGGAAAGAGAGATGAGGTTTTGTGTGGACTACAGAGGACTTAATTCTGTCACCAAGACAGATGCCCATCCCATTCCAAGGGCTGATGAACTGATTGATAAATTAGGTGCTGCCAAATTCTTAAGTACCTTTGACTTAACAGCAGGGTACTGGCAAATCAAAATGGCACCAGGAGCAAAAGAAAAGACAGCATTCTCCACACCTGATGGGCATTATCAGTTTACTGTTATGCCCTTTGGTTTAAAGAATGCCCCTGCCACCTTCCAAAGGTTGGTGAATCAAGTCCTTGCTGGTTTGGAGTCCTTTAGTGCAGCTTATCTTGATGATATTGCTGTCTTTAGCTCCAGCTGGCAGGATCACCTGGTCCACCTGAAGAAGGTTTTGAAGGCTCTGCAATCAGCAGGCCTCTCTATCAAGGCATCCAAATGCCAGATAGGGCAGGGAACTGTGGTTTACTTGGGACACCTTGTAGGTGGAGGCCAATTTCAGCCACTCCAGCCTAAGATCCAGACTATTCTGGACTGGGCAGCTCCAAAAACCCAGACTCAAGTCAGGGCATTCCTTGGCTTGACTGGGTATTACAGGAGGTTTGTGAAGGGATATGGATCCATAGTGACAGCCCTCACAGAACATACCTCCAAGAAAATGCCCAAGAAGGTAAAATGGACTGTAGAATGCCAACAGGCCTTTGACACCCTGAAACAAGCAATGTGCACAGCACCAGTTCTAAAAGCTCCAGATTACTCCAAGCAGTTCATTGTGCAGACAGATGCCTCTGAACATGGGATAGGGGCAGTTTTGTCCCAAACAAATGATAATGGCCTTGACCAGCCTGTTACTTTCATTAGCAGGAGGTTACTCCCCAGGGAGCAGCGTTGGAGTGCCATTGAGAGGGAGGCCTTTGCTGTGGTTTGGTCCCTGAAGAAGCTGAGACCATACCTCTTTGGTACTCACTTTGTAGTTCAAACTGACCACATACCTCTCAGATGGCTGATGCAAATGAAAGGTGAAAATCCAAAACTGTTGGGGTTGGTCCATCTTCCTACAGGGAATGGACTTTATAGTGGAACACAGACCTGGGACTGCCCATGCCAATGCAGATGGCCTTTCCAGGTTCTTCCACTTAGAAAATGAAGACTCTCTTGGGAAAGGTTAGTCTCATCCTCTTTCGTTTGGGGGGGGGTTGTGTAAGGAAATGCCTCCTTGGAATGGTTAACCCCTGACTTTTTGCCTTTGCTGATGCTAAGTTTTTATTTGAAAGTGTGCTGAGGCCTGCTAACCAGGCCTCAGCGCCAGTGTTCTTTCCCTAACCTGTACTTTTGTTTTCACAATTGGCACACCCTGGCATCCAGGTAAGTCCCTTGTAACTGGTACCCCTGGTACCAAGGGCCCTGATGCCAGGGAAGGTCTCTAAGGGCTGCAGCATATCTTGTGCCACCCTGGTGACCCCTCACTCAGCACAGACACACTGCTTGACAGCTTGTGTGTGCTGGTGAGGACAAAACGAGTAAGTCGACATGGCACTCCCCTCAGGGTGCCATGCCAACCTCACACTGCCTATGCAGTATAGATAAGTCACCCCTTTAGCAGGCCTTACAGCCCTAAGGCAGGGTGCACTATACCATAGGTGAGGGCACAAGTGCATGAGCACTGTGCCCCTACAGTGTCTAAGCAAAACCTTAGACATTGTAAGTGTAGGGTAGCCATAAGAGTATATGGTCTGGGAGTCTGTCAGACACGAACTCCCCAGCACCATAATGGCTACACTGAAAACTGGGAAGTTTGGTATCAAACTTCTCAGCACAATAAATGCACACTGATGCCAGTGTACATTTTATTGTAACATACACCCCAGAGGGCACCTTAGAGGTGCCCCCTGAAACCTTAACCAACTAACCGTGTAGGCTGACTGGTTTTAGCAGCCTGCCACACTCGAGACATGTTGCTGGCCACATGGGGAGAGTGCCTTTGTCACTCTGTGGCTAGTAACAAAGCCTGTACTGGGTGGAGATGCTTATCACCTCCCCCTTGCAGGAACTGTAACACATGGCGGTGAGCCTCAAAGGCTCACCCCCTTTGTTACAGCACCACAGGGCATTCCAGCTAGTGGAGTTGCCCGCCCCCTCCGGCCACGGCCCCACTTTTGGCGGCAAGGCCGGAGGAGATAATGAGAATAACAAGGAGGAGTCACTGGCCAGTGAGGACAGCCCCTAAGGCAACCTGAGCTGAGGTGACTCTGACTTTTAGAAATCCTCCCTCTTGCAGATGAAGGATCCCCCCAATAGGGATAGGAATGTGACCCCCTCCCCTTGGGAGGAGGCACAAAGAGGGTGTAGCCACCCTCAGGGCTAGTAGCCATTGGCTACTGCCCTCCCGACCTAAACACACCCCTAAATTCTGTATTTAGGGGCTCCCCTGAACCTAGGAACTCAGATTCCTGCAACCTAAGAAGAAGAGGACTGCTAAGCTGAAAAACCCTGCAGAGAAGACGGAGACAGCAACTGCTTTGGCCCCAGCTCTACCAGCCTGTCTCCCTCCCTTCTAAAGACACTGCTCCAGCGACGCTTTCCCCAGGGACCAGCGACCTCTGAATCCTCAGAGGACTGCCCTGCTCTAGAAGGACCAAGAACTCCAGAGGACAGCGGCCCTGTTCACCAAAGACTGCAACTTTGTTTCAAAGGAGCAACTTTAAAACAACTGCGTTTCCCGCCGGAAGGGTGAGACTTGCTACTCTGCACCTGACGCCCCCGGCTCGACTTGTGGAGAAACAACACTTCAGGGAGGACTCCCCAGTGACTGCGAGACAGTGAGTAGCCAGAGTTGTCCCCCCTGAGCCCCCACAGCGACGCCTGCAGAGGGAATCCCGAGGCTCTCCCTGACCGCGACTGCTTGACTCCCAGATCCCAACGCCAGGTAAAGACTCTGCACCGCAGCCCCCAGGACCTGAAATATCAGAACTCCAGTGCAGGAGCGACCCTCAGGAGGCCCTCTCCCTTGCCCAGGTGGTGGCTACCCCGAGGAGCCCCCCCCCTTGCCTGCCTGCATCGCTGAAGAGACCCCTTGGTCTCCCATTGATTTACATCGGAAACCCGACGCGTGTTTGCACCCTGCACCCGGCCGCCCCCGTGCTGCTGAGGGTGTACTTTCTGTGCTAACTTGTGTCCCCCTCAGTGCCCTACAAAACCCCCCCTGGTCTGCCCTCCGAAGATGCGGGTACTTACCTGCTGGCAGACTGGAACCGGGGCACACCCTCCTCCATTGAAGCCTATGTGTTTTGGGCACCACTTTGACCTCTGCACTTGACCGGCCCTAAGCTGCTGGTGTGGTAACTTTGGGGTTGCTCTGAACCCCCAACGGTGGGCTACTTTGGACCCAAACTTGAACCCCATAGGTGGTTTACTTACCTGCAAGAACTAACAAACTCTTACTCCCCCTAGGAACTGTGAAAATTGCAGTGTCTAGTTTTAAAATAGCTATATGTGATTTACTTGAAAACTGTGTATGCTATTTTGATTATTCAAAGTTCCTAAAGTACCTACCTGCAACACCTTTCATTTGAAGTATTACATGTAAAATTTAAACCTGTGGTTCTTAAAATAAACTAAGAAAATATATTTTTCTATACAAAAACCTATTGGCCTGGAATTGTCTTTGAGTGTGTGTTCCTCATTTATTGCCTGTGTGTGTACAACAAATGCTTAACACTACTCCTTTGATAAGCCTACTGCTCGACCACACTACCACAAAATAGAGCATTAGTATTATCTCTTTTTGCCACTATCTTACCTCTAAGGGGAACCCTTGGACTCTGTGCATACTATTCCTTACTTTGAAATAGTGCATACAGAGCCAACTTCCTACAGGTACTCGAAAACATTTTCCCAGGGGCCTCAAAGTTTGATCTGTTGTGTGACCGTGGGCCGCACTGATGCTAGCAGAGTAGCGATGAAAGGGAGCAGGGGGCACTGTGAAGGGGTGGGTTGTGGTGGCTGTAGGGGCCAGTAAAGCATATAGATCTAGTAGGTGACTCACACGTGTGAAACCAGAAAACCTGGAATTAATCACAGTTTCCCCCTGGACCAAAATGTGTGATCCTAGGCAATTGTTCTATTTCACGTTCCATTCTTTTTCTTCATTATTATTTGTAAGAGGACCTCACAGTGCATGACATCAGGATGTGCACTGTGCAAACTCTTCTCCTGTGTTTGGTTTAACAAATGATGACGTTGTTCATGTACAAAAGGAAATCAGGCCAATCAAAGAGTGCAGATAACAACTGACTTGCCTCTTATTTCACTATTGGCATTGTTATCAAGATGGGGGAATAGTGAATGTTTCTGAATTTATGCTTGAAATCCATCGCTTAAAAAAAAAAAAAACTTCTCCATGCACTGATATAATCTGATTTAATAAGATAAAATGGTTCTGTGTGTTAATGAAATACACTTTTTGAATTTTTAAGAACTCTTATCATAGTTGTAGACATTTGCTGCAAGATTTCTTAAAGAATGAAAGTGCTCCTGCAGTTAAGCAGTGCAGGACAACTTCCTTACTTCATCTTCAAATAATGTTTAAATAAAGGATTACCTGTTAATTAAACATTTTCCTGACATTAGCAATCAGTCAAGTAAACAGCAGCCTGGTGCTACTGGTGTTCTGGGGGCCGCATGTAAAGCTCAAAAGGGCTGCATGTGGCCCCCGGGCCGTACTTTGAATATCACTGACTTAGAGCAACAGCTCATTGTCCATAGGGCTGGGTGTCTAATATTTCAGCTGGTGACGCTAACAGGACTCTGGCGATGTAAATATGACAGTTCCTCTACTCTAAATAAAGCAGGCACACAATCAGTTTGGCAGAAAGGGTACTCTGCCATGTTTGTGGCTCACTACCCTGCCTGCTAAACTCTGGCACCATTAGTACTTTAACTTGCTGAGCCATGATCTGAAATTGTCACTCAGTGCTCTTTGTGTTTCTACAAGTTTACAGGTCATTAAATTCCAACTTCCGGTGTTCGTGGAAGTCCACATCTTCATTAGAAACAATTGTAATTTCTTTCTGCACTTCTAAGCTTATATCGCCAAGGGTCATTATAGTACTGCAGGAATGTCATAATCTGAAGTTGAACTATCCTTCATTACCCCAGCGTTGGCCACACTATTACAGCATGTTCTCTCTCACCTATCATGGTGATTGTGGCAACATTTCTTGAGATTGCCACATACTGCTTTGTGCTGCCACCAGCTATTGGTGTTTAGTCTACCTGCATACCAGAAGTATTACATCTTCTGTCTATTTCTTCCACTACCAATTGTAGTGCATGTTCACTGATCTTACTTAACTTGTCTTATTCTGCAGACCATCTCCTTCCAAGCCAACTAGAAGCTACTAACCTTATAACAACAACTCCACACCCAACAATGCATGCCTAGAATGGTGATCGTTTATAGTTGCCACCTGGAAAACGTTTACCTCTAAATACTGCTATAGCTATCCTTCAACAATTGTCTTATTTATTTGTGAGTTTGCGCAGGAGTTATTGTGAAATGCATAATGACTCTAGAAATTCAGTTAGTGCAGACATATGACACAAATGCTAAAACGGAATCTCTAACCATTCCACACTATTATCTAATGCAGACACCCATTGCAGAATGATTGTGGCGAACATTGTGTGGATGCAATCTTCCTACTGGTCTTTAGGAAAAGCTGTTCAGATATGTCATTTGAGTTAAACACATTGGGTCTTTGACTCTGGCATGTCTTTTATTTTATCCTAATTCTCTCTTCTCTTATAAGCCTCTGAAGTGCAAAGAACAGAGCGTGGAGAGGAGCTCAAATCGAATGTCAAGTTAAGAAAATGCTAGTATTAACGGAAGTGACATCACATAGTCTTAAACCCTTTTTGATGTCACTGGCTTTATACCTTAAGCCAATTCAGCCCCCTAACAGCGTCTTATTTGCTGCTGAAGGACTGGATGAATTCAGTGCTTAATTTGTAAATAGAAACCTGCCGGTGTCCAAACTCTCCTCTGGCTGCTACATTTAAATGTGCCGACACCGAATACTGAGGCAGCGTAATTCTAAAGCCATCACCAGCTCCTTTAATCCATGGGGAAGCGCCCCCCCCAATATGGGGGGAGCGCAGCCCCTTAGGAATTGGGGCCGCTGTGGGCCGGACCCTCCGCACTAGTTGTGCGTCGGGCTAGCCAGGCACTTCCACCCTCACACCTCGCAAGGTGTGGGGGCGGAAGTAACTTTACTGTGAGAACGTTGCGGCTATGACAGCTGATCCAGTCTCAGTCGCTGTGCACCAGTGGGGGGCTACCTAAGTGTCCCCCCAGAAAGGCTCGGCCTTGTTGTGGCAAGGCGGAGGACGATCAGAGGGCTCAACGTTGGAGTGGCGTTGTCGGAGTAGAGAGGTCTGTCTCCAGCCCTTTGGATCTTGCTCTAATGAATCAGGAGAGAAAGGGAGATTCGGCGGCACCCCGGCGGAGCTTGAAGAACGTCTGTCTCCGGCCCTTGGATTGATCTTGCTCCTTCGGTGTCAGGATACTTGAATTCGATTTCCTCAGAAGCAGAAGATAACTCCTCAGTCCCGACCCGAGCTACTCACAATGAATTTTAATCCTTCGTGCTGAGTACCCCGGAGGGGGAAAGGGGAATGGGATTGTAGAGAGACTGCCACAGAGATGATGAACGTCAGTACTCAGTCTGCCTCTTCATGTCTAAGATTGGATGCAGCATCTGCAAGAGTCACAGTCGCAATTACTAGGGACATACAACATCAGTTTTACACTTTCTACTCTTAACACTTAATTCTCTTTAATTCTATTATTTCTTCACTCACGCTGAGTTCTCTGTAGCCTTGCTTCTCTCTATGAATGATAAGCTCTTCTTAAAAATGCTTATTACTGATTCTGGAAGAACTTCTCAACCTCTGTTAGAGATTGGTTTTATGTTGCTATATATTTATAGTTGGTGATAATGCGTTCTCCAAATCAGCTGATGTTAGTTAGTTTCTAATTTACATTAGAGAGTTCTATTACGTTTATTGCATTGGCAATTCTTGCTTGTGAAAGTTTGTTTCTCCTGTCTTATTTTGACTTCTGTCAATACTTGTATTTGTAAATGCTTGTTTATTAAAGTTCGTTTCTTCTTTCTTACTTCGACATGTGTTGATAACTTGTATTTGTAAATGCTTGTTTATTAAAGTTAGTTTCTCCTTTCTTACTTCGACATCTGTCGATAACTTGTATTTGTAAATGCTTGTTTATTAAAGTTTGTTTCTCTTTTAAACTCTACTTTGGTTTGTTACCGTTGCATTTGTAAATGCTTACTTGTTAACATTCATTTCTCCGTTAAACTCGCCCTTCGTTTATAACCTTGGTATTTGTAAATACTTGCTTGTTAAAGTTCGTTTTTCTTTTGACTTTGGTATCTTAAACAGGAACCTTGTAAACATAATGTTTATTCATACATTAAACTCTGTAGCCTTGCCAAACCTCCACTGGAACGGTCTACTATCAAACTCCTCAAATAAACCTTGACAATGTTTATCACGTTTTCTGTAAAATAGTCTTCAAGTTTAATTTTACCTCACAGGAGTTTCTGCTCTGAAGCCCGCTCTCTCTCCACACAGCTGATTCCTGTCAGACCTCAGTTGAAGTGCCAAGCTTCCAGCTGGTGAGCTCGTAACCTAGCAACCAACCGATTGCTAGACTAGAACTGTAACTAACCTTCAGGACTCACGACGGCCATCTTTAATCTTCTCTTCTTGATTCTTCCTTTGAAATAAGCGCAAGATTACTCTACAAACCTTCTTCCAGTTTGGACTCTCCACTGAGGATATCTCTGCTTTTCTCAAGCATTTCTTTGATTTGATTTGGCAAGTCTGTGTGGCCATGACATTCGGACCAGGGCAGCAGAAAATGGAGAGATTCAGCAGCGCCCCGGCAGAGCTTGGAGAGCGTTGGTGGCTGAGCGCCCAGTCAGAGTGACACTTCTCCGGGAGAGTCAGGTTTTTTGGGAGGCCCCCCCAGGTGGCCAGTTCGGCGGGGGAGAGAGCACGCTTAGGCGGCTGCGTTAGTTAGGGAAACAATTGTTCCACGGGGCCAGCGCCCCCCGTTTTTGAGACGCGATACTCTGTAAATTAACTCCCGCCCCTCACCGATTAACTTTTTAAGTGTTAAGGGGCTTTTGCGCTACAATTTCGCCCACCCCCTACCACTAACGCTATGGTTCCTGATTGTTTGGTTAAACAGCGCATTTCACTCAAGGCCAAGCACCCCACCTTTTTTCGAATAGTAACGCACACTAGCACTGGCAGCGCACAGAATTAAGATTCGCCGCGTGGTACAGGCAAGGTGAATGGCATGGTAATGATATTTGCTATTACAGTTATGCGGTTTACAGTGTGTTACATGTGTTACGTGTTGTTGTACTTACTGTTTTAACAGCATTCAGTGGTTCCTGGGTTTTTTCTGGTGGCATATTGCTGAAAATAATTTTTTAAAGCTGTTACAGTGCCCCCTGGGCTTTTCAAAATTGCAAAGTTAATGTCAATTTGATGTTAATGCTAATTTAAAACTGTTACAGTGTGCCTTGGGCTTCCTACAGCTGCACTTTTAATAGCTTGGTAGGGTTAGTGATTAATTGAGTTTGTCACAGTGGTCACAAAGCCTTTTTACAGTTTCGTTTTTTTTTTTTAAAGCAGGTTGGTCAAGTATCATTGAATCATGGCGTCCAACCGCGTAAGGGCCGGTAAGAGGAAGGGGAGTGACCCTGAATTGTCTCATCTTCTAAAGCTGGTTTTGGCAAAGCTGGGTAATGGGGATTTGGACAGCGGGGACGCAACATCTGAGATTGAGGATAATGTTGCAGGAACCAGCCGCCTGCGGCGGTCAAATGCAGCTCCCCGCGCAGCGTTTCCCCTGTGAAGTGTGGGAATAGAAGACAGGTTGCAGAAGCACTGCAACCATTGACTCCCTCTTCAGCTATTACACCCCCGAGCAATCCCCTACCCCTGTCACTTTATTAACACCTGTGAGCGCTACTTCTGAGCCTCCCTCAGGTGGGGAGAATACTGTACCTGCTCTTGTCCTAGGGGTGAGAGCCATGTTAGCAGACATCCTAAAGTCATTGGCAACTTTAGCGGTGCCTTCTGCCAGGCTGCAGTGCCAGCAACACCTTCCCCAGTTGTGCAAACGCAGGCCTGCCCTACCCCACAGGTAACCACGCAGGACCTGACCATGCAAGCTAGCTGGCGGTGTCTCAGTTGTTAGCTAACATTAATACCTCAACAACTCCCCGCCCCATAACTCCTTGGACTGCGAATGATTCTCTGCAAAACTCAGTGTCAGAGCTTAAATGCCAGGTGGAGGCGTTGGCTGCGGCACGTAGTGTTCCCCCATTACAGGTGGCAGCTGTGGTCCCGGGTGTCACGCCGGCACCGGGCGCTCTGCCTTCTGCTGTTCCCTTGGAAAAGAGTAAGGTGGCTGAAATGAGCAACGATTCATCTAAAGGTAGTACATCAGCAGAAGGGGCGGGGCTAGACACATTATTGTCAAGACCAGGTAAGCTCACTGCTCATGTTGGTGCAGAGGTTAAAGAAAAAATTTGGAAGGGGGAATTTGTGGACATTTTTACTCTTATCAGGGCAAAAAGAAGGGAAGTGGAAACCAAAGATAAGGAGGTGAAGGCATCGTCATCTGGTGACAAGAAACCCAAGGTGGAAGAAAGTATTTACTAACTGGTTGTTTGGTTTCAATGTCTTTATGTCTGTCATGCTTGAAAAGAAACCAGATTTGGGTATTTCTATTTGTTATGCAAACAAAATATTAAGAGCGCACCACATGTACGGAGGGAACTCCTGGTTGGAGTATGACAGGGATTTCAGGTGGGCAAAGGTGGAGGACCCAACAATTAGGTGGGATCAGACTGAAGTGAACGTTTGGTTGGAGCATGTGATTAGCAAATTACCTGGGAAGCAGCCCTTTCATTCACAATACCCCAGCAATAAAAATGGGTCATGTTGGGCTTTTAATAGAAAAATATGTTTTAAGTGCCTTAAGAAATCCAGGGAAAAAGTCAACGATGGGAGTAAGCCCAGTAATTAAATTAACTGCCATCACCCATAAAAATTGACGCATTATTCTCATGGTTGCAGGATTACCCAGTTAAAGAGTCTGTTGAATTACTAGTTAAGGGCTTCTCGGAGGGGTTTAGGATACCTGCCGCCAGTGTCCCCCCTTTAGAACATTGCAAGAACCTCGTGTCTGCTTTAAGGAACTCAGGAGTGGTGGCAAAAAAGATTGACAAGAAGCGGGCTCTAGGTAGGTTGGCAGGCCCTTTTCCTTCTCCCTCTACATCCGATTTTGTTTGTTCCCTTTTGGGTGTAGTTCCCAAAAAGGAGCCAGGCCAGTTCAGGTTGCTATCTGCTGTCTGCTCCTCGGGGTTCATCTGTGAATGAGGCTATCGACCATCAACTCTGCTCAGTCCGCTATGCAACTGTTGACCAGGACCTGGCTAAGTAAGGGCATTAGGACACAGTGCTTTGTTAGCAAAAACAGACATTAAAGCAGCTTTCAGGCTTCTCCCAGTCCACCCTGATGACTACCATTTATTAGGATTCCAATTTAAAGGGGATTACTTCTACGATAAATGCATGCCCATGGGTTGTAGTGTGTCCTGCAGTTATTTTGAATAGTTCAGCACTGCACTGCAGTGGATTTTTACCAGACGTACCGGTCACAAAGATGTGATACATTACTTGGCCGATTTTTTGGTACTGGGCCCCCACGGTCGGCGAGGTGCTTATGGGCCCTTCAGGCCTTGACTGCTATGTTCATGGAGTTTGGGGGCCCACTGGCCCCAGACAAGACAGAAGGCCCTTCTACTTGCATTACCTTCCTAGGGATTGAGATAGATTCGGTGGCTGGTGAGTGTCGCCTGCCTGCAGACAAGTTACAGGTATTTAAAGAGTCCATTAGAGTTTTGTTGTCACAGAGAAAAGTTACTTTGCACCAGTTACAGGTCCTGGTGGGACAACTGAATTTCGCTCTGAGGATTATTCCCATGGCTCGCCCCTTTTCAAGTTCCATTGCTAGGTCTGTGGCTGGTTTGACCGAGAAACACCATCACACTAGACTGTCACTGGAAGTGAGGGATGACTTAAGGGTATGGGATGTATTTTTACGGGATTTTAACAGGGCAGTAATTTGGCCTCACCCTCTGGTTCCTAGCCCCACTCTGGGGTTATTCACAGATGCAGCAGGCATCATAGGTTTTGTCGCCATCCTGGGCCCTTCCTGGTGCAGATCTGATTGGCCAGTAGATTGGGTCAGCAAGGGAGTAACTAAGAATATAGCTTTCCTAGATCTGTAGCCTATTATCATCGCCGTCACCATTTGGGACAAAAAATTCAAGGACAGATCAGTGGTCTTCTGGTCTGACAACATGGCTGTGGTTGAGGTTATCAATAGACAAAAGACTACATGTAGAATGGGACTCCACCTCCTTAAACACTTGGGGGGTCATTCTGACCCTGGCGGTCATGGACCGCCAGGGCCAACGACCGTGGAAGCACCGCCAACAGCCCCAGGGAATCCTCCACGGCGGCGCTGCAAGCAGCGCCGCCATGGGGATTCCGACCCCCTTCCCGCCAGCCGGGTTCTGGCGGTTTTCACCGCCAGAACCTGGCTGGAGGGAACGGGTGTCGTGGGGCCCCTGGGGGCCCCTGCAGTGCCCATGCCATTGGCATGGGCACTGCAGGGGCCCCCTAACAGGGCCCCACCTAGATTTTCAGTGTCTGCGTGGCAGACACTGAAAATCGCGATGGGTGCAACTGCACCCGTCGCACCCCTTCCACTCCGCTGACTCCATTCGGAGCCGGCATCCTCGTGGAAGGGGGTTTCCCGCTGGGCGGGCGGGCGGCCTTCTGGCGGTCGCCCGCCAGCCCAGCGGGAAACTCAGGATGACCGCTGCGGTCATTTGACCGCGGTGCGGTCATTCGGCGCCGCCCGCCGGGCGTGCGGTTACCGCCGCCGGCAGGAGTCGGAATGACCCCCTGGGTGCTGACTTGCTTGAAGCTAAATATTACCTTTTGTGCGAAGCATGTGCCGGGGGTTCATGACAATGCTGCTGACGCTCTATCTCGCTCATTAATGCAGGATTTTCTGAGGTTTCACCCCCAGGCGGCGGAGAAGATGACAGAGTTCCCAGCATCTCTGTGGAAGATTGGTGTCCCGCTCTCCCAGCTCTAGTAGAAACATCTCTAGCCACCCGAAAATACGAGGGACTTTAGTTCCAGGATCTTAATATTATTCACCTTGGAGGCAATGACTTGGTGCGCATGGACCGCAAGGCACTCAGGGAAGCAATCTTTCTGGAAATCACCACATTGTCTAAACAATTCCCGAACACAGCCATCGATTGGTCACATATGGTGCCTCTCCGCAAGTGGGGCCCAGGCAATAAATCAAGGAAAATCAATGTGTCAATTTGGAGGCTCAATGCAGAGATGGCCAAGCTATGCCTTGGTCCAGGACGCTTATGGAACATTCCGCATAATCTTTTGAAGGGCCCTGATATGTTCCACAGGGATATCGTGCACTTGTCAGATGTGGGTACAGATCAATTTATGTCGGATATGTGGTTCTACTCTTGCAGTTTGTTTGCGGGTGGGGAGGGCGAAGGACCTTTGGGGCCCTGGTCGCCCTCGTGGTGGGAGAAGAAGTACTAAAGTAACCAGAAGCAACAGAGGGGTCCCCAAGGCTGGGGCCCCGGGAAAACACCAGAGATAGGATCCTGAAGTCCTGGACCAACCTGTGGATGTATTCACCAGATTAGGGGGCAGGGAGCCCAGATCGCTGAGGTGGCCATGGAGCTCCCGCCCCTGGCCGCCCCGTTACACCCCTTGGCAGATTGGTGTTTGGAGAGAGGGCGGAACCCTGAGCGTGTGGGCAAGGAACGGTGAAGTCAGGGGAGCCGCCCCCCTAGGGATACAGGTGAGGTACAGATCACCTGTGTCTGCCAAGGGAGGTTCAGGACAGGATGGGATCCTGTCACAATTATTTATGGTTACAGATTGAAATTTACGAATACAGTTATGTTATTGTAAATATGTTTTGAAGTTTCTTGATGTGATTTATGGCTAAACGTGTGTTATGGAATTAACAAGTTAAAGTTAAATAAAACTTCTTCCAACAAAATAATATTGTCGGTCTGCGTATGGACGGTGTTGGGGTGAGGGCCTGCTGATGGTCTCTGAGTTCTATTAGAACCACTCCCTGCCCCATCAGCGCACTCGTGCAGCTTTCTGCTTTCTTCTTTGAGATGTTTATCCGTGTTTCTTTTCCTCCGTCTTTTCCATACGTGCCTTTTGCTCGGAGTAAATGATTGAGGCAGAAAAATAAGTGCCGGCGCTCAAAGTAAGTGCTGGTGTCCACACCTGAAACCACCGACTCAAATTAAGCACTGGATGAAGTGCAGTGTGTGAACAGCATGAAAAGTTAAGCAAATGCCTTTGTAACTCTTGAGATTGGTTAGCAAAGGTGGTGCCAAGGGTGGCAATTTGCAGGACATCGGTAGCAACTGCTGCCCCGGTTATCCTTGACTGATGTCCAGGGAGCCATTAGAAAAAGTTTCTAGAAGTCCATAACAATAGGATTGAAGACAGAAGTAGGCTAACCCAGTTGTACGTCTTTTGGAAGACTCATTCAATGACAAACTATAAGTACCTCTTAAAAAGAATCTAGAGACATACATGAGAGCCACTGGGATATCATAAATCTCAATTTGATAAAGAACGTTTCTTATGATGTGGCAACATCTTCTGGTGCGGCTGGTAAGTTTATGTTTCTGTAGACCAGTGGTTCCCAACCTGTGGTCCGGGGACCCCTAGGGGTCCGCAAAGCCTCCTCAGGGGGTCTGCGACTGCTTAGAACTAATAAATAATATTAACAGATTAGGTCCCAACAGTCAGTGGTGGGGGTCCCCAGATTCTTTTAATGATTCAATGGGGGTCCCCAGGTTCCAGTAATGATAAAGTGGGGGTCCACAGAAGTCAAAAGGTTGGGAACCACTGCTGTAGACTGATAGAATGTAAAAGAGTGGCTAAACACCTAACAAGTTTGTGGCATCCCAAGCCCGTTGACTGTTCAATGTGCTTTAGAACACACATTTTCTCCTTTTCAAAGTAATTCAGACAATGGATGCATTGACATTAATCGCCGATATTTTTCTCTTCTCCTTCAAAGAATCATTCATTTTCCCCTTCTTTGTGCAGTGCAATGTGTCATATGGGTGGAACCCAAATTCAGTCACAGATAGTCATTTGTGTGAAAGCTCTGCGTAGGCGTGCACTCACGGAAACACGAGAGTAAAAAGTGAATAACAATAGTGACGGAAATAGCTAAGAGCTTTTTCTTTGTTAAACTTGAGCTTATTTTTTATTTTTTAGACAACTGAGCACTTTGTCCATCCAATAATTCTCTACTTTAATGGTCCGGAAGCGAAGATTGAGTCATGCAATGTTTGGCTCTAAAGAGGAATGATACATTATGTGTGTGAACTGTAAGACATAATATGTTGAAGAAGATTGAACAGTGTTTTATCGCATTACCCAATTTTCGAAATGACCCATTGAAGTTGGACCATCAAAAGGATCAGATCAGGAATAGTATTTGTGAAGGGGCAGGGCCGCAACTATAACCTAAAATGGGTCCCTAGAATGAATAGCGATGTGTTTTTTCCTTTAATAAATTTTAATACAATGGCACAGTATGGTGAGATTTCAAAGAACATTACATTTATTTCGAGTTTTTAAAGTAATTTTGAGAATTAGTATTATTCTATCTTCCCAACTAGTAGTGCTTATTGCTACGAATGGTGCTTTCTTAAAGAAGGTGAGCGAGACATTGGGATTTTATTAGGAATTGTATGCCAGATCCTATTTTGAAAGTTTTTCTGGACAGTAAAATTGATGAAATCTGTAAATAAGATCAATGTAATTATGAATGTGCTTGACTGTTATCAATCAAAGTACCATTCATGAAATGTTTGACAAACGCTGCATTTATAAGCAAATTTTATAAACAACCACTGTTAATAATTAAATGTGTTTTAAAAGCAGTTGTAAACACTTTGGCAAATACTTATGAATACAGAGGCATGCTGCATACCAAGACTTGGACCTTCTGTCAGTCAGTACTGCACTGATTGTAGTGAAGTAGTGAGTCTTGACAATCGCATTCTCTGCATTCAGTAGACCTAGCCTGATTGCTACTCCCAGCAGAAAGCTTGTGGTCTTCTGGAAATTACAAATGTGTATTCTGGGGAATGATACCTGAGGAGGCAGGGGTCCAGGTAACTTTGGACTTGGTAGAGTGGTCATTGCATGTGGAAGTTGATGGCTTGTCTTATTAACTCAAGATTAAAAATGTGAAAGTATTGGGGAAGACCAGTATTTGCCAACTAATGCCCTGTGAGTGCTACGGAATGTTAAACAACTTCGTAGTTTATTGGAGCCACAGAACTAATTGTTCTTATGTTCATTAACCGAGTGTCCATCATCTTCCGGTCTGTCTTCCTGGCCTCGATGTTGTGCTCACATATGAGTGTCCCTGTGTTCTCTAGTCTGAGTGACAGTGATATTATGTGGGTTTCTGTGCTAGCGTCTGTGACCTTGCATCCCTCTAGCCCTTATCCTAATGTCAGTGTCTGCAACTTCACTGTCCTAATGTTATTTCCAGTCACAATGCGGGTCTATCAGCATCCCCATGTCGTAGTCAATATTCCCCCCTTCCAATGTCTATGCTCCCATGTGCCCCTTTGCCGATTTCCGTGTCCCTAGGTCAGTGTCCAACTTCCTAAATCCCTATCTTTATGTCTTTGTCTCAGTGTCACCATTCAAATGTCATTGTTCCCATGTCAGTATAGCATTTGTGATTTTGTTTTAATGGCAGTGAAGGACTTTCCGAGGCCTGTGCTAGTTTAACAATGTCTGTCTGAACATCCCTGGGTTCCTGTATCAATTGAACCATATTAGTGTTCTTGGGTCAGTGTCCCCTATCACTAGTATGCACGTGTTTGTACTCCAGTGCTTGTATTCCCTATATGTTTCCCTGTATAATTGCTGCTGTACTGCTAGTGACCAAGTGTCAGTGCCTCAATGCTAATGATCTTCTGCTCTGTCACTTCCTAGTGTTGGTATCAGTAACCATGCATTGTAGTAGTGCCCATCAGGGTCTCAAGTGTCTCTCAGCATTAGAGTTTGCGGACTGGTCAGTGCTCTGGGGCCAGTGTTCCTGTTCCAATGTTAGTGCATATGTGTCACTTTGACTCTGTTTTTCCCTTCCTGTGTCCCATTATGAATGCCTTTGTCCCTGTTTGACCATCTTCCCATGTCCCAGTGTCAGTTCCCTGATGTGAGTGTCTCAGTGTCTATGTCCCCAATGTCAGTTTTCTGTGTCATTCCTCGTGTGACAATGTAGCATCCAAATGTCAATGTTCCATGCTAGTTTCAATGATTATGTATCAGTGTCCTTGTGTCCTTGTGTCAGAGTATCCGGTCAGTGTCGCTGTGGCAGTAACCCTTGGCAGTGTTACAGTGCTAAATGTCCATGTCAGTGTCTTCGTGTCAGTATTAATGCACGTGTCCCTGTGTTCATAGTCCCAAGCCTGTGTCCTTGTGTCAGTTTCCCAGTGCCAGTGACTGATGACATTAACCATAGTTCAGTACCCCAGAGTATTTCCCCCAATCAGTGCCCTCTTTTAGTGTCCCTGTTTCATGTCACTGTCCCGGGTTTGAGTACAAGTATCAGTATCCTAGTGTCAGTGTCTTAGTTTCTTTGTGTCAATCTCTCAGTGCCACTGCTCAATCCAATCTCTCAGCATGTTTGTGCCCTCTGTCAATGTTCCAGTATCACTGCCCCATCAGAGACCCAGCATCTATTTCCAGTGGCATTATCCCAGTGTCAATTCTCTAGCGTTAGTGGGAAAAGGACACATTTGATAGTCAATTTGTTCTGGCTTACCTAATTGGTCACAGTTAGACTGTATTTCAAAATATCTTAGAGGTAAGATATATCTGGGGGTTAACAAAACTGCTGGAGCGATCTTTGTGCAGTGAAGTCACACATATGACTGATCATAAAATAGCATATAATAGATTTATATGTTATGTATATAGCGTGGCTACTGCTTTTGTTACAGAGATTCATGTGTCATCTACATGTGACAAGTTACAGCCGTGGTAGCAAAACCTAATCAGGGGTGGCTCCTTCGCAAATACAAAGAAGTGTTGCCCCACTAGCTAAAAGTCAACAGCTGAAAAATAAAACAATATTTCATTTTATTTTTCAGCTGCTGGCTCAGTGTGAAGGAAGGGGCGGTGCTTGTCCATGGGAAGGGGGCAGAGGGGGAGTGGAGTCAGTGCACATGTTAGTTAGGCAGGCCAAACTGACCTGCGCACTTAGGTTTCTCCGACCCGACTGTGTTACGCAGCCGGGTTGGAGAAGCTGCACAGACGCCAGTGCAGTGTCTGAGGGCAAACCAAGCCACCTAGACCAATCCTGGTGCTGCTCTCATGCTAGGTAGAGTATGAGAGCAGGGCCAGGATTGCAGGGGAAGCCTGTACTGGTGTCCCAGAGAATGATTGGACACCATCAAAGGAGAATCGCAAGGCTTCCGATGGAGCTGGGAAAAATAAGTTTGTTTTTTGGCATTACTATTATTCATTTTTTAAAATGATTATTTATTGTCCCTCGTCCCCCTTTCACCCTGCCACCCACCCCTCCCCTTGAGATTTGCAGCCGTCACCGCTGTAAACCTACATTAAGGTGCTGCACACAAACTTCAAGGCATACTTTTGGAACCTTACTTTTTTCTTCCTTTTTTCATTATTCTAAGAGATCTAAATATGGTTTATTTTAGTTGTAAAAAAAATGTATCAGTAAGTTCTAAGCAAATGGTATTAGATTAACTTGACATGGAGATTGATACATTTGACATTCTTATAATGCATGCGTTTATCTTACATGCAGAGATTGGCAGAGTCAAAGACCTAACTTCAGATCCCAAATCTTAGTTTATGTCGAAGGCAGTTGTGAAGTGGCAAACTGAGTACCTTTCTTTTTCTTGATGACATAAGTTTCAAGGTGTTAGATTCCAGAAAGCCCCCAGCTAGGGTTAGACTTGAGTGCAAGGGAGCATATTTACAAGAAACTGGCCCATCAGCACTGATGAACCAGTTTTCTTGCGTCACCCCTGCCCCACCTAACAACACCGTGGGTGTGCTACATTTACAATACGGTTCACCATGGCAGTCATTATGCCACTTGTGTCAAGAATTTTTGACGCTATTGTGGACGTTTGTTGCACTAGCATCAAAGATTTTGATGCTACTGCAGCAAAGTGCAAGGAAGCCCACAGGTTCCTATGGGTGCGTCATTTTAACGCCTGCTTTGAGCAGGCATTAAAAATTACACCAAAAATGGTGCAGTGAAATCTAGTAAATTTCAATGCACCATTTTTGAGGGCTTTCTAATGCCAGAACGCCCCATAATATGGTGCAAGGGGTTGTAAAATGGAGCAATGCATGCATTGCGCCACTTTGTAAATACACGCAGCACAAATGCTTCCATAACACCAGATTAGCGTAAAAAAATTATGCTAATGTGGCACAAGGAGGTGCTAGGGGCTTGTAATTATGGCCCAAGGAGTGCTGGTGACCCTTTATGTGAGGCATTAGTGTTGGGCCCAGCTTGAAGTAAAAATGAGAGTCCTCCCTCACCACCTGCAGGCTGCTGCTCTGAATGTAAAGCTAACTAAGGGGCATATTTAAGATTCCCTAGTGCCGCTGGAGTGTCACTTTTCGTGATGCTCCAGTGGCGCAATGCCATGTGCCATATTTACAAGGTGCCATTAAGCCACTTTTTGTGGCTTAACATCACCTTTTGAATACAGCTCCTTCACACATAGCACTTTGCATGGAAGCGGCGTGCAACTGGTGTTGCTGTGGGCATGCTAACACCCATTGCATTTTGACCCTGCCCCAGATTTATGAGTTTTCGTAAACCTGAGGCAGCACCAAAATCTAACGCCACCCCAGGGCATGGCGCAACAAGGAGAAATGCTTTCATTTCTCTTCGTTTTTTTCTCTTTCTATGTAGTACACATAGAAAGAGCAAATCGCCATTTAAGATTGTTTTTGTGCAGGAAGGTGCTCCTTCCTGCACAAAAACAATCTCCCCCTCAATGTAGCCAACCTTGTACTATGGTGCAAGGGTTGCTGTATTGGTGCACAGCAGCAAATTTAGGGTGACCCCAGGGGGGGAAAAAACAGGTGTGCGCCGTATTCTAGTAAATATGGCACATCCCTGCATTTTGAAAATGATGGTAGCGATGCTGCCAAATGTTGTGCAGCAAGTCGCACCGTCATTTTCTGTTAAATCTGGCCCTAAATGTTGGCACTGCAGAATGTGTCCCAGTGTCTTCCTGGTTTGGCTCAATAGTAGCTGTGGGATGCTGGATCCAGGTAGATTGCCCCTCTATTTCAGCACTGCCTGAGGGAGACTCCAATTCACAAGTTGCTTTTCCTTCATTATAGCAAAAGTATGTTAAAGGAAATGCCAGCGTTGGATTCAGTTGACCACAAGCAAGGTGAGTGTCATGGGAATGATCAGTAGCTTAATGGATCGTGAGCGGTGGGATTTAATCACAGAGTAGTAAGATCAACATGCACAATATGCAAGCTAGTTACTGTATCGACGCAAGAGCAGAATAGCGGAGCTAGCGAGGGCATGTTCAGGGATGATTTACCTGAGTCAAAGATTAGGGGCACTAGGGCAACATTCTCCAGTCAGAATCTACGAACTGGAAATGTATCTGGAGTAGACCTGCTAGGACCAATAGTCACAAAATTGGGGTTTCTCTGCAGGTATAAAGGCTGCTTAATCAATTAACTTTCTTTAAGGGAGTGGAAAGATATAGGGGGTCATTCCGACGCCGGGGCCGGGGATGCGGGAGCACCGCCAACAGGCTGGCGGTGCCCCGCAGGGCATTCTAACCGCGGCGGTTTGGCCGCGGTCAGACCAGGAAAACCGGTGGTCTCCCGCCGGTTTTCCACTGCCCTGGGAATCCCCCATGGCGGCGCAGCTTGCTGCGCCGCCATGGGGGATTCCGACCCCCTCACCGCCATCCTGTTCCTGGCGGTTCCGACCGCCAGGAACAGGATGGCGGTGAGGGGTGTCGTGGGGCCCCTGGGGGCCCATGCAGTGCCCATGCCAATGGCATGGGCACTGCAGGGGCCCCCGTAAGAGGGCCCCACTTTGAATTCCAGTGTCTGCTCAGCAGACACTGGAATTCGCGACGGGTGCAACTGCACCCGTCGCACCTTCCCACTCCGCCGGCTCCATTCGGAGCTGGCTTCCTCGTGGGAAGGGGTTTCCCGCTGGGCTGGCGGGCGGGCGTCCTTCTGGCGGTCCCCCGCCAGCCCAGCGGGAAAGCAAGAATGGCCTCCGCGGTCGAAAGACCGCGGAGCGGCCATATGGCGGTTCCCTCCAGGCGGGCGGCTCCCGCCACCCGCCGGGGTCTGAATGACCCCCATAATGTTTGTATACATCGTGTAAGGTGTAGTTGTTGGTGTTTTTCCTTACCCTTTATCTTGTTTTCTTGTTAATTTGTATGCACATGTTGTCTACACACTTGGGTAGGCCGCGGGAATCTTGAGAGGTTAGCTGTAGGTGAACTACTTTGTGAAGCACCTTTTAACACCATTAACGCTGTGTAGCTCCTCTATGAAGATTTCGGTCTCTAAAAAAGCCAGATCTGGTGGCCCTCTTGAGCCGCTCAAAACCCTTCCTTTAAACTCAAATATGATTTCCCTTAAGAGAACAAAAGCAGCCTGTTCATTTAACAGAAAAGGCTTCTTTTCTGCTAAAGTAGCGTGGAAGTACGTTTTCATTGATGAGACAAAAATTGCCTTTTTAATTTGGACCTAGTGACGTCAGGCTGCACCCTCTGATTCACTGCGCTTAGCACCAGTCAGCTGTTCGGAAATCAGTCGGACAGCCTGGTGACCTTTCCACCGTTGTATATCAAATTCTCATTCTGGGAACACAAACAGTACTATTGCTCAATATATACAATCAAAACAAAGCAGCACATAAAAGCCACCCTGGAAACCACATTATCAGATGAGAACTATGAGACCTGTTATTCACACACAAGATATATGGTCCTCAGGTTTAGTGATATGGGGGTCTTTATGAGTTCGACTGATGTTTTTTACCACTTGCCGAACTTCCAACGGGGAGGTTGCTGCCACACAGGCTACCTCCCTGCCGCCCCATTAACAGTTTCCCGCTAGGTCAGCGGGTCTAAACCTGAGTTTCCGCCCTCTGGCTAGTGGGAAACAGCCTACAGCATTGTCTCCGGCTCGTAATTGAGCTGGCGGCAATGCTGTAGCGAACAGGGTACACCAGCACCCTTGCAATATTCACTGGCTGCAAAGCAGTTAGTGAACATTGAGATGGTGCTACCCAGGGGGTCCCCCTGCGTCAATTTTCTACCAGCCTTTTCATGGCGGTAGTACCAACATGAAACCGCTGGTGGAGAAGTGGGTCGTAATCCCCAGGGCAGCGCTGCCTGAAGTGCTGCCCTGGCGGATTAGAGCTGCCACCACCTCCAGACCCCCAGGATCTCCAATCCTGACAAAGCTGGGGGTTTCCTGGCAGCCCGACCGTAAGCGTTGTAATGTGGTGCTCGGACTACATCATTGGTGGCAGTCCGACCGCCATACGCGAGTCTGGCAGTTTAGTGACCGCCAGACTCATAATGAGGCTCATAATGTGCACTTGTAAAGCACAAAATTACCATGAAGGCTATCTTGCCATTGAAATCACAGCTATTTATTGTTACTCTACAGTACTCATTTTATTGACCTCAGAAGGATGAAAGGACGAGAAGGCCACTGGTTTCAAACCTAAGACCAATATCTCTATATGTATTACCCAGTGGCAAACACCACAATATAGCCCTGGTTAGGTCGGTGTTTCAGATAGAAAGAGAGCTTTTTGTTGTGCCAAAAGCTTTGGAGCAGTTTGACGAATCTGTACAAAAATTTCCCAAAAGAACTTTAATGCACCTCAGCTACTTCCTGGAAAGATTCAGGATAATCTGTCAAGTGAGTGAAACATCCTTTACAGCAGTCTTTACCACGGAATGCATTTATCAAGCATCCTTTACTACGAAAGTGTGTTTACCATGCACTGTCTTTACCAGGCAAGTCTTTACAATGCATATGCCTATGCCTAGCATGCCTTTACAATGAAATGGTAAGTTTAAATATCAGGTGTGTGGTGTGTGAATAGATATATATATATATATATATATATAACAGCTGAATTTCTATATTTCTATGGTTTTGTGAGTGTAAAATCTGAACCTACCTGAAACCCTTGGTTTTTAGTGAATTTCTAAGTTAAAAAAAAAAAATCTGTTCCCTAACTATAACATCCCTGTAACCTTTGTTGTTTTCAGTGACTTTTCAGGGTTTTCTAATGTTAAGTAAAATTCCATAGCAAAGCACAGTCGGAGGGTGGGGGGTGGGGCAGGAGGGAGCTGGACACAGGGTCTGGTCAGGCATTGTGCTTCCCCCTCCCAAGATTGCTGCTCCCCCCTTCCTCCTGCTTGCCACCTATTGTCCAGGTCTATAGCCCTGCTCCCTCATTACAGCCCTGTGCAGCTGTTGTTCTGAAACCTCCCTTCCGCCTGCTCTGAACAGTCATCTTGCTGCCCCAGCCACCTCCTCCCTACCCTCTGCTGTCCAAGTCCATGCTCCAGCCCCCTCCCTCCTGCCCTGCATGGTCCAACATGCTTCCACTGTCCTCCATTTAGCTTGATGTCCTTGCACACTCCTCCTACCCTCCGTTGCCCAATTCTGTACCTGATCATTGCCCTCCTGTTTAGCCTCTGTGCTTAGGTTGCTGCCCCTACCATCCTTTCCTCTATCCTCTGATGTCAGTGTGCTTGCCCTTCTCCCTCCTTTATGCCAACCATGTTCCATGGACCTGCCACTGCCCCTCCTATTTACTCTGAGTGTTGTGTTGAGCTGCCACCACCCTTCCCACCTGCTTAGCATGGTCAGATCACTGCCACCTGTCCCTGCCACCTCCAACCTGTCTGTCTGAGTTGCATGCCACTATCCTCTCCCTCCTGTTCTCCATTTTGCTGCCACTCCATTCTGCCCTCCATCCTCTGTTGTGCTGCAACTGCTCCTCCTGCCTACCCCACGTGGTCTGTTGTGAAGCCCCTTCCCCTGTCCTCTCTTGTCTGTGTCTAGACCCTACCCATACCTTATGTCCTCCATGGTCATTTGTGCATGCCCCTGCCCCCTCTTCTTGCACACCATGGCTGTTGTGCTGCCACTAACCCTCCCACTTGCCATGTGTGACCTTCTGTGCTACTACAGCCCCTACCAACTGCCCTGTGCCGTCAGCCTGGTGCCCCTGACCCCCTCCCACCTTCCCTCTGTCATATGTGTGTATGCCATTATAGTCTCACTGTTGCCCTCCATGGTGTATTGTGCTTCCATTGGCCATCCTGCCTTCCCTCCATGGTCAGCTTGCTGCACCAGTCCTGACTCTTTGCCCCCTGTGCTCCATTTCCCATCGTAGACCCCTATCCCCTCTCTCCTGCCTTGTCTGGTCCATTGTTCTGCCCCTGCCACCTCCCTCTTGCCCTTCATGGTCCATTGGGCTGCAACTATCCCTCCCGTCTGCCCGGTATGGTCAGCTTGCTGCCCTTGCTTCTTCCCCTCTACTCTATGTTGTTGTCCATGTCCATGGCATTCTCCCCTCCCTGTTGCTTTCCATAGTCTGTTATGCTGAACTGCCCCCTCGCTTGCCTTGTGTGGTGTATTGTGCTGCTGCCACCCCTGACGCCTGCCCTGTAAGGTCAGATTGGTGCCCCTGGCCATCTCACTACTGCCCTCTGTTATGCGTGTCCATGTCCCTACCCCATTCCTTCTGCCCTCAGTGATCCAAAGTACTATACTTGCCAATAATTTCAACTTGGTAAGAGGGACGATTTTGAAAAAAACCTGGGGAATTGATTTTCCCCTTGACTTACATTGAGAAAGTGAAGATTTTAGACAGTTGACAGTTAACATAAAGCCCTTTTTGGCTTAAAAACATTGGGAGTCTCCTGCTTCAATCGGGTCTATTGGCATGTATGGTTGCAATGCCACTGCCTCTTCCTTCTGCCCTTAATGGTCTGTTATATTGCCACAGCCTCTCTTGTCTGCCCTGCAATGTTGGCTTGTTGCTCCTGTCCCTCTTTCCTCTGACCTCAATGGACCATTGTGCTACCACTGCCTCTCCTGCCTGCCCAGCATGGTCAACTTGTTGCCTGTGCATCCTCCTCCTGGCTCTCAATTATCCTAGTCCGTGCCCCTGACATCTGCCTCCTAACAGTATTCTAATGAACAACTAGATTGATAACATACTGTATTTATTTTAAAAAGTGTGGCCTGCCTGACGTCATGTTGATGTAATAAAAACTGTAATGCCTAAAGCATTTCCTTTAGAAATTATAAAAATGAGAGGGTATTATTCCCATAGAAAATATGGTTAGTGCACTAAAAAGCTAAAATGAGGAAATTTTCTGAGTTCTCAAATTGCGACAAAGTACTTTTAAATAATTTGCTATCTTGATGTCTTTTCACTCAGTTAATCACTTGATTATATGTTACACTTAGAGGACAGAATGAAGGCTTTCCAATTGCGAAACCAGTTTTGAGTTTCGGCATCAGCTCAACATTCTGTGATTCTAGGAAAATCACGTAATCTCCCCGTGCCTAAAGCCCAAAAGGAATGTGTCTTTGTGTAACTGATGCTCATGTAAAGCAATCTGATAACTTCAGGTCAAGTTTGCACTATATAAAACTTCAACAAAAAAACCAAATAAGTGTTTTGCACACTTCTGTCATTAGGGTATACTTTTACGAAGCTCTTAATCTCCTCATTTGCTGCAGTATCCTCAGTAGAAAGCTCTTTCAGTTTTCCACTTAGATTCCATCAAGATTGCAGTCAGATGTGCCACACTTTTGGCATAGATTCAGAATGTTAGCACTCTAGTTGCGCATTAGAACACTGTAATAAACTGCTGATCACCAGGGAGTTAATTGATAGTCTGATTTTGGTGCTGAAAGTGCATGTTTCAGTCTGCATGTCAGAATGGTTTATTGAAATAGAAGAGGAAGATATTTGAGAACTCATTTAAAGCATGTCCTAATTTTTCTTTCTACAGCACTAGCCATAATTACTATGACAAAATGAACCCCCTCATTTGTTCCTTTCTAAATTAAATGTTTTAAGTTTTACCAGTTTGATTCAATCAATATGGCTTCAGGTGTGCCACACTTGTGTCATAAGTAAGACTGTTATCGCTCCAGGCGTTCTTCAGAACACTCTGGGAGGCTGCAGAGGAAAACAAAAGAATGGTGATTCTGCAAGTGAAATGAGTAGAGAATCTACATTTCATTAAAATGTGATTAAAGACATAGAGACTAGCATATTGCATTGAATCCTTTACTGCCACTCCAAGCACATAAACAACATTCCAGGATCAGAATCCATAAATCAATAAATAGTATTTGAAAAGAATCCTCTTCCTCATTTAATTGCAAATGTATGTTCCTCCAGGCTAACACCAGTTCTTATTTCATCTGCTCAGAAGGAAAATGTAATTGATTGTTGTTTGAAAAATAATAAAGCAAAACATTGAATCCAAATCCTATATATTTTATTTAAACAATAACCCCTTATTGCACTAACAAATAAGATATTCTATAAGAATCCTTTCCACAAATGTACAATAAAACAAAACAATACTCTCACTGTAAAAACATTGGAACATTAATATATTTTTAATCCAAAAAAGGGTAGCAGAGGGAGGGATAATGCTAGACTCCATGTGTTTAATGAAATCTAGATTCTGTATTCATTTCAATTGGAGAATCGCAATTTCAATAAAAGACCAGAAGCTATCATCATGCATGTTGGTAGCTCTCCGACACCATATCAGTCATATTCTGAATCGGTTTATAATAATGCTTTGCAAAAGTATTTGCATTTGACCTATCAGCTGCTTTCATTATATCCTCTCACTACCACCACTCCAAAACACCTCATTGTCCATTGCACCTCTCATGGAGTGAGGTGTATATTTTTGTAAATCCATACCTGCTTTCTGGATTGTCCAGTAGTAGTCATGGATACACCCTTAAATGGTTTCACCAAACAAACCAATAGTTGATATACTCTATCAGGTATAATCTCCTGCGTTCTTGAGCCATGCTCTTTTTTGCAGTGTACCACACAAAGATATTTGCATAAACAAAACTTGGATAAAAAAATTGTTTCAGGCAAAGTTTTTGTTCTCTTGGTTTTCTCAAAAGTTACCCCAAAAGGGTCAAAACTCAGTAACTTACTTTTAAGGCCTTCACATCTGATACTCTGCAGCATGATATTAAACACATTAATGAAACTAACTTCATCATCAATCTCTTGAAATCCAAATATTTGTTGCTCTTCTGCCAGGCCTTCCAAAAACACTATTACTAAACATCTTACGCATATTAACTGAGTCTTATCTAAGCCAGTAAAGGTAGATACATTTTTACTTCTGTTCTTAACCATGCTTTCACCAAATAATAATTCTTTTGGAACTTCAATTGATTCCTTAACAGCCAAATCACTTAACCTTGGACTAATCTTCATAGGAAATGCCTTACACCTTGTTGCATTAATACCTGCATTAGCATTACTTTAAAAAAATCAGACCTCGTTGACTCCATCCTCTTATTAAATCGAGATCCAGAGGAGTGTCATTGATGTAGGCTTCCTCAGCCATATCAAATATTTGGGCCAATGGACTCAACACACCTAGATACCTTTCCATTTTAAATAAAAATGTTATTAATTCTGGATCCAAATTAGATGTTAAACAAACTTTTCCATCTGTAACAGGCCTAGAACATTCTGCCTTCAAAATATTTCTCACATGTGTTTCTAACAGATTTCTAATTCACTGCTTTATAAACTGTGCCACATGGTCCAATGGCCACCAGCCTGCTCTCCTAGGATGTTGTATATCATAAGGAGAGAACATCTCTTCACCAAAAGGGTTTTTAATTGAATCTTTAGAAGTTGATGGTCCTTTCAACATCAAACAAATTATCAATCAGATCACCATAATTTCTAAATCAAACACATATTAATAGAACATTTCCTCCTCCTACTCAAAGAAATCATCATTCAAAAACTCATAATTTTGAGAGTCCACATCTTTTGTGTTGCTTAGGACACCCTTCCCATGTGTGCCGCTTCGGACACCTTTCTTTTGTCTTGTGCCTCATTGGACAGCTTTCACCTGTATAGCGGTTAGGCCAACTGCTCTTTCACAGCACTTCAGCTCAATATTTAAATTCTTTGTTTTCCTTTTTTTCTTACCTTGTTTTACAATTGTGCCAGAATCTTCTTCTGACAAAGACCAGTACTCATTATCACATCCCACTTTTTATTCTTTTTATACATTACCTTCTCTATAGTCTCTTTACTACAACTCCTCATCTCATTCTAAATTAGTTTCTTAATTTCTTTTTCCCTCAGGAATATTCACAGTCTCCATTTCAGTGCTAAACATTTAAACAACCTCTGAATTTTCTTCAAAACCACCATCAAACAAATGCCAAATCTCAAACAGTAAATCACCACAAAGACAATATTAATTTGCCACCTATAAACTACAAAAACTATAAATCCTCCATTGTGTGACAAAACAACTGTAACTGTCATCTAATTATACTTTACGACACCTGAGAAAAATCGCCACCTCACATTCTATTAAAATCAATGCATACATGCCCAAACAAACATGGCGTCCAAATCTTACAAGAAATGAAAACTGACACTCCCTACAGCTTTCTCCTAATTTATATGCCGAGCACGCACAGAGTCACTCTGTCTCTAGCCTCCAGAGAGTTACAGGGTCTCGAAGCTCCACAGAATCTGCATGTCTTGAGCCTCTGTGTGAGAGGATAGCACCACTGACAGTGCGTCTGAAGCGCCCACTCAATAAATATGCACCCACCATGGGCTAATCAAGTATGTTAAGGAGCAATGGTTGGTATTACAAAAAGGTCCTAATAGCCTTGCCTGATCTCAATAACCATGTAAGACCGATTCATTCATCACAGTCAGCAAAAGAGTGAAATTGGCTCGATACTCCTTAAAAAACTGTATAACACCAGATATACCTATTTTAAAACAAAACATAAATGTTACAGTCATAAAACTAAATAATATGAAATAAATATGAAAATCTTATTATATAATAAACCAAACTAATATAACTAACCATGTTTCCAGAAATTGGAAAATATAACTGGAAATAAACATTTCAAATAATATTTCATATACAAACTGCCATTTTTAACAGGAGCAGCAATTAAATGAGAAAGAGGTTTCTTTTCAAGGACTATTTATTGGTTTATGGATTCTAATTCTGGAATGTTGTTTATGTGTTCTTTAAACCTGCTGCTTGGAGTGGCACTAAAGGATTTAATGCATAATGATAGCCTCCGGTCTTATAATGAAATCGACTGACAGGTGGCTCCTTTTGGAAGTGAATGTTTTACTGAGAATGTCAGACTTCATTGTCAAATGGCTGAGGTAGATAGTGTGAATTGACAGAAAATATGCTCTCATTTTAGCTTCTGGAGCACCTTCCCTTACCCTCTATTGGAAAATCATGAGAAAACAGTTTTCTATAAACCATGATTCATGGAATCCCAGCAGAAGGCTTTTTCATAGGGTAATATCACCTTAGCAATTAATGATTTATATGTTAACTAAAATCTGTTATCACCCTTTATACATTTATACATTATCCTTTTTGTGACCCTCAAAACCTGCCATTCACTACAATGTATATTGGTCCCAAGATGGTTGCCAGCACTTTCCGGTTGAAGTGCGGACAGCCAATCAGATCTCACCATGAGATCTGTGCTTAGGCTCTGGCCAGATATCTATAGTTCTTTTTCCTTTAGTACCTCAAAAACTACTAAACAAATTTACACCAAATCACAAAGAGCACGTCTTGGACCAAGAGCTAGCTTTCTGCCAAATTTTTCCATCCAGCGGTTTGGGCTGTTATCATGTTCAAAATACCTATGGAGATTAACATGGGAAACAAACTTTTTTTACTTCCCCTTTCTCTCACACTTTTTTCAGCGCCCGATTGATGAATCACCTCAAAACGTACCACACACAATAAGACACAGTTGGACACTTAAAAAGAAAATCATGAAGATTTGTCAAATGGCGCCAAAGTTATAGGCAAGTCAAGAAATGCTTTTCCTATGGAAACTAGGTCCTAACTTTAACTATCTAAGTAATATGGCATGGCACTCACCACTAGGTAGTTATAGTTTGGACCTATTTCTATGGAAAAAAACTGTTTTTTGCTTGCTATATTTTTGGCACCCCTTGATGAAACTTCACAAAACTTTTCCTAAAAATTCGACAGTCATGTGAGCTGCTATCTTGAAAGTTTCAGAGTGATTGGTGCAGCGGGGGCCAAGATAAAGGGGGAGTGAAATTTAGAGCATTTGCAATATTAATTCCCATAGGAAAAATTGAACAGCAATAGCGCCAAAATCACCGTACGGAATTACACCAAATTTGGCAGAAATGTAGCTCTTGGTTCAGTAAGAGCCTTTGTTGTTATTTGGTGTAAATGCATTCAGTAGTTATAAAGAAATTAAGGAAGATTCACATTTGTATATCTAGGGACACAAAGGATTTGCAGCTCCTCTAGATCTCATGCTGAGATCAGATTGGCTGACAGCACTTCAACAAGGAAGTGTTGTCAGCATTGTTGGCTGAAGCTGAGTCCCACAAAAAAAAGGGAAAAATAAAGAAAGGGGCCAGGGTACAGACAATCTGAACATTTAGCTCTGGTGGTGGGGTCCCAGAGTGAGCCCCCCCTGAGACTAAAAAGCATTTGAAAAAACAGTTTACTAAGATTCATAGAGGATCCGTGAATCCAGTGAATTTGCGCTTCATTTTTTACAAGCTCCCAGGTGTGCAAAGTCCCAGGGGCACTGTTCATTTCTAACGGGGGCCTATGAGCCCCCACCTGTAGCCCTGGGTACCATCACCTCCCTGGGATGATTAATTAAATATGTGCAGCGGGATACGCTGCCCCATGCCCTGGGGACCACTACCCCTGGGGCAAAATGCTTTTAATATGTGGGGGAGGCCTGATGGCTTCCCCCACAGCCCTGGGGACCAACACCTTCCCACAGCTCAAAAAAAAGAAGTAAAAAAAGAATTGTTGAGTGTGAAGGTCACAAACCTTCACACTGAGTGTTGAGGGTTTGAGTCCAGTTGGACTAGTTTCCCTCCTTTTTTGAACTGTAAATGTTTAAGGCTCATACATAAAGGTGATCTTACTTTTTTTAAATGACAAATACATTTTTCTTTTCAGTTTGTTGATATATATTTCATTCTAAGTATATCATATATCAAAGCTTAAAAACCTCTCTATTTCTCTCCCTCTCACTCTCTCTCTCTTTCTGTCTCTATCTCTCTCTCTCTTTCAAGCTTTCTCTCACTCACACACCCACTCAGACTCTTACGTATCCACTCACAGACCCCCTCAGGCACTCACACACCCACTCAGAGACCCACTCAGAGACCCACTCAGAACCTTGTGCACTTTCTCACATGCCCATTCAGAACCCTCACGCACCCACTCACAGACTCACTCAGATAGTTATGCACCAGCTCACAGACCCACTCAGACTCTCACACACCCACTCACAGACCCACTGACACCCTTGTGCACCCACTCTCAGAACCAGGCACACACTGATGCACCCACTAAAACACTGATGTACGAATTCTCACACCCAGACAGACACTCTCACAACCACTGTCACCCCCAGATACACCCTCTCACACCTATTCTCACACCCAGAGTGGCTGTGGCTAACTCCTGCGGTGCAGAGCCAAAGGGCCATGGACAGCATGGGGTTGGGTGGTTAGGGGATTTGCCACAGGGTCCTGTTGCAGGCCAGGTTTTGCAGGCAACCTCCACTGCGCCTGGGTGAAGGCCGTGCATGGTGCAAGGTTGGGTGCTTATAGGGGGTTGGCCCTGTGGCCAACTGCCACTATGCACTGCCAAAGGCCATGAGCAGTGGTGGTTGGAGTAATGTTTAGTAATAAAAATTACTATACATTAAAAAATATATAAATTAACTGATAAAAGTGAGGTTATAGTTAGGAAATAGAATTAAATTAAAACATAGAAAGGCACTTAAAAAACCAAAGGTTACACAGACGTTATAGTTAGGCTCACATTTTAAATGTACCAAACCACAGACATTCACCAGTTAGAGTTACCTCAAGTAACCATAACTTGTGCCCGAAGGTAACTATAACTCATGCCCTCGCCGTGCACTGATAATTAACCCACAAATGACGGCATTCATGACATCTTTGCTAAAATCATTGATAATACCAATGTAATCTTTGCAGTACAATTTTGGACAAAAAAACTGTGCAAGGCGGGAGCATGAGTTATAGTCAATAATTTTATTGCAAATGTTGCACTGATAATATCTAGGATGCCATAAAAGATCTCATCAATGAAATAATATGTGGATTTTTTTGCTGTGCATGGTGAAGGCATGAGTTATGGTTACCTTAGGGCGCAAGTTATAGTTACATGAAAGAACTCTAACTATACCTGCTGAATTTCTATGGTTTTGCATGAGGAAATTCAGAACCTAACTACAACGTCCTTGTAACCTTAGATTTTTCAGCAAATTTCTATGTTTTTTTAACGTAAAGTTATTTTAATTACTTTAGGTTATTTCAACCGCTGCCTCGCACGGAGTTGGTCACAAAGCCAGGCCTGCAGCCAGGCCTTGCAGCCAAGCCCTTATAACCACCCAACCCTGCACCATTCATGGTATGTCTCTCTCGGTGGATCTGTGAGTGGGTGGGTGAGTGTTTGAGTGGGTCTGAAAGTGGGTGTGTAAGTCCATGAGTGGGTCTGAGTGGGTACATGAGTGTCTAAGTTGGTGTGTAAGTGGTAGCATGAGTCTCTAAGTGCATGTATGAGTGAATAAATGAGTTTATGAATGAGACTATGGTATTTCTTTCAAATTGTTCCACTTTTGCAAATATTTTGCACATAATTTGTGGAAATTCATGAAAATTTGCAAATGATCACGAATATCACATAGGTGACGCAAAATTATTTAAAACCTTTAATTTGCGCCTCAGACACACCTATAACACACCCTTGGGTGAGGGTACATTAACCCTGACCACTTATGCCACTTTTAATTAGGATTTTCACACCTGGGGACCATGTCCCATGAAATAAAATGGTGGCCGCAACTTTCTTGTCAGGTTGTGGTCAGCCAATTGCAGTGCTTCTTTTACCAAGCATATTCCTGAAAATTCCTCAATTTTCACAATTTTTTCACGAAGGATCAGTGTCCTTAGATATACAAATTTATTTTCTCTTTAATTTCTCAAAAACTACTGAACGGGTTCACACCAGATAAGTGAAAGCGTGATCTGCGTACCGAAAGCTACCTTTCTGCCAAATTTGGTATAATTCCGTCCAGTGATTCGGGCTGTAGTCGTGTCTAAAGGTCCTATGGGAATTAACATGGGAAAAGCAATGTTTTTTTACCCCCCCCCTTTTTCTGAGCCACTGCTTGATGGATCACCCCAAAACTTTCCATGTGCAACAAGAACCACCCGGCCACGGTTTGGGGAAAAGCTTGTGAAGATTCATTAAGCAGTGCCAAAGATATAGGTAAATCAAAAACACTTTGTCTTTGGAAACATGGTCCTAACTATAACTTCCTCCTGGGGAGTTATATATATCCTAGTGGTGGTCGCCAGTAAGGAGTTATAGTTAAGACCTAGATTCTGTTGGAAAAATGTTTATTGTTTTGTGAATAACTTTGGTGCCCTTTGACAAATCTTCTCAATATTTTCAAAACTAGTGTGCCAGCCAATTCAGCTGCTGTCTGATTTGTCAAGCAGGGGCTGAGAAAAAGGGGGTTCCCAAAAATTATTTTCCCCATGCAATTTCCCATAGAGAATTTAGATACAACTACAGCCCAAACACTTAATGGAATTACACTAAATTTGGCAGAAAGCTAGATATTGGTCCAGAAAGATCTCTTTATGTAATTTGGTGTAAATCCGTTCAGCAGTTTTTAAGAAATCATGACAAATATATGTATATGAGAGATGCAGAGGGTCAGCTGATCCAACAGATCTCATGCTGAGATCTGATTGGCTGCTACCATTTCAACCAGGAAGTAGTGGTAGCATCAAGGGACCCAGGACTCAGGAGAGTTCCAAGACAATATGTAAAATAAAACATAAGGGTGCATGGTAGGAGTACCCTGACCCCCTAGTCCTGGTGGTGGGAATCCACAGGGACTGGAGGCAAAAAACATGTTTTTACAATTTTGCTGCAAATATACGAAGGCTCCGCAACAACATTTTAAGAAAAGCAAGCACTGCCTCCTTCACTTTATGTTGTTGCCCCCCACCCCAAGTGGCCCAGGTCCCGGTGGGAATTGTTTACATTGTTATGGAAAGGGGGACACATGGCCCCCCTCTTCAGGCTGATTTCAGCCCCAGGAACACCAACACCCTGGTCTGGCAGATATTGAGAAGGGAAGAAGGGCCACTTGGCACACCTCCTGGGCCAATGTCTTCCTTGAGGACCTCATCCCCCATGGCTCGGCCCTATTAAAAGTGGGAGTGGGCATGCATTACCACTCCTGGGCTGATTCTAGCCCCAGAAATCCTATCCCGAGGGGCCCAGACAACATTTAGAAGGGAGAGGGGGCACATAGCCCCCCACCCCCGAAGGGCCGGCTGGAATTACAAAGGTTGGGGAGCAGCACAGCCTCCCTTCTGAGGCCACTAATGGCCCTCGGGACCCCAATCCCAGGCCGGCTATGTCCTGTGGTTCTCACCCCTTGGGACATAGCAGTTTTCTTGCCCTCACTGGCATGGGAAGGGATATCTGTGTTTGTTTTCGCTTGACAGGAGCAATTTCAAATCTCCCACTTTAAAAATGCTCCAACCAGCTGGGAATGGACTTCCGATCTGTTTCCCTGCCTGCAGTGATGCAGGCAGGGAAACATATCCGAATATAGCTCCTGCCTGCAGGGAGCAGCATTTTTATCAGCTCCGTGTGGGCAAGAGAAATGCCCTCTCCTGCTGAATGGTGGGAGCTGGCTGGGTCTACGAGGGCCTTGAGGCTCCCCCAAGGCCCCCAACCAGGTTATGGTTGGGTGCCGATATTGGCCCGGGGAGGGAGGGTGCTTGACTCCTCCACATTTCAAAAGGTGCTGGGCCTGGAGGATGGGGACCCCGGGATTGAAATTGGCCTCAGGAGGGGGGTTGCGTGCCCCTCTTTTCCTTTATAATATGGCTGGATGCAGGGAGATGAGGCCCCAGGGCCAAAATTGGTCCACGGACGGGTGCTGCATGCCCACCTCCCACATAACAAAAACAGGCTGCAGATGAAGGCCATGTACCCCCACCCACAAAACAATACCCAGGGGATGAGGTACCCAGGTTCAAAATCAGCTGAGGGAGGGGGGCACATGCCACCAACCACACAAAATGTGCCAGGCCACAGGAGATGGGTCCCAGGGACAAAGGAAGCCTAGAGAGTGGGGCCCTATGTCCCCTCTCCCTAAAAAATGCACCTGGCCCTGAGGGAAATGGGGTCCTCATGCCTAAAGCAGCCCCCAGGAGAAGGCCCATGGGTTGGTTGCCTTTGGGGAGATGGCCACAGCTGGTAGCAGGCCAGGCAAGGCCCTGTTGCCAACCTCCCGCCAGGCAGAACCATGTGCAACGTAGGGTTGGGGACATGTGGGAGATTGGCCAAAGGGCCAGGCCGCAAGCCAGACTCTGCAGCCAACCCTTCCATCACGCATGCCCTAAGGCCATGGTCAGTGGCAATTGGATTCTCGTACGTTGATTAAATATTACTTTACTTGAAAAAAAACTAGAAATTCACTGAAAAAACAACAAAGGTTATGGGGGATGTTATAGTTAGGAAATAGCATTAAAAACCATAGAAATCCACTGAAGACAACAAAGGTTACTAAGACGTTATAGTTAGGAAATAAAATTTGAAATTCACTAAAAGTGAAGGTAACTATAACTTGCGACCTCACCAAGTACTGCTAATTATCCCACATAAGTCACAACCTCTTCTATAACAACATTGATAGTATCACTGTAAGATGTCCAATAAAATTATTGATGAGCTTTATTGATGAGAAAACTGAGAAAACTTTGCATGGCAGGGGCGCAGGTTATATGTACCTTAGGGCGCTAGTTATAGTTTCGTATATTCACATGCACACAGATATATATATATATATATATATATATATATATATATATATATATATATATATATATATATATACATATAAAAAGGGGGTCACAAAACGTGTGCTCAATTGCTCAAGGGAATTGCACCAAATTTGGCAGACAGCTAGATCTTGGTCCAGAAAGAGTTATTTTTGTAATTTGGTTTTAGTCCATTCAGTAGTTTTGTAGTTTTTAAAGTAAAAAGAGTTTTATATATATCTATATCTATAGTGTATATATAGTGACACAGAGGGTCATGGTGAGATCTGATTGCCTGCCAGCACTTCGACCAGGAAGTCCTGGGAGCAATGTTCGGACTTGTTCCACAAAAACAGCAACAAAGAATGGGGTGGGGTGACACTCTAGGCCTAGTGGTTAATCCCACCTTTTCAAAAAGTTTTTGCTGCAAATTCGCAGAGGATCCACAAAACCATGGAAAAAATGTAAAAATATTTTTCAAAATCACAGCCTCCCACACTTGTTTTCTAATTGACCCCAGATGGCCCTTGTCCCGTGGGAATTTTGAATAAGAATTTGGAGGGGGGTGCGTGCAGCCCTCCCTCCGCCACGTCCCAAGGGCAGGGTCAGTATTTTGAAGGGGAGGGAGGGCCACGTGGTTCCCCTTCCGGGACTATTTTGCTCCTGGGGAACGCCCCCTGTAGGGCCTAACCATGCCAAAAATATGCAAGGAGGGACCACGTGACCCCCCTCCTGGAGCCATTAATGGCCCTGGGAACTCCATCCCTCTGGGCTGGCTCCAGCCATGTCTTAGGGTACCCACCCCCAGCACATAGCAGATTCTCTGCCCGCACTGGTGCGGCGACCAGGGAAACCTGTGTTTGATCTTGCTTGGCGAGAGAAATTTTAAAACTTCCACCAAGGGAAAGCAAACACTAAGGGGGTCATTCCTACATTGGCGGGCGGCGGTCGCCGCCCGCCAAGCGGGAACCGCCGAATGACCGCACCGCGGTCAAAAGACTGCGGCGGCCATTCTAGCTTTCCAGCTGGGCCGGCGGGCGACCGCCAGAAGGTCGCCCGCCGGCCCAGCGGGAAACCCCCTTCTACGAGGATGCCGGCTCCGAATGGAGGCGGCGGAGTCGAAGGGGTGCGACAAGTGCAGTGGCACCCGTCGCGATTTTCAGTGTCTGCTTTGCAGACACTGAAAATCTTAGTGGGGCCCTGTTAGGGGGCCCCTGCAGTGCCCATGCCAGTGGCATGGGCACTGCAGGGGCCCCCAGGGGCCCCACAACACCCGTTACCGCCATCCAGTTCCTGGCGGTGAAAACCGCCAGGAACAGGATGGCGGTAAGGGGGTCGGAATCCCCATGGCGGCGCTGCAAGCAGCGCCGCCATGGAGGATTCCCTGGGCCAGGGGTAAACCGGCGGGAAACCGCCAGTTGCCCTTTTCTGACCGCGGCTTTACCGCTGCGGTCAGAATGGGCAAGGAAGCACCGCCAGCCTGTTGGCGGTGCTTCCGTCATTTTAGCCCTGGTGGTCGCCGACCGCCAGGGTTAGAATGACCCCCTAAGTCCTCTCCCAGCTGACGGGAGCAGGAAAAATGCACCTGCCACTGGAAGTGGATTTTTCATCTGTTTCGCTGCCCTGGAAGCATGTTTTGCTGTTCCCTGCGGGCTGGAGCAGTGCCAGCTCCAGATGAAGGGGGGCAGCAGGCTGCGCCCACGGAGGCATTTGCCCCCCCCCTTGCCCCCAACAAAGAGGAAGTGGATGCCCTTGGTGGGCTCCAGGGCACCCACACTTTGGCCAGGCCCTAGGGGATGGGTTTGCGGGGGCCAATATTGGCCCAGGAAGGGGGGCTGCTTGCCTCCTTCCCAGTTCTTAATGTGGCCGGGAGATGGGGTCCTTAAGCCTGAAATTGGCCAGGGGAGGGGGGGCACAGGTTGCCTGCCTTAGAAAGTTTGGCCACAGTGCCTGGCAGCATTGGGTGATGGGGTCCCCTTGGCCAATGTAGGCCTGGGTAAGGGGACCGCATGCCCCTTTCCCCTTGTTAAAAAGGCTGGCCCCAGAGAGGTGGGGTCCCTGGGATAGGTCTGCAGCCACCCTCCACAGTCCCAATATTTCTGATTCTTGGGAGATGGGATCTCTGGGGCCAAAATCAGCCTGGGAAGAGGGGCTACATATCCCCTCCCCAAAAAATGATGTGGTGGGCGCCAGGGGAGGGGGCTTTGTGAACCCCCTTCCAGGTTGGCTGCCTTTGGGTGATTGGCCACAGGGTCTATGGCCTTCGACCCTGCGTGGCGTGGGGTGGGCTGCATGCATGGGATTAGCCACAGAACCTCGCACCACAGACCAGGCCCTGCAGTCAAATACCCACTGCTCATGGCACAGCATCAGTTGGATTAACATATGGCAATTAAATATTACTGTATGTTGAAAAAACATAGGAATTCACTGAAAATTAAAAAGGTTACAGTGCGTTATACTTAGGAAATAGAATTTGAAGAAAAAAAAAAAGTTACAGGACATTATAGTTGGGTTCACATTTTACACACACAAAACCATAGAATTTCAGCAGTTATAGCTTTACTTATCTGAAGAAACTGTAAATCGTGCCGAAAAGTAACTTTAAGCCATGAGTTACAGTTTCTTAACACAAGTATAACTATATCTGTTGAATTTCTATAGTTTTGTGTCATAACATGTGAACCTAACTATAATGTTTCTGTAACCTTTGTTCATTCAGTGAAAATATGTTCTCTGTGGGTTTAGGGTGGTTAAGGGCTTTCGGTGCTAAGGATGATTTCAGGGTTTAATGTTGGGTAAGCTTATTGAGTGGTAAGGGTACCACCCAAAAACCCGTACCCACCCTAAATGCTAAGAACACCCTTACTACCCAATACCCTCATCCATCCCTAAACCCTAAAAATAGTCTTACTTCCCAATGCACTTTCATATTTTAGTTGCACAACACTGGTTTTAGCAGTACCATCCTGGGAGCTAATTTTTGGACCCTGTCACATATCAGTGAGTTTGCTTTATTGAAAGGTTTTCAAGTGATTGTGCTTAGGGAAAGGTTTTCCAGTGAGCATGCATCAGTGAAAGGGCTTCCACGAGTATGTTTTATTGAAAGGTCTCCCAGTAAATATACTGTAGTGAAAAGTCTCTGAGTGGACATGCCTCAGTGAATGGTTTTCTTGTGAGTATGCTAGAGTGAAAGGCATTCCAGAGGGCTTGCTTAGTGAGAGGTCTTCCAGTGAGTATATTTCAGTGAAAGATCTTCCAGTGAGAATGCTTTAATAAAAGGTCTTCCAGAGGGTATGGTTCGTGAAAAAACAGAGTAGCTGCAGTGAGAACATTTCTACTGTTCAAGTGTAGGATTAAAAGGAGTACTGATCTGCCTCTTATGTCAAGCTTTTAGTAAGGCATTGTGGGCAGTTTAGGCATACCTGGTACCACTACTAGTGGACTCATACCACTTTTTTGGTCTTTGATCCATTCACATCTTCAAGTAATAGAATCAGCATTATGTTAAAGGCAGTGCCTTTGAGGTCGGGCGAAACGCCTCCTGTACAATCCGTTAATGCTATGCTTTAGCTTCCTGAGGGAGGTTGTATAGAAAGTTTGATTCCTTGCCTTTCCTTCCTTCTCACCGGCCCTACACACATTTGCATGCACCCCATAAGCTGCATGTTTGGCCTGACACAACCAGACTATGTGCCAGGTCCTCACACATACATCCAGCTCTTCCCATACAGGACAGAGGACAAACATACATTCTTCAATCAGACATAAAGGTATTCGTGCAATCGCTCCAGACTGTTTAACCCCAAGATGCCAAAATAGTGGCATTTGTACTCTATGTAAATGTTAGGTAACATAGCATACCAAATTGTATGGGGGGCAAATAAAAGAACGCATAATATTAATTGCTTTTTTATTTTGCTGTTGAAGACATTAACAAGCACTAAAATAAAATTTCAAAATCTAACACCAGTCTCTTTGGATTGTCCTGAAAAGGCTAGGAATTCACAAAAAATACCAAAACCCCATCTATCTACGAACCACTCCCACCCTCGCCAGATACAGAAAGACGCTCAAGACATAGCTATTGAGGAATAACCTAACCAGCTCACAGCCACATCTCCCAGTGCCTGGATACCCCACGGGGTGATAAGTTGTGCTCTATAAATCGATTTGGATTTGGAAAAGCCCACAGTACTTGCAAACAGCCATGGTAGTGAATTGATATCACTTTCCATTCTTTATGACATTTTAGAACCATTATTTCTCTTGACTGTAGCAGAGAGGGGACAGATGGAAGGGTACTCATGCGGGTTTCTCGTGCGGTTTCAGTAGAGGAATGTTGTGTATAAAGAATTAGGATGTTTGTCAGGAGGAGGGCGATTTCCCCCTACACACAGCATACATTCACACTCTGGAATCAGTGGAAAAAAATGTAAGATTGTAGAAAGAAATACCATAAAGGCTATTACTCAAAATCGGTACGCACAAATATATTTAGTATTTTGGTATTTTGGACTACATTTTTTTTTAACATTGATATCATGAAAATACGTTTTAAACATAAAATTGTGTGCAGCCGATGAGGATCACTTAATGTCTGCCCATGAAATCTATGTGTGATGTGGGATAGAAACTTGTACTTGTTTACATCCTGCAACAAAAGGTTTAGGAGGAGTAATCTAACAACCATTTGAAACACATGATTTGCCAACATCTGGGGAAATAGAGAGATTCAGAAAAATTTGGGGAATTTAAATTTCCCTTTAACTTCCATAGATGTGGAGGATTTTAAGCTAAAATGTAGTAATTCTTCGGGATTATTAAGAGTTATTGGAATTGGTACACCACCATAAATTAGAGGTGCCCAGCCCCTGCTGAACACATGAATACGCATGCCCCAATTATAGGTGGGGAAACTGCTGGGTTTCCACGGGAGGCACCTCACCCTATTCAGCCAGCGGAAACCATTGACTCCGTCACAGTCTGTCACAGGAACACCTGGTCAAAGTGGCAGAGCCACACCCTGTTTAGGTGAGGGTTACCACAACTGGTTTGTCCTGCCAAGCACCACCATCAAGGAGAGAAAAATGTTAAATGTCCATGAACCACTAGGAGAAAACTCCCTGAGCACTAGTGCTACTACCCCCTATATGTAGGATTGAGGCTGAAAAGCACAGGAGAATCCTGAATGTGCTGCTCTGTACTCAACTACAGTGAGAGTGAATTCACCAAACTGATGCATGTACTATCATCACACAGGCAACAGTCTTTGGATAAGGTGGGTTGTCCTTCTCCATTCCGTGGGTCGAGGTGGAGGGAAAGGCCAATTGAGGTTTCAGCTTAAATCACAGGTGCTGGTAGGTATGCAGAATAAAAATAAGTGCTACACCATTCACGCCTCTTTTACACTTGCTTACTGCAAGATACTCCTGGGGTCCACTCTGTTGGGAGGGAAAAGTCATATGCATGGTAAGAGGTATGGATCCCTGTACTGTTTGCCCAGCTGTACTGTTGTCTGGATCCCTATTGCTAATTTGTTTTGCATTAGGCAAACATGGATCATGCATGTACGCTATGACATATGCCTGTCTGATGGATTGCGGTCTTGTTGGATCGGGAGGAGCACCCAAAGTGCTGCCCTCATACTGGTGGAAGGCTACAGCCTTCACCAGGATTTAAGCAGCACAAGTGCGGTTGTGGTAGTATACTGTGTAGTAGTCAGTAGTAGTGAACAGGACCTTTTTACCCTGTCACTGGAGTGAGCCTACAGACTCACTCACCTGCTTTAAAAGTTTTGCTGCTGGGTGCTTAACTCATCCCTGGCATACATTAAGTAGATGTGGAAGGGAATGTATGATGGAAACGTGCTGAGTGCGTGTGTGCTCGCAAGAAGTACACTACACAAGGGGTGAAGTGTGGTACAGTATGCACATGGCAAATGTTTGTATACTGGAAGTGCATGTTTTTAAAATAACACACTCTGGTGTAATACAGATAGACTGAAGTACAGAATAGTGTGTGCAGACTGAATGTGTATGCTCCATGCAATTATGCTTGCAGTGGCACAAAGCATGACCACCTCCCCTGGAGCCTGAAGCACCAGCACCTGCCTGCTCACCAAGACCAGTGTGCCGTCTCAGGAAGAGGAGAGCATTAGAAGGAGCTAGTCTAGGTCCGGGGTGGAGCTGTATTGTGGGGACTCCACTCTTGCACTAATTAGGCCATACCTCGTGTGATGGATTGATTTGGTGACCTTCATGTCCTAGAGTGGCTGCCATGACTGTACCAAGGAGCAAAGGTTGTATGGAGGGCGCCAGGGCTGCACAACTTTGGGGTGGGTGGCCCCCTGAGGCAGATAGGGGCCCACCATGACATCAATGCCAAGTCAGCGAGACTGGACATGTAAGTGCCTTGGATATGACCCTGTATGCCAGGAGAGGCTGCTGGAGATTGAGGCCAGAGTTCAAGCTGTCACCTGGAACTGAAAAACTGCTCCTGTGACCAAAGCAGGCCCAGCCCATTTACTGAAAACTGCACCTAGGGAAGTTCGAGGAGCAAACAGCATTGCTGGAACCACTTTGGAGCAAGGAGCTCAAACTCCATACCCTGGCAAAGGGAAGTGTGACTTACAGTGCAATCACTGGAGCTGGGCCAATGCAAAATGCTAGAACGAGTTGGTAGCGTGCCTTGGAGGAGAGAGCCTGCACCTCTCGGGTGTTGCTGCTTGTGTATGTGCACAGCTAGACTTTGCGGATCTGGAGCAGGACTTCACTGCACCACTGAGGGGGTCCATACAACCAGAGCGGGTAGGCCATAAACTGGACTTTGGGGCTTAGGGGACATACTGCGATCGGTACTGCTACAACGTGGACTCTTGTTACTGAACTTCTGAATGAAGTCCAAGGGGAGAACTCTTGAGTACGGCCTAATAGTTTACATTTCCTATATGTGTCCATCTGTGAATATGGAATAACATCTAACCCACTGCACTAAAGTTAGTGGGACAGAGAGTATCCTGGCAACTAGTAGAGCCCTGACCTCAAGGAGGAATGTATTATTGCTTTTGAATGTTGGTTACCTTTGCATTTTGTAGAATTAGAATTAAAATACTTCTTTTTATATTTATAAAAAATTTAACTGGCTATTGATTTATTGCTTGAGCTCCTTGCATATTGAGCTATGAGCCATGATCTATATCTCTGCTTTCTCCCAAAGGATCTGTGACTGCTTTTCCAATGCTACCTAAATGACAGTCAGGTGCAAAGGTTGAGCAGGATCCTTAGTAGGTCTGGCCCCAGGACATCAGGAGCTGATGCCTTAGCCACCACTGTTGGGCCCAGTAACGCATGCTTGAAAGGGATTCAAACACAGTCTCTTTGAAGAAATAAGGATGGATAAGCAATCCAAGCACACCAGCTCATAACCACTAGGTGTAAGGGCTCATGAATGCAAGCAGAAAGCTAAACCCAAAGGCAAGGCAATCAGTCACCAGTAACAAGCCATAAGAATGAAGTTATGCAACCAGCCATGATACTTGTTCTGAGGATTCCTCCCTGAAGGTGTACAAAGCAACCCATAATATAGCATATCCAGCAGCTGCAAAGGAGCAATCATTATGCAGCCAGCTATAATAAATGGCTTTAGGAGTCTACATAGGAGTCACAAGGAACAATGAGTGGCAGAGTACCAACACAAAGAATCAACAGGCATCACACATATATGGGTCTCCATTGATAGGAAAACCCATCCACTTGGGTAACGTTAAGGAACCAGGGCAAAGGGCAAGAATGAGCAATTCTCTCAAATGAATGCATTAAGGCTATAGAATAAGAGAAGGAGGAGCAGAAACATGGGTCAAAGAAAGATCAATGGGATAAACTGGGCAGAGGTTCAGGCCCTACACCCTAACAGGCCCTATCATGCATCAATAAGGAAGATGCCCTTAACCTGAATGCCTTAGGTAGACTCCTTAGAAAAAGAAATATGTAGGCTGGGCATAAGCACATGACCAAAACATGGTCATTCTAGGGCAGTGTGAGTGGCCTTAGGGCAGGGCCCCCTCTTTACACAGACCATTCAGGTCCTAAACAGTGCTGGTGTTGCTTAACATTTAGAAACCTCAAAACCCTGGACGGTCAGCAAGTGACTGAGTCTGAAACCAAAACTAGGAGACCTGAGGCTTCACAGTCTCTGCTAGTATTTTAAGACTGCATTGGGACAACGGGAAATTAAATGAATTCAGAAGTAGAAGGGAAGCCAACTCCTACATTCGAGTACATGGTTTTCACAAGAGGTGACACTCAATGGAATCCCCCCCTTAAATTTAATCACCCTTCGTTTTTACGAACTTTGAACTTAAAACTCGCAGATCATAAACAAGCATCTAGCAGGACGTCTACAGAGAATTTCAAATGCCAACCTTAAAAGGCTTCATGCAGATAAATACATTATTGCTGTTTTAGAGCCACTTACTGACAAAGTTAGTAAACAGTGGAATTCACGAATTCACAAATGTCTCTGAATGTAGGGGGGGTGATAAGTAAATGTGCCTGTGGTGTTCTCACAAAGGGTTGGGTCGGATATGTCCAGCTGCCAAGTTCTTAAAGTTTACTGAGACTTCAATTTACTAAACTGGGCAACGTAACTAATGTTCATATTAAATGAATGAATGAATGAATGAATGCATGAATGAATAAATTAATGAATGGGGTATTTATAAGGTACACTAAACCTCAGAAAGAAGTGTCCAGGTGCTTCTAAATCCCTCTTCAATGAAAGCTGGGGACATGAATATGTCTAACGGGGTGTAATTTCATCCCTTTTCTAAATCGTTCATAACCAGTTTGAGTACTGAGTGAAAACAAAATCGAGGTTTACCATTGCTGAGCTTGGGAGCTTGGAATGATCACCAACGAGAGAACAATGGTTTTAATTAATATTACACTTCTTTGCCCTGGAAAGTCTCAGAAACTAAGGCCCAGATTTAAGAGAGCCTCGTGCCATCTAACGACACATTAGCCTTATTTTTTTACGCTAATGTGTTGTAGATGGCCAAAAACACAGTGCCATATTTGCAAAGTGGAGCAATACATGCATTGCACCACTTTGTAACACCATGTGCCACATTAGGCGTGCGCCAGGCATAATGTATGCAAGAGGGGAGTTCCCCTTTTAGGGGGACCAAGAAAATGACGCAAATAAATCTGAGAGGTTTTGTTGCGTTATTTTTCTGGCGTTTTAACGCCTGCTCAGAGCAGGCATTCAAAGGGGCATTCAAAGGGAGCACACAATTGGTTACAATTGACCCCTATGTATTGTTCAGGGTTAGCACCAACATTTTGGTCTTAACCTTGAACAGTCAATCAATACCGTCAAAAATGTTGATGCTATTGCCCCCGATCATGAGTCCTGGTGAGCCATATTTTAAATACGGCGCACACATGCTGGCGGTGGGGGGACACTAAGAGGGGCAAGAAAAGTGGGGCTGCACTGGGTGCAGCGCTACTTTTCTTAAATCTGGCCCTAAAGGACTACTCAGTCAATAAAAGAAGTGTATACATCTTAGTCATTATCTCTAGACGTGATATCTTATCCTTCAGCAAACTTTCTGCTGTAGAAATCCTGCATGCATACATATACATATATATAGCCCTTTCTTTTTCTCCCGAAAATTGATATAAATTTAGGTTTTTGTTTGGCTGTCTTTTTCGCCCTTCCTCTTTTTATTTTCCCGTTTTTGTTATATTATATGTGGGGATTAAAACAAATAGTACTGTGTCTTTTTTTTTATTTTTTATATCTGCATTTTGTATTATTTAAATCGGAAAAAGAAATATCAAAGTCCTCAGAGTGACGCTGTTGCCAGATGCCAAAGCTCGTACTGTTGTTCTGTGTCTGGAATGCCATGGCATCAGCAGTGTCACTAATGCAGAGGTACAGCACTTCCTTAAAAATGATGTGATTATTGCAAGTGTAGTGTCCATAAGGTCCACAAATACATTTATCTTCACAAATAGGCTCTATGCTAATTGCCTACCAAAAGGATCACCGTGATACCGTTGAGTGCACTATTAAATTACAAGCCAACCCTTTGGGTTGAAGACTACCACTGCGGCTTGCCAGAGGTTGTAAGGTGCTTTATGGAATGGATGTATACTGCATGCGTTATCTAGAACACATCTGCACTTATATCCACCTCTTCAGTACATCTTTACCATCAGCATCATGTTGTGTAGGCATTTCAAGGAGCTAGGAAAAATTATACACCTAAATTCTGGAATTAATCTAGCTCACTACTAGTAACTTAGGAGCATTCCACCACATTCATTTCTAGCTACTCTGTTGATACAGAGGTCAACAAATAGGTCTTGGCCTTCTCCAAATTTACGAACTGCTAGGCCATGTGCCATGTAAACAGAAACACAAGCAAACTCAGACCAATTTCAGCCTTGTTACGGCTTCATCGGCGAGGGGCAGCTTCAGTTTTATTGCACACTGAGCTGAGAACCCACATCTGGACATACTCCTCCCATTTAAAGGGACTCGCTCACACAACACAAAAGAGAAGGATCTAAATAATTAACTTAATCTGAAACACTCCACATTTTATGAGTTCAAGGAACTATATTATGCATGTCGGTCTTGGGTCTGCATCAAAAGGGGCAGTCCAGCCCGAATTGCTACAGCATGTTTTCACCGATTGGTGACTCAAGCAGCCTCAGACTGAGGCAGGACCAAGAAAGATTCACTTATGTTTGGCCCCTTTCTGCAGAGATAATGTGAGCAAAAAAACAATGAAGTACTATGTAGCCCCAAGTATTTACAGCAGCTACCGTTAATTTCACCATTCTATCCACCACTTTTTGCTTCTCTCAGCAAATTGCCCTAAATGTGACGACATGCTCAGACATGGTTCTGCAGTTTCTGTGCAGTCACACCAAGCTGAGTTTTGCCAGTGAGGTCCAGCAGGGCTGAAACTTCTCTGAGGTTGCCTGTTTTCCCTTGCAGATAGGACATAACCTAGCAGCTCAGGTTGGTTTATCCTTTGTGTGGAAGCACCAAGATTGATTTGCACATGGCTGGTCCATATCTATAGTGATACAGTGATTAAAGTGTAATATGATGAAATGCAAACAGAGTAATAAATAGAGGCCGTGATGAACTCAAGAATTTCACCCATCATTTTGTGCTACTTCCGAATGCTAATTGCTAACTAGATCATCAAGACCTATTCGACCCAAGCTAGGCGGGTGGTCAGTGAATTATATGCGACTCAAAGTAGTGGTAGTTGACCTCTCAGCACTCCTGTGTGAAAATTACAAGTGTGTCACAAGGGTTTGCAAAGTTTCCAAACTTCTCAGGTTGTAAAAGTTGCACAGATCTGTAACCTTCTCTAAACTTAGCCTGTGAGTCAAAATTTCTACAAAAGTATTTTAGTACAACAGGTTTCTGCCTCTAAGATGGGATTTTGAAGCAATATCCTCCATAAAAACACACTTGTGTAATACTTTTTTATTTACTTTAAACTTCACAACCTTCTCGAACAATGTGCAGCGCGAAACGTTTTCAATGAAACTTATCGAACGTTGTGGTAGAAAAACTACAACTTGGTGAACCTCTAGATATGTGCATGTACACTTTTTGTTCCATAACACAAAATAACTTATAATTTGGTTTTAACGTGTCCTTGGTGTTAAGTAAGGCAGTGCTGGGCGGAAGCCACATTACCATTGTATTTTAAAAGCAAAAGCTGATTTGTGGAGGATATATTGTATGACCCACTTTTTTGTGCATATCTATTGTGTAACATTTTATCGGGGTAGTGATTTTTATGTTTTTGTGTAGTTTTATTTTTATGCTGCATTATTGGGTCCTGTTAATTGTTGTGGTGTTCCTATATGCTGTTTTGCATTCCTTTTTGGTTGTTTCATTATGTTGTGCTGTTATTTTGATTTGTGCAATGCTATTGTGTTGTTCTGTTGTATTTTGTAATTACTTTTGAAAATTGAACAAATGTTGCTACATTTCTATCCTAAAGCAGCACATTTGCTAAAGGTTTCAGTGACAAACAACCATGTACCACTATCAGTGGTGGTAAAATACCCCTGTTCACCTCTTCACTATTGAAACAAACATTTGCAATGCAATAGGTCTTGCATTGACTTGAGTTGATGCTCTTGGTGCTGTAAATGCACAACTGGATTGTTTTGCCACATAAATTGGTCAGCCCTGACGCATGTTCTGGTCCTTTCTGCCACATAATTTCAGTGGTCCTGCATATAACTAAAGGGCTAGTAGGGCTAGTGAAACATTTTTTCAAACAAGGCCCTTAAAACACAAACTACTCCCAGGTACAAAACTAAAGTTCCAGCCATAAAAAGGAATAGAATTACACTGGATGGTGGGGTGGATTATTATTTTGGGTTCCCCACTAATCTACTGTGGGGCCCCAGAGATGATCCAGACAAAATTAGCACATTGTGGTGAACGTTTTGAAGGTGGTCCCATTGTCCTAGGACTACAAAAGACGGAGTTATGGGTAAAAATGATTTGTAAAGGGAAAGCCCTGCAAAGCAGTATGAGGCGAGTTTCTAAGTGCAGTGAATATTGTAGTATGTTGACTGTAATGCTCAGAACAGCCCACAGAGAACACCACAGTAAAAAATGCATTTCCAAGAAACATGGTCACGTACCCATATAGTTAGCCCCTAGAGAACATAACCACATAAAAACAAAATGGCAGAAAGTAACACAGTGCAACCATATATTTATCCACTGTAGGGCATAGTGCATTACAAACTTTCGGGGCTAGCAGGCCTGCTACAGTGACATTACAAACAAGGCCTTTAAAACACAAACTATGCCCAGCTGCAAAACAAAAGTTCCAACTATGAGAGAAATTAAACAGACATTGAATGGTGGGAGGAGTTATTATTTTGGGGTCTCCTCTAATCTAGTGTGGGGACCCAGAGATGATTTAGACAGAAAGAGCATGTTGTGTGAACATTTTGATGGTGGTCCTATTCTCCTAGAACCACCACAAGCTGAGTAATGAGCAAAAATGTTATATAAAAAAATGCCCTGCAAAGAATTATGGGGCTAGTTTCCGAGTGCCTCGAATATTGTAGTATGTTGACTGTAATGCTCAGAACAGCACCTAGAGAACACCACAAAAATTAGCATTTGTAAGAAACATGGTCATGTAGCCATATAGTTAGACCCTAGAGGGCATAACCACATGAAAACAATACAGCAGAAATTAATGCAGTCCAGCCATATATGTAGTCCCTAAAGGGCCCAATGCATTATATATTTTAAAGGCTAGAAGGCCTAGTGTAATGATATTTTAAACAAGGCCCTTAAAACAAGAACTATTCTCATTTTTAAAGCAAAAGTTCCAACCATGAGAAGGGTTAAAAAGACACTGAATGGTGGGAGGGGTTATTATTTTGGAGTCTCCATTAACCTAGTGTGGGGACCCAGAGATGACCTGGGTAGCAAGAGTGTGTACTGCTGAACATTGTGATGGTGGTCCCATTGTCTTAGGACTACCACACGCTGAGTTATGGACAAAAATGTTTATAAAAAGCATCCTTCCGAAGCATTATAGGGCACGTTTCCCCGAGTGCAGTGAATTATTTCTGTGTTTTATTTAGGTAAAGCATTTACCAGTTACAGGGGATTTTTGAAAGCCATGGAACGCAAAGGGGAGAGACAAAAGCAAAATTGAAATGACTCTGATTAGGAAACAATGTGAACAATGTGACGAGTGCTCCAATACTGACGATTGAGTTTGCACCGTTTCACGGTCAAAACGCCATGGCCGCACTGGAGCATCAAGGGGAGATTCAAAAGATATAAGTAGTTCGCCCTCCCGAAGGTTTATCAGCAATCGCACAATAGTCCATGTAATAGGATCAGTCTTCAAGGCGTAACAAACAAGCCTCGAGGCTGGACAAACGTAAAGCATTTACCAATGACATCAAGCGATTGTTGGAAGGCAAGCCCAGAAACGAATCAAAATGATGGGTGTGAGATGGGTGTGTTTAAATCCCACAGAATAGATTACAACAGGTCAAAAAGCAGCGCTTGGCCTCTTCTATGCTCGACCTAAAGACCAGTCACCCCGAAGCTGTGGCTGAAATCATGCCTTAAATTAGTACGTCCAGTCCTCACTTTATGTGATGCTGCCCTAATGCTTATGAGATCAGTAAATCTCTTGAGAAAGGGCTGCCTTGTGTGGAGTTTGTAAACGATAAAAGAAGATGGTCCTTTCTACCTTACCTCTAAATAATATCTTCTGTTTTTTCACTGTTCACAGCATTGACTTCGATTTGCATTACCTTCGTATGTTAGTCATTAAAAAAACATCATTTCATGAACTATTTCTTAGAAAATCTTGCAAATGCAAAATAACGTTCACGAGTGCCTTACACGCGAGTTTGAGTATTGTCTCATGCTTCCTTAATGAAAGAAACCCTTGTAATCTTTGTGAATAATGTGCATTACAAGAGCGTCCTTTGTACAGGCACGTACTTTGCATTCCTGTCAGTAGTGTTTCTTCTATTTTTTGTGCTCCTTAACGCTTGGGTATCTGTGCTCGGGGTGCTTCTACTGTGAGAAAAATGCAAATAATTTCAATACAATTTTACACCACAAGCGGATTCTCTTTTCCTTTCAAAATTTGGTATTGGCACAGTGTATTCGGTCGAGATATTTTTTTTGTGCTAATTTCTGGGCTCTTGGGTGAAGTTTACTTTAAATAAATATCTGAAGCCAGCAGCGCGGTACACAGAACTGGTATGTGGAATGTGAATCTGTCCACTTTCTCAACACTGCTCAGTGCTCATTGTCTGTTCAAGTCCTCTGGAATTATGCGACAAAAGAGGACCACATTATGCGGCAGGGTTGACTAAATTATGCGGCAAAAAGGTAAAATATGCAACCTATTGCGGCACACTCTGTGACAGTAATACTGCACAGTCATGTCATTCTTTCACATGTTAACACTGTCAGGACAAAGGCTTCGCCTCCTTAGTACCAGTTTAACATGAACATACAGTCACAAGCAACTAAAAGACAACCCCTTTGCATTGGGCCATGCACTGCAGCAGCACAGGGTGCGCAATTTTATTAACTTTTGATCCTCATGAGCTAGAAAGAATAACTTGGTTAAAATCTGCAGATTACGCACAGCACATAGTGGATTAATGGATGAAGTGGCAAATGGGTAAATAGATAATTATGCGTGAAACGTCACAGCTGCAGGATCGCACAATTCCCGTTTTCCTGATCATGTGGGACACAAATGTAAGGGATTATGTTTCGTGTTTCTGATAAGACGGGAACTCTTTTCTGTATTTACTGGTTTACTAACTTACACTTTTTTCTAGAAACCTTTTGCTGCAATTAATGGTTTACTCAATCTCTCTTGCTGTACAAACGGTTTCTGCTAAATGCTTTGCAAAACCCCTTACTGGATTTGTCATGTGAAAAGCGCTGCATGTTTAAGCCACCCCTTCAGTTTCATTGCTGCCAGAATATGTCAATTGTGTCACCCTACTGAGTTCTAGAACATGGCTAATTATGTAAGTGACTGATGCACTGTTTTGGGAGATGCCAGTCGTTGGTTCATTCCAACATAGGAAAACTCGTCTGTTTTTCTTGGCCATCTTTGAGCGATGTCTTTTTGCGGCTGACAATCTTGTTAAAGGAAACGGCCATTATTTCCAAAATAAGATGGGCGAGTTGTGAGATTCATGCTAAGAGTCCAGACAGAGCAGAGTGAGTATTCAGGCTGGAATAGACTGTTTGAAACAAAATAAGAGCCGAACCATGGAAAGTATTTTCATTGAGCTCATTGTCTATTTCTTTAAGCTTTGTTAGGGTTTTACTACAGTTCTTTATATAATATTAATATAGCGAATGTAATTTATTAAAATTAATACTTTCGAAAAATAAAACGTACCTCGATTCAAGTAGGAATAATATTCTCCAAGAACGCATTATCAGTGTTTCCATGAGTGAGCAAGGAAGAAAATCAGCAAGTGATGTGCATTATGTAAGTGATCAACATTATCAAGTGTGGAACATCATGATAATCTTTCAAACAACATGCAAGGGATGTTTTGTTTTTGTACACAATGCGTTCTGAACGGAGTTGCTTTTCTCTGTTTCCGACATTTAGCAGTCAAAAAATAGGGACAGTGAGGGCAACTTTCTTCACGTAAAGAAGCCAGGATTTGAGCCCAGGTATTCTGTTCAAACAACATGCAACTCTGGCTTTGAACTATTACAAAAACATGCCATGTGCTTAGTTGTATTTTGGGAACTAAGGTCCAGATGCATGAATCTGGCCCATTGCGATTCGGTAATTGCGATTTTTAAGAAAACGCAATTACCGACTCGCAAAGGGCCATGTATCACATTTGCGAATCGGTAATTGTGATTTCTTAAAAATCACAAATGCAATTACCGAATCGCAAATTGCGATACTGGCCCCATTCGCAGCTATGGGCCTCTTGGCCCATAGCTACGAATTTTTTGCATTTCCTAAATTGCGATTTCAGAAACAGAAATCGCAATTTGGGAAATGCAAAAGGCCAGGGTGCTGGGGGCCTTAGGCCCCCTCTCCTGCACCCCAATGTTTTTTTTTACATGTAAAGTACACACATGCCAAAAGGGCATGTGTGCTTTACATATTAAATTTAAAAATGCAGTTTTACTGCATTTTTACATTTTGCACCAGGTTACCACCTGGTTGCAGACAATGGTATTTTGCATGTGCAAAATACCATTCTGCGAAAAATCACAATTTGAGTTTTTTTGCAGAATTGCCCTGCGACCTGGATTTTGCGAATCGCAAATTGCGATTTGCAAAATCCAGGTCGCAACGCAGAAAATCGAAATGTTTGCGATTTTCAATTTGTGGTCTGCGAATGCCTTTGATGCATTGCAGACCACGATTTTACACTCGCAAACGGCCGATTTCGCAGTTTGCGAGTGCAAAATCATTTGATACATCTGGCCCCCAAATGTGTACACTGTCTAAATAACGCCACCATGCAAAACAGACACATCACTTCCAAAAAAAGTCTGACTCTATGCAGGAGATCTTTCTAGATACAATGTAGACAAGAGCATTTAACAATTCAATTCTTTATTGTTTCAGTGAATTAAAATCATAACAATATTGCAACTACAATGACTCCATACTACAAAATGTAGTGTTAGGTTAAGGAAAAAGGTGAGAGTATGCTTTGTAAACACAGAACTGTATCTTCATTAGCAAAATGACTTTTAAAACCGAGTTTATTGGTCTAAAAATCTGGTGCAAATCAATGTTTACGCAAATGTGAATTGCAAAACAGAAAAACATCCTAATAGACTGACCGATTGAACATATGTTCTGATTGCAAAATTGCAACCTTGTGAAGTCATTCCTATTCCTGGCATCCGTCCCTTCATCCGATGGTACTGTTTACTTTGATGGTGGAATTGGGTTAGGAGCCATTGTCAGAAATCTCACAAGTTTACAGTCTAGCTGAGACTCGCAATTACAGCTTCCCTGCATGTTCGAGTGACTCTTATTAAAACATATCTGCGTATTGATAAACAAAGTTTGCGCATATTAGGGCAAATGAAGACCAGATGGATAACATCCTCCTTTTTTGCTTTGCAAAGTCTACATTCCGTGGGACCAGTGTGTTTCCATGCTGGTTGGGTGGCCAGTGCCGGTAATTTGACAAATCACAAGGTCATATGTTTGCACTTGATGTGTGCTGGGAAGGGAGTAGCTACATATAATGCTGGTGTCAGGGCATCATAGTTTGTAATCACCATCCAGGCGTGTGATCAGGAGCTGAATTTAGTTTTATCTTCTAGGCACAATTGCAACTCAACAGAATTGTTTGTCGATCCTTTAAAAATAGTTTAGTTAAATGTAACTGTTTAATAGTCATTGAAATATTTGTGGTTTGCGATGTGCTATTAAGTGTAGCATCTTGCTTGTTTTCGCCGTATCTTGTACCAGCTTTTTATAGTAGTGGGCCTTCTACCCAGATCTTGCTTTGTAAGAACAAATGTAGGCAAGAGGAATATGATTCCATCTCAGAGCGACACAAGAGTTCAAAAGAGAGTTTATATTGAAATGTATCAAAAGCAAACCAGAGACTGGGATTGAAATGCATCGGTGTTGTTTTGCAAAGTAAATTTGTTATTTGCGAGTATGAATGATCACTTCATTTATCTGTTAATGTCAATAGTCTTCCCTGGCTTAAGAAACAAAACAACTTTTGCAGTAGAAGCCCAGTATCTTCATGGAGGCAATTAAATAAATTAGCAAACGAGGGGTGCAATAAAGCTTGGTGCTATGAGACAGGAGTTCAGCTGGATAGAAGGGAATATATTCTGCACTGCTTAGTGCTCCAGTGCGATTGGAGGACTTTTAAGGAACAACAGACATTTCAGACTTTATTTACACTTGTGCACAAGCCTAGCTTAGTTGCATTATTTTCTATTAAAAAATGAATGAGGGTGAGAGAAAGGGACAGTGCCCTGGTTGCAGACTCATCTCTAAAACGTCCACTGGCCAAGTGCCAAGCCCGAGATATAACTCTCTCTCCAGCGGGCGTCAAACCTTCATTCGCTCAACAACGATGACTAACTGTCTCACTGAGGCTCTGCTAATCAGAACCTCAGTGGTTATGCTCTCTCTGCTTTCCAAGTTTGTCACTAACAGGCTAGTGACTAAATTTACCAATTCACATTGGCATAACAGTTCACCCATATAATTCCCTAGTATATGGTACTGAGGTACCCAGGGCATTGGGGTTCCACGAGATCCGCATGGGCTGCAGCATTTCTTTTGCCACCCATAGGGAGCTCTGACAATTCTTACACAGGCCTGCCAGTGCAGCCTGCGTGAAATAACGTCCACGTTATTTCACAGCCATTTACCACTGCACTTAAGTAACTTATAAGTCACCTATATGTCTAACCTTCACCTGGTGAAGGTTGGGTGCAAAGTTACTTAGTGTGTGGTCATCCTGGCAATAGCCAAGGTGCCCCCACATCATTCAGGGCAAATTCCCCGGACTTTGTGAGTGCGGGGACACCATTACACGCGTGCACTATACATATGTCACTACCTATGTATAGTGTCACAATGGTAACTCCGAACATGGCCATGTAATATGTCTAAGATCATGGAATTGTCACCTCAATACCATTCTGGTATTGGGGGGACAATTCCATGATGCCCCGGGTCTCTAGCACAGAACCCGGGTACTGCCAAACTGCCTTTCCGGGGTCTCCACTGCAGCTGCTGTCAACCCCTCAGATAGGTTTCTGCCCTCCTGGGGTCCAGGCAGCCCTGGCCCAGGAAGGCAGAACAAGGACTTCATCTGAGAGAGGGTGTAACACCCTCTCCCTTTGGAAATTAGTGTGAGGGCTGGGGAGGAGTAGCCTCCCCCAGCTTCTGGAAATGCTTTGATGGGCACAGATGGTGCCCATCTCTGCATAAACCAGTCTACACCGGTTCAGGGATCCCCCAGCCCTGCTCTGGCACGAAACTGGACAAAGGAAAGGGGAGTGACCACTCCCCTGACCTGCACCTCCCAGGGGAGGTTCCCAGAGCTCCTCCAGTGTGTCCCAGACCTCTGCCATCTTGGAAACAGAGGTGTTGGGGGCACACTGGACTGCTCTGAGTGGACAGTGCCAGCAGGTGACGTCAGAGGCTCCTTCTGATAGGCTCTTACCTCTCTTGGTAGCCAATACTCCTTCCTAGGTAGCCAAACCTCCTTTTCTGGCTATTTAGGGTCTCTGCTTTGGGGAATTCTGTAGATAACGAATGCAAGAGCTCATCAGAGTTCCTCTGCATCTCCCTCTTCACCTTCTACCAAAGGATCGACCGCTGACTGCTCAGGACGCCTGCAAAACCGCAACAAAGTAGAAAGACGACTACTAGCAACCATGTATTGCCTCATCCTGCCGGCTTTCTCGACTGTTTCCAGGTGGTGCATGCTTTGGGGGTAGCCTGCCTTCACCCTGCACCAGAAGCTCCAAAGAAATCTCCCGTGGATCGACGGAATCTTCCCCCTGCTAACGCAGGCACCAAAAGACTGCAACACTGGTCCTCTGGGTCCCCTCTCATCCTGACGAGCGTGGTCCCTGGAACTCAGCAACTCTGTCCAAGTGACTCCCACAGTCCAGTGACTCTTCAGTCCAAGTTTGGTGGGGGTAAGTTCTTGCCTCCCCACGCTAGACTGCATTGCTGGGTACCGAGTGATTTGCAGCTGCTCTGGCTCCTGTGCACTCTTCCAGGATTTCATTCATGCACAGCCAAGCCTGGGTCCCTGACACTCCTGCCTGCAGTGCACAACCTTCTGCGTTGTCCTCCGGTGTTGTGGGACTCCCTTTTGTGACTTTGCGTGGACTTCGTTTCACTCTTCTTCCAAGTGCCTGTTCAGGTACTTCTGCGGGTGCTGCCTGCTTCTGTGAGGGCTCCTTGAGTTGCTGGGTGCCCCCTCTGTCGCCTCCTCCAAGTGGCGACATCCTGGTCCCTCCTGGGCCACAGCAGCACCCAAACACCTCTACCGCGACCCTTGAAGCTAGCAAGGCTTGTTTGCAGTCTTTCTGTGTGGGATCACCTCTGCAAGCTTCATCGCGACGTGGGACATCCGTTTTCCAAAGGAAAAGTCCCTAGCTCTCTTCTTTCTTGCAGAACTCCAAGCTTCTTTCATCTCGTGGCAGCTTCCTTGCACCCTCAGCTGACATTTCCTGGGCTTCTGGCCACTCTCGACACTGTTGCGACTATTGGACTTGGTCCCCTTGTCTTACAGGTACTCAGGTCCGGAAATCCACTGTTGTTGCATTGCTGGTGTTTGTTCTTCCTGCAGAATCCCCCTATCACGACTTCTGTGCTCTCTGGGGGTAGTAGGTGCACTTTACACCTACTTTTCAGGGTCTTGGGGTGGGCTATTTTTCTAACCCTCACTGTTTTCTGACAGTCCCAGTGACCCTTTACTAGCTCACATAGGTTTGGGGTCCATTCGTTGTTCGCATTCCACTTTTGGAGTATATGGTTTGTGTTGCCCCTATACCTATGTGCTCCTATTGCAATCTACTGTAATTCTACACTGCTTGCATTACTTTTCTTGCTATTACTTACCTAATTTTGGTTTGTGTACATATATCTTGTGTATATATCTTATCCTCATACTGAGAGTACTCCCTGATATACTTCTGGCATATTGTCATAAAAATAAAGTACCTTTATTTTTAGTAATTCTGTGTATTGTGTTTTCATATGATATTGTGCATATGACACCAGTGGTATAGTAGGAGCTTTACATGTCTCCTAGTTCAGCCTAAACTGCTTTGCCATAGCTACCTTCTATCAGTCTAAGCTGCTAGAAACACCTCTTCTACACTAATAAGGGATAACTGGACCTGGCACAAGGTGTTAGTACCTCTGGTACCCACTACAAGCCAGGCCAGCCTCCTACAGTATATATGTGTATCTATATTATTATATATGTATATATATACATACACACACACACACACACATATATATATATATATATATATATATATATATATATATATATATATGCATGTGTGCATATTATTCTACTCTTGCCATGTTCATAGGTCTTTACATAGTTTCTGTATAAGTTGCTTCACTGGATGCGCATGAGTCTCTGCTTTTATTTTATCGATTACAATATGTAAATATTATCTTAACTATTTATCTACAAGCATTTCGCTATTGAAATATTAAGGAAAGACAAAATAATGTTATAAAAGTATACAAATAAATTTACTTCAAATACTGTAACTCTTGAAAGCCTGTGTTTATTCAATACAACTTTAAATCTCAATATATTATATTCCTGGCTGACGCCAAAACTCAGGTCACTACTATGATCTTCCAAATGACACTACTAAATTCTCCCTCATTTATTTCTCCTTTGACTCATCCCAAGCCCCATTTAACTACTATGATCTCCCTAATCCCTTCCTACACACTCTTCTATCCTTCACTCATCCCAGACCTCATCTTACTACTATGATCTCCCAGTTAACACTCTTGATTCTTCCCTCTTCTTTCCCTCCACTATTCTGTTCAAATTAACTAATACCTCTGTATACTAATACTGTACTCATATTTCCCTATACTAATCCACCACTGATCCTTTTGGGTACCTGAGTAGCGTGCTACTCGACAAAAAGTGCTTCAAAGCCTAATCAGGGGTACTAAGCGCTATATAAATACAATTACAATAATAATAATAATAATAATAATAATAATAATATAATAATAACAATAATAATAATTATAATAATAGCAGACAACTAAAAAAACGAGGCAGGTCCATTTGTACCATTGCTGCTGTTCTTGTAACAGCGAATGGAGGAAAGTCTGTTAGAATCTATTTTGAATGTGGAGCGAACCACATTTGCAAAGATTTTTATAGCAAGAACTGGAAAACACATGTGTTCTCTAAATGTGAAAGATGTGGTTGAACTTGAGACAAAATGGTTCCGTTCCTTTTTTATTGTTTTGGCATGAGGGTTTCAGTGTGTCTTTCAAGAAATGGACCCTTGACAAAAATAATTTTGTTGATGAACCATCCAATTCCTTGCATACCGACGCGTACATTGTGAAAGACGTCTTTCCAGCGCAACGCAGGGCATTGATTCATCCATTCATTGCAGTATCCTCTTAATGCATATAGATGGGAGTATTGCTGCGGCCGGAAGGGATGCAGCAGCATCCCTCGGTCTAACTGGGACCCTGACATGTAAGGGATATACGAAGCTTGTTACCACTCTGTTTTCTCTCCCACCCTCTTACCCGTGTCCTGTTGTGCACCAGTGCTCCTCTGCATTTGCCATGCCACTGTCTGTATGTCACCCCATCTCCCCCAACACTCTCCTCACTCTTCCCTCTCCTGTCCCTTCGAAGCCCCTTTACCTGCCTCTGGCTATCCCTCGCTTCTCGCTCTCTCCTTTGACTCCACCTCATATTCTTCCTTTGATGGCACAGGGAGGCCACCGAGGGAGAGGAACAGGGCCAGCCGCGTCTCTCTCCTGTGCCCCCTCCTTGCCATCTGTGCTTCTCAGCCTGCCGTCTCCCTGGCACCAGCAGACATATGTCTCTGCAGGCCACCTACCACCCACCACTACTCTGGAGGTGGGGGCACTGTCTCAGGGAGTCAGCATGTGCAAAGGCGGGCTCACAGATGGAGAGAGTGTGAGATATAGACTACATTCCCAGGGAGGTTTAAAAACATTCCACTGAGAAAGTGCGCACTGCTGCTCTCTGTGTTAGAGTTATAGGAACTTACATTGCTGCTGCCAATCGTGGTTTATTTTATGCTGGAAGCTTGCACTGCTGGCCTCCAGAGGAGGGATGTTGCACTGCTGATGCTCATACCATACCAAGGGAAGCTGGCACTGCTGAAGCCCAAAGGGGACATGTAGCGTAAGGGGGATGCTTGCGTGGCTCATGCTTGTTTGCTGCTCTACAGGCAGAGAGCGAAGCTTTCACTGCTGAGGTTTGTGTTGTATTTGTTCTGTGGGCGAAAGAAACGTGCAGTGTTTATGTCAAAGTTTAATCCTCTCCAGGGGACAAAGTAAGCCATTGTGTTGGTATGTAGAAGTGCTTTCTTGATCTTATCGAAGGCTTTCTCTGCTTGGACATTCCACTCTCACCTGGAATTTGCTTTTATCAACAGCTCGGGGGTTTATGCATTCCTTGGAAAAGACATATCTAAAGAATTCCATTTGGGTTTTAAAGAACGAACACTTGTCCCTGTGCAGGTTCAAATCATACTGTTAAGGTGTCACCAGTAGAAGATGGTAATGATCTGTCAGTGTTGAGGAAAAAATGAGAATATATTACATAATAAAGCAAATGTTACACTAAACATGAGTCTGACATTTGTCTGTAACAAAGAACTGTCTTAACTTCTAAGGGCAAAAATACTACCTACTAATTTATAGTACATGGCTTTTGTGTGAATCGTTGATGAAGGAAAATTTACTGACTTCAAGGAGACATACTGCGCCTACTAAATCAAAGCACATTATTAACACTTATGACTTGAAAATCTAAATATATGCATTCAGAACATATTTTCATATGCATCATCTCCTTATGAGTATTTTAGTTAAGCAAACAAGTGACTTCCTGTATAATATACAATTTGGGCCCCATTGCGAATCTGACGGTCGTGAGACTGCCAACCTCACGGTGGCAGTCAGGACGGTCAGACCTCCCGGGTACCGTCATCTCCATCAGGATCGATGATCCCAAAGGGCTGCCGGTGACAGAGGTTGGAATCAGCCAGGGCGCTGCTGCATGCAGCACCGCCCCTCTGATTATGACCTGGTTCTCCGCCAGCCTTTTCATGGCGGTATCACTGCCTTGGAAAGGCTGGCAGGGAACAGATGCAGAAGGCCGCAGGGGAGGCTGCTCTGCCCATGCACTTGGCCCCTGCCCAGCACCCTCACAATGCTCACTGTCTGCTGTGCTGTGCAGACAGTGAGCATTGGGAGGGTTCCGGAGCACCCTGCAGCGGCAGCATTGCTGTCGGCTCGATTACGACAGTGCTGCCACCACTTTCCCCTGGGCTGACAGGTGGAAACCTTGGTTTCCACCCGTCACACCAGCGGGAAAGTCATAATGAGTCTGGTGGGGAGGTAGCAAGTATGGTGGCAACCTCCCCGTCGGAAGTTCGGTGGACAGGTCTTCCCATCCTCCAAACTCCTAATCAGGCTCTTAGTGTGGTGATGCTGTTATAGTTTGTTGAAGAGGAAACTTATTCTTTGGCAGAAGTCAGACCTTGTTGTTTTTAGCCTATAATGTCACATGGATCTAATCATGACATAAAACATAAAAGAAATTGTGCTAGTCCTAATGCCTGTTTGCGATTAATGATGTTTATGTATGGACAGTGAATAATTACAAGCCAGGAACTTTTACATTATGCCAATATCAGATCTTTTCTTGTATGATGACGGCTTGGCAATTAAGTTTTGAAAAAACACGTGACAAAAAGGAAATAAGCATTGACTAAGCCAAAAGGCTGGATGCTATTTACTGACTTCTTTTAAACCTTTAGTTTTACCAATGCAATCATGAATTTCTGGCATTTATACAGACATTCTGATAAATGTGTAACCAGATATTTTCCCATATTTCCCATCTACTTTGGCCTTAAGTGAGATTAGTGATAAAATCCATGCAGTTGCTTTAGGTGACGACAATGTAATGCAAATCTTGCTCTTTATTTAGGAAATAAGATTTTTGCTCAAACCCTGAAAGCAAAAGGCACACCATACTGATTTTCAATGTGTAAGTTCTGATAATTGCATCATAGACAAATAATTCCAACATTCAAAAAAACCCTAAAAGCACCCGTATTCCAGCGCTTATTATAGACTTTGGGGCTTACATATTTGCCTACTTTCTGAGGCATCTGATTTTACATTACATGATACGCTCGAAAGTTGACATCCAGACCGATAATAATAATACTAAGACAAAAAATTGATAAGGAGGTAAGCAAGTGAATAAAGACAAATGGTAGAATTAGAGTTAATAAATAATAGTGGAGATAATAATTTATTAAATTAACTTGATTGGCTATTATATAAGTATGATATTGGAACAGGAGCAATTGAATTTATGGCGGAATTGATTGTGTAGAGAAAAAAGAATCTGGAAGTTTCATGGCAGTTTAAACATCAGGAGCACTAAAGAAATTGACACTAAATAGGTTGGTTTGAGGGACCTCACCTGTGTGTGCATGTTTAGGGACACATGGAGTTTCGACACGTCACTAAGGATTTTGATCTTAGTATAGTGGAGAATAATAAAGTTTTTCACAGCAATTTGTGTTGAGCACTATTTTGTATGATTTCCACCAGGCACTATGTAATGAGATGGTATGTACTATTGTGTAGTTTTACATTTGTACTTACGTACGAAATAGAAATAGAGAACAAGAAGAGATATAATAGATACTTTTGTATATTTTTGTATATACTGTTGACAGCCTTAAAAGTCCTGAGGAAGTCAAGGGGAGATATAACCCAGATGAAACACGTGTTGGCTTGGCTAGAGCGAAAGTGAAGAAATAATAAAGAAGAAGAATTTGGAACATACCCTGGGACTCTTAATTCATTTTCTGTATACTTAATGGAATACGGGTGCTTTTAAGTTTTTTTTGTATGTTGAGAACAATCTTAGGATTGTTTCTATACAAGGTTTTGTAGGGAAGGTACCTTGTAATAGCACCGTATGGTTTACTAAGATTACACTTAAGGCGAGCGCCTTGTCCAACTAACACCACCCCTTCGTAGTAGTTAGATAAATAATTCCAACAACCCTATACACATTGATGTGAGAATCTGAGTGTCTTGTGGCATGTCAGTTTCACCTTAGTGTTGAATTGAACTGGTTCGTTAGTTACAAATTAACCCAAGCCAGAATGCGACTTAAGTTATGCACTCACTGTGGAATGTCCTATCTTTGGGTTAAGTCTTCATGTTTTTAGTTTGATGCAGTGATCTTCAAAATTCACCCACCGGGAACTGTAGTACCACTCTGATGATTTTGAAGAGAGCTATTTACTAATAGATTTTTCATTCCCCACAAGAAGTGCTCACTTTCTCTGCTTAGCACAGATTTTGTTAACTCACACAGCTTGATATTTAAGTACTCATGCCACGGTGCCAAGTATTATATATTAAATTCATAATTTAATTATTTCTCACTCGAGTGTCAGTCCATGATCCCATATTCACACTACAAGAAAGAAAACTTTACTATTGTTAGGGTTGAAACATTGCTCTAGTGTCCCTTTGAGAGAGCCCTCCTCTCATTTGTGGTGATAAACATATGGCCATTCTTGGTCTTTTTGGTCTTCTGCAGCAAGAATTTCAGGCTGAGATGAAAATAAGGATAGATATCTAATACTTTTCATTTATAATATTACTGCGTGCTTTCATCTGGATAGGTCAGACAGGTGTGTATGTATACTTGCTTCAAGATTATTCAATTTCTGTATTTCAAGAGTAAATCAGTTAAAGTATGACCTACAGAAGATGAAAATATTGATGTTCTTCAGTGCCATGCCCAAAGCACCCAACAGTTCAGAGTTGAATTTCAGAAAATCATATACACAAATATCGTTTGACATATTGTGTCCTAAATATTGCTTGCAAAAATATTGTCCCATATTGATTTTCTGTTATTAACTCTAATGGGAGGATATCTTTTAAACAATATTTAGAACAAAATGTTTATGTCAGATGATATTCTGCTAATGATATTCTGGTACCATACCCAACTGTTGAGAGTTGAATTTCAAAATATCATATACACAAATATCGTCTGACATATTGTGTCCTAAATATTGCTTGCAAAAATATTGTCTCATATTGATTTTCTGTTATTAACTCTAATGGGCGGAATATCTTTTAAACAATATTTAGAACAAAATGTTTATGTCAGATGATATTCTGAGAATTATATTCTGGTACCATATCCAATTCAGGAAGCCCATGTACTTGTCATGTACCAGGAACTATGGACTGGATTCCAATCAAACCAATCGATTTATCAGAGATGAACAGGCAAACAAATGTTCTAATCACTCATTCTAAAAATCTAATTTTGATTTGGGATCAGTGAGCAGATTGTAAGATGAAGTAAAAGTATTGTGTGGGCCTGAATTGGCCAGTGTACATACTCGAAGGCTGGAGTCATGACAGAGTCTTAAGTTATCTACGACTGTGATTGGATCACATTTTGATTCATCAAATGCAAATTTATCACTAATGGATACTAAAAAAAATGATTGGTCTAGGCTCTTGTGGACCTAGGATGGACAACTGTGCAGTGTCGTAAATGTTGAAGGAAAAAATTCACTGCTATCGATGGGATAGCTATATCATGAAGAATGTTAGAATCTGCACAACAAGTGTGGCAAAGAACGTCCTTTAACTGATTTTTTATTTTTTTTACCTGTATTTTCCAGATCGGGCCACAGAAGAAAAAAACAAAGTTGGAGAAGCTCATCCCAACTGAAGATGGTAGTGGCGATGAACGCTCTAAAGCAGAGGAGAACAGTGGCGATTGTGATGATGAGGATGGGTGTCAGGGATCTGGTGACATAGTTCAAAGGACAGGTAAATCTCATATGAAAACCACCTGAACTGCCTTGTGCCTTTTATAAATCATGACTGAAACAATTTCTAATGGTTATATGACAAAATATCAACAACACAAATTTTGCGAAAAAAATTGAGAGCACAGATATCAATTTTACGTGCAGTTGCAAATTGTTCACAAACTGCATTTGTAGTACGTTTAGTAATACTTAAATAGTATGACTAACATTCAACATTATGCTAACCACAAATCTATGTGCAGAGTTCCACACCTCCTTCTCTAACTTTTATGTGCAGAGATCTCCAACCTGACTGTGAAGATCATTCCACATGAAAGTATACTTTTAGTTGTAAATCTGGGGGGACAGTGGGGAGTGGTTCGAACACCTATGCCTAAAGGAGAGGGGTTAAGGGAGAAGTAGTGAGGGGTGTAGGAAGGATTATGGAAGGGTTAAGGTGGGGACATGCATCCATCCACAAAAGAGTAAGTCCATTGCTGTTCACAAACTACCCTTCTATTGTTGCACAGGCCAAAAGTGACACAAAACGGTCATAAATGTACTCCAGCTCAGAGATGGAGTAGGTCAAGCACCACACATGGCTAACTACTTTTACTTCAACACCCTTGCATAGAAAATAATGGAGGTAGGGACTTAAAATAACACCTCATATGAACTAATATTAAAAAGCATGTAATAATTTCAACTATTTAAAAATGTAAATTAATTTTATATAATTTAAAATTAAATTTTATAAGTAAAGCATAATTATTTTAGTTTGAAATATGTTATTAAAATTTTTATTTAAACATTAAAGTAATATTAATATTAAATACAAATAAATTAAATGTAATTAATTCCATTCACTACTTTTGAGAGTGTTTAATACCTAATAAAAATATTATTTGTTTTACTTTAGATGGGTATTTTAATTTGTTTTTAAATATAATTTTATTTAATATAGCCAAAATAACTACATTTTATATTGGTCTACATTTAAAATAAATATATAAAATTATTTGACATTAATATTTAACTCAAAAATGTTTTTCTAATTTAAAAAAAATGAACACATGTTTAACCTTTTCCTTTACTTTACAAAAGGGAGAGCTCCACCCTGATTGGAGAGGTCTTCCCCAAGTGTGCAGACATCAAATACGGCCATAAAGTCACTACCAGTAGTAACTTTGCTGTCGTATGTGATGTTTGTAGTAACTCTAACCCCTGTTTCAGGGGATGGGGACACATAAGTCTGCACTTTTAAGTAACTTTACACTTGTACATGGTGAATAGCCAAAAGTAGTAAAGTTACTCCAAAGTGCAAGAGTAGATTTACTTGTAGTAAATATACACATGTTCATTTACCTTTGTGAATGGTTACTTTTGTTTGTACACTCAAAGATATTGCCACCAAAATTATAGAAGACCACAACATCACCATACAATAGGCAAGTATATCAAATTTTAAATATTATATATTTTTTTTCAACTCCAAAACATATATTAATTTTAAAAATATTATGTTTTTTTCTAAATATACTTCTAATATAAAAATATATAAAAGTCTAACTTAGAAACATTAAATGAAAATATATACTTTAACATAATCTCAATAAATAAAACAGTTAAAGAATAACATTATTCCTTAAACATAGGTATAAAACACAAATAATTCGATTTACAAGTACTGGATTTTAAAACAAGTTTAAACCAGTATGTTATAACATTTTTAAAGTTGAAAAATAATAAATAAGGTAAACATTAAAAAATCATATTAATATAACTTTTAAAATTAAAACAAAAATGTATTAAAACAATTTTTTTAAAGAGATTAAAAAAAATATTTGAAGGTATCAAATTCACTTATCCCACTTTTACCTGACCAACAGTCAGAAAAGTGTTTTTGCAGAGGAAAGATCAGATTTACTTTTCCCACTCCAGCCTGAGTAACAGAAGAAAAATAATGTTGGACTCAGGTTGAGTCAGATATACCATCCACAGTCCATCACAGGCAATAGAAGGGAAAGCACTGGACTGTGGTGATGTTACATTTATTATTCCCAGTACAATATAAGTAAGAGTAAGGAAAATGTTGAACTTTGGAGAACTCAGATTTAATATCCCCACCCGGACCTGTGCACAGTTGGGGAAGTGCGGAACTTTGAAAGGGTGAGATTTACTATTCCCCCTCTTACGTAAGCAACAGTAGGGAAAGTGTTGGACTTTTGAGCAGTTATGTGTACTATTCACCCCTCCAACATAACGAATCCTAGACCATTAATATTAGCCATTACACATTGATTTCCCTTAACAAAGCGGTGAATATGAGCAACTGAAATCATTAACGTTATGGTCACAGGGTTACGATCACCAATTTCTTTCCCTACTACCTCACCTGCATTGAGTTGATCCACCAGACTTTCAGATAAAAATTTGTAATCAATAATGGACCTAGAGCCTCAACAAAAAAACAGAGCTCAAAAACGTGGGACCATTCCTAGCAATTCCAAATCCAACATTGGTCTACATGCTGGACTTATGATCAATTGCTGGCATATCTAATAGAGATAAATGTAAACATATGGTGGCTTTTGCTCAGTTGAACTACCACCACATAGAAACCAATACAGTGACCTTGTTTATACATTCACATTGAGCCTAAACCGAACCAAATACCTACCACCAACCTACCACCAACCTTATCTCTTATCATAACACATACTCTTATCCAATCATTTAAATTCCCTCTCCTCTAAGCGTAAACCCCAAGCCTATTTCCACCCTTTAATATAGCCCTAACTCTACACCTAAGCCAAAATGCATCACTTAAGCTAACATTAAAGCTAACTTAACCCAAATCCTGACCTGGGTCTACCTCTTACTGCAACTATTAACATACCTTTAAAGCTAACCACAGTGCTACTTCTTACCATAACACTAATCCTATTTACTTCATTACAAGTGGCCAGGAAATGGGACGGTTTTTCTCAGTTCCTGGAGTTACTGATAATGGTGGTATTGGTACTCTGGGGGTGGGGAAAATCTAACCTATTACAAGTTGAACGGTCCACTAAAAAATAAGGAAATTCCAGGGGAATCTCTAGTTCCAGGTCTGAGTTCCCAGTTTTTTCATAAACTTTCAAAATTGGATTTAGGTTGTTTTCAGCAGTAGGGATTGCTATATGAAAGTGAAAAGATCCTTACGGTCCTCGTGGATCTCATAATTCCACTGAGGTTGGTAATTGCTGTTATCAACCTCATCTGCATTAAGGGGTCGCTTGTAATGAGGGCCTAACTATAAACCCAACTCTACTTCTACCATAAATCCAAGTCTACCCCTAACTCCTACCTAAGCCAACCTTAACCTAATACTTACCTTAATTTCATAACCCTATCAATCTCAATATAGTAGTGCTCTTGGTGTCGTATGTCGATGTAATGGTTCCAATGTAGTGGTAAGTGTCAAAATAGCACAGTTTTCGTAATGAACTATAAATATAGTGGGTTCACCATATCAGGAATGCACATCTTAGTGGGGAACAGTTATATAGTGACTGGTCTTCCTGATAATCTGGAATGGCTCCAACCCTCATGCATCAAAGCTGGGCACCCTTGATGTAGTTGACTTTATTGAGATAGGTTAAGAAGGTAGTAGTGAAAATGGGCAAGAAATCCTGGAGACGTCAAAAGTAATGAAAGACAATAACATGTCCCATTGTTTGCATTTAAACTATTGTATATTACATCTTACAAAATTAATGTAAGAAATTGGGTTATTGATTGAGGGAGGGTGAAAACCTTACTTCATCAACAAAAATCTTTGTCAGGGGAACCACAAAAGTCATTAAATTAAGCTGTGTTTAACCCTCTAGTACCTTGGCACAAAAGCAGTCAGGCTTAACTTAGGACAATGTATTAAATATCTTTGCAGCAACCAAAAAGTAACAAAGTGAAGATGCGACACAAGAATAATCCCAAACCAATTAGGATAAATAGAGAATTAGTAAATGAAATGAGACCAGAACAACAAAAATCCAATCAGTAGAACCAAAGATACACAATTTCAAAGGTTTAGGTAAGCATTGTGCCTCACAGCATAAAGTGCCACTCACAGGCATCTGGTCATGTTAGACCAGAGGAAATTCACAAGTTCAGGCTAACAATGGAGCATAAGCCAGATACAAGGGACCAGATTAGTTCAACTGAAAAAGTTAGCTTCTCAATTTCCATCTTGAAGAGTTAAAAACTTCAGGATTTCAGAGGAGGAGCTCAAAGGATGCCAGCCATGCGTCCAGGACCTGAGGAGGCATCTTCTGGAGATCAGGAACTCACTCAAACAGAGGCCAACAGGGCTCAGGCAGGTCCACTTGCAGGTCCAGGCAGGGTCCAGTTGCACGTCCAGGCAGAGCCAGTTGCAGCAGGTCAGCTGGCCAGTTGCAGGGAGGCCTCTGAAGCGTGTTGTGTCCCCGAAGCTCTGAAGAGGAGGGCAGCCAACCGACAGTTGGAGTCACCCATTTTACCCTGGGATGAAGGAAGCAGGTCAAGTTTAATTCTTACAGAGCAGGGCAGGATTCAAGTAGCAGGACAGCCCTTGGCAGAACAAGTCAGGTATCAAGCAGCAGGGCAGTCCTCTGGGGGAATAAGATAACCCTCAAACATTAGGGCAGGTCTGTGGTAGCAGCAAGGCAGTCCTCTGGGGAACAAGACAAAGCTCAAGCAGCAGGGCAGTCCTCTGGGGGAATAAGACAACCTTCAAGCATCAGGACAGCCCTCTGGTAGCAGTAAGGCAGTCCTCTGATAGACCGGGCAGTCCTTCTTCTGTAATGTCCGCAGGTACAGGAGTGTACTGAAGAGCGACTAAAGAGGTCCAAAATGTAGACCTGGTGCCCTTCTTTGAAGTGGGGGAATTCTATAGGCTAGCTCCACATCTCATTCTGGAAAGTTCTTACCTTCCCCTGCCAAGGCTCAAAGAAGTCTAGGGTCACAAAATCCTGGTGATAGGTTTCTTTGTGTGTGCTGGAGGCAAACCTTTTGAAATGTAAGTGGGGCAGGGAACAACTCTGTGTCCCACCATTGTGGCAGGATGGCCTATCCTGCCCACACCTAGTACCGTATTGTTCACTGTCTGGGTCCAATATGTATTCCTAATGGGGGAGCCATTAACAGGCCAATGCAGCTGGGAACTCCTAGAAGACCGTAGAAGCGTTTGGCCTGGAAAATGCCAACTTTCTAAAAGTGTCATTTTCAAAATTGTAATCTAAAATCTGACTTTTCCATTAAAGAGGATTTAAAATTACAATTCATTTGAGTCCAAATGTGATATTTCTACTTGCTCCCAATTAAAAGCAAGCATTTAATAAATATAATATGATAACCCCATGTTATCCAATGTGAGAGATAGACTATACAGTAATAAAAAACGAATGTAGACATTTTTCACTACCAGGACATGAAAAACCTTCCTAAGGGCATTTAGGGCCTACGATAGGGGTTACTAATATGTTTTAAAAAGCAAGGTTTAGGCTTGACAAAAGATTTATTTTACCAGGTCGAAGTGGCAGTTTACAACAGTACTACAGGCTGCAGTGGCACACCTGAAGCAAGTTTGAAAGTGCTACTTTAGTGAGTGGGACAATAAACAATGAAGGCCCAAGAGTAGATTAATTTACAGGCCATGGACACATGCAGTAGGCCTTTACAAGGGACTTACCAGTAAATTAAATGTGTCAATGATGTGTAAGCCAATTTTACCATGTTTTGAAGACAGTGCACAAATACTTTAGCACTTGTTAGCAGTGGTAAAGTGCACAGAGTCCTAGTGCCAACAGAAATTAATAATTCAGGAAACAGGAGGGCTGAAGTAAAGGTTTGGGGGTGACCCTGCAGAAAGGGCCTAGTCCAGCAAACATCAAAAAATTCATAAACACACCTCTAAACGTTGAAGTATAACAGCATAAAATTCTAGTGTCAGATTATCTTGTATAATGGCAATTTAAAATATAGTCTGTGTTTTTGTCTTGCTAAAATTTAGCAAAAATCATTGAAAATCCCAGCATTTGCATGAGGTTTTCTGCCCAGCCTTGGACGTGGAGCTATAATTGTATGTACGTATTTATGTATGTAGATGTACTTAAAAGCACAAGCCTGTCTGCATACCAATAGAGCACTGCCTGTACAGATGGGGAAGGTGGGTAAAAAAAACAGAATTTGCATGCTTAGCAATTCAGCTCTAAAGTCAGTGCGACCTGTGATTAAAAAGAAAGCATTGTCGGCATGCTTTTAAAGCCACAAGTGCATTATGATTTCAGTTATTCTATTAAGTGGTTTGCTGTCAAAATAGTTTATTAGCTTTACATTTTGCATCCTAGACAGCAATACTATGCCCATTTTAGCCACCTCTCGCCCTCACATTGACTTAGAAACTTCAACCCGCTAGTGAAATACTGACGGCAGGTTTAAATACCCTGATCATATCTCCGATGCATGATGCGACCAGCAGTGGCTGAAGGTCGAGGGCCATGATTGTTTCAATTACGTCTTCCTTGTTCATAAAAACCGTAAGCACATCTTGCTGCAGACAACACAAATGCTGAGGTCAACCCACAAAACTTTTGTGTCCAATACCATCTTCCTTTGACAAAAATGGGTTGCTTAGTCTCAAGCTGTGAAATGGTCCTCCACTCTCTGTCGGACACGAACCCATTTTTATGGTTTAGAACAGTTCAACTCTTCGAATGTTTGTGCAGCTTCCGTAATATAGGTACCAGCCATCTCACTGAATAGAAACAACATTCACGGAGTGCACTATTTAGGTGTTCTTTATCAATCATCATCACCACAGAGCTATGTGCCTTCAGATCTGTGAAAGGGACGTTTTGGGACTTACACAATTTAATGCCAACACTCACAAAACTAGTAAATAAAGGGAATTTCACACATCCTAATAGTTCTGTATTGATACTGCCAATGTTATTGCTGATAATATTATTCATGTGCACAATGTATGGAGCACATGTTATATCCTGAAAGGAAATAGCTTTTAGGAGGAAAATTGATGAGTGAGTTCACAAGCAGATTGAGCTCCTGACTGAAGAGTCCAAGAGACAATAACAGTCAGACTGGAGCACTGGAACTAAGACTTTATTTATTGTAAAAAAAACAATGCTTGTTTAGGTCGCTGGAGGTGTTTTTTTAAGCATAAAAAAGCCTGCTAAATAACTGAGATTTATTTTCCGAATATTGAATAGGAGGTAGAAGTGTCAGGCATTAAGAACATTATTTTTGAGCATTTCATATTTTATAACATATACATGAAGTGATACACCACTGGAGGAAAACGCAGTATATTAATAATATAGAAGGAAATACAAAATATTAAGATCAAAGCTATTCAAATCATATTAATGCATAAATAGGGATAACTGCCTTTAATTAAATCCCTGCCACTGTGTAAATCATGGAGCCTCACGCAATTATGCCCATAGACAGGCCTTGGAAGGTTGTCGAGGTAATAATGAAGAATATTAAGACAGTTGTCATGCCAGTAACCATGTCCCCGTCAGATATTGGATATATACTGAAACCTGATTCACATATGCAGTTGAATAAAGAAACTGCAGCCAGTATTGGAAAGCATTTGATTTTGGAGGCACTGATTGCAACAAGTGTTCTTTGGTAGGGCGTAAGTTTTTTTTAGGCTGAATGGGGTACTTTTTTGCAGATTTTTGTGGAAGATCATCAAAACGTTTTCGGAAAAGGAACAGACATTTTAATTTTGAAAAGGCTGCACCGACACCTACAAGTTGGTGTTTGGGACGGCAAGAAGATAAGAAGGATTGTATAAAATTTTTCTTTGTTCTTCATGTCGCTTTGAAGTTTCCGAGTTTATCTTTTAATGTGCACAATTGTTCCTGTTAATTGAAAGAAAATGTTCACAGCATGGCGTTATGAGTCCTGTTTTAATAGAATCCGGCAAAGCTGGAAAATGCATGCATATTTTTTTCTGTATGTTTACTTTTCCTAAACTTTTCTATGTACAATGACACGGCACTGTTTTCTGCAAAGTATATCATATGAAGAACCATTTTGTTATTGCTAAATGAGGATAAGTGCAAATTAAATTTGCACAAATACGTTTCACGCAAATGTGCTAAAAAACTGTACAACCTTTACGAAGAAGAAACGTTTTCCAATGAAACCTTTGCGAAGAAGAAAAGTTTACAATTGACCTTTGTAACTGTTGCAAGAAACTTAGCACACCCCTATGTATGATCAGCTGAAGTGTCCATTTTAGAGTTGAGTGGAGTGCTATTTGTGTTCTCGGCCCTTTCAGACCTGTCCTCTGTTGAGAAGAATTCTGAGTGACTACATAAACTCAATTAATGCTACCTTCTTCACAGAGGTGATTTCGGAGTTTGCACCCAAATCTTTCTGAGATTAATTCTCATGATTGCAGTTGCATTTGTGAAGGAGATTTCGTTGGATTTATTCGGAGAACAGACTCACCTGATGGAGAGAGTCAAGGGGCGTTTCTCAGTTTTGGCTTTTCTGAGTTTCAAACAGGTGTTTCAAATTCAATTTGTATCTGCAGGCTTTTTATGTATTACTTTCTTTTATATAGCAATCTCTTCTCTAATGGCCGCCCTAACAGGCATCCATTTTACCATTTTATGCATAGTGCATGCAGACCAGCACCAAAGACAGGCATCCTAACTCGGTGCAAAGTTGATACTGCTTGGAGGCTGTAGAATACACACATTAAGGGCCACTGGAGTCTCTGGTGGTAAGAGATGGGCCCTATATCTCAGCACTATTTGTCCGGCTAAGCTCCACCACCAAAGCTGTTGAATATACCAGGGGGCAGAGAAAAAAAATAGACACTGCACCTCTATTCAGACTTTCACTGCAAAGCAATGTTGTTTGCTTTACACATATAAATTAAACCTTGTACATATGTGTGTGCACATCTCTGCGTAGGCATAACGACATAGATATATCATATACATACATTTGAATCATAGATAGATAGATAGATAGATAGATAGATAGATAGATAGATAGATAGATAGCCTCCATAAATAGCCACAGCATCTATTTGCGGCCCAGTGTGTGTCCCCTTCAATATTCACTTGTGGAGAAGCCACTAATAAGTACACTTTGAGTCTGGTTTGTACAATGTTGTGGTTCTCTCTAGGCATTTCACTGAAAAACCTGGACCAATGTTTGCTTCACCCTAGATTTGGTTTTGGAAGTGACAATGGAGAGCCCAGGAACACTGAGGAAGACTCCTATATGTGGTGCATTGTAAAACCTGGGAGGTTGGGGGGCTAGACAACTTCAATTCTCTGATGACATATAGCCACACACGTGCAAGGCCACCCAGTCAGCATTTACGAAGGTCCACACACCACAAGGCCCCCCAGAGTGTACTTCATAGACCACACATTTGTGAATTCAGGGAGTGAAATCACTTGTGATGGGGTGGCCCTCATGCCCTTCTTAAAAGGCACCACCATATTCACCAGTGATTGATCGAATGGATTACCCATCATGGTATCGTGGGAGCTTGTTGGGACAAAAGTCCTTTGCATGGTTTGGGCAACTGTTTGCACCCCCCTGTTTGTTTGTCTTTTGGCCTGCCCAATGTGTTACCTCTGTTGAATTCCACAATCAGTGATGGCACAATATGTGCTCTACATTTTTATCATGCAGTTTGTCATCAGAGAGGGTCACACAACAGCAGAGGGGGGTCACCCAAAGTGAACTCCCAACATATGTGTAGATGGCTACTGCCATCACCCCAGAAAGAGCTGACTTGTGGTGATGACACAGTGATATTTTCAAAGAGCCATTTGACCTGTATCCTTGTGGGGAGATTGCCTATTGGTTCTTCCATGTAGGGGCCAACCCAGTTTCTAATAACTGGGGACTTTTGTCTATCCTCCTATGTGGGAAGTGTGTAGAATTGGTATGTGGTATGTGAGTGTATTACAGTAACATGGGTGATTTGTATTTTTGTATTTTTTTGAATTTAATTAGTGCTGTGACCACTCTAATGTGTCAAGATGCTACCTAAGCCTCTAGGGAAGACAGAGGGAGTGTAGCTCAGCTGTGAAGTTGTTGCAAAAAGCTAAGTATTCAGATCAGAAATTATCAAAGAATAATTGACACCTAGATTTCGAGGTAGGCTATTCCAGAGTTGAGATGCTATCAAAGAGTTGGCTTTTCCATCCAGAGTGGAACAATTGAATCTAGGTATGTGGGCCAAAATGTTCCTTCTGACCTAAGTTGGCGTTTTTTATTACACATACTAAACTTTCATGCCGAAAGGTTTCGACTACTGCTATGAAAAACATTATAAACTAACCAGAATAGTTTGAATAGCTTAATGCTAATTATCTGCTTAACTGGCAACCGGTGCTGCTTGACTAATACAGATGAGATAGGATCAAACGTTTTCAAGCTTAAGATTAGTCTTGAGCTGTATTTTGCACAAGCTGTAGTTTCCTTATCATCTTGGCAGGATGGCCAAGACATTTTACATTGCAGTAGTCTATTCTTGCTGATATGAACATATTTACAATTTGAACTCTTTATGGTAGGGAAAAGAAATGTATAATGTGCTTCAAAGTGTGTAACTGACACACACAGCTTTTTACCTGTGTATTTACTAGATTGGTCATGGTGGGTTGCGTATCAAACTGAACTCTTAATTTTTTTCACCTTTAAAACTGGGTACATTTTTCTCCCCATACCTCTGGCCAGAATGGTTCGTAGGCACACCCTGTGTAAGAGTGCACAAGATGGCCGTTCTGCTCACAGGATGATTTTGTCAATGGTTGGCATGGCTGCCGGCTCTTCCCTATTGTTCAGGACAGGAGGTTTTCTTTGTGCAGAGAATGTTTCCGGCTGCTTTGGTGCAGCCCACGTGCCCCTCTCTTTCTATGTTGCTGGCTGACTCTTATGAATGGTTCTTTTCGGCTGAGTCTCACGGCAGTTCACATCCACACTTTGACGAACTGCTGTATTTTATTTGAACAAGTGTTCGGTCATTAAAAACCATTTCATGAACAAAAGAGGGTAAAAGAAAAAGAAGAAAAGAAGAAAAAGAAGGGAAAACAACAAAAAACCAAGGAGTCATAAATACAGTAATAAAATTGATTTGAGATCAAATGTTTCAGCTAAGTTACGGAGTGTTACGATGTTGCATGCAGGCTGATTGTGCAAGTTTGTCTCACTTGTTTAGTCTCTTGAAGAAGGTGCCCTAATTTATCCAGGAATTTAGCCAGTCTGCAGCTGTGCTGTACGTCATCCCCTTTAAAGCCTGCCAATATCGCCAGTCTGCATTTGCGTAGCCCTCTTTGAAGCCAAACTGGTCGTAGGAGCCTGTTACGATCTGTTATGATGCTTTTGCATAGGCACATCTGATAGATCTGTGTTTGTGGAGCCAGCCCGCATAATCGACAGGTGTCAGTCATGTTGACTCTCGTCCACCTTGGAAGGTGGGCGGATGTTGGAAGGAAGCCCATTCGATATTTTACAAAGGCTGCTTTAATCCGTGGATTAACTACTGCTCCCAGATATAGTTGTGGGATTAGAGAGCCGTATGATGATAGCACCAACCAGGCTTGGCTTCCTTTCGATAAAGCCTCTTTGTCCTGAAGATGTGAGAGAGACTTGATACTTACTTTCATTGCACGTTTGACAAGCTGATTTGAGCTGAGTTGGAGTAGTTGATCTTCCAGGCCCAATGTTATCATTGACGAACTGACTAACACCATAGCAGAGTTGGGACAGATTTCTAAATATATGACACTTTTAGAAATGAGACAGATCACATTCAAGAGCCAGTTTTGGAAAACTTCCAAAATGTTATTCGCTGTAACATGTTTTACCTGAGAATGAGGCTGAAAACCTCATAAAGATGCAGTCCATGGTGAAAAGTATTTTACATATGAGTCTCTTGTGTAAAACTGATTATTGAGTTTTGACTGTTTAGCAATATGTTTGGTTTTCTTATGCGTTTCATGTACAAATTTTTATCATGGGCCACATGCTCATGCAGAACGTTTTTTGTTGGAAGTGTGAAAATGGAAGTATCATTGGAACAAATGTGCTTCAAGAGGTACACCATCGAGTGCCTTTAAAAACCACAGAGACAATATACTAATCAAGTATGTTATATGACTTTTACACAGAAGGGCATACCTCGCGTACACTTTTCACACACATGGCCACCAAAGCATTTTGTGGAAAATACACTTTTTGAAATTATACTCTTGCAAAGAATTATTCGATTTCACCCGATGACAGGTAAGATCAGTCTTGAAAGGTAAAAAATATTTTTTGTTTTTAGATAGTGAAGATTTGTCTAGTAAGGAAAGGCTAAAAGAGAGTGCATTCTGATTTGTCATTCAATTTCGGTTCCACTGACCCGTGCATTATCATCTTTGTGACCACGTTCTTGATCGTATGGTACACACAACAAATATTAACAAAAAATGCTTACCTATTTCAATATAGTATGTAGCTTGATCAGGACTGCTATGCACGGTTATTCTGTGCATGGTACTGAGAAGGCGTAACTTGGCTGTGCCATTGTGCACCGTAAGATCATTTAAAGTGTAATCAACGAACATATATTATTTGCTTTAATGTTTCTAATGTCAAATGATGCATCAAAATCATATTATTCAAGGTGCATTCACAAGTAGTAAGGTAACAATTTTAATGTATGCTTTAATAATGGCTTTAATCAGTTGAAATATATTATATATATGCATTTATATTCAGGTTTTTGGATTGTGGTAATACAATTGAGAGATGTCTAATCACAGATATTTATAATTATGTAATATATGTGAAGAGAAATGCACGTATAACTATGTATCTACTATGTATCGCAAATGTGCATTGAATTGTTTACTAAGTTAGCTCAAATGAAGACCTGAAATTTTGATTTTCTCTACTTAACCTTCAACATGGAGTTGTTGCATTAATCTTTCTTTGCAGGTGCGTCTGTAAGAGTTTACAGTTAATGAAAAGGCATGTTGTTTATTTGAGATAGTGGGGTACAGAAGGATATTTTGGCAAGGATAAAGAGCACTAATGAACTGGGACAGGAAAGACTCCCTTGTGTGCACCAGGATCTTGGAGACACCCAAAGTCATCTTGATGCTTGTTTCATGGGATGAAAGACTGACAAGTTTGGCAGTCAGACCGCCCTATTACAAATTACACAGGCACCAACCAAAAAAGTCAGATCGGCAATGGCGCGGATGCCTGGAAATAGGAAGTCTGACCTCCAGCGCTGACAGCACCACGATAAACCAATGACCGTATTACAAGTACACAGTCGCCATGATGGACCCCCATGGTGGTCGGCCAGTGGCGGTCTGAGCCACAGCAGTCTGCAGTCACCTAAGTAATACACAACTGCTTATTGGGTGAACTTAAAAACAACACAGCTGACACACATTGCCACACTAGACAAACCTTCAAAGGACACTATAAAACACACCCCTTCACAGACCACAATCCTTTGCATTTATACTTCAACACACAGAAGCCAGAGCAAATTTTCTACACACAGTACAAATACTAGGCACCACTTTTATTCTCCTTCCCAAACAACACCCTGCACACACTTTTGTCCAGTCGCACCCTTTCGCACTTCCCCTCTTTAGTAAGTCACTGTCACCCAATTTTTCCCCCATGGCACGTTAAAAAATCCCTGTTTTTCAGAAGATGAGCTAAGAGTCATGGTGGATGTGATCATAAGAGTAGAGCCACAATTGTTTAGAGCACAAGTACAGCATACTCCTCTCAGTTGGAAAATGGAAATGTGGGACAGGATCGCGGAAAGAGTCAATGATGTAAGCACCACCCTGTGCACAAGGGAGGACATCAGGAAGAGGTGCAACAACCTCATAAGTAAGGTTGTTTCCCGGTCTCCAAGCACCAGCTGCAGGTCAAGAAGACTGGCCGTGGCCCTCCCAGTGCCCCATTACATCTCTTTTCCTGGGAGGAGAAGATCTTGGCCATTCTGCATCCTGACGGTTTGACAGGAATACCTGGGATGTGAAGTCTGGTAAGTCACAACACAAAGGTATGTCACCAAAATGCTATGTCATGCTTGCCCACCGCTCACCTTTTGCCACTTTTACTGTCACTCTACTCACTAGCCCAGTGTCCACCAGTCCAAAGATCTCTATTTGGCAACTTACATTTGAAGTGTACTCACTTGGGGAGATGACATTCGTATGGTGTGTGTAGCACAGGGACTGACATGACTCCAACTCCCAGCAGATCCTGTTTCTCTAACTCCAAATACCATGGCAGTGGTCACTTGTCCACATACCTCTGTCTGTCATCTCACAAATGAAGTACACTCACCTGGTGGGAGAGGATTGGTCAAGTGTGTGAAGTAGATGGAATAACCTACTGCAACTCCCAGGAGGCACTGTTTCACTACCTCAAAACACCCTTCCAGTGTCCTCTCCTCCAAAGACTGCTGCCTGGTACCTCACATACAATGTGTACTCACCTGGGGGATACAGTTTGTATAGTGTATAGTACAAGGACTGACATGACTGCAAAGGCTAGAAGACCCTGTTTCTGTAAATTCAAACACCAGCACAATGTTCTCTTGTCCAAAGACCCCTTTGTTTTAACTCTAAATTGAAGTGTACTCCCACGGGTTAATAACATTTGTGTAGTATGTATACTAGAGAGAGTGGCATGACTGCAACTCGCTGCAGCCCTGTTTTCTGTTACTCCAAACATCAGCTCAGAGTTCTCTTGTCCAAACACCCCTATTTGGCAACTCACTCCCAAATGAAAGTTACTCACCTGGGGGATACCGTTTGTGAAGGATTGGGGAGTAGTGAGAGTGACCTGACCTTAACTCCCAGGAGCCACTATTTCTGTAACTCCAACCATCAGCACAGTGGTCACATGCCCCAATACATCTGCTGGTTAACTCTCAAATGAAGTTTACTTATCTGGAGGGAGAACATTGGTCACGTGTGTGTACTAGTTAGAGTGGCATGACTGCAACTCCCAGCAGGCACTGTTTCTGTAAATCCAACCACCAGCCCAGTGCTGTCTTCTCTAAAGACCCAAGTGTCTTAACTCTCAGTTGTAGTGTACTTACCTCGGGGACGCTATTTGTATAGTGTGTGTAGTATAGGGAGGTACATGACTGCTAAGGCCAGGAGGCACTGTTTCCTAACTCAAAGCACTAGTCCATTGTTTAGTTATCCAAATACCCTTCTTTCTAAACTCACAAATGAAGTGTACTCACCTGTGGGAATGACATTCATCAAGTGCAGGAAGTAGAAGGAGTGACATGACTGCTAATGCCAGGAGACTCTATCTCTGCAACACCTAACACAAATCCAGTGTTCTCATGTCCAAATACTACTGTGTGTCAACTTTCAAATGAAGTTTACTCATCTGGGAGGATAAGAATTATATGGTGGAGGGAAATAGAGAGAGTGAGTGGAATGCTAAGCCCAATAGGTCCTGTGTCTCTAACTCCATCCACAAAAACAGTGTTCACTTGCCCAAATCTTTCTACTTATGAACTCTCAATTTAAGTTTAATCACTTGGGAGGATACTATTTGTCAAGCGTGTGTAGTATGTAGAGTGACATGACTGAAACTCCCATGTGGCGCTGTTGCAATATCTTCAAACACAAATATGGTGGTCACTTGTCTAAATACCCTTGCCTGTTAACTCTAAATTGAAGTTTACTCACTTGGGAGGGACCAAGATATGGGTCATGCTCAACTTAGAGATGTGTCTGGCCACTTAATCCACCCTGACCAGCTAACTCAAGAGGAAACTCTTGCGGACAGGAAGGACAGGTTACCCAGTGTGCAAAAAGATGATCCCAAAGGCCTCAAGATACATCACTGGAATAGTATTGGCAACAGACATATTCACAATGCGCTGATCACATGATGACTCGAGTCACATATAAACAAACTCCTGGGTCTGCCTGCATAAAAATCAACTGGGCCTCCAAATGGTCAAAGACATAGCTTACCGAGCCACTGTTTTTCCCTCACTGGTGGCAAGATGGCATTCTCAGGCCATCCTCCAAGAGGCTAATGATCAGCACGTTTTATCAGCTGCTTGACTTATATGGAATTGGTGCACTTCACAAATGTCAGGTAAAAAAAAAACAATATCATGGCTACTT